>NW_028136531.1:0-2414229 GCF_964662115.1 Mustela nivalis | reverse complement strand
AGACAGTATCCCCAGAGACAGAAGGTTGAAATGGACAGGCCCCCAGGCCCTAATCTGAACCTTAGCTTTGCTTTCCCTGTGTCCGTCCTCAGAGGACTGTTTTCGTAGACCAGCACACGGGGCTTTTCTGAGGCACCAAACCAAACCTCTCTCGTCTCCACATGGGAGCTTTCTTACTGGGGATGTATCAAACCCTTCAGGTAGGAGAGTTCCGCAGGGCCACTGAACCACCAGCACATTCCAAGGTCTCCATGGACCCAAACGGACATTATGACGCATCCTCAGTAGAGGTCATTTCAACTCAGCCCCCTGGGTAGCGTGCCCCAGAGGCAGCAGATCAAACATATCTTGTCGCTAATGGCCAATGGGAATGCGAGGCATGCTGTACAGGGATCCATCCTTCGAACCCTGCTCTCCAGTCCTTCCGTAGGGTATGTCCTGGAGCCATGCAACAGGACTCGAATGTCCCGCAGAAGGAAACCTTGTGGTTTGGGGCAACCTCCAAACTCAGCATGGGAAAACTTCCTTGGCCTCATGAGGCCCCCGCTTCATGAAGGTGCCATCATGGACACATACTCCAGCCTCAGCCAACGTCTGATCTTCAGCCTGACTTCAGATGCAGGAGATTTTGATTCAGCCTCTGCAGAGTGGGCCTGCTCTGCCCTTGGGTCCAATCCTTACCCTAGCTTGTGTTCTCAGACTTCGGGCCTCACACTCCTGGCCCACAAACCCTCTTTACTGGGAATTCTGGGGCCACAATGAAGCACTCTGCCTGCCTCCCAGGAGAAAAACATTGTCTATGGTGCTGGCCAGCAACCCCAAATGAGGATCAAACTGCTTGGCCCTCGGCAACACCCCAATTGCTTAGGCTACCTTAAACACTGATGCTCTGTCGCAAATAGCCTGAGCCCAGACCTTCCAACAGACACCGACACAGCTGGCTGCACACCCAGCACATTGGACCCGCCACTGCCTTAGGCCACCATCCATTCCCAACCTGGGTTTTCAGTCATCGGAACCTAGACCTTATCTCCAATCCCTGCACAGTGGGGAACCTGATGCACAAGGCAGAACCCTCCTTCCCCATGGCAAGAAACCTTGCTGCTGGCAGTGAGTCAAACCTTCAGTGTAGGAGAAAACGGCATGGCCCATGAGGCCACGCCCATGCGTGAGGGCCGCCTTGGGCACAAACACACATGGTGACCCTCATCGTGAGTACCTTATTCAAGAAACGCCTCTCAGTGACTGGACCAAGAGCCTGCATATGTGGCTTGCCATGCCCATAGGCACCCAGGACTAACTAGATGGTGTGTATTCCAGTTGAGGGAGGCCACTGCTGTGCTCTAGAGTCCCTCTCCTGGGGGGTCCCATGTGGCAGAAAACAGTACTCTTCCCTTCCCACAGAATGAACCCAAACACTTTGGAGCTTGGACAATCCCCCGAGAGGAAGGCTCTTCCTCGCCCCGGAAGCAACCCCTACCCTGAACGGCCACTGTCAACGCAACACCCAGAGACAAAAGCCTGAGCGACTGCCTCGCACTTGCCCTCCTTTGATATCCAGAGGATCTCCCCTCACGGACTGGAGATCAGGCCTGCCATTACCTTGGCCTCTAGCTGAGCCAAGTTTGCTTTTTCAGACATCTGTTCCCACAGCCCGGGCAAACACAGCCTCTAGGCTGGGTCCTCTGGAGCCATACCACAGGACCGTGCCTGCTCTCTCCTGGGAAAATGTGTCCATTCGTTTGACCACAAACCTCCAGTATATGAGAAACCTCAAGGCCCTTGAGGACATCCCACTACTGGGAGCATCCCTGGACACACAGGGGCATTTAGACACAAGCTGAGCAGCTACCTCCATGAAGGCATGCACACAGATGTCAACAGAGATAGAAGGTTGAGCCTTACAGGCCCTTAGGCCCTATTCTCAACTCTTGCTTTGGTTTCCAGGTTTCACTCCTCAGAGGCTTTGGTTCGAAAAACAGGATATGGGGCTTTCCTGAGGCACTGAACAGAACTCCTCTCGACTCCACATGGGAAGCTTCCTTGTTGGAGCCGTGTCAAACACCTAGGTTGCAGAATCCTGCAGAGTCCCTGAGCCACCTCCACATTCCAAGATCTCCCAGGCCACCAACCCACATTAGGACTCATCTTCAGGAGAGTCCATTTCAAATCTCCCCTCTGCGTAGCTCACCCAGGAGCCCGCAGATTGAGCCTGCCTTGTCCTGACTAAAGAGTGAGAATAAGAGGTGGCGTTCCCAGGCATCCATGCTTAGACACCTGCTCTCGAGTCTTTCCGTATAGGGTCTACTTGAACCATCTAATAGGACTCGACTGTCGTGCAGAAGGAAACCTTGAGGTGTGGAGTTGTTCACAAATCCCATCGTAGGCAAACCTCCCTGGCCTCATGAAGCCCCCACACCCTTCAGGAAGAGGCCATGCTGGACAAAAACTCTAGCCTGAGGCACGTCTCAGAGTTGACATGACCTCAGTGCAGGAGATCTCGATTCAGCCTCTGCAGAGTGGGCCTGCCGTGCCCTCGGTCCCAAACCTCACGCTAGCTTGTGTTTTCAGACTTCCTTCCTCACACTCCTGGCAAACAAGCCCTCCGGACTAGGAACTCCACAACCACAACCCAGCCCGGTGTCTGCCCAACGGAAGAAAAACGTTTCCCTGTGGGGCTCTCCGGAAAACCCAGATGAGGATCAACCTGCTCGGGCCTCGACGGTACCCGAACTGGATTGGCTGCTCTGGGCACTCATGCTCTGTCTGACACAGCCTGAAGCCAGACGTCCAGACAGACAAGGAGACAGCTGGCCGCACACCCAGCACTTCGGACACGCCATGATCTTATGCCGTCACCTCTTCCTAACCTTGGTTTTCAGATACCTGAACCTAGACATTATATCAATTCTCCACACAGCTGGGTATCGCAAGCACAAAACAGAACTCCTCCTTCCCCATGGCTGTAATGCTAGCTCTTGGCATAGAGTCACACCTTCAGGCTGGGAGAAAACTTCATGGCACCTGATGCGACGCCCAAACTTGAGTGCTGCTTGGGCACAAATTCACACTGTGACCCTCAGCATGAGCCCCATGTCAAAGAAAGGCCTGTCGGGGCCTCGACCATGAGCCCGCCTATGGGGCTTGCCAAGCCCCTATGCACCCAATCCTCACCAGTGTTTGAGATTTCCAGTCGCCCTGCCCGTACCTGGGGCTCTGCACTGGAATCCCTTTCTTGGAGAGACCCATGAGCCAGACAACACGACTCCACCCTTCCTACAAAATGACCCCAAACTCTTGGGATCTGGGACAAATTCCCAGAGATGGATACTCGTCCACAGTCCCTGAGGCCACCTCTCCACTCCACGGCTATCCCGGACACGACATCCAGAGACAAAAGCCTGAAGGAACGCCTCCCACTCGCCCTTGTTTCAGAGGCCCAGGAGCTCCCTCTCGGGTTGTACATCTGGCCTGCCATACCCTAGGCGCCACTCATAAGCTGAGATTGTGTTTCCAGACTTCTGTGCTCACAGCATGGACCCACACATCCTCCAGGCTAGGGCCTCTGGAGCTACAGCGAAAGATTGTGCCTGCCCTCCCCAAGGAAAGTGTGCCCAATCCATTGACCACAACCCTAGAGGTTAGGGAATAGCTCCAAGGCCCCTGAGGCCATCAATAGTGTAGGCCACCCTGGACTAAGAGGGGCTCTCTGACACCAGCGGAGCAACTATCTCCACTTAGACTCTCAGACAGTATCCCCAGAGACAGAAGGTTGAAATGGACAGGCCCCCAGGCCCTAATCTGAACCTTAGCTTTGCTTTCCCTGTGTCCGTCCTCAGAGGACTGTTTTCGTAGACCAGCACACGGGGCTTTTCTGAGGCACCAAACCAAACCTCTCTCGTCTCCACATGGGAGCTTTCTTACTGGGGATGTATCAAACCCTTCAGGTAGGAGAGTTCCGCAGGGCCACTGAACCACCAGCACATTCCAAGGTCTCCATGGACCCAAACGGACATTATGACGCATCCTCAGTAGAGGTCATTTCAACTCAGCCCCCTGGGTAGCGTGCCCCAGAGGCAGCAGATCAAACATATCTTGTCGCTAATGGCCAATGGGAATGCGAGGCATGCTGTACAGGGATCCATCCTTCGAACCCTGCTCTCCAGTCCTTCCGTAGGGTATGTCCTGGAGCCATGCAACAGGACTCGAATGTCCCGCAGAAGGAAACCTTGTGGTTTGGGGCAACCTCCAAACTCAGCGTGGGAAAACTTCCTTGGCCTCATGAGGCCCCCGCTTCATGAAGGTGCCATCATGGACACATACTCCAGCCTCAGCCAACGTCTGATCTTCAGCCTGACTTCAGATGCAGGAGATTTTGATTCAGCCTCTGCAGAGTGGGCCTGCTCTGCCCTTGGGTCCAATCCTTACCCTAGCTTGTGTTCTCAGACTTCGGGCCTCACACTCCTGGCCCACAAACCCTCTTTACTGGGAATTCTGGGGCCACAATGAAGCACTCTGCCTGCCTCCCAGGAGAAAAACATTGTCTATGGTGCTGGCCAGCAACCCCAAATGAGGATCAAACTGCTTGGCCCTCGGCAACACCCCAATTGCTTAGGCTACCTTAAACACTGATGCTCCGTCGCAAATAGCCTGAGCCCAGACCTCCAAACAGACACCGACACAGCTGGCTGCACACCCAGCACATTGGACCCGCCACTGCCTTAGGCCACCATCCATTCCCAACCTGGGTTTTCAGTCATCGGAACCTAGACCTTATCTCCAATCCCTGCACAGTGGGGAACCTGATGCACAAGGCAGAACCCTCCTTCCCCATGGCAAGAAACCTTGCTGCTGGCAGTGAGTCAAACCTTCAGTGTAGGAGAAAACGGCATGGCCCATGAGGCCACGCCCATGCGTGAGGGCCGCCTTGGGCACAAACACACATGGTGACCCTCATCGTGAGTACCTTATTCAAGTAACGCCTCTCAGTGACTGGACCAAGAGCCTGCATATGTGGCTTGCCATGCCCATAGGCACCCAGGACTAACTAGATGGTGTGTATTCCAGTTGAGGGAGGCCACTGCTGTGCTCTAGAGTCCCTCTCCTGGGGGGTCCCATGTGGCAGAAAACAGTACTCTTCCCTTCCCACAGAATGAACCCAAACACTTTGGAGCTTGGACAATCCCCCGAGAGGAAGGCTCTTCCTCGCCCCGGAAGCAACCCCTACCCTGAACGGCCACTGTCAACGCAACACCCAGAGACAAAAGCCTGAGCGACTGCCTCGCACTTGCCCTCCTTTGATATCCAGAGGATCTCCCCTCACGGACTGGAGATCAGGCCTGCCATTACCTTGGCCTCTAGCTGAGCCAAGTTTGCTTTTTCAGACATCTGTTCCCACAGCCCGGGCAAACACAGCCTCTAGGCTGGGTCCTCTGGAGCCATACCACAGGACCGTGCCTGCTCTCTCCTGGGAAAATGTGTCCATTCGTTTGACCACAAACCTCCAGTATATGAGAAACCTCAAGGCCCTTGAGGACATCCCACTACTGGGAGCATCCCTGGACACACAGGGGCATTTAGACACAAGCTGAGCAGCTACCTCCATGAAGGCATGCACACAGATGTCAACAGAGATAGAAGGTTGAGCCTTACAGGCCCTTAGGCCCTATTCTCAACTCTTGCTTTGGTTTCCAGGTTTCACTCCTCAGAGGCTTTGGTTTGAAAAACAGGATATGGGGCTTTCCTGAGGCACTGAACAGAACTCCTCTCGTCTCTACATGGGAAGCTTCCTTGTTGGAGCCGTGTCAAACACCTCCGGTTGGAGAATCCTGCAGAGTCCCTGAGCCACCTCCACATTCCAAGGTCTCCCAGGCCACCAAGCCACAGTAGGACTCATTTTCAGGAGAGTCCATTTCAAATCTCCCCTCTGGGTAGCTCACCCAGTAGCCCACAGATTGAGCCTGCCTTGTCCTGACTAAAGAGTGGGAATAAGAGGTGGCATTCCCAGGCATCCATGCTTAGACACCTGCTCTCGAGTCTTTCCGTAAGGGGCCTCATGGAACCATCCAATAGTTCTCGACTGTCGTGCA
Source organism: Mustela nivalis (assembly GCF_964662115.1). NCBI lineage: Eukaryota > Metazoa > Chordata > Mammalia > Carnivora > Mustelidae > Mustela > Mustela nivalis. Next base: position 2,408,140 of record NW_028136531.1, on the reverse strand, counting down.
GAAGGAAACCTTGAGGTGTGGAGTTGTTCACAAATCCCATCGTAGGCAAACCTACCTGTCCTCATGAAGCCCCCACACCCTTCAGGAAGAGGCCATGCAGGACAAAAACTCTAGCCTGAGGCACGTCTCATAGTTGACATGACCTCAGTGCAGGAGATCTCGATTCAGCCTCTGCAGAATGGGCCTGCCATGCCCTCGGTCCCTAACCTCACGCTAGCTTGTGTTTTCAGACTTCCTTCCTCACACGCCTGGCAAACAAGCCCTCCGGACTAGGAACTCCACAACCACAACCCAGCCCGGTGTCTGCCCAACGGAAGAAAAACGTTTCCCTGTGGGGCTCTCCGGAAAACCCAGATGAGGATCAACCTGCTCGGGCCTCGACGGTACCCGAACTGGATTGGCTGCTCTGGGCACTCATGCTCTGTCTGACACAGCCTGAAGCCAGACGTCCAGACAGACAAGGAGACAGCTGGCCGCACACCCAGCACTTCGGACACGCCATGATCTTATGCCGTCACCTCTTCCTAACCTTGGTTTTCAGATACCTGAACCTAGACATTATATCAATTCTCCACACAGCTGGGTATCGCAAGCACAAAACAGAACTCCTCCTTCCCCATGGCTGTAATGCTAGCTCTTGGCATAGAGTCACACCTTCAGGCTGGGAGAAAACTTCATGGCACCTGATGCGACGCCCAAACTTGAGTGCTGCTTGGGCACAAATTCACACTGTGACCCTCAGCATGAGCCCCATGTCAAAGAAAGGCCTGTCGGGGCCTCGACCATGAGCCCGCCTATGGGGCTTGCCAAGCCCCTATGCACCCAATCCTCACCAGTGTTTGAGATTTCCAGTCGCCCTGCCCGTACCTGGGGCTCTGCACTGGAATCCCTTTCTTGGAGAGACCCATGAGCCAGACAACACGACTCCACCCTTCCTACAAAATGACCCCAAACTCTTGGGATCTGGGACAAATTCCCAGAGATGGATACTCGTCCACAGTCCCTGAGGCCACCTCTCCACTCCACGGCTATCCCGGACACAACATCCAGAGACAAAAGCCTGAAGGAACGCCTCCCACTCGCCCTTGTTTCAGAGGCCCAGGAGCTCCCTCTCGGGTTGTACATCTGGCCTGCCATACCCTAGGCGCCACTCATAAGCTGAGATTGTGTTTCCAGACTTCTGTGCTCACAGCATGGACCCACATATCCTCCAGGCTAGGGCCTCTGGAGCTACAGCGAAAGATTGTGCCTGCCCTCCCCAAGGAAAGTGTGCCCAATCCATTGACCACAACCCTAGAGGTTAGGGAATAGCTCCAAGGCCCCTGAGGCCATCAATAGTGTAGGCCACCCTGGACTAAGAGGGGCTCTCTGACACCAGCGGAGCAACTATCTCCACTTAGACTCTCAGACAGTATCCCCAGAGACAGAAGGTTGAAATGGACAGGCCCCCAGGCCCTAATCTGAACCTTAGCTTTGCTTTCCCTGTGTCCGTCCTCAGAGGACTGTTTTCGTAGACCAGCACACGGGGCTTTTCTGAGGCACCAAACCAAACCTCTCTCGTCTCCACATGGGAGCTTTCTTACTGGGGATGTATCAAACCCTTCAGGTAGGAGAGTTCCGCAGGGCCACTGAACCACCAGCACATTCCAAGGTCTCCATGGACCCAAACGGACATTATGACGCATCCTCAGTAGAGGTCATTTCAACTCAGCCCCCTGGGTAGCGTGCCCCAGAGGCAGCAGATCAAACATATCTTGTCGCTAATGGCCAATGGGAATGCGAGGCATGCTGTACAGGGATCCATCCTTCGAACCCTGCTCTCCAGTCCTTCCGTAGGGTATGTCCTGGAGCCATGCAACAGGACTCGAATGTCCCGCAGAAGGAAACCTTGTGGTTTGGGGCAACCTCCAAACTCAGCATGGGAAAACTTCCTTGGCCTCATGAGGCCCCCGCTTCATGAAGGTGCCATCATGGACACATACTCCAGCCTCAGCCAACGTCTGATCTTCAGCCTGACTTCAGATGCAGGAGATTTTGATTCAGCCTCTGCAGAGTGGGCCTGCTCTGCCCTTGGGTCCAATCCTTACCCTAGCTTGTGTTCTCAGACTTCGGGCCTCACACTCCTGGCCCACAAACCCTCTTTACTGGGAATTCTGGGGCCACAATGAAGCACTCTGCCTGCCTCCCAGGAGAAAAACATTGTCTATGGTGCTGGCCAGCAACCCCAAATGAGGATCAAACTGCTTGGCCCTCGGCAACACCCCAATTGCTTAGGCTACCTTAAACACTGATGCTCTGTCGCAAATAGCCTGAGCCCAGACCTTCCAACAGACACCGACACAGCTGGCTGCACACCCAGCACATTGGACCCGCCACTGCCTTAGGCCACCATCCATTCCCAACCTGGGTTTTCAGTCATCGGAACCTAGACCTTATCTCCAATCCCTGCACAGTGGGGAACCTGATGCACAAGGCAGAACCCTCCTTCCCCATGGCAAGAAACCTTGCTGCTGGCAGTGAGTCAAACCTTCAGTGTAGGAGAAAACGGCATGGCCCATGAGGCCACGCCCATGCGTGAGGGCCGCCTTGGGCACAAACACACATGGTGACCCTCATCGTGAGTACCTTATTCAAGAAACGCCTCTCAGTGACTGGACCAAGAGCCTGCATATGTGGCTTGCCATGCCCATAGGCACCCAGGACTAACTAGATGGTGTGTATTCCAGTTGAGGGAGGCCACTGCTGTGCTCTAGAGTCCCTCTCCTGGGGGGTCCCATGTGGCAGAAAACAGTACTCTTCCCTTCCCACAGAATGAACCCAAACACTTTGGAGCTTGGACAATCCCCCGAGAGGAAGGCTCTTCCTCGCCCCGGAAGCAACCCCTACCCTGAACGGCCACTGTCAACGCAACACCCAGAGACAAAAGCCTGAGCGACTGCCTCGCACTTGCCCTCCTTTGATATCCAGAGGATCTCCCCTCACGGACTGGAGATCAGGCCTGCCATTACCTTGGCCTCTAGCTGAGCCAAGTTTGCTTTTTCAGACATCTGTTCCCACAGCCCGGGCAAACACAGCCTCTAGGCTGGGTCCTCTGGAGCCATACCACAGGACCGTGCCTGCTCTCTCCTGGGAAAATGTGTCCATTCGTTTGACCACAAACCTCCAGTATATGAGAAACCTCAAGGCCCTTGAGGACATCCCACTACTGGGAGCATCCCTGGACACACAGGGGCATTTAGACACAAGCTGAGCAGCTACCTCCATGAAGGCATGCACACAGATGTCAACAGAGATAGAAGGTTGAGCCTTACAGGCCCTTAGGCCCTATTCTCAACTCTTGCTTTGGTTTCCAGGTTTCACTCCTCAGAGGCTTTGGTTCGAAAAACAGGATATGGGGCTTTCCTGAGGCACTGAACAGAACTCCTCTCGACTCCACATGGGAAGCTTCCTTGTTGGAGCCGTGTCAAACACCTAGGTTGCAGAATCCTGCAGAGTCCCTGAGCCACCTCCACATTCCAAGATCTCCCAGGCCACCAACCCACATTAGGACTCATCTTCAGGAGAGTCCATTTCAAATCTCCCCTCTGCGTAGCTCACCCAGGAGCCCGCAGATTGAGCCTGCCTTGTCCTGACTAAAGAGTGAGAATAAGAGGTGGCGTTCCCAGGCATCCATGCTTAGACACCTGCTCTCGAGTCTTTCCGTATAGGGTCTACTTGAACCATCTAATAGGACTCGACTGTCGTGCAGAAGGAAACCTTGAGGTGTGGAGTTGTTCACAAATCCCATCGTAGGCAAACCTCCCTGGCCTCATGAAGCCCCCACACCCTTCAGGAAGAGGCCATGCTGGACAAAAACTCTAGCCTGAGGCACGTCTCAGAGTTGACATGACCTCAGTGCAGGAGATCTCGATTCAGCCTCTGCAGAGTGGGCCTGCCGTGCCCTCGGTCCCAAACCTCACGCTAGCTTGTGTTTTCAGACTTCCTTCCTCACACTCCTGGCAAACAAGCCCTCCGGACTAGGAACTCCACAACCACAACCCAGCCCGGTGTCTGCCCAACGGAAGAAAAACGTTTCCCTGTGGGGCTCTCCGGAAAACCCAGATGAGGATCAACCTGCTCGGGCCTCGACGGTACCCGAACTGGATTGGCTGCTCTGGGCACTCATGCTCTGTCTGACACAGCCTGAAGCCAGACGTCCAGACAGACAAGGAGACAGCTGGCCGCACACCCAGCACTTCGGACACGCCATGATCTTATGCCGTCACCTCTTCCTAACCTTGGTTTTCAGATACCTGAACCTAGACATTATATCAATTCTCCACACAGCTGGGTATCGCAAGCACAAAACAGAACTCCTCCTTCCCCATGGCTGTAATGCTAGCTCTTGGCATAGAGTCACACCTTCAGGCTGGGAGAAAACTTCATGGCACCTGATGCGACGCCCAAACTTGAGTGCTGCTTGGGCACAAATTCACACTGTGACCCTCAGCATGAGCCCCATGTCAAAGAAAGGCCTGTCGGGGCCTCGACCATGAGCCCGCCTATGGGGCTTGCCAAGCCCCTATGCACCCAATCCTCACCAGTGTTTGAGATTTCCAGTCGCCCTGCCCGTACCTGGGGCTCTGCACTGGAATCCCTTTCTTGGAGAGACCCATGAGCCAGACAACACGACTCCACCCTTCCTACAAAATGACCCCAAACTCTTGGGATCTGGGACAAATTCCCAGAGATGGATACTCGTCCACAGTCCCTGAGGCCACCTCTCCACTCCACGGCTATCCCGGACACAACATCCAGAGACAAAAGCCTGAAGGAACGCCTCCCACTCGCCCTTGTTTCAGAGGCCCAGGAGCTCCCTCTCGGGTTGTACATCTGGCCTGCCATACCCTAGGCGCCACTCATAAGCTGAGATTGTGTTTCCAGACTTCTGTGCTCACAGCATGGACCCACACATCCTCCAGGCTAGGGCCTCTGGAGCTACAGCGAAAGATTGTGCCTGCCCTCCCCAAGGAAAGTGTGCCCAATCCATTGACCACAACCCTAGAGGTTAGGGAATAGCTCCAAGGCCCCTGAGGCCATCAATAGTGTAGGCCACCCTGGACTAAGAGGGGCTCTCTGACACCAGCGGAGCAACTATCTCCACTTAGACTCTCAGACAGTATCCCCAGAGACAGAAGGTTGAAATGGACAGGCCCCCAGGCCCTAATCTGAACCTTAGCTTTGCTTTCCCTGTGTCCGTCCTCAGAGGACTGTTTTCGTAGACCAGCACACGGGGCTTTTCTGAGGCACCAAACCAAACCTCTCTCGTCTCCACATGGGAGCTTTCTTACTGGGGATGTATCAAACCCTTCAGGTAGGAGAGTTCCGCAGGGCCACTGAACCACCAGCACATTCCAAGGTCTCCATGGACCCAAACGGACATTATGACGCATCCTCAGTAGAGGTCATTTCAACTCAGCCCCCTGGGTAGCGTGCCCCAGAGGCAGCAGATCAAACATATCTTGTCGCTAATGGCCAATGGGAATGCGAGGCATGCTGTACAGGGATCCATCCTTCGAACCCTGCTCTCCAGTCCTTCCGTAGGGTATGTCCTGGAGCCATGCAACAGGACTCGAATGTCCCGCAGAAGGAAACCTTGTGGTTTGGGGCAACCTCCAAACTCAGCGTGGGAAAACTTCCTTGGCCTCATGAGGCCCCCGCTTCATGAAGGTGCCATCATGGACACATACTCCAGCCTCAGCCAACGTCTGATCTTCAGCCTGACTTCAGATGCAGGAGATTTTGATTCAGCCTCTGCAGAGTGGGCCTGCTCTGCCCTTGGGTCCAATCCTTACCCTAGCTTGTGTTCTCAGACTTTGGGCCTCACACTCCTGGCCCACAAACCCTCTTTACTGGGAATTCTGGGGCCACAATGAAGCACTCTGCCTGCCTCCCAGGAGAAAAACATTGTCTATGGTGCTGGCCAGCAACCCCAAATGAGGATCAAACTGCTTGGCCCTCGGCAACACCCCAATTGCTTAGGCTACCTTAAACACTGATGCTCTGTCGCAAATAGCCTGAGCCCAGACCTTCCAACAGACACCGACACAGCTGGCTGCACACCCAGCACATTGGACCCGCCAGTGCCTTAGGCCACCATCCATTCCCAACCTGGGTTTTCAGTCATCGGAACCTAGACCTTATCTCCAATCCCTGCACAGTGGGGAACCTGATGCACAAGGCAGAACCCTCCTTCCCCATGGCAAGAAACCTTGCTGCTGGCAGTGAGTCAAACCTTCAGTGTAGGAGAAAACGGCATGGCCCATGAGGCCACGCCCATGCGTGAGGGCCGCCTTGGGCACAAACACACATGGTGACCCTCATCGTGAGTACCTTATTCAAGTAACGCCTCTCAGTGACTGGACCAAGAGCCTGCATATGTGGCTTGCCATGCCCATAGGCACCCAGGACTAACTAGATGGTGTGTATTCCAGTTGAGGGAGGCCACTGCTGTGCTCTAGAGTCCCTCTCCTGGGGGGTCCCATGTGGCAGAAAACAGTACTCTTCCCTTCCCACAGAATGAACCCAAACACTTTGGAGCTTGGACAATCCCCCGAGAGGAAGGCTCTTCCTCGCCCCGGAAGCAACCCCTACCCTGAACGGCCACTGTCAACGCAACACCCAGAGACAAAAGCCTGAGCGACTGCCTCGCACTTGCCCTCCTTTGATATCCAGAGGATCTCCCCTCACGGACTGGAGATCAGGCCTGCCATTACCTTGGCCTCTAGCTGAGCCAAGTTTGCTTTTTCAGACATCTGTTCCCACAGCCCGGGCAAACACAGCCTCTAGGCTGGGTCCTCTGGAGCCATACCACAGGACCGTGCCTGCTCTCTCCTGGGAAAATGTGTCCATTCGTTTGACCACAAACCTCCAGTATATGAGAAACCTCAAGGCCCTTGAGGACATCCCACTACTGGGAGCATCCCTGGACACACAGGGGCATTTAGACACAAGCTGAGCAGCTACCTCCATGAAGGCATGCACACAGATGTCAACAGAGATAGAAGGTTGAGCCTTACAGGCCCTTAGGCCCTATTCTCAACACTTGCTTTGGTTTCCAGGTTTCACTCCTCAGAGGCTTTGGTTCGAAAAACAGGATATGGGGCTTTCCTGAGGCACTGAACAGAACTCCTCTCGACTCCACATGGGAAGCTTCCTTGTTGGAGCCGTGTCAAACACCTAGGTTGCAGAATCCTGCAGAGTCCCTGAGCCACCTCCACATTCCAAGATCTCCCAGGCCACCAACCCACATTAGGACTCATCTTCAGGAGAGTCCATTTCAAATCTCCCCTCTGCGTAGCTCACCCAGGAGCCCGCAGATTGAGCCTGCCTTGTCCTGACTAAAGAGTGAGAATAAGAGGTGGCGTTCCCAGGCATCCATGCTTAGACACCTGCTCTCGAGTCTTTCCGTATAGGGTCTACTTGAACCATCTAATAGGACTCGACTGTCGTGCAGAAGGAAACCTTGAGGTGTGGAGTTGTTCACAAATCCCATCGTAGGCAAACCTCCCTGGCCTCATGAAGCCCCCACACCCTTCAGGAAGAGGCCATGCTGGACAAAAACTCTAGCCTGAGGCACGTCTCAGAGTTGACATGACCTCAGTGCAGGAGATCTCGATTCAGCCTCTGCAGAGTGGGCCTGCCGTGCCCTCGGTCCCAAACCTCACGCTAGCTTGTGTTTTCAGACTTCCTTCCTCACACTCCTGGCAAACAAGCCCTCCGGACTAGGAACTCCACAACCACAACCCAGCCCGGTGTCTGCCCAACGGAAGAAAAACGTTTCCCTGTGGGGCTCTCCGGAAAACCCAGATGAGGATCAACCTGCTCGGGCCTCGACGGTACCCGAACTGGATTGGCTGCTCTGGGCACTCATGCTCTGTCTGACACAGCCTGAAGCCAGACGTCCAGACAGACAAGGAGACAGCTGGCCGCACACCCAGCACTTCGGACACGCCATGATCTTATGCCGTCACCTCTTCCTAACCTTGGTTTTCAGATACCTGAACCTAGACATTATATCAATTCTCCACACAGCTGGGTATCGCAAGCACAAAACAGAACTCCTCCTTCCCCATGGCTGTAATGCTAGCTCTTGGCATAGAGTCACACCTTCAGGCTGGGAGAAAACTTCATGGCACCTGATGCGACGCCCAAACTTGAGTGCTGCTTGGGCACAAATTCACACTGTGACCCTCAGCATGAGCCCCATGTCAAAGAAAGGCCTGTCGGGGCCTCGACCATGAGCCCGCCTATGGGGCTTGCCAAGCCCCTATGCACCCAATCCTCACCAGTGTTTGAGATTTCCAGTCGCCCTGCCCGTACCTGGGGCTCTGCACTGGAATCCCTTTCTTGGAGAGACCCATGAGCCAGACAACACGACTCCACCCTTCCTACAAAATGACCCCAAACTCTTGGGATCTGGGACAAATTCCCAGAGATGGATACTCGTCCACAGTCCCTGAGGCCACCTCTCCACTCCACGGCTATCCCGGACACGACATCCAGAGACAAAAGCCTGAAGGAACGCCTCCCACTCGCCCTTGTTTCAGAGGCCCAGGAGCTCCCTCTCGGGTTGTACATCTGGCCTGCCATACCCTAGGCGCCACTCATAAGCTGAGATTGTGTTTCCAGACTTCTGTGCTCACAGCATGGACCCACACATCCTCCAGGCTAGGGCCTCTGGAGCTACAGCGAAAGATTGTGCCTGCCCTCCCCAAGGAAAGTGTGCCCAATCCATTGACCACAACCCTAGAGGTTAGGGAATAGCTCCAAGGCCCCTGAGGCCATCAATAGTGTAGGCCACCCTGGACTAAGAGGGGCTCTCTGACACCAGCGGAGCAACTATCTCCACTTAGACTCTCAGACAGTATCCCCAGAGACAGAAGGTTGAAATGGACAGGCCCCCAGGCCCTAATCTGAACCTTAGCTTTGCTTTCCCTGTGTCCGTCCTCAGAGGACTGTTTTCGTAGACCAGCACACGGGGCTTTTCTGAGGCACCAAACCAAACCTCTCTCGTCTCCACATGGGAGCTTTCTTACTGGGGATGTATCAAACCCTTCAGGTAGGAGAGTTCCGCAGGGCCACTGAACCACCAGCACATTCCAAGGTCTCCATGGACCCAAACGGACATTATGACGCATCCTCAGTAGAGGTCATTTCAACTCAGCCCCCTGGGTAGCGTGCCCCAGAGGCAGCAGATCAAACATATCTTGTCGCTAATGGCCAATGGGAATGCGAGGCATGCTGTACAGGGATCCATCCTTCGAACCCTGCTCTCCAGTCCTTCCGTAGGGTATGTCCTGGAGCCATGCAACAGGACTCGAATGTCCCGCAGAAGGAAACCTTGTGGTTTGGGGCAACCTCCAAACTCAGCGTGGGAAAACTTCCTTGGCCTCATGAGGCCCCCGCTTCATGAAGGTGCCATCATGGACACATACTCCAGCCTCAGCCAACGTCTGATCTTCAGCCTGACTTCAGATGCAGGAGATTTTGATTCAGCCTCTGCAGAGTGGGCCTGCTCTGCCCTTGGGTCCAATCCTTACCCTAGCTTGTGTTCTCAGACTTCGGGCCTCACACTCCTGGCCCACAAACCCTCTTTACTGGGAATTCTGGGGCCACAATGAAGCACTCTGCCTGCCTCCCAGGAGAAAAACATTGTCTATGGTGCTGGCCAGCAACCCCAAATGAGGATCAAACTGCTTGGCCCTCGGCAACACCCCAATTGCTTAGGCTACCTTAAACACTGATGCTCTGTCGCAAATAGCCTGAGCCCAGACCTTCCAACAGACACCGACACAGCTGGCTGCACACCCAGCACATTGGACCCGCCACTGCCTTAGGCCACCATCCATTCCCAACCTGGGTTTTCAGTCATCGGAACCTAGACCTTATCTCCAATCCCTGCACAGTGGGGAACCTGATGCACAAGGCAGAACCCTCCTTCCCCATGGCAAGAAACCTTGCTGCTGGCAGTGAGTCAAACCTTCAGTGTAGGAGAAAACGGCATGGCCCATGAGGCCACGCCCATGCGTGAGGGCCGCCTTGGGCACAAACACACATGGTGACCCTCATCGTGAGTACCTTATTCAAGAAACGCCTCTCAGTGACTGGACCAAGAGCCTGCATATGTGGCTTGCCATGCCCATAGGCACCCAGGACTAACTAGATGGTGTGTATTCCAGTTGAGGGAGGCCACTGCTGTGCTCTAGAGTCCCTCTCCTGGGGGGTCCCATGTGGCAGAAAACAGTACTCTTCCCTTCCCACAGAATGAACCCAAACACTTTGGAGCTTGGACAATCCCCCGAGAGGAAGGCTCTTCCTCGCCCCGGAAGCAACCCCTACCCTGAACGGCCACTGTCAACGCAACACCCAGAGACAAAAGCCTGAGCGACTGCCTCGCACTTGCCCTCCTTTGATATCCAGAGGATCTCCCCTCACGGACTGGAGATCAGGCCTGCCATTACCTTGGCCTCTAGCTGAGCCAAGTTTGCTTTTTCAGACATCTGTTCCCACAGCCCGGGCAAACACAGCCTCTAGGCTGGGTCCTCTGGAGCCATACCACAGGACCGTGCCTGCTCTCTCCTGGGAAAATGTGTCCATTCGTTTGACCACAAACCTCCAGTATATGAGAAACCTCAAGGCCCTTGAGGACATCCCACTACTGGGAGCATCCCTGGACACACAGGGGCATTTAGACACAAGCTGAGCAGCTACCTCCATGAAGGCATGCACACAGATGTCAACAGAGATAGAAGGTTGAGCCTTACAGGCCCTTAGGCCCTATTCTCAACTCTTGCTTTGGTTTCCAGGTTTCACTCCTCAGAGGCTTTGGTTCGAAAAACAGGATATGGGGCTTTCCTGAGGCACTGAACAGAACTCCTCTCGACTCCACATGGGAAGCTTCCTTGTTGGAGCCGTGTCAAACACCTAGGTTGCAGAATCCTGCAGAGTCCCTGAGCCACCTCCACATTCCAAGATCTCCCAGGCCACCAACCCACATTAGGACTCATCTTCAGGAGAGTCCATTTCAAATCTCCCCTCTGCGTAGCTCACCCAGGAGCCCGCAGATTGAGCCTGCCTTGTCCTGACTAAAGAGTGAGAATAAGAGGTGGCGTTCCCAGGCATCCATGCTTAGACACCTGCTCTCGAGTCTTTCCGTATAGGGTCTACTTGAACCATCTAATAGGACTCGACTGTCGTGCAGAAGGAAACCTTGAGGTGTGGAGTTGTTCACAAATCCCATCGTAGGCAAACCTCCCTGGCCTCATGAAGCCCCCACACCCTTCAGGAAGAGGCCATGCTGGACAAAAACTCTAGCCTGAGGCACGTCTCAGAGTTGACATGACCTCAGTGCAGGAGATCTCGATTCAGCCTCTGCAGAGTGGGCCTGCCGTGCCCTCGGTCCCAAACCTCACGCTAGCTTGTGTTTTCAGACTTCCTTCCTCACACTCCTGGCAAACAAGCCCTCCGGACTAGGAACTCCACAACCACAACCCAGCCCGGTGTCTGCCCAACGGAAGAAAAACGTTTCCCTGTGGGGCTCTCCGGAAAACCCAGATGAGGATCAACCTGCTCGGGCCTCGACGGTACCCGAACTGGATTGGCTGCTCTGGGCACTCATGCTCTGTCTGACACAGCCTGAAGCCAGACGTCCAGACAGACAAGGAGACAGCTGGCCGCACACCCAGCACTTCGGACACGCCATGATCTTATGCCGTCACCTCTTCCTAACCTTGGTTTTCAGATACCTGAACCTAGACATTATATCAATTCTCCACACAGCTGGGTATCGCAAGCACAAAACAGAACTCCTCCTTCCCCATGGCTGTAATGCTAGCTCTTGGCATAGAGTCACACCTTCAGGCAGGGAGAAAACTTCATGGCACCTGATGCGACGCCCAAACTTGAGTGCTGCTTGGGCACAAATTCACACTGTGACCCTCAGCATGAGCCCCATGTCAAAGAAAGGCCTGTCGGGGCCTCGACCATGAGCCCGCCTATGGGGCTTGCCAAGCCCCTATGCACCCAATCCTCACCAGTGTTTGAGATTTCCAGTCGCCCTGCCCGTACCTGGGGCTCTGCACTGGAATCCCTTTCTTGGAGAGACACATGAGCCAGACAACACGACTCCACCCTTCCTACAAAATGACCCCAAACTCTTGGGATCTGGGACAAATTCCCAGAGATGGATACTCGTCCACAGTCCCTGAGGCCACCTCTCCACTCCACGGCTATCCCGGACACGACATCCAGAGACAGAAGCCTGAAGGAACGCCTCCCACTCGCCCTTGTTTCAGAGGCCCAGGAGCTCCCTCTCGGGTTGTACATCTGGCCTGCCATACCCTAGGCGCCACTCATAAGCTGAGATTGTGTTTCCAGACTTCTGTGCTCACAGCATGGACCCACACATCCTCCAGGCTAGGGCCTCTGGAGCTACAGCAAAAGATTGTGCCTGCCCTCCCCAAGGAAAGTGTGCCCAATCCATTGACCACAACCCTAGAGGTTAGGGAATAGCTCCAAGGCCCCTGAGGCCATCAATAGTGTAGGCCACCCTGGACTAAGAGGGGCTCTCTGACACCAGCGGAGCAACTATCTCCACTTAGACTCTCAGACAGTATCCCCAGAGACAGAAGGTTGAAATGGACAGGCCCCCAGGCCCTAATCTGTACCTTAGCTTTGCTTTCCCTGTGTCCGTCCTCAGAGGACTGTTTTCGTAGACCAGCACACGGGGCTTTTCTGAGGCACCAAACCAAACCTCTCTCGTCTCCACATGGGAGCTTTCTTACTGGGGATGTATCAAACCCTTCAGGTAGGAGAGTTCCGCAGGGCCACTGAACCACCAGCACATTCCAAGGTCTCCATGGACCCAAACGGACATTATGACGCATCCTCAGTAGAGGTCATTTCAACTCAGCCCCCTGGGTAGCGTGCCCCAGAGGCAGCAGATCAAACATATCTTGTCGCTAATGGCCAATGGGAATGCGAGGCATGCTGTACAGGGATCCATCCTTCGAACCCTGCTCTCCAGTCCTTCCGTAGGGTATGTCCTGGAGCCATGCAACAGGACTCGAATGTCCCGCAGAAGGAAACCTTGTGGTTTGGGGCAACCTCCAAACTCAGCGTGGGAAAACTTCCTTGGCCTCATGAGGCCCCCGCTTCATGAAGGTGCCATCATGGACACATACTCCAGCCTCAGCCAACGTCTGATCTTCAGCCTGACTTCAGATGCAGGAGATTTTGATTCAGCCTCTGCAGAGTGGGCCTGCTCTGCCCTTGGGTCCAATCCTTACCCTAGCTTGTGTTCTCAGACTTCGGGCCTCACACTCCTGGCCCACAAACCCTCTTTACTGGGAATTCTGGGGCCACAATGAAGCACTCTGCCTGCCTCCCAGGAGAAAAACATTGTCTATGGTGCTGGCCAGCAACCCCAAATGAGGATCAAACTGCTTGGCCCTCGGCAACACCCCAATTGCTTAGGCTACCTTAAACACTGATGCTCTGTCGCAAATAGCCTGAGCCCAGACCTTCCAACAGACACCGACACAGCTGGCTGCACACCCAGCACATTGGACCCGCCACTGCCTTAGGCCACCATCCATTCCCAACCTGGGTTTTCAGTCATCGGAACCTAGACCTTATCTCCAATCCCTGCACAGTGGGGAACCTGATGCACAAGGCAGAACCCTCCTTCCCCATGGCAAGAAACCTTGCTGCTGGCAGTGAGTCAAACCTTCAGTGTAGGAGAAAACGGCATGGCCCATGAGGCCACGCCCATGCGTGAGGGCCGCCTTGGGCACAAACACACATGGTGACCCTCATCGTGAGTACCTTATTCAAGAAACGCCTCTCAGTGACTGGACCAAGAGCCTGCATATGTGGCTTGCCATGCCCATAGGCACCCAGGACTAACTAGATGGTGTGTATTCCAGTTGAGGGAGGCCACTGCTGTGCTCTAGAGTCCCTCTCCTGGGGGGTCCCATGTGGCAGAAAACAGTACTCTTCCCTTCCCACAGAATGAACCCAAACACTTTGGAGCTTGGACAATCCCCCGAGAGGAAGGCTCTTCCTCGCCCCGGAAGCAACCCCTACCCTGAACGGCCACTGTCAACGCAACACCCAGAGACAAAAGCCTGAGCGACTGCCTCGCACTTGCCCTCCTTTGATATCCAGAGGATCTCCCCTCACGGACTGGAGATCAGGCCTGCCATTACCTTGGCCTCTAGCTGAGCCAAGTTTGCTTTTTCAGACATCTGTTCCCACAGCCCGGGCAAACACAGCCTCTAGGCTGGGTCCTCTGGAGCCATACCACAGGACCGTGCCTGCTCTCTCCTGGGAAAATGTGTCCATTCGTTTGACCACAAACCTCCAGTATATGAGAAACCTCAAGGCCCTTGAGGACATCCCACTACTGGGAGCATCCCTGGACACACAGGGGCATTTAGACACAAGCTGAGCAGCTACCTCCATGAAGGCATGCACACAGATGTCAACAGAGATAGAAGGTTGAGCCTTACAGGCCCTTAGGCCCTATTCTCAACTCTTGCTTTGGTTTCCAGGTTTCACTCCTCAGAGGCTTTGGTTTGAAAAACAGGATATGGGGCTTTCCTGAGGCACTGAACAGAACTCCTCTCGTCTCTACATGGGAAGCTTCCTTGTTGGAGCCGTGTCAAACACCTCCGGTTGGAGAATCCTGCAGAGTCCCTGAGCCACCTCCACATTCCAAGGTCTCCCAGGCCACCAAGCCACAGTAGGACTCATTTTCAGGAGAGTCCATTTCAAATCTCCCCTCTGGGTAGCTCACCCAGTAGCCCACAGATTGAGCCTGCCTTGTCCTGACTAAAGAGTGGGAATAAGAGGTGGCATTCCCAGGCATCCATGCTTAGACACCTGCTCTCGAGTCTTTCCGTAAGGGGCCTCATGGAACCATCCAATAGTTCTCGACTGTCGTGCAGAAGGAAACCTTGAGGTGTGGAGTTGTTCACAAATCCCATCGTAGGCAAACCTACCTGTCCTCATGAAGCCCCACACCCTTCAGGAAGAGGCCATGCAGGACAAAAACTCTAGCCTGAGGCACGTCTCATAGTTGACATGACCTCAGTGCAGGAGATCTCGATTCAGCCTCTGCAGAATGGGCCTGCCATGCCCTCGGTCCCTAACCTCACGCTAGCTTGTGTTTTCAGACTTCCTTCCTCACACGCCTGGCAAACAAGCCCTCCGGACTAGGAACTCCACAACCACAACCCAGCCCGGTGTCTGCCCAACGGAAGAAAAACGTTTCCCTGTGGGGCTCTCCGGAAAACCCAGATGAGGATCAACCTGCTCGGGCCTCGACGGTTCCCAAACTGGATTGGCTGCTCTGGGCACTCATGCTCTGTCTGACACAGCCTGAAGCCAGACGTCCAGACAGACAAGGAGACAGCTGGCCGCACACCCAGCACTTCGGACACGCCATGATCTTATGCCGTCACCTCTTCCTAACCTTGGTTTTCAGATACCTGAACCTAGACATTATATCAATTCTCCACACAGCTGGGTATCGCAAGCACAAAACAGAACTCCTCCTTCCCCATGGCTGTAATGCTAGCTCTTGGCATAGAGTCACACCTTCAGGCTGGGAGAAAACTTCATGGCACCTGATGCGACGCCCAAACTTGAGTGCTGCTTGGGCACAAATTCACACTGTGACCCTCAGCATGAGCCCCATGTCAAAGAAAGGCCTGTCGGGGCCTCGACCATGAGCCCGCCTATGGGGCTTGCCAAGCCCCTATGCACCCAATCCTCACCAGTGTTTGAGATTTCCAGTCGCCCTGCCCGTACCTGGGGCTCTGCACTGGAATCCCTTTCTTGGAGAGACCCATGAGCCAGACAACACGACTCCACCCTTCCTACAAAATGACCCCAAACTCTTGGGATCTGGGACAAATTCCCAGAGATGGATACTCGTCCACAGTCCCTGAGGCCACCTCTCCACTCCACGGCTATCCCGGACACAACATCCAGAGACAAAAGCCTGAAGGAACGCCTCCCACTCGCCCTTGTTTCAGAGGCCCAGGAGCTCCCTCTCGGGTTGTACATCTGGCCTGCCATACCCTAGGCGCCACTCATAAGCTGAGATTGTGTTTCCAGACTTCTGTGCTCACAGCATGGACCCACATATCCTCCAGGCTAGGGCCTCTGGAGCTACAGCGAAAGATTGTGCCTGCCCTCCCCAAGGAAAGTGTGCCCAATCCATTGACCACAACCCTAGAGGTTAGGGAATAGCTCCAAGGCCCCTGAGGCCATCAATAGTGTAGGCCACCCTGGACTAAGAGGGGCTCTCTGACACCAGCGGAGCAACTATCTCCACTTAGACTCTCAGACAGTATCCCCAGAGACAGAAGGTTGAAATGGACAGGCCCCCAGGCCCTAATCTGAACCTTAGCTTTGCTTTCCCTGTGTCCGTCCTCAGAGGACTGTTTTCGTAGACCAGCACACGGGGCTTTTCTGAGGCACCAAACCAAACCTCTCTCGTCTCCACATGGGAGCTTTCTTACTGGGGATGTATCAAACCATTCAGGTAGGAGAGTTCCGCAGGGCCACTGAACCACCAGCACATTCCAAGGTCTCCATGGACCCAAACGGACATTATGACGCATCCTCAGTAGAGGTCATTTCAACTCAGCCCCCTGGGTAGCGTGCCCCAGAGGCAGCAGATCAAACATATCTTGTCGCTAATGGCCAATGGGAATGCGAGGCATGCTGTACAGGGATCCATCCTTCGAACCCTGCTCTCCAGTCCTTCCGTAGGGTATGTCCTGGAGCCATGCAACAGGACTCGAATGTCCCGCAGAAGGAAACCTTGTGGTTTGGGGCAACCTCCAAACTCAGCGTGGGAAAACTTCCTTGGCCTCATGAGGCCCCCGCTTCATGAAGGTGCCATCATGGACACATACTCCAGCCTCAGCCAACGTCTGATCTTCAGCCTGACTTCAGATGCAGGAGATTTTGATTCAGCCTCTGCAGAGTGGGCCTGCTCTGCCCTTGGGTCCAATCCTTACCCTAGCTTGTGTTCTCAGACTTCGGGCCTCACACTCCTGGCCCACAAACCCTCTTTACTGGGAATTCTGGGGCCACAATGAAGCACTCTGCCTGCCTCCCAGGAGAAAAACATTGTCTATGGTGCTGGCCAGCAACCCCAAATGAGGATCAAACTGCTTGGCCCTCGGCAACACCCCAATTGCTTAGGCTACCTTAAACACTGATGCTCTGTCGCAAATAGCCTGAGCCCAGACCTTCCAACAGACACCGACACAGCTGGCTGCACACCCAGCACATTGGACCCGCCACTGCCTTAGGCCACCATCCATTCCCAACCTGGGTTTTCAGTCATCGGAACCTAGACCTTATCTCCAATCCCTGCACAGTGGGGAACCTGATGCACAAGGCAGAACCCTCCTTCCCCATGGCAAGAAACCTTGCTGCTGGCAGTGAGTCAAACCTTCAGTGTAGGAGAAAACGGCATGGCCCATGAGGCCACGCCCATGCGTGAGGGCCGCCTTGGGCACAAACACACATGGTGACCCTCATCGTGAGTACCTTATTCAAGAAACGCCTCTCAGTGACTGGACCAAGAGCCTGCATATGTGGCTTGCCATGCCCATAGGCACCCAGGACTAACTAGATGGTGTGTATTCCAGTTGAGGGAGGCCACTGCTGTGCTCTAGAGTCCCTCTCCTGGGGGGTCCCATGTGGCAGAAAACAGTACTCTTCCCTTCCCACAGAATGAACCCAAACACTTTGGAGCTTGGACAATCCCCCGAGAGGAAGGCTCTTCCTCGCCCCGGAAGCAACCCCTACCCTGAACGGCCACTGTCAACGCAACACCCAGAGACAAAAGCCTGAGCGACTGCCTCGCACTTGCCCTCCTTTGATATCCAGAGGATCTCCCCTCACGGACTGGAGATCAGGCCTGCCATTACCTTGGCCTCTAGCTGAGCCAAGTTTGCTTTTTCAGACATCTGTTCCCACAGCCCGGGCAAACACAGCCTCTAGGCTGGGTCCTCTGGAGCCATACCACAGGACCGTGCCTGCTCTCTCCTGGGAAAATGTGTCCATTCGTTTGACCACAAACCTCCAGTATATGAGAAACCTCAAGGCCCTTGAGGACATCCCACTACTGGGAGCATCCCTGGACACACAGGGGCATTTAGACACAAGCTGAGCAGCTACCTCCATGAAGGCATGCACACAGATGTCAACAGAGATAGAAGGTTGAGCCTTACAGGCCCTTAGGCCCTATTCTCAACTCTTGCTTTGGTTTCCAGGTTTCACTCCTCAGAGGCTTTGGTTCGAAAAACAGGATATGGGGCTTTCCTGAGGCACTGAACAGAACTCCTCTCGACTCCACATGGGAAGCTTCCTTGTTGGAGCCATGTCAAACACCTAGGTTGCAGAATCCTGCAGAGTCCCTGAGCCACCTCCACATTCCAAGATCTCCCAGGCCACCAACCCACATTAGGACTCATCTTCAGGAGAGTCCATTTCAAATCTCCCCTCTGCGTAGCTCACCCAGGAGCCCGCAGATTGAGCCTGCCTTGTCCTGACTAAAGAGTGAGAATAAGAGGTGGCGTTCCCAGGCATCCATGCTTAGACACCTGCTCTCGAGTCTTTCCGTATAGGGTCTACTTGAACCATCTAATAGGACTCGACTGTCGTGCAGAAGGAAACCTTGAGGTGTGGAGTTGTTCACAAATCCCATCGTAGGCAAACCTCCCTGGCCTCATGAAGCCCCCACACCCTTCAGGAAGAGGCCATGCTGGACAAAAACTCTAGCCTGAGGCACGTCTCAGAGTTGACATGACCTCAGTGCAGGAGATCTCGATTCAGCCTCTGCAGAGTGGGCCTGCCGTGCCCTCGGTCCCAAACCTCACGCTAGCTTGTGTTTTCAGACTTCCTTCCTCACACTCCTGGCAAACAAGCCCTCCGGACTAGGAACTCCACAACCACAACCCAGCCCGGTGTCTGCCCAACGGAAGAAAAACGTTTCCCTGTGGGGCTCTCCGGAAAACCCAGATGAGGATCAACCTGCTCGGGCCTCGACGGTACCCGAACTGGATTGGCTGCTCTGGGCACTCATGCTCTGTCTGACACAGCCTGAAGCCAGACGTCCAGACAGACAAGGAGACAGCTGGCCGCACACCCAGCACTTCGGACACGCCATGATCTTATGCCGTCACCTCTTCCTAACCTTGGTTTTCAGATACCTGAACCTAGACATTATATCAATTCTCCACACAGCTGGGTATCGCAAGCACAAAACAGAACTCCTCCTTCCCCATGGCTGTAATGCTAGCTCTTGGCATAGAGTCACACCTTCAGGCTGGGAGAAAACTTCATGGCACCTGATGCGACGCCCAAACTTGAGTGCTGCTTGGGCACAAATTCACACTGTGACCCTCAGCATGAGCCCCATGTCAAAGAAAGGCCTGTCGGGGCCTCGACCATGAGCCCGCCTATGGGGCTTGCCAAGCCCCTATGCACCCAATCCTCACCAGTGTTTGAGATTTCCAGTCGCCCTGCCCGTACCTGGGGCTCTGCACTGGAATCCCTTTCTTGGAGAGACCCATGAGCCAGACAACACGACTCCACCCTTCCTACAAAATGACCCCAAACTCTTGGGATCTGGGACAAATTCCCAGAGATGGATACTCGTCCACAGTCCCTGAGGCCACCTCTCCACTCCACGGCTATCCCGGACACAACATCCAGAGACAAAAGCCTGAAGGAACGCCTCCCACTCGCCCTTGTTTCAGAGGCCCAGGAGCTCCCTCTCGGGTTGTACATCTGGCCTGCCATACCCTAGGCGCCACTCATAAGCTGAGATTGTGTTTCCAGACTTCTGTGCTCACAGCATGGACCCACACATCCTCCAGGCTAGGGCCTCTGGAGCTACAGCGAAAGATTGTGCCTGCCCTCCCCAAGGAAAGTGTGCCCAATCCATTGACCACAACCCTAGAGGTTAGGGAATAGCTCCAAGGCCCCTGAGGCCATCAATAGTGTAGGCCACCCTGGACTAAGAGGGGCTCTCTGACACCAGCGGAGCAACTATCTCCACTTAGACTCTCAGACAGTATCCCCAGAGACAGAAGGTTGAAATGGACAGGCCCCCAGGCCCTAATCTGAACCTTAGCTTTGCTTTCCCTGTGTCCGTCCTCAGAGGACTGTTTTCGTAGACCAGCACACGGGGCTTTTCTGAGGCACCAAACCAAACCTCTCTCGTCTCCACATGGGAGCTTTCTTACTGGGGATGTATCAAACCCTTCAGGTAGGAGAGTTCCGGAGGGCCACTGAACCACCAGCACATTCCAAGGTCTCCATGGACCCAAACGGACATTATGACGCATCCTCAGTAGAGGTCATTTCAACTCAGCCCCCTGGGTAGCGTGCCCCAGAGGCAGCAGATCAAACATATCTTGTCGCTAATGGCCAATGGGAATGCGAGGCATGCTGTACAGGGATCCATCCTTCGAACCCTGCTCTCCAGTCCTTCCGTAGGGTATGTCCTGGAGCCATGCAACAGGACTCGAATGTCCCGCAGAAGGAAACCTTGTGGTTTGGGGCAACCTCCAAACTCAGCGTGGGAAAACTTCCTTGGCCTCATGAGGCCCCCGCTTCATGAAGGTGCCATCATGGACACATACTCCAGCCTCAGCCAACGTCTGATCTTCAGCCTGACTTCAGATGCAGGAGATTTTGATTCAGCCTCTGCAGAGTGGGCCTGCTCTGCCCTTGGGTCCAATCCTTACCCTAGCTTGTGTTCTCAGACTTTGGGCCTCACACTCCTGGCCCAAAAACCCTCTTTACTGGGAATTCTGGGGCCACAATGAAGCACTCTGCCTGCCTCCCAGGAGAAAAACATTGTCTATGGTGCTGGCCAGCAACCCCAAATGAGGATCAAACTGCTTGGCCCTCGGCAACACCCCAATTGCTTAGGCTACCTTAAACACTGATGCTCTGTCGCAAATAGCCTGAGCCCAGACCTTCCAACAGACACCGACAGAGCTGGCTGCACACCCAGCACATTGGACCCGCCACTGCCTTAGGCCACCATCCATTCCCAACCTGGGTTTTCAGTCATCGGAACCTAGACCTTATCTCCAATCCCTGCACAGTGGGGAACCTGATGCACAAGGCAGAACCCTCCTTCCCCATGGCAAGAAACCTTGCTGCTGGCAGTGAGTCAAACCTTCAGTGTAGGAGAAAACGGCATGGCCCATGAGGCCACGCCCATGCGTGAGGGCCGCCTTGGGCACAAACACACATGGTGACCCTCATCGTGAGTACCTTATTCAAGTAACGCCTCTCAGTGACTGGACCAAGAGCCTGCATATGTGGCTTGCCATGCCCATAGGCACCCAGGACTAACTAGATGGTGTGTATTCCAGTTGAGGGAGGCCACTGCTGTGCTCTAGAGTCCCTCTCCTGGGGGGTCCCATGTGGCAGAAAACAGTACTCTTCCCTTCCCACAGAATGAACCCAAACACTTTGGAGCTTGGACAATCCCCCGAGAGGAAGGCTCTTCCTCGCCCCGGAAGCAACCCCTACCCTGAACGGCCACTGTCAACGCAACACCCAGAGACAAAAGCCTGAGCGACTGCCTCGCACTTGCCCTCCTTTGATATCCAGAGGATCTCCCCTCACGGACTGGAGATCAGGCCTGCCATTACCTTGGCCTCTAGCTGAGCCAAGTTTGCTTTTTCAGACATCTGTTCCCACAGCCCGGGCAAACACAGCCTCTAGGCTGGGTCCTCTGGAGCCATACCACAGGACCGTGCCTGCTCTCTCCTGGGAAAATGTGTCCATTCGTTTGACCACAAACCTCCAGTATATGAGAAACCTCAAGGCCCTTGAGGACATCCCACTACTGGGAGCATCCCTGGACACACAGGGGCATTTAGACACAAGCTGAGCAGCTACCTCCATGAAGGCATGCACACAGATGTCAACAGAGATAGAAGGTTGAGCCTTACAGGCCCTTAGGCCCTATTCTCAACTCTTGCTTTGGTTTCCAGGTTTCACTCCTCAGAGGCTTTGGTTCGAAAAACAGGATATGGGGCTTTCCTGAGGCACTGAACAGAACTCCTCTCGACTCCACATGGGAAGCTTCCTTGTTGGAGCCGTGTCAAACACCTAGGTTGCAGAATCCTGCAGAGTCCCTGAGCCACCTCCACATTCCAAGATCTCCCAGGCCACCAACCCACATTAGGACTCATCTTCAGGAGAGTCCATTTCAAATCTCCCCTCTGCGTAGCTCACCCAGGAGCCCGCAGATTGAGCCTGCCTTGTCCTGACTAAAGAGTGAGAATAAGAGGTGGCGTTCCCAGGCATCCATGCTTAGACACCTGCTCTCGAGTCTTTCCGTATAGGGTCTACTTGAACCATCTAATAGGACTCGACTGTCGTGCAGAAGGAAACCTTGAGGTGTGGAGTTGTTCACAAATCCCATCGTAGGCAAACCTCCCTGGCCTCATGAAGCCCCCACACCCTTCAGGAAGAGGCCATGCTGGACAAAAACTCTAGCCTGAGGCACGTCTCAGAGTTGACATGACCTCAGTGCAGGAGATCTCGATTCAGCCTCTGCAGAGTGGGCCTGCCGTGCCCTCGGTCCCAAACCTCACGCTAGCTTGTGTTTTCAGACTTCCTTCCTCACACTCCTGGCAAACAAGCCCTCCGGACTAGGAACTCCACAACCACAACCCAGCCCGGTGTCTGCCCAACGGAAGAAAAACGTTTCCCTGTGGGGCTCTCCGGAAAACCCAGATGAGGATCAACCTGCTCGGGCCTCGACGGTACCCGAACTGGATTGGCTGCTCTGGGCACTCATGCTCTGTCTGACACAGCCTGAAGCCAGACGTCCAGACAGACAAGGAGACAGCTGGCCGCACACCCAGCACTTCGGACACGCCATGATCTTATGCCGTCACCTCTTCCTAACCTTGGTTTTCAGATACCTGAACCTAGACATTATATCAATTCTCCACACAGCTGGGTATCGCAAGCACAAAACAGAACTCCTCCTTCCCCATGGCTGTAATGCTAGCTCTTGGCATAGAGTCACACCTTCAGGCTGGGAGAAAACTTCATGGCACCTGATGCGACGCCCAAACTTGAGTGCTGCTTGGGCACAAATTCACACTGTGACCCTCAGCATGAGCCCCATGTCAAAGAAAGGCCTGTCGGGGCCTCGACCATGAGCCCGCCTATGGGGCTTGCCAAGCCCCTATGCACCCAATCCTCACCAGTGTTTGAGATTTCCAGTCGCCCTGCCCGTACCTGGGGCTCTGCACTGGAATCCCTTTCTTGGAGAGACCCATGAGCCAGACAACACGACTCCACCCTTCCTACAAAATGACCCCAAACTCTTGGGATCTGGGACAAATTCCCAGAGATAGATACTCGTCCACAGTCCCTGAGGCCACCTCTCCACTCCACGGCTATCCCGGACACAACATCCAGAGACAAAAGCCAGAAGGAACGCCTCCCACTCGCCCTTGTTTCAGAGGCCCAGGAGCTCCCTCTCGGGTTGTACATCTGGCCTGCCATACCCTAGGCGCCACTCATAAGCTGAGATTGTGTTTCCAGACTTCTGTGCTCACAGCATGGACCCACACATCCTCCAGGCTAGGGCCTCTGGAGCTACAGCGAAAGATTGTGCCTGCCCTCCCCAAGGAAAGTGTGCCCAATCCATTGACCACAACCCTAGAGGTTAGGGAATAGCTCCAAGGCCCCTGAGGCCATCAATAGTGTAGGCCACCCTGGACTAAGAGGGGCTCTCTGACACCAGCGGAGCAACTATCTCCACTTAGACTCTCAGACAGTATCCCCAGAGACAGAAGGTTGAAATGGACAGGCCCCCAGGCCCTAATCTGAACCTTAGCTTTGCTTTCCCTGTGTCCGTCCTCAGAGGACTGTTTTCGTAGACCAGCACACGGGGCTTTTCTGAGGCACCAAACCAAACCTCTCTCGTCTCCACATGGGAGCTTTCTTACTGGGGATGTATCAAACCCTTCAGGTAGGAGAGTTCCGCAGGGCCACTGAACCACCAGCACATTCCAAGGTCTCCATGGACCCAAACGGACATTATGACGCATCCTCAGTAGAGGTCATTTCAACTCAGCCCCCTGGGTAGCGTGCCCCAGAGGCAGCAGATCAAACATATCTTGTCGCTAATGGCCAATGGGAATGCGAGGCATGCTGTACAGGGATCCATCCTTCGAACCCTGCTCTCCAGTCCTTCCGTAGGGTATGTCCTGGAGCCATGCAACAGGACTCGAATGTCCCGCAGAAGGAAACCTTGTGGTTTGGGGCAACCTCCAAACTCAGCGTGGGAAAACTTCCTTGGCCTCATGAGGCCCCCGCTTCATGAAGGTGCCATCATGGACACATACTCCAGCCTCAGCCAACGTCTGATCTTCAGCCTGAATTCAGATGCAGGAGATTTTGATTCAGCCTCTGCAGAGTGGGCCTGCTCTGCCCTTGGGTCCAATCCTTACCCTAGCTTGTGTTCTCAGACTTCGGGCCTCACACTCCTGGCCCACAAACCCTCTTTACTGGGAATTCTGGGGCCACAATGAAGCACTCTGCCTGCCTCCCAGGAGAAAAACATTGTCTATGGTGCTGGCCAGCAACCCCAAATGAGGATCAAACTGCTTGGCCCTCGGCAACACCCCAATTGCTTAGGCTACCTTAAACACTGATGCTCTGTCGCAAATAGCCTGAGCCCAGACCTTCCAACAGACACCGACAGAGCTGGCTGCACACCCAGCACATTGGACCCGCCACTGCCTTAGGCCACCATCCATTCCCAACCTGGGTTTTCAGTCATCGGAACCTAGACCTTATCTCCAATCCCTGCACAGTGGGGAACCTGATGCACAAGGCAGAACCCTCCTTCCCCATGGCAAGAAACCTTGCTGCTGGCAGTGAGTCAAACCTTCAGTGTAGGAGAAAACGGCATGGCCCATGAGGCCACGCCCATGCGTGAGGGCCGCCTTGGGCACAAACACACATGGTGACCCTCATCGTGAGTACCTTATTCAAGTAACGCCTCTCAGTGACTGGACCAAGAGCCTGCATATGTGGCTTGCCATGCCCATAGGCACCCAGGACTAACTAGATGGTGTGTATTCCAGTTGAGGGAGGCCACTGCTGTGCTCTAGAGTCCCTCTCCTGGGGGGTCCCATGTGGCAGAAAACAGTACTCTTCCCTTGCCACAGAATGAACCCAAACACTTTGGAGCTTGGACAATCCCCCGAGAGGAAGGCTCTTCCTCGCCCCGGAAGCAACCCCTACCCTGAACGGCCACTGTCAACGCAACACCCAGAGACAAAAGCCTGAGCGACTGCCTCGCACTTGCCCTCCTTTGATATCCAGAGGATCTCCCCTCACGGACTGGAGATCAGGCCTGCCATTACCTTGGCCTCTAGCTGAGCCAAGTTTGCTTTTTCAGACATCTGTTCCCACAGCCCGGGCAAACACAGCCTCTAGGCTGGGTCCTCTGGAGCCATACCACAGGACCGTGCCTGCTCTCTCCTGGGAAAATGTGTCCATTCGTTTGACCACAAACCTTCAGTATATGAGAAACCTCAAGGCCCTTGAAAACATCCCACTACTGGGAGCATCCCTGGACACACAGGGGCATTTAGACACAAGCTGAGCAGCTACCTCCATGAAGGCATGCACACAGATGTCAACAGAGATAGAAGGTTGAGCCTTACAGGCCCTTAGGCCCTATTCTCAACTCTTGCTTTCGTTTCCAGGTTTCACTCCTCAGAGGCTTTGGTTCGAAAAACAGGATATGGGGCTTTCCTGAGGCACTGAACAGAACTCCTCTCGACTCCACATGGGAAGCTTCCTTGTTGGAGCCGTGTCAAACACCTAGGTTGCAGAATCCTGCAGAGTCCCTGAGCCACCTCCACATTCCAAGATCTCCCAGGCCACCAACCCACATTAGGACTCATCTTCAGGAGAGTCCATTTCAAATCTCCCCTCTGCGTAGCTCACCCAGGAGCCCGCAGATTGAGCCTGCCTTGTCCTGACTAAAGAGTGAGAATAAGAGGTGGCGTTCCCAGGCATCCATGCTTAGACACCTGCTCTCGAGTCTTTCCGTATAGGGTCTACTTGAACCATCTAATAGGACTCGACTGTCGTGCAGAAGGAAACCTTGAGGTGTGGAGTTGTTCACAAATCCCATCGTAGGCAAACCTCCCTGGCCTCATGAAGCCCCCACACCCTTCAGGAAGAGGCCATGCTGGACAAAAACTCTAGCCTGAGGCACGTCTCAGAGTTGACATGACCTCAGTGCAGGAGATCTCGATTCAGCCTCTGCAGAGTGGGCCTGCCGTGCCCTCGGTCCCAAACCTCACGCTAGCTTGTGTTTTCAGACTTCCTTCCTCACACTCCTGGCAAACAAGCCCTCCGGACTAGGAACTCCACAACCACAACCCAGCCCGGTGTCTGCCCAACGGAAGAAAAACGTTTCCCTGTGGGGCTCTCCGGAAAACCCAGATGAGGATCAACCTGCTCGGGCCTCGACGGTACCCGAACTGGATTGGCTGCTCTGGGCACTCATGCTCTGTCTGACACAGCCTGAAGCCAGACGTCCAGACAGACAAGGAGACAGCTGGCCGCACACCCAGCACTTCGGACACGCCATGATCTTATGCCGTCACCTCTTCCTAACCTTGGTTTTCAGATACCTGAACCTAGACATTATATCAATTCTCCACACAGCTGGGTATCGCAAGCACAAAACAGAACTCCTCCTTCCCCATGGCTGTAATGCTAGCTCTTGGCATAGAGTCACACCTTCAGGCTGGGAGAAAACTTCATGGCACCTGATGCGACGCCCAAACTTGAGTGCTGCTTGGGCACAAATTCACACTGTGACCCTCAGCATGAGCCCCATGTCAAAGAAAGGCCTGTCGGGGCCTCGACCATGAGCCCGCCTATGGGGCTTGCCAAGCCCCTATGCACCCAATCCTCACCAGTGTTTGAGATTTCCAGTCGCCCTGCCCGTACCTGGGGCTCTGCACTGGAATCCCTTTCTTGGAGAGACCCATGAGCCAGACAACACGACTCCACCCTTCCTACAAAATGACCCCAAACTCTTGGGATCTGGGACAAATTCCCAGAGATGGATACTCGTCCACAGTCCCTGAGGCCACCTCTCCACTCCACGGCTATCCCGGACACAACATCCAGAGACAAAAGCCTGAAGGAACGCCTCCCACTCGCCCTTGTTTCAGAGGCCCAGGAGCTCCCTCTCGGGTTGTACATCTGGCCTGCCATACCCTAGGCGCCACTCATAAGCTGAGATTGTGTTTCCAGACTTCTGTGCTCACAGCATGGACCCACACATCCTCCAGGCTAGGGCCTCTGGAGCTACAGCGAAAGATTGTGCCTGCCCTCCCCAAGGAAAGTGTGCCCAATCCATTGACCACAACCCTAGAGGTTAGGGAATAGCTCCAAGGCCCCTGAGGCCATCAATAGTGTAGGCCACCCTGGACTAAGAGGGGCTCTCTGACACCAGCGGAGCAACTATCTCCACTTAGACTCTCAGACAGTATCCCCAGAGACAGAAGGTTGAAATGGACAGGCCCCCAGGCCCTAATCTGAACCTTAGCTTTGCTTTCCCTGTGTCCGTCCTCAGAGGACTGTTTTCGTAGACCAGCACACGGGGCTTTTCTGAGGCACCAAACCAAACCTCTCTCGTCTCCACATGGGAGCTTTCTTACTGGGGATGTATCAAACCCTTCAGGTAGGAGAGTTCCGGAGGGCCACTGAACCACCAGCACATTCCAAGGTCTCCATGGACCCAAACGGACATTATGACGCATCCTCAGTAGAGGTCATTTCAACTCAGCCCCCTGGGTAGCGTGCCCCAGAGGCAGCAGATCAAACATATCTTGTCGCTAATGGCCAATGGGAATGCGAGGCATGCTGTACAGGGATCCATCCTTCGAACCCTGCTCTCCAGTCCTTCCGTAGGGTATGT
The DNA here is from genome assembly GCF_964662115.1 of Mustela nivalis. Classification (NCBI taxonomy): domain Eukaryota; kingdom Metazoa; phylum Chordata; class Mammalia; order Carnivora; family Mustelidae; genus Mustela; species Mustela nivalis. The sequence continues at coordinate 2,380,068 of NW_028136531.1, read as the reverse complement.
CCTGGAGCCATGCAACAGGACTCGAATGTCCCGCAGAAGGAAACCTTGTGGTTTGGGGCAACCTCCAAACTCAGCGTGGGAAAACTTCCTTGGCCTCATGAGGCCCCCGCTTCATGAAGGTGCCATCATGGACACATACTCCAGCCTCAGCCAACGTCTGATCTTCAGCCTGACTTCAGATGCAGGAGATTTTGATTCAGCCTCTGCAGAGTGGGCCTGCTCTGCCCTTGGGTCCAATCCTTACCCTAGCTTGTGTTCTCAGACTTTGGGCCTCACACTCCTGGCCCAAAAACCCTCTTTACTGGGAATTCTGGGGCCACAATGAAGCACTCTGCCTGCCTCCCAGGAGAAAAACATTGTCTATGGTGCTGGCCAGCAACCCCAAATGAGGATCAAACTGCTTGGCCCTCGGCAACACCCCAATTGCTTAGGCTACCTTAAACACTGATGCTCTGTCGCAAATAGCCTGAGCCCAGACCTTCCAACAGACACCGACAGAGCTGGCTGCACACCCAGCACATTGGACCCGCCACTGCCTTAGGCCACCATCCATTCCCAACCTGGGTTTTCAGTCATCGGAACCTAGACCTTATCTCCAATCCCTGCACAGTGGGGAACCTGATGCACAAGGCAGAACCCTCCTTCCCCATGGCAAGAAACCTTGCTGCTGGCAGTGAGTCAAACCTTCAGTGTAGGAGAAAACGGCATGGCCCATGAGGCCACGCCCATGCGTGAGGGCCGCCTTGGGCACAAACACACATGGTGACCCTCATCGTGAGTACCTTATTCAAGTAACGCCTCTCAGTGACTGGACCAAGAGCCTGCATATGTGGCTTGCCATGCCCATAGGCACCCAGGACTAACTAGATGGTGTGTATTCCAGTTGAGGGAGGCCACTGCTGTGCTCTAGAGTCCCTCTCCTGGGGGGTCCCATGTGGCAGAAAACAGTACTCTTCCCTTGCCACAGAATGAACCCAAACACTTTGGAGCTTGGACAATCCCCCGAGAGGAAGGCTCTTCCTCGCCCCGGAAGCAACCCCTACCCTGAACGGCCACTGTCAACGCAACACCCAGAGACAAAAGCCTGAGCGACTGCCTCGCACTTGCCCTCCTTTGATATCCAGAGGATCTCCCCTCACGGACTGGAGATCAGGCCTGCCATTACCTTGGCCTCTAGCTGAGCCAAGTTTGCTTTTTCAGACATCTGTTCCCACAGCCCGGGCAAACACAGCCTCTAGGCTGGGTCCTCTGGAGCCATACCACAGGACCGTGCCTGCTCTCTCCTGGGAAAATGTGTCCATTCGTTTGACCACAAACCTTCAGTATATGAGAAACCTCAAGGCCCTTGAAAACATCCCACTACTGGGAGCATCCCTGGACACACAGGGGCATTTAGACACAAGCTGAGCAGCTACCTCCATGAAGGCATGCACACAGATGTCAACAGAGATAGAAGGTTGAGCCTTACAGGCCCTTAGGCCCTATTCTCAACTCTTGCTTTCGTTTCCAGGTTTCACTCCTCAGAGGCTTTGGTTCGAAAAACAGGATATGGGGCTTTCCTGAGGCACTGAACAGAACTCCTCTCGACTCCACATGGGAAGCTTCCTTGTTGGAGCCGTGTCAAACACCTAGGTTGCAGAATCCTGCAGAGTCCCTGAGCCACCTCCACATTCCAAGATCTCCCAGGCCACCAACCCACATTAGGACTCATCTTCAGGAGAGTCCATTTCAAATCTCCCCTCTGCGTAGCTCACCCAGGAGCCCGCAGATTGAGCCTGCCTTGTCCTGACTAAAGAGTGAGAATAAGAGGTGGCGTTCCCAGGCATCCATGCTTAGACACCTGCTCTCGAGTCTTTCCGTATAGGGTCTACTTGAACCATCTAATAGGACTCGACTGTCGTGCAGAAGGAAACCTTGAGGTGTGGAGTTGTTCACAAATCCCATCGTAGGCAAACCTCCCTGGCCTCATGAAGCCCCCACACCCTTCAGGAAGAGGCCATGCTGGACAAAAACTCTAGCCTGAGGCACGTCTCAGAGTTGACATGACCTCAGTGCAGGAGATCTCGATTCAGCCTCTGCAGAGTGGGCCTGCCGTGCCCTCGGTCCCAAACCTCACGCTAGCTTGTGTTTTCAGACTTCCTTCCTCACACTCCTGGCAAACAAGCCCTCCGGACTAGGAACTCCACAACCACAACCCAGCCCGGTGTCTGCCCAACGGAAGAAAAACGTTTCCCTGTGGGGCTCTCCGGAAAACCCAGATGAGGATCAACCTGCTCGGGCCTCGACGGTACCCGAACTGGATTGGCTGCTCTGGGCACTCATGCTCTGTCTGACACAGCCTGAAGCCAGACGTCCAGACAGACAAGGAGACAGCTGGCCGCACACCCAGCACTTCGGACACGCCATGATCTTATGCCGTCACCTCTTCCTAACCTTGGTTTTCAGATACCTGAACCTAGACATTATATCAATTCTCCACACAGCTGGGTATCGCAAGCACAAAACAGAACTCCTCCTTCCCCATGGCTGTAATGCTAGCTCTTGGCATAGAGTCACACCTTCAGGCTGGGAGAAAACTTCATGGCACCTGATGCGACGCCCAAACTTGAGTGCTGCTTGGGCACAAATTCACACTGTGACCCTCAGCATGAGCCCCATGTCAAAGAAAGGCCTGTCGGGGCCTCGACCATGAGCCCGCCTATGGGGCTTGCCAAGCCCCTATGCACCCAATCCTCACCAGTGTTTGAGATTTCCAGTCGCCCTGCCCGTACCTGGGGCTCTGCACTGGAATCCCTTTCTTGGAGAGACCCATGAGCCAGACAACACGACTCCACCCTTCCTACAAAATGACCCCAAACTCTTGGGATCTGGGACAAATTCCCAGAGATGGATACTCGTCCACAGTCCCTGAGGCCACCTCTCCACTCCACGGCTATCCCGGACACAACATCCAGAGACAAAAGCCTGAAGGAACGCCTCCCACTCGCCCTTGTTTCAGAGGCCCAGGAGCTCCCTCTCGGGTTGTACATCTGGCCTGCCATACCCTAGGCGCCACTCATAAGCTGAGATTGTGTTTCCAGACTTCTGTGCTCACAGCATGGACCCACACATCCTCCAGGCTAGGGCCTCTGGAGCTACAGCGAAAGATTGTGCCTGCCCTCCCCAAGGAAAGTGTGCCCAATCCATTGACCACAACCCTAGAGGTTAGGGAATAGCTCCAAGGCCCCTGAGGCCATCAATAGTGTAGGCCACCCTGGACTAAGAGGGGCTCTCTGACACCAGCGGAGCAACTATCTCCACTTAGACTCTCAGACAGTATCCCCAGAGACAGAAGGTTGAAATGGACAGGCCCCCAGGCCCTAATCTGAACCTTAGCTTTGCTTTCCCTGTGTCCGTCCTCAGAGGACTGTTTTCGTAGACCAGCACACGGGGCTTTTCTGAGGCACCAAACCAAACCTCTCTCGTCTCCACATGGGAGCTTTCTTACTGGGGATGTATCAAACCCTTCAGGTAGGAGAGTTCCGGAGGGCCACTGAACCACCAGCACATTCCAAGGTCTCCATGGACCCAAACGGACATTATGACGCATCCTCAGTAGAGGTCATTTCAACTCAGCCCCCTGGGTAGCGTGCCCCAGAGGCAGCAGATCAAACATATCTTGTCGCTAATGGCCAATGGGAATGCGAGGCATGCTGTACAGGGATCCATCCTTCGAACCCTGCTCTCCAGTCCTTCCGTAGGGTATGTCCTGGAGCCATGCAACAGGACTCGAATGTCCCGCAGAAGGAAACCTTGTGGTTTGGGGCAACCTCCAAACTCAGCGTGGGAAAACTTCCTTGGCCTCATGAGGCCCCCGCTTCATGAAGGTGCCATCATGGACACATACTCCAGCCTCAGCCAACGTCTGATCTTCAGCCTGACTTCAGATGCAGGAGATTTTGATTCAGCCTCTGCAGAGTGGGCCTGCTCTGCCCTTGGGTCCAATCCTTACCCTAGCTTGTGTTCTCAGACTTTGGGCCTCACACTCCTGGCCCAAAAACCCTCTTTACTGGGAATTCTGGGGCCACAATGAAGCACTCTGCCTGCCTCCCAGGAGAAAAACATTGTCTATGGTGCTGGCCAGCAACCCCAAATGAGGATCAAACTGCTTGGCCCTCGGCAACACCCCAATTGCTTAGGCTACCTTAAACACTGATGCTCTGTCGCAAATAGCCTGAGCCCAGACCTTCCAACAGACACCGACAGAGCTGGCTGCACACCCAGCACATTGGACCCGCCACTGCCTTAGGCCACCATCCATTCCCAACCTGGGTTTTCAGTCATCGGAACCTAGACCTTATCTCCAATCCCTGCACAGTGGGGAACCTGATGCACAAGGCAGAACCCTCCTTCCCCATGGCAAGAAACCTTGCTGCTGGCAGTGAGTCAAACCTTCAGTGTAGGAGAAAACGGCATGGCCCATGAGGCCACGCCCATGCGTGAGGGCCGCCTTGGGCACAAACACACATGGTGACCCTCATCGTGAGTACCTTATTCAAGTAACGCCTCTCAGTGACTGGACCAAGAGCCTGCATATGTGGCTTGCCATGCCCATAGGCACCCAGGACTAACTAGATGGTGTGTATTCCAGTTGAGGGAGGCCACTGCTGTGCTCTAGAGTCCCTCTCCTGGGGGGTCCCATGTGGCAGAAAACAGTACTCTTCCCTTCCCACAGAATGAACCCAAACACTTTGGAGCTTGGACAATCCCCCGAGAGGAAGGCTCTTCCTCGCCCCGGAAGCAACCCCTACCCTGAACGGCCACTGTCAACGCAACACCCAGAGACAAAAGCCTGAGCGACTGCCTCGCACTTGCCCTCCTTTGATATCCAGAGGATCTCCCCTCACGGACTGGAGATCAGGCCTGCCATTACCTTGGCCTCTAGCTGAGCCAAGTTTGCTTTTTCAGACATCTGTTCCCACAGCCCGGGCAAACACAGCCTCTAGGCTGGGTCCTCTGGAGCCATACCACAGGACCGTGCCTGCTCTCTCCTGGGAAAATGTGTCCATTCGTTTGACCACAAACCTCCAGTATATGAGAAACCTCAAGGCCCTTGAGGACATCCCACTACTGGGAGCATCCCTGGACACACAGGGGCATTTAGACACAAGCTGAGCAGCTACCTCCATGAAGGCATGCACACAGATGTCAACAGAGATAGAAGGTTGAGCCTTACAGGCCCTTAGGCCCTATTCTCAACTCTTGCTTTGGTTTCCAGGTTGCACTCCTCAGAGGCTTTGGTTCGAAAAACAGGATATGGGGCTTTCCTGAGGCACTGAACAGAACTCCTCTCGTCTCTACATGGGAAGCTTCCTTGTTGGAGCCGTGTCAAACACCTCCGGTTGGAGAATCCTGCAGAGTCCCTGAGCCACCTCCACATTCCAAGGTCTCCCAGGCCACCAAGCCACAGTAGGACTCATTTTCAGGAGAGTCCATTTCAAATCTCCCCTCTGGGTAGCTCACCCAGTAGCCCACAGATTGAGCCTGCCTTGTCCTGACTAAAGAGTGGGAATAAGAGGTGGCATTCCCAGGCATCCATGCTTAGACACCTGCTCTCGAGTCTTTCCGTAAGGGGCCTCATGGAACCATCCAATAGTTCTCGACTGTCGTGCAGAAGGAAACCTTGAGGTGTGGAGTTGTTCACAAATCCCATCGTAGGCAAACCTACCTGTCCTCATGAAGCCCCCACACCCTTCAGGAAGAGGCCATGCAGGACAAAAACTCTAGCCTGAGGCACGTCTCATAGTTGACATGACCTCAGTGCAGGAGATCTCGATTCAGCCTCTGCAGAATGGGCCTGCCATGCCCTCGGTCCCTAACCTCACGCTAGCTTGTGTTTTCAGACTTCCTTCCTCACACGCCTGGCAAACAAGCCCTCCTGACTAGGAACTCCAGAACCACAACCCAGCCCAGTGTCTGCCCAACGGAAGAAAAACGTTTCCCTGTGTGGCTCTCCAGAAATCCCAGATGAGGATCAACCTGCTCGGGTTTAGACGGTACCCGAACTGGATTGGCTGCTCTGGGCACTCATGCTCTGTCTGACACAGCCTGAAGCCAGACGTCCAGACAGACAAGGAGACAACTGGCCGCACACCCAGCACTTCGGACACGCCATGGTCTTATGCCGTCACCTCTTCCTAACCTTGGTTTTCAGATATCTGAACCTAGACATTACATCAATTCTCCACACAGCTGGATATCGCAAGCACAAAACAGAACTCCTCCTTCCCCATGGCTGTAAAGCTTGCTCTTGGCATGGAGTCACACCTTCAGGGTGGGAGAAACCTTCATGGCCCCTGATGCCACGCCCAAACTTGAGTGCTGCTTGGGCACAAATTCACACTGTGACTCTCAGCATGAGCCCCATGTCAAAGAAAGGCCTGTCAGGGCCTGGGCCTAGAGCCCGCATATGGGGCTTGCCAAGCCCTTATGCGCCCAATCCTCACCAGTGTTTGAGTTTTCCAGTTGCCCCGCCCGTACCTGGGGCTCTGCTCTGGAATCCCTTTCTTGGAGAGACCCATGAGCCAGACCATACGACTCCACCCTTCCAACAAAATGGCCCCCAACTCTAAGGAGCCTGGACAAATCCCCAGAGAGGGATAGTCGTCCACATTCCCTGAGGCCACCCCTCCAATCCACGGCTATCCCGGACACAACATCCAGAGACAAAAGCCTGAAGGAACGCCTCCCACTCGCCCTTGTTTCAGAGGCCCAGGAGCTCCCTCTCTGGCTGTACATCTGGCCTGCCATACCCTAGGCGCCACTCATAAGCTGAGTTTGTGTTTTCAGACTTCTGTGCCCACAGCCTGGACCCACACAACCTCCAGGCTAGGGCCTCTGGAGCCACAGCGAAAGATTTTGCCTGCCCTCTCCAAGGAAAGTGTGCCCAATCCATTGACCACAACCCTAGAGGTTAGGGAAAAGTTCCAAGGCCCCTGAGGCTATCAATAGTGTAGGCCACCCTGGACTAAGAGGGGCTCTCTGACACCAGCGGAACAACTATCTCCACTTAGACTCTCAGACAGTGTCCCCAGAGACAGAAGGTTGAAATGGACAGGCACCCAGGCCCTAATCTGAACCTTAGCTTTGCTTTGCATGTGTCCGTCCTCCGAGGACTGTTTTCGTAGACCAGCACAGGGTGCTTTTCTGAGGCACCAAACCAAACCTCTCTTGTCTCCACATGGGGAGCTTTCTTACTGGGGATATATCAAACCCTTCAGGTAGGAGAGTTACACAGGGCCACTGAACAACCAGCATATTCCAAGGTATCCATGGACCCAAACGCACATTATGACGCATCCTCGGGAGAGGCCATTTCAACTCAGCCCCCTGAGTAGCGTGCCCCAAATGCAGCAGATCAAACATATCTTGTCACTAAGGGCCAATGGAAATGCGAGGCATGCTGTATAGGGATCCATCCTTTGAACCCTGCTCTTCAGTCCTTCCGTATGGTGTGTCCTGGAGCCATGCAACAGGACTCGAATGTCCCGCAACAGGAAACCTTGTGGTTTGGGGCAACCTCCAAACTCAGCGTGGGAACACTTCCTTGGCCTCTTGAGTCCCCTGCTTGTTTAAGGTGCCATCATGGACACATACTCCAGCCTCAGCCAACGTCTGATCCTCAGCCTGACTTCAGATGCATGAGATTTTGATTCAGCCTCTGCAGAGTGGGCCTGCTCTGCCCTTGGATCCAATCCTCACACTAGCTTGTGTTTTCAGACTTCCGTCCTCACACTCCTGGCCCAAAAACCCTTCCTACTGGGAATTCTGGGTGCCACAATGAAGCACTCTGTCTGCCTCCCAGGAGAAAAACATTGTCTCTGGTGCTGCCCAGAGACCCCAAATGAGGAACAATCTGCTTGGCCCTCGACAACACCCCAATTGCATAGGCTACCTTAAACACCGGTGCTCTGTCGCAAATAGCCTGAGCCCAGACCTTCCAACAGACATCGACACAGCTGGCTGCACACCCAGCACATTGGACCCACCACTGCCTTAGGCCACCATCCATTCCCAACCTGGGTTTTCAGTCATCGGAACCTAGACCTTATCTCCAATCCCTGCACAGGGGGGAACCTGATGCACAAGTCAGAACCTCTCCTTCCCAAGGGCAAGAAACCTTGCTTCCGGCAGTGAGTCAAACCTTCAGTGTTGGGGAAAATGGTTGGCCCATGAGGCCACGCCCATGCGTGAGGGCCGCCTTGGGCACAAACACACATTGTGACCCTCAGCGTGAGTACCTTATTCAAGTAACGCCTCTCAGTGACTGGACCAAGTACCCGCATATGTGGCTTGCCATGCCCATAGGCACCCAGGACTAACTAGATGGTATTTATTCTAGTTGAGGGAAGCCACTGCTGTGCTCTAGAGTCCCTCTCCTGGGGGGTCCCCTGTGGCAGAAAACAGTACTCTTCCCTTCCCACAGAATGAACTCAAACACTCGGGAGCTTGGACTATCCCCCGAGAGGAAGACTCTTCCTCGGCCCCTGAAGCAACCCCTACCCTGAACGGCCACTGTGAACGCAACACGCAGAGACAAAAACCTGAGTGACTGCCTCCTACTTACCCTCCTTTGATATCCAGAGGATCTCCCCTCACGGACTGGTGATTGGCCTGCCATTACCTTGGCCCCTAGCAGAGCCAAGTTTGCTTTTTCAGACATCTGTCCCCACAGCCCGGGCAAACACAGCCTCTAGGCTGGGTCCTCTGGAGCCATACCACAGGACCGTGCCTGCTCTCTCCTGGGAAACTGTGTCCATTCCTTTGACCACACACCTCCAGAATATGAGAAACCTCAAGGCCCCCGAAGACATCCCACTACTGGGAGCCTCCCTGGACACACGGGGGCATTCGGACACAAGCTGAGTAGCTTCTCCACCAAGGCATGCACACAGATGTCAACAGAGATATATGGTTGTGCCGTACAGGCCCTTAGGCCCTAATCTCAACTCTTGCTTTGGTTTCCATGTGTCACTCCTCAGAGGCTTTGGTTCGATGAACAGGATATGGGGCTTTCCTGAGGCACTGAACAGAACTCCTCTCGTCTCCACATGGGAAGCTTCCTTGTTAGAGCCGTGTCAAACACCTCAGGTTGCAGAATCCTGCAGAGTCCCTGTGCCACCTCCACATTCCAAGGTCTCCCAAGCCACCAACCCAAAGTAGGACTCATCTTCAGGAGAGTCCATTTCAACTCTCCCCTCTGGGTAGCACACCAAGGAGGCCGCAGATTGAGCCTGCCTTGTCCTGACTAAAGAGTGGGAATAAGAGGTGGCATTCCCAGGCATCCATGCTTAGACACCTGCTCTCGAGTCTTTCCGTATGGGGCCTCCTTGAACCATCCAATAGGACTCGACTGTCGTGCAGAAGGAAACCTTGAGGTTTGGAGTAGTTCACAAATCCCATTGTAGGCAAACCTCCCGGGCCTCATGAAGCCCCGTCACCCTTGAGGAGGAAGCCAGGCTGGACAAAAATTCTAGCCTGAGTTGGTACAAAATCCAGAGACAAAAGCCGGAGCATGCGCCTCAGTATCGCTCTTTCTTCATATCCCGAAGAGTTTTCTCCTTGTTTGTAGATTGGGCCTGCCATTCATACGCCCCCAATCCTAAGCTGTGTTTGTGTTTTTAGATCTGTCCTCAAAGTCCTGGGCAACACCCTCTAAGCTGGGGCCCCTGGAGCCACTCATTAGGACTGTGCCTATCCAATCCATGGGAATTCTGCCCATTCCTTTGTCCAAAATTGTACAAATTAGGAGAACTCTCCAAAGTCCCCGAGGCCATCCCAATAGTGTAGGTCTCTGTGGACCAACAATAGCGGTCTGACACCAGCTGAGCATCTACCTCCACTCATACCATAGATGGATGTCCCCAGAGAAGAAGATTGAACCAGACAGGACCCTAGGCTATAATCAGGTCCATTGCTTTGATTTACAGGCATGTCTCCTCAAAAGCCTGGATTCCAATACCAGAATAGGGGGCTTCCTGTGGCACCCATCAGAACAAATCTCGTCTCCACAGGAAACTTGTGCATGGGAGCTATGTCAAAAGCTTAGGAGAATACTTCAGGGTCCCGGTGACACCGCCCCATTCCAAGGCCCTCATGGACAGAAACACACATTAGGCCCCATCCTCAGAAAAGTCCATTTCAACACGGGCACCCCAGTTACTCATGCAGAGCCATTCGATCTCAACTCTCTTGTTGCTAGGCGACAATTGGAATGCGAGGCGGGCTTCCCTGGCATCCTTCCTCCAATGGTGCTCTGGAGTCATTCCATATGGGATGTCCTGGAGCTGCCCAACAGTTCTCAATTGTCCCGCAGAAGGAATCCTTGAAGGGGGCATCCCACAACTCCCAACGTGGTAAAAACTCCATGGCATTGAGATTCCGCTCCGTTCATGAACGGGCAGTCATGTACAGAAACTCCAACCTGAGCCAACGTCTGATTCTCGCCGTGACTCAGATGATTGAGATATTGGTTCAGATCTGCAGGGGGTACCTGCCGTGCCCTCGGCCTGAAGCCCAGGTCTAGTTTGTGTTCTCAGACTTCTGTCCTCACACTCCTGGCCCAGAAGCCCTCAAGTTTGGCAATTCCGGACCCACAATGCAGCACTCTGCCTGCCCTCTAGAAAAAATATCTTGCCTAATGAGCTGCCCAGGCACCTCAAATGAGGATAAACCTACACGGCACTCGACTGTACCCAAATCATATAGTCTAATCTGGGAAAAATGCACTGTCTGACACAACCTGAGGCAGAACCTCCTGACCAACACCAAGGCAGCTGACCGCACACTGAGCATATCAGACCCGCCATGGCCTTAGGTCGTCATCTCTTCCCAACTGCGGTCTTTCAGGCTTCAGAACCTAGTCCTTATCTCCAACCACTGCCCAGGGTTGAAAGTGATGCTGAAATCAGAACACCTTTCCCATGGCAAGAGTCCTTGTGATTGCCATGTTGTCCAAAGTCCAGTGCAGTTGAAACCAATGTGTCCCATGAGGCCTCGCCCATGCTCACAAGCCACATTGGTCACAAACACACATTGTGACCCTCAGCCTGAGCCCACTCCTCAAGTAAGGCCTCTCAGTGGCTGGATGAAGAGACAGCATATTGGGCCTGCCATGCCCCTAGGCCCCAATTTTTAACCATATTTTGCGTTATCCCTTAACTCTTGCCTAGGTATCTGCTTTGGAATTCATCTTTTGTTCGGACACATGAGGTAATAAACCTGAAAGGAGACCTCCCATTTCACCGATTGACGAAAAACAATTTGGACCGGGCCAAATCCACACAGAGGAAGATTCGTCCATTTCCCATGCGGCCTCCCCACATTCCACGGCCATCATTGATACAAAGTCGAGAGACAAAAGCCTGAGCAAGTGCCTCAGACTCACTCTTTCTTCATATCTTGAAGAGTTCTTCTCATGGCTGGTAGATTGGGCCTGGCAAACTTATATCCCCAAACCTGAGCTGAGTTTGTGTTTTCAGACTTCTGTCCTCAAAGTCCTGGGCCACACACCCTCCAGGCTGGGGCCCCTGGAGCCACACATTAGGACTGTGCCTACCCAATACATGGTAATTCTGCCCATTCCATTGTCCAAAATCGTACAAATTAGGAGAACTCTTCAAAGTCCTAGAGGCCATCCCAATAGTGTAGGTCTCCGGGGACAAACAAGGGCGGTCTTACACAAGGTGAGCATCAACCTCCACTCATTCCATAGATGGATATACCCAGAGAAGAAGATTGAACCAGACAGGATCCTAGGCCATAATCGGATCCATTGCTTTGGTTTACAGGCATGTCTCCCCAAATATCGGGATTCCAATACCAGCATAGGTAGTTTCCTGAGGCACCCATCAGAACAAATCTCGTCTCCACAAGGAAACTTGTGCATGGGAGCTATGTCAAAAGTTTATGAGAATACTTCAGGGTCCAGATGCCACCGAACCATTCCAAAGCCCTCATGGACATAAACACACATTAGGCCACATCCTCAGGAAAGTACATTTCAACTCAGCCACCCCGGTTGCTTCCGCCGAGCTATGACATCTCAACTGTCTTGTTCCAAGGAGACAATTGGAATTCAAGGCGGGCTTCCCTGGCATCCATCCTCCAATGGTTCTCTGGAGTCATTCCTTATGGGATGTCCTGGAGCTGCCCAACAGGTCTCATTGTCCTCAGAAGGAATCCATGAAGGGGGCATCCCACAACTCCCAACGTGGGAAAACCTCCATGGCCTTGAGTTTCCGCTCCGTTTTGAACGGCAGTCATGCACATAAACTCCAACCTGAGCCAACATCTGATCCTCGCCGTGACTTCAGATGCATGAGATATTGGTTCAGATCTGCAGGGGGTACCTGCTGTGCCCTCGGCCTGGAGCCCAAGTCTGGCTTGTTTTCTCAGACTTCTGTCCTCACACTCCTGGCCCAGAAGCCATCAAGTTTGGCAATTCTGGACCCAAAATGCAGCACTCTGCCTGCCCTCTAGAAAAAATATCTTGCCTAATGAACTGCCCAGGCACCTCAAATGAGGATAAACCTATACAGCACTCGACTGTACCCAAATTATATATCTAACCTTGGCACTCTTGCACTCCGTGACACAACTTGAGCCAGAACCTCCTGACCAACACCCAGGCAGCTGACTGCACACTGAGCCCATCAGGCCCGCCATGGGCTTAGGTCGTCATCTCTTCCCAACTGCGGTTTTCAGGCTTCCGAACCTAGACCTTATTTCCAACATCTGCCCAGGTTTGAAAATAATGCAGAAATCAGAACTCCTTCCCCATGACAATCGACCTTGTTATTGGCATGTTGTCCAAATTTCAGTGCAGTTGAAACCCTTGTGGCCCATGCTCGCAGTCCACATTGGTCCCAAACACACATTGTGACCCTCAGCCTGAGAACAGTCCTCAAGTTAGGCTTCTCAGTAGCTGGATGGAGAGACAGCATATTGGCCCTGCCATGCCCCAAGGCCCCAATTTTTAACCATAGTTTGGGTTGTCCCTCCACTCTTCCCCAGGGCTCTAATTTGGAATTCCTCTTTGATTGGGACTCCTGAGGTAACAAACCTGAAAGGAGACCTCCCATCCCACAGCTTGACGAAAAACAACTGGGACCGGGCCAAATCCTCAGAGAGGAAGAATCGTCCATGGCCCATGAGGCCTCCCCACATTCCACGGCCATCATTGATACAAAATCCAGAGACAAAAGCCTGAGCAAGCGCCTCAGACTCGCTCTTTCTTCATTTCCTGAAGAGTTCTTCTCATGGTTTGTAGATTGGGCCTGCCATACCTACGTACCCAAAACCTAACCTGAGTTTGTGTTTTCAGACTTCTGTCCTCAAAGTCCTGGGCCACACACACTCCAGGCTGGAGCCCCTGGAGAAACACATTAGGACTGTGACTACACAATTCATGGAATTTCTGCTCATTCCATTTTCCAAAATCTTACAAATTAGGAGAACCCTCCAAAGTCCCCGAGGCCATCCCAATAGTATAGGTCTCCGGGGACAAACAATGGCCGTCTGACATCAGCTGTGCATCTACCTCCACTCTATGATATGCTGAGCATCTACCTCCACTCACACCATAGATGGATGTCCCAAGAGAAGAAGATGGAACCGTACAGGACCCTAGGCCATAATCGGATCCATTGCTTTGGTTTACAGGAATGTCTCCTCAATATCCTGGATTCCAATACGAGCATAGGGGTTTTCCTGAGGCACCCATCAGAACAAATCTCGTCTCCACAGGGAAACGTGTGCATGGGACCTATGTTAAAAGCTTAGGAGAATACTTCAGGGTCCCGGGGCCACCGCCCCATTCCAAGGCCCTCATGGACACAAAAACACATAAGGACCCATCCTCAGGAAAGTCCATTTCAACTCAGCCACCCCGGTTGCTCCCGCAGAGCCATCAGATCTAAACTTTCTTGTTGCTAGGAGACAATTGGAATGGGAAGCGGGCTTCCCTGGCATCCATCCTCGAAGGGTGCTCTGGATTCATTCCATATGGGATGTCCTGGAGTTGTCCAACAGGTCTCAATTTTCCCGCAGAATGAATCCTTGAAGGGGGCATCCCACAACTCCCAATGTGGGAAAACCTGAATGGCCTCGAGATTCCACTCCCTTCATGAGCTGCCGTCATGCACGGAAACTCCCACCGGAGCCAACGTCTGATCCTCGCCCTGACTTCAGATGCATGAGATATTGGTTCAGATCTGCAGGGAGTACCTGCCGTGCCCTCGCCCTGAAACCCATGTCTAGCTTGTCTTTTCAGACTTCCGTCCTCACACTCCTGGCCCCGAAGCCCTCAAGTTTGGCAATTCCAGACCCACAATGCAGCACTCTGCCTGCCCTCTAGAAAAAATTTATTGCTGAATGAGCTGCCCAGGTACCTTAAATGAGGATAAACCTACACAGCACTCGATTACCCAAATTATATAGTCTAACCCGGGCACTAATGCACTGTCGGACACAACCTGAGCCCAGACCCCTGAACAATATCCAGAAAGCTGACCGCACACTGAGCACATCAGACCCGCCATGGCCTTAGGTCATCAACTCTTCCCTACCTCAGTTTTCAGGCTTCAGAACCGAGACCTTATCTCCAATCACTGCCCAGGGGTGAGTGTGGTGCAGAAATCAGAACTCCTCCTTACCCATGGCAAAAACCCTTGTGGTAGGCACGTTGTCCAACGTTCAGTGTAGGAGAAACCAGCATTCACCCTGAGGCCCCGCACATTCTTGTGAGCAACGAGGACATAAACACGCATTGTGACCCTCAGCATGACTCCTGTCCTCTAGTAAGTCCTCTCAGTGTCTGGACCATTAGATGTCATAATGGGCTTGACATGTACCTAGGCCCCAACTTTTAACCAGATTTCTGCTTTTCCAGTCGCCCCTCCCCACGGATCTACTCTGGAATCCCTCATTTGGTGGGACACCTGAGGTTAAAAAAGAGTACAACAACAACAACAAAAAAACGGACTTCTTCCATCCCACAGAATGACCCAAAACTCTTTGGATGGGGCCAAACCACAAGAGAGTAAGACTCGTCCATTTCCCATGGAGTCACCCAGAAATTTCAGACCATGTGTGACACGATATCCAGAGACAAAAACTTGAGCATGAGCCTCACACTAGCCCTTTTTTCAAATCCCGAAGAGTTCTCCTCATGGTCTGTAGATCAGTCCTGCCATACCTATAACCCGAACCATAAGCCGAGTTTGTGTTTTCAGACAACTGTCCAAACAGCCCTGGCCTACACAACCTACAGGCTCAGGCCTCTGGAGCCAAACCTGAGGAGTGTACTTGCCCTCTCCAATGGAATTGTGTGTGCCCATTTCAATGGCCACAACCCTTCTAATAGGATAAACCTCCAAAGTCCCTGATCCATCTCAATAATGGTGGCTTCCCAGGAAAAACAGGGGCAATCTGAACCCATCTGAGCACCTACCTGCACTCAGACCCATAGACAGATGTCCCCAGAGGTAAAAAGGAAAGAACAGGCCCCTAGGCACTAATCAGATTCATTGCTTTGTTTTCCAGGCATCTCTCCTCAGAGACCTGGATTTCAAAACCAGCATATGGCTGTTTCTTTCTTGACTCACCCATCAGAAAACATCTCATCCACACATGGGAAAGTTGCACGTTGGAGCTGTGTCAAATTTCTGTTTAGGAGAACCCTTCAGGGCCCCAGTGCCACCGCTTCATTCCAAGGTCTCCATACACACAAAAGCACATTAGGACCCATCCACAGGAGAGTCCATTTCAACTCAGCCTCCTCGGTTGCTCCCCCAGATCCAGCAGATCTAACCTGTCTTGTTGCTAGGAGACAATTGGAATGCGAGGTGGGCTACCCAGCCATCCATCCTTAGAACCCTGCTCAGAATCATTGGCCTGGAACCAAACAACCGGTCTCAATTGTCCTGGAGAAGACTCTCTGCAGTTTGGAGCTTCTCACAAATCCCATTGTGGGCAAACCCCCAAGGCCTCGCGATGCCCTTCCTTCATGAAGGGGCCATCAGGGACAGAAACTCCAACCTGAGCAATCGTCTGATCCTCGCCCTGACGTCAGATGCACGCGATCTCGATTCAGGTCTGTAGACTGTGCCTGCCATGGCCTCACTCAGAAACCTATGCCTAGCTTGTGTTCTCAGACTTCTGTCATCAGACTACTGGCCCACAAGCCCTCCCGTTTGGCAATCCTAAACTACAGTGCAGCACTCTGCCTGCCCTCCAGAAGAAAAACATTGTCCTCTGGGTCTACCCAGTAATCCTAAATGAGGATCAACCTGCACCTACCTTGGCTGTACCCCAAATACATAGGCTGACAATGGCACTAATGCCCTTTCTGAGACAGCCTGAGCCTGGACCCCCTGGCCCCTCCCAGACAGCTGGCCGCACACTGAGCCCATCGAGCCGCCATGGCCAAGGTCGTCATCTTTTCCCAACCTAGGTTTTCCGGCCTCAGAACCTAGACCTTATCTCCAACCACTGCCCTGGGTTGAACGTGATGCAGAAATCAGAACTCCTTCCCCATGGCAAGAAACCTTGTGGTTGGCATGTTGTCCAACATTCACTATAGTTGAAACCAGTGTGGCCCATGAGGCCCTGCCCATACTCGCGGGCCACCTGGGTCATAAACACACATTGTCACCCTCAGCCTGAGCCCAATCCTCAAGTAACGCCTCTCAGTGGCTGGATGAAGAGATAGCATATTGGGCTTGCCATGCCCCTAGGCCCCAATTTTTTACCATAGTTCGGGTTGTCCCTTCAGTCTTCCCCACGGCTTTGGTTTGGAATTCCTCTTTTCGTGGGACACCTGAGGTAACAAAACTGAAAGGAGTCCTCACATCCCACAGATTGACGAAAAACGATTGGGAATCGGGCCAAATCCTCAGAGAGGAAGATTCGTCCATGGCCCATGAGGCCTCCCCGACATTCCACGGCTATCGCTAATACAAAATCCAGAGACAAAAGCCTGAGCAAGCGCCTCAGACTCGCACTTCCTTCATATCTTGAAGAGTTTTTCTCATGGTTTGTAGATCGGGCCTGCCATACCTACATCCCCAAACCTAAGCTGAGTTTGTGTTTTCACACTTCTGTCCTCAAAGTCCAGGGCCACACACCCTCCAGGCTGGGGCCCCTGGAGCCACACATTAGGACTGTGCCTACCAATCCATGGGAATTCTGCCCATTCCATTGTCCAAAATCATACAAATTAGGAGAAACCTCCAAAGTCCCTTAGGCCATCCCAATAGTGTAGGTCGCACGGAACAAACAAGGTCTCTCTGAAACTAGCTGATAATCGACCTCGACTCATACCGTAGATGGATGTCCCCAGAGAAGAAGATGGAACCAGACAGGACCCTAGGCCATAATGGGATCCATTGCTTTGGTTTACAGGCATGTCTCCTGAAAAGCCTGATTCCAATACGCGCATAGGGGTTTTCCTGAGCACCCATCAAAACTCATCTGGTCTCCACAAGGAAACCTGTGTTGGGAGCCATGTCCAAAGATTAGAGGAGTACTAGAGGGTCCCGGTGCCACCGCCCCATTCCAAGGCCGTCATGGACACAAAAACACATTAGGACCCATCCTCAGGAAAGTCCATTGAAACTCAGCCACCGCGGTTGCTCTCGCAGAGCCATCAGATCTAAACTGTCATGTTGCTAGGAGACAATTGCAATGCGAGGCGGGCTTCCCAGGCATCAATCCTCGAAGAGTGCTCTGGAGTCATTCCATATGGGATGACCTGGAGCTGTCCAACAGGTCTCAAATATCCTGCAGAAGGAATCCTTGAAGGGGGCATTCCACAACTCCCAATGTGGGAAAACCTCAATGGCCTCGAGATTCCGCTCCCTTCATGAAGCGGCCATCATGCACGGAAAATCGAACCTGGGCCAACGTCTGATTCTCGCTCTGACTTCAGATGCATGAGATATTTGTTCAGATCTGCAGGAGGTACCTGCCGTGCCCAGGCCCTGAAACCCATGTCTAGCTTGTCTTCTCAGACTTCCATCCTCACACTCCTAGCCCCGAAGCCATCAAGTTTGGCCATTCCGGCCCCACAATGCAGCACTCTGCCTGCCCTCTCGAAAAAATTTATTGACTAATGAGCTGCCCAGGTACCTTAAATGAGGATAAATCTACACAGCACTCGACTTTACCCAAATTATATAGTCTAACCTGGGCACTAATGCACTGTCAGAGCCCAGACCTCCTGACCACACCCAGAAAGCTGACCGCACGCTGAGCACGTCAGACCCGCAATGGCCTTAGGTTATAATCTCTTTCCTACCTCAGTTTTCAGGCTTCAGAACCGAGACCTTATTTCCAATCACTTTCCAGGGGAGAGTGTGATGCAGAAATCAGATCTCCTCCTTACCCCTTGTAAGAAACCTTGTGGTTGGCACGTTGTCCAACATTCAGTGTAGGAGAAACCAGCATTCGCCCTGAGGCCCAGCCCATTCCTGAAAGCGATGAGGGCATAAACACGCATTGTGACCCTCAGCATGAGTCCTGTCCTCTAGTAAGTCCTCTCGTGGCTGGACCATTAGATGTCATAATGGGCTTGACATGTCCCTAGGCCCCAACTTTCAACCAGATTTCTGATTGTCCAGTCGCCCCTCCCCAGGGCTCTACACTGGAATCCCTCATTTGGTGGGACACCTGAGGTTAAAGAAGAAAACAACAACAACAAATAAACTGACTTCTTCTATACCACAGAATGACCCCAAACTCTTTGGACGGGGCCAAGCCACCAGAGAGTAAGACTCGTCCATTTTCCCTGAAGTCACCCAGAAATTTCACGACCGTGTGTGACACAATATCCAGAGACAAAAACTTGAGCAAGAGCCTCACACTCGTCCTTTTATCAAATCCTGAAGAGTTCTCCTCATGGTCTGTAGATCAGTCCGGCCATACCTATGACCTGAAACATAAGCCGAGTATGTGTTTTCAGACAACGGTCCAAACAGCCCTGGCCTACACAACCTACAGGCTCAGGGCCCTGGAGCCAAACCTGAGGACTGTACTTGCCCTCTCCAAGGGAATTTTGTGTGCCCATTCCAATGGCCACAACCCTTCTAATAGGATAAACCTCCAAAGTCCCTGATCCATCTCAATAGTGGTGGCTTCCCAGGAAAAACAGGGGCAATCTGAGCCCATCTGAGCACCTACCTGCACTCAGACCCATAAACAGATGTCCCCAGAGGTAAAAAGGAAAGTACAGGCCACTAGGCACTAATCAGATCCATTGCTTTGGTTTCCAGGCATCTCTCCTCAGAGGCCTGGATTTCAAAAGCAGCATATAGCTGTTTCTTGACTCACCCATCAGAAAACATCTCGTCTACACATGGGAAACTGGCACATTTGAGCTGTGTCAAAGACTCTGTTTAGGAGAACACCTCTGGGCCCCAGTGCCACCGCTTCATTCCAAAATCTCCATAGACACAAAAGCACATTACGACCCATCCACAGGAGAGT
Source organism: Mustela nivalis (assembly GCF_964662115.1). NCBI lineage: Eukaryota > Metazoa > Chordata > Mammalia > Carnivora > Mustelidae > Mustela > Mustela nivalis. The sequence goes on along the minus strand of NW_028136531.1, from coordinate 2,360,544 downwards.
CCATTACAACTCAGTCTCCTCGGTTGGTTCCCCAGATCCAGCAGATCTAACCTATCTTGTTGCTAGGAGACAATTGAAATGCGTGGTGGGCTACCCAGCCATCCTTCCTTAGAACCCTTCTCAGAATCATAGGACTGGAGTCAAAAAACAGGTCTCAATTGTCCTGCAGAAGCCTCTCTGCAGTTTGGAGCTTCTCACAACTCCCATCGTGGGAAAACCCCCGTGGCCTCGTGATTCCCCCCCTTCATTAAGGGGCCATCAGGGACACAAACTCCAACCTGATCTATCGTCTGATACTCGCCTTGACTTCAGATGCACGAGATCTCGATTCAGGTCTGTAGATTGTGCCTGCCAAGCATCACCCAGAAACCTAAGCCTAGCTTGTGTTCTCAGACTTCTGTCCTCATACTATTGGCCCACAAGCCCTCCAGTTTGGCAATCCACAACTACAATGAAGCACTCTGCCTGCCCTCCAGAAGAAAATATTGCCCTCTGGGGCTACCCAGTAACCCCAAATGAGGATCAACCTGAACCTACCTTGGCTGTACCCCAAATACATAGGCTGACCAGGGCACTAAAGCCCATTCTGACACAGCCTGAGCCTGGACTTCCTGGCCCCACCAAGACAGCTGGCCACACACTGAACACATTCGAGCGGCCATATCCTTAGGTCGACATCTCTTCCCAATCTCGGTTTTCAGGCTTCAGAACTTAGAACTTATCTCCAATCACTGCCCAGGGTTGAACGTGATGCAGAAATCAGAACTCCTTACCGATGGCAAGAAACAAGGTGGTTGGCATGTTGTCCAACGTTTTGTGTAGTTGAAACCAGTGTCATCCAAGAGGCCCCTCCAATGCTCACGTGCCACATTGGTCACAAACACACATTGTGAGCCTCAGCCTGAATTCAGTCCTCAAGAAAGCCCTCTCAGTGGCTGGATGAAGAGATAGCATATTGGGCTTGCCATGCCCCTAGGCCCCGAATGATAGTTCGGGTTATCCCTTCAGTCTTCCCCACGGCTTTGCTTTGGAATTCCTCTTTTGGTGGCACACCTGAGGTAACAAAACTGAAAGGAGTCCTCCCATCCTACTGATTGACAAAAACAATTGGAAATCGGGCCAAATCCTCAGAGAGGAAGATTTCTCCATGGCCCATGAGGCCTCCCCACATTCCACGGCTATCGCTGATACAAAATCCAGAGACGTAAGCCTGAGCAAGCGCCTCAGACTCGCACTTTCTTCATATCCTGAAGAGTTCTTCTCATGGTTTGTAGATCGGGCCTGCCATACCTACGTCCCCAAACCTAAGCTGAGTTTGTGTTTTCAGACTTCTGTCCTCAAAGTCCAGGGCCACACACCCTCCAGGCTGGGGCCCCTGGAGCCACACATTAGGACTGTGCCTACCAATCCATGGGAATTCTGCGCATTCCATTGTCCAAAATCGTACAAATTAGGAGAAACCTCCAAATCCCTGAGGCCATCCCAATAGTGTATGTCGCCCGGAACAAATAAGGGCTGTCTGACACCAGCTAATAATCTACCTCCACTCATACCATAGATGGATATCCCCAGGGAAGGAGATTGAACCACACAGGGCCTTAGCCATAATAGGATCCATTGACTTGGTTTACAGGCAGGTCTCCTCAAAAGCCTGATTCCAATACGAGCATAGCGGTTTTCCTGAAGCACCCATCAGAACTCATCTCATCTCCACAAGGGAACCTGTGCATGGGAGCTATGTCAAAAGCTTAGGAGAGTACTTCAGGGTCCCGGTGCCACCGCCCCATTGCAAGGCCCTCATGGACACAAAACACATTAGGACCCATCCTCAGGAAAGTCCATTTCAACTCAGCCACCCCGGTTGCTGCAGCAGAGCCATCAGATCTAAACTGTCATGTTGCTAGGAGACTATTGGAATGCGAGGCGGCTTCCCAGGCATTTATCCTCGAACTGTGCTCTGGAGTCATTCCATATGGGATGTCCTGGAGCTGTCCAACAGGACTCAATTGTCCCGCAGAAGGAATCCTTGAAGGGAGCATCACACAACTCCCAACGTGGTAAAATCTCAATGGCCTCGAGATTCCGCTTCCTTCATGAAGCGGCCTACATGCACTGAAACTCCAACCTGAGCCAACGTCTGATCCTCGCCCTGACTTCAGAATCATGAGATATTGGTTCAGATCTGCTTGGGGTAGCTGCCGTGCCCTCGCGCTTAAACCCAAGTATAGCTTGTATACTTGACTTCCGTCGTCACAGTCCTGGCCCAGAAGCCCTCAGGTTTGGCAATTCCAGGCCCACAATGCATCACTCTGCCTGCCCTCGAGAAAAATATTATTGCCTAATGAGCTGCCCAGGCAACTTAAATGAGGATAAACCTACACAGAACTCGACTTTACCCAAACTATATTGTCTAACCTCGCACTAAATCACTGTCGGACACAACCTGAGCCCGGACTTCCTGACCAACACCCAGAAAGCTGACCGCACACTGAGCACATAAGTCCCGCCTTGGCCTTAAATCATCATCTCTTCCCTACCTCAGTTTTCAGGCTTTAGAACCGAGACCTAATCTCCAATCACTGCCTAGGGGTGAGTGTGAGGCAGAAATCAGAAGTCCTCCTTACCCATGCCAAGAAACCTTGTGGTTGGCACATTGTACAATATTCAGTGTAGTAGAAACTAGCATTCACCCTGAAGTCCCGCCCATTCTTGAGAGCGACGAGGGCGTAAACACGCATTGTGATCCTGAGCATGAGTCCTGTCCTCTAGTAAGTCCTCTCAGTGGCTGGAACATTAGATGTCATAATGGGCTTGACATGTCCCTAGGCGCCAATTTTTAACCATATTTCTGATTGTCCAGTCGCCCCTCTCCAAGGCTCTACTCTGGAATCCCTCATTTGGTGGGACAAATGAGGTTAAAAAAGAAAACAACAACAACAACAACGACAAAACGGACTTCTTCCATCCCACAGAATGACCACAAATTCTTTGGACGGGGCCAAACCACCAGAGAGTAAGACTCGTCCATTTCCCATGAAGTCACCCAGAAATTTCAGACCATGTGTGACACGATATCCAGAGACAAAAACTTGAGCAAGAGCCTCACCCTCGCCCTTTTTTCAAATCCCGAAGAGTTCTCCTCATGGTCTGTAGATCAGTCCTGCCATACCTATGATCTGAAACATAAGCCGAGTTTGTGTTTGAGGACAACTGTCCAAATAGCCCAGGCCTACACAACCTACAGGCTCAGGCCCCTGGAGCCAAACATAAGGACTGTACTTGCCCTCTCCAAGGGAATTGTGTGTGCCCATTCCAATGGCCACAACCCTTCTAATAGGATAAACCTCCAAAGTCCCTGATCCATCTCACAAGTGGTGGCTTACGAGGAAAAACAGGGGCAATCTGAGCCCATCGGAGCACCTAGCTGCACTCAGACCCAGAGACAGATGTCTCCAGAGGTAAAAAGGAAAGAACAGGACCCTAGGCACTAATCAAATCCATTGCTTTGGTTTCCAGGCATCTCTCCTCAGAGGCCTGGATTTCAAAACCAGCATATGGCTGTTTCTTCACTCAACCATCAGAAAACATCTCATCTACACATGAGAAACTTGCACGTTGGATCTGTGTCAAAGACTCTGTTTAGGAGAACCCTTCAAAGCCCCAGTGCCACCGCTTTATTCCAAGTTCTCCAAAGATACAAAAGCACATTTGGACCCAACCACAGGAGAGTCCATTTCAACTCAGCCTCCTCGGATGCTTCCCCAGATCCAGCAGATCTAACCTGTCTTGTTGCTTGGAGACAATTAGAATGCGAGGTGGGCTACCCAGCCATCCATTTTTAGAACCCTGCTCTGAATCATTGACCTGGCGACAAACAACAGGTCTCAATTGTCCTGCAGAAGACTCTTTGCAGTTTGGAGCTTCTCACAACTCCCATCGTGGGAAAACCCCCATGGTCTCGTGATGCAACCCCTTCATGAAGGGGACATCAGGGACAGAAACTCCAACCTGAGCGATCGGCTGACCCTCGCCCTGACTTCAGATGCACGAGATCTCGATTACAGTCTGTAGATTGTGCCTGCCATGTCCTCACTCAGAAACCTAAGCCTAGCTTGTGTTCTCAGAATTCTGTCCTCAGACTACTGGCCCACAAGCCCTCGAATTGGCAATCTATAACTACAATGCAGCACTCTGCCTGCCCTCCAGAAGAAAATCATAGCCCCCTGGGGCTACCCAGTAACCCCAAGTAAGAATCAACCTGCACCTACCTTGGCTGTACCCCAAATAATTACGCTGACCAGGGCACTAATGCCCTTTCTGACACAGCCTGAGCCTGGACCTCCTGGCCCCATCCAGACAGCTGTCTGCACACTGAGCACATCGAGCCGCCATGGCCTTAGGTCGTCATCTCTTCCCAAACTCGGTTTTCAGGTTTCAGAACCTAGACCTTATCTCCAATCACTCCCCAGGGTTTTACGTGATGCAGAAATCAGTACTCCTTCCCCATGGCAAGAAAACTTGGAGTTGGCATGTAGTCTAAAGTTCAGTGAAGTCGAAACCAGTATGGCTCATGAAGCCCCGCCCATGCTCGTGGGCCACATAGGTCACAAACACACATTGTGACCCTCAGGCTGAGCCCAGTCCTCAAATAAGGCCTCTCAGTGGCTGGATGAAGAGATAGCATATTGGGCTTGCCATGCCCCTAGTCCCCAATTTTTAACCATGTTCGGTTTGTCCCTTCTGTCTTCCCCACGGCTTTGCTTTGGAATTCCTCTTTTGGTGGGACACCTGAGGTATCAAAACTGAAAAGAGTCCTCCCAGCCCACAGATTGAAGAAAAATAATTGTGAATTAGGCCAAATCCTCAGAGAGGAAGATTCATCCATGGCCAATGAGGCCTCCCCGACATTCCACGGCCATCGCTGATACAAAATCCAGAGACAAAAGCCTCAGCAAGCGCCTCAGACTCGCTCTATATTCAAATCCTTATGAGTTCTTCTTATGGTTTGTAGATTGGGCCTGCCATACCCACGTCCCTAAACCAAAGCTGAGTTTGAGTTTGCCCCTGAGGCAACCCCTACCCTGAATGGCCACTGTGAACACAACACCCAGAGACAAAAGCCTGAGCGACTGCCTCCCACTTGCCCTCTTTGATATCCAGACGATCTCCCCTCACGGACTGGAGATCATGCCTGCCATTACCTTGGCCCCTAGCTATGCCAAATTTGCTTTTACAGACATCTGTTCCCACAGCCCTGGCAAACACAGCCTCTAGGCTGGATCCCCTGGAGCCATACCACAGGACCGTGCCTGCTCTCTCCTGGGAATCTGTGTCCATTCCTTTGGCAACACACATCCAGAATATGAGAAACCTCAGGGCCCCCGAGGACATCCCACGTAGACTCTCAGACAGTGTCTCCAGAGACAGAAGGTTGAAAAGGACAGGAGTCCAGGCCCTCTTCTGAACCTTAGCTTTGGTTTCCATGTGTCCGACCTCAGAGGGCTGCTTTCGTAGAACAGCACACGGGGCTTTTCTTTGGCACCAAACCAAACCTCTATCGTCTCCACATGGGGAGCTTTCTTACTGGGGATGTTCAAACCCTTCAGGTAGGAGAGTTCCCCAGGGCCACCGAACAACCAGCACATTCCAAGGTGTCCATGGACCCAAACGCACATTATGACGCATCCTCAGGAGAGGCCATTTCAACTGACCCCCCTGGGTAGCGTGCCCCAGAGGTAGTAGATCAAACATATCTTGTCGCTAATGGCAAATGGGAATGCGAGGCATGCTGTACAGGGATCCATCCTTCGAACCCTGCTCTCCAGTCCTTCCGTATGGTATGTCCTGGAGCCATCCAACAGGACTCGAATGTCCCGCAGAAGGAAACCTTGTGGTTTGGGGCAACCTCCAAACTCAGCATGGGAAAAATTCCTTGGCGTCAAGAGGCCCCCGCTTCATGAAGGTGCCATCATGGACACATACTCCAGCCTCAGCCAACGTCTGATTCTCAGCCTGACATCAGATTCAGGAGATTTTGATTCAGCCTCTGCACAGTGGGCCTGCTCTGCCATTGGCTCCAAACCTCACCCTAGCTTGTGTTTTCAGACTTCCGTCCTCACACTCCTGGCCAACAAACCCTCCCTCCTGGGAATTCTGGGTCCACAATGAAGCACTCTGCCTGCCGCCCAGGAGAAAAACTTTGTCTATGATGCTGCCCAGAAACCCCAAATGAGGATCAAACTGCTTGACCCTTGGCAACACCCCAATTGCATAGGCTACCTTAAACACTGATTCTCTGTCGCAAATAGCCTGGGCGCAGACCTTCCAACAGACACTGACACAGCTGGCTGCACACCCAGCACATTGGACCCGCCACTGCCTTAGGCCATCATCCATTCCCAACCTGGGTTTTCAACATCGGAACCTAGACCTTATCTCCGATCCCTGCACAGGGGGGAACCTGATGCACAAGGCAGAACCCCTCCTTCCCCATGGCAAGAAACCTTGCTGTTGGCAGTGAGTCAAACCTTCAGTGTAAGAGAATGCGGCATGGCCCATGAGCCCACGCCCATGCGTGATGGTCTCCTTGGGCACAAACACACATTGTGACCCTCAGCGGGAGTACCTTATTCAAGTAACGCCTCTCAGTGACTGGACCAAGAGCCCGCATATGTGGCTTGCCATGCCCATAGGCACCCAGGACTAACTAGATGGTGTGTATTCCAGTTGAGGAAACCCACTGCTGTGCTCTAGAGTCCCTCTCCTGGGGGTTCCCCTGTGGCTGAAAACAGTACTCTTCCCTTCCCACAGAATGAACCCAAACACTTGGGAGCTTGGACAATCCCCCGAGAGTAAGGCTCTTCCTCGGCCCCTGAGGCAACTCCTACCCTGAACGGCCACTTTGAACGCAACACCCAGAGACAAAAGCCTGAGCGACTGCCTCCCACTTGCCCTCCTTTGATATCCAGAGGATCTCCCCTCACGGACTGGAGATCAGGCCTGCCATTACCTTGGCCCCTAGCTGAGCCAAGTTTGCTTTTTCAGACATCTGTCCCCACAGCCCTGGCAAACACAGCTTCTAGGCTGGGTCCTCTGGAGCCATACAACAAGACCATGCCTGCTCTCTCCTGGGAAACTGTGTCCATTCCTTTGGACACACACCTCCAGAATATGAGAAACCTCAAGGCCCCCGAAGACATCCCACTACTGGGAGCCTCCCTGGACACACAGGGGCATTCGGACACAAGCTGAGCAGCTACCTCCATGAAGGCATGCACACAGATGTCAACAGAGATAGAAGGTTGAGCCGGACAGGCCCTTAGGACCTAATCTCAATTCTTGCTTTGGTTTTCAGGTGTCACTCCTCAGACGCTTTGGTGCGAAGAACAGGATATGGGGCTTTCCTGAGGCACTGAAAGAACTCCTCTCGTCTCCCCATGTGAAGATTCCTTGTTGGAGCCATGTCAAACTCTTCAGGTTGGAGAATCCTGCAGAGTCCCTGAGCCACCTCCACATTCCAAGGTCTCCCAGGCCACCAAGCCACAGTAGGACTCATCTTCAGGAGAGTCCATTTCAACTCTCCTCTCTGGGTAGCTCACCCAGGAGCCCGCATTTTGAGCTTGCTTTGTCCTGACTAAAGAGTGGGAATATGAGGTGGCGTTCTTAGGCATCCATGCTTAGACAACAGCTCTCGAGTCTTTCCGTATGGGGCCTCCTGGAACCATCCAATAGGACTCGACTGTCGTGCAGAAGGAAACCTTGAGGTTTGGAGTAGTTCACAAATCCCATCGTAGGCAAACCTCCCTGGCCTCATGAAGCCCCCACACCCTTCAGGAAGAGGCCATGCTGGACAAAAACTCTAGCCTGAGGCACATCTCATAGTTGACATGACCTAAGTGCAGGCGATCTCCATTCAGCCTCTGCAGAGTGGGCCTGCCGTGCCCTCGGTCTCAAACCTCACGCTAGCTTGTGTTTTCAGACTTCCTTCCCCACACTCCTGGCAAACAAGCCCTCCGGACTAAGAACTCCAGAACCACAACCCAGCCCAGTGTCTGCCCAACGGAAGAAAAACTTTTCCCTGTGGGGTTCTCCAGAAAACCCAGATGAGGATCAACCTGCTCGGGCCTCGACGGTACCCGAACTGGATAGGCTGTTCTGGACACTCATGCTGTGTCTGACACAGCCTGAAGCCAGACGTCCGGACAGACAAGGAGACAGCTGGCAACACACCCAGCCCTTCGGATAAGCCATGGTATATGCTGTCACCGCTTCCTAACCATGGTTTTCAGATATCTGAACCTAGACATTATATCAATTCTCCAGACAGCTGGGTATCGCAAGCACAAAACAGAACTCCTCCTTCCCCATGGCTGTAAAGCCTGCTCTTGGCATGGAATCACACCTTCAGGGTGGGAGAAACCTTCATGGCCCCTGATGCCACGCCCAAACTTGAGTGCTGCTTGGGCACAAATTCACACTGTGACCCTCAGCATGAGCCCCATGTCAAGAAAGAACTGTCTGGGCCTGGAACAAGAGCCCGCCTATGGGGCTTGCCAAGCCCCAATGCACCCAATCCTCACCAGTGTTTGAAATTTCCAGTCGCCCCACCCGTACCTGGGGCTCTGCTCTGGAATCCCTTTCTTGGAGAGACCCATGAGCCAGACAACACGACTCCACCCTTCCCACAAAATGACCCCAAACTCTTGGGAGCTGGGAAAAAATCCCCAGAGAGGTATTCTGGTCCACAGTCCCTGAGGCCACCCCTCCAATCCACGGCTATCCCGGACACAACATCCAGAGACAAAAGCCTGAAGGAACGCATCCCACTCGCCCTTGTTTCAGAGGCCCAGGAGCTCCCTCTCGGGCTGTCCATCTGGCCTGGCATACCCTAGGCACCACTCATAAGCTGAGATTGTGTTTTCAGATTTCTGTGCCCATCACCTGGACCCACACAACCTCCAGGCTAGGGCTTCTGGAGACACAGCGAAATATTGTGCCTGCCCTCTCCAAGGGAATTGTGCCCAATCCATTGACCACAACCCTATAGGTTAGGGAAAAGCTCCAAGGCCCCTGAGGCCATCAATAGTGTAGGCCACCCTGGACTAAGAAGGGCTCTCTGACACCAGCAGAGCAAGTATCTCCACTTAGACTCTCAGACAGTATCGCCAGAGACAGAAGGTTGAAATGGACAGGCCCCCAGGCCCTAATCTGAACCTTAGCTTTGGTTTCCATGTGTCCGTCCTCAGAGGACTGTTTTCGTAGACCAGCACACGGGGCTTTTCTGAGGCACCAAAGCAAACCTCTATCGTCTCCACATGGGGAGCTTTCTTACTGGGGATGTATCAAATCCTCAAGTAGGAGAGTTCCGCAGGGCCACTGAACAACCAGCACATTCCAAGGTTTCCATGGACCCAAACGCACATTATGACGCAACCTCAGGAGAGGCCATTTCAAATCAGCCCCCTGGGGAGCGTGCCCAAGAGGCAGTAGATCAAGCATATCTTGTCGCTAATGGCCAATGAGAATGCGAGGCATGCTGTACAGGGATCCATCCTTCGAACCCTGCTCTCCAGTCCTTCCGTATGGTATGTCCTGGAGCCATGCACCAGGAATCGAATGTCCCGCCTAAGGAAACCTTGTGGTTTGGGGCAACCTCCAAACTCAGCGTGGGAAAACTTCCTTGGCCTCATGAGGCCCCCGCTTCATAAAGGTGCCATCATGGACACATACTCCAGCCTCAGCCAACGTCTGCTCCTCAGCCTGACTTCAGATTCAGGAGATTTTGATTCAGCCTCTGCAGAGTGGGCCTGCTCTGCCCTTGGCTCCAATCCTCACCCTAGCTTGTGTTTTCAGACTTCCGTCCTCACACTCCTGGCCCACAAACCCTCTTTACTGGGAATTCTGGGGCCACAATGAAGCACTGTGCCTGCCTCACAGGAGAAAAACTGCCAGCCAGAGACAAAAGCCTGAGCGACTGCCTCCCACTTGCCCTCCTTTGATATCCAGTGGATCTCCCCTCACGGACTGGAGATCATGCCTGCCATTACCTTGGCCCCTAGCTGAGCCAAGTTTGCTTTTTCAGATATCTGTCCCCACAGCCCTGGCAAACAGCCTCTAGGCTGGGTCCTCTGGAGCCATACCACAGGACCGTGCCTGCACTTTCTGGGAAACTGTGTCCATTCATTTGACCGCACACCTCCAGAATATGAGAAACCTCAAGGCCCCCGAGGACAACCCACTACTGGGAGCCTCCCTGGACACACAGGGTCATTCGGACACAAGCTGAGCAGCTACCTTCACGAAGGCATGCACACAGATGTCAACAGAGATAGAAGGTTGAGCCGGACAGGCCCTTAGGCCCTTATCTCAACTCTTGCTTTGGTTTCCAGGTGTCACTCCTCAGAGGCTTTGGTTCGAAGAAAAGGATATGGGGCTTTCCTGAGGCACTGAACAGAACTCCTCTCGTCTCCACATGGGAAGATTCCTTGTTGGAACCGTGTCAAACACCTCAGGTTGGAGAATCCTGCTGAGTCCGTGAGCCACCTCCACATTCCAAGGTCTCCCAGGCCACCAAGCCACAGGAGGACTCATCTTCAGGAGAGTCCATTTCAACTCTCCCCTCTGGGTAGCTAACCCAGGAGCCCGCAGATTGAGCCTGCTTTGTCCTGACTAAAGAGTGGGAATATGAGGTGGCGTTCCCATGCATCCATGCTTAGACACCTGCTCTCGAGTCTTTCCGTATGGGGCCTCCGGGAACCATCCAATAGGACTCGACTGTCGTGCAGAAGGAAACCTTGAGGTTTGGAGTAGTTCACAAATCCCATCGTAGGCAAACGTCCCTGGCCTCATGAAGCCCCCACACCCTTCAGGAAGAGGCCATGCTGGACAAAAACTCTAGCCTGAGGCACATCTCATAGTTGACATGACCTCAGTGCAGGCGATCTCCATTCAGCCTCTGCAGAGTGGGCCTGCCATGCCCTCGGTCTCAAACCTCATGCTAGCTTGTGTTTTCAGACTTCCTTCCTCACACTCCTGGCAAACAAGCCCTCCGGACTAGGAACTCCAGAACCACAACCCAGCTCAGTGTCTGCCTAACGGAAGAAAAACGTTTTTCTGTGGGGCTCTCCAGAAAACCCAGATGAGGATCAACCTGCTCGGGCCTCGAAGGTACCTGAACTGGATAGGCTGCTCTGGGCACTCCTGCTCTGTCTGACACAGCCTGAAGCCAGACGTCCAGACAGACAAGGAGACAGCTGGCCGCACACCCAGCACTTCGGACACGCCATGTTCTTATGCCGTCACCTCTTCCTGACCTTGGTTTTCAGATATCTGAACCTAGACATTATATCAATTCTCCACACAGCTGGGTATAGCAAGCACAAAACAGAACTCCTCCTTCCCCATGGCTGTAAAGCTTGCTCTTGGCGTGGAGTCACACCTTCAGGGTGGGAGAAACCTTCAAGGCCACTGATGCCACGCCCAAACTTGAGTGCTGCTTGGCACTAATTCACACTGTGACCCTCAGCATGAGCCCCATGTCAAAGAAAGGCCTGTCAGGGCCTGGACCAAGAGCCCGCAGATGGGGCTTGCCACCCCTATTCACCCAATCCTCACCAGGGTTTGAGTTTTCCTGTCGCCCCGCCCGTACCTGGGGCTCTGCTCTGGAATCCCTTTCTTGGAGAGACCCATGAGCTAGACAACACGACTCCACCCTTCCCACAAAATGACCCCAAACTCTTGGGAGCTGGGACAAATCCCCAGAGAGGGATACTCGTCCACAGTCCCTGAGGCCACCCCTCCAATCCACGGCTATCCCGGACACAACATCCAGAGACAAAAGCCTGAAGGAACTCCTACCACTCGCCCTTCTTTCATAGGACCAGGAGCTCCCTCTCGGGCTGTATATCCTGCCTCCCATACCCTAGGGGACACTCATAAGCTGAGTGTGTTTTTAGTCTTCTGTGCCCACAGCCTGGACCCACACAATCTCCAGGCTCACGACCCATTCCAAGGCCCTCATGGACACAAACACAAACTAGGCCCCATCCTCAGGAAATTCCTTTTCAACTCAATCACCGGGTTGCTCCCCCAGAGCCATCAGATCTCAACTCTCTTGTTGCTAGGAATCAATTGGAATGTGAGGCGGGCTCCTTGGCTTCCATCCTCGAACGATGCTCTGGAGTCATTCCATAGGGGATGTCCTGGAGCTGCCCAACAGTTCTCAATTGTCCCGCAGAAGGAATCCTTCAAGGGGGCATCACACAACTCCCAACGTGGGAAAACCTCCATGGCCTTGAGACTCCTTTTCATTCATGAAGGGCAGTCATGCACAGAAACTCCAACCTGAGCCAACGTCTGATCCTCGCCGTGAGTTCAGATGCTTGAGAATTTGGTTCAGGTGTGTATGGGGTAACTGCCGTGCCCTTGGCCTGAAGCCCAAGTCTAGCTTTTGTTCTCAAACTTCTGTCCTCACACTCCTGGCCAAGAAGCCCTCAAGTTTGGCAATTCCAGACCCACAATGCAGCACTCTGCCTGCTCTCTAGAAATAATATCTTGCCTAATGAGATGCCCAGGCACCTCAAATGAGGATTAACCTACACGGCACTCGACTGTACCCAAATTATATAGTCTAACCTTGGCACTAATGCACTGTCTGACACAACCTGAGCCCGACCCTACTGACCAACACCCAGGGAGCTGACTGCACACTGAGCACATCAGATCGCAATGGCCTTAAATCGTCATCTCTTCCCAACTGCGGTTTTCAGGCTTCAGAACCTAACCTTATCTCCAACCACTGCCCAGGGTTGAAAATGATGCGGAAATCAGAACTCCTTCCCCATGGCAATAATCCTTGTGTTTGGCATGTTGTCCAAAGTTCAGTGTAGTTGAAACCAGTGTGGTCCAGGAGGCCCCGCCCATGCTCGTGGGCCACATTGGTCACAAACACACATTGTGACCCTCATCCTGAGCCCAGTCTTCAAGTAAGGCCCCTCAGTGGCTGGATGAAGAGACAGCATATTGGGCCTGCCATGCCTTTAGGCCCCAATTTTTAACCATAGGTTGGGTTGTCCCTTCACTCTTCCCCAGGGCTCCTCTTTCGAATTCCTCTTTGGTTGGGACACCTGAGGTAACAAATCTGAAAGGAGACCTCCCATCCCACAGCTTGACAAAAAGCAATTGGGACCGGGCAAAATCCACAGAGAGGAAGATTCGTCCATGGCCCATGGGGCCTCCCCACATTCCACGGCCATTGTTGATACGAAATCCAGAGACAAAAGCCTGAGCAAGCGCCTCAGACTCGCTCTTTCTTCATATCCTGAAGAGTTCTTCTCATGGTTTGTAGATTGGGTCTGCCATACCTACGTCCCCAAACCTAAGCTGAGTTTGTTTTTTCATACTTCTGTCCTCTAAGTCCTGGGCCACACACACTCCAAGCTTGGGCCCCTTGAGCCACACATTAGGACTTTGCCTACCCCATCCATGGGAATTCTGCCCATTCCATTGTCCGAAATCATACAAATTAGGAGAACCCTCCAAACTCTTCGAGGCCATCCCAAAAGTGTAGGTCCCGGGACAAACATGGGCGGTCTGACACCAGCGGAGCATCCACCTCCACTCGTACCATAGATGGATGAACCCAGAGAAGAAGATTGAACCAGACAGGACCCGAGGCCATCATCGGATCCATTGCTTTGGTTACAGGCATATCTCCTCAAAAGCCTGGATTCCAATTCCAGCATAGGGGGTTTCCTGAGGAACCCATCAGAACAAATCTCTTCTCAAGGAAACTTGAGCCTGGGAGCTATGTCAAAAGCTTATGAGAATACTTCAGGGTCCCGGTGCCACCGCCCCATTTCAAGGCCCCCATGGACACAAACACCCATAAGGCCCCATCCTCAGGAAAGTCCATTTCAAGTCAGTCACCCCAGCAGAGCCATCAGATCTCAACTGTCTTGTTGCTAGTAGACAATTGAAATGAGTGGCGTGCTTCCCTTGCATCCATCCTCGAACGGTTCTCTGGAGTCATTCCATATGGGATGACCTGGAGCTGCCCAACAGGTCTCAATTGTCCCGCAGAAGGTGTCCTTGAAGGGGGCATCCCACAACTCCCAATGTGGGAAAACCTCCATGGCCTTGAGGCTCCGCTCCATTCATGAATGGGAAGTCATGCACAGAAACTCCAACCTGAGCCAACGTCTGATCCTCGCCGTGACTTCAGATGCTTGAGATATTGGTTCAGATATGCAAGGGGTACCTGCTGTGCCCTCGGCTTGAAGCCCAAGTCTAGCTTGTGTTCAGAGACTTCTGTCCTCACACTCCTGGCCCAGAAGCCCTCATGTTTGGCAATTCTGGACCCACAATGCAGAACACTGCCTGCCCTCTAGAAAAAATTTCTTGCATATTGAGCAGTCCAGGCACCTCAAATGAGGATAAACCTACACGGCACTCGACTGTACCCAAATTATATAGTGTAAGCTGGGCACTAATGCACTGTCTGACACAACCTGATCCCGAACCTGCTGACCAACACCCAGGCAGCTGACCGCACACTGAGCGCATACGACGCGCCAAGGCCTTAGGTCGTCATCTCTTCCCAACTGCGGTTTTCAGGCTTCAGAACCTAGACCTTATCTCCAAACACTGCCCAGGGTTGAAAATGATGCAGAAATCTGAACTCCTTCCCCATGACAAGAAACCTTGTGATTGGCCTGTTGTCCAAAGTTCAGTGTAGTTGAAACCGGTGTGGCCCATGAGGCCCTGCACATTCCCGCCAGCCACATTGGTCACAAACACACATTGTGACCCTCAGCCTGAGCCCAGTCCTCAAGTAAGGCCACTCAGTGGCTGGATGATGAGACAGCATTTTGGGCCTCCAATGCCCCTAGGCCCCAATTTTTAACCATAGTTTGGGTTGTCCCTTCACTCTTCCCCAGGGCTCTGCTTTCGAATTCCTCTTTGGTTGGGACACCTGAGGTAACAAACCTGAAAGGAGACATCCATTCCCACAGATTGACGAAACAATTGGTACTGGGCCAAATCCACAGAGTGGAAGATTCGTCCATGGCCCATGAGGCCTCCCCACATTCCACGGCCATCGTTGATACAAAATCAAGAGACAAAAGCCTGAGCATGCGCATCAGAATTGCTCATTCTTTATATTCTGAAGAGTTCTTCTGATGGTTTGTAGATTGGGCTGCCATACCTACGTCCCCAAACCTAAGCTGAGTTTGTGTTTTCAGACTTCCTCCCTCAAAGTCCTGGGCCCACCTCCCTCCAGGCTGGGGCTCCTGGAGCCACACATTAAGACGCTGCCTACCCAATCCATGGGAATTCTGCCCATTCCATTGTCCAAAATCGTACAAATTAGGAGAACCCTCCAAAGTCCCCGAGGCCATCCCAATAGTGTAAGTCTCCCGGGACAATCAAGGGCGGTCTGACACCAGCTAAGCATCCACCTCCACTCATACCATAGATGGATGAACCCAGAGAAGAAGATTGAACCAGACAGGACCCGAGGCCATCATCGGATCCATTGCTTTGGTTTACAGGCATGTCTCATCAAATGCCTGGATTCCAATACCAGCATAGATGGTTTCCTGAGGCACCCATCAGAACAAATCTCGTCACCACAAAGAAACTTGTGCATGGCAGCTATGACAAAAGCTTAGGAGAATACTTCAGGGTCACGGTGCCTCCGCCCCATTCCAAGGCCCCCATGGACATAAACACTCAATTGGCCCCATACTCAGGAATGTCCATTTCAACCCAGCCACCCCAGCAGAGCCATCAGATCTCAACTGTCTTGTCGCTAGGAGAAAATTGGAATGCGAGGCGGGCTTCCCTGGCATCCATCCTCGAACGGTGTTCTGGAGTCATTCCATATGGGATGACCTGGAGCTCCCCAAAAGGTCTCAATTGTCCCGCACAAGGAATCCTTGAAGGGGGCATCCCACAACTCCCAACGTGAGAAAACCTCCATGGCCTTGAGACTCCGCTCCGTTAATGAATGGGAAGTCATGCACAGAAACTCCAACCTGAGCCAACGTCTGATCCTCGCCGTGACTTCAGATGCTTGAGATATTGGTTCAGATCTGCAAGAGGTACCTGCCGTGCCCTCGGCCTGAAGCCCAAGTCTAGCTTGTGTTCTCAGACTTCTGACCTCACACTCCTGGCCCAGAAGCCCTCAAGTTTGGCAATTCTGGACCCACAATGCAGCACTCTGCCTGCCCTCTAGAAAAAATATCTTGCCTAATGAGCTGCCCAGGCACCTCCAATGAGGATAAACCTACACGGCACTCGACTGTACCCAAATTATATTGTCTAACCTGGGCAGGAATGTACTGTCTGACACAACCTGAGCCCGAACCTGCTGACCAACAGCAAGGCAGCTGACCGCACTCTGAGCACGTCAGACCCGCCATGGCCTTAGGTCGTCATCTCTCCACAA
Organism: Mustela nivalis; assembly: GCF_964662115.1. NCBI lineage: Eukaryota > Metazoa > Chordata > Mammalia > Carnivora > Mustelidae > Mustela > Mustela nivalis. The sequence goes on along the minus strand of NW_028136531.1, from coordinate 2,344,094 downwards.
CTGCGGTTTTCAAGGCTTCAGAACCTAGACATTATCTCCAACCACTGCCCAGGGTTGAAAATGATGCAGAAATCAGAACCCCTTCCCCATGGCTAGAAACCGTGTGATTGGCATGTTGTCCAAAGTTCAGTGCACTTGAAACCAGCGTGGCCCGGAGTCCCAGCCCATGCTTGTGGGACACATTGGTCAAAAACACACATTGTGACCCTCAGCCTGAGCCCAGTCCTCAAGTAAGGCCTCTCAGTGGCTGGAGGATGAGACAGCATATTGGGCCTGCCATGCCCCTAGGCCCCAATTTTTAAGCATAGTTTGGGTTGTCCCTTCACTCTTCCCCAGGGCTCTGCTTTCGAATTCCTATTTGGTTGGGACACCTGAGGTGACAAACCTGAAAGGAGACCTCCCATCCCACAGCTTGAAGAAAAACAATTGGGACCAGGCCAAATCCACAGAGAGGAAGATTCATCCATGGCCCATGAGGCCTCCCTACATTCCACGGCCATCGTTGATTTAAAATCCAGAGACAAAATCCTGAGCAAGCACCTCAGTCTCGCTCTTTCTTAATATCCTGATGAGTTCTTCTCATGGTTTGTAGATTGGGCCTGCCATACCTATGTCGCCAAACCTAAGCTGAGTTTGTGTTTTCAGAATTCTGTCCCCAAAGTACTGGGACACACACCCTCCAGGCTGAGGCCCCTGGAGCCACACATTAGGACGCTGCCTACCAAATCCATGGGAATTCTGCCCATTCCATTTTCCAAAATCGTACAAATGAGGAGAACACTCCAGAGTCCCCGAGGCCATCCCAATTGTGTAGGTCTCCCGGGACAAACAAGGGCGGTCTGACACCAGCTGAGATCCACCTCCACTCATACCATAGATGGATGAACCCAGAGAAGAAGATTGAACCAGACAGGACCCTAGGCCATATTCGGATCCATTGCTTTGGTTTACAGGCATGTCTCCTCAAAAGCCTGGATTCCAATTCCAGCATAGAAGGTTTCCTGAGGCACCCATCAGAAAAAATCTCGTCTACAGAAGGAAACTTGTGCATGGGAGCTATGTCAAAACCTTAGGAGAATACATCAGGGTCCCGGTGCCACCGCCCCATTTCAACGCCCCCATGGACTCAAAAACCCATTAGGCCCCATCCTCAGGAAAGTCCATTTCACCTCAGCCACCCCGGTTGCTCCCGCAGAGCAATCACATCTCAACTGTCTAGTTGTTAGGAGACAATTGGAATGCGAGGCGGGCTTACCTGGAATTCATCCTCGAACTGTGCTCGGGAGTCATTCCATATGGGATGTCCTGGAGCTGCGCAACAGGTCTCAATTGTGTCGCAGAAGGAATCCTTGAAGGGGGCATCCCACAACTCCCAACGTGGGATAACCTCCATGGCCTTGATACTCCGCTCCGTTCATGAAGGGGAAGTCATGCACAGAAACTCCAACCTGAGCAAACGTCTGATCTTCGCCGTGACTTCAGATGCTTGAGATATTGGTTCAGATCTGCAAGAGGTACCTGCCGTGCCCTCAGCCTGACCCGAAGTCTAGCTTGTGTTCTCAGACTTCTGTCCTCACACTCCTGGCCCAGAAGCCCTCAAGTTTGCAATTCCGGACCCACAATGCAGCACTCTGACAGCCCTCTAGAAAGAATATATTCCCTAATGAGCTGCCCAGGCACCTCAATAGAGGATCAACCTACACGGCACTCGAATATACCCAAATTATAGAGTCTAACCGGGGCACTGATGCACTGTCTGACACAACCTGAACCCGAACCTCCTGACCAACAGCAAGGCAGCTGACCGCACACTGAGCGCATACGACCCGCCAAGGCCTTAGGTCGTCATCTCTCCACAACTGCGGTTTTCAGGCTTCAGAACCTAGACCTTATCTCCAACCACTGCCCAGGGTTGAAAATGATGCAGAAATCAGAACCCCTTCCCCATGGCTAGAAACCTTGTGATTGGCATGTTGTCCAAAGTTCAGTGTAGTTGAAACCAGTGTGGCCCATGATGCCCCGCCATGCTCGTTGGACACATTGGTCACAAACACACATTCTGACCCTCACCTTAGCCCACTCCTCAAGTAAGGCCTCTCAGTGCCTGGATGAAGAGACAGCATATTGGGCCTGCCATTACCTTAGGCCCCAATTTTTAACCATAGTTTGGGTTGTCCCTTCACTCTTCCCCAGGGCTCTGCTTTGGAATTCCTCTTTGGTAGGGAAACCTGAGGTAACAAATTTGAAAGGAGAGCTCCCATCCCACAGCTTGAAGAAAAACAATTGGGACCGCGCCAAATCCACAGAGAGGAAGATTCATCCATGGCCCATGAGGACTCCCCACATTCCACGGCCATCGTTGATATAAAATCCAGAGAAAAAAGCCTGAGCAAGCGCCTCAGACTCGCTCTTTTTAATACCCTGATGAGTTCTTCTCATGGTTTGTTGATTGGGCCTGCCATACCTATGTCGCCAAACCTAAGCTGAGTTTGTGTTTTCAGAATACTGTCCTCAAAGTACCGAGCCACACACCCTCCAGGATGGGGCCCCTGGAGCCACACATTAGGACGCTGCCTACCCAATCCATGGGAATTCTGCCCATTCCATTGTCCAAAATCGTACAAATTAGGAGAACACTCCAAAGTCCCCGAGGTCATCCCAATAGTGTCGGTCTTCCGGGACAAACAAGGGCGGTCTGACACCAGCTGAGATCCACCTCCACTCATACCATAGATGGATGAACCCAGAGAAAAAGATTGAAACAGAGAGGACCCTAGGCCATATTCGGATCCATTGCTTTGGTTTACATGCATGTCTCCTCAAAAGCCTGGATTCCAATTCCATCATAGGGGGTTTCTGAGGCACCCATCAGAATAAATCTCGTCTCCACAAGGAAACTTGTGCATGGGAGCTATGTCAAAACCTTAGGAGAATACTACAGGGTCCCGGTGCCACCGCCCCATTTTAACGCCCCCATGGACTCAAAAACCCATTAGGCCCCATCCTCAGGAAAGTCCATTTCACCTCAGCCACCTCACTTGCTCCCGCAGAGCAATCACATCTCAACTGTCTTGTTGCTAGGAGACAATTGGAATGCGAGGCGGTATTCCCTGGCATTCATCCTCGAACGGTGCTCTGGAGTCATTCCATATGGGATGTCCTGGAGCTGCGCAACAGTTCTCAATTGTCCCGCAGAAGGAATCCTTGAAGGGGGCATCCCACAAATCCCAAAGTGGGAAAACCTCCATGGCCTTGACATCCGCTCTGTTCATGAAGGGGAAGTCATGCACAGAAACTCAAACCTGAGCCAACGTCTGATCTTCGCCGTGACTTCAGATGCTTGAGATATTTGTTCAGATCTGCAAGAGGTACCTGCCGTGCCCTCGGCCTGACCCGAAGTCTAGCTTGTGTTCTCAGACTTCTGTCCTCACACTCCGGGCCCAGAAGCCCTCAAGTTTGGAAATTCCGGACCCACAATGCAGCACTCTGACAGCCCTCTAGAAAGAATATATTCCCTAATGAGCAGCCCAGGCACCTCAATAGAGGATCAACCTACACGGCACTCGACTATACCCAAATTATAGAGTCTAACCTGGGCACTAATGCACTGTCTGACACAACCTGAGCCCGAACCTCCTGACCAACAGCCAGGCAGCTGACCGCACACTGAGCACTTACGACCCGCCAAGGCCTTAGGTCGTCATCTCTCCAGAACTGCGGTTTTCAGGCTTCAGAACCTAGACCTTATCTCCAACCACTGCCCAGGGTTGAAAATGATGCAGAAATCAGAACTCCTTCCCCATGGCTAGAAACATTGTGATTGGCATGTTGTCCAAAGTTCAGTGTAGTTGAAACCAGTGTGGCCCATGAGGTCTCGCCCACGTTCTCGGGCCACATTGGTCACAAACACACATTGTGACCCTCAGCCTGAGCCCAGTCCTCTAGTAAGGCCTCTCAGTGGCTGGATGAAGAGACAGTATATTGGGCCTGCCATGCCCCTAGGCCCCAATTTTTAACCATAGTTTGGGTTGTCCCTTCACTCTTCCCCAGGGCTCCTCTTTGGAATTCCTCTTTGGTTGGGACACCTGAGGTAACAAACCTGAAAGGAGACATCCATTCTCACATATTGACGAAAAACAATTGGGACCGCGCCAAATCCACAGAGAGGAAGATTCATCCATGGCCCATGAGGCCTCCCCACATTCCACGCCATCGTTGATACAAAATATGGAGACAATAGCCTGAGCAATGGCCTTAGACTCGCTCTTTCTTCATATCCTGAAGAATTCTTCTCATGGTGTGTAGATTGGGCCTGCCATACCTACGTCCCCAAACCTAAGCTGAGTTTGTGTTTTCAGACTTCTGTCCTCAAAGTCCTGGGCCACACACCCTCCAGGCTAGGGCCCCTGGAGCCACACATTAGGACTGTGCCTACCCAATCCATGGGAATTCTGCCCATTCCATTGTCTAAAATCTTACAAGTTAGGAGAACCCATCAAAGTCCCCGAGGCCATCACAATAGTGTAGGTCTCCCGGGTCAAACAAGGGCAGTCTGACACCAGGAGACCGTCTACCTCCACTCATACCATAGATAGATGTCCCCAGAGAAAAAGATGGAACCAGACAGTACCCTAGGCCGTATTTGGATCCATTGCTTTGGTTTACAGGCATGTCTCCTCAAAAGCCTGGATTCCAATTCCAGCATAGGGGGTTTCCTGAGGCACCCATCAGAACAAATCTCGTCTCCACAAGGAAACCTGAGCATGGGAGCTATGTCAAAACCTTAGGAGAATACTTCAGGGTTCTCGTGCCACCGCCCCATTTTAATGCCCCCATGGACACAAACACCCATTAGGCCCCATCCTCAGGAAAGTCCATTTCACCTCAGCCACCCCGGTTGCTCCCGAAGAGCAATCACATCTCAACTGTCTTGTTGCTAGGAGACAATTGGAATGTTAGGCGGGCTTCCCAGGCATCCATCCTCGAAAGGTGCTCTGGAGTCATTCCATATGGGATATCCTGGAGCTGCGCAACAGTTCTCAATTGTCCCGCAGAAGGAATCCTTGAAGGGGCATCCCACAACTCCCAACGTGGGAAAACCTCCATGGCCTTGAGATTCCGCTGCATTCATGAAGGGGAAGTCATGCACAGAAACTCCAACCTGAATCAACGTCTGATCCTCAACGTGACTTCAGATGCTTGAGATATTTTTTCAGATCTGCAAGAGGTACTTGCCGTGCCCTCGGCCTCAGCCGAAGTCTAGCTTGTGTTCTCAGACTTCTGTCCTCACACTCCGGGCCCAGAAGCCCTCAAGTTTGCAATTCCGGACACACAATGCAGCACTCTGACAGCCCTCTAGAAAGAATATATTCCTTAATGAGCTGCCCAGGCACCTCAATAGAGGATCATCCTACACGGCACTCGACTATACCCAAATTATAGAGTCTAACCGGGGCACTAATGCACTGTCTGACACAACCTGAGCCAGAACCTCCTGACCAAAAGCAAGGCAGCTGACCGCACACTGAGGGCATACGACCCGCCAAGGCCTTAGGTCGTCATCTCTCCACAACTGCGGTTTTCAGGCTTCAGAACCTAGACCTTATCTCCAACCACGGCCCAGGGTTGAAAATAATGCAGAAATCAGAACTCCTTCCCCATGGCTAGAAACCTTGTGATTGGCATGTTGTCCAAAGTTCAGTGTAGTTGAAATCAGTGTGGCCCATGAGGCCCCGCCATGGTCGTGGGCCACATTGGTCACAAGCACACATTGTGATCCTCAGCCTGAGCCCAGTCCTCAAGTAAGGCCTCTCAGTGGCTGGATGAAGAAACAGCATATTGGGCCTGCCATGCCCCTACGCCCCAATTTTTAACCAGAGTTTGGGTTGTCCCTTCACTCTTCCCCAGGGTTCTGCTTTGGAATTCCTCTTTGGTTGGGACACCTGAGGTAACAAACCGAAAGGAGACCTCCCATCCCACAGCTTGACGAATAACAATTGGGACCGGGCCAAATTTACAGAGAGGAAGATTCATCCATGGCCCATGAGGTCTCCCCACATTCCACGGCCATCATTGATACAAAATCCAGAGACAAAAGCCTGAGCAAGCGCCTCAGACTCGCTTTTTCTTAATATCCTGATGAGTTCTTCTCAGGGTTTGTAGATTGGGCCAGCCATACCTATGACCCAAACCTAAGCTGAGTTTGTGTTTTCAGAATTCTGTCCTCAAAAAGTACTGGGCCACACACCCTCCAGGCTGGGGCCCCTGGAGCCACACATTCGGACGCTGCCTACCCAATCCAGGGAATTCTGCCCATTCCATTGTCCAAAATCTTACAAATTAGGAGAACACTCCAAAGTCGCCGAGGCCATCCCAATAGTGTAGGTCTCCCGGGGTAAACAAGGGCGGTCTGACACCAGCTGAGATCCACCACCACTCATACCATAGATGGATGAACCAGAGAAGAATATTGAACCAGACAGGACCCTAGGCCATAATAGGATCCATTGCTTTGGTTTACATGCATGTCTCGTCAAAAGCCTGGATTCCAATTCCAGCATAGGGGGTTTCCTGAGGCACCCATCAGAACAAATCTTGTCTTCACAAGGTAACTGAGCATTGGAGCTATGTCAAAAGCTTAGGAGAATACTTCAGTGTCCCGGTGCCACAGCCCCATTCTAAGGCCCCCATGGACACAAACACACATTATGCCCCATCCTCAGGAAAGTCCATTTCACCTCAGCCACCCCGGTTACTCCCGCAGAGCAATCACATCTCAATTGTCTTGTTGCTAGGATGCAATTGGCATGTGAGGCGGGCTTCCCTGGCATCCATCCTCTAAAGGTGTTCTGGAGTCATTCCATATGGGATGTCCTGGAGCTGCCCATCAGGTCTCAATTGTCCCGCACAAGGAATCCTTCAAGGGGGCATCCCACAACTCCCAACGTGGGAAAACCTCCATGGCCTTGAGACTCCGCTCCGTTCATGAAGGGCAATTCATGCACAGAAACTACAACCTGAGCCAACGTCTGAGCCTCGCCGTGACATCAGATGCTTGATAAATTGGTTCAGATCTGCAAGGGTTACCTGCCATGCCCTCGGCCGGAAGCCCAAGTCTAGCTTGTGTTCTCAGACTTCTGTCCTCACACTCCTCGCCCTGAAACCCTCAAGTTTGGCAATTCTGGACCCACAATGCAGCACTCTTCCTGCCCTCTAGAAAAAAGTATCTTTCCTAATGAGCTGCCTAGGCACCTCAAATGAGGATAAACTTACACGGCACTCTACTGTACCCAAATTATATAGTCTAACCTGGGCACTAATGCACTGTCTGACACAACCTGAGCCCGAACCTCCTGACCAACACCCAGGCAGCTGACCTAACACTGAGGGCATACGACCCGCCAAGGCCTTAGGTCGTCATCTCTCCCCAATTGCGGTTTTCAGGCTTCAGAACCTAGACCTTAACTACAACCACTGCCCAGGGTTGAAAATGATGCAGAAGTCTGAACTCCTTCCCCATGGCAAGAAACCTTGTGATTGGCCTGTTGTCCAAAGTTCAGTGTAGTTGAAACCAGTGTGGCCCATGAGGCCCTGCCCATGCACGCGGGCCACATTGGTCACAAACACACATTGTGACCCTCAGCCTAAGCCCAATCCTCAAGTAAGGCCTCTCAGTGGCTGGATGAAGAGACAGCATATTGGGCCTGCCATGCCCCTGGGCCCCAATTTTTAACCATAGTTTGGGTTGTCCCTTCACTCTTCCCCAGGGCTCTGCTTTCGAATTCCTCTTTGGTTGGGACACTGAGGTAACAAACCTGAAAGGAGACCTCCCATCCCACAGATTGACGAAAAACATTTGGGACCTGGCCAAATCCACAGAGAGGAAGATTCGTCCGTGGCCCATGAGGCCTCCCCACATTCCCCAGCCATCATTGATAAACAATCCAGAGACAAAAGCCTGAGCAAGCGCTTCAGACTCGCTCATTCTTCATGTCCTGAAGAGTTCTTCTCATGGTTTGTAGATTGGGCCTGCCATACCTATGTCCCCAAACCTAAGCTGAGCTTGTGTTTTCAGACTTCCTCCCTCAAAGTCCTGGGCCCCACACCCTCCAAGGTGGGGCCCCGGGAGCCACACATTAGGACGCTACCTACCCAATCCATGGGAATTCAGCCCATTCTATTGTCCAAAATCGTACAAATTAGGAGAACACTCCAAAGTCCCTGAAGCCATCCCAATAGTGTAGGTCTCCCGGGACAAACAAGGGTGGTCTGACACCAGCTAAGCATCCACCTACACTCATACCATAGATGGATGAACCCAGAGAAGAAGATTGAACCAGACAGGACCCTAGGCCATAAGCAGATCCATTGCTTTGGTTTACAGGCATGTCTCATCAAATGCCTGGATTCCAATACCAGCATAGGGGGTTTCCTGAGGAAACCATCAGAACAAATCTCGTCACCAGAAGAAACTTGTGCAAGGCAGCTATGTCAAAAGCTTAGGAGAATACTTCAGGGTCACGGTGCCTACACCCCATTCCAAGGCCCCCATGGACAATAACAATCATTAGGCCCCATACTCAAGAAAGTCCATTTCAACTCAGCCAACCCAGCAGAGCTATCAGATGTCAACTGTCTTGTTGCTAGGAGACAATTGGAATGCGAGGTGGGCTTCCCTGGCATCCATCCTCTAACGGTGCTCTGGAGTCATTCCATATGGGATGTCCTGGAGAAGCCCAACAGGTCTCAATTGTCCCACACAAGGAATCCTTCATGGGGGCATCCCACAACTCCCAACGTGGGAAAACCTCCATGGTCTTGAGACTCTGCTCCGTTCATGAAGGGGCAGTCATGCACAGAAACTCCAACCTGAGCCAACGTCTGATCCTCGCCGTGACTTCAGATGCTTTAGATAATTGGTTCAGATCTGCAGGGGGTACCTGCCGTGCCCTCGGCCTGAAACCCAAGTCTAGCTTGTGTTCTCGACTTCTGTCCTCACACTCCTGGCCCAGAAGCCCTCAAGTTTGTCAATTCCGGACCCACAATGCAGCACTCTGCCTGCCCTCCAAAAAGAATATATTGCCTAATGTGCTGCCCAGGCACCACAAATGAGGATCAACCTACACGGCACTCGACTGTACCTAAATTATATTGTCTAACCTGGGCACAAATGCACTGTCTGTCACAATTTGAGACCGAACCTGCTGACCAACACCCAGGCAGCTGACCGCACACTGAGCACGTCAGACCCGCCATGGCCTTAGGTCGTCATCCTTCCCAACTGTGGTTTTCAGGCTTCAGAACCTAGACCTTAACTACAACCACTGCCCAGGGTTGAAAATGATGCAGAAGTCTGAACTCCTTCCCCATGGCAAGAAACCTTGTGATTGGCCTGTTGTCCAAAGTTCAGTGTAGTTGAAACCTGTGTGGCCCATGAGGTCTCGCCCACGCTCTCGGGCCACATTGGTAAAAAACACACATTGTGACCCTCAGCCTGAGTCCAGTCCTCAAGTAAGGCCTCTCAGTGGCTGGATAAAGAGACAGCATATTGGGCCTGCCATGCCCCAAGGCCCCTATTTTTTACCATAGTTTGTGTTGTCCTTTACTCTTCCCCAGGGCTCTGCTTTCGAATTCCTCTTTGGTTGGGACACCTGAGGTAACAAACCTGAAAGGAGACCTCCCATCCCACAGATTGACGAAAAACAATTGGGACCGGGCCAAATCCACAGAGAGGAAGATTCGTCCATGGCCCATGAGGCCTCCCCACATTCCACGGCCATCGCTGATACAAAATATAGAGACAAAAGACTGAGCAATAGACTCAGACTAGCTCTTTCTTCATATCCTGAAGAGTTCTTCTCATGGTGTGTAGATTGGGCCTGCCATACCTACGTCCCCAAACCTAAGCTGAGTTTGTGTTTTCAGACTTCTGTCCTCAAAGTCCTGGGCCACACACCCTCCAGGCTGGGGCCCCCGGAGCCACACATTAGGAATGTGCCTACCCCATCCATGGGAATTCTGGCCATTCCATTGTCTAAAATCTTACAAGTTAGGAGAACCCAGCAAAGTCCCCGAGGCCATCACAATAGTGTAGGTCTCCCGGGTCAAACAAGGGCAGTCTGACACCAGGAGACCGTCTACCTCCACTCATACCATAGATAGATGTCCCCAGAGAAAAAGATGGAACCAGACAGTACCCTAGGCCATATTCGGATCCATTGCTTTGGTTTACAGGCATGTCTCCTCAAAAGCCTGGATTCCAATTCCAGCATAGGGGGTTTCCTGAGGCACCCATCAGAACAAATCTCGTCTCCACAAGGAAACCTGAGCATGGGAGCTAAGTCAAAACCTTAGGAGAATACTTCAGGTTCCTCGTGCCACCGCCGCATTTCAATGCCCCCATGGACACAAACACCCATTAGGCCCCATCCTCAGGAAATTCCATTTCACCTCAGCCACCCAGGTTGCTCCAGAAGAGCAATCACACCTCAACTGTCTTGTTGCTAGGAGACAATTGGAATGTGAGGCGGGCTTCCCAGGCATCCATCCACGAAAGGTGCTCTGGAGTCATTCCATATGGGATGTCCTGGAGCTGCGCAACAGTTCTCAATTGTCCCGCAGAAGGAATCCTTGAAGGGGGCATCCCACAATTCCCAACGTGGGAAAACCTCCATGGCCTTGAGATCCCGCTCCGTTCATGAAGGGGAAGTCATGCACAGAAACTCCAACCTGAGCCAACGTCTGATCCTAAACGTGAATTCAGATGCTTGAGATATTGGTTCAGATCTGCAAGGGGTACCTGCCGTGCCCTCGGCCTGAAGCCCAAGTCTAGCTTGTGTTCTCAGACTTCTGTCCTCACACTCCTGGCCCAGAAGCCCTCAAGTTTGGCAATTCTGGACCCACAATGCAGCACTTTGCCTGCTCTGTAGAAAAAATATCTTGCCTAATGAGCTGCCCATGCACCTCCAATAAGGATAAAACTACACGGCACTCGACTGTACCCAAATTATATAGTCTAACCTGGGAACTAATGCACTGTCTGACACAACCTGAGCCCGAACCTCCTGACCAACAGCCAGGCAGCTGACCGCACACTGAGCGCATACGACCCGCCAAGGCCTTTGGTCGTCATCTCTCCCCAATTGCGGTTTTCAGGCTTCAGAACCTAGACCTTATCTCCAACCACTGCCCAGGGTTGAAAATGATGCAGAAATCTGAACTCCTTCCCCATGACAAGAAACCTTGTGTTTGGCCTGTTTTCCAAAGTTCAGTGTAGTTGAAACCAGTGTGGCCCATGAGGCACTGTCAATGCCCGCGGGACACATTGGTCACAAACACACATTGTGACCCTCAGCCTGATCCCAGTTCTCAAGTAAGGCCTCTCAATGGCTGGATGAAAAGACATCATATTGGGCCTGCCATTCCCCTAGGCCCCAATTTTTAACCATAGATTGGGTTGTCCCTTCAGTCTTCCCCAGGGCTCTGCTTTCAAATTCCTCTTTTGGTGGGACACCTGAGGTAACAAACCTGAAAGGAGACCTCCCATCTAACAGATACACGAAAATAATTGGGATCGGGCCAAATCCACAGAGAGGAAGATTCGTCCATGGCCAATGAGGCCTCCCCACATTCCACGGCCATCATTGATACAAAATCCAGAGACAAAAGCCTGAGCAAGCGCATCAGACTCGCACATTCTTTATATCCTGAAGAGTTCTTCTCATGGTGTGTAGATTGGGCCTGCCATACCTATGTCCCCAAACCTAAGCTGAGTTTGTGTTTTCAGACTTCCACCCTCAAAGTCCTGGGCCCCACACCCTCCAGGCTGGGGCCCCTGGAGCCACACATTAGGACGCTGCCTACCCAATCCATGGGAATTCTGCCCATTCCATTGTCCAAAATCGTACAAATTAGGAGAACACTCCAAAGTCCCCGAGGCCATCCCAAAAGTGTAGGTCTCCCGGGACAAACAAGGGTGGTCTGACACCAGCTAAGCATCCACCTCCACTCATACCAAAGATAGATGAACCCAGAGAAAAAGATTGAAGCAGACAGGACCCTAGGCCATAATCGGATCCATTGCTTTGGTTTACAGGCATGTCTCATCAAATGCCTGGATTCCAATACCAGCATAGGGGTTTCCTGAGGCAACCATCAGAACAAATCTCGTCACCAGAAGAAACTTGTGCAAGGCAGCTATGTCAAAAGCTTAGGAGAATACTTCAAGGTCATGGTGCCTACACCCCATTCCAAGGCCACCATGGACATAAACACTCATTAGGCCCCATACTCAGGAAAGTCCATTTCAACTCAGCCACCCCAGCAGAGCCATCAGATCTCAACTGTCTTGTTGCTAGGAGACAATTGGAAAGCGAGGCGGGCTTCCCTGGCATGCATCCTCTAATGGTGCTCTGGAGTCATTCCATTTGGGATGTCCTGGATCTGCCCAAGAAGTCTTAATTGTCCCGCACAAGGAATCCTTCAATGGGGCATCCCACAACTCCCTACGTGGGAAAACCTCCATGGCCTTGAGACTCTGCTCCGTTCATGAAGGGGCAGTCATGCACAGAAACTCCAACCTGACCAACGTCTTATCCTCGCCTTGACTTCAGATGCTTGAGATATTGGTTCAGATCTGCAGGGGGTACCTGCCGTGCCCTCGGCCTGAAGCCCAAGTCTAGCTTGTGCTCTCAGACTTCTGTCCTCACACTCCTGGCCCAGAAGCCCTCAAGTTTGTCAATACCGGACCCAAAATGCAGCACTCTGCCTGCCCTCTAGAAAAAATATTTTGCCTAATATGCTGCCCTGGCACCACAAATGAGGATCAACGTACATGGCACTCGACTGTACCCAAATTATATTGTCTAACCTGGGCACGAATGTACTGTCTGACACAACCTGAGCCCGAACCTGCTGACCAACACCCAGGCAGCTGACCGCACACTGAGCAGGTCCGACCCGCCATGGCCTTAGGTCGTCATCTCTTAACCACTGCGGTTTTCAGGCTTCAGAACCTAGACCTTATCTCCAACCACTGCCCAGGGTTGAAAATGGTGCAGAAATTAGAACTCCTTCCCAATGGCTAGAAACCTTGTGATTGGCATGTTGTCCAAAGTTCAGTGTAGTTGAAACCAGTGTGGCCATGAGGTCTCGCCCACGCTCTCGGGCCACATTGGTCAAAAACACACATTGTGACCCTCAGCCTGAGCCCAGTCCTCAAGTAAGGCCTCTCAGTGGCTGGATAAAGAGACAGCATATTGGGCCTGCCATGCCCCTAGGCCCCAAATTTTAACCATAGTTTGGGTTGTCCCTTCACTCTTCCCCAGGGATCCTCTTTGGAATTCCTCTTTGGTTGGGACACCTGAGGTAACAAACCTGAAAGGAGACATCCATTCCCACAGATTGACGAAAAACAATTGGGACCAGGCCAAATCCACAGAGAGGAAGATTCGTCCATGTCACATGAGGCCTCCCCACATTCCACGGCCATCGTTGACACAAAATATAGAGACAAAAGCCTGAGCAGGCGCCTCAGACTCGCTCTTTCTTCAAATCCTGAAGAGTTCTTCTCATGGTGTGTAGATTGTTCCTGCCATACTTAAGTCCCCAAACCTAAGCTGAGTTTGTGTTTTTAGACTTCTGTCCTCAAAGTCCAGGGCCACACACCCTCCAGGCTGGGGCCCCTGGAGCCACACATTAGGACTGTGCCTAACCCATCCATGGGAATTCTGCCCATTCCATTGTCTAAAATCGTACAAGTTAGGAGAACACATCAAAGTCCCCGAGGCCATCCCAATAGTGTAGGTCTCCCGGGGCAAACAAGGGCAGTCTGACACCAGCTAAGCATCCACCTCCACTCATACCATAGATGGATGAACCCAGAGAAGAAGATTGAAGCAGACAGGACCCTAGGCCATAATCGGATCCATTGCTTTGGTTTACAGGCATGTCTCATCAAATGCCTGGATTCCAACACCAGCATAGGGGGTTTCCTGAGGCCACCATCAGAAGAAATCTCGTCACCACAAGGAAACTTGTGCATGGCAGCTATGTCAAAAGCTTAGGAGAATACTTCAGGGTCACGATGCCTCCGCCTCATTCCAAGGCCCCCATGGACATAAACTCTCATTAGGCCCCATACCAAGGAGTGTCCATTTCAAATCAGCCACCCCAGCAGAGCCATCCGATCTCAACTGTCTTGTTGCTAGCAGACAATTGTAATGCGAGGCGGGCTTCCCTGGCATCCATCCTCTAACGGTGCTCTGGAGTCATTCCATATGCGATGTCCTGGAGCTGCCCAACAGGTCTCAATTGTCCCGCACAAGGAATCCTTCAAGGGGGCATCCCACAAGTCGATAGTGCGAAAACCTCCATGGCCTTGAGACTCCGCTCCATTCATGAAGGGGAATTCATGCACAGAAACTCCAACCTGAGCCAACGTCTGATCCTCGCTGTGACTTCAGATGCTTGAGATATTGTTTCAGATCTGCAAGGGGTACCTGCCGTGCCCTAGGTCTGAAGTCCAAGTCTAGCTTGTGTTCTCAGACTTCGGTCCTCACACTCCTGGCCCAGAAGCCCTCACGTTTGTCAATTCCGGACCCACAATGCAGCACTCTGCCTGCCCTCCAAAAAGAATATATTGCCTAATGAGCTGCACAGGCACCACAAATGAGGATAAACCTACACGGCACTCGACTGTACCCAAATTATATTGTCTAACCTGGGCACTAATGCACTGTCTGCTACAACCAGAACCCGAACCTTCTGACCAACACCCTTGAAGCTGACCGAACTTGAGCACGTCCGACCCGCCATGGCCTTAGGTTGTCATCTCTTCCCAACTGCGGTTTTCAGGCTTCATAACATAGACCTTATCTCCAAACACTGCCCAGGGTTGAAAATGATGCAGAAATCAGAACTCCCTCCCCATGGCTAGAAACCTTGTGATTGGCATGTTGTCCAAAGTTCAGGGTAGTTGAAACCAGTGTGGCCCATGAGGTTTCGCCCATGCTCTCAGGCCACATTGGTCAAGAACACACATTGTGACCCTCAGCCTGAGCCCAGTCCTCAAGTATGGCCTCTCAGTGGCTGGATGAAGAGACAGCATATTGGGCCTGCCATGCCCCTAGGCCCCAAATTTTAACCATAGTTTGGGTTGTCCCTTCACTCTTCCCCAGGGCTCTGCTTTCGAATTCCTCTTTGGTTGGGACACCTGAGGTAACAAACCTGAAAGGAGACATCCATTCCCACAGATTGACGAAAACAATGGGACTGGGCCAAATCCACAGAGAGGAAGATTCGTCCATGGCCCATGAGGACTCCACACATTCCACGGCCATCGTTGATACAAAATCCAGAGAAAAAAGCCTAGGAAGCGCATCAGACACGCTCATTCTTCATATCCTGAAGAATTCTTCTCATGGTGTGTAGATTGGTCCTGCCATACCTAAGTCCCCAAACCTAAGCTGAGTTTGTGTTTTCAGACTTCCTCCCTCAAAGTCCTGGGCCCACAACTTACAGGCTGGGGCCTCTGGGGCCACACATTAGGTCGCTGACTACCCAATCCATGGGAATTCTGCACATTCCATTGTCCAAAATCGTACAAATTAGGAGAACACTCCAAAGTCCCCGAGGCCATCCCAATAGTGTAAGTCTCCCGGGGCACACAAGGGCGGTCTGACACCAGCTAATCATCCACCTCCACTCATACCATAGATGGATGAACCCAGAGAAGAAGATTGAACCAGAGAGGACCCTAGGCCATAATCGGATCCATTGCTTTGGTTTACAGGCATGTCTCATCAAATGCCTGGATTCCAATACCAGCATAGGGGGTTTCCTGAGGCACCCATCAGAACAAATCTCTTCACCACAAGGAAACTTGTGCAAGGCAGCTATATCAAAAGCTTAGGAGAATACTTCAGGGTCACAGTGCCTCCACCCATTACAAGGCCCCCATGGACATAAACACTCATTAGGCCCCACACTCAGGAAAGTCCGTATCAACTCAGCCACCCCAGCAGAGCCATCAGATCTCAACTGTCTTGTTGCTAGGAAACAATTGGAATGCGAGGCGGGCTTCCTTGGCATCCATCCTCTAACGGAGCTCTGGAGTCATTCCATATGGGATGTCCTGGAGCTGCCCAAAATGTCTCAATTGTCCCGCACAAGAAATCCTTCAAGGGGGCATCCCACAACTCCCAAAGTGGGAAAACCTTCATGGCCTTGAGATTCTGCTCCGTTCATGAAGGGGCAGTCATGCACAGAAACTCCAACCTGAGCCAAAGTCTGATCCTCACCGTGACTTCAGATGCTTGAGATATTGGTTCAGATCTGCAGGGGGTACCTGCCGTGCCCTCGGCCTGAAACCCAAGTCTAGCTTGTGTTCTCAGACTTCTGTCCTCACACTCCAGCTCCAGACCCTCAAGTTTGTCAATTCCGGACCCACAATGCAGCACTCTGCTGGCCCTCCAAAAAGAATATATTGCCTAATGAGCTGCCCAGGCACCACAAATGAGAATCAACCTACACGGCATTCGACTGTACCAAAATTATATTGTCTAACCTGGGCACTAATGCACTGTCTGACACAACCTGAGCCCGAACTTCCTGACCAACACACAGGCAGCTGACCGCACACTGAGCACGTCAGACCCGCCATGGCCTTAGGTTGTCATTTCTTCCCAACTGCGGTTTTCAGGCTTCAGAACCTAGAACTTATCTCCAACCACTGCCCAGGGTGGAAAATGATGCAGAAATCAGAACTCCTTCCCCATGGCAAGAAACCTTGTGGTTGGCATGTTGTCCAACCTTCAGTGTAGTTGAAGCCAGTGTGGCCCATGAGGCCCCGCCCATGCTCTCGGGCCACATTGGTCAAAAACACACATTGTGACCCTCAGCCTGAGCCCAGTCCCCAAGTAAGGCCTCTCAGTGGCTGGATGAAGAGACAGCATATTGGGCTTGCCATGCCCCTAGGCCCCAATTTTTAACCATAGATCGGGTTGTCCCTTCAGTCTGAGGCGCTTGCTCAGGCTTTTGTCTCTGGATTTTGTATCAGCGATGGCCGTTGAATGTCGGGGAGGCCTCATGGGCCATGGAAGAATCTTCCTCTCTGAGGATTTGCCCCGAATCCCAATTGTTTTTCGTCAATCTGTGGGATGGGAGGACTCCTTTCAGTTTTGTTACCTCAGGTGTCCTATGCTGCTATTGGAATCCAGGCTTTTCAGGAGACATGCCTGTAACCAAATCAATGGATCCGATTATGGCCTAGGGTCCTGTCTGGTTCAATCTCCTTTCTGGGGACATCCATCTATGGTATGTGTAGAGGTAGATTATCAGCTGGTGTCTGACAGCCCTTGTTTGTTCCGGTCGAACTACACTATTGGGATGGCCTCAGGGACTTTGGAGGTTTCTCCTCATTTGTACGATTTTGGACAATGGAATGGGCAGAATTCCCATGTATGTGTTAGGCACAGTCCTAATGTGTGGCTCCAGGGGCCCCAGCCTGGAGAGTGTGTGGCCCAGTACTTTGAGGACAGAAGTCTGAAAACACAAACTCAGCTTAGGTTTGGGGACGTAGGTATGGCAGGCCCGATCTACACACCATGAGAAGAACTCTTCAAAATATGAAGAGAGAGTCTGAGTCGCTTGCTCAGGCTTTTGTGTCTGGATTTTGTATCAACGATGGCCGTGGAATGTGGGGAGGCCTCATGAGCCATGGACGAATCTTCCTCTATGTGGATTTGGCCCGGTCCCAATTGTTTTTCGTCAATCTGTGGGATGGGAGGTCTCCTTTCAGGTTTGTTACCTCAGGTTCCAACCAAAGAGGAATTCTAAAGCACTCTTCACTGGGGAAGAGTGAAGGGACAACCCAAACTATGGTTAAAAATTGGGGCCTAGGGGCATGTCAGTCCAAATATGCTGTCTCTTCATCCAGCCACTGAGAGGCCTTACTTGAGGACTGGGCTCAGGCTGAGGGTCACAATGTGTGTTTTTGACCAATGTGGCCCGAGAGCGTGGGCGAGACCTCATGGGCCACACTGGTTTCAACTACACTGAACTTTGGACAACATGCCAATCACAAGGTTTCTAGCCATGGGGAAGGAGTTCTGATTTCTGCATCATTTTCCACCCTGGGCCGTGGTTGGAGATAAGGTCTAGGTTCAGAAGCCTGAAAACCGCAGTTGGGAAGAAATGACGACCTAAGGCCATGGTGGGTCTGACGTGCTCAGTGTGCGGTCAGGTGCCTGGGTGTTGGTCAGGAGGTTCGGGCTCAGGTTGTGTCAGACAGTGAATTAGTGCCCAGGTTAGATAATATAATTTGGTTACAGTCGAGTGCCGTGTATGTAGATCCTCATTTGTGGTGCCTGGGCTGCTCATTAGGCAATATATTCTTTCTGCTTGGCAGGCAGAGTGCTGTTTTGTGGGTCCGGAATTGACAAACTTGAGGGCTTCTGGGCCAGGAGTGTGTGGACAGAAGTCTGAGAACACAAGCTAGACTTGGGCTTCAGGCCGAGGACACGGCAGGTACCCCCTGCAGATCTGAACCAATATCTCAAGCTTCTAAAGTCAAGGCGAGTATCAGACTTTGGCTCAGGTTGGAGTTTCTGTGCATGACTGCCCCTTCATGAATTGAGCAGAGTCTCTAGGCCATGGAGGTTTTCCCACTTTGGGAGTTGTGGGATGCCCCCTTGAAGGATTCCTTGTGCGGGACAATTGAGACCTGTTGGGCAGCTCCAGGACATCCCATATGGAATGACCCCCGAGCACCGTTCGAGGATGAATGCCAGGGAAGCCCGCCTCGCATTCCAATTGTCTCCTAGCAACAAGACAGTTGAGATGTGATTGCTCTGCGGTAGCAACCGGGGTAACTGAGGTGAAATGGACTTTCCTGAGGATGGGGCCCAATGGGTGTTTGTGTCCATGGTGGCCTTAAAATGGGGCGGTGGCACCGGGACCCTGAGTATTCTCCTAAGTTTTTGACATAGCTGCCATGCCATGCCACAACTCCCAACGTGGGAAAACCTCAATGGCCTCGAGATTCTGCTCCCTTCATGAAGCGGCCGTCATGCACAGAAACTCCAACCTGAGCCTATGTCTGATCCTCGCGCTGACTTCAGATGCATGAGATATTGGTTCAGGTCTGCAGGGGTTACCTGCCGTGCCCTCGCCCTGAAACCCAAGTCTAGCTTGTCTTCTCAGACTTCCATCCTCACACTCCGGTCCCGAAGCCCTCAAGTTTGGCAATTCCGGCCCGACAATGCAGCACTCTGCCTGACCTGTAGAAAAAAATTATTGCCTCATGAGCTGCCCAGGCACCTTAAATTAGGATAAACCTACACAGCACTCGACTTTACCCAAATTATGTATTCTAACCTGGGCACTAATGCACTGTCGGACACAACCTGAGCCCAGACCTCCTGACCAACACCCAGAAAGCTGACCGCACACTGAGCACATAAGCCCCGCCATGGCCTTAGGTCATCAACTCTTCCCTATCTCAGTATTCAGGCTTCAGAACCAAGACCTTAACTCCAATCACAGCCCAGGCGTACCTGTGATGCAGAAATCACAACTCCTCCATACCCATGGCAAGAAACCTTGTGGTTGGCACGTTGTCCAACGTTCAGTGTAGGAGAAACCAGCATTCACCCTGAGGCCCCGTCCATTCTTGAGTGCGACGAGGGCATAAACACGCATTGTGACCCTCAGCACGAGTCCTGTCCTCTAGTAAGTCCTCTCAGTGGCTGGACCATTAGATACCATAATGGGCATGACATGTCCCTAGGCCCCAATTTTTAACCAGATTTCTGATTGTCTAATCGCCCCTCCCCAGGGCTCTACTTTGGAACCCCTCATTTGGTGGGACACCTGAGGTTAAATAAGAAAACAAGAACAACAAAAAAAACGGACTTCTTCCATCCCACAGAATGACCCCAAACTCTTTGGACTGGGGAAACCACCAGAGAGTAAGACTCGTCCATTTCCCATGAAGTCACCCAGAAATTTCACGACCATGATTGACAAGGTATCCAGAGACAAAAACTTGAGCAAGAGCCTCACACTCGCCCTTTTTTCAAATCCTGAAGAGTTCTCCTCATGGTCTGTAGATCAGTCCTGCCATATTTATGTCCCGAAACATAAGACGAGTTTGTGTTTTCAGACAATTGTCCAAACAGCCCTGGCCTACACAACCTACAGGCTCAGGCCCCTGTAGCCAAACCTGAGGACTGTACTTGCCCTCACCAAGGGAATTGTGTGTTCCCATTCCAATG
This sequence comes from Mustela nivalis, assembly GCF_964662115.1. Lineage (NCBI taxonomy): Eukaryota > Metazoa > Chordata > Mammalia > Carnivora > Mustelidae > Mustela > Mustela nivalis. The sequence goes on along the minus strand of NW_028136531.1, from coordinate 2,323,821 downwards.
GCCACAACCCTACTAATAGTATAAACCTCCAAAGTACCTGATCCATCTCAATAGTGGTGGCTTCCCTGGAAAAAGAGGGGCAATCTGAGCCCATCGGAGCACCTCCCTACACTCAGACCCATAGACAGATGTCCCGAGAGTTAAAAAGGAAAGAACAGGCCCCTAGGCACTAATCAGATCCATTGCTTTGGTTTCCAGGCATCTCTCGTCAGAGGCCTGGATTTCAAAACCAGCATATGGCTCTTTCTTGACTCACCCATCAGAAAACATCTCATCTACACATGGGATACTTGGACGTTGGAGCCGTGCAAAGCCTCTGTTTAGGAGAACCCTTCAGGGCCCCAGTGCCACCGCTTCATTCCAAGGTCTCCATAGACACAAAAGCACATTAGGACCCATCTCCAGGAGAGTCCATTTCAACTCAGCCTCCTCGGTTGCTCCCCCAGATCCAGCAGATCTAACCTGTCTTGTTGCTAGGAGACAATTGGAATGCGAGGTGGGCTACCCAGCCATCCATCCTTAGAACCCTGCTCAGAATCATTGGCCTGGAGCCAAACAGCAGGTCTCAATTGTCCTGCAGAAGACTCTTTGCAGTTTGGAGTTGCTCACAACTTTCATCATAGGAAAACCTCCATGGCCTCGTGATGCCCTTCATTCATGAAGGGGCCATCAGGGACAGAAACTCCAACCTGAGCGATAGTCCGATCCTCGCCCTGCCTTCAGATGCACGAGATCTCGATTCCGGTCTGTAGATTGTGCCTGCCATGTCCTCACCCAGACCTAAGCCTAGCTTGTGTTCTCAGACTTCTGTCCTCAGACTACTGGCCCATAATCCCTCCAGTTTGGCAATCCAGAACTACAATGCAGATCTCTGCCTGCCCTCCAGAAAAACAACATTGCTCCCGGGGTGACCCAGTAACCCCAAGTGAGGAACAACCTGCACCTTCCTTGGCTCTACCCCAAATACATAGGCTGACCAGGGCACTAATGCCCTTTCTGACATAGTCTGAGCTTTGAACTCCTGGCCCACCCAGACTGCTAGCCGCACACCTAGCACATCGAGCCGCCATGGCCTTAGGTCATCAACTCTTCCCACCCTCGGTTTTCAGGATTCAGAATCTAGACCTTATCTCCAATCACTGCCCAGGGTTGAACGTGATGAAGAAATCCGAACTCCTTCCCCATGGCAAGAAACCTTGTGGTTGGCATGTTGTCCAACCTTCAGTGTAGTTGAAGCCAGTGTGGCCCATGAGGCCCCGCCCATGCTCTTGGGCCACATTGGTCACAAACACACATTGTGACCCTCAGCGTGATCCCAGTCCACAAGTAAGGACTCTCAGTGGCTGGATGAAGAGATAGCATGTTGGGATTGCCATGCCCCTAGGCCCCAATTTTTAAGCATAGTTCGGGTAGTCCCTTCAGTCTTCTCCACGGCTTTGCTTTGGAATTCCTCTTTTGGTGGGACACCTGAGGTAACAAAACTGAAAGGAGTCCTCCCTTACCACAGATTGACGAAAAACAATTGAGAATCGGGGCAAATCCTCAGAGAGGAAGATTCGTCCATGGACCATGAGGCCTCCCCGACATTCAACGGCCATTGCTGATACAAAATCCAGAGACAAAAGCCTGAGCAAGCGCCTCAGACTCGCACTTTCTACATATACTGAAGAGTTCTTCTCATGGTTTGTTGATCGGGCCTGCCATACCTACGTCCCCAAACCTAAGCTGAGTTTGTGTTTTCAGACTTCTGTCCTCAAAGTCATGGGCCACACACTCTCCATGCTGGGGCCCCTGGAGCCACACATTAGGACTGTGCCTACCAATCCATTGGAATTCTGCCCATTCCATGGTCCAAAATCATACAAATTAGGAGAAACTTACAAAGTCCCTGAGGCCATCCCAATAGTGTAGTTCGACCGGAACAAACAAGGGCTGTCTGACACCAGCTGATAATCTACCTCCACGCATACCATAGACGGATGTTCCCAGAGAAGAAGATTGAACCAGACAGGACCCTAGGCCATAATAGGATCCATTGCCTTCGTTTACAGGCATGTCTCCTCAAAAGCCTGATTCCAATACGAGCATAGGGGTTTTCCTGAGGCACCCATCAGAACTCATCTCGTCTCCACAAGGAAACCTGTGCATGGGAGCTATGTCAAAAGCTTAGAAGAGTACTTCAGGGTCCCGGTGCCTACGCCCCATTCCAAGGTCCTCATGGACACAAAAACAAATTAGAACGCATCCTCAGGAAAGTCCATTTCAACTCAGCCACCCAGATTGCTCCCGCAGAGCCATTAGATCTAAACTGTCTTGTTGCTAGGAGAAAATTGGAATGCGAGGCGGGCTCCCAGGCATCCATTCTTGAACGGTGCTCTGGAGTCATTCCATATGGGATGTCCTGGAGCTGTCCAACATGTCTCAATTGTCCCGCAGAAGGAATCCTTGAAGGGGGCATCCCACAACTCCCAACGTGGGAAAACCTCAATGGCCTCGAGATTCTGCTCCCTTCATGAAGCGGCTGTCATGCACGGAAACTCCAACCTGAGCCAACGTCTGATCCTCGCCCTGACTTCAGATGCATGAGATATTGGTTCAGATCTGCAGGGTGTACCTGCCGTGCCCTCTCCAAGAAACCCAAGTCTAGCTTGTCTTCTCAGACTTCCGTCCTCTCACTCCAGGTCCCGAAGCCCTCAAGTTTGGCAATTCCGGACACACAATGCAGCACTCTGCCTGACCTCTAGAAAAAAATTATTGCCTCATGAGCTGCCCAGGCAACTTAAATGAGGATAAACCTACACAGCACTCGACATTAACCAAATTATGTAGTCTAACCTGGGCACTAATACACTGTCGGATACAACCTGAGGCCGGACCTCCTCACCAACACCCAGAAAGCTGACCACACACTGAGCACATAGGAACCGCCATGGCCTTAGGTCATGATCTCTTCCCTATCTCAGTTTTCAGACTTCAGAACCGAGACCTTATCTCCAATAACAGCCCAGGCGTGAGTGTGATGCAGAAATCACAACTCCTCCTTACCCATGGCAAGAAACCTTGCTGCTGGCAGTGAGTCAAACCTTCAGTGTAGGAGAAAACGGCATGGCCCATGAGGCCACGCCCATGCGTGAGGGCCGCCTTGGGCACAAACACACATTGTGACCCATAGCGTGGGTACCTTATTCAAGTAACGCCTCTCAGTGACTGGAGCAAGAGCCCCGATATGTGGCTTGCCATGCCCGTAGACACACAGGACTAACTAGATGGTGTGTATTCCAGTTGAGGGAACCCACTGCTGTGCTCTAGAATCCCTCTCCTGGGGGGGTCCCCTGTGGCAGAAAACAGTACTCTTCCCTTCCCACACCATTAACCCAAACACTTGGGAGCTTGGACAATCCCCCGTGAGGAAGGCACTTCCTCTCCCACTGAGGCAACCCCTACACTGACCGGCCACTGTGAACGCAACACCCAGAGACAAAAGCCACACCCTTCAGGAAGAGGCCATGCTGGACAAAAACTCTAGCCTGAGGCACGTCTCAGAGTTGACAAGACCTCAGTGCAGGCGATCTCGATTCTGCCTCTGAAGAGTGGGCCTGCCGTGCCCTCGGTCCCAAACCTCATGCTAGCTTGTGTTTTCAGACTTCCTTCCTCACACTCCTGGCAAACAAGCCCTCCGGACTAGGAACTCCAGAACCAGAACTCAGACCAGTGTCTGCCCAACGGAAGAAGAACTTTTCCCTGTGGGGCTCTCCAGAAAACCCAGATGAGGATCAACCTGCTCGGGCCTCGACGGTACCTGAACTGGATAGGCTGCTCTGGGCACCCATGCTCTGTCTGACACAGCCTGAAGCCAGACGTCCAGACAGACAGGAGACAGCTGGCCGCACACCCAGAACTTCGGACACGCCATGGTCTTATGCCGTCACCTCTTCCTAACCTTGGTTTTCAGATATCTGAACCTAGACATTATATCAATTCTCCACACAGCTGGGTATCGCAAGCACAAAACAGAACTCCTCCTTCCCCATGGCTGTCAAGCTTGCTCTTGCAATGGAGTCACACCTTCAGGGTGGGAGAAACCTTCATGGCCCCTGATGCCACGCCCAAACTTGAGTGCTGCTTGGGCACTAATTCACACTGTGACCCTCAGCATGAGCCCCATGTCAAAGAAAGTCCTGTCAGGGCCTGGACCAAGAGCTCGCAGATGGGGCTTGCCAAGCCCCTATGCACCCAATCCTCACCAGTGTTTTCCAGTCACCTCGCCCGTACCTGGGGCTCTGCTCTGGAATCCCTTTCTTGGAGAGACACATGAGCCAGACAACACGACTCCACCGTTCCCACAAAATGACCCCAAACTCTTGGGAGCTGGGACAAATCCCCAGAGATGAATACTCGTCCACAGTCCCTGAGGCCACCCCTACAATCCACGGCTACCCCGGACAGAACATCCAAGACAAAAGCCTGCAGGAACGCCTCCCAATTACCTTTGTTTCAGAGGCCCAGGAGCTCCCTTCGGGCTGTGCATCCGGCCTCCATATCCTAGGCGCTACTCATAAGCTGAGTTTGTGTTTTCAGACTTCTGTGCCCACAGCCTGGATTCGCACAACATCCAGGCTAGGGCCTCTGGAGCCACAGCGAAAGATTGTGCCTGCCCTCTCCAAGGAAAGTGTGCCCAATCCATTGACCAAAACCCTACAGGTTAGGGAAAAGCTCCAAGGCCCCTGAGGTCATCAATAGTGTAGGCCACCCTGGACTTAGAGGGGCTCTCTGACAACAGCGGAGCAACTATCTCCACTTAGACTCTCAGACAGTGTCCCCAGAGACAAAAGGTTGAAATGGACAGACCCCCACGCCCAAATCTGAACCTTAGCTTCGGTTTCCATGTGTCCGTCCTCAGAGGACTGTTTTCGTAGACCAGCACACGGGGCTTTTCTTTGGCACCAAACCAAACACCTCTCTTCTCCACATGGGAAGCTTTCTTACTGGGGATGTATCAAACCCTTCAGGTAGGAGAGTTCTGCAGGGCCACTGAACAACCAGCACATTCCAAGGTCTCCATGGACCCAAACGCACATTATGACGCATCCTCAGGAGAGGCCATTTCAACTCAGCCCACTGGGTAGCGTGCCCCAGAGGCAGCAGGACAAACATATCTTTTCGCTATGGCCAATGGGAATGCAAGGCATGCTGTACAGGGATCCATCCTTCGAACCATGCTCTCCAGTCCTTCCGTATGGTATGTCCTGGAGCCATGCAACAGGACTCGAATGTGCCGCAGAAGGAAACCTTGCGGTTTGGGCCAACCTCCAAACTCAGCGTGCGATCACTTCCTTGGCCTCATGAGGCCCCTGCTTCATGAAGGTGCCATCATGGACACATATTCCAGCCTCAGCCAACGTCTCATCCTCAGCCTGACTTCAGATGCAGTAGATTTTGATTCAGCCTCTGCAGAGTGGGCCTGCTCTGCCCTTGGCTCCAATCCTCACCCTAGCTTGTGTTTTCAGACTTCCGTCCTCACACTCCTGGCCCACAAACCCTCCCTACTGGGAATTCTGGGTCCACAATAAGGCACTCTGCCTGCCTCCCAGGAGTAAAACATTGTCTATGGTGCTGCCCAGAAACCCCAAATGAGGATCAAACTGCTTGGCCCTCGGCAACACCCCAATTGCATAGGCTACCTTACACATTGATGCTCTGTCGCAAATAGCCTGAGCCCAGACCTTCCAACAGACACTGACACAGCTGGCTGCACACCCAGCACATTGGACCCGCCACCGCCTTATGCCACCATCCATTCACAACCTGGGTTTTCAGTCATCGGGACCTAGACCTTATCTCCAATCCCTGCGCAGGGGGGAACCTGATGCACAAGTCAGAACCCCTCCTTCCCCATGGCAAGAAACCTTGCTGCTGGCAGTGAGTCAAACCTTCAGTGTAGGAGAAAACGGCATGGCCCATGAGGCCACGCCCATGCGTTAGGGCCGCCTTTGGCACAAACGCACATTGTGAAACTCAGCGTGAGTACCTTATTCAAGTAACGCCTCACAGTGACTGGACCAAGAGCCCGCATATGTGGCTCGCCATGCCCCTAGGCATCCAGGACTAACTAGATGGTGTGTATTCCAGTTGAGGGAACCGACCTCTCTGCTCTAGAGTCCCTCTCCTGGGGAGTCCCCTGAGGCAGAAAACAGTACTCTTCCCTTCCCACAGAATGAACCCAAACACTTGGGAGCTTGGACAATACCCCGAGAGGAAGGCTCTTCCTCAGCCCCTGAGGCAACCCCTACCCTGAACGGCCACTGGGAACGCAACACCCAGAGACAAAAGCCTGAGCGACTGCCTCCCACTTGTCCTCCTTTGGTATCCAGAGGATCTCCCCTCACGTACTGGAGATCAGGCCTGCCATTACCTTGTCCCCTAGCTGAGCCAAGTTTGCTTTTTCAGACATCTGTCCCCACAGCCCTGGCAAACACAGCCTCGAGGCTGGGTCCTCTGGAGCCATACCACAGGACCGTGCATGCTCTATCCTGGGAAACTCTCTCCATTCCTTTTGCCACACACCTCCAGAATATGAGAAACCTCAAGGCCCCCGAGGTCATCCCACTACTGGGAGCCTCCCTGGACACACAGGGGCATTCGGACACAAGCTGAGCAGCTACCTCCACGAAGGCATGCACACAGATGTCAACAGAGATAGAAGGTTGAGCCGGACAGGCCCTTAGGCCCAAATCTCAACTCTTGCTTTGGTTTACCGGTGTCACTCTTCAGAGGCTTTGGTTCGAAGAACAGGACATGGGGCTTTCCTGAGGCACTGAACAGAACTCCTCTCGTCTCCACATGGGAAGCTTCCGTGTTGGAGCTTTGTCAAACACCTCAGGTTGGAGAGTCCTGCAGAGACCCTTAGCCACCTCCACATTCCAAGGTCTCCCAGGCCACCAAGCCACAGTAGGACTCATCTTCAGGAGAGTCCATTTCAACTCTCCCCTCTGCGTAGCTCACCCAGGGGCCCGCAGATTGAGCCTGCCTTGTCCTGACTAAAGAGTGGGAATAAGAGGTGGCGTTCCCAGGCATCCATGCTTAGACACCTGCTCTCGAGTCTTTCCGTATGGGGCCTCCGGGAACCATCCAATAGGACTCGACTTTCGTGCAGAAGGAAACCTTGAGGTTTGGAGTAGATCACAAATCCCATCGTAGGCAAACCTCCTTGGCCTCATGAAGCCCCCACACCCTTCAGGAAGAGGCCATACTGGACAAAAACTCTAGCCTGAGGCACGTCTCATAGTTGACATGACCTCAGTGCAGGATATCTCGATTCAGCCTCTGCAGAGTGGGCCTGCCGTGCCCTCGGTCCCAAACCTCACGCTAGCTTGTGTTTTCAGACTTCCTTCCTCACACTCCTGGCAAACAAGCCCTCCGGACTAGGAACTCCAGAACCACAACCCAGCCCAGTGTCTGCCCAACGGAAGAAAAACGTTTCCCTGTGGGGCTCTCCAGAAAAACCAGATGAGGATCAACCTGCTCGGGCGTCTACGGTACCCGAACTGGATCGGCTGCTCTGGGCACTCATTCTCTTTCTGACACAGCCTGAAGCCAGACGTCCAGACAGAAAAGGAGACAGCTGGCCGCACAACCGGCACTTCGGACGCGCCATGGTCTTATGCCGTCACCTCTTCCTTACCTTGGTTTTCAGATATCTGAACCTAGACATTATATCAATTCTCCACACAGCTGGGTATCGCAAGCACAAAACAGAACTCCTCCTTACCCATGGCTGTAAAGCTTGCTCTTGGCGTGGAGTCACACCTTCAGGGTGGGAGAAACCTTCAAGGCCACTGATGCCACGCCCAAACTTGAGTGTTGCTTGGGCACAAATTCACACTGTGACCCTCAGCATGAGCCCCATGTCAAAGAAAGGCCTGTCAGGGCCTGGACCAAGAGCCCGCCTATGGGGCTTGCCAAGCCCCTATTCACCCAATCCTCACCAGTGTTTGAGTTTTCCAGTCGCCCCTCCCGTCCCTGGGGCTCTGCTCTGGAATCCCTTTCTTGGAGAAACACCTGAGCCAGACAACACGACTCTGCCCTTCCCACAAAATGACCCCAAACGCTTGGGAGCTGGGACCAATCCCCAGAGAGGGATACTCGTCCACAGTCCCTGAGGCCACCCCTCCAATCCACGGCTATCCCGGACACAACATCCAGAGACAAAAGCCTGAAGGAACTCCTCCCACTCGCCCTTGTTTCAGAGGCCTAGGAGCTCCCTCTCGGGATGTACATCCGGCCTGCCATACCCTAGGCGCCCCTCATAAGCTGAGTTTCTGTTTTCAGACTTATGTGCCCACAGCCTGGACCCGCACATCCTTCAGGCTAGGGCCTCTGGAGCCACAGCAAAAGATTGTGCCTGCCCTCTCCAAGGAAAGTGTGCCCAATCCATTGACCATAACCCTACAGGTTAGGGAAAAGCTCCAAGGCCCCTGAGGACATCAATAGTGTAGGCCTCCCCGGACTAAGAGGGTTCTCTGACACCAGCAGAGGAACTATCTCCACTTAGACTCTCAGACAGTGTCCCCAGAGACAGAAGGTTGAAATGGACAGGCCCCCACGCCCTAATCTGAACCTTAGCTTTGGTTTCCATGTATCCGTCCTCAGAGGTCTGTTTTCGTAGACCAGCACACGGGGCTTTTCTGAGGCACTAAACCAAACCTTTCTCGTCTCCACATGAGGAGCTTACTTACTGGGGATGTATCAAACCCTTCAGGTAGGAGAGTTCCGCAGGGCCACTGAACAACCAGCACATTCCAAGGTCTCCATGGACCCAAACGCACATTATGACGCATCCTCAGGAGAGGCCATTTCAACTCAGCCCCCTGGGTAGCGTGCCCCAGAGGCAGCAGGACAAACATATCTTTTCGCTATGGCGAATGGGAATGCAAGGCATGCTGTACAGGGATCCATCCTTCGAACCCTGCTCTCCAGTCCTTCCGTATGGTATGTCCTGGAGCCATGCAACAGGACTCGAATGTGCCGCAAAAGGAAACCTTGCGGTCTGGGCCAACCTCCAAACTCAGCGTGCGATCACTTCCTTGGCCTCATGAGGCCCCTGCTTCATGAAGGTGCCATCATGGACACATATTCCAGCCTCAGCCACCGTCTCATCCTCAGCCTGACTTCAGATGCAGGAGATTTTGATTCAGCCTCTGCAGAGTCGGCCTGCTCTGCCCTTAGCTCCAATCCTCACCCTAGCTTGTGTTTTCAGACTTCCGTCCTCACACTCCTGGCCCACAAACCCACCCTACTGGGAATTCTGGGTCCACAATGAGGCACTCTGCCTGCCTCCCAGGAGTAAAACATTGTCTATGGTGCTGCCCAGAAACCACAAATGAGGATCAAACTGCTTGGCCCTCGGCAACACCCCAATTGCATAGGCTACCTTACACACTGATGCTCTGTCGCAAATAGCCTGAGCCCAGACCTTCCAACAGACACTGACACAGCTGGCTGCACACCCAGCACATTGGACCCACCACCGCCTTATGCCACCATCCATTCACAACCTGGGTTTTCAGTCATCGGGACCTAGACCTTATCTCCAATCCCTGCGCAGGGGGGAACCTGATGCACAAGTCAGAACCCCTCCTTCCCCATGGCAAGAAACCTTGCTGCTGGCAGTGAGTCAAACCTTCAGTGTAGGAGAAAACGGCATGGCCCATGAGGCCACGCCCATGCGTTAGGGCCGCCTTTGGCACAAACGCACATTGTGAAACTCAGCGTGAGTACCTTATTCAAGTAACGCCTCACAGTGACTGGACCAAGAGCCCGCATATGTGGCTCGCCATGTCCCTAACTAGATGGTGTGTATTCCAGTTGAGGGAAACGACTGCTCTGCTCTAGAGTCCCTCTCCTGGGGAGTCCCCTGAGGCAGAAAACAGTACTATTCCCTTCCCACAGAATGAACCCAAACACTTGGGAGCTTGGACAATACCCCGAGAGGAAGGCTCTTCCTCAGCCCCTGAGGCAACCCCTACCCTGAACTGCCACTGTGAACGCAACACCCAGAGACAAAAGCCTGAGCGACTGCCTCCCACTTGTCCTCCTTTGGTATCCAGAGGATCTCCCCTCACGTACTGGAGATCAGGCCTGCCATTACCTTGTCCTCTAGCTGAGCCAAGTTTGCTTTTTCAGACATCTGTCCCCACAGCCCTGGCAAACACAGCCTCGAGGCTGGGTCCTCTGGAGCCATACCACAGGACCGTGCATGCTCTATACTGGGAAACTCTGTCCATTCCTTTGGCCACACACCTCCAGAATATGAGAAACCTCAAGGCCCCCGAGGTCATCCCACTACTGGGAGCCTCCCTGGACACACAGGGGCATTCAGACACAAGCTGAGCAGCTACCTCCACGAAGGCATGCACACAGATGTCAACAGAGATAGAAGGTTGAGCCGGACAGGCCCTTAGGCCCTAATCTCAACTCTTGCTTTGGTTTACCGGTGTCACTCCTCAGAGGCTTTGGTTCGAAGAACAGGACATGGGGCTTTCCTGAGGCACTGAACAGAACTCCTCTCGTCTACACATGGGAAGCTTCCTTGTTGGAGCTTTGTTAAACACCTCAGGTTGGAGAGTCCTGCAGAGTCCCTTAGCCACCTCCACATTCCAAGGTCTCCCAGGCCATCAAGCCACAGTAGGACTCATCTTCAGGAGAGTCCATTTCAACTCTCCCCTCTGCGTAGCTCACCCAGGAGCCCGCAGATTGAGCCTGCCTTGTCCTGACTAAAGAGTGGGAATAAGAGGTGGCGTTCCCAGGCATCCATGCTTAGACACCTGCTCTCGAGTCTTTCCGTATGGGGCCTCCGGGAACCATCCAATAGGACTCGACTTTCTTGCAGAAGGAAACCTTGAAGTTTGGAGTAGTTCACAAATCCCATCGTAGGCAAACCTCCTTGGCCTCATGAAGCCCCCACACCCTTCAGGAAGAGGCCATACTGGACAAAAACTCTAGCCTGAGGCAAGTCTCATAGTTGACATGACCTCAGTGCAGGAGATCTCGATTCAGCCTCTGCAGAGTGGGCCTGCCGTGCCCTCGGTCCCAAACCTCACGCTAGCTTGTGTTTTCAGACTTCCTTCCTCACACTCCTGGCAAACAAGCCCTCCGGACTAGGAACTCCAGAACCACAACCCAGCCCAGTGTCTGCCCAACGGAAGAAAAACGTTTCCCTGTGGGGCTCTCCAGAAAAACTTGATGAGGATCAACCTGCTCGGGCGTCGACGGTACCCGAACTGGATCGGCTGCTCTGGGCACTCATGCTCTTTCTGACACAGCCTGAAGCCAGACGTCCAGACAGACAAGGAGACAGCTGGTCGCACAACCGGCACTTCGGACACACCATGGTCTTATGCCGTCACCTCCTCCTTACCTTGGTTTTCAGATATCTGAACCTAGACATTATATCAATTCTCCACACAGCTGGGTATCGCAAGCACAAAACAGAACTCCTCCTTACCCATGGCTGTAAAGCTTGCTCTTGGCATGGAGTCACACCTTCAGGGTGGGAGAAACCTTCAAGGCCACTGATGCCACGCCCAAACTTGAGTGTTGCTTGGGCACAAATTCACACTGTGACCCTCAGCATGAGCCCCATGTCAAAGAAAGGCCTGTCAGGGCCTGGACCAAGAGCCCGCCTAGTGGGCTTGCCAAGCCCCTATTCACCCAATCCTCACCAGTGTTTGAGTTTTCCAGTCGCCCCTCCCGTCCCTGGGGCTCTGCTCTGGAATCCCTTTCTTGGAGAAACACATGAGCCAGACAACACGACTCCGCCCTTCCCACAAAATGACCCCAAACTCTTGGGAGCTGGGACAAATCCCCAGAGAGGGATACTCGTCCACAGTCCCTGAGGCCACCCCTCAAATCCACGGCTATCCTGGACACAACATCCAGAGACAAAAGCCTGAAGGAACGCCTCCCACTCGCCCTTGTTTCAGAGGCCCAGGAGCTCCCTCTCGGGCTGTACATCCGGCCTGCCATACCCTAGGCGCCCCTCATAAGCTGAGTTTGTGTTTTCAGACTTCTGTGCCCACAGCCTGGACCCGCACAACCTCCAGACTAGGGCCTCTGGAGCCACAGCGAAAGATTGTGCCTGCCCTCTCCAAGGAAAGTGTGCCCAATCCATTGACCATAACCCTACAGGTTAGGGAAAAGCTCCAAGGCCCCTGAGGACATCAATAGTGTAGGCCTCCCTGGACTAAGAGCGGTTCTCTGACACCAGCAGAGCAACTATCTCCACTTAGACTCTCAGACAGTGTCCCCAGAGACAGAAGGTTGAAATGGACAGGCCCCCACGCCCTAATCTGAACCTTAGCTTTGGTTTCCATGTGATCCTCCTCAGAGGACTGTTTTCTTAGACCAGCACACGGGGCTTTTCTTTGGCAGCAAACCAAACCTCTCTCGTCTCCACATGGGGAGCTTTCTTACTGGGGATGTATCAAACCCTTCAGGTAGGAGAGTTCCGCAGGGCCACTGAACAACCAGCACATTCCAAGGTCTCCATGGACCCAAAGGCACATTATGACGCATCCTCAGGAGAGGCCATTTCAATTCAGCCCCCTGGGTAGCGTGCCCCAGAGGCAGCAGGACAAACATATCTTTTCGCTATGGCCAATGGGAATGCAAGGCATGCTGTACAGGGATCCATCCTTCGAACCCTGCTCTCCAGTCCTTCCGTATGGTATGTCCTGGAGCCATGCAACAGGACTCGAATGTGCCGCAGAAGGAAACCTTGCGGTTTGGGGCAACCTCCAAACTCAGCGTGCGATCACTTCCTTCGCCTCATGAGGCCCCTGCTTCATGAAGGTGCCATCATGGACACATATTCCAGCCTCAGCCAACGTCTCATCCTCAGCCTGACTTCAGATGCAGGAGATTTTGATTCAGCCTCTGCAGAGTGGGCCTGCTCTGCCCTTGGCTCCAATCCTCACCCTAGCTTGTGTTTTCAGACTTCCGTCCTCACACTCCTGGCCCACAAACCCTCCCTACTGGGAATTCTGGGTCCACAATGAGGCACTCTGCCTGCCTCCCAGGAGTAAAACATTGTCTATGGTGCTGCCCAGAAACCCCAAATGAGGATCAAACTGCTTGGCCCTCGGCAACACCCCAATTGCATAGGCAACCTTACACACTGATGCTCTGTCGCAAATAGCCTGAGCCCAGACCTTCCAACAGACACTGACACAGCTGGCTGCACACCCAGCACATTGGACCCGCCACCGCCTTATGCCACCATCCATTAACAACTTGGGTTTTCAGTCATCGGAACCTAGACCTTATCTCCAATCCCTGCACAGGGGGGAACCTGATGCACAAGTCAGAACCCCTCCTTCCCCATGGCAAGAAACCTTGCTGCTGGCAGTGAGTCAAACCTTCAGTGTAGGAGAAAACGGCATGGCCCATGAGGCCACGCCCATGCGTGAGGGCCGCCTTCGGCACAAACGCACATTTGACCCTCAGCGAGAGTACCTTATTCAAGTAACGCCTCTCTGTGACTGGACCAAGAGCCCGCATATGTGGCTTGCCATGCCCCTAGGCACCCAGGACTAACTAGATGGTGTGTATTCCAGTTGAGGAAACCGACTGCTGTGCTCTAGAGTCCCTCTCCTGGGGAGTCCCCTGTGGCAGAAAACAGTATTCTTCCCTTCCCACAGAATGAACCCAAACACTTGGGAGCTTGGACAATACCCCGAGAGGAAGGCTCTTCCTCAGCCCCTGAGGCAACCCCTACCCTGAACAGCCACTGTGAACGCTACACCCAGAGACAAAAGCCTGAGCGACTGCCTCCCACTTGTCCTCCTTTGGTATCCAGAGGATCTCCCCTCACGTACTGGAGATCAGGCCTGCCATTACCTTGTCCCCTAGCTGAGCCAAGTTTGCTTTTTCAGACATCTGTCCCCACAGCCCTGGCAAACACAGCCTCGAGGCTGGGTCCTCTGGAGCCATACCACAGGACCGTGCATGCTCTATCCTGGGAAACTCTCTCCATTCCTTTGGCCACAGACCTCCAGAATATGAGAAACCTCAAGGCCCCCGAGGTCATCCCACTACTGGGAGCCTCCCTGGACACACAGGGGCATTCGGACACAAGCTGAGAAGCTACCTCCACGAAGGCATGCACACAGATGTCAACAGAGATAGAAGGTTGAGCCGGACAGACCCTTAGGCCCTAATCTCAACTCTTGCTTTGGTTTACCGGTGTCACTCCTCAGAGGCTTTGGTTCGAAGAACAGGACATGGGGCTTTCCTGAGGCACTGAACAGAACTCCTCTCGTCTCCACATGGGAAGCTTCCTTGTTGGAGCTTTGTCAAACACCTCAGGTTGGAGAGTCCTGCAGAGTCCCTTAGCCACCTCCACATTCCAAGGTCTCCCAGGCCATCAAGCCACAGAAGGACTCATCTTCAGGAGAGTCCATTTCAACTCTCCCCTCTGCGTAACTCACCCAGGAGCCCGCAGATTGAGCCTGCCGTGTCCTGACTAAAGAGTGGGAATAAGAGGTGGCGTTCCCAGGCATCCATGCTTAGACACCTGCTCTCGAGTCTTTCCGTATGGGGCCTCCGGGAACCATCCAATAGGACTCGACTTTCGTGCAGAAGGAAACCTTGAGGTTTGGAGTAGTTCACAAATCCCATCGTAGGCAAACCTCCTTGGCCTCATGAAGCCCCCACACCCTTCAGGAAGAGGCCATACTGGACAAAAACTCTAGCCTGAGGCACGTCTCATAGTTGACATGACCTTAGTGCAGGAGATCTCGATTCAGCCTCTGCAGAGTGGGCCTGCCGTGCCCTCGGTCCTAAACCTCACGCTAGCTTGTGTTTTCAGACTTCCTTCCTCACACTCCTGGCAAACAAGCCCTCCGGACTAGGAACTCCAGAACCACAACCCAGCCCAGTGTCTGCCCAAGGGAAGAAAAACGTTTCCCTGTGGGGCTCTCCAGAAAAACCAGATGAGGATCAACCTGCTCGGGCCTCGACGGTACCCGAACTGGATCGGCTGCTCTGGGCACTCATGCTCTTTCTGACACAGCCTGAAGCCAGACGTCCAGACAGACAAGGAGACAGCTGGCCGCACAACCGGCACTTCGGACACGCCATGGTCTTATGCCGTCACCTCTTCCTTACCTTGGTTTTCAGATATCTGAACCTAGACATTATATCAATACTCCACACAGCTGGGTATCGCAAGCACAAAACAGAACTCCTCCTTACCCATGGCTGTAAAGCTTGCTCTTGGCATGGAGTCACACCTTCAGGATGGGAAAACCTTCAAGGCCACTGATGCCACGCCCAAACTTGAGTGTTGCTTGGGCACAAATTCACACTGTGACCCTCAGCATGAGCCCCATGTCAAAGAAAGGCCTGTCAGGGCCTGGACCAAGAGCCTGCCTATGGGGCTTGCCAAGCCCCAATTCAACCAATCCTCACCAGTGTTTGAGTTTTCCAGTCGCCCCTCCCGTCCCTGGGGCTCTGCTCTGGAATCCCTTTCTTGGAGAAACACCTGAGCCAGACAACACGACTCTGCCCTTCCCACAAAATGACCCCAAACTCTTGGGAGCTGGGACAAATCCCCAGAGAGGGATACTCGTCAACAGTCCCTGAGGCCACCCTTCCAATCCACGGCTATCCCGGACACAACATCCAGAGACAAAAGCCTGAAGGAACGCCTCCACTCGCCCTTGTTTCAGAGGCCCAGGAGCTCCCTCTAGGGTTGTACATCCGGCCTGCCATACCCTAGGCGCCCCTCATAAGCTGAGTTTCTGTTTTCAGACTTCTGTGCCCACAGTCTGGACCCGCACAACCTCCAGGCTAGGGCCTCTGGAGCCACAGCGAAAGATTGTGCCTGCCCTCTCCAAGGAAAGTGTGCCCAATCCATTGACCATAACCCTACAGTTTAGGGAAAAGCTCCAAGGCCCCTGAGGACATCAATAGTGTAGGCCTCCCTGGACTAAGAGGGGTTCTCTGACACCAGCAGAGCAACTACCTCCACTTAGACTCTCAGACAGTGTCCCCAGAGACAGAAGGTTGAAATGGACAGGCCCCCACGCCCTAATCTGAACCTTAGCTTTGGTTTCCATGTGATCCTCCTCAGAGGACTGTTTTCTTAGACCAGCACACGGGGCTTTTCTTTGGCAGCAAACCAAACCTCTCTCGTCTCCACATGGGGAGCTTTCTTACTGGGGATGTATCAAACCCTTCAGGTAGGAAAGTTCCGCAGGGCCACTGAACAACCAGCACATTCCAAGGTCTCCATGGACCCAAACGCACATTATGACGCATCCTCAGGAGAGGCCATTTCAACTCAGCCCCCTGGGTAGCGTGCCCCAGAGGCAGCAGGACAAACATATCTTTTCGCTATGGCCAATGGGAATGCAAGGCATGCTGTACAGGGATCCATCCTTCGAACCCTGCTCTCCAGTCCTTCCGTATGGTATGTCCTGGAGCCCTGCAAAGGACTCGAATGTTTCGCAGAAGGAAACCTTGCGGTTTGGGGCAACCACCAAACTCAGCGTGGGATAACTTCCTTGGCCTCATGAGGCCCCTGCTTCATGAAGGTGCCATCATGGACACATATTCCAGCCTCAGCCAACGTCTCATCCTCAGCCTGACGTCAGATGCAGGAGATTTTGATTCAGCCTCTGCAGAGTGGGCCTGCTCTGCCCTTGGCTCCAATCCTCACCCTAGCTTGTGTTTTCAGACTTCCGTCCTCACACTCCTGGCCCACAAACCCTCCCTACTGGGAATTCTGGGTCCACAATGAGGCACTCTGCCTACCTCCCAGGAGTAAAACATTGTCTATGGTGCTGCCCAGAAAACCCAAATGAGGATCAAACTGCTTGGCCCTCGGCAACACCCCAATTGCATAGGCTACCTTACACACTGATGCTCTGTCGCAAATAGCCTGAGCCCAGACCTTCCAACAGACACTGACACAGCTGGCTGCACACCCAGCACATTGGACCCGCCACTGCCTTATGCCACCATCCATTCACAACCTGGGTTTTCAGTCATCGGAACCTAGACCTTATCTCCAATCCCTGCGCAGGGGGGAACCTGATGCATAAGTCAGAACCCCTCCTTCCCCATGGCAAGAAACCTTGCTGCTGGCAGTGAGTCAAACCTTCAGTGTAGGAGAAAACGGCATGGCCCATGAGGCCACGCCCATGCGTGAGGGCCGCCTTCGGCACAAACGCACATTGTGACCCTCAGCGAGAGTACCTTATTCAAGTAACGCCTCTCTGTGACTGGACCAAGAGCCCGCATATGTGGCTTGCCATGCCCCTAGGCACCCAGGACTAACTAGATGGTGTGTATTCCAGTTGAGGAAACCGACTGCTGTGCTCTAGAGTCCCTCTCCTGGGGAGTCCCCTGTGGCAGAAAACAGTACTCTTCCCTTCCCACAGAATGAACCCAAACACTTGGGAGCTTGGACAATACCCCCAGAGGAAGGCTCTTCCTCAGCCCCTGAGGCAACCCCTACCCTGAACGGACACTGTGAATGCAACACCAAGAGACAAAAGCCTGAGCGACTGCCTCCCACTTGTCCTCCTTTGGTATCCAGAAGATCTCCCCTCACGTACTGGAGATCAGGCCTGCCATTACCTTGTCCCCTAGCTGAGCCAAGTTTGCTTTTTCAGACATCTGTCCCCACAGCCCTGGCAAACACAGCCTCGAGGCTGGGTCCTCTGGAGCCATACCACAGGACCGTGCATGCTCTATCCTGGGAAACTCTCTCCATTCCTTTGGCCACACACCTCCAGAATATGAGAAACCTCAAGGCCCCCGAGGTCATCCCACTACTGGGAGCCTCCCTGGACACACAGGGGCATTCGGACACAAGCTGAGCAGCTACCTCCACGAAGGCATGCACACAGATGTCAACAGAGATAGAAGGTTGAGCCGGACAGGCCCTTAGGCCCTAATCTCAACTCTTGCTTTGGTTTACCGATGTCACTCCTCAGAGGCTTTGGTTCGAAGAACAGGACATGGGGCTTTCCTGAGGCACTGAACAGAACTCCTCTCGTCTCCACATGGGAAGCTTCCTTGTTGGAGCTTTGTCAAACACCTCAGGTTGGAGAGTCCTGCAGAGTCCCTTAGCCACCTCCACATTCCAAGGTCTCCCAGGCCACCAAGCCACAGTAGGACTCATCTTCAGGAGAGTCCATTTCAACTCTCCCCTCTGCGTAGCTCACCCAGGAGCCCGCAGATTGAGCCTGCCTTGTCCTGACTAAAGAGTGGGAATATGAGGTGGCGTTCCCAGGCATCCATGCTTAGACACCTGCTCTCGAGTCTTTCCGTATGGGGCCTCCGGGAACCATCCAATAGGACTCGACTTTCGTGCAGAAGGAAACCTTGAGGTTTGGAGTAGTTCACAAATCCCATCGTAGGCAAACCTCCTTGGCCTCATGAAGCCCCCACACCCTTCAGGAAGAGGCCATACTGGACAAAAACTCTAGCCTGAGGCACGTCTCATAGTTGACATGACCTCAGTGCAGGAGATCTCGATTCAGCCTCTGCAGAGTGGGCCTGCCGTGCCCTCGGTCCCAAACCTCACGCTAGCTTGTGTTTTCAGACTTCCTTCCTCACACTCCTGGCAAACAAGCCCACCGGACTAGGAACTCCAGAACCACAACCCATCCCAGTGTCTGCCCAATGGAAGAAAATCGTTTCCCTGTGGGGCTCTCCAGAAAAACCAGATGAGGATCAACCTGCTCGGGCCTCGACGGTACCCGAACTGGATAGGCTGCTCTGGGCACTAATGCTCTGTCTGACACAGCCTGAAGCCAGACGTCCAGACAGACAAGGAGACAGCTGGCTGCACAACCAGCATTTCGGACACGCCATGGTCTTATGCTGTCACCTCTTCCTTACCTTGGTTTTCAGATATCTGAACCTAGACATTATATCAATTCTCCACACAGCTGGGTATCGCAAGCACAAAACAGAACTCCTCCTTACCCATGGCTGTAAAGTTTGCTCTTGGCATGGAGTCACACCTTCAGGGTGGGAGAAACCTTCAAGGCCACTGATGCCACGCCCAAACTTGAGTGTTGCTTGGGCACAAATTCACACTGTGACCCTCAGCATGAGCCCCATGTCAAAGAAAGGCCTGTCAGGGCCTGGACCAAGAGACCGCCTATGGGGCTTGCCAAGCCCCTATTCACCCAATCCTCACCAGTGTTTGAGTTTTCCAGTCGCCCCTCCCGTCCCTGGGGCTCTGCTCTGGAATCCCTTTCTTGGAGAAACACATGAGCCAGACAACACGACTCCGCCCTTCCCACAAAATGACCCCAAACTCTTGGGAGCTGGGACAAATCCCCAGAGAGGGATACTCGTCCACAGTCCCTGAGGCCACCCCTCCAATCCACGGCTATCCCGGACACAACATCCAGAGACAAAAGCCTGAAGGAACGCCTCCCACTCGCCCTTGTTTCAGAGGCCAAGGAGCTCCCTCTCGGGCTGTATCCGGCTTTCCATACCCTAGGCGCCCCTCAAAAGCTGAGTTTGTGTTTTCAGACTTCTGTGCCTACAGCCTGGACCCGCACAACCTCCAGGCTAGGGCCTCTGGAGCCACAGCGAAAGATTGTGCCTGCCCTCTCCAAGGAAAGTGTGCCCAATCCATTGACCATAACCATACAGGTTAGGGAAAAGCTCCACGGCCCCTGAGGACATCAATAGTGTAGGCCTCCCTGGACTAAGAGGGGCTCTCTGACACCAGCAGAGCAACTATCTCCACTTAGACTCTCAGACAGTGTCCCAAGAGACAGAAGTTTGAAATGGACAGGCCCCCACGCCCTAATCTGAACCTTAGCTTTGGTTTCCATGTGATCCTCCTCAGAGGACTGTTTTCTTAGACCAGCACACGGGGCTTTTCTTTGGCAGCAAACCAAACCTCTCTCGTCTCCACATGGGGAGCTTTCTTACTGGGGATGTATCAAACCCTTCAGGTAGGAGAGTTCCGCAGGGCCACTGAACAACCAGCACATTCCAAGGTCTCCATGGACCCAAACGCACATTATGACGCATCCTCAGGAGAGGCCATTTCAACTCAGCCCCCTGGGTAGCGTGCCCCAGAGGCACCAGGTCAAACATATCTTTTCGCTATGGCCAATGGGAATGCAAGGCATGCTGTACTGGGATCCATCCTTCGAACCCTGCTCTCCAGTCCTTCCGTATGGTATGTCCTGGAGCCATGCAACAGGACTCTAATGTCCCACAGAAGGAAACCTTGGGGTTTGGGGAAACCTCCAAACTCAGCGTGGCATAACTTCCTTGGCCTCATGAGACCCCTGCTTCATGAAGGTGCCATCATGGACACATATTCCAGCCTCAGCCAACGTCTCATCCTCAGCCTGACTTCAGATGCAGGAGATTTTGATTCAGCCTCTGCAGAGTGGGCCTGCTCTGCCCTTGGCTCCAATCCTCACCCTAGCTTGTGTTTTCAGACTGCCGTGCTCACACTCCTGGCCCACGAAACCTCCCTACTGGGAATTCTGGGTCCACAATGAAGCACTCTGCCTGCCTCCCAGGAGTAAAACATTGTCTATGTTGCGGCCCAGAAACCCCAAATGAGGATCAAACAGCTTGGCCCTCGGCAAAACCCCAATTTCATAGGCTACCTTACACACTGATGCTCTGTCACAAATAGCCTGAGCCCAGACCTTCCAACAGACACTGACATAGCTGGCTGCACACCCAGCATATTGGACCCGCCACTGCCTTAGGCCACCATCCATTCCCAACCTGGGTTTTCAGTCATCATAACCTAGACCTTATCTCCAATCCCTGCGCAGGGGGGAACCTGATGCACAAGTCAGAACCCCTCCTTCCCCATGGCAAGAAACCTTGCTGCTGGCAGTGAGTCAAACCTTCAGTGTAGTTGAAACGGCATGGCCCTTGAGGCCACGCCCATGCGTGAGGGCCGCCTTGGGCACAAACGCATATTGTGACCCTCAGCGTGAGTACCTTATTCAAGTAACGCCTCTCTGTGACTGGACCAAGAGCCCGCATATGTGGCTTGCCATGCCCCTAGGCACCCAGTACTAACTAGATGGTGTGTATTCCAGTTGAGGAAACTGACTGCTGTGCTCTAGAGTCCCTCTCCTGTGGAGTCCCCTGTGGCAGAAAACAGTACTCTTCCCCTCCCACCGAATAAACCCAAACACTTGGGAGCTTGGACAATACCCCGAGAGGAAGGCTCTTCCTCAGCCCCTGAGGCAACCCCTACCCTGAACGGCCACTGTGAACGCAACACCCAGAGACTAAAGCCTGAGTGACTGCCTCCCACTTGTCCTCCTTTGGTATCCAGAAGATCTCCCCTCACGTACTTGTTATCAGGCCTGCCATTACCTTGTCCTCTAGCTGAGCCAAGTTTGCTTTTTCAGACATCTGTCCCCACAGCCCTGGCAAACACAGCCTCTAGGCTGGGTCCTCTGGAGCCATACCACAGGACCGTGCCTGCACTTTCCTGGGATCTGTGTCCATTCTTTGGCCACACACCTCCAGAATATGAGAAACCTCAAGGCCCCCGAGGTCATCCCACTACTGGGAGCCTCCCTCTACACACAGGGGCATTCGGACACAAGCTGAGCAGCTACCTCCACGAAGGCATGCACACAGATGTCAACAGAGATAGAAGGTTGAGCCGGACAGGCCCTTAGGCCCTAATCTCAACTCTTGCTTTGGTTTACCGGTGTCACTCCTCAGAGGCTTTGGTTCGAAGAACAGGATATGGGGCTTTCCTGAGGCACTGAACAGAACTTCTCTCGTCTCCACATGGGAAGCTTCCTTGTTGGAGCCGTGTCAAACACCTCAGGTTGGAGAATCCTGCCGAGACCTTGAGCCACCTCCACATTCCAAGGTCTCCCAGGCCACCAAGCCACAGTAGGACTCATCTTCAGGAGAGTCCATTTCAACTCTCCCCTCTGGGTAGCTCACCCAGGAGCCCGCAGATAGAGCCTGCCTTGTCCTGACTAAAGAGTGGGAATAAGATGTGGCATTCCCAGGAATCCATGCTTAGACACCTGCTCTCGACTCTTTCCGTATGGGACCACCTGTTACCATCCAATAGGACTCAACTGTCGTGCAGAAGGAAACCTTGAGGTTTGGAGTAGTTCACAAATCCCATCGTAGGCAAACCTCCTTGGCCTCATGAATCCCCCACACCCTTCAGGAAGAGGCCATGTGGAAAAAAACTCTAACCTGAGGCACGTCTCATAGTTGACATGACCTCAGTGAAGGAGATCTCGATTCAGCCTCTGCATAGTGGGCCTGCCGTGCCCTCGGTCCCAAACCTCATGCTAGCTTGTGTTTTCAGACTTCCTTCCTCACACTCCTGGCTAACAAGCCCTCCGGACTAGAAACTCCAGAACCACAACCCAGCCCAGTGTCTGCCCAACGGAAGAAAAACGTTTCCCTGTGGGGCTCTCCAGAAAACCCAGATGAAGATCAACCCGCTCGGGCCTCGACGTTACCCGAACTGGATAGGCTGCTCTGGGCACTCATGCTCTGTCTGACACAGCCTGAAGCCAGACGTCCAGACAGACAAGGAGACAGCTGGCCGCACAACCAGCACTTCGGACACGCCATGGTCTTATGCCGTCACCTCTTCCTAACCTTGGTTTTCAGATATCTGAACCTAGACATTTATCAATTCTCCACACAGCTGGGTATCGCAAGCACCAAAAAGAACTCCTCCTTCCACATAGCCCTCAAGCTTGCTCTTAGCATGGAGTCACACCTTCAGGGTACGAGAAACCTTCATGGCCTCTGATGCCACGCCCAAACTTGAGTGCTGCTTGGGCACAAATTCACACTGTGACCCTCAGCATGAGCCCCATGTCAAAGAAAGGCCTGTCAGGGCCTGGACCAAGCGTCCGCAGATGGAGCTTGCCAAGCCCCTATGCACCCAATCTGTGGAGAGCCATGCAGCAGAAGCTAGGAGTCACGTACTAGGTGAGGCTTTAGGATAAGGGCAGGTGAATGTTTATGTGGGGGCGCTCAAGGGTGACGCACAACCTGTACTAAAGTATTGGGACTAGTATAAGATTAACCAGGGTCCATGGGAAAGGCACAGGAGTAAGTGAACAATAAGTTTCGGGAGCTCACGTCATTAGACACGAGCACCCTGCATGCTCCGGACTGAAGTCATCTGTATCCCTTCTGATTGGGTGTTATACTATTCGTGTTATGTGGTGATTGGTTGCTTTCTAACCGCTGTGTTCTATAACTTTGGCTATAATCGTTGTACGGGCTCCCGGGGCTGAAGATTGTCAATAAAGACGTTTGCCACTCACCTCGTCTGCGGGTTGTTCTTGCGGGCCTAGAGCGACAATGGTGCCAAAACCCGGGACCCGAGACGCTGGACGCAGAACGAGGATTGGGGTAAGAGCAATGAAAAGGAAAGTGTGCACCCATTTCTGTCTTAGGACGGGGAGGTTCTCTGGGGACGAGCATAGACGAAGCAATTTAGGCTCCGCAGATACGATAGTAACGAAAGATTTCCAAGATGGGAAACGAGCTTGCTAGATATAGGATGGAAGGTCCTTTAAAAGATATTCTCAAAGCAAATGGCACTCCCTTAAAGTCAAAGACAGCTCGCGCCTTCTTGAAAGAGGTAGGGGAGATTGCCCCTTGGTTTATAGAGGAGGGACTTCTGAATGTGCCTCAGTGGGTACATCTGGGAGAGGACTTGAGGCAAAGCCCCACCGTTGCTGCCGGCACTCTTGCCGTGTGGTCCCTTGTGAAAGTATGTTTGCAGTCATCTCGGGAGCGACTAAAACAGGTGGTGCAGCAAGGAGGGGAGATTTTAGAACAGTTAAAGGAAGAGTCGCACATAGGGTCCTCCCAGGGTTCTGATGCGGACAGTGAGAGTTCGGAGGAACTCTCAGACTAAATAACCCAAAATTTAAAAGGAGGTCAGGAGAAAAAGAATCCAGAGGCTCTAAGCTTACCCACAGGGGCAAAGCCTATAGCTGTAACGCAGTCGGAAGCAGAAACAGACCGTGCGCCGACTCCTCATTCCAGCCCCACGGCGCCACCTTATGAGTGGCCCCCGCCATATCGGTCAGGCTGTGCGAGAGTCTGCCATTGCTCAGACTGCACCACGGCGAACTGGAGAGAGGTCTTAGGCCCGGGAAAAGGGTTTTTCCCAGTACTAGAAGATCAAAATCAGCAGAGGTATCACCAGCCACTAGATTTTAAACTGGTAAAACAACTCAAGGAAGCAGTTAGTGCCTATGGACCCCAAGCAGCTTTCACAGTATCCATTGTGGAGTCATTAGGGGCACTTTTTCTTGTCCCCGAGGATTGGGCCAATTTAGCCAGAGCAGTTTTGAGCGGAGGGCAATATCTGGAATGGAAAATTCAAAATCAGGATAACTGCCAGGATACAGCACGGAGAAATGCAGCTGCTGGAAATCCCCAGTGGAATTTAGAAATGCTAACAGGTACTGGACCATATCTCGGAGCTCAAGCACAGGCCACCTACCCCCCTGCCGTATATCAGCAGATTGCCACAGCGGCCATTAGGGCCTGGAAAACATTGAGGGGTGCAGGTGATTTGCAAGGACAACTGTCTAGAGTAGTACAGGGGCCAAGTGAGCCCTATGCTGATTTTGTGGACAGGCTTATGCAGACTGCGGGCAAAATGTTCGGAGATGCTGACTCTGCGATGCTTTTAATTAAACAATTAGCGTATGAAAATGCTAATAAATGGTGCCGTGAGGCCATTAGACCATGGAAGGCTAAGGATCTTTCTGCCTATATTAAGGCATGCAGAGACATCACAGGGCCCGTGATTCAGGGGCAGGTTATGGCTGCGGCCTTCGCTCAGGCTATGCAAGGACAGCAGGGAATCCACCCTCGGAAATGTTTCCAGTGTGGACAAGAGGGCCACATAAAAAGAGACTGCCCACAGAGAGGAGCTCAATTTGGAAAGGCCTCCTCGACTAAGCCGGTGGGGAAAAAGCCCCAACTGTGTCCACGGTGCAGAAAAGGAAATCATTGGGCACAGGAGTGCCGATCTGTGGCGGATATACAAGGAACTCCCTTACCACCTAACAATTGGGGGAATTCAAAAAACGGGAGGCAGGGCCCCAGCCCCCGGGGCCCGAATCAAATGTACGGGGTGGCAATGTCCCTGCCTGTCAAGCCATGATGGGTGTACCCACCCTCCGATCAGGGGAGTCAGTCCATACAAGGCCCAGGAGAGCCACAACAGGCTCTGCCGGACTTGACGTCTGTGCCACCACCCGAATGGTCTTAACACCTGAAATGGGGGTACAGGCTGTGCCATCTGACCTGTCTGGAGTTCCTCCAAGAGGAACAGTGGGACTCCTTCTTGGTAGAAGTTCTTGCACTTTACGAGGGCTTCAGGTCCATCCGGGAGTTATTGATCCTGATTTTGAAGGGGAAGTTAAAATTCTGATATCATCTCCTAAGGGAATTAATATTATAAATCCAGGGGACAGAATTGCACAGCTTTTGATTTTGCCTAGTAATCATGAAAAATATCCCTCTACAGGCCAGACTAGAAAAGGTGGCCTGGGATCCACAGGATCTTCCCTCACATGCCTTACTATGAGCATGAAAGAGAGACCTATGCTTAAATTAAAGATTAGGGGTAAACTATTCTGGGGGCTTCTAGAGACAGGAGCAGACAAAAGCATTATAAATTGTCTAAATTGGCCTAAAGCCTGGGCTCTAGTCAAGGCCAGCCAGACCCTCCGAGGTAGTACTAGGGATAGCTACCAGTCCTGATATTAGTGCTGCATCTTTGGACTGGGAAGATGAGGAAAGACATAAAGGCATTTTCCAACCATATGTCTGTTCCACCCCCGTTTCTCTGTGGGGACGCGATGTGCTGGAGCTGATGGATATTAAACTTACTACAGAAAAATTGTACAGTGAGGCCTCCCAAACTATAATGAGAAACATGGGATATAAGCCTGGCCAAGGACTCAGAACCAAGGGTCAGGGAGATCTCAATCCGCCTTCCATGGGAGGTCAGGTTTTTTCCTAGCGGCCACTGAGGCAATTCGCATAACTTGGAAAACACAAGAGCCGTGCTGGGTGCCTCAGTGGCCTTTAACAAAAGATAAATTACAAGCGGCAAAAGAGCTAGTCCAAGAACAACTCAAAGCAGGACATATTCAAAAATCCACGTCCCCGTGGAATACACCCATATTTGTAATAAGAAAGAAATCAGGCAACTGGCGATTGCTACATGACCTGCGACAGATTAATGATCAAATGCAGGTCATGGGGCCCATTCAGTTGGGACTTCCAGTTGTAATGGCGCTGCCAAAAAACTGGCCCTCTATTGTAATTGACATCAAAGACTGTTTCTTTTCCATTCCACTACACCCTGCAGATACAGAGCACTTTGCATTTACTCTGCCATCAATTAAACATGCTGAGCCAGAAAAAGGTATGAATGGAAAGTACTCCCTCAGGGGATGGCCAATAGCCCCACCTTGTGTCAGTTGTATGTAAGCCAAGCATTAGAGCCGTTCCGGAAAGCATTTCCAGACTTGCTTTGTTATCATTATATGGATGATATCTTGATTTGTGGGCCAAATGAGAGGTCTCTTCCTTCAGCTCTAACCTTCCTACAGAAACAGCTGGCAAAGTGGGGACTAACTATATCCCCTGAAAAAATCCAAGCAGGAGACCTACAAAATTACCTTGGTATGCAGCTCTCTAAAACGTCAGTAAAGCCTCAGCTGATTCAAATCCGTAGAGATCACTTGCATACACTGAATGATTTCCAAAAACTTTTAGGGGACATTAACTGGATTCGACCATACATAAAAATTACTACTGCAGAGCTGAAACCTTTATTCGATATTCTGCCTGGGGACCCTGCATTAGACTCCCCAAGAGTACTCACTCCAGCTGCTATTAAATCATTACAGTTAGTTGAAAGCAGGCTAGCTTTAACAGCAGCAGATAGGTGTGACCCGGAAAAGCCTATAAGTGTCATAATTATCCCATCCCCGGGATCACCCACGGGGGCCTTATGGCAAGGAGGACCCCTAATATGGATTTATCTACCTCATAATCTGAGCCGCGTCATCACCCCGTATGCCACGGCTGTAGCTACAGTGGCAAATAAAGCTTTTAAAGCCAGCATACAGGTCCTCGGGAAACTGCCCGATGTTTGTATAATCCCTTATGATAAAACCCAAATGAGCATTTTAACGCATGAAAATGACGATTGGGCCATTCTAACAGTTGCTTATCCTGTTACGTTTGATAATCATTATCCCTCACACCCTCTCATTGAGTTTTATAAGAATACACCCCTTATTTGGCCTAAATCCTGTCGATTGGAGCCATTAATCGGGGCCCTCACAGTATTTACAGATGGCAGTAAATCAGGAACTGGCGCCTATGTGGTAGAAGGAAAAATAATTCCTGTTGTTGTGCCCTCGACTTCAGCTCAGAGAACAGAATTGTTGGTGATTATGTGTGTTTTACAAAGGTTTCTAAATCAACCTATTAATATTATCTCAGATAGCAAATATGCAGTTGCAGCCACCAGGTCTATCAAAACTGCTATTATCTCAGCCAGCCAGTCAGAAATTTCCTCCCTGCTGGCTGAATTGCAACACCTTATACTCTCCCGTGGTGCCCCTTTTTATATTGGACATCTTAGAGCACATTCAGACCTTCCAGGACCTATGGCTGAGGGAAACCGAATGGCTGATGCAGCTGCGCGCTTTTATGTTTGTAGTGCTCTAGAAGATGCTAAAAGATATCATGACAAATGGCATGTGAATGCCCAAACATTAAAGGCACGCTTTCATATCTCCAGAGCTGACGCACGAGATACCGTAAAGTCTTGTGGCAATTGTGTGGTACACTTGACCATGCCCTCCTTAGGGGTAAACCCTAAAGGGCTATTGCCCAACCATCTGTGGCAAATGGATATAACACATGTACCTTCTTTTGGGCAACAAAAATACGTTCATGTGAGTGTGGATACTTGCTCAGGGGTCGTTAGTGCAACCCCCCTGCGAGGAGAAAATGTTAAAAACGTGATATCTCATTGCCTGCGCAGCTTTGCCTGCTGGGGAGTGTCTAAACAGTTAAAAACAGACAATGCTCCTGCTTATACTTCTAAAAGCTTTTCAAACTTTTTAGCCTGTTATAATATTCACCATGTTACAGGCATTCCTTATAACCCTCGAGGCCAGGGTGTCATAGAGCGCACTCACCTGTCCTTTAAAACTAACTTGCAAAAAATACAAAAAGGGGAAATTGGAGAGGAGCATCACACGCCTACAGACCTTACCAACTTGACCACTTTTATTTTAAATTTTCTTACGCTTGACAAGGATGGCGTTTCAGCCACGGAGTGCCATTGGGGCCAACAGAAAACGCAGCAATCTATGGTGAAGTGGAAGGATGTCCTTACTGGTTCATGGAAGGGCCCTGACCCGGTGCTCCGGTGGCACCGAGGTTCTCTTTGTGTTTTCTCACAGGATGCGCCCACTCCACTCTGGGTACCGGAACGTCTCACCAGGCTGGTGGCCGTGGAACCTGTGGAAGATGCTGCTACTGCGGATGACAGTGACGACGATCGTCCTGCAGCCTGCCCCCATGAATCCGTAACCAATCCAACTGTGGCCGAGACAAGAGACTACCCAGCTTCAAGCCCTTCTTCAAATAACTCAGCATAGAGTGCATTTTTCTCTTCTGGACTCATATCTGTCACTACTGCTTGTTTGTATGCAAATATTGTCAGCTCAAGGTTCTGTATATTGGGCATACGTGCCTGATCCGCCTTTGTTACAACCTGTGAGTTGGGATATGAGCCCTGTCCCTGTCTATGTTAATGACACTGCCCTGTTAGGACCGCCTTCCTCGGTACATCTTCAGCCGCAACAGGCAAACATTTCTTATAAAGGCTATTCTGATATGTATCCTATGTGTTTCACCATGAATGGTAGACTACCACACTGCTTGTGGGTGTTTACACTAGTTCAATATAATGATGTGACTATAGCAGGGTTAACTGCTGGCCGCGCAACATCAATAGGTAAGATTCCCCGGGATATCCCATTATGTGCAGCTCAGTTGGGAATATCTAAAGGAATAGACGTTCCCTGGAGGTTATGTGTGGAAAAGAAGGCCACTGCTTACACCCTTGAGGAGGGATTTACACTTTTAGATTGGGGACCTGGGGCACCTACCCGATTTTTTAAGCCAACTGTACCTCCTATACTTGCTCCGCCAAGGGGGTATCCAGTACAAACGGAATTATGGAAGCTTTTAGCCGCTTTTGGTAAAGCAGTTCGTTGGAACAAGGGGCCCCAGGATCCAGAGGATAGATACCCTCAAGCGTGTGTGCCTAGACCTTTTATGCTGCTAGTGGGGAATCTCGCTATTAAAAAAGATGAAGCTACATATCACC
Source organism: Mustela nivalis (assembly GCF_964662115.1). Taxonomy (NCBI): domain Eukaryota; kingdom Metazoa; phylum Chordata; class Mammalia; order Carnivora; family Mustelidae; genus Mustela; species Mustela nivalis. Next base: position 2,294,360 of record NW_028136531.1, on the reverse strand, counting down.
TGCTCTGTCAGAATTGTACTAAACTAACTGCATTCAGGGTGTCTCGGTAGATGATAGTGTATTAGTAGTTCGACAACCCCCCTTTATCATGCTTCCTGTTAATATATCTAAGCCATGGTACTCTAACCCTGGGTTAGAATTGTGGGATCGGGTACAGAATGCCCTTAGTCGGCCTAGACGAGAATTAGGTTTGTTGATCTTAGGTATAGTTTCTCTTATAACGATAATTGCTACAACTATTACTGCATCTATTTCTTTAACTCAAGCAGTGCAAGCTGCAGATACTGTAGATCATCTGGCACATAATACTTCTATGGCCTTGGGAACACAAGAGGATATAGACAAAAGGGTTGAAACCAGACTAAATGCCTTATATGACGCTGTGAAGTTTCTGGGGGACGAACTTCAAAGTTTGAAATTGCGAACTAGGATCCAATGCCATAGTGACTACCATTGGATCTGTGTCACCCCCAAGCGCTATAATGTCACAGAAACTTCCTGGGGTCGAGTGTTGTACCACCTTGAAGGGGTATGGTCTAACTATAATGTGTCCATTGACTTGCTGCAGTTACATCAAGATATTTTGAATATTGCAGAAGCTCCGCATGCCAAGCTGCCCGTGGCTCAGCTTGCTGACAATTTTGTAAATTCGCTATTTTCTCATATTCCTTCGCTGTCACGTACTTGGTATGCTATAGGCTCTATTATAGGAGTGTTAATACTTATGCTTTTATTCATGTGCCTCTTTCCCTGTGTGGTGAAATTCATGCTTATAGAATTATATAAAGTGCGAGCTATTGTGCGGAATCAGCAACGGGCTGCTCGTGACAAAACTGCACGGCAACCCTGATTATGTGTTGCTCCCACCATAGCTAGTACCCTGCTGCCTCAAGCATCTCAAAACTGGATTTGCTGCCTAAAAGGAGCTAGTAATTGATGCCTCCCCCTGAATATGGCTCTGTATGCTGGGTCGGTAGCCAAAGACGGGTAAGACTGATCCCTCACCTTAGCAACCTAAGACAGGGGCTCCTCGGTGAAGGGGAGTACCCGATGACGGGTAAGCATGTGTGTTGAGGATTGGCAACCTAAGACAGGCACGATCCCTGCCATATAAAAATACAAAAAGAGGGAGCTGTGGAGAGCCATACAGCAGAAGCTAGGAGTCACGTACTAGGCGAGGCTTGAAAAGAAGGGCAGGTGAATGTTTATGTGGGGGCGCTCAAGGGTGATGCACAACCTGTACTAAAGTATTGGGACTAGTATAAGATTAACCAGGGACCATGGGAAAGGCACAGGAGTAAGTGAACAATAAGTTTCGGGAGCTCACGTCATTAGACACGAGCACCCTGCATGCTCCGGACTGAAGTCATCTGTATCCCTTCTGATTGGGTGTTATACTATTCGTGTTATGTGGTGATTGGTTGCTTTCTAACCGCTGTGTTCTATAACTTGGGGCTATAATCGTTGTACGGGGTCCCGGGGCTGAAGATTGTCAATAAAGACGTTTGCCACTCACCTCGTCTGCGGGTCGTTCTTGCAGGCCGAGGGCGACACAATCCTCTCCAGGGTTTGAGTTTTCCAGTCCCCCCGCCCGTCCCTGGGGCTCTGCTCTGGAATCCCTTTCTTGGAGAGACACATGAGCCAGACAACCCGACTCCACCCTTCCCACAAAATGACCCCAAACTCTTGGGAGCTGAGACAAATCCCCAAAGAAGGATACTCGTCCACAGTCCCTGAGGCCACCCCTCCAATCCATGGCTATCCCGAACACAACATCCAGAGACAAAAGCCTGAAGGAACGCCTCCCACTCGCCCTTGTTTCAGAGGACCAGGAGCTCCCTCTCGGGCTGTACATCCGGCCTCCCATACCCTAGGCGCCACTCATAAGCTGAGTTTGTGTTTTTAAACTCCTATGCCCACAGCCTGGACCCACACAATCTCCAGGCTCACGACCCATTCCAAGGCCCACAAGGACACAAACACAAACTATGCCCCATCCTCAGGAAAATCCAATTCAACTCAACCACCCCGGTTGCTCCCACAGAGCCATCAGATCTCAACTGTCTTGTTGCTAGGAATCAATTGGAATGTGAGGCGGGCTCCCTGGCTTCCATCCTCGAACGATGCTTTGGAGTCATTCCATAGGGGATGTCCTGGAGCTGCCCAACAGGTCTCAATTGTCCCGCAGAAGGAATCCTTGAAGGGGGCATCCCACAACTCCCAACGTGGGAAAACCTCCATGGCCTTGAGACACCGCTCCGTTCATGAATGGGAAGTCATGCACAGAAACTCCAACCTGAGCCAACGTCTGATCCTCGCCGTGACTTCAGATGCTTGAGATATTGGTTCAGATCTGCAAGGGGTACCGGCCGTGCCCTCGGCCTGAAGCCCAAGTCTAGCTTGTGTTCTCAGACTTCTGTCCTCACACTCCTGGCCCAGAAGCCCTCACGTTTGGCAATTCTGGACCCACAATGCAGCACTCTGCCTGCCCTCTAGAAAAAATATCTTGCCTAATGAGCTGCCCAGGCACCTCCAATAAGGATAAACCTACACGGCACTCGACTGTACCCAAATTATATAGACTAACCTGGGCACTAATGCACTGTCTGACACAACCTGAGCCCGAACCTGCTGACCAACACCAGGCAGCTGACGGCACACTGAGCGCATATGACCCGCCAAGGTCTTAGGTCGTCATCTCTTCCCAACTGCGGTTTTCAGGCTTCAGAACCTAGACCTTATTTCCAACCACTGCCCAGGGTTGAAAATGATGCAGAAATCAGAACTCCTTCCCCATGGCTAGAAACCTTGTGATTGGCATGTTGTCCAATGTTCAGTGTAGTTGAAACCAGTGTGGCCCATGAGGTCTCGCCCATGCTCTCAGGCCACATTGGTCAAAAACACACATTGTGACCATCAGCCTGAGCCCAGTCCTCAAGTAAGGCCTCTCAGTGGCTGGATGAAGAGACAGCATATTGGGCCTGCCATGCCCCTAGGCCCCAATTTTTAACCATAGTTTGGGTTGTCCCTTCACTCTTCCCCAGGGCTCAGCTTTGGAATTCCTCTTTGGTTGGGACACCTGAGGTAACAAACTTGAAAGGAGACATCCATTCCCACAGATTGACGAAAAACAATTGGGACTGGGCCAAATCAACAAAGAGGAAGATTCGTCCATGGTTCTTGAGGCATCCCCACATTCCACGGCCATCGTTGATACAAAATCCAAAGACAAAAGCTTGAGTAAGCGCATCAGAATCGCTCATTCTTTACATCATGAAGAGTTCATTCATGGTTTGTAGATTGGGCCTGCCATACCTATGTACCCAAACGTAAGTTGAGTTTGTGTTTTCAGAATTCCTCCCTCAAAGTCCTGGGCCCCACACCCTCCAGGCTGGGGCCTCTGGAGCCACACATTAGGACGTTGCCTACTCAATCCATGGGAATTCTGCCCATTCCATTGTCCAAAATCGTACAAACTAGGAGAACCCTCCAAAGTCCCCGAGGCCATCCCAATAGTTTAGGTCTCCCGGGACAAACAAGGGCGGTCTGACACCAGCTAAGCATCCACTTCCACTCATACCATAGATGGATGAACCCAGAGAAGAAGATTGAACCAGACAGGACCCTGGCCATAATCGGATCCATTGCTTTAGTTTACAGGCATGTCTCATCAAATGCCTCGATTCCAATACCAGCATAGGGGGTTTCCTGAGGCACCCATCAGAACAAATCTCATCACCACAAGGAAACTTGTGCATGCAGCTATATCAAAAGCTTAAGAGAATACTTCAGGGTCACGGTGCCTCCACCCCATTCCAAGGCCCCATGGACATAAACACTCATTAGGCCCCATCCTCAGGAAAGTCCATTTCAACTCAGCCACCCCAGTAGAGCCATCAGATATCAACTGTCTTGTTGTTGGAGACAATTGGAATGTGAGGCGGGCTTCCCTGGCATCCATCCTGAACGGTGCTCTGGAGGCATTCCATATGGGATGTCCTGGAGCTGCCCAACAGTTCTCAAATGTCCCACACAAGGAATCCTTCAAGGGGGCATCCCACAACTCCCAACGTGGGAAAACCTCCATGGCCTTGAGTCTCCGCTCCGTTCATAAAGGGGCATCATGCACAGAAACTCCAACCTGAGCCAACGTCTGATCCTCGCCATGACTTCAGATGCTTGAGATATTGGTTCAGATCTGCAGGGGGTACCTGCCGTGCCCTTGGCCTGAAGCCCAATCTAGCTTTTGTTGTCAGGCTTCTGTACTCACATTCCTGGCACAGAAGCCCTCAAGTTTGTCAATTGGACCTACAATGCAGCACTCTGCCTGCCCTCCAAAAAGAATATATTGCCTAATGAGCTGCCCAGGCACCACAAATGAGGATCAACCTACACGGCACTCGACTGTACCCAAATTATATAGTCTAACCTGGGCACTAATGCACTGTCTGAAACAACCTGAGCCCGAACCTGCTGACCAACACACAGGCAACTGACCGCACACTGAGCACGTCAAACCCGCCATGGCCTTAGGTCGTCATCTCTTTCCAACAGAGGCTTGCAGGCTTCAGAACCTAGACCTTATCTCCAACCACTGCCCAGGGTTTAAAATGATGCAGAAATCAGAACTCCTTCCCCATGGCAAGAGACCTTGTGATTGGCATATTGTCCAAAGTTCAGTGTAGTTGAAACCAGTTTGGCCCATGAGGCCCGCCCATGCTCGCAGGCCACATTGTTCACAAACACACTTTGTGACCTTCAGCCTGAGCCCAGTCCTCATTTAGGCCTCTCATTGGCTGGATGAAGAGACAGCATATGGGGCCTGCCATGGCCCTAGACCCCAAATTTTAACCATAGTTTGGGTTGTCCCTTCACTCTTCCCCAGGGCTCTGCTTTGGAATTCCTCTTTGGTTGGGACACCTGAGGTAACAAACCTGAAAGGAGACCTCCCATCCCACAGATTGACGAAAAACAATTGGGACTGGGCCAAATCCACAGAGAGGAAGATTCGTCCATGGACCATGAGGCCTCCCCACATTCCACGGCCATCATTGATACAAATCCAGAGACAAAAGCCTGAGCAAGCGCATCAGAATCGCTCATTCTTTACATCATGAAGAGTTCACTCATGGTTTGTAGATTGGGCCTGCAATACATATGTCCCCAAACCTAAGCTGAGTTTGTGTTTTCAGAATTCCTCCCTCAAATTCCTGAGCCACACACCCTCCAGGATGGGGCCCCGGGAGCCACACATTAGGACTGTGCCTACCCCATCCATGGGAATTCTGCCCATTTCATTGTCTAAAATCGTATAAATTAGGAGAACACTCCAAAGTCCCCGAGGCCATCACAATAGTGTAGGTCTCCCGGGTCAAACAAGGGCGGTCTGACACCAGCTGAGATCCACCTCCACTCATACCATAGATGGATGTCCCCAGAGAAGAAGATGGAACCAGACAGGACCCTAGACCATATTCGGATCCATTGCTTTGGTTTACAGGCATGTCTCCTCAAAAGCATGGATTCCAATTCCAGCATAGGGGGTTTCCTGAGGCACCCATCAGAACAAATCTTGTCACCACAAGGAAACTTGTGCATGGGAGCTATGTCAAAACCTTAGGAGAATACTTCAGGGTCTTGGTGCGACCGCCCCATTTTAAGGCCCCTATGGACACAAACACACATTAGTCCCATCCTCAGGAAATTCCATTTCACCTCAGCCACCCCAGTTGCTCCCGCAGAGCAATCCCATCTCAACTGTCTTGTTGCTAGGTGACAATTGGAATGCGAGGCGGCTTCCCTGGCATCCATCCTCTAACGGTGCTCTGGAGTCATTCCATATGGGATGTCCTGGAGCTGCCCAACAGATCTCAATTGTCACGCACAAGGAATCCTAGAAGGGGGCTTCCCACAACTCCCAACGTGGGAAAACCTCCATGGACTTGAGACTCCGCTCCGTTCATGAAGGGGCAGTCATGCACAGAAATTCCAACCTGAACCAACGTCTGATCCTTGCCTTGACTTTAGATGCTTGAGATATTGGTTCAGATCTGCAAGGGGTACATGCCGTGCCCTCGGCCTGAAGCCCAAGTCTAGCTTTTGTTGTCAGGCTTCTGTCCTCACACTCCTGGCCCAGAAGCCCTCAAGTTTGGCAATTCTGGACCCACAATACAGCACTCTGCCTGCCCTCTAGAAAAAATATCTTGCCTAATGAGCTGCCCAGGCACCTCAAATGAGGATAAACCTACACGGCACTCGACTGTACCCACATTATATAGTCTAACCTGGGCACTAATGCACTGTCTGACACAACCTGATCCCGAACCTGCTGACCAACACCCAGGCAGCTGACCACACACTGAGCGCATACGACCCGCCAAGGCCTTAGGTCGTCATCTCTCCCCAACTGCGGTTTTCAGGCTTCAGAACCTAGACCTTATCTCCAACCACTGCCCAGGGATGAAAATGATGCAGAAATCTGAACTCCTTTTCCATTGCAAGAAACCTTGTGATTGGCCTGTTGTCCAAAGTTCAGTGTAGTTGAAACCAGTTTGGCCCATGAGGCCCTGCCCATGCCCGTGGGCCACGTTGGTCACAAACACACATTGTGACAACTAAGCCTGGACCCAGTCCTCAAGTAAGGCCTCTCAGTGGCTGGATGAAGAGACAGCATATTGGGCCTGCCATGCCCCTAGGCCCCAATTTTTAACCTTAGTTTGGGTAGTACTTCACTCTTCACGAGGGCTCAGCTTTAGAATTCCTCTTTGGTTGGGACACCTGAGGTAACAAACCTGAAAGTAGACCTCCCATCCCACAGCTTGACGAAAAACAATTGGGAACGGGCCAATCCACAGAGAGGAAGATTCATCCATGGCCCATGAGGCCTCCCCACATTCCACGGCCATCGTTGATATAAAATCCAGAGACAAAAGCCTGAGCAAGCGCCTCAGACTCGCTCTTTCTTAATATCCTGATGAGTTCTTCTCATGGTTTGTAGATTGGGCCTGCCATACCTATGTCCCCGAACCTAAGCTGAGTTTGTGTTTTCAGAATTCTGTCCTCAAAGTACTGGGCCACACACCCTCCAGGTTGAGGCTCCTGGAGCCACACATTAGGACGCTGCCTACCCAATCCATGGGAATTCTGCCAATTCCATTGTCCAAAATCGTACAAATTAGGAGAACACTCCAAAGTCCCCAAGGCCATCCCAATAGTGTAGGACTCCCTGGACAAACAATTGCGGTCTGATACCAGCTGAGATCCACCTCCACACATACCATAGATGGATGAACCCAGAGAAGAAGATTGAACCAGACAGGACCCTATGCCATATTCGGATCCATTGCTTTGGCTTACAGGCATGTCTCCTCAAAAGTCTGGATTCCAATTCCAGCAAAGGTGGATTCCTGAGGCAACCATCAGAACAAATCTCGTCTCCACAAGGAAATTTGTGCATGGGAGCTATGTCAAAACCTTAGGAGAATACTTCAGGGTCCTGGTGCCACCGCCCCATTTCAACGGCCCCATGGACACAAACACCCATTAGGCCCCATCCTCAGGAAAGTCCATTTCACCTCAGCCACCCCGGTTGCTCCCGCAGAGCAATCACATCTCAACTGTCTTGTTGCTAGGAGACAATTCGAATGCGAGGCAGGTTTCCCTGTCATCCATCCTCTAACGGTGCTCTGGAGTGATTCTATATGGGATGTCCTGGAGCTGCCCAACAGGTCTCAATTGTCCCGCACAAGGAATCCTTCAAGGGGGCATCTTATAACTCCCAACGTGGGTAAACCTCCATGGCCTTGAGACTCCGCTCAGTTCATGAAGGGGCAGTCATGCACAGAAACTCCAACCTGAGCCAACGTCTGATCCTCGCCGTGACTTCAGATGCTTGAGATATTGGTTTAGATCTACAGGGGGTACCTGCCGTGCCCTCGGCCTGAAGCCCAAGTCTAGCTTGAGTTCTCAGACTTCTGTCCTCACACTGCTGGCCGAGAGGCCCTCAAATTTGGCAATTCCGGACACACAATGCCGCACTCTGCCTGCCCTCCAAAAAGAATATATTGCCTAATGAGCTGCCCAGGCACCACAAATGAGGATCAACCTACACGGCACTCGACTGTACCCAAATTATATTGTCTAACCTGGGCACTAATGCCCTGTCTGACACAACCTGAGCCCGAACCTGCTGACCAACAGCCAGGCAGCTGACCACACACTGAGCACATCTGACCCGCCATGGCCTTAGGTTGTCATCTCTTCCCAATTGCGGTTTTCAGGCTTCAGAACCTAGACCTTATCTCCAACCACGGCCCAGGGTTGAAAATGATGCTGAAATCAAAACTCCTGACCCATGGCTAGAAACCTTGTGATTGGCATGTTGTCCAAAGTTCAGTGTAGTTGAAACCAGTGTGGCCCATGAGGTCTCGCCACGCTCTCGAGCCACATTGGTCAAAAACACACATTGTGACCCTCAGCCTGAGCCCAGTCCTCAAGTAAGGCCTCTCAGTGGCTGGATGAAGAGACAGCATATTGGGCCGTCCATGACCCTAGGCCCCAATTTTTAACCAGAGTTTGGGTTGTCCCTTCACTCTTCCCCAGGGCTCTGCTTTCGAATTCCTCTTTGGTTGGTACAACTGAGGTAACAAACCTGAAAGGAGACCTCCCATCCCACAGATTGACGAAAAACAATTGGGACCGGGCCAAATCCACAGAGAGGAAGATTCGTCCATGGACCATGAGGCCTCCCCACATTCCACAGCCATCGTTGATGCAACATCCAGGGACAAAAGCCTGAGGAAGCGCATCAGACTCGCCTATTCTTTATATCCTGAGGAGTTCTTTTTATGGTTTGTAGATTGGCCTGCCATACCTACGTTCCCAAACCTAAGCTGAGTTTGTGTTTTCAGACTTCCTCCATCAAAGTCCTGGGCCCAAACCCTCCAGGCTGGGGCCCCTGGAGCCACACATTAGGACTGTGCCTACCCCATCCAGGGAATTCTGCCGATTCCATTGTCTAAAATCGTACAAATTAGGAGAACCCATCAAAGTCCCCGAGGCCATCCCAATAGTTTAGGTCTCCCGGGTCAAACAAGGACAGTCTGACACCAGCTGACCGTCTACCTCCACTCATACCATAGATGGATGTCCCCAGAGAAGAAAATGGAACCAGACAGGACCCTAGGCCATATTCGGATCCATTGCTTTGGTTTACAGGCATGTCTCCTCAAAAGCCTGGATTCCAATTCCTGCATAGGGGGTTTCCTGAGGAACCCATCAGAACAAAGCTCGTCTCCACAAGGAAACTTGTGCATGGGAGCTATGTCAAAACCTTAGGAGAATACTTCAGGGTCCCGGTGCCACCGCCCCATTTCAACGCCCCCATGGACACAACCACCCATTAGGTGCCATCCTCAGGAAAGTCCATTTCACCTCAGCCACCCCGGTTGCTCCTGCAGAGCAATCACATCTCAACTGTATTGTTGCTAGGAGACAATTGGAATGTGAAGCGGGCTTCCCTGGCATTCATCCTCGAACGGTGCTCGGGAGTCATTCCATATGGGATGTCCTGGAGCTGCGCAACAGTTCTCAATTGTCCTGCAGAAGGAATCCTTGAAGGGGGCATCCCACAACTCCCAACGTGGGAAAACCTCCATGGCCATGAGACCCCGCTCCGTTCATTAAGGGGAAGTCATGCACAGAAACTCTAACCTGAGCCAACGTCTGATCCTCGCCGTGACTTCAGATGCTTGAGATATTGGTTCAGATCTGCAGGGGGAACCTGCCGAGCCCTCGGCCTGAGCCGAAGTCTAGCTTGTGTTCCCAGACTTCTGTCCTCACACCCCTGGCCCAGAAGCCCTCAAGTTTGGCAATTCCGGACCCACAATGCAGCACTCTGCCTGCCCTCCAAAAAGAATATATTGCCTAATGAGCTGCCCAGGCACCACAAATGAGGATCAACCTACACGGTACTCGACTGTACCCAAATTATATTGTCTAACCTGGGCACTAATGCACTGTCTGAAACAACCTGAGCCTGAACCTGATGACCAACATCCAGGCAGCTGACCACACACTGAGCACGTCGGACCTGCCATGGCCTTAGGTTGTCATCTCTTTCCAACTGTGGTTTTCAGGCTTCAGAACCTAGACCTTATCTCCAACCACTGCCCAGGGTTGAAAATGATGCTGAAATCTGAACTCCTTCCCCATGGCAAGAAACCTCGTGATTGGCCTGTTGCCAAAGTGCAGTGTAGTTGAAAACAGTGTGGCCCATGAGGCCCTGCCCATGCCCGTGGGCCACATTGGTCACAAACACACATTGTGACCCTCAGCCTGAGCACAGTCCTCAAGTAAGGCCTCTTAGTGGCTGGATGAAGAGACAGCATATTCGGCCTCCAATGCCCCTATGCCCCAATTTTTAACCATAGTTTGGGTTGTCCCTTTACTCTTCCCCAGGGCTCTGCTTTCGAATTCCTCTTTGGTTGGGACAACTGAGGTAACAAACCTGAAAGGAGACCTCCCATCCCACAGATTGACGAAAAACAATTGGGACCGGGCCAAATCAACAGAGATGAAGATTCGTCCATGTCCTATGAGGCCTCCCCACATTCCACGGCCATCGTTGATACAAAATATAGAGACAAAAGCCTGAGCAATGGCCTCAGACTCACTCTTCCTTCATATCCTGAAGAGTTCTTCTCATGGTGTGTAGATTGGGCCTGCCATACCTACGTCCCCAAACTTAAGCTGAGTTTGTGTTTTCAGAATTCTGTCCTCAAAGTCCTGGGCCACACACCCTCCAGGTGCAGCCCCTGGAGCCACACATTAGGACTGTGCCTACCCCATCCATGGGAATTCTGCCCATTCCATTGTCTAAAATTGAACAAGTTAGGAGAACCCATCAAAGTCCCCGAGGACATCACAATAGTGTAGGACTCCCAGGTCAAACAAGGGCAGTCTGACACCAGCTGACCGTCTACCTCCACTCATACCATAGATGGATGTCCCCAGAGAAAAAGATTGAACCAGACAGGACCCTAGGCCATATTCGGATCCATTGCTTTGGTTTACAGGCATTTCTCCTCAAAAACCTGGATTCCAATTCCAGCATAGGGGGTTTCCTGAGGAACCCATCAGAACAAATCTCGTCTCCACAAGGAAACTTGTGCATTGGAGCTATGTCAAAAGCTTAGGAGAATACTTCAGGGTCCCGGTGCCACCGCCCCATTTCAACACCCCCATGGACACAAACACCCATTAGGCCCCATCCTCAGGAAAGTCCATTTCACCTCAGCCACCCCAGTTGCTCCCGCAGAGCAATCACATCTCAACTGTCTAGTTGTTAGGAGACAATTGGAATGCGAGGCGGGCTTCCCTGGCATTCATCCTCGAACGGTGCTCGGGAGTCATTCCATATGGGATGTCCTGGAGCTGCGCAACAGTTCTCAATTGTCCTGCAGAAGGAATCCTTGAAGAGGGCATCCCACAACTCCCTAACGTGGGAAAACCTCCATGGCCATGAGACCCCGCTCCGTTCATTAAGGGGAAGTCATGCACAGAAACTCTAACCTGAGCCAACGTCTGATCCTCGCCGTGACTTCAGATGCTTGAGATATTGGTTCAGATCTGCAGGGGGAACCTGCCGAGCCCTCGGCCTGAGCCGAAGTCTAGCTTGTGTTCCCAGACTTCTGTCCTCACACCCCTGGCCCAGAAGCCCTCAAGTTTGGCAATTCTGGACCCACAATGCAGCACTCTGCCTGCCCTCCAAAAAGAATATATTGCCTAATGAGCTGCCCAGGCACCACAAATGAGGATCAACCTACACGGCACTCGACTGTACCCAAATTATATTGTCTAACCTGGGCACTAATGCACTGTCTGAAACAACCTGAGCCTGAACCTGCTGACCAACATCTAGGCAGCTGACCACACACTGAGCACGTCGGACCTGCCATGGCCTTAGGTTGTCATCTCTTTCCAACTGTGGTTTTCAGGCTTCAGAACCTAGACCTTATCTCCAACCACTGCCCAGGGTTGAAAATGATGCTGAAATCTGAACTCCTTCCCCATGGCAAGAAACCTCGTGATTGGCCTGTTGTCCAAAGTGCAGTGTAGTTGAAAACAGTGTGGCCCATGAGGCCCTGCCCATGCCCGCGGGCCACATTGGTCACAAACACACATTGTGACCCTCAGCCTGAGCACAGTCCTCAAGTAAGGCCTCTCAGTGGCTAGATGAAGAGACAGCATATTCAGCCTCCAATGCCCCTATGCCCCAATTTTTAACCATAGTTTGGGTTGTCCCTTCACTCTTCCCCAGGGCTCTGCTTTCGAATTCCTCTTTGGTTGGGACAACTGAGGTAACAAACCTGAAAGGAGACCTCCCATCCCACAGATTGACGAAAAACAATTGGGACCGGGCCAAATCAACAGAGAGGAAGATTCGTCCATGTCCTATGAGGCCTCCCCACATTCCACGGCCATCGTTGATACAAAATATAGAGACAAAAGCCTGAGCAATGGCCTCAGACTCACTCTTCCTTCATATCCTGAAGAGTTCTTCTCATGGTGTGTAGATTGGGCCTGCCATACCTACGTCCCCAAACTTAAGCTGAGTTTGTGTTTTCAGAATTCTGTCCTCAAAGTCCTGGGCCACACACCCTCCAGGTGCAGCCCCTGGAGCCACACATTAGGACTGTGCCTACCCCATCCCTGGGAATTCTGCCCATTCCATTGTCTAAAATTGTACAAGTTAGGAGAACCCATCAAAGTCCCCGAGGACATCACAATAGTGTAGGACTCCCAGGTCAAACAAGGGCAGTCTGACACCAGCTGACCGTCTACCTCCACTCATACCATAGATGGATGTCCCCAGAGAAAAAGATTGAACCAGACAGGACCCTAGGCCATATTCGGATCCATTGCTTTGGTTTACAGGCATTTCTCCTCAAAAACCTGGATTCCAATTCCAGCATAGGGGGTTTCCTGAGGAACCCATCAGAACAAATCTCGTCTCTACAAGGAAACTTGTGCATTGGAGCTATGTCAAAAGCTTAGGAGAATACTTCAGGGTCCCGGTGCCACCGCCCCATTTCAACACCCCCATGGACACAAACACCCATTAGGCCCCATCCTCAGGAAAGTCCATTTCACCTCAGCCACCCCAGTTGCTCCCGCAGAGCAATCACATCTCAACTGTCTAGTTGTTAGGAGACAATTGGAATGCGAGGCGGGCTTCCCTGGCATTCATCCTCGAACGGTGCTCGGGAGTCATTCCATATGGGATGTCCTGGAGCTGCGCAACAGTTCTCAATTGTCCTGCAGAAGGAATCCTTGAAGAGGGCATCCCACAACTCCCTAACGTGGGAAAACCTCCATGGCCTTGAGACTCCGCTCCGTTCATGAAGGGGAAGTCATGCACAGACTCCAACCTGAGCCAACGTCTGATCCTCGCCGTGACTTCAGATGCTTGAGATATTGGTTCAGATCTGCAGGGGGAACCTGCCGAGCCCTCGGCCTGAGCCGAAGTCTAGCTTGTGTTTTGAGACTTCTGTCCTCACACTCCTGGCCCAGAAGCCCTCAAGTTTGGCAATTCCGGACACACAATGCAGCACTCTGACAGCCCTTTAGAAAGAAAATATTCCATAATGAGCTGCCCAGGCACCTCAATAGAGGATCAACCTACACGGCACTCGACTGTACCCAAATTATATTGTCTAACCTAGGCACTAATGAACTGTCTGACACAACCTGAGCCCAAACCTCCTGACCAACAGCCAGGCAGCTGACCGCACACGGAGCGCATACGACCCGCCAAGGCCTTATGTCGTCATCTCTCCACAACTGCGGTTTTCAGGGCTTCAGAACATAGACCTTATCTCCAACCCCTGCCCAGGGTTGAAAATGATGCAGAAATCAGAACTCTTTCCCCATGGCTAGAAACCTTGTGATTGGCATGTTGTCCAAAGTTCAGTGTAGTTGAAACCAGTGTGGCCCATGAGGCCCCGCCATGCTGTGGGACACATTGGTCACAAACACACATTCTGACCCTCAGCCTGAGCCCAGTCCTCAAGTAAGGCCTCTCAGTGGCTGGATGAAGAGACAGCATATTGGGCCTGCCATGCCCCTAGGCCCCAATTTTTAACCATAGTTTGGGTTGTCCCTTCACTCTTCCCCAGGGCTCTGCTTTCGAATTCCTCTTTGGTTGGGACACCTGAGGTAACAAACCTGAAAGGAGACCTCCCATCCCACAGGTTGAAGAAAAACAATTGGTACCGCGCCGAATCCACAGAGAGGAAGATTCATCCATTGCACATGAGGCCTCCCCACATTCCGCGGCCATCGTTGATATAAAATCCAGAGACAAGAGCCTGAGCTAGCGCCTCAGACTCGCTCTTTCTTAATATCCTGATGAGTACTTCTCATGGTTTGTAGATTGGGCCTGCCATACCTAAGTCCCCAAACCTAAGCTGAGTTTGTGTTTTCAGAATTGTGTCCTCAAAGTACTGGGCCACACACCCTCCAGGCTGGGGCCCCTGGAGCCACACATTAGGACGTTGCCTACACAATCCAAGGGAATTCTGCCCATTCCAATGTCCAAAATCGTACAAATTAGGAGACCACTCCAAAGTCCCCGAGGCCATCCCAATAGTGTAGGTCTCCCGGGGTAAACAAGGGCGGTCTGACACCAGCTGAGATCCACCTCCATTTATACCATAGATGGATGAACCCAGAGAAGAAGATTGAACCAGACAGGACCCTAGGCCATAATAGGATCCATTGCTTTGGTTTACAGGCATGTCTCCTCAAAAGCCTGGATTCCAATTCCAGCATAGGGGGTTTCCTGAGGCACACATCAGAACAAATCTCGTCTTCACAAGGTAAATTGTGCATGGGAGCTATGTCAAAAGCTTAGGAGAATACTTCAGGGTCCCGGTGCCACCGCCTCATTCTAAGGCCCCCATGGACACAAACACACATTAGGCCCTATCCTCAGGAAAGTCCATTTCAGCTGAGACACCCCGGTGGCTCCAGCAGAGCAATCACATCTCAACTGTCTTGTTGCTAGGAGACAATTGGAATGCGAGGCGGGCTTCCCTGGCATCCATCCTCTAACGGTGCTCTGGAGTCATTCCATATGGCATGTCCTGGAGCTGCCCAACAGGTCTCAATTGTCCTGCAGAAGGAATCCTTGAAGGGTGCATCCCACAACTCCCAACGTGGGAAAACCTAAATGGCCTTGAGACTCTGCTCCGTTCATGAAGGGGAAGTCATGCACAGAAACTCCAACCTGAGCCAACGTCTGATCCTCGCCGTGACTTCAGATGCTTGAGATATTGGTTCAGATCTGCAAGGGGTACCTGCCGTGCCCTCGGCCTGAAGCCCAAGTTTAGCTTGTGTTCTCAGACTTCTGTCCTCACACTCCTGGCCCAGAAGCCCTCATGTTTGGCAATTCCGGACCCACAATGCAGCACTCTGCCTGCCCTCTAGAAAAAATATCTTGCCTAATGAGATGCCCAGGCACCACAAATGAGGATCCACCTACAAGCACTCGACTGTACCCAAATTATATAGTCTAACCTGGGCACTAATGCACTGTCTGACACAACCTGATCCCGAAACTGCTGACCAACACCCAGGCAGCTGAGCACACAATGAGCGCATACGACCCACCAAGGTTTTAGGACGTCATCTCTCCCCAACTGCGGTTTTCAGGCTTCAGAACCTAGACTTGATCTCCAACCACTGCCCAGGGTTGAAAATGATGCAGAAATCTGAACTCCTTCCCCATGGCAAGAAACCTCGTGATTGGCCTGTTGTCCAAAGTGCAGTGTAGTTGAAACCAGTGTGGCCCATGAGGCCCTGCCCATGCCCGTGGGCCACATTGGTCACAAACACACATTGTGACCCTCAGCCTGAGCACAGTCCTCAAGTAAGGCCTCTCAGTGGCTGGATGAAGAGATAGCATATTGGGCCTGCCATGCCCCTAGGCCCCAATTTTTAACCATAGTTTGGGTTGTCCCTTCACTCTTCCCCAGGGCTCTGCTTTCGAATTCCTCTTTGGTTGGGACACCTGAGGTAACAAACCTGAAAGGAGACCTCCCATCCCACAGGTTGAAGAAAAACAATTGGTACCGCGCCGAATCCACAGAGAGGAAGATTCATCCATTGCACATGAGGCCTCCCCACATTCCGCGGCCATCGTTGATATAAAATCCAGAGACAAGAGCCTGAGCAAGCGCCTCAGACTCGCTCTTTTTTAATATCCTGATGAGTACTTCTCATGGTTTGTAGATTGGGCCTGCCATACCTATGTCCCCAAACCTAAGCTGAGTGTGTGTTTTCAGAATTCTGTCCTCAAAGTACTGGGCCACATACCCTCCAGGCTGGGGCCCCTGGAGCCACACATTAGGACGCTGCCTACCCAATCCTAGGGAATTCTGCCCATTCCAATGTCCAAAATCGTACAAATTAGGAGACCACTCCAAAGTCCCCGAGGCCATCCCAATAGTGTAGGTCTCCCGGGGTAAACAAGGGCGGTCTGACACCAGCTGAGATCCACCTCCATTTATACCATAGATGGATGAACCCAGAGAAGAAGATTGAACCAGACAGGACCCTAGGCCATAATAGGATCCATTGCTTTGGTTTACAGGCATGTCTCCTCAAAAGCCTGGATTCCAATTCCAGCATAGGGGGTTTCCTGAGGCACACATCAGAACAAATCTCGTCTTCACAAGGTAAATTGTGCATGGGAGCTATGTCAAAATCTTAGGAGAATACTTCAGGGTCCCGGTGCCACCGCCTCATTCTAAGGCCCCCATGGACACAAACACACATTAGGCCCTATCCTCAGGAAAGTCCATTTCAGCTGAGACACCCCGGTGGCTTCAGCAGAGCAATCACATCTCAACTGTCTTGTTGCTAGGAGACAATTGGAATGCGAGGCGGGCTTCCCTGGCATCCATCCTCTAACAGTGCTCTGGAGTCATTCCATATGGCATGTCCTGGAGCTGCCCAACAGGTCTCAATTGTCCTGCAGAAGGAATCCTTGAAGGGTGCATCCCACAACTCCCAACGTGGGAAAACCTAAATGGCCTTGAGACTCCGCTCCGTTCATGAAGGTGCAGTCAAGCACAGAAACTCCAACCTGAGCCAACGTCTGATCCTCGCCGTGACTTCAGATGCTTGAGATATTGGTTCAGATCTGCAAGGGGTACCTGCCGTGCCCTCGGCCTGAAGCCCAAGTTTAGCTTGTGTTCTCAGACTTCTGTCCTCACACTCCTGGCCCAGAAGCCCTCAAGTTTGGCAATTCCGGACCCACAATGCAGCACTCTGCCTGCCCTCTAGAAAAAATATCTTGCCTAATGAGCTGCCCAGGCACCACAAATGAGGATCCACCTACAAGCACTCGACTGTACCCAAATTATATAGTCTAACCTGGGCACTAATGCATGTCTGACACAACCTGATCCCGAACCTGCTGACCAACACCCAGGCAGCTGAGCACACAATGAGCGCATATGACCCGCCAAGGTTTTAGGACGTCATCTCTCCACAACTGCGGTTTTCAGGCTTCAGAACATAGACCTTATCTCCAACCACTGCCCAGGGTTGAAAATGATGCAGAAATCAGAACTCCTTCCCCATGGCTAGAAACCTTGTGATTGGCCTGTTGTCCAAAGTTCAGTGTAGTTGAAACCAGTGTGGCCCATGAGGCCCCGCCATGCTTGGGACACATTGGTCACAAACACACATTCTGACCCTCAGCCTGACCCCAGTCCTCAAGTAAGGCCTCTCAGTGGCTGGATGAAGAGACAGCATATTGGGCCTGCCATGCTCCTAGGCCCCAATTTTTAACCAGAGTTTGGGTTGTCCCTTCACTCTTCCCCAGGGCTCTGCTTTCGAATTCCTCTTTGGTTGGGACACCTGAGGTAACAAACCAGAAAGGAGACATCCATTCCCCCAGATTGACGAAAAACAATTGGGACTGGGCCAAATCCACAGAGAGGAAGATTCGTCCATGGCCCATGAGGCCTCCCCACATTCCGCGGCCATCGTTGATACAAAATCCAGAGACAAAAGCCTGAGCAAGCGCATCAGACTCGCTCATATTTTATATCCTGAAGAGTTCTTCTCATGGTTTGTAGATTGGGCCTGCCATACCTATGTCCCCAAACCTAAGCTGAGTTTGTGTTTTCAGACTTCCTCCCTCAAAGTCCTGGGCCTCACACCCTCCAGGCTGGGGCCCCTGGAGCCACACATTAGGACGCTGCCTACCCAATCCATGGGAATTCTGCCCATTCCATTGTCCAAAATCGTACAAATTAGGAGAACCCTCCAAAGTCTCAGAGGCCATCCCAATAGTGTAGTTCTCCCGGGACAAACAAGGGCAGTGACACCAGCTAGCATCCACCTCCACTTATACCATAGATGGATGCTCCCAGTGAAGAAGATTGAATCAGACAGGACTCTAGGCCATAATCGGATCCATTGCCTTGGTTTACAGGCATGTCTCATCAAATGCCTGGATTCCAATACCAGCAGAGGGGGTTTCCTGAGGCTCCCATCAGAACAAATCTCGTCACCACAAGGAAACTTGTGCAAGGCAGCTATGTCAAAAGCTTAGGAGAATACTTCAGGGTCACGGTGCCCCCACCCCATTCCAAGGCCCCCATGGACATACACACTCATTAGGCCCCACACACTGGAAAGTCCATATCAACTCAGACACCCCAGCAGAGCCATCATATCTCAACTGTCTTGTTGCTAGGAGACAATTGGAATGCGAGGCGGGCTTCCCTGGCATCCATCCTCTAACGGTGCTCTGGAGTCATTCCATATGCATGTCCTGGAGTGCCCAACAGGTCTCAATTGTCCCGCACAAGGAATCCTTCAAGTGGGCATCCCACAACTCCCAACGTGGGAAAACCTCCATGGCCTTGAGACTCCGCTCCGTTCATGAAGGGGAAGTCTTGCACAGAAACTCCAACCTGAGCCAACGTCTGATCCTCGCCTTGACTTCAGAAGCTTGAGATATTGGTTCTGATCTGCAGGGGGCACCTGCCGTGTCCTCGGCCTGACGCCCAAGTCTAGCTTGTGTTCTCAACTTCTGTCCTCACACTCCTGGCCCAGAAGCCCTCATGTTTGTCAATTCTGGACCCACAATGCAGCACTCTGCCTGCCCTACAGAAAGAATATCTTGCCTAATGAGCTGACCAGGCACCACAAATGAGGATCAACATACACTGCACTCGAATGTACCCAAATTATATAGTCTAACCTGGGCACTAATGAACTGTCTGACACAACCTGATTCCAAACCTCCTGACCAACAACCAGGTAGCTGACCACACACATAGCGCATAAGACCCGCCATGGACTAAGGTCGTCATCTCTTCCCAACTGTGGTTTTCAGGCTTCAAATCCTAGACCTTATCTCCAACCACTGCCCAGGGTGGAAAATGATGCAGAAATCAGAACTCCTTCCCCATGGCAAGAAAACTTGTGATTGGCATGTTGTCCAAAGTTCAGTGTAGTTGAATCCAGTGTGGCCCATGAAGCCCCGCCCATGCTCAGGGTCACATTTTTCACCAACTCACATTGTGACCCTCAGCCTGAGCCCAGCCCTCAAGTAAGGCCTCTCAGTGGCTGGATGAGAGAAGGCATATTGGGCCTGCCATGCCCCTAGACCCCAATTTTTAACCAAAGTTTGGGTTGCCCCTTCACACTTCCCCAGTGCATGCTTTGGAATTCCTCTTTGGTTGGGACACCTGAGGTAAACACTAAAGGAGACATCCATTCCCCCAGATTGACGAAAAACAATTGGGACCGGGCCAAATCCACAGACAGGAAAATTCGTCCATGGCCCATGGGGCCTTCCCACATTCCATGCCCATTTTGACACAAAATCCAGAGACGAAAGCCTGAGCAAGCACCTCAGACTCGCTCTTTCTTCATATCCTGAAGAGTTTTTCTCATGGTTTGTAGATTGGGCCTGCCATACGTACGTCCCCTTAACTAGGCTGAGTTTGTGTTTTCAGACTTCTGTCCTCAAAGTCCAGAGCCACACACCCTCCAAGCTGGGGCCCCTGGAGCCAAACATTAGGACTGTGCCTAACCCATGCATGGGAATTCTTTCCATTCCATTGTCCAAAATCGTACAAATTAGGAGAACCCTCCAAAGTCCCTGAGGCCATCCCAATAGTGTAGGTCTTCCGTGACAAAAAAGGGCGGTCTGACACCAGCTGAGCATCTACCTCCACTCATACCATTGATGGATGTCCCCAGAGAAGATGATGGAACCAGACAGGACCCTAGGCCATAATCGGATCCATTGCTTTTGTTCACAGGCGTGTCTCCTCAAAAACCTGGATTCCAATACCATCATAGGGTGTTTCCTGAGGCACCCATCAGAACAAATCTCATCTCCAAAAGAAAACATGTGCATGGGAGCTATGTCAAAAGCTTAGGAGAATAATTCAGGGTCCGGGGGCAACCGCCCCATTTCAACGCCCCCATGGACACAAACACCCAATAGGCCCTATCCTCAGGAAAGTCCATTTCAGCTGAGACACCCCGGTGGCTCCAGCAGAGCAATCACATCTCAACTGTCTTGTTGCTAGGAGACAATTGGAATGCGAGGCGGGCTTCCCTGGCATCCATCCTCTAACGGTGCTCTGGAGTCATTCCATATGGCATGTCCTGGAGCTGCCCAACAGGTCTCAATTGTCCTGCAGAAGGAATCCTTGAAGTGGGCATCCAACAACTCACAACGTGGGAAAACCTCCATGGCGTTGAGACTCCGCTCCGTATATGAAGGGGAAGTCATGAACAGAAACTCCAACCTGAGCCAACATCTGATCCTCGCCGTGACTTCAGATGCTTGAGATATTGGTTCAGATCTGTAAAAGGTACCTGCCGTGCCCTCGGCCTGAGCCGAAGTCTAGCTTGTGTTCTCAGACTTCTGTCCTCACACTCCTGGCCCAGAAGCCCTCATGTTTGGCAATTCCGGACCCACAATGCAGCACTCTGACAGCCCTCTATAAAGAATATATTCCCTAATGAGCTGCCCAGGCACCTCAATAGAGGATCAACCTACACGGCACTCGACTATACCCAAATTATATAGTATAACCTCGGCACTAATGCACTGTCTGACACAACCTGAGCCCGAACCTCCTGACCAACAGCCAGGCAGCTGACCTCACACTGAGCGCATATGACCCGCCAAGGCCTTAGGTCGTCATCTCTCCACAACTGCGGTTTTCAGGCTACAGAACATAGACCTTATCTCCAACCATGGCCCAGGGTTTAAAATGATGCAGAAATTAGAACTCCGTCCCCATGGCTAGAAACCTTGTGATTGGCATGTTGTCCAAAGTTCAGTGTAGTTGAAACCAGTGTGGCCCATGAGGCCCCGCCATGCCCGTGGGACACATTGGTCACAAACACACATTGTGACTTTCAACCTGAGCCCATTCCTCAAGTAAGGCCTCTCAGTGGCTGGATGAAGAGAAGGCATATTGGGCCTGCCATGCCCCTAGGCCCCATTATTAACCATAGTTTGGGTTGTCCCTTCACTCTTCCCCAGGGTTCTGCTTTGGAATTTCTCTTTGGTTGGGACACCTGAGGTAAACACTAAAGGAGACCTCCCACAGATTGACGAAAACAATTGGGACCGGGCCAAATCCACAGTGAGGAAAATTCGTCCATGGCCCATGAGGCCTCCCCACATTCCACGGCCATCGTTGATACAAAATGCAGACAGAAAAGCATGAGACAAAAGCCTCAGACTCGCTCTTTCTTCATATCCTGCAGAGTTCTTCTCGTGGTTTGTAGATTCGTCCTGTCATACCTACGTCCCCAAACCTAAGATCAGTTTGTGTTTTCAGACTTCTGTCCTCAAATTCCTGGGCCACACAATCTCCACGCTGGGGCCCCTGGAGCCACATATTAGGACTCTGCCTACCCCATGCATGGAAATTCTGCCCATTCCATTGTCCAAATTCGTACAAAGTAGGAGAACCCTCCAAAGTCCCCGAGGCCATCCCAATAGTGTAGGTCTCCAGGGACAAACAAGGGCGGTCTGACACCAGCTGAGCATCCACCTCCACTCATACCATAGATGGATGTCCCCAGAGAAAAAGAATGAACCAGTCAGGACCCTAGGCCATAATCGGATCCAATGCTTTGGTTTACAGTCCTGTCTCCTCAAAAGCCTGGATTCCGATACTAGCATAGGTGGTTTCCTGAGGCACCCATCAGAACAAATCTCATCTACCCAAGGAAACTTGAGCATGGGAGCTATGTCAGAAGCTTAGGAGAATACTTCATGGTCCCGGTGCCACCGCCCCATTCCAAGGCCCCCATCGACACAAACACACATTAGGCCCATTTCTCGGGAAAGTCATTTCAACTCAGCCACCCCGGTTGCTCCCGCAGAGCCATCAGATCTCAACTCTCTTGTTGCTAGGAGACAATTGGAATGCGAGTCGGGCTTCCCTGGCATTCATCCTGGAACTGGGCTCTGGCGTCATTCCATAGGGGATATCCTGGAGCTGCCCAACAGGTCTCAATTGTCCCTGAGAAGGAATCCTCGAAGGGGGCATCCCACAACTCCCAACGTGGGAAAACCTCCATGGCCTTGAGACTCCGCTCCCTTCTTGAAGGGGCAGTCATGCACAGAAACTCGAACTCTAGTCAACGTCTGATGCTCGCCAAGACTTCAGATGCTTGAGATATTGGTTCAGATGTGCAGAGGGAAACTGCCGTGTCATCGGCCTGAAGCCCAAGTCTAGCTGTGTTCTCAGACTTCTGTCCTCACGCTCCTGGCACAGAAGCCCTCAATTTTGGCAATTCCGTACCCACAATGCAGCACTCTGCCTGCCCTTTAGAACAATTATCTTGCCTAGTTAGCTGCCCAGGCAACAAAAATGAGGATAAACCTACACGGCACTCGACTGTACCCAAATTATATAGTCTAACCTGGGCACTAATGCACTGTCTGACACAACCTGAGCCCGAACCTCCTTACCAACACCCAGGCAGCTGACTACACACATAGCGCATAAGACCCGCCATGGCCTTAGGTCGTCATCTCTTCCCAACTGCGGTTTTCAGATTTCAGAACCTAGACATTATCTCCAACCACTGCCCAGGGTGGAAAATGATGCATAAATCAGAACTCCCTCCCCATTGCAAGAAAACTTGTGATTGGAATGTTGTCCAATGTTCAGTGTAGTTGAATCCAGTGTGGCCCATGAGGCCCCGCCCATGCTCAAGGGCCACATTTTTCACCAACTCACATTGTGACCCTCAGCCTGAGCCCAGTCTTCAAGTATGGCCTCTCAGTGGCTGGATGAAGAGAAGGCATATTGGGCCTGCCATGCCCCTAGGCCCCAATTTTTAACCAAATTTTGGGTTGCCCCTTCACTCTTCCCCAGGGCATGCTTTGGAATTCCTCTTTGGTTGGGACACCTGAGGTAAACACTAAAGGAGAGCTCCCAACCCACAGATTGAGGAAAACAATTGGGACCGGGCCAAATCCACAGAGAGGAAAATTCGTCCATGAACCATAAGGCCTCCCCACATTCCACGGCCATCGTTGATATAAAATCCAGAGACAAAAGCCTGAGCAAGCGCCTCAGACTCGCTCTTTCTTCATATCCTGAAGAGTTTTTCTCATGGTTTGTAGATTGGGCCTGCCATACTTACGTCCCCATAACTAGGCTTAGTTTGTGTTTTCAGACTTCTGACCTCAAACTCCAGAGCCACAGACCCTCCAGGCTGGGGCCCCTGGAGCCAAACATTAGGACTGTGCCTAACCCATGCATGGGAATTCTTCCCATTCCATTGTCCAAAATCGTACAAATTAGGAGAACCCTCCAAGTCCCCGAGGCCATCCCAATAGTGTAGGTCTTCCGGGACAAAAAAGGGCGGTCTGACACAAGCTGAGCATCTACCTCCACTCATATCATAGATGGATGTCCCCAGAGAAGAAGATGGAACCAGACAGAAAACTAGGCCATAATCGGATCCATTGCTTTGGTTTACAGGCGTGTCTACTCAAAAACTTGGATTCCAATACCAGCATAGGGGGTTAAAAGAGGCACCCATCAGAACAAATCTCATCTCCACAAGAAAAATTGTGCATGGGAGCTATGTCAAAAGCTTAGGAGAATAATTCAAGGTTCCGGGGCCACCGCCCCATTCCATGGAACTCATGAACACAAACACACATTAGGCACCATGCTCAGGAAAGTCCATTTCAACTCAGCCACCCCGGTTGCTCCCGCAGAGCCATCAGATCTCAACTGTCTTGTTGCTAGGAGGCAATTGGAATGCTAGGCAGGATTCCCTGGCATCCATCCTCGAACGGTGCTCTGGAGTCATTACATATGGGATGTCCTGGAGCTGCCCAACAGGTCTCAATTGACCCGCAGTAGGAATCCTTGAAGGGGGCATCCTACAACTCCCAACGTGGGAAAACCTCCATGCCTTGAGACTCCGCTTCGTTCATGAAGGGGCAGTCATGCACAGAAACTCCAACCTTAGCCAACGTTTGATCCTCGCCGTGACTTCAGATGCTTGTATTATTGGTTCAGATCTGCAGGGGGTACCTGCCGTGCCCTCGGCCTTAAGCCCAAGTCTAGGTTGTGTTCTCAGACTTCTGTTCTCACACTTCTGGCCCAGAAGACATCAAGTTTGGCAATTCCTGACCCACAATGCAGCACTCTGCCTGTGCTCTACAATAAATATCTTGCCTAATGAGCAGGCAAGGCACCTCAAATGAGGATAAACCTACACGGCACTCGACTGTACCCAAATTATATAGTCTAACCTGAAGCACTAATGCACTGTTTGACACAACCTGAGCCTGAACCTCCTGACCAACACCCACTAGCTGACGGCACACTGAGCACATCAGATCCGCCATGGCCTTAGATCGTCATCTCTTCCCAACTGCGGTTTTAGGTTTCAGAACCTTGAGCATATCTCCAACCACTGCCCAGGGTTGAAAATGATGCAGAAATCGGAATCCTTCCCCATGGCAAGAGACCTTGTGATTGGCATGTTGTCCAAAGTTCAGTGTTGTTGAAACCATTGTGGCCCATGAGGCCCCGCCCATGCTCGCAGGCCAAATTCGTCACAAACAAACATTTGACCCTCAGCCTGAGTACAGTCCTCAAGTAAGGCCTCTCAGGGGCTGGATGAAGAGAAGGCATATTGGGCCTGCCTTGCCCTTAGGCCCAATTTTTAAAGATGGTTTAGGTTGTCCCTTTACTCTTCCCCAGGGCTCTGCTTTGGAATTCATCTTTGGTTGGGAAACCTGAGGTAACAAACCTGAAAGGGTACCTCCCATCCCACAGATTGACGAAAAACAATTGGGACCGGGCCAATCCACAGAGGAAGATTCGTCCATGGCCCATGAGGACTCCCGACATTCCACGGCCATCGTTGATACAAAATCCGAGACAAAAGCCTGATCAAGCACCTCAGAATCTCTCTTTCTTCATATCCTGAAGAGTTCTTCTCATGGTTTGTAGATTGGTCCTGCCATACCTACGTCCCCAAACCCAAGCCGAGTTTGTGTTTTCAACTTCTGTCCTCAAGGTCCTGGGACACAAGCCCTCCAGGCTGGGGCCCCTGAAGACACACATTAGGACTCTGCCTACCCCATGCATGGAAATTCTGCCCATTCCATTGTCCAAAATCGTACAAAGTAGGAGAACCCTCCAAAGTCCCCGAGGACATCCCAATTGTGTAGGTCTCCAGGACAAACAAGGGCGGTCTGACACCACCTGAGCATCTACCTCCACTCATAACATAGATGGTTGTCCCCAGAGAAGAAGATGGAACCAGACAGGACCCTAGGCCATAATCGGAACCATTGCTTTGGTTTACAGGCATGTCTCCTCAAAAGCCTGGATTCCAATACCAGCATAGGGAGTTTTCTGACGCACCCATCAGAAAAAATCTCGTCGCCAATAGGAAACTTGTGCATGGGAATTATGTCAAAAGCTTAGGAAAATAATTCAGGGTCCCGGTGGAACCGCCCCATTCCAAGGCTCCCATGGACACAAACACACATTTGGCCCCATCCTCAGGAGAGTCCATTTCAACTCAGCCATCCCTGTTTTCCCGCAGAGCCATCAGATCTCAACTGTCTTTTTGCTAGAAGACAATTGGAATGCGAGGCCGGCTTCCCTGGCATCCATCCTCGAACGATGCTCTGGAGTCATTCAATATGGGATGTCCAGGAGCTGCCCAACAGGTCTCAATTGTCCCGCAGAAGGAATCCTTGAAGTGGGCATCCCACAACTCCCAAAGTGGGAAAACCTCCATGGCATTGAGATTCTCCTCCATTCATGAAGGGGCAGTCATGCACAGAAACTCCAACCAGAGCCAACGTCTGATCCTCGCCGTGACTTCAGATGCATGAGATATTGGTTCAGATCTCCAGGAGGTAGCTGTCGTGCCCTCGGTCTGAAGACCAAGTCTAGCTTGTGTTCTCAGACTTCTGTCCTCACACTCCTGGCCCAGAAGCCCTCAAGTTTGGCAATTCCGGACCCACAATGCAGCACTCTGCCTGCCCTCTGAAAAAATATTTTGCCTAATGAGCTGCCCAGGCACCTCAAATGAGGATCAACCTACACGGCACTCGACTGTACCCAAATTATACAGTCTAACCTGGGCACTAATGCACTGTCTGACACCACATGAGCACGAACCTCCTGAACAACACCCAGGAGGCTCACCGCACACTAAGTACATCAGACCCGCCATGGCCTTATGGCGTCATCTCTTCCCAACAGCGGTTTTCAGGCTTCAGAACCTAGACCTTACCTCCAACCTTTGACCAGGGTTGAAAATGATGCAGAAATCAGAACTCCTTCCCCATGGCAAGAGACCTTGTGATTGACATGTTGTCCAAAGTTCAGGATAGTTGAAGCCAGTGTGGCCCATGAGGCCCCGCCCATGCTCGCGGGCCACATTGGTCCCAAACACACATTGTGACCCTCAGCCTGAGCCCAGTCCTCAAGTAAGGCCTCTCAGTGGCTATATGAAGAGACAGCATATTGGGCCTGCCATGACCCAAGGCCCCAATTTTTAATCATATTTTGGGTTGTCCCATCACTCTTCACCAGGGCTCTCCTTTGGATTTCCTTTTTGGCTGGGACACCTAAGGTAACAAACCTGAGAGGAAACTTCCCATCCCACAGATTGACAAAAACAATTGGGACCGGGCAAAATTCTCAGAGAGGAAGATTCGTCTATGGCCCATGAGGCCTCCCTACATTCCACGGCCATCGTTGATACAAAATCCAGAGACAAAAGCCTGAGCAAGTGCCTCAGACTCGCTCTTTCTTCATATCCTGAAGAGTTCTTCTCATGGTTTGTAGATTGGGCCTGCCATACGTACGACCCCAAACCTAAGCTGAGTTTGTGTTTTCAGACTTCTGTCCTCAAAGTCCTGGGCCACACACTCACCATGCTGGGGTTCCTGGAGCCACACATTAGGACTGTGCTTACCCAATCCATGGGAATTCTGCCCATTCCATTGTCCAAAATCGTACAAATTATAAGGATTCTCCAAAGTCCCCGAGGCCATCCCAATAGTTTAGGTCTCCCGGGTCAAACAAGGGTGGTCTGACACCAGCTGAGCATCTACCTCCACTCATAATATAGATGGATGTCCCCAGAGAAGAAGTTGAAAACAAACAGGACCCTAGGCCATAATCAGATCCATTGATTTGGTACAGGCATGTTTCCTGAAAAGCCTGGATTCCAATAGCAGCATAGGGGGTTTACAGAGGCACCCATCAGAGCAAATCTCGTCTCCGCAAGGAAACTTGTGCTTGGGAGCTATGTCAAACGCTTAGGAGAATACTACATGGTCCCGGTGCCACCGCCACTTTCCAAAGCCCTCATGGACACAAACACACATTAGGCCCCATCCTCAGGAAAGTCCATTTCAACTCAGCAACCCCGGTTGCTCGCGCAAAGCCATCAGATCTCAACTGTCTTGTTGCTAGGAGACAATTGGAAAGCGAGACGGGCATCCCAGGCATCCATCGTTGAATGGTGCTCTGGCATAATTCCATATGGGATGTCCTGGAGCTGCCCAACAGGTCTCAATTGTCCCTCAGAAAGAATCCTTGAAGGGGGCTTCCCACAACTCCCAACGTGGGAAAATCTCCCTGGCCTTGAGATTCTGCTCCGTTCATGAAGGGGCAGTCATGCACAGAAACGCCAACCTGTCCCAACGTCTGATCCTCGCCGTTACTTCAGATGCATGAGATATAGGTTCAGATCTGCAGGGGTACCTGCCGTGCCCTCGGCCTGAAGCCCAAGTCTAGCTTGTGTTCTCAAACTTCTGTCCTTACACTCCTGGCTCAGAAGCCCTCAAGTTTGGAAATTCCGGACCCACAATGCAGCATTCTTCCTGCCCTCTAGAAAAAATATATTTCCTAATGAGCTGCCCAGGCACATCAAATGAGGACAAACCTACACGACACTTGATTGTACCCAAATTATACAGTCTAACGTGGGTACTAATGCACAGTCTGACACAACCTGAGCCCGACCCTCCTGACCAACACCCAGGCAGTTGACCGCCCACTGAGCGCATGAGCCCTGCCATGGCCTTAGGGCGTCATCTCTTCCCAACTGTGGTTTTCAGGCTTCAGAACCTAGACCTGATCTCCAACCACTGCCCAGGGTTGAAAATGATGCAGAAATCAGAACTCCTTCCCCATGGCAAGAAACCTTGTGACTGCCATGTTGTCCAAAGTTTAGAGTAGTTGAAACCAGTGTGGCCCATGAGGCCCCTCCCATACTCACGGGCCACATTGGTCAAAAACACACATTTTGACCCTCAGCCTGAGCCCAGTCCTCAAGTAAGGCCTCTCAGTGCCTGGATGAAGAGACAGCATATTGGGCCTGCCATGCCCCTAGGCCCAATTTTTAACCCTACTTTGGTTGTCCCTTTACTCTTCCCAAGGTCTCTGCTTTGGAATTCCTCTTTGGTTGGGACACGTGAGGTAACAAGCCTGCAAGGAGACCTGCCTTCCGACAGATTGACGAAAAACAATTGGGACAGTGCCAAATCCACAGAGAGGAAGATTCGTCCATGGCCCATGAGGCCTCCCGACATTCCACGGCCGTCGTTGATACAAAATCCAGAGACAAAAGCCTGAGCAAGTGCCTCAGACTCGCTATTTCTTCATATCCTGAAGAGTTTTTCTCATGGTTTGTAGGTTGGGCCTGCCATATGTACGTCCCCATAACTAGGCTGAGTTTGTGTTTTCAGACTTCTGTCCTCAAACTCCAGAGCCACACACCCTCCAGGCTGGGGCCCCTGGAGCCAAACATTAGGACTGTGCCTAACCCATGAATGGGAATTCTTCCCATTCCATTGTCCAAAATCGTACAAATTAGGAGAACCCTCCAAAGTCCCCGAGGCCATCCCAATAGTGTAGGTCTTCAGGGACAACAAGGGCGGTCTGACACCAGCTGAGCATCTACCTCCACTCATACCATAGATGGATGTCCCCATAGAAGAAGATGGAACCAGACAGGACCCTAGGCCATAATCGGATCCATTGCTTTGGTTTACAGGCGTGTCTCCTCAAAAACCTGGATTGAAATACCAGCATAGTGGGTTAAATGAGGCACCCATCAGAACAATCTCGTCTCCACAAGGAAAATTGTGCATGGGAGCTATGTCAAAAGCTTAGGAGAATAATTCAGGGTCCCGGTGCCACCGCCCCATTCCAAGGCACTCATGAACACAAACACACATTAGGCCCCATGCTCAGGAAAGTCCATTTCAACTCAGCCACCCCGGTTGCTCCCGCAGAGCCATCAGATCTCAACTGTCTTGTTGCTAGGAGGCAATTGGAATGCTAGGCAGGATTCCCTGTCATCCATCCTCGAACGGTGCTCTCGAGTCATTACATATGGGATGTCCTGGAGCTGCCCAACAGGTCTCAATTGTCCCGCAGTAGGAATCCTTGAAGGGGGCATCCCACAACTCCCAACGTGGGAAAACCTCCATGCCTTGAGACTCTGCTTCGTTCATGAAGGGGCAGTCATGCACAGAAACTCCAACCTTAACCAACGTTTGATCCTCGCCGTTACTTCAGATGCATGAGATATAGGTTCAGATCTGCAGGGGTACCTGCCGTGCCCTTGGACTTAAGCCCAAGTCTAGCTTATGTTCTCAGACTTCTGTTCTCACACTTCTGGCCCAGAAGACATCAAGTTTGGCAATTCCTGACCCACAATGCAGCACTCTGCCTGCGCTCTACAATAAATATCTTGCCTAATGAGCTGGCAAGGCACCTCAAATGAGGATAAAGCTACACGGAACTCGACTGTACCCAAATTATATAGTCTAACCTGAAGCACTAATGCACTGTCTGACACAACCTGAGCCCAAACCTCCTGACCAACACCCACTAGCTGACGGCACACTGAGCACATCAGATCCGCCATGGCCTTAGATCGTCATCTCTTCCCAACTGCGGTTTTAGGTTTCAGAACCTAGAGCATATCTCCAACCACTGCCCAGGGTTGAAAATGATGCAGAAATCAGAATCCTTCCCCATGGCAAGAGACCTTGTGATTGGCATGTTGTCCAAAGTTCAGTGTTGTTGAAACCATTGTGGCCCATGAGGTTCCGCCCATGCTCGCGGGCCACATTGGTCACAAACAAACATTTGACCCTCAGCCTGAGTAAAGTCCTTAAGTAAGGCCTCTCAGGGGCTGGATGAAGAGAAGGCATATTGGGCCTGCCTTGCCCTTAGGCCCAATTTTTAAAGATGGTTTAGGTTGTCCCTTTACTCTTCCCCAGGGCTCTGCTTTGGAATTCATCTTTGGTTGGGAAACCTGAGGTAACAAACCTGAAAGGGTACCTCCCATCCCACAGATTGACGAAAAACAATTGGGACCGGGCCAATCCACAGAGGAAGATTCGTCCATGGCCCATGAGGACTCCCGATATTCCACGGCTATCGTTGATACAAAATCCAGAGACATAAGCCTGATCAAGCACCTCATAATCTCTCTTTCTTCATATCCTGAAGAGTTCTTCTTATGGTTTGTAGATTGGTCCTGCCATACCTACGTCCCCAAACCTAAGCCGAGTTTGTGTTTTCAGACTTCTGTCCTCAAGGTCCTGGGACACAAACCCTCCAGGCTGGGGCCCCTGGAGCCACACATTAGGACTCCGCCTACCCCATGCATGGAAATACTGCCCATTCCATTGTCCAAAATCGTACAAAGTAGGAGAACCCTCCAAAGTCCCCGAGGCCATCCCAATTGTGTAGGTCTCCAGGACAAACAAGGGCGGTCTGACACCACCTGAGCATCCACCTCCACTCATACTATAGATGGATGTCCCCTGAGAAAAAGAATGAACCAGTCAGGACCCTATGCCATAATAGGATCCAATGCTTTGGTTTATAGTCGTGTCTCCTCAAAAGCCTGGATTCCGATACCAGCATAGGTGGTTTCCTGAGGCACCCATCAGAACAAATCTCATCTACCCAAGGAAACTTGAGCATGGGAGTTATGTCAGAAGATTAGGAGAATACTTCAGGGTCCCGGTGCCACCGCCCCATTCCAAGGCCCCCATCGACACAAACACACATTAGGCCCATTCCTCGCGAAAGTCATTTCAACTCAGCCACCCCGGGTGCTCACGCAGAGCCATCAGATCTCAACTGTCTTGTTGCTAGGAGACAATTGGAAAGCGTGACGGGCTTCCCAGGCATCCATCCTCGAATGGTGCTCTGCCGTCATTCCATATGGGATGTCCAGGAGCTGCCCAACAGGTCTCAATTGTCCCTCAGAAAGAATCCTTGAAGGGGGCTTCCCACAACTCCCAACGTGGGAAAATCTCCCTGGCCTTGAGATTCTGCTCCGTTCATGAAGGGGCAGTCATGCACAGAAACGCCAACCTGAGCCAACGTCTGATCCTCGCCGTGACTTCAGATGCATGAGATATTGGTTCAGATCTCCAGGAGGTAGCTGCCGTGCCCTCGGTCTGAAGACCAAGTCTAGCTTGTGTTCTCAAACTTCTGTCCTCACACTCCTGGCCCAGAAGCCCTCAAGTTTGGCAATTCCGGACCCACAATGCAGCACTCTGCCTGCCCTCTGAAAAAATATTTTGCCTAATGAGCTGTCCAGGCACATCAAATGAGGATAAACCTACAAGACACTTGACTGTACCCAAATTATACAGTCTAACCTGGGCACTAATGCACAGTCTAACACAACCTGAGCCCGACCCTCCTGACCAACACCCAGGCAGTTGACCGCCCACTGAGCACATGAGCCCTGCCATGGCCTTAGCGCGTCATATCTTCCCAACTGCAGTTTTCAGGCTTCAAAACCTAGACCTGATCTCCAACCACTGCCCAGGGTTGAAAATGATGCAGAAATCAGAACTCCTTCCCCATGGCAAGAAACCTTGTGACTGCCATGTTGTCCAAAGTTTAGAGTAGTTGAAACCAGTGTGGCCCATGAGGCCCCTCCCATACTCACGGGCCACATTGGTCAAAAACACACATTTTGACCCTCAGCCTGAACCCAGTCCTCAAGTAAGGCCTCTCAGTGGCTGGATGAAGAGACAGCATATTGGGGCTGCCATGCCCTAGGCCCAATTTTCAAACATACTTTCGTT
This sequence comes from Mustela nivalis, assembly GCF_964662115.1. Lineage (NCBI taxonomy): Eukaryota > Metazoa > Chordata > Mammalia > Carnivora > Mustelidae > Mustela > Mustela nivalis. The sequence goes on along the minus strand of NW_028136531.1, from coordinate 2,261,668 downwards.
GTCCCTTTACTCTTCCCAAGGTCTCTGCTTTGGAATTCCTCTTTGGTTGGGACACGTGAGGTAACAAGCCTGAAAGGAGACCTGCCTTCCGACAGATTGACGAAAAACAATTGGGACCGTGCCAAATCCACAGAGAGGAAGATTCGTCCATGGCCCATGAGGCCTCCCCACATTCCACGGCCATCGTTGATACAAAATCCAGAGACAAAAGCCTGAACAAGTGCCTCAGACTCGCTATTTCTTCATATCCTGAAGAGTTCTTCTCATGGTTTTATATTGTGCCTGCCATACCTATGTCCCCAAGCTAAGCCGAGTATGTGTTTTCAGACTTCTGTCCTCAAAGTCATGGTACACACATCCTCCAGGCTGGGGCCCCTGGAGCCACACATTATGACTGTGCCTACACAATCCATGGGAATTCTGCCCATTCCATGGTCCAAAATCATACAAATTAGGAGAAACCTCCAAAGTCCCTGAGGCCATCCCAATAGTGTAAGTCAACCGGAACAAACAAGGGCTGTCTGACACCAGGTGATAATCTACTGCCACTCATACCATAGATGGATGTCCCCAGAGAAGAAGATTGAACCAGACAGGACCCTAGGCCTTAATAGGATCCATTGCCTTGGTTTACAGGCATGTCTTCTCAAAAGCCTGATTCCAATACGATCATAGGGGTTTTCCTGAGGCACCCATCAGAACTCATCTCATCTCCACAAGAAAACCTGTGCATGGGAGCTATGTCAAAAGCTTAGGAGAGTACTTCAGGGTCCCGGTGCCACCGCCCCATTCCAAGGCCCTCATGGACACAAAAACACATTAGGACCCATCCTCAGAAAAGTCCATTTCAACTCAGCCACCCCGGTTGCTCCAGCAGAGCCATCAGATCTAACCTGTCTTGTTGCTAGGAGACAATTCGAATGTGAGGCGGGCTTCCCAGGCATCCATCCTCGAACGGTGCTCTGGAGTTATTCCATGTGGGATGTCCTGGAGCTGTCCAACAGGTCTCAATTGTCCCGCAGAAGGAATCCTTCAAGGGGGCATCCCACAACTCCCAACATGGAAAAACCTCAATGGCCTCGAGATTCTGCTCCCTTCATGAAGCGGCCGTCATGCACGGAAACTCCAACCTGAGCCATCGTCTGATCCTCCCCCTGACTTCAGATCATGAGATATTGGTTCAGATCTGCAGGGGGTACCTGCCGTGCCCTCTCCCTGAAACTCAAGTCTAGCTTGTCTTCTCAGACTTCTATCCTCACACTCCTGGTCCCAAAGCCCTCAAGTTTGGCAATTCCGGACCCACAATGCAGCACTCTGCCTGACCTCTAGAAAAAAAATATTGCCTCATGAGCTGCCCAGGCACCTTAAATGAGGATAAACCTACACAGCACTCGACTTTACCCAAATTATGTAGTCTACCCTGGGCACTAATGCACTGTCGGACACAACATGAGGCTGGACCTCCTGACCAACACCCAGAAAGCTGACCGCACACTGAGCACATAAGACCCGCCATGGCCTTAGGTCATCATCTCTTCCCTATCTCAGTTTTCAGGCTTCAGAACCGAGAACTTATCTCCAGTCACTGCTGAGGCGTTACTGTGATGCAGAAATCACAACTCCTCCTTACCCATGGCAAGAAACCTTGTGGTTGGCACGTTGTCCAACGTTCAGTGTAGGAGAAACCAGCATTCATCCTGAGGCCCCGCCCATTCTTGTGTGCGACGAGGGCATAAACACGCTTCATGACCCTCAGCATGAGTCCTGTCCTCTTGTAAGTCCTCTCAGTGGCTGGACCATTAGATGCCATAATGGGCTTGACATGTCCCTAGGCCCCAATTTTTAACCAGATTTTTGATTGTCCAAACGCCCCTCCCCAGGGCTCTACTTTGGAACCCCTCATTAGGTGGGACACCTGAGGTTAAAAAAGAAAATAACAACAACAAAAAAACCGGACTTCTTCCATCCCACAGAATGATCACAAACTCTTTGGACTGCGCCAAACCAGCAGATAGAAAGACTCGTCCATTTCCCATGAAGTCACCCAGAAATTTCACGACCATGAGTGACACGCTATCCAGAGACAAAAACTTGAGCAAGAGCCTCACACTCGCCCTTTTTTCAAATCCCGAAGAGTTCTCCTCATGGTCTGTAGATCAGTCCTGCCATATTTATGTCTGGAAACATAAGACGAGTTTGTGTTTCCAGACAACTGTCCAAACAGCCCTGGCCTACACAACCTACAGGCTCAGGCCCCTGGAGCCAAACCTGAGGACTGTACTTGCCCTCTCCAAAGGAATTGTGGGTGCCCATTCCGATGGCCACAACCCTACTAATAGGATAAACCTCCAAAGTCCCAAATCCATCTCAATAGTGGTGTCTTCCCAGGAAAAAGAGGGGCAATCTGAGCCCATCGGAGCACCTCCCTGCACTCAGACCCATAGACAGATGTCCCCAGAGTTAAAAAGGAAAGAACAGGCCCCTAGGCACTAATCAGATCCATTGCTTTGGTTTCCAGGCATCTCTCCTCATTGACCTGGATTTCAAAACCAGCATATGGCTCTTTCATGACTCACCCATCAGAAAACATCTCATCTACACATGGGATACTTGGACGTTGGAGCTGTGCAAAGCCTCTGTTTAGGAGAAGCCTTCAGGGCCCCAGTGCCACCGCTTCATTCCAAGGTCTCCATAGACACAAAAGCACATTAGGACCCATCCCCAGGAGAGTCCATTTCAACTCAGCCTCCTCGGTTGCTCCCCCAGATCCAGCAGATCTAACCTGTCTTGTTGCAAGTAGATAGTTGGAGTGCGAGGTGGGCTACCCAGCCATCCATCCTTAGAACCCTGCTCAGAATCATTGGCCTGGAGCCAAACAACAGGTCTCAATTGTCCTGCAGAAGACTCTTTGCAGTTTGGAGCTGTTCACATCTCCCATCGTGGGAAAACCCCCATGGCCTCGTGATGCCCCCCCTTCATGAAGGGGCCATCAGGGACAGAAACTCCAACCTGAGCGATCGTCCGATTCTCGCCCTGACTTCAGATGCACGAGATCTCGATTCCGGTCTGTAGATTGTGCCTGCCATGTCCTCACCCAGAAACCTAAGCCTAGCTTGTGTTCTCAGACTTCTGTCCTCAGACTACTGGCCCACAAGCCGTCCAGTTTGGCAATCCAGAACTACAATGCAGCACTCTGCCTGCCCTCCAGAAGAAAAACTTGGCCTTCTGGGGTGACCCAGTAACCCCAAGTGAGGATCAACTGCACCTACCTTGGCTGTACCCCAAATACATAGGCTGACCAGGGCACTAATGCCCTTTCTGACACAGCCTGAGACTGGACCTCCTGGCCCAACCTGACTGCTAGCCGCACACTGGGCACATCGAGCTGCCATGGCCTTAGGTCGTCATCTCTTCCCAACCTCGGTTTTCAGGCTTCAGAATCTAGACCTGATCTCCAATCACTGCCCAGGGTTGAACGTGATGCAGAAATCAGAACTCCTTCCACAGGGCAAGAAACCTTGTGGTTGGCATGTTGTCCAACCTTCAGTGTAGTTGAAGCCAGTGTGGCCCATGAGGCCCCACCCATGCTCTTGGGCCACATTGGTCACAAACACACATTGTGACCCTCAGCGTGAGCCCAGTCCCCAAGTAAGGCCTCTAAGTGGCTGGAGGAAGAGATAGCATATTGGGCTTGCCATGCCCCTAGGCCCCAATTTTTAACCACAGTTCGGGTTGTCCCTTCAGTCTTCTCCACAGCTTTGCTTTGGAATTCCCCTATTGGTGGGACACCTGAGGTAACAAACCTAAAAGGAGTCCTCCCATCCCACAGATTGACGAAAAACGATTGGGAATCAGGGCAAATCCTCAGAGAGGAAGATTCGTCCATGGCCATGAGGCCTCCCCGACATTCAACGGCCATCGCTGATACAAAATCCAGAGACAAAAGCTTGAGCAAGCGCCTCAGACTCGCACTTTCTTCATATCCTGAAGAGTTCTTCTCATGGTTTTTAGATCGGGCCTGCCATACCTACGTACCCAAATTTAAGCTGAGTTTGTGTTTTCAGACTTCTGTCCTCAAAGTCATGGGCCACACACTCTCCAGGCTGGGCCCCCTGGAGCCACACATTAGGACTGTGCATACCAATCCATGGGAATTCTGCCCATTCTATTGTCCAAAATCGTACAAATTCGGAGAAACCTCCAAAGTCCCTGAGGCCATCCCATTAGTGTAGGTCGACCGGAACAAACAAGGGCTGTCTGACACCAGCTGATAATCTACCTCCACTCATACCATAGATGGATGTCCCCAGAGAAGAAGATTGAACCAGACAGGACCCTAGGCCATAATAGGATCCATTGCCTTGGTTTACAGGCATGACTCCTCTAAAGCCTGATTGCAATACGAGCATAGGGGTTTTCCTGAGGCACCCATCAGAACTCATCTCGTCTCCACAAGGAAACCTGTGCATGGGAGCTATGTCAAAATATTAGGAGAGTACTTCAGGAGTCCCGGTGCCACCGCTTCATTCCAAGGCCCTCATGGACACAAACACATTAGGACCCATCCTCAGGAAAGTCCATTTCAACTCAGCCACACCGGTTGCTCCAGCAGAGCCATCAGATCTAAACTGTCTTTTTGCTAGGAGACAATTGGAATGCGAGGCGGGCTTCCCAGGCATTCATCCTCGAACGGTGCTCAGGAGTCATTCCATATGGGATGTCCTGGAGCTGTCCAACATGTCTCAATTGTCCCGCAGAAGGAATCCTTGAAGGGGGCATCCCACAACTCCCAACATGGGAAAACCTCAATGGCCTCGAGATTCCGCTCCCTTCATGAAGCGGCCGTCATGCACGGAAACTCCAAACTGAGCCATCGTCTGATCCTCCCCCTGACTTCAGATCATGAGATATTGGTTCAGATCTGCAGGGGGTACCTGCCGTGCCCTCTCCCTGAAACTCAAGTCTAGCTTGTCTTCTCAGACTTCTATCCTCACACTCCTGGTCCCAAAGCCCTCAAGTTTGGCAATTCCGGACCCACAATGCAGCACTCTGCCTGACCTCTAGAAAAAAAATATTGCCTCATGAGCTGCCCAGGCATCTTAAATGAGGATAAACCTACACAGCACTCGACTTTACCCAAATTATGTAGTCTATCCTGGGCACTAATGCACTGTCGGACACAACATGAGGCTGGACCTCCTGACCAACACCCAGAAAGCTGACCGCACACTGAGCACATAAGACCCGCCATGTCCTTAGATCATCATCTCTTCCCTATCTCAGTTTTCAGGCTTCAGAACCGAGACCTTATCTCCAATCACTGCCGAGGCGTTACTGTGATGGAGAAATCACAACTCCTCCTTACCCATGGCAAGAAAACTTGTGGTTGGCACGTTGTCCAACGTTCAGTGTAGGAGAAACCAGCATTCATCTTGAGGCCCCGCCCATTCTTGTGTGCGACGAGGGGATAAACACGCTTCATGACCCTCAGCATGAGTCCTGTCCTCTAGTAAGTCCTCTCAGTGGCTGGACCATTAGATGCCATAATGGTCTTGACATGTCCCTAGGCCCCAATTTTTAACCAGATTTCTGATTGTCCAATCGCCCCTCCCCAGGGCTCTACTTTGGAACCCCTCATTTGGTGGGACACCTGAGGTTAAAAAAGAAAATAACAACAACAAAAAAAACGGACTTCTTCCATCCCACAGAATGACCACAAACTCTTTGGACTGGGACAAACCAGCAGATAGAAAGACTCGTCCATTTCCCATGAAGTCACCCAGAAATTTCACGACCATGAGTGACACGGTATCCAGAGACAAAAACTTGAGAAAGAGCCTCACACTCGCCCTTTTTTCAAATCCCAAAGAGTTCTCCTCATGGTCTGTAGATCAGTCCTGCCATATTTATGTCCGGAAACATAAGACGAGTTTGTGTTTCCAGACATCTGTCCAAACAGCCCTGGCCTACACAACCTACAGGCTCAGGCCCCTGGAGCCAAACCTGAGGACTGTACTTACCCTCACCAAGGGAATTGTGTGTTCCCATTCCAATGGCCACAACCCTACTAATAGGATAAACCTCCAAAGTCCCAAATCCATCTCAATAGTGGTGTCTTCCCAGGAAAAAGAGGGGCAATCTGAGCCCATCGGAGCACCTCCCTGCACTCAGACCCATAGACAGATGTCCCCAGAGTTAAAAAGGAAAGAACAGGCCCCTAGGCACTAATCAGATCCATTGCTTTGGTTTCCAGGCATCCTCCTCATTGGCCTGGATTTCAAAACCAGCATATGGCTCTTTCATGACTCACCCATCAGAAAACATCTCATCTACACATGGGATACTTGGACGTTGGAGCTGTGTCAAAGCCTCTGTTTAGGAGAAGCCTTCAGGGCCCCAGTGCCACCGCTTCATTCCAAGGTCTCCATAGACACAAAGCACATTAGGACCCATCCCCAGGAGAGTCCATTTCAACTCAGCCTCCTCGGTTGCTCCCCCAGATCCAGCAGATCTAACCTGTCTTGTTGCAAGTAGATAGTTGGAGTGCGAGGTGGGCTACCCAGCCATCCATCCTTAGAACCCTGCTCAGAATCATTGGCCTGGAGCCAAACAACAGGTCTCAATTGTCCTGCAGAAGACTCTTTGCAGTTTGGAGCTGTTCACATCTCCCATCGTGGGAAAACCCCCATGGCCTCGTGATGCCCCCCCTTCATGAAGGGGCCATCAGGGACAGAAACTCCAACCTGAGCGATCGTCCGATTCTCGCCCTGACTTCAGATGCACGAGATCTCGATTCCGGTCTGTAGATTGTGCCTGCCATGTCCTCACCCAGAAACCTAAGCCTAGCTTGTGTTCTCAGACTTCTGTCCTCAGACTACTGGCCCACAAGCCCTCCACTTTGGCAAACCAGAACTACAATGCAGCACTCTGCCTGCCCTCCAGAAGAAAAACTTGGCCTTCTGGGGTGACCCAGTAACCCCAAGTGAGGATCAACCTGCACCTACCTTGGCTGTACCCCAAATACATAGGCTGACCAGGGCACTAATGCCCTTTCTGACACAGCCTGAGCCTGGACCTCCTGGCCCACCCCGACTGCTAGCCGCACACTGAGCACATCGAGCCGCTATGGCCTTAGGTCGTCATCTCTTCCCAACTTCGGTTTTCAGGCATCAGAATCTAGACCTTATCTCCAATCACTGCCCAGGGTTGAACGTGATGAAGAAATCAGAACTCCTTCCCCATGGCAAGAAACCTTGTGGTTGGCATGTTGTCCAACCTTCAGTGTAGTTGAAGCCAGTGTGGCCCATGAGGCCCCGCCCATGCTCTTGGGCCACATTGGTCACAAACACACATTGTGACCCTCAGCTTGAGCCCAGTCCCCAAGTAAGGCCTCTAAGTGGCTGGATGAAGAGATAGCATATTGGGCTTGCCATGCCCCTAGGCCCCAATTTTTAACCACAGTTCGGGTTGTCCCTTCAGTCTTCTCCACGGCTTTGAAATGGAATTCCTCTTTTGGTGGGACACCTGAGGTAACAAACCTGAAAGGAGTCCTCCCATCCCACAGATTGACGAAAAACGATTGGGAATCGTGGCAAATCCTCAGAGAGTAAGATTCGTCCATGGCCATGATCCCTCCCCGACATTCAATGGCCATCGCTGATACAAAATCCAGAAACAAAAGCTTGAGCAAGCGCCTCAGACTCGCACTTTCTTCATATCCTGAAGAGTTCTTCTCATGGTTTGTAGATCGGGCCTGCCATACCTACGTCCCCAAACCTAAGCTGAGTTTGTGTTTTCAGACTTCTGTCCTCAAAGTCTTGGGCCACACACCCTCCAGGCTGGGCCCCTGGAGCCACACATTAGGACTGTGCCTACCAATCCATGGGAATTCTGTCCATTCCATGGTCCAAAATCGTACAAATTAGGAGAAACCTCCAAAGTCCCTGAGGCCACCCCAATAGTGTAGGTCGCCAGGAACAAACAAGGGCTCTCTGACACAAGCTGATAATCGACCTCCACTCATACCATAGATGGATGTCCCCAGAGAAGAAGATTGAACCAGACAGGAACCTAGGCCTTAATAGGATCCATTGCTTTGGGTTACAGGCATGTGTCCTCAAAAGCCTGATTCCAATACGAGCATAGGTGTTTTCCTGAGGCACCCATCAGAACTCATCTCGTCTCCACAAGGAAACCTGTGCATGGGAGCTATGTCAAAAGCTTAGGAGAGTACTTCAGGGGTCCCGGTGCCACCGCCCCATTCCAAGGCCCTCATGGACACAAACACATTAGGACCCATCCTCAGGAAAGTCCATTTCAACTCAGCCACACCGGTTGCACCAGCAGAGCCATCAGATCTAAACTGTCTTGTTGCTAGGAGACAATTGGAATGCGAGGCGGGATTCCCAGGCATCCATCCTCGAACGGTGCTCAGGAGTCATTCCATATGGGATGTCCTGGAGCTGTCCAACATGTCTCAATTGTCCCGCAGAAGGAATCCTTGAAGGGGGCATCCCACAACTCCCAACATGGGAAAACCTCAATGGCCTCGAGATTCCGCTCCCTTCATGAAGCGGCCGTCATGCACGGAAACTCCAACCTGAGCCATCGTCGGATCCTCGCCCTGACTTCAGATCATGAGATATTGGTTCAGATCTGAGGGGGTACCTGCCGTGCCCTCTCCCTGAAACTCAAGTCTAGCTCGTCTTCTCAGACTTCTATCCTCATACTCTTGGTTTCAAAGCCCTCAAGTTTGGCAATTCCGGACCCACAATGCAGCACTCTGCCTGACCTCTAGAAAAAAAATATTGCCTCATGAGCTGCCCAGGCACCTTAAATGAGGATAAACCTACACAGCACTCGACTTTACCCAAATTATGTAGTCTACCCTGGGCACTAATGCACTGTCGGACACAACATGAGGCTGGACCTCCTGACCAACACCCAGAAAGCTGACCGCACACTGAGCACATAAGACCCGCCATGGCCTTAGGTCATCATCTCTTCCCTATCTCAGTTTTCAGGCTTCAGAACCGAGACCTTATCTCCAATCACTGCCGAGGCGTTACTGTGATGGAGAAATCACAACTCCTCCTTACCCATGGCAAGAAACCTTGTGGTTGGCACGTTATCCATCGTTCAGTGTATTAGAAACCAGCATTCATTCTGAGGCCCCGCCCATTCTTGTGTGCGACGAGGGCATAAACACGCTTCATGACCCTCAGCATGAGTCCTGTCCTCTAGTAAGTCCTCTCAGTGGCTGGACCATTAGATGCCATAATGGGCTTGACATGTCCCTAGGCCCCAATTATTAACCAGATTTCTGATTGTCCAAACGCCCCTCCCCAGGGCTCTACTTTGGAACCCCTCATTTGGTGGGACACATGAGGTTAAAAAAGAAAATAACAACAACAAAAAAAACGGACTTCTTCCATCCCACAGAATGACCACAAACTCTTTGGACTGGGCCAAACCAGCAGATAGAAAGACTCGTCCATTTCCCATGAAGTCACCCAGAAATTTCACGACCATGAGTGACACGCTATCCAGAGACAAAAACTTGAGCAAGAGCCCCACACTCGCCCTTTTTTCAAATCCCAAAGAGTTCTCCTCATGGTCTGTAGATCAGTCCTGCCATATTTATGTCCCGAAACATAAGACGAGTTTGTGTTTTCAGACAACTGTCCAAACAGCCCTGGCCTACACAACCTACAGGCTCAGGCCCCTGGAGCCAAACCTGCGGACTGTACTTGCCCTCACCAAGGGAATTGTGTGTTCACATTCCAATGGCCACAACCCTACTAATAGGATAAACCTCCAAAGTCCTAAATCCATCTCAATAATGGTGTCTTCCCAGGAAAAAGAGGGGCAATCTGAGCCCATCGGAGCACCTCCCTGCACTCAGACCCATAGACAGATGTCCCCAGAGTTAAAAAGGAAAGAACAGGCCCCTAGGCACTAATCAGATCCATTGCTTTGGTTTCCAGGCATCCTCCTCATTGGCCTGGATTTCAAAACCAGCATATGGCTCTTTCATGACTCACCCATCAGAAAACATCTCATCTACACATGGGATACTTGGACGTTGGAGCTGTGCAAAGCCTCTGTTTAGGAGAAGCCTTCAGGGCCCCAGTGCCACCGCTTCATTCCAAGGTCTCCATAGACACAAAAGCACATTAGGACCCATCCCCAGGAGAGTCCATTTCACTCAGCCTCCTCGGTTGCTCCCCCAGATCCAGCAGATCTAACCTGTCTTGTTGCAAGTAGATAGTTGGAGTGCGAGGTGGGCTACCCATCCATCCATCCTTAGAACCCTGCTCAGAATCATTGGCCTGGAGCCAAACAACAGGTCTCAATTGTCCTGCAGAAGACTCTTTGCAGTTTGGAGCTGTTCACAACTCCCATCGTGGGAAAACCCCCATGGCCTCTTGATGCCCACCCCCTTTATGAAGGGGCCATCAGGGACAGAACTCCAACCTGAGCGATCGTCCGATCTTCGCCCTGACTTCAGATGCACGAGATCTCGATTCTGGTCTGTACATTGTGCCTGCCATGGCCTCACCCAGAAACCTAAGCCTAGCTTGTGTTCTCAGACTTCTGTCCTCAGACGACTGGCCCACAAGCCCTCCAGTTTGCCAATCCAGAACTACAATGCAGCAATCTGCCTGCCCTCCAGAAGAAAAACATTGCCCCCGGGGTGACCCAGTAACCCCAAGTGAGGAACAACCTGCACCTACCTTGGCTCTACCCCAAATACATTGGCTGACCAGGGCACTAATGCCCTTTCTCACACAGTCTGAGCCTTGAACTCCTGGCCCACCCAGACTGCCAGCCGCACACTGAGCACATCGAGCAGCCATGGCCTTAGGTCGTCATCGCTTTCCAAGCTCGGTTTTCAGGCTTCAGAAATTAGACCTTATCTCCAATCACTGCCCATGGTTGAACATGATGCAGAAATCAGAACTTCTTCCCCATGGCAAGAAACCTTGTGGTTGGCATGTTGTCCAACCTTCAGTGTAGTTGAAGCCAGTGTGGCCCATGAGGCCCCGCCCATGCTCTTGGGCCACATTGGTCACAAACACACATTGTGACCCTCAGCTTGAGCCCAGTCCCCAAGTAAGACCGCTTAGTGGCTGGATGAAGAGATAGCATATTGGGCTTGCCATGCACCTAGGCCCCAATTTTTAACCATAGTTTGGGTTGTCCCTTCAGTCTTCTCCACGGCTTTGATTTGGAATTCCTCTTTTGGTGGGACACCTGAGGTAACAAAACTGAAAGGAGTCCTCCCATCCCACAGATTGACGAAAAACGATTGGGAATCGGGGCAAATCCTCAGAGAGGAAGATTCGTCCATGGCCCATGAGGCCTCCCCGACATTCCACGGCCATCGCAGATACAAAATCCATAGACAAAAGCCTGAGTAAGCGCCTCAGACTCACACTTTCTTCATATCCTGAAGAGTTCTTCTCATGGTTTGTAGATCGGGCCTGCCATACCTACGTCCCCAAACCTAAGCTGAATTTGTGTTCTCAGACTTATGTCCTCAACGTCATGGGCCACACACTCTCCAGGCTGGGGCCCCTGGGGCCACACATTAGGACTGTGCCTACCAATCCATGGGAATTCTGCCCATTCCATGGTCCAAAATCGTACAAATTAGGAGAAACCTCCAAAGTCCCTGAGGCCATCCCAATAGTGTAGGTCGACCGGAAGAAACAAGGGCTGTCTGACACCAGCTGATAATCTACCTCCACTCATACCATAGATGAATGTCCCCAGAGAAGATGATTGAACCAGACAGGACCCTAGGCCATAAATGGATCCATTGCCTTGGTTTACATGCAAGTCTCTTCAAAAGCCTGATTGCAATATGAGCATAGGGGTTTTCCTGACGCACCCATCAGAACTCATCTCGTCTCCACAAGGAAACCTGTGCATGGGAGCTATGTCAAAAGCTTAGGAGAGTACTTCAGGGGTCCCGGTGCCACCGCCCCATTCCAAGGCCCTCATGGACACAAACACATTAAGACCCATCCTCAGGAAAGTCCATTTCAACTCAGCCACACCGGTTGCTCCAGCAGAGCCATCAGATCTAAACTGTCTTTTTGCTAGGAGACAATTGGAATGCGAGGCGGGCTTCCCAGGCATCCATCCTCAAACGATGCTCAGGAGTCATTCCATATGGGATGTCCTGTAGCAGTCCAACATGTCTCAATTGTCCCGCAGAAGGAATCCTTGAAGGGGGCATCCCACAACTCCCAACATGGAAAAACCTCAATGGCCTCGAGATTCTGCTCCCTTCATGAAGCGGCCGTCATGCACGGAAACTCCAACCTGAGCCATCGTCTGATCCTCGCCCTGACTTCAGATCATGAGATATTGGTTCAGATCTGCAGGGGGTACCTGCCGTGCCCTCTCCCTGAAACTCAACTCTAGCTTGTCTTCTCAGACTTCTATCCTCACACTCCTGGTCACAAAGCCCTCAACTTTGGCAATTCCGGACCCACAATGCAGCACCTTGCCTGACCTCTAGGAAAAAACTTATTGCCTCATGAGCTGCCCAGGCATCTAAAATGAGGATAAACCTACACAGCACTCGACTTTACCCAAATTATGTAGTCTACCCTGGGCACTAATGCACTGTCGGACACAACATGAGGCTGGACTTCCTGACCAACACCCAGAAAGCTGACCACACACTGAGCACATAAGACCCGCCATGGCCTTAGGTCATCATCTCTTCCCTATCTCAGTTTTCAGGCTTCAGAACCGAGACCTTATCTCCAATCACTGCCCAGGCGTGAGTGTGATGCAGAAATCACAACTCATCCTTACACATGGCAAGAAACCTTGCTGCTGGCAGTGAGTCAAACCTTCAGTGTAGGAAAAATGGCATGGCCCATGAGGCCACGCCCATGCGTAAGGGCCGCCTTGGGCACAAACACACTTTGTGACCCACAGCGTGGGTACCTTATTCAGGTAACGCCTCTCAGTGACTGGACAAAGAGCCCGCATATGTGGCTTGCCATTCCCATAGGCACACAGGACTAACTAGATGGTGTGTATTCCAGTTGAGGGAACCCACTGCTGTGCTCTAGAGTCCCTATCCTGGGGGCTCCCCTGTGGCAGAAAACAGTACTCTTCCCTTCCCACAGAATGAACCCAATCACTTGGGAGCTTGGACAATCCCCTGAGAGGAAGGCCCTTCCTCGGCCCCTGAGGCAACACCTACACTGACCGGCCACTGTGAACGCAATACCCAGAGACAAAAGCCTGAACGACTGCCTCCCACTTGCCCTCCTTTGATATCCAGAGATTCTCCCCTCACGGACTGGAGATCAGGCTTGCCATTACCTTGGCCCCTAGCTGAGCCAAGTTTGCTTTTTCAGACATCTGTCCCCACAGCCCTGGCAAACACAGCCTTTAGGCTGGGTCCTTTGGAGTCATACCACAGGACCGTTTTTGCTGTCTCCTGGGAAACTGTGTCCATTCCTTTGGCCACACACCTCCAGAATATGAGAAACCTCAAGGCCCCTGAGGACATACCACTACAGGGACCCTCCCTGGAAACACAGGGGCATTCGGACACAAGCTGAGCAGCTACCTCCACGAAGGCATGCACACAGATGTCAACTGAGATAGATTTTTGAGACGGACAGGCCCTTAGGCCCTAACCTCAACAATTGATTTGGTTTCCAGGTGTCACTTCTCAGAGGCTTTGGTTCGAAGAACAGGATATGGGGCTTTCCTGAGGCACTAAACAGAACTCCTCTCGTCTCCACATGGGAAGCTTCTTTGTTGGAGCCGTGTGAAACACCTCAGCTTGGAGAATCCTGCAGAGTCCCTGAGCCACCTCCACATTCCAAGGTCTCCCAGGCCACCAAGACACAGTAGGACTCATCTTCAGGAGAGTCCATTTCAACTCTCCCCTCTGGGTAGCTCACCCATGATCCCGCAGATTGAGCCTGCATTGTCCTTACTAAAGAGTGGGAATATGAGGTGGCGTTCCCAGGCATCCATGCTTAGACACCTGCTCTAGAGTCTTTCCGTATGGGGCCTCCTGGAACCATCCAATAGGACTCGACTGTCGTACAGAAGGAAACCTTGAGGTTTGTAGTAGTTCACAAATCCCATCGTATGCAAACCACCCTGGCCTCATGAAGTCCCCACACCCTTCAGGAAGAGGCCATGCTGGACAAAAACTCTAGCCTGAGGCACGTCTCATAGTTGACATGACCTCAGTGCAGGAGATCTCGATTCAGCCTCTGCAGAGTGGGCCTGCCGTGCCCTCGGTCCCAAACCTCACGCTGGCTTGTGTTTTCAGACTTCCTTCCTCAGACTCCTGGCAAACAAGCCCACCGGACTAGGAACTCCAGAGCCACAACCAAGCCCATTGTCTGCCCAATGGAAGAAAAACGTTTCCCTGTGGGGCTCTCCAGAAAACCCAGATGAGGATCACGCTGCTCGGGCCTCGACGGTACCCGAACTGGATAGGCTGCTCTGGGCACTCATGCTCTGTCTGACACAGCCTGAAGCCAGACGTCCAGACAGACAAGGAGACAGCTGGCCGCACACCCAGCACTCAGACACGCCATGGTCTTATGCCGTCACCTCTTACTAACCTTGGTTTTCAGATATCTGAACCTAGACATTATATCAATTCTCCACACAGCTGGGTATCGCAAGCACAAAACAGAATTCTTCCTTCCCCATGGCTGTAAAGCTTGCTCTTGGCATGGAGTCACACCTTCAGGGTGGGAGAAACCTTCATGGCCCCTGATGGCACGCACAAACTTGAGTGCTGCTTGGGCACAAATTCACACTGTGACCCTCAGCATGAGCCCCACGTCAAAGAAAGGCCTGTCATGGCCTGGACCAAGAGCCCGCATATGGGGCTTGCCAAGCCCCTATGCACCCAATCCTCAACAGGGTTTGAGTTTTCCAGTCGCCCCGCCCGTACCTGGGGCTCTGCTCTGGAATCCCTTTCTTTTTGAGACACATGAGCCAGACAACACGACTCCACTCTTCCCACAAAATGACCCCAAACTCTTGGGAGCTGGGACAAATCCCCAGAGAGGGATACTCGTCCACAGTCCCTGAGGCCACCCCTCCAATCCACGGCTATCCCGGACACAACATCCAGAGACAAAAGCCTGAAGGAACGCCTCCCACTCGCCCTTCTTTCAGAGGCCCAAGAGCTCCATCTCGGCTGTACATCGGCCTGCCATACCCTAGACGTCACTCATAAGCTGAGTTTGTGTTTTCAGACTTCTCTGCCCACAGCCTGGACCCACACAACCTGCAGGCTAGGGCTACTGGAGCCATAGCAAAGATTGTGCCTGCCCTCTCCAAGGAAAGTGTGCCCAATCCATTGACCACAACCCTACAGTATAGGGAAAAGCTCCAAGGCCCCTGAGGCCATCAATAGTGTAGGCCACCCTGGACTAAGAGGGGCTCTCTGACACCAGCGGAGCAACTATCTCCACTTAGACTCTCAGACAGTGTCCCCAGAGACAGAAGGTTGAAATGGACAGGCCCCCAGGCCCTAATCTGAACCTTAGCTTTGGTTTCCATGTGTCCGTCCTCAGAGGACTGTTTTCGTAGACCAGCACACGGGGCTTTTCCGAGGCTCCAAACCAAACCTCTCTCGTCTCCACATGGGGAGCTTTCTTACTGGGGATGTATCAAACCCTTCAGGTAGGAGAGTTCCGCAGGGCCACTGAACAACCAGCACATTCCAAGGTCTCCATGGACCCAAACGCACATTATGACGCATTCTCAGGAGAGGCCATTTCAACTCAGCCCCCTGGGTAGCGTGCCCCAGAGGCAGCAGATCAACCATATCTTGTTGCTAATGGCCAATGGGAATGCGAGGAATGCTGTACAGGGATCCATCCTTCGAACCCTGCTCTCCAGTCCTTCCGTAGGGTATGTCCTGGCGCCATGCAACAGGACTCGAATGTCCCGCAGAAGGAAACCTTGTGGTTTGGGGCAACCTCCAAACTCAGCGTGGGAAAACTTCCTTGGCCTCATGAGTCCCCGCTTCATGAAGGTGCCATCATGGACACATATTCCAGCCTCAGCCAACGTCTCATCCTCAGCCTGACTTCAGAAGCAGGAGATTTTGCTTCAGCCTCTGCAGAGTGGGCCTGCTCTGCCCTGGGCTCCAATCCTCACACTAGCTTGTGTTTTCAGACTTCCGTCCTCACACTCCTGGCCCACAAACCCTCCCTACTGGGAATTCCGGGGCCACAATGAAGCACTCTGCCTGCCTCCCAGGAGAAAAACATTGTCTATGGTGCTGCCCAGAAACGCCAAATGAGGATCAAACTGCTTGGCCCTCGGCAACACCCCAATTGCATAGGCTACCTTAAACACTGATGCTCTGTCGCAAATAGCCTGAGTCCAGACATTCCAACAGACACCGACACAGCTGGCTGCACACCCAGCACATTGGACCCGCCACTGCCTTAGGCCACCATCCATTCCCAACCTGGGTTTTCAGTCATCGGAACTTAGACCTTATCTCCAATCCCTACACAGGGGGGAACCTGATGCACAAGTCAGAACCCCTCCTTCCCCATGGCAAGAAACCTTGCTGCTGGCAGTGAGTCAAACCTTCATGTAGGATAAACGGCATGGCCCATGAGGCCACGGCCATGCGTGAGGGCCTTCTTGGGCACAAACACACATTGTGACCCTCAGCTTGAGTACCTTATTCAAGTAACGCCTCTCACTGACTGGACCAAGAGCCCACATATGTGGGTTGCCTTGCCCATAGGCACCCAGGACCAACTAGATGGTGTGTATTCCAGTTTAGGGAACCCACTGCTGTGCTCTGGACTCCTGCTCCTGGGGGTCCACTGTGGCAGAAAACAGTACTCTTCCCTTCCCACAGAATGAACCCAAACACATGGGAGCTTGGACAAACCCCGAGTGGAAGGATCTTACTCGGCCCCTGAAGTAACCCCTACCCTAAACGGCCACTGTGAACGCAACACCCAGAGACAAAAGCCTGAGCGACTGCCTCCCACTTGCCCTCCTTTGATATCCAGAGGATCTCCCCTCACGGACTGGAGATCAGGCCTGCCATTAATTTGGCCCCTAGCTGAGCCAAGTTTGCTTTTTCAGACATCTGTCTCCACAGCCCTGGGAAACACAGCCTCTAGGCTGGGTCCTCTGGAGCCATACCACAGGACCGTGCCTGTTGTCTCCTGGGAAACTGTGTCCATTTCTTTGGACACACACCTCCAGAGTATGAGAAACCTCAAGGCCCCCGAGAACATCCCACTACTGGGAGCCTCTCTGGACACACAGGGGCATTCGGACACCAGCTGAGCAGCTACCTCCACGAAGGCATGCACACAGATGTCAACAGATAGAAGGTTGAGCCGGACAGGCCCTTAGGCCGTAATCTCAACTCTTGCTTTGGTTTCCAGGTGTCACTCCTCAGAGGCTTTGGTTCGAAGAACAGGATATGGGGCTTTCCTGAGGCACTGAACAGAACTCCTCTCGTCTCCACATGGGAAGCTTCCTTGTTGGAGCCGTGTGAAACACCTCAGCTTGGAGAATCCTGCCGAGTCTTTGAGCCACCTCCACATTCCAAGTTCTCCCAGGCCACCAAGCCACAGTAGGACTCATCTTCAGGAGAGTCCATTTCAACTCTCCCCTCTGCGTAGCTCACCCAGGAGCCCGCAGATTGAGCCTGCCTTGTCCTGACTAAAGATTGGGAATATGAGGTGGCGTTCCCAGGTATCCATGCTTAGACACCTGCTCTAAAGTCTTTCCGTATGGGGCCTCCTGGATCCATCCAATAGACTCGACTGTCGTGCAGAAGGAAACCCTGAGGTTTGGTGTAGTTTACAAATCCCATCGTAGGCAAACCTCCCTGGCCTAATGAAGCACCCACACCCTTCAGGAAGAGGCCATGCTGGACAAAAACTCTAGCCTGGGGCACGTCTCATAGCTGACATGACTTCAGTGCAGGAGATCTCGATTCAGCCTGTGCAGAGTGGGCCTGCTGTGCCCTCGGTCCCAAACCTCACGCTAGCTTGTGTTTTCAGACTTCCTTCCTCAGACTCCTGGCAAACAAGCCCTCCGGACTAGGAACTCCAGAACCACAACCCAGCCCAGTGTCTGCCCAACGGAAGAAAAACGTTTCCCTGTGGGGCTCTCCAGGCAACCCAGATGAGAATCAACCTGCTCGGGCCTCGACGGTACCCGAGCTGGATAGGCTGCTCTGGGCACTCATGCTCTGTCTGACTCAGCCTGAAGCCAGACGTCCAGACAGACAAGGAGACAGCTGGCCGCACACCCAGCACTTCGGACACGCCATGGTCTTATGCCGTACCACTTCCTAACCTTGGTTTTCAGATATCTGAACCTAGACATTATATCAATTCTCCACACAGCTGGGTATCGCAAGCACAAAACAGAAGTCCTGCTTCCCCATGGCTGTAAAGCTTGCTCGTGGCATGGAGTCACACCTTCAGGGTGGGAGAAACCTTCATGGCCCCTGATGCCACGCTCAAACTTGAGTGCTGCTTGGGCACAAGTTCACACTGTGACCCTCAGCATGAGCCCCACGTCAAAGAAAGGCCTGTCAGGGCCTGGACCAAGAGCCCGCATATGGGGCTTGCCAAGCCCCTATGCACCCAATCCTCACCAGGGTTTGAGTTTTCCAGTCGCCCCGCCCGTACCTGGGGCTCTGCTCTGGAATCCCTTTCTTTTTGAGACACATGAGCCAGACAACACGACTCCACCCTTCCCTCAAAATGACCCCAAACTCTTGGGAGCTGGGACAAATCCCCAGAGAGGGATACTCGTCCACAGTCCCTGAGGCCACCCCTCCAATCCACGGCTATCCCGGACACAACATCCAGAGACAAAAGCCTGAAGGAACGCCTCCCACTCGCCCTTCTTTCAGAGGCCCAGGAGCTCCCTCTCGGGCTGTACATCCGGCCTGCCATACCCTAGGCGCCACTCATAAGCTGAGTTTGTGTTTTCAGACTTCTGTGTTCACAGCCTGGACCCACACAACCTTCAGGCTAGGGCCTCTGGAGCCACAGCGAAAGATTGTGCCTGCCCTCTCCAAGGAAAGTGTGCCCAATCCATTGACCACAACCCTACAGGTTATGGAACAGCTTCAAGGCCCCTGAGGCCATCAATAGTGTAGGCCACCCTGGACTAAGAGGGGCTCTCTGACAACAGCGGAGCAACTATCTCCACTTAGACTCTCAGACAGTGTCCCCAGAGACAGAAGGTTGAAATGGACAGGCCCCCAGCCCCTAATCTGAATCTTAGCTTTGGTTTCCATGTGTCCATCCTCAGAGGACTGTTTTCGTAGACCAGCACACGGGGCTTTTCCGAGGCACCAAACCAAACCTCTCTCGTCTCCACATGGGGAGCTTTCTTACTGGGGATGTATCAAACCGAAGAGGTAGGAGAGTTCCGCAGGGCCACTGAACAACCAGCACATTCCAAGGTCTCCATGGACCCAAACGCACATTATGACGCATCCTCAGGAGAGGCCATTTCAACTCAGCCCCCTGGGTAGCGTGCCCCAGAGGCAGCAGATCAAACATATCTTGTCGCTAATGGCCAATGGGAATGCGAGGCATGCTGTACAGGGATCCATCCTTCGAACCCTGCTCTCCAGTTTTTCCGTAGGGTATGTCCCGGCGCCATGCAACAGGACTCGAATGTCCCGCATAAGGAAACCTTGTGGTTTGGGGCAACATCCAAACTCAGCGTGGGAAAACTTCCTTGGCCTCATGAGGCCCCGCTTCATGAAGGTGCCATCATGGACACATATTCCAGCCTCAGCCAACGTCTCATCCTCAGCCTGACTTCAGAAGCAGGAGATTTTGCTTCAGCCTCTGCAGAGTGGGCCTGCTCTGCCCTGGGCTCCAATCCTCACACTAGCTTGTGTTTTCAGACTTCCGTCCTCACACTCCTGGCCCACAAACCCTTCCTACTGGGAATTCCGGTGCCACAATGAAGCACTCTGCCTGCCTTCCAGGAGAAAAACATTGTCTATGGTGCTGCCCAGAAACGCCAAATGAGGATCAAACTGCTTGGCCCTCGGCAACACCCCAATTGCATAGGCTACCTTAAACACTGATGCTCTGTCGCAAATAGCCTGAGCCCAGACATTCCAACAGACACCGAGACAGCTGGCTGCACACCCAGCACATTGGACCCGCCACTGTTTTAGGCCACCATCCATTCCCAACCTGGGTTTTCAGTCATCGGAACCTAGACCTTATCTCCAATCCCTGCACAGGGGGGAACCTGATGCACAAGTCAGAACCCCTCCTTCCCCATGACAAGAAACCTTGCTGCTGGCAGTGAGTCAAACCTTCAGTGTTGGAGAAAACGGCATGGCCCATGAGGCCACACCCATGCGTGAGGGCCGCCTTGGGCACAAACACACATTGTGACCCTCAGCGTGAGTACCTTATTCAAGTAACGCCTCTCACTGACTGGACCAAGAGCCCACATATTTGGCTTGCCTTGCCCATAGGCACCCAGGACTAACTAGATGGTGTGTATTCCAGTTGAGGGAACCCACTGCTGTGCTCTAGACTCCTGCTCTTGGGGGGTCCCCTGTGGCAGAAAACAGTACTCTTCCCTTCCCACAGAATGAACCCAAACACATGGGAGCTTGGACAATCCCCCGAGTGGAAGGCTCTTCCTCGGTCCCTGAAGCAACCCCTACCCTTAACGGTCAGTGTGAACGCAACACCCAGAGACAAAAGCCTGAGCGACTGCCTCCCACTTGCTCTCCTTTGATATCCAGAGGATCTCCCCTCACGGACTGGATATCAGGCCTGCCATTACCTTGGCCCCTAGCTGAGCCAAGTTTGCTTTTTCAGACATCTGTCTCCACAGCCCTGGCAAACACAGCCTCTAGGCTGGGTCCTCTGGAGCCATACCACAGGACCGAGCCTGTTGTCTCCTGGGAAACTGTGTCCATTCCTTTGGCCACACAGCTCCAGAATATGAGAAACCTCAAGGCCACCGAGGACGTCCCACTACTGGGATCCTTGGTGGACACACAGGGGCATTCGGACACCAGCTGAGCAGCTACCTCCACGAAGGAATGCACACAGATGTCAACAGATAGAAAGTTGAGCCGGACAGGCCCTTAGGCCGTAATCTCAACTCTTGCTTTGGTTTCCAGGTGTTACTCCTCAGAGGCTTTTGTTCGAAGAACAGGATATGGGGCTTTCCTGAGGCACTGAACAGAACTCCTCTCGTCTCCACATGGGAAGCTTCCTTTTTGGAGCCTTGTGAAACACCTAGGCTTGGAGAATCCTGCAGAGTCCCTGAGCCACCTCCACATTCCAAGGTCTCCCAGGCCACCAAGCCACAGTAGGACTCATCTTCAGGAGAGTCCATTTCAACTCTCCCCTCTGGGTAGCTCACCCAGGAGCCCGCAGATTGAGCCTGCCTTGTCCTGACTAAAGAGTGGGAATATGAGGTGGCGTTCCCAGGCATCCATGCTTAGACACCTGCTCTCGAGTCTTTCCGTATGGGGCCTCCTGGAACCATCCACTAGGACTCGACTGTCGTTGCGAAGGAAACCCTGACGTTTGGAGTAGTTCACAAATCCCATCGTAGGCAAACCTCCCTGGCCTCATGAAGCACCCACACCCTTCAGGAAGAGGCCATGCTGGACAAAAACTCTATCCTGGGGCACGTCTCATAGCTGACATGACTTCAGTGCAGGAGATCTCGATTCAGCCTCTGCAGAGTGGGCCTGCCGTGCCCTCGGTCCCAAACCTCACGCTAGCTTGTGTTTTCAGACTTCCTTCCTCAGACTCCTGGCAAACAAGCCCTCCGGACTAGGAACTCCAGAACCACAACCCAGCCCAGTGTCTGCCCAACGGAAGAAAAACGTTTCCCTGTGGGGCTCTCCAGAAAACCCAGATGAGAATCAACCTGCTCGGGCCTCGACGGTACCCGAGCTGGATAGGCTGCTCTGGGCACTCATGCTCTGTCTGACTCAGCCTGAAGCCAGACATCCAGACAGACAAGGAGACAGCTGGCCGCACACACCCAGCACTTCGGACACGCCATGATCTTATGCCGTCACCACTTCCTAACCTTGGTTTTCAGATATCTGAACCTAGACATTATATCAATTCTCCACACAGCTGGGTATCGCAAGCACAAAACAGAAGTCCTGCTTCCCCATGGCTGTAAAGCTTGCTCGTGGCATGGAGTCACACCTTCAGGGTGGGAGAAACCTTCATGGCCCCTGATGCCACGCTCAAACTTGAGTGCTGCTTGGGCACAAGTTCACACTGTGACCCTCAGCATGAGCCCCATGTCAAAGAAAGGCCTGTCAGGGCCTGGACCAAGAGCCCGCATATGGGGCTTGCCAAGCCCCTCTGCACCCAATCCTCACCAGGGTTTGAGTTTTCCAGTCGCCCCGCCCGTACCTGGGCCTCTGCTCTGGAATCCCTTTCTTTTTGAGACACATGAGCCAGACAACACGACTCCACCCTTCCCTCAAAATGACCCCAAACTCTTGGGAGCTGGGACAAATCCCCAGAGAGGGATACTCGTCCACAGTCCCTGAGGCCACCCCTCCAATCCACGGCAATCCCGGACACAACATCCAGAGACAAAAGCCTGAAGGAACGCCTCCCACTCGCCCTTCTTTCAGAGGCCCAGGAGCTCCCTCTCGGGCTGTACATCCGGCCTGCCATACCCTAGGCGCCACTCATAAGCTGAGTTTGTGTTTTCAGACTTCTGTGCCCACAGCCTGGTCCCACACAACCTCCAGGCTAAAGCCTCTGGAGCCACAGCGAAAGATTGTGCCTGCCCTCTCCAAGGAAAGTGTGCCCAATCCATTGACCACAACCCTACAGGTTATGGAACAGCTCCAAGGCCCCTGAGGCCATCAATAGTGTAGGCCACCCTGGACTAAGAGGGGCTCTCTGACAACAGCGGAGCAACTATCTCCACTTAGACTCTCAGACAGTGTCCCCAGAGACAGAAGGTTGAAATGGACAGGCCCCCAGGCCCTAATCTGAACCTTAGCTTTGGTTTCCATGTGTCCGTCCTCAGAGGACTGTTTTCGTAGACCAGCACACGGGGCTTTTCCGAGGCACCAAACCAAACCTCTCTCGTCTCCACATGGGGAGCTTTCTTACTGGGGATGTATCAAATTCTTCAGGTAGGAGAGTTCCGCAGGGCCACTGAACAACCAGCACATTCCAAGGTCTCCATGGACCCAAACGCACATTATGACGCATCCTCAGGAGAGGCCATTTCAACTCATCCCCCTGGGTAGCGTGCCCCAGAGGCAGCAGATCAAACATATCTTGTCGCTAATGGCCAATGGGAATGCGAGGCATGCTGTACAGGGATCCATCCTTCGAACCCTGCTCTCCAGTCCTTCCGTAGGGTATGTCCTGGCGCCATGCAACAGGACTCGAATGTCCCGCAGAAGGAAACCTTGTGGTTTGGAGCAACCTCCAAACTCAGCGTGGTAAAACATCCTTGGCCTCATGAGGCCCCCGCTTCATGAAGGTGCCATCATGGACACATACTCCAGCCTCAGCCAACGTCTCATCCTCAGCCTGACTTCAGAAGCAGGAGATTTTGCTTCAGCCTCTGCAGAGTGGGCCTGCTCTGCCCTGGGCTCCAATCCTCACACTAGCTTGTGTTTTCAGACTTCCGTCCTCACACTCCTGGCCCACAAACCCTCCCTACTGGGAATTCCGGGGCCACAATGAAGCACTCTGCCTGCCTCCCAGGAGAAAAACATTGTCTATGGTGCTGCCCAGAAACGCCAAATGAGGATCAAACTGCTTGGCCCTCGGCAACACCCCAATTGCATAGGCTACCTTAAACACTGATGCTCTGTCGCAAATAGCCTGAGCCCAGACATTCCAACAGACACCGAGACAGCTGGCTGCACACCCAGCACATTGGACCCGCCACTGTTTTAGGCCACCATCCATTCCCAACCTGGGTTTTCAGTCATCGGAACCTAGACCTTATCTCCAATCCCTGCACAGTGGGGAACCTGATGCACAAGTCAGAACCCCTCCTTCCCCATGGCAAGAAACCTTGCTGCTGGCAGTGAGTCAAACCTTCAGTGTAGGAGAAAACGGCATGGCCCATGAGGCCACACCCATGCGTGAGGGCCGCCTTGGGCACAACTACACTTTGTGACCCTCAGCGTGAGTACCTTATTCAAGTAACGCCTCTCACTGACTGGACCAAGAGCCCACATATTTGGCTTGCCTTGCCCATAGGCACCCAGGACTAACTAGATGGTGTGTATTCCAGTTGAGGGAACCCACTGCTGTGCTCTAGACTCCTGCTCTTGGGGGGTCCCCTGTGGCAGAAAACAGTACTCTTCCCTTCCCACAGAATGAACCCAAACACATGGGAGCTTGGACAATCCCCCGAGTGGAAGGCTCTTCCTCGGTCCCTGAAGCAACCCCTACCCTGAACGGCCAGTGTGAACGGAACACCCAGAGACAAAAGCCTGAGCGACTGCCTCCCACTTGCCCTCCTTTGATATCCAGAGGATCTCCCCTCACGGACTGGAGATCAGGCCTGCCATTACCTTGGCCCCTAGCTGAGCCAAGTTTGCTTTTTCAGACATCTGTCTCCACAGCCCTGGCAAACACAGCCTCTAGGCTGGGTCCTCTGGAGCCATACCACAGGACCGTGCCTGTTGTCTCCTGGGAAACTGTGTCCATTCCTTTGGCCACACACCTCCAGAATATGAGAAACCTCAAGGCCCCTGAGGACGTCCCACTACTGGGAGCCTTGGTGGACACACAGGGGCATTCGGACACCAGCTGAGCAGCTACCTCCACGAAGGAATGCACACAGATGTCAACAGATAGAAGGTTGAGCCGGACAGGCCCTTAGGCCGTAATCTCAACTCTTGCTTTGGTTTCCAGGTGTTACTCCTCAGAGGCTTTTGTTCGAAGAACAGGATATGGGGCTTTCCTGAGGCACTGAACAGAACTCCTCTCGTCTCCACATGGGAAGCTTCCTTTTTGGAGCCTTGTGAAACACCTCAGCTTGGAGAATCCTGCAGAGTCCCTGAGCCACCTCCACATTCCAAGGTCTCCCAGGCCACCAAGCCACAGTAGGACTCATCTTCAGGAGAGTCCATTTCAACTCTCCCCTCTGGGTAGCTCACCCAGGAGCCCGCAGATTGAGCCTGCCTTGTCCTGACTAAAGAGTGGGAATATGAGGTGGCGTTCCCAGGCATCCATGCTTAGACACCTGCTCTCGAGTCTTTCCGTATGGGGCCTCCTGGAACCATCCAATCGGACTCGACTGTCGTGCAGAATGAAACCCTGAGGTTTGGAGTAGTTCACAAATCCCATCGTAGGCAAACCTCCCTGGCCTCATGAAGCACCCACACCCTTCAGGAAGAGGCCATGCTGGACAAAAACTCTAGCCTGGGGCACGTCTCATAGCTGACATGACTTCAGTGCAGGTGATCTCGATTCAGCCTCTGCAGAGTGGGCCTGCCGTGCCCTCGGTCCCAAACCTCACGCTAGCTTGTGTTTTCAGACTTCCTTCCTCAGACTCCTGGCAAACAAGCCCTCCGGACTAGGAACTCCAGAACCACAACCCAGCCCGGTGTCTGCCCAACGGAAGAAAAACGTTTCCCTGTGGGGCTCTCCAGAAAACCCAGATGAGAATCAACCTGCTCGGGCCTCGACGGTACCCGAGATGGATAGGCTGCTCTGGGCACTCATGCTCTGTCTGACTCAGCCTGAAGCCAGACGTCCAGACAGACAAGGAGACAGCTGGCCGCACACCCAGCACTTCTGACACGCCATGGTCTTATGCCGTCACCACTTCCTAACCTTGGTTTTCAGATATCTGAACCTAGACATTATATCAATTCTCCACACAGCTGGGTATCGCAAGCACAAAACAGAAGTCCTGCTTCCCCATGGCTGTAAAGCTTGCTCGTGGCATGGAGTCACACCTTCAGGGTGGGAGAAACCTTCATGGCCCCTGATGCCACGCCCAAACTTGAGTGCTGCTTGGGCACAAATTCACACTCTGACCCTCAACATGAGCCCCATGTCAAAGAAAGACCTGTCAGGGCCTGAACCAAGAGCCCGCATATGGGGCTTGCCAAGCCACTATGCACCCAATCCTCACCAGGGTTTCAGTTTTCCAGTCGCCCCGCCTGTACCTGGGGCTCTGCTATGGAATCCCTTTCTTTTTGAGACACATGAGCCAGACAACACGATTCCACCCTTCCCACATAATGACCCCAAACTCTTGGGTGCTGGGACAAATTCCCCAAAAGGGATACTCGTGAACAGTCCCTGAGGCCAACCCTCCAATTCACGCAATCCCGGATACAACATCCAGAGATTAATGTGTGAAGGAACGCCTCCCACTCGCACTTGTTTCAGAGGCCCAAGAGCTTCCTCTCGGGCTGTACATCCGGACTGCCATACCCTAGGTGCCACTCATAAGCTGAGTTTGTGTTTTCAGACTTCTCTGCCCACAGCCTGGACCCACACAACCTCCAGGTGGGCCTCTGGAGCCACAGCGAAAGATTGTGCCTGCCCTCTCCAAGGAAAGTGTGCCCAATCCATTGACCACAACCCTACAGTTTAGGGAAAAGTTCCAAGGCCCCTGAGGCCATCAATAGTGTAGGATACCCTGGACTAAGAGGGGCTCTCTGACACCAGCGGAGCAACTATCTCAACTTAGACTCTCACACAGTGTCCCCAGAGACAGAAGGTTGAAATGGACAGGCCCCAAGTCCCTAATCTGAACCTTAGCTTTGGTTTCCATGTGTCCGTCCTCAGAGGACTGTTTTCGTAGACCAGCATACGGGGCTTTTCCGAGGCACCAAACCAAACCTCTCTCGTCTCCACATGGGGAGCGTTCTTACTGGGGATGTATCAAACCCTTCAGGTAGGAGAGTTCCGCAGGGCCACTGAACAACCAGCACATTCCAAGGTCTCCATGGACACAAACACACATTATGACGCATCCTCAGGAGAAGCCATTCCAACTCAGCCCCCTGGGTAGCGGGCCCCAGTTGCAGCAGATTAAACATATCTTGTAGCTAATGGCCAATGGGAATGCGAGGCATGGTGTACAGGGATCCATCCTTCGAACCCTGCTCTCCAGTCCTTCCGTATGGTATGTCCTGGAGCCATGCAACAGGACTCGAATGTCCCGCAGAGGGAAACCTTGTGGTTTGGGGCAACCTCCAAACTCAGCGTGGGAAAACTTCCTTGGCCTCATGAGTCCCCGCTTCATGAAGGTGCCATCATGGACACATATTCCAGCCTCAGCCAATGTCTGATCCTCAGCCTGACTTCAGATGCAGGAGATTTTGATTCAGCCTCTGCAGAGTGGGCCTGCTCTGCCCTGGGCTCCAATCCTCACCCTAGCTTGTGTTTCCAGACTTCCGTCCTCACACTCCTGGTCAGAAACCCTCCCTACTGGGAATTCTGGGGACACAATGAAGCACTCTGCCTGCCTCCCAGTAGAAAAACATTGTCTATGGTGCTGCCCAGAAACCCCAAATGAGGATCAAACTGCATGGCCCTCGCAACACCCCAATTGCATAGGCTAACATAAACACTGATGGTCTGTCGCAAATAGCCTGAGCCCAGACCTTCCAACAGACACCGACACAGGTGGCTGCACACCCAGCACATTGGACCCGCCACTGCCTTAGGCCACCATCCATTCCCAACCTGGCTTTTCAGTCATCGGAACCTAGACTTTATCTCCAATACATGCACAAGGGGGAAACTGATGCATAAGTTAGAACCCCTCCTTCTTCATGGCAAGAATCTTTGCTGCTGGCAGTGAGTCACTACCTTAAGTGTAGGAGAAAACGGTATGGCCCATGAGGCCACACCCATGGGTGAGGGCCGCCTTGGGCACAAACACACATTGTGATCCTCAGCGTGAGTACCTTATTCAAGTAACGCCTCTCACTGACTGGACCAAGAGCCCACAAATGTGGCTTGCCTTGCCCATAGACACCCAGGACTAACTAGATGGCTACCTTAAACACTGATGCTCTGTCGCACACTGAGCACGTCAGATCCGCCATGGCCTTAGGTCGTCATCTCTTCCCAACTGCGGTTTTCAGGCTTCAGAACATAGACCTTATCTCCAACCACTGCTCAGGGTTGAAAATGATGCAGAAACCAGAACTCCTTCCCCATGGCTAGTAACCTTGTGACTGGCATGTTGTCCAAAGTTCAGTGTAGTTGAAACTAGTGTGGCCCATGTGGCCCCGCCCTTGCTCGCCTGCCACATTGGTCAAAAGCACACATTGTGACTCTCAGCCTGAGCCAGTCCTCAAATAAGGCCTCTCAGTGTCTGGATGAAGAGACAGCATATTGGGCCTGCCATGCCCCAAGGCCCCAATTTTTAACCATAGTTTGGGTTGTCCCTTCACTCTTCCCCAGGGTTCTGCTTTGGAATTCCTCTTTGGTTGGGACACCTGAGGTAACAAAACTGAAAGGAGACCTCCCATCCCACAGACTGAGGAAAAACAATTGGGACCGGCCAAATCCACAGAGAGAAAGATTCGTCCATGGCCAATAAGGCCTCCCCACATTCCTCGGTCATCGTTGATAAAAAATATAGAGACAAAAGCCTGGGCAATCGCCTCAGACTCGCTCTTTCTTCATATCCTGAAGAGTTCTTCTCATGGTGTCTAGATTGGGCCTGCCATACCTACATCCCCACACCAAAGCTGAGTTTGTGTTTTCAGACTTCTGTCCTCAAAGTCCTGGGCCACACACCCTACAGCCTGGAGCCCCTGGAGCCACACATTAGAAATGTGCCTACCCAATCCATGGGAATTTACCCATTCCATTGTCCAAATTCGTACAAATTAGGAGAACCCTCCAAAGTCCCTGAGGCCATCCCCATAGTGTAAGTCTCCCGGGTCAAACAAGGGCGGACTGATACCAGCTGAGCATCTACCTCCACTCATACCATAGATGGATGTCCCCAGAGAATAGATTGAACCAGACAGGACCCTAGGCCATTATTGAATCCATTGCTTTGGTTTACAGGCATGTCTCCTCAAAAGCCTGGATTCCAATTACAGCATAGGGAAATTCCTGAGGCACCCATCAGAACAAATCTCGTCTCCACAGGATACTTGTAATGGGAGCTATGTCAAAAGTTTAAGAGAATACTTCAGGGTCCCGGTGCCACCGCCCAATTCTAAGGCACACATGGATACAAACACACATTAGAACCCATCCTCGGGAAAGTCCATTTCAACTCAGCCAACCCGGTTGCTTCCGAAGAGCCATCTCATCTCAACTCTCTTGTTGCTAGGAGACAATTGTAATGCGAGGCGGGCTTCCCTGGCATCCATCCTCGAACGATGCTCTGGAGTCACTCCATAGGGGATGTCCTGGGGCTGCCCAACAGGTGTCAATGGTCCCGCAGAAGGAATCCTTGAAGGGGGCATCCCACAACTCCCAACGTGGGAAATCCTCCATGGCCTTGAGACTTCATGAAGGGGCAGTCATGCACAGACTCCAACCTGAGCCAACATCTGATCCTCCGTGACTTCAGATGCTTGAGATATTGGTTCAGATATGCAGGGGGTAACTGCCGTGCCTTTGGCCTGAAGCCCAAGTCTAGCTTGTGTTCTCAAACTTCTGTCCTCACACTCCTAGCCCAGAAGCCCTCACGTTGGCAATTCCGGATCCCACAATGCAGCACTCTGCCTGACCTCTAGAAAAAATATCTTGCCTAATGAGCTTCCCAGTCACAACAAATGAGGATAAACCTACACGGCACTCGACTGTACCCAAATTATATAGTCTAACCTGGGGACTAATCCACTGTCTGACACAACCTGAGCCCGAACCTCCTGAACAAAAGCCAGGAAGCTGACCGCACAGGGAGCACCTCAGACCTGCCATGGCCTTAGGTAGTCATCTCTTCCCAACTGCGGTTTTCAGGCTTCAGAACATAGACCTTATCTAAAACCACTGCCCAGGGTTAAAAATGATGCAGAAATCAGAACACCTTCCCCATGGCTAGAAACCTTGTGACTGGCATGTTGTCCAAAGTTCAGTGTAGTTGAAACCAGTGTGGCCCATGAGGCCCGGCCCATGTTCGTGAGCCACATTGGTCAAAAACACACATTGTGACACTCAGCCTGAGCCCAGTCCTCAAGTAAGGACTCTCAGCGGCTGGATGAAGAGACAGCATATTGGGCCTGCCATACCCCTTGGCCCCAATTATTAAACATAGTTTGGGTTGTCCATTCACTCTTCCCCAGGGCTCTGCTTTGGAATTCCTCTTTGGTTGGGACACCTGAGGTAACAAACCTGAAAGAAGACCTCCCATACCACAGATTGACGAAAAACTATTGGGACCGGGCCAAATCCAAAGAGAGGAAGATTCGTCCATGGCCCATGAGGCCTCCCCACATTCCACTGCCATCGTTGATACAAAATATAGAGACAAAAGCCTGAGCAAGCGCCTCAGACTCGCTCTTTCTTCATATCCTGAAAGTTCTTCTCATGGTTTGTAGATTGGGCCTGCCATACCTACGTCCCCAAACCTAAGCTGAGTTTGTGTTTTCAGACTTCTGTCCTCAAAGTTCTAGGCCACACACTCCAGGCTGGGGCCCCTGGAGCCACACATTAGGACTGTACCTACGCCATGCATGGGAATTCTGCCCATTCCATTGTCCAAAATCTTAAAAATTAGGAGAACCCTCCAAAGTACCCGAGGCCATCCCAATAGTGTAGGTCTCCCTGGACAAACATGGGCGGTCTGACACCACCTGAGCATCTACCTCCACTCATACCATAGATGGATGTCCCCAGAAAAGAAGATGGAACCAGACAGGACACTAGGCCATAATCGGATCCATTTATTTGGTTTACAAGCATGTCTCCTCAGAAGCCTGGATTCCAATACCAGCATAGGGGGGTTTCCTGAGCACCCATCAGAACAAATCTCGTCTCTGCAAGGAAACTTGTGCATGGGAGCTATGTCAAAAGCTTAGGAGAATACTTCAGGGGCCCGAGGCCACTGCCCCATTCCAAGGCACCCATGGACACAAACACACATTAGGCCCCATCCTCAGGAAAGTGCATTTCAACTCTCCACCCGGTTGCTCCTGCATAGCCATCCGATCTCAAGTGTCTTTTGCTAGGAGACAATTGGAATGCAAGGCGGGCTTCCCTTGCATCCATCCTCAATCGGTGCTCTGGAGTCTTTCCCTATGGGATGACCTGGAGCTGCGCAAAAGTTCTCAATTTTCCCACAGAAGGAATCCTTAAAGGGGGCATCCCACAACTCCCACCGTGGGAAAACCTCCATGACCTTGAGACTCCGCTCCGTTCATGAAGGGCAGTCATTCACAGAAATTCCAACCTGAGCCATCCTCTGATCCTAGCCGTGACTTCATTTGCTTGAGATATTGGTTCTGATCTGCAGGGGGTACCTGCCGTGCCCTCGGCCTGAAGCCCAAGTCTAGCTTGTGTTCTCAGACTTCTGTCCTCACACGCCTGGCCCAGAAGCCCTCAAGTTTGGCAATTCTGGACTCACAATGCAGCACTCTGCCTGCCCTCTAGAAAAAATATATTGCCTAATGAGCTGCCAGGCACCTCAAAGGAGGATAAACGTACACGGCACTCGACTGTACCCTAATTAAATAGTCTAACCTGGGCACTAATGCACTGTCTGACACAACCTGAGCCAGAACCTCCTGACCAACACCCAGGCAGTTGACCGCACACTGAGCGCATACGAACCGCCAAGGCCTTAGGTCGTCATCTCTTCCCAACTGCGGTTTTCAGGCTTCTGAACCTAGACCTTATCTCCAACCAGTGCCCAGGGTTGAAAATGATGCAGAAATCAGAACTCCTTCGCATGGCAAGAAATCTTGTGATTGGCCTGTTGTCCAAAGTTTAGTGTAGTTGAAACCAGTGTGGCCCATGAGGTCCTGCCCATGCCCGTGGGGCACATTGGTCACAAACACAGATTGTGACCCTCAGCCTGAGCCCAGTCTTCAAGTAAGGCCTCTCAGTGGCTGGATGAAGAGACAGCATATTGGGCCTGCCATGCCCCTAGGCCCCCATTTTTAACCATAGTTTGGGTTGTCCCTTCACTCTTCCCCAGGGCTCTGCTTTGGAATTCCTCTTTGGTTGGGACACCTGAGGTAACAAACCTGAAAGGAGACCTCCCATTCCACAGATTGACGAAAAACAATTGGAACCGGGCCAAATGCACAGAGAGGAAGATTCATCCATGGCCCATGAGGCCTCGCCAAATTACACAGCCATCATTGATACAAAATCCAGAGACAAAATCCTGAGCAAAGGCCTCAGACTCGCTCATTCTTTATATCCAGAAGAGTTCTTCTCATGGTTTGTAAATTGGGCCTGCCATACCTACGTCCCCAACCCTAGCTGAGTTTGTGTTTTCAGACTTCTGTCCTCAAATTTCTGGGCCACACACACTTTAGGCTGGGGCCCCTGGAGCCACACATTAGGACTGTACCTACCCCATGCATGTGAATTCTGCCCATTCCATTGTCCAAAATCGTACAAACTAGGAGAACCCTCCAAAGTACCCGAGGCCATCCCAATAGTGTAGGTCTCCCGGGACAAACAAGGGCGGTCTGACACCAGCTGAGCATCTACCTCCACTCATACCATAGATGGATGTCCCCAGAAAAGAAGATGGAACCAGACAGGACACTAGGCCATAATCGGATCCATTGATTTGGTTTACAGGCATGTCTCCTCAAAAGCCTGGATTCCAATACCATCATAGGGGGGTTTCCTGAGCACCCATCAGAACAAATCTCGTCTCTACAAGGAAACTTGTGCATGGGAGCTATGTCAAAAGCTTAGGAGAATACTTTAGGGGCCCGGTGCCACTGCCCCATTCCAAGGTCCCCATGGACACAAACACACATTAAGCCCCATCCTCAGGAAAGTGCATTTCAACTCTACACCCCGGTTGCTCCTGCACAGCCACCAATCTCAAGTGTCTTTTGCTAGGAGACAATTGGAATGCAAGGCGGGCTTCCCTTGCATCCATCCTAGAACGGTTCTCTGGAGTCTTTCCATATGGGATGTCCTGGAGCTGCACAACAGTTCTCAATTGTCCCGCTGAAGGAATCCTTGAAGGGGGCATCCCACAATTCCCAACGTGAAAAAACCTCCATAGCCAAGAGACTCCGCTCCGTTCATGAAGGGCAGTCATTCACAGAAACTCCAACCTGAGCCATCGGCTGATCCTCGCCATGACTTCATATGCTTGAGATATTGGTTCAGATCTGCAGGGAATATCTGCCGTGCCCTCGGCCTGAAGCCCAAGTCTAGCTTGTGTTCTCAGACTTCTGTCCTCACACTCCTGGCCCAGAAGCCCTCAAGTTTGGCAATTCCGGACTCACAAAGAAGCATTCTGCCTGCCCTCTAGAAAAAATATATTGCCTAATGAGCTGCACAGGCACCTCGAAGGAGGATAAACGTACACGACACTCGACTGTACCCTAATTAAGTAGTGTAACCTGGGCACTAATGCACTGTCTGACACAACCTGAGCCCGAACCTCATGACCAACACCCAGGCACCTGACCGCACACTGAGTACGTCAGACCCGCCATGGCCTTAGGTCGTCATCCCTTCCCAACTGCGGTTTTCAGGATTCAGAAGCTAGACCTTATCTCCAACCACCGCCCAGGTTTGAAAATGATGCAGAAATCAGAACTCCTGACCCATGGCTAGAAACCTTGTGATTGGCATGTTGTCTAAAGTTCATTGTAGTTTAATCCACTGTGTCCCATGTGGCCCCACCCATGCTCGTGGGCCACATTGGTCAGAAACACACATTGTGACCCTCAGCCTGAGCCCAGTTTTCAAGTAAGGCCTCTCAGTGGCTGGATGAAGAGACAGCATATTGGGCCTGCCATGCCCCTAGGCCCAAATTTTTAAACATAGTTTGGGTTGTCCCTTCACTCTTCCCCAGGGCTCTGCTTTGTAATTCCTCTTTGGTTGGGACACCTGAGGTAACAAACCTGAAAGGAGACCTCCCATACCACAGATTGACGAAAAACTATTGGGACCGGACCAAATCCACAGAGAGGAAGATTCGTCCATGTCCCATGAGGCCTCCCCACATTCCACGGCCATCGTTGATACAAAATATAGAGACAAAAGCCTGAGCAAGCGCCTCAGACTCGCTCTTTCTTCATATTCTGAAGAGTTCTTCTCATGGTTTGTAGATTGGGCCTTCCATAACTACGTACCCACACCTAAGCTGAGTTTGTGTTTTCAGACTTATGTCCTCAAAGTCCTGGGCCAGACACGCTCCAGGGTGGGGCCCCTGGAGCCACACATTAGGAATGTGCCTATCCAATCCATGGGAATTCTGCCCATTCCATTGTCCAAAATCTTACAAATTAATAGAACCCTCCCAAGTCCCCGAGGCCATCTCAATAGTGTAGGTCTCCCGGGTCAAAAAAGGGCGGACTGACACCAGCTGAGTATCTACCTCCACTCATACAATAGATGGATGTCCCCAAAGAATAGATTGAACCAGAGAGGACCCTAGGCCATAATCGGATCCATTGCTTTGGTTTACAGGCATGTCTCCTCAAAAGTCTGGATTCCATTTCCAGCATAGGGGGTTTCCTGAGGCACCCCTCAGAACAAATCTCGTCTACACAAGGAAACTTGTTCATGGGAGCTATGTCAAAAGCTTAGGAGAATACTTCAGGGTCCCGGTGCCACCGCCCCAATCTAAGGCCCCCATGGACACAAACACACATTAGGCCCCATCCTCAGGAAAGTCCATTTCACCTCAGCCACCCCGGTTGCTTCCACAGAGCCATCACATCTCAACTCTCTTGTTGCTAGGAGACAATTGGAATGCGAGGCGGGCTTCCCTGGAATCCATCCTCTAACGGTGCTCTGGAGTCATTCCATATGGGATGTCCTGGAGCTTCCCAACACTTGTCAATTGTCCCGCATAAGGAATCCTTGAAGGGGGCATCCCTGAACTCCCAACGTGGGAAAACCTCCATGGCCTTGAGACTCCGCTACATTCATGAAGGGCAGTCATTCACAGAAATTCCAACCTGAGCCAACGTCTGATCCTCGCCTTGACTTCAGATGCTTGAGATATTGGTTCAGATCTGCAAGGGGTACCTGCCGTGCCCTCGGCCTGAAGACAAAGTCTAGCTTGTGTTCACAGACTTCTGTCCTCACACTCCTGGCCCTGAAGCCGTCAAGATTAGAGATTCCGGACCCACATTGCAGCACTCTGCCTGCACTCTACAAAGAATATATTGCCTAATGAGCTGCCCAGGCACCTTAAATGAGGATAAACCTACACGACACTCGACTGTACCCAAATTATACAGTCTAACCTGGGCACTAATGCACTGTTGACACAACCTGAGCCAGAACCTCCTGACCAACACCCAGGCAGTTGACCGCACACTGAGCGCATACGAACCGCCAAGGCCTTAGGTCGTCATCTCTTCCCAAATGCGGTTTTCAGGCTTCTGAACCTAGACCTTATCTCCAACCAGTGCCCAGGGTTGAAAATGATGCAGAAATCAGAACTCCTTCCCCATGGCAAGAAACCTTGTGATTGGCCTGTTGTCCAAAGTTTAGTGTAGTTGAAACCAGTGTGGCCCATGAGGCCCTGCCCATGCCCGCGGGCCACATTGGTCACAAACACAGATTGTGACCCTCAGCCTGAGCCCAGTCCTCAAGTAAGGCCTCTCAGTGGCTGGATGAAGAGACAGCATATTGGGCCTGCCATGCCCCTAGGCCCCCATTTTTAACCATATTTTGGGTTGTCCCTTCACTCTTCCCCAGGGCTCTGCTTTGGAATTCCTCTTTGGTTGGGACACCTGAGGTAACAAACCTGAAAGGAGACCTCCCATTCCACAGATTGACGAAAAACAATTGGAACCGGGCCAAATGCACAGAGAGGAAGAGCCATCCATGGCCCATGAGGCCTCGCCAAATTACACGGCCATCATTGATACAAAATCCAGAGACAAAATCCTGAGCAAAGGCCTCAGACTCGCTCATTCTTTATATCCAGAAGAGTTCTTCTCATGGTTTGTAAATTGGGCCTGCCATACCTACGTCCCCAACCCTAGCTGAGTTTGTGTTTTCAGACTTCTGTCCTCAAATTTCTGGGCCACACACACTTTAGGCTGGGGCCCCTGGAGCCACACATTAGGACTGTACCTACCCCATGCATGTGAATTCTGCCCATTCCATTGTCCAAAATCGTACAAACTAGGAGAACCCTCCAAAGTACCCGAGGCCATCCCAATAGTGTAGGTCTCCCGGGACAAACAAGGGCGGTCTGACACCAGCTGAGCATCTACCTCCACTCATACCATAGATGGATGTCCCCAGAAAAGAAGATGGAACCAGACAGGACACTAGGCCATAATCGGATCCATTGATTTGGTTTACAGGCATGTCTCCTCAAAAGCCTGGATTCCAATACCATCATAGGGGGGTTTCCTGAGCACCCATCAGAACAAATCTCGTCTCCACAAGGAAACTTGTGCATGGGAGCTATGTCAAAATCTTAGGAGAATACTTTAGGGGCCCGGTGCCACTGCCCCATTCCAAGGCCCCCATGGACACAAACACACATTAAGCCCCATCCTCAGGAAAGTGCATTTCAACTCTACACCCCGGTTGCTCCTGCACAGCCACCAATCTCAAGTGTCTTTTGCTAGGAGACAATTGGAATGCAAGGCGGGCTTCCCTTGCATCCATCCTAGAACGGTTCTCTGGAGTCTTTCCATATGGGATGTCCTGGAGCTGCACAACAGTTCTCAATTGTCCCGCTGAAGGAATCCTTGAAGGGGGCATCCCACAATTCCCAACGTGAAAAAACCTCCATAGCCAAGAGACTCCGCTCCGTTCATGAAGGGCAGTCATTCACAGAAACTCCAACCTGAGCCATCGGCTGATCCTCGCCATGACTTCATATGCTTGAGATATTGGTTCAGATCTGCAGGGAATATCTGCCGTGCCCTCGGCCTGAAGCCCAAGTCTAGCTTGTGTTCTCAGACTTCTGTCCTCACACTCCTGGCCCAGAAGCCCTCAAGTTTGGCAATTCCGGACTCACAAAGAAGCATTCTGCCTGCCCTCTAGAAAAAATATATTGCCTAATGAGCTGCACAGGCACCTCGAAGGAGGATAAACGTACACGACACTCGACTGTACCCTAATTAAGTAGTGTAACCTGGGCACTAATGCACTGTCTGACACAACCTGAGCCCGAACCTCATGACCAACACCCAGGCACCTGACCGCACACTGAGTACGTCAGACCCGCCATGGCCTTAGGTCGTCATCCCTTCCCAACTGCGGTTTTCAGGCCTCAGAAGCTAGACCTAATTCCAACCACCGCCCAGGTTTGAAAATGATGCAGAAATCAGAACTCCTGACCCATGGCTAGAAACCTTGTTTGGCATGTTGTCCAAAGTTCAGTGTAGTTTAATCTACTGTGTCCCATGTGGCCCCACCCATGCTCGTGGGCCACATTGGTCAGAAACACACATTGTGACCCTCAGCCTGATCCCAGTTTTCAAGTAAGGCCTCTCAGTGGCTGGATGAAGAGACAGCATATTGGGCCTGCCATGCCCCTAGGCCCAAATTTTTAAATAGTTTGGGTTGTCCCTTCACTCTTCCCCAGGACTCTGCTTTGGAATTCCTCTTTGGTTGGGACACCTGAGGTAACAAACCTGAAAGGAGACCTCCCATACCACAGATTGACGAAAAACTATTGGGACCGGACCAAATCCACAGAGAGGAAGATTCGTCCATGTCCCATGAGGCCTCCCCACATTCCACGGCCATCGTTGATACAAAATATAGAGACAAAAGCCTGAGCAAGCGCCTCAGACTCGCTCTTTCTTCATATTCTGAAGAGTTCTTCTCATGGTTTGTAGATTGGGCCTTCCATACCTACGTACCCACACCTAACCTGAGTTTGTGTTTTCAGACTTATGTCCTCAAAGTCCTGGGCCAGACACGCTCCAGGGTGGGGCCCCTGGAGCCACATATTAGGAATGTGCCTACCCAATCCATGGGAATTCTGCCCATTCCATTGTCCAAAATCTCAGAAATTAGGAGAAACCTCCAAAGTCCTCGAGGCCATCTCAATAGTGTAGGTCTCCCGGGTCAATAAAGGGCGGACTGACACCAGATGAGCATCTACCTCCACTCATACCATAGATGGATGTCCCCAGAGAATAGATTGGACCAGACAGGACCCTAGGCCATAATCGGATCCATTGCTTTGGTTTACAGGCATGTCTTCTCAAAAGTCTGGATTTCAATTCCAGCATAGTGGGTTTCCTGAGGCACCCATCAGAACAAATCTGGTCTCCACAAGGAAACTTGTTCATGGGAGCTATGTCAAAAGCTTAGGAGAATACTTCAGGGTCCCGTCGCCACCGCCCAAATCTAAGGCCCCCATGGACACAAACACACATTAGGCCCCATCCTCAGGAAATTCCATTTCACCTCAGCGACCCCAGCAGAGCCATCAGATCTCAACCTCCATGGCCTTGAGACTCCGCTCCCTTCATGAAGGGGCAGTGATGCACAGAAAGTCCAACCTGAGCCAACGTCTGATCCTCGCTGTGAATTCAGATGCTTGAGATATTGGTTCAGATATGCATGGGGTAACTGCCGTGCCCTTGGCCTGAAGGGAAAGACTAGCTTGTGTCCTCAGACTTCTGTCCTCACACTCCTGGCCCAGATGCCCTCAAGTTCGGCAATTCTGGACCCACAGTGCAGCACTCTGCCTGCCCTCTAGAAAAAATATCTTGGCTAATGAGATGCCCAGGCAACTCAAATGAAGATAAACCTACACCGCACTTGACAGTACCCAAATTATATAGTCTAACCTCGGAAAAATGCACTGTCTGACACAACCTGAGCCCGAACCTCATGACCAACACCCAGGCAGCTGACAGTACACTGAGCGCATCAGACCCGCCTTAGGTCGTCTCTTCCCAACTGCGGTTTTCAGGCTTCAGAACATAGACCTTATCTCCAACCACTTCTTAGGGTTGAAAATGATGCCGATATCAGAATTCCTTACCCATGGCTAGAAACGTTGTGATTGGCATGTTTCCAATGTTCAGTGTAGTTGAAATCAGTGTGGCCCATGAGGCCCTGCCCATGCCCACGAGCCACATTGGTCACAAACACAGATTGTGACCCTCAGCCTGAGCCCAGTCCTCAAGTAAGGCCTCTCAGTGGCTGGATGAAGAGACAGCATATAGGGCCTTCCATGCCACTAGACCCCAATTTTTAACCATAGTTTGTGTTGTCCCTTCACTCTTCCCCAGGGCTCTGCTTTGGAATTCCTCTTTAGTTGGGACACCTGAGGTAACAAACCTGAAAGGAGACCTCCCATCCCACAGCTTGACGAAAAACAATTGGGACCGGGCCAAATCCACAGAGAGGAAAATTCGTCCATGGCACATGAGGCCTCCTCACATTCCAGGGCCATCGTTGATACAAAATATAGAGACAAAAGCCTGAGCAAGCGCCTCAGACTCGCTCTTTCTTCATATCTTTAAGAGTTCTTCTCATGGTTTGAAGATTGGGCCTGCCATACCTACGTCCCCAACCCTAGCTGAGTTTGTGTTTTCAGACTTCTGTCCTCAAAGTCCTGGGCCACACACCCTCCAGGCTGGGGCCCCTGGAGCCACACATTAGGATGCTCCCTAACCAACCCATGGGAATTCTGCCCATTCCATTGTCCAAAATCGTACAAATTATGAGACACCTCCAAAGTCCCCGAGGCCATCCCAATAGTGTAGGTCTCCCGGTCAAACAAGGGCGGTCTGACACAAGCTGAGCATCTACCTCCACTCATACCATAGATGGATGTCCCCAGAGAATAGATTGAACCAGACAGGACCCTATGCCATAATCAGATCCATTGTTTGGTTTACAGGCATGTCTCCTCAAAATCCTGGATTCCAATACCAGCATAGGGGGTTACCTGAGGCACCCATCATAACAAATCTAGTCACCACAACAAACTTGTGCATGGGAGCTATGTCAAACCTTAGGAGAATACTTCAGGGTCCCGTTGCCACCGCCCCAATCTAAGGTCCCCATGGACACAAACACACATTAGGCCCCATTCTCAGGAAATTCCATTTCACCTCAGCCACCCGGTTGCTTCCGCAGAGCCATCAGATCTCAACTGTCTTGTTGCTAGGAGACAATTGGAATGCAGGGAGGGCTTCCCTGGCATCCATCCTCGAATGGTGCTCTGGAGTCATTCCATATGAGATGACCTGGAGCTGCCCAACAGGTTCAATTGTCCCGCAGAAGGGATCCTTCAAGGGGGCATCCCACAACTCCAAACGTGGGAAAACCTCCATGGCCGTGAGACTCCGCTCCGTTCATGAAGGGGAAGTCATGCACAGAAACTCCAACCTGAGCCAACGTCTGATCCTCGCCCTGACTTCAGATGCTTGAGATATTAGTTCAAATCTGCAAGGGGTACCTGCCGTGCCCTCGGCCTGAAGCCCAATCTAGCTGTGTTCTCAGACTTCTGTCCTCACACTCCTGGCCCAGAAGCCCTCAAGTTTGGCAATTCCGGATCTACAATGCAGCACTCTGCCTGCCTTCTAGAAAGAATATATTGCCTAATGAGCTGCCCAGGCACCTCAAATGAGAATCAACAACACGGCACTCGACTGTACCCAAATTATATAGTCTAACCTGGGCACTAATGCACTGTCTGACACAACCTGAGCCCGAACCTCCTGACCAACATCCAGGCAGCTGACCGCACACTGATCGCATATGACCTTCCAAGGCCTTAGGTCGTCATCTCTCCCCGACTGCGGTTTTCAAGCTTCAGAACCTATACCTTATCGCAACCACTGCCCATGGTTGAAAATGATACAGAAATCTGAACTCCTTCCCCATGGCTAGAAACCTTGTGATTGTCATGTTGTCCTAAGTTTAGTGTAGATGATACCAGTGTAGCTGATGAGGCCCCGCCCATGCACGCGCGTCATTTGGTCAGAAACACACATTGTGACCCTCAGCCTGAGGCCAGTCCTCAAGTAGGGCCTCTCAGTTTCTGGATGAAGAGACAGCATATTGGGCCTGCCATGCACCTAGGCCCCAATTTTTAACCATAGTTTGGTTTGTCCCTTCACTCTTCCCCAGGGCTCTGCTTTGGAATTCCTCTTTGGTTGGGACACCTGAGGTAACAAACCTGAAAGGAGACCTCCCATCCCACAGCTTGACGAAAAAGAATTAGGACCGGGCCAAATCCACAGAGAGGAGGATTCGTCCATGGCCCATGAGGACTCCCCACATTCCACGGCCATCATTGATACAAAATCCAGAGACAAAAGCCTGAGCAAGCGCCTCAGACTCGCTCTTTCTTCATATTCTGATGAGTTCTTCTCATGGTTTGTAAATTGGGCCTGCCATACTTATGTCCCCAAACCTAAGCTGAGTTTGTGTTTTCAGACTTCTGTCCTCAAACTCCTGGGCCCCACACCCTCCAGCCTGGGGCCCCTGGAGCCACACATTAAGACGCTGCCTACCCAATCCATGGAAATTCTGCCCATTCCATTGTCCAAAATCTTACAAATTAGGAGAACCCTCCAAAGTCTCCAAGGCCATCCCAATAGTGTAGGTCTCCCGGGACAAACAAAGGCGGTCTGACCCCAGCTGAGCATCCACCTCCACTCATACCATAGATGGATAAACCCAGTGAAGAAGATTAAACCAGACAGGACCCTAGGCCATAATCGGATCCATTGCTTTGGTTTACAGGCATGTCTCCTCAAATGCCTGGATTCCAATACCAGCATAGGGGGTTTCCTGAGGCACCCATCAGAACAAAACTCATCTCCCCAAAGAAACTTGAGCATGGGAGCTATGTCAAAGTTAAGGAGAATTCTTCAGGGTCCCGGTGCCACCGCCCCATTCCAAGGCCCCATGGACACAAACACATGTTAGGCCCCTTCCCCGGAAATTCCATTTCAACTCAGCCATCCCGGTTGCTCCCGCAGAGCCATCAGATCTCAACTGTCTTGTTGTTAGGAGACAATTGGAATGCGAGGCGGTCTTCCCTGGAATCCATCCCCTAACGGTGCTCTGGAGGCATTCCGTATGTGATGGGATGTCCTGGAGCTGCCCAACAGGTCTCAATTGTCCCGCACAAGGAATCCTTCAAGGGAGCATCCCACAACTCCCACCGTGGGAAAACATCCATGGCCTTGAGACTCCCTCTGTTCATGAAGGGGCAGTCAAGCACAGAAACTCCAACCTGAGCCAACGTCTGATCCTCGCCTTGACTTCAGATGCTTGAGATATTGGTTCAGAACTGCAGGGGATACCTGTCGTGCCCTCGCCCTGAAACCCAAGTCTAGCTTGTCTTCTCAGACTTCCGTCCTCAAAACCCTGGTCCAGAAGCCCTCAAGTTTGGTAATTCCGGACCCACAATGCAGCACTCTGCCTGATCTCTACAAAAAAAATTTGCCTAATGAGCTGCCCAGGCACATTAAATGAGGATAAACATACACAGCACTCGACTTTACCCAAATTATATAGTCTAACATGGGCACTAATGCACTGTTGGACACATCTGAACCCGGACCTCCTGACCAACACCCAGAAAGCTGACCGCACCCTGAGCACATAAGACCCGCCATGGCCTTAGGTCATCATCTCTTCCCTATCTCAGTTTTCAGGCGTCAGAACCGAGACCTTATCTACAATCACTGCCCAGGCGTGAGTGTAATGCAGAAATCAGAACTCCTCCTTACCCATGGCAAGAAACCTTGTGGTTGGCACGTTGTCCAAAGTTCAGTGTAGGAGAAACCAGCATTCACCCTGAGGCCTCGCCCATTCTTGAGTGCGACGAGGGCATAAACACGCATTGTGACCCTCAGCATGAGTCCTGTCCTCTAGTAAGTCCTCTCAGTGGCTGGACCTTTAGATGCCATAATGGTCTTGACATGTCCCTAGGCCCCAATTTTTAAGCAGATTTCTGATTGTCCAGTCGCCCCTCCCCAGGGCTCTACTCTGGAATCCCTCATTTGGTGGGACACCTGAGGTTAAAAAAGAAAACAACAACAAAAAAAAAAACGGACTTCTGCCATCCCACAGAATCACCTCAAACTCTTTGGACGGGGCCAAACCACCAGAGAGTAAGACTCGTCCATTTCCCATGAAGTCACCCAGAATATTCACGACCATGAGTGACACGATATCCAGAGACAAAAACTTGAGCAAGAGCCTCACACTAGCCCTTTTTTCAAATCCTGAAGAGTTCTCCTCATGGTTTGTAGATCAGTCCTGCCATACCTATGACCCTAAACATAAGCCGAGGTTGTGTTTTCAGACAACTGTCCAAACAGCCCTGGCCTACACAACCTACAGGCTCAGGGCCCTGGAGCCAAACCTGAGGACTGTACTTGCCCTCTCCAAGGGAATTGTGTGTGCCCATTCCAATGGCCACAACCCTTCTAATAGGATAAAACTCCAAAGTCCCTGATCCATCTCAATAGTGGTGGCTTCCCAGGAAAAAAGGGGCAATCTGAGCCCATCTGAGCACCTACCTGCACTCAGACCCATAGACAGATGTCCCCAGAGGTAAAAAGGAAAGAACATGCCCCTAGGCACGAATCAGATCCATTGCTTTGGTTTCCAGGCATCTCTCCTCAGAGGCCTGGATTTCAAAATCAGCATATAGCTGTTTCTTGACTCACCGAGCAGAAAACATCTCATCTACACATGGGAAACTTGCACGTTGGAGCTGTGTCAATGCCTCTGATTAGGAGAACCCTTTAGGGTCCCAGTGCCACCGCTTCATTCCAAGGTCTCCATAGACACAAAAGCACATTAAGACCCATACCCAGGGGTGTACATTTCAACTCAGCGTCCTCGGTTGCTCCCCACAGATCCAGGAGATCTAACCTGTCTTCTTGCTAGGAGACAATTGGAATGCGAGTTGGGCTACCCAGCCATCCATCCTTAGAACCCTGCTCAGAATCATTGGCCTGGAGTCAAATAACAGGTCTCAATTGTCCTGCAGAAGACACTTTGCAGTTTGGAGCTTCTCACAACTCCCATCGTGGGAAAACCCCCATGGCCTCGTGATGCTACCCCTTTATGAAGGGGCCATCATGGACAGAAACTCCAACCTGAGCGATCGTCTGATCCTCGCCCTGACTTCAGATGCACAAGATCTCGATTCAGGTCTGTAGATTGTGCCTGCCATGGCCTCACCCAGAAACCTAACCTTAGCTTTTGTTCTCAGACTACTGTCCTCAGACTACTGGCCCACAAGCCGTCCAGTTTGGCAATCCAGAACTACAATGCAGCACTCTGCCTGCCCTCCAGAAGAAAAGCATTGCCCTCTGGGGCTACCCAGTAACCACAAGTGAGGATCAACCTGCACCTGCCTTGGCTGTACCCCAAATTCATAGGCTGACCAGGGCACTAATGCCCTTTCTGACACAGCCTGAGCCTGGACCTCCTGGCCCCACCCAGACAGCTTCCGGCACACTGAGAACATCGAGGCGCCATGGCCTTAGGGCATCATCTCTTCAAAACCTCGGTTTTCAGGCTTCAGAATCTAGACCTTATCTCCAATCACTGCCCAGGGTTGAACGTGATGCAGAAATCAGAACTCCTTCCCCATGGCAAGAAACCCTGTGGTTGGCATGTTGTCCAACGTTCAGTGTAGTTGAAGCCAGTGTGGCCCATGAGGCCCCGCCCATGCTCTTGGACCACATTGGTCACAAACACAATTTGTGACCCTCAGCCTGAGCCCAGTCCACAAGTAAGGCCACTCAGTGGCAGGATGAAGAGATAGCATATTGGGCATGCCATGCCCCTAGGCCCCAATTTTG
Source organism: Mustela nivalis (assembly GCF_964662115.1). NCBI lineage: Eukaryota > Metazoa > Chordata > Mammalia > Carnivora > Mustelidae > Mustela > Mustela nivalis. The sequence continues at coordinate 2,216,730 of NW_028136531.1, read as the reverse complement.
AACCATAGTTCGGGTTGTCCCTTCAGTCGTCCCCAAGGCTTTGCTTTGGAATTCCTCTTTTGGTGGGACACCTGAGGTAACAATACTAAAAGGAGTCCTTCCATCCCACGGATTGACGAAAAACAATTGGGAATCGGGGCAAATCCTCAGAGACGGAGATTCGTCCATGGCCCATGAGGCCTCCCCGACATTGTATGGCCATCGCTGATACAAAATCCAGAGACAAAAGCCTGAGCAAGCGTCTCAGACTCGCACTTTCTTCATATCCTGAAGAGTTCTTCTCATGGTTTGTAGATCGGGCCTGCCATACCTACGTCCCCAAACCTAAGCTGAGTTTGTGTGTTCAGACTTCTGTCCTCAAAGTCCTGGGCCACACACTCTCCAGGCTGGGGACCCTGGAGCCACACATTAGGACTGTGCCTACCAATCCATGGGAATTCTGCCCATTCCATGGTCCAAAATCGTACAAATTAGGAGAAACCTCCAAAGTCCCTGAGGCCATCCCAATAGTGTAGATCGACCGGAACAAACAAGGGCTGTCTGACACCAGCTGATAATCTACCTCCACTCATACCATAGATGGATGTTCCCAGAGAAGAAGATTGAACCAGACAGGACCCTAGGCCATAATAGGAACCCTTGTCTTGGTTTACAGGCATGTCTCCTCAAAAGCCTGATTCCAATACGAGCATAGGGGTTTTCCTGAGGCACCCATCAGAACTCATCTCGTCTCCACAAGGAAACCTGTGCATGGGAGCTATGTCAAAAGCTTAGGAGAGTACTTCAAGTTCCTGGTGCCACCGACCCATTCCAAGGCCCTCATGGACACAAAAACACATTAGGACCCATCCTCAGAAAGTCCATTTCAACTCGGCCACCCCGGTTGCTCCCGCAGAGCCATCAGATCTAAACTGTCTTGTTGCTAGGAGACAATTGGAATGCGAGGCGGGCTTCCAAGGCATCCATCCTCGAACGGTGCTCTGGAGTCATTTCATATGGGATGTCCTGTAGCTGTCCAACAGGTCTCAATTGTCTGGCAGAAGGAATCCTTGAAGGGGGCATCCCTCAACTCCCAACGTGGGAAAACCTCAATGGCCTCGTGATTCCGCTCCCTTCATGAAGCGGGCGTCATGCACGGAGACTCCAAACTGAGCCAACGTCTGATCCTCCCCCTGACTTCAGATGCATAAGATATTGGTTCAGATCTATAGGAGGTACCTGCCGTGCCCTCGCCCTGAAACACAAGTCTAGCTTGTCTTCTTAGACTTCCGTCCTCACACTCCTGGTCCCGAAGCCCTCAACTTTGGCAATTCAGGACCCACAATGCAGCACTCTGCCTGATGTCTAAAAAAAAATTATTGCCTAATGAGCTGCCCAGGCACCTTAAATGAGGATAAACCTACACAGCACTCGACTTTACCCAAATTATATAGTCTAACCTGGACACTAATGCACTGTCGGAGAAAACCTGAGCCCGGATATCCTGACCAACCCCCAGAAAGCTGACCGCACCCTAAGCACATTAAGACCCACCATGGCCTTAGGTCATCATCTCTTCCCTATCTCAGTTTTCAGGCTTCAGAACCGAGACCTTAGCTCCAATCACTGTCCAAGCGTGAGTGTAATGCAGAAATCAGAACTCCTCCTTACCCATGGCAAGAAACCTTGTGGTTGGCACGTTGTCCAACGTTCAGTGTAGGAGAAACCAGCATTCACCCTGAGGCCTCGCCCATTCTTGAGTGCAACGAGGGCATAAACACGCATTGTGACCCTCAGCATGAGTCCTGTCCTCTAGTAAGTCCTCTCAGTGGCTGGACCATTAGATAACATAATGGTCTTGACCTGTCCCTAGGCCCCAATTTTAACCAGATTTCTGATTGTCCAGTCGCCCCTCCCCAGGGCTCTACTCTGGAATCCCTCATTTGGTGGGACACCTGAGGTTAATAAAGAAAACAACAACAACAAAAAAACGGACTTCTGCCATCCCACAGAATGACCTCAATCTCTTTGGACGGGGCCAAACCACCAGAAAGTAAGACTCGTCCATTTCCCATGAAGTCACCCAGAAATTTCACGACCATGAGTGACACGATATCCAGAGACAAAAACTTGAGCAAGAGCCTCACACTCGCCCGTTTTTCAAATCTCGAAGAGTTCTCCTCATGGTTTGTAGATCAGTCCAGCCATTCCTATGACCCGAAACATAAGCTGAGGTTGTGTTTTCAGACAACAGTCCAAACAGCCCTGGCCTACAAAACCTGCAGGCTCAGGGCCCTGGAGCCAAACCTGAGGACTGTACTTGCCCTCTCCAAGGGAATTGTGTGTGCCCATTCAATGGCCACAACCCTTCTAATAGGATAAACCTCCAAATTCCCTGATCCATCTCACTTGTGCTGGCTTCCCAGGACAAAAAGGGGCTATCTGAGCCCATCTGTGCACCTACCTGCACTCAGACCCATAGACAGTTGTCCCCAGAGGTAAAGAGGAAAGAACAGGCACCTAGGCACTAATCAGATCCATTGCTTTGATTTCCAGGTATCTCTCCTCAGACGCCTGGATTTCAAAACCAGCAATGGATTTTTCTGACTCACCATTCAGAAAACATCTCATCTACACATGCTAAACTTGCACGTTGGAGCTGTGTCAAAGCCTCTGTTTAGGAGAGCCCTTCAGGGCCCCAGTGCCACCGCTTCATTCCAAGGTCTCCATACACACAAAAGCACCTTAGGACCCATCCCCAGGAGAGTCCATTTCAACTCAGCCTCCTCGGTTGATCCCCCAGATCAAGCAAATCTAACCTGTCTTGTTGCTAGGAGACAATTGGAATGCGAGGTGGGCTACCCAGCCATGCATCCTTAGAACCCTGCTCAGAATCATTGGCCTGGAGCCAAACAACAGGTCTCAATTGTCCTGCAGAAGACACTTTGCAGTTTGGAGCTTCTCACAAATCCCATCGTGGGAAAACCCCCATGGCCTCTTGAGGCTCCTCCTTCATGAAGGGGCCATCATGGACAGAAACTCCAACCCGAGCGATCGTCTGATCCTCGCCCTGACTTCAGATGCACAAGATCTCGATTCAGGTCTGTAGATTGTGCCTGCCATGGCCTCACCCAGAAACCTAACCTTAGCTTTTGTTCTCAGACTACTGTCCTCAGACTACTGGCCCACAAGCCCTCCAGTTTGGTAATCCAGAACTACAATGCAGCACTCTGCCTGCCCTCCAGAAGAAAAGCATTGCCCTCTGGGGCTACCCAGTAACCCCTAGTGAGGATCAACCTGCACCTACCTTGGCTGTACCCCAAATACATAGGCTGACCAGGGCACTAATGCCCTTTCTGACACAGCCTGAGCCTGGACCTCCTGGCCCACCTAGACAGCTGGCAGCACACTGAGAACATCGAGCCGCCATCGCCTTAGGTTGTCATCTCTTCCCAACCTCGGTTTTCAGGCTTCAGAATCTAGACCTTATCTCCAATCACTGCCGAGGGTTGAACGTGATGCAGAAATCAGAACTCCTTCCCCATGGCAAGAAACCTTGTGGTTGGCATGTTGTCCAACCTTCAGTGTAGTTGAAGCCAGTGTGGCCCATGAGGCCCCGCCCATGCTCTTGGGCCACATTGGTCACAAACACACATTGTGACCCTCAGCCTGAGCCCAGTCCCCAAGTAAGGCCACTCAGTGGCAGAATGAGGAGATAGCATATTGGGCTTGCCATGCCCCTAGGCCCCAATTTTCAACCACAGTTCTGGTTGTCCCTTCAGTCGTCCCCAAGGCTTTGCTTTGGAATTCCTCTTTTGGTGGGACACCTTAGGTAACAATACTGAAAGGAGTCCTTCCATCCCACGGATTGACGAAAATCGTTTGGGAATCGGGGCAAATCCTCAGAGAGGAAGATTCGTCCATGGCCCATGAGGCCTCCCCGACATTTAACGGCCATCGCTGATACATAATCCAGAGACAAAAGCCTGAGCAAGCGCCTCAGACTCGCACTTTCTTCATATCCTGAAGAGTTCTTCTCATGGTTTGTAGATCAGGCCTGCCATACCTACGTCCCCAAACCTAAACTGAGTTTGTGTGTTCAGACTTCTGTCCTCAAAGTCCTGGGCCACACACTCTCCAGGCTGGGTACCCTGGAGCCACACATTAGGACTGTGCCTACCAATCGATGGGAATTCTGCCCATTCCATGGTCCAAAATCGTACAAATTAGGAGAAACCTCCAAAGTCCCTGAGGCCATCCCAATAGTGTAGATCGACCGGAACAAACAAGGGCTGTCTGACACCAGCTGATAATCTACCTCCACTCATACCATAGATGGATGTTCCCAGAGAAGAAGATTGAACCAGACAGGACCCTAGGCCATAATAGGAACCCTTGTCTTGGTTTACAGGCATGTCTCCTCAAAAGCCTGATTCCAATACGAGCATAGGGGTTTTCCTGAGGCACCCATCAGAACTCATCTCGTCTCCACAAGGAAACCTGTGCATGGGAGCTATGTCAAAAGCTTAGGAGAGTACTTCAAGGTCCTGGTTCCACCGACCCATTCCAAGGCCCTCATGGACACAAAAACACATTAGGACCCATCCTCAGGAAAATCCATTTCAACTCGGCCACCCCGGTTGCTCCCGCAGAGCCATCAGATCTAAACTGTCTTGTTGCTAGGAGAAAATTGGAATGCGAGGTGGGCTTCCCAGGCATCCATCCTCGAACGGTGCTCTGGAGTCATTTCATATGGGATGTCCTGGAGCTATCCAACAGGTCTCAATTGTCGCGCAGAAGGAATCCTTGAAGGGGGCATCCCACAACTCCCAACGTGGGAAAACCTCAATGGCCTCGAGATTCCCGTCCATTCATGAAGCGGGCGTCATGCACGGAGACTCCAAACTGAGCCAACGTCTGATCCTCCCCCTGACTTCAGAAGTATAAGATATTGGTTCAGATCTGCAGGAGGTACCTGCGTTGCCCTCGCCCTGAAACGCAAGTCTAGCTTGTCTTCGTAGACTTCCGTCCTCACACTCCTGGTCCCGAAGCCCTCAAGTTTGGCAATTCCGGACCCACAATGCAGCACTCTGCCTGCTCTCTAAAAAAAAATTATTGCCTAATGAGCTGCCCAGGCACCTTAAATGAGGATAAACCTACACAGCACTCGACTTTACCCAAATTATATAGTCTAACCTGGGCACTAATGCACTGTCAGACACAACCTGAGCCCAGACCTACTGACCAACACCCAGAAAGCTGACCGCACTCTGAGCACATAAGACCCGCCATGGCCTTAGGTCATCATCTCTTCCCTACCTTAGTTTTCAGGCTTCAGAACCGAGACCTTATCTACAATCACGGCCCAGGGTTGAGTGTGATGCAGAAATCAGAACTCCTCCTTACCAATGGCAAGAAACCTTGTGGTTGGCACGTTGTCCAACGTTCAGTGTAGGAGAAACTAGCATTCACCCTGAGGCCTCGCCCATTCTTGAGTGCGACGAGGGCATAAACACGCATTGTGACCCTCAGCATGAGTCCTGTCCTTTAGTAAGTCCTCTCAGTGGCTGGACCATTAGATGCCATAATGGTCTTGACATGTCCCTAGGGCCCAATTTTAACCAGATTTCTGATTGTCCAGTCGCCCCTCCCCAGGGCTCTACTCTGGAATCCCTCATTTGGTGGGACACCTGAGGTTAATAAAGAAAACAACAACAACAAAAAAACGGACTTCTTCCATCTCACAGAATGACCTCATACTCTTTGGACGGGCACAAACCACCAGAGAGTAAGACTCGTCCATTTCCCATGAAGTCACCCAGAAATTCCACGACCATGAGTGACACGATATCCAGAGACAAAAACTTGAGCAAGAAAATCACACTCACCCTTTTTTCAAATCTCGAAGAGTTCTCCTCATGGTTTGTAGATCAGTCCAGCCATTCCTATGACCCGAAACATAAGCCGAGGTTGTGTTTTCAGACAACTGTCCAAACAGCCCTGGCCTACACAACCTACAGCCTCAGGCCCCTGGAGACTAACCTGAGGACTGTACTTGCCCTCTCCAAAGGAATTGTGGGTGCCCATTCCGATGGCCACAACCCTTCTAATAGGATAAACCTCCAAAGTCCCTGATCCATCTCAATAGTGGTGGCTTCCCAGGACAAAAAGGGGCAATATGAGCCCATCTGAGCACCTACCTGCACTCAGACACATAGACAGATGTCCACAGAGGTAAAAAGGAAAGAACAGGCCCCTAGGCACTAATCAGATCCATTGCTTTGGTTTCCAGGCAACTCTCCTCAGACGCCTGGATTTCAAAACCAGCAATGGCTTTTTCTTGACTCACCCATCAGAAAACGTCTCATCTACACATGAGAAACTGGCACATTGGAGCTGTGTCAAAGCCTCTATTTAGGAGAACCCTTCAGGGTCCCAGTGCCACCGCTTCATTCCAAGGTCTCCATACACAAAAAAGCACATTAGGACCCATCCCCAGGAGAGTACATGTCAACACATCCTCCTCGGTTGCTCCCCCATATCCAGCAGACCTAACCTGTCTTGTTGCTAGGAGACAATTGGAATGCGAGGTGGGCTACCCAGCCATTCATCCTTAGAACCCTGCTCAGAATCATTTGCCTGGAGCCAAACAACAGGTCTCATTTGTCCTATTGGGAATTCTGGGGCCACAATGAAGCACTCTGCCTGCCTCCCATAAGAAAAACATTGTCTATGGTGCTGCCCAGAAACGCCAAATGAGGATCAAACTGCTTGGCCCTCGGCAACACCCCAATTGCATAGGCTACCTTAAACACTGATGCTCTGTCGCAAATAGCCTGAGCCCAGACATTCCAACAGACACCGACACAGCTGGCTGCAAACCCAGCACATTGGACCTGCCACTGCCTTAGGCTACCATCCATTCCCAACCTGGGTTTTCAGTCATCGGAACCTAGACCTTATCTCCAATCCCTACACAGGGGGAAACCTGATGCACAAGTCAGAACCCCTCCTTGCCCATGGCAAAAAATCTTGCTGCAAGCAGTGAGTCAAAACTTCAGTGTAGGAGAAAACGGCATGGCCCATGAGGCCACAACCATGCGTGAGGCCCGCCTTGGGCACAAACACACATTGTGACCCTCAGCGTGAGTACCTTATTCAAGTAACGCCTCTCACTGACTGGACCATGAGCCCACATATGTGGCTTGCCTTGCCCATAGGCACCCAGGACTAACTAGATGGTGTGTATTCCAGTTGAGGGAACCCACTGCTGTGCTCTAGACTCCTGCTCCTGGGGGGTCCACTGTAGCAGAAAACAGTACTCTTCCCTTCCCACAGAATGAACCCAAACACTTGGGAGCTTGGACAATCCCCCGAGAGGAAGGCTCTTCCTCGGCCCCTGAAGCAACCCCTACCCTGAACAGCCACTGTGAACGCAACACCCAGAGACAAAAGCCTGAGCGACTGCCTCCCACTTGCCCTCCTTTGATATCCAGAGGATCTCCCCTCACGGACTGGAGATCAGGCCTGCCATTACCTTGGCCCCTAGTTGAGCCAAGTTTGCTTTTTCAGACATCTCCCCCCACAGCCCTGGCAAACATAGCCTATAGGCTGGGTCCTCTAGAGCCATACCACAGGACCGTGCCTGTTGTCTCCTGGGAAACTGTGTCCATTCCTTTGGACACACACCTCCAGAATATGAGAAACCTCAAGGCCCCCGAGGACATCCCACTACTGGGAGCCTCCCTGGACACACAGGGGCATTCGGACCCCAGCTGAGCAGCTACATCCATGAAGGCATGCACACAGATGTCAACAGATAGAAGGTTGAGCCGGACAGGCCCTTAGGCCGTAATCTCAACTCTTGCTTTGGTTTCCAGGTGTCACTCCTCAGAGGCTTTGGTTCGAAGAACAGGATATGGGGCTTTCCTGAGGCACTGAACAGAACTCCTCTCGTCTCCACATGGGAAGCTTCCTTGTTGGAGCCGTGTCAACACCTCAGCTTGGAGAATCCTGCAGAGTCCCTGAGCCACCTTCACATTCCTAGGTCTCCCAGGCCACCAAGCCACAGTAGAACTCATCTTCAGGAGGGTCCATTTCAACTATCCCCTCTGGGTAGCTCACCCAGGGGCCCGCAGATTGAGCCTGCCTTGTCCTGACTAAAGAGTGGGAATATGAGGTGGCGTTCCCAGGCATCCATGCTTAGACACCAGCTCTCAAGTCTTTCCGTATGGGGCCTCCTGGAACCATCCAATAGGACTCGACTGTCGTGCAGAAGGAAACCCTGAGGTTTGGAGTAGTTCACAAATGCCATCATAGGCAAACCTCCCTGGCCTCACCCACACCCTTCAGGAAGAGGCCATGCTGGACAAAAACTCTAGCCTGGGGCACGTCTCATAGTTGACATGACTTCAGTGCAGGAGATCTCGATTCAGCCTCTGCAGAGTGGGCCTGCCGTGCCCTCGGTCCCAAACCTCACGCTACCTTGTGTTTTCAGACTTCCTTCCTCAGACTCCTGGCAAACAAGCCCTCCGGACTAGGAACTCCAGAACCACAACCCAGCCCAGTGTCTGCCCAACGGAAGAAAAACGTTTCCCTGTGGGGCTCTCCAGAATACCCAGATGCGAATCAATCTGCCCGGGCCTCGACGGTACCTGAACTGGATAGGCTGCTCTGGGCACTCATGCTCTGTCTGACTCAGCCTGAAGCCAGATGTCCAGACAGACAAGGAGAAAGCTGGTCGCACACCCAGCACTTCGGACACGCCATGGTCTTATGCCGTCACCACATCCTAACCTTTGTTTTCAGATATCTGAACCTAGACATTATATCAATTCTCCACACAGCTGGGTATCGCAAACACAAAACAGAACTCCTCCTTCCACATGGCTGTAAAGCTTGCTCTTGCATGGAGTCACACCTTCAGGGTGGGAGAAACCTTCATGGCCCCTGATGCCACGCCCAAACTTGAGTGCTGCTTGGGCACAAATTCACACTGTGACCCTCAGCATGAGCCCCATGTCAAAGAAAGGCCTGTCAGGGCCTGGACCAAGAGCCCGCATATGGGGCTTGCCAAGCCCCTATGCACCCAATCCTCACCAGGGTTTGAGTTTTCCAGTCGCCCGGCCCGTACCTGGGGCTCTGTTTTGGAATCCATTTCTTGGAGAGACACATGAGCCAGACAACACGATTCCACCCTTCCCACAAAATGACCCCAAACTTTTGGGTTTTAGGACAAATCCCCAAAAAGGGATACTCGTGAACAGTCCCTGAGGCCACCCCTACAATCCACGGCAATCCCGGACACAACATCCAGAGATTAAAGCGTAAGGAACGCCTCCCACTCGCACTTGTTACAGAGGCGCAGGAGCTTCCTCTCGGGCTGTACATCCGGCCTGCCGTACCCTAGGTGCCACTCATAAGCTGAGTTTGTGTTTTCAGACTTCTCTGCCCACAGCCTGGACCCACACAACCTCCAGGCTAGGGCCTCTGGAGCCACAGCGAAAGATTGTGCCTGTCCTCTCCAAGGAAAGTGTGCCCAATCCATTGACCACAACCCTACAGGTTAGGGAACAGCTCCAAGGCCCCTGAGGCCATCAATAGTGTAGGCCACCCTGGACTAAGTGGGGCTCTCTGACACCAGCGGAGCAAGTATCTACACTTAGACTCTCAGACAGTGTCCCCAGAGACAGAAGGTTGAAATAGACAGGCCCCCAGTCCCTAATCTGAACCTTAGCTTTGGTTTCCATGTGTCCGTCCTCAGAGGACTGTTTTCGTAGACCAGCATACACGGCTCTTCCGAGGCACCAAACCAAACCTCTCTCGTCTCCACATGGGGAGCTTTCTTACTGGGGATGTATCAAACCCTTCGGGTAGGAGAGTTAAGCAGGGCCACTGAACAACCAGCACATTCCAAGGTCTCCATGGACCCAAACGCACATTATGACGCATCCTCAGGAGAGGCCATTTCAACTCAGCCCCCTGGGAAGCATGCCCCAGAGGCAGCAGATCAAACATATCTTGTCGCTAATGGCCAATGGGAATGCGAGGCATGCTGTATAGGGATCCATCCTTCGAACCCTGCTCTCCAGTCCTTCCGTATGGTATGTCCTGGAGCCATGCAACAGGACACGAATGTCCGGCAGAAGGAAACCTTGTGATTTGGGGAAACCTCCAAACTCAGCGAGGGAAAACTTCCTTGGCCTCATGAGGCCCCCATTCATGAAGGTGCCATCATGGACACATACTGCAGCCTCAGCCAACGTCTGATCCTCAGCCTGACTTCAGAAGCAGGAGATTTTGATTCAGCCTCTGCAGAGTGGGCCTGCTCTGCCCTGGGCACCAATCCTCACCCTAGCTTGTGTATTCAGACTTCCGTCCTCACACTCCTGGCCCACAAACCCTCCCTACTGGGAATTCTGGGGCCACAATGAAGCACTCTGCCTGCCTCCCAGGAGAAAAACAATGTCTATGGTTCTGCCCAGAAACCACAAATGAGGATCAAACTGCTTGGCCCTCGGCAACACCCCAATTGCATAGGCTACCTTAAACACTGATGCTCTGTCGCAAATAGCCTGAGTCCAGACATTCCAACAGACACCGACACAGCTGGCTGCACACCCAGCACATTGGACCCGCCACTGCCTTAGGCCACCATCCATTCCCAACCTGGGTTTTCAGTCATCGGAACCTAGACCTAATCTCCAATCCCTGCACAGGGGGGAACCTGATGCACAAGTCAGAACCCCTCCTTGCCCATGGAAAGAAACCTTGCTGCTGGCAGTGAGTCAAACCTTCAGTGTCGGAGAAAACGGCATGGCCCATGAGGCCACACCCATGCGTGAGGGCCTCCTTGGGCACAAACACACATTGTGACCCTCAGCGTGAGTACCTTATTCAAGTAACGCCTCTCACTGACTGGACCAAGAGCCCACATATGTGGCTTGCCTTGCCCATAGGCACCCAGGACTAACTAGAAGGTGTGTATTCCAGTAGAGGGAACCCACTGCTGTTCTCTAGACTCCTGCTCCTGGGGGGTCCACTGTAGAAGAAAACAGTACTCTTCCCTTCCCACAGAATGAACCCAAACACTTGGGAGCTTGGACAATCCCCCGAATGGAAGGCTCTTCCTCGGCCCCTAAAGCAACCCCTACCCTGAATGGCAACAGTGAACGCAACACCCAGAGACAAAAGCCTGAGCGCCTGCCTCCCACTGGCCCTCCTTTGATATCCAGAGGATCTCCCCTCACGGACTGGAGATCAGGCCTGCCATTACCTTGGCCACTAGCTGAGCCAAGTTTGCTTTTTCAGACATCTGTCCCCACAGCCCTGGCAAACACAGCCTCTAGGCTGGGTCCTCTGGAGCCATACCACAGGACCGTGCCTGTTTTCTCCTGGGAAACTGTGTCCATTCCTTTGGACACACACCTCCAGAATATGAGAAACCTCAAGGCCCCCGAGGACATCCCACGACTGGGAGCCTCCCTTGACACACAGGGGCATTCAGACACCAGCTGAGCAGCTACCTCCACGAAGACATGCACACAGATGTCAACAGATAGAAGGTTGAGCCGGACAGGCCCTTAGGCCGTAATCTCAACTTTTGCTTTGGTTTCCAGGTGTGACTCCTCAGAGGCTTTGGTTCGAAGAACAGGATATGGGGCTTTCCTGAGGCACTGAACAGAACTCCTCTCGTCTCCACATGGGAAGCTTCCTTGTTGGAGCCGTGTGAAACACCTCAGCTTGGAGAATCCTGCAGAGTCCCTGAGCCACCTCCACATTCCAAGGTCTCCCAGGCCACCAAGCCACAGTAGGACTCATCATCAGGAGAGTCCATTTCAACACTCCCCTCTGGGTAGCTCACCCAGGAGCCTGCAGATTGAGCCTGCCTTGTCCTGACTAAAGAGTGGGAATATGAGGTGGCGTTCCCAGGCATCCATGCTTAGACACCTGCTCTCGAGTCTTTCCGTATGGGGCCTCCTTGAACCATCCAATCGGACTCGACTGTCGTGCAGAAGGAAACCCTGAGGTTTGGAGTAGTTCACAAATCCCATCGTAGGCAAACCTCCCTGGCCACATTGAAGCACCCACACCCTTCAGGAAGAGGCCATGCTGGACAAAAACTCTAGCCTGGGGCACGTCTCATAGTTGACATGACTTCAGTGCAGGAGATCTGGTTTCAGCCACTGCAGAGTGGGCCTGCCGTGCCCTCGGTCCCAAACCTCACGCAACCTTGTGTTTTCAAGACTTCCTTCCTCAGACTCCTGGCAAACAAGCCCTCCGGACTAGGAACTCCAGAACCACAACCCAGCCCAGTGTCTGCCCAACGGAAGAAAAACGTTTCCCTGTGGGGCTCTCCAGAAAACCCAGATGAGAATCAACCTGATCGGGCCTCGACGGTACCCGAGCTGGATAGGCTGCTCTGGGCACTCATGCTCTGTCTGACTCAGCCTGAAGCCAGACGTCCAGACAGACAAGGAGACAGCTGGCCGCACACCCAGCACTTCTGACACGCCATGGTCTTATGCCGTCACCACTTCCTAACCTTCGTTTTCAGATATCTGAACCTAGACATTATATCAATTCTCCACACAGCTGGGTATCGCAAGCACAAAACAGAACTCCTCCTTCCCCATGGCGGTCAAGCTTTATCCTGGCATGGAGCCACACCTTCAGGGTGGGAGAAACCTTCATGGCCCCTGATGCCACGCCCAAACTTGAGTGCTGCTTGGGCACAAATTCACACTGTGACCCTCAGCATGAGCCCCATGTCAAAAAAAGGCCTGTCAGGGCTTGGACCAAGAGCCCGCATATGGGGCTTGCCAAGCCCCTATGCACCCAATCCTCACCAGGGTTTGAGTTTTCCAGTCGCCCCGCCCGTACCTGGGGCTCTGCTCTGGAATCCCTTTCTTTTTGAGACACATGAGCCAGACAACACGACTCCATCCTTCCCACAAAATGACCCCAAACTCTTGGGAGCTGGGACAATTCCCCAGAGAGTGATACTCGTCCACAGTCCCTGAGGCCACCCCTCCAATCCACGGCTATCCCGGACACAACATCCAGAGACAAAAGCCTGAAGGAACGCCTCCCACCCGCCCTTCTTTCAGAGGCCCAGGAGCTCCCTCTCGGGCTGTACATCCGGCCTGCCATACCCTAGGCGCCCCTCATAAGCTGAGTTTCTGTTTTCAGACTTATGTGCCCACAGCCTGGACCTACACAACCTCCAGGCTAGGGCCTCTGGAGCCACAGCGAAAGATTGTGCCTGCCCTCTCCAATCCATTGACCACAACCCTACAGGTTAGGGAAAAGCTCCAAGGCCCCTGAGGCCATCAATAGTGTAGGCCACCCTGGACTAAGAGGGGCTCTCTGACACCAGCGGAGCAAGTATCTACACTTAGACTCTCAGACAGTGTCCCCAGAGACAGACGGTTGAAATGGACAGGCCCCCAGGCCCTAATCTGAACCTTAGCTTTGGTTTCCATGTGTCCGTCCTCAGAGGACTGTTTTCGTAGACCAGCACACGGGGCTTTTCCGAGGCACCAAACCAAACCTCTCTCGTCTCCACATGGGGAGCTTTCTTACTGGGGAGGTATCAAACCCTTCAGGTAGGAGAGTTCCGCAGGGCCACTGAACAACCAGCACATTCCAAGGTATCCATGGACCCAAACGCACATTATGACGCATCCTCAGGAGAGGCCATTTCAACTCAGCCCCCTGGGAAGCGTGCCCCAGGGCAGCAGATCAAACATATCTTGTCGCTAATGGCCAATGGGAATGCGAGGCATGCTGTACAGGGATCCATCCTTCGAACCCTGCTCTCCAGTCCTTCCGTATGGTATGTCCTGGAGCCATGCAACAGGACTCGAATGTCCCGCAGAAGGAAACCTTGTGATTTGGGGAAACCTCCAAACTCAGCGTGGGAAAACTTCCTTGGCCTCATGAGGCCCCCGCTTCATGAAGGTGCCATCATGGACACATACTGCAGCCTCAGCCAACGTCTGATCCTCAGCCTGACTTTAGAAGCAGGAGATTTTGATTCAGCCTCTGCAGAGTGGGCCTGCTCTGCCCTGGGCTCCAATCCTCACCCTAGTATGTGTTTTCAGACTTCCGTCCTCACATTCCTGGCCCACAAACCCTCCCTACTGGGAATTCTGGGGCCACAATGAAGCACTCTGCCTGCCTCCCAGGAGAAAAACATTGTCTATGCTGCTGCCCAGAAACCACAAATGAGGATCAAACTGCTTGGCCCTCGGCAACACCCCAATTGCATAGGCTACCTTAAACACTGATGCTCTGTCGCAAATAGCCTGAGTCCAGACATTCCAACAGACACCGACACAGCTGGCTGTACACCCAGCACATAGGACCCGCCACTGCCTTAGGCCACCATCCATTCCCAACCTGGGTTTTCAGTCATCGGAACCTAGACCTAATCTCCAATCCCTGCACAGAGGGGAACCTGATGCACAAGTCAGAACCCCTCCTTGCCCATGGAAAGAAACCTTGCTGCTCGCAGTGAGTCAAACCTTCAGTGTCGGAGAAAACGGCATGGCCCATGAGGCCACACCCATGCGTGAGGGCCTCCTTGGGCACAAACACACATTGTGACCCTCAGCGTGAGTACCTTATTCAAGTAACGCCTCTCACTGACTGGACCAAGAGCCCACATATGTGGCTTGCCTTGCCCATAGGCACCCAGGACTAACTAGAAGGTGTGTATTCCAGTTGAGGGAACCCACTGCTGTTCTCTAGACTCCTGTTCCTGGGGGGTCCACTGTAGCAGAAAACAGTACTCTTCCCTTCCCACAGAATGAACCCAAACACTTGGGAGCTTGGACAATCCCCCGAGAGGAAGTCTCTTCCTCGGCCCCTGAAGCAAACCCTACACTGAACGGCCTCTGTGAACGCAACACACAGAGAAAAAAGCCTGAGCGCCTGCCTCCCACTTGCCCTCCTTTGATATCCAGAGGATCTCCCCTCACGGACTGGAGATCAGGCCTGCCATTACCTTGGCCCCTAGCTGAGCCAAGTTTGCTTTTTCAGACATCTGTCCCCACAGCCCTGGCAAACACAGCCTCTAGGCTGGGTCCCCTGGAGCCATACCACAGGACCCTGCCTGCTGTCTCCTGGGACTCTGTGTCCATTCCTTTGGCCACACACCTCCAGAATATGAGAATCCTCAAGGACCCCGAGGACATCCCACTACTGGGAGCCTCCCTTGACACACAGGGGCATTCGGACACAAGCTGAGCAGCTACCTCCACGAAGGCATGCACACAGATTTCAACAGAGTTAGAAGGTTGAGGCGGACAGGCCCTTAGGCCCTAATCTCAACTCTTGCTTTGGTTTCCAGGTTTCACTGCTCAGAGGCTTTGGTTCGAAGAACAGGATATGGGGCTTTCCTGAGGCACTGAACAGAACTCCTCTCGTCTCCACATGGGAAGCTTCCTTGTTGGAGCCGTGTCAACACCTCAGCTTGGAGAATCCTGCAGAGTCCCTGAGCCACCTCCACATTCCAAGGTCTCCCAGGCCACCAAGCCACAGTAGGACTCATCTTCAGGAGAGTCAGTTTCAACTCTCCCCTCTGGGTAGCTCACTCAGGAGCCTGCAGATTGAGCCTGCCTTGTCCTGACTAAAGAGTGGGAATATGAGGTGGCGTTCCCAGGCATCCATGCTTAGACACCAGCTCTCAAGTCTTTCCGTATGGGGCCTCCTGGAACCATCCAATAGGACTCGACTGTCGTGCAGAAGGAAACCCAGAGGTTTGGAGTAGTTCACAAATGCCATCATAGGCAAACCTCCCTGGCCTCACCCACACCCTTCAGGAAGAGGCCATGCTGGACAAAAACTCTAGCCTGGGGCACGTCTCATAGTTGACATGACTTCAGTGCAGGAGATCTCGATTCAGCCTCTGCAGAGTGGGCCTGCCGTGCCCTCGGTCCCAAACCTCACGCTACCTTGTGTTTTCAGACTTCCTTCCTCAGACTCCTGGCAAACAAGCCCTCCGGACTAGGAACTCCAGAACCACAACCCAGCCCAGTGTCTGCCCAACGGAAGAAAAACGTTTCCCTGTGGGGCTCTCCAGAATACCCAGATGCGAATCAATCTGCCCGGGCCTCGACGGTACCTGAACTGGATAGGCTGCTCTGGGCACTCATGCTCTGTCTGACTCAGCCTGAAGCCAGATGTCCAGACAGACAAGGAGAAAGCTGGTCGCACACCCAGCACTTCGGACACGCCATGGTCTTATGCCGTCACCACTTCCTAACATTTGTTTTCAGATATCTGAACCTAGACATTATATCAATTCTCCACACAGCTGGGTATCGCAAACACAAAACAGAACTCCTCCTTCCACATGGCTGTCAAGCTTGCTCTTGCATGGAGTCACACCTTCAGGGTGGGAGAAACCTTCATGGCCCCTGATGCCACGCCCAAACTTGAGGGCTGCTTGGGCACAAATTCACACTGTGACCCTCAGCATGAGCTCCATGTCAAAGAAAGGCCTGTCAGGGCCTGGACCAAGAGCCCGCATATGGGGCTTGCCAAGCCCCTATGCACCCAATCCTCACCAGGGTTTGAGTTTTCCAGTCGCCCGGCCCGTACCTGGGGCTCTGTTTTGGAATCCATTTCTTGGAGAGACACATGAGCCAGACAACACGATTCCACCCTTCCCACAAAATGACCCCAAACTTTGGGGTTTTAGGACAAATCCCCAAAAAGGGATACTCGTGAACAGTCCCTGAGGCCACCCCTACAATCCACGGCAATCCCGGACACAACATCCAGAGATTAAAGCGTAAGGAACGCCTCCCACTCGCACTTGTTACAGAGGCGCAGGAGCTTCCTCTCGGGCTGTACATCCGGCCTGCCGTACCCTAGGTGCCACTCATAAGCTGAGTTTGTGTTTTCAGACTTCTATGCCCACAGCCTGGACCCACACAACCTCCAGGCTAGGGCCTCTGGAGCCACAGCGAAAGATTGTGCCTGTCCTCTCCAAGGAAAGTGTGCCCAATCCATTGACCACAACCCTACAGGTTAGGGAACAGCTCCAAGGCCCCTGAGGCCATCAATAGTGTAGGCCACCCTGGACTAAGTGGGGCTCTCTGACATCAGCGGAGCAAGTATCTACACTTAGACTCTCAGACAGTGTCCCCAGAGACAGAAGGTTGAAATGGACAGGCCCCCAGTCCCTAATCTGAACCTTAGTATTGGTTTCCATGTGTCCGTCCTCAGAGGACTGTTTTCGTAGACCAGCATACAGGGCTCTTCCGAGGCACCAAACCAAACCTCTCTCGTCTCCACATGGGGAGCTTTCTTACTGGGGATGTATCAAACCCTTCGGGTAGGAGAGTTAAGCAGGGCCACTGAACAACCAGCACATTCCAAGGTCTCCATGGACCCAAACGCACATTATGACGCATCCTCAGGAGAGGCCATTTCAACTCAGCCCGCTGGGAAGCGTGCCCCAGAGGCAGCAGATCAAACATATCTTGTCGCTAATGGCCAATGGGAATGCGAGGCATGCTGTATAGGGATCCATCCTTCGAACCCTGCTCTCCAGTCCTTCCGTATGGTATGTCCTGGAGCCATGCAACAGGACTCGAATGTCCGGCAGAAGGAAACCTTGTGATTTGGGGAAACCTCCAAACTCAGCGTGGGAAAACTTCCTTGGCCTCATGAGGCCCCCATTCATGAAGGTGCCATCATGGACACATACTGCAGCCTCAGCCAACGTCTGATCCTCAGCCTGACTTCAGAAGCAGGAGATTTTGATTCAGCCTCTGCAGAGTGGGCCTGCTCTGCAGTGGGCACCAATCCTCACCCTAGCTTGTGTATTCAGACTTCCGTCCTCACACTCCTGGCCAACAAACCCTCCCTACTGGGAATTCTGGGGCCACAATGAAGCACTCTGCCTGCCTCCCAGGAAAAAAACAATGTCTATGGTGCTGCCCAGAAACCACAAATGAGGATCAAACTGCTTGGCCCTCAGCAACACCCCAATTGCATAGGCTACCTTAAACACTGATGCTCTGTCGCAAATAGCCTGAGTCCAGACATTCCAACAGACACCGACACAGCTGGCTGCACACCCAGCACATTGGACCCGCCACTGCCTTAGGCCACCATCCATTCCCAACCTGGGTTTTCAGTCATCGGAACCTAGACCTAATCTCCAATCCCTGCACAGGGGGGAACCTGATGCACAAGTCAGACCCCTCCTTGCCCATGGAAAGAAACCTTGCTGCTGGCAGTGAGTCAAACCTTCAGTGTCGGAGAAAACAGCATGGCCCATGAGGCCACACCCATGCCTGAGGGCCTCCTTGGGCACAAACACACATTGTGACCCTCAGCGTGAGTACCTTATTCAAGTAACGCCTCTCACTGACTGGACCAAGAGCCCACATATGTGGCTTGCCTTGCCCATAGGCACCCAGGACTAACTAGAAGGTGTGTATTCCAGTAGAGGGAACCCACTGCTGTTCTCTAGACTCCTGCTCCTGGGGGGTCCACTGTAGAAGAAAACAGTACTCTTCCCTTCCCACAGAATGAACCCAAACACTTGGGAGCTTGGACAATCCCCCGAATGGAAGGCTCTTCCTCGGCCCCTAAAGCAACCCCTACCCTGAACGGCAACTGTGAACGCAACACCCAGAGACAAAAGCCTGAGCGCCTGCCTCCCACTTGCCCTCCTTTGATATCCAGAGGATCTCCCCTCACGGACTGGAGATCAGGCCTGCCATTACCTTGGCCACTAGCTGAGCCAAGTTTGCTTTTTCAGACATCTGTCCCCACAGCCCTGGCAAACACAGCCTCTAGGCTGGGTCCTCTGGAGCCATACCACAGGACCGTGCCTGTTTTCTCCTGGGAAACTGTGTCCATTCCTTTGGACACACACCTCCAGAATATGAGAAACCTCAAGGCCCCCGAGGACATCCCACGACTGGGAGCCTCCCTTGACACACAGGGGCATTCGGACACCAGCTGAGCAGCTACCTCCACGAAGACATGCACACAGATGTCAACAGATAGAAGGTTGAGCCGGACAGGCCCTTAGGCCGTAATCTCATCTTTTGCTTTGGTTTCCAGGTGTCACTCCTCAGAGGCTTTGGTTCGAAGAACAGGATATGGGGCTTTCCTGAGGCACTGAACAGAACTCCTCTCGTCTCCACATGGGAAGCTTCCTTGTTGGAGCCGTGTGAAACACCTCAGCTTGGAGAATCCTGCAGAGTCCCTGAGCCACCTCCACATTCCAAGGTCTCCCAGGCCACCAAGCCACAGTAGGACTCATCATCAGGAGAGTCCATTTCAACACTCCCCTCTGGGTAGCTCACCCAGGAGCCTGCAGATTGAGCCTGCCTTGTCCTGACTAAAGAGTGGGAATATGAGGTGGCGTTCCCAGGCATCCATGCTTAGACACCTGCTCTCGAGTCTTTCCGTATGGGGCCTCCTGGAACCATCCAATCGGACTCGACTGTCGTGCAGAAGGAAACCCTGAGGTTTGGAGTAGTTCACAAATCCCATCGTAGGCAAACCTCCCTGGCCACATTGAAGCACCCACACCCTTCAGGAAGAGGCCATGCTGGACAAAAACTCTAGCCTGGGGCACGTCTCATAGTTGACATGACTTCAGTGCAGGAGATCTCGATTCAGCCTCTGCAGAGTGGGCCTGCCGTGCCCTCGGTCCCAAACCTCACGCAACCTTGTGTTTTCAAGACTTCCTTCCTCAGACTCCTGGCAAACAAGCCCTCCGGACTAGGAACTCCAGAACCACAACCCAGCCCAGTGTCTGCCCAACGGAAGAAAAACGTTTCCCTGTGGGGCTCTCCAGAAAACCCAGATGAGAATCAACCTGATCGGGCCTCGACGGTACCCGAGCTGGATAGTCTGCTCTGGACACTCATGCT
This sequence comes from Mustela nivalis, assembly GCF_964662115.1. Taxonomy (NCBI): domain Eukaryota; kingdom Metazoa; phylum Chordata; class Mammalia; order Carnivora; family Mustelidae; genus Mustela; species Mustela nivalis. Next base: position 2,196,841 of record NW_028136531.1, on the reverse strand, counting down.
CTGTCTGACTCAGCCTGAAGCCAGACGTCCAGACAGACAAGGAGACAGCTGGCCGCACACCCAGCACTTCTGACACGCCATGGTCTTATGCCGTCACCACTTCCTAACCTTCGTTTTCAGATATCTGAACCTAGACATTATATCAATTCTCCACACAGCTGGGTATCGCAAGCACAAAACAGAACTCCTCCTTCCCCATGGCGGTCAAGCTTTATCCTGGCATGGAGCCACACCTTCAGGGTGGGAGAAACCTTCATGGCCCCTGATGCCACGCCCAAACTTGAGTGCTGCTTGGGCACAAATTCACACTGTGACCCTCAGCATGAGCCCCATGTCAAAAAAAGGCCTGTCAGGGCTTGGACCAAGAGCCCGCATATGGGGCTTGCCAAGCCCCTATGCACCCAATCCTCACCAGGGTTTGAGTTTTCCAGTCGCCCCGCCCGTACCTGGGGCTCTGCTCTGGAATCCCTTTCTTTTTGAGACACATGAGCCAGACAACACGACTCCATCCTTCCCACAAAATGACCCCAAACTCTTGGGAGCTGGGACAATTCCCCAGAGAGTGACACTCGTCCACAGTCCCTGAGGCCACCCCTCCAATCCACGGCTATCCCGGACACAACATCCAGAGACAAAAGCCTGAAGGAACGCCTCCCACCCGCCCTTCTTTCAGAGGCCCAGGAGCTCCCTCTCGGGCTGTACATCCGGCCTGCCATACCCTAGGCGCCCCTCATAAGCTGAGTTTCTGTTTTCAGACTTATGTGCCCACAGCCTGGACCTACACAACCTCCAGGCTAGGGCCTCTGGAGCCACAGCGAAAGATTGTGCCTGCCCTCTCCAAGGAAAGTGTGCCCAATCCATTGACCACAACCCTACAGGTTAGGGAAAAGCTCCAAGGCCCCTGAGGCCATCAATAGTGTAGGCCACCCTGGACTAAGAGGGGCTCTCTGACACCAGCGGAGCAAGTATCTACACTTAGACTCTCAGAGAGTGTCCCCAGAGACAGACGGTTGAAATGGACAGGCCCCCAGGCCCTAATCTGAACCTTAGCTTTGGTTTCCATGTGTCCGTCCTCAGAGGACTGTTTTCGTAGACCAGCACACGGGGCTTTTCCGAGGCACCAAACCAAACCTCTCTCGTCTCCACATGGGGAGCTTTCTTACTGGGGAGGTATCAAACCCTTCAGGTAGGAGAGTTCCGCAGGGCCACTGAACAACCAGCACATTCCAAGGTATCCATGGACCCAAACGCACATTATGACGCATCCTCAGGAGAGGCCATTTCAACTCAGCCCCCTGGGAAGCGTGCCCCAGGGCAGCAGATCAAACATATCTTGTCGCTAATGGCCAATGGGAATGCGAGGCATGCTGTACAGGGATCCATCCTTCGAACCCTGCTCTCCAGTCCTTCCGTATGGTATGTCCTGGAGCCATGCAACAGGACTCGAATGTCCCGCAGAAGGAAACCTTGCGATTTGGGGAAACCTCCAAACTCAGCGTGGGAAAACTTCCTTGGCCTCATGAGGACCCCGCTTCATGAAGGTGCCATCATGGACACATACTGCAGCCTCAGCCAACGTCTGATCCTCAGCCTGACTTTAGAAGCAGGAGATTTTGATTCAGCCTCTGCAGAGTGGGCCTGCTCTGCCCTGGGCTCCAATCCTCACCCTAGTATGTGTTTTCAGACTTCCGTCCTCACATTCCTGGCCCACAAACCCTCCCTACTGGGAATTCTGGGGCCACAATGAAGCACTCTGCCTGCCTCCCATAAGAAAAACATTGTCTATGCTGCTGCCCAGAAACCACAAATGAGGATCAAACTGCTTGGCCCTCGGCAACACCCCAATTGCATAGGCTACCTTAAACACTGATGCTCTGTCGCAAATAGCCTGAGTCCAGACATTCCAACAGACACCGACACAGCTGGCTGTACACCCAGCACATAGGACCCGCCACTGCCTTAGGCCACCATCCATTCCCAACCTGGGTTTTCAGTCATCGGAACCTAGACCTAATCTCCAATCCCTGCACAGAGGGGAACCTGATGCACAAGTCAGAACCCCTCCTTGCCCATGGAAAGAAACCTTGCTGCTCGCAGTGAGTCAAACCTTCAGTGTCGGAGAAAACGGCATGGCCCATGAGGCCACACCCATGCGTGAGGGCCTCCTTGGGCACAAACACACATTGTGACCCTCAGCGTGAGTACCTTATTCAAGTAACGCCTCTCACTGACTGGACCAAGAGCCCACATATGTGGCTTGCCTTGCCCATAGGCACCCAGGACTAACTAGAAGGTGTGTATTCCAGTTGAGGGAACCCACTGCTATTCTCTAGACTCCTGTTCCTGGGGGGTCCACTGTAGCAGAAAACAGTACTCTTCCCTTCCCACAGAATGAACCCAAACACTTGGGAGCTTGGACAATCCCCCGAGAGGAAGTCTCTTCCTCGGCCCCTGAAGCAAACCCTACACTGAACGGCCTCTGTGAACGCAACACACAGAGAAAAAAGCCTGAGCGCCTGCCTCCCACTTGCCCTCCTTTGATATCCAGAGGATCTCCCCTCACGGACTGGAGATCAGGCCTGCCATTACCTTGGCCCCTAGCTGAGCCAAGTTTGCTTTTTCAGACATCTGTCCCCACAGCCCTGGCAAACACAGCCTCTAGGCTGGGTCCCCTGGAGCCATACCACAGGACCCTGTCTGCTGTCTCCTGGGAAACTGTGTCCATTCCTTTGGCCACACACCTCCAGAATATGAGAATCCTCAAGGACCCCGAGGACATCCCACTACTGGGAGCCTCCCTTGACACACAGGGGCATTTGGACACAAGCTGAGCAGCTACCTCCACGAAGGCATGCACACAGATTTCAACAGAGTTAGAAGGTTGAGGCGGACAGGCCCTTAGGCCCTAATCTCAACTCTTGCTTTGGTTTCCAGGTTTCACTGCTCAGAGGCTTTGGTTCGAAGAACAGGATATGGGGCTTTCCTGAGGCACTGAACAGAACTCCTCTCGTCTCCACATGGGAAGCTTCCTTGTTGGAGCCGTGTCAACACCTCAGCTTGGAGAATCCTGCAGAGTCCCTGAGCCACCTCCACATTCCAAGGTCTCCCAGGCCACCAAGCCACAGTAGGACTCATCTTCAGGAGAGTCAGTTTCAACTCTCCCCTCTGGGTAGCTCACTCAGGAGCCTGCAGATTGAGCCTGCCTTGTCCTGACTAAAGAGTGGGAATAAGAGGTGGCATTCACAGGCATCCATGCTTAGACACCTGCCCGTACCTGGGGCTCTGTTCTGGAATCCCTTTATTGGAGAGACACATGAGCCAGACAACACGACTCCACCCTTCACACAAAATGACCCCAAACTCTTGGGAGCTGGGACAAATCCCCCGAGACGGATACTCGTCCACAGTCCCTGAGGCCACCCCTCGAATTCATGGCTATCCCGGACACAACATCCAGAGACAAAAGCCTGAAGGAACGCCTCTCACTCGCCCTTCTTTCAGAGGCCCAGGAGCTCCCTCTCGGGCTGTCCATCCGGCCTGCCATACCCTAGGCGCCACTCATAAGCTGAGTTTGTGTTTTCAGACTTCTGTGCCCACAGCCTGGACCCACACGACCTCCAGGCTAGGGCCTCTGGAGCCACAGAGAAACATTGTGCCTGCCCTCTCCACGGAAAGTGTGCCCAATCCATTGAACACAACCCTACAGGTTAGGAAAAAGCTCCAAGGCCGCTAAGGCCATCAATAGAGTAGGCCACCCTGGACTAAGTGGGGTTCTCTAACACCAGCGGAGCAACTATCTCCACTTAGACTCTCAGACAGTGTCCCCAGAGACAGACGGTTGAAATGGACAGGCCCCCAGGCCCTAATCTGAACCTTAGCTTTGGTTTCCATGTGTCCGTCCTCAGAGGACTGTTTTCGTAGACCAGCACACGGGGCTTTTCTGAGGCACCAAACCAAACCTCTCTCGTCTCCACATGGGGAGCGTTCTTACTGGGGATGTATCAAACCCTTCAGGTAGGAGAGTTCCGCAGGGCCACTGAACAACCAGCACATTCCAAGATCTCCATGGACCCAAACGCACATTATGACGCATCCTCAGGAGAGGCCATTTCAACTCAGTTCCCTGCGTCGTGTGCCCCAGAGGCAGCAGATCAAACATATCTTGTCGCTTATGGCCAATGGGAATGTGAGGCATGCTGTACAGGGTTCCATCCTTCGAACCCTGCTCTCCAGTCCTTCCGTTGGGTATGTCCTGGAACCATGCAACAGGACTCGAATGTCCCGCAGAAGGAAACCTTGTGGTTTGGGGCAACCTCCAAACTCAGCGTGGGAAAACTTCCTTGGCCTCATGAGGCCCCCACTTCATGAAAGTCCCATCATGGACACATACTCCAGCCTCAGCCAACGTCTGATCCTCAGCCTGACTTCAGATGCAGGAGATTTTGATTCAGCCTCTGCAGAGTGGGCCTGCTCTGCCCTGGGCCCCAATCCTCACCCTAGCTTGTGTTTCCAGACTTCCGTCCTCACACTCCGGGCCCACAAACCCTCCCTACTGGGAATTCTGGGGCCACAATGAAACACTCTGCCTGCCTCCCAGGAAAAAAACCTTGTCTATGGTGCTGCCCAGAAACCCCAAATGAAGATCAAACTGCTTGGCCCTCGCAACACGCCAATTGCATAGGCTACCTTAAACACTGATGGTCTGTTGCAAATAGCCTGAGCCCAGACCTTCCAACAGACACCGACACTGCTGGCTGCACACCAAGCACATTGGACCCGCCACTGCCTTAGGCCACCATCCATTCCCAACTTGGGTTTTCAGTCATCAGAACCTAGATCTTATCTCCAATCCCTGCACAGGGGGGAACCTGATGCACAAGTCAGAACTCCTCCTTCCCCATGGCAAGATACCTTGCTGCTGGCAGTTAGTCAAATCTTCAGTGTAGGAGAAAACGGCATGGCCCATGAGGCCACGCCCAAGCGTGAGGGCCGCCTTGGGCACAAACACACATTGTGACCCTCAGCGTGAGTACCTTATTCAAGTAACGGATCTCAGTGACTGGACCAAGAGCCCACATATGTGGCTTGCCATGCCCATAGGCACCCAGGACTAACGAGATGGTGTGTATTCCAGTTAAGGCAACCCATTGCTGTGCTATAGAGTCCCTCTCCTGGGTGGTCCCCTGTGGCTGAAAACAGTATTCTTCCCTTCCCACAGAATGAACCCAAACACTTGGGAGCTTGGACAATCCCCCGAGAAGAAGTCTCTTCCTCGGCCCCTGAAGCAACCCCTACCCTGAATGGCCTCTGTAAACTCAACACTCAGAGACAAAAGCCTGAGCGACTGCCTCCCACTTGCCCTCCTTTGATATCCAGAGGATCTCCCCTCTCGGACTGGAGGCCTGCCATTACCTTGTCCCCTAGCTGAGCCAAGTTTGCTTTTTCAGACATCTGTCCCCACAGCCCTGGCAAACACAGCCTCTAGGCTGGGTACCCTGGAGCCATACCACAGGACCGTGCCTGCTGTCTCCTGGGAAACTGTGTCCATTCCTTTGGCCACACACCTCCAGAATATGAGAATCCTCAAGGACCCCGAGGACATCCCACTACTGGGAGCCTCCCTGGACACACAGTGGCATTCGGACACAAGCTGAGCAGCTACCTCCATGAAGGCATGCACAGAGATTTCAACAGAGTTAGAAGGTTCAGCTGGACAGTCCCTTAGACCCTAATCTCAACTCTTGCTTTGTTTTCCAGGTGTCACTCCTGAGAGGTTTTGGGTCGAAGAACAGGATATGGGGCTTTCCTGAGGCACTGAACAGAACTCCTCTCATCTCCACATGGGAAGCTTCCTTGTTAGAGCCGTGTCAAACACCTCAGCTTGGAGAATCCTGCAGAGTCCCTGAGCCACCTCCACATTCCAAGGTCTCCCAGGCCAACAAGCCACAGTAGGACTCATCTTCAGGAGAGTCCATGTCAACTCACCGCTCTGTCTACCTCACCCAGGAGACCGCAGATTGAGCCTGCCTCGTCCTGACTAAAGAGTGGGAATATGAGGTGGCGTTCCCAGGCATCCATGCTTAGACCCCTGCTCTCGAGTCTTTCCGTATGGGGCCTCCTGGAACCATCCAATAGGACTCGACTGTCGTGCAGAAGGAAACCTTGAGGTTTTGAGTAGTTCACAAATCCCATCGTAGGCAAACCTCCCTGGTCTCATGAAGCCCACACACACTTCCGGAAGAGGCCATGCTGGACAAAACCTCTAGCCTGAGGCACGTCTCATAGTTGACATGACCTCAGTGCAGGAGATCTCGATTCAGCCTCTGCAGAGTGGGCCTGCCGTGCCCTCGGTCCCAAACCTCACGCTAGCTGGTGTTTTCAGACTTCCTTCCTCAGACTCCTGGCAAACAAGCCCTCCGGACTAGGAACTCCAGAACCACAACCCAGCCCAGTGTCTGCCCAACGGAAGAAAAACTTTTCCCTGTGGGGCTCTCCAGAAAACCCAGATGAGGATCAACCTGCTCGGGCCTCGACGGTACCCGAACTGGATAGGCTGCTCTGGGCACTCATGCTCTGTCTGACACAGCCTGAATCCAGACGTCCAGACAGACAAGGATGCAGCTGGCCGCACACCCAGCTCTTCAGACTCGTCATGGTCTTATGCCGTCACCTCTTCCTAACCTTGGTTTTCAGATATCTGAACCTAGACATTATATCAATTCCCCAAACAGATGGCTATCGCAAGCACAAACAAACTCCTCCTTCCCCATGGCTGTAAAGCTTGCTCTTCTCTGGAGTCACACCTTCAGGGTGGGAGAAACCTTTATGCCCATTGAAGCCATGCCCAAATTGAGTGTTGCTTTTACACAAATTCACACTGCGACCCTCAGCATGAGCCCCATGTCAAAGAAAGGCCTGCCAGGGCCTTGACCAAGAGCCCGCATATGGGGCTTGCCAAGCCCCTATGCACCCTATCCTCACCAGGGTTTGAGTTTTCCAGTCGCCCCGCCCACACCTGCGGCTCTGATCTGGAATCCCTTTCTTGGAGAGACACATGAGCCAGACAACACGACTCCACCCTTCCCACAAAATGACCCCAAACTCTTGGGAGCTGGGACAAATCCCCAGAGAGGGATACTCGTCCACAGTCCCTGAGGCCACCCCTCCAATCCACGGCTATCCCGGACACAACATTCAGAGACAAAAGCCTGAAGGAACACCTCCCACTCGCCCTTGTTTCAGAGGCCCAGGAGCTCCCTCTCGGGCTGTACATCCGGCCTGCCATACCCTAGCGCCAATCATAAGCTGAGTTTGTGTTTTCAGAATTCTGTGCCCACAGCCAGGACCCACACAACCTCCAGGCTAGGGCCTCTGGAGCCACAGCGAAAGATTGAGCCTGCCCTCTCCAAGGAAAGTGTGCCCAATCCATTGACCACAACCCTCCAGGTTAGGGAAAAGCTCTAAGGGCCCTGAGTCCATCAATAGTGTAGGCCACCCTGGACTAAGAGGGGCTCTCTGACACCAGCGGTGCAACTATCTCCACTTAGACTCTCAGACAGTGTCCCCAGAGACACAAGGTTGAAATAGACAGGCCCCTGGGCCCTAATCTGAACCTTAGCTTTGTTTTCCATGTGTCCGTCCTCAGAGTACTGTTTTCGTAGACCAGCACACGGGGATTTTCTGAGGCACCAAACCAAACCTCTCTTGTCTCCACATGGGGAGCTTTCTTGCTGGGGATGTATCAAACCCTTCAGATAGGAGAGTTCCGCAGGGCCACTGAAAAACCAGCACATTCTAAGGTCTCCATGGACCCAAACGCACATTATGACGCATCCTCAGGAGAGGCCATTTCAACTCAGCCCCCTGGGTAGCGTGCCCCAGTGTCAGCAGATCAAACATATCTTGTCGCTAATGGCCAATGGGAATGCGAGGCATGCTGTACAGGGATCCATCCTTCGAACCCTGCTCTCCAGTCCTTCCGTAGGGTATGTCCTGGAGCCATGCAACAGGACTCGATTGTCCCGCAGAAGGAAACCTTGTGGTTTGGGGCAACCTCCAAACTCAGCGTGGGAAAAATTCCTTGGCCTCATGAGGCCCCCGCTTCATGAAGTTGCTATCATGGACACATACTCCAGCCTCAGCCAACGTCTGATCCTCAGCCTGACTTCAGATGCAGGAGATTTTGATTCCGCCTCTGCAGAGTGGCCCTGCTCTGCCCTTGGCTCCAATCCTCACCCTAGCTTGTGTTTTCAGACTTCCGTCCTCTCACTTCTGGCCCACAAACTCTCCCTTCAGGGAATTCTGGGGCCACAATGAAGCACTCTGCCTTACTCCCAGGAGAAAAACATTGTCTATGGTGCTGCCCAGAAACCCCAAATGAGGATCAAACGGCTTGGCCCTTAGCAACACACCAACTGCATAGGCTACCTTAATCACTGATGCTCTGTCACACACTGAGCACGTCAGAACCGCCATGGCCGTAGGTCGTCATCTCTTCCCAACTGCGGTTTTCAGGCTTCAGAACATAGAACTTATCTCCAACCACTGCCCAGGGTTGAAAATGATGCAGAAATCAGAGCTCCTTCCCCATGGCTAGTAACCTTGTGACTGGTATGTTGTCCATAGTTCAGTGTAGTTGAAACCAGTGTGGCCCATGAGGCCCCGCCCATGCTCGCGGGCCACATTGGTAAAAACACACATTGTGACCCTCAGCCTGAGCCAGTCCTCAAGTAAGGCCTCTCATTGTCTGGATGAAGAGACAGCATATTGGTCCTGCCATGCCCCTAGGCTCCAAATTTTAACCATAGTTTGGGTTGTCCCTTCACTCTTCCCCAGGGCTCTGCTTTGGAATTCCTCTTTGGTTGGGACACCTGAGGTATCAAACCTGAAAGGAGACCTCCCATCCCACAGACTGACGAAAAACAATTGGGACCGGCCAAAACCACAGAGAGGAAGATTCGTCCATGGCCCATAAGGCCACCCCACATTCCTCGGCCATCCTTGATACTAAATATAGATACAAAAGCCTGAGAAAGCGCCTCAGACTCGCTCTTTCTTCATATCCTGAAGAGTTCTTCTCATGGTGTGTAGATTGGGCCTGCCATACCTACATCCCCACACCAAAGCTGAGTTTGTGTTTTCAGACTTCTGTCCTCAAAGTACTGGGCCACACACCCTCCAGGCTGGGGCCCCTGTAGCCACACATTAGAAATGTGCCTACCCAATCCATGGTAATTCTGCCCATTCCATTGTCCAAATTCGTACGGATTAGGAGAACCCTCCAAAGTCCCCGAGGCCATCCCAATAGTGTAGGTCTCCCAGGTCAAACAAGGGCGGACTGATACCAGCTGAGCATCTACCTCCACTCATACCATAGATGGATGTCCCCAGAGAATAGATTGAACAAGACAGGACCCTAGGCCCTTATCAAATCCATTGCTTTGGTTTACAGGCATGTCTCCTCAAAAGCCTGGATTCCAATTCCAACATACGGAAATTCCTGAGGCACCCATCAGAACAAATCTCGTCTCCAAAGGATATTGTGCATGTCTTCAGAACATAGAACTTATCTCCAACCACTACCCAGGGTTGAAAATGATGCAGAAATCAGAGCTCCTTCCCCAAGGCTAGTAACCTTGTGACTGGCATGTTGTCCAAAGTTCAGTGTAGTTGAAACCAGTGTGCCCATGAGGCCCCGCCCATGCTCGCGGGCCACATTGGTCAAAAACACACATTGTGACCCTCAGCCTGAGCCCAGTCCTCAAGTAAGGCCTCTCAGCTGCTGGATGAAGAGACAGCATATTGGGCCTGCCATGCCCCTAGGCCCCAATTTTTAACCATAGTTTGGGTTGTCCCTTCACTCTTCCCCAGGGCTCTGCTTTGTAATTCCTCTTTGGTTGGGACACCTGAGGTAACAAACCTGAATGGAGACCTCCCTTCCCACAGAATGACGAAAAACAATTGGGACCGGGCCAAATCCACAGAGAGGAAGATTCGTCCATGGCCCATAAGGCCTCCCCACATTCCTCGGCCTTGGTTGATACAAAATATAGAGACTAAAGTCTGAGCAAGTGTCTCAGACTTGCTCTTTCTTCATATCCTGAAGAGTTTTTCTCATGGTTTGTAGATTGGGCCTGCCATACCTACGTCCCCAACCTAAGCTGAGTTTGTGTTTTCAGACTTCTGTCCTCAAAGTTCTGGGCCACACACTCCAGGCTGGGGCCCCTGGAGCCACACACTAGGACTGTACCTACGCCATGCATGGGAATTCTGCCCATTCCATTGTCCAAAATCGTACAAATTAGGAGAACCCTCCAAAGTACCCGAGGCCATCCCAATAGTGTAGGTCTCCCTGGACAAACATGGGCGGTCTGACACCAGCTGAGCATCTACCTCCACTCATACCATAGATGGATGTCCCTAGAGAAGAAGATGGAACCAGACAGGACACTAGGCCATAATCGGATCCATTGATTTGGTTTACAAGCATGTCTCCTCAGAAGCCTGGATACCAATACCAGCATAGGGGGGTTTCCTGAGAACCCATCAGAACAAATCTCGTCTCCGCAAGGAAACTTGTGCATGGGAGCTATGTCAAAAGCTTAGGAGAATACTTCAGGGGCCCGGTGCCACTGCCCCATTCCAAGGCACCCATGGACACAAACACACATTAGGCCCCATCCTCAGGAAAGTGCATTTCAACTCTCCACCCCGGTTGCACCTGCATAGCCATCCGATCTCAAGTGTCTTTTGCTAGGAGACAATTGGAATGCAAGGCGGGCTTCCCTTGCATCCATCCTCGAACGGTGCTCTGGAGTCTTTCCATATGGGATGTCCTGGAGCTGCGCAACAGTTCTCAATTGTCCCGCAGAAGGAATCCTTGAAGGGGGCATCCCACAACTCCCACCGTGGGAAAACCTCCATGGCCTTGAGACTCCACTCCGTTCATGAAGGGCAGTCATTAACAGAAACTCCAACCTGAGCCATCATTTGATCCTCGGCGTGACTTCATTTGCTTGAGATATTGGTTCCGATCTGCAGGGGGTACCTGCCGTGCCTTCGGCCTGAAGCCCAAGTCTAGCTTGTGTTCTCAGACTTCTGTCCTCACAAGCCTGGCCCAGAAGACCTCAAGTTTGGCAATTCTGGACTGACAACGCAGCACTCTGCCTGGCCTCTAGAAAAAATATATTGCCTAATGAGCTGCCAGGCACCTGAATGGAGGATAAACGTACACGGCACTCGACTGTATCTAAATTAAATAGTCTAACCTGGGCACTAATGCACTGTCTGACACAACCTGAGCCCGAACCTCCTGACCAACACCAAGGCACGTGACCGCACACTGAGCACGTCAGACCCACCATGGCCTTAGGTCGTCATCCCTTCCCAACTGCGGTTTTCAGGCTTCAGAACCTAGACCTTATCTCCAACAACCGCCCAGGTTTGAAAATGATGCAGAAATCAGAACTACTGCCCCATGGCTAGAAACCTTGTGATTGGCAAGTTGTCCAAAATTCAGTGTAGTTGAAACCAGTGTGTCCCATGAGGCCCCGCACATGCTCGTGGGCCACATTGGTCAGAAACACACATTGTGACCCTCAGCCTGAGCCCAGTCCTCAAGTAAGGCCTCTCAGTGGCTGGATGAAGAGACAGCATATTGGGCCTGCCATGCCCCTAGGCTCCAATTTTTAACCATAGTTTGGGCTGTCCCTTCACTCTTCCCCAGGAGTGCATTCCCCTGCTTTGGAATTCCTCTTTGGTTGGGACACCTGAGATAACAAACCTGATTGGAAACTTCCCATCCCACATATTGACAAAAAACAATTGGGACCGGGCCAAATCCACAGAGAGGAAGATTCGTCCATGGCCCATGAGGCCTCCCCACGTTCCACGGCCATCGTTGATACAAAATATAGAGACAAAAGCCTGACAAGCGCCTCTGACTCGCTCTTTCTTCATATCCTGAAGAGTTCTTGTCATGGTGTGTAGATTGAGCCTGCCATACCTACATCCCCACACCTAAGCTGAGTTTGTTTTTTCAGACTTCTGTCTTCCATGTCCTGGGCCACACACCCTCCAGGCTTGGGCCCATGGAGCCACACATTAGGGATATGCCTACCCAATCCATGGAATTCTGCCCATTCCATTGTCCTAATTCGTACAAATTAAGAGAACCCTCCAAAGTCCCCGATGCCATCACAATAGTGTAGGTCTCCCGGGTCAAACAAGGGAGGACTGACACCAGCTGTGAATCTACCTCCACTCATACCATAGATGGATGTCCCCAGAGAAGAAGATGGAACCAGACAGGACCCTAGGCCATAATCGGATCCATTGCTTTGGTTTACAGGCATGTCTCCTCAAAAGCCTGTATTCCAATTCCAGCATAGGGAGTTTCCTGAGGCAGCCATCAGAACAAATCTCGTCTCCACAAGGATACTTGAGCATGGGAGCTATGTCAAAAGTTTAGGAGAATACTTCAGGGTCCCGGTGCCGCCACCCCATTCTAAGGACCCCATATACACAAACACACATTAGGCCCCATCCTCAGGAAAGTCCATTTCACCTCAGCCACCCCGATTGCTCCTGCAGAGACATCACATCTCAACTGTCTTGTTGCTAGGAGACATTTGGAATGCGAGGTGGGCTTCCCTGGCATCCATCCTCAAACGGTGCTCTGGAGTCAGTCCATATGGGATGTCCTAGAGCTGCTCAACAGGTGTCAATTGTCCCACATAAGGAATCCTTGAAGGGGAAATCCCACAACTCCCAACGTGGGAAAACCTCCATGGCCTTGAGACTCCGCTCCATTCATGAAGGGGAAGTCATGCACAGAAACTCCAACCTGAGCCAACTTCTGATCCTCGCCTTGACATCAGATGCTTGAGATATTGGTTCATATCTGCAAGGGGTAGCTGTCGTGCCCTCGACCTGAATCCAAAGACTCGCCTGTGTTCTCAGACTTCTGTCCTCACCCTCCTGGACTAGAAGCCCTCAAGATTGGGAATTCCGTACCCACAATGCAGCACTCTGCCTGCACTCTAGAAAGAATATATGGCCTAATGAGCTGCCCAGGCACCTCAAATGAGGAAAAACCTACACAACACTCGACTGGGCACTAGTCTAACCTGGGCACTAATGCACTGTCTGACACAACCTAAGCCCGAACCTCCTGACCAACAACCAGACAGCTGACCGCACACTGAGCACATCAAACCCACCATGGCCTTAGGTCATCATCTCTTCCCAACTGCGGTTTTCAGGCTTCCGAACCTAAACCTTATCTCCAACCAGTGCCCAGGGTTGAAAATGATGCAGAAATCAGAACTCCTTCACCATTGCAAGAGACCTTGTGATTGGAATGTTGTCCAAAGTTCAGTGCAGTTGAAACCAGTGTAGCCCATGAGGCCCCGCCCATGCTCGCGGGCCACATTGGTCACAAACACACATTGTGACCCTCAGGCTGAGACCAGTCCTCAAGTAAGGCCTCTCAGTGGCTGGATGAAGAGACAGCATATTGGGCCTGCCATGCCCCTAGGCCCCAATTTTTAACCATAGTTTGGGTTGTCCCTTCATTCTTCCCCAGGTCTCTGCTTTGCAATTCCTCTTTGGTTTGGACACCTGAGGTAACAAACCTGAAAGGAGACCTCCCATCCCACAGATTGACGAAAAACAATTTGGACGGGCAAAATCCACAGAGGAAGATTCGTCCATTGCCCATGAGGACTCCCCACATTCCACGGCCATCGTTGATACAAAATCCAGAGACAAAAGCCTGAGCAAGCGCCTCAGACTCGCTCATTCTTTATATCCAGATAGTTCTTCTCATGGTTTATAGATTGGGCCTACCATACCTATGTCCCCAAACCAAGCTGAGTTTGTGTATTCAGATTTCTGTCCTCAAAGTCCTGGGCCACACACCCTCCAGTCTGGGGAGGTGGAGCCACACATTAGGACGCTGCCTACCCAATCCTTGGGAATTCTGCCCGTTCCATTGTCCAAATTCGTAAAAATAGGAGAACCCACCAAAGTCCCCAAGGCCGTCCCAATAGTGTAGGTCTCCCGGGACAAACAAGGGCGGTCTGTCACCAGCTGAGCATCCACCTCCACTCATACCATAGATGGATGAACCCAGAGGAGAAGATTGAACCAGACAGGACCCTAGGCCATAATCGGATCCATTGCTTTGGTTTACAGGCATGTCTCCTCACATGCCTGGATTCCAATACCAGCATAGGGGGTTTCCTGAGGCACCCATCAGAACAATTCACATCTCCCCAAGGAAACTTGAGCATGGGAGCTATGTCAAATCTAAGGAGAATTCTTCAGGGTCCCGGTGCCACCGCCCCATTCCAAGGCCCCAATGGACACAAACACACATTAGGCCCCATCCTCGGGAAAGTCCATTTCAACTCAGCCATCCCGGTTGCTCCCTCAGAGCCATCAGATCTCAACTGTCTTGTTGCTAGGAGACTATTGGAATGCGAGCCGGTCTTCCCTGGCATCCATCCTCAAACGGTGCTCTGGAGTCATTCCATAGGGGATGTCCTGGTGCTGCCCAACAGGTCTCAATTGTCCCACAGAAGGAATCCTTGAAGGGGGCATTCCACAACTCTCAACGTGGGAAAACCTCCATGGCCTTGAGACTTTGCTCCCTTCATGAAGGGGGAGTCATGCACAGAAACTCCAACCTGAGCCAACGTCTGATCCTCGCCGTGACTTCAGATGCTTGAGATATTGGTTCAGATACGCAGGGGGTAACTGCCGTGCCCTTGGCCTGAAGTCCAAGTCTAGCTTGTGTTCTCAGACTTCTGTCCTCACAATCCTAGCCCAAAGCCCTCAAGTTTGGCAATTCCGGATCCCACAATGCAGCACTCTGCCTGCACTCTAGAAAAAATATCTTGCCTAATGAGCTGCCCAGTTACCTCAAATGAGGAAAAACCTACACGGCACTCGACTGTACCCAAATTATATAGTCTAACCTGGGCAATAATGCACTGTCTGACACAACCTGAGCCCGAACCTCCTGACCAACAACCAGGAAGCTGACCGCACACTGAGCAAGTCAGACCCGCCATGGCCTTAGGTCGTCATGTCTTCCCAACTGCAGTTTTCAGGCTTTAGAACATAGACCTTATCTCCAACCACTGCCCAGGGTTGAAAATGATGCAGAAATCAGAACTCCTTCCCCATGGCTAGAAACCTTGTGATGGCATGTTGTCCAAAGTTCAGTGTAGATCAAACCGGTATGGCCCATGCGGCGCCGCCCATGCTTGCGAGCCACATTGGTCAAAAACACACATTGTGACCCTCAGCCTGAGCCCAGTCCTCAAGTAAGGCCTCTCAGTGCCTGGATGAAGAGACAGCATATTGGGCCTGCCATGCCCCTAGGCCCCCATTTTTAACCATAGTTTGGGTTGTCCCTTCACTCTTCCCCAGGGCTCTGCTTTGGAATTCCTCTTTGGTTGGGACACCTGAGGTAACAAACCTGAAAGGAGAACTCCCATCCCACAGACTGACGAAATACAATTGGGACCGGGCCAAATCCACAGAGAGGAAGATTCGTCCATGGCCCATAAGTCCTCCCCACAATCCTAGGCCATTGCTGATACAAAATATAGAGACAAAAGACTGAGCAAGCGCCACAGACTCGCTCTTTCTTCATATCCTGAAGAGTTCTTCTCATGGTTTGTAGATTGGGCCTGCCATACCTACGTCACCAAACTAAGCTGAGTTTGTGTTTTCAGACTTCTGTCCTCAAAGTTCTGGGCCACACACACTCCGGCTGGGCCCTAGGAACCACACATTAGGACAGTACCTACCCCATGCATGGTAATTCTGCCCATTCCATTGTCCAAAATCGTACAAATTAGGAGAACCCTCCAAAGTACCCGAGGCCATCCCAATAGTGTAGGTCTCCCGGGACAAACAAGGGCGGTCTGACAGCAGCTGAGCATCTACCTCCACTCATACCTAGATGGATGTCCCCAGAGAAGAAGATGGAACCAGACAGGACACTAGGCCATAATCGGATCCATTGATTTGGTTTACAGGCATGTCTCCTCAAAAGCCTGGATTCCAATACCATCATAGGGGGGTTTCCTGAGCATCCATCAGAACAAATCTCGTCTCCACAAGGAAACTTGTGCATGGGAGCTATGTCAAAAGCTTAGGAGAATACTTCAGGGGCCCGGTGCCACTGCCGCATTCCAAGGCCCCCATGGACACAAACACACATTAGGCCCCATCCTCAGGAAAGTCCATTTCAACTCAGCCACCCCGGTTGCTCCTGCATAGCCACCAATCTCAAGTGTCTTTTGCTAGGAGACAATTGGAATGCAAGGCAGGCTTCCCTTGCATCCATCCTCGAACGGTGCTCTGGAGTCTTTCCATATGGGATGTCCTGGAGCTGCGCAACAGTTCTCAATTGTCCCGCAGAAGGAATCCTTAAAGGGGGCATCCCCCAATTCCCAACGTGGGAAAACCTCCATAGCCTTGAGACTCCGTGCCGTTCATGAAAGGCAGTCATTCACAGAAACTGCAACCTGAGGCATCGTCTGATCCTCGCCGTGACTTCATTTGCTTGAGATATTGGTTCAGATCTGCAGGGAATTCCTGCCGTGCCCTCGGCCTGAAGCCCAAGACTAGCTTGTGTTCTCAGACTTCTGTCCTCACACTCCTGGCCCAGAAGCCCTCAAGTTTGGCAATTCCGGAATCACAATGCAGCACTCTGCCTGCCCTCTAGAAAAAATATATTCTCAAATGAGCTGCACAGGCACCTCGAAGGAGGATAAACGTACACGGCACTCGACTGTACCCTAATTAAATGGTCTAACCTGGGCACTAATGCACTGTCTGACACAACCTGAGCCCGAACCTCCTGACCAACACCCAGGCACCTGACCGCACACTGAGTACGTCAGACCCGCCATGGCCTTAGGTCGTCATCCCTTTCCAACTGTGGTTTTCAGGCTTCAGAACCTAGACCTTATATCCAACCACCGCCCAGGTTTGAAAATGATGCAGAAATCAGAACTCCTGCCCCATGGCTAGAAACCTTGTGTTTGGCATGTTGTCCAAAGTTCAGTGTAGTTGAAACTACTGTGTCCCATGTGGCCCCGCCCATGCTCGTGGGCCACATTGGTCAGAAACACACATTGTGACCCTCAGCCTGAGCCCAGTTTTCAAGTAAGGCCTCTCAGTGAATGGATGAAGAGTGGATAATGGGCCTGCCAGCCCCTAGGCCCCAATTTTTAAACATAGTTTGGGTTGTCCCTTCACTCTTCCCCAGGGCTCTGCTTTGGAATTCCTCTTTGGTTGGGACACCTGAGGTAACAAACCTGAAAGGAGACCTCCCATACCACAGATTGACGAAAAACTATTAGGACCATGCCAAATCTACAGAGGGAAGATTCGTCCATGGCCCATGAGGCCTCCCCACATTCCACGGCCATCGTTGATACAAAATATAGAGACAAAAGCCCGAGCAAGCGCCTCAGACATTCTCTTTCTTCATATCCTGATGAGTTCTTCTCATGGTTTGTAGATTGGGCCTTCCATACCTACGTACCCACACCTAAGCTGAGTTTGTGTTTTCAGACTTCTGTCCTCAAAGTCCTGGGCCACACACCCTCCAGGCTGGGGCCCCTGGAGCCACACAATAGGAATGTGCCTACCCAATCCATGGGAGTTCTGCCCATTCCATTGTCCAAAATCTTAACAAATTAGGAGAACCCTCCAAAGTCCCCGAGGCCATCTCAATAGTGTAGGTCTCCCGGGTCAAAAAAGGGCGGACTGACACCAGCTGAGCATCTACCTCCACTCATACCATAGATGGATGTCCCCAGAGAATAGATTGAACCAGACAGGACCCTAGGCCATAATCGGATCCATTGCTTTGGTTTACAGGCATGTCTCCTCAAAAGTCTGGATTCCAATTCCAGCATAGGGGGTTTCCTGAGGCACCCATCAGAAAAAATCTCGTCTCCACAAGGATACTTGTTCATGGGAGCTATGTCAAGCTTAGGAGAATACTTCAGGGTCCCGGTGCCACCGCCCCAAACTAAGGCCCCCATGGACACAAACACACATTAGGCCCCATCCTCAGGAAAGTCCATTTCACCTCAGCCACCCTGGTTGCTTCTGCAGAGCCATCACATCTCAACTGTCTTGTTGCTAGGAGAAAATTGGAATGCGAGGCGGGCTACCCTGGCATCCATTCTCTAAAGGTGCTCTGGAGTCATTCCATATGGGATGTCCTGGAGCTGCCCAACAGGTGTCAATTGTCCCGCATAAGGAATCCTTGAAGGGGGCATCCCACAACTCCCAACGTGGGAAAACCTCCATGGCCTTGAGACTCCACTCCGTTCATGAAGGGCAGTCAGTAACAGAAACTCCAACCTGAGCCAACGTCTGATCCTCGCCTTGACTTCAGATGCTTGAGATATTGGTTCAGATCTGTAAGGGGTACCTGCCATGCCCTCGGCCTGAAGCCCAAGTCTAGCTTGTGTTCTCAGACTTCTGTCCTCACCCTCCTGGCCCTGAAGCCATCAAGATTGGAAATTCCGGACCCACATTGCAGCACTCTGCCTGCACTCTAGAAAGAATATATTGCCTAATGAGCTGCCCAGGCACCTCAAATGAGGATAAACCTACACGACACTCGACTGTACCCAAATTTTATAGTCTAACCTGGGCACTAATGCACTATTGACACAACCTGAGCCAGAACCTCCTGACCAATACCCAGGCAGTTGACGGCACACTGAGCGCATACGACCCGCCAAGGCCTTAGGTCGTCATCTCTTCCCAACTGTGGTTTTCAGGCTTCCGAACCTAGACCTTATCTCCAACCAGTGCCCAGGGTTGAAAATGATGCAGAAATCAGAACTCCTTCCCCATGGCAAGAAACCTTGTGATTGGCCTGTTGTCCAAAGTTTAGTGTAGTTGAAACCAGTGTGGCCCATGAGGCACTGCCCATGCCCGCGGGCCACATTGGTCACAAACACACATTGTGACCCTCAGCCTGAGCCCAGTTCTCAAGTAAGGCCTCTCAGTGGCTGGATGAAGAGACAGCATATTGGGCCTGCCATGCCCCTAGGCCCCCATTTTTAACCATAGTTTGTGTTGACCCTTCACTCTTCCCCAGGGCTCTGCTTTGGAATTCCTCTTTGGTTGGGACACCTGAGGTAACAAACCTGAAAGGAGACCTCCCATCCCACAGATTGACGAAAAACAATTGGGACCGGGCCATATTCACACAGAGGAAGATTCGTCCATGGCCCATGAGGCCTCCCCACATTCCACGGCCATCATTGATGCAAAATCCAGAGACAAAAGCCTGAGCAAGCGCCTCAGACTCGCTCATTCTTTATGTCCAGAAGAGTTCTTCTCATGGTTTGTAGATTGGGCCTGCCATACCTATGATCCCAAACCTAAGCTGAGTTTGTGTTTTCAGATTTCTGTCCTCAGAGCCCTGGGCCACACACCCTCCAGGCTGGGGCCCCTGGAGCCACACATTAGGACGCTGCCTACACATTCCTTGGGAATTCTGCCAATTCCATTGTCCAAAATTGTAAAAATAGGAGAACCCTACAAAGTCCCCGAGGCCATCCCAATAGTGTAAGTCTCCCGGGACAAACAAGGGCGGTCTGTCACCAGCTGAGCATCCACCTCCACTCATACCATATATGGATGTCCCCAGAGAATAGATTGAACCAGACAGGACCCTAGGCCATAAACGGATCCATTGCTTTGGTTTACAGGCATGTCTCCTCAAAAGTCTGGATTCCAATTCCATCATAGGGGGTTACCTGAGGCACCCATCAGAACAAATCTCGTCACCACAAGGAAACTTGTGCATGGGAGCTATGTCAAACCTTAGGAGAATACTTCAGGGTCCTGGTGCCACCGCCCCATTTCAAGGTCCCCATGGACACAAACACCCATTAGGCCCCATCCTCAGGAAATTCAATCTCAACTCAGCCACCCCAGCAGAGCCATCAGATCTCAACTGTCTTGTTGCTAGGAGACAATTGGAATGAAGGGCGGGCTCTCCTGGCATCCATCCTCGAATGGTCCTTTGGAGTCATTCTATATGAGATGACCTGGAGCTGCCCAACAGGTCTCAATTGTCCCGCAGAAGGAATCCTTGAAGGGGGCATCCCACAACTCCCAACGTGGGAAAACCTCCATGGCCGTGAGAATCCGCTCCGTTCATGAAGGGGAAGTCATGCACAGAAGCTCCAACCTGAGGCAACGTCTGATCCTCGCCTTGACTTCAGATGCTTGAGATATTGGTTCAGATCTGCAAGGAGTACCTGCCGTGCCCTCGGCCTGAAGCCCAAGTCTAGCTTGTGTTCTCAGACTTCTGGCCTCACACTCCTGGCCCAGAAGCCCTCAAGTTTGGCAATTACGGATCCACAATGCAGCACTCTGCCTGCACTCTAAAAAGAATATATTGCCTAATGAGCTGCCCAGGCACCTCAAATGAGGATAAACCTACACGACACTCGACTGTACCCCAATTATATAGTCTAACCTAGTCACTAATGCACTATTGACACAACCTGAGCCAGAATCTCCTGACCAACACCCAGGCAGCTGACCGCACAATGAGCGCATACGACCCGCCAAGGCCTTAGGTCGTCATCTCTTCCCAACTGCGGTTTTTAGGCTTCAATCCCTAGACCTTATCTCAACCACTGCCCATGGTTGAAAATGATACAGAATTCTGAACCCCTTCCCCATGGCAAGAAACCTTGTGATTGGCCTGTTGTCCTAAGTTCAGTGTAGTTGATACCAGTGTGGCTGATGAGGCCCCGCCCATGCACGCGGGCCAGTTGGTCAGAAACACACATTGTGACCCTCAGCCTGACGCCAGTCCTCAAGTAGGGCCTCTCAGTTTCTGGATGAAGAGACAGCATATTGGGCCTGCCATGCCCCTAGGCCCCAATTTTTAACCATAGTTTGGTTTGTCCCTTCACTCTTCCCCAGGGCTCTGCTTTGGAATTCCTCTTTGGTTGGGACACCTGAGGTAACAAACCTGAAAGGAGACCTCCCATCCCACAGCTTGACGAAAAGGAATTGGGAACGGGCCAAATCCACAGAGAGGAGGATTCGTCCATGGCCCATGAGGACTCCCCACATTCCACGGCCATCATTGATACAAAATCCAGAGACAAAAGCCTGAGCAAGCGCCTCAGATTCGCTCTTTCTTCATATCCTGATGAGTTCTTCTCATGGTTTGTAGACTGGGCCTGCCATACCTATGTCGCCATACCTAAACTGAGTTTGTGTTTTCAGACTTATGTCCTCAGAGTCCTGGGCCCCACACCCTCCAAGCTGGGGCCCCTGGAGCCACACATTAGGACGCTGCCTACCCAATTCATGGGAATTCTGCCCATTCCATTCTCCAAAAGAGTACAAATTATGTCGCCCCTCCCCAGTGCTCTACTCTGGAATCCCTCATTTGGTGGGACACCTGAGGTTAAAAAAGAAAACAACAACAACAAAAAAACGGACTTCTTCCATCCCACAGAATGACCTCAAACTCTTTGGACGGGGCCAAACCACCAGAGAGTAAGACTCGTCCATTTCCCA
This sequence comes from Mustela nivalis, assembly GCF_964662115.1. Classification (NCBI taxonomy): domain Eukaryota; kingdom Metazoa; phylum Chordata; class Mammalia; order Carnivora; family Mustelidae; genus Mustela; species Mustela nivalis. Next base: position 2,175,241 of record NW_028136531.1, on the reverse strand, counting down.
TGAAGTCACCCAGAAATTTCACGACCATGAGTGACACGATATCCAGAGACAAAAACTTGAGCAAGAGCCTCACACTCGCCCTTTTTTCAAATCTCGAAGAGTTCTCCTCATGGTTTGTAGATAAGTCCTGCCAGACCTATGACCCGAAACATGAGCCGAGGTTGTGTTTTCAGACAACTGTCCAAACAGCCCTGGCCTACACAACCTACAGTCTCAGGTCCCTGTAGCCAAACCTGAGGACTGTACTTGCCGTCTCCAAGGGAATTGTGTGTGCCCATTCCAATGGCCACAACCCTTCTAAAAGGATAAACCTCCAAAGTCCCTGATCCATCTCAATAGTGGTGGCTTCCCAGGACAAAAAGGGGCAATCTGAGCCCAACTGAGCACCTACCTGCACTCAGACCCATAGACAGATGTCTCCAGAGGTAAAAAGGAAAGAACAGGCCCCTAGGCACTAATCAGATCCATTGCTTTGGTTTCCAGTCATCTCTTCTCAGACGCCTGGATTTCAAAACCAGAAATGGCTTTTTCTTGACTCACCCATCAGAAAACATCTCATCTACACATGGGAAACTTGCACGTTGGAGCTGCGTCAAAGCCTCTGTTTAGGAGAATCCTTCAGGGCCCCAGTGCCACCGCTTCATTCCAAGGTCTCCATACACACAAAAGCACATTAGGACCCATCCCCAGGAGAGTCCATTTAAACTCAGCCTCCTCGGTTGCTCCCCCAGATCCAGCAGATCTAATCTGTCTTGTTGCTAGGAGACAATTGGAATGCGAGGTGGGCTACCCAGCCATCCATCCTTAGAACCCTGCTCAGAATCATTGGCCTGGAGCCAAACAACAAGTCTCAATTGTCCTGCAGAAGACACTTTGCAGTTTGGAGCTTCTCACAAATCCCATCGTGGGAAAACCCCCATGGCCTCGTGATGCTCCCCCTTCATGAAGGGGCCATCATGGACAGAAACTCCACCTGAGCGATCGTCTGATCCTCGCCCTGACTTCAGATGCACGAGATCTCGATTCCGGTCTGTAGATTGTGCCTGCCATGTCCTCACCCAGAAACCTAAGCCTAGCTTGTGTTCTCAGACTTCTGTCTTCAGACTACTGGCCCACAAGCCCTCCACTTTGGCAATCCAGAACTACAATGCAGCACTCTGCCTGCCCTCCAGAAGAAAAGCATTGCCCTCTGGGGCTACCCAGTAACCCCAAGTGAGGATCAACCTGCACCTACTTTGGCTGTACCCCAAATACATAGGCTGACCAGGGCACTAATGCGCTTTCTGACACAGCCTGAGCCTGGACAATCTGGCCCACCCAGACAGCTGGCTGTACACTGAGAACATCGAGCCGTCATGGCCTTAGGGCGTCATCTCTTCCCAACCTCGGATTTCAGGCTTCAGAATCTAGACCTTATCTCCAATCACTGCCCAGGGTTGAAAATGATGCAGAAATCAGAACTCCTTCCTCATGGCAAGGAACCTTGCGGTTGGAATGTTGTCCAACCTTCAGTGTAGTTGAAGCTTGTGTGGCCCATGAGGCCCCGCCCATGCTCTTGGGCCACATTGGTCACAAACACACATTGTGACCCTCAGGCTGAGCCCAGTCCCCAAGGAAGGCCACTCAGTGGCAGGATGAAGAGATAGCCTATTGGGCTTGCCATGCCCCTAGGCCCCAATTTTAAACCATAGTTCGGGTTGCCCCTTCAGTGGTCCCCACGGCTTTCCTTCGGAATTCCTCTTTTGGTGGGACACCTGAGGTAACAATACTGAAAGGAGTCCTTCCATCCCACGGAATGACGAAAAACGATTGGGAATCGGGGCAAATCCTCAGAGAGGAAGATTCATCCATGGCCCATGAGGCCTCCCCGACATTCAACGGCCATTGCTGATACAAAATCCAGAGACAAAAGCCTGAGCAAGCGCCTCAGACTCGCACTTTCTTCATATCCTGAAGAGTTCTTCTCAAGGTTTGTTTATCGGGCCTGACATACCTACGTCTCCAAACCTAAGCTGTGTTTGTGTTTTCAGACTTCTGTCCTCAAAGTCCTGGGCCACACACTCTCCAGGCTGGGGCCCCTGGAGCCACACATTAGGACTGTGCTTACCAATCCATGGGAATTCTGCCCATTCCATGGTCCAAAATCGTACAAATTAGGAGAAACCACCAAAGTCCCTGAGGCCATCCCAATAGTGTAGGACGACCGGAACAAACAAGGGCTATCTGACACCAGCTGATAATCTACCTCCACTCATACCATAGTAGGATGTCCCCAGAGAAGAAGATTGAACCAGACAGGACCCTGGCCATAATAGGATCCCTTGCCTTTGTTTACAGGCATGTTTCCTCAAAAGCCTGATTCCAATATGAGCATAGGTGTTTTCCTGAGGCACCCATCAGAACTCATCTCGTCTCCACAAGGAAACTTGAGCATGGGAGCTATGTCAAAGTTAAGGAGAATTCTTCAGGGTCCCGGAGCCACCGCCCCATTCCAAGGCCCCCATGGACACAAACACACATTAGGCCCCATCCTCGGGAAAGTCCATTTCAACTCAGCCACCCCGGTTGCTCCCGCAGAGCCATCAGATATCAACTGTCTTGTTGCTAGGAGACAATTGGAATGCGAGGCGGTCTTCCCTGGCATCCATCCCCTAAGGGGGCTCTGGAGTGATTCCGTATGGGATGGGATGTCCTGGAGCTGCCCAACAGGTCTCAATGGTCCCGCACAAGGAATCCTTCAAGGGGGCATCCCACAACTCCCACCGTGGGAAAACCTCCATGGCCTTGAGACTCCTCTCTGTTCATGAAGGGGCAGTCATGCACAGAAACTCCAACCTGAGCCAACGTCTAATCCTCGCATTGACTTCAGATGCTTGAGATATTGGTTCAGAACTGCAGGGGGTACCTGCCGTGCCCTCGCCCTGAAACCCAAGTCTAGCTTGTCTTCTCAGACTTCCGTCCTCACACTCCTGGACCAGAAGCCCTCAAGTTTGGCAAATCCGGACCTACAATGCAAGACTCTGCCTGCTCTCTAAAAAAAAAATTACTGCCTAATGAGCTGCCCAGGCACCTTAAATGAGGATAAACCTACACAGCACTCGACTTTACCCAAATTATATAGTCTAACGTGGGCACTAATGCACTGTCGGACACAACCTGAGCCCGGACCTCCTGACCAACACCCAGAAAGCTGACCGCACCCTGAGCACATAAGGCCCGCCATGGCCTTAGGTTATCATCTCTTCCCTACCTCAGTTTTCAGGCTTCAGAACCGAGACCTTATCTCCAATCACTGCCCAGGCGTGAGTGTAATGCAGAAATCAGAACTCCTCTTTACCCATGGCAAGAACCCTTGTGGTTGGCACGTTGTCCAACGTTCAGTGTAGGAGAAACCAGCATTCACCCTGAGGCCTCGCCCATTCTTGAGTGTGACGAGGGAATAAACACGCATTGTGACCCTCAGCACGAGTCCTGTCCTCTAGTAAGTCCTCTCAGTGGCTGGACCATTAGATGCCATAATGGTCTTGACATGTCCCTAGGCCCCAATTTTAACCAGATTTCTGATTGTCCAGTCGCCCCTCCCCAGGGCTCTACTCTGGAATCCCTCATTTGGTGGGACACCTGAGGTTAAAAAAGAAAACAACAACAACAACAACAACAACAAAACGGCCTTCTTGAAGCCCACAGAATGACCCCAAACTCTTTGGACGGGGCCAAACCACCAGAGAGTAAGACTCGTCCATTTCCCATGAGGTCACCCAGAAATTCCACGACCATGAGTAACACGATATCCAGAGACAAAAACTTGAGCAGGAGCCTCACACTCGCCCTTCTTTCAAATCCCGAAGAGTTCTCCTCATGGTCTGTAGATCAGTCCTGCCATACCTATGACCCGAAACATAAGCCGATTTGTGTTTTCAGACAACTGTCCAAACAGCCCTGGCCTACACAACCTACAGCCTCAGGCCCCTGGAGACTAACCTGAGGACTGTACTTGCCCTCTCCAAGGGAATTGTGTGTGCCCATTCCAATGGCCACAACCTTTCTAATAGGATAAACCTCCAAAGTCCCTGATCCATCTCAATAGTGGTGGCTTCCCAGGAACAACAGGGGCAATCTGAGCCCATCTGAGCACCTACCTGCACTCAGACCCATAGACAGATGTCCCCAGGGTAAAAAGGAAAGAACATGCCCCTAGGCACTAATCAGATCCATTGCTTTGGTTTCCAGGCATCTCTCCTCAGACGCCTGGATTTCAAAACCAGCAATGGCTTTTTCTTGACTCACCCATCAGAAAACGTCTCATCTACACATGGGAAACTTGCACGTTGGAGCTGTGTCAAAGCCTCTGTTTAGGAGAGCCCTTCAGGGTCCCAGTACCACCGCTTCATTCCAAGGTCTCCATACACACAAAAGCACATTAGGACCCATCCCCAGGAGAGTCCATTTCAACTCAGCCTCCTCGGTTGCTCCCCAGATCCAGCAGACCTAACCTGTCATGTTGCTAGGAAACAATTAGAATGCGAGGTGGGCTACCAATCCATCCATCTTAGAACCCTGCTCAGAATCATTGGCCTGGAGCCAAACAACAGGTCTCAATTGTCCTGCAGTAGACACTTTGCAGTTTGGAGCTTCTCACAAATCCCTTCGTGGGAAAACCCCCATTGCCTCATGATGCTCCCCCTTCATGAAGGGGCCATCGTGGACAGAAACTCCACCTGAGCGATCGTCTGTTCCTCGCCCTGACTTCAGATGCCCGAGATCTCGATTCCGGTTTGTAGATTGTGCCTGCCATGTCCTCAACCAGAAACCTAAGCCTAGCTTGTGTTTTCAGACTTCTGTCCTCAGACTACTGGCCCACAAGCCCTCCAGTTTGGCAATCCAGAACTACAATGCAGCACTCTGCCTGCCCTCCAGAAGAAAAACATTGCCCTCTGGGGCTACCCAGTAACCCCAAATGAGGATTAACCTGAACCTATCTTGGCTGTACCCCAAATACATAGGCTGACTAGGGCCCTAATGCCCTTTCTGACACAGCCTGAGCCTGGACCTCCTGGCCCCACCCAGACAGCTGGCCGCACACTGAGAACATCGAGCCGCCATGGCCTTAGGTCGTGATCTCTTCCCAACCTCGGTTTTTAGACTTCAGAATCTAGACCTTATCTCCATTCACTGCCCAGGGTTGAACGGGATGCAGAAATCAGAACTCCTTCCCCATGGCAAGGAACCTTGTGGTGCATTTTGTCAAACTTTCAGTGTATTTGAAACCAGTGTGCCCCATGAGGCCCCGCCCATGCTCGCAGGCAACATTGGTCAAAAACACACATTGTGACCCTCAGGCTGAGCCCAGTCCTCAAGGAAGGCCACTCAGTGGCTGGATGAAGAGATAGAATATTGGGCTTGCCATGCCCCTATGCCCCAATTTTGAACCATAGTTCGGGTTGTGCCTTTAGTCTTCCCCACGGATTTGCTTTGGAATTCCTCTTTTGGTGGGGCACCTGAGGTAACAAAACTGAAAGGAGTCCTCCCATCCCACAGATTGACGAAAAACAATTGGGAATCGGGCGAAATCCTCAGAGAGGAAGATTCGTCCATGGCCCATGAGGCATCCCCGGCATTCCACGGCCATCGCTGATACAAATTCCAGAGACAAATGCCTGAGCAATCGCCTCAGATTTGCTCTATATTCAAATCTTCATGAGTTGTTCTCATTGTTTGTAGATTGGGCCTGCCATACCGACGTCCCCAAACAAAGCTTAGTTTGTGTATCGTAATCACTAATCAGAACTCTGCATTCCACATTGCTGTAATGCTTGTTCTTCGCATGGAGTCACACCTTCACGTGGTAAAATTCTTCATGTCCCCTGATGCCACGCCAAACATGAGTGCTGCTTGGGCACAAAATCACACTGTGACCCTCAGCATGAGCAGCATTTCAAAGAAAGGCCTGTCCGGTTCTGGACGAAGATCGTGCATATAGTCCTTGCCATGCCCATAGGCACCCAGGACTAACTTGATGGTGTGTATTCCAGTTGAGGGAACTCACTGCTGTGCTCTAGAGTCCCTCTCCTGGGGGGTCCCCTGTGGCAGAAAACAGTACTCTTCCCTTCCCACAGAATGAACCCAAACACTTGGGAGCTTGGACTATCCCCCGAGAGGAAGGCTCTTCCTCGGCCTCTGAGGCAACCTAGACATCATATCAATCTCCACACAGCTGGGTATCGCAAGCACAAAACAGAACTCCTCCTTCCCCATGGCTGTCAAGCTTTATCTTGGCATGGAGTCACACCTTCAGGGTGGGAGAAACCTTCATGGCCCCTGGTGCCACGCCCAAACTTGAGTGCTGCTTGGGCACAAATTCACACTGTGACCCTCAGCATGAGCCCCATGTCAAAGAAAGGCCTGTCAGGGCCTGGACCAAGAGCCCACATATGGGGCTTGCCAAGCCCCTATGCACCCAATCTTCACCAGGGTTTTAGTTTTCCAGTCTCCCCGCCCGTATTGGGGCTGTATTCTGGAATCCCTTTCTTGGAGAGACCCATGAGCCAGATAACACGACTCCACCCTTCACACAAAATGACCCCAAACTCTTGGGAGCTGGGACAAATTCCCAGAGACGGATACTCGTCCACAGTCCCTGAGGCCACCCCTCGAATCCACGGCTATCACAGACACAACATCCAGAGACAAAAGCCTGAAGGAACGCCTCCCACTCGCCCTTCTCTCAGAGGCCCAGGAGCTCCCTCTCGGGCTGTACATCTGGCCTGCCATACCCTAGGCGCCACTCATAAGATGATTTTGTGTTTTCAGACTTCTGTGCCCACAGCCTGGACCCACACAACCTCCAGGCTAGGGCCTCTGGAGCCACAGCGAAAGATTGTGCCTGCCCTCTCCAAGGAAAGTGTGCCCAATCCATTGACCACAACCCTACATGTTAGGAAAAAGCTCCAAGGCCCCTGAGTCCATCAATAGTGTAGCCCACCCTGGACTAAGAGGGGCTCTCTGACACCAGTGGAGCAACTATCTCCACTTAGACTCTCTGACAGTGTCCCCAGAGGCAGAAGGTTGAAATGGACAGGCCACCAGGCCCTAATCTGAACCTTAGGTTTGGTTTCCATGTGTCCACCCTCAGAGGACTGTTTTCATAGACCAGCACACGGGGCTTTTCTGAGGCACCAAACCAAACCTCTCTCGTCTCCACATGGGGAGCTTTCTTACTGGGGATGTATCAAACCCTTCAGGTAGGAGAGTTCCGCAGGGCCCCTGAACAACCAGCACATTCCAAGGTCTCCATGGACCAAAACGCACATTATGACGCATCCTCAGGAAAAGCCATTTCAACTCAGTTCCCTGGGTCGCGTGCCCCAGAGGCAGCAGATCAAACATATCTTGTAGCTAATGGCCAGTGGGAATGCGAGGCATGCTGTATAGGGATCCATCCTTCGAACCCTGCTCTCCAGTCCTTCCGTACGGTATGTCCTTGATCCATGCAACAGGACTCGAATGTCCCGCAGAAAGAAAACTTGTGGTTTGGGGCAATCTCCAAACTCAGCTTGGGTAAACTTCCTTGGCCTCATGAGGCCCCACTTTATGAAGGTGCCATCATGGACACATACTCCAGCCTCAGCCAACGTCTGATCCTCAGCCTGACTTCAGATGCAGGAGATTTTGATTCAGCCTCTGCAGAGTGGGCCTGCTCTGCCCTTGGCTCCAATCCTCACCCTAGCTTGTGTTTTCATACTTCCGTCCTCACACACCTGGCCCACAAACCCTCCCTACTGGGAATTCTGGGGCCACAATGAAGCACTCTGCCTGCCTCCCAGGAGAAAAACATTGTCTATGGTGCTGCCCAGAAACCCCAAATGAGGATCAAACTGCATGGCCCTCGCAACACCCCAATTGCATAGGCTAACATAAACACTGATGGTCTGTCGCAAATAGCATGAGCCCAGACCTTCCAACAGACATCGACACAGCTGACTGCACACCCAGCACATGGGACCCGTCACTGCCTTAGTCCACTATCCATTCCCAACCTGGGTTTTCAGTCATCAGAACCTAGACCTTATCTCCAATCCCTGCACAGTGGGGAACCTGATGCACAAGTCAGAACCCCTCCTTCCCCATGGCAAGAAACCTTGCTGCTGGCAGTTAGTCAAACCTTCAGTGTAGGAGAAAACGGCATGGCCCATGAGGCCACGCCCAAGCGTGAGGGCCGCCTTGGGCACAAACACACATTGTGACCCTCAGCGTGAGTACATTATTCAAGTAATGCCTCTCAGTGACTGGACCAAGAGCCCGCATATGTGGCTTGCCATGCACATAGGCACCCAGGACTAACTAGATGGTGTGTATTCCAGTTAAGGCAACCCATTGCTGTGCTCTAGAGTCCCTCTCCTGGGGGGTCCCCTGTGGCAGAAAACAGTACTCTTCCCTTCCCACAAAATGAACCCAAACACTTGGGAGCTTGGACAATCCCCCGAGAGGAAGGCTCTTCCTCGGCCTCTGAGGCAACCGTACCCTGACCAGACACTCTGAACGCAACACCCAGAGACAAAAGCCTAAGCGACAGCCTCCCACTTACCCTCCTTTGATTTCCAGAGGATCTCATCTCACAGACTGGAGATCAGGGCTGCCATTACCTTGGCCCCTAGCTGAGCCAAGTTTGCTTTTTCAGACATCTGTCCCCACAGCCCTGGCAAACACACCTTCTAGGCTAGGTCCTCTGGAGCCATACCACAGGACAGTGCCTGCTCTCTCCTGGGAAACTGTGTCCATTTCTTTGGCCACACACCTCCAGAATATGAGAAACCTCACGGCCCCCGAGGACATCCCACTACTGGGAGCCTACCTGGACATACAGGGGCATTCGGACACAAGCTGAGAAGCTACATCCACGAAGGCATGCACACAGATGTCAACAGAGATAGAAGGTTGAGTCGGACAGGCCCTTAGGCCGTAAACTCAACTCTTGCTTTGGTTTCCAGGTGTGACTCCTCAGAGGCTTTGGTTCGAAGAACAGGATATGGGGCTTTCCTGAGGCACTGAACAGAACTCCTCTCATCTCCACATGGAAAGCTTCCTTGTTGGAGCCGTGTCAAACACCTTAGCTTGGAGTATCCTGCAGAGTCCCTGGGCCACCTCCACATTCCAAGGTCTCCCAGGCCACCAAGCCACAGTAGGACTCATCTTCAGGAGAGTCCATTTCAACTCTCCCCTCTGGGTAGCTCACCCAGGAGCCGGAAGATTGAGCCTGCCTTGTCCTGACTAAAGAGTGGGAATATGAGGTGGCGTTCCCAGGCATCCATGCTTAGACACCTGCTCTCGAGTCTTTCCGTATGGGACCTCCTGGAACCATTCAATAGGACTCGACTGTCGTGCAGAAGGAAACCTTGAGGTTTGGAGAAGTTCACAAATCCCATCGTAGGCAAACCTCCCTGGCCTCAAGAAGCCCCCACACCCTTCCAGAAGAGGCCATGCTGGACAAAAACTCTAGCCTGAGACACGTCTCATAGTTGACATGACCTAAGGCAGGAGATCTCAATTCAGCCTCTGCAGAGTGAGCCTGCCGTGCCCTCGGTTCCAAACCTTACGCTAGCTTGTGTTTTCAGACTTCCTTCATCACACTCCTGGCAAACAAGGCCTCCGGACTAGGAACTCCAGAACCACAACCCAGCCCAGTGTCTGCCCAACAGAAGAAAAAAGTTTCCCGGTGGGGCTCTCCAGAAAACCCAGATGAGGATCAACCTGCTCGGGCCTCGACGGTACCCGAACTGGATAGGCTGCTCTGGGCACTCATGCTCTGTCTGACACAGCCTGAAGCCAGACGTCCATACAGACAAGGAGACAGCTGGCCGCACACCCAGCACTTCGGACACGCCATGGTCTTATCCCGTCACTTCTTCCTAACCTTGGTTTTCAGATATCCGAACCTAGACATCGTATCAATTCTCCACACAGCTGGGTATCGCAAGCACAAAACAGAACTCCTCCTTCCCCATGGCTGTCAAGCTTTATCCTGGCATGGAGCCACACCTTCAGGGTGGGAGAAACCTTCATGGCCCCTGATTCTACGCCCAAACTTGAGTACTTCTTGGGCACAAATTCACACTGTGACCCTCAGCATGAGCCCCATGTCAAAGAAAGGCCTGTCAGGGCCTGGACCAAGAGCCCGCATATGGGGCTTGCCAAGCCCCTATGCACCCTATCCTCACCAGAGTTTGAGATTTCCAGTCGCCCCGCCCATACCTGGGGTTCTGCTCTGGAATCCCTTTCTTGGAGAGATGCATGAGCCAGACAACACGACTCCACCCTTCACACAAAATGACCCCAAACTCTTGGGAGCTGGGACAAATCCCCAGAGAGGGATACTCGTCCACAGTCCCTGAGGCCACCCCTCGAATCCACGGCTATCCCGGACACAACATCCAGAGACAAAAGCCTGAAGGAACGCCTCCCACTCGCCCTTCTTTCAGAGGCCCAGGAGCTCCCTCTCGGGCTGTCCATCCGGCCTGCCATACCCTAGGCACAACTCATAAGCTGAGTTTGTGTTTTCAGACTTCTGTGCCCACAGCCTGGACCCACACAACCTCCCGGCTAGGGCCTCTGAAGCCACAGAGAAAGATTGTGCCTGCCCTCTCCAAGGAAAGTGTGCACAATCCATTGACCACAACCCTACAGGTTAGGGAAAAGCTCCAAGGCCCCAGAGGCCATCAATAATGTAGGCCACCCTGGACTAAGAGGGGCTCTCTGACACCAGCAGAGCAACTATCTCCACTTAGACTCACAGACAGTGTCCCCAGACAGAGAAGATTGAAATGGACAGGCCCCTAGGCCCTATCTGAACCTTTGCTTTGGTTTCCTTGTGTCCGTCCTCAGATGACTGGTTTCGTATCAGCATATTAGGTTTTTCTAAGGCACCAAACGAAACCTCTCTCGTCTCCACATGGGGAGCTTTCTTACTGGAGCTGTATCAAATCCTTCACATAGGAGAGTTCTGCAGGGCCACTGAACAACCAGCACATCCATGGTCTCCATGGACCCAAACGCACATTATGACGCAATCTCAGGAGAGGCCATTTCAACCCATCCCGTTGGGTAACGTGCCCCAGAGCCAGCAGTTCAAACATATCTTCTCGCTAATGGCCAATGGGAATGCGACGCATGCTGTTCAGGGATCCATCCTTGGAACCCTGCTCTCCAGTCTTTCCGTATGTTATGTCGTGGAGCCATCCAACAGGACTTGACTGTCCCGCAGAAGGAAACCTTGTGGTTTGGGGCAACCTCCAAACTCAGCGTGGAAAACTTCCTTGGCATCATGAGGCCCCCACTTCATGAAGGTGCCATTATGGACACAAACTCCAGCCTCAAACAACGTCTGATCCTCAGCCAGACATCAGATGCAGGGAAATTCCAATCAGCCTCTCCAGAGTAGGCCTGCTCTGCCCTTGGCTCCAATCCTCACCCTAGCTTGTGTTTTCAGACTTCCGTCCTCACACTCCTGGCCCACAAACCCTCCCTACTGGGAATTCTGGGGCCACAATGAAGCACTCTGCTTGCCTCCCCGGAGAAAAACATTGTCTATGGAGCTCCTCAGAGCCCCAAATGAGGATCAAACTGCTTGGCCCTCAGCAATACCCCATTTGCATAGGCTATCTTAAACACTGACGTTCTGTCGCACATAGCCTGAGCCAAGACCTTCCAACAGACACCGACACAGCTGGCTGCACACCCAGTACATTGTAGCCGCCACTGCCTTAAGCCCCCATCCATTCCCAACCTGGGTTTTCAGTCATCAGAACCTAGACCTTATCTCTAATCTCTGCACAGGGGGGAACCAGATGCTCAAGTCAGAATCCCTCCTTCCCTATGACAAGAAACCTTGCTGCTGGCAGTGAGTCAAACCTTCAGTGTAGGAGAAAAGAGCATGGCCCCTGAGGCCACGCCCATGCGTGAGGGCCACCTTGGGCACAGGAACACATTGTGACCCTCAGCGTGAGTACCTTATTCAAGTAACACCTCTCAGTGATTGGACCAAGAGCCCGCATATGTGGCTTTCCATGCACATAGGCACCCAGGCCTAACTAGATGGCGGGAATTCCAGTTGAGGGAACACACTGCTGTGCTCTAGAATCTCTCTACTGGGGTATCACCTTTGGCAGAAAACAGTACTCTTCCCTTCCACCAGAATGAACCCAAACACTAGGGAGTTTGGACAATCCTCAGAGAGGAAGGCTCTTCCTCGGCCCCTGAAGCAACCCCTACCCTGAGCGGCAATTGTGAACACAACACCCGGAGCCAAAAGCCTGAGCATCTGCCTCACACTTGCCCTCCTTTGGTATCCAGAGGATCTCCCTTCATGGACTGGAGATCAGAACTGCCATTACTTTGGCCCCTACATGAGCCAAATTTGTTTTTTCAGACATCTGACCTCACAGCCCTGGCAAATACAGTTTCTAGGCTGAATCCTCTGGAGCCATACCACAGGACCGTGCCTGCTCTCTGCCGGGAAACTTTGTCCATTCCTTTGGCCACACACCTCCAGAATATGAGAATCCTCAAGGACTCCGAGGACATCCCACTACTGTAAGCCTCCATGGACACACAGGGTCTTTTTGACAAGCTGAGAATCTACCTCCACGATGGCATGCACCCAGATATCCACAGAGACAGAAGGTTGAGCCGGACAGGCCCGTAGGCCCTAATCTCAACTCTTGCTTTGGATTCCAGGTGTCACTCCTCAGAGGCTATGGTTCGAAGAACAGGATAAGGGGCTTTCCTGAGGCACTGAACAGAACACCTCTCATCTCCACATGGGAAGCTTCCCTGTTGGAGCCATGTCACGCACCTCAGGTTGGAGAATCCTGCAGAGTCCCAGAGCTACCTCCACATTCCAAGGTCTCCCAGGCCACCAAGCCACAGTAGGACTCATCTTCAGGAGAGTCCATTTCAACTCTCCCCTCTGGGTAGCTCACCCAGGAGCCCGCAGATTGAGCCTGCCTTGTCCTGACTAAAGGGGGGGAATATGAGGTGGCGTTCCCAGGCATCCATGCTTAGACACCTGCTCTAGAGTCCTTCCGTATGTGGCCTCCTGGAACCATCCAATAGGACTCGACTGTCGTGCAGAAGGAAACGTTGAGGTTTGGAGTAGTTCACAAATCCCATCATAGGGAAACCTCCCTGGCCTCATGAAGCCCCCACTCCCTTCAGGAAGAGGCCATGCTGGACAAAAACTCTAGCCTGAGGCACCTCTCATAGTTGATGTGACCTCAATTGCAGGAGATCTCGATTCAGCCTCTGCAGAGTGGGCCTGCTGTGCCCTCGGTCCCAAACCTCACGCTAGCTTGTGTTTTCAGACTTCCTTCATCACACTCCTGGCAAACAAGCCCTCCAGAATAGGAAATCCAGAACCACAACCCAGCCCAGTGCCTGCCCACCGGAAGAAAAACTTTTCCCTGTGGGGCTCTCCAGAAACCCCAGATGAGGTTCAATCTGCTCGGGCCTCGATGTTACCCGAACTGGATAGGCGGCTCTGGGCACTAATGCTCTGTCTGACTCAGCCTGATGCCAGACGTCCAGACAGACAAGGAGACAGCTGGCTGCACACCCAGCACTTCAGACACGCCATGGTCTTATGCCGTTATCTCTTCCTAACCTTGGTTTTCAGATATCTGAACCTAGACATTATATCAATTCCCCACACAGTTGGGTATCTAAAGCACAAATCAGACCTCCTCCTTCCCCATGGCTCTAAAGGTTGTGCTTCGCATGGAGTCCACCTTCAGGGTAGGAGAAACCTTCATGGCCCCTGATGCCACGCCCAAACTTCAGTGCCGCCTTGGGCACAAATTCACACTGTGACCCTCAGCATGAGCCCAATGTCAAAGAAAGGCCTGTCAGGATGTGGACCAAGCCCCCGCATATGGGGCTTGCCAAGCCCCTATGCACCCAATCCTCACCATTGTTTGTGTTTTCCAGTCGCCCCGCCCATACCGGGGGCTGCTCTGGAATTCCTTTCTTGCAGAGACAAATGAGCCAGACAACAGGACTCCACCCTTCCCACAAAATGTCCCAAAACTCTCGGGAGCTGGGACAAATTCACAGAGAGGGAGACTCATCCATGGGCCCTGAGGCCACCCCTACAATCCACGGCTATACTGGACACAACATCCAGAGACAAATCCTGTAGGAAAGCCCCCCACGCACATGTCTTTCAGAAGAAAAGGATCTCCCTCTTGGTCTGTACATCTGGCCTGCCACACCCTCGGCGCCACTCATAAGCTGAGTTTGCGTTTTCAGACTTCTCTGCCCACAACCTGGACCCACACAGCCTCCTGGCTAGGGCATCTGGATCCACATCGGAAGATTGTTCCTGCCCTCTCCAAGGAAAGTGTGCACAATCCATTGTCCAAAACCCTACAGGTTAGGGAAAAGCTCCAAGGCCCCTGAGGCCATCCCGATAGTGTAGGCCGCCCTGGACTAAGAGGGGCACTCTGACACCAGCGGAGCAACTATCTCCACTTAGACTCACAGACAGTGTCCCCAGACAGAGAAGATTGAAATGGACAGGCCCCTAGGCCCTAATCTGAACCTTAGCTTTGGTTTCCATGTGTCCGTCCTCAGATGACTGGTTTCGTGTCAGCATATTAGGTTTTTCTAAGGCACCAAACGAAACCTCTCTCGTCTCCACATGGGGAGCTTTCTTACTGGAGCTGTATCAAACCCTTCACATAGGAGAGTTCTGCAGGGCCACTGAACAACCAGCACATCCATGGTCTCCATGGACCCAAACACACATTATGACGCAATCTCAGGAGAGGCCATTTCAACCCAGCCCGTTGGGTAACGTGCCCCAGAGCCAGCAGTTCAAACATATCTTCTCGCTAATGGCCAATGGGAATGCGACGCATGCTGTTCAGGGATCCATCCTTGGAACCCTGCTCTCCAGTCTTTCCGTATGTTATGTCGTGGAGCCATCCAACAGGACTTGACTGTCCCGCAGAAGGAAACCTTGTGGTTTGGGGCAACCTCCAAACTCAGCGTGGAAAACTTCCTTGGCATCATGAGGCCCCCACTTCATGAAGGTGCCATTATGGACACAAACTCCAGCCTCAAACAACGTCTGATCCTCAGCCAGACTTCAGATGCAGGGGATTTCGATTCAGCCTCTCCAGAGTAGGCCTGCTCTGCCCTTGGCTCCAATCCTCACCCTAGCTTGTGTTTTCAGACTTCCGTCCTCACACTCCTGGCCCACAAACCCTCCCTACTGGGAATTCTGGGGCCACAATGAAGCACTCTGCTTGCCTCCCAGGAGAAAAACATTGTCTATGGTGCTGCCCAGAAACGCCAAATGAGGATCAAACTGCTTGGCCCTCAGCAATACCCCATTTGCACAGGCTATCTTAAACACTGACGTTCTGTCGCACATAGCCTGAGCTCAGACCTTCCAACAGACACTGACACAGCTGGTTGCACACCCAGTACATTGTAGCCGCCACTGTCTTGGCCACCATCAATTCCCAACCTGGGTTGTCAGTCATCGGAACCTAGACCTTATCTCCAATCCCTGCACAGGGGCGAACCAGAAGCTTAAGTCAGAAATCTCCTTCCCCATGGCAAGAAACCTTGCTGCTGGCAGTGAGTCAAACCTTCATTGTAGGATAAACGGCATGGCCCATGAGGCCACGGCCATGCGTGAGGGCCTTCTTGGGCACAAACACACATTGTGACCCTCAGCCTGAGTACCTTATTCAAGTAACGCCTCTCAGTGACTGGACCAAGAGCCCGCATATGTGGCATGCCTTACCCATAGGCACCCAGCCCTACTAGATGGCGGGTATTCCAGTTGAGGGAACCCACTTCTGTGCTCTAGAATTCCTATACTGAGGGGTCACCTGTGGCAGAATACAGTACTCTTCCCGTCCCACAGAATGAATCCAAGCACTTTGTAACTTGGACAATCCCCCGAGAGGAAGGCTCTTCCTGGTCCCCTGAAGCAACCCCTACTTGAACAGCCATTTTGAACGCAACATCCAGATAACAAAAGCCTAAGCGACTGCCTTCCACTTGCCCTCCTTTGATATCGAGAGTATCTCCCCTCGTGGACAAGAGATCAGGCTTGCAATTACCTTGGCCCCTACCTGAGCCAAGTTTGTTTTTTCAGACATCTGTCCCCACAGCCCTGGGAAACACAGCTTCTAAGCTGGGTCCTTTGAGCCATACCACAGTACCGTGCCTGCTCTCTCCTGGAAACTGTTTCCATTCCTTTGGCCACACACCTCCAGAATAAGAGAAACCTCAAGGCCCCCGAGGACATCCCACTACTGTAAGCCTCCCTGGACACACAGGGGCATTCTGATGCAAGCTGTGCAGCTACATCCACGAAGGCATGCACACAGATGTCCACAGAGTCAGAAGGTTGAGCCGGACAGGCCCTTAGGCCCTAATCTCAACTCTTGCTTTGGTTTCCAGGTGTCACTCCTCAGAGGCTTTGGTTCGAGGAACAGCATATGGGGATTTTCTGAGGCACTGAACAGAACACCTCTCTTCTCCACATGGAAAGCTTCTTTGTTGGAGCCGTGTCAAACACCTCAGGTTGGAAAATCCTGCAGAGACCCTTAGCCACCTCCACATTCCTAGGTCATCCAGGCCACCAAGCCACAGTAGGACTCATCTTCAGGAGAGTCCATTTCCACTCACCTCTCTGGGTAGCTCACCCAAGAGCCCGCAGATTGAGCCTGCCTTGTCCTGACTAAAGAGTGGGAATATGAGTTGGCGTTCCCAGGCATCCATGCTTAGACACCTGCTCTCGAGTCTTTCCGTATGGGGCCTCCTGGAACCATCCAATAGGACTCGACTGTCGTGCAGAAGGAAACCTTAAGGTTTGAAGTAGTTCACAAATCCCATCGTAGGGAAACCTCCCGGGCCTCATGAAGCCCCCCACATCCTTCAGGGAGAGGCCATCATGGACAAAAACTCTAGCTTGAAGCACGTCTCATAGTAGACATGACCGCAATGCAGGAGATCTTGATTCAGCCTCTGCAGAGTGAGCCTGCCGTGCCCTCGGTCCCAAACCTCACGCTAGCTTGTGTTTTCAGACTTCCTTCCTCACACTCCTAGCAAACAATCCCTCCAGAGTAGGAATTGCAGAACCACAAGCCAGCCCAGTGACTGCCCACCGCTAGAATACGTTTCCTTGTGGGGCTCTCCATAAAACCAAGATGAGGATCAACCTGCTCTTGCCTCGACGGCACTCAGATTTGATAGGCTGCTCTGGGCACTAATGCTCTGCCTTTCACAGCCTGATGCCAGACGTCCAGACAGGCAAGGAGACAGCTGGCCACACACCCAGCACTTCGGACACGCCATGGTCTTATGCCGTCACCTCTTCCTAACCTTGGTTTTCAGATATCTAAACCCAGATATTATATCAATTCCCCACACAGTTGGGCATCTGAAGCACAAATCAGAACTCCTTCTTCCCCATGGCTGTAAGGCTTGCTCTTGGCATGGAGTCACACCTTCAGGGTGGGAGAAACCTCATGGCCCCTGATGCCACGCCCAAACGTGAGTGCTGCTTGGGCACAAATTCACACTGTGACCCTCAGCATGAGCCCCATGTCAAAGAAAGGCCTGTCAGGGCCTTGACCAAGAGCCCGCATATGGGGCGTGCCAAGCCCCTATACACCCAATCCTCACCAGTGTTTGAGTTTTCCAGTCTCTTCCCCGTACCTGGGGCTCTGCTCTGGACTTACTTTCTTGGAGAGACACATGAGCCAGACAACAGGACTCCACCCTTCCCACAAAATGACCCCAAACTCCTGTTAGCTGGGACAAATCCCCAGAGAGGGATACTCGTCCACAGTCCCTGAGGCCACCCCCTACAATCCACGGCTATCCTGGACGCATCCAGAGACAAAAGCCTGAAGGAATCTCGCCCTTGATTCACAAGCCAAGGAGCTAACTCTCTATCTGTACATCCAGCCTGCCATACCCTCGGCGCCACTCATAAGCTGAGTTTGTGTTTTCAGACTTCTGTGCCCACAGCCTGGACCCACACACCCTCCAGGCTAGGGCATCTGGAGCCACAGCGAAAGATTGTGCCTGCCCTCTCCAAGGAAAGTGTGCCCAATCCATTGACCACAACCCTACAGGTTAGGGAAAAGCTCCAAGACCCCTGAGGCCATCCTGATAGTGTAGCCTGCCCTGGACTAAAAGGGGCACTCTGACACCAGCTGAGCCATTATCACCACTTAGACTCTTAGACAGTGTCCCCAGAGACAGAAGATTGAAATGTACAGACCCTAAGCCCTAATCTGAACCTTAGCTTTAGTTTTCATGTGTCTGTCCTCAGAGGACTGGTTTCGTATACCAGCATATTAGGTTTTTCTGACGCTCCAAACCAAACATTTCTCGTCTCCACATGGAGTGCTTTCTTACTGGATCTGTATCAAACCCTTCTGGTCGGAGAATTCCGCAGGGCCACAGTACAACCATCACATTCTAAGGTCTCCATGGACAGAAACCCACATTATGACGCATCCTCAGGAGAGGCCATTTCAACTCAGCCCGCTGGTTAGCTTGCCCCAGAGCCAGCAGATCAAACATATCTTGTCGTTAATGGCCAATGGGAATGTGAGGCATGCTGTTCAGGGATCCATCCTTTGAACCCTCCTCTTCAGTCCTTCCGTATGGTATGTACTGGAGCCATCCAACAGGACTCGACTGTCTCGCAGAAGGAAACCTTGTGGTTTGTGGCAACCTCCAAACTCAGCGTGGGAAAACTTCGTTGGCCTCATGAGGCACCTGCTTCATGAAGGTGCCATCAAGGGCACAATCCAACCTCAGCCAACGTCTGATCCTCAGCCTGACTTCAGATGCATGAGATTTCCTTTCAGCCTTTGCAGAGTGGGCCTGCTCCCCACCTCACCCTATCTTTTGTTTTCAGACTCTACCCTAGCACTCCTGGCCCAAAAGCCCTCATGATTGGGAATTCTGGTTCCAGAACGAAGTACTCTGCCTGCCCCCCAAAGAAAAACATTGTCTATGGCATTGCTCAGAAACCCCAAATGAAAATCAACCTGCTCAGCCCTCGGCAACACCCCAATTGCATAGGCTACCCTAAACACTATGCTCTGTCTTACATAGCCTGAGCCCAGACCTTGTGAGAGACATTGAGACAGTTGGCTTCACAACCAGCACATCGAACCTGCCATGGGTTAGGCCATTTCATCCCTTCCCATTGACCTGGGTGTCTTCCTGGAGGTATATTCTGAGGCTGTGTCAGACTATGCATTTTTTCTGGAGATTCCGATGGAATTGGGGTGGTATTAGGGGCCTTGCAATTTTCTCTTAATCTGGTGGGTTGGGAAACTGAGACAGGCTGACATTCCTTGCGATAGCTGGCCCAGTGCTGTTGTGTGTTCCTGGAGGCCCCATCCTGGAGGGCATATGGGTCAGGACTCTGGGTCCAAAGTATTCAGACACAAACTCGGGTAAGAGTTAAGCTCGAGGTGATGGCAGACCCAATCTGCAGACCCTGAGCGAAGCATCTCCAGATATGAAATTCGGACGGCTGTGAGGCAGGAGCACAGTCTTTTCTGTCTGACTTGTTTGTCTATGATGGCCACGAAATGGAGGGGTGGCCTCATGGGTCCATGTGAGATTCTACCTCTCTGGGAATTCTGTTCGGCACCCAAGAGTTTGGTGTATTTCCGGGGGATGGGAGGAGCGCAGTTTTCTGAGTCAGGGATCCCGTCCAAACAGCCATTCCAGAGATGGGTCCTGGGTTCTGGAGCCTGGATCACCGCAACAAGGCTTAGGATTTGGGCCTAGGGTCCTGCTCTATGTTTTCCTGGTACAGCTCCCGAGTGTTCTTGTTGGAAATGGGTCTCATTCTGAGGGTCACAATGCCTGTTTTTGCCCAGATGCCCATGCTGAGTGGGTGTGACCTCATGGGCTATGCACTTGGCTCCCACTCTGAGGGTTGGACTGCCATCTCAACATTCAGTTTTCCTGCCATGGGGAAGGAGGTGTCCTTTTTTATGCTTCAGGTTCCCCCATGGGCAGGAATTTGAGCTAAGTTCTGGGACAGGTGCCTGAATACCCAGTTCGCTTTGAGATGAGGTCCTCGGGCCAAGGCAGGACCCACCTGCAGAAAATGAGGCCTGCTTTCTGGGTGGCTGTCAGGAGCTCGGGCTCGAGCTGTGTCAGACAGAACATTCGTGGAGAGTTTGGCCTATGATATTGGGGTGCTTTTGAGAGCTGTGCAACTGGATCCTCATGGGAGATTTTTGCACAGACCCTTTCTTCACTTCTTCTATCTGGTGAGCAGGCAGATGGCTGCATTACGGCTCCAGAATATCCAAGTTGGAGGGTTTGCAGGCGAGGAGTGTGAGGACAGAAGTATGAAAACATAAGCTACGGTTACGCTCAGTGCCGAGCACATGTCTATTCCAATGTACAGCAGTCGTTTCGAGATCTCCAGCACCTGGGCGAGCGGCAGATGTCTGCTCATGCTGGAGTTTGTATCCATGATGGCCAACAAATGGTGGGGAGGCCTCAAGAATTCTTGGAGGTTTTTCCAAGCTGGAGCTTGTGAGCTGCTCCAAACATCAAGGTGTCCTACTAAGGGACAGCAGAAGTCTTCTTACAGGGCTCCAGGGTCCCCCATATGGAAGATTCGATAGCAATGCTCTCTGAATGGAGGCCTGGGAAGCCAATCTCGTGTTACCATTGCAGCTGAGGAACAGGGTAAGCTTGAACCAATGACACTGATTCCAAGTTCCAAGTGATTTGCGTTGATGGAAGTTCTCAGTCTAACAGGTCCCAATGCTGCTTGGTGTCCAGGGAGACCTTAGAATGTGGTGGCGGCTCTCTGACCATTGAGGATTCTCTATCCTTAGGATTAGACCCAGTACCCAGGAGCCAGGTTTCCTTCTTGGGACAGGAGGTGTGCTCTTGTATGGTTCACGGACCACAGGTTGGACCATATGCTTGAATTTCCAGAACAGACCTCTAGGGAGAGAGACCTCAAAACATAAGCTAGGGTTCTGATGAGGTTTTAGGGCCATGGAAGTTTCAATCTTCGGACTAAGTGCCATTGGCCTGCATGTCATCCTGGAGGTAGGTGCTGAAGCTGTGTCAGGCTGTGCACTTTTTCCAGAGTGGCCTATGAAATTGGGGTGCAGTCAGGGGCCTTGCAGTTTTCTCCTAATCTGGACATTTTGGGAAACTGAGATGGGCAGGGTTTCCTCAGGAGAGCAGGGCCAGTGATGTCATGTGTTTCTCGAGGCCCCATCCTGGAGGTCATGTGTGTCAGGACTTTGGGACCAAAGACTTTAGACACAACCTCAGATAAGAGATAGGAGTGAGGTGATGGCAGTCCGAATCTGAAGACCCTGAGGGAAGCTCCTCGGGATTTGAAATTCAGGTGGCTTGGAGGGAGGGGCACAGGCCTTTCTGTCTGGATTTTGTGTCTAGGATGGCCACTAAATGGAGGGGTGACCTCATGTGTCCATGGGATATTCTTCCACTCTGGTGATTCTGCTTGGCACCCAAGAGTTTGATTTCTTTCTGGGGAAGAGGAAAAGACTGTATTCCATCTCTGGGATCCTGTCCAAACAGGGATTCCAGAGATGGGTTCTGGGTCCAGACACTGGGAAAACTTAACCAAAGCTTCGATTTGGGTTCCTGGTCCAGATCCCAAGGGGGATCTTTGGAAAGGGGTCTCATTCTTAGGGTCACAATGCCTTTTTGTGCCCAGCTGCCCATCCTGTGTAGGCGTGGTCTCATGGACCATGCACCTGGTTCCCACTCAGGGTTGTACAGCCATCTCAACATTCAGTTTTCTGGCCATGGGGAAGGAGGAGCACTCTTTTGTGCTTCCGAGTCCCCTATGGGCAGGAATTTGAGCTAAGTCTGGGACAGGTACCTGAATATCCAGGTTGCTTCAAGATGATGGCCTCGGGCCAAGGTTGGACCCACCTGGAGGATATGGGGCCCACTATCTGGGTGGCTGACAGGAGGTCGGGGATCAGGCGGTGTCAGACAGACAATTTATGCAGAGGTCGGTCTATTATATTGGGGTGCCATTGAGGGCCGTGCAGGAGGATCCTCATGTGGGTTTCTGCGAAGACCCATAGGGCACTTCTTCTTTCTGGTGGGCAGGCAGAAAGCTGCACTGTGGCTTCAGAATTCCCAATATGGAGGGCTTGTAGGCGAGGAGTGTGAAGACAGAAGTCTGAAAACACAAGCCACGGATAAGCTCAGTGCTGACCACAGGACCATTCCATTGTGCAGTGGTTGTTTCGAGATTTCCAGCACCTGAGTATGGGCGAGGGTCAGATGTCTGCTCACGCTGGGTTTGCATCCATGATGGTCAACGAATTGTGGGGTGGCCTCAAGAATTCTTGGAGATTTTCCCAAGCAGGACCTTGTGAGCTGCTCCAAACAGCAAGGTGTCCTACTGTGGGACAGGGGAAGTCCGCTTACAAGGCTCCAGGGTCCCCCATATAGAAAGATTCGACAGCAGAGGTCTCTGAATGGGGGCCTGGGAAGTCTTCCTTGCATGACCATTGCAGCTGAGGAACATTGCAGGCTTGATCTGCTGGTTTTTGTTCAAATTTCCAAGTGATCTAAGTTGACGGATGTTCTCAGTCTAATGAGTCACAATGCTGCTTGGTGTCCAGGGAGACCTTAGAATGTGGTGGTGAGGGTGCCTGGGTGGCTCAATGGGCTAAGCCGCTGCCTTCGGCTCAGGTCATGATCTCAGGGTCCTGGGATTGAGTCCCGCATCGGGCTCTCTGCTCAGCAGGGAGCCTGCTTCTTCCTCTCTCTCTCTCTGCCTTCCTCTATGCCTACTTGTAATCTCTCTCTGTCAAATAAATAAATAAAATCTATATAAAAAAAAAGAATGTGGTTGTGGGTCTGTGGCCATGCAGGATTCTCCTACCTGAGGGTTAGACCCAGTTCCCAGGAGCCAGGTTCCCTTCTCGGGACAGGAGGGGTTCTCTTGTATGGCTCAGGGACCACATGTCGGATCATATGTTGGATTTCAAGACCAGGCCTCTGGGCACAGAGGCCTGAATATCTAGGCTAGGGTTCTTATGAGGTTGTAGAGGTATGTCATCCTCAACCTTCGGACTTAGGGACTTTGACCTGTGAGTCTTCCTGGAGGTAGATGCTCAGGCTGTGTCAGACTGTGCATTTTTTCCAGAGTGGCCTATGAAATTGGGGTGGGCTCAGGGGCCTTGCAGGCTTTTCCTAATCTGGAGGGTTTGTGCAACTGAGACGGCAGAATTTCATCCAGAGATCAGGCCCAGTGATGTAGTGTGGTTCTGTCAGCCCCATCCTGCAGGGAATGTGGTTAAGGGCTCTGGGACCAAAGTCTTCAGACACAAAATTGTGTATCAATTAGGAGGGAGGTGATGGCAGCCCCGATCTGCAGACGCTGAGGGCAACTTCTCAGGATTTGAAATTCGTGTGGCTGGGAGGCAGGAGCAAAGGCTTTTCTGTCTGGATTGTGTCTAGGATGGCCTTGGAATGGTGTGGTGTCCTCATGTGTCCATGGAATATTCTACCTCTCTGGGGATTCTGCCCAGCACCCAAGAGTTTGGTGTCTCACTGGGAAGGAGAGAGCGTGGTTTACTGTTTCAGGGTTCCCGTCAACACAGGGATTCCAGAGATGGGTTATAGGTCCCTGTGCCTGGATAA
This sequence comes from Mustela nivalis, assembly GCF_964662115.1. Classification (NCBI taxonomy): domain Eukaryota; kingdom Metazoa; phylum Chordata; class Mammalia; order Carnivora; family Mustelidae; genus Mustela; species Mustela nivalis. The sequence continues at coordinate 2,151,529 of NW_028136531.1, read as the reverse complement.
CCCTACAAAGGCTTAGTATTTGGGCCTAGAGGCTTGACTGCCTGGCTCTGTGGGGCTTTGGTTCAGCTCCCATGGGGACTTGTTGGAAATGGGTCTCAGGGTAAGGGTCACAATGCCTGTTTGTGCCCAGATGCCCATCCTGAGTGGGCATTGGCTCTTGTTCCATGCACCTGGATCCCAATATGAGGGTTGGACCACCATATCAACATTTAATTTTCCTTCTATGAGGAAGGAGGAGTACTCTTTTGTGCTTCAGATTCCCCCATGCACAGTAATTTGAGCTATGTTCTGGGACTGGTACGTGAATAACCAGGTTGCTTTGAGATGAAGGACTCAGGTCAAGGCAGGTCACACCTGCCAGATATGGGTCCCGCTATCTAGGTGGCTACCAGGAGGTCGGGGCTCGAGCTGTGTCAGACAGAGCATTAGTTCACAAGGTGGCCTATGATATTGTGGTGCTATAGAGGGCTGTGCTGGTGGAACCTTATATGGAGTTTCACGCAGACCCATAGGGCACCTCTTTTTTCTGGTGGGCAGGCAGAAGGCTGCATTGTGGCTCCCAAATTCCCAATATGGGGGACTTGAAGGCGAGGAGTGTGAGAACAGAAGGCATAAAACACAATCTATGCTTAATCTCAGTGCCGAGAACATGGCCGTTCCAATGTGCAGTGGTTTTTTCGAAATCTCCAGCATCTGAGTACAGGCGAGGGTCAGATGTCTGCTCATGATAGAGTTTGTATCTATCGTGGCCAACAAATGAAATATCCAGCACCTGAGTAAAGGTGGATTTCAGATGTTTACGCACACTGGAGTTTGTGTCTCTGATGACCGAGAAATGGAGGAGTGGCATCAAGAGGCTGATGCATGTGAGATGCTCCAACAGCAAGGTTGTTTTTTCTACTGGACAGTTAGAGTCTGGTATGTTTTCTGCAGGGCCCCCCATGTGAAAAGTATGGGTAGCAGAGCCCTTCCACATGGATGCCTGGAAAGCACACCTCCATTGACCAATGCAGCTGAGGAACATGCAGGTTCTTTACGGTGCTTCTGGGGCGAAGCACCAAGGTCTTGAGTTGACATGGAATCTCTTGAAGATGGGTTACAATGCTGTTTTTTTTTTACCAGGTAGATCTTAGAATGTGTTGGTGGCTAAGGTGCCTGCAGGATTCTCCTACCCTGAGGGTTTAACACAGGTCGAAGAGCACGGTTACCTTCTGGGGACAGGAGATGTAGTGTTTTGTGGCTCAGGGACCACATGCCGTATCATAAGTTCCTATTCAAGAACAGGCCTCTGAAGACAGATGCCCGACAACCTAATCTAGGGTTCCAATGAGTACCAGGGGCATGAGAGGTTCAATCTTCAGACTTAGGACAGTTGACTTGGGTGTCTGCCAGGATGTAGGTGATCAGGGAGTTTCAGACTGCGCACTTATGTCCAGAGTAACCTCCAATATTGGGGTGGCCACAGGGGCCTTGAATGTTTCAACCAACTCTGGAGGGTTTGGTTAACTGACATGCACAATTTCCATGGGGATGGCAAGCACAGTCCTGTGGTGTGGCTCCAGAGACTCCACCCTGGAGGGCATGTGAGCCATAGTTCTGGGAGGGAAGTCTGCAAACACAAACTCGGGTTAGGTTTAGTGGCTAGGTTATCGCAGGGCAATGTGTAGAGCTGGAAGGCTACTCGTCAGGAACAGTAACTGGAATGACCCGAAGGCGGAAGCACAGGCTTTTATATCTGGATTGTGTGTCTAGGGTGACCTCAGAATGCAGCTGTGGCCTCATGGGTCCATGGGAGACTTTTCCTCTAAGGATACTGGCGGCTCCCAATATTTTGATGACTTTTTGGGATGGGAAGACTGCTATTTTCGATCTTAGGTGTGCCCCAAAACAGGGATTCCAGAGATGGGCTCTGGGTCTAGGCGCCTGGAAAATCCCACCAAGGGTTGGGATTTGGGCTTATGGGCAGACCAGGCCTGCAATGCAGGATCTTGGTGGTGCAACTAGGAGGGCTTGTTTGGAAGCATGCTCAGGCTGAGCATTACAATGCTTGTTTGTGCCCAGGGCGGCCCTCAGGAGTGGGCGTGGTCCCATTGTCCATTTTCTGGCTCCCACACTGAGGGATAGACACACATTCCAATGGCCAGGTTTCCAGCCATGGGGAAGGAGGAAATATCTATTGTGCTTCATGTTCCCCCATAGGCAGGGATTACAGCAAAGGTCTGGGGACAGATGCCTGAATACCAAGGATGCATAGAGATGACAGATTTGGGCCATGGCCGTTCTCACATGCTGGATATGGGCCCCGCTCTCTGGGTGGCTGACACGAGGTCTGGGCTCAGGCTGTGTCAGACACAGCACTAGTGGCCAGAGAAGTCTATATATTGGGGTTCTCTCCAGGGCCGAGTAAATTGATCCTCATGTAGGGTTTCTGGCCAGACTCACGAAGCACTTCTTTCTGTGGGGCAGGCAGAATGCTGCCTTATGGATCCAGAATTCCCTATCAAGAGGGTTTGGGGACAAATAGGGTGAGAATGCAATTGTAAACACCAGCTATGCTTAAATTGAGTGCCAAGCGGAAGTCAGTTTCAATGTGCAGCAGCTTATACGAGATATCCAGCACCTGAGTAAGGGCAGATGTCAGATATTTGCTCACACTGGAGTTTGTGTCTAGGATGACGACTAATGGAGGGGTGGCTTCAGGAGGCAATGGAGGATTACCCACGCTTAGGATTGTGAGATGCTCCAAACAACAAGGTTTCCTTCTAATGGACAGGAGGAGTCTGTTTTTTTTTCCTCCAGGGTCCCTCAAGTGGAAGTTTGCGTAGCAGAGCCCTCCCGCATGGATGACTGGAAAGCACACGTCCAATGACCATTGCAGCTGAGGAACATGACAGGTTCGTTTTGGTGGTTCTGGTGCCAAGTACCAAGGCCTTGAGTTGACTTGGAATCTCTTACAGATGTGTCCCAAAACTGGTTTGTTACAAGGGAGGTCTTAGAATGTATTGGTGGCTAAGGGCCATGCTGAGGGTTTGGCACAGGTCGATGTGCACAGTTTCCATCTTGGGAGAGGAGATGTTCTGTTTTGTGGCTCAGGGTACATATGTTGTATCCTGACTTGGTATTCAAGAACAGGCCTCTGAGGAATGATGCTTGCAGCCTAATCTAGGGATCCAATGATGTCCTTGGTGCCCATCAGGTTCAATTTTCTGACTAAGGACCATTGATATGGTTGTCTGACTGGATGTAGGTGATCAGGGTGTTTCAGACTGTGCATTTGCATCCAGAGCCACTTCCAATATTGGGGTGGGCTCAGGGGCCTTGCAGGTTTCTCCTAACTTGGAGGCTTTGGGGAACTGTGATGGGCACAGTTTCCTTGGGGATGGCAGGCCCAGTCCTGTGGTAAGGCTTCAGAGACCACCTCCTTGAGGATATGAGAGCCATGGTTTTGGGAGGGAAGTCTGCAAACACAAATTTGGGTCAGGGATAGTGGCAAGGTGATCACAGGTCCAATGCATAGACCTAGAAGGCATCACGTCAGGAACTGTAATTAGGGTGACTGAAAGCTGGTAGCACAGGCTTTTCTATCTGGATTGTGTGTCCAGGATGGGCTCTGAATGTAGACGTGGTCTCATGGTTCAATGGGAGACTTTTCCTCTCTAAGGATCCTGGTGGATCTCCATAGATTGGTGGTTTTTCAGAGAAGAAAAGAGTGCTCTTTTCCATCTTAGGGGTGCCCCAAAACAGGGAAGAATGCTGTTTTCCAACTTAGGCTTATGCCAAAACAGGGATTCCAGAGACGGGCTCTGGGTCTGGGTGCCCGGATATCCCACCAAGTGTTAGGATTTGGGCCTAGGGGCATTCCAGGCCTGCAATGCAGGATCCTAATGGTGTAACAGAGAGGGCTTGTTTGAAAGCATGCTCAGGCTGAGGGTCATCATGCCTCTTTGTGCCCAGGGGGGCCCTCAGGAGAGGGCGTAGTCTCATTGGCCGTATAGCTGGATCCCACTTTGAGGGTTGGACACCCATTGCAACAGCCAGGATTCCTGCAATGGAAAGAGGAGTTCTCTATTGTGCTTCAGGTTACCCAATGGCAGGGTTACAGGAAAGGTCTGTGGAAAGTTGCCTTAATACCAAGGATGTGTACAGATGACAGACTAAGAATTCCCAGGTAACAAAACAGCATTGTTACCCATGTTCATGACATTCCATGTAAAAATAAGCCCTTAGTACTTCGCCCCAGAGCCACCAGAATGAACTTGCCATGTTCCTAAGCTGCAATGGTCAGTGGAGGTGTGGTTTCCAGGCAACCATACGGGGGTGCTCTGCTACACAAACTTTGCAATTGGCGGGGACCCTGGAGACAAAAAAACAGAATGCCCCTGTCCGGTAGAAGGAAACCTTCTGTTTGGAGCATCTCACAAGCCCCAGCGTGGGAAATCCTCCATTTCCTCTTGAAGCCACCACTCCATTTGTCAGTCATCATAGACACAAACTCCAGAATGAGCAAACATCTGACATCCGCCCTTACTCAGTTGCTGGATTTCAATTCGATCGCTGCACACTGGAACTGCCTTTAGTTTGACTGAATTAAGCCATAGCTTGGGTTTACAATTCCATCCTCAGCCTACTGGTCCACAAGCCCTATTGTGAGGGAATTCTGGAGCTACAACACAATATTCTGCCTTCCCCATAGAAAGAAAAAGGGCCTGGAGAGTCTGCCCAGAAACTCCATATGATGGTCAATCTTCTCGGTGCTAGACGGAACCCTGATTCATAGGCTGCCCTGGGCACTAGTGCTGTGTCTGACATAGCCGGAGCCAGGACCTAGTGTCAGCCACTGAGAGATCAGGGCCCATATCCAGCATGTGAGACCAGCTATGGCCCAAGTCTGTCTTCTCTTCTATTCTTGGTATTCAGGCATCTGTACCCACACCTTTGCTGAAATCCTTGCCATTGGGGGAACCTGAAGCACAATAGAGAACTCCTCCTTCCCCATGGAAGGTGTTCTGACAGTTGGGATAGTTGCTCAACCCTCAAAGTGGAAGGCAGCTCCATGGCCAAGGACACCATGTGCACTCATGATGGCTTCCCCGGGCACAAGCAGGCATTGTGACCTCAGCCTGAGCATGCTTTCAACCAAACGCTCTCAATTGCATCTCTGGGACCCCGAATTGCAGGCCTAGTACACACCTAGGCCCAAATCCTAACCTTGGTGGGATTTTACAGGGGCCCAGACACAGAGCCCATCTCTGGAATCCCTATTTTGGGGGACCCTTAAGATGGAAAACAGCACTCTTACCTTCCTCGAGATAGTCACCAAACTCTTGGTAGCCACCAGGATCCTTGAGTGGAAAAATCTGCCATAGACCCATGAGAACACACCTGCATTCCGAGGCCATCCTGGACATACAATCCGGATACATATCATGTGCTATCACCTTTGAGTCATCGGATTTACAGTTCCTGACGAGCTGCCTTCCAGGTCTATGCATTGGGCCTGCAATCACCTTGCCATTAACCTAAACTGAGTTTGTGTTTGCAGACTTCCCTCCTAAAACCATGGCTCACATGACCTCCAGGTTCTGGCATCTGAAGCCACACCACAAGACTGTGCCTGAGATCCTCAAGGAAACTGTGCCCATCACTTTTTCCTGATACCTTTAGATTAGGAGAAACCTGCAAGGTCCCTGAGCGCAGCCAAATAATGGAGGCCGCTCTGGGCACAAATGCACAGTCTGAGACACCCTGATCACCTCCATACAGGCAGACACCCAAGTCAATGGTCCTGAGTCAGAAGATTGAACCTGACATGCCCCAAGGACTTCATTGGCACACTAGATTAGGTTTACAGGTATCTGTCGTCAGAGGCCTGCTCTGGAATATCAACTTATGATAAAATATATAGTCCCTGAGCCACAGAACAGAATATGTCCTCCCCAAAAAGGAAGCCATGCTCCTGGAATTGTGTCATACCCTAAGGGTATTTGGATCCTGAATGGCCCCTTAGCAACCAGCACATTCTATGATATTCCTGGTAACAAACCATCATTGTGCCCCATCTTCATGAGACTCCATGTCAACTCAAGGTCTCGATATATTGCCCCAGAACCACCAGAATGCACCTGCCATGTTCCTCAGCTGCAATGGTCAATGGAGGGGTGATTTCCAGGCATCCCTGTGGGGTTCTCTGCTACAAAACTTTCCACATGGAGAAACCAGAGAAAACAAACCAGACTTCTCCTCTCCGGTAGAAAGAAACTTTGCTATTTGGAGCATCTCCAAGCCCCAGCATGGGAAATCCTCCATGGCCTCTTGACGCCACCCTTCCATTTGTGGGTAATCACAGACACAAACTCCAGTGTGAGCAAACATCTGACATCCACCCTTACTCAGGTGCTGGATATTCGAAACGGCAGCTGCACACTGGAACTGCCTTTTGCTTTTCACTGAACTTAACCATAGCTTTGTATTACTATTCTATCCTCACCACACTGGTCCACAATATCTCTTGATAGGGAATTCTGGAGCCACAACGCAGTATTCTGCCTTCCACATAGAAAGAAGAAGGACCTGTTGAGTCTGCTCAGAAACTGCACATGAGGATCAATCTACTCAGATCACGAGGCAACCCTGATTAATAGATTTCCCTGACCACTAGTGCTGTGTCTGACAGAGTCTAAGCCCCGACCTCGTGTCAGCCACCCAGAGGTGAGGGCCCATATTTAGCATGAGAGATCGGCCATGCCCCTGGGCCATTATCTGTACCCATCCTTGGTATCCAGTCATCTGTCCCCCAAACTTTGCTGGAATTCCTGCCAATGGCGAACCTGAAACACAATAGAGAACACCTCCTTCCCCATGGCAGGAATATTGGCTGTTGGGATGGTTGTCCAACCCTCAGCTTGGGAGCCAGCTGCATGGCCAAGGAGACCATGCCCACTCCTGAGGGCCGACATGGGCACAGGCAGGCATGGTGATCCTCAGCCTGAGCATGTTTTCCAACAAACACTCTCAGTTGCTCCTCCAGTACCAGCATTGCAGGCCTGGTATGCCCCTAGGCCCAAATCTTAACCCTTGGTGGGATTTTCCAAGTGCCCAGACCCAGAGTCCGTCTCAGAATCCCTGTTTGGGGCACCCTTAAGATGGAAAACAGCACTATTCCCTTCCCTGAGAAAGGCACCAAACTATTGGGAGCCGCCAGGATCCTTAGAGAGAAAAAATCTCCCATGGACCCATGAAAACAAACCTGCATTCCGAGGCCATCCTGTCCACACAATCCAGAGAGAAAAGTCTTTGCTACCGCCTTCGAGTCATCCTATTTACATTTCCTGACGAGCTGCCCTCCATGTCTATGAATTGGGCCTGTGATCATCTCGACACTAAGCCTAACCCCAGTTTGTGTTTGCCGACTTCTCTCCCAAAACCATGGCTTACATGCCCACCAAGATGTGGTCCCTCAAGCCACATCACAGGAAAGTTCCTGCCATCCCCAAGAAAACTGTGCCCATCAGGTTGTCCAAACCCTCCAGATTAGGAGAAACCTGCCAGGCCCCTGAACCCACCCCAATATTGGAGGTTGCTCTGGATGCAAACGTGCAGTCTGAAACACCCTGAGCACCTCCATCGAGGCAGAAAGCCAAGTCAATGGTTCTGAGTCAGATGATTGAACCTGACATGCCCCTAGGACTTCACTGGAACCCTAGATTGGGTCTTCAGAAATCTGTTCTTAGAGTCCTGTTCTGGAATACCAAGTTATGATACAACATGTGGTCCCTGATTCCCACAACAGAACATCTCCTGTCTCCAGAAGGAAACTGTGCTCTTGGATCTATGTCCAACTTTCAGGGTAGATGGATCCTGCATGACCCATTAGCCCCAGCACCTTCTATGATCTCCCTGGTAACAAACCAGCATTGTGACCCAACTTCTGAGACTTGATGCCAACTCAAGGTGTTGGTACTTTGCCCAAGAGCCATGAAACGAATCTGCCATGTTCCTCAGGTACAAAGGTCAATGGACGTGTGCTTTCTAGGCATCGAAGAGGTAGTTCTCTGCTACACAAAAATTCCACATAGGGAACCCTAGAGCAAACAAATAAGACTGCTCCTGTCAGGTTGAAGGAAACCTTGGTTGTTTGGACCATCTCACAAGCCCCAGCCTGGGAAGTCCTCCACATTCTCTTGATGCCAACCCTCCATTTGTTAGTCATCATAGACACAAATTCCAGCATGAGCAAACATCTGACATCTGCTCTTACTCAGGTGCTGGATATTCGAATCAGTCGCGCACACTGGAAATACCTTTCACTTGACACTGTATTCTTGCATAGTTTGGGTTTACAATTCCATCCTCACCCTACTGGACTGCAAGTCCTCTTGAGAGGGAATTCGGGAGACAAAACGCAACATTCTGCCTTCCCCATAGAAAGAAGAAGGGCCTGGTGAGTCTGCCCAGAAACTCCCCATGAAGATCAATCTACTTGGCCCTCGAGGGAACCCCGATTTATACTTTGCGCTGGCCACTAGCGCTGTGTATGAGAGAGCCTGAGCCCCAACCTCGTGTCAGCCACCCAGAGTGTGGGGCCCTTATCCAGCATGTGGGACTGGCCATGGCCCAGTCATCTCTACCCATCCTTGGTATTCCGGCAACTATCCCAGACCTTTGCTGGAATCCCTACCAGTGGGGGAACCTGAAGCACAATTGAAAACTCCTCCTTCCCCATGGAAGGAAGCCTGGCTGTTGCTATGGGTGCCCAACCCTCAGAATTAGAACCAGGTGCATGGCCAATGAGACAACGCCCAATCATAAGGGCCGCCTGGGCCAAAGCAGGCATTGTGTCCCTCAACCTTAGCATGCATTCAAACAAATGCTCTCAGTTGTTTCTGCAGGGTCCCGCATCGCAGGCCTGGTATTCCCTTGGGACCAAATCCTAACACTTCGTGGGATTTTCCATGCCAACATAACCAGAGCCCGTCTCTGGAATCTCTGTTTTGAAGCACCCCTATGATGGAAAACAGCACTCTTCCCTCCCCTGAGAAAACTATTAGGAGCTGCCAAAATGCGTAGAGAGGAAAAATCTCCCAGGGCTCCATAAGACCACACCTTCATTCCGAGGCCATCCTGGACACACAATCCAGATACAAGAGACTGTGCTACCACCTTCGAATCACCTGGTTTACAGTTCCAGACGAGCTGCCCTACAGACCTACGCATTGGGCCTGTGATCACCTCGCCATTAACCCTACCCCAAGTTTGTGTTTGCAGACTTCTTTCCCAAAACCATGGTTCACATGCCCTCTATGATGAGTCTCTGTAGCCACACCACAGGAAAGATCCTGCTATCCCCAATGAAACTGTGTCCATCACAGTTGCCCAAACCCTCCAGATTAGGAGAGACCTGCAAGTCCCCTGAGCCCAGTCCAATATTGGAGGCCACTCTGGACACAAATGCACAGTGTGCAACACCCTGATCACCTCCATCCAGGAAGACACCCAAGTCAATGGTCCTGAGTCAGAAGATTGGTCCCTGAACCCCACAATAGAATATCTCCTGTCCCCAGATGGAATTCGTGCTCTTCAACTTGTGTCAAGGGTCGGGGTATATGAATTATGCACAGCCCCTTAGCACCCAGCACATTCTAAGATCTCTCTGGTAACAAACAAACAGCATTGTGATCCATCTTCATGAGATTCCATGTCACTTCAAGTCCTTGGTAATTCGCCCCAGAGCCACCAGAATGAACCTGCCATGTTCCTCACCTGATATGGTCAGTGGAGGTGTGCTTTCCAGGCATCCATGTGAGAGTGCTCTTCTATTTATTCTTTCCACATGTGGGACCCTGGAGCAAACAAACCAGACTGCCACTGACCAGTAGAAGGGAACCCTCTGTTTGGAGCATCTCAGAAGCACCAGCAGGAGAAATCCTCCATGGCCCTTGACACAACCCCTCCATTTGTCAGTCATCATAGACAAAAACTCCAGCATGAGAAAACATCTGAAATCTGCCGTTATTTAAATTCTGCATTTTCTTTTCCACCACTGCACACTGGAACTGCGTTTCGCTTGACACTGAATTTAACAATAGCTTGGGTTTAGAATTCCATCCTCAGCCTCCTGGTCTGCAAGCCCTCTAGAGAGGGAATTTGGAGCCACAAGGCAACATTCTGCATTCCCACTAGAAAGAAATAGGGCCTGGTGAATCTTCCCAGAAACTCCACATGAGGATCAATCTACTTGGCACTCGATGGAACCTTGATTTATAGGCTGTCTTGGGCACTAGTACTAGTACTAGTACTAGTACTGTGTCTGACAGAGCCTGAGCCAAGACCTAGTTTCAGGCACCCAGAGATATGAGCCCATATCCAGCATGTGAGATTGGCCAGGGCTCAAGTCCATCATCTCTACCCATCCTTGGTATTCAGGCACCTGTCCCCAGACCTTTTATGTAATCCCTACCAATGGGGTAACCTAAAGCACAATAGAGAACTCCTCCTTCCCCATGGTAGGAATCCTGGCTGTTGATATGGGTGTCCAAACCTCAAAGTGGGAGCCAGCTGCATGGCCAAGGAGACAATGCCCACTCATGAGGGCTGCCCTGGGCACAAGTAGCCATTGTAACCCTCAGCTTGATCAAGCCTTCAAAAAAATGCTCTTAGTTGCACCTCCAGGATCCTGCATTGCAGGCCTGATATGCCCTTAAGCCCAAATCCTAACACATCATGGGATGTTCCATGTGCACATACCCAGAGCCCGTCACTGGAATCCCTGTTTTGAGGCACCCCTAAGATGGAAAACAGCACTCTTAACTTCCCTGAGAAAGCCACCAAACTAATGGGAACCTCCAGGATCCTTGAGAAGAAGAATCTCCCATGGTCCCATGAGTCCACACCTGTATTCCGAGGCCAGCGTGGATATGCTATCCAGATACAAGAGACTGTGCTACTGGCTTCGAGTCTCCTGATTTACAGTTCCTGACGTGCTGCCCTCCAGATCTTTGGATTGGGAATGTGAACACCTCTCCATTAACCTTATCCCGAGTTTGTGTTTGCAGATCTCTCTCTAAAAACCATAGCTCACATGTCCTCCAGGATGGGGCCCCTAGAGTCACACCACAAGACTGTGCTTGCCATCCCCAAGGAAACTGGGCCCATCACAGTTGCCCAAACCCTCCTGATTAGGAGAAACCTGGAAGGCTCCTGAGCACATCCCAATATTGGAGGCTGCTCTGGATGCAAATGCACAGTCTGAAACACCCTGATCACCTCCATCCAGGCAGACACCCAAATCAATGGTCCTGAGTCAGATAATTGAACCTGACATGGCCCTAGGACCTCATTGGAAGAGGGATTAACTTTTCAGGCACCTGTCCTCAGAGGCCTCTTCTGGAATACCAACTTATGATACAAATTATGGCCCCTGAGCCCCAGGGTGGGAAATCCTCCATGGCCTCTTGACGCCACCTCTCCATTTGTTGGTCATCATAGACACAAACTCTAGCCTGAGCAAACATCTGACATCCGCCCATATTCAGGCGCTGATATTGGAATCAGCTGCTGCACACTGGAACTGCCTTTCGCTTTGCAATGAATTTAAGCCTAGCTTCAGACTACAATTTCATCCTCACCCTACTGGTCTGCCATATCTCTTGATAGGGAATTCTGGAGCCACAACACAACATTCTGCCTTCTTCATAGATAGAAGGACCTGGTGAGTCTGCCCATAAACTGCACATGAAGATCAATATACTCAGCCCAGGAGGGAACCCCTATTTATAGTTTGCCCTAGCCACTAGTGCTGTGTCTGACAGAGCCTTAGCCCCTACCTCGTGTCAGGAACCCAGAGGGTGGGGCCCACATTAACCATGTGAGACCGGCCATGGCCCAGGGCTGTCATTACTACCCATCCTCGGTATTCAGGCATCTGTCCCCTAGATATTAACTGGAATCCATACCAATGGGGGGACCTGAAGCACAATAGAGAATTCATCCTTCGCCATGGCAGGAATCCTGGCTTTTGGATGGGTGTCCAACCCTAGGAATGGGAACTGGCTGCATGGCTGAGTAGACATCGCCCAATCCTGATGGCCTCCGGGGCACAAGCAGGCATTGGGACCCTCAGCTTGACCATACTTTCAAACAAACGCTCTCAGTTGCACCTCCAGGATCCCGCATTGCAAGCCTGGTATGGCCCTAGGCCTAAATATTAACCCTTGGTGGGATTTTCCAAGCACTTAGACCCAGAGCTCATCTCTGGAATGCCTGTTTTGGGGCACGCCTAAGCTGGAAAACAGTACTCATCCCTTCCCGGAGAAATCCAACAAACTATTGAGAACCGCCAGGATCCTTGAGAGGAGAAATCTCCCATGGACCCTTGAGACAACACCTGCAATAAAGGCCATTCTGGAAATTAAATCCAGATACAATTACCTGTGCTACCAAATTTGAGTTACGTGATTTACAGTTCCAGACTTGCTGCCCTCCTGGTCTATGGATTGGGACTACGATCACCTTGCCACTAACCCTAACCTAAGTTTGTGTTTGCAGACTTCTCTCTCAAAATCATGGCGCACATGTCCTCCAGGATGGGGTCTCTGGAGTCACACCACAGGACAGTTCCTGCAATCCCCAAGGAAACTGCCCATCACAGTTGTCCAAAAACCCCATATAAGGAGAAACCTGCAAGGAACCTGAGCCAACCCTAGTATTGGATGCCACTCTGGACACAAATGCACAGTCTGAAACACCCTCATCACCTTCATCCAGTCAGACACCAGAGTCAATGATCCTGAGTCAGAAGATTGAATGACATTCCCCTAGGGCCTCATTCAAACCCTTTATTAGGTTTTCAGGCTTCTGTCCTCAGAGACCTGTTCTGGATTACCAATTTATGATACAACATATGGCCGCTGAGCCCCACAACAGAATATCTCCTGCCCCCAGAAGCAATCCAGGCTCTTGGGCCTGTGTCAAATCCTCAGGCTAGATGAATCCTGCATGGCCCATTAACCACCAGCACATTCTAAGATCTCCATGGTAACAAACCAACATTTTGACCCATCTTCATGAGGTTCCATGTCCAATCCAGTCTTTATTTCTTCGCCTCAAAGCCACCAGATGCCATGTTCCTTTGCTGTCATGGTCAATGAAGGTGTGCTTTCCAGTCACCCATGTGGGAGATCTATGTTATCTGATCTTTCGACATGGGGAACCATGGAGGAAACAAATCAGACTGCCCCTGTCTGGTAGAAGGAAACCTTGCTGTTTGGAGCATCTCAAAAACACCAGATTGGGAAATCCTCCATGGCCTCTTGACGCCACCCCTCCATTTTTGTGTCATCATAGACACAAACTCCAGCATGAGCAAATATCTGACATCCACCCTCACTCAAGTGCTGAATATTGTATTCAAACATTGCACACTGGAAATTCCTTTCGCTTGATACAGAATGTAACCATAGCTTAGGTTTACAATTCCATCCTCAGCCTCCTGGTCCACAAGCCTTCTTGATAGTGAATTCTAGAGCCACAAAGCAGCATTCTGCCTTCCCCTTACAAACAAGAAGGTCCTGGTGAGTCTGCCCAGAAACCATACATGAGGATCAATCTGCTCGGCACTCAAGGGAACCCCAATTTATAGGCTGCCCTGGGCACTAGTGCTGTGTCTGACAGAGCCTGAGCCAAGACCTAGTGTCAGCCACCCAGTGATCAGGGCCCATATCCACTATTTGATACTGGCCATGGCCCATGTCCATCATCTTTACCCATCCTTGGTATTCAGGCCTCTGTCCCCAGACCTTTGCTGGAATCCCCGCTAATGGGGGAACCTGAAGCACTATAGAGAACTCCTCTTTCCCCATAGCAGGATTCTGGCTGTTGGGATGGGTGTCCAACCCTAAAAGTGGGAGCCAGCTGCATGGCCAATGTGACCACGCCCACTCATGAGGGCCACCTGGGCATAAGCAGGTATTGTGACCCTCAGCCTGAGAATGATTTCAAACAAGCCCTCTCAGTTGCACCTCCAGGATCCTGCATGCAGGCCTGGTAAGCCACTAGGCCCAAATCCTAACACTTGGTGGGATTTTCCAGGGGACCAAACCCAGAGTCTGTCTCTGGAATCCATATTTTGGGGCACCCCTAACATGAAAAACAGCACTCTTCCCTTCCCCGAAAAAGCCACCAACTATTGGGAGCCACCAGGATCCTTAGAGAGGAAAAATCTCCCATGGACCCATGAGGCCACAACTGCATTCTGAGGCCATCCTGCACACAATACAGAGAAAAAAGCCTGTGATTCTGCCTTTGAGTCACCTGATTAACAGTTCCTGAAGAGCTGCCATCCATGTCTATGCATTGGGCCTGTGATAACCTTGCCACTAACCCTAACCCAAGTTTGTGTTTTCAGACTTCCCTCCCAAAACCATGGCTCACATGCCCTCCAGTTTGTGATAACTGGAGCCACACCACGGGATTGTACCTGTCTTCCCAAAGGAAACTGTGATTGTCACTATTAAACAAACCCTCTAGATTAGAAGAAACCTGCAAGGCCCCTAAGCCCAGCCCAATATTGGAGGCCACTCTGTACGCAAATGCACAGTCTGACACACCATATCACCTACATCCAGGCTGATATCCAAGTCAATGGTCCTCAGACAGAAGATTGAACCTGACATGCTCCTAGGATTCACTGGAACACTAGAATACGTTTTCAGGTATCTGTACTCAGAAGGCTGTTCTGAATATCAATGTATGATACAACATGGTCACTGAGCCACACAAGAGAACATCTCCTGTCTTTAGAAGAAAGCTGTGCTCTGGACCTGTGTCAAACACTCTGGGTAGATGAATCCTTCAAGGCCCCCTGGCAACCAGCACATTCTATGATCTCCCTGACAACATACCAGCATTGTGACCCATCTTCATGAGACTCCATGACAACTCCAGCCCTTGGTACTTCGGCCCAGAGCCACCAGAATGAAACTGCCATGTTCCTCTGCTGCCATGGTCAATGTAGGTGTACTTTCCAGGCATCCAGCGGGAGTGCTCTGATACCAACTTTCCACATGGGGAACCCTGGAGGAAACAAACCAGACTCCCCTGTACGGTAAAAGGAATCTTTGCTATATGGAGTATCTCAAGCCTGAAGGTGGGTAATCCTCCATGGCCTCTTGAGGCCACCCATCCATTTGTTGGTCATCATAGACACTAACTCCAGCGTGAGCAATCAACTGACATCTGCACTTACTCAAGTGCTGGATATTTGAATCAGCTGCTACACACTGGAATTGCCTTATGCTTGGCACTGAATTTAAAAGTAGCTTGGCGGGACGCCTGGGTGGCTCAGTTGGTTAAACAGCTGCCTTCGGCTCAGGTCATGATCCCAGCGTCCTGGGATCGAGTCCCACATCAGGCTCCTTGCTCCGCAGGGAGCCTGCTTCTCCGTCTGACTCTGCCTTTCACTCTGTCTGCCTGTGCTTGCTCTCGCTCGCTCTCTGACAAATAAATAAAATCTTAAAAAAAAAAGTAGCTTGGGTTTGCAATTCCATCCTCACCCTGGTGTTCAATAAACTCTCTTGATAGGGAATTCTGAAGCCACAACACAGCATTCTGCCTTCCCCATAGCAAGAAAAAACAGCCTGGAGAGACTGCCCAGAAACCCTACATGAGGATAAATCTACTCGACACTCGAGTGAACCCCATTTATAGGTTTACCTGGCCACTAGCGCTGAGTCTGACAGAACCTCGTCTCTGACCTCGTGTCAGGACCCAGAGACTGGGCTCCAACTCCAGAATGTGAGACCAGCCATGTCCCAGGGCTGTCATCTCTACCCATTCTTGATTCAGGCATCTGTCCCCAGACATTTGCTGAAATCCCTGCCAATGGGGGAACCAGAAGCACAATAGGGAAATCCTCCTTCCCCATGGCAGGAATGATGGATCTTGGGATGGGTTTCCAGACCTCAGAGTGGTAGCCAGCTGAATGGCCAATGATAACCCGCCCACTCATGAGGGCCGCCCTGGACACAAGCAGGCATTGTGACCCCCAACATGAGCATGCTTTCAAACAAACACTCTCAGTTGCATTCCAGAATCCAAATTTGCAGGCCTGATATGCCCCTAAGCACAAATCCTAACACCTGGTGGGATTTTTCAGGGGCCCAGAAACACAGCCTGTCTCTGGAATCCCTGTTTTGGGACACCCCTAAGATGGAAAATAGCACTCTCCCCTTCGCCAAGAAAGCCACCATAGTATAGGGAGCCGCTAGGATCCTTGAGAGGAAAAATCTCCCATGGATCCATGAGACCACACCTGCATTCCGAGGCCATCCTGGACACAAAAGCCAGATACACAAGCCTGTGCTACCACCTTCAAGGCAACTAATTTATAGTTCCAGACGATCTGCCCTCCAGGTCTATGCATTGGGCCTGCGATCACCTCACCGCTAACCTTAACCCGAGTTTGTGCTTACAGACTTCTATCCCGAAACCATGGCTCATATTTCCTCCAGGATGGGGTCTCTGGAGCCACATTATAGGACTGTTCCTGCCATCCCCAAGGAAAATGTGTCCGTCACATTTGCCTAAAACTTCGAGATAAGGAGAAACCTGCAAGGCCACTGAGCCCACCCCAATACTGGAGGCCCCTCTGGACACAAATGTGCAGTCTGAAATACGCTGATCACCTGAATCCAGGCAGATACCCAAGTCAGTGTTTCTCAGTCAGAAGATTGAACCTGACATGCTCCTATGACCTCATTGTAACCCCTGATTAGGTTTTCAGGCATCTGTAATCAGAGACCTGTTCTGGAGTACCAACTTAAGATACAACATATGGTCCCTGATCCCCACAACAGAACATCTCCTTTCTCTAGATGGAAGCCGTGCTCTTTGAACTGTGTCAAACCCTCAGGGTAGATGAATCCTACTTGGCCCGTAGCCACCAGCAGATTCTAAGATCTCACTGGTAACAAGCCAGCATTGTGAGCCATCTTCATGAGATTCCATGTCAACTACAGGCCTTGGTACTTCACCCCAGAGCCTTCAGAAAGAACCTGGCATGTTCCTCAGCTGCAATGTTCAGTGGAAGTGTGCTTTCCAGGCATCCATGTGGGAGTGCTCTGCTACCCAAACTTTCCACATGGGGGACTCTCGAGCAAACAAATCTGACTGCCCTGTCCTGTAGAAGGAAACCTGGCTGTTTGGAGCATCTCACAAGCTAAAGTGTGGGAAATCCTCTATGACCTCTTTTCAACTCCCCTCCATTTGTCGGTCATTATAGAAACAAACTCCAGCTTGAGCAAACATCTGACGTCTCCGCTTACTCAGGTGCTGGATATTCGAATCAGCCGCTGCACACTGGAAATGCCATTCGCTTGTCACTGAATTTATTCATAGCTTGGGTTTACAATTCCATCCTCACCTACTGGTCCACAAGCCCTCATGATAGGGAATTCTGCAGGCACAACACAGCATTCTGCCTTCCCAATAGAAAGAAGAAGGGCCTGGTGAGTCTGCCCAGAAACTCCACATTATGATCAATCTACTTGTCCCTTGAGGGAACCCTGAATTATAGACAGCCCTGGCCTCTAGTGTTGTGTCTGACAGAGCCTAAGCCCCGACCTCGTGTCAGCCACCTAGAAGGTGGAGCCCATATCCCGCATGTTAGACTGGCCACGGAACAGAGCCGTCATCTTTACCCATCCTTGGTATTCAGGCATGTGTCCCCAGACCTTTCCTGGAATCCCTACCAATGAGGGAACCTGAATCACAATAGAGAAATCCTCATTCCCCATGGCAGGATTCCTGTAAGTTCGGAAGGGTGTCCAACACTCAGAGTGTTAGCCTACTGAATGGCCATTGAGACCACCCCCATTCCTGAGGGCCACCCTATGCAAAAGCTGACATAGTGACCCTCAGCCTGAGCATGCTTTCAAACAAACACTCTCAGTTGTATCTCCAGGACTTGCATTGGAGGCCTGGTAAGCCCCTATGCCCAAATCATAACCCTTGGTGGGTATTTCCAGGTGCCCAGAGCCAGAGAACTTCTCTGCAATCCCTGTTATGGGACACCCTTAATATGGAAAACAGAACTCTTTCCTCTCTGAGAAAGCCACCACATTATAAGGAGCCGCCAGGATACTTGAGAGGAAATATCACCCATGGACACCTGAGACCACACCTGCATTCTTAGTTCATCGTGGATACACAATCCAGATAAAAAAAGCCTGTGCTACCTCCTTTGAGGCATGCAATTTACATTTCACACGGAGCTTCCCTCCAGGAGTATGCATTGGGCCTACAATCACTTCGCCACTAAACCTAACCCGCGTTTGTGTTTGCAGACTTCCCTCCCAAAACCATGGCTCTCATGCCCTCCAGCATGGGGTCTCTGGAGCCACACCAGAGGACTGTGCCCATCATTGCCAAGGAAACTGTGCCCGTCAAACTGCCCTATCTTTCCAGATTAGGAGAAACCTGCAAGGCCCCTGAGCCCACCCCAATACTGGTTGCCACTCTGTACACAAATGCACAGTCTGGAACACCCTGATCACCTACATCTAGGCAGACATTGAAGTCAATGATACTGAGTCAGAGGATTGAACCTGACATTCCGTTAGGATTTTATTGGAACCCTAGATTAAATTTTCAGGCATCTATCCTCAGAGTCCTGTTCTGCAATACCAAATTATGATACATTTGGTCCGTTAGCCCCACATCAGGACATCTCTGGTCCAAGAAGGAAACCGTGCCCTTTGACCAGTGTCAAACCCTCAGGGTAGATGAATCCTACATGGTCCCTTAGCCACCAGCACACTGTAAGGTCTCCATGGTAACAAACCTGCATTATGACCCATCTTCATGAGACTTCATGTCAACTCCAGGCCTTGGTAATTCGCCCAAGAGCCACCAGAACGAATTGGCCATGTTTCTCAGCTGCAATTTTAATGGAGGTGTGCTTTTCAGGCATCCATGTGGGAGTGCTCTGCTACCCAAACTTTCCACATGGGGGACCCTGGAGCAAATAAACCAGACTCCCCCTGTCTGGTAGAAGGAAACTTTGCTGTTTGAAGCATCTCACAAGCCCCAGCATGTGAAATCCTCCATAGCCTCTTGACGCCACCCCTCCATTCGTCGGTCATCATAGACATAAACTCCAGCATGAGGAAATGTCTGACTTTCACCTTTACTCAGGTGCTGGATATCTGGAATCAGACACTGCACAATGGAACTGCCTTTCGCTTGGCACTGAACTGAACCTTAGCTTGAGTTTACAATTCCATCCTCACCCTACTGGTCCCCAAGCCCGCTTGATAGGGAATTCTGGGGCCACAACGCAGCTTTTTGCCTTCCCCTTAGAAAGAAGAAGGGCATGGTGATTCTGCCCAGAAACTCTGCATGAGGATCAATCTGCTCAGCCCTTGAGGGATCCCTGATTCATACTCAGCCCTGACCACTAGTTCTGTTTCTGACAGAGCCTGAGTGCTCAATTCATGTCAGCTACTCAGAGAGTCAGGCATGTGAGACAGGCCATGTCTCAGGTCCCTCATCTCTACCCATCCTTGGTATTCAGGCATCTGTCCCCAGACATTTGCTAGAATACCTGCTAATGGGGGAACCTGAGGCACAATAGAGAATTCTTCCTTTTCCATGGCAGGAATCCTGGTAGTTGGGATGGGTGTCCTACATTAAAGTGGTAGCCAGCTGCATGGCCAAGGAGACAACTCCCACTCATAAGGGCTGCCCTAATCACATCAGGCATTGTGATACTCAGACTAGCATGCTTTCAAACAAACGCTCTCAGTTGTACCTCCAAGTCACACATTGTAGGCCTGGTACTCCCCTAGGCCCAAATCCTAATCCTGGTGGGATTTTCCAAGCACCCAGACTCACAGCCCTTCTCTGGAATCCCTTTTTGGGGAACATCTAAGATTGAAAACAGCACTCTTCCATTCAAACGAGAAAGCCACCATACTATTGGGAGCTTCCAGGATCCGTAGAGAGGAAAATACTCTCATTGAAACATTAGAACACACCTGCATTCCAAGGCTATCATGGACACACAATCCAGATACAAAAGCCAGTGCTAGTGCCTTCGAGGTACGTGATTTACAGTTCCTGACGATCTGCCCTCCAGGTCTATGCATTGGGCCTACGATCACCTCGCAACTCAACCTAATCTGAGTTTGTGATTGCAGACTTCTCTCCCAAAACCATGGCTTACATGCCCTCCACGATGGAGTCTCTGGAGCCACACCACACGACTGTGCCTGCCACCCCCAAGGAAACCGTGCCCACAAATTTGCCTAAACCTTCAAGATTAGGAGAAACCTGCAAGGCCCCAGAGCCCACCCCAATATTGGAGGCCATTCTGTACATAAAGGCACAGTCAGAAACACCCGGATTGCCTACATATAGGCAGACACCGAAGTCAATGGTCCTGAGTCTGATGATTGAACCTGAAATTCCCCTTGGACTTCATTGGAACCCTAGATGAAGTTTTTAGGCATCTGTCCTCAGAGGCCTGTTCTGGAATACCAACTTATGATACAACATTTGGTCCGTGAGCCCCACAACAGAACATCTCCGATACCCAGAAAGAAACCGTGTTCTTCGACCGGTGTCAAACCATCAGGATAGACGAATCATACATGGCCCCTTAGCCACCAGCACATAGTAAGATTTCCGTGGTAACAAAACTGCATTGTGACCCAACTTCATTAGAATCCAGGCCTTGGTACTTTGCCCTAGAGCAACCAGAAAGAACCTGCCATGTTCCTTAGGTGCAATGGTCAATGTAGGTGTGCTTTCCAGTATCCACGTGCGAGTACTATGCTACCCAAACTTTTCACATGGGGGAACCTGGTGTAAACAAACCAGACCTCCCCTGTCCAGTAGAAGGAAACCTTATGTTTGGATCAACTCACAGGCCTCAGCGTGTAAACTGCTCCATGGCCTCTTGATGCCACCACTCCATTGGTCGGTCATCATAGACACAAACTCCAGTCTAAGCAAACATCTGACATGCACCCTTATCCCGGTGCTGGATGTCTTGAATAAACCACTGCACATTGGAACTGCCTTCCACTTGGCACTGAATTGAACCATAGCTTGTGTTTACAATTCCATCCTCACCTGACTGGTCCCTAAGCCCTCTTGATAGGGAAATCTGGGGCCACAACGCAGCATTCTGCCTTCCCCATAGAATGAAGAAATGCCTGGTGAGTCTGCCCTGAAAACCCACATAAGGATCAATCAGGTCTGCCCTCAAGTCAACACCGATTTATAGGCTGCCATGGCCACTAGTGCCATGTCTGACAGAGCCTGAGCCCGACTGAGTTTCAGCCACTAGAGAGCAGGCCCCATAACTAGCATTTGGGATTGCCATGGCCCAAGTATGTCATCTCTACCCATCCTTGGTATTCAGGCACCTGTCCCCAGACCTTGGCAGGGATCCCTGCCAATTAGGGAACTTGAAGCACAATAGAGAACTCTTCTTTCCCCATGGCAATAAACCTGGCTTTTGGGATGGGTGTTCAACCCTTAAAGGGGGAGCCAGTTACAACATCAATGACACCACACACACTCCTGAGGACTACCCTTGGCACAAACAGGCATTGTGACCCTCACCCTGAGCATGCTTTCAAAAAATCCCTCTCAGATTCACCACAATAATCCCTCATTTCAGGCCTGGTATGCCTGTAGGTTCAAATCATAAAACTTGGTGGGATTTTCGAGTTGCCCAGACCCAGAGACCATCTCTGGAATTTTTGTTTTGGTGCACCCTTCAGATGGAAAACAGCCCTCATCCCTTCCCCAAAAATGTCACCAAATTATGAGGAGCCACCAGGATCCATAGAGAGGCAATGTCTCCCATGGACCCATGAGAACACACCTGCATTCTGAGGCCATCCTGGACACACAATCCGGAGAGAAAAGCCTGTGCTACTGCCTTCCATTCACCCTAATTACAGTTCCAGATGAGCTGCTCTCAAGGTCTATGCATTGGGCCTGTGATCACCTCGCCACTCACCCTAATTCGAATTTATGTTTGCAGACTTATCTACCAAAACCATGGCACACATGCCCTCCAGGATGGGGTCTCTGGATCCACACTGCAGGACTGTCCCTGCCATCCACAAGGAAACTGTTTCCATCACAGTTGCCCAAACTGTCTAGATTAGGAGAAACCTACAAGGCCTCTGGGCCTACCCCAATTTCGGCGGCCGCTCTGAACACAAATGCACAGTCTGAAATACCCTGATCCCCTACATCCAGGAACACAGCCAAGTCAATGGTCCTGAGTCAGAATAATGAACCTAACATGCCCCTAGGACGTCATTGGAACCATTGATTCGGTTTTCAGACATGTGTCCTCAGAGGCCTGTTCTAGAATGTGAACTTATGATACAACATGTGGTGCCTGGGCCACTCAACAGAACATCTCCTGTCCCCAGAAGGAAACCGTGCCCTACAATCTATGCAAAATCCCAGAGTAGTAGATTCCTGCACAACTACTAAGCCACCAGCACATTCTAAGATCTACCTGGTAACAAACCAGCTGTGTGGCCCATCTGCAAGAGATTCCATGTCAAATCAAGGACTTGGTACTTTGCTACAGAGACACCAGAATAAAGCTGCCATGTTCTTCAGTTGCAATGGTCAATGAAGTTGAACATTCCAGGCACCCATGCGGTAGAGCTCTGCTACCCAAACTTTCCACATGGGGGACCCTGGAGCAAATAAACCACACTCCATCTGTCCAGTAGAACGAAACCTTGCTATTTGGAGCAGCTCATGAGTCTCAACGTGAAAATCCCTCCATGGCTTCTTGACGCCACCCCTCCATTTGTCCGTCATCATAGACACAAACTCCAGTGTGAGCAAATATCCGACGTCCTTCCTTACTAAGGTGCTGGATATCTCGAAAAAGCTGCTGGACACAGGAACTGCCTTCCGCTTGGCAGTGAATTGAACTGTAGCTTGTGTTTACAATTCCTTCCTCACCCGACTGGTCCCCAAGCATTCTTGATAGCGAATTATGGAGACACAACACAGCATTCTGCCTTCCCAATAGAAACAAGTGCCTGGTGAGTCTGGCCAGAAACCCCACATGAGGATCAATCTGCTCGGCCCTATATCGGAGGGACCCTGATTTATAGGTTGCCCTGGCCACTAGTGCTGTGTCTGACAGAGCCTGAGCCCAGACCTAGTGTCAGTCACCAGAGTTTGAGCCCCACATTAGCATTTGGGAATGCCATGGCTCAAGTATTTCATCTCTACCCATCCTTGGTATTCAGGCACCTGTCCCCAGACCTTTGCTGGAATCCCTGATAATGGGGCATCCTGAAGCACAATAGAGAAATCCTCCTTCTTCATATCAGGAAACTTGGCTGTTAGGATGGGTGTTCAACCCTGACAGGGGGAGTCATTTACAAGTCCAGTGAGACCACACAAACTCCTCAGGGATGCCCTGGAGGCAAACAGGCCTTGTGACCCTCAGCCTGAGCATGCTTTCAAACAATCCTTCTCTGTTGCACCCCCATGAACCCGCATTGCAGGCCTAATATGCCCCTAAGCCCAAATCCTAGCACTTGTTGTGATGTCCCAGATGCCATGAACCAGAGCCCGTCTCTGGAATCCCTGTTTTGGGGCACCCATAAGGTGGAAAACATCACTCTCCCCTTCCCCGAAAAAGCCACCAAACTATGGAGAGCCACCAGGATCCATAGAGAGGAAAAGACTCCCATGGACCCATGAGACCACACCTGCATTCCAAGGCCATCCTGGACACACAATCCAGAGAGAAAAGCCTGTGCTACTGCCTTCCAGTCTCCCTAATTATAGTTCATGACGAGCTTCCCTCCAGGTCTACGCATTGGGCCTGTGATCACCTCGCCACTCACCCTAATTTGTATTTGTGTTTGCAGACTTCTCTCCCAAAACCATGGCTCACATGCCCACCAGAATGTGATCTCTGGAGCCACACCACAGAACTCTGGCTGCCAACCCCAAGGGCACTGTGCATATCAGATTTGCCCAAACCTTCCAGATTAGGAGAAACCTGTGTGGCCCCTGAGCCCACACCAATATTGCCGGCCACTCGGGATGGAAATGCGCAGTCTGAAACACCCTTATCACCTACATCCAGGAAAATAGCCAAGTCAATGATCGTGAGATAGACGATTGAACCTAAAATGCCCCTAGGCTCTCAATGGAACCCCATTAGGTTTTCAGGCATCTGTCCTCAGGGGCCTGTTCTGAAATACCAATCTATGACACATCATGTGGTCTCTGAGCCACACGACAGAACATCCCCTGTCCCCAGAAGAATACCATGCTCTTCGACCTGTGCCAAACCCTCAGGGTAGGAGAATCATGCATGGCACCTTAGCAACCAGCACATTATAAGTTCTCCCTGGTAACAAACAAGCATTGTGACCCATCTGCAAGAGATCCCATGTCAACTCAAGGCCTTGGCACTTTGTCCCAGAGCCACCAGAACGAATCTGCCATGTTCCTCAGCTGCAATTGTCAATGGAGGTGTGCTTTCCTGGCATCCATGCCGGAGAGCTCTTCTTCACAAACTTTCCACATGGGGAAACCTAGAGTAAACAAACCAGACTTCACCTACTCAGTACAAAGAAATGTTACTTTTTGCAGCAGTTCACAGGCCTTAGCATGTGAACTCCTCCATGGCCTCTTTATACCACCCCTCCACTTGTCGGTCATCATAGACAAAAACTCTAGTGTGAGCAAGCATCTGACATCCACCCTTATTCCAGTGCTGGATGTCTCGAGTAAACTGCTACAAATTGGAACTGCCTTCTGCTTGGCACTGAATTGAACCATAGCTTTTGTTTACAATTCCACCCAAAACTGACTGGTCCCCAAGCCCTCGTGATTGGGAAATCTGGAGCCACAACACAGCATTCTGCCTTCCCTATTGAATGAACAAATGCCTGGGAATCTTCCCAAGAAACTCCACATGAGGATCAATCTGCTCCGCCCTCGAATCTACTCTGATATAAAGGCTGCCATGGCCACTAGCGCTGTGTCTGACAGAGCCTGAGCCCCGACCGAGTTTTAGGCCTCATATCTAGCATTTGGGATTGCTATGGCCCAAGTACGTCATCTCCACCCATCCTTGGTATTCAGGCACCTATCTCGAGACCTTGCTGGAAACCCTGCCAATGGGGCACCCTGAAGCACAGAGGAACCTGACAGAAGAGAACTCATCCTTCCTCATGGCAGGACATTTGGTTGTTGGGTTGGGTGTCTAACTCTCTAAGCGGGAGCCAGATATATGACCAATGAGACCACTCCCACTCCTGAGGGCCGCCAATGGAGCAAACAGGCATTGTGAGACTCAGCCTGAGCAAGCTTTCAAACAATCCCTCTCAGTTGCACCATCATGATCCCGCATTGCAGGCCTCATACACCCCTAGGTGCAAATCCTAACCCTTGGTGGGAAGTCCCAGATGCCCAGAAAAAGAGCCTGTATCTGGAATCCCTGTTTTGGGGCACCCATAAGATGGAAAACAACACTCTTCCCTTCCCCAAAAAAGCCACCAAACTATGAGCTGCACAGATCCCTAGAGAGGAAAAGTTTCCCATGGACCCATGAGACTATATCTGCATTCCGAGGCCATCCTGGACACACAATATAGAGAGAAAAGCCTGTGCTACTGCCTTCCAGTCACCCTAATTACAACTCCTGACAAGCTGCACTCCAGGTCTACTCATTGGGCCTGTGATCACCTTTCCACTAACCATAACCCACATTTGTGTTTGCAGACTTTTCTCCCAAAACCATGGCTCATATGCCCTCCAGGACAGGGTCTCTGGATCCACAACACATGACTGGGCCTGCCATCCCCAAGGAAACTGTGCCCGTCAAACCTGCCCAAACCTTCCAGTTTAGGAGAAACACGCAAGAGCCCTGAGCCCAACCCAATATTGTCCGCAGCACTGGACACAAATGCCAGTCTGAAACGCCCTGATCACCTACATCCAAGCAGACAGCCATTTCAATGTTCCTGGGTCAGAAGATTGTACCTGACATGCTCCTAGGACGTCATTGGAACACTAGATTAGGTTTTCAGGCATCTGTCCTCAGGGTCCTGTTCTGAAATACCAACTTAGGATACAACATGTGGTCCCTGAGCCACACAATAGAATATCTCCTGTCCCCAGTAGGAAACCATGCCCTTCGACCTGTGCCAAACCCTCAGGATTGGAGAATCCTGCACAGCACCTTAGACACCAGCACAAACTCTAGTTTGTGCGTTGACCCATACCACAAGCTTTCCATCTGCTGGACAGTCGAGTCCTGTTGAAAGGCTCAAGGATGTCCCATACGGAAAGACTGGAGAGCAGGATTCGAAGGATGGATGCCTGTACAGCATACCTCACATTCCCCTTGGCTCTTTGTGACAAGACATGTTTGAACTACTGGCTCTGGGGCGAGCTAACTAGGGGGCTGAATTGAAATGGACTCTCCTGCGGATGGGTCATAATGTGGGTTTGTGTGCATGGAGA
The DNA here is from genome assembly GCF_964662115.1 of Mustela nivalis. Taxonomy (NCBI): domain Eukaryota; kingdom Metazoa; phylum Chordata; class Mammalia; order Carnivora; family Mustelidae; genus Mustela; species Mustela nivalis. The sequence continues at coordinate 2,124,994 of NW_028136531.1, read as the reverse complement.
CCTTGGAATATGTTGGCAGCTCAGGGGCCATGAAGTATTCGCCTAACCGAAGGGTGTAATATTGCTCCAATTAAAAAGAGATCCCTATGTGGAGATGAGACAGGTTCTCTTTGGTGCCTCAGAAAAGCCCCAGATACTGGTCTTCAAACCAGTTCTCTGAGTAGAGACACCTGGAAACCAAAGCTAGGGTTCAGATTAGAGCCTAGATGCCTGTCCGTTTCAATCTTCTGTCTCTGGGGACACTGTCTGAGTATCTAAGTGGAGATAGTTGCTCAGCTGGTGTCAGAGTGCCCCTCTTAGTCCATGGCCGAGGCATGGCCTTGGAGAACTTATTGGATTCTCCTAATCTCTAGGGTTGTGGCCAATGGATTGGGTACAGTTTTCTTGGAGAGGACTGGCACAGTCCTTCAGTGTGTCTCCATAGGCCCTAGCCTGGAGGGTGTGTGGGTCCGGGCTGTGGGCACAGAAGTCTGAAAACACAAACTCGGCTTGGGTGCGGAGCCGAGAGCATGGCAGGATAGACCCACAGACCGTGAGAGGAGATCCTCAGCTTATGAAAGAAGGGCAAATGGGAGGCAGTCACGCAAGCTTTTGTCTTTGGATGTTTTGTCTCCCATAGCCGTGGAATGTAGGGGTGACCTCAGGGGCTATGGAAGAGTCTCCCTCTCTGAGGAGTTGGTCCAGCTCTTAAGATTTTGGGGACATTTTGTGGGAAGGGTAGAGTCCTGCTGTCTGGCTCAGGTGTTCTTCCAGGAGAGGGACTCCAGATCACAGTCCTGGGTTCGAGTGAATGGAATACTCGAGCTCTTGTGAAGATTGGGATCATAGGGGCTTGGCAAGCCCCATATGCGGGCTCTTGGTCCAGGCCCTGAGAGACCTTACTTCGACATGGGGACCATGCTGATGGTCCCAATGCGAGTTTGTACCCAAGGAGGCACTCAAGTTTAGGCTTGGCCTCAGGGGCCATGAAGGTTTCTCCTACACTGAAGGTATGACTCCATGCCAACAGCAAGCTTTCCAGCCATGGGGAAGGAGAAGATCTGATTTGTGCTTCAGTTACCCACGTTTGCCAGGATTTGATATAATATCTAGGGTCAGATGTCTGAAAACCTAGGTTGGGAAGAGATGACGGAATAAGGCCATGGCCTGTCTGATGTGCTTAGTGTGCAGCCAGCTGTTTCCTTGTCTGTCGGGACGTCAGGCTGTGTCAGACAGAGCATTACTGACCAGGGTAGCCTTTCCAGTTAGGGTGCGGTCGATGCCAGAGCAGGTTGGTTCTCATTTGTGATTTCTGGAGAGCCCCATAGGGCAACGTTTTTCTTCTGGTGGGCAGTCAGAAAATTGTGTTGTGGTTCTGTAATTCCCAGTCTGGATGGCTTGTTTGCCAGGAGTGTGAAGAGGGAAGTCTGAAAACACAAGCTAGCGTTAGGTTTGGGGCCGAGGGCATGGCAGGCCCACTCTGCAGAGACTGAATCAAGATCTCCTGCATATGAGGTCAGGGCGAGTATCAGACGTTGCCTCAGGTTGGAGTTTGTGTCCATTATGGCCCCTTCCTGAAGGGGGTGGGGGCGTCATGAGGCCAGGTAGGTTTCCCAACGCTGGGAGTTGTGAGCTGCCCCAAACATCAAGGTTTCCTCTGTAGGACAGTCGAGTACTATGATATGGTTCTAGGATTACCCCTACAGAAAGACTCGAGAGAAGGGGTCTAAGCATGAATGTCTGCAAATGCCACCTCACATTCCCACTGGCTGCTTGGGGCAAGGCAGGCTCCATCTGCAGGCTCTTGGGCGGGTTTCTCAGAGGGCTGAGTTGAAATGGACTCTCCTGAGGATGAGTCATACTGTGGGTTGGTGGCCATGGAGACCTTGGAATGTGGCGGTGGCTCAGGGACTCTGCAGGTTTCTCCAAATCGAAGGGTTTGACACAGCTCCAACAATGAAGCTTCCCATGTGGAGACGATAGTTGTTCTGTTTGGTGTCTCAGGAAAGCCCCAGATGCTGGTCTTCAAACCCAGGCCTCTGAGGAGTGACACCTGGAAACCAAAGCAAGAGTTCAGATTAGGGCCCAGGGGCCTGTCTGGTTCAATCTACGGTCTCTGCAGACATCTGTCTGTGTTTCTGCATGGAGGTAGTTGCTCAGCTTGTGTCAGGATGCCTTTGTCCCGAGATGCTTATAGTAGTGGGATGTCCTCGGGGGCCTTGAGGTTTCTCCTATTCTGTGGGGTTATGGGCAATGGAATGGGCATAGTCTCCTAGGAGAGAGCAGGACAGTCCTGTGGTGTGGCTCCAGAGGCCCCAGCCTGGCGGCTGTGTGGGCCATGGCTGTGGGGACAGACATCCAAAAACACAAACTCGGCTGAGGTTTGGGGCTGAGGTTATGGCAGGAGTGATCTACAGTCCGTGAGGGGAGCTCATTGTGATTAGAAAGTAGGGCGAGTGAGAGGCGGTCGTTCAGGCTTATGTCTCTGGATGTTGTATTCATGATGGTCATTTAATGTAATCATGGTCTCATGGGCCATGGAAGTCTCCCTCTCTGGTGATTTGTCCAGCTCCCAAGAGATTGGGGTCATTTTGTGGGAAGGAAGGAGTCCTGTTTTCTGCCTCATGTGTCCCCACAATAGAGGGATTCTAGAGCAGAGCACTGGGTACATACAACTGGAATACCCACCCTCTGGTTAGGCCTGGGGTCCTATGGGCATGGCAAGCCCATATGCAGATTCTTGGTCCAGCCACTGAGAGACGTTACTTGAATAGTGGACTCATGCTGAGGGTCTCAATGTGTGTTTGTGCCCAAGGTGGTCCTCAATATTGGGCGGGACCTCATTGAGCTTGCAGGTTTCTCCTACACTGAACCTTGGACATGCCAACCTCAGGGTTTCTTGCCATGGGGAAGGAGGAGTTTTGATTTCTGCATCACGTTCACCTCTGGGCACTAATTGGAGATAAGGTCTAGGTTCTGAAGCCTGAAAACCGAGGTTTGGAAGAGATGACGACCTAAGGCCATGGCGGGTCTGATGTGTTCAGTTTGGGGCCAGCTTTCTAGGTGTCGTTCAGGAGGTCTGCACTCAGGCTGTGCCAGACAGGGCATTCGTGCCCAGATACGCTGTATAATTGGGGTACAGTTGAGTGGCATGCAGAAGATAATTATTTGGGGTTTCTCCATAGCCCCATAGGGCAAAGTCTTTCTTCTGGAGGGCAGGCAGAGTGCTGCATTCTGGCTCCGGAACTGCCAAACTGGAGGCCTTGGGGCCAGGAATGCAAGGATGTAAGTCTGAGAACAGAAGCTTTGCTTTGGTTTCAGGGCGAGGACATGGCAGGCACACTCTGCAGAGCTGAATTGAGATTTCATGCATCTGAGGTCAGGGCGAGGTTCATATGTTGGCTCAGGTTGGAGTTTCTGTCCATGACGGCCCCTTCATGAAGGGGGGTCATCACACCGCCATTCGTGTTTTCCCATGATGGCAGTAGTGAGATGCTCCAAACCACAAGGATTTTCTGCGGGTCAGTTGAAACCTGTTGGATGGCTCCAGGACATCCCATATGGAACAATTGCAGAGCAGGGTTCTAAGGATGGATGCCTGGGCATCCGGCCTCGCATTCCAATTGTCTCCTAGCGAAACGGCACGTTTGATTGCTGCCTATGATGTAGTAGCCGAGGGGGCTGAGTTGAAATGCATTCTCCTGAGGATCGGTCATAATGTGGGATTGTGTCCATGGAGACCTTGGAATGGGGCAGTGGCACCAGGGCTCTGAAGGATGCTCCTAACCAGAGGTTTTGACACAGCTCCAAGAAGCATTTTTCCCATGGGGAAACAAGATTTGTTCTCATTGGTGCTTCAGTAACCCCCAATATGCTGGTATTGGAAACCAGAACTCTGAGGAGAGATGCCTGGAAACCAAGGCAATGGATCTGATTAGGGCCTGGGGCCTGTCTGGTTTAATCTTCTTCTCTCGGTTCATCTGTCTATGGGATTGAGTGGAGGTAGTTCCTCAGCTGGTGTCAGATTGCCCCTATTTGTCCTGGGCAGTCTACACTATTGGGATGGCCACTTTGACTTTGGAGGTTTCTCCTAATTTGCAAGTTTGTGGCCAATGAAATGGGCAGAATTCCTTTGGGGAGGGAAGGAACAATCCTGAAGTGTGGCTCTAGGGGCTCAAGCATGGAGGGTGTGTGGGTCAGAGCTGTGGGGACAGAAGTCTGAAAACAGAAACTCGTCTTAGGTGTGGGGACATAGGTATGGGAGGCCCGATCTACAGACCTTGAGGAGAACTCTTCAGGATATGAACAAAGAGTGAGTGTGAGGCACTTGCTCAGGCTTTTGACTCTGGATTTTGTGTCACTGATGGCCGTGGAATGTAGGGGCGTCCTCATGGACCATGGGTGAGACTTCCTCTATGGGGATTTGGATGATCCCAATATTTTGGGGTCATTCCGTGGGATGGGAGGAGTCCATTCTTTTTTTTTTTTTTTTTACCTCAGGTGTGCCACTAAAGAGGGATTCCAGAGCAGAACCCTGGGAAGGGGCGACTGGACAACCCAAACTCTGTATAAGATTGGGGGCTTAAGGGCATGGCAATCCCCATATGGGGTACCTTGGTCCAGCCACTGAGAGGTCTTACTTGAGTAGAGTGCTCACACTGAGGGTCACAATGCATGTTTGTGCCCAATGTAGGCATCAAGCATGGGCGGGGACTCATGGGCCATGCTTGATTCTCCTACACTGAACTTTGGACAACATACGAACCACAAGGTTTCTTGCCATGGGGAAGGAGGAATTCTGATTTCTGCATCATGTTCACCCCTGGGCAGTGACTGGAGATAAGATCTAAGTTCTGAATCCAGAAAATCGAGGTTGGGATGAGATGATAACCTAAGGCCATGGAGGGTCCGATGTGCTCAGTGTGCGGTCAGCTTTCTGGGTGTTGTTCAGAAGGTATGGATTCAGGCTGTGTCAGACAGTGCATTAGTGCCCAGGTTAGACTGTATAATTTGGGTACAGTTGAGTTCCATGTAGGTTCATCCTCATTTATTGTGTCAGGGAAGCTCACTGGGGCAACATTTTTCTTCTGGTGGGCAGGCAGAGTGCAGCATTGTGGGTCCAGAATTGCCAAACTTGAGGGCGTCGGGACCAGGAGTGTGAGGACGTAAGTCTGAGATCATAAGCTAGACTTAAGTTTCAGGGCGAGGGCACGGCAGGCACCCTCTGCAGATCCGAATCAGAATCTCATTCATCTGAAGTCAGGACGAGGATCAGACTTAGGCGCAGGTTGGAGTTTCTGTCCATGATGGCCCCTTCATCAAAGGGGTGGAATCTCGAAGCCATGGAGGTTTTCCCACGTTGGGAGTTGTGGGATGCTCCAAACTGCAAGGATTCCTTCTGCGGGAAAATTGAGAACTGTTGGATGGCTCCAGGACATCCCATATGGAATGACTCCAGAGCCAGGTTCTAAGGATGGATGCCTGAGCAGACTGCCTCTTACACCAATTGTCTCCCTGCCACAAGACAGGTACGATCTGATGGCTATGCAGGAGCAATCGTGGGAGCTGAGTTGAAATGGACTCTCCTGAAGATGGGTCTTAATGTGTGTTTGTGTCCATGAGGACGTTGGAATGTGGTGGTGGCCCCAGGGCTCTAAAGGATTCTAACCGGAGATTTTGAAACAACTCGAAAGAGCAAGTTTTCCATGTGGAGACAAGATTTGTTCTAATTGGTGCCTCAGGAAACCCACATATGCTGGTATTAGAACCAGGCCTCTGAGGAGAGATACATAGAAACCACAGCAATGCATCCAATTAGGTCCTAGGAGCCTCTCTGGTTCAATCCTCTTCTCTGTCGACATCTGTCTATTTTATGAAATGGAGGTAGTTGCTCAGCTGGTATCAGACCGCTCCTGTTTGTCTGGGCGGCCTACACTATAGGGATGGCCTCGGGGACTTTGGAGGTTTCTCCTAAATTGTATGATTATGGACAATGGAATGGGCAGAATTCCTGTGGAGCGGGCAGGCGCAGACCTGATGTGTGGCTCCAAGGGCCCAGCCTTGAGGGTGTGTGGGCAAGGACTGTGGGGACAGATGTCTGAAAACACAAACTCAGCTTAGGTTTGGGGACGTAGGTATGGCAGTCCCGATTTACAGACTATGAGGAGAACTTTTTGGGATCTGAATAAAGGGTGAAAGTGTGACACTTGTCAGGCTTTTGCCCCTGGATTTTGTGTCAATGATGGCCGTGGAATGTCGAGGAGTCCTCATGGGCCATGGAAGAGTCTTTCTCTCTGTGGATTTGGCCAGATCCCAATTGTTTTGGGTTAATCTGTGGGATTCAGTTTTGTTAACTAAGGCGTCCCACCAAAAGAGGGATTCCAGAGCAGAGCCCTGGACAACAAGAAATCTAACTAAAAATACAGGCCTAGGGGCATGGCAAGCCCAATATGCCTTCTAATGGTCCAGCCACTGAGAGGCCTTCATTGAGGACAGAAATCATGCTGAGGGTCACAATGCGTGTTTATGCCCTCGTGGTACTCAAGCATGGGTGGGGACTCATGGTGCATGCTTGTTTCTCCTACACTGAATGATAGTCAACATGTCAACCACATGAGTTCTTGCCATGGGGAAGTATTAATTCTGATTTCTGCATGTCATTCACCCCTGGGTAGTGACTGGAGATAAGGTCTAGGTTGTGAAGTCTGAAAACCGAGGTTGGGAAGAGATGACGACCTAAGGCCATGTCGGGTCCGATATGCCCAGCGTGGAGCCAGCTGTCTGGGTGTTGGTCGGGAGGTCCAAGCTTGGGCTGTGTCAGACAGGGCCTTAGTGCCCAGGGTAGATTGTATAATTGGGGTACAACTGAGTGCCTTGCAGGTTGATCTTTATTTGGCATTTCTGGGTAGCCCCAAGGACAATGTTTTTCTTCTGGAGGACAGGCAGAGTGCTGCATTGTGGCTCCGGAATTTCCAAAGTGGATGCCTTGTGGACGGGGAGTGTGAGGACAGAAGTCTGAGAACACATGTTAGGCGTAGGTTCTGGGCGAGGGCACGGCAGGCACCCTCTGCAGATCTGAATCGGGATATCATGAATCTGAAGTCAGGGCGAGGTTCAAACCTAGGCTTAGGTTTGAATTTCTGTCCATTCTGGCCACTTTATGAAGGGGACAGCATCTCCAGTCCATGGTTTACCCACGATGGGAGTTGTGAGATGCTCCAGACAACAAGGATTCCTTCTGATCAACAATTGAGACCTTTTGTATCACTCCAGTACATACCATACAGAATGACACCAGAGCAGGGATCTAAGGATGGATGCATGGGAAGCCCGCCTCACATTGCAGTTGTCTCCTAGCAAATAGACAGGTTTGATATGCTGGCTCTGTCAGAGCAACCAAGGGGGCTGAGTTGAAATGGACTCTCCTGAGGATGGATGCTAATGTGGGTTTGTGTCCATGGAGACCTTGGAATGGGGCGTTGGCGCATGGGCCCTGAAGGATTCTCCTAACCGGAGGTTTTGAGACATCTCCAAAGGACAAGTTTCCCATGTGGAGACGAGATTTGTTCTGATTGGTGCCTCATGAAACCCCCATATACTGTTATTGGAATATAGGCCTCTGAAGAGAGATAACTGGAAACCAAAGCAATGGCTCCGTTTAGAGCCTAGGGGCCTGTCCGGTTGAATCTTCTTCTCTGTGTACATCCATCTAAGGTATTAGTGGAGTTAGATGCTCAGCTGGTGTCAGATGGCCCTTGTTTGTCCCAGGCAGCCTACACTATTGTGAAGGCCTTGGGGACTTTGGAGGTTTCTCCTAATTTTATGATTATGGACAATGGAATGGGCAGAATTCCTGTGGAGAGGGAAGGCACAGTTTTGATATGTGGCTCCAGGGGCCCCAGCCTGCACGGTGTCTGCACCAGGACTGTGGAGACAGAAGTCTAAAACACAAACTCAGTTTAGGTTTAGTGACATAGGTATGGCAGGCCCGATCTACAGATCGTGAGGAGAATTCTTCCGGATATGAAGAAAGAGAGATTGTGAGGCACTTGTTCAGGCTTTTGGTTCTGGATTTTGTGTCAACGATGGGCGTGGAATGTCGGGGAGGCCTCATGGGCCATGGACGAGTCTTCCGCTCTGTGGATTTGGCCCGATTCCAATTGTTTTGGGTCAAACTGTGGGATGGGAGTAGTCCTTTCAGTTTTGTTACCTCAGGTGTCCCACCAAAAGAGGGATTCCAAAGCCGAGCCCTCGGGAGGGGCGACTGGACAACCAGAAATCTGGTTCAAAATTGGGGCCTAGGGGCATGGCAAGCCCAATATGCTGTCTTTTGGTCCAGCCACTGAGAGGCCTTACTTGAGAACTAGGCTCACGTTGAGGGTCACAATGCATGTTTGTGACCGACTTGGTCCTCAAGCATCTGCAGGGCCTCATGGGCCACACTGGTTTCAACTACACTTTACGTTGGACAACATGCCAACCACAACGTTTCTTGCCATAGGGAAGGAGTTCTGATTCCTGCATCATGTTCAACCCTGGGTGGTGACTGGAGATAAGGTTTAGGTTCTGAAGCCTGAAAACCGAGGTTGGAAAGAGATGAAGACCTAAAGCCATGGCGGGTCCGATGTGCTCAGTGTGTGGCTAGCTGGGTTGGTGCGAGTCAGGAGGTTCAGTCTCAGGCTGTGCCAGAAAGGGCAGTAGTGCACAGGGCAGCCTGTATAATTGGGGCCCAGTCAAGTGGCATGCAGGTTGATCCTCATTTGGGAAATCTGGGTAGCCCCAGAGGGCAATGTTTTTCTTCCGGAAAGCAGGCAGAGTGCTGCCTTGTAGTTCTGGAATTGCCAAACTGGAGGGCTTGTGGGCCAGGAATGTGAGGATGGAAGTTGAGAACATAAACTAGACTTATGTTTCTGGGCAAGGGCACGGCAGGCACACTCTGCAGAGCTGAATCAAGATGTCCTGCATCTGAAGTCAGGGCGAGGATCAGACGATCACTCAGGTTGGAGCTTCTGTCCCTGATGGCCCCTTCATGAAGCGCAGGGGGCGGGATCACGAGGCCATGAAGGTTTTCCAACGATGGGAGTTGTGAGATGCTCCAAACAGTAAAGATTCTTCTGAGTGACTATTGAGAACTGTTGGTTGGCTCCAGGACTTCCCATACAGCATGATTCTGAGAATGGTTCTAAGTATGGATGGCTGGGAAGCCTGCCTCTCATTCCAATCATCTCCTAGCGACAAGTCGGGTTAGATCTGCTGGATCAGGGGGAGCAACTGAGGGGGCTGAGTTGAAATGGACTCTCCTGTGGATGGGTCCTAATGTGGGTGTGTCTCCATGGAGACCTTGGAATGAGGCGCTGGCACCGGGAACCTGAAATGTCCTTCTAACCAGAGGCTTTGAGAGAGCTCCAACATGCAAGTTTCCCATGTGTAGACGAGATTTGTTCTGATGGGTGCCTCGGGAGAAGCCCTCAGCTGGTATTGTAAAACAGGCTTTTGAGGAGACATGCCTGTAAACCAAAGCTATGGATCCCATTATGGCCTGGGGTCCTGTCTGGTCAATCTTCTTCTCTGGGGACATCCATCTAGGTATGAGTGGAGGTAGATGCTCAGCTGGTGTCAGACGGCCCTTTTTTGTCCCGGACAACCTACACCATTGGTATGGCCTCAGGGAATTTGGAAGTTTCTCCTAATTTGTACGGTTTTGGATAATGGAATGGGCAGAATTCCCATGGATTGGTTAGGCACAGTCCTAATGTGTGGTTCCAGGGGCCCAGCCTGGAGGGTGTGTGGCCCAGGACTTTGAGGACAGAACTCAAAAAACACAAACTCAGCTTAGGTTTGGGGACGTAGGTATGGCACGGCCGAACTACAAATCATGAGAAGAACTCTTCAGGATATGAAGAAAGAGCGAGTCTGAGGCGCTTGCTCAGTCTTTTGTCTCTGGATTTTGTATCAGCGATGGCCGTGGAATGTCGGGGAGGCCTCATGGGCCATGGACGACTCTTCCTCTCTGTGGATTTGGACCTATCCCAATTCTTTTTCGTGAAACTGTGGGATGGGAGGACTCCTTTCAGGTTTGTTACCTGAGGTGTCCCACCAAAAGAGGAATTCCAAAGCAGAGCCCTGGGCAAGAATGAAGGGACAACCCGAACTATGGTTAAAAATTGGGGTCTAGGGGCATGGCAAGCCCAATATGCTGTTTCTTCATGCAGCCACTGAGAGGCCTTGCCTGATGACCGGGCTCAGGGTGAGGGTCACAATGTGTGGTTGTGACCAATGTGGCCCTCAAGCATGGGCTGGGTCTCATGTGCCACACTGGTTTCAACTACACTGAACGTTGGACAACATGCCAACCACGAGGTTTCTTGCCAAGGGAACGAGTTCGGATTTCTGCAACATTTTCAAACCTGGGCAGTGATTGGAGATAAGGTCAAGGTTCTGAAGCCTGAAAACCGAGGTTGGTAGAGATGACGACCTAAGGCCATGGCGGGTCCGATGTGCTCAGTGTGAGGCCAGCTGTCTGGGTGGGGCCAGGAGTTCCAGGCTCAGGCTGTGTCAGAATGGGCAATTGTGCCCACTTCAGCCTATATATTTGGTGTACAGCCAAATGGCGTGCAGGTTGATCCTCATTTGGGGTTTCTGGGTAGCCCCAGAGGGCAATGTTCTTCTTCCAGGGAGCAGGCAGAGTGCCGCATTGTACTTCTGGATTGCCAAACTGGAGGGCTTGTGGGCCAGTAGTCTGAGGACTGAAGTCTGAGGACACAAGCTAGGCTTAGTTTTTATGGGTGAGGACATGGCAGGCACAATCTACAGACCTGAATCGAGATCTCGTGCATCTGAAGTCAGGGTGAGGATCAGATGATCTTCAGGTTAAACTTTCTGTCCCTGATGGCCCCTTCATGAAGGGGGGGAATCACGAGGCCATGGGGGTTTTCGCACGATGGGATTTGTGAGAAGCTCCAAACTGCAAAGATTCTTCTCCAGGACAATTGAGACCTGTTAGTTGGCGCCAGGCCAAGGATTCCAAGCATGGTTCTGAGGATGGATGGCTGGGTACCCCACCTCGCATTCCAATTTTCTCCTAGCTACAAGACAGGTTAGATCTGCTGGATCTGGGGGAGCAACTGAGGAGGCTGAGTTGAAATTGACTCTCCTGTGGATGTGTCCTAATATGTTTTTGTGTCTATGGAGACCTTGGAATGAAGCGGTGGCACTGGGTCCCTGATGGGTTCTTCTAACAGAGACTTTGACACATCTCCACCGTGCAAGTTTCCCATGTGTAGATGAGATGTTTTCTGATGGGTGAGTCAAGAGACAGCCATATGCTGGTATTGAAATCCAGGCCTCTGAGGAGACATGTCTGGAAAACATAGCAATGGATCCGATTAGTGCCTAGTGGCCTGTTCATTCCTTTTTTCTTCTGGGGACATAAGTCTACGGGTCTGAGTGCAGGTAGGTGCTCTGATGTGCTCAGATTGCTCCTGTTTGTCCTGGGAAGCCACCACTATTGGGATGGCCTCAGGAACTTTGGAGGTTTATCCTATTAGTAGGATTGTGGCCATTGGAATGGGTACACACAATTCCCTTGGAGAGGGCAAGTACAGTCCTCAGGTTTGGATCCAAGGGCCTGAGCCTGTGGGGTGTGTAGGCCAGGGCTGTTTGGACAGTTGTCTGAAAACACAACCTCGGCTTATGTTTCGAGTCATAGGTATGGCAGGACTGATCTACAGAACATGAGAAGAACTCTTCGGAATATGAAAAAAGGGCGAGTGTGAGGCTCTTGCTCAAGTTTATCTCTGGATATCGTGTCACTCATGGTCGTGAAATTTCCGGGTGACTTCATGGGAAATGGACGAGTCTTACTCTTTAGAAGGTTGGCCTCGTCCAAAGAGTTTGGTGTGTTTATGCCCTCGTCACACTTGAGAATGGGCTGGGCCTCAGGGTGAATGCTGGTTCCTCCTACACTGAACGTTGGAAAACATGCAGACCACAAGGTTTCTTGCCATGGGTACGGAGGAGTTCTGATTTCTACATACCATCACCCCTGGGCAGTGATTGGAGAAAAGATCTAGGTTCTGAAGCCTGAAAACCTAGGTATGGAAGAGATGATGTCCGAGGGCCATGGCTGGTCTGTTGTGCTCAGTGTGTGGTCAGCTGTCTGTGTGTTGGTCAGGAGGTCCGGGCTCAGGTGTGTCAGACCGTGCATTAGTGCACAGGTTAGAGTATATAATTTAGGTACAGTCAAGTGGCGTGTAGATTTATCCTCATATAATGTGCCTGGGCAGCTCATGAGGCAATATTTTTTTTCTAGAGGGCAGGCAGAGTGCTGCACAGTGGGTTCGGAATTGCCAAACTTGAGATCTTCTGGGCCAGGAATGTGAGGGCGGAAGTCTGAGAACACAAGCTAGACTTGGGTTTCAGGTCGAGGGCACGGCAGGTACGTCGGCAGATCTGAACCAACATCTCATGCATCTGAATTCAGGGCGAGGATCAGACATTGTCTCAGGTTGGAGTTTCTGTACATGACTGCCCATTCATGAAGGGAGTGGAATCTCTAGGCCATGGAGGTTTTCCCACGTTGGGAGTTGTGAGATGGCCCTTCAAAGATTACTTCTGTGGGACAATTGAGACCTGTTGGACAGCTCCAGGACATCACATATGGAATGACTCCAGAGCACCATTCGAGGATGGATGCCTGGGAAGCCCGCCTCGCATTCCAATTTTCTCCTAGCAACAAGAAAGTATAGATCTGATGGCTCTGCAGGTATTACCGGGGTGGCTGAGTTGAAAGGGACTTTCCGGAGGATGGGTCCTAATGTTTGTTTGTGTCCCTGAGGGCCTTGGAATGGGGCGGTGGCACCAGCACTCTGAAGTATTCTTCTAAGCCTTTGACATAGCTCCCATGCACAAGTTTCCTTGTGGAGATGAGATTTGTTCTGATGGGTGCCTCAGGAGAAGCCCTATGCTGGTATTGGAATCCAGGCTTTTGAGGAGACATGCCTGTAAACCAAAGCTATGGATCCCATTATGTCCTAGGGTCCTGTCTGGTTCAATCTTTTTCTCTGGGGACATCCATCTATGGTATGAGTGGTGGTTGATGCCCAGCTGGTGTCAGACGGCCCTTGTTTGTCCAGGACAACCTACACCATTGGGATGGCTTCAGGGACTATGGAGGGTTCTCCTAATTTGAACGGTTTGGGACAATGGCATGGGCAGAATTCCCATGGATTGGGTAGGCACAGTACTAATGTGTGGCTCCAGGGGCTCAGTCTGGAGGGTGTGTGGCCCAGGAATTTAAGGACAGAAATCAAAAAACACAAACTCATCTTAGGTTTGGGAACGTAGGTATGGCAAGCCCGACCTACAAACCAGGAGAAGAACTCTTCAGGATATGAAGAAAGAGCGAGTCTGAGGCGCTTGCTCAGGCTTTTGTCTCTGGATTTTGTATCAGCGATGGCCGTGGAATGTCGGGGAGGCCTCCTGGGCCATGGACGAATCTTCCTCTCTGTGGATCTGGTCCGATCCCAATTCTTTTTCGTGAATCTGTAGGATGGGAGGACTCCTTTAAGGTTTGTTACCTGAGGTGTCCCACCAAAAGAGGAATTCCAAAGCAGAGCCATGGGCAAGAGTGAAGGAACAACTGGAACTATGGTTAAAAAATGGGTTCTAGGGGCATGGCAAGCCCAATATGCTGTCTCTTCATACAGCCACTGAGAGGCCTTACCAGAGGACCGGGCTCAGGCTGAGGGTCACAATGTGTGTTTGTGACCAATGTGGCCCTCAAGCATGGGCTGGGCCTCATGAGCAACACTGGTTTCAACTACACTGAACGTTGGACAACATGCCAACCACGAGGTTTCTTGCCAAGGGGAAAGAGTTCTGATTTCTGCATCATTTTCAAACCTGGGCAGTGATTGGAGATAAGGTCTAGGTTCTGAAGCCTGAAAACCGAGGTTGGGAAGAGATGACGAACTAAGGCCATGGCGGGTCCAATGTGCCTAGTGCGCGGCCAGCTGTCTGGGTGGGGCCAGAAGGTCCAGGCTCAAGCTGTGTCAGAAAAGGCAATGATGCCCAGATCAGCCTATATATTTGGTGTACAGCCAAATGGCGTGCAGGTTGATCTTCATTTGGGGTTTCTAGGTAGCCCCAGAGGGCAATGTTTTTCTTCTGGAGGGCCCACAGAGTGCTGCATTGTACTTCTTGATTGCCAAACTGGAGGGCTTGTGGGCCGGTAGTCTGAGGACGGAACTCTGAGAACACAAGCTAGGCTTAGGTTTTATGGGTGAGGACATGGCAAGCACAATCTACAGACCTGAATCGAGATCTCATGCATCTGAAGTCAGGTTGAGCATCTGACGATGCCTCAGGATTGACTTTTTGTCCCTGATGGCCCCTGCATAAAGGGGGGGAATCACGAGGCCATGGGGTTTTCCCACCATGGGAGTTGTGAGAAGCTCCAAACTGCAAAGATTCTACTGTGGGACAATTGTGACCAGTTGGTTGGCTCCAGGCCAACGATTCCGAGCAGGGTTCAAAGGATGGATGGCTGGGTAGCCCACCTCGCATTCCAATATTCTCCTAGCTACAAGACAAGCTAGATCTGTTGGATCTCGGGGAGCAACCGAGGAGGCTGAGTTTAAATGGACTCTCCTGTGAATGGGTCCTAATATGTTTTTGTGTCTATGGAGACTGTGGCATTAAGCGGTGGCACTAGGGCCCTGAAGGCTTCTCCTAAACAGAGGTTTGACACAGCTCCACCATGCAAGTTTCCCATGTGTAGAGGAGATTTGTTCTGATGGGTGAGTCAAGAAACAGCCATATTCTGGTATTGAAATCCAGGCCTCTGAGGAGAGATGCCTGGAAACCAAAGCAATGGATCCGATTAGTGCCTAGGGGCCTGTTGGTTTTTTTTACCTCGGGCGACATCTATCTACGGGTCTGAGTGCAGGTAGGTGCTCAGATGAACTCAGATTGCCCGTGTTTGTCCTGGGAAGCCAACACTATGGTCTGGCCTCAGGGAATTTAAAGGTTTATACTATTAGTTGCGTTGTCGCCATTGGAGTGGGCTCACACAATTCCCTTCCGAGGGCAAGAACAGTCCTCAGGTTTGGCTTCAGGGGCCTGAGCCTATAGGGTGTGTAGGCCAGGGCTGTTTGGACAGTTGTCTGAAAACACAAACTCGGCTTCTGTTTCGGGTCATAGGTAGGGCAGGATTGATCTACAGACCAAGAGGAGAACATTTCGGTATATGAAAAAAGGGCGAGTGTCAGGCTATTGCTCATGTTTTTGTCTCTGCATATCATGTCACTCATGGTCGTGAAATTTCCGGGTGACTTCATGGGAAATGGACGAGTCTTACTCTCTGGGGATTTGGCCCCTTCCAAAGAGGTTGGGGTCATTCTGTGGGATGGAAGAAGTCGTTTTTTTTTTTTTTGTTGTTGTTGTTGTTGTTGCTTTGTTTTGTTTCATTTTTTAACCTCCGTTGTCCCACCAAATGAGGAATTCCAGAGTAGAGCTCTGGGGAGGGGTGACTGGACAACCAGAAATCTGGTTAAAAATTGGGGCCTAGGGCTATGTCAAGCCCATTATGACATCTAGTGATCCAGTCTCTGAGAGGACTTACTAGAGGACAGGACTCACCCTGAGGGTAACAATGCATATTTATGCCCTCGTCGCACTCAAGAGTAGGCGGGCCTCAGGGTGAATGCTAGTTTCTCCTACAATGAACGTTGGACAACATGCCAACCACAAGGTTTCTTGCCATGTATAAGGAGAAGTTCTGATTTCTGTATCACACTCACCCCTGGGCAGTGATTGGAGATAAGGTCTAGTTTCTGAGGCCTGAAAACTGAGGTAGGGAAGAGATGATGACCTAAGGCCATGGCGGGTCTGATGTGCTCAGTGTGCGGTCAGCTGTCTGGGTGTTGGTCAGGAAGTCCGGGCTCAGGTTGTGTCAGACAGTGCATTAGTGCCCAGGTTAGACTATATAATTCGGGCAAAGTCCAGTACCGTGTAGGTTTATCTTCATATAAGGTGCCTGGGCAGCTCATTAGGCAATATTTTTTTTCCAGAAAGCAGGCCATGTGCTGCATTGTGGGACCGGATTTACCAATCATGAGGGCTTTGAGGCCAGGAGAGTGAGGTCGGAATTCTGAGAACAAAAGCTATACTTGGGCTCAGGGCAAGGGCACGGCAGGTACCCCCTGCAGATCTGAACCAATATCTCATCCATTTCAAGTCAGGGAGAGAATTAGACTTTGGCTTAGGTTGGAGTTTCTGTGCATGACGGCCCCTTCATGAAGGGAGCGAAATCTCGTGTCCATGGAGGTTTTCCCACGTTGGGAGTTGTGGGTTGCCCCCTTCAAGAATTCCTTCTGCGGGACAATTGAGACCTTTGGGCAGCTACAGGACATCCCATATGGAATGACTCCAGAGCACCGTTCGAGGGAGGATGCCTGGGAAGCCAGCCTCGCGTTCTAATTGTCTCCTAGCAACAAGCCAGTTTAGATCTGATGGCTCTGCGGGAGCAACCGGGGTGGCTGACTTGAAATGGACATTCCTGATGATGGGTCCTAATGTGTGTTTGTGTCCATGGGGCCTTGGAATGGGACCGTGGCACCGGGAAACTGAAGTATTCTCCTAAGCTTTTGACAGAGCACGATGCACATGTTTCCTTTTGGAGACGAGATTTGTTCTGATGGCTGCCTCAGGAAAACCCCTATTCTGGTATTGGAATCCAGGCTTTTGAGGAGACATGCCTGTAACCAAAGCAATGGATCCGATATGGCCAGGGTCCTGTCTGGTTCAATCTTCTTCTCTGGGGACATCCATCTATGGTATGAGTGGAGGTTGATGCTCAGCTGCTATCGGACCGCGCTTGTTTGTCACGGGCGACCTGCACTATTGGGATGGCCTCAGGGATTTGGAGGGTTCTCCTAATTTTACGGTTTTGGACAATGGAATGGGCAGAGTTCCCATGGATTGGGTATGCACAGTCCTTATGTGTGGCTCCAGGGATCTCAGCCTTGAGGGTGTGTGGCCCAGGACTTTGAGGACAGAAGTCTGAAAACATAAACTCAGCTTAGGTTTGGGGACGTAGGTATGGCAGGCCCGATCTATAAACCATGAGAAGAACTCTTCAGGATATGAAGAAAGAGCGAGTCTGAGGTGCTTGTTCAGTCTTTTGTCTCTAGATTCGGTATCAGCGATGGCCGTGGATTGTCCTGGATAACTCATTGGCCATGGACGAATCTTCCTCTCTGTGGAATTGGCCCGATTCCAATTCTTTTTCGTCAATCTGTGGAATGGGAGGACTCCTTTCAGGTTGGTTACCTTAGGTGTCCCACAAAAAGAGGAATTCCAAAGAAGAGCCCTGGGGAAAAGCGAAGGGACAACCCGAACTATGGGTAAAATTTGGGGCCTAGAGGCATGGCAAGCCCAATATGCTGTCTCTTCATCCAGCCACTGAGAGGCCTTACCTGAGGACTGGGATCAGGCTGAGGGTCACAATGTTGTTTGTGACCAATGTGGCCCATAAACATGGGCGGGGCCTCATGGGCCACACTGGTTTCAACTACACTGAACGTTGGAAAACATGCCAACCACAAGGTTTCTGGCCACGGGGAAGGAGTTGTGATTTCTGCATCCCTTACAAGCCTGGGCAGTGATTGGAGATAAGGTCTAGGTTCTTAAACTTGACAACCAAGGTTGGGAAGAGATGACGACCTAAGGACATGGCACGTCCGGTGCGCTCAGTGTTCGACCAGCTTTCTGGGTGGGGCCAGGAATTCCAGGCTCAGGCTGTGTCAGAAAGGTCAAGAGTGCACAGGTCAGCCTATATATTTGGGGTACAGTCGAATGGCGTGCAGGTTGATCCCCATTTGGGGTTTCTGGGTAGGCCCAGAGGTCAATGTTTTTCTTCCTGAGGGCAGGCAGAGTGCTGCATTATAGTTCTGGTATGCAAACTGGAGGCTTGTGGGCCAGTAGTCTGAGGACGGAAATCTGAGAACACAAGCTAGGCTTAGGTTTCTGGGTGAGGACAAGGCAGGAACAATCTACAGACCTGAATCGAGATCTCGTGCTTCTGAAGTCAAGGCGAGGATCAGAATATCGCTCAGTTTGGTGTTTCTGTCCTGATGGCCCTTCATGAATGGGGTGGCATCACGAGGCCATGGGGGTTTTCCACGATGGGAGGTGTGAGAAGCTCCAAACTGCAAAGATTCTTCTGCAGGACATTGAGACTTGTTGGTTGGCTCCAGGCCAACGATTCCGAGCAGGGTTCAAAGGATGGATGGCTGGGCAGCCCACCTCGCATTCCAATTGTGTCCTAGCAACAAGACAGGTTAGATCTGCTGGATCTGGGGGAGCAACCGAGGAGGCTGAGTTGAAATGGACTCTCCTGTGGATGTGTCCTAATATGTTTTTGTGTCTATGGAGACCTTGGAATGAAGCGGTTGCACTGGGGTCCTGAAGGGTTTTTCCAAAGATAGACTTTGACACAGCTCCAACGTGCAAGTTGCCCATATGTAGATGAGATTTGTTATGACGGTTGAGTCAAGAAACAGCCATACGCTGGTATTGAAATCCAGGCCTCTGAGGAGAGATGACTGGATAACACAGCAATGGATCCGTTTAGTGCCTAGGGGTCTGTTCATTCCTTTTTACCTCTAGGGACATCAGTCTATGCGTCTGAGTGTAGGTAGGTGCTCAGATGGGCTCAGATTGCCCCTGTTTGTCCTGGGAAGCCACCACTATTTGGATGGCCTCAGACAGTTTGGAGGTTTACCTATTAGTACGGTTGTGGCCATTGGAATGGGCACATACAATTCCCTTGGAGAGGGCAAGTAGAGTCCTCAGGTTTGGCTCCAGGGGCCTGAGCCTGTAGGGTGTGTAGGCCAGAGCTGTTTGGACAGTTGTCTGAAAACACAAACTCGGCTTATGTTTTGGGTCATAGGTATGGCAGGACTGATCTACAGACCATGAGGAGAACACTTCGGGATATGAAAAAAGGGCGAGTGTGAGGCTCTTGCTCAAGTGTTTGTCTCTGGATATCGTGTCACTCATGGTCGTGAAATTTCCGGGTGACTTCATGGGAAATGGATGAGTCTTACTCTCTGGGGGTTTGGCCCCGTCGCAATATTTTGGGGTCATTCTGTGGGATGGTAGAAGTCCGATTTGTTGTTGTTGTTGATTTGCTTTGTTTTGTTTTTTAACCTCAGTTGTCCAACCAAATGAGGGATTCCAGAGTAGTGCCCTGGGGAGGGCCGACTGGACAACCAGAAATCTGGTTACAAAATGGGGCCTAGGGACATGTCAAGCCCATTATGACATCTAATGTTCGAGCCACTGAGAGTACTTACTAGAGTACAGGACTCACACTGTGGGTCACAATGCGTGTTTATGTACTCTTCGCACTCAAGAATTGGCGGTGCCACAGGGTGAATGCTGGTTTCTCCTACACTGAACGTTGGACAACATGCCAACCACAAGGTTTCTTGCAATGGGTAAGGAAGAGTTCTGATTCTTGCATCACAGGCACCCCTGGGCAGTGTTTGGAGATAATGTCTAGGTTCTGAAGCCTGAAAACTGAGGTAGGGAAGAGTTGATGACCTAAGGCCATGGTGGGTCTGATGTGCTCAGTGTGCGGTCAGCTGTCTGGGTGTTGGTCAGGAAGTCCGGGCTTAGGTTGTGTCAGATAGTGCATTAGTGCCCAGGTTAGACTATATAATTTGGGTACAGTCGAGTGCCATGTAGATTTATCCTCATATAAGGTGCCTGGACAGCGCATTAGGCAAAATTTTTTTTCTAGCGGGCAGGCAGAGTGCTGCATTGTGGGTCCGGAATTGCCAAACTTCAGGGCTTCGGGGCCTGGAATGTGAGGACGGAAGTCTGAGAACACAGGCTAGACTTGGGTTTCAGGGCCAGGGCACAGCAGGTACCCCAGTAGATCTGAACCAATATCTCATGCATCTGAAGTCAGGGCGAGGATCAGACATTGGCTCAGGTTGGAGTTTCTGTGCATGACGTCCCCTTCATGAAGGGAGCATAATTTCGAGGCCATGGAGTTTTTCCCACGTTGGGAATTGTGGGATGTCCCCTTCAAGGATTCCTTCTGCGGGACAATTGAGACTTGTTGGGCAGCTCCAGGACATGACATATGGAATGACTCCAGGGCACCGTTCGAGGATGGATGCCTGGGGAGCCCGCCACGCATTCCAATTGTCTACTAGCAACAAGCCAGTTTAGATCTGATGGCTCTGCAGGAGCAAACGGGGTGGCTGACTTGAAATGGACTTTCCTGAGGATGGGTCCTAATGTGTGTTTGTGTCCATGAGGTCCTTAAAATGGGGCGGTGGCACCGGGACCCTGAAGTATTCTCCTAAGCTTTGGACATAGCTCGATGCACAAGTTTCCTTGTGGAGACGAGATTTGTTCTAATGGGTGCCTCAGGAAAACCCCTATGCTCTTATTGGAATCCAGGCTTTTGAGGAGACATGCCTGTAAACCAAAGCAATGTATCCGATTATGACCTAGGGTCCTGTCTGGTTCAATCTTCTTCTCAGGGGACATCCATGAAGGGTATGAGTGGAGGTAGATAATCACCTGGTATCAGACCGCCCTTTTTTGTCCCGGGCGACCTGCACTATTGGGATGGATTCAGGGATTTGGAGGGTTCTCCTTTTTACGGTTTTGGACAATGGAATGGGCAGAATTCCCGTGGATTGGGTAGGCACAGTCTAATGTGTGACTCCAGGGGCCCCAGCCTTGAGGGTGTGTGGCCCAGAACTTTGAGGACAGAAGTCTTAAAACACAAACTCAGCTTAGGTATGGGGACGTAGGTATGGCAGGCCCGATCTATAAACCATGAAGACGTCTTCAGGATATGAGGAAAGAGCGAGTCTGAGGCACTTGGTCAGGCTTTTGTCTCTGGCTTTTTTATCAGCGATGGCCTTTGAATGTCGGGGAAGCCTCATGGGACATGGACGAATCATCCTCTTTGTAGATTTGGCCTGATCCTAATTGTTTTTCTTCAATCTGTGGAATGGGAGGACTCCTTTCAGGTTGGTTACCTCAGGTGTCCCGCCAAAAGAGGAATTCCAAAGAAGAGCCCTGGGGAAAAGTGAAGGGACAACCAGAACTATGGGTAAAATTTTGGGCCTAGGGGCATGGCAAGCCCAATATGCTGTCTCTTCATCCAGGCACTGAGTGACCTTACCTGAGGACTGGGATCAGGGTGAGGGTCACAATGTGTTTTTGTGACCAATGTGGCCCGCAAATATGGGCTGGGCCTCATGGGCTACACTGTTTTCAACTACACTGAACGTTGGACATTATGCCAACCACATGGTTTCTTGCCACGGGGAAGGAGTTGTGATTTCTGCATCAATTTCAAGCCTGGGCAGTGATTGGAGATAAGGTCTAGGTTCTGAAACTTGACAACCGAGGTTGGGAAGAGAGGACGACCTAAGTAAGGCCATGTCGGGTCTGATGTGCTCAGTGTCTGGAGAGCTTTCTGTGTGGGGCCAGGAAGTCCAGGCTCAGGCTGTGTAAGAAAGGGCAATAGTGCCCAGGTCAGCCTATATATTTGGGGTACTGTCGAATGGTGTGCAAGTTGATCCTCATTTGGTGTTTCTGGGTAGCCCCAGAGGGCAATGTTTTTCTTCCTGAGGGCAGGCAGAGTGCTGCATTATAGTTCTGGTTTGCAAACTGGAGGCTTGTGGGCCAGTAGTCTGAGGACGGAAATCTGAGAACACAAGCTAGGCTTAGGTTTCTGGGTGAGGACAAGGCAGGAACAATCTACAGACCTGAATCGAGATCTCGTGCTTCTGAAGTCAAGGCGAGGATCAGAATATCGCTCAGTTTGGTGTTTCTGTCCTGATGGCCCTTCATGAATGGGGTGGCATCACGAGGCCATGGGGGTTTTCCACGATGGGAGGTGTGAGAAGCTCCAAACTGCAAAGATTCTTCTGCAGGACATTGAGACTTGTTGGTTGGCTCCAGGCCAACGATTCCGAGCAGGGTTCAAAGGATGGATGGCTGGGCAGCCCACCTCGCATTCCAATTGTGTCCTAGCAACAAGACAGGTTAGATCTGCTGGATCTGGGGGAGCAACCGAGGAGGCTGAGTTGAAATGGACTCTCCTGTGGATGTGTCCTAATATGTTTTTGTGTCTATGGAGACCTTGGAATGAAACAGTGACACTGGGGTCCTGAAGGGTTTTTCCACACAGAGGGTTGACACAGCTCCAACGTGCAGGTTTCCCATATGTAGATGAGATTTACTCTGACGGGAGAGTCAAGAAACAGCCATATGCTGGTATTGAAATCCAGGCCTCTGAGGAGAGATGCCTGGAAACCAAAGCAATGGATCCGCTTAGTGCTTAGGGGCCTGTTCATTCATTTTTACCTCTGGGGACATCAGTCTACGGGTCTGAGTTAAGGTAGGTGCTCAGATGGGCTCAGATTGCCCCTCCTTGTCCTGGGAAGCCACAACTATTGGGATGGCCTCTGGGACTTTGGAGGTTTATCCTATTAGTAAGGTTGTGGCCATTGGAATGGGCACATACAATTCCCTTGGAAAAAGCAAGTACCCCAGTCCTCAGGTTTGGCTACAGGGGCTTGAGCCTGTAGCGTGTGTGTACGCCAGAGCTGTTTGGACAGTTTTCTGAAAACACAAACTCGGCTTATATTTTGGGTCATAGGAAGGGCAGGACTGATCTACAGACCATTAGGGAACTCTTCGGGATATGAAAAAAGGGCGAGTGTAAGGCTCTTGCTCAAATTTTTGTCTCTGGATATCGTGTCACTCATGGTCGTAAAATTTCCGGGTGACTTCATGGGAAATGGACGAGTCTTACTCTCTGGAGGTTCGGCCCTATGCAAAGAGTTTGGGGTCATTCTGGGGAATGAAGAAGTCCGTTTTTTTGTTGTTGTTGATTTGTTTCGTTTTGTTTTTCAATCTCTGATGTCCCACCAAATGAGGGATTCGAGAGTAGAGCCCTGGGGAGGGGCGACTGGACAACCAGAAATCTGGTTAAAAACTGGAGCCTAGGGACATGTCAAGCCCATTATGACATCTAATGGTCCAGCAACTGAGAGGACGTACTAGAGGACAGGACTCACGCTGAGGTCACAATGCGTGTTTATGCTCCCGTCACACTCAAGAATGGGCGGGGCCTCAGGGTGAATGCTGTTTTCTCCTACACTGAACGTTGTACAACATGCCAACCACAAGGTTTCTTGCCATGGGACAGGAAGAGTTCTGATTTCTGCATCACAGTCACCCGTGGGCAGTGATTGGAGATAAGGTCTAGGTTCTGAAGACTGAAAACTGAGGTAGGGAAGAGATGATGATATAAGGCCATGGCGGGTCTGATGTGCTCAGTGTGTGGTCAGCTGTCTGGGAGTTGGTCAAAAGGACTGGGTTCCGGTTGTTTCAGACAGTGCAGTAGTGCCCAGGTTAGACTATATAATTTGGGTAGAGGCGACTGCTGTGTAGGTTTATCCTCATTTAAGCTGCCTGGGCTGCTAATTAGGCAATATATTTTTTCTAGAGGGCTGGCAGAGTGCTTCATTGTCGGTCCGAAATTGCCAAACTTGAGGGCTTCGGGGCCAGGAGAGTGAGGACGAAAGTCTGAGAACACAAGCTAGACTTCGGATTCAGGGTGAGGGCACGGCAGGTACCCCCTGCAGATTTGAACCAATATCTCATGCATCTAAAGTCAGGGCGAGGATCAGACGTTGGCTCAGTTTGAAGTTTCTGTGCATGACGGCCCCTTCATGAAGGGAGCGGAATCTCGAGGCCTTGGTAGTTTTCCCACGTTGGGAGTTGTGGGATGCCCCCTTCAAGGATCGCTTCTGCGGGACAATTGAGAACTGTTGGACAGCACCAGGGCATCCCATATGAAATGACTCCAGGGCACCGTTCGAGGATGGATGCATGGGAAGTCCGCCTCGCATTCCAATTGTCTCCTAGCAACGAGACAGTTTAGAACCAATAAATCTGCGGGAGCAACCGGGGTGGCTGAGTTGAAATGGACTTTCCTGAGGATGGGTCCTAATGTGTGTTTGTTTCCATGAGGGCCTTGGAATGATGCGGTGGCACCGGGACCCTGAAGTATTCTCCTAAGCATTTGACATAGCTCCAATGCACAAGTTTCCTTGTGGAGACGAGATTCGTTCTGATAGGTGCCTCAGGAAATCCCCTCTGCTGGTATTGGAATCCAGGCTTTTGAGGAGACATGCCTGTAAAGCAATGCAATGGATCCGATAATGACCTCGGGTCCTGTCTGGTTCAATCTTCTTCTCTGGGGACATCCATCTATGGTATGAGTGGAGGTAGATGCTCAGCTGGTATCAACCGCCCCTTTTTGTCCCGGGCGACCTGCACGATTGGGATGGCCTCAGGGACTTTGGATGGTTCTCCTAATTTGTGCGATTTTTGACAATGGAATGGGCAGAATTCCCATGGATTGGGTAGGAGCAGTCCTAATGTGTGACTCCAGGGGCCCCAGCCTGGAGGGAGTGTGGCCCAGGACTTTGAGGACAGAAGTCTGAAAACACAAACTCAGCTTAGGTTTGGGGACGTAGGTATGGCACGCTCGATCTACAAACCATGAGAAGAACTCTTCAGGATATGAAGAATGAGCGAGTCTGAGGCGCTTGCTCAGGCTTTTGTCTCTGGATTTTGTATCAGCGATGGCCGTGGAATGTTGGGGAGGCCTCATGGGCCGTGGACGAATCTTCCCCTCTGTGGATTTGGCGCGATTTCAATTGTTTGTCGTCAATCTGTGGGATGGGAGGACTCCCTTCAGGTTTGTAAACTCAGGTATCCCACCCAAAGAGGAATTCCAAAGCAGAGCCCTGGGGAAAAGAGAAGGGACAACCCGCACTATGGTTAAAAATTGGGGCCTAGGGTCATGGCAAGCCCAATATGCTGTCTCTTCATCCAGCCACTGAGAGGCCTTAACTGGGGACTGGGCTCAGGCTGAGGGTCACAATGTGTGTTTGTGACCAATGTGGCCCGCAAGCATGGCCTGGGCTTCATGGCCACACTGGTTCCAACTACACTGAACGTTGGACAACATGCCAAACACAAGGTTTCTTGCCATGGGGAAAGAGCTCTGATTTCTGCATCATTTTCAAACCAGGGCAGTGATTGGAGATCAGGTCTTGGTTCTGAAGCCTGGAAACCGAGGTTGAGAAGAGATGACGACCTAAGGCCATGGCGGGTCCGATGTGCTAAGTGTGCGGCCAGCTGTCTGGGTGGGGCCAGGAGGTCCAGGCTCAGGCCGGGTCAGAAAGTGCAATAGGGCCCAGGTCAGTCTAGATATTTGGGGTACAGCCGAATGGCGTGCAGGTTGATCCTCATTTGGGGTTTCTGGGTAGACCCAGAGGGCAATGTTTTTCTTCTGAAGGGCAGGCAGAGTGCGGCATTGTAGTTCTGGATTGCCAAACAGGAGGGCTTGTGGGCCAGTAGTCTGAGGACGGAAGTCTGAGAATCCAAACTAGGCCAAGGTTTCTGGGTGAGGATATGGCAGGCACAATCTACAGACCTCAATCGAGATCTCGTGCACCTGAAGTCAGGGCAAGGATCAGACGATCGCTCAGGTTGGACTTTCTGTCCCTGATGGCCCCTTCTTGAAGGGGGGGTGGATCACGAGGCCATGGGGGTTTTCCCACGATGGGAGTTGTGAGAAGCTCCAAACTGCAAAGATTCTTCTGCAGGACTACTGAGACCTGTTGTTCGGCTCCAGGCCAACGATTCCGAGCAGGGTTCAAAGGATGGATGCCTGGGTAGCCCACCTCGCATTCCAATTGTCTCCAAGCAACAAGAAAGGTTAGATCTGCTGGATGAGGGGGGAGCAACCGAGGAGGCTGAGTTGAAATGGACTCTCCTGTGGATGTGTCCTAATATGTTTTTGTGTCTATGGAGACCTTGGAATGAAGCGGTGGCACTGGGGCCCTGAAGGGTTCTCCTCAACAGAGGCTTTGACACAGCTCCAACGTGCATGTTTCCCATGTGTAGATGAGATTTGTTCTGATGGGTGAGTCAAGAAACAGCCATATGCTGGTATTAAAATCCAGGCCTCTGAGGAGAGATGCCTGGAAACCAAAGCAATGGATCCTATTAGTGCCTAGGGGCCTGTTCGTTCCTTTTTACCTCTGGGGACATCAGTCTACGGGTCTGAGTGCAGGTAGGTGCTCCGATGGGCTCAGATTGCCCCTGTTTGTCCTGGGAAGCCACAACTATTGGGATGGCCTCAGGGACTTTGGAGATTTATCCTGTTAGTAGAGTTGTGGCCATTGGAATGGGCACATACAATTGCCTTGGAAAGGGCAAGTACAGTCCTCAGGTTTGGCTACATGGGCTTGAGCCTGTAGCGTGTGTAGGCCAGAGCTCTTTGGACAGTTGTCTGAAAACACAAACTCGGCTTATGTTTCAGGTCATAGGTATGGCAGGACTGATCTACAGACGATGAGGAGAACTCTTCGGGATATGAAAAAAGGGCGAGTGTGAGGCTCTTGCTCAAGTTTTTGTCTCTGGATATCGTGTCACTCATGGTCGTGAAATTGCCGGATGACTTCATGGGAAATGGACGAGTCTTACTCTCTGGGGTTCCGGCCCCGTCCAAAGAGTTTGGGGTCATTCTGGAGATGGAAGATGTCCGTTTTTTTGTTGTTGTTGATTTGTTTCCCTTTGTGTTTCAACCTCAGATGTCCCACCTAATGAGGGATTCCAGAGTAGAGCCCTTGGGAGGGGCGACTGGACAACCAGAAATCTGGTAAAAATTGGGGCCTAGGGACATGTCAAGCCCATTATGACATCTAATGATCCAGCCACTGAGATGAATTCCTAGAGGACAGGACCCACGCTGAGGTCACAATGTGTGTTTATGCTCTCGCCGCACTCAAGAATGGGCGGGGCCTCATTGTGAATACTTTTTTCTCCTACACTGAACGTTGGACAACATGCCAACCACAAGGTTTCTTGCCATGGGTCAGGAAGAGTTATGATTTCTGCATCACAGTCACCCGTGGGCAGTGATTGGAGATAAGGTCTAGGTTCTGAAGACTGAAAACTGAGGTAGGGAAGAGATGATGACATAAGGCCATGGTGGGTCTGATGTGCTCAGTGTGCGGTCAGCTGTCTGGGAGTTGGTCAAAAGGTCTGGGCTCCGGTTGTGTCAGACAGTGCAGTAGTGCCCAGGTTAGACTATATAATTTGGGTAGAGGCGAGTGCTGTGTAGGTTTATCCTCATTTAAGCTGCCTGGGCAGCTCATTAGGCAATATATTTTTTCTAGAGGGCAGGCAGAGTGCTTCATTGTCGGTCCGGAATTGCCAAACTTGAGGGCTTCGGGGCCAGGAGAGTGAGGACGGAAGTCTGAGAACACAAGCTAGACTTCGGATTCAGGGTGAGGGCACGGCAGGTACCCCCTGCAGATTTGAACCAATATCTCATGCATCTAAAGTCAGGGCGAGGATCAGACGTTGGCTCAGTTTGGAGTTTCTGTGCATGACGGCCCCTTCATGAAGGGAGCGGAATCTCGAGGCCATGGTAGTTTTCCCACGTTGGGAGTTGTGGGATGCCCCCTTCAAGGATCCCTTCTGCGGGACAATTGAGAACTGTTGGACAGCACCAGGGAATCCCATATGGAATGACTCCAGGGCACCATTCGAGGATGGATGCATGGGAAGTCCGCCTCGCATTCCAGTTGTCTCCTAGCAACGAGACAGTTTAGAACCAATAAATCTGCGGGAGCAACCGGGGTGGCTGAGTTGAAATGGACTTTCCTGAGGATGGGTCCTAATGTGTGTTTGTTTCCATGAGGGCCTTGGAATGATGCGGTGGCACCGGGACCCTGAAGTATTCTCCTAAGCATTTGACATAGCTCCAATGCACAAGTTTCCTTGTGGAGACGAGATTCGTTCTGATAGGTGCCTCAGGAAATCCCCTCTGCTGGTATTGGAATCCAGGCTTTTGAGGAGACATGCCTGTAAAGCAATGCAATGGATCCGATAATGACCTCGGGTCCTGTCTGGTTCAATCTCCTTCTCTGGGGACATCCATCTATGGTATGAGTGGAGGTAGATGCTCAGCTGGTATCAACCGCCCCTTTTTGTCCCGGGCGACCTGCACGATTGGGATGGCCTCAGGGACTTTGGATGGTTCTCCTAATTTGTGCGATTTTTGACAATGGAATGGGCAGAATTCCCATGGATTGGGTAGGCGCAGTCCTAATGTGTGACTCCAGGGGCCCCAGCCTGGAGGGCGTGTGGCCCAGGACTTTGAGGACAGAAGTCTGAAAACACAAATTCAGCTTAGGTTTGGGGACGTAGGTATGGCACGCCCGATCTACAAACCATGAGAAGAACTCTTCAGGATATGAAGAATGAGCGAGTCTGAGGCGCTTGCTCAGGCTTTTGTCTCTGGATTTTGTATCAGCGATGGCCGTGGAATGATGGGGAGGCCTCATGGGCCGTGGACGAATCTTCCCCTCTGTGGATTTGGCGCGATTTCAATTGTTTGTCGTCAATCTGTGGGATGGGAGGACTCCCTTCAGGTTTGTAAACTCAGGTATCCCACCCAAAGAGGAATTCCAAAGCAGAGCCCTGGGGAAGAGAGAAGGGACAACCCGCACTATGGTTAAAAATTGGGGCCTAGGGTCATGGCAAGCCCAATATTCTGTCTCTTCATCCAGCCACTGAGAGGCCTTAACTGAGGACTGGGCTCAGGCTGAGGGTCACAATGTGTGTTTGTGACCAATGTGGCCCGCAAGCATGGCCTCGGCTTCATGGCCACACTTGTTCCAACTACACTGAACGTTGGACAACATGCCAAACACAAGGTTTCTTGCCATGGGGAAAGAGCTCTGATTTCTGCATCATTTTCAAACCAGGGCAGTGATTGGAGATCAGGTCTTGGTTCTGAAGCCTGGAAACCGAGGTTGAGAAGAGATGACGAC
Organism: Mustela nivalis; assembly: GCF_964662115.1. Taxonomy (NCBI): domain Eukaryota; kingdom Metazoa; phylum Chordata; class Mammalia; order Carnivora; family Mustelidae; genus Mustela; species Mustela nivalis. The sequence continues at coordinate 2,096,051 of NW_028136531.1, read as the reverse complement.
CTAAGGCCATGGCGGGTCCGATGTGCTAAGTGTGCGGCCAGCTGTCTGGGTGGGGCCAGGAGGTCCAGGCTCAGGCCGGGTCAGAAAGTGCAATAGGGCCCAGGTCAGTCTAGATATTTGGGGTACAGCCGAATGGCGTGCAGGTTGATCCTCATTTGGGGTTTCTGGGTAGACCCAGAGGGCAATGTTTTTCTTCTGAAGGGCAGGCAGAGTGCGGCATTGTAGTTCTGGATTGCCAAACAAGAGGGCTTGTGGGCCAGTAGTCTGAGGACGGAAGTCTGAGAACCCAAACTAGGCCAAGGTTTCTGGGTGAGGATATGGCAGGCACAATCTACAGACCTCAATCGAGATCTCGTGCACCTGAAGTCAGGGCAAGGATCAGACGATCGCTCAGGTTGGACTTTCTGTCCCTGATGGCCCCTTCTTGAAGGGGGGGTGGATCACGAGGCCATGGGGGTTTTCCCACGATGGGAGTTGTGAGAAGCTCCAAACTGCAAAGATTCTTCTGCAGGACTACTGAGACCTGTTGTTCGGCTCCAGGCCAACGATTCCGAGCAGGGTTCAAAGGATGGATGCCTGGGTAGCCCACCTCGCATTCCAATTGTCTCCAAGCAACAAGAAAGGTTAGATCTGCTGGATGAGGGGGGAGCAACCGAGGAGGCTGAGTTGAAATGGACTCTCCTGTGGATGTGTCCTAATATGTTTTTGTGTCTATGGAGACCTTGGAATGAAGCGGTGGCACTGGGGCCCTGAAGGGTTCTCCTCAACAGAGGCTTTGACACAGCTCCAACGTGCATGTTCCCATGTGTAGATGAGATTTGTTCTGATGGGTGAGTCAAGAAACAGCCATATGCTGGTATTGAAATCCAGGCCTCTGAGGAGAGATGCCTGGAAACCAAAGCAATGGATCCTATTAGTGCCTAGGGGCCTGTTCGTTCCTTTTTACCTCTGGGGACATCAGTCTACGGGTCTGAGTGCAGGTAGGTGCTCCGATGGGCTCAGATTGCCCCTGTTTGTCCTGGGAAGCCACAACTATTGGGATGGCCTCAGGGACTTTGGAGATTTATCCTGTTAGTAGAGTTGTGGCCATTGGAATGGGCACATACAATTGCCTTGGAAAGGGCAAGTACAGTCCTCAGGTTTGGCTACATGGGCTTGAGCCTGTAGCGTGTGTAGGCCAGAGCTGTTTGGACAGTTGTCTGAAAACACAAACTCGGCTTATGTTTCAGGTCATAGGTATGGCAGGACTGATCTACAGACGATGAGGAGAACTCTTCGGGATATGAAAAAAGGGCGAGTGTGAGGCTCTTGCTCAAGTTTTTGTCTCTGGATATCGTGTCACTCATGGTCGTGAAATTGCCGGATGACTTCATGGGAAATGGACGAGTCTTACTCTCTGGGGTTCCGGCCCCGTCCAAAGAGTTTGGGGTCATTCTGGAGATGGAAGAAGTCCGTTTTTTTGTTGTTGTTGATTTGTTTCCTTTTGTGTTTCAACCTCAGATGTCCCACCTAATGAGGGATTCCAGAGTAGAGCCCTGGGGAGGGGCGACTGGACAACCAGAAATCTGGTAAAAATTGGGGCCTAGGGACATGTCAAGCCCATTATGACATCTAATGATCCAGCCACTGAGAGGAATTCCTAGAGGACAGGACCCACGCTGAGGTCACAATGTGTGTTTATGCTCTCGCCGCACTCAAGAATGGGCGGGGCCTCATTGTGAATACTTTTTTCTCCTACACTGAACGTTGGACAACATGCCAACCACAAGGTTTCTTGCCATGGGTCAGGAAGAGTTATGATTTCTGCATCACAGTCACCCGTGGGCAGTGATTGGAGATAAGGTCTAGGTTCTGAAGACTGAAAACTGAGGTAGGGAAGAGATGATGACATAAGGCCATGGTGGGTCTGATGTGCTCAGTGTGCGGTCAGCTGTCTGGGAGTTGGTCAAAAGGTCTGGGCTCCGGTTGTGTCAGACAGTGCAGTAGTGCCCAGGTTAGACTATATAATTTGGGTAGAGGCGAGTGCTGTGTAGGTTTATCCTCATTTAAGCTGCCTGGGCAGCTCATTAGGCAACATATTTTTTCTAGAGGGCAGGCAGAGTGCTTCATTGTCGGTCCGGAATTGCCAAACTTGAGGGCTTCGGGGCCAGGAGAGTGAGGACGGAAGTGTGAGAACACAAGCTAGACTTCGGATTCAGGGTGAGGGCACGGCAGGTACCCCCTGCAGATTTGAACCTATATCTCATGCATCTAAAGTCAGGGCGAGGATCAGACGTTGGCTCAGTTTGGAATTTCTGTGCATGACGGCCCCTTCATGAAGGGAGCGGAATCTCGAGGCCATGGAGGTTTTCCCACGTTGGGAGTTGTGGGATGCCCCCTTCAAGGATCCCTTCTGCGGGACAATGGAGAACGGTTGGACAGCACCAGGGCATCCCATATGGAATGACTCCAGGGCACCGTTCGAGGATGGATGCATGGGAAGTCCGCCTCGCATTCCAATTGTCTCCTAGCAACAAGACAGTTTAGAACCAATAAATCTGCGGGAGCAACCGGGGTGGCTGAGTTGAAATGGACTTTCCTGAGGATGGGTCCTAATGTGTGTTTGTTTCCATGAGGGCCTTGGAATGATGCGGTGGCACCGGGACCCTGAAGTATTCTCCTAAGCATTTGACATAGCTCCAATGCACAAGTTTCCTTGTGGAGACGAGATTCGTTCTGATAGGTGCCTCAGGAAATCCCCTCTGCTGGTATTGGAATCCAGGCTTTTGAGGAGACATGCCTGTAAAGCAATGCAATGGATCCGATAATGACCTCGGGTCCTGTCTGGTTCAATCTCCTTCTCTGGGGACATCCATCTATGGTATGAGTGGAGGTAGATGCTCAGCTGGTATCAACCGCCCCTTTTTGTCCCGGGCGACCTGCACGATTGGGATGGCCTCAGGGACTTTGGATGGTTCTCCTAATTTGTGCGATTTTTGACAATGGAATGGGCAGAATTCCCATGGATTGGGTAGGCGCAGTCCTAATGTGTGATTCCAGGGGCCCCAGCCTGGAGGGCGTGTGGCCCAGGACTTTGAGGACAGAAGTCTGAAAACACAAACTCAGTTTAGGTTTGGGGACGTAGGTATGGCACGCCCGATCTACAAACCATGAGAAGAATTCTTCAGGATATGAAGAATGAGCGAGTCTGAGGCGCTTGCTCAGGCTTTTGTCTCTGAATTTTGTATCAGCTATGGCCGTGGAATGTTGGGGAGGCCTCATGGGCCGTGGACGAATCTTCCCCTCTGTGGATTTGGCGCGATTTCAATTGTTTGTCGTCAATCTGTGGGATGGGAGGACTCCTTTCAGGTATGTAAACTCAGGTATCCCACCAAAAGAGGAATTTCAAAGCAGAGCCCTGGGGAAAAGAGAAGGGACAACCCGCACTATGGTTAAAAATTGGGGCCTAGGGTCATGGCAAGCCCAATATGCTGTCTCTTCATCCAGCCACTTAGAGGCCTTAACTGGGGACTGGGCTCAGGCTGAGGGTCACAATGTGTGTTTGTGACCAATGTGGCCCGCAAGCAGGGCCTGGGCTTCATGGCCACACGGGTTCCAACTACACTGAACGTTGGACAACATGCCAAACACAAGGTTTCTTGCCATGGGGAAAGAGCTCTGATTTCTGCATCATTTTCAAACTAGGGCAGTGATTAGAGATCAGGTCTAGGTTCTGAAGCCTGGAAACCGAGGTTGAGAAGAGATGACGACCTAAGGCCATGGCGGGTCCGATGTGCTAAGTGTGCGGCCAGCTGTCTGGGTGGGGCCAGGAGGTCCAGGCTCAGGCCGGGTCAGAAAGTGCAATAGGGCCCAAGTCAGTCTATATATTTGGGGTACAGCCGAATGGCTTGCAGGCTGATCCTCGTTTGGGGTTTCTGGGTAGCCCCAGAGGGCAATGTTTTTCTTCTGAAGCTCAGGCAGAGTGCTGCATTGTAGTTCTGGATTGCCAAACAGGAGGGCTTGTGGGCCAGTAGTCTGAGGACGGAAGTCTGAGAACCCAAACTAGGCCAAGGTTTCTGGGTGAGGATATGGCAGGCACAATCTACAGACCTCAATCGAGATCTCGTGCACATGAAGTCAGGACAAGGATCAGACGATCGCTCAGGTTGGACTATCTGTCCCTGATGGCTCCTTCTTGAAAGGGGGGTGGATCACGAGGCCATGGGGTTTTCCCACGATGGGAGTTGTGAGAAGCTCCAAACTGCAGAGAGTCTTCTGCAAGACTATTGAGACCTGTTGGTTGGCTCCAGGCCAACGATACCGAGCAGGGTTCAAAGGATGGATGGCTGGGTAGCCCACCTCGCATTCCAATTGTCTCCAAGCAACAAGAAAGGTTAGATCTGCTGGATGAAGGGGGAGCAACCGAGGAGGCTGAGTTAAAATGGACTCTCCTTTGTATGTGTCCTAATATGTTTTTGTGTCTATGGAGTCCTTGGAATGAAGCGGTGGCACTGGGGCCCTGAAGGGTTCTCCTCAACAGAGGCTTTGACACAGCTCCAACGTGCATGTTTCCCATGTGTAGATGAGATTTGTTCTGATGGGTGAGTCAAGAAACAGCCATATGCTGGTATTGAAATCCAGGCCTCTGAGGAGAGATGCCTGGAAACCAAAGCAATGGATCCTATTAGTGCCTAGGGGCCTGTTCGTTCCTTTTTACTTCTGGGGACATCAGTCTACGGATCTGAGTGCAGGTAGGTTCTCAGATGGGCTCAGATTGCCCCTGTTTGTCCTGGGAAGCCACAACTATTGGGATGGCCTCAGGGACTTTGGAGATTTATCCTATTAGTAGGGTTGTGGCCATTGGAATGGGCACATACAATTATCTTGGAAAGGGCAAGTACAGTCCTCAGGTTTGGCCCCAGGGGCTTGAGCCTGTAGCGTGTGTAGGCCAGAGCTGTTTGGACAGTTGTCTGAAAACACAAACTCGGCTTATGTTTCGGGTCATAGGTATGGCAGGACTGCTCTACAGACCATGAGGAGAACTCTTCGGGATATGAAAAAAGGGCGAGTGTGAGGCTCTTGCTCAAGTTTTTGTCTCTGGATATCGTGTCACTCATGGTCGTGAAATTGCCGGATGACCCATGGGAAATGGACGAGTCTTACTCTCTGGGGTTCCGGCCCCGTCCAAAGAGTTTGGGGTCATTCTGGGAATGGAAGAAGTCCGTTTTTTTGTTGTTGTTGATTTGTTTCCTTTTGTGTTTCAACCTCAGATGTCCCACCTAATGAGGGATTCCAGAGTAGAGCCCTGGGGAGGGGCGACTGGACAACCAGAAATCTGGTAAAAATTGGGGCCTAGGGACATGTCAAGCCCATTATGACATCTAATGATCCATCCACTGAGAGGACTTACTAGAGGACAGGACTCATGCTGTGGGTCACAATGCGTGTGTATGCCCTCGTCGCACTAAATAATGGGCGGGGCCCCATTCTGAATACTTTTTTCTCCTACACTGAACGTTGGACAACGTGCCAACCTCAAGGGTTCTTGCCATGGGTAAGGAGGAGTTCTGATTTCTGCATCACACTCACCCCTGGGCATTGATTGGAGATAAGGTCTCGGTTCTGAAGCCTGAAAACTGAGGTAGGGAAGAGATGATGACCTAAGGCCATGGCGGGTTTTATGTGCTCAGTGTGCGGTCAGCTTTCTTGGTGTTGGTCAGGAGTTCCGGGCTCAGGTTGTGTTCGACAGTGCATTAGTGCCCAGGGTAGACTATATAATTTGGTTAGAGTCGAGTGCTGTGTAGGTTGATCTTCATTTAAGGTGCCTGGGCAGCTCATGAGGCAATAATTTTTTTTTCTAGAGGGCAGGCAGAGTGCTGCATTGTGGGTCCGGAATTGCCAAACTTGAGGGCTTCGGGGCCAGGAGTGTGAGGACGGAAGTCTGAGAAGACAAGCTACTTGGGTTTCAGGGCGAGGGCACGGCAGGTACCCCCTGCAGATCTGAACCAATATCTCATGCATCTGAAATCAGGGCGAGGATCAGACGTTGGCTCAGGTTGGAGTTTCTGTTCATGACGGCCGCTTCATGAAGGGAGCGGAATCTCGAGGCCATGGAGGTTTTCCCACGTTGGGAGTTGTGGGATGCCCCCTTCAAGGATTCCTTCTGCGGGACAATTGAGACCTGTTGGACAGCTCCAGGAGATCACATATGGAATGATTCCAGAGCACCGTTCGCGGATGGATGCCTGGGAAGCCCGCCTCGCATTCCAATTGTCTCCTAGCAAGAAGACAGTTTAGATCTGATGGCTCTGCCGGAGCAACCGGGGTGGCTGAGTTCAAATGGACTTTCCTGAGGGTGTGTCCTAATGTGTTTTTGTGCCCATGAGGGCCTTGGAATGGGGCGGTGGCACCGGGACCCTGAAGTACTCTCCTAAGCTTTGGACATGTCTCCCATGCACAGGTTTCCTTGTGGAGACGAGATGAGTTCTGATGGGTGCCTCAGGAAAACCCCTATGCTCGTATTGGAATCAGGCTTTTGAGGACACATGCCTGTAACCCAAAGCAATGGATCCTATTATGGCCTAGGTTCCTGTCTGGTTCAATCTTCTTCTCTGGGGACATCCATCTATGGTATGAGTGGAGGTCGATTATCAGCGGTTGTCAGACAGCCCTTGTTTGTTCCGGGCGACCTACACTATTGGGATGGCCTCAGGGACTTTGGAGGTTTCTCCTAATTTGTACGATTTTGGACCATGCAATGGGCAGAATTCCGATGGATTGGTAGGCACAGTCCTAATGTGTGGCTCCAGGGGCCCAGCCTGGAGGGTGTGTGGCCCAAGACTTTGAGGACAGAAGTCTGAAAACACAAACTCAGCTTAGGTTTGGGGACGTAGGTATGGCAGGCCCGATCTACAAACCATGAGAAGAACTCTTCAGGATATGAAGAAAGTGCGAGTCTGAGGCGCTTGCTCAGGCTTTTGTCTCTGGATTTTGTATCAGCGATGGCCGTGGAATGTCGGGGAGGCCTCATGGGCCATGGACGAATCTTCCTCTCTGAGGATTTGGCCCGATTTCCAATTGCTTTTCGTCAATCTGTGGGTTGGGAGGACTCATTTCAGTTTTGTTACCTCAGGTGTCCCACCAAAAGAGGAATCCCAAAGCAAAGCCGTGGGGAAGACTGAAGGGACAACCCGAACTATGGTTAAAAATTGGGGCCTAGGGGCATGGCAAGCCCACTATGCTGTCTCTTCATCCAGCCACTGAGTGGCCGTACTTGAGGACTGGGCTCAGCCTGAGGGTCACAATGTGTGTTTGTGACCAATGTGGCCCGCGAGCATGGGCGGGGCTTCATGGGCCACACTGGTTTCAACTACACTGAACGTTGGACAACATGCCAACCACAAGGTTCCTTGCCATGGGGAAGGAGTTCTGATTTCTGCATCACCTTCAACCCTGGGCAGTGACTGGAGAAATGGTCTAGGTTCTGAAACCTGAAAACCTAGGTTGGGAATAGATGAAGACCTAAGGCCATGGCGGATCGATGTGCTCAGTGTGCGGCCAGCTGTCTGGGAGGGGCCAGGGGGTCCAGGCTCAGGCTGTGTCAGAAAGGGCATTGGTGCCCTGGTCAGCCTATGTATTTGGGGTACAGCCAAGGTCGGTGCAGGTTGATCCTCATTTGGGGTTCCTGGGCAGCCCCAGAGGACAATGTTTTTCTTCTGGAGGGCAGGCATAGTGCTGCATTGTAGTTCTGGATTGCCAAACTGGAGGGCTTGTGGGCCAGTAGTCTGACGGCAAAAGTCTGAGAACACAAGCTAGGCTTAGGTTTCTGGTGAGGCCATGGCAGGCACAATCTACAGACCTGAATCGAGATCTCGTGCATCTGAAGTCAGGGCGAGGATCAGACGATCGCTCAGGTTGGAGTTTCTGTCCCTGATGGCCCCTTCATGAATGGGGGGGGCATCACGCGGCCATGGGGGTTTTCCCACGATGGGAGTTGTGAGAAGCTCCAAACTGCAGAGAGTCTTCTGCAGGACAATTGAGACCTGTTGTTTGGCTCCAGGACAATGATTCTGAGCAGGGTTCTAAGGATGGATGGCTGGGTAGCCCACCTCGCATTCTAATTGTCTCCTACTAACAAGACAGGTTAGATCTCCTGGATCTGTGGGGAGCAACCGAGGACGCTGAGTTGAAATGGACACCCCTGGGGATGGGTCCTAATGTGCTTTTGTGTCTATGGAGACCTTGGAATGAAGCGGTGGCACGGGGGCCCTAAAGGGTTCTCCTAAACAGAGGTTTTGACACAGCTCCAACGTGCAAGTTTCCCATGTGTAGTTGAGATGTTTTCTGATGGGTGAGTCAAGAAACAGCTAGATGCTGCTTTGGAAATCCATGCCTCTGAGGAGAGATGCCTGGAAACCAAAGCAATGGATCTGATTAGTGCCTAGGGACCTCTTCTTTCCTTTTTACCACTGGGGACATCTGTCTATGGGTTTGAGTGCAGGTAGGTGCTCAGTTGGGCTCAGATTGCCCCTGTTTTTCTGGGAAGCCATCACTATTGAGATGGATCAGGGACTTTGGGGGTTTATCCTATTAGAAGGGTTGTGGCCATTGGAATGGGCACACACAATTCCCTTGGAGAGGGCAAGTACAGTCCTCAGGTTTGGCTCCAGGGGCCTGATCCTCTAGGTTGTGTAGGCCAGGGCTGTTTGGACAGTTGTCTGAAAACACAAATCGGCTTATGTTTCGGGTCATAGGTATGGCAGGACTGATCTACAGACCATGAGGAGAACTCTTCGGGATTTGAAAGAAGGGCGAGTGTGAGGCTCCTGCTCAAGTTTTTGTCTCTGGATATCGTGTTACTCATGGTCGTGGAATTTCTGGGTGACCTCATGGGAAATGGACGAGTCTTACTCTCTGGTGGTTTGGCCCCGTCCAAAGAGTTTGGGGTCATTCTGTGGGCTTCAAGAAGGCCGTTTTGTTGTTGTTGTTGTTGTTGTTGTTTTCTTTTTTAACCTCAGGTGTCCCACCAAATGAGGGATTCCAGAGTAGAGCCCTGTGGAGGGGCGACTGGACAATCAGAAATCTGGTTAAAAATTGGGGCCTAGGGACATGTCAAGCCCATTATGACATCTAGTCGTCCAGAGACTGAGAGGACTTACTAGAGGACAGGACTCATGCTGAGGGTCACAATGCGTGTGTATGCCCTCGTCGCACTCAAGAATGGGCGGGGCCTCAGGTTGAATGCTGGTTTCTCCTACACTGAACGTTGGACAACGTGCCAACCTCAAGGGTTCTTGCCATGGGTAAGGATGAGTTCTGATTTCTGCATCACACTCACCCCTGGGCAGTGATTGGAGATAAGGTCTCGGTTCTCAAGCCTGAAAACTGAGGTAGGGAAGAGATGATGACCTAAGGCCATGGCGGGTTTTATGTGCTCAGTGTGCGGTGAGCTTTCTGGGTGTTGGTCAGGAGTTCCGGGCTCAGGTTGTGTTCGACAGTGCATTAGTGCCCAGGGTAGACTATATAATTTGGTTAAAGTCGAGTGCTGTGTAGGTTGATCCTCATTTAAGGTGCCTGGGCAGCTCATGAGGCAATAATTTTTTTTTCTAGAGGGCAGGCAGAGTGCTGCATTGTGGGTCCGGAATTGCCAAACATGAGGGCTTCGGGGCCAGGAGTGTGAGGACGGAAGTCTGAGAAGACAAGCTACTTGGGTTTCAGGGCGAGGGCACGGCAGGTACCCCCTGCAGATCTGAACCAATATCTCATGCATCTGAAATCAGGGCGAGGATCAGACGTTGGCTCAGGTTGGAGTTTCTGTTCATGACGGCCGCTTCATGAAGGGAGCGGAATCTCGAGGCCATTGAGGTTTTCCCACGTTGGGAGTTGTGGGATGCCCCCTTCAAGGATTCCTTCTGCGGGACAATTGAGACCTGTTGGACAGCTCCAGGACATCCCATATGGAATGATTCCAGAGCACCGTTCGCGGATTGATGCCTGGGGAGCCCGCCTCGCATTCCAATTGTCTCCTAGCAACAAGACAGTTTAGATCTGATGGCTCTGCCGGAGCAACCGGGGTGGCTGAGTTGAAATGGACTTTCCTGAGGATGGGTCCTAATGTGTTTTTGTGCCCATGAGGGCCTTGGAATGGGGCGGTGGCACCGGGACCCTGAAGTACTCTCCTAAGCTTTGGACATGGCTCCCATGCACAGGTTTCCTTGTGGAGACGAGATGAGTTCTGATGGGTGCCTCAGGAAAACCCCTATGCTCGTATTGGAATCAGGCTTTTGAGGACACATGCCTGTAACCCAAAGCAATGGATCCTATTATGGCCTAGGTTCCTGTCTGGTTCAATCTTCTTCTCTGGGGACATCCATCTATGGTATGAGTGGAGGTCGATTATCAGCGGTTGTCAGACAGCCCTTGTTTGTTCCGGGCGACCTACACTATTGGGATGGCCTCAGGGACTTTGGAGGTTTCTCCTAATTTGTACGATTTTGGACCATGCAATGGGCAGAATTCCGATGGATTGGTAGGCACAGTCCTAATGTGTGGCTCCAGGGGCCCAGCCTGGAGGGTGTGTGGCCCAAGACTTTGAGGACAGAAGTCTGAAAACACAAACTCAGCTTAGGTTTGGGGACGTAGGTATGGCAGGCCCGATCTACAAACCATGAGAAGAACTCTTCAGGATATGAAGAAAGTGCGAGTCTGAGGCGCTTGCTCAGGCTTTTGTCTCTGGATTTTGTATCAGAGATGGCCCTGGAATGTCGGGGAGGCCTCATGGGCCATGGACGAATCTTCCTCTCTGAGGATTTGGCCCGATTCCCAATTGCTTTTCGTCAATCTGTGGGTTGGGAGGACTCATTTCAGTTTTGTTACCTCAGGTGTCCCACCAAAAGAGGAATCCCAAAGCAAAGCCCTGGGGAAGACTGAAGAGACAACCCGAACTATGGTTAAAAATTGGGGCCTAGGGGCATGGCAAGCCCACTATGCTGTCTCTTCATCCAGCCACTGAGTGGCCGTACTTGAGGACTGGGCTCAGCCTGAGGGTCACAATGTGTGTTTGTGACCAATGTGGCCCGCGAGCATGGGCGGGGCTTCATGGGCCACACTGGTTTCAACTACACTGAACGTTGGACAACATGCCAACCACAAGGTTTCTTGCCATGGGGAAGGAGTTCTGATTTCTGCATCACCTTCAACCCTGGGCAGTGACTGGAGAAAAGGTCTAGGTTCTGAAACCTGAAAACCTAGGTTGGGAATAGATGAAGACCTAAGGCCATGGCGGATCGATGTGCTCAGTGTGCGGCCAGCTCTCTGGGAGGGGCCAGGGGGTCCAGGCTCAGGCTGTGTCAGAAAGGACATTGGTGCCCTGGTCAGCCTATGTATTTGGGGTACAGCCAAGGTCGGTGCAGGTTGATCCTCATTTGGGGTTACTGGGCAGTCCCAGAGGACAATGTTTTTCTTCTGGAGGGCAGGCATAGTGCTGCATTGTAGTTCTGGATTGCCAAACTGGAGGGCTTGTGGGCCAGTAGTCTGACGACAAAAGTCTGAGAACACAAGCTAGGCTTAGGTTTCTGGTGAGGCTATGGCAGGCACTATCTATAGACCTGAATCGAGATCTCGTGCACCTGAAGTCAGGGCGAGGATCAGACGATCATTCAGGTTGGAGTTTCTGTCCCTGATGCCCCTTCTTGAATGGGGGGGGGGGCATCACGAGGCCATGGGGGTTTTCCCACGATGGGAGTTGTGAGAAGCTCCAAACTGCAGAGAGTCTTCTGCAGGACAATTGAGACCTGTTGTTTGGCTCCAGGCCAATGATTCTGAGCAGGGTTCTAAAGATGGATGGCTGGGTAGCCCACCTCGCATTCCAATTGTCTCCTACTAACAAGACAGGTTAGATCTCCTGGATCTGTGGGGAGCAACCGAGGACGCTGAGTTGAAATGGACACCCCTGGGGATGGGTCCTAATGTGCTTTTGTGTCTATGGAGACCTGGGAATGAAGCGGTGGCACGGGGGCCCTAAAGGGTTCTCCTAAACAGAGGTTTTGACACAGCTCCAACGTGCAAGTTTCCCATGTGTAGATGAGATGTTTTCTGATGGGTGAGTCAAGAAACAGCTAGATGCTGCTTTGGAAATCCAGGCCTCTGAGGAGAGATGCCTGGAAACCAAAGCAATGGATCTGATTAGTGCCGAGGGACCTCTTCTTTCCTTTTTACCACTGGGGACATCTGTCTATGGGTTTGAGTGCAGGTAGGTGCTCAGTTGGGCTCAGATTGCCCCTGTTTTTCCTGGGAAGCCATCACTATTGAGATGGATCAGGGACTTTGGAGTTTTATCCTATTAGAAGGGTTGTGGCCATTGGAATGGGCACACACAATTCCCTTCGAGAGGGCAAGTACAGTCCTCAGGTTTGGCTCCAGGGGCCTGAGCCTGTAGGTTGTGTAGGCCAGGGCTGTTTGGACAGTTGTCTGAAAACACAAACTCGGCTTATGTTTCGGGTCATAGGTATGGCAGGACTGATCTACAGACCATGAGGAGAACTCTTCGGGATTTGAAAGAAGAGCGAGTGTGAGGCTCCTGATCAAGTTTTTGTCTCTGGATATCGTGTCACTCATGGTCGTGGTATTTCTGGGTGACCTCATGGGAAATGGACGAGTCTTACTCTCTGGTGGTTTGGCCCCGTCCAAAGAGTTTGGGGTCATTCTGTGGGCTTCAAGAAGTCCGTTTTGTTGTTGTTGTTGTTGTTGTTGTTGTTGTTTTCTTTTATAACCTCAGGTGTCCCACCAAATGAGGGATTCCAGAGTAGAGCCCTGTGGAGGGGCGACTGGACAATCAGAAATCTGGTTAAAAATTGGGGCCTAGGGACATGTCAAGCCCATTATGACATCTAATGGTCCAGCCACTGAGAGGACTTACTAGAGGACAGGACTCATGCTGAGGGTCACAATGCGTGTGTATGCCCTCGTCGCACTCAAGAATGGGCGGGGCCTCAGGGTGAATGCTGGTTTCTCCTACACTGAACGTTGGACAACGTGCCAACCTCAAGGTTTCTTGCCATGTGTAAGGAGGAGTTCTGATTTCTGCATCACACTCACCCCTGGGCAGTGATTGGAGATAAGGTCTCGGTTCTGAAGCCTGAAAACTGAGGTAGGGAAGAGATGATGACCTAAGGCCATGGCGGGTTTTATGTGCTCAGTGTGCCGTCAGCTTTCTGGGTGTTGGTCAGGAGTTCCAGGCTCAGGTTGTGTTCGACAGTGCATTAGTGCCCAGGGTAGACTATATAATTTGGTTAAAGTCAAGTGCTGTGTAGGTTGATCCTCATTTAAGGTGCCTGGGCAGCTCATGAGGCAATAATTTTTTTTCTAGAGGGCAGGCAGAGTGCTGCATTGTGGGTCCGGAATTGCCAAACTTGAGGGCTTCGGGGCCAGGAGTGTGAGGACGGAAGTCTGAGAAGACAAGCTACTTGGGTTTCAGGGCGAGGGCACGGCAGGTACCCCCTGCAGATCTGAACCAATATCTCATGCATCTGAAATCAGGGCGAGGATCAGACGTTGGCTCAGGTTGGAGTTTCTGTTCATGACGGCCGCTTCATGAAGGGAGCGGAATCTCGAGGCCATTGAGGTTTTCCCACGTTGGGAGTTGTGGGATGCCCCCTTCAAGGATTCCTTCTGCGGGACAATTGAGACCTGTTGGACAGCTCCAGAACATCCCATATGGAATGATTCCAGAGCACCGTTCGCGGATGGATGCCTGGGAAGCCCGCCTCGCATTCCAATTGTCTCCTAGCAAGAAGACAGTTTAGATCTGATGGCTCTGCCGGAGCAACCGGGGTGGCTGAGTTGAAATGGACTTTCCTGAGGATGGGTCCTAATGTGTTTTTGTGCCCATGAGGGCCTTGGAATGGGGCGGTGGCACCGGGACCCTGAAGTACTCTCCTAAGCTTTGGACATGTCTCCCATGCACAGGTTTCCTTGTGGAGACGAGATGAGTTCTGATGGGTGCCTCAGGAAAACCCCTATGCTCGTATTGGAATCAGGCTTTTGAGGACACATGCCTGTAACCCAAAGCAATGGATCCTATTATGGCCTAGGTTCCTGTCTGGTTCAATCTTCTTCTCTGGGGACATCCATCTATGGTATGAGTGGAGGTCGATTATCAGCGGTTGTCAGACAGCCCTTGTTTGTTCCGGGCGACCTACACTATTGGGATGGCCTCAGGGACTTTGGAGGTTTCTCCTAATTTGTACGATTTTGGACCATGCAATGGGCAGAATTCCGATGGATTGGTAGGCACAGTCCTAATGTGTGGCTCCAGGGGCCCAGCCTGGAGGGTGTGTGGCCCAAGACTTTGAGGACAGAAGTCTGAAAACACAAACTCAGCTTAGGTTTGGGGACGTAGGTATGGCAGGCCCGATCTACAAACCATGAGAAGAACTCTTCAGGATATGAAGAAAGTGCGAGTCTGAGGCGCTTGCTCAGGCTTTTGTCTCTGGATTTTGTATCAGCGATGGCCGTGGAATGTCGGGGAGGCCTCATGGGCCATGGACGAATCCTCCTCTCTGAGGATTTGGCCCGATTTCCAATTGCTTTTCGTCAATCTGTGGGTTGGGAGGACTCATTTCAGTTTTGTTACCTCAGGTGTCCCACCAAAAGAGGAATCCCAAAGCAAAGCCGTGGGGAAGACTGAAGGGACAACCCGAACTATGGTTAAAAATTGGGGCCTAGGGGCATGGCAAGCCCACTATGCTGTCTCTTCATCCAGCCACTGAGTGGCCGTACTTGAGGACTGGGCTCAGCCTGAGGGTCACAATGTGTGTTTGTGACCAATGTGGCCCGCGAGCATGGGCGGGGCTTCATGGGCCACACTGGTTTCAACTACACTGAACGTTGGACAACATGCCAACCACAAGGTTTCTTGCCATGGGGAAGGAGGTCTGATTTCTGCATCACCTTCAACCCTGGGCAGTGACTGGAGAAATGGTCTAGGTTCTGAAACCTGAAAACCTAGGTTGGGAATAGATGAAGACCTAAGGCCATGGCGGATCGATGTGCTCAGTGTGCGGCCAGCTGTCTGGGAGGGGCCAGGGGGTCCAGGCTCAGGCTGTGTCAGAAAGGGCATTGGTGCCCTGGTCAGCCTATGTATTTGGGGTACAGCCAAGGTCGGTGCAGGTTGATCCTCATTTGGGGTTACTGGGCAGCCCCAGACGACAATGTTTTTCTTCTGGAGGGCAGGCATAGTGCTGCATTGTAGTTCTGGATTGCCAAACTGGAGGTCTTGTGGGCCAGTAGTGTGACGACAAAAGTCTGAGAACACAAGCTAGGCTTAGGTTTCTGGTGAGGCCATGGCAGGCACAATCTACAGAACTGAATCGAGATCTCGTGCATCTGAAGTCAGGGCGAGGATCAGACGATCGCTCAGGTTGGAGTTTCTGTCCCTGATGGCCCCTTCATGAATGGGGGGAGCATCACGAGGCCATGGGGGTTTTCACACGATGGGAGTTGTGAGAAGCTCCAAACTGCAGAGAGTCTTCTGCAGGACAATTGAGACCTGTTGTTTGGCTCCAGGCCAATGATTCTGAGCAGGGTTCTAAGGATGGATGGCTGGGTAGCCCACCTCGCATTCCAATTGTCTCCTACTAACAAGACAGATTAGATCTCCTGGATCTGTGGGGAGCAACCGAGGACGCTGAGTTGAAATGGACACCCCTGGGGATGGGTCCTAATGTGCTTTTGTGTCTATGGAGACCTTGGAATGAAGCGGTGGCACGGGGGCCCTAAAGGGTTCTCCTAAACAGAGGTTTTGACACAGCTCCAACGTGCAAGTTTCCCATGTGTAGATGAGATTTTTTCTGATGGGTGAGTCAAGAAACAGCTAGATGCTGCTTTGGAAATCCAGGCCTCTGTAGAGAGATGCCTGGAAACCAAAGCAATGGATCTGATTAGTGCCGAGGGACCTCTTCTTTCCTTTTTACCACTGGGGACATCTGTCTATGGGTTTGAGTGCAGGTAGGTGCTCAGTTGGGCTCAGATTGCCCCTGTTTTTCCTGGGAAGCCATCACTATTGAGATGGATCAGGGACTTTGGAGGTTTATCCTATTAGAAGGGTTGTGGCCATTGGAATGGGCACACACAATTCCCTTGGAGAGGGCAAGTACAGTCCTCAGGTTTGGCGCCAGGGGCCTGAGCCTGTCGGTTGTTGTGGCCAGGGCTGTTTGGACAGTTGTCTGAAAACACAAACTCGGCTTATGTTTCGGGTCATAGGTTTGGCAGGACTGATCTACAGACCATGAGGAGAACTCTTCGGGATTTGAAAGAAGCGCGAGTGTGAGGCTCCTGCTCAAGTTTTTGTCTCTGGATATCGTGTCACTCATGGTCGTGGAATTTCTGGGTGACCTCATGGGAAATGGACGAGTCTTACTCTCTGGTGGTTTGGCCCCGTCCAAAGAGTTTGGGGTCATTCTGTGGGCTTCAAGAAGTCCGTTTTGTTGTTGTTGTTGTTGTTGTTGTTGTTGTTGTTTTCTTTTTTAACCTCAGGTGTCCCACCAAATGAGGGATTCCAGAGTAGAGCCCTGTGGAGGGGCGACTGGACAATCAGAAATCTGGTTAAAAATTGGGGCCCAGGGACATGTCAAGCCCATTATGACATCTAATGGTCCAGCCACTGAGAGGACTTACTAGAGGACAGGATTCATGCTGAGGGTCACAATGCGTGTGTATGCCCTCGTCGCACTCAAGAATGGGCGGGGCCTCAGGGTGAATGCTGGTTTCTCCTACACTGAACGTTGGACAACGTGCCAACCTCAAGGGTTCTTGCCATGGGTAAGGAGGAGTTCTGATTTCTGCATCACACTCACCCCTGGGCAGTGATTGGAGATAAGGTCTCGGTTCTGAATCCTGAAAACTGAGGTAGGGAAGAGATGATGACCTAAGGCCATGGCGGGTTTTATGTGCTCAGTGTGCGGTCAGCTTTCTGGGTGTTGTTCAGGAGTTCCGGGCTCAGGTTGTGTTCGACAGTGCATTAGTGCCCAGGGTAGACTATATACTTTGGTTAAAGTCGAGTGCTGTGTAGGTTGATCCTCATTTAAGGTGCCTGGGCAGCTCATGAGGCAATAATTTTTTTTCTAGAGGGCAGGCAGAGTGCTGCATTGTGGGTCCGGAATTGCCAAACTTGAGGGCTTCGGGGCCAGGAGTGTGAGGACGGAAGTCTGAGAAGACAAGCTACTTGGGTTTCAGGGCGAGGGCACGGCAGGTACCCCCTGCAGATCTGAACCAATATCTCATGCATCTGAAATCAGGGCGAGGATCAGACGTTGACTCAGGTTGGAGTTTCTGTTCATGACGGCCGCTTCATGAAGGGAGCGGAATCTCGAGGCCATTGAGGTTTTCCCACGTTGGGAGTTGTGGGATGCCCCCTTCAAGGATTCCTTCTGCGGGACAATTGAGACCTGTTGGACAGCTCCAGGACATCCCATATGGAATGATTCCAGAGCACCGTTCGCGGATGGATGCCTGGGAAGCCCGCCTCGCATTCCAATAGTCTCCTAGCAACAAACAGTTTAGATCTGATGGCTCTGCCGGAGCAACCGGGGTGGCTGAGTTGAAATGGACTTTCCTGAGAATGGGTCCTAATGTGTTTTTGTGCCCATGAGGGCCTTGGAATGGGGCGGTGGCACCGGGACCCTGAAGTACTCTCCTAAGCTTTGGACATGGCTCCCATGCACAGGTTTCCTTGTGGAGATGAGATGAGTTCTGATGGGTGCCTCAGGGAAAACCCTATGCTCGTATTGGAATCAGGCTTTGAGGACACATGCCTGTAACCCAAAGCAATGGATCCTATTATGGCCTAGGTTCCTGTCTGGTTCAATCTTCTTCTCTGGGGACATCCATCTATGGTATGAGTGGAGGTCGATTATCAGCGGTTGTCAGACAGCCCTTGTTTGTTCCGGGCGACCTACACTATTGGGATGGCCTCAGGGACTTTGGAGGTTTCTCCTAATTTGTACGATTTTGGACCATGCAATGGGCAGAATTCCGATGGATTGGTAGGCACAGTCCTAATGTGTGGCTCCAGGGGCCCAGCCTGGAGGGTGTGTGGCCCAAGACTTTGAGGACAGAAGTCTGAAAACACAAACTCAGCTTAGGTTTGGGGACGTAGGTATGGCAGGACCGATCTACAAACCATGAGAAGAACTCTTCAGGATATGAAGAAAGTGCGAGTCTGAGGCGCTTGCTCAGGCTTTTGTCTCTGGATTTTGTATCAGCGATGGCCGTGGAATGTCGGGGAGGCTTCATGGGCCATGGACGAATCTTCCTCTCTGAGGATTTGGCCCGATTCCCAATTGCTTTTCGTCAATCTGTGGGTTGGGAGGACTCATTTCAGTTTTGTTACCTCAGGTGTCCCACCAAAAGAGGAATCCCAAAGCAAAGCCGTGGGGAAGACTGAAGGGACAACCCGAACTATGGTTAGAAATTGGGGCCTAGGGGCATGGCAAGCCCACTATGCTGTCTCTTCATCCAGCCACTGAGTGGCCGTACTTGAGGACTGGGCTCAGCCTGAGGGTCACAATGTGTGTTTGTGACCAATGTGGCCCGCGAGCATGGGCGGGGCTTCATGGGCCACACTGGTTTCAACTACACTGAACGTTGGACAACATGCCAACCACAAGGTTTCTTGCCATGGGGAAGGAGTTCTGATTTCTGCATCACCTTCAACCCTGGGCAGTGACTGGAGAAAAGGTCTAGGTTCTGAAACCTGAAAACCTAGGTTGGGAATAGATGAAGACCTAAGGCCATGGCGGATCGATGTGCTCAGTGTGCGGCCAGCTGTCTGGGAGGGGCCAGGGGGTCCAGGCTCAGGCTGTGCAGAAAGGGCATTGGTGCCCTGGTCAGCCTATGTATTTGGGGTACAGCCAAGGTCGGTGCAGGTTGATCCTCATTTGGGGTTCCTGGGCAGCCCCAGAGGACAATGTTTTTTTCTGGAGGGCAGGCATAGTGCTGCATTGTAGTTCTGGATTGCCAAACTGGAGGGCTTGTGGGCCAGTAGTCTGACGACAAAAGTCTGAGAACACAAGCTAGGCTTAGGTTTCTGGTGAGGCCATGGCAGGCACAATCTATAGACCTGAATCGAGATCTCGTGCATCTGAAGTCAGGGCGAGGATCAGACAATCGCTCAGGTTGGAGTTTCTGTCCCTGATGGCCCCTTCATGAATGGGGGGGGCATCAGGAGGCCATGGGGGTTTTCCCACGATGGGAGTTGTGAGAAGCTCCAAACTGCAGAGAGTCTTCTGCAGGACAATTGAGACCTGTTGTTTGGCTCCAGGACAATGATTCTGAGCAGGGTTCTAAGGATGGATGGCTGGGTAGCCCACCTCGCATTCCAATTGTCTCCTACTAACAAGACAGGTTAGATCTCCTGGATCTGTGGGGAGCAACCGAGGACGCTGAGTTGAAATGGACACCCCTGGGGATGGGTCCTAATGTGCTTTTGTGTCTATGGAGACCTTGGAATGAAGCGGTGGCACGGGGGCCCTAAAGGGTTCTCCTAAACAGAGGTTTTGACACAGCTCCAACGTGCAAGTTTCCCATGTGTAGATGAGATGTTTTCTGATGGGTGAGTCAAGAAACAGCTAGATGCTGCTTTGGAAATCCAGGCCTCTGAGGAGAGATGCCTGGAAACCAAAGCAATGGATCTGATTAGTGCCGAGGGACCTCTTCTTTCCTTTTTACCACTGGGGACATCTGTCTATGGGTTTGAGTGCAGGTAGGTGCTCAGTTGGGCTCAGATTGCCCCTGTTTTTCCTGGGAAGCCATCACTATTGAGATGGATCAGGTACTTTGGAGTTTTATCCTATTAGAAGGGTTGTGGCCATTGGAATGGGCACACACAATTCCCTTGGAGAGGGCAAGTACAGTCCTCAGGTTTGGCTCCAGGGGCCTGAGCCTGTAGGTTGTGTAGGCCAGGGCTGTTTGGACAGTTGTCTGAAAACACAAACTCGGCTTATGTTTCTGGTCATAGGTATGGCAGGACTGATCTACAGACCATGAGGAGAACTCTTCGGGATTTGAAAGAAGCGCGAGTGTGAGGCACCTGATCAAGTTTTTGTCTCTGGATATCGTGTCACTCATGGTCGTGGTATTTCTGGGTGACCTCATGGGAAATGGACGAGTCTTACTCTCTGGTGGTTTGGCCCCGTCCAAAGAGTTTGGGGTCATTCTGTGGGCTTCAAGAAGTCCGTTTTGTTGTTGTTGTTGTTGTTGTTGTTGTTGTTGTTGTTGTTTTCTTTTTTAACCTCAGGTGTCCCACCAAATGAGGGATTCCAGAGTAGAGCCCTGTGGAGGGGCGACTGGACAATCAGAAATCTGGTTAAAAATTGGGGCCCAGGGACATGTCAAGCCCATTATGACATCTAATGGTCCAGCCACTGAGAGGACTTACTAGAGGACAGGACTCATGCTGAGGGTCACAATGCGTGTGTATGCCCTCGTCGCACTCAAGAATGGGCGGGGCCTCAGGGTGAATGCTGGTTTCTCCTACACTGAACGTTGGACAACGTGCCAACCTCAAGGGTTCTTGCCATGGGTAAGGAGGAGTTCTGATTTCTGCATCACACTCACCCCTGGGCAGTGATTGGAGATAAGGTCTCGGTTCTGAATCCTGAAAACTGAGGTAGGGAAGAGATGATGACCTAAGGCCATGGCGGGTTTTATGTGCTCAGTGTGCGGTCAGCTTTCTGGGTGTTGTTCAGGAGTTCCGGGCTCAGGTTGTGTTCGACAGTGCATTAGTGCCCAGGGTAGACTATATACTTTGGTTAAAGTCGAGTGCTGTGTAGGTTGATCCTCATTTAAGGTGCCTGGGCAGCTCATGAGGCAATAATTTTTTTTCTAGAGGGCAGGCAGAGTGCTGCATTGTGGGTCCGGAATTGCCAAACTTGAGGGCTTCGGGGCCAGGAGTGTGAGGACGGAAGTCTGAGAAGACAAGCTACTTGGGTTTCAGGGCGAGGGCACGGCAGGTACCCCCTGCAGATCTGAACCAATATCTCATGCATCTGAAATCAGGGCGAGGATCAGACGTTGACTCAGGTTGGAGTTTCTGTTCATGACGGCCGCTTCATGAAGGGAGCGGAATCTCGAGGCCATTGAGGTTTTCCCACGTTGGGAGTTGTGGGATGCCCCCTTCAAGGATTCCTTCTGCGGGACAATTGAGACCTGTTGGACAGCTCCAGGACATCCCATATGGAATGATTCCAGAGCACCGTTCGCGGATGGATGCCTGGGAAGCCCGCCTCGCATTCCAATAGTCTCCTAGCAACAAACAGTTTAGATCTGATGGCTCTGCCGGAGCAACCGGGGTGGCTGAGTTGAAATGGACTTTCCTGAGAATGGGTCCTAATGTGTTTTTGTGCCCATGAGGGCCTTGGAATGGGGCGGTGGCACCGGGACCCTGAAGTACTCTCCTAAGCTTTGGACATGGCTCCCATGCACAGGTTTCCTTGTGGAGACGAGATGAGTTCTGATGGGTGCCTCAGGGAAAACCCTATGCTCGTATTGGAATCAGGCTTTGAGGACACATGCCTGTAACCCAAAGCAATGGATCCTATTATGGCCTAGGTTCCTGTCTGGTTCAATCTTCTTCTCTGGGGACATCCATCTATGGTATGAGTGGAGGTCGATTATCAGCGGTTGTCAGACAGCCCTTGTTTGTTCCGGGCGACCTACACTATTGGGATGGCCTCAGGGACTTTGGAGGTTTCTCCTAATTTGTACGATTTTGGACCATGCAATGGGCAGAATTCCGATGGATTGGTAGGCACAGTCCTAATGTGTGGCTCCAGGGGCCCAGCCTGGAGGGTGTGTGGCCCAAGACTTTGAGGACAGAAGTCTGAAAACACAAACTCAGCTTAGGTTTGGGGACGTAGGTATGGCAGGACCGATCTACAAACCATGAGAAGAACTCTTCAGGATATGAAGAAAGTGCGAGTCTGAGGCGCTTGCTCAGGCTTTTGTCTCTGGATTTTGTATCAGCGATGGCCGTGGAATGTCGGGGAGGCTTCATGGGCCATGGACGAATCTTCCTCTCTGAGGATTTGGCCCGATTCCCAATTGCTTTTCGTCAATCTGTGGGTTGGGAGGACTCATTTCAGTTTTGTTACCTCAGGTGTCCCACCAAAAGAGGAATCCCAAAGCAAAGCCGTGGGGAAGACTGAAGGGACAACCCGAACTATGGTTAGAAATTGGGGCCTAGGGGCATGGCAAGCCCACTATGCTGTCTCTTCATCCAGCCACTGAGTGGCCGTACTTGAGGACTGGGCTCAGCCTGAGGGTCACAATGTGTGTTTGTGACCAATGTGGCCCGCGAGCATGGGCGGGGCTTCATGGGCCACACTGGTTTCAACTACACTGAACGTTGGACAACATGCCAACCACAAGGTTTCTTGCCATGGGGAAGGAGTTCTGATTTCTGCATCACCTTCAACCCTGGGCAGTGACTGGAGAAAAGGTCTAGGTTCTGAAACCTGAAAACCTAGGTTGGGAATAGATGAAGACCTAAGGCCATGGCGGATCGATGTGCTCAGTGTGCGGCCAGCTGTCTGGGAGGGGCCAGGGGGTCCAGGCTCAGGCTGTGCAGAAAGGGCATTGGTGCCCTGGTCAGCCTATGTATTTGGGGTACAGCCAAGGTCGGTGCAGGTTGATCCTCATTTGGGGTTCCTGGGCAGCCCCAGAGGACAATGTTTTTTTCTGGAGGGCAGGCATAGTGCTGCATTGTAGTTCTGGATTGCCAAACTGGAGGGCTTGTGGGCCAGTAGTCTGACGACAAAAGTCTGAGAACACAAGCTAGGCTTAGGTTTCTGGTGAGGCCATGGCAGGCACAATCTACAGACCTGAATCGAGATCTCGTGCATCTGAAGTCAGGGCGAGGATCAGACGATCGCTCAGGTTGGAGTTCCTGTCCCTGATGGCCCCTTCATGAATGGGGGGGGCATCACGAGGCCATGGGGGTTTTCCCACGATGGGAGTTGTGAGAAGCTCCAAACTGCAGAGAGTCTTCTGCAGGACAATTGAGACCTGTTGTTTGGCTCCAGGCCAATGATTCTGAGCAGGGTTCTAAGGATGGATGGCTGGGTAGCCCACCTCGCATTCCAATTGTCTCCTACTAACAAGACAGGTTAGATCTCCTGGATCTGTGGGGAGCAACCGAGGACGCTGAGTTGAAATGGACACCCCTGGGGATGGGTCCTAATGTGCTTTTGTGTGTATGGAGACCTTGGAATGAAGCGGTGGCACGGGGGCCCTAAAGGGTTCTCCTAAACAGAGGCTTTGACACAGCTCCAACGTGCAAGTTTCCCATGTGTAGATGAGATGTTTTCTGATGGGTGAGTCAAGAAACAGCTAGATGCTGCTTTGGAAATCCAGGCCTCTGAGGAGAGATGCCTGGAAACCAAAGCAATGGATCTGATTAGTGCCTAGGGACCTCTTCTTTCCTTTTTACCACTGGGGACATCTGTCTATGGGTTTGAGTGCAGGTAGGTGCTCAGTTGGGCTCAGATTGCCCCTGTTTTTCCTGGGAAGCCATCACTATTGAGATGGATCAGGGACTTTGGAGGTTTATCCTATTAGAAGGGTTGTGGCCATTGGAATGGGCACACACAATTCCCTTGGAGAGGGCAAGTACAGTCCTCAGGTTTGGCTCCAGGGGCCTGAGCCTGTAGGTTGTGTAGGCCAGGGCTGTTTGGACAGTTTTCTGAAAACACAAACTCGGCTTATGTTTCGGGTCATAGGTATGGCAGGACTGATCTACAGACCATGAGGAGAACTCTTCGGTATTTGAAAGAAGCGCGAGTGTGAGGCTCCTGCTCAAGTTTTTGTCTCTGGATTTCGTGTCACTCATGGTCGTGGAATTTCTGGGTGACCTCATGGGAAATGGACGAGTCTTACTCTCTGGTGGTTTGGCCCCGTCCAAAGAGTTTGGGGTCATTCTGTGGGCTTCAAGAAGTCCGTTTTGTTGTTGTTGTTGTTGTTGTTGTTGTTGTTGTTGTTGTTGTTGTTTTCTTTTTTAACCTCAGGTGTCCCACCAAATGAGGGATTCCAGAGTAGAGCCCTGTGGAGGGGCGACTGGACAATCAGAAATCTGGTTAAAAATTGGGGCCTAGGGACATGTCAAGCCCATTATGACATCTAATGGTCCAGCCACTGAGAGGACTTACTAGAGGACAGGACACATGCTGAGGGTCACAATGCGTGTGTATGCCCTCGTCGCACTCAATAATGGGCGGGGCCTAAGGGTGAATGCTGGTTTCTCCTACACTGAACGTTGGACAACGTGCCAACCTCAAGGGTTCTTGCCATGGGTAAGGAGGAGTTCTGATTTCTGCATCACACTCACCCCTGGGCAGTGATTGGAGATAAGGTCTTGGTTCTGAAGACTGAAAACTGAGGTAGGGAAGAGATGATGACCTAAGGCCATGGCGGGTTTTATGTGCTCAGTGTGCAGTCAGCTTTCTGGGTGTTGGTCAGGAGTTCCGGGCTCAGGTTGTGTTCGACAGTGCATTAGTGCCCAGGGTAGACTATATAATTTGGTTAAAGTCGAGTGCTGTGTAGGTGGATCCTCATTTAAGGTGCCTGGGCAGCTCATGAGGCAATAATTTTTTTTCTAGAGGGCAGGCAGAGTGCTGCATTGTGGGTCCGGAATTGCCAAACTTGAGGGCTTCGGGGCCAGGAGTGTGAGGACAGAAGTCTGAGAAGACAAGCTACTTGGGTTTCAGGGCGAGGGCACGGCAGGTACCCCCTGCAGATCTGAACGAATATCTCATTCATCTGAATTCAGGGCGAGGATCAGACGTTGGCTCAGGTTGGAGTTTCTGTTCATGACGGCCGCTTCATGAAGGGAGCGGAATCTCGAGGCCATGGAGGTTTTCCCACGTTGGGATTGTGGGATGCCCCCTTCAAGGATTCCTTCTGCAGGACAATTGAGACCTGTTGGACAGCTCCAGGACATCACATATGGAATGATTCCAGAGCACCGTTCGCGGATGGATGCCTGGGAAGCCCGCCTCGCATTCCAATTGTCTCCTAGCAACAAGACAGTTTAGATCTGATGGCTCTGCCGGAGCAACCGGGGTGGCTGAGTTGAAATGGGCTTTCCTGAGGATGGGTCCTAATGTGTTTTTGTGCCCATGAGGGCCTTGGAATGGGGCGGTGGCACCGGGACCCTGAAGTACTCTCCTAAGCTTTGGACATGGCTCCCCTGCACAGGTTTCCTTGTGGAGACGAGATGAGTTCTGATGGGTGCCTCAGGAAACCCCTATGCTCGTATTGGAATCAGGCTTTGAGGACACATGCCTGTAACCCAAAGCAATGGATCCTATTATGGCCTAGGTTCCTGTCTGGTTCAATCTTCTTCTCTGGGGACATCCATCTATGGTATGAGTGGAGGTCGATTATCAGCGGTTGTCAGACAGCCCTTGTTTGTTCCGGGCGACCTACACTATTGGGATGGCCTCAGGGACTTTGGAGGTTTCTCCTAATTTGTACGATTTTGGACCATGCAATGGGCAGAATTCCGATGGATTGGTAGGCACAGTCCTAATGTGTGGCTCCAGGGGCCCAGCCTGGAGGGTGTGTGGCCCAAGACTTTGAGGACAGAAGTCTGAAAACACAAACTCAGCTTAGGTTTGGGGACGTAGGTATGGCAGGACCGATCTACAAACCATGAGAAGAACTCTTCAGGATATGAAGAAAGTGCGAGTCTGAGGCGCTTGCTCAGGCTTTTGTCTCTGGATTTTGTATCAGCGATGGCCGTGGAATGTCAGGGAGGCTTCATGGGCCATGGACGAATCTTCCTCTCTGAGGATTTGGCCCGATTCCCAATTGCTTTTCGTCAATCTGTGGGTTGGGAGGACTCATTTCAGTTTTGTTACCTCAGGTGTCCCACCAAAAGAGGAATCCCAAAGCAAAGCCGTGGGGAAGACTGAAGGGACAACCCGAACTATGGTTAGAAATTGGGGCCTAGGGGCATGGCAAGCCCACTATGCTGTCTCTTCATCCAGCCACTGAGTGGCCGTACTTGAGGACTGGGCTCAGCCTGAGGGTCACAATGTGTGTTTGTGACCAATGTGGCCCGTGAGCATGGGAGGGGCTTCATGGGCCACACTGGTTTCAACTACACTGAACGTTGGACAACATGCCAACCACAAGGTTTCTTGCCATGGGGAAGGAGTTCTGATTTCTGCATCACCTTCAACCCTGGGCAGTGACTGGAGAAAAGGTCTAGGTTCTGAAACCTGAAAACCTAGGTTGGGAATAGATGAAGACCTAAGGCCATGGCGGATCGATGTGCTCAGTGTGCGGCCAGCTGTCTGGGAGGGGCCAGGGGGTCCAGGCTCAGGCTGTGTCAGAAAGGGCATTGGTGCCCTGGTCAGCCTATGTATTTGGGGTACAGCCAAGGTCGGTGCAGGTTGATCCTCATTTGGGGTTCCTGGGCAGCCCCAGAGGACAATGTTTTTTTCTGGAGGGCAGGCATAGTGCTGCATTGTAGTTCTGGATTGCCAAACTGGAGGGCTTGTGGGCCAGTAGTCTGACGACAAAAGTCTGAGAACACAAGCTAGGCTTAGGTTTCTGGTGAGGCCATGGCAGGCACAATCTACAGACCTGAATCGAGATCTCGTGCATCTGAAGTCAGGGCAAGGATCAGACGATCGCTCAGGTTGGAGTTTCTGTCCCTGATGGCCCCTTCATGAATGGGGGGGGCATCACGAGGCCATGGGGGTTTTCCCACGATGGGAGTTGTGAGAAGCTCCAAACTGCAGAGAGTCTTCTGCAGGACAATTGAGACCTGTTGTTTGGCTCCAGGCCAATGATTCTGAGCAGGGTTCTAAGGATGGATGGCTGGGTAGCCCACCTCGCATTCCAATTGTCTCCTACTAACAAGACAGGTTAGATCTCCTGGATCTGTGGGGAGCAACCGAGGACGCTGAGTTGAAATGGACACCCCTGGGAATGGGTCCTAATGTGCTTTTGTGTCTATGGAGACCTTGGAATGAAGCGGTGGCACGGGGGCCCTAAAGGGTTCTCCTAAACAGAGGCTTTGACACAGCTCCAACGTGCAAGTTTCCCATGTGTAGATGAGATGTTTTCTGATGGGTGAGTCAAGAAACAGCTAGATGCTGCTTTGGAAAACCAGGCCTCTGAGGAGAGATGCCTGGAAACCAAAGCAATGGATCTGATAAGTGCCTAGGGACCTCTTCTTTCCTTTTTACCACTGGGGACATCTGTCTATGGGTTTGAGTGCAGGTAGGTGCTCAGTTGGGCTCAGATTGCCCCTGTTTTTCCTGGGAAGCCATCACTATTGAGATGGATCAGGGACTTTGGAGGTTTATCCTATTAGAAGGGTTGTGGCCATTGGAATGGGCACACACAATTCCCTTGGAGAGGGCAAGTACAGTCCTCAGGTTTGGCTCCAGGGGCCTGAGCCTGTAGGTTGTGTAGGCCAGGGCTTTTTGGACAGTTGTCTGAAAACACAAACTCGGCTTATGTTTCGGGTCATAGGTATGGCAGGACTGATCTACAGACCATGAGGAGAACTCTTCGGGATTTGAAAGAAGCGCGAGTGTGAGGCTCCTGATCAAGTTTTTGTCTCTGGATATCGTGTCACTCATGGTCGTGGAATTTCTGGGTGACCTCATGGGAAATGGACGAGTCTTACTCTCTGGTGGTTTGGCCCCGTCCAAAGAGTTTGGGGTCATTCTGTGGGTTTCAAGAAGTCCGTTTTGTTGTTGTTGTTGTTGTTGTTGTTTTTGTTGTTGTTGTTGTTTTCTTTTTTAACCTCAGGTGTCCCACCAAATGAGGGATTCCAGAGTAGAGCCCTGTGGAGGGGCGACTGGACAATCAGAAATCTGGTTAAAAATTGGGGCCTAGGGACATGTCAAGCCCATTATGACATCTAATGGTCCAGCCACTGAGAGGACTTACTAGAGGACAGGACACATGCTGAGGGTCACAATGCGTGTGTATGCCCTCGTCGCACTCAATAATGGGCGGGGCCTAAGGGTGAATGCTGGTTTCTCCTACACTGAACGTTGGACAACGTGCCAACCTCAAGGGTTCTTGCCATGGGTAAGGAGGAGTTCTGATTTCTGCATCACACTCACCCCTGGGCAGTGATTGGAGATAAGGTCTCGGTTCTGAAGCCTGAAAACTGAGGTAGGGAAGAGATGATGACCTAAGGCCATGGCGGGTTTTATGTGCTCAGTGTGCGGTCAGCTTTCTGGGTGTTGGTCAGGGGTTCCGGGCTCAGGTTGTGTTCGACATGCATTAGTGCCCAGGGTAGACTATATAATTTGGTTAAAGTCGAGTGCTGTGTAGGTTGATCCTCATTTAAGGTGCCTGGGCAGCTCATGAGGCAATAATTTTTTTTCTAGAGGGCAGGCAGAGTGCTGCATTGTGGGTCCGGAATTGCCAAACTTGAGGGCTTCGGGGCCAGGAGTGTGAGGACGGAAGTCTGAGAAGACAAGCTACTTGGGTTTCAGGGCGAGGGCACGGCAGATACCCCCTGCAGATCTGAATCAATATCTCATGCATCTGAAATCAGGGCGAGGATCAGACGTTGGCTCAGGTTGGAGTTTCTGTTCATGACGGCCGCTTCATGAAGGGAGCGGAATCTCGAGGCCATTGAGGTTTTCCCACGTTGGGAGTTGTGGGATGCCCCCTTCAAGGATTCCTTCTGCGGGACAATTGAGACCTGTTGGACAGCTCCAGGACATCCCATATGGAATGATTCCAGAGCACCGTTCGCGCATGGATACCTGGGAAGCCCGCCTCGCATTCCAATTGTCTCCTATCAACAAGACAGTTTAGATCTGATGGCTCTGCCGGAGCAACCGGGGTGGCTGAGTTGAAATGGACTTTCCTGAGGATGGGTCCTAATGTGTTTTTGTGCCCATGAGGGCCTTGGAATGGGGCGGTGGCACCGGGACCCTGAAGTACTCTCCTAAGCTTTGGACATGGCTCCCATGCACAGGTTTCCTTGTGGAGACGAAATGAGTTCTGATGGGTGCCTCAGAAAAACCCCTATGCTCGTATTGGAATCAGGCTTTTGAGGACACATGCCTGTAACCCAAAGCAATGGATCCTATTATGGCCTAGGTTCCTGTCTGGTTCAATCTTCTTCTCTGGGGACATCCATCTATGGTATGAGTGGAGGTCGATTATCAGCGGTTGTCAGACAGCCCTTGTTTGTTCCGGGCGACCTACACTATTGGGATGGCCTCAGGGACTTTGAAGGTTTCTCCTAATTTGTACGATTTTGGACCATGCAATGGGCAGAATTCCGATGGATTGGTAGGCACAGTCCTAATGTGTGGCTCCAGGGGCCCAGCCTGGAGGGTGTGTGGACCAAGACATTGAGGACAGAAGTCTGAAAACACAAACTCAGCTTAGGTTTGGGGACGTAGGTATGGCAGGCCCGATCTACAAACCATGAGAAGAACTCTTCAGGATATGAAGAAACTGCCAGTCTGAGGCGCTTGCTCAGGCTTTTGTCTCTGGATTTTGTATCAGCGATGGCCGTGGAATGTCGAGGAGGCCTCATGGGCCATGGACAAATCTTCCTCTCTGAGGATTTGGCCTGATTCCCAATTGCTTTTCGTCAATCTGTGGGTTGGGAGGACTCATTTCAGTTTTGTTACCTCAGGTGTCCCACCAAAAGAGGAATCCCAAAGCAAAGCCGTGGGGAAGACTGAAGGGACAACCTGAACTATGGTTGGAAATTGGGGCCTAGGGGCATGGCAAGCCCACTATGCTGTCTCTTCATCCAGCCACTGAGTGGCCGTACTTGAGGACTGGGCTCAGCCTGAGGGTCACAATGTGTGTTTGTGACCAATGTGGCCCGTGAGCATGGGTGGGGCTTCATGGGCTACACTGGTTTCAACTACACTGAACGTTGGACAACATGCCAACCACAAGGTTTCTTGCCATGGGGAAGGAGTTCTGATTTCTGCATCACCTTCAACCCTGGGCAGTGACTGGAGAAAAGGTCTAGGTTCTGAAACCAGAAAACCTAGGTTGGGAATAGATGAAGACCTAAGGCCATGGCGGATCGATGTGCTCAGTGTGTGGCCAGCTGTCTGGGAGGGGCCAGGGGGTCCAGGCTCAGGCTGTGTCAGAAAGGGCATTGGTGCCCTGGTCAGCCTATGTATTTGGGGTACAGCCAAGGTCGGTGCAGGTTGATCCTCATTTGGGGTTACTGGGCAGCCCCAGAGGACAATGTTTTTCTTCTGGAGGGCAGGCATAGTGCTGCATTGTAGTTCTGGATTGCCAAACTGGAGGGCTTGTGGGCCAGTAGTCTGACGACAAAAGTCTGAGAACACAAGCTAGGCTTAGGTTTCTGGTGAGGCCATGGCAGGCACAAACTACAGACCTGAATCGAGATCTCGTGCATCTGAAGTCAGGGCGAGGATCAGACGATCGCTCAGGTTGGAGTTTCTGTCCCTGATGGCCCCTTCATGAATGGGGGGGCATCACGCGGCCATGGGGGTTTTCCCACGATGGGAGTTGTGAGAAGCTCCAAACTGCAGAGAGTCTTCTGCAGGACAATTGAGACCTGTTGTTTGGCTCCAGGCCAATGATTCTGAGCAGGGTTCTAAGGATGGATGGCTGGGTAGCCCACCTCGCATTCCAATTGTCTCCTACTAACAAGACAGGTTAGATCTCCTGGATCTGTGGGGAGCAACCGAGGACGCTGAGTTGAAATGGACACCCCTGGGGATGGGTCCTAATGTGCTTTTGTGTCTATGGAGACCTTGGAATGAAGCGGTGGCACGGGGGCCCTAAAGGGTTCTCCTAAACAGAGGCTTTGACACAGCTCCAACGTGCAAGTTTCCCATGTGTAGATGAGATGTTTTCTGATGGGTGAGTCAAGAAACAGCTAGATGCTGCTTTGGAAATCCAGGCCTCTGAGGAGAGATGCCTGGAAACCAAAGCAATGGATCTGATAAGTGCCTAGGGACCTCTTCTTTCCTTTTTACCACTGGGGACATCTGTCTATGGGTTTGAGTGCAGGTAGGTGCTCAGTTGGGCTCAGATTGCCCCTGTTTTTCCTGGGAAGCCATCACTATTGAGATGGATCAGGGACTTTGGAGGTTTATCCTATTAGAAGGGTTGTGGCCATTGGAATGGGCACACACAATTCCCTTGGAGAGGGCAAGTACAGTCCTCAGGTTTGGCTCCAGGGGCCTGAGCCTGTAGGTTGTGTAGGCCAGGGCTGTTTGGACAGTTGTCTGAAAACACAAACTCGGCTTATGTTTCGGGTCATAGGTATGGCAGGACTGATCTACAGACCATGAGGAGAACTCTTCGGGATTTGAAAGAAGGGCGAGTGTGAGGCTCCTGCTCAAGTTTTTGTCTTTGGATATCGTGTCACTCATGGTCGTGGAATTTCTGGGTGACCTCATGGGAAATGGACGAGTCTTTCTCTCTGGTGGTTTGGCCCCGTCCAAAGAGTTTGGGGTCATTCTGTGGGCTTCAAGAAGTCCGTTTTGTTGTTGTTGTTGTTGTTGTTGTTGTTTTCTTTTTTAACCTCAGGTGTCCCACCAAATGAGGGATTCCAGAGTAGAGCCCTGTGGAGGGGCGACTGGACAATCAGAAATCTGGTTAAAAATTGGGGCCTAGGGACATGTCAAGCCCATTATGACATCTAATGGTCCAGCCACTGAGAGGACTTACTAGAGGACAGGACTCATGCTGAGGGTCACAATGCATGTGTATGCCCTGGTCGCACTCAAGAATGGGCGGGGCCTCAGGGTGAATGCTGGTTTCTCCTACACTGAACGTTGGACAACGTGCCAACCTCAAGGGTTCTTGCCATGGGTAAGGAGGAGTTCTGATTTCTGCATCACACTCACCCCTGGGCAGTGATTGGAGATAAGGTCTCGGTTCTGAATCCTGAAAACTGAGGTAGGGAAGAGATGATGACCTAAGGCCATGGCGGGTTTTATGTGCTCAGTGTGCGGTCAGCTTTCTGGGTGTTGGTCAGGAGTTCCGGGCTCAGGTTGTGTTCGACAGTGCATTAGTGCCCAGGGTAGACTATATAATTTGGTTAAAGTCGAGTGCTGTGTAGGTTGATCCTCATTTAAGGTGCCTGGGCAGCTCATGAGGCAATAATTTTTTTTCTAGAGGGCAGGCAGAGTGCTGCATTGTGGGTCCGGAATTGCCAAACTTGAGGGCTTCGGGGCCAGGAGTGTGAGGACGGAAGTCTGAGAAGACAAGCTACTTGGGTTTCAGGGCGAGGGCACGGCAGGTACCCCCTGCAGATCTGAACCAATATCTCATGCATCTGAAATCAGGGCGAGGATCAGACGTTGGCTCAGGTTGGAGTTTCTGTTCATGACGGCCGCTTCATGAAGGGAGCGGAATCTCGAGGCCATGGAGGTTTTCCCACGTTGGGAGTTGTGGGATGCCCCCTTCAAGGATTCCTTCTGCGGGACAATTGAGACCTGTTGGACAGCTCCAGGACATCCCATATGGAATGATTCCAGAGCACCGTTCGCGGATGGATGCCTGGGAAGCCCGCCTCGCATTCCAATTGTCTCCTAGCAACAAGACAGTTTAGATCTGATGGCTCTGCCGGAGCAACCGGGGTGGCTGAGTTGAAATGGACTTTCCTGAGGATGGGTCCTAATGTGTTTTTGTGCCCATGAGGGCCTTGGAATGGGGCGGTGGCACTGGGACCCTGAAGTACTCTCCTAAGCTTTGGACATGGCTCCCATGCACAGGTTTCCTTGTGGAGACGAGATGAGTTCTGATGGGTGCCTCAGGAAAACCCCTATGCTCGTATTGGAATCAGGCTTTTGAGGACACATGCCTGTAACCCAAAGCAATGGATCCTATTATGGCCTAGGTTCCTGTCTGGTTCAATCTTCTTCTCTGGGGACATCCATCTATGGTATGAGTGGAGGTCGATTATCAGCGGTTGTCAGAGAGGCCTTGTTTGTCCGGGCGACCTACACTATTGGGATGGCCTCAGGGACTTTGGAGGTTTCTCCTAATTTGTACGGTTTTGGACCATGCAATGGGCAGAATTCCGATGGATTGGTAGGCACAGTCCTAATGTGTGGCTCCAGGGGCCCAGCCAGGAGGGTGTGTGGCCCAAGACTTTGAGGACAGAAGTCTGAAAACACAAACTCAGCTTAGGTTTGGGGACGTAGGTATGGCAGGCCCGATCTACAAACCATGAGAAGAACTCTTCAGGATATGAAGAAAGTGCGAGTCTGAGGCGCTTGCTCAGGCTTTTGTCTCTGGATTTTGTATCAGCGATGGCCGTGGAATGTCGGGGAGGCCTCATGGGCCATGGACGAATCTTCCTCTCTGAGGATTTGGCCCGATTCCCAATTGCTTTTCGTCAATCTGTGGGTTGGGAGGACTCATTTCAGTTTTGTTACCTCAGGTGTCCCACCAAAAGAGGAATTCCAAAGCAAAGCCGTGGGGAAGACTGAAGGGACAACCCGAACTATGGTTAGAAATTGGGGCCTAGGGGCATGGCAAGCCCACTATGCTGTCTCTTCATCCAGCCACTGAGTGGCCGTACTTCAGGACTGGGATCAGCCTGAGGGTCACAATGTGTGTTTGTGACCAATGTGGCCCGCGAGCATGGGCGGGGCTTCATGGGCCACACTGGTTTCAACTACACTGAACGTTGGACAACATGCCACCACAAGGTTTCTTGCCATGGGGCAGGAGTTCTGATTTCTGCATCACCTTCAACCCTGGGCAGTGACTGGAGAAAAGGTCTAGGTTCTGAAACCTGAAAACCTAGGTTGGGAATAGATGAAGACCTAAGGCCAATGCGGATCGATGTGCTCAGTGTGCGGCCAGCTGTCTGGGAGGGGCTAGGGGGTCCAGGCTCAGGTTGTGTCAGAAAGGGCATTGGTGCCCTGGTCAGCCTATGTATTTGGGGTACAGCCAAGGTCGGTGCAGGTTGATCCTCATTTGGGGTTACTGGGCAGCCCCAGAGGACAATATTTTCTTCTGGAGGGCAGGCATAGTGCTGCATTGTAGTTCTGGATTGCCAAACTGGAGGGCTTGTGGGCCAGTAGTCTGACGACAAAAGTCTGAGAACACAAGCTAGGCTTAGGTTTCTGGTGAGGCCATGGCAGGCACAATCTACAGACCTGAATCGAGATCTCGTGCATCTGAAGTCAGGGCGAGGATCAGACGATCGCTCAGGTTGGAGTTTCTGTCCCTGATGGCCCCTTCATGAATGGGGGGGGGCATCACGAGGCCATGGGGTTTTTCCCACGATGGGAGTTGTGAGAAGCTCCAAACTGCAGAGAGTCTTCTGCAGGACAATTGAGACCTGTTGTTTGGCTCCAGGACAATGATTCTGAGCAGGGTTCTAAGGTTGGATGGCTGGGTAGCCCACCTCGCATTCCAATTGTCTCCTACTAACAAGACAGGTTAGATCTCCTGGATCTGTGGGGAGCAACCGAGGACGCTGAGTTGAAATGGACACCCCTGGGGATGGGTCCTAATGTGCTTTTGTGTCTATGGAGACCTTGGAATGAAGCGGTGGCACGGGGGCCCTAAAGGGTTCTCCTAAACAGAGGCTTTGACACAGCTCCAACGTGCAAGTTTCCCATGTGTAGATGAGATGTTTTCTGATGGGTGAGTCAAGAAACAGCTAGATGCTGCTTTGGAAATCCAGGCCTCTGAGGAGAGATGCCTGGAAACCAAAGCAATGGATCTGATTAGTGCCTAGGGACCTCTTCTTTCCTTTTTACCACTGGGGACATCTGTCTATGGGTTTGAGTGCAGGTAGGTGCTCAGTTGGGCTCAGATTGCCCCTGTTTTTCCTGGGAAGCCATCACTATTGAGATGGATCAGGGACTTTGGAGGTTTATCCTATTAGAAGGGTTGTGGCCATTGGAATGGGCACACACAATTCCCTTGGAGAGGGCAAGTACAGTCCTCAAGTTTGGCTCCAGGGGCCTGAGCCTGTAGGTTGTGTAGGCCAGGGCTGTTTGGACAGTTGTCTGAAAACACAAACTCGGCTTATGTTTCGGGTCATAGGTATGGCAGGACTGATCTACAGACCATGAGGAGAACTCTTCGGGATTTGAAAGAAGGGCGAGTGTGAGGCTCCTGCTCAAGTTTTTGTCTCTGGATATCGTGTCACTCATGGTCGTGGAATTTCTGGGTGACCTCATGGGAAATGGACGAGTCTTACTCTCTGGTGGTTTGGCCCCGTCCAAAGAGTTTGGGGTCATTCTGTGGGTTTCAAGAAGTCCGTTTTGTTGTTGTTGTTGTTGTTGTTGTTTTCTTTTTTAACCTCAGGTGTCCCACCAAATGAGGGATTCCGGAGTAGAGCCCTGTGGAGGGGCGACTGGACAATCAGAAATCTGGTTAAAAATTGGGGCCTAGGGACATGTCAAGCCCATTATGACATCTAATGGTCCAGCCACTGAGAGGACTTACTAGAGGACAGGACTCATGCTGAGGGTCACAATGCGTGTGTATGCCCTGGTCGCACTCAAGAATGGGCGGGGCCTCAGGGTGAATGCTGGTTTCTCCTACACTGAACGTTGGACAACGTGCCAACCTCAAGGGTTCTTGCCATGGGTAAGGAGGAGTTCTGATTTCTGCATCACACTCACCCCTGGGCAGTGATTGGAGATAAGGTCTCGGTTCTGAAGCCTGAAAACTGAGGTAGGGAAGAGATGATGACCTAAGGCCATGGCAGGTTTTATGTGCTCAGTGTGCGGTCAGATTTCTGGGTGTTGGTCAGGAGTTCCGGGCTCAGGTTGTGTTCGACAGTGCATTAGTGCCCAGGGTAGACTATATAATTTGGTTAAAGTCGAGTGCTGTGTAGGTGGATCCTCATTTAAGGTGCCTGGGCAGCTCATGAGGCAATAATTTTTTTTTCTAGAGGGCAGGCAGAGTGCTGCATTGTGGGTCCGGAATTGCCAAACTTGAGGGCTTCGGGGCCAGGAGTGTGAGGACGGAAGTCTGAGAAGACAAGCTACTTGGGTTTCAGGGCGAGGGCACGGCAGGTACCCCCTGCAGATCTGAACCAATATCTCATGCATCTGAAATCAGGGCGAGGATCAGACGTTGGCTCAGGTTGGAGTTTCTGTTCATGACGGCCGCTTCATGAAGGGAGCGGAATCTCGAGGCCATTGAGGTTTTCCCACGTTGGGAGTTGTGGGATGCCCCCTTCAAGGATTCCTTCTGCGGGACAATTGAGACCTGTTGGACAGCTCCAGGACATCCCATATGGAATGATTCCAGAGCACCGTTCGCGGATGGATGCCTGGGAAGCCCGCCTCGCATTCCAATTGTCTCCTATCAACAAGACAGTTTAGATCTGATGGCTCTGCCGGAGCAACCGGGGTGGCTGAGTTGAAATGGACTTTCCTGAGGATGGGTCCTAATGTGTTTTTGTGCCCATGAGGGCCTTGGAATGGGGCGGTGGCACCGGGACCCTGAAGTACTCTCCTAAGCTTTGGACATGGCTCCCATGCACAGGTTTCCTTGTGGAGACGAGATGAGTTCTGATGGGTGCCTCAGGAAAACCCCTATGCTCGTATTGGAATCAGGCTTTTGAGGACACATGCCTGTAACCCAAAGCAATGGATCCTATTATGGCCTAGGTTCCTGTCTGGTTCAATCTTCTTCTCTGGGGACATCCATCTATGGTATGAGTGGAGGTCGATTATCAGCGGTTGTCAGACAGCCCTTGTTTGTTCCGGGCGACCTACACTATTGGGATGGCCTCAGGGACTTTGGAGGTTTCTCCTAATTTGTACGATTTTGGACCATGCAATGGGCAGAATTCCGATGGATTGGTAGGCACAGTCCTAATGTGTGGCTCCAGGGGCCCAGCCTGGAGGGTGTGTGGCCCAAGACTTTGAGGACAGAAGTCTGAAAACACAAACTCAGCTTAGGTTTGGGGACGTAGGTATGGCAGGACCGATCTACAAACCATGAGAAGAACTCTTCAGGATATGAAGAAAGTGCGAGTCTGAGGCGCTTGCTCAGGCTTTTGTCTCTGGATTTTGTATCAGCGATGGCCGTGGAATGTCGGGGAGGCCTCATGGGCCATGGACGAATCTTCCTCTCTGAGGATTTGGCCCGATTCCCAATTGCTTTTCGTCAATCTGTGGGTTGGGAGGACTCATTTCAGTTTTGTTACCTCAGGTGTCCCACCAAAAGAGGAATCCCAAAGCAAAGCCGTGGGGAAGACTGAAGGGACAACCTGAACTATGGTTAGAAATTGGGGCCTAGGGGCATGGCAAGCCCACTATGCTGTCTCTTCATCCAGCCACTGAGTGGCCGTACTTGAGGACTGGGCTCAGCCTGAGGGTCACAATGTGTGTTTGTGACCAATGTGGCCCGTGAGCATGGGCGGGGCTTCATGGGCTACACTGGTTTCAACTACACTGAACGTTGGACAACATGCCAACCACAAGGTTTCTTGCCATGGGGAAGGAGTTCTGATTTCTGCATCACCTTCAACCCTGGGCAGTGACTGGAGAAAAGGTCTAGGTTCTGAAACCTGAAAACCTAGGTTGGGAATAGATGAAGACCTAAGGCCATGGCGGATCGATGTGCTCAGTGTGCGGCCAGCTGTCTGGGAGGGGCCAGGGGGTCCAGGCTCAGGCTGTGTCAGAAAGGGCATTGGTGCCCTGGTCAGCCTATGTATTTGGGGTACAGCCAAGGTCGGTGCAGGTTGATCCTCATTTGGGGTTACTGGGCAGCCCCAGAGGACAATGTTTTTCTTCTGGAGGGCAGGCATAGTGCTGCATTGTAGTTCTGGATTGCCAAACTGGAGGGCTTGTGGGCCAGTAGTCTGACAAAAAAAGTCTGAGAACACAAGCTAGGCTTAGGTTTCTGGTGAGGCCATGGCAGGCACAATCTACAGACCTGAATCGAGATCTCGTGCATCTGAAGTCAGGGCGAGGATCAGACGATCGCTCAGGTTGGAGTTTCTGTCCCTGATGGCCCCTTCATGAATGGGGGGGGCATCACGAGGCCATGGGGGTTTTCCCACGATGGGAGTTGTGAGAAGCTCCAAACTGCAGAGAGTCTTCTGCAGGACAATTGAGACCTGTTGTTTGGCTCCAGGCCAATGATTCTGAGCAGGGTTCTAAGGATGGATGGCTGGGTAGCCCACCTCGCATTCCAATTGTCTCCTACTAACAAGACAGGTTAGATCTCCTGGATCTGCGGGGAGCAACCGAGGACGCTGAGTTGAAATGGACACCCCTGGGGATGGGTCCTAATGTGCTTTTGTGTCTATGGAGACCTTGGAATGAAGCGGTGGCACGGGGGCCCTAAAGGGTTCTCCTAAACAGAGGCTTTGACACAGCTCCAACGTGCAAGTTTCCCATGTGTAGATGAGATGTTTTCTGATGGGTGAGTCAAGAAACAGCTAGATGCTGCTTTGGAAATCCAGGCCTCTGAGGAGAGATGCCTGGAAACCAAAGCAATGGATCTGATTAGTGCCTAGGGACCTCTTCTTTCCTTTTTACCACTGGGGACATCTGTCTATGGGTTTGAGTGCAGGTAGGTGCTCAGTTGGGCTCAGATTGCCCCTGTTTTTCCTGGGAAGCCATCACTATT
The DNA here is from genome assembly GCF_964662115.1 of Mustela nivalis. Classification (NCBI taxonomy): domain Eukaryota; kingdom Metazoa; phylum Chordata; class Mammalia; order Carnivora; family Mustelidae; genus Mustela; species Mustela nivalis. The sequence continues at coordinate 2,057,465 of NW_028136531.1, read as the reverse complement.
GACATGGATCAGGGACTTTGGAGGTTTATCCTATTAGAAGGGTTGTGGCCATTGGAATGGGCACACACAATTCCCTTGGAGAGGGCAAGTACAGTCCTCAGGTTTGGCTCCAGGGGCCTGAGCCTGTAGGTTGTGTAGGCCAGGGCTGTTTGGACAGTTGTCTGAAAACACAAACTCGGCTTATGTTTCGGGTCATTGGTATGGCAGGACTGATCTACAGACCATGAGGAGAACTCTTCGGGATTTGAAAGAAGGGCGAGTGTGAGGCTCCTGCTCAAGTTTTTGTCTCTGGATATCGTGTCACTCATGGTCGTGGAATTTCTGGGTGACCTCATGGGAAATGGACGAGTCTTACTCTCTGGTGGTTTGGCCCCGTCCAAAGAGTTTGGGGTCATTCTGTGGGCTTCAAGAAGTCCGTTTTGTTGTTGTTGTTGTTGTTGTTGTTGTTGTTGTTGTTTTCTTTTTTAACCTCAGGTGTCCCACCAAATGAGGGATTCCAGAGTAGAGCCCTGTGGAGGGGCGACTGGACAATCAGAAATCTGGTTAAAAATTGGGGCCTAGGGACATGTCAAGCCCATTATGACATCTAATGGTCCAGCCACTGAGAGGACTTACTAGAGGACAGGACTCATGCTGAGGGTCACAATGCGTGTGTATGCCCTCGTCGCACTCAAGAATGGGCGGGGCCTCAGGGTGAATGCTGGTTTCTCCTACACTGAACGTTGGACAACGTGCCAACCTCAAGGGTTCTTGCCATGGGTAAGGAGGAGTTCTGATTTCTGCATCACACTCACCCCTGGGCAGTGATTGGAGATAAGGTCTTGGTTCTGAAGCCTGAAAACTGAGGTAGGGAAGAGATGATGACCTAAGGCCATGGCAGGTTTTATGTGCTCAGTGTGCGGTCAGATTTCTGGGTGTTGGTCAGGAATTCCGGGCTCAGGTTGTGTTCGACAGTGCATTAGTGCCCAGGGTAGACTATATAATTTGGTTAAAGTCGAGTGCTGTGTAGGTGGATCCTCATTTAAGGTGCCTGGGCAGCTCATGAGGCAATAATTTTTTTTCTAGAGGGCAGGCAGAGTGCTGCATTGTGGGTCCGGAATTGCCAAACTTGAGGGCTTCGGGGCCAGGAGTGTGAGGACGGAAGTCTGAGAAGTCAAGCTACGTGGGTTTCAGGGCGAGGGCACGGCAGGTACCCCCTGCAGATCTGAACCAATATCACATGCATCTGAAATCAGGGCGAGGAATAGACGTTGGCTCAGGTTGGAGTTTCTGTTCATGACGGCCGCTTCATGAAGGGAGCGGAATCTCGAGGCCATGGAGGTTTTCCCACGTTGGGAGTTGTGGGATGCCCCCTTCAAGGATTCCTTCTGCGGGACAATTGAGACCTGTTGGACAGCTCCAGGACATCCCATATGGAATGATTCCAGAGCACCGTTCGCGGATGGATGCCTGGGAAGCCCGCCTCGCATTCCAATTGTCTCCTAGCAACAAGACAGTTTAGATCTGATGGCTCTGCCGGAGCAACCGGGGTGGCTGAGTTGAAATGGACTTTCCTGAGGATGGGTCCTAATGTGTTTTTGTGCCCATGAGGGCCTTGGAATGGGGCGGTGGCACCGGGACCCTGAAGTACTCTCCTAAGCTTTGGACATGGCTCCCATGCACAGGTTTCCTTGTGGAGACGAGATGAGTTCTGATGGGTGCCTCAGGAAAACCCCTATGCTCGTATTGGAATCAGGCTTTTGAGGACACATGCCTGTAACCCAAAGCAATGGATCCTATTATGGCCTAGGTTCCTGTCTGGTTCAATCTTCTTCTCTGGGGACATCCATCTATGGTATGAGTGGAGGTCGATTATCAGCGGTTGTCAGACAGCCCTTGTTTGTTCCGGGCGACCTACACTATTGGGATGGCCTCAGGGACTTTGGAGGTTTCTCCTAATTTGTACGATTTTGGACCATGCAATGGGCAGAATTCCGATGGATTGGTAGGCACAGTCCTAATGTGTGGCTCCAGGGGCCCAGCCTGGAGGGTGTGTGGCCCAAGACTTTGAGGACAGAAGTCTGAAAACACAAACTCAGCTTAGGTTTGGGGACGTAGGTATGGCAGGACCGATCTACAAACCATGAGAAGAACTCTTCAGGATATGAAGAAAGTGCGAGTCTGAGGCGCTTGCTCAGGCTTTTGTCTCTGGATTTTGTATCAGCGATGGCCGTGGAATGTCGGGGAGGCCTCATGGGCCATGGACGAATCTTCCTCTCTGAGGATTTGGCCCGATTCCCAATTGCTTTTCGTCAATCTGTGGGTTGGGAGGACTCATTTCAGTTTTGTTACCTCAGGTGTCCCACCAAAAGAGGAATCCCAAAGCAAAGCCGTGGGGAAGACTGAAGGGACAACCTGAACTATGGTTAGAAATTGGGGCCTAGGGGCATGGCAAGCCCACTATGCTGTCTCTTCATCCAGCCACTGAGTGGCCGTACTTGAGGACTGGGCTCAGCCTGAGGGTCACAATGTGTGTTTGTGACCAATGTGGCCCGTGAGCATGGGCGGGGCTTCATGGGCTACACTGGTTTCAACTACACTGAACGTTGGACAACATGCCAACCACAAGGTTTCTTGCCATGGGGAAGGAGTTCTGATTTCTGCATCACCTTCAACCCTGGGCAGTGACTGGAGAAAAGGTCTAGGTTCTGAAACCTGAAAACCTAGGTTGGGAATAGATGAAGACCTAAGGCCATGGCGGATCGATGTGCTCAGTGTGCGGCCAGCTGTCTGGGAGGGGCCAGGGGGTCCAGGCTCAGGCTGTGTCAGAAAGGGCATTGGTGCCCTGGTCAGCCTATGTATTTGGGGTACAGCCAAGGTCGGTGCAGGTTGATCCTCATTTGGGGTTACTGGGCAGCCCCAGAGGACAATGTTTTTCTTCTGGAGGGCAGGCATAGTGCTGCATTGTAGTTCTGGATTGCCAAACTGGAGGGCTTGTGGGCCAGTAGTCTGACAAAAAAAGTCTGAGAACACAAGCTAGGCTTAGGTTTCTGGTGAGGCCATGGCAGGCACAATCTACAGACCTGAATCGAGATCTCGTGCATCTGAAGTCAGGGCGAGGATCAGACGATCGCTCAGGTTGGAGTTTCTGTCCCTGATGGCCCCTTCATGAATGGGGGGGGCATCACGAGGCCATGGGGGTTTTCCCACGATGGGAGTTGTGAGAAGCTCCAAACTGCAGAGAGTCTTCTGCAGGACAATTGAGACCTGTTGTTTGGCTCCAGGCCAATGATTCTGAGCAGGGTTCTAAGGATGGATGGCTGGGTAGCCCACCTCGCATTCCAATTGTCTCCTACTAACAAGACAGGTTAGATCTCCTGGATCTGCGGGGAGCAACCGAGGACGCTGAGTTGAAATGGACACCCCTGGGGATGGGTCCTAATGTGCTTTTGTGTCTATGGAGACCTTGGAATGAAGCGGTGGCACGGGGGCCCTAAAGGGTTCTCCTAAACAGAGGCTTTGACACAGCTCCAACGTGCAAGTTTCCCATGTGTAGATGAGATGTTTTCTGATGGGTGAGTCAAGAAACAGCTAGATGCTGCTTTGGAAATCCAGGCCTCTGAGGAGAGATGCCTGGAAACCAAAGCAATGGATCTGATTAGTGCCTAGGGACCTCTTCTTTCCTTTTTACCACTGGGGACATCTGTCTATGGGTTTGAGTGCAGGTAGGTGCTCAGTTGGGCTCAGATTGCCCCTGTTTTTCCTGGGAAGCCATCACTATTGACATGGATCAGGGACTTTGGAGGTTTATCCTATTAGAAGGGTTGTGGCCATTGGAATGGGCACACACAATTCCCTTGGAGAGGGCAAGTACAGTCCTCAGGTTTGGCTCCAGGGGCCTGAGCCTGTAGGTTGTGTAGGCCAGGGCTGTTTGGACAGTTGTCTGAAAACACAAACTCGGCTTATGTTTCGGGTCATTGGTATGGCAGGACTGATCTACAGACCATGAGGAGAACTCTTCGGGATTTGAAAGAAGGGCGAGTGTGAGGCTCCTGCTCAAGTTTTTGTCTCTGGATATCGTGTCACTCATGGTCGTGGAATTTCTGGGTGACCTCATGGGAAATGGACGAGTCTTACTCTCTGGTGGTTTGGCCCCGTCCAAAGAGTTTGGGGTCATTCTGTGGGCTTCAAGAAGTCCGTTTTGTTGTTGTTGTTGTTGTTGTTGTTGTTGTTGTTTTCTTTTTTAACCTCAGGTGTCCCACCAAATGAGGGATTCCAGAGTAGAGCCCTGTGGAGGGGCGACTGGACAATCAGAAATCTGGTTAAAAATTGGGGCCTAGGGACATGTCAAGCCCATTATGACATCTAATGGTCCAGCCACTGAGAGGACTTACTAGAGGACAGGACTCATGCTGAGGGTCACAATGCGTGTGTATGCCCTCGTCGCACTCAAGAATGGGCGGGGCCTCAGGGTGAATGCTGGTTTCTCCTACACTGAACGTTGGACAACGTGCCAACCTCAAGGGTTCTTGCCATGGGTAAGGAGGAGTTCTGATTTCTGCATCACACTCACCCCTGGGCAGTGATTGGAGATAAGGTCTTGGTTCTGAAGCCTGAAAACTGAGGTAGGGAAGAGATGATGACCTAAGGCCATGGCAGGTTTTATGTGCTCAGTGTGCGGTCAGATTTCTGGGTGTTGGTCAGGAATTCCGGGCTCAGGTTGTGTTCGACAGTGCATTAGTGCCCAGGGTAGACTATATAATTTGGTTAAAGTCGAGTGCTGTGTAGGTGGATCCTCATTTAAGGTGCCTGGGCAGCTCATGAGGCAATAATTTTTTTTCTAGAGGGCAGGCAGAGTGCTGCATTGTGGGTCCGGAATTGCCAAACTTGAGGGCTTCGGGGCCAGGAGTGTGAGGACGGAAGTCTGAGAAGTCAAGCTACGTGGGTTTCAGGGCGAGGGCACGGCAGGTACCCCCTGCAGATCTGAACCAATATCACATGCATCTGAAATCAGGGCGAGGAATAGACGTTGGCTCAGGTTGGAGTTTCTGTTCATGACGGCCGCTTCATGAAGGGAGCGGAATCTCGAGGCCATGGAGGTTTTCCCACGTTGGGAGTTGTGGGATGCCCCCTTCAAGGATTCCTTCTGCGGGACAATTGAGACCTGTTGGACAGCTCCAGGACATCCCATATGGAATGATTCCAGAGCACCGTTCGCGGATGGATGCCTGGGAAGCCCGCCTCGCATTCCAATTGTCTCCTAGCAACAAGACAGTTTAGATCTGATGGCTCTGCCGGAGCAACCGGGGTGGCTGAGTTGAAATGGACTTTCCTGAGGATGGGTCCTAATGTGTTTTTGTGCCCATGAGGGCCTTGGAATGGGGCGGTGGCACCGGGACCCTGAAGTACTCTCCTAAGCTTTGGACATGGCTCCCATGCACAGGTTTCCTTGTGGAGACGAGATGAGTTCTGATGGGTGCCTCAGGAAAACCCCTATGCTCGTATTGGAATCAGGCTTTTGAGGACACATGCCTGTAACCCAAAGCAATGGATCCTATTATGGCCTAGGTTCCTGTCTGGTTCAATCTTCTTCTCTGGGGACATCCATCTATGGTATGAGTGGAGGTCGATTATCAGCGGTTGTCAGACAGCCCTTGTTTGTTCCGGGCGACCTACACTATTGGGATGGCCTCAGGGACTTTGGAGGTTTCTCCTAATTTGTACGATTTTGGACCATGCAATGGGCAGAATTCCGATGGATTGGTAGGCACAGTCCTAATGTGTGGCTCCAGGGGCCCAGCCTGGAGGGTGTGTGGCCCAAGACTTTGAGGACAGAAGTCTGAAAACACAAACTCAGCTTAGGTTTGGGGACGTAGGTATGGCAGGACCGATCTACAAACCATGAGAAGAACTCTTCAGGATATGAAGAAAGTGCGAGTCTGAGGCGCTTGCTCAGGCTTTTGTCTCTGGATTTTGTATCAGCGATGGCCGTGGAATGTCGGGGAGGCCTCATGGGCCATGGACGAATCTTCCTCTCTGAGGATTTGGCCCGATTCCCAATTGCTTTTCGTCAATCTGTGGGTTGGGAGGACTCATTTCAGTTTTGTTACCTCAGGTGTCTCAACAAAAGAGGAATCACAAAGCAAAGCCGTGGGGAAGACTGAAGGTACAACCCGAACTATGGTTAAAAATTGGGGCCTAGGGGCATGGCAAGCCCACTGTGCTGTGTCTTCATCCAGCCACTGAGTGGCCGTACTTGAGGACTGGGCTCAGCCTGAGGGTCACAATGTGTGTTTGTGACCAATGTGGCCCGCGAGCATGGGCGGGGCTTCATGGGCCACACTGGTTTCAACTACACTGAACGTTGGACAACATGCCAACCACAAGGTTTCTTGCCATGGGGAAGGAGTTCTGATTTCTGCATCACCTTCAACCCTGGGCAGTGACTGGAGAAAAGGTCTAGGTTCTGAAACCTGAAAACCTAGGTTGGGAATAGATGAAGACCTAAGGCCATGGCGGATCGATGTGCTCAGTGTGCGGCCAGCTGTCTGGGAGGGGCCAGGGGGTCCAGGCTCAGGCTGTGTCAGAAAGGGCATTGGTGCCCTGGTCAGCCTATGTATTTGGGGTACAGCCAAGGTCGGTGCAGGTTGATCCTCATTTGGGGTTACTGGGCAGCCCCAGAGGACAATGTTTTTCTTCTGGAGGGCAGGCATAGTGCTGCATTGTAGTTCTGGATTGCCAAACTGGAGGGCTTGTGGGCCAGTAGTCTGACAAAAAAAGTCTGAGAACACAAGCTAGGCTTAGGTTTCTGGTGAGGCCATGGCAGGCACAATCTACAGACCTGAATCGAGATCTCGTGCATCTGAAGTCAGGGCGAGGATCAGACGATCGCTCAGGTTGGAGTTTCTGTCCCTGATGGCCCCTTCATGAATGGGGGGGGCATCACGAGGCCATGGGGGTTTTCCCACGATGGGAGTTGTGAGAAGCTCCAAACTGCAGAGAGTCTTCTGCAGGACAATTGAGACCTGTTGTTTGGCTCCAGGCCAATGATTCTGAGCAGGGTTCTAAGGATGGATGGCTGGGTAGCCCACCTCGCATTCCAATTGTCTCCTACTAACAAGACAGGTTAGATCTCCTGGATCTGCGGGGAGCAACCGAGGACGCTGAGTTGAAATGGACACCCATGGGGATGGGTCCTAATGTGCTTTTGTGTCTATGGAGACCTTGGAATGAAGCGGTGGCACGGGGGCCCTAAAGGGTTCTCCTAAACAGAGGCTTTGACACAGCTCCAACGTGCAAGTTTCCCATGTGTAGATGAGATGTTTTCTGATGGGTGAGTCAAGAAACAGCTAGATGCTGCTTTGGAAATCCAGGCCTCTGAGGAGAGATGCCTGGAAACCAAAGCAATGGATCTGATTAGTGCCTAGGGACCTCTTCTTTCCTTTTTACCACTGGGGACATCTGTCTATGGGTTTGAGTGCAGGTAGGTGCTCAGTTGGGCTCAGATTGCCCCTGTTTTTCCTGGGAAGCCATCACTATTGACATGGATCAGGGACTTTGGAGGTTTATCCTATTAGAAGGGTTGTGGCCATTGGAATGGGCACACACAATTCCCTTGGAGAGGGCAAGTACAGTCCTCAGGTTTGGCTCCAGGGGCCTGAGCCTGTAGGTTGTGTAGGCCAGGGCTGTTTGGACAGTTGTCTGAAAACACAAACTCGGCTTATGTTTCGGGTCATTGGTATGGCAGGACTGATCTACAGACCATGAGGAGAACTCTTCGGGATTTGAAAGAAGGGCGAGTGTGAGGCTCCTGCTCAAGTTTTTGTCTCTGGATATCGTGTCACTCATGGTCGTGGAATTTCTGGGTGACCTCATGGGAAATGGACGAGTCTTACTCTCTGGTGGTTTGGCCCCGTCCAAAGAGTTTGGGGTCATTCTGTGGGCTTCAAGAAGTCCGTTTTGTTGTTGTTGTTGTTGTTGTTGTTGTTGTTGTTTTCTTTTTTAACCTCAGGTGTCCCACCAAATGAGGGATTCCAGAGTAGAGCCCTGTGGAGGGGCGACTGGACAATCAGAAATCTGGTTAAAAATTGGGGCCTAGGGACATGTCAAGCCCATTATGACATCTAATGGTCCAGCCACTGAGAGGACTTACTAGAGGACAGGACTCATGCTGAGGGTCACAATGCGTGTGTATGCCCTCGTCGCACTCAATAATGGGCGGGGCCTCAGGGTGAATGCTGGTTTCTCCTACACTGAACGTTGGACAACGTGCCAACCTCAAGGGTTCTTGCCATGGGTAAGGAGGAGTTCTGATTTCTGCATCACACTCACCCCTGGGCAGTGATTGGAGATAAGGTCTTGGTTCTGAAGCCTGAAAACTGAGGTAGGGAAGAGATGATGACCTAAGGCCATGGCAGGTTTTATGTGCTCAGTGTGCGGTCAGATTTCTGGGTGTTGGTCAGGAATTCCGGGCTCAGGTTGTGTTCGACAGTGCATTAGTGCCCAGGGTAGACTATATAATTTGGTTAAAGTCGAGTGCTGTGTAGGTGGATCCTCATTTAAGGTGCCTGGGCAGCTCATGAGGCAATAATTTTTTTTCTAGAGGGCAGGCAGAGTGCTGCATTGTGGGTCCGGAATTGCCAAACTTGAGGGCTTCGGGGCCAGGAGTGTGAGGACGGAAGTCTGAGAAGTCAAGCTACGTGGGTTTCAGGGCGAGGGCACGGCAGGTACCCCCTGCAGATCTGAACCAATATCACATGCATCTGAAATCAGGGCGAGGATCAGACGTTGGCTCAGGTTGGAGTTTCTGTTCATGACGGCCGCTTCATGAAGGGAGCGGAATCTCGAGGCCATTGAGGTTTTCCCACGTTGGGAGTTGTGGGATGCCCCCTTCAAGGATTCCTTCTGCGGGACAATTGAGACCTGTTGGACAGCTCCAGGACATCCCATATGGAATGATTCCAGAGCACCGTTCGCGGATGGATGCCTGGGAAGCCCGCCTCGCATTCCAATTGTCTCCTAGCAACAAGACAGTTTAGATCTGATGGCTCTGCCGGAGCAACCGGGGTGGCTGAGTTGAAATGGACTTTCCTGAGGATGGGTCCTAATGTGTTTTTGTGCCCATGAGGGCCTTGGAATGGGGCGGTGGCACCGGGACCCTGAAGTACTCTCCTAAGCTTTGGACATGGCTCCCATGCACAGGTTTCCTTGTGGAGACGAGATGAGTTCTGATGGGTGCCTCAGGAAAACCCCTATGCTCGTATTGGAATCAGGCTTTTGAGGACACATGCCTGTAACCCAAAGCAATGGATCCTATTATGGCCTAGGTTCCTGTCTGGTTCAATCTTCTTCTCTGGGGACATCCATCTATGGTATGAGTGGAGGTCGATTATCAGCGGTTGTCAGACAGCCCTTGTTTGTTCCGGGCGACCTACACTATTGGGATGGCCTCAGGGACTTTGGAGGTTTCTCCTAATTTGTACGATTTTGGACCATGCAATGGGCAGAATTCCGATGGATTGGTAGGCACAGTCCTAATGTGTGGCTCCAGGGGCCCAGCCTGGAGGGTGTGTGGCCCAAGACTTTGAGGACAGAAGTCTGAAAACACAAACTCAGCTTAGGTTTGGGGACGTAGGTATGGCAGGACCGATCTACAAACCATGAGAAGAACTCTTCAGGATATGAAGAAAGTGCGAGTCTGAGGCGCTTGCTCAGGCTTTTGTCTCTGGATTTTGTATCAGCGATGGCCGTGGAATGTCGGGGAGGCCTCATGGGCCATGGACGAATCTTCCTCTCTGAGGATTTGGCCCGATTCCCAATTGCTTTTCGTCAATCTGTGGGTTGGGAGGACTCATTTCAGTTTTGTTACCTCAGGTGTCCCACCAAAAGAGGAATCCCAAAGCAAAGCCGTGGGGAAGACTGAAGGGACAACCTGAACTATGGTTAGAAATTGGGCCCTAGGGGCATGGCAAGCCCACTGTGCTGTCTCTTCATCCAGCCACTGAGTGGCCGTACTTGAGGACTGGGCTCAGCCTGAGGGTCACAATGTGTGTTTGTGACCAATGTGGCCCGTGAGCATGGGCGGGGCTTCATGGGCTACACTGGTTTCAACTACACTGAACGTTGGACAACATGCCAACCACAAGGTTTCTTGCCATGGGGAAGGAGTTCTGATTTCTGCATCACCTTCAACCCTGGGCAGTGACTGGAGAAAAGGTCTAGGTTCTGAAACCTGAAAACCTAGGTTGGGAATAGATGAAGACCTAAGGCCATGGCGGATCGATGTGCTCAGTGTGCGGCCAGCTGTCTGGGAGGGGCCAGGGGGTCCAGGCTCAGGCTGTGTCAGAAAGGGCATTGGTGCCCTGGTCAGCCTATGTATTTGGGGTACAGCCAAGGTCGGTGCAGGTTGATCCTCATTTGGGGTTACTGGGCAGCCCCAGAGGACAATGTTTTTCTTCTGGAGGGCAGGCATAGTGCTGCATTGTAGTTCTGGATTGCCAAACTGGAGGGCTTGTGGGCCAGTAGTCTGACAAAAAAAGTCTGAGAACACAAGCTAGGCTTAGGTTTCTGGTGAGGCCATGGCAGGCACAATCTACAGACCTGAATCGAGATCTCGTGCATCTGAAGTCGGGGCGAGGATCAGACGATCGCTCAGGTTGGAGTTTCTGTCCCTGATGGCCCCTTCATGAATGGGGGGGGCATCACGAGGCCATGGGGGTTTTCCCACGATGGGAGTTGTGAGAAGCTCCAAACTGCAGAGAGTCTTCTGCAGGACAATTGAGACCTGTTGTTTGGCTCCAGGCCAATGATTCTGAGCAGGGTTCTAAGGATGGATGGCTGGGTAGCCCACCTCGCATTCCAATTGTCTCCTACTAACAAGACAGGTTAGATCTCCTGGATCTGCGGGGAGCAACCGAGGACGCTGAGTTGAAATGGACACCCCTGGGGATGGGTCCTAATGTGCTTTTGTGTCTATGGAGACCTTGGAATGAAGCGGTGGCACGGGGGCCCTAAAGGGTTCTCCTAAACAGAGGCTTTGACACAGCTCCAACGTGCAAGTTTCCCATGTGTAGATGAGATGTTTTCTGATGGGTGAGTCAAGAAACAGCTAGATGCTGCTTTGGAAATCCAGGCCTCTGAGGAGAGATGCCTGGAAACCAAAGCAATGGATCTGATTAGTGCCTAGGGACCTCTTCTTTCCTTTTTACCACTGGGGACATCTGTCTATGGGTTTGAGTGCAGGTAGGTGCTCAGTTGGGCTCAGATTGCCCCTGTTTTTCCTGGGAAGCCATCACTATTGACATGGATCAGGGACTTTGGAGGTTTATCCTATTAGAAGGGTTGTGGCCATTGGAATGGGCACACACAATTCCCTTGGAGAGGGCAAGTACAGTCCTCAGGTTTGGCTCCAGGGGCCTGAGCCTGTAGGTTGTGTAGGCCAGGGCTGTTTGGACAGTTGTCTGAAAACACAAACTCGGCTTATGTTTCGGGTCATTGGTATGGCAGGACTGATCTACAGACCATGAGGAGAACTCTTCGGGATTTGAAAGAAGGGCGAGTGTGAGGCTCCTGCTCAAGTTTTTGTCTCTGGATATCGTGTCACTCATGGTCGTGGAATTTCTGGGTGACCTCATGGGAAATGGACGAGTCTTACTCTCTGGTGGTTTGGCCCCGTCCAAAGAGTTTGGGGTCATTCTGTGGGCTTCAAGAAGTCCGTTTTGTTGTTGTTGTTGTTGTTGTTGTTGTTGTTGTTGTTTTCTTTTTTAACCTCAGGTGTCCCACCAAATGAGGGATTCCAGAGTAGAGCCCTGTGGAGGGGCGACTGGACAATCAGAAATCTGGTTAAAAATTGGGGCCTAGGGACATGTCAAGCCCATTATGACATCTAATGGTCCAGCCACTGAGAGGACTTACTAGAGGACAGGACTCATGCTGAGGGTCACAATGCGTGTGTATGCCCTCGTCGCACTCAATAATGGGCGGGGCCTCAGGGTGAATGCTGGTTTCTCCTACACTGAACGTTGGACAACGTGCCAACCTCAAGGGTTCTTGCCATGGGTAAGGAGGAGTTCTGATTTCTGCATCACACTCACCCCTGGGCAGTGATTGGAGATAAGGTCTTGGTTCTGAAGCCTGAAAACTGAGGTAGGGAAGAGATGATGACCTAAGGCCATGGCAGGTTTTATGTGCTCAGTGTGCGGTCAGATTTCTGGGTGTTGGTCAGGAATTCCGGGCTCAGGTTGTGTTCGACAGTGCATTAGTGCCCAGGGTAGACTATATAATTTGGTTAAAGTCGAGTGCTGTGTAGGTGGATCCTCATTTAAGGTGCCTGGGCAGCTCATGAGGCAATAATTTTTTTTCTAGAGGGCAGGCAGAGTGCTGCATTGTGGGTCCGGAATTGCCAAACTTGAGGCCATCGGGGCCAGGAGTGTGAGGACGGAAGTCTGAGAAGTCAAGCTACGTGGGTTTCAGGGCGAGGGCACGGCAGGTACCCCCTGCAGATCTGAACCAATATCACATGCATCTGAAATCAGGGCGAGGATCAGACGTTGGCTCAGGTTGGAGTTTCTGTTCATGACGGCCGCTTCATGAAGGGAGCGGAATCTCGAGGCCATTGAGGTTTTCCCACGTTGGGAGTTGTGGGATGCCCCCTTCAAGGATTCCTTCTGCGGGACAATTGAGACCTGTTGGACAGCTCCAGGACATCCCATATGGAATGATTCCAGAGCACCGTTCGCGGATGGATGCCTGGGAAGCCCGCCTCGCATTCCAATTGTCTCCTAGCAACAAGACAGTTTAGATCTGATGGCTCTGCCGGAGCAACCGGGGTGGCTGAGTTGAAATGGACTTTCCTGAGGATGGGTCCTAATGTGTTTTTGTGCCCATGAGGGCCTTGGAATGGGGCGGTGGCACCGGGACCCTGAAGTACTCTCCTAAGCTTTGGACATGGCTCCCATGCACAGGTTTCCTTGTGGAGACGAGATGAGTTCTGATGGGTGCCTCAGGAAAACCCCTATGCTCGTATTGGAATCAGGCTTTTGAGGACACATGCCTGTAACCCAAAGCAATGGATCCTATTATGGCCTAGGTTCCTGTCTGGTTCAATCTTCTTCTCTGGGGACATCCATCTATGGTATGAGTGGAGGTCGATTATCAGCGGTTGTCAGACAGCCCTTGTTTGTTCCGGGCGACCTACACTATTGGGATGGCCTCAGGGACTTTGGAGGTTTCTCCTAATTTGTACGATTTTGGACCATGCAATGGGCAGAATTCCGATGGATTGGTAGGCACAGTCCTAATGTGTGGCTCCAGGGGCCCAGCCTGGAGGGTGTGTGGCCCAAGACTTTGAGGACAGAAGTCTGAAAACACAAACTCAGCTTAGGTTTGGGGACGTAGGTATGGCAGGCCCGATCTACAAACCATGAGAAGAACTCTTCAGGATATGAAGAAAGTGCGAGTCTGAGGCGCTTGCTCAGGCTTTTGTCTCTGGATTTTGTATCAGCGATGGCCGTGGAATGTCGGGGAGGCCTCATGGGCCATGGACGAATCTTCCTCTCTGAGGATTTGGCCCGATTCCCAATTGCTTTTCGTCAATCTGTGGGTTGGGAGGACTCATTTCAGTTTTGTTACCTCAGGTGTCTCAACAAAAGAGGAATCACAAAGCAAAGCCGTGGGGAAGACTGAAGGTACAACCCGAACTATGGTTAAAAATTGGGGCCTAGGGGCATGGCAAGCCCACTGTGCTGTGTCTTCATCCAGCCACTGAGTGGCCGTACTTGAGGACTGGGCTCAGCCTGAGGGTCACAATGTGTGTTTGTGACCAATGTGGCCCGCGAGCATGGGCGGGGCTTCATGGGCCACACTGGTTTCAACTACACTGAACGTTGGACAACATGCCAACCACAAGGTTTCTTGCCATGGGGAAGGAGTTCTGATTTCTGCATCACCTTCAACCCTGGGCAGTGACTGGAGAAAAGGTCTAGGTTCTGAAACCTGAAAACCTAGGTTGGGAATAGATGAAGACCTAAGGCCATGGCGGATCGATGTGCTCAGTGTGCGGCCAGCTGTCTGGGAGGGGCCAGGGGGTCCAGGCTCAGGCTGTGTCAGAAAGGGCATTGGTGCCCTGGTCAGCCTATGTATTTGGGGTACAGCCAAGGTCGGTGCAGGTTGATCCTCATTTGGGGTTACTGGGCAGCCCCAGAGGACAATGTTTTTCTTCTGGAGGGCAGGCATAGTGCTGCATTGTAGTTCTGGATTGCCAAACTGGAGGGCTTGTGGGCCAGTAGTCTGACAAAAAAAGTCTGAGAACACAAGCTAGGCTTAGGTTTCTGGTGAGGCCATGGCAGGCACAATCTACAGACCTGAATCGAGATCTCGTGCATCTGAAGTCAGGGCGAGGATCAGACGATCGCTCAGGTTGGAGTTTCTGTCCCTGATGGCCCCTTCATGAATGGGGGGGGCATCACGAGGCCATGGGGGTTTTCCCACGATGGGAGTTGTGAGAAGCTCCAAACTGCAGAGAGTCTTCTGCAGGACAATTGAGACCTGTTGTTTGGCTCCAGGCCAATGATTCTGAGCAGGGTTCTAAGGATGGATGGCTGGGTAGCCCACCTCGCATTCCAATTGTCTCCTACTAACAAGACAGGTTAGATCTCCTGGATCTGCGGGGAGCAACCGAGGACGCTGAGTTGAAATGGACACCCATGGGGATGGGTCCTAATGTGCTTTTGTGTCTATGGAGACCTTGGAATGAAGCGGTGGCACGGGGGCCCTAAAGGGTTCTCCTAAACAGAGGCTTTGACACAGCTCCAACGTGCAAGTTTCCCATGTGTAGATGAGATGTTTTCTGATGGGTGAGTCAAGAAACAGCTAGATGCTGCTTTGGAAATCCAGGCCTCTGAGGAGAGATGCCTGGAAACCAAAGCAATGGATCTGATTAGTGCCTAGGGACCTCTTCTTTCCTTTTTACCACTGGGGACATCTGTCTATGGGTTTGAGTGCAGGTAGGTGCTCAGTTGGGCTCAGATTGCCCCTGTTTTTCCTGGGAAGCCATCACTATTGACATGGATCAGGGACTTTGGAGGTTTATCCTATTAGAAGGGTTGTGGCCATTGGAATGGGCACACACAATTCCCTTGGAGAGGGCAAGTACAGTCCTCAGGTTTGGCTCCAGGGGCCTGAGCCTGTAGGTTGTGTAGGCCAGGGCTGTTTGGACAGTTGTCTGAAAACACAAACTCGGCTTATGTTTCGGGTCATTGGTATGGCAGGACTGATCTACAGACCATGAGGAGAACTCTTCGGGATTTGAAAGAAGGGCGAGTGTGAGGCTCCTGCTCAAGTTTTTGTCTCTGGATATCGTGTCACTCATGGTCGTGGAATTTCTGGGTGACCTCATGGGAAATGGACGAGTCTTACTCTCTGGTGGTTTTGCCCCGTCCAAAGAGTTTGGGGTCATTCTGTGGGCTTCAAGAAGTCCGTTTTGTTGTTGTTGTTGTTGTTGTTGTTGTTGTTGTTGTTGTTGTTGTTTTCTTTTTTAACCTCAGGTGTCCCACCAAATGAGGGATTCCAGAGTAGAGCCCTGTGGAGGGGCGACTGGACAATCAGAAATCTGGTTAAAAATTGGGGCCTAGGGACATGTCAAGCCCATTATGACATCTAATGGTCCAGCCACTGAGAGGACTTACTAGAGGACAGGACTCATGCTGAGGGTCACAATGCGTGTGTATGCCCTCGTCGCACTCAATAATGGGCGGGGCCTCAGGGTGAATGCTGGTTTCTCCTACACTGAACGTTGGACAACGTGCCAACCTCAAGGGTTCTTGCCATGGGTAAGGAGGAGTTCTGATTTCTGCATCACACTCACCCCTGGGCAGTGATTGGAGATAAGGTCTCGGTTCTGAAGCCTGAAAACTGAGGTAGGGAAGAGATGATGACCTAAGGCCATGGCAGGTTTTATGTGCTCAGTGTGCGGTCAGATTTCTGGGTGTTGGTCAGGAGTTCCGGGCTCAGGTTGTGTTCGACAGTGCATTAGTGCCCAGGGTAGACTATATAATTTGGTTAAAGTCGAGTGCTGTGTAGGTGGATCCTCATTTAAGGTGCCTGGGCAGCTCATGAGGCAATAATTTTTTTTTCTAGAGGGCAGGCAGAGTGCTGCATTGTGGGTCCGGAATTGCCAAACTTGAGGGCTTCGGGGCCAGGAGTGTGAGGACGGAAGTCTGAGAAGACAAGCTACTTGGGTTTCAGGGCGAGGGCACGGCAGGTACCCCCTGCAGATCTGAACCAATATCTCATGCATCTGAAATCAGGGCGAGGATCAGACGTTGGCTCAGGTTGGAGTTTCTGTTCATGACGGCCGCTTCATGAAGGGAGCGGAATCTCGAGGCCATTGAGGTTTTCCCACGTTGGGAGTTGTGGGATGCCCCCTTCAAGGATTCCTTCTGCGGGACAATTGAGACCTGTTGGACAGCTCCAGGACATCCCATATGGAATGATTCCAGAGCACCGTTCGCGGATGGATGCCTGGGAAGCCCGCCTCGCATTCCAATTGTCTCCTAGCAACAAGACAGTTTAGATCTGATGGCTCTGCCGGAGCAACCGGGGTGGCTGAGTTGAAATGGACTTTCCTGAGGATGGGTCCTAATGTGTTTTTGTGCCCATGAGGGCCTTGGAATGGGGCGGTGGCACCGGGACCCTGAAGTACTCTCCTAAGCTTTGGACATGGCTCCCATGCACAGGTTTCCTTGTGGAGACGAGATGAGTTCTGATGGGTGCCTCAGGAAAACCCCTATGCTCGTATTGGAATCAGGCTTTTGAGGACACATGCCTGTAACCCAAAGCAATGGATCCTATTATGGCCTAGGTTCCTGTCTGGTTCAATCTTCTTCTCTGGGGACATCCATCTATGGTATGAGTGGAGGTCGATTATCAGCGGTTGTCAGACAGCCCTTGTTTGTTCCGGGCGACCTACACTATTGGGATGGCCTCAGGGACTTTGGAGGTTTCTCCTAATTTGTACGATTTTGGACCATGCAATGGGCAGAATTCCGATGGATTGGTAGGCACAGTCCTAATGTGTGGCTCCAGGGGCCCAGCCTGGAGGGTGTGTGGCCCAAGACTTTGAGGACAGAAGTCTGAAAACACAAACTCAGCTTAGGTTTGGGGACGTAGGTATGGCAGGACCGATCTACAAACCATGAGAAGAACTCTTCAGGATATGAAGAAAGTGCGAGTCTGAGGCGCTTGCTCAGGCTTTTGTCTCTGGATTTTGTATCAGCGATGGCCGTGGAATGTCGGGGAGGCCTCATGGGCCATGGACGAATCTTCCTCTCTGAGGATTTGGCCCGATTCCCAATTGCTTTTCGTCAATCTGTGGGTTGGGAGGACTCATTTCAGTTTTGTTACCTCAGGTGTCCCACCAAAAGAGGAATCCCAAAGCAAAGCCGTGGGGAAGACTGAAGGGACAACCTGAACTATGGTTAGAAATTGGGGCCTAGGGGCATGGCAAGCCCACTATGCTGTCTCTTCATCCAGCCACTGAGTGGCCGTACTTGAGGACTGGGCTCAGCCTGAGGGTCACAATGTGTGTTTGTGACCAATGTGGCCCGTGAGCATGGGCGGGGCTTCATGGGCTACACTGGTTTCAACTACACTGAACGTTGGACAACATGCCAACCACAAGGTTTCTTGCCATGGGGAAGGAGTTCTGATTTCTGCATCACCTTCAACCCTGGGCAGTGACTGGAGAAAAGGTCTAGGTTCTGAAACCTGAAAACCTAGGTTGGGAATAGATGAAGACCTAAGGCCATGGCGGATCGATGTGCTCAGTGTGCGGCCAGCTGTCTGGGAGGGGCCAGGGGGTCCAGGCTCAGGCTGTGTCAGAAAGGGCATTGGTGCCCTGGTCAGCCTATGTATTTGGGGTACAGCCAAGGTCGGTGCAGGTTGATCCTCATTTGGGGTTACTGGGCAGCCCCAGAGGACAATGTTTTTCTTCTGGAGGGCAGGCATAGTGCTGCATTGTAGTTCTGGATTGCCAAACTGGAGGGCTTGTGGGCCAGTAGTCTGACAAAAAAAGTCTGAGAACACAAGCTAGGCTTAGGTTTCTGGTGAGGCCATGGCAGGCACAATCTACAGACCTGAATCGAGATCTCGTGCATCTGAAGTCAGGGCGAGGATCAGACGATCGCTCAGGTTGGAGTTTCTGTCCCTGATGGCCCCTTCATGAATGGGGGGGGCATCACGAGGCCATGGGGGTTTTCCCACGATGGGAGTTGTGAGAAGCTCCAAACTGCAGAGAGTCTTCTGCAGGACAATTGAGACCTGTTGTTTGGCTCCAGGCCAATGATTCTGAGCAGGGTTCTAAGGATGGATGGCTGGGTAGCCCACCTCGCATTCCAATTGTCTCCTACTAACAAGACAGGTTAGATCTCCTGGATCTGCGGGGAGCAACCGAGGACGCTGAGTTGAAATGGACACCCATGGGGATGGGTCCTAATGTGCTTTTGTGTCTATGGAGACCTTGGAATGAAGCGGTGGCACGGGGGCCCTAAAGGGTTCTCCTAAACAGAGGCTTTGACACAGCTCCAACGTGCAAGTTTCCCATGTGTAGATGAGATGTTTTCTGATGGGTGAGTCAAGAAACAGCTAGATGCTGCTTTGGAAATCCAGGCCTCTGAGGAGAGATGCCTGGAAACCAAAGCAATGGATCTGATTAGTGCCTAGGGACCTCTTCTTTCCTTTTTACCACTGGGGACATCTGTCTATGGGTTTGAGTGCAGGTAGGTGCTCAGTTGGGCTCAGATTGCCCCTGTTTTTCCTGGGAAGCCATCACTATTGACATGGATCAGGGACTTTGGAGGTTTATCCTATTAGAAGGGTTGTGGCCATTGGAATGGGCACACACAATTCCCTTGGAGAGGGCAAGTACAGTCCTCAGGTTTGGCTCCAGGGGCCTGAGCCTGTAGGTTGTGTAGGCCAGGGCTGTTTGGACAGTTGTCTGAAAACACAAACTCGGCTTATGTTTCGGGTCATTGGTATGGCAGGACTGATCTACAGACCATGAGGAGAACTCTTCGGGATTTGAAAGAAGGGCGAGTGTGAGGCTCCTGCTCAAGTTTTTGTCTCTGGATATCGTGTCACTCATGGTCGTGGAATTTCTGGGTGACCTCATGGGAAATGGACGAGTCTTACTCTCTGGTGGTTTGGCCCCGTCCAAAGAGTTTGGGGTCATTCTGTGGGCTTCAAGAAGTCCGTTTTGTTGTTGTTGTTGTTGTTGTTGTTGTTGTTGTTGTTGTTGTTTTCTTTTTTAACCTCAGGTGTCCCACCAAATGAGGGATTCCAGAGTAGAGCCCTGTGGAGGGGCGACTGGACAATCAGAAATCTGGTTAAAAATTGGGGCCTAGGGACATGTCAAGCCCATTATGACATCTAATGGTCCAGCCACTGAGAGGACTTACTAGAGGACAGGACTCATGCTGAGGGTCACAATGCGTGTGTATGCCCTCGTCGCACTCAATAATGGGCGGGGCCTCAGGGTGAATGCTGGTTTCTCCTACACTGAACGTTGGACAACGTGCCAACCTCAAGGGTTCTTGCCATGGGTAAGGAGGAGTTCTGATTTCTGCATCACACTCACCCCTGGGCAGTGATTGGAGATAAGGTCTCGGTTCTGAAGCCTGAAAACTGAGGTAGGGAAGAGATGATGACCTAAGGCCATGGCAGGTTTTATGTGCTCAGTGTGCGGTCAGATTTCTGGGTGTTGGTCAGGAGTTCCGGGCTCAGGTTGTGTTCGACAGTGCATTAGTGCCCAGGGTAGACTATATAATTTGGTTAAAGTCGAGTGCTGTGTAGGGGGATCCTCATTTAAGGTGCCTGGGCAGCTCATGAGGCAATAATTTTTTTTTCTAGAGGGCAGGCAGAGTGCTGCATTGTGGGTCCGGAATTGCCAAACTTGAGGGCTTCGGGGCCAGGAGTGTGAGGACGGAAGTCTGAGAAGACAAGCTACTTGGGTTTCAGGGCGAGGGCACGGCAGGTACCCCCTGCAGATCTGAACCAATATCTCATGCATCTGAAATCAGGGCGAGGATCAGACGTTGGCTCAGGTTGGAGTTTCTGTTCATGACTGCCGCTTCATGAAGGGAGCGGAATCTCGAGGCCATTGAGGTTTTCCCACGTTGGGAGTTGTGGGATGCCCCCTTCAAGGATTCCTTCTGCGGGACAATTGAGACCTGTTGGACAGCTCCAGGACATCCCATATGGAATGATTCCAGAGCACCGTTCGCGGATGGATGCCTGGGAAGCCCGCCTCGCATTCCAATTGTCTCCTAGCAACAAGACAGTTTAGATCTGATGGCTCTGCCGGAGCAACCGGGGTGGCTGAGTTGAAATGGACTTTCCTGAGGATGGGTCCTAATGTGTTTTTGTGCCCATGAGGGCCTTGGAATGGGGCGGTGGCACCGGGACCCTGAAGTACTCTCCTAAGCTTTGGACATGGCTCCCATGCACAGGTTTCCTTGTGGAGACGAGATGAGTTCTGATGGGTGCCTCAGGAAAACCCCTATGCTCGTATTGGAATCAGGCTTTTGAGGACACATGCCTGTAACCCAAAGCAATGGATCCTATTATGGCCTAGGTTCCTGTCTGGTTCAATCTTCTTCTCTGGGGACATCCATCTATGGTATGAGTGGAGGTCGATTATCAGCGGTTGTCAGACAGCCCTTGTTTGTTCCGGGCGACCTACACTATTGGGATGGCCTCAGGGACTTTGGAGGTTTCTCCTAATTTGTACGATTTTGGACCATGCAATGGGCAGAATTCCGATGGATTGGTAGGCACAGTCCTAATGTGTGGCTCCAGGGGCCCAGCCTGGAGGGTGTGTGGCCCAAGACTTTGAGGACAGAAGTCTGAAAACACAAACTCAGCTTAGGTTTGGGGACGTAGGTATGGCAGGACCGATCTACAAACCATGAGAAGAACTCTTCAGGATATGAAGAAAGTGCGAGTCTGAGGCGCTTGCTCAGGCTTTTGTCTCTGGATTTTGTATCAGCGATGGCCGTGGAATGTCGGGGAGGCCTCATGGGCCATGGACGAATCTTCCTCTCTGAGGATTTGGCCCGATTCCCAATTGCTTTTCGTCAATCTGTGGGTTGGGAGGACTCATTTCAGTTTTGTTACCTCAGGTGTCCCACCAAAAGAGGAATCCCAAAGCAAAGCCGTGGGGAAGACTGAAGGGACAACCTGAACTATGGTTAGAAATTGGGGCCTAGGGGCATGGCAAGCCCACTATGCTGTCTCTTCATCCAGCCACTGAGTGGCCGTACTTGAGGACTGGGCTCAGCCTGAGGGTCACAATGTGTGTTTGTGACCAATGTGGCCCGTGAGCATGGGCGGGGCTTCATGGGCTACACTGGTTTCAACTACACTGAACGTTGGACAACATGCCAACCACAAGGTTTCTTGCCATGGGGAAGGAGTTCTGATTTCTGCATCACCTTCAACCCTGGGCAGTGACTGGAGAAAAGGTCTAGGTTCTGAAACCTGAAAACCTAGGTTGGGAATAGATGAAGACCTAAGGCCATGGCGGATCGATGTGCTCAGTGTGCGGCCAGCTGTCTGGGAGGGGCCAGGGGGTCCAGGCTCAGGCTGTGTCAGAAAGGGCATTGGTGCCCTGGTCAGCCTATGTATTTGGGGTACAGCCAAGGTCGGTGCAGGTTGATCCTCATTTGGGGTTACTGGGCAGCCCCAGAGGACAATGTTTTTCTTCTGGAGGGCAGGCATAGTGCTGCATTGTAGTTCTGGATTGCCAAACTGGAGGGCTTGTGGGCCAGTAGTCTGACAAAAAAAGTCTGAGAACACAAGCTAGGCTTAGGTTTCTGGTGAGGCCATGGCAGGCACAATCTACAGACCTGAATCGAGATCTCGTGCATCTGAAGTCAGGGCGAGGATCAGACGATCGCTCAGGTTGGAGTTTCTGTCCCTGATGGCCCCTTCATGAATGGGGGGGGCATCACGAGGCCATGGGGGTTTTCCCACGATGGGAGTTGTGAGAAGCTCCAAACTGCAGAGAGTCTTCTGCAGGACAATTGAGACCTGTTGTTTGGCTCCAGGCCAATGATTCTGAGCAGGGTTCTAAGGATGGATGGCTGGGTAGCCCACCTCGCATTCCAATTGTCTCCTACTAACAAGACAGGTTAGATCTCCTGGATCTGCGGGGAGCAACCGAGGACGCTGAGTTGAAATGGACACCCATGGGGATGGGTCCTAATGTGCTTTTGTGTCTATGGAGACCTTGGAATGAAGCGGTGGCACGGGGGCCCTAAAGGGTTCTCCTAAACAGAGGCTTTGACACAGCTCCAACGTGCAAGTTTCCCATGTGTAGATGAGATGTTTTCTGATGGGTGAGTCAAGAAACAGCTAGATGCTGCTTTGGAAATCCAGGCCTCTGAGGAGAGATGCCTGGAAACCAAAGCAATGGATCTGATTAGTGCCTAGGGACCTCTTCTTTCCTTTTTACCACTGGGGACATCTGTCTATGGGTTTGAGTGCACGTAGGTGCTCAGTTGGGCTCAGATTGCCCCTGTTTTTCCTGGGAAGCCATCACTATTGACATGGATCAGGGACTTTGGAGGTTTATCCTATTAGAAGGGTTGTGGCCATTGGAATGGGCACACACAATTCCCTTGGAGAGGGCAAGTACAGTCCTCAGGTTTGGCTCCAGGGGCCTGAGCCTGTAGGTTGTGTAGGCCAGGGCTGTTTGGACAGTTGTCTGAAAACACAAACTCGGCTTATGTTTCGGGTCATTGGTATGGCAGGACTGATCTACAGACCATGAGGAGAACTCTTCGGGATTTGAAAGAAGGGCGAGTGTGAGGCTCCTGCTCAAGTTTTTGTCTCTGGATATCGTGTCACTCATGGTCGTGGAATTTCTGGGTGACCTCATGGGAAATGGACGAGTCTTACTCTCTGGTGGTTTGGCCCCGTCCAAAGAGTTTGGGGTCATTCTGTGGGCTTCAAGAAGTCCGTTTTGTTGTTGTTGTTGTTGTTGTTGTTGTTGTTGTTGTTGTTGTTTTCTTTTTTAACCTCAGGTGTCCCACCAAATGAGGGATTCCAGAGTAGAGCCCTGTGGAGGGGCGACTGGACAATCAGAAATCTGGTTAAAAATTGGGGCCTAGGGACATGTCAAGCCCATTATGACATCTAATGGTCCAGCCACTGAGAGGACTTACTAGAGGACAGGACTCATGCTGAGGGTCACAATGCGTGTGTATGCCCTCGTCGCACTCAATAATGGGCGGGGCCTCAGGGTGAATGCTGGTTTCTCCTACACTGAACGTTGGACAACGTGCCAACCTCAAGGGTTCTTGCCATGGGTAAGGAGGAGTTCTGATTTCTGCATCACACTCACCCCTGGGCAGTGATTGGAGATAAGGTCTCGGTTCTGAAGCCTGAAAACTGAGGTAGGGAAGAGATGATGACCTAAGGCCATGGCAGGTTTTATGTGCTCAGTGTGCGGTCAGATTTCTGGGTGTTGGTCAGGAGTTCCGGGCTCAGGTTGTGTTCGACAGTGCATTAGTGCCCAGGGTAGACTATATAATTTGGTTAAAGTCGAGTGCTGTGTAGGGGGATCCTCATTTAAGGTGCCTGGGCAGCTCATGAGGCAATAATTTTTTTTTCTAGAGGGCAGGCAGAGTGCTGCATTGTGGGTCCGGAATTGCCAAACTTGAGGGCTTCGGGGCCAGGAGTGTGAGGACGGAAGTCTGAGAAGACAAGCTACTTGGGTTTCAGGGTGAGGGCACGGCAGGTACCCCCTGCAGATCTGAACCAATATCTCATGCATCTGAAATCAGGGCGAGGATCAGACGTTGGCTCAGGTTGGAGTTTCTGTTCATGACGGCCGCTTCATGAAGGGAGCGGAATCTCGAGGCCATTGAGGTTTTCCCACGTTGGGAGTTGTGGGATGCCCCCTTCAAGGATTCCTTCTGCGGGACAATTGAGACCTGTTGGACAGCTCCAGGACATCCCATATGGAATGATTCCAGAGCACCGTTCGCGGATGGATGCCTGGGAAGCCCGCCTCGCATTCCAATTGTCTCCTAGCAACAAGACAGTTTAGATCTGATGGCTCTGCCGGAGCAACCGGGGTGGCTGAGTTGAAATGGACTTTCCTGAGGATGGGTCCTAATGTGTTTTTGTGCCCATGAGGGCCTTGGAATGGGGCGGTGGCACCGGGACCCTGAAGTACTCTCCTAAGCTTTGGACATGGCTCCCATGCACAGGTTTCCTTGTGGAGACGAGATGAGTTCTGATGGGTGCCTCAGGAAAACCCCTATGCTCGTATTGGAATCAGGCTTTTGAGGACACATGCCTGTAACCCAAAGCAATGGATCCTATTATGGCCTAGGTTCCTGTCTGGTTCAATCTTCTTCTCTGGGGACATCCATCTATGGTATGAGTGGAGGTCGATTATCAGCGGTTGTCAGACAGCCCTTGTTTGTTCCGGGCGACCTACACTATTGGGATGGCCTCAGGGACTTTGGAGGTTTCTCCTAATTTGTACGATTTTGGACCATGCAATGGGCAGAATTCCGATGGATTGGTAGGCACAGTCCTAATGTGTGGCTCCAGGGGCCCAGCCTGGAGGGTGTGTGGCCCAAGACTTTGAGGACAGAAGTCTGAAAACACAAACTCAGCTTAGGTTTGGGGACGTAGGTATGGCAGGACCGATCTACAAACCATGAGAAGAACTCTTCAGGATATGAAGAAAGTGCGAGTCTGAGGCGCTTGCTCAGGCTTTTGTCTCTGGATTTTGTATCAGCGATGGCCGTGGAATGTCGGGGAGGCCTCATGGGCCATGGACGAATCTTCCTCTCTGAGGATTTGGCCCGATTCCCAATTGCTTTTCGTCAATCTGTGGGTTGGGAGGACTCATTTCAGTTTTGTTACCTCAGGTGTCCCACCAAAAGAGGAATCCCAAAGCAAAGCCGTGGGGAAGACTGAAGGGACAACCTGAACTATGGTTAGAAATTGGGGCCTAGGGGCATGGCAAGCCCACTATGCTGTCTCTTCATCCAGCCACTGAGTGGCCGTACTTGAGGACTGGGCTCAGCCTGAGGGTCACAATGTGTGTTTGTGACCAATGTGGCCCGTGAGCATGGGCGGGGCTTCATGGGCTACACTGGTTTCAACTACACTGAACGTTGGACAACATGCCAACCACAAGGTTTCTTGCCATGGGGAAGGAGTTCTGATTTCTGCATCACCTTCAACCCTGGGCAGTGACTGGAGAAAAGGTCTAGGTTCTGAAACCTGAAAACCTAGGTTGGGAATAGATGAAGACCTAAGGCCATGGCGGATCGATGTGCTCAGTGTGCGGCCAGCTGTCTGGGAGGGGCCAGGGGGTCCAGGCTCAGGCTGTGTCAGAAAGGGCATTGGTGCCCTGGTCAGCCTATGTATTTGGGGTACAGCCAAGGTCGGTGCAGGTTGATCCTCATTTGGGGTTACTGGGCAGCCCCAGAGGACAATGTTTTTCTTCTGGAGGGCAGGCATAGTGCTGCATTGTAGTTCTGGATTGCCAAACTGGAGGGCTTGTGGGCCAGTAGTCTGACAAAAAAAGTCTGAGAACACAAGCTAGGCTTAGGTTTCTGGTGAGGCCATGGCAGGCACAATCTACAGACCTGAATCGAGATCTCGTGCATCTGAAGTCAGGGCGAGGATCAGACGATCGCTCAGGTTGGAGTTTCTGTCCCTGATGGCCCCTTCATGAATGGGGGGGGCATCACGAGGCCATGGGGGTTTTCCCACGATGGGAGTTGTGAGAAGCTCCAAACTGCAGAGAGTCTTCTGCAGGACAATTGAGACCTGTTGTTTGGCTCCAGGCCAATGATTCTGAGCAGGGTTCTAAGGATGGATGGCTGGGTAGCCCACCTCGCATTCCAATTGTCTCCTACTAACAAGACAGGTTAGATCTCCTGGATCTGCGGGGAGCAACCGAGGACGCTGAGTTGAAATGGACACCCATGGGGATGGGTCCTAATGTGCTTTTGTGTCTATGGAGACCTTGGAATGAAGCGGTGGCACGGGGGCCCTAAAGGGTTCTCCTAAACAGAGGCTTTGACACAGCTCCAACGTGCAAGTTTCCCATGTGTAGATGAGATGTTTTCTGATGGGTGAGTCAAGAAACAGCTAGATGCTGCTTTGGAAATCCAGGCCTCTGAGGAGAGATGCCTGGAAACCAAAGCAATGGATCTGATTAGTGCCTAGGGACCTCTTCTTTCCTTTTTACCACTGGGGACATCTGTCTATGGGTTTGAGTGCACGTAGGTGCTCAGTTGGGCTCAGATTGCCCCTGTTTTTCCTGGGAAGCCATCACTATTGACATGGATCAGGGACTTTGGAGGTTTATCCTATTAGAAGGGTTGTGGCCATTGGAATGGGCACACACAATTCCCTTGGAGAGGGCAAGTACAGTCCTCAGGTTTGGCTCCAGGGGCCTGAGCCTGTAGGTTGTGTAGGCCAGGGCTGTTTGGACAGTTGTCTGAAAACACAAACTCGGCTTATGTTTCGGGTCATTGGTATGGCAGGACTGATCTACAGACCATGAGGAGAACTCTTCGGGATTTGAAAGAAGGGCGAGTGTGAGGCTCCTGCTCAAGTTTTTGTCTCTGGATATCGTGTCACTCATGGTCGTGGAATTTCTGGGTGACCTCATGGGAAATGGACGAGTCTTACTCTCTGGTGGTTTGGCCCCGTCCAAAGAGTTTGGGGTCATTCTGTG
Source organism: Mustela nivalis (assembly GCF_964662115.1). NCBI lineage: Eukaryota > Metazoa > Chordata > Mammalia > Carnivora > Mustelidae > Mustela > Mustela nivalis. The sequence goes on along the minus strand of NW_028136531.1, from coordinate 2,030,719 downwards.
GGCTTCAAGAAGTCCGTTTTGTTGTTGTTGTTGTTGTTGTTGTTGTTGTTGTTGTTTTCTTTTTTAACCTCAGGTGTCCCACCAAATGAGGGATTCCAGAGTAGAGCCCTGTGGAGGGGCGACTGGACAATCAGAAATCTGGTTAAAAATTGGGGCCTAGGGACATGTCAAGCCCATTATGACATCTAATGGTCCAGCCACTGAGAGGACTTACTAGAGGACAGGACTCATGCTGAGGGTCACAATGCGTGTGTATGCCCTCGTCGCACTCAATAATGGGCGGGGCCTCAGGGTGAATGCTGGTTTCTCCTACACTGAACGTTGGACAACGTGCCAACCTCAAGGGTTCTTGCCATGGGTAAGGAGGAGTTCTGATTTCTGCATCACACTCACCCCTGGGCAGTGATTGGAGATAAGGTCTCGGTTCTGAAGCCTGAAAACTGAGGTAGGGAAGAGATGATGACCTAAGGCCATGGCAGGTTTTATGTGCTCAGTGTGCGGTCAGATTTCTGGGTGTTGGTCAGGAGTTCCGGGCTCAGGTTGTGTTCGACAGTGCATTAGTGCCCAGGGTAGACTATATAATTTGGTTAAAGTCGAGTGCTCTGTAGGGGGATCCTCATTTAAGGTGCCTGGGCAGCTCATGAGGCAATAATTTTTTTTTCTAGAGGGCAGGCAGAGTGCTGCATTGTGGGTCCGGAATTGCGAAACTTGAGGGCTTCGGGGCCAGGAGTGTGAGGACGGAAGTCTGAGAAGACAAGCTACTTGGGTTTCAGGGCGAGGGCACGGCAGGTACCCCCTGCAGATCTGAACCAATATCTCATGCATCTGAAATCAGGGCGAGGATCAGACGTTGGCTCAGGTTGGAGTTTCTGTTCATGTCGGCCGCTTCATGAAGGGAGCGGAATCTCGAGGCCATTGAGGTTTTCCCACGTTGAGAGTTGTGGGATGCCCCCTTCAAGGATTCCTTCTGCGGGACAATTGAGACCTGTTGGACAGCTCCAGGACATCCCATATGGAATGATTCCAGAGCACCGTTCGCGGATGGATGCCTGGGAAGCCCGCCTCGCATTCCAATTGTCTCCTAGCAACAAGACAGTTTAGATCTGATGGCTCTGCCGGAGCAACCGGGGTGGCTGAGTTGAAATGGACTTTCCTGAGGATGGGTCCTAATGTGTTTTTGTGCCCATGAGGGCCTTGGAATGGGGCGGTGGCACCGGGACCCTGAAGTACTCTCCTAAGCTTTGGACATGGCTCCCATGCACAGGTTTCCTTGTGGAGACGAGATGAGTTCTGATGGGTGCCTCAGGAAAACCCCTATGCTCGTATTGGAATCAGGCTTTTGAGGACACATGCCTGTAACCCAAAGCAATGGATCCTATTATGGCCTAGGTTCCTGTCTGGTTCAATCTTCTTCTCTGGGGACATCCATCTATGGTATGAGTGGAGGTCGATTATCAGCGGTTGTCAGACAGCCCTTGTTTGTTCCGGGCGACCTACACTATTGGGATGGCCTCAGGGACTTTGGAGGTTTCTCCTAATTTGTACGATTTTGGACCATGCAATGGGCAGAATTCCGATGGATTGGTAGGCACAGTCCTAATGTGTGGCTCCAGGGGCCCAGCCTGGAGGGTGTGTGGCCCAAGACTTTGAGGACAGAAGTCTGAAAACACAAACTCAGCTTAGGTTTGGGGACGTAGGTATGGCAGGACCGATCTACAAACCATGAGAAGAACTCTTCAGGATATGAAGAAAGTGCGAGTCTGAGGCGCTTGCTCAGGCTTTTGTCTCTGGATTTTGTATCAGCGATGGCCGTGGAATGTCGGGGAGGCCTCATGGGCCATGGACGAATCTTCCTCTCTGAGGATTTGGCCCGATTCCCAATTGCTTTTCGTCAATCTGTGGGTTGGGAGGACTCATTTCAGTTTTGTTACCTCAGGTGTCCCACCAAAAGAGGAATCCCAAAGCAAAGCCGTGGGGAAGACTGAAGGGACAACCTGAACTATGGTTAGAAATTGGGGCCTAGGGGCATGGCAAGCCCACTATGCTGTCTCTTCATCCAGCCACTGAGTGGCCGTACTTGAGGACTGGGCTCAGCCTGAGGGTCACAATGTGTGTTTGTGACCAATGTGGCCCGTGAGCATGGGCGGGGCTTCATGGGCTACACTGGTTTCAACTACACTGAACGTTGGACAACATGCCAACCACAAGGTTTCTTGCCATGGGGAAGGAGTTCTGATTTCTGCATCACCTTCAACCCTGGGCAGTGACTGGAGAAAAGGTCTAGGTTCTGAAACCTGAAAACCTAGGTTGGGAATAGATGAAGACCTAAGGCCATGGCGGATCGATGTGCTCAGTGTGCGGCCAGCTGTCTGGGAGGGGCCAGGGGGTCCAGGCTCAGGCTGTGTCAGAAAGGGCATTGGTGCCCTGGTCAGCCTATGTATTTGGGGTACAGCCAAGGTCGGTGCAGGTTGATCCTCATTTGGGGTTACTGGGCAGCCCCAGAGGACAATGTTTTTCTTCTGGAGGGCAGGCATAGTGCTGCATTGTAGTTCTGGATTGCCAAACTGGAGGGCTTGTGGGCCAGTAGTCTGACAAAAAAAGTCTGAGAACACAAGCTAGGCTTAGGTTTCTGGTGAGGCCATGGCAGGCACAATCTACAGACCTGAATCGAGATCTCGTGCATCTGAAGTCAGGGCGAGGATCAGACGATCGCTCAGGTTGGAGTTTCTGTCCCTGATGGCCCCTTCATGAATGGGGGGGGCATCACGAGGCCATGGGGGTTTTCCCACGATGGGAGTTGTGAGAAGCTCCAAACTGCAGAGAGTCTTCTGCAGGACAATTGAGACCTGTTGTTTGGCTCCAGGCCAATGATTCTGAGCAGGGTTCTAAGGATGGATGGCTGGGTAGCCCACCTCGCATTCCAATTGTCTCCTACTAACAAGACAGGTTAGATCTCCTGGATCTGCGGGGAGCAACCGAGGACGCTGAGTTGAAATGGACACCCCTGGGGATGGGTCCTAATGTGCTTTTGTGTCTATGGAGACCTTGGAATGAAGCGGTGGCACGGGGGCCCTAAAGGGTTCTCCTAAACAGAGGCTTTGACACAGCTCCAACGTGCAAGTTTCCCATGTGTAGATGAGATGTTTTCTGATGGGTGAGTCAAGAAACAGCTAGATGCTGCTTTGGAAATCCAGGCCTCTGAGGAGAGATGCCTGGAAACCAAAGCAATGGATCTGATTAGTGCCTAGGGACCTCTTCTTTCCTTTTTACCACTGGGGACATCTGTCTATGGGTTTGAGTGCAGGTAGGTGCTCAGTTGGGCTCAGATTGCCCCTGTTTTTCCTGGGAAGCCATCACTATTGACATGGATCAGGGACTTTGGAGGTTTATCCTATTAGAAGGGTTGTGGCCATTGGAATGGGCACACACAATTCCCTTGGAGAGGGCAAGTACAGTCCTCAGGTTTGGCTCCAGGGGCCTGAGCCTGTAGGTTGTGTAGGCCAGGGCTGTTTGGACAGTTGTCTGAAAACACAAACTCGGCTTATGTTTCGGGTCATTGGTATGGCAGGACTGATCTACAGACCATGAGGAGAACTCTTCGGGATTTGAAAGAAGGGCGAGTGTGAGGCTCCTGCTCAAGTTTTTGTCTCTGGATATCGTGTCACTCATGGTCGTGGAATTTCTGGGTGACCTCATGGGAAATGGACGAGTCTTACTCTCTGGTGGTTTGGCCCCGTCCAAAGAGTTTGGGGTCATTCTGTGGGCTTCAAGAAGTCCGTTTTGTTGTTGTTGTTGTTGTTGTTGTTGTTGTTTTCTTTTTTAACCTCAGGAGTCCCACCAAATGAGGGATTCCAGAGTAGAGCCCTGTGGAGGGGCGACTGGACAATCAGAAATCTGGTTAAAAATTGGGGCCTAGGGACATGTCAAGCCCATTATGACATCTAATGGTCCAGCCACTGAGAGGACTTACTAGAGGACAGGACTCATGCTGAGGGTCACAATGCGTGTGTATGCCCTCGTCGCACTCAATAATGGGCGGGGCCTCAGGGTGAATGCTGGTTTCTCCTACACTGAACGTTGGACAACGTGCCAACCTCAAGGGTTCTTGCCATGGGTAAGGAGGAGTTCTGATTTCTGCATCACACTCACCCCTGGGCAGTGATTGGAGATAAGGTCTTGGTTCTGAAGCCTGAAAACTGAGGTAGGGAAGAGATGATGACCTAAGGCCATGGCAGGTTTTATGTGCTCAGTGTGCGGTCAGATTTCTGGGTGTTGGTCAGGAATTCCGGGCTCAGGTTGTGTTCGACAGTGCATTAGTGCCCAGGGTAGACTATATAATTTGGTTAAAGTCGAGTGCTGTGTAGGTGGATCCTCATTTAAGGTGCCTGGGCAGCTCATGAGGCAATAATTTTTTTTCTAGAGGGCAGGCAGAGTGCTGCATTGTGGGTCCGGAATTGCCAAACTTGAGGGCTTCGGGGCCAGGAGTGTGAGGACGGAAGTCTGAGAAGTCAAGCTACGTGGGTTTCAGGGCGAGGGCACGGCAGGTACCCCCTGCAGATCTGAACCAATATCACATGCATCTGAAATCAGGGCGAGGATCAGACGTTGGCTCAGGTTGGAGTTTCTGTTCATGACGGCCGCTTCATGAAGGGAGCGGAATCTCGAGGCCATTGAGGTTTTCCCACGTTGGGAGTTGTGGGATGCCCCCTTCAAGGATTCCTTCTGCGGGACAATTGAGACCTGTTGGACAGCTCCAGGACATCCCATATGGAATGATTCCAGAGCACCGTTCGCGGATGGATGCCTGGGAAGCCCGCCTCGCATTCCAATTGTCTCCTAGCAACAAGACAGTTTAGATCTGATGGCTCTGCCGGAGCAACCGGGGTGGCTGAGTTGAAATGGACTTTCCTGAGGATGGGTCCTAATGTGTTTTTGTGCCCATGAGGGCCTTGGAATGGGGCGGTGGCACCGGGACCCTGAAGTACTCTCCTAAGCTTTGGACATGGCTCCCATGCACAGGTTTCCTTGTGGAGACGAGATGAGTTCTGATGGGTGCCTCAGGAAAACCCCTATGCTCGTATTGGAATCAGGCTTTTGAGGACACATGCCTGTAACCCAAAGCAATGGATCCTATTATGGCCTAGGTTCCTGTCTGGTTCAATCTTCTTCTCTGGGGACATCCATCTATGGTATGAGTGGAGGTCGATTATCAGCGGTTGTCAGACAGCCCTTGTTTGTTCCGGGCGACCTACACTATTGGGATGGCCTCAGGGACTTTGGAGGTTTCTCCTAATTTGTACGATTTTGGACCATGCAATGGGCAGAATTCCGATGGATTGGTAGGCACAGTCCTAATGTGTGGCTCCAGGGGCCCAGCCTGGAGGGTGTGTGGCCCAAGACTTTGAGGACAGAAGTCTGAAAACACAAACTCAGCTTAGGTTTGGGGACGTAGGTATGGCAGGACCGATCTACAAACCATGAGAAGAACTCTTCAGGATATGAAGAAAGTGCGAGTCTGAGGCGCTTGCTCAGGCTTTTGTCTCTGGATTTTGTATCAGCGATGGCCGTGGAATGTTGGGGAGGCCTCATGGGCCATGGACGAATCTTCCTCTCTGAGGATTTGGCCCGATTCCCAATTGCTTTTCGTCAATCTGTGGGTTGGGAGGACTCATTTCAGTTTTGTTACCTCAGGTGTCCCACCAAAAGAGGAATCCCAAAGCAAAGCCGTGGGGAAGACTGAAGGGACAACCTGAACTATGGTTAGAAATTGGGGCCTAGGGGCATGGCAAGCCCACTATGCTGTCTCTTCATCCAGCCACTGAGTGGCCGTACTTGAGGACTGGGCTCAGCCTGAGGGTCACAATGTGTGTTTGTGACCAATGTGGCCCGTGAGCATGGGCGGGGCTTCATGGGCTACACTGGTTTCAACTACACTGAACGTTGGACAACATGCCAACCACAAGGTTTCTTGCCATGGGGAAGGAGTTCTGATTTCTGCATCACCTTCAACCCTGGGCAGTGACTGGAGAAAAGGTCTAGGTTCTGAAACCTGAAAACCTAGGTTGGGAATAGATGAAGACCTAAGGCCATGGCGGATCGATGTGCTCAGTGTGCGGCCAGCTGTCTGGGAGGGGCCAGGGGGTCCAGGCTCAGGCTGTGTCAGAAAGGGCATTGGTGCCCTGGTCAGCCTATGTATTTGGGGTACAGCCAAGGTCGGTGCAGGTTGATCCTCATTTGGGGTTACTGGGCAGCCCCAGAGGACAATGTTTTTCTTCTGGAGGGCAGGCATAGTGCTGCATTGTAGTTCTGGATTGCCAAACTGGAGGGCTTGTGGGCCAGTAGTCTGACAAAAAAAGTCTGAGAACACAAGCTAGGCTTAGGTTTCTGGTGAGGCCATGGCAGGCACAATCTACAGACCTGAATCGAGATCTCGTGCATCTGAAGTCAGGGCGAGGATCATACGATCGCTCAGGTTGGAGTTTCTGTCCCTGATGGCCCCTTCATGAATGGGGGGGGCATCACGAGGCCATGGGGGTTTTCCCACGATGGGAGTTGTGAGAAGCTCCAAACTGCAGAGAGTCTTCTGCAGGACAATTGAGACCTGTTGTTTGGCTCCAGGCCAATGATTCTGAGCAGGGTTCTAAGGATGGATGGCTGGGTAGCCCACCTCGCATTCCAATTGTCTCCTACTAACAAGACAGGTTAGATCTCCTGGATCTGCGGGGAGCAACCGAGGACGCTGAGTTGAAATGGACACCCCTGGGGATGGGTCCTAATGTGCTTTTGTGTCTATGGAGACCTTGGAATGAAGCGGTGGCACGGGGGCCCTAAAGGGTTCTCCTAAACAGAGGCTTTGACACAGCTCCAACGTGCAAGTTTCCCATGTGTAGATGAGATGTTTTCTGATGGGTGAGTCAAGAAACAGCTAGATGCTGCTTTGGAAATCCAGGCCTCTGAGGAGAGATGCCTGGAAACCAAAGCAATGGATCTGATTAGTGCCTAGGGACCTCTTCTTTCCTTTTTACCACTGGGGACATCTGTCTATGGGTTTGAGTGCAGGTAGGTGCTCAGTTGGGCTCAGATTGCCCCTGTTTTTCCTGGGAAGCCATCACTATTGAGATGGATCAGGGACTTTGGAGGTTTATCCTATTAGAAGGGTTGTGGCCATTGGAATGGGCACACACAATTCCCTTGGAGAGGGCAAGTACAGTCCTCAGGTTTGGCTCCAGGGGCCTGAGCCTGTAGGTTGTGTAGGCCAGGGCTGTTTGGACAGTTGTCTGAAAACACAAACTCGGCTTATGTTTCGGGTCATAGGTATGGCAGGACTGATCTACAGACCATGAGGAGAACTCTTCGGGATTTGAAAGAAGGGCGAGTGTGAGGCTCCTGCTCAAGTTTTTGTCTCTGGATATTGTGTCACTCATGGTCGTGGAATTTCTGGGTGACCTCATGGGAAATGGACGAGTCTTACTCTCTGGTGGTTTGGCCCCGTCCAAAGAGTTTGGGGTCATTCTGTGGGCATCAAGAAGTCCGTTTTGTTGTTGTTGTTGTTGTTGTTCTTGTTGTTGTTGCTGTTGTTGTTTCCTTTTTTAACCTCAGGTGTCCCACCAAATGAGGGATTCCAGAGTAGAGCCCTGTGGAGGGGCAACTGGACAATCAGAAATCTGGTTAAAAATTGGGGCCTAGGGACATGTCAAGCCCATTATGACATCTAATGGTCCAGCCACTGAGAGGACTTACTAGAGGACAGGACTCATGCTGAGGGTCACAATGCGTGTGTATGCCCTCGTCGCACTCAATAATGGGCGGGGCCTCAGGGTGAATGCTGGTTTCTCCTACACTGAACGTTGGACAACGTGCCAACCTCAAGGGATCTTGCCATGGGTAAGGAGGAGTTCTGATTTCTGCATCACACTCACCCCTGGGCAGTGATTGGAGATAAGGTCTCGGCTCTAAAGCCTGAAATCTGAGGTAGGGAAGGGATGATGACCTAAGGCCATGGCGGGTTTTATGTGCTCAGTGTGCGGTCAGCTTTCTGGGTGTTGGTCAGGAGTTCCGGGCTCAGGTTGTGTTCGACAGTGCATTAGTGCCCAGGGTAGACTATATAATTTGGTTAAAGTCGAGTGCTGTGTAGGTTGATCCTCATTTAAGGTGCCTGGGCAGCTCATGAGGCAATAATTTTTTTTCTAGAGGGCAGGCAGAGTGCTGCATTGTGGGTCCGGAATTGCCAAACTTGAGGGCTTCGGGGCCAGGAGTGTGAGGACGGAAGTCTGAGAAGACAAGCTACTTGGGTTTCAGGGCGAGGGCACGGCAGGTACCCCCTGCAGATCTGAACCAATATCTCATGCATCTGAAATCAGGGCGAGGATCAGACGTTGGCTCAGGTTGGAGTTTCTGTTCATGACGGCCGCTTCATGAAGGGAGCGGAATCTCGAGGCCATTGAGGTTTTCCCACGTTGGGAGTTGTGGGATGCCCCCTTCAAGGATTCCTTCTGCGGGACAATTGAGACCTGTTGGACAGCTCCAGGACATCCCATATGGAATGATTCCAGAGCACCGTTCGCGGATGGATGCCTGGGAAGCCCGCCTCGCATTCCAATTGTCTCCTAGCAACAAGACAGTTTAGATCTGATGGCTCTGCGGGAGCAACCGGGGTGGCTGAGTTGAAATGGACTTTCCTGAGGATGGGTCCTAATGTGTTTTTGTGCCCATGAGGGCCTTGGAATGGGGCGGTGGCACCGGGACCCTGAAGTACTCTCCTCAGCTTTGGACATGGCTCCCATGCACAGGTTTCCTTGTGGAGACGAGATGAGTTCTGATGGGTGCCTCAGGAAAACCCCTATGCTCGTATTGGAATCAGGCTGTTGAGGACACATGCCTGTAACCCAAAGCAATGGATCCTATTATGGCCTAGGTTCCTGTCTGGTTCAATCTTCTTCTCTGGGGACATCCATCTATGGTATGAGTGGAGGTCGATTATCAGCGGTTGTCAGACAGCCCTTGTTTGTTCCGGGCGACCTACACTATTGGGATGGCCTCAGGGACTTTGGAGGTTTCTCCTAATTTGTACGATTTTGGACCATGCAATGGGCAGAATTCCGATGGATTGGTAGGCACAGTCCTAATGTGTGGCTCCAGGGGCCCAGCCTGGAGGGTGTGTGGCCCAAGACTTTGAGGACAGAAGTCTGAAAACACAAACTCAGCTTAGGTTTGGGGACGTAGGTATGGCAGGCCCGATCTACAAACCATGAGAAGAACTCTTCAGGATATGAAGAAAGTGCGAGTCTGAGGCGCTTGCTCAGGCTTTTGTCTCTGGATTTTGTATCAGCGATGGCCGTGGAATGTCGGGGAGGCCTCATGGGCCATGGACGAATCTTCCTCTCTGAGGATTTGGCCCGATTCCCAATTGCTTTTCGTCAATCTGTGGGTTGGGAGGACTCATTTCAGTTTTGTTACCTCAGGTGTCCCACCAAAAGAGGAATCCCAAAGCAAAGCCGTGGGGAAGACTGAAGGGACAACCCGAACTATGGTTAGAAATTGGGGCCTCGGGGCATGGCAAGCCCACTATGCTGTCTCTTCATCCAGCCACGGAGTGGCCGTACTTGAGGACTGGGCTCAGCCTGAGGGTCACAATGTGTGTTTGTGACCAATGTGGCCCGCGAGCATGGGCGGGGCTTCATGGGCCACACTGGTTTCAACTACACTGAACGTTGGACAACATGCCAACCACAAGGTTTCTTGCCATGGGGAAGGAGTTCTGATTTCTGCATCACCTTCAACCCTGGGCAGTGACTGGAGAAAAGGTCTAGGTTCTGAAACCTGAAAACCTAGGTTGGGAATAGATGAAGACCTAAGGCCATGGCGGATCGATGTGCTCAGTGTGCGGCCAGCTGTCTGGGAGAGGCCAGGGGGTCCAGGCTCAGGCTGTGTCTGAAAGGGCATTGGTGCCCTGGTCAGCCTATGCATTTGGGGTACAGCCAAGGTCGGTGCAGGTTGATCCTCATTTGGGGTTACTGGGCAGCCCCAGAGGACAATGTTTTTCTTCTGGAGGGCAGGCATAGTGCTGCATTGTAGTTCTGGATTGCCAAACTGGAGGTCTTGTGGGCCAGTAGTCTGACGTCAAAAGTCTGAGAACACAAGCTAGGCTTAGGTTTCTGGTGAGGCCATGGAAGGCACAATCTACAGACCTGAATCGAGATCTCGTGCATCTGAAGTCAGGGCGAGGATCAGACGATCGCTCAGGTTGGAGTTTCTGTCCCTGATGGCCCCTTCATGAATGGGGGGGGCATCACGAGGCCATGGGGGTTTTCCCACGATGGGAGTTGTGAGAAGCTCCAAACTGCAGAGAGTCTTCTGCAGGACAATTGAGACCTGTTGTTTGGCTCCAGGCCAATGATTCTGAGCAGGGTTCTAAGGATGGATGGCTGGGTAGCCCACCTCGCATTCCAATTGTCTCCTACTAACAAGACAGGTTAGATCTCCTGGATCTGCGGGGAGCAACCGAGGACGCTGAGTTGAAATGGACACCCCTGGGGATGGGTCCTAATGTGCTTTTGTGTCTATGGAGACCTTGGAATGAAGCGGTGGCACGGGGGCCCTAAAGGGTTCTCCTAAACAGAGGCTTTGACACAGCTCCAACGTGCAAGTTTCCCATGTGTAGATGAGATGTTTTCTGATGGGTGAGTCAAGAAACAGCTAGATGCTGCTTTGGAAATCCAGGCCTCTGAGGAGAGATGCCTGGAAACCAAAGCAATGGATCTGATTAGTGCCTAGGGACCTCTTCTTTCCTTTTTACCACTGGGGACATCTGTCTATGGGTTTGAGTGCAGGTAGGTGCTCAGTTGGGCTCAGATTGCCCCTGTTTTTCCTGGGAAGCCATCACTATTGAGATGGATCAGGGACTTTGGAGGTTTATCCTATTAGAAGGGTTGTGGCCATTGGAATGGGCACACACAATTCCCTTGGAGAGGGCAAGTACAGTCCTCAGGTTTGGCTCCAGGGGCCTGAGCCTGTAGGTTGTGTAGGCCAGGGCTGTTTGGACAGTTGTCTGAAAACACAAACTCGGCTTATGTTTCGGGTCATTGGTATGGCAGGACTGATCTACAGACCATGAGGAGAACTCTTCGGGATTTGAAAGAAGGGCGAGTGTGAGGCTCCTGCTCAAGTTTTTGTCTCTGGATATCGTGTCACTCATGGTCGTGGAATTTCTGGGTGACCTCATGGGAAATGGACGAGTCTTACTCTCTGGTGGTTTGGCCCCGTCCAAAGAGTTTGGGGTCATTCTGTGGGCTTCAAGAAGTCCGTTTTGTTGTTGTTGTTGTTGTTGTTGTTGTTGTGGTTGTTGTTTTCTTTTTTAACCTCAGGTGTCCCACCAAATGAGGGATTCCAGAGTAGAGCCCTGTGGAGGGGCGACTGGACAATCAGAAATCTGGTTAAAAATTGGGGCCTAGGGACATGTCAAGCCCATTATGACATCTAATGGTCCAGCCACTGAGAGGACTTACTAGAGGACAGGACTCATGCTGAGGGTCACAATGCGTGTGTATGCCCTCCTCACACTCAATAATGGGCGGGGCCTCAGGGTGAATGCTGGTTTCTCCTACACTGAACGTTGGACAACGTGCCAACCTCAAGGGTTCTTGCCATGGGTAAGGAGGAGTTCTGATTTCTGCATCACACTCACCCCTGGGCAGTGATTGGAGATAAGGTCTCGGTTCTGAAGCCTGAAAACTGAGGTAGGGAAGAGATGATGACCTAAGGCCATGGCGGGTTTTATGTGCTCAGTGTGCGGTCAGCTTTCTGGGTGTTGGTCAGGAGTTCCGGGCTCAGGTTGTGTTCGACAGTGCATTAGTGCCCAGGGTAGACTATATAATTTGGTTAAAGTCGAGTGCTGTGTAGGTTGATCCTCATTTAAGGTGCCTGGGCAGCTCATGAGGCAATAATTTTTTTTCTAGAGGGCAGGCAGAGTGCTGCATTGTGGGTCCGGAATTGCCAAACTTGAGGGCTTCGGGGCCAGGAGTGTGAGGACGGAAGTCTGAGAAGACAAGCTACTTGGGTTTCAGGGCGAGGGCACGGCAGGTACCCCCTGCAGATCTGAACCAATATCTCATGCATCTGAAATCAGGGCGAGGATCAGACGTTGGCTCAGGTTGGAGTTTCTGTTCATGACGGCCGCTTCATGAAGGGAGCGGAATCTCGAGGCCATTGAGGTTTTCCCACGTTGGGAGTTGTGGGATGCCCCCTTCAAGGATTCCTTCTGCGGGACAATTGAGACCTGTTGGACAGCTCCAGGACATCCCATATGGAATGATTCCAGAGCACCGTTCGCGGATGGATGCCTGGGAAGCCCGCCTCGCATTCCAATTGTCTCCTAGCAACAAGACAGGTTAGATCTGATGGCTCTGCCAGAGCAACCGGGGTGGCTGAGTTGAAATGGACTTTCCTGAGGATGGGTCCTAATGTGTTTTTGTGCCCATGAGGGCCTTGGAATGGGGCGGTGGCACCGGGACCCTGAAGTACTCTCCTAAGCTTTGGACATGGCTCCCATGCACAGGTTTCCTTGTGGAGACGAGATGAGTTCTGATGGGTGCCTCAGGAAAACCCCTATGCTCGTATTGGAATCAGGCTTTTGAGGACACATGCCTGTAACCCAAAGCAATGGATCCTATTATGTCCTAGGTTCCTGTCTGGTTCAATCTTCTTCTCTGGGGACATCCATCTATGGTATGAGTGGAGGTCGATTATCAGCGGTTGTCAGACAGCCCTTGTTTGTTCCGGGTGACCTACACTATTGGGATGGCCTCAGGGACTTTGGAGGTTTCTCCTAATTTGTACGATTTTGGACCATGCAATGGGCAGAATTCCGATGGATTGGTAGGCACAGTCCTAATGTGTGGCTCCAGGGGCCCAGCCTGGAGGGTGTGTGGCCCAAGACTTTGAGGACAGAAGTCTGAAAACACAAACTCAGCTTAGGTTTGGGGACGTAGGTATGGCAGGACCGATCTACAAACCATGAGAAGAACTCTTCAGGATATGAAGAAAGTGCGAGTCTGAGGCGCTTGCTCAGGCTTTTGTCTCTGGATTTTGTATCAGCGATGGCCGTGGAATGTCGGGGAGGCCTCATGGGCCATGGACGAATCTTCCTCTCTGAGGATTTGGCCCGATTCCCAATTGCTTTTCGTCAATCTGTGGGTTGGGAGGACTCATTTCAGTTTTGTTACCTCAGGTGTCCCACCAAAAGAGGAATCCCAAAGCAAAGCCGTGGGGAAGACTGAAGGGACAACCCGAACTATGGTTAGAAATTGGGGCCTCGGGGCATGGCAAGCCCACTATGCTGTCTCTTCATCCAGCCACTGAGTGGCCGTACTTGAGGACTGGGCTCAGCCTGAGGGTCACAATGTGTGTTTGTGACCAATGTGGCCCGCGAGCATGGGCGGGGCTTCATGGGCCACACTGGTTTCAACTACACTGAACGTTGGACAACATGCCAACCACAAGGTTTCTTGCCATGGGGAAGGAGTTCTGATTTCTGCATCACCTTCAACCCTGGGCAGTGACTGGAGAAAAGGTCTAGGTTCTGAAACCTGAAAACCTAGGTTGGGAATAGATGAAGACCTAAGGCCATGGCGGATCGATGTGCTCAGTGTGCGGCCAGCTGTCTGGGAGGGGCCAGGGGGTCCAGGCTCAGGCTGTGTCACAAAGGGCATTGGTGCCCTGGTCAGCCTATGTATTTGGGGTACAGCCAAGGTCGGTGCAGTTTGATCCTCATTTGGGGTTACTGGGCAGCCCCAGAGGACAATGTTTTTCTTCTGGAGGGCAGGCATAGTGCTACATTGTAGTTCTGGATTGCCAAACTGGAGGGCTTGTGGGCCAGTAGTCTGACGACAAAAGTCTGAGAACACAAGCTAGGCTTAGGTTTCTGGTGAGGCCATGGCAGGCACAATCTACAGACCTGAATCGAGATCTCGTGCATCTGAAGTCAGGGCGAGGATCAGACGATCGCTCAGGTTGGAGTTTCTGTCCCTGATGGCCCCTTCATGAATGGGGGGGGCATCACGAGGCCATGGGGGTTTTCCCACGATGGGAGTTGTGAGAAGCTCCAAACTGCAGAGAGTCTTCTGCAGGACAATTGAGACCTGTTGTTTGGCTCCAGGCCAATGATTCTGAGCAGTGTTCTAAGGATGGATGGCTGGGTAGCCCACCTCGCATTCCAATTGTCTCCTACTAACAAGACAGGTTAGATCTCCTGGATCTGTGGGGAGCAACCGAGGACGCTGAATTGAAATGGACACCCCAGGGGATGGGTCCTAATGTGCTTTTGTGTCTATGGAGACCTTGGAATGAAGCGGTGGCACGGGGGCCCTAAAGGGTTCTCCTAAACAGAGGCTTTGACACAGCTCCAACGTGCAAGTTTCCCATGTGTAGATGAGATGTTTTCTGATGGGTGGGTTAAGAAAGAGCTAGATGCTGTTTTGGAAATCCAGGCCACTGAGGAGAGATGCCTGGAAACCAAAGCAATGGATCTGATTAGTGCCTAGGGACCTCTTCTTTCCTTTTTACCACTGGGGACATCTGTCTATGGGTTTGAGTGCAGGTAGGTGCTCAGTTGGGCTCAGATTGCCCCTGTTTTTCCTGGGAAGCCATCACTATTGAGATGGATCAGGGACTTTGGAGGTTTATCCTATTAGAAGGGTTGTGACCTTTGGAATGGGCACACACAATTCCCTTGGAGAGGGCAAGTACAGTCCTCAGGTTTGGCTCCAGGGGCCTGAGCCTCTAGGTTGTGTAGGCCAGGGCTGTTTGGACAGTTGTCTGAAAACACAAACTCGGCTTATGTTTCGGGTCATAGGTATGGCAGGACTGATCTACAGACCATGAGGAGAACTCTTCGGGATTTGAAAGAAGGGCGAGTGTGAGGCTCCTGCTCAAGTTTTTGTCTCTGGATATCGTGTCACTCATGGTCGTGGAATTTCTGGGTGACCTCATGGGAAATGGACGAGTCTTACTCTCTGGTGGTTTGGCCCAGTCCAAAGAGTTTGGGGTCATTCTGTGGGCTTCAAGAAGTCCGTTTTGTTGTTGTTGTTGTTGTTGTTGTTGTTGTTGTTGTTGTTGTTTTCTTTTTTAACCTCAGGTGTCCCACCAAATGAGGGATTCCAGAGTAGAGCCCTGTGGAGGGGCAACTGGACAATCAGAAATTGGTTAAAAATTGGGGCCTAGGGACATGTCAAGCCCATTATGACATCTAATGGTCCAGCCACTGAGAGGACTTACTAGAGGACAGGACTCATGCTGAGGGTCACAATGCGTGTGTATGCCCTCGTCGCACTCAATAATGGGCGGGGCCTCAGGGTGAATGCTGGTTTCTCCTACACTGAACGTTGGACAACGTGCCAACCTCAAGGGTTCTTGCCATGGGTAAGGAGGAGTTCTGATTTCTGCATCACACTCACCCCTGGGCAGTGATTGGAGATAAGGTCTCGGTTCTGAAGCCTGAAAACTGAGGTAGGGAAGAGATGATGACCTAAGGCCATGGCGGGTTTTATGTGCTCAGTGTGCGGTCAGCTTTCTGGGTGTTGGTCAGGAGTTCCGGGCTCAGGTTGTGTTCGACAGTGCATTAGTGCCCAGGGTAGACTATATAATTTGGTTAAAGTCGAGTGCTGTGTAGGTTGATCCTCATTTAAGGTGCCTGGGCAGCTCATGAGGCAATAATTTTTTTTCTAGAGGGCAGGCAGAGTGCTGCATTGTGGGTCCAGGATTGCGAAACTTGAGGGCTTCGGGGCCAGGAGTGTGAGGACGGAAGTCTGAGAAGACAAGCTACTTGGGTTTCAGGGCGAGGGCACGGCAGGTACCCAATGCAGATCTGAACCAATATCTCATGCATCTGAAATCAGGGCGAGGATCAGACGTTGGCTCAGGTTGGAGTTTCTGTTCATGACGGCCGCTTCATGAAGGGAGCGGAATCTCGAGGCCATTGAGGTTTTCCCACGTTGGGAGTTGTGGGATGCCCCCTTCAAGGATTCCTTCTGCGGGACAATTGAGACCTGTTGGACAGCTCCAGGACATCCCATATGGAATGATTCCAGAGCACCGTTCGCGGATGGATGCCTGGGAAGCCCGCCTCGCATTCCAATTGTCTCCTAGCAACAAGACAGGTTAGATCTGATGGCTCTGCCGGAGCAACCGGGGTGGCTGAGTTGAAATGGACTTTCCTGAGGATGGGTCCTAATGTGTTTTTGTGCCCATGAGGGCCTTGGAATGGGGCGGTGGCACCGGGACCCTGAAGTACTCTCCTAAGCTTTGGACATGGCTCCCATGCACAGGTTTCCTTGTGGAGACGAGATGAGTTCTGATGGGTGCCTCAGGAAAACCCCTATGCTCGTATTGGAATCAGGCTTTTGAGGACACATGCCTGTAACCCAAAGCAATGGATCCTATTATGGCCTAGGTTCCTGTCTGGTTCAATCTTCTTCTCTGGGGACATCCATCTATGGTATGAGTGGAGGTCGATTATCAGCGGTTGTCAGACAGCCCTTGTTTGTTCCGGGCGACCTACACTATTGGGATGGCCTCAGGGACTTTGGAGGTTTCTCCTAATTTGTACGATTTTGGACCATGCAATGGGCAGAATTCCGATGGATTGGTAGGCACAGTCCTAATGTGTGGCTCCAGGGGCCCAGCCTGGAGGGTGTGTGGCCCAAGACTTTGAGGACAGAAGTCTGAAAACACAAACTCAGCTTAGGTTTGGGGACGTAGGTATGGCAGGCCCGATCTACAAACCATGAGAAGAACTCTTCAGGATATGAAGAAAGTGCGAGTCTGAGGCGCTTGCTCAGGCTTTTGTCTCTGGATTTTGTATCAGCGATGGCCGTGGAATGTCGGGGAGGCCTCATGGGCCATGGACGAATCTTCCTCTCTGAGGATTTGGCCCGATTCCCAATTGCTTTTCGTCAATCTGTGGGTTGGGAGGACTCATTTCAGTTTTGTTACCTCAGGTGTCCCACCAAAAGAGGAATCCCAAAGCAAAGCCGTGGGGAAGACTGAAGGTACAACCCGAACTATGGTTAAAAATTGGGGCCTAGGTGCATGGCAAGCCCACTATGCTGTCTCTTCATCCAGCCACGGAGTGGCCGTACTTGATGACTGGGCTCAGCCTGAAAGTCACAATGTGTGTTTGTGACTAATGTGGCCCGCTAGCATGGGCGGGGCTTCATGGGCCACACTGGTTTCAACTACACTGAACGTTGGACAACATGCCAACCACAAGGTTTCTTGCCATGGGGAAGGAGTTCTGATTTCTGCATCACCTTCAACCCTGGGCAGTGACTGGAGAAAAGGTCTAGGTTCTGAAACCTGAAAACCTAGGTTGGGAATAGATGAAGACCTAAGGCCATGGCGGATCGATGTGCTCAGTGTGCGGCCAGCTGTCTGGGAGGGGCCAGGGGGTCCAGGCTCAGGCTGTGTCAGAAAGGGCATTGGTGCCCTGGTCAGCCTATGTATTTGGGGTACAGCCAAGGTCGGTGCAGGTTGATCCTCATTTGGGGTTACTGGGCAGCCCCAGAGGACAATGTTTTTCTTCTGGAGGGCAGGCATAGTGCTGCATTGTAATTCTGGATTGCAAAACTGGAGGGCTAGTGGGCCAGTAGTCTGACAAAAAAAGTCTGAGAACACAAGCTAGGCTTAGGTTTCTGGTGAGGCCATGGCAGGCACAATCTACAGACCTGAATCGAGATCTCGTGCATCTGAAGTCAGGGCGAGGATCAGACGATCGCTCAGGTTGGAGTTTCTGTCCCTGATGGCCCCTTCATGAATGGGGGGGGCATCACGAGGCCATGGGGGTTTTCCCACGATGGGAGTTGAGAGAAGCTCCAAACTGCAGAGAGTCTTCTGCAGGACAATTGAGACCTGTTGTTTGGCTCCAGGCCAATGATTCTGAGCAGGGTTCTAAGGATGGATGGCTGGGTAGCCCACCTCGCATTCCAATTGTCTCCTACTAACAAGACAGGTTAGATCTCCTGGATCTGTGGGGAGCAACCGAGGACGCTGAGTTGAAATGGACACCCCTGGGGATGGGTCCTAATGTGCTTTTGTGTCTATGGAGACCTTGGAATGAAGCGGTGGCACGGGGGCCCTAAAGGGTTCTCCTAAACAGAGGCTTTGACACAGCTCCAACGTGCAAGTTTCCCATGTGTAGATGAGATGTTTTCTGATGGGTGAGTCAAGAAACAGCTAGATGCTGCTTTGTAAATCCAGGCCTCTGAGGAGAGATGCCTGGAAACCAAAGCAATGGATCTGATTAGTGCCTAGGGACCTCTTCTTTCCTTTTTACCACTGGGGACATCTGTCTATGGGTTTGAGTGCAGGTAGGTGCTCAGTTGGGCTCAGATTGCCCCTGTTTTTCCTGGGAAGCCATCACTATTGAGATGGATCAGGGACTTTGGAGGTTTATCCTATTAGAAGGGTTGCGGCCATTGGAATGGGCACACACAATTCCCTTGGAGAGGGCAAGTACAGTCCTCAGGTTTGGCTCCAGGGGCCTGAGCCTGTAGGTTGTGTAGGCCAGGGCTGTTTGGACAGTTGTCTGAAAACACAAATGCGGCTTATGTTTCGGGTCATTGGTATGGCAGGACTGATCTACAGACCATGTGGAGAACTCTTCGGGATTTGAAAGAAGGGCGAGTGTGAGGCTCCTGCTCAAGTTTTTGTCTCTGGATATCGTGTCACTCATGGTCGTGGAATTTCTGGGTGACCTCATGGGAAATGGACGAGTCTTACTCTCTGGTGGTTTGGCCCCGTCCAAAGAGTTTGGGGTCATTCTGTGGGCTTCAAGAAGTCCGTTTTGTTGTTGTTGTTGTTGTTGTTGTTGTTGTTTTCTTTTTTAACCTCAGGTGTCCCACTAAATGAGGGATTCCAGAGTAGAACCCTGTGGAGGGGCGACTGGACAATCAGAAATCTGGTTAAAAATTGGGGCCTAGGGACATGTCAAGCCCATTATGACATCTAATGGTCCAGCCACTGAGAGGACTTACTAGAGGACAGGACTCATGCTGAGGGTCACAATGCGTGTGTATGCCCTCGCCGCACTCAATAATGGGCGGGGCCTCAGGGTGAATGCTGGTTTCTCCTACACTGAACGTTGGACAACGTGCCAACCTCAAGGGTTCTTGCCATGGGTAAGGAGGAGTTCTGATTTCTGCATCACACTCACCCCTGGGCAGTGATTGGAGATAAGGTCTCGGTTCTGAAGCCTGAAAACTGAGGTAGGGAAGAGATGATGACCTAAGGCCATGGCGGGTTTTATGTGCTCAGTGTGCGGTCAGCTTTCTGGGTGTAGGTCAGGAGTTCCGGGCTCAGGTTGTGTTCGACAGTGCATTAGTGCCCAGGGTAGACTATATAATTTGGTTAAAGTCGAGTGCTGTGTAGGTTGATCCTCATTTAAGGTGCCTGGGCAGCTCATGAGGCAATAATTTTTTTTCTAGAGGGCAGGCAGAGTGCTGCATTGTGGGTCCGGAATTGCCAAACTTGAGGGCTTCGGGGCCAGGAGTGTGAGGACGGAAGTCTGAGAAGACAAGCTACTTGGGTTTCAGGGCGAGGGCACGGCAGGTACCCCCTGCAGATCTGAACCAATATCTCATGCATCTGAAATCAGGGCGAGGATCAGACGTTGGCTCAGGTTGGAGTTTCTGTTCATGACGGCCACTTCATGAAGGGAGCGGAATCTCGAGGCCATTGAGGTTTTCCCACGTTGGGAGTTGTGGGATGCCCCCTTCAAGGATTCCTTCTGCGGGACAATTGAGACCTGTTGGACAGCTCCAGGACATCCCATATGGAATGATTCCAGAGCACCGTTCGCGGATGGATGCCTGGGAAGCCCGCCTCGCATTCCAATTGTCTCCTAGCAACAAGACAGTTTAGATCTGATGGCTCTGCCGGAGCAACCGGGGTGGCTGAGTTGAAATGGACTTTCCTGAGGATGGGTCCTAATGTGTTTTTGTGCCCATGAGGGCCTTGGAATGGGGCGGTGGCACCGGGACCCTGAAGTACTCTCCTAAGCTTTGGACATGGCTCCCATGCACAGGTTTCCTTGTGGAGACGAGATGAGTTCTGATGGGTGCCTCAGGAAAACACCTATGCTCGTATTGGAATCAGGCTTTTGAGGACACATGCCTGTAACCCAAAGCAATGGATCCTATTATGGCCTAGGTTCCTGTCTGGTTCAATCTTCTTCTCTGGGGACATCCATCTATGGTATGAGTGGAGGTCGATTATCAGCGGTTGTCAGACAGCCCTTGTTTGTTCCGGGCGACCTACACTATTGGGATGGCCTCAGGGACTTTGGAGGTTTCTCCTAATTTGTACGATTTTGGACCATGCAATGGGCAGAATTCCGATGGATTGGTAGGCACAGTCCTAATGTGTGGCTCCAGGGGCCCAGCCTGGAGGGTGTGTGGCCCAAGACTTTGAGGACAGAAGTCTGAAAACACAAACTCAGCTTAGGTTTGGGGACGTAGGTATGGCAGGCCCGATCTACAAACCATGAGAAGAACTCTTCAGGATATGAAGAAAGTGCGAGTCTGAGGCGCTTGCTCAGGCTTTTGTCTCTGGATTTTGTATCAGCGATGGCCGTGGAATGTCGGGGAGGCCTCATGGGCCATGGACGAATCTTCCTCTCTGAGGATTTGGCCCGATTCCCAATTGCTTTTCGTCAATCTGTGGGTTGGGAGGACTCATTTCAGTTTTGTTACCTCAGGTGTCACACCAAAAGAGGAATCCCAAAGCAAAGCCGTGGGGAAGACTGAAGGTACAACCCGAACTGTGGTTAAAAATTGGGGCCTAGGTGCATGGCAAGCCCACTATGCTGTCTCTTCATCCAGCCACGGAGTGGCCGTACTTGAGGACTGGGCTCAGCCTGAGGGTCACAATGTGTGTTTGTGACCAATGTGGCCCGCTAGCATGGGCGGGGCTTCATGGGCCACACTGGATTCAACTACACTGAACGTTGGACAACATGCCAACCACAAGGTTTCTTGCCATGGGGAAGGAGTTCTGATTTCTGCATCACCTTCAACCCTGGGCAGTGACTGGAGAAAAGGTCTAGGTTCTGAAACCTGAAAACCTAGGTTGGGAATAGATGAAGACCTAAGGCCATGGCGGATCGATGTGCTCAGTGTGCGGCCAGCTGTCTGGGAGGGGCCAGGGGGTCCAGGCTCAGGCTGTGTCAGAAAGGGCATTGGTGCCCTGGTCAGCCTATGTATTTGGGGTACAGCCAAGGTCGGTGCAGGTTGATCCTCATTTGGGGTTACTGGGCAGCCCCAGAGGACAATGTTTTTCTTCTGGAGGGCAGGCATAGTGCTGCATTGTAGTTCTGGATTGCCAAACTGGAGGGCTTGTGGGCCAGTAGTCTGACGACAAAAGTCTGAGAACACAAGCTAGGCTTAGGTTTCTGGTGAGGCCATGGCAGGCACAATCTACAGACCTGAATCGAGATCTCGTGCATCTGAAGTCAGGGCGAGGATCAGACGATCGCTCAGGTTGGAGTTTCTGTCCCTGATGGCCCCTTCATGAATGGGGGGGGCATCACGAGGCCATGGGGGTTTTCCCACGATGGGAGTTGAGAGAAGCTCCAAACTGCAGAGAGTCTTCTGCAGGACAATTGAGACCTGTTGTTTG
The DNA here is from genome assembly GCF_964662115.1 of Mustela nivalis. Classification (NCBI taxonomy): domain Eukaryota; kingdom Metazoa; phylum Chordata; class Mammalia; order Carnivora; family Mustelidae; genus Mustela; species Mustela nivalis. The sequence goes on along the minus strand of NW_028136531.1, from coordinate 2,009,053 downwards.
GCTCCAGGCCAATGATTCTGAGCAGGGTTCTAAGGATGGATGGCTGGGTAGCCCACCTCGCATTCCAATTGTCTCCTACTAACAAGACAGGTTAGATCTCCTGGATCTGTGGGGAGCAACCGAGGACGCTGAGTTGAAATGGACACCCCTGGGGATGGGTCCTAATGTGCTTTTGTGTCTATGGAGACCTTGGAATGAAGCGGTGGCACGGAGGCCCTAAAGGGTTCTCCTAAACAGAGGCTTTGACACAGCTCCAACGTGCAAGTTTCCCATGTGTAGATGAGATGTTTTCTGATGGGTGAGTCAAGAAACAGCTAGATGCTGCTTTGGAAATCCAGGCCTCTGAGGAGAGATGCCTGGAAACCAAAGCAATGGATCTGATTAGTGCCTAGGGACCTCTTCTTTCCCTTTTACCACTGGGGACATCTGTCTATGGGTTTGAGTGCAGGTAGGTGCTCAGTTGGGCTCAGATTGCCCCTGTTTTTCCTGGGAAGCCATCACTATTGAGATGGATCAGGGACTTTGGAGGTTTATCCTATTAGAAGGGTTGTGGCCATTGGAATGGGCACACACAATTCCCTTGGAGAGGGCAAGTACAGTCCTCAGGTTTGGCTCCAGGGGCCTGAGCCTGTAGGTTGTGTAGGCCAGGGCTGTTTGGACAGTTGTCTGAAAACACAAACTCGGCTTATGTTTCGGGTCATTGGTATGGCAGGACTGATCTACAGACCATGAGGAGAACTCTTCGGGATTTGAAAGAAGGGCGAGTGTGAGGCTCCTGCTCAAGTTTTTGTCTCTGGATATCGTGTCACTCATGGTCGTGGAATTTCTGGGTGACCTCATGGGAAATGGACGAGTCTTACTCTCTGGTGGTTTGGCCCCATCCAAAGAGTTTGGGGTCATTCTGTGGGCTTCAAGAAGTCCGTTTTGTTGTTGTTGTTGTTGTTGTTGTTGTTGTTTTCTTTTTTAACCTCAGGTGTCCCACCAAATGAGGGATTCCAGAGTAGAGCCCTGTGGAGGGGCGACTGGACAATCAGAAATCTGGTTAAAAATTGGGGCCTAGGGACATGTCAAGCCCATTATGACATCTAATGGTCCAGCCACTGAGAGGACTTACTAGAGGACAGGACTCATGCTGAGGGTCACAATGCGTGTGTATGCCCTCGTCGCACTCAATAATGGGCGGGGCCTCAGGGTGAATGCTGGTTTCTCCTACACTGAACGTTGGACAACGTGCCAACCTCAAGGGTTCTTGCCATGGGTAAGGAGGAGTTCTGATTTCTGCATCACACTCACCCCTGGGCAGTGATTGGAGATAAGGACTCGGTTCTGAAGCCTGAAAACTGAGGTAGGGAAGAGATGATGACCTAAGGCCATGGCGGGTTTTATGTGCTCAGTGTGCGGTCAGCTTTCTGGGTGTTGGTCAGGAGTTCCGGGCTCAGGTTGTGTTCGACAGTGCATTAGTGCCCAGGGTAGACTATATAATTTGGTTAAAGTCGAGTGCTGTGTAGGTTGATCCTCATTTAAGGTGCCTGGGCAGCTCATGAGGCAATAATTTTTTTTCTAGAGGGCAGGCAGAGTGCTGCATTGTGGGTCCAGAATTGCGAAACTTGAGGGCTTCGGGGCCAGGAGTGTGAGGACGGAAGTCTGAGAAGACAAGCTACTTGGGTTTCAGGGCAAGGGCACGGCAGGTACCCCCTGCAGATCTGAACCAATATCTCATGCATCTGAAATCAGGGCGAGGATCAGACGTTGGCTCAGGTTGGAGTTTCTGTTCATGACGGCCGCTTCATGAAGGGAGCGGAATCTCGAGGCCATTGAGGTTTTCCCACGTTGGGAGTTGTGGGATGCCCCCTTCAAGGATTCCTTCTGCGGGACAATTGAGACCTGTTGGACAGCTCCAGGACATCCCATATGGAATGATTCCAGAGCACCGTTCGGGGATGGATGCCTGGGAAGCCCGCCTCGCATTCCAATTGTCTCCTAGCAACAAGACAGTTTAGATCTGATGGCTCTGCCGGAGCAACCGGGGTGGCTGAGTTGAAATGGACTTTCCTGAGGATGGGTCCTAATGTGTTTTTGTGCCCATGAGGGCCTTGGAATGGGGCGGTGGCACCGGGACCCTGAAGTACTCTCCTAAGCTTTGGACATGGCTCCCATGCACAGGTTTCCTTGTGGAGACGAGATGAGTTCTGATGGGTGCCTCAGGAAAACCCCTATGCTCGTATTGGAATCAGGCTTTTGAGGACACATGCCTGTAACCCAAAGCAATGGATCCTATTATGGCCTAGGTTCCTGTCTGGTTCAATCTTCTTCTCTGGGGACATCCATCTATGGTATGAGTGGAGGTCGATTATCAGCGGTTGTCAGACAGCCCTTGTTTGTTCCGGGCGACCTACACTATTGGGATGGCCTCAGGGACTTTGGAGGTTTCTCCTAATTTGTACGATTTTGGACCATGCAATGGGCAGAATTCCGATGGATTGGTAGGCACAGTCCTAATGTGTGGCTCCAGGGGCCCAGCCTGGAGGGTGTGTGGCCCAAGACTTTGAGGACAGAAGTCTGAAAACACAAACTCAGCTTAGGTTTGGGGACGTAGGTATGGCAGGCCCGATCTACAAACCATGAGAAGAACTCTTCAGGATATGAAGAAAGTGCGAGTCTGAGGCGCTTGCTCAGGCTTTTGTCTCTGGATTTTGTATCAGCGATGGCCGTGGAATGTCGGGGAGGCCTCATGGGCCATGGACGAATCTTCCTCTCTGAGGATTTGGCCCGATTCCCAATTGCTTTTCGTCAATCTGTGGGTTGGGAGGACTCATTTCAGTTTTGTTACCTCAGGTGTCCCACCAAAAGAGGAATCCCAAAGCAAAGCCGTGGGGAAGACTGAAGGTACAACCCGAACTATGTTTAAAAATTGGGGCCTCGGGGCATGGCAAGCCCACTATGCTGTCTCTTCATCCAGCCACGGAGTGGCCGTACTTGAGCACTGGGCTCAGCCTGAGGGTCACAACGTGTGTTTGTGACCAATGTGGCCCGCGAGCTTGGGCGGGGCTTCATGGGCCACACTGGTTTCAACTACACTGAACGTTGGACAACATGCCAACCACAAGGTTTCTTGCCATGGGGAAGGAGTTCTGATTTCTGCATCACCTTCAACCCTGGGCAGTGACTGGAGAAAAGGTCTAGGTTCTGAAACCTGAAAACCTAGGTTGGGAATAGATGAAGACCTAAGGCCATGGCGGATCGATGTGCTCAGTGTGCGGCCAGCTGTCTGGGAGGGGCCAGGGGGTCCAGGCTCAGGCTGTGTCAGAAAGGGCATTGGTGCCCTGGTCAGCCTATGTATTTGGGGTACAGCCAAGGTCGGTGCAGGTTGATCCTCATTTGGGGTTACTGGGCAGCCCCAGAGGACAATGTTTTTCTTCTGGAGGGCAGGCATAGTGCTGCATTGTAGTTCTGGATTGCCAAACTGGAGGGCTAGTGGGCCAGTAGTCTGACGACAAAAGTCTGACAACACAAGCTAGGCTTAGGTTTCTGGTGAGGCCATGGCAGGCACAATCTACAAACCTGAATCGAGATCTCGTGCATCTGAAGTCAGGGCGAGGATCAGACGATCGCTCAGGTTGGAGTTTCTGTCCCTGATGGCCCCTTCATGAATGGGGGGGGCATCACGAGGCCATGGGGGTTTTCCCACGATGGGAGTTGAGAGAAGCTCCAAACTGCAGAGAGTCTTCTGCAGGACAATTGAGACCTGTTGTTTGGCTCCAGGCCAATGATTCTGAGCAGGGTTCTAAGGATGGATGGCTGGGTAGCCCACCTCGCATTCCAATTATCTCCTACTAACAAGACAGGTTAGATCTCCTGGATCTGTGGGGAGCAACCGAGGACGCTGAGTTGAAATGGACACCCCTGGGGATGGGTCCTAATGTGCTTTTGTGTCTATGGAGACCTTGGAATGAAGCGGTGGCACGGGGGCCCTAAAGTGTTCTCCTAAACAGAGGCTTTGACACAGCTCCAACGTGCAAGTTTCCCATGTGTAGATGAGATGTTTTCTGATGGGTGAGTCAAGAAACAGCTAGATGCTGCTTTGGAAATCCAGGCCTCTGAGGAGAGATGCCTGGAAACCAAAGCAATGGATCTGATTAGTGCCTAGGGACCTCTTCTTTCCTTTTTACCACTGGGGACATCTGTCTATGGGTTTGAGTGCAGGTAGGTGCTCAGTTGGGCTCAGATTGCCCCTGTTTTTCCTGGGAAGCCATCACTATTGAGATGGATCAGGGACTTTGGAGGTTTATCCTATTAGAAGGGTTGTGGCCATTGGAATGGGCACACACAATTCCCTTGGAGAGGGCAAGTACAGTCCTCAGGTTTGGCTCCAGGGGCCTGAGACTGTAGGTTGTGTAGGCCAGGGCTGTTTGGACAGTTGTCTGAAAACACAAACTCGGCTTATGTTTCGGGTCATTGGTATGGCAGGACTGATCTACAGACCATGAGGAGAACTCTTCGGGATTTGAAAGAAGGGCGAGTGTGAGGCTCCTGCTCAAGTTTTTGTCTCTGGATATCGTGTCACTCATGGTCGTGGAATTTCTGGGTGACCTCATGGGAAATGGACGAGTCTTACTCTCTGGTGGTTTGGCCCCGTCCAAAGAGTTTGGGGTCCTTCTGTGGGCTTCAAGAAGTCCGTTTTGTTGTTGTTGTTGTTGTTGTTGTTGTTGTTGTTGTTTTCTTTTTTAACCTCAGGTGTCCCACCAAATGAGGGATTCCAGAGTAGAGCCCTGTGGAGGGGCGACTGGACAATCAGAAATCTGGTTAAAAATTGGGGCCTAGGGACATGTCAAGCCCATTATGACATCTAATGGTCCAGCCACTGAGAGGACTTACTAGAGGACAGGACTCATGCTGAGGGTCACAATGCGTGTGTATGCCCTCGTCGCACTCAATAATGGGCGGGGCCTCAGGGTGAATGCTGGTTTCTCCTACACTGAACGTTGGACAACGTGCCAACCTCAAGGGTTCTTGCCATGGGTAAGGAGGAGTTCTGATTTCTGCATCACACTCACCCCTGGGCAGTGATTGGAGATAAGGTCTCGGTTCTGAAGCCTGAAAACTGAGGTAGGGAAGAGATGATGACCTAAGGCCATGGCGGGTTTTATGTGCTCAGTGTGCGGTCAGCTTTCTGGGTGTTGGTCAGGAGTTCCGGGCTCAGGTTGTGTTCGACAGTGCATTAGTGCCCAGGGTAGACTATATAATTTGGTTAAAGTCGAGTGCTGTGTAGGTTGATCCTCATTTAAGGTGCCTGGGCAGCTCATGAGGCAATAATTTTTTTTCTAGAGGGCAGGCAGAGTGCTGCATTGTGGGTCCGGAATTGCCAAACTTGAGGGCTTCGGGGCCAGGAGTGTGAGGACGGAAGTCTGAGAAGACAAGCTACTTGGGTTTCAGGGCGAGGGCACGGCAGGTACCCCCTGCAGATCTAAACCAATATCTCATGCATCTGAAATCAGGGCGAGGATCAGACGTTGGCTCAGGTTGGAGTTTCTGTTCATGACAGCCGCTTCATGAAGGGAGCGGAATCTCGAGGACATTGAGGTTTTCCCACATTGGGAGTTGTGGATGCCCCCTTCAAGGATTCCTTCTGCGGGACAATTGAGACCTTTTGGACAGCTCCAGGACATCCCATATGGAATGATTCCAGAGCACCGTTCGCGGATGGATGCCTGGGAAGCCCGCCTCGCATTCCAATTGTCTCCTAGCAACAAGACAGTTTAGATCTGATGGCTCTGCCGGAGCAACCGGGGTGTCTGAGTTGAAATGGACTTTCCTGAGGATGGGTCCTAATGTGTTTTTGTGCCCATGAGGGCCTTGGAATGGGGCGGTGGCACCGGGACCCTGAAGTACTCTCCTAAGCTTTGGACATGGCTCCCATGCACAGGTTTCCTTGTGGAGACGAGATGAGTTCTGATGGGTGCCTCAGGAAAACCCCTATGCTCGTATTGGAATCAGGCTTTTAAGGACACATGCCTGTAACCCAAAGCAATGGATCCTATTATGGCCTAGGTTCCTGTCTGGTTCAATCTTCTTCTCTGGGGACATCCATCTATGGTATGAGTGGAGGTCGATTATCAGCGGTTGTCAGACAGCCCTTGTTTGTTCCGGGCGACCTACACTATTGGGATGGCCTCAGGGACTTTGGAGGTTTCTCCTAATTTGTACGATTTTGGACCATGCAATGGGCAGAATTCCGATGGATTGGTAGGCACAGTCCTAATGTGTGGCTCCAGGGGCCCTGCCTGGAGGGTGTGTGGCCAAAGACTTTGAGGACAGAAGTCTGAAAACACAAACTCAGCTTAGGTTTGGGGACGTAGGTATGGCAGGCCCGATCTACAAACCATGAGAAGAACTCTTCAGGATATGAAGAAAGTGCGAGTCTGAGGCGCTTGCTCAGGCTTTTGTCTCTGGATTTTGTATCAGCGATGGCCGTGGAATGTCGGGGAGGCCTCATGGGCCATGGACGAATCTTCCTCTCTGAGGATTTGGCCCGATTCCCAATTGCTTTTCGTCAATCTGTGGGTTGGGAGGACTCATTTCAGTTTTGTTACCTCAGGTGTCCCACCAAAAGAGGAATCCCAAAGCAAAGCCGTGGGGAAGACTGAAGGGACAACCCGAACTATGGTTAAGAATTGGGGCCTAGGGTCATGGCAAGCCCACTATGCTGTCTCTTCATCCAGCCACGGAGTGGCCGTACTTGAGGACTGGGCTCAGCCTGAGGGTCACAATGTGTGTTTGTGACCAATGTGGCCCGCGAGCATGGGCGGGGCTTCATGGGCCACACTGGTTTCAACTACACTGAACGTTGGACAACATGCCAACCACAAGGTTTCTTGCCATGGGGAAGGAGTTCTGATTTCTGCATCACCTTCAACCCTGGGCAGTGACTGGAGAAAAGGTCTAGGTTCTGAAACCTGAAAACCTAGGTTGGGAATAGATGAAGACCTAAGGCCATGGCGGATCGATGTGCTCAGTGTGCGGCCAGCTGTCTGGGAGGGGCCAGGGGGTCCAGGCTCAGGCTGTGTCAGAAAGGGCATTGGTGCCCTGGTCAGCCTATGTATTTGGGGTACAGCCAAGGTCGGTGCAGGTTGATCCTCATTTGGGGTTACTGGGCAGCCCCAGAGGACAATGTTTTTCTTCTGGAGGGCAGGCATAGTGCTGCATTGTAGTTCTGGATTGCCAAACTGGAGGGCTTGTGGGCCAGTAGTCTGACGACAAAAGTCTGAGAACACAAGCTAGGCTTAGGTTACTGGTGAGGCCATGGCAGGCACAATCTACAGACCTGAATCGAGATCTCGTGCATCTGAAGTCAGGGCGAGGATCAGACGATCGCTCAGGTTGGAGTTTCTGTCCCTGATGGCCCCTTCATGAATGGGGGGGGCATCACGAGGCCATGGGGGTTTTCCCACGATGGGAGTTGTGAGAAGCTCCAAACTGCAGAGAGTCTTCTGCAGGACAATTGAGACCTGTTGTTTGGCTCCAGGCCAATGATTCTGAGCAGGGTTCTAAGGATGGATGGCTGGGTAGCCCACCTCGCATTCCAATTGTCTCCTACTAACAAGACAGGTTAGATCTCCTGGATCTGTGGGGAGCAACCGAGGACGCTGAGTTGAAATGGACACCCCTGGGGATGGGTCCTAATGTGCTTTTGTGTCAATGGAGACCTTGGAATGAAGCGGTGGCACGGGGGCCCTAAAGGGTTCTCCTAAACAGAGGCTTTGACACAGCTCCAACGTGCAAGTTTCCCATGTGTAGATGAGATGTTTTCTGATGGGTGAGTCAAGAAACAGCTGCTTTGGAAATCCAGGCCTCTGAGGAGAGATGCCTGGAAACCAAAGCAATGGATCTGATTAGTGCCTAGGGACCTCTTCTTTCCTTTTTACCACTGGGGACATCTGTCTATGGGTTTGAGTGCAGGTAGGTGCTCAGTTGGGCTCAGATTGCCCCTGTTTTTCCTGGGAAGCCATCACTATTGAGATGGATCAGGGATTTTGGAGGTTTATCCTATTAGAAGGGTTGTGGCTATTGGAATGGGCACACACAATTCCATTGGAGAGGGCAAGTACAGTCCTCAGGTTTGGCTCCAGGGCCCGAGCCTGTAGGTTGTGTAGGCCAGGGCTGTTTGGACAGTTGTCTGAAAACACAAACTTGGCTTATGTTTCATGTCATAGGTATGGCAGGACTGATCTACAGACCATGAGGAGAACTCTTCGGGATTTGAAAGAAGGGCGAGTGTGAGGCTCCTGCTCAAGTTTTTGTCTCTGGATATCGTGTCACTCATGGTCGTGGAATTTCTGGGTGACCTCATGGAAATGGACGAGTCTTACTCTCTGGTGGTTTGGCCCCGTCCAAAGAGTTTGGGGTCATTCTGTGGGCTTCAAGAAGTCCGTTTTGTTGTTGTTGTTGTTGTTGTTTTCTTTTTTAACCTCAGGTGTCCCACCAAATGAGGGATTCCAGAGCAGAGCCCTGTGGAGGGGCGACTGGACAATCAGAAATCTGGTTAAAAACTGGGGCCTAGGGACATGTCAAGCCCATTATGACATCTAATGGTCCAGCCACTGAGAGGACTTACTAGAGGACAGGACTCATGCTGAGGGTCACAATGCGTGTGTATGCCCTCGTCGCACTCAATAATGGGCGGGGCCTCAGGGTGAATGCTGGTTTCTCCTAAACTGAACGTTGGACAACGTGCCATCCTCAAGGGTTCTTGCCATGGGTAAGGAGGAGTTCTGATTTCTGCATCACACTCACCCCTGGGCAGTGATTGGAGATAAGGTCTCGGTTCTGAAGCCTGAAAACTGAGGTAGGGAATAGATGATGACCTAAGGCCATGGCGGGTTTTAGTGCTCATTGTGCGGTCAGCTTTCTGGGTGTTGGTCAGGAGTTCCGGGCTCAGGTTGTGTTCGACAGTGCATTAGTGCCCAGGGTAGACTATATAATTTGATTAAAGTCGAGTGCTGTGTAGGTTGATCCTCATTTAAGGTGCCTGGGCAGCTCATGAGGCAATAATTTTTTTTCTAGAGGGCAGGCAGAGTGCTGCATTGTGGGTCCGGAATTGCCAAACTTGAGGGCTTCGGGGCCAGGAGTGTGAGGACGGAAGTCTGAGAAGACAAGCTACTTGGGTTTCAGGGCGAGGGCACGGCAGGTACCCCCTGCAGATCTGAACCAATATCTCATGCATCTGAAATCAGGGCGAGGATCAGACGTTGGCTCAGGTTGGAGTTTCTGTGCATGACGGCCGCTTCATGAAGGGAGCGGAATCTCGAGGCCATTGAGGTTTTCCCACGTTGGGAGTTGTGGGATGCCCCCTTCAAGGATTCCTTCTGCGGGACAATTGAGACCTGTTGGACAGCTCCAGGACATCCCATATGGAATGATTCCAGAGCACCGTTCGCGGATGGATGCCTGGGAAGCCCGCCTCGCATTCCAATTGTCTCCTAGCAACAAGACAGTTTAGATCTGATGGCTCTGCCGGAGCAACCGGGGTGGCTGAGTTGAAATGGACTTTCCTGAGGATGGGTCCTAATGTGTTTTTGTGCCCATGAGGGCCTTGGAATGGGGCGGTGGCACCGGGACCCTGAAGTACTCTCCTAAGCTTTGGACATGGCTCCCATGCACAGGTTTCCTTGTGGAGACGAGATGAGTTCTGATGGGTGCCTCAGGAAAACCCCTATGCTCGTATTGGAATCAGGCTTTTGAGGACACATGCCTGTAACCCAAAGCAATGGATCCTATTATGGCCTAGGTTCCTGTCTGGTTCAATCTTCTTCTCTGGGGACATCCGTCTATGGTATGAGTGGAGGTCGATTATCAGCGGTTGTCAGACAGCCCTTGTTTGTTCCGGGCGACCTACACTATTGGGATGGCCTCAGGGACTTTGGAGGTTTCTCCTAATTTGTACGATTTTGGACCATGCAATGGGCAGAATTCCGATGGATTGGTAGGCACAGTCCTAATGTGTGGCTCCAGGGGCCCAGCCTGGAGGGTGTGTGGCCCAAGACTTTGAGGACAGAAGTCTGAAAACACAAAATCAGCTTAAGTTTGGGGACGTAGGTATGGCAGGTCCGATCTACAAACCATGAGAAGAACTCTTCAGGATATGAAGAAAGTGCGAGTCTGAGGCGCTTGCTCAGGCTTTTGTCTCTGGATTTTGTATCAGCGATGGCCGTGGAATGTCGGGGAGGCCTCATGGGCCATGGACGAATCTTCCTCTCTGAGGATTTGGCCCGATTCCCAATTGCTTTTCGTCAATCTGTGGGTTGGGAGGACTCATTTCAGTTTTGTTACCTCAGGTGTCCCACCAAAACAGGAATTCCAAAGCAAAGCCGTGGGGAAGACTGAAGGGACCACCCGAACTATGGTTAAAAATTGGGGCCTAGGGTCATGGCAAGCCCACTATGCTGTCTCTTCATCCAGCCACTGAGTGGCCGTACTTGAGGACTGGGCTCAGCCTGAGGGTCACAATGTGTGTTTGTGACCAATGTGGCCCGCGAGCATGGGCGGGGCTTCATGGGCCACACTGGTTTCAACTACACTGAACGTTGGACAAAATGCCATCCACAAGGTTTCTTGCCATGGGGAAGGAGGTCTGATTTCTGCATCACCTTCAACCCTGGGCAGTGACTGGAGAAAAGGTCTAGGTTCTGAAACCTGAAAACCTAGGTTGGGAATAGATGAAGACCTAAGGCCATGGCGGATCGATGTGCTCAGTGTGCGGCCAGCTGTCTGGGAGGGGCCAGGGGGTCCAGGCTCAGGCTGTGTCAGAAAGGGCATTGGTGCCCTGGTCAGCCTATGTATTTGGGGTACAGCCAAGGTCGGTGCAGGTTGATCCTCATTTGGGGTTACTGGGCAGCCCCAGAGGACAATGTTTTTCTTCTGGAGGGCAGGCATAGTGCTGCATTGTAGTTCTGGATTGCCAAACTGGAGGTCTTGTGGGCCAGTAGTCTGACGACAGAAGTCTGAGAACACAAGCTAGGCTTAGGTTTCTGGTGAGGCCATGGCAGGCACAATCTACAGACCTGAATCGAGATCTCGTGCATCTGAAGTCAGGGCGAGGATCAGACGATCGCTCAGGTTGGAGTTTCTGTCCCTGATGGCCCCTTCATGAATGGGGGGGGCATCACGAGGCCATGGGGGTTTTCCCACGATGGGATTTGTGAGAAGCTCCAAACTGCAGAGAGTCTTCTGCAGGACAATTGAGACCTGTTGTTTGGCTCCAGGCCAATGATTCTGAGCAGGGTTCTAAGGATGGATGGCTGGGTAGCCCACCTCGCATTCCAATTGTCTCCTACTAACAAGACAGGTTAGATCTCCTGGATCTGTGGGGAGCAACGGAGGACGCTGAGTTGAAATGGACACCCCGGGGGATGGGTCCTAATGTGCTTTTGTGTCTATGGAGACCTTGGAATGAAGCGGTGGCACGGGGGCCCTAAAGGGTTCTCCTAAACAGAGGCTTTGACACAGCTCCAACGTGCACGTTTCCCATGTGTAGATGAGATGTTTTCTGATGGGTGAGTCAAGAAACAGCTAGATGCTGCTTTGGAAATCCAGGCCTCTGAGGAGAGATGCCTGGAAACCAAAGCAATGGATCTGATTAGTGCCTAGGGACCTCTTCTTTCCTTTTTACCACTGGGGACATCTGTCTATGGGTCTGAGTGCAGGTAGGTGCTCAGTTGGGCTCAGATTGCCCCTGTTTTTCCTGGGAAGCCATCACTATTGAGATGGATCAGGGACTTTGGAGGTTTATCCTATTAGAAGGGTTGTGGCCATTGGAATGGGCACACACAATTCCCTTGGAGAGGGAAAGTAAAGTCCTCAGGTTTGGCTCCAGGGGCCTGAGCCTGTAGGTTGTGTAGGCCAGGGCTGTTTGGACAGTTGTCTGAAAACACAAACTCGGCTTATGTTTCGGGTCATAGGTATGGCAGGACTGATCTACAGACCATGAGGAGAACTCTTCGGGATTTGAAAGAAGGGCGAGTGTGAGGCTCCTGCTCAAGTTTTTGTCTCTGGATATCGTGTCACTCATGGTCGTGGAATTTCTGGGTGACCTCATGGGAAATGGACGAGTCTTACTCTCTGGTGCTTTGGCCCCGTCCAAAGAGTTTGGGGTCATTTTGTGGGCTGGAAGAAGTCCCTTGTTTTTTTTTTTTGTTGTTGTTGTTGTTGTTTTCTTTTTTAACCTCAGGTGTCCCACCAAATGAGGGATTCCAGAGTAGAGCCCTGGGGAGGGGCGACTGGACAATCAGAAATCTGGTTAAAAATTGGGGCCTAGGGACATGTCAAGCCCATTATGACATCTAACGGTCCAGCCACTGAGAGGACTTAGTAGAGGACAGGACTCATGCTGAGGGTCACAATGCGTGTGTATGCCCTCCTCGCACTCGAGAATGGGCGGGGCCTCAGGGTGAATGCTGGTTTCTCCTACACTGAACGTTCCACAACGTGCCAACCACAAGGGTTCTTGCCATGGGTAAGGAGGAGTTCTGAATTCTGCATCACACTCACCCTTGGGCAGTGATTCGAGATAAGGTCTCGGTTCTGAAGCCTGAAAACTAAAGTAGGGAAGAGATGATGACCTAAGGCCATGGCGGGTATTATGTGCTCAGTGTGCGGTCAGCTTTCTGGGTGTTGGTCAGGACGTCCGCGCTCAGGTTGTGTTTGACAGTGCACTAGTGCCCAGGTTAGACTATATAATTTGGGTAAAGTCGAGTGCTGTGTAGATTTATCCTCATTTAAGGTGCCTGGGCAGTTCATGAGGCAATAATTTTTTTTTCTAGAGGGCAGGCAGAGTGCTGCATTGTGGGTCCGGAATTGGCAAACTTGAGGGCTTCGGGGCCAGGAGTGTGAGAACGGAAGTCTGAGAAGAAAAGCTAGACTTGGGTTGCAAGGCGAGGGCACGGCTGGTACCCCCTGCAGATCTGAACCATTATCACATGCATCTGAAGTCAGGGCGAGGATCAGACTTTGGCTCAGGTTGGAGTTTCTGTGCATGACGGCCGCTTCATGAAGGGAGCGGAATCTCGAGACCATTGAGGTTTTCCCACGTTGGGAGTTGTGGGATTCCCCCTTCAAGGATTCCTTCTGCGGGACAATTGAGACCTGTTGGACAGCTCCAGGACATCCCATATGGAGTGACTCCAGAGCACCGTTCGTGGATGGATGCCTGGGAAGCCCGCCTCGCATTCCAATTGTCTCCTAGCAACAAGACAGTTTAGATCTGATGGCTCTGCCGGAGCAACCGGGTGGCTGAGTTGAAATGGACTTTCCTGAGGATGGGTCCTAATGTGTTTTTGTGTCCATGAGGGCCTTGGAATGGGGCGGTGGCACCGGGACGCTGAAGTACTCTCCTAAGCTTTGGACATGGCTCCCATGCACAGGTTTCCTTGTGGAGACGAGATGAGTTCTGATGGGTGCCTCAGGAAAACCCCTATGCTCGTATTGGAATCAGGATTTTGAGGACACATGCCTGTAACTCAAAGCAATGGATCCTATTATGGCCTAGGGTCCTGTCTGGTTCAATCTTCTTCTCTGGGGACATCCATCTATGGTATGAGTGGAGGTCGATTATCAGCTGGTGTCAGACAGCCCTTGTTTGTTCCGGGCGACCTACACTATTGGCATGGCCTAAGGGACTTTGGAGGTTTCTCCTAATTTGTACGATTTTGGACCACGGAATGGGCAGAATTCCCATGGATTGGTAGGCACAGTCCTAATGTGTGGCTCCAGGGGCCCAGCCTGGAGGGTGTGTGGCCCAAGACTTCGAGGACAGAAGTCTGAAAACACAAACTCAGGTGAGGTTTGGTGACGTAGGTATGGCAGGCCCGATCTACAAACATGAGAAGAACTCTTCAGGATATGAAGAAAGTGCGAGTCTGAGGCGCTTGCTCAGGCTTGTCTCTGGATTTTGTATCAGCGATGGCCGTGGAATGTCGGGGAGGCCTCATGGGCCATGGACGAATCTTCCTCTCTGAGGATTTGGCCCGATTCCCAATTGCTTTTCGTCAATCTGTTGGATGGGAGGACTCATTTCAGTTTTGTTACCTCAGGTGTCTCAACAAAAGAGGAATTCCAAAGCAAAGCCGTGGGGAAGACTGAAGGGACAACCCGAACTATGGTTAAAAATTGGGGCCTAGGGGCATGGCAAGCCCAATATGCTATCGCTTCATCCAGCCATTGAGTGGCCTTACTTGAGGACTGGGTTCAGCCTGAGGGTCACAATGTGTGTTTTTGACCAATGTGGCCCACGTTCATGGGCGGGGCCTCATGGGCCACACTGGTTTCAACTACACTGAACGTTGGAAAACATGCCAACCACAAGGTTTCTTGTCATGGGGAAGGAGTTCTGATTTCTTCATCTCCTTCTACCCTGGGCAGTGATTGGAGATAAGGTCTACGTTCTGAAACCTGAAAACCCAAATTGGAAAGAGATGACGACCTAAGGCCATGGCGGCTCGATGTGCTCAGTGTGCGGCCAGCTCTCTGGGAGGGGGCAACGTTTCCAGGCTAAGGCTGTGTTAGAAAGGGCATTAGTGCCCTGATCAGCCTATGTATTTGGAGTATAGCCAAGGTCGGTGCAGGTTGATCCTCATTTGGGGTTACTGGTTAGCCCCAGAGGGCAATGTTTTTATTTTGGAGGGCCGGCAGAGTGCTGCATTGTAGTTCTTGATTGCCAAACTGGAGGTCTTGTGGGCCAGTAGTCTGACGACAAAAGTCTGAGAACACAAGCTAGGCTTAGGTTTCTGGTGAGGCCATGGAAGGCACAATCTACAGACCTGAATCGAGATCTCGTGCATCTGAAGTCAGGGCGAGTATCAGACGATCGCTCAGGTTGGAGTTTCTGTCCCTGATGGCCCCTTCATGAATGTGGGGGCATCACGAGGCCATGGGGGTTTTCCCACGATGGGAGTTGTGAGAAGCTCCAAACTGCAGAGTGTCTTCTGCAGGAAAATTGAGACCTGTTGTTTGGCACCTGGCCAATGATTCTGAGCAGGGTTCTAAGGATGGATGGCTGGGTAGCCCACCTCGCATTCCAATTGTCTCCTAAAAACAAGACAGGTTAGATCTCCTGGATCTGTGGGGAGCAACCGAGGACGCTGAGTTGAAATGGACACCCCTGGGGATGGGTCCTAACGTGCTTTTGTGTCTATGGAGACTTTGGAATGAAGCGGTGGCACTGGGGCACTAAAGGGTTCTCCTAAACAGAGGCTTTGACACAGCTCCAACGTGCAAGTGTCCCATGTGTAGATGAGATGTTTTCTGATGGGTGAGTCAAGAAACAGCTATATGCTGCTTTTGAAATCCAGGCCTCTGAGGAGAGATGCCTGGAAACCAAAACAATGGATCTGATTGTGCCTAGGGGCCTGTTCTTTCCTTTTTACTTCTGGGGACATCTGTCTATGGGTCTGAGTGCAGGTAGGTACTCAGTTGGGCTCAGATAGCCCTTGTTTTTCCTGGGAAGCCACCACTATTGATATGGATCAGGGACTTTGGAGGTTTATCCTATTAGAAGGGTTGTGGCCATTGGAATGGGCACACACAATTCCCTTGGAGAGGGCAATTACAGTCCTCAGGTTTGTCTCCAGGGGCCTGAGCCTGTACGTTGTGTAGGCCAGGGCTGTTTGGACAGTTGTCTGAAAACACAAACTCGGCTTATGTTTCGGGTCATAGGTATGGTAGGACAGATCTACAGACCATGAGGAGAACTCTACGGGATTTGAAAGAAGGGCGAGTGTGAGGCGCCTGCTCAAGTTTTTGTCTCTGGAAATCGTGTCACTCATGGTCGTGGAATTTCTGGGTGACTTCATGGGAAATGGACGAGTCTTACTCTCTAGTGGTTTGGCCCCGTCCAAAGAGTTTGGGGTCATTCTGTGGGCTGGAAGAAGCCCGTTTTTTGTTGTTGTTGTTGTTTTTGTTGTTTTCTTTTTTAACCTCAGGTGTCCCACCAAATGAGGGATTCCAGAGTAGAGCCCTGGGGATGGGCGACTGGACAATCAGAAATCTGGTTAAAAATTGGGGCCTAGGGACATGTCAAGCCCATTATGACATCTAACGGTCCAGTCACTGAGAGGACTTACTATAGGACAGGAAACATGCTGAGGGTCACAATGCTTGTGTATGCCCTCGTGGCACTCAAGAATGGGCGGGGCCTCAGGGTGAATGCTGGTTTCTCCTACACTGAACGTTGGAAAACGTGCCAACCACAAGGGTTCTTGCCATGGGTAAGGAGGAGTTCTGATTTCTGCATCACACTCACCCTTGGGCAGTGATTGGAGATAAGGTATAGGTTCTGAAGCCTGAAAACTGAGGTAGGGAAGAGATGATGACCTAAGGCCATGGCGGGTTTTATGTGCTCAGTGTGCGGTCAGCTTTCTGGGTGTTGGTCAGGAGGTCCGGGCTCAGGTTGTGTTCGACAGTGCATTAGTGCCCTGGTTAGACTATATAATTTGGGTAAAGTCGAGTGCTGTGTAGGTTTATCCTCATTTAAGGTGCCTGGGCAGCTCATGAGGCACTAAGTTTTTTTCTAGAGGGCAGGCAGAGTGCTGCATTGTGGGTCCGGAATTGCCAAACTTGAGGGCTTCGGGGCCAGGAGTGTGAGGATGGAAGTCTGAGAAGACAAGCTAGACTTGGGTTTCAGGGCGAGGGCACGGCAGGTACCCCCTGCTGATCTGAACCAATATGTCATTCATCTGAAGTCAGGGCGAGGATCAGACGTTGGCTCAGTTTGGAGTTTCTGAGCATGACGGCCGCTTCATGAAGGGAGCGGAATCTCGAGGCCATTGAGGTTTTCCCACGTTGGGAGTTGTGGGATGCCCCCTTCAAGGATTCCTTCTGCGGGACAATTGAGACCTGTTGGACAGCTCCAGGACATCCCATATGGAATGACTCCAAAGCACCGTTCGCGGATGGATGCCTGGGAAGCCCGCCTCGCATTCCAATTGACTCCTAGCAACAAGGCAGTTTAGATCGGATGGCTCTGCCGGAGCAACCGGGGTGCCTGAGTTGAAATGGACTTTCCTGAGGATGGGTCCTAATGTGTTTTTGTGTCCATGAGGGCCTTGGAACGGGGTGGTGGCACTGGGACCCTGAAGTACTCTCCTTAGCTTTGGACATGGCTCCCATGCACAGGTTTCCTTGGGGAGACGAGTTGAATTCTGATGGGTGCCTCAGGAAAACCCCTATGCTCGTATTGGAATCAGGCTTTTGAGGACACATGCCTGTAACCCAAAGCAATGGATCCTATTATGGCCTAGGGTCCTGTCTGGTTCAATCTTCTTCTCTGGAGACATCCATCTATGGTATGAGTGGAGGTCGATTATCAGCTGGTGTCAGACAGCCCTTGTTTGTTCCGGGCCACCTACACTATTCGGATGGCCTCAGGGTCTTTGGAGGTTTCTCCTAATTTGTACGATTTTGGACCATGGAATGGGCAGAATTCCCATGGATTGGTAGGCACAGTCCTAATGTGTGGCTCTAGGGGCCCAGCCTGGAAGGTGTGTGGCCCAAGACTTTGAGGACAGAGTCTGAAAACACAAACTCAGGTGAGGTTTGGGGACGTTGGTATGGCAGGCCCGATCTACAAACCATGAGAAGAACTCTTCAGGATATGAAGAAAGTGCGAGTCTGAGGCGCTTGCTCAGGCTTCTGTCCCTGATTTTGTAACAGCGATGGCCAAGGAATGTCGGGTGGCCTCATGGGCCATGGACGAATCTTCCTCTCTGAAGATTTGGCCCGATTTCCAATTGCTTTTTGTCAATCTGTGGGATGGGAGGACTCATTTCAGTTTCGTTACCTCAGGTGTCCCACCAAAAGAGGAATTCCAAAGCAAAGCCGTGGGGAAGACTGAAGGGACAACCCAAACTATGGTTAAAAATTGGGGCCTAGGGGCATGGCAAGCCCAATATGCTATCTCTTCATCCAACCACTGAGTGGCCTTACTTGAGGACTGGGCTCAGCCTGAGGGCCACAATGTGTGTTTGTAACCAATGTGGCCCACGAGCATGGACGGGGCCTTATGGGCCACATTGGTTTCAACTACACTGAACGTTGGAAAACATGCCAACCACAAGGTTACTTGCCATGGGGAAGGAGTTTTGATTTCTGCATCACCTTCAAACCTGGGCAGTGATAGGAGATAAGCTCTATTTTCTGAAACCTGAAAACCGAGGTTGGGAAGAGCTGACGACCTAAGGCCATGGCGGGTCGATGTGCTCAGTGTGCGGCCAGCTGCCTGGGAGGGGCCAGGGGGTCCAGGCTCAGGCTGTGTCAGAAAGGGCATTAGTTCCCTGGTCAGCCTATGTATTTGGGGTACAGCCAAGGTCGGTTCAGGTTGATCCTCATTTGGGGTTACTGGGTAGCCCCAGAGGACAATGTGTTTCTACTGGAGGGCAGGCAGAGTGCTGCATTGTAGTTCTGGAATGCCAAACTGGAGGGCTTGTGGGCCACTAGTGTGACGACAAAAGTCTGAGAACACAAGCTCGGCTTAGGTTTCTGGGTGAGGCCATGGCAGGCACAATCTACAGACCTGAATCGAGATCTCGTGCATCTGAAGTCAGGGCGAGGATCAGACGATCGCTCAGGTTGGAGTTTCTGTCCCTGATGGCCCCTTCAGGAATGAGGGGGGGCATCACGAGGCCATGGGGTTTTTTAAACGATGGGAGTTGTGAGAAGCTTCAAACTGCAGAGAGTCTTCTGCAGAACAATTGAGACCTGTTGTTTGGCTCCAGGCCAATGATTCTGAGCAGGGTTCTAAGGATGATGGCTGGGTAGCCCACCTCGCATTCCAATTGTCTCCTAGAAACAAGACACGATAGATCTCCTGGATCTGTGGGGAGCAACCGAGGACGCTGAGTTGAATTGGACACCCCTGGGTTGGGTCCTAATGTGCTTTTGTGTCTATGGAGACTTTGGAATGAAGCGGTGGCACTGGGGCACTAAAGGGTTCTCCTAAACAGAGGCTTTGACACAGCTCCAACGTGCAAGTGTCCCATGTGTAGATGAGATGTTTTCTGATGGGTGAGTCAAGAAACAGCTATATGCTGCTTTTGAAATCCAGGCCTCTGAGGAGAGATGCCTGGAAACCAAAGCAATGGATCTGATTGTGCCTAGGGGCCTGTTCTTTCCTTTTTACTTCTGGGGACATCTGTCTATGGGTCTGAGTGCAGGTAGGTACTCAGTTGGGCTCAGATAGCCCTTGTTTTTCCTGGGAAGCCACCACTATTGATATGGATCAGGGACTTTGGAGGTTTATCCTATTAGAAGGGTTGTGGCCATTGGAATGGGCACACACAATTCCCTTGGAGAGGGCAATTACAGTCCTCAGGTTTGTCTCCAGGGGCCTGAGCCTGTACGTTGTGTAGGCCAGGGCTGTTTGGACAGTTGTCTGAAAACACAAACTCGGCTTATGTTTCGGGTCATAGGTATGGTAGGACAGATCTACAGACCATGAGGAGAACTCTACGGGATTTGAAAGAAGGGCGAGTGTGAGGCGCCTGCTCAAGTTTTTGTCTCTGGAAATCGTGTCACTCATGGTCGTGGAATTTCTGGGTGACTTCATGGGAAATGGACGAGTCTTACTCTCTAGTGGTTTGGCCCCGTCCAAAGAGTTTGGGGTCATTCTGTGGGCTGGAAGAAGCCCGTTTTTTGTTGTTGTTGTTGTTTTTGTTGTTTTCTTTTTTAACCTCAGGTGTCCCACCAAATGAGGGATTCCAGAGTAGAGCCCTGGGGATGGGCGACTGGACAATCAGAAATCTGGTTAAAAATTGGGGCCTAGGGACATGTCAAGCCCATTATGACATCTAACGGTCCAGTCACTGAGAGGACTTACTATAGGACAGGAAACATGCTGAGGGTCACAATGCTTGTGTATGCCCTCGTGGCACTCAAGAATGGGCGGGGCCTCAGGGTGAATGCTGGTTTCTCCTACACTGAACGTTGGACAACGGGCCAACCACAAGGGTTCTTGCCATGGGTAAGGAGGAGTTCTGATTTCTGCATCACACTCACCCCTGGGCAGTAATTGGAGATAAGGTCTCGGTTCTGAAGCCTCAAAACTGAGGTAGGGAAGAGATGATGACCTAAGGCCATGGCGGGTTTTATGTGCTCAGTGTGCGGTCAGCTTTCTGGGTGTTGGTCAGGAGGTCCGGGCTCAGGTTGTGTTCGACAGTGCATTAGTGCCCTGGTTAGACTATATAATTTGGGTAAAGTCGAGTGCTGTGTAGGTTTATCCTCATTTAAGGTGCCTGGGCAGCTCATGAGGCACTAAGTTTTTTTCTAGAGGGCAGGCAGAGTGCTGCATTGTGGGTCCGGAATTGCCAAACTTGAGGGCTTCGGGGCCAGGAGTGTGAGGATGGAAGTCTGAGAAGACAAGCTAGACTTGGGTTTCAGGGCGAGGGCACGGCAGGTACCCCCTGCTGATCTGAACCAATATGTCATTCATCTGAAGTCAGGGCGAGGATCAGACGTTGGCTCAGTTTGGAGTTTCTGAGCATGACGGCCGCTTCATGAAGGGAGCGGAATCTCGAGGCCATTGAGGTTTTCCCACGTTGGGAGTTGTGGGATGCCCCCTTCAAGGATTCCTTCTGCGGGACAATTGAGACCTGTTGGACAGCTCCAGGACATCCCATATGGAATGACTCCAAAGCACCGTTCGCGGATGGATGCCTGGGAAGCCCGCCTCGCATTCCAATTGACTCCTAGCAACAAGGCAGTTTAGATCGGATGGCTCTGCCGGAGCAACCGGGGTGCCTGAGTTGAAATGGACTTTCCTGAGGATGGGTCCTAATGTGTTTTTGTGTCCATGAGGGCCTTGGAACGGGGTGGTGGCACTGGGACCCTGAAGTACTCTCCTTAGCTTTGGACATGGCTCCCATGCACAGGTTTCCTTGGGGAGACGAGTTGAATTCTGATGGGTGCCTCAGGAAAACCCCTATGCTCGTATTGGAATCAGGCTTTTGAGGACACATGCCTGTAACCCAAAGCAATGGATCCTATTATGGCCTAGGGTCCTGTCTGGTTCAATCTTCTTCTCTGGAGACATCCATCTATGGTATGAGTGGAGGTCGATTATCAGCTGGTGTCAGACAGCCCTTGTTTGTTCCGGGCCACCTACACTATTCGGATGGCCTCAGGGTCTTTGGAGGTTTCTCCTAATTTGTACGATTTTGGACCATGGAATGGGCAGAATTCCCATGGATTGGTAGGCACAGTCCTAATGTGTGGCTCTAGGGGCCCAGCCTGGAAGGTGTGTGGCCCAAGACTTTGAGGACAGAGTCTGAAAACACAAACTCAGGTGAGGTTTGGGGACGTTGGTATGGCAGGCCCGATCTACAAACCATGAGAAGAACTCTTCAGGATATGAAGAAAGTGCGAGTCTGAGGCGCTTGCTCAGGCTTCTGTCCCTGATTTTGTAACAGCGATGGCCAAGGAATGTCGGGTGGCCTCATGGGCCATGGACGAATCTTCCTCTCTGAAGATTTGGCCCGATTTCCAATTGCTTTTTGTCAATCTGTGGGATGGGAGGACTCATTTCAGTTTCGTTACCTCAGGTGTCCCACCAAAAGAGGAATTCCAAAGCAAAGCCGTGGGGAAGACTGAAGGGACAACCCAAACTATGGTTAAAAATTGGGGCCTAGGGGCATGGCAAGCCCAATATGCTATCTCTTCATCCAACCACTGAGTGGCCTTACTTGAGGACTGGGCTCAGCCTGAGGGCCACAATGTGTGTTTGTAACCAATGTGGCCCACGAGCATGGACGGGGCCTTATGGGCCACATTGGTTTCAACTACACTGAACGTTGGAAAACATGCCAACCACAAGGTTACTTGCCATGGGGAAGGAGTTTTGATTTCTGCATCACCTTCAAACCTGGGCAGTGATAGGAGATAAGCTCTATTTTCTGAAACCTGAAAACCGAGGTTGGGAAGAGCTGACGACCTAAGGCCATGGCGGGTCGATGTGCTCAGTGTGCGGCCAGCTGCCTGGGAGGGGCCAGGGGGTCCAGGCTCAGGCTGTGTCAGAAAGGGCATTAGTTCCCTGGTCAGCCTATGTATTTGGGGTACAGCCAAGGTCGGTTCAGGTTGATCCTCATTTGGGGTTACTGGGTAGCCCCAGAGGACAATGTGTTTCTACTGGAGGGCAGGCAGAGTGCTGCATTGTAGTTCTGGAATGCCAAACTGGAGGGCTTGTGGGCCACTAGTGTGACGACAAAAGTCTGAGAACACAAGCTCGGCTTAGGTTTCTGGGTGAGGCCATGGCAGGCACAATCTACAGACCTGAATCGAGATCTCGTGCATCTGAAGTCAGGGCGAGGATCAGACGATCGCTCAGGTTGGAGTTTCTGTCCCTGATGGCCCCTTCAGGAATGAGGGGGGGCATCACGAGGCCATGGGGTTTTTTAAACGATGGGAGTTGTGAGAAGCTTCAAACTGCAGAGAGTCTTCTGCAGAACAATTGAGACCTGTTGTTTGGCTCCAGGCCAATGATTCTGAGCAGGGTTCTAAGGATGATGGCTGGGTAGCCCACCTCGCATTCCAATTGTCTCCTAGAAACAAGACACGATAGATCTCCTGGATCTGTGGGGAGCAACCGAGGACGCTGAGTTGAATTGGACACCCCTGGGTTGGGTCCTAATGTGCTTTTGTGTCTATGGAGACTTTGGAATGAAGCGGTGGCACTGGGGCACTAAAGGGTTCTCCTAAACAGAGGCTTTGACACAGCTCCAACGTGCAAGTGTCCCATGTGTAGATGAGATGTTTTCTGATGGGTGAGTCAAGAAACAGCTATATGCTGCTTTTGAAATCCAGGCCTCTGAGGAGAGATGCCTGGAAACCAAAGCAATGGATCTGATTGTGCCTAGGGGCCTGTTCTTTCCTTTTTACTTCTGGGGACATCTGTCTATGGGTCTGAGTGCAGGTAGGTACTCAGTTGGGCTCAGATAGCCCTTGTTTTTCCTGGGAAGCCACCACTATTGATATGGATCAGGGACTTTGGAGGTTTATCCTATTAGAAGGGTTGTGGCCATTGGAATGGGCACACACAATTCCCTTGGAGAGGGCAATTACAGTCCTCAGGTTTGTCTCCAGGGGCCTGAGCCTGTACGTTGTGTAGGCCAGGGCTGTTTGGACAGTTGTCTGAAAACACAAACTCGGCTTATGTTTCGGGTCATAGGTATGGTAGGACAGATCTACAGACCATGAGGAGAACTCTACGGGATTTGAAAGAAGGGCGAGTGTGAGGCGCCTGCTCAAGTTTTTGTCTCTGGAAATCGTGTCACTCATGGTCGTGGAATTTCTGGGTGACTTCATGGGAAATGGACGAGTCTTACTCTCTAGTGGTTTGGCCCCGTCCAAAGAGTTTGGGGTCATTCTGTGGGCTGGAAGAAGCCCGTTTTTTGTTGTTGTTGTTGTTTTTGTTGTTTTCTTTTTTAACCTCAGGTGTCCCACCAAATGAGGGATTCCAGAGTAGAGCCCTGGGGATGGGCGACTGGACAATCAGAAATCTGGTTAAAAATTGGGGCCTAGGGACATGTCAAGCCCATTATGACATCTAACGGTCCAGTCACTGAGAGGACTTACTATAGGACAGGAAACATGCTGAGGGTCACAATGCTTGTGTATGCCCTCGTGGCACTCAAGAATGGGCGGGGCCTCAGGGTGAATGCTGGTTTCTCCTACACTGAACGTTGGACAACGGGCCAACCACAAGGGTTCTTGCCATGGGTAAGGAGGAGTTCTGATTTCTGCATCACACTCACCCCTGGGCAGTAATTGGAGATAAGGTCTCGGTTCTGAAGCCTCAAAACTGAGGTAGGGAAGAGATGATGACCTAAGGCCATGGCGGGTATTATGTGCTCAGTGTGCAGTCAGCTTTCTGGGTGTTGGTCAGGACGTCCGCGCTCAGGTTGTTTTTGACAGTGCACTAGTTCCCAGGTTAGACTATATAATTTTGGTAAAGTCGAGTGCTGTGTAGATTTATCCTCATTTAAGTTGCCTGGGCAGTTCATGAGGCAATAATTTTTTTTTCTAGAGGGCAGGCAGAGTGCTGCATTGTGGGTCCGGAATTGCCAAACTTGAGGGCTTCGGGGCCAGGAGTGTGAGGACAGAAGTCTGAGAAGAAAAGCTAGACTTGGGTTGCAGGGCGAGGGCACGGCTGGTACCCCCTGCAGATCTGAACCATTATCTCATGCATCTGAAGTCAGGGCGAGAATCAGATGTTGGCTCAGGTTGGAGTTTCTGTGCATGACGGCCGCTTCCTGAAGGGATCGGAATCTCGAGGCCATTGAGGTTTTCCCACGTTGGGAGTTGTGGGATGCCCCCTTCAAGGATTCCTTCTGAGGGACAATTGAGACCTGTTGGACAGCTCCAGGACATTCCATATGGAGTGACTCCAGAGCACCGTTCGTGGATGGATGCCTGGGAAGCCCGCCTCGCATTCCAATTATCTCCTAGCAACAAGACAGTTTAGATCTGATGGCTCTGCCGGAGCAACCGGGGTGGCTGAGTTGAAATGGACTTTCCTGAGGATGGGTCGTAATGTGTTTTTGTGTCCATGAGGGCCTTGGAATGGGGCGGTGGCACCGGGACCCTGAAGTACTCTCCTAAGCTTTGGACATGGCTCCCATGCACAGGTTTACTTGTGGAGACGAGATGAGTTATGATGGGTGCCTAAGGAAAACCCCTATGCTCGAATTGGAATCAGACTTTTGAGGACACATGCCTGTGACCCAAAGCAATGGATCCTATTATGGCCTAGGGTCCTGTCTGGTTCAATCATCTTCTCTGGGGACATCCATCTATGGTATGAGTGGAGGTCGATTATCAGCTGGTGTCAGACAGCCCTTGTTTGTTCCTGGCGACCTACACTATTGGGATGGCCTCAGGGACTTTGGAGGTTTCTCCTAATTTGTACGATTTTGGACCATGGAATGGGCAGAATTCCCATGGATTGGTAGGCACAGTCCTAATGTGTGGCTCCAGGGGCCCTGCCGGGAGGGTGTGTGGCCCAAGACTTTGAAAACGGAAGTCTGAAACACAAACTCAGCTTAGGTTTGGGGACTTAGGTTTGGCAGGCCCGATCTACAAACTATGAGAAGCACTCTTCAGGATATGAAGAAAGTGCGAGTCTGAGGCACTTGCTCAGGCATTTGTCTCTGGATTTTTGTCAGCGATGGCCGTGGAATGTCGGGGAGGCCTCTTGGGCCATGGACGAATCTTCCTCTCTGAGGATTTGGCCCGATTCCCAATTGCTTTTCGTCAATCTGTGGGATGGGAGGTCTCCTTTCAGGTTTGTTACCTCAGGTGTCCCACCAAAAGAGGAATTCCAAAGCAAAGCCGTGGGGAAGACTGAAGAGACAACCCGAACTATGGTTAAAATTGGGGCCTAGGGGCATGGCAAGCCCAATATTCTATCTCTTCATCCAGCCACTGAGTGGCCTTACTTGAGGACTGGGCTCAGCCTGAGGGTCACAAAGTTTGTTTGTGACCAATGTGGCCCGCGAGCATGGGCAGGGATTCATGGGCCACATTGGTTTCATGTACACTGAATGTTGGACAACATGCCAACCGCAACGTTTCTTGCCATGGGGAAGGAGTTCTGATTTCTGCATCACCTTCAACCCTGGGCAGTGATAGGAGATAAGGTCTAGGTTCTGAAACCTGAAAACCGAGGTTGGGAAGAGATGACGACCTAAGGCCATGGCGGCTCGATGTGCTCAGTGTGCGGCCAGCTGTCTGGGAGGGCCAGGGGGTCCAGGCTCAGACTGTGTCGAAAAGGGCATTAGGGCCCTGGTATGCCTATGTATTTTGGGTACAGCCAAGGTCGGTGCAGGTTGATCCTCATTTGGGGCACTGGGTAGCCCCAGATGACAATGTTTTTCTTCTGGATGGCCGGCAGAGTGCTGCATTGTAGTTCTGGATTGCCAAACTGGAGGGCTTGAGGGCCAGTAGTCTGACGACAAAAGTCTGAGAACACAAGCTAGGCTTAGGTTTCTGGGTGAGGCCATGGCTGGCACAATCTACAGAACTGAATCGAGATCTCGTGCATCTGAAGTCTGGGCGAGGATCAGATGATCGCTCAGGTTGGAGTTTCTGTCTCTGATGGCCCCTTCATGAACGGGGGGGCATCACGAGGCCATGGGGGTTTTCCCACGATGGGAGTTGTGAGAAGCTCCAAACTGCAGACAGACTTCTGCAGGACATTTGAGACCTGTTGTTTGGCTCCAGGCCAATGATTCTGAGCAGGGTTCTAAGGATGGATGGCTGGGTAGCCCACCTCGCATTCCAATTGTCTCCTAACAACAAGACAGGTTAGATCTCCTGGATCTGTGCGGAGCAACCGAGGACTCTGAGTTGAAATGGACACCCCTGGGGATGGGTCCTAATGTGCATTTGTGTCTATGGAGTCCTTGGAATGAAGCGGTGGCACTGGGGCCCTAAAGTGTTCTCGAAAACAGAGGCTTTGACACAGCTCCAACGTGCAAGTTTCCCATGTGTAGATGAGATGTTTTCTGATGGGTGAGTCAAGAAACAGCTATATGCTGCTTTTGAAATCCAGGCCTCTGAGGAGAGAGGCCTGGAAACCAAAGCAATGGATCTGATTAGTGCCTAGGGGCCTGTTCTTTCCTTTTTACCTCTGGGGACATCTGTCTATGGGTCTGAGTGCAGGTAGGTGCTCAGTTGGGCTCAGATTGCCCCTGTTTTTCCTGGGAAGCCACCACTATTGAGATGGATCAGGGACATTGGAGGTTAATATATTAGAAGAGTTGTGGCCATTGGAATGGGCACACACAATTCCCTTGCAGAGGGCAAGTACAGTCCTCAGGTTTGGCTCCAGGGTCCTGAGCCTGTATGTTGTGTAGGCCAGGGCTGTTTGGACAGTTGTCTGAAAACACAAACTCGGCTGATGTTTCGGGTCATAGGTATTGCAGGACTGATCTACAGACCATGAGGAGAACTCGTTGGGATTTGGAAGAAGGGCGAGTGTGAGGCTCCTGCTCAAGTTTTTGTCTCTGGATATCGTGTCACTCATGGTCGTGGAATTTCTGGGTGACTTCATGGGCAATGGACGAGTCTTACTCTAGGTGGTTTAGCCCGGTCCAAAGAATTTGGGGTCATTCTGTGGGCTGGAAGAAGTCCGTTTTTTGTTGTTGTTGTTGTTGTTTTTGTTGTTTTCTTTTTTAACCTCAGGTGTCCCACCTATTGAGGGATTCCAGAGTAGAGCTCTGGGGACGGTCGACTGGACAATCAGAAAACTGGTTAAAAATTGGGGCCTAGGGACATGTCAAGCCCATTATGACATCTAATGGTCCAGCCACTGAGAGGACTTTCTAGAGGACAAGACTCATGCTGAGGGTCACAATGCGTGTGTATGTCCTCATCTTTCTCAAGAATGGGCGGGGCCTCAGGGTGAATGCTGGTTTCTCCTACACTGAACGTTGGACAACGTGCCAACCACAAGGGTTCTTGCCATGGGTAAGGAGGAGTTCTGATTTCTGCATCACACTCACCCCTGGGCAGTGATTGGAGATAAGGTCTCGGTTCTGAAGCCTGAAAACTGAGGTAGGGAAGAGATGATGACCTAAGGCCATGGCGGGATTTATGTGCTCAGTGTGCGGTCAGATTTCTGGGTGTTGGTCAGGAGGTCCCGGCTCAGGTTGTGTTCGACAGTGCATTAGTGCCCAGGGTAGACTATCTAATTTGGGTAAAGTCGAGTGCTGTGTAGGTTTATCCTCATTTAAGGTGCCTGGGCAGCTCATGAGGCACTAATTTTTTACTAGAGGGCAGGCAGAGTGCTGCTTTGTGGGTCCGGAATTGCCAAACTTGAGGGCTTCGGGGCCAGGAGTGTGAGGCTGGAAGTCTGAGAAGACAAGCTAGACTTGGGTTTCAGGGCGAGGGCACGGCAGGTACCCCCTGCAGATCTGAAACAATATCTCATGCAACTGAAGTCAGGGCGAGGATCAGACGTTGGCTCAGGTTGGAGTTTCTGTGCATGTCGGCCGTTTAATGAAGGGAGTGGAATCTCGAGGCCATTGAGGTTTTCCCACGTTTGGAGTTGTGGGAAGCCCCCTTCAAGGATTCCTTCTGCAGGACAATTGAGACCTGTTGGACAGCTCCAGGACATCCCATATGGAATGACTCCAGAGCACCATTCTAGGATGGATGCCTGGGAAGCTCGCTTCGCATTCCAATATTCTCCGAGCAACAAGACAGTTTAAATCTGATGGCTCTGCCGGAGCAACCGGGTGGCTGAGTTGAAATGGACTTCCCTGAGGATGGGTCCTAATGTGTTTTTGTGTCCATGAGGGTCTTGTAATGGGGCGGTGGCATCGGGACCCTGAAGTACTCACCTAAGCTTTGGACATGGCTCCCATGCACAGGTTTCCTTGTGGAGACGAGATGAGTTCTGATGGGTGCCTCAGGAAAACCCCTATGTTCGTATTGGAATCAGGCTTTTGAGGACACATGCCTGTAACCCAAAGCAATGGATCCTATTATGGCCTAGTGTCCTGTCTGGTTCAATGTTCTTCTCTGGGGACATCCATCTATGGTATGAGTGGAGGTCGATTATCAGCTGGTGTAAGACAGCCCTTGTGTGTTCCGGACGACCTACACTATTGGGATGGCCTCAGGTACTTTGGAGGTTTCTCCTAATTTGTACGATTTTGGACCATGGAATGGGCAGAATTCCCATGGATTGGTAGGCTCAGTCCTAATGTGTGGCTCCAGGGGCCCATCCTGGAGGGTGTGTGGCCCAAGACTTTGAGGACAGAAGTCTGAAAACACAAACTCAGCTTAGGTTTGGGGACGTAGGTATGGCAGGCCCGATCTACAAACCATGAGAAGAACTCTTCAGGATATGAAGAAAATGCGAGTCTGAGGCGCTTGCTCAGGCTTTTGTCTCTGGATTTTGTATCAGCGATGGCCATGGAATGTCGGGGAGGCCTCATGGGCCATGGACGAATCTTCCTCTCTGAGGATTTGGCCCGATTCCCAATTGCTTTTCGTCAATCTGTGGGATGGGAGGTCTCCTTTCAGGTTTATTACCTCGGTGTCCCACCAAAAAAGGAATTCCAAAGCAAAGCCGTGGGGAAGACTGAAGGGACAACCCGAACTATGGTTAAAAATGGGGGCCTAGGGGCATGGCAAGCCCAATATGCTATCTCTTCATCCAGCAACTGAGTGGCCTTACTTGAGGACTGGGCTCAGCTTGAGGGTCACAATGTGTGTTTGTGACCAAAGTGGCCCGCGAGCGTGTGCGGGGCCTCATGGGCCACACTGGTTTCAACTACACTGAACGATGGACAACATGCCAACCACAAGGTTTCTTGCTATGGGGAAGGAGTTCTAATTTCTGCATCACCTTCAACACTGGGCAGTGTTTGGAGATAAGGTCTAGGTTCTGAAACCTGAAAACCGAGGTTGGGAAGAGATGACGACCTAAGGCCATGGCGGCTCGATGTGCTCAGTGTGCGGCCAGCTGTCTGGGAGGGGCCAGGGGTTCCAGGCTCAGGCTCTGTCGGAAAGGGCATTAGTGCCCTTGTCTGCCTATGTATTTTGGGTACAGCCAAGTTCGGTGCAGGTTGATCCTCATTTGGGGCACTGGGTAGCCCCAGAGGACAATGTTTTTCTTCTGGATGGCCGGCAGAGTGCTGCATTGTAGTTCTGGATTGCCAAACTGAAGGGCTTGTGGGCCAGTAGTCTGACGACAAAAGTCTGAGATCACAAGCTAGGCTTAGGTTTCAGGGTGAGGCCATGGCAGGCACAATCTACAGACCTGAATCGAGATCTCGTGCATCTGAAGTCAGGGCGAGGATCAGACGTTCGCTCAGGTTGGAGTTTCTGTCCCTGATGGCCCCTTCATGAACGGGGGGGCATCACGAGGCCATGGGGGTTTTCCCACGATGGGAGTTGTGAGAAGCTCCAAACTGCAGAGAGTCTTCTGCTGGACAATTGAGACCTGTTGTTTGGCTCCAGGCCAATGATTCTGAGCAGGGTTCTAAGGATGGATGGCTGGGTAGCCCACCTCGCATTCCAATTGTCTCTTAGCAACAAGACCGGTTAGATCTCCTGGATCTGTGGGGAGCAACCGAGGACGCTGAGTTGAAATGGACACCCCTGTGGATGGGTCCTAATGTGCTTTTGTGTCTATGGAAACCTTGGAATGAAGCGGTGGCACTGGGGCCCTAAAGGGTTCTCCTAAACAGAGGCTTTGACACAGCTCCAACGTGCAAGTTTCCCATGTGTAGATGAGATGTTTTCTGATGGGTGAGTCAAGAAACAGCTATATGCTGCTTTTGAAATCCAGGCCTCTGAGGAGAGATGCCTGGAAAACAAAGCAATGGATCTGATTAGTGCCTAGGGGCCTGTTCTTTCCTTTTTGCCTCTGGGGACATCTGTCTATGGGTCTGAGTGCAGGTAGGTGCTCAGTGGTCTCAGATTGCCCCTGTTTTTCCTGGGAAACCACCACTATTGAGATGGATCATGGAATTTGGAGGTTTATCCTATGAGAAGGGTTGTGGCCATTGGAATGGGCACACACAATTCCCTTGGAGAGGGCAAGTACATTCCTCAGGTTTGGCTCCAGGGTCCTGAGCTTGTAGGTTGTGTAGGCCAGGGCTGTTTGGACAGTTGTCTGAAAACACAAACTCGGCTGATGTTTCGGGTCATAGGTATGGCAGGACTGATCTACAAACCATGAGGAGAACTCGTTGGGATTTGAAAGAAGGGCGAGTGTGAGGCTCCTGCTCAAGTTTTTGTCTCTGGATATCGTGTCACTCATGGTCGTGGAATTTCTGGGTGACTTCATGGGAAATGGACGAGTCTTACTCTCTGGTGGTTTGGCCCCGTCCAAAGAGTTTGGGGTCATTCTGTGGGCTGGAAGAATCCCGTT
Organism: Mustela nivalis; assembly: GCF_964662115.1. Lineage (NCBI taxonomy): Eukaryota > Metazoa > Chordata > Mammalia > Carnivora > Mustelidae > Mustela > Mustela nivalis. The sequence goes on along the minus strand of NW_028136531.1, from coordinate 1,978,131 downwards.
TTTTGTTGTTGTTGTTGTTTTTGTTGTTTTCTTTTTTAACCTCAGGTGTCCCACCAAATGAGGGATTCCAGAGCAGAGCCCTGGGGAGGGGCGACTGGACAATCAGAAATCTGGTTAAAAATTGGGGCCTAGGGACATGTCAAGCCCAGTATGACATCTAATGGTCCAGCCACTAAGAGGACTTACTAGAGGACAGGACTCATGCTGAGGGTCACAATGCCTGTGTATGCCCTCATCGCATTCAAGAATGGGAGGGGCCTCAGGGTGAATGCTGGTTTCTCCTACACTGAACGTTGGACAACGTGCCAACCACAAGGGTTCTTGCCATGGGTAAGGAGGAGTTCTGATTTCTGCATCACACTCACCTCTGGGCAGTGATTGGAGATAAGGTCTCGGTTCTGAAGCCTGAAAACTGAGGTAGGGAAGAGATGATGACCTAAGGCCATGGCGGGTTTTATGTGCTCAGTGTGCGGTCAGCTTTCTGGGTGTTGGTCAGGAGGTCCAAGCTCAGGTTGTGTTCGACAGTGCATTAGTGCCCAGGTTAGACTATATAATTTGGGTAAAGTCGAGTGCTGTGTAGGTTTATCCTCATTTAAGGTGCCTGGGCAGCTCAGGAGGCAATAATTTTTTTTCTAGAGGGCAGGCAGAGTGCTGCATTGTGGTTCCGGAATTGCCAAACTTGAGGGCTTCGGGGCCAGGAGTGTGAGGACGGAAGTCTGAGAAGACAAGCTAGACTTCTGTTTCAGGGCGAGGGCACGACAGGTACCCCCTGCAGATCTGAACCAATATGTCATGCATCTGAAGTCAGGGCGAGGATCAGACATTGGCTCAGGTTGAAGTTTCTGTGCATGTCGGCCGTTTAATGAAGGGAGTGGAATCTCGAGGCCATTGAGGTTTTCCCACGTTTGGAGTTGTGGGAAGCCCCCTTCAAGGATTCCTTCTGCAGGACAATGAGACCTGTTGGACAGCTCCAGGACATCCCATATGGAATGACTCCAGAGCACCATTCGCGGATGAATGCCTGGGAAGCTCGCGTCGCATTCCAATTGTCACCGAGCAACAAGACAGTTTAGATCTGATGGCTCTGCCGGAGCAACCGAGTGGCTGAGTTGAAATGGACTTCCCTGAGGATGGGTCCTAATGTGTTTTTGTGTCCATGATGGTCTTGGAATGGGGCGGTGGCATCGGGACCATGAAGTACTCACCTAAGCTTTGGACATATCTCCCATGCACAGGTTTCCTTGTGGAGACGAGATGAGTTCTGATGGGTGCCTCAGGAAAACCCCCATGCTCGTATTGGAATCAGGCTTTTGAGGACACATGCCTGTAACCCAAAGCAATGGATCCTATTATGGCCTAGTGTCCTGTCTGGTTCAATGTTCTTCTCTGGGGACATCCATCTATGGTATGAGGGGAGGTCGATTATCAGCTGGTGTCAGACAGCCCTTGTTTTTTCCGGGGGACCTAAACTATAGGGATGGCCTCAGGGACTTTGGAGGTTTCTCCTAACTTGTACGATTTTGGACCATGGAATGGGCAGAATTCCCATGGATTGGTAGGCTCAGTCCTAATGTGTGGCTCCATGGGCCCAGCCTTGGGGTTTTGTGGCCCAAGACTTTGAGGACAGAAGTCTGAAAACACAAACTCAGCTTAGGTTTGGGGACGTAGGTATGGCAGGCCCGATCTACAAACCATGAGAAGAACTCTTCAGGATATGAAGAAAGTGTGAGTCTGAGGCGCTTGCTCAGGCTTTTGCTCTGGATTTTGTATCAGCGATGGCCTTGGAATGTCGGGGAGGCCTCATGGGCCATGGACGAATCTTCCTCTCTGAGGATTTGGCCCGATTCCCAATTGCTTTTCGTCAATCTGTGGGATGGGAGGACTCATTTCAGGTTTGTTACCTCAGGTGTCCCACCAAAATAGGAATTCCAAAGCAAAGCCGCGGGGAAGAGAGAAGTGACAACTCGAACTATGGTTAAAAATTGGGGCATAGGGGCATGGCAAGCCCAATATGCTATCTCTTCATCCAGCAACTGAGTGGCCTTACTTGAGGACTGGGCTCAGCTTGAGGGTCACAATGTGTGTTTGTGACCAATGTGACCCTCGAGCGTGGGCGGGGCCTCATGGGCCACACAGGTTTCAACTACACTGAATGATGGACAACATGCCAACCACAAGTTTTCTTGCTATGGGGAAGGAGTTCTGATTTCTACATCACCTTCAATACTGGGCAGTGTTTGGAGATAAGGTCTAGGTTCTGAAACCTGAAAACCGAGGTTGGGAAGAGATGACGACATAAGGCCATGGCGGCTCGATGTGCTCAGTGTGCGGCCAGCTGTCTGGGAGGGGACATGGGTTCCAGGCTCAGGCTGTGTTGGAAAGGGCATTAGAGCCCTGGTCTGCCTATGTATTTTGGGTACAGCCAAGTTCGGTGCAGGTTGATCCTCATTTGGGGCACTGGGTAGCCCCAGAGGACAATGTTTTTCTTCTGGATGGCCGGCAGAGTGCTGCATTGTAGTTCTGGATTGCCAAACTGGAGGGCTTGTGGGCCAGTATTCTGACGACAAAAGTCTGAGAACACAAGCTAGGCTTAGGTTTCTGGGTGAGGCCATGGCAGGCACAATCTACAGACCTGAATCGAGATCTCGTGCATCTGAAGTCAGGGCGAGGATCAGACGATCGCTCAGGTTGGAGTTTCTGTCCCTGATGGCCCCTTAATGAATGGGGGGGCATCACGAAGCCATGGGGGTTTTCCCACGATGGGAGTTGTGAGAAGCTCCAAACTGCAGAGAGTCTTCTGCAGGACAATTGAGACCTGTTGTTTGGCTCCAGGCCAATGATTCTGAGCAAGGTTCTAAGGATGGATGGCTGGCTAGCCCACCTCGCATTCCAATTGTCTCCTAGCAACAAGAAAGGTTAGATCTCCTGGATCTGTGGGGAGCAACCGAGGACGCTGAGTTGAAATGGACACCTCTGGGGATGGGTCCTAATGTGCTTTTGTGTCTATGGAGACCTTGGAATGAATCGGTGGCACTGGGGCCCTAAAGTGTTCTCCTAAAAAGAGGCCTTGTCACAGCTCCAACGTGCAAGGTTCCCATGTGTAGATGAGATGTTTTCTGATGGGTGAGTCAAGAAACAGCTATATGCTGCTTTTGAAATCCCTGCCTCTGAGGAGAGATGCCTGGAAAACAAAGCAATGGATCTGATTAGTGCCTAGGGGCCTGTTCTTTCCTTTTTACCTCTGGGGACATCTGTCTATGGGTCTGAGTGCAGGTAGGTGCTCAGTTGGGCTCAGAATGCCCCTGTTCTTCCTGGGAAGCCACCACTATTGAGATGGATCAGTGCCTTTGGAGGTTTATCCTATTAGAAGGGTTGTGGCCATTGGAATGGGCACACACAATTCCCTTGCAGAGGGCAAGTACAGTTCTCAGGTTTGGCTCCAGGGTCCTGAGCGTGTAGGTTGTGTAGGCCAGGGCTGTTTGGACAGTTGTCTGAAAACACAAACTCGGCTGATGTTTCGGGTCATATGTATGGCAGGACTGATCTACAGACCATGAGGAGAACTCGTTGGGATTTGAAAGAAGGGCGAGTGTGAGGCTCCTGCTCAAGTTTTTGTCTCTGGAAATCGTGTCACTCATGGTCGTGGAATTTCTGGGTGTCTTCATGGGAAATGGACGAGTCTTACTCTCTGGTGGTTTGGCCCCGTCCAAAGAGTTTGGGGTCATTCTGTGGGGTGGAAGAAGTCCGTTTTTTGTTGTTGTTGTTGTTGTTGTTGTTGTTGTTTTCTTTTTTAACCTCAGGTGTCCCACCAAATGAGGGATTCCAGAGTAGAGCCCTGGGGAGGGGCGACTGGACAATCAGAAATTGGGTTAAAAATTGGGGCCTAGGGACATGTCAAGCCCATTATGACATCTAATGGTCCAGCCACTGAGAGGACTTACTAGAGGACAAGACTCATGCTGAGGGTCACAATGCGTGTGTATGCCCTCGTCGCACTCAAGAATGGGCGGGGCCTCAGGATGAATGCTGGTTTCTCCTACAGTGAACGTTGGACAACGTGCCAACCACAAGGGTTCTTGCCATGAGTAAGGAAAAGTTCTGATTTCTGCATCACACTCACCCTGGGCAGTGATTGGAGATAAGGTCTCGGTTCTGAAGCCTGAAAACTGAGGTACAGAAGAGAGGATACCTAAGGCCATGGCGCGTTTTATGTGCTCAGTGTGCGGTCAGATTTCTGGGTGTTGGTCAGGAGGTCCGGGCTCAGGTTGTGTTCGACAGTGCATTAGTGCCCAGGTTAGACTATCTAATTTGGGTAAAGTCGAGTGCTGTGTAGGTTTATCCTCAGTTAAGGTGCCTGGGCAGCTCATGAGGCACTAATTTTTTTTCTAGAGGGCAGGCAGAGTGCTGCATTGTGGGTCCGGAATTGCCAAACTTGAGGGCTTCGGGGCCAGGAGTGTGAGGACGGAAGACAAGGTAGACTTGGGTTTCAGGGCGAGGGCACGGCAGGTACCCCCTGCAGATCTGAACCAATATCTCATGCATCTGAAGTCAGGGCGAGGATCAGACGTTGGCTCAGGTTGGAGTTTCTGTGCATGACGGCCGCTTCATGAAGGGAGCGGAATCTCGAGGCCATTGAGGTTTTCCCACGTTGGGAGTGTGGGATGCCCCCTTCAAGGATTCCTTCTGCGGGACAATTGAGACCTGTTGGACAGCTCCAGGACATCCCATATGGAATGACTCCAGAGCACCGTTCGCGGTTGGATGCCTGGGAAGCCCGCCTCCCATTCCATTTGTCTCCTATCAACAAGACAGTTTAGAGTTGATGGCTCTGCCGGAGCAACCAGGGTGGCTGAGTTGAAATGGGCTTTCCTGAGGATGGGTCCTAATGTGTTTTTGTGTCCATGAGGGCCTTGGAATGGGGCGGTGGCACCGGGACCCTGAAGTACTCTCCTAAGCTTTGGACATGGCTCCCATGCACAGGTTTCCTTATGGAGACGAGATGTGTTCTGATGGGTGCCTCAGGAAAACCCCTATGCTCGTATTGGAATCAGGCTTTTGAGGACACATGCCCGTAACCCAAAGCAATGGATCTTAATATGGCCTAGGGTCCTGTCTGGTTCAATCTTCTTCTCTAGGGACATCCAACTATGGTATGAGTGGAGGTCGATTATCAGCTGGTGTCAGACAGCCCTTGTTTGTTCCGGGCGACCTACACTATAGGGATGACCTCAGGGACTTTGGAGGTTTCTCCTAATTTGTACGATTTTGGACCATGGAATGGGCAGAATTCCCATGGATTGGTAGGCACAGTCCTAATGTGTGGCTCCAGGGGCCCAGCCTGGAGGGTGTGTGGCCCAAGATTTTGAGGACAGAAGTCTGCAAACACAAACTCAACGTAGGTTTGGGGACGTAGGTATGGCAGGCCCGATCTACAAACCATGAGAAAAACTCTTCAGGATATGAAGAAAGTGCGAGTCTGAGGCGCTTGCTCAGGCTTTTGTCTCTGGATTTTGTATCAGCGATGGCCGTGGAATGTCGGGGAGGCCTCATGGGCCATGGACGAATCTTCCTCTCTGAGGATTTGGCCCGATTCCCAATTGCTTTTCGTCAATCTGTGGGATGGGAGGACTCCTTTCCGTTTTGTTACCTCAGGTGTCCCACCAAAAAAGGAATTCCAAAGCAAATCCGTGGGGAAGACTGAAGGGACAACCCGAATTATGGTTAAATTTGAGGCCTAGGGGCATGGCAAGCCCAATATGCTATCTCTTCATCCAGCCACTGAGTGGCCTTACTTGAGGACTGGGCTCAGCCTGAGGGTCACAATGTGTGTTTGTGACCAATGTGGTCCGCGAGCATGGGCGGGGAATCATGGGCCACACTGGTTTCAACTACTCTGAACGTTGGAGAGCATGCCAACCACAAGGTTTCTTGCCATGGGGAAGGAGTTCTGATTTCTGCATCACCTTCAACCCTGGTAAGTGATAGGAGATAAGGTCTAGGTTCTGAAACCTGAAAACCGAGGTTGGGAAGAGATGACGACCTAAGGCCATGGCGGCTCGATATGCTCAGTGTGCGGCCAGCTGTCTGGGAGGGGCCAGGGGGTCCAGGCTCAGGCTGTGTCAGAAAGGGCATTACTGCCTGGTCAGCCTATGTATTTGGGGAACAGCCAAGGCCGGTGCAGGTTGATCCTCATTTGGGGTTATTGGTAGCCCCAGAGGACAATGTTTTTCTTCTGGAGGGCAGGAAGAGTGCTGCATTGTAGTTCTGGATAGCCAAACTGGAGGGCTTGTGGGCCAGTAGTCTGACGACAAAAGTCTGAGAACACAAGCTAGGCTTAGGTTTCTGGGTGAGGCGATGGCAGGCACAATCTACAGACCTGAATTGAGATATCATGCATCTGAAGACAGGGCGGGGATCAGACGATCGCTCAAATTGGAGTTTCTGTCTCTGATGGCCCCTTCATGAATGGGGGGGCATCACAAGGCCATGGGGGTTTTCCAACGATGGGAGTTGTGAGAAGCTCCAAAGTGCAGAGAGTCTTCTGCAGAACAATTGAGACCTGTTGTTTGGCTCCAGGCCAATGATTCTGAGCAGGGTTCTAAGGATGGATGGCTGGGTGCCCACCTCGCATTCCAATTGTCTCCTAGCAACAAGACAGGTTAGATCTCCTGGATCTGTGGGGAGCAACCGAGGACGCTGAGTTGAAATGGACACACCTGGGGATGGTTCCTAATGTGCTTTTATGTCTATGGGGACCTTGGAATGAAGCGGTGGCACTGGGGCCCTAAAGGGTTCTCCTAAACAGAGGCTTTGACACAGCTCCAACGTTCAAGTTTCCCATGTGTAGATGAGATGTTTTCTGATGGGTGAGTCAAGAAACAGCGATATGCTGCTTTTGAAATCCAGGCCTCTGAGGAGAGATGCCTGGAAACCAAAGCAATGGATCTGATTAGTGCCTAGGGTCCTGTTCTTTCCTTTTTACCTCTGGGGACATCTGTCTATGTGTCTGAGTGCAGTTAGGTGCTCAGTTGGGCTCAGATTGTCCCTGGATCAGGGACTTTTGAGGTTTATCCTATTAGGAGGGTTGAGGCCATTGGAATGGGCACACACAATTCCCTTGGAGAGGCCAAGTACAGTCCTCAGGTTTGGCTCCAGGGGCCTGAGCCTGTAGGTTGTGTAGGCCAGGGCTGTTTGGACAGTTGTCTGAAAACACAAACTCGGCTTATGTTTCGGGTCATAGGTATGGCAGGACTGATCTACAGACCATGAGGAGAACTCTTCGGGATTTGAAAGAAGGGCGAGTGTGAGGCTCCTGCTCAAGTTTTTGTCTCTGGATATCGTGTCACTCATGGTCGTGGAATTTCTGGGTGACTTCATGGGAAATGGACGAGTCTTACTCTCTGGTGGTTTGGCCCCGTCCAAAGAGTTTGGGGTCATTCTGTGGGCTGGAAGAAGTCCGTTTGTTGTTGTTGTTGTTGTTGTTGTTGTTGTTGATTTCTTTTTTAACCTCAGGTGTCCCACCAAATGAGGGATTCCAGAGCAGAGCCCTGGGGAGGGGCGACTGGACATTCAGAAATCTGGTTAAAATTTGGGGCCTAGGGACATATCAAGCCCATTATGACATCTAATGGTCCAGCCACTAAGAGGACTTACTAGAGGACAGGACTCATGCTGAGGGTCACAATGCGTGTGTATGCCCTCGTCGCACTCAAGAATGGGCGGGGCCTCAGGGTGAATGCTGGTTTCTCCTACAGTGAACGTTGGACAACGTGCCAACCACAAGGGTTCTTGCCATGGGTAAGGAGGAGTTCTGATTTCTGCATCACACTCACCCCTGGTCAGTGATTGGAGATAAGGTCTCGGTTCTGAAGCCTGAAAACTGAGGTACAGAAGAGAGGATCCCTAGGCCATGGCGGGTTTTATGTGCTCAGTGTGCGGTCAGCTTTCTGGTTGTTGGTCAGGAGGTCCGGGCTCAGGTTGTGTTCGACAGTGCATTAGTGCCCAGGTTAGACTATCTAATTTGGGTAAAGTCGAGTGCTGTGTAGGTTGATCCTCATTTAAGGTGCCTGGGCGGCTAATGATGCACTAATTTTTTTTCTAGAGGGCAGGCAGAGTGCTGCATTGTGGTTCCGGAATTGCCAAACTTGAGGGCTTCGGGGCCAGGAGTGTGAGGACGGAAGTGTGAGAAGACAAGGTAGACTTGGGTTTCAGGGCGAGGGCACGGCAGGTACCCCCTTCAGATCTGAACCAATATCTCATGCATCTGAAGTCATGGCGAGGATCAGACGTTGGCTCAGGTTGGAGTTTCTGTGCATGACGGCCGCTTCCTGAAGGGAGCGGAATCTCAAGGCCATTGAGGTTTTCCCACGTTGGGAGTTGTGGGATGCCCCCTTCAAGGATTGCTTCTGCGGGACAATTGAGACCTGTTGGACAGCTCCAGGACATCCCATATGGAATGACTCCAGAGCACCGTTCACGGATGGATGCCTGGGAAGCCCACCTCCATTTCCAATTGTCTCCTAGCAACAAGACAGTTTAGAGTTGATGGCTCTGCCGGAGCAACCAGGGTGGCTGAGTTGAAATGGACTTCCTGAGGATGGGTCCTAATGTAATTTTGTGTCCATGAGGGCCTTGGAATGGGGCGGTGGCACCGGGACCCTGAAGTACTCTCCTAAGCTTTGGACATGGCTCCCAGGCACAGGTTTCCTTGTGGAGACGAGATGAGTTCTGATGGGTGCCTCAGGAAAACCCCTATGCTCGTATTGGAATCAGGCTTTTGAGGACACATGCCCGTAACCCAAAGCAATGGATCTTAATATGGCCTAGGGTCCTGTCTGGTTCAATCTTCTTCTTTATGGATATCCAACTATGGTATGAGTGGAGGTCGATTATCAGCTGATGTCAGACAGCCCTTGTTTGTTCCGGGCGACCTACACTATTGGGATGACCTCAGGGACTTTGGAGGTTTCTCCTAATTTGTACGATTTTGGACCATGGAATGGGCAGAATTCCCATGGATTGGTAGGCACAGTCCTAATGTGTGGCTGCAGGGGCCCAGCCTGGAGGGTGTGTGGCCCAAGACTTTGAGGACAGAAGTCTGAAAACACAAACTCAACTTAGGTTTGGGGACGTAGGTATGGCAGGCCCGATTTACAAACCATGAGAAAAACTCTTCAGGATATGAAGAGAGTGCGAGTCTGAGGCGCTTGCTCAGGCTTTTGTCTCTGGATTTTGTATCAGCGATGGCCGTGGAATGTCTGGGAGGCCTCATGGGCCATGGACGAATCTTCCTCTCTGAGGATTTGGCCCGATTCCCAATTGCTTTTCGTCAATCTGTGGGATGGGAGGACTCCTTTCAGTTTTGTTACCTCAGGTGTCCCACCAAAAGAGGAATTCCAAAGCAAAGCCGTGGGGAAGACTGAAGGGACAACCCGAACTATGGTTAAAAATTGGGGCCTAGGGGCATGGCAAGCCCAATATGCTATCTCTTCATCAAGCCACTGAGTGGCCTTACTTGAGGACTGGGCTCAGCCTGAGGGTCACAATGTGTGTTTGTGACCAATGTGGCCCGGGAGCATGGGCGGGGCCTCATGTGCCACACTGGTTTCAACTACTCTGAACGTTGGACAGCATGCCAACCACAAGGTTTCTTGCCATGGGGAAGGAGTTCTGATTTCTACATCACCTTCAACCCTGGTCAATGATAGGAGATAAGGTCTAGGTTCTGAAACCTGAAAACCGAGGTTGGGAAGAGATGACGACCTAAGGCCATGCCGGCTCGATGTGCTCAGTGTGCGGCCAGCTGTCTGGGAGGGGCCAGGGGGTCCAGGCTCAGGCTGTGTCAGAAAGGACATTAGTGCCCTGGTCAGCCTATGTATTTGGGGTACAGCCAAGGTCGGTGCAGGTTGATCCTCATTTGGGGTTACTGGGTAGCCCCAGAGGACAAGGTTTTTCTTCTGGAGGGCAGGCAGAGTGCTGCATTGTAGTTCTGGATTGCCAAACTGGAGGGCTTGTGGGCCAGTAGTCTGACGACAAAAGTCTGAGAACACAAGCTAGGCTTAGGTTTCTGGGTGAGGCCATGGCAGGCACAATCTACAGACTTGAATTGAGATCTCGTGCATCTGAAGACAGGGCGAGGATCAGACGATCGCTCAGGATGGAGTTTCTGTCCCTGATGGCCCCTTCATGAATGGGGGGGCATAACGAGGCCATGGGGGTTTTCCCACGATGGGAGTTGTGAGAAGCTCCAAACTGCAGAGAGTCTTCTTCAGAAGAATTGAGACCTCATGTTTGGCTCCAGGCCAATGATTCTGAGCAGGGTTCTAAGGATGGATGGCTGGGTAGCCCACCTCGCATTCCAATTGTCTCCTAGCAACAAGACAGGTTAGATCTCCTGGATCTGTGGGGAGCAACCGAGGACGCTGAGTTGAAATGGACACCCCTGGGGATGGGTCCTAATGTGCTTTTGTGTCTATGGAGACCTTGGAATGAAGCGGTGGCACTGGGGCCCTAAAGGGTTCTCCTAAACAGAGGCTTTGACACAGCTCCAACGTGCAAGTTTCCCATGTGTAGATGAGATGTTTTCTGATGGGTGAGTCAAGAAACAGCGATATGCTGCTTTTGAAATCCAGGCCTCTGAGGAGAGATGCCTGGAAACCAATGCAATGGATATCATTAGTGCCTAGGGTCCTGTTCTTTCCTTTTTACCTCTGGGGACATCTGTCTATGTGTCTGAGTGCAGGTAGGTGCTCAGTTGGGCTCAGATTGTCCCTGGATCAGGGACTTTTGAGGTTTATCCTATTAGGAGGGTTGAGGCCATTGGAATGGGCACACACAATTCCCTTGGAGAGGCCAAGTACAGTCCTCAGGTTTGGCTCCAGGGGCCTGAGCCTGTAGGTTGTGTAGGCCAGGGCTGTTTGGACAGTTGTCTGAAAACACAAACTCGGCTTATGTTTCGGGTCATAGGTATGGCAGGACTGATCTACAGACCATGAGGAGAACTCTTCGGGATTTGAAAGAAGGGCGAGTGTGAGGCTCCTGCTCAAGTTTTTGTCTCTGGATATCGTGTCACTCATGGTCGTGGAATTTCTGGGTGACTTCATGGGAAATGGACGAGTCTTACTCTCTGGTGGTTTGGCCCCGTCCAAAGAGTTTGGGGTCATTCTGTGGGCTGGAAGAAGTCCGTTTGTTGTTGTTGTTGTTGTTGTTGTTGTTGTTGTTGATTTCTTTTTTAACCTCAGGTGTCCCACCAAATGAGGGATTCCAGAGCAGAGCCCTGGGGAGGGGCGACTGGACATTCAGAAATCTGGTTAAAATTTGGGGCCTAGGGACATATCAAGCCCATTATGACATCTAATGGTCCAGCCACTAAGAGGACTTACTAGAGGACAGGACTCATGCTGAGGGTCACAATGCGTGTGTATGCCCTCGTCGCACTCAAGAATGGGCGGGGCCTCAGGGTGAATGCTGGTTTCTCCTACAGTGAACGTTGGACAACGTGCCAACCACAAGGGTTCTTGCCATGGGTAAGGAGGAGTTCTGATTTCTGCATCACACTCACCCCTGGTCAGTGATTGGAGATAAGGTCTCGGTTCTGAAGCCTGAAAACTGAGGTACAGAAGAGAGGATCCCTAGGCCATGGCGGGTTTTATGTGCTCAGTGTGCGGTCAGCTTTCTGGTTGTTGGTCAGGAGGTCCGGGCTCAGGTTGTGTTCGACAGTGCATTAGTGCCCAGGTTAGACTATCTAATTTGGGTAAAGTCGAGTGCTGTGTAGGTTGATCCTCATTTAAGGTGCCTGGGCGGCTCATGAGTCACTAATTTTTTTTCTAGAGGGCAGGCAGAGTGCTGCATTGTGGTTCCGGAATTGCCAAACTTGAGGGCTTCGGGGCCAGGAGTGTGAGGACGGAAGTGTGAGAAGACAAGGTAGACTTGGGTTTCAGGGCGAGGGCACGGCAGGTACCCCCTTCAGATCTGAACCAATATCTCATGCATCTGAAGTCATGGCGAGGATCAGACGTTGGCTCAGGTTGGAGTTTCTGTGCATGACGGCCGCTTCCTGAAGGGAGCGGAATCTCAAGGCCATTGAGGTTTTCCCACGTTGGGAGTTGTGGGATGCCCCCTTCAAGGATTGCTTCTGCGGGACAATTGAGACCTGTTGGACAGCTCCAGGACATCCCATATGGAATGACTCCAGAGCACCGTTCACGGATGGATGCCTGGGAAGCCCACCTCCCATTCCAATTGTCTCCTAGCAACAAGACAGTTTAGAGTTGATGGCTCTGCCGGAGCAACCAGGGTGGCTGAGTTGAAATGGACTTTCCTAAGGATGGGTCCTAATGTAATTTTGTGTCCATGAGGGCCTTGGAATGGGGCGGTGGCACCGGGACCCTGAAGTACTCTCCTAAGCTTTGGACATGGCTCCCAGGCACAGGTTTCCTTGTGGAGACGAGATGAGTTCTGATGGGTGCCTCAGGAAAACCCCTATGCTCGTATTGGAATCAGGCTTTTGAGGACACATGCCCGTAACCCAAAGCAATGGATCTTAATATGGCCTAGGGTCCTGTCTGGTTCAATCTTCTTCTTTATGGATATCCAACTATGGTATGAGTGGAGGTCGATTATCAGCTGATGTCAGACAGCCCTTGTTTGTTCCGGGCGACCTACACTATTGGGATGACCTCAGGGACTTTGGAGGTTTCTCCTAATTTGTACGATTTTGGACCATGGAATGGGCAGAATTCCCATGGATTGGTAGGCACAGTCCTAATGTGTGGCTGCAGGGGCCCAGCCTGGAGGGTGTGTGGCCCAAGACTTTGAGGACAGAAGTCTGAAAACACAAACTCAACTTAGGTTTGGGGACGTAGGTATGGCAGGCCCGATTTACAAACCATGAGAAAAACTCTTCAGGATATGAAGAGAGTGCGAGTCTGAGGCGCTTGCTCAGGCTTTTGTCTCTGGATTTTGTATCAGCGATGGCCGTGGAATGTCGGGGAGGCCTCATGGGCCATGGACGAATCTTCCTCTCTGAGGATTTGGCCCGATTCCCATTGGTTTTCGTCAATCTGTGGGATGGGAGGACTCCTTTCAGTTTTGTTACCTCAGGTGTCCCACCAAAAGAGGAATTCCAAAGCAAAGCCGTGGGGAAGACTGAAGGGACAACCCGAACTATGGTTAAAAATTGGGGCCTAGGGGCATGGCAAGCCCAATATGCTATCTCTTCATCAAGCCACTGAGTGGCCTTACTTGAGGACTGGGCTCAGCCTGAGGGTCACAATGTGTGTTTGTGACCAATGTGGCCCGGGAGCATGGGCGGGGCCTCATGTGCCACACTGGTTTCAACTACTCTGAACGTTGGACAGCATGCCAACCACAAGGTTTCTTGCCATGGGGAAGGAGTTCTGATTTCTAAATCACCTTCAACCCTGGTCAGTGATAGGAGATAAGGTCTAGGTTCTGAAACCTGAAAACCGAGGTTGGGAAGAGATGACGACCTAAGGCCATGCCGGCTCGATGTGCTCAGTGTGCGGCCAGCTGTCTGGGAGGGGCCAGGGGGTCCAGGCTCAGGCTGTGTCAGAAAGGACATAGTGCCCTGGTCAGCCTATGTATTTGGGGTACAGCCAAGGTCGGTGCAGGTTGATCCTCATTTGGGGTTACTGGGTAGCCCCAGAGGACAAGGTTTTTCTTCTGGAGGGCAGGCAGAGTGCTGCATTGTAGTTCTGGATTGCCAAACTGGAGGGCTTGTGGGCCAGTAGTCTGACGACAAAAGTCTGAGAACACAAGCTAGGCTTAGGTTTCTGGGTGAGGCCATGGCAGGCACAATCTACAGACTTGAATTGAGATCTCGTGCATCTGAAGACAGGGCGAGGATCAGACGATCGCTCAGGATGGAGTTTCTGTCCCTGATGGCCCCTTCATGAATGGGGGGGCATCACGAGGCCATGGGGGTTTTCCCACGATGGGAGTTGTGAGAAGCTCCAAACTGCAGAGAGTCTTCTTCAGAAGAATTGAGACCTCATGTTTGGCTCCAGGCCAATGATTCTGAGCAGGGTTCTAAGGATGGATGGCTGGGTAGCCCACCTCGCATTCCAATTGTCTCCTAGCAACAAGACAGGTTAGATCTCCTGGATCTGTGGGGAGCAACCGAGGACGCTGAGTTGAAATGGACACCCCAGGGGATGGGTCCTAATGTGCTTTTGTGTCTATGGAGACCTTGGAATGAAGCGGTGGCACTGGGGCCCTAAAGGGTTCTCCTAAACAGAGGCTTTGACACAGCTCCAACGTGCAAGTTTCCCATGTGTAGATGAGATGTTTTCTGATGGGTGAGTCAAGAAACAGCGATATGCTGCTTTTGAAATCCAGGCCTCTGAGGAGAGATGCCTGGAAACCAATGCAATGGATATCATTAGTGCCTAGGGTCCTGTTCTTTCCTTTTTAACTCTGGGGACATCTGTCTATGGGTCTGAGTGCAGGTAGGTGCTCAGTTGGGCTCAGATTGTCCCTGGTTCAGGGACTTTAGAGGTTTATCCTATTAGGAGGGTTGAGGCCATTGGAATGGGCACACACAATTCCCTTGGAGAGGCCAAGTACAGTCCTCAGGTTTGGCTCCAGGGGCCTGAGCCTGTAGGTTGTGTAGGCCAGGGCTGTTTGGACAGTTGTCTGAAAACACAAACTCGGCTTATGTTTCGGGTCATAGGTATGGCAGGACTGATCTACAGACCATGAGGAGAACTCTTCGGGATTTGAAAGAAGGGCGAGTGTGAGGCTCCTGCTCAAGTTTTTGTCTCTGGATATCGTGTCACTCATGGTCGTGGAATTTCTGGGTGACTTCATGGGAAATGGACGAGTCTTACTCTCTGGTGGTTTGGCCCCGTCCAAAGAGTTTGGGGTCATTCTGTGTGCTGGAAGAAGTCCGTTTTTTGTTGTTGTTGTTGTTGTTGTTGTTGTTTTCTTTTTTAACCTCAGGTGTTCCAACAAATGAGGGATTCCAGAGCAGAGCCCTGGGGAGGGGCGACTGGACAATCTGAAATCTGGTTAAAAATTGGGGCCTAGGGACATGTCAAGCCCATTATGACATCTAATGGTCCAGCCACTAAGAGGACTTACTAGAGGACAGGACTCATGCTGAGGGTCACAATGCGTGTGTATGCCCTCGTCGCACTCAAGAATGGGCGGGGCCTAAGGGTGAATGCTGGTTTCTCCTACACTGAACGTTGGACAACGTGCCAACCACAAGGGTTCTTGCCATGGGTAAGGAGGAGTTCTGATTTCTGCATCACACTCACCCCTGGGCAGTGTTTGGAGATAAGGTCTCGGTTCTGAAGCCTGAAAACTGAGGTACAGAAGAGAGGATCCCTAGGCCATGGCGGGTTTTATGTGCTCAGTGTGCGGTCAGCTTTCTGGGTGTTGGTCAGGAGGTCCGGGCTCAGGTTGTGTTCGACAGTGCATTAGTGCCCAGGTTAGACTATCTAATTTGGGTAAAGTCGAGTGCTGTGTAGGTTGATCCTCATTTAAGGTGCCTGGGCAGCTCATGAGTCACTAATTTTTTTTCTAGAGGGCAGGCAGAGTGCTGCATTGTGGGTCCGGAATTGCCAAACTTGAGGGCTTCGGGGCCAGGAGTGTGAGGACGGAAGTGTGAGAAGACAAGGCAGACATGGGTTTCAGGGCGAGGGCACGGCAGGTACCCCCTGCAGATCTGAACCAATATCTCATGCATCTGAAGTCAGGGCGAGGATCAGACGTTGGCTCAGGTTGGAGTTTCTGTGCATGACGGCCGCTTCATGAAGGGAGCGGAATCTCGAGGCCATTGAGGTTTTCCCAAGTTGAGAGTTGTGGGATGCCCCCTTCAAGGATTCCTTCTGCGGGACAATTGAGACCTGTTGGACAGCTCCAGGACATCCCACATGGAATGACTCCAGAGCACCATTCGCGGATGGATGCCTGGGAAGCCCGCCTCCCATTCCAATTGTCTCCTAGCAACAAGACAGTTTAGAGTTGATGGCTCTGCCGGAGCAACCAGGGTGGCTGAGTTGAAATGGACTTTCCTGAGGATGGGTCCTAATGTGATTTTGTGTCCATGAGGGCCTTGGAATGGGGCGGTGGCACCGGGACCCTGAAGTACTCTCCTAAGCTTTGGACATGGCTCCCATGCACAGGTTTCCTTGTGGAGACGAGATGAGTTCTGATGGGTGCCTCAGGAAAACCCCTATGCTCGTATTGGAATCAGGCTTTTGAGGACACATGCCCGTAACCCAAAGCAATGGATCTTAATATGGCCTAGGGTCCTGTCTGGTTCAATCTTCTTCTCTAGGGACATCCAACTATGGTATGAGTGGAGGTCGATTATCAGCTGGTGTCAGACAGCCCTTGTTTGTTCCGGGCGACCTACACTATTGGGATGACCTCAGGGACTTTGGAGTTTTCTCCTTATTTGTACGGTTTTGGACCATGGAATGGGCAGAATTCCCATGGATTGGTAGGCACAGTCCTAATGTGTGGCTGCAGGGGCCCAGCCTGGAGGGTGTGTGGCCCAAGACTTTGAGGACAGAAGTCTGAAAACACAAACTCAACTTAGGTTTGGGGACGTAGGTATGGCAGGCCCGATCTACAAACCATGAGAAAAACTCTTCAGGATATGAAGAAAGTGCGAGTCTGAGGCGCTTGCTCAGGCTTTTGTCTCTGGATTTTGTATCAGCGATGGCCGTGGAATGTCGGGGAGGCCTCATGGGCCATGGACGAATCTTCCTCTCTGAGGATTTGGCCCGATTCCCAATTGCTTTTCGTCAATCTGTGGGATGGGAGGACTCCTTTCAGTTTTGTTACCTCAGGTGTCCCACCAAAAGAGGAATTCTTAAGCAAAGCCGTGGGGAAGACTGAAGGGACAACCCGAACTATGGTTAAAAATTGGGGCCTAGGGGCATGGCAAGCCCAATATTCTATCTCTTCATCCAGCCACTGAGTGGCCTTACTTGAGGACTGGGCTCAGCCTGAGGGTCACAGTGTATGTTTGTGACCAATGTGGCCCGGGAGCATGGGCGGGGCCTCATGGGCCACACTGGTTTCAACTACTCTGAACTTTGGACAGAATGCCAACCACAAGGTTTCTTGCCATGGGGAAGGAGTTCTGATTTCTGCATCACCTTCAACCCTGGTCAGTGATAGGAGATAAGGTCTAGGTTCTGAAACCTGAAAACCGAGGTTGGGAAGAGATGACGACCTAAGGCCATGGCGGCTCGATGTGCTCAGTGTGCGGCCAGCTGTCTGGGAGGGGCCAGGGGGTCCAGGCTCAGGCTGTGTCAGAAAGGGCATTAGTGCCCTGGTCAGCCTATATATTTGGGGTACAGCCAAGTTCGGTGCAGGTTGATCCTCATTTGGGGTTACTGGGTAGCCCCAGAGGACAATGTTTTTCTTCTGGAGGGCAGGCAGAGTGCTGCATTGTAGTTCTGGATTGCCAAACTGGAGGGCTTGTGGGCCAGTAGTCTGACGACAAAAGTCTGAGAACACAAGCTAGGCTTCGGTTTCTGGGTGAGGCCATGGCAGGCACAATCTACAGACCTGAATTGAGATCTCGTGCATCTGAAGACAGGGCGAGGATCAGACGATCGCTCAGGTTGGAGTTTCTGTCCCTGATGGCCCCTTCATGAATGGGGGGGCATCACGAGGCCATGGGGATTTTCCCACGATGGGAGTTGTGAGAAGCTCCAAAGTGCAGAGAGTCTTCTGCAGAACAATTGAGACCTGTTGTTTGGCTCCAGGCCAATGATTCTGAGCAGGGTTCTAAGGAAGGATGGCTGGGTAGCCCACCTCGCATTCCAATTGTCTCCTAGCAACAAGACAGGTTAGATCTCTTGGATGTGTGGGGAGCAACCGAGGACGCTGAGTTGAAATGGACACCCCTGGGGATGGGTCCTAATGTGCTGTTGTGTCTATGGAGACTTTGGAATGAAGCGGTGGCACTGGGGCCCTAAAGGGTTCTCCGAAACAGAGGCTTTGACACAGCTCCAACGTGCAAGTTTCCCATGTGTAGATGAGATGTTTTCTGATGGGTGAGTCAAGAAACAGCAATATGCTGCTTTTGAAATCCAGGCCTCTGAGGAGAGATGCCTGGAAACCAAAGCAATGGATCTGATTAGTGCCTAGGGCCCTGTTCTTTCCTTTTTACCTCTGGGGACAACTATCTATGGGTCTGAGTGCAGGTAGGTGCTCAGTTGGGCTCAGATTGTCCCTGGATCAGGGACTTTTGAGGTTTATCCTATTAGGAGGGTTGAGGCCATTGGAATGGGCACACACAATTCCCTTGGAGAGGCCAAGTACAGTCCTCAGGTTTGGCTCCAGGGGCCTGAGCCTGTAGGTTGTGTAGGCCAGGGCTGTTTGGACAGTTGTCTGAAAACACAAACTCGGCTTATGTTTCGGGTCATAGGTATGGCAGGACTGATCTACAGACCATGAGGAGAACTCTTCGGGATTTGAAAGAAGGGCGAGTGTGAGGCTCCTGCTCAAGTTTTTGTCTCTGGATATCGTGTCACTCATGGTCGTGGAATTTCTGGGTGACTTCATGGGAAATGGACGAGTCTTACTCTCTGGTGGTTTGGCCCCGTCCAAAGAGTTTGGGGTCATTCTGTGGGCTGGAAGAAGTCCGTTTTTTGTTGTTGTTGTTGCTCTTGTTGTTTTCTTTTTTAACCTCAGGTGTCCCACCAAATGAGGGATTCCAGAGCAGAGCCCTGGGGAGGGGCGACTGGACAATCAGAAATCTGGTTAAAAATTGGGGCCTAGGGACATGTCAAGCCCATTATGACATCTAATGGTCCAGCCACTAAGAGGACTTACTAGAGGACAGGACTCATGCTGAGGGTCACAATGCATGTGTATGCCCTCGTCGCACTCAAGAATGGGCGGGGCCTCAGGGTGAATGCTGGTTTCTCCTACACTGAACGTTGGACAACGTGCCAACCACAAGGGTTCTTGCCATGGGTAAGATGGAGTTCTGATTTCTGCATCACACTCACCCCTGGGCAGTGATTGGAGATAAGGTCTCGGTTCTGAAGCCTGAAAACTGAGGTACAGAAGAGAGGATACCTAAGGCCATGGTGGGTTTTATGTGCTCAGTGTGCGGTCAGCTTTCTGGGTGTTGGTCAGGAGGTCCGGGCTCAGGTTGTGTTCGACAGTGCATTAGTGCCCAGGTTAGACTATCTAATTTGGGTAAAGTCGAGTGCTGTGTAGGTTTATCCTCATTTAAGGTGCCTGGGCAGCTCATGAGGCACTAATTTTTTTTCTAGAGGGCAGGCAGAGTGCTGCATTGTGGGTCCGGAATTGCCAAACTTGAGGGCTTCGGGGCCAGGAGTGTGAGGACGGAAGTGTGAGAAGACAAGGTAGACTTGGGTTTCAGGGCGAGGGCACGGCAGGTACCCCCTGCAGATCTGAACCAATATCTCATGCATCTGAAGTCAGGGCGAGGATCAGACGTTGGCTCAGGTTGGAGTTTCTGTGCATGACGGCCGCTTCATGAAGGGAGCGGAATCTCGAGGCCATTGAGGTTTTCCCACGTTGGGAGTTGTGGGATGCCCCCTTCAAGGATTCCTTCTGCGGGACAATTGAGACCTGTTGGACAGCTCCAGGACATCCCACATGGAATGACTCCAGAGCACCGTTCGTGGATGGATGCCTGGGAAGCCCGCCTCCCATTCCAATTGTCTCCTAGCAACAAGACAGTTTAGAGTTGATGGCTCTGCCGGAGCAACCAGGGTGGCTGAGTTGAAATGGACTTTCCTGAGGATGGGTCCTAATGTGATTTTGTGTCCATGAGGGCCTTGGAATGGGGCGGTGGCACCGGGACCCTGAAGTACTCTCCTAAGCTTTGGACATGGCTCCCATGCACAGGTTTCCTTGTGGAGACGAGATGAGTTCTGATGGGTGCCTCAGGAAAACCCCTATGCTCGTATTGGAATCAGGCTTTTGAGGACACATGCCCGTAACCCAAAGCAATGGATCTTAATATGGCCTAGGGTCCTGTCTGGTTCAATCTTCTTCTCTAGGGACATCCAACTATGGTATGAGTGGAGGTCGATTATCAGCTGGTGTCAGACAGCCCTTGTTTGTTCCGGGCGACCTACACTATTGGGATGACCTCAGGGACTTTGGAGTTTTCTCCTTATTTGTACGATTTTGGACCATGGAATGGGCAGAATTCCCATGGATTGGTAGGCACAGTCCTAATGTGTGGCTGCAGGGGCCCAGCCTGGAGGGTGTGTGGCCCAAGACTTTGAGGACAGAAGTCTGAAAACACAAACTCAACTTAGGTTTGGGGACGTAGGTATGGCAGGCCCGATCTACAAACCATGAGAAAAACTCTTCAGGATATGAAGAAAGTGCGAGTCTGAGGCGCTTGCTCAGGCTTTTGTCTCTGGATTTTGTATCAGCGATGGCCGTGGAATGTCGGGGAGGCCTCATGGGCCATGGACGAATCTTCCTCTCTGAGGATTTGGCCCGATTCCCAATTGCTTTTCGTCAATCTGTGGGATGGGAAGACTCCTTTCAGTTTTGTTACCTCAGGTGTCCCACCAAAGAGAAATTCCAAAGCAAAGCCGTGGGGAAGACTGAAGGGACAACCCGAACTATGGTTAAAAATTGGGGCCTAGGGGCATGGCAAGCCCAATATGCGATCTCTTCATCCAGCCACTGAGTGGCCTTACTTGAGGACTGGGCTCAGCCTGAGGGTCACAGTGTGTGTTTGTGACCAATGTGGCCCGGGAGCATGGGCGGGGCCTCATGGGCCTCACTGGTTTCAACTACTCGGAACGTTGGACAAAATGCCATCCACAAGGTTTCTTGCCATGGGGAAGGAGTTCTGATTTCTGCATCACCTTCCACCCTGGTCAGCGATAGTAGATAAGGTCTAGGTTCTGAAACCTGAAAACCGAGGTTGGGAAGATATGACGACCTAAGGCCATGGCGGCTCGATGTGCTCAGTGTGCGGCCAGCTGTCTGGGAGGGGCCAGGGGGTCCAGGCTCAGGCTGTGTCAGAAAGGACATTAGTGCCCTGGTCAGCCTATGTATTTGGGGTACAGCCAAGGTCGGTGCAGGTTGATCCTCATTTGGGGTTACTGGGTAGCCCCAGAGGACAAAATTTTTCTTCTGGAGGGCAGGAAGAGTGCTGCATTGTAGTTCTGGATTGCCAAACTGGAGGGCTTGTGGGCCAGTAGTCTGACGACAAAAGTCTGAGAACACAAGCTAGGCTTCGGTTTCTGGTTGAGGCCATGGCAGGCACAATCTACAGACCTGAATTGAGATCTCGTGCATCTGAAGACAGGGCGAAGATCAGACGATCGCTCAGGTTGGAGTTTCTGTCCCTGATGGCCCCTTCATGAATGGGGGGGCATCACGAGGCCATGGGGGTTTTCCCATGATGGGAGTTGTGAGAAGCTCCAAAGTGCAGAGAGTCTTCTGCAGAACAATTGAGACCTGTTGTTTGGCTCCAGGCCAATGATTCTGAGCAGGGTTCTAAGGATGGATGGCTGGGTAGCCCACCTCGCATTCCAATTGTCTCCTAGCAACAAGACAGGTTAGATCTCTTGGATGTGTGGGGAGCAACCGAGGACGCTGAGTTGAAATGGACACCCCTGGGGATGGGTCCTAATGTGCTGTTGTGTCTATGGAGACCTTGGAATGAAGCGGTGGCACTGGGGCCCTAAAGGGTTCTCCGAAACAGAGGCTTTGACACAGCTCCAACGTGCAAGTTTCCCATGTGTAGATGAGATGTTTTCTGATGGGTGAGTCAAGAAACAGCAATATGCTGCTTTTGAAATCCAGGCCTCTGAGGAGAGATGCCTGGAAACCAAAGCAATGGATCTGATTAGTGCCTAGGGCCCTGTTCTTTCCTTTTTACCTCTGGGGACAACTGTCTATGGGTCTGAGTGCAGGTAGGTGCTCAGTTGGGCTCAGATTGTCCCTGGATCAGGGACTTTTGAGGTTTATCCTATTAGGAGGGTTGAGGCCATTGGAATGGGCACACACAATTCCCTTGGAGAGGCCAAGTACAGTCCTCAGGTTTGGCTCCAGGGGCCTGAGCATGTATTTTGTGTAGGCCAGGGCTGTTTGGACAGTTGTCTGAAAACACAAACTCGGCTTATGTTTCTAGTCATACGTATGGCAGGACTGATCTACAGACCATGAGGAGAACTCTTCGGGATTTGAAAGAAGGGCGAGTGTGAGGCTCCTGCTCAAGTTTTTGTCTCTGGATATCGTGTCACTCATGGTCGTGGAATTTCTGGGTGACTTCATGGGAAATGGACGAGTCTTACTCTCTGGTGGTTTGGCCCCGTCCAAAGAGTTTGGGGTCATTCTGTGGGCTGGAAGAAGTCCGTTTTTTGTTGTTGTTGTTGCTCTTGTTGTTTTCTTTTTTAACCTCAGGTGTCCCACCAAATGAGGGATTCCAGAGCAGAGCCCTGGGGAGGGGCGACTGGACAATCAGAAATCTGGTTAAAAATTGGGGCCTAGGGACATGTCAAGCCCATTATGACATCTAATGGTCCAGCCACTAAGAGGACTTACTAGAGGACAGGACTCATGCTGAGGGTCACAATGCATGTGTATGCCCTCGTCGCACTCAAGAATGGGCGGGGCCTCAGGGTGAATGCTGGTTTCTCCTACACTGAACGTTGGACAACGTGCCAACCACAAGGGTTCTTGCCATGGGTAAGGAGGAGTTCTGATTTCTGCATCACACTCACCCCTGGGCAGTGATTGGAGATAAGGTCTCGGTTCTGAAGCCTGAAAACTGAGGTACAGAAGAGAGGATACCTAAGGCCATGGTGGGTTTTATGTGCTCAGTGTGCGGTCAGCTTTCTGGGTGTTGGTCAGGAGGTCCGGGCTCAGGTTGTGTTCGACAGTGCATTAGTGCCCAGGTTAGACTATCTAATTTGGGTAAAGTCGAGTGCTGTGTAGGTTTATCCTCATTTAAGGTGCCTGGGCAGCTCATGAGGCACTAATTTTTTTTCTAGAGGGCAGGCAGAGTGCTGCATTGTGGGTCCGGAATTGCCAAACTTGAGGGCTTCGGGGCCAGGAGTGTGAGGACGGAAGTGTGAGAAGACAAGGTAGACTTGGGTTTCAGGGCGAGGGCACGGCAGGTACCCCCTGCAGATCTGAACCAATATCTCATGCATCTGAAGTCAGGGCGAGGATCAGACGTTGGCTCAGGTTGGAGTTTCTGTGCATGACGGCCGCTTCATGAAGGGAGCGGAATCTCGAGGCCATTGAGGTTTTCCCACGTTGGGAGTTGTGGGATGCCCCCTTCAAGGATTCCTTCTGCGGGACAATTGAGACCTGTTGGACAGCTCCAGGACATCCCACATGGAATGACTCCAGAGCACCGTTCGTGGATGGATGCCTGGGAAGCCCGCCTCCCATTCCAATTGTCTCCTAGCAACAAGACAGTTTAGAGTTGATGGCTCTGCCGGAGCAACCAGGGTGGCTGAGTTGAAATGGACTTTCCTGAGGATGGGTCCTAATGTGATTTTGTGTCCATGAGGGCCTTGGAATGGGGCGGTGGCACCGGGACCCTGAAGTACTCTCCTAAGCTTTGGACATGGCCCCCATGCACAGGTTTCCTTGTGGAGACGAGATGAGTTCTGATGGGTGCCTCAGGAAAACCCCTATGCTCGTATTGGAATCAGGCTTTTGAGGACACATGCCCGTAACCCAAAGCAATGGATCTTAATATGGCCTAGGGTCCTGTCTGGTTCAATCTTCTTCTCTAGGGACATCCAACTATGGTATGAGTGGAGGTCGATTATCAGCTGGTGTCAGACAGCCCTTGTTTGTTCCGGGCGACCTACACTATTGGGATGACCTCAGGGACTTTGGAGTTTTCTCCTTATTTGTACGATTTTGGACCATGGAATGGGCAGAATTCCCATGGATTGGTAGGCACAGTCCTAATGTGTGGCTGCAGGGGCCCAGCCTGGAGGGTGTGTGGCCCAAGACTTTGAGGACAGAAGTCTGAAAACACAAACTCAACTTAGGTTTGGGAATGTAGGTATGGCAGGCCCGATCTACAAACCATGAGAAAAACTCTTCAGGATATGAAGAAAGTGCGAGTCTGAGGCGCTTGCTCAGGCTTTTGTCTCTGGATTTTGTATCAGCGATGGCCGTGGAATGTCGGGGAGGCCTCATGGGCCATGGACGAATCTTCCTCTCTGAGGATTTGGCCCGATTCCCAATTGCTTTTCGTCAATCTGTGGGATGGGAGGACTCCTTTCAGTTTTGTTACCTCAGGTGTCCCACCAAAGAGAAATTCCAAAGCAAAGCCGTGGGGAAGACTGAAGGGACAACCCGAACTATGGTTAAAAATTGGGGCCTAGGGGCATGGCAAGCCCAATATGCGATCTCTTCATCCAGCCACTGAGTGGCCTTACTTGAGGACTGGGCTCAGCCTGAGGGTCACAGTGTGTGTTTGTGACCAATGTGGCCCGGGAGCATGGGCGGGGCCTCATGGGCCTCACTGGTTTCAACTACTCGGAACGTTGGACAAAATGCCATCCACAAGGTTTCTTGCCATGGGGAAGGAGTTCTGATTTCTGCATCACCTTCCACCCTGGTCAGCGATAGTAGATAAGGTCTAGGTTCTGAAACCTGAAAACCGAGGTTGGGAAGAGATGACGACCTAAGGCCATGGCGGCTCGATGTGCTCAGTGTGCGGCCAGCTGTCTGGGAGGGGCCAGGGGGTCCAGGCTCAGGCTGTGTCAGAAAGGACATTAGTGCCCTGGTCAGCCTATGTATTTGGGGTACAGCCAAGGTCGGTGCAGGTTGATCCTCATTTGGGGTTACTGGGTAGCCCCAGAGGACAAAATTTTTCTTCTGGAGGGCAGGAAGAGTGCTGCATTGTAGTTCTGGATTGCCAAACTGGAGGGCTTGTGGGCCAGTAGTCTGACGACAAAAGTCTGAGAACACAAGCTAGGCTTCGGTTTCTGGTTGAGGCCATGGCAGGCACAATCTACAGACCTGAATTGAGATCTCGTGCATCTGAAGACAGGGCGAAGATCAGACGATCGCTCAGGTTGGAGTTTCTGTCCCTGATGGCCCCTTCATGAATGGGGGGGCATCACGAGGCCATGGGGGTTTTCCCATGATGGGAGTTGTGAGAAGCTCCAAAGTGCAGAGAGTCTTCTGCAGAACAATTGAGACCTGTTGTTTGGCTCCAGGCCAATGATTCTGAGCAGGGTTCTAAGGATGGATGGCTGGGTAGCCCACCTCGCATTCCAATTGTCTCCTAGCAACAAGACAGGTTAGATCTCTTGGATGTGTGGGGAGCAACCGAGGACGCTGAGTTGAAATGGACACCCCTGGGGATGGGTCCTAATGTGCTGTTGTGTCTATGGAGACCTTGGAATGAAGCGGTGGCACTGGGGCCCTAAAGGGTTCTCCGAAACAGAGGCTTTGACACAGCTCCAACGTGCAAGTTTCCCATGTGTAGATGAGATGTTTTCTGATGGGTGAGTCAAGAAACAGCAATATGCTGCTTTTGAAATCCAGGCCTCTGAGGAGAGATGCCTGGAAACCAAAGCAATGGATCTGATTAGTGCCTAGGGCCCTGTTCTTTCCTTTTTACCTCTGGGGACAACTGTCTATGGGTCTGAGTGCAGGTAGGTGCTCAGTTGGGCTCAGATTGTCCCTGGATCAGGGACTTTTGAGGTTTATCCTATTAGGAGGGTTGAGGCCATTGGAATGGGCACACACAATTCCCTTGGAGAGGCCAAGTACAGTCCTCAGGTTTGGCTCCAGGGGCCTGAGCATGTATTTTGTGTAGGCCAGGGCTGTTTGGACAGTTGTCTGAAAACACAAACTCGGCTTATGTTTCTAGTCATACGTATGGCAGGACTGATCTACAGACCATGAGGAGAACTCTTCGGGATTTGAAAGAAGGGCGAGTGTGAGGCTCCTGCTCAAGTTTTTGTCTCTGGATATCGTGTCACTCATGGTCGTGGAATTTCTGGGTGACTTCATGGGAAATGGACGAGTCTTACTCTCTGGTGGTTTGGCCCCGTCCAAAGAGTTTGGGGTCATTCTGTGGGCTGGAAAAAGTCCGTTTTTTGTTGTTGTTATTGCTCTTGTTGTTTTCTTTTTTAACCTCAGGTGTCCCACCAAATGAGGGATTCCAGAGCAGAGCCCTGGGGAGGGGCGACTGGACAATCAGAAATCTGGTTAAAAATTGGGGCCTAGGGACATGTCAAGCCTATTATGACATCTAATGGTCCAGCCACTAAGAGGACTTACTAGAGGACAGGACTCATGCTGAGGGTCACAATGAGTGTGTATGCCCTCGTCGCACTCAAGAATGGGCGGGGCCTCAGGGTGAATGCTGGTTTCTCCTACACTGAACGTTGGACAACGTGCCAACCACAAGGGTTCTTGCCATGGGTAAGGAGGAGTTCTGATTTCTGCATCACACTCACCCCTGGGCAGTGATTGGAGATAAGGTCTCGGTTCTGAAGCCTGAAAACTGAGGTACAGAAGAGAGGATACCTAAGGCCATGGTGGGTTTTATGTGCTCAGTGTGCGGTCAGCTTTCTGGGTGTTGGTCAGGAGGTCCGGGCTCAGGTTGTGTTCGACAGTGCATTAGTGCCCAGGTTAGACTATCTAATTTGGGTAAAGTCGAGTGCTGTGTAGGTTTATCCTCAGTTAAGGTGCCTGGGCAGCTCATGAGGCACTAATTTTTTTTCTAGAGGGCAGGCAGAGTGCTGCATTGTGGGTCCGGAATTGCCAAACTTGAGGGCTTCGGGGCCAGGAGTGTGAGGACGGAAGTGTGAGAAGACAAGGTAGACTTGGGTTTCAGGGCGAGGGCACGGCAGGTACCCCCTGCAGATCTGAACCAATATCTCATGCATCTGAAGTCAGGGCGAGGATCAGACGTTGGCTCAGGTTGGAGTTTCTGTGCATGACGGCCGCTTCATGAAGGGAGCGGAATCTCGAGGCCATTGAGGTTTTCCCACGTTGGGAGTTGTGGGATGCCCCCTTCAAGGATTCCTTCTGCGGGACAATTGAGACCTGTTGGACAGCTCCAGGACATCCCACATGGAATGACTCCAGAGCACCGTTCGTGGATGGATGCCTGGGAAGCCCGCCTCCCATTCCAATTGTCTCCTAGCAACAAGACAGTTTAGAGTTGATGGCTCTGCCGAAGCAACCAGGGTGGCTGAGTTGAAATGGACTTTCCTGAGGATGGGTCCTAATGTGATTTTGTGTCCATGAGGGCCTTGAAAGGGGCGGTGGCACCGGGACCCTGAAGTACTCTCCTAAGCTTTGGACATGGCTCCCATGCACAGGTTTCCTTGTGGAGACGAGATGAGTTCTGATGGGTGCCTCAGGAAAACCCCTATGCTCGTATTGGAATCAGGCTTTTGAGGACACATGCCCGTAACCCAAAGCAATGGATCTTAATATGGCGTAGGGTCCTGTCTGGTTCAATCTTCTTCTCTAGGGACATCCAACTATGGTATGAGTGGAGGTCGATTATCAGCTGGTGTCAGACAGCCCTTGTTTGTTCCGGGCGACCTACACTATTGGGATGACCTCAGGGACTTTGGAGGTTTCTCCTAATTTGAACGATTTTGGACCATGGAATGGGCAGAATTCCCATGGATTGGTAGGCACAGTCCTAATGTGTGGCTCCAGGGGCCCAGCCTGGAGGGTGTGTGGCCCAAGACTTTGAGGACAGAAGTCTGAAAACACAAACTCAACTTAGGTTTGGGAATGTAGGTATGGCAGGCCCGATCTAAAACCATGAGAAAAACTCTTCAGGATATGAAGAACGTGCGAGTCTGAGGCGCTTGCTCAGGCTTTTGTCTCTGGATTTTGTATCAGCGATGGCCGTGGAATGTCGGGGAGGCCTCATGGACCATGGACGAATCTTCCTCTCTGAGGATTTGGCCCGATTCCCAATTGCTTTTCGTCAATCTGTGGGATGGGAGGATTCCTTTCGGTTTTGTTACCTCAGGTGTCCCACCAAAAGAGGAATTCTTAAGCAAAGCCGTGGGGAAGACTGAAGGGACAACCCGAACTATGGTTAAAAATTGGGGCCTAGGGGCATGGCAAGCCCAATATGCTATCTCTTCATCCAGCCACTGAGTGGCCTTACTTGAGCACTGGGCTCAGCCTGAGGGTCACAATGTGTGTTTGTGACCAATGTGGCCCGGGAGCATGGGCAGGGCCTCATGGGCCACACTGGTTTCAACTACTCTAACGTTGGACAGCATGCCAACCACAAGGTTTCTTGCCATGGGGAAGGAGTTCTGATTTCTGTATCACCTTCAACCCTGGTCAGTGATAGGAGATAAGGTCTAGGTTCTGAAACCTGAAAACCGAGGTTGGGAAGAGTTGACGACCTAAGGCCATGGCGGCTCGATGTGCTCAGTGTGCGGCCAGCTGTCTGGGAGGGGCCAGGGGGTCCAGGCTCAGGCTGTGTCAGAAAGGACATTAGAGCCCTGGTCAGCCTATGTATTTGGGGTACAGCCAAGGTCGGTGCAGGTTGATCCTCCTTGGGGTTCCTGGGTAGCCCCAGAGGACAATGTTTTTCTTCTGGAGGGCAGGAAGAGTGCTGCATTGTAGTTCTGGATTGCCAAACTGGAGGGCTTGTGGGCCAGTAGTCTGACGACAAAAGTCTGAGAACACAAGCTAGGCTTCGGTTTCTGGGTGAGGCCATGGCAGGCACAATCTACAGACCTGTATTGAGATCTCGTGCATCTGAAGACAGGGCGAGGATCAGACGATCGCTCAGGTTGGAGTTTCTGTCCCTGATGGCCCCTTCATGAATGGGGGGGGCATCACGAGGCCATGGGGGTTTTCCCACGATGGGAGTTGTGAGAAGCTCCAAAGTGCAGAGAGTCTTCTGCAGAACAATTGAGACCTGTTGTTTGGCTCCAGGCCAATGATTCTGAGCAGGGTTCTAAGGATGGATGGCTGGGTAGCCCACCTCGCATTCCAATTGTCTCATAGCAACAAGACAGGTTAGATCTCCTGGATGTGTGGGGAGCTACCGAGGACGCTGAGTTGAAATGGACACCCCTGGGGATGGGTCCTAATGTGCTTTTGTGTCTATGGAGACCTAGGAATGAATCGGTGGCACTGGGGCCCTAAAGGTTTCTCCTAAACAGAGGCTTTGACACAGCTCCAACGTGCAAGTTTCCCATGTGTAGATGAGATGTTTTCTGATGGGTGAGTCAAGAAACAGCGATATGCTGCTTTTGAAATCCAGGCCTCTGAGGAGAGATGCCTGGAAACCAAAGCAATGGATCTGATTAGTGCCTAGGGTCCTGTTCTTTCCTTTTTACATCTGGGGACATCTGTCTGTGGGTCTGAGTGCAGGTAGGTGCTCAGTTGGGCTCAGATTGTCCCTGGATCAGGGACTTTTGAGGTTTATCCTATTAGGAGGGTTGAGGCCATTGGAATGGGCACACACAATTCCCTTGGAGAGGCCAAGTACAGTCCTCAGGTTTGGCTCCAGGGGCCTGAGCCTGTAGGTTGTGTAGGCCAGGGCTGTTTGGACAGTTGTCTGAAAACACAAACGCGGCTTATGTTTCGGGTCATAGGTATGGCAGGACTGATCTACAGACCATGAGGAGATCTCTTTGGGATTTGAAAGAAGGGCGAGTGTGAGGCTCCTGCTCAAGTTTTTGTCTCTGGATATCGTGTCACTCATGGTCGTGGTATTTCTGGGTGACTTCATGGGAAATGGACGAGTCTTACTCTCTGGTGGTTTGGCCCCGTCCAAAGAGTTCGGGGTCATTCTGTGGGCTGGAAGAAGTCCGTTTTTTGTTGTTGTTGTTGTTGTTGTTGTTGTTGTTTTCTTTTTTAACCTCAGGTGTCCCACCAAATGAGGGATTCCAGAGCAGAGCCCTGGGGAGGGGCGACTGGACAATCAGAAATCTGGTTAAAAATTGGGGCCTAGGGACATGTCAAGCCCATTATGACATCTAATGGTCCAGCCACTAAGAGGACTTACTAGAGGACAGGACTCATGCTGAGGGTCACAATGCGTGTGTATGCCCTCGTCGCACTCAAGAATGGGCGGGGCCTCAGGGTGAATGCTCGTTTCTCCTACACTGAACGTTGGACAACGTGCCAACCACAAGGGTTCTTGCCATGGGTAAGGAGGAGTTCTGATTTCTGCATCACACTCACCCCTGGGCAGTGATTGGAGATAAGGTCTCGGTTCTGAAGCCTGAAAACTGAGGTATAGAAGAGAGGATACCTAAGGCCATGGCGGGTTTTATGTGCTCAGTGTGCGGTCAGCTTTCTGGGTGTTGGTCAGGAGGTCCGGGCTAGGGTTGTGTTCGACAGTGCATTAGTGCCCAGGTTAGACTATCTAATTCGGGTAAAGTCGAGTGCTGTGTAGGTTTATCCTCATTTAAAGTGCCTTGGCAGCTCATGAGGCACTAATTTTTTTTCTAGAGGGCAGGCAGAGTGCTGCATTGTGGGTCCGGAATTGCCAAACTTGAGGGCTTTGGGGCCAGGAGTGTGAGGACGGAAGTGTGAGAAGACAAGGTAGACTTGGGTTTCAGGGCGAGGGCACGGCAGGTACCCCTGCAGATCTGAACCAATATCTCATGCATCTGAAGTCAGGGCGAGGATCAGACGTTGGCTCAGGTTGGAGTTTCTGTGCATGACGGCCGCTTCATGAAGGGAGCGGAATCTCGAGGCCATTGAGGTTTTCCCACGTTGGGAGTTGTGGGATGCCCTCTTCAAGGATTCCTTCTGCGGGACAATTGAGACCTCTTGGACAGCTCCAGGACATCCCACATGGAATGACTCCAGAGCACCGTTCGCAGATGAATGCCTGGGAAGCCCGCCTCCCATTCCAATTGTCTCCTAGCAACAAGACAGTTTAGAGTTGATGGCTCTGCCGGAGCAACCAGGGTGGCTGAGTTGAAATGGACTTTCCTGAGGATGGGTCCTAATGTGTTTTTGTGTCCATGAGGGCCTTGGAATGGGGCGGTGGCACCGGGACCCAGAAGTACTCTCCTAAGCTTTGGACATGGCTCCCATGCACAGGTTTCCTTGTGGAGACGAGATGAGTTCTGATGGGTGCCTCAGGAAAACCCCTATGCTCGTATTGGAATCAGGCTTTTGAGGACACATGCCTGTAACCCAAAGCAATGGATCCTATTATGGCCTAGGGTCCTGTATGGTTCAACCTTCTTCTCTGGGGACATCCATCTATGGTATGAGTGGAGATCGATTTTCAGCTGGTGTCAGACAGCCCTTGTTTGTTCCGGGCGACCAACACTATTGGGATGGCCTCAGGGACTTTGGAGGTTTCTCCTAATTTGTACGATTATGGACCATGGAATGGGCAGATTTCCCATGGATTGGTAGGCACAGTCCTAATGTGTGGCTCCAGGGGCCCAGCCTGGAGGGTGTGTGGCCCAAGACTTTGAGGCAGAAGTCTGAAAACACAAACTCAACTTAGGTTTGGGGACGTAGGTATGGCAGGCCTGATCTACAAACCATGAGAAAAACTTTTCAGGATATGAAGAAAGTGCGAGTCTGAGGCGCTTGCTCAGGCTTTTGTCTCTGGATTTTGTATAAGCGATGGCCGTGGAATGTCGGGGAGTCCTCATGGACCATGGACGAATCTTCCTCTCTGAGGATTTGGCCCGATTCCCAATTGCTTTTCGTCAATCTGTGGGATGGGAGGACTCCTGTCAGTTTTGTTACCTCAGGTGTCCCACCAAAGGAGGAATTCCAAAGCAAAGCCGTGGGGAAGACTGAAGGGACAACCCGAACTATGGTTAAAAATTGGGGCCTAGGGGCATGGCAAGCCCAATATGCTATCTCTTCATCCAGCCACTGAGTGGCCTTACTTGAGGACTGGGCTCAGCCTGAGGGTCACAATGTGTGTTTGTGACCAATGAGGCCCGTGAGCATGGGCGAGGCCTCATGGGATCACTGGTTTCAACTACTCTGAACGTTGGACAGCATGCCAACCACAAGGTTTCTTGCCATGGGGAAGGAGTTCTGATTTCTGTATCACCTTCAACACTGGTCAGTGATAGGAGATAAGGTCTAGGTTCTGAAACCTGAAAACCGAGGTTGGGAAGAGATGACGACCTAAGGCCATGGCGGCTCGATGTGCTCAGTGTTCTGCCAGCTGTCTGGGAGGGGCCAGGGGGTCCAGGCTCAGGCTGTGTCAGAAAGGACATTAGTGCCCTGGTCAGCCTATGTATTTGGGGTACAGCCAAGGTCGGTGCAGGTTGATCCTCATTTGGGGTTAATGGGTAGCCCCAGAGGACAATGTTTTTCTTCTGGAGGGCAGGAAGAGTGCTGCATTGTAGTTCTGGATTGCCAAACTGGAGGGCTTGTGGGCCAGTAGTCTGACGACAAAAGTCTGAGAACACAAGCTAGGCTTAGGTTTCTGGGTGAGGCCATGGCAGGCACAATCTACAGACCTGAATTGAGATCTCGTTCATCTGAAGACAGGGCGAGGATCAGACGATCGCTCAGGTTGGAGTTTCTGTCCCTGATGGCCCCTTCATGAATGGGGGGGCATCACGAGGCCATGGGGGTTTTCCCACGATGGGAGTTGTGAGAAGCTCCAAAGTGCAGAGAGTCTTCTGCAGGACAATTGAGACCTGTTGTTTGGCTCCAGGCCAATGATTCTGAGCAGGGTTCTAAGGATGGATGGCTGGGTAGCCCACCTCGCATTCCAATTGTCTCCTAGCAACAAGACAGGTTAGATCTCCTGGATCTGTGGGGAGCAACCGAGGACGCTGAGTTGAAATGGACACCCCTGGGGATGGGTCCTAATGTGCTTTTGTGTCTATGGAGACCTTGGAATGAAGCGGTGGCACTGGGGCCCTAAAGTGTTCTCCTAAACAGAGGCTTTGACACAGCTCCAACGTGCAAGTTTCCCATGTGTACATGAGATGTTTTCTGATGGGTGAGTCAAGAAACAGCGATATGCTGCTTTTGAATTCCAGGCCTCTGAGGAGAGATGCCTGGAAACCGAAGCAATGGATCTGATTAGTGCCTAGGGGCCTGTTCTTTCCTTTTTACATCTGGGGACATCTGTCTGTGGGTCTGAGTGCAGGTAGGTGCTCAGTTGGGCTCAGATTGTCCCTGGATCAGGGACTTTGGAGGTTTATCCTATTAGAAGGGATGTGGCCATTGGAATGGGCACACACAATTCCCTTGGAGAGGCCAAGTACAGTCCTCAGGTTTGGCTCCAGGGGCCTGAGCCTGTAGGTTGTGTAGGCCAGGGCTGTTTGGACAGTTGTCTGAAAACACAAACGCGGCTTATGTTTCGGGTCATAGGTATGGCAGGACTGATCTACAGACCATGAGGAGATCTCTTTGGGATTTGAAAGAAGGGCGAGTGTGAGGCTCCTGCTCAAGTTTTTGTCTCTGGATATCGTGTCACTCATGGTCGTGGTATTTCTGGGTGACTTCATGGGAAATGGACGAGTCTTACTCTCTGGTGGTTTGGCCCCGTCCAAAGAGTTCGGGGTCATTCTGTGGGCTGGAAGAAGTCCGTTTTTTGTTGTTGTTGTTGTTGTTGTTGTTGTTTTCTTTTTTAACCTCAGGTGTCCCACCAAATGAGGGATTCCAGAGCAGAGCCCTGGGGAGGGGCGACTGGACAATCAGAAATCTGGTTAAAAATTGGGGCCTAGGGACATGTCAAGCCCATTATGACATCTAATGGTCCAGCCACTAAGAGGACTTACTAGAGGACAGGACTCATGCTGAGGGTCACAATGCGTGTGTATGCCCTCGTCGCACTCAAGAATGGGCGGGGCCTCAGGGTGAATGCTCGTTTCTCCTACACTGAACGTTGGACAACGTGCCAACCACAAGGGTTCTTGCCATGGGTAAGGAGGAGTTCTGATTTCTGCATCACACTCACCCCTGGGCAGTGATTGGAGATAAGGTCTCGGTTCTGAAGCCTGAAAACTGAGGTATAGAAGAGAGGATACCTAAGGCCATGGCGGGTTTTATGTGCTCAGTGTGCGGTCAGCTTTCTGGGTGTTGGTCAGGAGGTCCGGGCTAGGGTTGTGTTCGACAGTGCATTAGTGCCCAGGTTAGACTATCTAATTCGGGTAAAGTCGAGTGCTGTGTAGGTTTATCCTCATTTAAAGTGCCTTGGCAGCTCATGAGGCACTAATTTTTTTTCTAGAGGGCAGGCAGAGTGCTGCATTGTGGGTCCGGAATTGCCAAACTTGAGGGCTTTGGGGCCAGGAGTGTGAGGACGGAAGTGTGAGAAGACAAGGTAGACTTGGGTTTCAGGGCGAGGGCACGGCAGGTACCCCTGCAGATCTGAACCAATATCTCATGCATCTGAAGTCAGGGCGAGGATCAGACGTTGGCTCAGGTTGGAGTTTCTGTGCATGACGGCCGCTTCATGAAGGGAGCGGAATCTCGAGGCCATTGAGGTTTTCCCACGTTGGGAGTTGTGGGATGCCCTCTTCAAGGATTCCTTCTGCGGGACAATTGAGACCTCTTGGACAGCTCCAGGACATCCCACATGGAATGACTCCAGAGCACCGTTCGCAGATGAATGCCTGGGAAGCCCGCCTCCCATTCCAATTGTCTCCTAGCAACAAGACAGTTTAGAGTTGATGGCTCTGCCGGAGCAACCAGGGTGGCTGAGTTGAAATGGACTTTCCTGAGGATGGGTCCTAATGTGTTTTTGTGTCCATGAGGGCCTTGGAATGGGGCGGTGGCACCGGGACCCAGAAGTACTCTCCTAAGCTTTGGACATGGCTCCCATGCACAGGTTTCCTTGTGGAGACGAGATGAGTTCTGATGGGTGCCTCAGGAAAACCCCTATGCTCGTATTGGAATCAGGCTTTTGAGGACACATGCCTGTAACCCAAAGCAATGGATCCTATTATGGCCTAGGGTCCTGTCTGGTTCAACCTTCTTCTCTGGGGACATCCATCTATGGTATGAGTGGAGATCGATTTTCAGCTGGTGTCAGACAGCCCTTGTTTGTTCCGGGCGACCAACACTATTGGGATGGCCTCAGGGACTTTGGAGGTTTCTCCTAATTTGTACGATTATGGACCATGGAATGGGCAGATTTCCCATGGATTGGTAGGCACAGTCCTAATGTGTGGCTCCAGGGGCCCAGCCTGGAGGGTGTGTGGCCCAAGACTTTGAGGACAGAAGTCTGAAAACACAAACTCAACTTAGGTTTGGGGACGTAGGTATGGCAGGCCTGATCTACAAACCATGAGAAAAACTTTTCAGGATATGAAGAAAGTGCGAGTCTGAGGCGCTTGCTCAGGCTTTTGTCTCTGGATTTTGTATAAGCGATGGCCGTGGAATGTCGGGGAGTCCTCATGGACCATGGACGAATCTTCCTCTCTGAGGATTTGGCCCGATTCCCAATTGCTTTTCGTCAATCTGTGGGATGGGAGGACTCCTGTCAGTTTTGTTACCTCAGGTGTCCCACCAAAGGAGGAATTCCAAAGCAAAGCCGTGGGGAAGACTGAAGGGACAACCCGAACTATGGTTAAAAATTGGGGCCTAGGGGCATGGCAAGCCCAATATGCTATCTCTTCATCCAGCCACTGAGTGGCCTTACTTGAGGACTGGGCTCAGCCTGAGGGTCACAATGTGTGTTTGTGACCAATGAGGCCCGTGAGCATGGGCGAGGCCTCATGGGATCACTGGTTTCAACTACTCTGAACGTTGGACAGCATGCCAACCACAAGGTTTCTTGCCATGGGGAAGGAGTTCTGATTTCTGTATCACCTTCAACACTGGTCAGTGATAGGAGATAAGGTCTAGGTTCTGAAACCTGAAAACCGAGGTTGGGAAGAGATGACGACCTAAGGCCATGGCGGCTCGATGTGCTCAGTGTTCTGCCAGCTGTCTGGGAGGGGCCAGGGGGTCCAGGCTCAGGCTGTGTCAGAAAGGACATTAGTGCCCTGGTCAGCCTATGTATTTGGGGTACAGCCAAGGTCGGTGCAGGTTGATCCTCATTTGGGGTTAATGGGTAGCCCCAGAGGACAATGTTTTTCTTCTGGAGGGCAGGAAGAGTGCTGCATTGTAGTTCTGGATTGCCAAACTGGAGGGCTTGTGGGCCAGTAGTCTGACGACAAAAGTCTGAGAACACAAGCTAGGCTTAGGTTTCTGGGTGAGGCCATGGCAGGCACAATCTACAGACCTGAATTGAGATCTCGTTCATCTGAAGACAGGGCGAGGATCAGACGATCGCTCAGGTTGGAGTTTCTGTCCTTGATGGCCCCTTCATGAATGGGGGGGCATCACGAGGCCATGGGGGTTTTCCCACGATGGGAGTTGTGAGAAGCTCCAAAGTGCAGAGAGTCTTCTGCAGGACAATTGAGACCTGTTGTTTGGCTCCAGGCCAATGATTCTGAGCAGGGTTCTAAGGATGGATGGCTGGGTAGCCCACCTCGCATTCCAATTGTCTCCTAGCAACAAGACAGGTTAGATCTCCTGGATCTGTGGGGAGCAACCGAGGACGCTGAGTTGAAATGGACACCCCTGGGGATGGGTCCTAATGTGCTTTTGTGTCTATGGAGACCTTGGAATGAAGCGGTGGCACTGGGGCCCTAAAGTGTTCTCCTAAACAGAGGCTTTGACACAGCTCCAACGTGCAAGTTTCCCATGTGTACATGAGATGTTTTCTGATGGGTGAGTCAAGAAACAGCGATATGCTGCTTTTGAATTCCAGGCCTCTGAGGAGAGATGCCTGGAAACCGAAGCAATGGATCTGATTAGTGCCTAGGGTCCTGTTCTTTCCTTTTTACATCTGGGGACATCTGTCTGTGGGTCTGAGTGCAGGTAGGTGCTCAGTTGGGCTCAGATTGTCCCTGGATCAGGGACTTTGGAGGTTTATCCTATTAGAAGGGATGTGGCCATTGGAATGGGCACACACAATTCCCTTGGAGAGGCCAAGTACAGTCCTCAGGTTTGGCTCCAGGGGCCTGAGCCTGTAGATTGTGTAGGCCAGGGCTGTTTGGACAGTTGTCTGAAAACACAAACGCGGCTTATGTTTCGGGTCATAGGTATGGCAGGACTGATCTACAGACCATGAGGAGATCTCTTTGGGATTTGAAAGAAGGGCGAGTGTGAGGCTCCTGCTCAAGTTTTTGTCTCTGGATATCGTGTCACTCATGGTCGTGGTATTTCTGGGTGACTTCATGGGAAATGGACGAGTCTTACTCTCTGGTGGTTTGGCCCCGTCCAAAGAGTTCGGGGTCATTCTGTGGGCTGGAAGAAGTCCGTTTTTTGTTGTTGTTGTTGTTGTTGTTGTTGTTTTCTTTTTTAACCTCAGGTGTCCCACCAAATGAGGGATTCCAGAGCAGAGCCCTGGGGAGGGGCGACTGGACAATCAGAAATCTGGTTAAAAATTGGGGCCTAGGGACATGTCAAGCCCATTATGACATCTAATGGTCCAGCCACTAAGAGGACTTACTAGAGGACAGGACTCATGCTGAGGGTCACAATGCGTGTGTATGCCCTCGTCGCACTCAAGAATGGGCGGGGCCTCAGGGTGAATGCTCGTTTCTCCTACACTGAACGTTGGACAACGTGCCAACCACAAGGGTTCTTGCCATGGGTAAGGAGGAGTTCTGATTTCTGCATCACACTCACCCCTGGGCAGTGATTGGAGATAAGGTCTCGGTTCTGAAGCCTGAAAACTGAGGTATAGAAGAGAGGATACCTAAGGCCATGGCGGGTTTTATGTGCTCAGTGTGCGGTCAGCTTTCTGGGTGTTGGTCAGGAGGTCCGGGCTAGGGTTGTGTTCGACAGTGCATTAGTGCCCAGGTTAGACTATCTAATTCGGGTAAAGTCGAGTGCTGTGTAGGTTTATCCTCATTTAAAGTGCCTTGGCAGCTCATGAGGCACTAATTTTTTTTCTAGAGGGCAGGCAGAGTGCTGCATTGTGGGTCCGGAATTGCCAAACTTGAGGGCTTTGGGGCCAGGAGTGTGAGGACGGAAGTGTGAGAAGACAAGGTAGACTTGGGTTTCAGGGCGAGGGCACGGCAGGTACCCCTGCAGATCTGAACCAATATCTCATGCATCTGAAGTCAGGGCGAGGATCAGACGTTGGCTCAGGTTGGAGTTTCTGTGCATGACGGCCGCTTCATGAAGGGAGCGGAATCTCGAGGCCATTGAGGTTTTCCCACGTTGGGAGTTGTGGGATGCCCCCTTCAAGGATTCCTTCTGCGGGACAATTGAGACCTCTTGGACAGCTCCAGGACATCCCACATGGAATGACTCCAGAGCACCGTTCGCAGATGAATGCCTGGGAAGCCCGCCTCCCATTCCAATTGTCTCCTAGCAACAAGACAGTTTAGAGTTGATGGCTCTGCCGGAGCAACCAGGGTGGCTGAGTTGAAATGGACTTTCCTGAGGATGGGTCCTAATGTGTTTTTGTGTCCATGAGGGCCTTGGAATGGGGCGGTGGCACCGGGACCCAGAAGTACTCTCCTAAGCTTTGGACATGGCTCCCATGCACAGGTTTCCTTGTGGAGACGAGATGAGTTCTGATGGGTGCCTCAGGAAAACCCCTATGCTCGTATTGGAATCAGGCTTTTGAGGACACATGCCTGTAACCCAAAGCAATGGATCCTATTATGGCCTAGGGTCCTGTCTGGTTCAACCTTCTTCTCTGGGGACATCCATCTATGGTATGAGTGGAGATCGATTTTCAGCTGGTGTCAGACAGCCCTTGTTTGTTCCGGGCGACCAACACTATTGGGATGGCCTCAGGGACTTTGGAGGTTTCTCCTAATTTGTACGATTATGGACCATGGAATGGGCAGATTTCCCATGGATTGGTAGGCACAGTCCTAATGTGTGGCTCCAGGGGCCCAGCCTGGAGGGTGTGTGGCCCAAGACTTTGAGGACAGAAGTCTGAAAACACAAACTCAACTTAGGTTTGGGGACGTAGGTATGGCAGGCATGATCTACAAACCATGAGAAAAACTTTTCAGGATATGAAGAAAGTGCGAGTCTGAGGCGCTTGCTCAGGCTTTTGTCTCTGGATTTTGTATAAGCGATGGCCGTGGAATGTCGGGGAGTCCTCATGGACCATGGACGAATCTTCCTCTCTGAGGATTTGGCCCGATTCCCAATTGCTTTTCGTCAATCTGTGGGATGGGAGGACTCCTGTCAGTTTTCTTACCTCAGGTGTCCCACCAAAGGAGGAATTCCAAAGCAAAGCCGTGGGGAAGACTGAAGGGACAACCCGAACTATGGTTAAAAATTGGGGCCTAGGGGCATGGCAAGCCCAATATGCTATCTCTTCATCCAGCCACTGAGTGGCCTTACTTGAGGACTGGGCTCAGCCTGAGGGTCACAATGTGTGTTTGTGACCAATGAGGCCCGTGAGCATGGGCGAGGCCTCATGGGATCACTGGTTTCAACTACTCTGAACGTTGGACAGCATGCCAACCACAAGGTTTCTTGCCATGGGGAAGGAGTTCTGATTTCTGTATCACCTTCAACACTGGTCAGTGATAGGAGATAAGGTCTAGGTTCTGAAACCTGAAAACCGAGGTTGGGAAGAGATGACGACCTAAGACCATGGCGGCTCGATGTGCTCAGTGTTCTGCCAGCTGTCTGGGAGGGGCCAGGGGGTCCAGGCTCAGGCTGTGTCAGAAAGGACATTAGTGCCCTGGTCAGCCTATGTATTTGGGGTACAGCCAAGGTCGGTGCAGGTTGATCCTCATTTGGGGTTAATGGGTAGCCCCAAAGGACAATGTTTTTCTTCTGGAGGGCAGGAAGAGTGCTGCATTGTAGTTCTGGATTGCCAAACTGGAGGGCTTGTGGGCCAGTAGTCTGACGACAAAAGTCTGAGAACACAAGCTAGGCTTAGGTTTCTGGGTGAGGCCATGGCAGGCACAATCTACAGACCTGAATTGAGATCTCGTTCATCTGAGACAGGGCGAGGATCAGACGATCGCTCAGGTTGGAGTTTCTGTCCCTGATGGCCCCTTCATGAATGGGGGGGCATCACGAGGCCATGGGGGTTTTCCCACGATGGGAGTTGTGAGAAGCTCCAAAGTGCAGAGAGTCTTCTGCAGGACAATTGAGACCTGTTGTTTGGCTCCAGGCCAATGATTCTGAGCAGGGTTCTAAGGATGGATGGCTGGGTAGCCCACCTCGCATTCCAATTGTCTCCTAGCAACAAGACAGGTTAGATCTCCTGGATCTGTGGGGAGCAACCGAGGACGCTGAGTTGAAATGGACACCCCTGGGGATGGGTCCTAATGTGCTTTTGTGTCTATGGAGACCTTGGAATGAAGCGGTGGCACTGGGGCCCTAAAGTGTTCTCCTAAACAGAGGCTTTGACACAGCTCCAACGTGCAAGTTTCCCATGTGTACATGAGATGTTTTCTGATGGGTGAGTCAAGAAACAGCGATATGCTGCTTTTGAATTCCAGGCCTCTGAGGAGAGATGCCTGGAAACCGAAGCAATGGATCTGATTAGTGCCTAGGGTCCTGTTCTTTCCTTTTTACATCTGGGGACATCTGTCTATGGGTCTGAGTGCAGGTAGGTGCTCAGTTGGGCTCAGATTGTCCCTGGATCAGGGACTTTTGAGGTTTATCCTATTAGGAGGGTTGAGGCCATTGGAATTGGCACACACAATTCCCTTGGAGAGGCCAAGTATAGTCCTCAGGTTTGGCTCCATGGGCCTGAGCCTGTAGGTTGTGTAGGCCAGGGCTGTTTGGACAGTTGTCTGAAAACACAAACTCGGCTTATGTTTCTAGTCATACGTATGGCAGGACTGATCTACAGACCATGAGGAGAACTCTTCGGGATTTGAAAGAAGGGCGAGTGTGAGGCTCCTGCTCAAGTTTTTGTCTCTGGATATCGTGTCACTCATGGTCGTGGAATTTCTGGGTGACTTCATGGGAAATGGACGAGTCTTACTCTCTGGTGGTTTGGCCCCGTCCAAAGAGTTTGGGGTCATTCTGTGGGCTGGAAGAAGTCCGTTTTGTTGTTGTTGTTGTTGTTGTTGTTGTTTTCTTTTTTAACCTCATGTGTCCCACCAAATGAGGGATTCCAGAGCAGAGCCCTGGAGAGGGCCGACTGGACAATCAGAAATCTGGTTAAAAATTGGGGCCTAGGGACATGTCAAGCCCATTATGACATCTAATGGTCCAGCCACTAAGAGGACTTACTAGAGGACAGGACTCATGCTGTGGGTCACAATGCGTGTGTATGCTTTCGTCGCACTCAAGAATGGGCGGGGCCTCAGTGTGAATGCTCGTTTCTCCTACACTGAACGTTGGACAACGTGCCAACCACAAGGGTTCTTGCCATGGGTAAGGAGGAGTTCTGATTTCTGCATCACACTCACCCCTGGGCAGTGATTGGAGATAAGGTCTCGGTTCTGAAGCCTGAAAATTGAGGTACAGAAGAGAGGATACCAAAGGCCATGGCGGGTTTTATGTGCTCAGTGTGCGGTCAGCTTTCTGGGTGTGGGTCAGGAGTTCCGGGCTCAGGTTGTGTTCGACAGTGCATTAGTGCCCACGTTAGACTATATAATTTGGGTAAAGTCGAGTGCTGTGTAGGTTTATCCTCATTTAAGGTGCCTGGGCAGCTCATGAGGCACTAATTTTTTTTCTAGAGGGCAGGCAGAGTGCTGCATTGTGGGTCCTGAATTGCCAAACTTGAGGGCTTCGGGGCCAGGAGTGTGAGGACGGAAGTGTGAGAAGACAAGGTAGACTTGGGTTTCAGGGCGAGGGCACGGCAGGTACCCCCTGCAGATCTGAACCAATATCTCATGCATCTGAAGTCAGGGCGAGGATCAGACGTTGGCTCAGGTTGGAGTTTCTGTGCATGACGGCCGCTTCATGAAGGGAGCGGAATCCCGAGGCCATTGAGGTTTTCCCACGTTGGGAGTTGTGGGATGCCCCCTTCAAGGATTCCTTCTGCGGGACAATTGAGACCTGTTGGACAGCTCCAGGACATCCCACATGGAATGAATCCAGAGCACCGTTCGCGGATGGATGCCTGGGAAGCCCGCCTCCCATTCCAATTGTCTCCTAGCAACAAGACAGTTTAGAGTTGATGGCTCTGCCGGAGCAACCAGGGTGGCTGAGTTGAAATGGACTTTCCTGAGGATGGGTCCTAATGTGTTTTTGTGTCCATGAGGGCCTTGGAATGGGGCGGTGGCACCGGGACCCTGAAGTACTCTCCTAAGCTTTGGACATGGCTCCCATGCACAGGTTTCCTTGTGGAGACGATATGAGTTCTGATGGGTGCCTCAGGAAAACCCCTATGCTCGTATTGGAATCAGGCTTTTGAGGACACATGCCCGTAACCCAAAGCAATGGATCTTAATATGGCCTAGGGTCCTGTCTGGTTCAATCTTCTTCTTTAGGGACATCCAACTATGGTATGAGTGGAGGTCGATTATCAGCTGGTGTCAGACAGCCCTTGTTTTTTCCGGGCGACCTACACTATTGGGATGACCTCAGGGACTTTGGAGGCTTCTCCTAATTTGTACGATTTTGGACCATGAATGGGCAGAATTGCCATGGATTGGTAGGTACAGTCCTAATGTGTGGCTCCAGGGGCCCCAGCCTGGAGGGTTTGTGGCTCAGGACTTTGAGGACGGAAGTCTGAAAACACAAACTCAACTTAGGTTTGGGGACGTAGGTATGGCAGGCCCGATCTACAAACCATGAGAAGAACTATTCAGGATATGAAGAAAGTGCGAGTCTGAGGCGCTTGCTCAGGTTTTTGTCTCTGGATTTTGTATCAGCGATGGTACAATCTACAGACCTGAATCGACTTCTCGTGCATCTGAAGTCAGGGCGAGGATCAGTCGATCGCTCAAGTTGTTGTTTCTGTCCCTGATGGCCCCTTCACGAAGGGGGCCATCAAGAGGCCATGGGGGTTTTCCCACGATGGGATTTGTGAGAAGCTCCGAACTGCAAAGTGTCTTCTGCAGGACAATTGATTCCTGTTGATTGGCTCCAGGCCAATGATTCTGAGCAGGGTTCTAAGGATGCATGGCTGGGTAGCCCACCTCGCATTCCAATTGTCTCCTAGAAACAAGACAGGTTAGATCTGCTGGATCTGGGGGAGCAACCGAGGAGGCTGAGTTGAAATGGACTCTCCTATGGATGGGTCCTAATGTGCTTTTGTGTCTATGGAGACCTTGGAATGAAGCGGTGGCACTGGGGCCCTGAAGGGTTCTCCTAAACAGAGGCTTTGACACAGCTCCAACGTGCAAGTTTCCC
The DNA here is from genome assembly GCF_964662115.1 of Mustela nivalis. Classification (NCBI taxonomy): domain Eukaryota; kingdom Metazoa; phylum Chordata; class Mammalia; order Carnivora; family Mustelidae; genus Mustela; species Mustela nivalis. Next base: position 1,934,913 of record NW_028136531.1, on the reverse strand, counting down.
ATGTGTAGATGAGATGTTTTCTGATGGGTGAGTCAAGAAACAGCGATATGCTGCTTTTGAAATCCAGGCCTCTGAGGAGAGATGCCTGGAAACCAAAGCAATGGATATGATTAGTGCCTAGGGCCTGTTCTTTCCTTTTTACCTCTGGGGACATCTGTCTATGGGTCTGAGTACAGGTAGGTGCTCAGATGGGCTCAGATTGCTCCTGTTTTACCTGGGAAGCCACCACTAATGAGATGGATCAGGGACTTTGGAGGTTTATCCTATTAGAAGGGATGTGGCCATTGGAATGGGCACACACAATTCCCTTGCAGAGGGCAAGTACAGTCCTCAGGTTTGGCTCCAGGGGCCTGAGCCTGTAGGTTGAGTAGGCCAGGTCTGTCGCTCTCGACCCGCAAGAACGACCCGCAGACGAGGTGGGTGGCAATCTTCTTTATTCAATCTTCAGCCCCGGGACCCCGTACACCGATTATAGCCCCAAGTTATAGAACACAGTGGATAGAAAACAACCAATCACCACATAACACAACTACTATAACATCCAATCAGAAGGGATACAGATGACTTCAATCCAGATCATGCGGGGAGCTCGTGCCTACTGACGTGAGCCCTCGAAACTTATTGTTCACTCTGTTTTTGTGCTGTTCCCATGGTCCCTGGTTAATCTTATGCTAGTCCCGATACTTCAGTACAGGTTGTGCGTTGCCTGGAGCACTCCCACATAAACATTCACCTGCCCTTCTCCTCAAGCCTCGCCTAGTACGTGACTCCCAGCTTCTGCTGCATGGCTCTCCACAGCTCCCCCTTTTTTATTTATTACATGGCAGGGATCGTGCCTGTCTTAGGTTGCCAATCCTCAACACACATGCTTACCCGTCATCGGGTACTCCCCTTCACCGAGGAGCCCCTGTCTTAGGTTGCTATGGTGAGGGACCAGTCTTACCCGTCTTTGGCTACCGACCCAGCATACAGAGCCATATTCAGGGGGAGGCATCCTTTTAGGCAGCAAAGCCAGTTTTGAGACGCTTGAGGCAGCAGGGTACTAGCTATGGTGGGAGCAACCCATAATCAAGGTTGCCGTGTAGTTTTGTCACGAGCAGCCCGTTGGTGATTCCGCACAATGGCTCGCACTTTATATAATTCTGTAAGCATGAATTTCACCACACAGGGAAAGAGGCACATGAATAAAAGCATAAGTATTAACACTCCTATAATAGAGCCTATAGCATACCAAGTACGTGATAGCGAAGGAATATGAGAAAATAGCGAATTTACAAAATTGTCAGCAAGCTGAGCCACGGGCAGCTTGGCATGCGGAGCTTCTGCAATATTCAAAATCTCTTGATGTAACTGCAGCAAGTCAAGGGACACATTAGAGTTAGACCATGCCCCTTCAAGGTGGTACAACACTCGACCCCAGGAAGTTTCTGTGACATTATAGCGCTTGGGGGTGACACAGATCCAGTGGTAGTCACTATGGCATTGGATCCTAGTTCGCAATTTCAAACTTTGAATTTCGTCCCCCAGAAACTTCACAGCATCATATAAGGCATTTAGTCTGGTTTCAACCCTTTTGTCTATATCCTCTTGTGTTCCCAAGGCCAGAGAAGTATTATGTGCCAGATTATCTACAGTATCTGCAGCTTGCACTGCTTGAGTTAAAGAAATAGATGCAGTAACAGTTGTAGCAATTATTGTTTAAGAGAAACTATACCTAAGATCAACAATCCTAATTCTCGTCTAGGCCGACTAAGGGCATTCTGTACCCGATCCCACAATTCTAACCCAGGGTTAGAGTACCATGGCTTAGATATATTAACAGGAAGCATGATAAAGGGGGGTTGTCGAACTACTAATACACCATCATCTACCGAGACACCCTGAATGCAGTTAGTTAAAGTACAATTCGGACAGAGCAGGTGATATGTAGCTTTATCTTTTTTAATGGTGAGATCCTCTACTAGCAGCATAAAAGTTCTAGGCACACACGCTTGAGGGTATCTATCCTCTAGATCTTGGGCTTCCTTGTTCCAACGGGTTGCTTTTCCAAAAGCGGCTAAAAGTTTCCATATTTCCGTTTGTACTGGATACCCTCTTGGCGGAGCAAGTATAGGAGGTACCTTTGGCTTAAAAGCCTGGGTAGGTGCTCTAGATCCCCAATCTAAAAGTGTAAATCCCTCCTCAAGGGTGTAAGCAGTGGCCTTCTTTTCCACACATAACCTCCAGGGAACGTCTATTCCTTTAGATATTCCCAACTGAGCTGCACATAATGGGATATCCCGGGGAATCTTACCTATTGATGTTGCACGGCCAGCAGTTACCCCTGCTATAGTCACATCATCATATTAAACTAGTGTAAACACCCACAAGCAATGTGATCGTCTACCATTTATGGAGAAGCACATAGGATACATGTCAGAATAGCCCTTATAAGAAATATTCGCCTGTTGCGGCTGTATATGTACTGAGGAAGGGGATCCTAGTAAAACAGTATCATTAACATAGACAGGGACAGAACTCATTTCCCAACTTACAGGTTGCAGTAAAGGCGGATCAGGAACGTATGCCCAGTATACAGAGCCTTGAACCGTTAACACTTGCGTACAAATGAACAGTAATGACAGGTACAAGTCCAAAAGAGAAAATTGCGCTTTAGACTGAGTCATTTGAGGAAGGAGTCGAGGCTTGGTGATCTTCTGCCTCGGCGGCAGTTGGGTCGGTTCCAGGTCCCCGGGGGCAGGCTGCAGGATGATCATCATCACTGTCATCCACAGTAGCAGCATCTTCCACAGGTTCCACGGCCACCAGCCTGGTGAGACGTTCCGGCACCCAGAGCGGGACAGGTGCATCCTGTGGAAAAACACAAAGGGAACCTCGGTGCCACCGGAGCACCGGGTCAGGGCCCTTCCATGAACCAGTAAGGACATCCTTCCACTTCACCATAGATTGTTGCGTTTTCTGTTGGCCCCAATGGCGCTCTGCGGCTGAAACGCCGTCTTTGTCAAGTGTGAGAAAATTTAAAATAAAAGTGGTCAAGTTGGTAAGGTCTGTAGGCGTGTGATGCTCCTCTCCAATTCCCCCTTTTTGTATTTTTTGCAAGGTAGTTTTAAAGGTCAGGTGAGTGCGCTCTATGAGACCCTGGCCTCGAGGGTTATAAGGAATGCCTGTAACATGGTGAATATCATAACAGGCTAGAAAGTTTGAAAAGCTTTTAGAAGTATAAGCAGGAGCATTGTCTGTCTTTAATTGTTTAGGCACTCCCCAGCAGGCAAAGCTGCGCAGGCAATGAGATATCACGTTTTTAACATTTTCTCCTCGCAGGGGGGTTGCGCTAACGACCCCTGAGCAGGTATCCACACTCACATGAACGCATTTTTGTTGCCCAAAAGAAGGTATATGTGTTACATCCATTTGCCACAGATGGTTGGGCAATAGTCCCTTAGGATTTACCCCGAAGGAGGGCATGGGCAAGTGTACCACACAATTGCCACAAGACTTTACGATATCTCGTGCGTCAGCTCTGGAGATATGAAAGCGTGCCTTTAATGTTTGGGCATTCACATGCCATTTATCATGATATCTTTTAGCATCTTCTAGAGCATTACAAACATAAAAGCGCGCAGCTGAATCAGCCATTCGGTTTCCCTCAGCCATAGGTCCTGGAAGGTCTGAATGTGCTCTAAGATGTCCAATATAAAAAGGGGCACCACGGGAGAGTATAAGGTGTTGCAATTCTGCCAGCAGGGAGGAAATTTCTGACTGGCTGGCTGAAATAATAGCAGTTTCTATAGACCTGGTGGCTGCAACTGCATATTTGCTATCTGAGATAATATTAAAGGGTTGATTTAGAAACCTTTGTAAAACACACATAATCACCAACAATTCTGTTCTCTGGGCTGAAGTCGAGGGCACAACAACAGGAATTATTTTTCCTTCCACCACATAAGCGCCAGTTCCTGCTTTACTGCCATCTGTAAATACTGTGAGGGCCCCGATTAATGGCTCCAATCGACAGGATTTAGGCCAAATAAGGGGTGTATTTTTATAAAACTCAATGAGAGGGTGTGAGGGATAATGATTATTAAATATAACAGGATAAGCAACTGTCAGGATGGCCCAATCGTCATTTTCATGCGTTAAAATGCTTATTTGGGTTTTATCATAAGGGATTATGCAAACATCGGGCAGTTTCCCTAGGGCCTGTATGCTGGCTTTAAAGGCTTTATTTGCCACTGTAGCTACAGCTGTAGCATACGGGGTGATGACACGGCTAAGATTATGGGGTAGATAAATCCATAGTAGGGGTCCTCCTTGCCATAAGGCCCCCGTGGGTGATCCAGGGGATGGAATAATTATGACACTTATAGGCTTTTCCGGGTCACATCTATCTGCTGCTGTTAAAGCTAGCCTGCTTTCAACTAACTGTAATGATTCAATAGCAGCTGGAGTGAGTACTCTTGGGGAGTCTAATGCAGGGTCCCCAGGCAGAATATCGAATAAAGGTTTCAGCTCTGCAGTAGTAATTTTTATGTATGGTCGAATCCAGTTAATGTCCCCTAAAAGTTTTTGGAAATCATTCAATGTATGCAAGTGATCTCTACGGATTTGAATTAGCTGAGGCTTTACTGACGTTTTAGAGAGCTGCATACCAAGGTAATTTTGTAGGCCGCCTGCTTGGATTTTTTCAGGGGATATAGTTAGACCCCATTTTGCTAACTGTTCCTGTAGGAAGGTTAGAGCTGAAGGAAGAGACCTCTCATTTGGCCCACAAATCAAGATATCATCCATATAATGATAACAAAGCAGGTCTGGAAATGCTTTTCGGAAAGGCTCTAGGGCTTGGCTTACATACAACTGACACAAGGTGGGGCTATTGGCCATCCCCTGAGGAAGTACTTTCCATTCATACCTTTGATCTGGCTCAGCATGATTAATTGATGGCAGAGTAAATGCAAAGTGCTCTATATCTGCAGGGTGTAGTGGAATGGAAAAGAAACAGTCTTTGATGTCAATTACAATAGAAGGCCAGTTTCTTGGCAACGCCCTCACGACTGGGAGCCCTAACTGAATGGGTCCCATGACCTGCATTTGATCATTAATCTGTCGTAGGTCATGTAGCAATCGCCAGTTGCCTGATTTCTTTCTTATTACAAATATGGGTGTATTCCATGGGGATGTGGATTTTTGAATATGTCCTGCTTTGAATTGTTCTTGAACTAGCTCTTTTGCCACTTGTAATTTTTCTTTTGTTAAAGGCCACTGAGGCACCCAGCGCGGCTCTGGTGTTTTCCAAGTTATGCGAATTGCCTCAGTGGCCGCTAGGAAAAAACCTGACCCCCCATAGAAGGCGGATTGGGATCTCCCTGGCCCTTGGTCCCAAGCCCTTGGCCAGGCTTATATTCCATGTTTCTCATCATGCTTTTGGAGGCCTCACTATATAACTTTTCTGTAGTAAGTTTGATATTCATTTGCTCCAGCACATCGCGCCCCCACAAAGAAACAGGGGTGGAACAGACATATGGTTGGAAAATGCCTTTATGTCCTTCCTCATCCTCCCAGTCCAAAGATGCAGCACTAATATCAGGACTGGTAGCTATCCCTAGTCCCCGGAGGGTCTGGCTGGCTTTAACTAGAGCCCAGGCTTTAGGCCAATCTAGACAATTTATAATGCTTTTGTCTGCTCCTGTATCTAGAAGTCCCCAGAATAGTTTACCTCTAATCTTTAATTTAAGCATAGGTCTCTCTTTCATGCTCATAGTAAGGCATGCGAGGGAGGATCCCGTGGATCCGAAACCTCCTTTTCTAGTCTGGCCTGTAGAGGGATATTTTTCATGATTACTAGGCAAAATCAAAAGCTGTGCAATTCTGTCCCCTGGATTTATAATATTAATTCCCTTAGGAGATGATAGCAGAATTTTAACTTCCCCTTCAAAATCAGGATCAATCACTCCCGGATGGACCTGAAGCCCTCGTAAAGTACAAGAACTTCTGCCAAGAAGGAGTCCCACCGTTCCTTTTGGAGGCCCTCCAGACAGGTCAGATGGCACAGCCTGCACCCCCATCTCAGGTGTGAAGACCATTCGGGTGGTGGCACAGACGTCAAGTCCGGCGGAGCCTGTTGTGGCTCCCCGGGGCCCTGCAGGAATTGACTCCCCTGATTGGTGGGTGGGTACAGCCATCGTGGCTTGACTGGCAGGGACATCGCCACCCCGTACATTTGATTCGGGCCCCGGGGGCTGGGGCCCTGCCCCTCGTTTTTTGGACTCCCCCAATTATTAGGTGGTAACGGATTTCCTTGTATATCCGCCACAGATCGACATTCTTGTGCCCAATGATTTCCTTTTCTACATCGTGGACACAGTTGAGGTTTTTTCCTTACCGGCTTATTCGGGGAGGCTTTTCCAAATGGAACTCCTCTTTGGGGGCAGTCTCTTTTTAGATGGCCCTCCTGTCTGCAATGGAAACATTTCCGGGGGTGGGCTCCTTGCTGTCCTTGCATAGCCTGAGCGAAGGCTGCAGCCATAACCTGCCCCTGAATTACTGGCCCTGTAATGTCTCTGCAGACCTTGATATAGGCGGAAAGATCTTTAGCCCTCCATGGCCTAATGGCTTCACGGCACCATTTATTAGCATTTTCATAGGCTAATTGTTTAATTAAAGGCATAGCAGAGTCAGTATCTCCAAACATCCTGCCCGCAACCTGCATCAGCCTGTCCACAAAATCAGCATAGGGCTCATTTGGCCCCTGTACTACTCTAGACAGTTGTCCTTGCAAATCATTTACACCCCTCAATGTTTTCCAGGCCCTAAAGGCCGCTGTAGCAATCTGTTGAAATACGGAAGGGGGGTAGGGGGCCTGTACCTGAGCCTCGAGATATGGTCCAGTGCCTGTCAGCATTTCTGAGTTCCACTGGGGATTTCCCGTAGCTGCATTTCTCCGCGCTGTATCCTGGCAATTATCCTGATTTTGAATTTTCCATTCCAGATATTGCCCTCCGCTCAAAACTGCTCTAGCTAAATTGCTCCAATCCTCAGGAGTGAGGGTGAGCGCTCCCAGCGATTCCACAAGGGAGACAGTAAAGGCTGCCTGGGGTCCGTAGGCACTAACTGCTTCCTTAAGTTGTTTCACCAGTTTAAAATCTAGCGGCTGATGATATCTCTGCTGATTTTGATCTTCCAGTACTGGGAAAAACCCTTTTCCTGGACCTAAGACCTCTCTCCAGTTTGCCGCGGTGCAGTCTGAGCAATGGCAGACTTTTGCACAGCCTGACCGATATGGTGGGGGCCATTCATAAGGTGGCGCCGTGGGGCTGGAATGAGGAGTCGGCGCACGGTCTATTTCTGCTTCTGGTTGTTTCACAGCTATGGGTTTTGCCTCTGTTGGTAAGCCTAAAGCCTCTGGATTCTTTTTCTCCTTACCCCCTTTTTGATTTTGAGTTAGTTCATCTGGAAGTCCCTCTGAACTCTCACTATCTGCCTCAGAGCCCTGGGAGGAGCCCTTATAGGATTCCTCCTTTAATTGTTCTAATATTTTCCCTCCTTGCTGAATCACCTGTTTTAGCCGCTCCCGAGATGACTGCAAACATACTTTCACAAGGGACCACACGGCAAGAGTGCCAGAGTTCACGGTGGGGTTCTGCCTTAAATCCTCTCCTAGATGTTCCCACTGAGGCACATTCAGAAGTCCCTCCTCTATAAACCAAGGGGTGATTTCTCCTACTTCCTTTAAAAAGGCACGAGCTGTTTTTGATTTTAAAGGCGTGCCATTTGCTTTGAGAATGTCCTTTAAAGGACCTTCCATCCTATATCTAGTAAGCTCGTTTCCCATTCTGGAAATCTTTTGCTATCCCGGTCTCCGTGAACTTTTAAAACTACAGCTATACTCGTCCAGAGACCTGTCCTGTCCGTAGACAGAGATGGTGGCCAACTTCCCCTTTCGTTGCTCTTACCCCAATCCTCGTTCTGCGCTCGGCGTCGGGTCCCGGTTTTTCGGCACCAGATGTCGCTCTCGACCCGCAAGAACGACCCGCAGACGAGGTGGGTGGCAAACTTCTTTATTCAATCTTCAGCCCCGGGACCCCGTACACCGATTATAGCCCCAAGTTATAGAACACAGTGGATAGAAAGCAACCAATCACCACATAACACAACTACTATAACATCCAATCAGAAGGGATACAGATGACTTCAATCCAGATCATGCGGGGAGCTCGTGCCTACTGACGTGAGCCCCCGAAACTTATTGTTCACTCTGTTTTTGTGCCGTTCCCATGGTCCCTGGTTAATCTTATACTAGTCCCGATACTTCAGTACAGGTTGTGTGTTGCCTGGAGCGCTCCCACATAAACATTCACCTGCCCTTCTCCTCAAGCCTCGCCTAGTATGTGACTCCCAGCTTCTGCTGCATGGCTCTCCACAAGGTCTGTTTGGACAGTTGTCTGAAAACACAAACTTGGCTTATGTTTCAGGTCATAGGTATGGCAGGACTTATCTACAGACCATGAGGAGAACTTTTCGGGATTTGAGAAAAGGGCGAGTGTGAGGCTCTTGCTCAAGTTTTTGTCTCTGGATATCGTGTCACTCATTGTCGTGAAATATCTGGGTGACTTCATGGGAAATGGACGAGTCTTACTCCCTGGTGGTTTGGCCCAGTCCAAAGCGTTTGGCGTCACTCTGTGGGAAGGAAGAAGTCCGTCTTTTTTTTTTTTTTTTGATGTTGTTTTTGTTTAACCTCAGGGGTCCCACCAAATGAGGGACTCCAGAGGAGAGCCCTGGGGGGGTGACTGGACAATCAGAAATCTGGTTAAAAATTGGGGCCTAGGGACATATCAAGCCCATTATGACATCTAATGGTCCAGTAACTGAGAGGACTTACTAGAGGACAGGACTCATGCTGAGGGTCACCATGCGTGTTTATGCCCTTGTCGCACTCAAGAATGGGCGGGGCCTCAGGGTGAATGCTGGTTTCTCCTACACTGAACGTTGGACGACGTGCCAACCACAAGGTTTCTTACCATGGGTAAGGAGGAGTTCTGATTTCTGCATCACACTCACCACTGGGCAGTGATTGGAGATAATGTCTCGGTTCTGAGGCCTGAAAACTGAGGTAGGGAAGAGAGGATAACTAAGGCCATGGCGGGTTTTATGTGCTCAGTGTGCGGTCTGCTTTCCGGGTGTTGGTCAGGAGGTCCGAATCAGGTTGTGTTCGACAGTGCATTAGTGCCCAGGTTAAACTATATAATTTGGGTAAAGTCGAGTGCTGTGTAGGATTATCCTCATTTAAGGTGCCTGGGCAGCTCATGAGGCACTAATTTTTTTTCTAGAGGGCAGGCAGAGTGCTGCATTGTGGGTCCGGAATTGCCAAACTTGAGGGCTTCTGGGACAGGAGTGTGAGGACGGAAGTGTGAGAAGACAAGGCAGACTTGGGTTTCAGGGCGAGGGCACGGCAGGTACCCCCTGCAGATCTGAACCAATACTCATGCATCTGAAGTCAGGGCGAGGATCAGACGTTGGCTCAGGTTGGAGTTTCCGTGCATGACGGCCGCTTCATGAAGGGAGCGGAATCTCGAGGCCATTGAGGTTTTCCCACGTTGGGAGTTGTGGGATGCCCCCTTCAAGGATTCCTTCTGCGCGACAATTGAGACCTGTTGGACAGCTCCAGGACATCCCATATGGAATGACTCCAGAGCACCGTTCGAGGATGGATGCCTGGGAAGCCCGCCTCGCATTCCAATTGTCTCCTAGCAACAAGACAGTTTAGATCTGATGGCTCTACGGGAGCAACCGGGGTGGCTGAGTTGAAATGGACTTTCCTGAGGATGGGTCCTAATGTGTTTTTGTGTCCATGAGGGCCTTGGAATGGGGTGGTGGCACCGCGACCCTGAAGAACCCTATGCTTTGGACATGGCTCCCATGCACAGGTTTCCTTGTGGAGACGAGATGAGTTCTGCTGGGTGCCTCAGCAAAACCCCTATGCTCGTATTGGAATCAGTCTTTTGAGGAGACATGCCTGTAAACCAAGGCAATGGATCCTATTATGGCCTAGGGTCCTGTCTGTTTCAATCTTCTTCTCTGGGTACATCCATTTATGGTATGAGTGGAGGTAGATTATCAGCTGGTGTCAGAAAGCCCTTGTTTGTTCCGGGCGACCTATACTATTGGGATGGCCTCAGGGACTTTGGAGGTTTCTCCTAATTTGTACGATTTTGGACAATGGAATGGGCAGAATTCCCATGGATTGGTTGGCACAGTCCTAATGTGTGGCTCCAGGGGCCCCAGCCTGGAGGGTGTGGAACACAGGACTTTGAGGACAGAAGTCTGAAAACACTAACTCAGCTTACGTTGGGGACTTAGGTATGGCAGGCCCGATCTACAAACCATGAGAAGAACTCTTCCGGATATGAAGAAAGTGCGAGTCTGAGGCGCTTGCTCAGGTTTTTGTATCTGGATTTTGTATCAGCGATGGCACAATCTACAGACCTGAATCGAGATCTCGTGCATCTGAAGTCAGGGCGAGGATCAGACTATCGCTCAAGTTGGTGTTTCTCTCCATGATGGCCCCTTCACGAAGTGCGGCATCACGAGGCCATGGGGGTTTTCCCACGATGGGATTTGTGAGAAGCTCCAAACTGCAAAGTGTCTTCTGCAGGACAATTGAGACCTGTTGTTTGGCTCCAGGCCAATGAATCTGAGCAGGGTTCTAAGGATGTATGGCTGGGTAGCCACCTCGCATTCCAATTGTCTCCTAGAAACAAGACAGGTTAGATCTGCTGGATCTGGGGGAGCAACGGAGGACGCTGAGTTGAAATGGACTCTCCTATGGATGGGTCCTATGTGTTTTTGTGTCCATGAGGGCCTTGGAATGGGGTGGTGGCACCGGGACCCTGAAGAACCCTATGCTTTGGACATGGCTCCCATGCACAGGTTTCCTTGTGGAGACGAGATGAGTTCTGCTGGGTGCCTCAGCAAAACCCCTATGCTCGTATTGGAATCAGTCTTTTGAGGAGACATGCCTGTAAACCAAGGCAATGGATCCTATTATGGCCTAGGGTCCTGTCTGGTTCAATCTTCTTCTCTGGGTACATCCATTTATGGTATGAGTGGAGGTAGATTATCAGCTGGTGTCAGAAAGCCCTTGTTTGTTCCGGGCGACCTACACTATTGGGATGGCCTCAGGGACTTTGGAGGTTTCTCCTAATTTGTACGATTTTGGAAAATGGAATGGGCAAAATTCCCATGGATTGGTAGGCACAGTCCTAATGTGTGGCTCCAGGGGCCACTGGGTGGCACTGGGGCCCTGAAGGGTTCTCCTAAACATAGGCTTTGACACAGCTCCAACGTGCAAGTTTCCCATGTGTAGATGAGATGTTTTCTGATGGGTGAGTCAAGAAACAGCCATATGCTGGTTTTGAATTCCAGGCCTCTGAGGAGAGATGCCTGGAAACCAAAGCAATGTATATGAATAGTGCCTAGGGGCCTGTTCTTTCCTTTTTACCTCTGGGGACATCTGTCTATGGGTCTGAGTACAGGTAGGTGCTCAGATGGGCTCAGATTGCCCCTGTTTTACCTGGGAAGCCACCACTAATGAGATGGATCAGCGACTTTGGAGGTTTATCCTATTAGAAGGCATGTGGCCATTGGAATGGGCACACACAATTCCCTTGGAGAGGGCAAGTACAGTCCTCAGGTTTGGCTCCAGGGCCCTGAGCCTGTAGGTTGTGTAGGCCAGGGCTGTTTGGACAGTTGTCTGAAAACACAAACTTGGCTTATGTTTCAGGTCATAGGTATGGCAGGACTTATCTACAGACCATGAGGAGAACTTTTCAGGATTTGAGAAAAGGGCGAGTGTGAGGCTCTTGCTCAAGTTTTTGTCTCTGGATATCGTGTCAATCATGGTCGTGAAATTTCTGGGTGACTTCATGGGAAATGGATGAGTCTTACTCCCTGGTGGTTTGGCCCAGTCCAAAGCGTTTGGGGTCACTCTGTGGGATGGAAGTAGTCCGGTTTTTTTTTTTTTTTGATGTTCTTTTCTATTTTAACCTCAGGTGTCCCACCAAATGAGGGATTCCAGAGTAGAGCCCTGGGAGGGGGTGACTGGACAATCCGAAATCTTTTTAAAAATTGGGACATATCAAGCCCATTATGACATCTAATGGTCCAGTAACTGAGAGGAATTACTAGAGGACAGGACTCATGCTGAGGGTCACCATGCGTGTTTATGACCTTGTCGCACTCCAGAATGGGCTGGGCCTCAGGGTGAATGCTTGTTTCTCCTACACTGAACGTTGGACGACGTGCCAACCACAAGGTTTCTACCATGATAAAGAGGTGTTCTGATTTCAGCATCACACTCACCCCTGGGCAGTGATTGGAGATAATGTCTCGGTTCTGAGGCCTGAAAACTGAGGTAGGGAAGAGATGATGACCTAAGGCCATGGCGGGTCTTATGTGCTCAGTGTGCGGTCTGCTTTCCCGGGTGTTGGTCAGGAGGTCCGGGCTCAGGTCGTGTCCGACAGTGCATTAGTGCCCAGGTTAGACTATCTAATTTGGGTGAAGTCGAGTGCTGTGGATGTTTATCCTCATTTAAGGTGCCTGGGCAGCTCATGAGGCACTAATTTTTTTCTAGAGGGCAGGTAGCGTGCTGCATTGTGGGTCCGGAATTGCCAAACTTGAGGGCTTCGGGGCCAGGAGGGTGAGGACGGAAGTCTGAGAACACAAGCTAGACTTGGGTTTCAGGGCGAGGGCACGGCAGGTACCCCCTGCAGATCTGAACCAATACTCATGCATCTGAAGTCAGGGCGAGGATCAGACGTTGGCTCAGGTTGGAGTTTCCGTGCATGACGGCCGCTTCATGAAGGGAGCGGAATCTCGAGGCCATTGAGGTTTTACCACGTTTGGAGTTGTGGGATGCCCCCTTCAAGGATTCCTTCTGCGTGACAATTGAGATCTGTTGGACAGCTCCAGGACATCCCACATGGAATGACTCCAGAGCACCGTTCGAGGATGGATGCCTGGGAAGCCCGCTTCGCATTCCAATTGTCTCCTAGCAACAAGACAGTTTAGATCTGATGGCTCTGCGGGAGCATTCGGGGTGGCTGAGTTGAAATGGACTTTCCTGAGGATGGGTCCTAATGTGTTTTTGTGTCCATGAGGGCCTTGGAATGGGGTGGTGGCACCGGAACCCTGAAATACCCTATGCTTTGGACATGGCTCCCATGCACAGGTTTCCTTGTGGAGACGAGATGAGTTCTGCTGGGTGCCTCAGCAAAAACCCTATGCTCGTATTGGAATCAGGCTTTGAGGAGACATGCCTGTAATCCAAGGCAATGGATCCTATTATGGAATCAGGCTTTTGAGGAGACATGCCTGTAAACCAAGGCAATGGATCCTATTATGGCCTAGAGTCCTGTCTGGTTCGATCTTCTCCTCTGGGGACATCCATAGATGTTATGAGTGGAGGTAAATTATCAGCTGGTGTCAGAAAGCCCTTGTTTGTTCCGGGCGACCTACACTATTGGGATGGCCTCAGGGACTTTGGAGGTTTTTCCTAATTTGTACGATTTTGGACAATGGAATGGGCAGAATTCCCATGGATTGGTAGGCACAGTCCTAATGTGCGGCTCCAGGGGGCCCAGCCTGGAGGGTGTGTGGCCCAAGACTTTGAGGACAGAAGTCTGAAAACACAAACTCAGCTTAGGTTTGGGGACGTAGGTATGGCAGGCCCGATCTACAAACCATGAGAAGAACTCTTTAGGATATGAAGAAAGTGCGAGTCTGAGGCGCTTGCTCAGGTTTGTGTCTCTGGATTTTGTATCAGCGATGGCACAATCTACAGACCTGAATCGAGATCTCGTGCATCTGAAGTCAGGGCGAGGATCAGACGATCCCTCAAGTTGGTGTTTCTGTCCCTGATGGCCCCTTCACGAAGGGGTGGCATTACGAGGCCATGGGGGTTTTCCCACGAAGGGATTTGTGAGAAGCTCCAAACTGCAAAGTTTCTTCAGCAGGACAATTGAGACCTGTTTGTTTGGCTCCAGGCCAATGATTCTGAGCAGGGTTCTAAGGATGCATGGCTGGGTAGCCCATCTCAAATTCCAATAGTCTCCTAGAAAAAAGACAGTTTAGATCTGCTGGATCTGGGGAGCAACCGAGGAGGCTGAGTTGAAATGGACTTTCCTATGGATGGGTCCTAATGTGCTTTTAAGTGTATGGACACCTTGGAATGAAGAGGTGGCTCCGGGGCTCTGAAGGGTTCTTCTAAACAGAGGCTTTGAAACAGCTCCAACGTGCAAGTTTCCCATGTGTAGATGAGATGTTTTCTGATGGGTAAGTCAAGAAACAGCCATATGCTGGTTTTGAAATCCAGGCCTCTGAGGAGAGATGCCTAGAAACCAAATCAATGGATGATTAGTGCCTAGGGGCCTGTTCTTTCCTTTTTTCCTCTGGGGACATCTGTCTTTGGGTCTGAGTACAGGTAGGTGCTCAGATGGGCTCAGATTGCCCCTGTTTTACCTGGGAAGCCACCACTAATGAGATGGATCAGGGACTTTGGAGGTTTATCCTATTAGAAGGGATGTGGCCATTGGAATGGGCACACACAATTCCCTTGGAGAGGCCAAGTACAGTCCTCAGGTTTGGCTCCAGGGGCCTGAGCCTGCAGGTTGTGTAGGCCAGGGCTGTTTGGACAGTTGTCTGAAAACACAAACTTGGCTTATGTTTCAGGTCATAGGTATGGCAGGACTGATCTACAGACCATGAGGAGAACTTTTCGGGATTTGAGAAAAGGGCGAGTGTGAGGCTCCTGCTCAAGTTTTTGTCTCTGATATCGTGTCACTCATGGTCGTGAAATTTCTGGGTGACTTCATGGGAATGGACGAGTCTTACTCCCTGGTTGTTTGGCCCAGTTCAAAGCGTTTGGGGTCACTCTGTGGGATGGAAGAAGTCCGTTTTTTTTTTTTTTTTTGATGTTGTTTTCTTTTTAACCTCAGGTGTCCCACCAAATGAGGGATTCCAGAGTAGATCTCTGGGGGTTGGTGACTGGACAGTCAGAAATCTGGTTAAAAATTGGGGCCTAGGGACATATCAAGCCCATTATGACATCTAATGGTCCAATCACTGAGAGGACTTACTAGAGGACAGGACTCATGCTGAGGGTCACAATGCGTGTTTATGCACTTGTCGCACTCAAGAATGGGCGGTGCCTCAGGGTGAATGCTGGTTTCTCCTACACTGAATGTTGGACGACATGCCAACCAGAAGGTTTCTTACTATGGGTAAGGAGGTGTTCTGATTTCTGCATCATACTCACCCCTGGGCAGTGATTGGAGATAATTTCTCGGTTCTGAGGCCTGAAAACTGAGGTAGGGAAGAGATGATGACCTAAGGCCATGGCGGGTCTTATGTGCTCAGTGTGCGGTCTGCTTTCCGGGTGTTGGTCAGGAGGTCCGGGCTCAGGTTGTGTCCGACAGTGCATTAGTGCCCAGGTTAGACTATCTAATTTGGGTGAAGTCGAGTGCTGTGGATGTTTATCCTCATTTAAGGTGCCTGGGCAGCTCATGAGGCAATAATTTTTTTCTAGAGGGCAGGCAGAGTGCTGCATTGTGGGTCCGGAATTGCCAAACTTGAGAGCTTCGGGGCCAGGAGTGTGAGGACGGAAGTGTGAGAAGACAAGGTAGTTTGGGTTTCAGGGCGAGGGCATGGCAGGTACCCCCTGCATTCTAAACCAATACTCATGCATCTGAAGTCAGGGCGAGGATCAGACGTTGGCTCAGGTTGGAGTTTCCGTGCATGACGGCCGTTCATGAAGGGAGCGGAATCTCGAGGCCATTGAGGTTTTCGCACGTTGGGAGTTGTGGGATGCCCCCTTCAAGGATTCCTTCTGCGGGACAATTGAGACCAGTTGGACAGCTCCAGGACATGGCATATGGAATGACTCCAGAGCACCATTCGAATTTGGAGCCTGGGAAGCCAGCCTCACATTCCAATTGTCTTCTAGCAACAAGACAGTTTATATCTGATGGCTCTGCGGGAGCAACCGGGGTGGCTGAGTTGAAATGGACTTTCCTGAGGATGGGTCCTAATGTGTTTTTGTGTCCATGAGGGCCTTGGAATGGGGCGGTGGCACCGGGACCCTGAAGCTTTTGACATAGCTCCCATGCACAGTTTCCTTGTGGAGACGAGATTTGTTCTGATGGGTGCCTCAGGAAACCCACTATGCTTGCCTTCGAATCCAGGCATTTGAGGAGACATGCCAGTAATCCAAAGCAATGGATCCGATTTTGGCCTAGAGTCCTGTCTGTTTCCATCTCCTTCTCTGGGGACATCCATCTATGGTATGAGTGGAGGTAGATTCTCAGCTGGTGTCAGACCGCCCTCGTTGTCCCGGGAGACCTACACTATAGGGATGGCCTCGGGGACTTTGGAGGGTTCTCCTAATTTGTACGATTTTGGACAATGGAATGGGCAGAATTCCTATTCATTGGGTAGGCACAGTCCAAATGGGTGGCTTCAGGGTACCCAGCATGGATGGTGTATGGCCCAGGACTTTGAGGACAGAAGTCTGAAAACACAAACTCAGCTTAGGTTTGGGGACATAGGTATGGCAGGCCCAATCTACAAACCATGAGAAGAACTCTTCAGGATATGAAGAAAGAGCGCGTCTGAGGCGCTTGCTCAGGCTTTGTGTCTGGATTTTGTATCAACGATGGCCGTGGAATGTGGGGAGGCCTCATGGGCCATGGACGAATCTTCCTCTCTGTGGATTTGGCCCAGTCCCAATTGTTTTTCGTCAATCTGTGGGATGGGAGGTCTCCTTTCAGGTTTGTTACCTCAGGTGTCCCAACCAAAGAGGAATTCCAAAGCAGAGCCCTGGGGAAGAGTGAAGGGACAACCCAAATATGGTTAAAAATTGGGGCCTAGGGGCATGACAGGCCAAATATGCTGTCTCTTAATCGAGCCACTGAGAGGCCTGGGTTTAGGCTGAGGGTCACAATGTGTGTTTGTGACCAATGTGACCTGCGAGCATGGGCGGGGCCTCATGGGCCACACTGGTTTCAACTACACTGAACTTTGGACAACATGCCAATCATAAGGATTCTTGCCATGGGGAAGGAGTTCTGATTTCTGCATCATTTTCAATCCTGGGCCTTAGTAGGAGATAAGGTCTAGGTTCTGAAGCCTGAAAAGCAATTGGGAAGAGATGACGACCTAAGGCCATGGCAGGTCTGTTGTGCTCAGTGTGCAGTCAGCTGCCTGGGTGTTGGTCAGGAAGTTCGGGCTCAGCTTGTGTCACACAGTGCATTTGTGCCCACGTTAGAGTATATAATTTGGGTACAGTCGAGTGCCGTGTAGGTTGATCCTGATTTGAGGTGCCTGGGCAGCTGATTAGGCAAGATATTTTTGTTAGAGGGCAGGCAGAGTGCTGCATTGTGGTTCGGGAATTGCCAAACTTGAGGGCTTCTGGGCCAGTAGTGTGAGGACAGAAGTCTGAGACCACAAGCTAGACTTGGGCTTCAGGCCGAGAGCAAGGCAGGTACCCCCTGCACATCTGAAGCAATATCTCATGCATGTGAAGTCACGGCGAGGATCAGACTTTGGCTCAGGTTGTAGTTTCTGTGCATTTCTGACCCTTCATGAACGGAGTGGAATCTCAAGGCCATGGAGGTTTTCCCACGTTGGGAGGTGTGGATGCCCTCTACAAGGATTTCTTCTGCAGAACAATTGAGACCTGTTGGGCAGCTCCAAACCATTCCATATGGAATGACTCCAGCACCATTTGAGGATGGATGCCAGGGTAGCCCCCCTCGCATTCCAATTGTCTCCTAGCAACAAGACAGTTGAGATCGGATGGCTCTGCGGAGCAACTGGGGTGGCTGAGTAGAAATCGACTTCCTGAGCATGGAGCCTAATATGTGTTTATTTCCAAGAGGACCTTGGGATGGGGCGGTACCACCGGGACTCTGAAATATTCTCCTAAGATTTTGACATAGGTCCCATGCACAAGTTTCCTCGTTGAGATGAGATTTTTCTGATGGGTGCCTCAGTAAACCCCCTATGCTGGTATTGGAATCCAGGATTTTGAGGAGACATGCCTTTAAACCAAAGCAATGGATCCGATTATCCCTAGGGTCCTGTCTGGTATCATATCCTTCTCTGGGGACATCCATCTGTGGTATGAGTGGACGTAGATGCTCAGCTGGTGTCAGACCGCCTTTGTTGTCCACTCAGACCGAAATATTGGTATGGCCTCGGAGACTTTGGAGGGTTCTCCTAATTTGTAAGATTTTGGACCATGGAATGGGCAGAATTCCCATGCATGGGGTAGGCACAGTCCTAATGTGTGGCCCAGGAATTTGAGGACAGAAGTCTGAAAACACAAACTAGCTTAGGTTTGGGGACGTAGGTATGGCAGGCCCAATCTACAAACCATGAGAAGAACTTTTCAGGATATTTAGAAAGAGCGAGTCTGAGGCTCTTGCTCAGGCTTTGGTCTCTGGATTATATGTCAACAATGGCCGTGGAATGTGGGGAGGCCTCATGGGCCATGGACGAATCTTCCTCTCTGTGGATTTGGCCCGATCCCAATTGTTTTTCGTCAATCTGTGGGATGCGAGGACTCCTTTCAGGTTTTTTACCTCAGGTGTCCCAACCAAAGAGGAATTCCAAATCAGAGACCTGGGGAAGAGTGAAGGGACAACCCAAACTATGGTTAAAATTTGGGGACTACGGGCATGGCAGGCCCCATTGGCTGTCTCTTCATCCAGCCACTGAGAGGTCGTACTTGAGGACTGGGCTCAGGCTGAGGGTCACAATGTGTGTTTGTGACCAATGTGGCCCGGGAGCATGGGCGGGGCCTCATGGGCCACACTGGTTTCAACTACACTGAACTTTGGTCAACATGCCAATCATAAGGATTCTTGCCATGGGGAAGGAGTTCTGATTTCTGCATCATTTTCAACCCTGGGCAGTGGTTGGAGATAAGGTCAAGTTTGGAAGCCTGAAAAACGCAGTTGGGAAGAGATGATGACCTAAGGCCATGGTGGGTCTGATGTGCTCAGTGTGCGGTCAGCTGCATGGTTATTGGTCAGGAGGTTCGGGCTCAGGTTGTGTCACACAGTGCATTTGTGCCCACGTTAGACTATGTAATTTGGGTACAGTCGAGTGCCGTGTAGGTTTGTCCTCATTTGAGGTGCCTGGGCAGCTCATTAGGCAAGATATGTTTTCTAGAGGGCCGGCTGAGTGCTGCATTGTGGGTCCGGAATTGCCAAACTTGAGGGCTTCTGGGCCAGGAGTGTGAGGACAGAAGTCTGAGAACACAAGCTAGACTTGGGCTTCAGGCCGAGGGTAAGGCAGGTACCCCCTGCACATCTGGACCAATATTTCATTCATCTGAAGTCAAGGCAAGGATCAGACGTTGGCTCAGGTAGTAGTTTCTATGCATGACTGTCCCTTATTGAACGGAGGAATCTCAAGGCCATGGAGGTTTTGCCACGTTGGGAGTTGTGGAATGCCCCCTTCACGGATTCCTTCTGCGGGACAATTGAGACCTGTTGGGCAGCTCCAAAACATCCCATATGGAATGACTCCAGAGCACCGTTCGAGGATGTATGCAGGGAAGCCCACCTCGCATTCCAATTGTTCCTAGCAACAAGACAGTTGAGATCGGATGCCTCTGCGGAGCAACTGGGGTGGCTGAGTAGAAATGGACTTCCTGAGCATGGAGCCTAATATGTGTTTATTTCCAAGAGGACCTTGGGATGGGGCGGTACCACCGGGACTCTGAAATATTCTCCTAAGATTTTGACATAGGTCCCATGCACAAGTTTCCTCGTTGAGATGAGATTTTTCTGATGGGTGCCTCAGTAAACCCCCTATGCTGGTATTGGAATCCAGGATTTTGAGGAGACATGCCTTTAAACCAAAGCAATGGATCCGATTATCCCTAGGGTCCTGTCTGGTACCATATCCTTCTCTGGGGACATCCATCTATGGTATGAGTGGACGTAGATGCTCAGCTGGTGTCAGACCGGCTTTGTTGTCCACTGAGACCTAAATATTGGTATGGCCTCGGGGACTTTGGAGGGTTCTCCTAATTTGTACTTTTTTGACAATGGAATGGGCAGAATTCCCATGCATGGGGTAGGCACAGTCCTAATGTGTGGCTCCAGGGGCGCCAGCCTGGAGTGTGTGTGGCCCAGGAATTTGAGGACAGAAGTCTGAAAACACAAACTAGCTTAGGTTTGGGGACGTAGGTATGGCAGGCCCAATCTACAAACCATGAGAAGAACCTTTCAGGATATTTAGAAAGAGCGAGTCTGAGGCTCTTGCTCAGGCTTTGGTCTCTGGATTTTGTGTCAACAATGGCCGTGGAATGTGGGGAGGCCTCATGGGCCATGGACGAATCTTCCTCTCTGTGGATTAGGCCCGGTCCCAATTGTTTTTCGTCAATCTGTGGGATGGGAGGTCTCCTTTCAGGTTTGTTACCTCAGGTGTCCCAACCAAAGAGGAATTCCAAAGCAGAGCCCTGGGGAAGAGTGAAGGGACAACCCAAACTATGGTTAAAATTTGGGGCCTAAAGCCATGGCAGGCCCCATATGCTGTCTCTTCATCCAGCCAATGAGAGGCCTAAATGAGGACTGGGCTCAGGCTGAGGGTCACAATGTGTGTTTGTGAACAATGTGGCCTGCGAGCATGGGCGGGCCTCATGGGCCAAACTGGTTTCAACTACACTGAACTTTGGACAATATGCCAATCACAAGGTCTCTTGCCATGGGGAAGGAGGTCTGATGTCTGCATCATTTTCAACCCTGGGCAGTGGTTGGAGAAGCCTGAAAGTCGCAGTTGGGAAGAGATGATGACCTAAGGCCATGGTGGGTCTGATGTGCTCAGTGTGCGGTCAGCTGCCTGGTTGTTGGTCAGGAGGTTCGGACTCAGGTTATGTCACACAGTGCATTAGTGCCCAGGTTAGACTATATAATTTGGGTACAGTCGAGTGCCATGTAGGTTGATCCTCATTTGAGGTGCCCGGGCAGCTCATTAGGCAAGATATTTTTTCTAGAGGGCAGGCAGAGTACTGAATTGTGGTTCCGGAATTGCCAAACGTGAGGTCTTCTGAACCAGTAGTGGGAGGACAGAAGTCTGAGAACACAAGCTAACTTGGGCATCAGGTCGAGGGCAAGGCAGGTACACCCTGCACATCTGAAGCAATATCTCATGCATTTGAAATCACGGCGAGGATCAGACGTTGGCTCATGTTGTAGTTTCTGTGCATGACTGCCCCTTCATGAACGCAGAGGAATCTCAAGGCCATGGAGGTTTTCCCACGTTGGGAGTTGTGGGATGCCCCCTTCAAGGATTCCTTCTGCGGGACAATTGAGACCTGTTGGGCAGCTCCAACACATCCCATATGAAATGACTCCAGAGCACCGTTCGAGGATGGATGCCAGGGAAGCCCGCCTCGCATTCCAATTGTCTCCTAGCAACAAGACTGTTGAGATCGGATGGCTCTGCGCGAGCAACCAGGGTGGCTGAGTTGAAAAAGACTTTCCTGAGCATGGGGCCTAATGTGTGTTTGTGTCCCTGAGGACCTTGGAATGGGGTGGTGTCACCGGGACTCTGAAGTATTTTCCTAAGATTTTGACATAGGTCCCATGCACAAGTTTCCTCGTGGAGACGAGATATTTTCTGATGGGTGCCTCAGGAAACCCCCTATGCTGGTATTGGAATCCAGGATTTTGAGGAGACATGCCTGTAAACCAAAGCAATGGATCCGATTATGGCCTAGGGTCCTGTCTGGTTCCATCTCCTTCTCATGGGACATCCATCTATGGTATGAGTGGAGGTAGATGCTCAGCTGGTGTCAGTCCGCTTTTGTTTGTCCCGGGAGACCTACACTATAGGGATGGCCTCGGGGACTTTGGAGGGTTCTCCTAATTTGTACGATTTTGGACAATGGAATGGGCAAAATTCCCATGCATGGGGTAGGCACAGTCCTAATGTGTCGCTCCAGGGGCCCCAGCCTCGAGGGTGTGTGGCCCAGGACTTGAGGACAGAAGTCTGAAAACACAGACTCAGCTTGGGTTTGGGGACGTAGGTATGGCAGGCCCAATCTACAAACCATGAGAAGAACTCTTCAGGATATGAAGAAAGAGCGAGTCTGAGGCGTTGCTCAGGCTGTTGTGTCTGGATTTTGTATCAACGATGGCCGTGGAATGTGGGGAGGCCTCATGGGCCATGGACGAATCTTCCTCTCTGTGGATTTGGCCCAGTCCCAATTGTTTTTCGTCAATCTGTGGGATGGGAGGTCTCCTTTCAGGTTTGTTACCTCAGGTGTCCCAACCAAACTGGAATTCCAAAGCAGAGCCCTGGGGAAGAGTAAAGGGACAACCCAAATATGGTTAAAAATTGGGGCCTAGGGGCATGACAGGCCAAATATGCTGTCTCTTAATCGAGCCACTGAGAGGCCTGGGTTCAGGCTGAGGGTCACAATGTGTGTTTGTGACCAATGTGGCCCGCGAGCATGGGCGGGGCCTCATGGGCCACACTGTTTTCAACTACACTGAACTTTGGACAACATGCCAATCATAAGGATTCTTGCCATGGGGAAGGAGTTCTGATTTCTGCATCATTTTCAACCCTGGGCCGTGGTTGGAGATAAGGTCTAGGTTCTGAAGCCTGAAAAGCAATTGGGAAGAGATGACGACCTAAGGCCATGGCTGGTCTGTTGTGCTCAGTGTGCGGTCAGCTGCCTGGGTGTTGGTCAGGAAGTTCGGGCTCATGTTCTGTTAGACAGTGCATTAGTGCCCAGTTTAGACTGTATAATTTGGGTACAGTCGAGTGCCTGTGGGTTGTTCCGCATTTGGGGAGCCTGGGCAGCTCATTAGGCAAGATATTTTTCTAGAGGTCAGGCAGAGTGCTGCATTGTGGGTCCGGAATTGCCAAACTTGAGGGCTTCTGGGCCAGGAGTGTGAGGACAGAAGTCTGAGAACACAAGCTAGACTTGGGCTTCAGGCCGAGGGCATGGCAGGTACCCCCTGCACATCTGAAACAGTATCTCATGCATCAGAAGTCACGGCGAGGATCAGGTGTTGGCTCTGGTTGGAGTTTCTGTACATGACTCCCCCTTCATGAATGGAGCGGAATCTCAAGGCCATGGAGGTTTTGCCACGTTGGGAGTTGTGGGATGCCCCCTTCACGGATTCCTTCTGCGGGACAATTGAGACCTGTTGGGCAGCTCCAAAACATCCCATATGGAATGACACTAGAGCACCGTTCGAGGATGGATGCCAGGGAAGCCCGCCTCGCATTCCAATTGTCTCCTAGCAACAAGACAGTTGAGATCGGATGGCTCTGCGGGAGCAACTGGGGTGGCTGAGTTGAAATGGACTTTCCTGAGGATGGGGCCTAATGTGTGTTTGTGTCCATGAGGACCTGGGAATGGGGCGGTGGCACTGTGAATCTGAAGTATTCTCCTAAGGTTTTGACATAGGTCCCATGCACAAGTTTCCTCGTGGAGACGAGATTTTTTCTGATGGGTGCCTCAGGAATCCCCCTAAGCTGTTATTGGTATCCAGGATTTTGAGGAGACAGGCCTGTAAACCAAAGCAATGGATCCGATTATGGCCTAGTGTCCTGTCTGGTTTCATCTCCTTCTCTGGGGACATCCATCTATGGTCTGAGTGGAGGTAGATGCTCAGCTGGTGTCAGACCCCCCTTGTTTGTCCACAGAAACCTACATATTGGGATGGACTCGGGGACTTTGGAGGGTTCTCCTAATTTGTACAATTTTGGACAATGGAATGGGCAGAATTCCAATGCACGGGTTAGGCACAGTCCTAATGTGTGGCTCCAGGGGCCCCAGCCTGGAGGGTGTGTGGCCCAGGACTTTGAGGACAGAAGTATGAAAACACAAACTCAGCTTAGGTTTGGGGACGTAGGTATGGCAGGCCTAATCTACAAACCATGAGAAGAACTCTTCAGGATATGAAGAAAGAGCGAGTCTGAGGCGCTTGCTCAGCCTTTGGTCTCTGGATTTTGTGTCAAAGATGGCCGTGGATTGTGGGGAGTCCTCATGGGCCATTGACGAATCTTCCTCTCTGTGGATTTGGCCCGGTCCCAATTGTTTTTCGTCAATCTGTGGGATGGGAGGTCTCCTTTCAGGTTTGTTACCTCAGGGGTTCCAACCAAAGAGGAATTCCAAAGCAGAGCCCTGGGGAAGAGTGAAGGGACAACCCAAACTATGGTTAAAATTTGGGGAAACGGGCATGGCAGGCCCCATAGGCTGTCTCTTCATCCAGCCACTGAGAGGCCATACTAGCGGACTGGGCTCAGGCTGAGGGTCACAATGTGTGTTTGTGACCAATGTGGACCGCGACCATGGGCAGGGACTCATGGGCCACACTGGTTTCAACTACACTGAACTTTTGACAACACGCCAATCACAAGGTCTGTTGCCATGGGGAAGGAGTGCTGATTTCTGAATCATTTTCAGCCCTGGGAAGTGGTTGGAGATAAGGTCTAGGTTCGAAAACCTGAAAACCACAGTTGGGAAGAGATGATGACCTAAGGCCATGGTGGGTCTGATGTGCTCAGTGTGCAGTCAGCTGCCTGGTTGTTGGTCAGGAGGTTCGGGCTCAAGTTGCGTCAGACAGTGCATTAGTGCCCAGGTTAGGCTATATAATTTGGGTACAGTCGAGTGCCGTGAATGTTGATCCTCATTTGAGGTGACTTGTCAGCTCAATAGGCTAGATATTTTTTCTAGAGGGCAGGCAGAGTGCTGCATTGTGGGTCCGGAATTACCAAACTTGAGGGCTTCTGGGCTAGTAGTGTGAGGACAGAAGTCTGAGAACACAAGCTAGACTTGGGCATCAGGCCGAGGGCAATGCAGGTACCCCTTGCACATCTGAACCAATATCTCATGCATCTGAAAGTCACGGAGAGGATCAGACGTTGGCTCAGGTTGTAGTTTCTGTGCATGACTGCCCCTTCATGAACGGAGAGGAATTTCAAGGCCAAGGAGGTTTTCACACGTGGGAGTTGTGGGTTGCCCCCTTCAAGGATTAACTCTGCGGGAGTTAATTGAGACCTGTTGTGCAGCTTAAAAACTATCCATATGGAATGACTCCAGAGCACTGGTCGAGGATGAATGCCAGGGAAGCCCGCCTCGCATTCCAATTGTCTCCTAGCAACAAGACTGTTGAGATCGGATGGCCCTTGGGAGCAACCAGGGTGGCTGAGTTGAAAAGGACTTTCCTGAGCATGGGGCCTAATGTGTGTTTGTGTCCATGAGGACCTTGGAATGGGTCGGTGTCACCTGGACTCTGAAGTATTTTCCTAAGATTTTGACATAGGTCCCATGCACAAGTTTCCTCGTGGAGACGAGATATTTTCTGATGGGTGCCTCAGGAAACCCCCTATGCTGGTATTGGAATCCAGGATTTTGAGGAGACATGCCTTTAAACCAAAGCAATGGATCCGATTATCCCTCGGGTCCTGTCTGGTACCATCTCCTTCTCTGGGAACATCCGTCTATGGTATGAGTGGACGTAGATGCTCAGCTGGTGTCAGACCGGCTTTGTTGTCCACTGCGACCTAAATATAGGTATGGCCTCGGGGACTTTGGAGGGTTCTCCTAATTTGTACTTTTTTGACAATGGAATGGGCAGAATTCCCATGCATGGGGTAGGCACAGTCCTAATGTGTGGCTCCAGGGGCGCCAGCCTGGAGTGTGTGTGGCCCAGGAATTTGAGGACAGAAGTCTGAAAACACAAACTAGCTTAGGTTTGGGGACGTAGGTATGGCAGGCCCAATCTACAAACCATGAGAAGAACCTTTCAGGATATTTAGAAAGAGCGAGTCTGAGGCTCTTGCTCAGGCTTTGGTCTCTGGATTTTGTGTCAACAATGGCCGTGGAATGTGGGGAGGCCTCATGGGCCATGGACGAATCTTCCTCTCTGTGGATTTGGCCCGGTCCCAATTGTTTTTCGTCAATCTGTGGGATGGGAGGTCTCCTTTCAGGTTTGTTACCTCAGGTGTCCCAACCAAAGAGGAATTCAAAGCAGAGCCCTGGGGAAGAGTGAAGGGACAACCCAAACTATGGTTAAAATTTGGGGCCTAAAGCCATGGCAGGCCCCATATGCTGTCTCTTCATCCAGCCAATGAGAGGCCTAAATGAGGACAGGGCTCAGGCTGAGGGTCACAATGTGTGTTTGTGAACAATGTGGCCTGCGAGCATGGGCGGGCCTCATGGGCCAAACTGGTTTCAACTACACTGAACTTTGGACAATATGCCAATCACAAGGTCTCTTGCCATGGGGAAGGAGTTCTGATTTCTGCATCATTTTCAACCCTGGGCAGTGGTTGGAGATAAGGTCTAGGTTCGGACGCCTGAAAATCGCAGTTGGAAAGAGATGATGACCTACGGCCATGGTGGGTCTGATGTGCTCAGTGTGCGGTCAGCTGCCTGGTTGTTGGTCAGGAGGTTCGGACTCAGGTTATGTCACACAGTGCATTAGTGCCCAGGTTAGACTATATAATTTGGGTACAGTCGAGTGCCATGTAGGTTGATCCTCATTTGAGGTGCCCGGGCAGCTCATTAGGCAAGATATTTTTTCTAGAGGGCAGGCAGAGTACTGAATTGTGGTTCCGGAATTGCCAAACGTGAGGTCTTCTGAACCAGTAGTGGGAGGACAGAAGTCTGAGAACACAAGCTAACTTGGGCATCAGGTCGAGGGCAAGGCAGGTACCCCCTGCACATCTGAAGCAATATCTCATGCATTTGAAATCACGGCGAGGATCAGACGTTGGCTCAGGTTGTAGTTTCTGTGCATGACTGCCCCTTCATGAACGCAGAGGAATCTCAAGGCCATGGAGGTTTTCCCACGTTGGGAGTTGTGGGATGCCCCCTTCAAGGATTCCTTCTGCGGGACAATTGAGACCTGTTGGGCAGCTCCAACACATCCCATATGAAATGACTCCAGAGCACCGTTCGAGGATGGATGCCAGGGAAGCCCGCCTCGCATTCCAATTGTCTCCTAGCAACAAGACTGTTGAGATCGGATGGCTCTGCGCGAGCAACCAGGGTGGCTGAGTTGAAAAAGACTTTCCTGAGCATGGGGCCTAATGTGTGTTTGTGTCCCTGAGGACCTTGGAATGGGGCGGTGTCACCGGGACTCTGAAGTATTTTCCTAAGATTTTGACATAGGTCCCATGCACAAGTTTCCTCGTGGAGACGAGATATTTTCTGATGGGTGCCTCAGGAAACCCCCTATGCTGGTATTGGAATCCAGGATTTTGAGGAGACATGCCTGTAAACCAAAGCAATGGATCCGATTATGGCCTAGGGTCCTGTCTGGTTCCATCTCCTTCTCATGGGACATCCATCTATGGTATGAGTGGAGGTAGATGCTCAGCTTGTGTCAGTCCGCTTTTGTTTGTCCCGGGAGACCTACACTATAGGGATGGCCTCGGGGACTTTGGAGGGTTCTCCTAATTTGTACGATTTTGGACAATGGAATGGGCAAAATTCCCATGCATGGGGTAGGCACAGTCCTAATGTGTCGCTCCAGGGGCCCCAGCCTCGAGGGTGTGTGGCCCAGGACTTGAGGACAGAAGTCTGAAAACACAGACTCAGCTTGGGTTTGGGGACGTAGGTATGGCAGGCCCAATCTACAAACCATGAGAAAAACTCTTCAGGATATGAAGAAAGAGCGAGTCTGAGGCGTTGCTCAGGCTGTTGTGTCTGGATTTTGTATCAACGATGGCCGTGGAATGTGGGGAGGCCTCATGGGCCATGGACGAATCTTCCTCTCTGTGGATTTGGCCCAGTCCCAATTGTTTTTCGTCAATCTGTGGGATGGGAGGTCTCCTTTCAGGTTTGTTACCTCAGGTGTACCAACCAAACTGGAATTCCAAAGCAGAGCCCTGGGGAAGAGTAAAGGGACAACCCAAATATGGTTAAAAATTGGGGCCTAGGGGCATGACAGGCCAAATATGCTGTCTCTTAATCGAGCCACTGAGAGGCCTGGGTTCAGGCTGAGGGTCACAATGTGTGTTTGTGACCAATGTGGCCCGCGAGCATGGGCGGGGCCTCATGGGCCACACTGTTTTCAACTACACTGTACTTTGGACAACATGCCAATCATAAGGATTCTTGCCATGGGGAAGGAGTTCGATTTCTGCATCATTTTCAACCCTGGGCAGTGGTTGGAGATAAGGTCTAGGTTCTGAAGCCTGAAAAGCAATTGGGAAGAGATGACGACCTAAGGCCATGGCTGGTCTGTTGTGCTCAGTGTGCGGTCAGCTGCCTGGGTGTTGGTCAGGAAGTTCGGGCTCATGTTCTGTTAGACAGTGCATTAGTGCCCAGTTTAGACTGTATAATTTGGGTACAGTCGAGTGCCTGTGGGTTGTTCCGCATTTGGGGAGCCTGGGCAGCTCATTAGGCAAGATATTTTTCTAGAGGTCAGGCAGAGTGCTGCATTGTGGGTCCGGAATTGCCAAACTTGAGGGCTTCTGGGCCAGGAGTGTGAGGACAGAAGTCTGAGAACACAAGCTAGACTTGGGCTTCAGGGCGAGGGCACGGCAGGTACCCCCTGCACATCTGAAACGATATCTCATGCATCAGAAGTCACGGCGAGGATCAGGTGTTGGCTCTGGTTGGAGTTTCTGTACATGACCCCCCCTTCATGAATGGAGCGGAATCTCAAGGCCATGGAGGTTTTGCCACGTTGGGAGTTGTGGGATGCCCCCTTCACGGATTCCTTCTGCGGGACAATTGAGACCTGTTGGGCAGCTCCAAAACATCCCATATGGAATGACGCTAGAGCACCGTTCGAGGATGGATGCCAGAGAAGCCCGCCTCGCATTCCAATTGTCTCCTAGCAACAAGACAGTTGAGATCGGATGGCTCTGCGGGAGCAACCGGGGTGGCTGAGTTGAAATGGACTTTCCTGAGGATGGGGCCTAATGTGTGTTTGTGTCCATGAGGACCTGGGAATGGGGCGGTGGCACTGTGAATCTGAAGTATTCTCCTAAGGTTTTGACATAGGTCCCATGCACAAGTTTCCTCGTGGAGACGAGATTTTTTCTGATGGGTGCCTCAGGAATCCCCCTAAGCTGTTATTGGTATCCAGGATTTTGAGGAGACAGGCCTGTAAACCAAAGCAATGGATCCGATTATGGCCTAGTGTCCTGTCTGGTTCCATCTCCTTCTCTGGGGACATCCATCTATGGTCTGAGTGGAGGTAGATGCTCAGCTGGTGTCAGACCCCCCTTGTTTGTCCACAGAAACGTACATATTGGGATGGCCTCGGGGACTTTGGAGGGTTCTCCTAATTTGTACAATTTTGGACAATGGAATGGGCAGAATTCCAATGCACGGGTTAGGCACAGTCCTAATGTGTGGCTCCAGGGGCCCCAGCCTGGAGAGTGTGTGGCCCAGGACTTTGAGGACAGAAGTATGAAAACACAAACTCAGCTTAGGTTTGGGGACGTAGGTATGGCAGGCCTAATCTACAAACCATGAGAAGAACTCTTCAGGATATGAAGAAAGAGCGAGTCTGAGGCGCTTGCTCAGGCTTTGGTCTCTGGATTTTGTGTCAAAGATGGCCGTGGATTGTGGGGAGTCCTCATGGGCCATTGACGAATCTTCCTCTCTGTGGATTTGGCCCGGTCCCAATTGTTTTTCGTCAATCTGTGGGATGGGAGGTCTCCTTTCAGGTTTGTTACCTCAGGGGTTCCAACCAAAGAGGAAACGGGCATGGCAGGCCCCATAGGAGGTTCGGGCTCAAGTTGCGTCAGACAGTGCATTAGTGCCCAGGTTAGGCTATATAATTTGGGTACAGTCGAGTGCCGTGAATGTTGATCCTCATTTGAGGTGACTGGTCAGCTCAATAGGCTAGATATTTTTTCTAGAGGGCAGGCAGAGTGCTGCATTGTGGGTCCGGAATTACCAAACTTGAGGGCTTCTGGGCTAGTAGTGTGAGGACAGAAGTCTGAGAACACAAGCTAGACTTGGGCTTCAGGCCGAGGGCAAGGCAGGTACCCCTTGCACATCTGAACCAATATCTCATGTATCTGAAAGTCACGGAGAGGATCAGACGTTGGCTCAGGTTGTAGTTTCTGTGCATGACTGCCCCTACATGAACGGAGAGGAATTTCAAGGCCAAGGAGGTTTTCACACGTGGGAGTTGTGGGTTGCCCCCTTCAAGGATTAACTCTGCGGGACAATTGAGACCTGTTGGGCAGCTTAAAAACTATCCATATGGAATGACTCCAGAGCACCGGTCGAGGATGAATGCCAGGGAAGCCCGCCTCGCATTCCAATTGTCTCCTAGAAACAAGAATGTGAGATCGGATGGCCCTTGGGAGCAACCAGGGTGGCTGAGTTGAAAACGACTTTCCTGAGCATGGGGCCTAATGTGTGTTTGTGTCCATGAGAACCTTGGAATGGGTCGGTGTCACCTGGACTCTGAAGTATTTTCCTAAGATTTTGACATAGGTCCCATGCACAAGTTTCCTCGTGGAGACGAGATATTTTCTGATGGGTGCCTCAGGAAACCCCCTATGCTGGTATTGGAATCCAGGATTTTGAGGAGACATGCCTTTAAACCAAAGCAATGGATCCGATTATCCCTAGGGTCCTGTCTGGTACCATCTCCTTCTCTGGGAACATCCATCTATGGTATGAGTGGACGTAGATGCTCAGCTGGTGTCAGACCGGCTTTGTTGTCCACTGAGACCTAAATATAGGTATGGCCTCGGGGACTTTGGAGGGTTCTCCTAATTTGTACTTTTTTGACAATGGAATGGGCAGAATTCCCATGCATGGGGTAGGCACAGTCCTAATGTGTGGCTCCAGGGGCGCCAGCCTGGAGTGTGTGTGGCCCAGGAATTTGAGGACAGAAGTCTGAAAACACAAACTAGCTTAGGTTTGGGGACGTAGGTATGGCAGGCCCAATCTACAAACCATGAGAAGAACCTTTCAGGATATTTAGAAAGAGCGAGTCTGAGGCTCTTGCTCAGGCTTTGGTCTCTGGATTTTGTGTCAACAATGGCCGTGGAATGTGGGGAGGCCTCATGGGCCATGGACGAATCTTCCTCTCTGTGGATTAGGCCCGGTCCCAATTGTTTTTCGTCAATCTGTGGGATGGGAGGTCTCCTTTCAGGTTTGTTACCTCAGGTGTCCCAACCAAAGAGGAATTCCAAAGCAGAGCCCTGGGGAAGAGTGAAGGGACAACCCAAACTATGGTTAAAATTTGGGGTCTAGGGCCATGGCAGGCCCCATATGCTGTCTCTTCATCCAGCCAATGAGAGGCCTAAATGAGGACTGGGCTCAGGCTGAGGGTCACAATGTGTGTTTGTGAACAATGTGGCCTGCGAGCATGGGCGGGCCTCATGGGCCAAACTGGTTTCAACTACACTGAACTTTGGACAATATGCCAATCACAAGGTCTCTTGCCATGGGGAAGGAGTTCTGATTTCTGCATCATTTTCAACCCTGGGCAGTGGTTGGAGATAAGGTCTAGGTTCGGACGCCTGAAAATCGCAGTTGGAAAGAGATGATGACCTAAGGCCATGGTGGGTCTGATGTGCTCAGTGTGCGGTCAGCTGCCTGGTTGTTGGTCAGGAGGTTCGGACTCAGGTTATGTCACACAGTGCATTAGTGCCCAGGTTAGACTATATAATTTGGGTACAGTCGAGTGCCATGTAGGTTGATCCTCATTTGAGGTGCCCGGGCAGCTCATTAGGCAAGATATTTTTTCTAGAGGGCAGGAAGAGTACTGAATTGTGGTTCCGGAATTGCCAAACGTGAGGTCTTCTGAACCAGTAGTGGGAGGACAGAAGTCTGAGAACACAAGCTAACTTGGGCATCAGGTCGAGGGCAAGGCAGGTACCCCCTGCACATCTGAAGCAATATCTCATGCATTTGAAATCACGGCGAGGATCAGACGTTGGCTCAGGTTGTAGTTTCTGTGCATGACTGCCCCTTCATGAACGCAGAGGAATCTCAAGGCCATGGAGGTTTTCCCACGTTGGGAGTTGTGGGATGCCCCCTTCAAGGATTCCTTCTGCGGGACAATTGAGACATGTTGGGCAGCTCCAACACATCCCATATGAAATGACTCCAGAGCACCGTTCGAGGATGGATGCCAGGGAAGCCCGCCTCGCATTCCAATTGTCTCCTAGCAACAAGACTGTTGAGATCGGATGGCTCTGCGTGAGCAAAAAGGGTGGCTGAGTTGAAAAAGACTTTCCTGAGCATGGGGCCTAATGTGTGTTTGTGTCCCTGAGGACCTTGGAATGGGGCGGTGTCACCGGGACTCTGAAGTATTTTCCTAAGATTTTGACATAGGTCCCATGCACAAGTTTCCTCGTGGAGACGAGATATTTTCTGATGGGTGCCTCAGGAAACCCCCTATGCTGGTATTGGAATCCAGGATTTTGAGGAGACATGCCTGTAAACCAAAGCAATGGATCCGATTATGGCCTAGGGTCCTGTCTGGTTCCATCTCCTTCTCATGGGACATCCATCTATGGTATGAGTGGAGGTAGATGCTCAGCTTGTGTCAGTCCGCTTTTGTTTGTCCCGGGAGACCTACACTATAGGGATGGCCTCGGGGACTTTGGAGGGTTCTCCTAATTTGTACGATTTTGGACAATGGAATGGGCAAAATTCCCATGCATGGGGTAGGCACAGTCCTAATGTGTCGCTCCAGGGGCCCCAGCCTCGAGGGTGTGTGGCCCAGGACTTGAGGACAGAAGTCTGAAAACACAGACTCAGCTTGGGTTTGGGGACGTAGGTATGGCAGGCCCAATCTACAAACCATGAGAAAAACTCTTCAGGATATGAAGAAAGAGCGAGTCTGAGGCGTTGCTCAGGCTGTTGTGTCTGGATTTTGTATCAACGATGGCCGTGGAATGTGGGGAGGCCTCATGGGCCATGGACGAATCTTCCTCTCTGTGGATTTGGCCCAGTCCCAATTGTTTTTCGTCAATCTGTGGGATGGGAGGTCTCCTTTCAGGTTTGTTACCTCAGGTGTACCAACCAAACTGGAATTCCAAAGCAGAGCCCTGGGGAAGAGTAAAGGGACAACCCAAATATGGTTAAAAATTGGGGCCTAGGGGCATGACAGGCCAAATATGCTGTCTCTTAATCGAGCCACTGAGAGGCCTGGGTTCAGGCTGAGGGTCACAATGTGTGTTTGTGACCAATGTGGCCCGCGAGCATGGGCGGGGCCTCATGGGCCACACTGTTTTCAACTACACTGTACTTTGGACAACATGCCAATCATAAGGATTCTTGCCATGGGGAAGGAGTTCGATTTCTGCATCATTTTCAACCCTGGGCAGTGGTTGGAGATAAGGTCTAGGTTCTGAAGCCTGAAAAGCAATTGGGAAGAGATGACGACCTAAGGCCATGGCTGGTCTGTTGTGCTCAGTGTGCGGTCAGCTGCCTGGGTGTTGGTCAGGAAGTTCGGGCTCATGTTCTGTTAGACAGTGCATTAGTGCCCAGTTTAGACTGTATAATTTGGGTACAGTCGAGTGCCTGTGGGTTGTTCCGCATTTGGGGAGCCTGGGCAGCTCATTAGGCAAGATATTTTTCTAGAGGTCAGGCAGAGTGCTGCATTGTGGGTCCGGAATTGCCAAACTTGAGGGCTTCTGGGCCAGGAGTGTGAGGACAGAAGTCTGAGAACACAAGCTAGACTTGGGCTTCAGGGCGAGGGCACGGCAGGTACCCCCTGCACATCTGAAACGATATCTCATGCATCAGAAGTCACGGCGAGGATCAGGTGTTGGCTCTGGTTGGAGTTTCTGTACATGACCCCCCCTTCATGAATGGAGCGGAATCTCAAGGCCATGGAGGTTTTGCCACGTTGGGAGTTGTGGGATGCCCCCTTCACGGATTCCTTCTGCGGGACAATTGAGACCTGTTGGGCAGCTCCAAAACATCCCATATGGAATGACGCTAGAGCACCGTTCGAGGATGGATGCCAGAGAAGCCCGCCTCGCATTCCAATTGTCTCCTAGCAACAAGACAGTTGAGATCGGATGGCTCTGCGGGAGCAACCGGGGTGGCTGAGTTGAAATGGACTTTCCTGAGGATGGGGCCTAATGTGTGTTTGTGTCCATGAGGACCTGGGAATGGGGCGGTGGCACTGTGAATCTGAAGTATTCTCCTAAGGTTTTGACATAGGTCCCATGCACAAGTTTCCTCGTGGAGACGAGATTTTTTCTGATGGGTGCCTCAGGAATCCCCCTAAGCTGTTATTGGTATCCAGGATTTTGAGGAGACAGGCCTGTAAACCAAAGCAATGGATCCGATTATGGCCTAGTGTCCTGTCTGGTTCCATCTCCTTCTCTGGGGACATCCATCTATGGTCTGAGTGGAGGTAGATGCTCAGCTGGTGTCAGACCCCCCTTGTTTGTCCACAGAAACCTACATATTGGGATGGCCTCGGGGACTTTGGAGGGTTCTCCTAATTTGTACAATTTTGGACAATGGAATGGGCAGAATTCCAATGCACGGGTTAGGCAGTCCTAATGTGTGGCTCCAGGGGCCCCAGCCTGGAGAGTGTGTGGCCCAGGACTTTGAGGACAGAAGTATGAAAACACAAACTCAGCTTAGGTTTGGGGACGTAGGTATGGCAGGCCTAATCTACAAACCATGAGAAGAACTCTTCAGGATATGAAGAAAGAGCGAGTCTGAGGCGCTTGCTCAGGCTTTGGTCTCTGGATTTTGTGTCAAAGATGGCCGTGGATTGTGGGGAGTCCTCATGGGCCATTGACGAATCTTCCTCTCTGTGGATTTGGCCCGGTCCCAATTGTTTTTCGTCAATCTGTGGGATGGGAGGTCTCCTTTCAGGTTTGTTACCTCAGGGGTTCCAACCAAAGAGGAAACGGGCATGGCAGGCCCCATAGGAGGTTCGGGCTCAAGTTGCGTCAGACAGTGCATTAGTGCCCAGGTTAGGCTATATAATTTGGGTACAGTCGAGTGCCGTGAATGTTGATCCTCATTTGAGGTGACTGGTCAGCTCAATAGGCTAGATATTTTTTCTAGAGGGCAGGCAGAGTGCTGCATTGTGGGTCCGGAATTACCAAACTTGAGGGCTTCTGGGCTAGTAGTGTGAGGACAGAAGTCTGAGAACACAAGCTAGACTTGGGCTTCAGGCCGAGGGCAAGGCAGGTACCCCTTGCACATCTGAACCAATATCTCATGTATCTGAAAGTCACGGAGAGGATCAGACGTTGGCTCAGGTTGTAGTTTCTGTGCATGACTGCCCCTACATGAACGGAGAGGAATTTCAAGGCCAAGGAGGTTTTCACACGTGGGAGTTGTGGGTTGCCCCCTTCAAGGATTAACTCTGCGGGACAATTGAGACCTGTTGGGCAGCTTAAAAACTATCCATATGGAATGACTCCAGAGCACCGGTCGAGGATGAATGCCAGGGAAGCCCGCCTCGCATTCCAATTGTCTCCTAGAAACAAGAATGTTGAGATCGGATGGCCCTTGGGAGCAACCAGGGTGGCTGAGTTGAAAACGACTTTCCTGAGCATGGGGCCTAATGTGTGTTTGTGTCCATGAGAACCTTGGAATGGGTCGGTGTCACCTGGACTCTGAAGTATTTTCCTAAGATTTTGACATAGGTCCCATGCACAAGTTTCCTCGTGGAGACGAGATATTTTCTGATGGGTGCCTCAGGAAACCCCCTATGCTGGTATTGGAATCCAGGATTTTGAGGAGACATGCCTTTAAACCAAAGCAATGGATCCGATTATCCCTAGGGTCCTGTCTGGTACCATCTCCTTCTCTGGGAACATCCATCTATGGTATGAGTGGACGTAGATGCTCAGCTGGTGTCAGACCGGCTTTGTTGTCCACTGAGACCTAAATATAGGTATGGCCTCGGGGACTTTGGAGGGTTCTCCTAATTTGTACTTTTTTGACAATGGAATGGGCAGAATTCCCATGCATGGGGTAGGCACAGTCCTAATGTGTGGCTCCAGGGGCGCCAGCCTGGAGTGTGTGTGGCCCAGGAATTTGAGGACAGAAGTCTGAAAACACAAACTAGCTTAGGTTTGGGGACGTAGGTATGGCAGGCCCAATCTACAAACCATGAGAAGAACCTTTCAGGATATTTAGAAAGAGCGAGTCTGAGGCTCTTGCTCAGGCTTTGGTCTCTGGATTTTGTGTCAACAATGGCCGTGGAATGTGGGGAGGCCTCATGGGCCATGGACGAATCTTCCTCTCTGTGGATTAGGCCCGGTCCCAATTGTTTTTCGTCAATCTGTGGGATGGGAGGTCTCCTTTCAGGTTTGTTACCTCAGGTGTCCCAACCAAAGAGGAATTCCAAAGCAGAGCCCTGGGGAAGAGTGAAGGGACAACCCAAACTATGGTTAAAATTTGGGGCCTAGGGCCATGGCAGGCCCCATATGCTGTCTCTTCATCCAGCCAATGAGAGGCCTAAATGAGGACTGGGCTCAGGCTGAGGGTCACAATGTGTGTTTGTGAACAATGTGGCCTGCGAGCATGGGCGGGCCTCATGGGCCAAACTGGTTTCAACTACACTGAACTTTGGACAATATGCCAATCACAAGGTCTCTTGCCATGGGGAAGGAGTTCTGATTTCTGCATCATTTTCAACCCTGGGCAGTGGTTGGAGATAAGGTCTAGGTTCGGACGCCTGAAAATCGCAGTTGGAAAGAGATGATGACCTAAGGCCATGGTGGGTCTGATGTGCTCAGTGTGCGGTCAGCTGCCTGGTTGTTGGTCAGGAGGTTCGGACTCAGGTTATGTCACACAGTGCATTAGTGCCCAGGTTAGACTATATAATTTGGGTACAGTCGAGTGCCATGTAGGTTGATCCTCATTTGAGGTGCCCGGGCAGCTCATTAGGCAAGATATTTTTTCTAGAGGGCAGGAAGAGTACTGAATTGTGGTTCCGGAATTGCCAAACGTGAGGTCTTCTGAACCAGTAGTGGGAGGACAGAAGTCTGAGAACACAAGCTAACTTGGGCATCAGGTCGAGGGCAAGGCAGGTACCCCCTGCACATCTGAAGCAATATCTCATGCATTTGAAATCACGGCGAGGATCAGACGTTGGCTCAGGTTGTAGTTTCTGTGCATGACTGCCCCTTCATGAACGCAGAGGAATCTCAAGGCCATGGAGGTTTTCCCACGTTGGGAGTTGTGGGATGCCCCCTTCAAGGATTCCTTCTGCGGGACAATTGAGACATGTTGGGCAGCTCCAACACATCCCATATGAAATGACTCCAGAGCACCGTTCGAGGATGGATGCCAGGGAAGCCCGCCTCGCATTCCAATTGTCTCCTAGCAACAAGACTGTTGAGATCGGATGGCTCTGCGTGAGCAAAAAGGGTGGCTGAGTTGAAAAAGACTTTCCTGAGCATGGGGCCTAATGTGTGTTTGTGTCCCTGAGGACCTTGGAATGGGGCGGTGTCACCGGGACTCTGAAGTATTTTCCTAAGATTTTGACATAGGTCCCATGCACAAGTTTCCTCGTGGAGACGAGATATTTTCTGATGGGTGCCTCAGGAAACCCCCTATGCTGGTATTGGAATCCAGGATTTTGAGGAGACATGCCTGTAAACCAAAGCAATGGATCTGATTATGGCCTAGGGTCCTGTCTGGTTCCATCTCCTTCTCTTGGGACATCCATCTATGGTATGAGTGGAGGTAGATGCTCAGCTGGTGTCAGTCCGCTTTTGTTTGTCCCGGGAGACCTACACTATAGGGATGGCCTCGGGGACTTTGGAGGGTTCTCCTAATTTGTACGATTTTGGACAATGGAATGGGCAAAATTCCCATGCATGGGGTAGGCACAGTCCTAATGTGTCGCTCCAGGGGCCCCAGCCTCGAGGGTGTGTGGCCCAGGACTTGAGGACAGAAGTCTGAAAACACAGACTCAGCTTGGGTTTGGGGACGTAGGTATGGCAGGCCCAATCTACAAACCATGAGAAGAACTCTTCAGGATATGAAGAAAGAGCGAGTCTGAGGCGTTGCTCAGGCTGTTGTGTCTGGATTTTGTATCAACGATGGCCGTGGAAATTGGGGAGGCCTCATGGGCCATGGACGAATCTTCCTCTCTGTGGATTTGGCCCAGTCCCAATTGTTTTTCGTCAATCTGTGGGATGGGAGGTCTCCTTTCAGGTTTGTTACCTCAGGTGTCCCAACCAAACTGGAATTCCAAAGCAGAGCCCTGGGGAAGAGTAAAGGGACAACCCAAATATGGTTAAAAATTGGGGCCTAGGGGCATGACAGGCCAAATATGCTGTCTCTTAATCGAGCCACTGAGAGGCCTGGGTTCAGGCTGAGGGTCACAATGTGTGTTTGTGACCAATGTGGCCCGCGAGCATGGGCGGGGCCTCATGGGCCACACTGTTTTCAACTACACTGAACTTTGGACAACATGCCAATCATAAGGATTCTTGCCATGGGGAAGGAGTTCTGATTTCTGCATCATTTTCAACCCTGGGCCGTGGTTGGAGATAAGGTCTAGGTTCTGAAGCCTGAAAAGCAATTGGGAAGAGATGACGACCTAAGGCCATGGCTGGTCTGTTGTGCTCAGTGTGCGGTCAGCTGCCTGGGTGTTGGTCAGGAAGTTCGGGCTCATGTTCTGTTAGACAGTGCATTAGTGCCCAGTTTAGACTGTATAATTTGGGTACAGTCGAGTGCCTGTGGGTTGTTCCGCATTTGGGGAGCCTGGGCAGCTCATTAGGCAAGATATTTTTCTAGAGGTCAGGCAGAGTGCTGCATTGTGGGTCCGGAATTGCCAAACTTGAGGGCTTCTGGGCCAGGAGTGTGAGGACAGAAGTCTGAGAACACAAGCTAGACTTGGGCTTCAGGCCGAGGGCACGGCAGGTACCCCCTGCACATCTGAAACGATATCTCATGCATCAGAAGTCACGGCGAGGATCAGGCGTTGGCTCTGGTTGGAGTTTCTGTACATGACTCCCCCTTCATGAATGGAGCGGAATCTCAAGGCCATGGAGGTTTTGCCACGTTGGGAGTTGTGGGATGCCCCCTTCACGGATTCCTTCTGCGGGACAATTGAGACCTGTTGGGCAGCTCCAAAACATCCCATATGGAATGACGCTAGAGCACCGTTCGAGGATGGATGCCAGGGAAGCCCGCCTCGCATTCCAATTGTCTCCTAGCAACAAGACAGTTGAGATCGGATGGCTCTGCGGGAGCAACCGGGGTGGCTGAGTTGAAATGGACTTTCCTGAGGATGGGGCCTAATGTGTGTTTGTGTCCATGAGGACCTGGGAATGGGGTGGTGGCACTGTGAATCTGAAGTATTCTCCTAAGGTTTTGACATAGGTCCCATGCACAAGTTTCCTCGTGGAGACGAGATTTTTTCTGATGGGTGCCTCAGGAATCCCCCTAAGCTGTTATTGGTATCCAGGATTTTGAGGAGACAGGCCTGTAAACCAAAGCAATGGATCCGATTATGGCCTAGTGTCCTGTCTGGTTCCATCTCCTTCTCTGGGGACATCCATCTATGGTCTGAGTGGAGGTAGATGCTCAGCTGGTGTCAGACCCCCCTTGTTTGTCCACAGAAACGTACATATTGGGATGGCCTCGGGGACTTTGGAGGGTTCTCCTAATTTGTACAATTTTGGACAATGGAATGGGCAGAATTCCAATGCACGGGTTAGGCACAGTCCTAATGTGTGGCTCCAGGGGCCCCAGCCTGGAGGCTGTGTGGCCCAGGACTTTGAGGACAGAAGTATGAAAACACAAACTCAGCTTAGGTTTGGGGACGTAGGTATGGCAGGCCTAATCTACAAACCATGAGAAGAACTCTTCAGGATATGAAGAAAGAGCGAGTCTGAGGCGCTTGCTCAGGCTTTGGTCTCTGGATTTTGTGTCAAAGATGGCCGTGGATTGTGGGGAGTCCTCATGGGCCATTGACGAATCTTCCTCTCTGTGGATTTGGCCCGGTCCCAATTGTTTTTCGTCAATCTGTGGGATGGGAGGTCTCCTTTCAGGTTTGTTACCTCAGGGGTTCCAACCAAAGAGGAAACGGGCATGGCAGGCCCCATAGGAGGTTCGGGCTCAAGTTGCGTCAGACAGTGCATTAGTGCCCAGGTTAGGCTATATAATTTGGGTACAGTCGAGTGCCGTGAATGTTGATCCTCATTTGAGGTGACTGGTCAGCTCAATAGGCTAGATATTTTTTCTAGAGGGCAGGCAGAGTGCTGCCTCTCACGGAGAGGATCAGACGTTGCTCAGGTTGTAGTTTCTGTGCATGACTGCCCCTTCATGAACGGAGAGGAATTTCAAGGCCAAGGAGGTTTTCACACGTGGGAGTTGTGGGTTGCCCCCTTCAAGGATTAACTCTGCGGGATAATTGAGACCTGTTGTGCAGCATAAAAACTATCCATATGGAATGACTCCAGAGCACCGGTCGAGGATGAATGCCAGGGAACCCCGCCTCGCATTCCAATTGTCTCCTAGCAACAAGACTGTTGAGATCGGATGGCCCTTGGGAGCAACCAGGGTGGCTGAGTTGAAAAGGACTTTCCTGAGCATGGGGCCTAATGTGTGTTTGTGTCCATGAGGACTAGCTTAGGTTTGGGGACGTAGGTATGGCAGGCCCAATCTACAAATCATGAGAAGAACTCTTCAGGATATGAAGAAAGAGCGAGTCTGAGGCGCTTGCTCAGGCTTTGGACTCTGGATTTTGTGTCAACGATGGCCTTGGAATGTGGGGAGGCCTCATGGGCCATGGACGAATCTTCCTCTCTGTGGATTTGGCCCGGTCCCAATTGTTTTTCGTCAATCTTTGGGATGGGAAGTCTCCTTTCAGGTTTGTTACCTCAGGTGTCCCAACCAAAGAGGAATTCCAAAGCAGAGCCCTGGGGAAGAGAGAAGGGACAACCCAAACTATGGTTAAAATTGGGGCCTAGGGGCATGGCAGGCCCCATATGCTGTCTATTCATCCAGCCACTGAGAGGCCTTACTTGAGGACTGGGCTCAGGCTGAGGGTCACAATGTTTGTGAACAATGTGGCCTGCGAGCATGGGCGGGGCCTCATGGGCCACACTGGTTTCAACTACACTGAACTTTGGACAATATGCCAATCACAAGGTCTCTTGCCATGGGGAAGGAGTTCTGATTTCTGCATCATTTTCAACCCTGGGCAGTGGTTGGAGATAAGGTCTAGGTTCGGAAGCCTGAAAACCGCAGTTGGGAAGAGATGATGACCTAAGGCCATCG
Source organism: Mustela nivalis (assembly GCF_964662115.1). Taxonomy (NCBI): domain Eukaryota; kingdom Metazoa; phylum Chordata; class Mammalia; order Carnivora; family Mustelidae; genus Mustela; species Mustela nivalis. The sequence continues at coordinate 1,893,674 of NW_028136531.1, read as the reverse complement.
TGGGTCTGATGTGCTCAGTGTGCGGTCAGCTGCCTGGTTGTTGGTCAGGAGGTTCGGGCTCAGGTTTTGTCAGACAGTGCATTAGTGCCCAGGTTAGACTATATAATTCGGGTACAGTCGAGTGCCATGTAGGTATATCCTCATTTGAGGTGCCCGGGCAGCTCATTAGGCAAGATATTTTTTTCTAGAGGGCAGGCAGAGTACTGAATTGTGGTTCCGGAATTGCCAAACGTGAGGTCTTCTGGGCCAGTAGTGTGAGGACAGAAGTCTGAGAACACAAGCTAACTTGGGCATCAGGCCGAGGGCAAGGCAGGTACCACCTGCACATCTGAACCAATATCTCATGCATCTGAAGTCACGGCGAGGATCAGACGTTGGCTCAGGTTGTAGTTTCTGTGCATGACTGCCCCTTCATGAACGGAGAGGAATCTCAAGGCCATGGAGGTATTCCCACGTTGGGAGTTGTGGGATTCCCCCTTCAAGGATTCCTTCTGCGGGACAATTGAGACCTGTTGGGCAGCTCCAACACATCCCATATGGATTTACTCCAGAGCACCGTTCGAGGATGGATGCCAGGGAAGCCCGCCTCACATTCCAATTGTCTCCTAGCAACAAGACTGTTGAGATCGGATGGCTCTTGGGAGCAACCGGGGTGGCTGAGTTGAAAAGGACTTTCCTGAGAATGGGGCCTAATGTGTGTTTGTGTCCCTGAGGACCTTGGAATGGGGCGGTTTCACCGGGACTCTGAAGTATTTTCCTAAGATTTTGACATAGGTCCCATGCACACGTTTCCTCGTGGAGACGGGATATTTTCTGATGGGTGCCTCAGGAAACCCCCTATGCTGGTATTGGAATCCAGGATTTTGAGGAGACATGCCTGTAAACCAAAGCAATGGATCCGATTATGGCCTAGGGTCCGTCTGGTTCCATCTCCTTTTCTTGGGACATCCATCTATGGTATGAGTGGAGGTAGATGCTCAGCTGGTGTCAGTCCGCTTTTGTTTGTCCACAGAGACCTAGATATTGGGATGGCCTCGGGGACTTTGGAGGGTTCTCCTAATTTGTACAATTTTGGACAATGGAATGGGCAGAATTCCCATGCATGGGGTAGGCACAGTCCTAATGTGTGGCTCCAGGGGCCCCAGCCTGGAGGGTGTGTGGCCCAGGACTTGAGGACAGAAGTCTGAAAACAAAGACTCAGCTTAGGTTTGGGGACGTAGGTATGGCAGGCCCAATCTACAAACCATGAGAAGAACTCTTCAGGATATGAAGAAAGAGCGAGTCTGAGGCATTACTCAGGCTTTTGTGTCTGGATTTTGTATCAACGATGGCCGTGGAATGTGCGTAGCCTCATGGGCCATGGACGAATCTTCCTCTCTGTGGATTTGGCCCCGTCCCAATTGTTTTTCGTCAATCTGTGGGATGGGAGGTCTCCTTTCAGGTGTGTTACCTCAGGTGTCCCAACCAAAGAGGAATTCCAAATCAGAGCCCTGGGGAAGAGTGAAGGGACAACCCAAATATGGTTAAAAATTGGGGCCTAGGGGCATGACAGGCCAAATATGCTGTCTCTTAATCGAGTCACTGACAGGCCTGGGCTCAGGCTGAGGGTCACAATGTGTGTTTGTGACCAATGTGGCCCGCGAGCATGGGCGGCGCCTCATGGGCCACACTTGTTTCAACTACACTGAAATTTGGACAACATGCCAATCATAAGGATTCTTGCCATGGGGAAGGAGTTCTGATTTCTGCATCATTTTCAACCCGGGGCAGTGGTTGGAGATAAGTTCTAGGTTCTGAAGCCTGAAAAGCAATTGGGAAGAGATGACGACCTAAGGCCATGGCAGGTCTGTTGTGCTCAGTGTGCGGTCAGCTGCCTGGATGTTGGTCAGGAAGTTCGGGCTCATGTTGTGTTAGTGCATTAGTGCCCAGTTTAGACTGTATAATTTGGGTACAGTCGAGTGCCTGTAGTTGTTCCGCATTTGAGGAACCTGGGCAGCTCATTAGGCAAGATATTTTTCTAGAGGTCAGGTAGAGTGCTGCATTGTGGGTCCGGAATTGCCAAACTTGAGGGCTTCTGGGCCAGGATTGTGAGGACAGAAGTCTGAGAACACAAGGTAGACTTGGGCTTCAAGTCGAGGGCACGGCAGGTACCCCCTGCACATCTGAAACGAAATCTCATGCAACTGAAGTCACGGCGAGGATCAGGCGTTGGCTCTGGTTGGAGTTTCTGTGCATGACTCCCCCTTCATGAATGGAGCGGATCTCAAGGCCATGGAGGTTTTCCCACGTTGGGAGTTATGGGATGCCCCCTTCAAGGATTCCTTCTGCGGGACCATTGAGACCTGTTGGGCAGCTCCAAAACATCCCATATGGAATGACTCTAGAGCACCGTTCGAGGATGGATGCCAGGGAAGCCCGCCTCGCATTCCAATTATATCCTAGCAACAAGACAGTTGAGATCGGATGGCTCTGCGGGAGCAACCGGGGTGGCTGAGTTGAAATGGACTTTCCTGAGCATGGGGCCTAATGTGTGCTTGTGTCCATGAGGACCTTGGAGGGGGCGGTGTCACTGGGACTCTGAAGTATTCTCCTAAGATTTTGACATAGGTCCCATGCACAAGTTTCCTCGTGGAGACGAGATTTTTTCTGATGGGTGCCTCAGGAAACCCCCTAAGCTGTTATTGGTATCCAGGATTTTGAGGAGACAGGCCTGTAAACCTAAGCAATGGATCCAATTATGGCCTAGGGTCCTGTCTGGTTCCATCTCCTTCTCTGGGGACATCCATCTATGGTCTGAGTGGAGGTAGATGCTCAGCTGGTGTCAGACCCCCCATGTTTGTCCACAGAAACGTACATATTGGGATGGCCTCGGGGACTTTGGAGGGTTCTCCTAATTTGTACAATTTTGGACAATGGAATGGGCAGAATTCCCATGCATGGGGTAGGCACAGTCCTAAAGTGTGGCTCCAGGGGCCTCAGCCTGGAGGGTGTGTGGCCCAGGACTTTGAGGACAGAAGTCTGAAAACACAAACTCAACTTAGGTTTGGGGACGTAGGTATGGCAGGCCCAATCTACAAACCATGAGCAGAACTCTTCAGGATATGAAGAAAGAGCGAGTCTGAGGCGCTTGCTCAGGCTTTGAATCTGGATTTTGTGTCAAAGAAGGCCATGGATTGTGGGTAGGCCTCATGGGCCATGGACGAATCTTCTTCTCTGTGGATTTGGACCCGTCCCAACTGTTTTTCGTCAATCTGTGGGATGGGAGGTCTCCTTTCAGGTTTGTTACCTCAGGTGTCCCAACCAAAGAGGAATTCCAAAGCAGAGCCCTGGGGAAGAGTGAAGGGACAACCCAAACTATGGTTAAAATTTGGGGCCTACGGGCATGGCAGGCCCCATAGGCTGTCTCTTCATCCAGCCACTGAGAGGCCATACTTGAGGACTGGGCTCAGGCTGAGGGTCACAATGTGTGTTTGTGACCAATGTGGACCGCGACCATGGGCAGGGACTCATGGGCCACACTGGTTTCAACTACACTGAACTTTGGACAACATGCCAATCACAAGGTCTGTTGCCATGGGGAAGGAATGCTGATTTCTGCATCATTTTCAACCCTGGGCAGTGGTTGGAGATAAGGTCGAGGTTCGTAAGCCTGAAAACCACAGTTGGGAAGAGATGATGACCTAAGGCCATGGTGGGTCTGATGTGCTCAGTGTGCGGTCAGCTGCCTGGTTGTTGGTCAGGAGATTCGGGCTCAGGTTGTGTCAGACACTGCATTAGTGCCCAGGTTAGGCTATATAATTTGGGTACAGTCGAGTGCCGTGTATGTTGATCCTCATTTGAGGTGACTGGGCAGCTCAATAGGCAAGATATTTTTTCTAGAGGGCAGGCAGAGTGCTGCATTGTGGGTCCGGAATTACCAAACTTTAGGGCTTCTGGGCTAGTAGTGTGAGGACAGAAGTCTGAGAACACAGGCTAGACTTGGGCTTCAGGCCGAGGGCAAGGCAGGTACCCCTTGCACATCTGAACCAATATCTCATGCATCTGAAGTCACGGAGAGGATCAGACGTTGGCTCAGGTTGTAGTTTCTGTGCATGACTGCCCCTTCATGAACGAAGAGGAATTTCAAGGCCAAGGAGGTTTTCCCACGTGGGAGTTGTGGGATGTCCCCTTCAAGGATTTCTTCTGCGGGACAATTGAGACCTGTTGTGCAGCTTAAAAACTATCCATATGGAATGACTCCAGAGCACCGCTCGAGGATGGATGCCAGGGAAGCCCGCCTCGCATTCCATTTGTCTCCTAGCAATATGACAGTTGAGAATGGATGGCTCTGTGGGAGCAACCGGGGTGGCTGTGTTGAAATGGACTTTCCTGAGCATGGGGCCTAATGTGTGTTTGTGTCCATGAGGACCTTGGAATGGGGCAGTGGCACCGGGACTCTGAAGTATTCTCCTAAGATTTTGACATAGGTCCCATGCACAAGTTTCCTCGTGGTGACGATTTTTTCTGATGGGTGCCTCAGGAAACCCCCTATACTGGTATTGGAATCCAGGCTTTTGAGGAGTTATGCCTGTAAACCAAAGCAATGGATCCGATTATGGCCTAGGGTCCTGTCTGGTTCCATCTCCTTCTTTGGGGACATCCATCTATGGTCTGAGTGGAGGTAGATGCTCAGCAGGTGTCAGACCGCCCTTGTTTGTCCACAGACACCTACATATTGGGATGGCCTCGGGGACTTTGGAGGGTTCTCCTAATTTGTACAATTTTGGACAATTGAATGGGCAGAATTCCCATGCATGGGGTAGGCACAGTCCTAAAGTGTGGCTCCAGGGGCCCCAGCCTGGAGGGTGTGTGGCCCAGGACTTTGAGGACAGAATTCTGAAAACACAAACTCAGCTTAGGTTTGGAGACGTAGGTATGGCAGGCCCAATCTACAAACCATGAGAAGAACTCTTCAGGATATGAAGAAAGAGCGAGTCTGACGCGGTTGTTCAGGCTTTGGTTTCTGGATTTTGTGTCAACGATGGCCGTGGAATGTGGGGAGGCCTCATGGGCAATGGACGAATCTTCCTCTCTGTGGATTTGGCCCGGTCCCAATTTTTTTTTTTTTTGTCAATCTGTGGGATGGGAGTTTTCCTTTCAGATTTGTTACCTCAGGTGTCCCAACCAGAGAGGAATTCCAAAGCAGAGACCTGGGGAAGAGTGAAGGGACAACCCAAACTATGGTTAAAATTTGGGGTCTACGGGCATGGCAGGCCCCATAGGCTGTCTCTTCATTCAGCCACTGAGAGGCCTTACTTGAGGACTGGGCCCAGGCTGAGGGTCACAATGTGTGTTTGTGACCAATGTGGCCCTCGAGCATGGGCGGGGCCTCATGGGCCACACTGGTTTCAACTACACTGAACTTTGGACAACATGCCAATCATAAGGATTCTTGCCATGGGGAAAGAGTTCTGATTTCTGCATCATTTTCAACCCTGGAAAGTGGTTGGAGATAAGGTCTAGGTTTGGAAGCCTGAAAACCGCAGTTGGGAAGAGATGATGACATAAGGCCATGGTGAGTCTGATGTGCTCAGTGTGCAGACGGCTGCCTGGTTGTTGGTCAGGAGGTTCGGGCTCAGGTTGTGTCACACAGTGCATTTGTGCCCACGTTAGACTATATAATTTGGGTACAGTCGAGTGCCGTGTAGGTTGATCCTCATTTGAGGTGCCTGGGCAGCTCATTAGGCAAGATATTTTTGTTAGAGGGCAGGCAGAGTGCTGCATTGTGGGTCCGGAATTGCCAAACTTGAGGGCTTCTGGGCCAGTAGTGTGAGGACAGAAGTCTGAGACCACAAGCTAGACTTGGGCTTCATGCCGAGGGAAAGGCAAGTACCCCCTGCACATCTGAAACAATATCTCATGCATGTGAAATCACGGCGAGGATCAGACGCTGGCTTAGGTTGTAGTTTCTCTGCATGACTGACCCTTCATGAACGGAGTGGAATCTCAAGGCCATGGAGGTTTTCCCACGTTGGGAGTTGTGGGATGCCCCCTTCAAGGATTCCTTCTGCGGGACAATTGAGACCTGTTGGGCAGCTCCAAACCATTCCATATGGAATGACTCCAGAACCGTTTGAGGATGGATGCCAGGGTAGCCCGCCTCGCATTCCAATTGTCTCCTAGCAACAAGACAGTTGAGATCGGATGGCTCTGCAGGAGCAACCGGGGTGTCTGAGTTGAAAAGGACTTTCCTGAGCATGGGGCCTAATGTGTGTGTGTGTCCATGAGTACCTTGGAATGTGGCGGTGGCACCGGGACTCTGAAGTATTCTCCTAAGATTTTGACATAGGTCCCATGCACAATTTTCCTCTTGGAGACGAGATTTTTTCTGATGGGAGCCTCAGGAAACCCCCTATGCTGGTATTGGAACCCAGGATTTTGAGGAGACATGCCTTTAAACCAAAGCAATGTATCCGATTATCCCTAGGGTCCTGTGTGGTACCATATCCTTCTCTGGGGACATCCATCTATGGTATGAGTGGACGTAGATGCTCAGCTGGTGTCAGACCGCCCGTGTTTGTCCACAGAGACCTACATATTGGGATGGCCTCGGGGACTTTGGAGGGTTCTCCTAATTTGTACAATTTTGGACAATGGAATGGGCAGAATTCCCATGCATGGGGTAGGCACAGTCATAATGTGTGGCTCCAGGGGCGTCAGCCTGGAGTGTGTGTGGCCCAGGAATTTGAGGACAGAAGTCTGAAAACACAAACTAGCTTAGGTTTGGGGACGTAGGTATGGCAGGCCCAATCTACAAACCATGAGAAGAACCTTTCAGGATATTTAGAAAGAGCGAGTCTGAGGCTCTTGCTCAGGCTTTGGTCTCTGGATTTTGTGTCAAAAATGGCCGTGGAATGTGGGGAGGCCTCATGGGCCATGGACGAATCGTCCTCTCTGTGTATTAGGCCCGGTCCCAATTGTTTTTCGTCAATCTTTGGGATGGGAGGACTCCTTTCAGGTTTGTTACCTCAGGTGTCCCAACCAAAGAGGAATTCCAAAGCAGAGACCTGGGGAAGAGTGAAGGGACAACCCAAACTATGGTTAAAATTTGGGGCCTAGGGGCATGGCACGCCCCATATGCTGTCTCTTCATTCAGCCACTGAGAGGCCTTACTTGAGGACTGGGCTCAGACTGAGGGTCACAATGTGTGTTTGTGACCAATGTGGCTTGCGAGCATGGGCGGGGCCTCATGGGTCACACTGCTTTCAACTACACTGAAGTTCGGACTATATGCCAATCACAAGGTCTCTTGCCATGGTGAAGGAGTTCTGATTCCTGCGTCATTTTCAACCCAGGGCAGTGGTTGGAGATAAGGTCTAGGTTCGGAAGCCTGAAAACCGCAGTTGGGAAGAGATGATGACCTAAGGCCATGGTGGGTCTGATGTGCTCAGTGTGCGGTCAGCTGCCTGGTTGTTGGTCAGGAGGTTCGGGCTCAGGTTGTGTCACACAGTGCATTTGGCCCAGGTTAGACTATATAATTTGGGTACATTCGAGTGCCGTGTAGGTTTGTCCTCATTTGAGGTGCCTGGGCAGCTCATTAGGCAAGATATTTTTGTTAGAGGGCAGGCAGAGTGCTGCATTGTGGGTCCGGAATTGCCAAACTTGAGGGCTTCTGGGCCAGGAGTGTGAGGACAGAAGTCTGAGAACACAAGCTAGACTTGGGCTTCAGGCCGAGGGCACGGCAGGTACCCCCTGCACATCTGAACCAATATCTCATGCATCTGATGTCAAGGCAAGGATCAGACGTTGGCTCAGGTAGTAGTTTCTATGCATGACTGTCCCTTCTTGAACGGAGGAATCTCAAGGCCATATAGGTTTTGCCACGTTGGGAGTTGTGGGATGCCCCCTTCACGGATTCCTTCTGCGGGACAATTGAGACCTTTTGGGCAGCTCCAAAACATCCCATATGGAATGACTCCAGAGCACCGTTTGAGGATGGATGCCAGGGAAGCCCAACTCGCATTCCAATTGTCTCCTAGCAACAAGACAGTTGAGATCGGATGGCTTTGCGGAGCAACTGGGGTGGCTGAGTAGAAATCGACTTCCTGAGCATGGGGCCTAATATGTGTTTGTGTCCAAGAGTACCTTGGGATGGGGCGGTACCACCGGGACTCTGAAATCTTCTCCTAAGATTTTGACATATGTCCCATGGACAAGTTTCCTCGTGGAGATGAGATTTTTCTGATGGGTGCCTCAGGAAACCCCCTATGCTGGTATTGGAATCCAGGATTTTGAGGAGACATGCCTGTAAACCAAAGCAATGGATCCGATTATGGCCTAGGATCCTGTATGGTTCCATCTCCATCTCTGGGTACATCCATCTATGGTATGAGTGGAGGTAGATGCTCAGCTGGTGTTTGACCACCCTTGTTTGTCCACAGAGGCCTACATATTGGGATGGCCTCGGGGACTTTGGAGGTTTCTCCTAATTTGTACAATTTTAGACAATGGAATGGGCAGAATTCCCATGCATGGGGTAGGCACAGTCCTAATGTGTCGCTCCAGGGGCCCAGCTGAGGGTGTGTGGCCCAGGACTTTGAGGACAGAAGTCTGAAAACACAAACTCAGCTTAGGTTTGGGGACGTAGGTATGGCAGGCCCAATCTACAAACCATGAGAAAAACTCTTCAGGATATGAAGAAAGAGCGAGTCTGAGGCTCTTGCTCAGGCTTTGGTCTCTGGATTTTGTGTCAACGATGGCCGTGGAATGTGGGGAGGCTTCATGGGCCATGGACTAATCTACCTCTCCTTGTATTAGGCCCGGTCCCAATTGTTTTTCGTCAATCTGTGGGATGGGAGGTCTCCTTTCAGGTTTGTTACCTCAGGTGTCCCAACCAAAGAGGAATTCCAAAGCAGAGCCCTGGCAAGAGTAAAGGGACAACCCAAACTATGGTTAAAATTTGGGGCCTAGGGCCATGGCAGGCCCCATATGCTGTCTCTTCATCCAGCCACTGAGAGGCCTTAATTGAGGACTGGGCTCAGGCTGAGGGTCACAATGTGTGTTTGTGAACAATGTGGCCTGCGAGCATGGGCGGGGCCTCATGGGCCACACTGGTTTCAACTACACTGAACTTTGGACAATATGCCAATCACAAGGTCTCTTTCCATGGGGAAGGAGTTCTGATTTCTGCACCATTTTCAACCCTGGGCAGTGGTTGGATATAAGGTCTAGGTTCGGAAGCCTGAAAACCGCAGTTGGGAAGAGATGATGACCTAAGGCCATGATGGGTCTGATGTGCTCAGTGTGCGGTCAGCTGCCTGGTTGTTGGTCAGGAGGTTCGGGCTCAGGTTTTGTCAGACAGTGCATTAGTGCCCAGGTTAGACTATGTAATTCGGGTACAGTCGAGTGCCATGTAGGTTGATCCTCATTTGAGGTGCCCAGGCAGCTCATTAGGCAAGATATTTTTTCTAGAGGGCAGGCAGAGAACTGAATTGTGGTTCCGGAATTGCCAAATGTGAGGTCTTCTGGGCCAGTAGTGTGAGGACAGAAATCTGAGAACACAAGCTAACTTGGGCATCAGGCCGAGGGCAAGGCAGGTACCCCCTACACATATGAACCAATATCTCATGCATCTGAAGTCACAGCGAGGATCAGACGTTGGCTCTGGTTGTAGTTTCTGTGCATGACTGCCCCTTCATGAACTGAGAGGAATCTCAAGGCCATGGAGGTTTTCCCACGTTGGGAGTTGTGGGATGCCCCCTTCAAGGATTCCTTCTGCGGGACAATTGAGACTTGTTGGGCAGCTCCAACACATCCCATATGGAATTACTCCAGAGCACCGTTCGAGGATGGATGCCAGGGAAGCCCGTCTCACATTCCAATTGTCTCCTAGCAACAAGACTGTTGAGATCGGATGGCTCTTGGGAGCAACCGGGGTGGCTGAGTTGAAAAGGACTTTCCTGAGCATGGGGCCTAATGTGTGTTTGTGTCCATGAGGAGCTTGGAATGGTGCGGTGTCACCGGGACTCTGAAGTATTTTCCTAAGATTTTGACATAGGTCCCATGCACAAGTTTCCTCATGGAGACGAGATATTTTCTGATGGGTGCCTCAGGAAACCCACTATGCTGATATTGGAATCCAGGATTTTGAGGAGACATGCCTGTAAACCAAAGCAATGGATCCGATTATGGCCTAGGGTCCTGTCTGGTTCCATCTCCTTCTCTTGGGACATCCGTCTATGGTATGAGTGGAGGTAGATGCTCAGCTGGTGTCAGTCCGCTTTTGTTTGTCCACAGAGACCTAGATATTGAAATGGCCTCGGGGACTTTGGAGGGTTCTCCTAATTTGTACAATTTTGGACAATGGAATGGGCAGAATTCCCATGCATGGGGTAGGCACAGTCCTAATGTGTCGCTCCAGGGGCCCCAGCCTGGAGGATGTGTGGCCCAGGACTTGAGAACAGAAGTCTGAAAACAAAGACTCAGCTTAGGTTTGGGGACGTAGGTATGGCAGGCCCAATCTACAAACCATGAGAAGAACTCTTCAGGATATTAAGAAAGAGCGAATCTGAGGCGCTTGCTCAGGCATTGGTCTCTGGATTTTGTGTCAACGATGGCCGTGGAATGTGGGGAGACCTCATGGCACATGGACAAATCTTCCTCTCTGTGGATTTGGACCGGTCCCAATTGTTTTTCGTCAATCTGTGGGATGGGAGGTCTCCTTTCAGGTTTGTTACCTCAGGTGTTCCAAGCAAAAAGGAATTCCAAAGCAGAGCCCTGGGGAAGAGTGAAGGGACAACCCAAACTATGGTTAAATTTTGGGGCCTAGGGGCATGGCAGGCCCCATATGCTGTCTCTTCATCCAGCCACTGAGAAGCCGTACTTGAAGACTGGGCTCAGGCTGAGGGTCACAATATGTGTTTGTGACCAATGTGGCTCTCGGGCATGGGCGGGGCCTCATGGGCCACACTGGTTTCATCTACACTGAACTTTGGACCTCATGCCTATCACAAGGTCTCTTGCCATGGTATAGGAGGTCTGATTTCTGCATCATTTTCAACCCTGGGCAGTGGTTGTAGATAAGGTCTAGGTTCGGAAGCCTGAAAACCGCAGTTGGGAAGAGATGATGACCTAAGGCCTTGGTGGGTCTGATGTTCTCTATGTGCGGTCAGCTGCCTGGTTGTTCGTCAGGAGTTTCGGGCTAAGGTTTTGTCAGACAGTGCATTAGTGCCCAAGTTAGACTATATAATTTGGGTACAGTCGAGTGCCCTGTAGGTTGATCCTTATTTGATGTGCCCGGGGGGTTCATTAGGAAAGATATTTTTTCTAGAGGGCAGGCAGAGTGCTGCATTGTGGGTCCCGAATTGCCAAACGTGAGCGCTTCTGGGCCAGTAGTGTGAGGACAGAAGTCTGAGACCACAAGCTAACTTGGGCATCAGGCCGAGGGCAAGGCAGGTACCACCTGCACATCTGAACCAATATCTCATGCATCTGAAGTCACGGCGAGGATCAGATGTTGGCTCAGGTTGTAGTTTCTGTGCATGACTGCCCCTTCATGAACGGAGAGGAATCTCAAGGCCATGGAGGTTTTCCCACGTTGTTAGTTGTGGGATGCCCCCTTCAAGGATTCCTTCTGCGAGACAATTGAGACCTGTTGGGCAGCTCCCAAACATCCAATATGGAATGACTCCAGAGCACCTTTCGAGGATGGATGCCAGGTAAGCCCGCCTCGCATTCCAATTGTCTCCTAGCAACAAGACAGTGGAGATTGGATGGCTCTGCGGGAGCAACCGGGTTGGCTGAGTTGAAATGGACTTTCCTTAGCATGGGGCCTAATGTGTGTTTGTGTCCATGTGGACCTTGGAATGGGGAGGTGGCATCGGGACTCTGAAGTATTCTCCAAAGATTTTGACATCGGTTCCATGCACAAGTTTCCTCATGCTGGCGAGATGTTTTCTGATGGGTTCCTCAGGAAACCCCCTATGCTGGTATTGGAATCCAGGATTTTGAGGAGACATGCCTGTAAACCAAAGCAATGGATCCGATTATGGCCTAGTGTCCTCTCTGGTTCCATCTCCTTCTCTGGGGACATCCATCTATGGTATGAGTGGAGGTAGATGCTCAGCAGGTGTAAAACCGCCCTTGTTTGTCCACAGAGACCTACATATTGGGAAGGCCTTGGGGAAATGGGAGGGTTCTCCTAATTTGTACAATTTTGGACAATGGAATGGGCAGAATACCCATGCATGGGGTAGGCATAGTCCTAATGTGTGGCTCCAGGGGCCCCAGCCTGGATGGTATGTGGCCCAGGACTTTAAAGACAGATGTCGGAAAACAAAAGCTCAGCTTAGGTTTGGGGACGTAGGTATGGCAGGCCCAATCTACAAACCATGAGAAGAACTCTTCAGGATATGAAGAAAGATCGAGTCTGATGCGCTTGCTCAGGCTTTGGTCTCTGGATTTTTTGTCAACCATGGCTGTGGAATGTGGGTGGCCTCATGGGCCATGGACGAATCTTCCTCTCTGTGAATTTGGCCCGGTCCCAATTGTTTTTCGTCAATCTGTGTGATGGGAGGTCTCCTTTCAGGTTTGTTACCTCAGGAGTCCCAACCAAAGAGGAATTCCAAAGCAGAGCCCTGGGGAAGAGTGAAGGGACAACCCAAACTATGGTTAAAATTTGGGGCCTAGGGGCATGGCAGGCCCCATATGCTGTCTATTCATCCAGCCACTGAGAGGCCTTACTTGAGGACTGGGCTCAGGCTGAGGGTCACAATGTGTGTTTGTGACCAATGTGGCTCTCGGGCATGGGCGGGGCCTCATGGGCCACACTGGTTTCATCTACACTGAACTTTGGACAACATGCCAATCACAAGGTCTTTTGCCATGGGGAAGGAGTTCTGATTTCTGCATCATTTTCAACCCTGGGCAGTGGTTGGAAATACGGTCTAGGTTCTGAATCCTTAAAACCGCAGTTGGGAAGAGATGATGAACTAAGGCCTTGGCGGGTCTCATGTGCTCAGTGTGCGATCAGCTGCCTGGTTGTTGGTGAGGAGGTTCGGGCTCAGGTTGTGTCAGACAGTGCATTAGTGCCCAGGTTAGACTTTATAATTTGGGTACAATCGAGTGCCGTTAGGTTGATTCTCATTTGAGGTGCCTGGGCATCTCATTGGGCAAGATATTTTTTCTAGCGGGCAGTCAGAGTGCTGCATTGTGGGTCCGGAAATGCCAAACTTGAGGGCTTCTGGGCCAGTAGTGTGAGGACAGAAGTCTGAGACCACAAGCTAGACTTGGGCTTCAGACCCAGGGCAAGGCAGATACCCCCTGCACATCTGAACCAATATCTCATGCATCTGAAGTCACGGCGAGGATCAGATGTTGGCTCAGGTTGTAGATTCTGTGCATGACTGCCCCTTCATGAACGGAGAGGAATCTCAAGGCCATGGAGGTTTTCCCACGATGGGAGTTGTGGGATGCCCCCTTCAAGGATTCCTTCTTCGGGACAATTGAGACCTGTTGGGCAGCTCCAAAACATCCCATATGGAATGACTCCAGAGTACCGTGCGAGGATGGATGCCAGGGAAGCCCACCTCGCATTCCAATTGTTTCCTAGCAACAAGACAGTGGAGATCGGATAGTTCTGCGGGAGCAACCGGGGTGGCTGAGTTGAAATGGACTTTCCTGAGCATGGGACCTAATGTGTGTTTTTGTACTCGAGTACCTTGAATGTGGCGGTGGCACCGGGACACTGAAATATTATCCTAAGATTTTGACATAGGTCCCATGCACAAGTTTCCTCGTGGAGACGAGATTTTTTCTGATGGGTGCCTCAGGAAACCCCCTATGCTTGTATTGGAATCCAGGATTTTGAGGAGACCTGCCTGTGAACCAAAGCAATGGATCTGATTATGGCCAAGGATCCTGTCTGATACCATATCATTCTCTGGGGACATCCATCTATGGTATGAGTGGAGGTAGATGCTCAGCAGGTGTCAGACCGCCCTTGTTTGTCCACAGAGACCTACATATTGGGATGGCCTCGGGGACTTTGGAGTGTTCTCCTAATTTGTACAATTTTGGACAATGGAATGGGCAGAATTCCCATGCATGGTGTAGGCACAGTCCTAATGTGTGGCTCCAGGGGCCCCAGCCTTGAGGGTGTGTGGCCCAGGACTTTGAGGACAGAAGTCTAAAAACACAAACTCAGCTTAGGTTTGGGGACGTAGGTATGGCAGGCCCAATCTACAAACCAGGAGAAGAACTCTTCAGGATATGAAGAAAGAGCGAGTCTGAGTCGCTTGCTCAGGATTTGGTCTCTGGATTTTGTGTCAACGATGGCCGTGGAATGAGGGGAGGCCTCATGGGCAATGGACGAATCTTCCTCTCTGTGGATTTGGCCCAGTCCCAATTGTTTTTCGTCAATCTGTGGGATGGGAGGTCTCCTTTCAGGTTTGTTACCTCAGGTGTCCCAACCAAAGAGGAATTCCAAAGCAGAGCCCTGGCAAGAGTGAAGGGACAACCCAAACTATTTTTAAAATTTGGGGCCTAGGGGCATGGAAGGCCCCATATGCTGTCTCTTCATCCAGCCACTGAGAGGCCTTACTTGAGGACTGGGTTCAGGCTGAGGGTCACAATGTGTGTTTGTGACCAATGTGGCTCGCGAGCATGGGCGGGGCTTCATGGGCCACACTGGTTTCAAGTACACTGAACTTTGGACAACATGCCAATCACAAGGTCTCTTGCCATGGGGAAGGAGTTGTGATTTCTGCATCATTTTCAACCCTGGGCAATGGTTGGAGATAAGGTCTAGGTTCGGAAGCCTGAAATCCGCAGTTGGGAGGAGAAGATGACCTAAGGCCATGGTGGGTCTGATGTGCTCAGTGTGCGGTCAGCTGCCTGGTTGTTGGTCAGGAGGTTCGGGCTCAGTTTGTGTTAGACAGTGCTAGTGCCCAGGTTAGAATATATAATTTGGGTACAGTCGAGTGCCCTGTAGGTTGATCCTCATTTGAGGTGCCTGGGCAGCTCATTAGGCAAGATATTTTTTCTAGAGGGCAGGCACAGTGCTGCATTGTGGGTCGGGAATTGCCAAACTTGAGGGCTTCTGGGCCAGTAGTGTGAGGACAGAAATCTGAGAACACAAGCTAGACTTTGGCTTCAGGCCGAGGGCAAGGCAGGTACCCCCTGCACATCTGAACCAATATCTCATGCATCTGAAGTCACGGTGAGAATCAGACGTTGGCTCAGGTTGTAGTTTCTGTGCATGACTGCCCCTTCATGAACGGAGCGGAATCTCAAGGCCATGGAGGTTTTCCCACGTTGGGAGTTGTGGGATGCCCCCTTCAAGGATTCCTTCTGCGGCACAATTGAGACCTGTTTGGCAGCACCACCACATCCCTTATGGAATGACTCCAGAGCACCGTGCGAGGATGGATGCCAGGGAAGCCCGCCTCGCATTCCAATTGTCTCCTAGCTACAAGACAGTTGAGATCGGATGGCTCGGCGGGGGCAACCGGGTTGGCTGAGTTGAAATGGACTTTCCTGAGCATGGGCCTAATGTGTGTTTGTGTCAATGAGGACCTTGGAATGGGGCGGTGGCACCAGGACTCCGAAGTATTCTCCTAAGATTTTGACATAGGTCCCATGCACAAGTTTTTCGTGGAGACGAGATTTCTTCTGATGGGTGCCTCAGGAAACCACCTATGCTGGCATTGGAATCCAGGATTTTGAGGAGACATGCCTTTAAACCAAAGCAATGGATCCGATTATGGCCTACGGTCCTGTCTGGTACTATATCCTTTTCTTGGGACATCCATCTATGGTATGAGTGGAGGTAGATGCTAAGCTGGTGTCAGTCCGCCTTTGTTTGTCCACAGAGACCTAGATATTGGGATGGCCTCGGGGACTTTGGAGGGTTCTCCTAATTTGTACAATTTTGGACAATGGAAGGGGCAGAATTCCCATGCATGGGGTAGACACAGTCCTAATGTGTGGCTCCAGGGGCCTCAGCCTGGAGGGTGTGTGGCCCAGGACTTTGAAGACAGAAGTCTGAAAACAGACTCAGCTTAGGTTTGGGGACGTAGGTATGGCAGGCCCAATCTACAAACCATGAGAAGAACTCTTCAGGATATGGAGAAAGAGCGAATCTGAGGTGCTTGCTCAGGCTTTGGTCTGGATTTTGTGTCAAGGATGGCCGTGGAATGTGGGGAGACCTCATGGGACATGGACGAATCTTCCTCTCTGTGGATTGGGACTGGTCCCAATTGTTTTTCGTCAATCTGTGGGATGGGAGGTCTCCTTTCAGGTTTGTTACCTCAGGTGTCCCAACCAAAGAGGAATTCCAAAGCAGAGCCCTGGGGAAGAGTGAAGGGACAACCCAAACTATGGTTAAAATTTGGGGCTTAGGGGCATGGCAGGCCCCATATGCTGTCTCTTCATCCAGCCACTGAGAGGCCTTACTTGAGGTCTGGGCTCAAGCTGAGGGTTACAATGTGTGTTTGTGACCATGTAGCTCACGAGCATGGGCGGGGCCTCATGGGCCACACTGGTTTCATCTACACTGAACTTTGGACAACATGCCATTCACAAGATCTCTTGCCATGGTGAAGAAGTTTTGATTTCTGCATCATTTTCAACCCTGGGCAGTGGTTGGAGATAAGGTCTAGGGTCGGAAGCCTGAAAACCGCAGTTGGGAAGATATGATGACCTAAGGCCATGGTGGGTCTGATGTGCTCAGTGTGCGGTCAGCTGCCCGGTTGTTGGTCAGGAGGTTCGGGCTCAGTTTGTGTCAGACAGTGCATTAGTGCCCAGGTTAGACTTTATAATTTGGGTACAGTCGAGTGCCGTGTAAGTTGATTCTCATTTGAGGTGCATGGGCAGCTCATTGGGCAAGATATTTTTTCTAAATCGCAGGCAGAGTGCTGCAATGTGGGTAAAGAATTACCAAACGTGAGGGCTTCTGGGCTAGTAGTGTGAAGACAGAAGTCTGAGAACACAAGCTAGACTTGGACTTCAGGCCGAGGGCAAGGCAGGTACCCCTGCACATCTGAACCAATATCTCATGCATCTAAAGTCACGGCGAGGATCAGACGTTGGCTAAGGTTGTAGTTTCTTTGCATGACTGCCCCTTCATGAACGGAGAGAAATCTTAAGGCCATGGAGGTTTTCCCACGTTGGGAGTTGTGGGATGCCCCCTTCAAGGATTCCTTCTGCGGGACAATTGAGACCTGTTGGGCAGCACCACCACATTCCATATGGAATGACTCCAGAGCACCGTTCGAGGATGGATGCCAGGGAAGCCCGCCTCACATTCCAATTGTCTCCTAGCAACAAGACAGTTGAGATCGGATTGCTCTGCGGGAGCAACCAGGGTGGCTGAGTTGAAATGGACTTTCCTGAGCATGGGGCCTAATGTGTGTTTGTGTCCATGAGGACCTTGGAATGGGGCGGTGGCACCGGGACTCTGAAGTATTCTCCTATGTTTTTGACATAGGTCCCATGCACAAGTTTTCTCGTGGAGACGAGATTTCTTCTGATGGGTGCCTCAGGAAACCCCCTATGCTGGTATTGGAATCCAGGCTTTTGAGGAGACATGCTGTTAAACCAAAGCAATGGATCCGATTATGGCCTAGGGTCCTCTCTGGTTCCATCTCCTTCTCTGGGGACATCATCCATAGTATGAGTGGAGGTAGATGCTAAGCTGGTGTCAGACCGCCCTTGTTTGACCACAGAGACCTAGATATTGGGATGGCATCGGGGAATTTGGAGGGTTCTCCTAATTTGTACGATTTTGGACCATGGAATGGGCAGAATTCCCATGGATTGGTAGGCACAGTCCTAATGTGTGGCTCCAGGGGCCCAGCCTGGAGGGTGTGTGGCCCAAGACTTTGAGGACAGAAGTCTGAAAACACAAACTCAGCTTAGGTTTGGGGATGTAGGTATGGCAGTCCCGATCTACAAGCCATAAGAAGAACTCTTCAGGATATGAAGAAAGTGCGAGTCTGAGGTGCTTGCTCAGGCTTTTGTCTATGGATTTTGTATCAGCGATGGCCGTGGAATATCGGGGAGGCCTCATGGGCCATGGACGAATCTTCCTCTCTGAGGATTTGGCCCGATTCCCAATTGTTTTTGGTCAATCTGTGGGATGGGAGGTCTCCTTTCAGTTTTGTTACCTCAGGTGTCCCACCAAAAGAGGAATTCCAAAGCAAAGCCGTGGGGAAGACTGAAGGGACAACCCGAACTATGGTTAAAAATTGGGGCCTAGGGGCATGGCAAGCCCAATATGCTATCTCTTCATCCAGCCACTGAGTGGCCTTACTTGAGGACTGGGCTCAGCCTGAGGGTCACAATGTGTGTTTGTGACCAATGTGGCCCGCGAGCATGGGCGGGGCCTCATGGGCCACACTGCTTTCAACTACTCTGAACGTTGGACAACATGCCAACCACAAGGTTTCTTGCCATGGGGAAGGAGTTCTGATTTCTGCATCACCTTCAACCCTGGGCAGTGATAGGAGATAAGGTCTAGGTTCTGAAACCTGAAAACTGAGGTTGGAAAGAGATGACGACCGAAGGCCATGGCGGCTCGATGTGCTCAGTGTGCGGCCAGCTGTCTGGGAGGGGCCAGGGGGTCCATGCTCACGCTGTGTCAGAAAGGACATTAGTGCCCTGGTCAGCCTATGTATTTGGGGTACAGCCAAGGTCGGTGCAGGTTGATCCTCATTTGGGGTTACTGGGCAGCCCAGAGGACAATGTTTTTCTTCTGGAGGGCAGGCAGAGGGCTGCATTGTAGTTCTGGATTGCCAAACTGGAGGGCTTGTGGGCCAGTAGTCTGACGACAAAAGTCTGAGAACACAAGCTAGGCTTAGGTTTCTGGGTGAGGCCATGGCAGGCACAATCTACAGACCTGAATCGAGATCTCGTGCATGTGAAGTCAGGGCGAGGATAAGACGATCACTCAGGTTGGAGTTTCTGTCCCTGATGGCCCCTTCATGAATGGGGGGGCATCACGAGGCCATGGGGGTTTTCCCACGATGGGAGTTGTGAGAAGCTCCAAAGTGCAGAGAGTCTTCTGCAGGACAATTGAGACCTGTTGTTTGGATCAAGGCCAATGACTCTGAGCAGAGTACTAAGGATGGATTGCTGGGTAGCCCACCTCGCATTCCAATTGTGTCCTAGCAACAAGACAGGTTAGATCTCCTGGATCTGTCGGGAGCAACCGAGGACGTTGAGTTGAAATGGACACCCCTGGGGATGAGTCCCAATGTGCTTTTGTGTCTACGGAGACCTTGGAATGAAGCAGTGGCACTGGGGCCCTAAAGGGTTCTCCTAAACAGAGGCTTTAACACAGCTCCAACGTGCAAGCTTCCCATGTGTAGATGAGATGTTTTCTGATGGGTGAGTCAAGAAACAGCTATATTCTGCTTTTGAAATCCAGGCCTCTGAGGAGAGATGCCTGGAAACCAAAGCAATGGATCTGATTAGTGCCTAGGGTCCTGTTCTTTCCTTTTTACCTCTGGTGACATCTGTCTAAGGGTCTGAGTGCACGTAGGTGCTTAGTTGGGCTCAGATTGCCCCTGTTTTTCCTGGGAAGCCACCACTATTGAGATGGATCAGGGACTTTGGAGGTTTATCCTATTAGAAGGTTGTGGCCATTGGAATGGGCACACCCATTTCCCTTGGAGAGGGCAAGTACAGTCCTTAGGTTTGGCTTCAGGGGCCTGAGCCTGTAGGTTGTGTAGGCCAGGGCTGTTTGGACAGTTGTCTGAAAACACAAACAAGGCTTATGTTTCGGTCATAGGTATGGAAGGACTGATCTACATACCATGAGGAGAACTCTTCGGGATTTGAAAGAAGGGCGATTGTGAGGCTCCTGCTCACGTTTTTGTCTCTGGATATCGTGTCGTGGAATTTCTGGAGACTTCATGGGAAATGGACGAGTCTTACTCTCTGGTGGTTTGGCCCCGTCCAAAGAGTTTGGGGTCATTCTGTGGGCTGGATGAAGTCCGTTTGTTGTTGTTGTTGTTGTTGTTGTTTTCTTTTTTAACCTCAGGTGTCCCACCAAATGAGGGATTCCAGAGTAGAGCCCTGGGAAGGGGCGACTGGACAATCAGAAATCTGGTTAAAAATTGGGGCCTAGGGACATGTCAAGCCCATTATGACATCTAATGGTCCAGCCACTGAGAGGACTTACTAGAGGACAGGACTCATGCTGAGGGTCACAATGCGTGTGTATGCCCTCGTCGCACTCAAGAATGGGCGGGGCCTCAGGGTGAATGCTGGTTTCTCCTACACTGAACGTTGGACAATGTGCCAACCACAAGGGTTCTTGCCATGGGTTAGGAGGAGTTCTGATTTCTGCATCACACTCACCCCTGGGCAGTGATTGGAGATAAGGTCTCGGTTCTGAAGCCTGAAAACTGAGGTAGGGAAGAGATGATGACATAAGGCCATGGCGGGTTTTATGTGCTCATTGTGCGGTCAGCTTTCTGAGTGTTGGTCAGGAGCTCCGGGCTCAGGTTGTGTTCGACAGTGCATTAGCGCCCAGGTTAGACTATATAATTTCGGTAAAGTCGAGTGCTGTGTAGGTTGATCCTCATTTAAGGTGCCTGGGCAGCTCATGAGGCAATAATTTTTTTTTCTAGAGGGAAGGCAGGGTGCTGCATTGTGGGTCCGGAATTGCCATACTTGAGGGCTTCGGGGCCAGGAGTGTGAGGACGGAAGTCTGAGAAGACAGGCTAGACTTGGGTATCAGGGCGAGGGCACGGCAGGTACCCCCTGCAGATCTGAACCAATATCTCATGCATCTGAAGTCAGGGCGAGGATCCGACGTTGGCTCAGGTTGGAGTTTCTGTGCATGACGGCCGCTTCATGAAGGGAGCGGAATCTCGAGGCCATTGAGGATTTCCCACGTTGGGAGTTGTGGGATGCCCCCTTCAAGGATTCCTTCTGCGGGACAATTGAGACCTGTTGGACTGCTCCAGGACATCCCATATGGAATGACACCAGAGCACCGTTCGCGGTTGGTTGCCTGGGAAGCACGCCTAGCATTCCAATTGTCTCCTAGCAACAAACAGTTTAGATCTGATGGCTCTGCAGGAGCAACCGGGGTGGCTGAGTTGAAATGGACTTTCCTGAGGATGGGTCCTAATGTGTTTTTGTGTCCATGAGGGCCTTGGAATGGGGCGGTGGCAACGGCACCCTGAAGTACTCTCCTAAGCTTTGGACATGGCACCCATGCACAGCTTTCCTTGTGGAAACGAGATGTGTTCTGATGGGTGCCTCAGGAAAACCCCTATGATCGTATTGGAATGAGGCTTTTTAGGACACATGCTTGTAACCCAAAGCAATGGATCCTATTATGGCCTAGGGTCCTGTCTGGTTCAATCTTCTTCTCTGGGGACATCCATCTATGATATGAGTGGAGGTCAATTATCAGCTGGTGTCAGACAGCCCTTGTTTGTTCCGGGCGACCTACACTATTGGGATGGCCTCAGGGACTTTGGAGGTTTCTCCTAATTTGTACGATTTTGGACCATGGAATGGGCAGAATTCCCATGGATTGGTAGGCATAGTCCTAATGTGTGGCTCCAGGGGCCCAGCCTGGAGGGTGTGTGGCCCAAGACTTTGAGGACAGAAGTCTGAAAACACAAACTCAACTTAGGTTGGGGACGTAGGAATGGCAGGCCCAATCTAAAAACCATGAGAAAAACTCTTCAGGATATGAAGAAAGTGCGAGTCTGAGGCGCTTGCTCAGGCTTTTGTCTTTGGATTTTGTATCAGCGATGGCCGTGGAATGTCGGGGAGGCCTCATGGGCCATGGACGAATCTTCCTCTCTTAGGATTTGGCCAGATTCCCAATTGCTTTTCTTCAATCTGTAGGATGGGAGGACTCCTTTCAGTTTTGTTACCTCAGGTGTCCCACCAAAAGAGGAATTCCAAAGCAAAGCCGTGGGAAGACTGAAGGGACAACCCGAACTATGGTTAAAAATTGGGGCCTAGGGGCATGGCAAGCCCAATATGATATCTCTTCATCCAGCCACTGAGTGGCCTTACGTGAGGACTGGGCTCAGCCTGAGGGTCACAATGTGTGTTTGTGACCAATGTGGCCCGCAAGCATGGGCGGGGCCTCATGGGCCACACTGATTTCAACTATTATGAACGTTGGACAGCATGCCAACCACAAGGTTTCTTGCCATGGGGAAGGAGTTCTGATTTCTGCATCACCTTCAACCCTGGGCAGTGATAGGAGATAAGGTCTAGGTTGTGAAACCTGAAAACCGAGGTTGGGAAGAGATGACGACCTAAGGCCATGGCGGCTCGATGTGCTCAGTGTGCGGCCAGCTGTCTGGGAGGCGACAGGGGGTCCAGGCTCAGGCTGTGTCAGAAAGGGCATTTGTGCCCTGGTCAGCCTATGTATTTGGGGTACAGCCAAGGTCGGTGCAGGTTGATCCTCATTTGGGGTTACTGGGCAGCCCAGAGGACAATGTTTTTCTTCTGGAGGGCAGGAAGAGTGCTGCATTGTAGTTCTGGATTGCCAAACTGTAGGGCTTGTGGGCCAGTAGTCTGACGACATAAGTCTGAGAACACAAGCTAGGCTTAGGTTTCTGGGTGAGGCCATGGCAGGCACAATCTACAGACCTGAATCGAGATCTCGTGCATCTGAAGTCAGGGCGAGGATCAGACGATCACTCAGGTTGGAGTTTCTGTCCCTGAAGGCCCCTTCATGAATGGGGGGGCATCACGAGACCATGGGGGTTTTCCCACGATGGGAGTTGTGAGAAGCTCCAAACTGCAGAGAGTCTTCTGCAGGACAATTGAGACCTGTTGTTTGGCTCCAGGCCAATGATTCTGAGCAGGGTTCTAAGGATGGATGGCTTGGTAGCCCACCTCGCATTCCAATTGTCTCCTAGCAACAATACAGGTTAGATCTCCTGGATCTGTGGGGAGCAACCGAGGACGTTGAGTTGAAATGGACACCCCTGGGGATGGGTCCAAATGTGCTTTTGTGTCTATGGAGACCTTGGAATGAAGCGGTGGCACTGGGGCCCTAAAGGGTTCTCCTAAACAGAGGCTTTGACACAGCTCCAACGTGGAAGCTTCCCATGTGTGGATAGATGTTTTCTGATGGGTGAGTCAAGAAATAGCTATATGCTGCTTTTGAAATCCAGGCCTCTGAGGAGAGATGCCTGGAAACCAAAGCAATGGATCTGATTAGTGCCTAGGGTCCTGTTCTTTCCTTTTTACATCAGGGGACATCTGTCTATGGGTCTGAGTGCACTTAGGTGCTCAGTTGGGCTCAGATTGTCCCTGGATCTGGGACTTTTGAGGTTTATCCTATTCGGAGGGTTGAGGCCATTGGAATGGGCACACACAATTCCCTTGGAGAGAGCAAGTACAGTCCTCAGGTTTGGCTTCAGGGGCCTGAGCCTGTAGGTTGTGTAGGCCAGGGCTGCTTGGACAGTTGTCTGAAAACACAAACTAGGCTTATGTTTCGGGTCATAGGTATGGAAGGACTGATCTACAGACCATGAGGAGAACTCTTCGGGATTTGAAAGAAGGGCGAGTGTGAGGCTCCTGCTCACGTTTTTGTCTCTGGATATCGTGTCACTCATGGTCGTGGAATTTCTGGTGACTTCATGGGAAATGGACGAGTCTTGCTCTCTGGTGGTTTGGCCCCGTCCAAAGAGTTTGGGGTCATTCTGTGGGCTGGAAGAAGTCCGTTTTTTGTTGTTGTTGTTGTTGTTGTTTTCTTTTTTAACCTCAGGTGTCCCACCAAATGAGGGATCCCAGAGCAGAGCCCTGGGGAGGGGCGACTGGACAATCAGAAATCTGGTTAAAAATTGGGGCCTAGGGACATGTCAAGCCCATTATGACATCTAATGGTCCAGCCACTGAGAGGACTTACTAGAGGACAGGACTCATGCTGAGTGTCTCAATGCCTGTGTATGCCCTCGTCGCACTCAAGAATGGGCGGGGCCTCAGGGTGAATGCTGGTTTCTCCTACACTGAACGTTGGACAACGTGCCAACCACAAGGATTCTTGCCATGGGTTAAGAGGAGTTCTGATTTCTGCATCACAATCACCCCTGGGCAGTGATTGGAGATAAGGTCTCGGTTCTGAAGCCTGAAAACTTAGGTAGGGAAGAGATGATGACCTAAGGCCAAGGCGGTTATTATGTGCTCAGTGTGCGGTCAGCTCTCTGGGAGTTGGTCAGGACGTCCGCGCTCAGGTTGTGTTTGACAGTGCATTAGTGCCCAGGTTAGACTATATAATTTGGGCTAAGTCGAGTGCTGTGTAGGCTGATCCTCATTTAAGGTGCTTGGGCAGCTCATGAGGCACTAATTTTTTTTCTAGAGGGCAGGCAGGGTGCTGCATTGTGGGTCCGGAATTGCCATACTTGAGGGCTTCGGGGCCAGGAGTGTGAGGACGGAAGTCTGAGAAGACAAGCTAGACTTGGGTTTCAGGGCGAGAGCACAGCAGGTACCCCCTCCAGATCCGAACCAATATCTCATGCTTCTGAAGTCAGCGCGAGGATCAGACGTTGGCTCAGGTTGGAGTTTCTGAGCATGACGGCCGCTTCATGAAGGGAGCGGAATCTCGAGGCCATTGAGGTTTTCCCACGTTGGGAGTTGTGGGATGCCCCCTTCAAGGATTCCTTCTGTGGGACAATTGAGATCTGCTGGACTGCTCCAGGACATCCCATATGGAATGACTCCAGAGCACCGTTCGCGGTTGGTTGCCTGGGAAGCACGCCTCGCATTCCAATTGTCTCCTAGCAACAAGACAGTTTAGATCTGTTGGCTCTACGGGAGCAACCTGGGTGGCTGAGTTGAAATGGACTTTCCTGAGGATGGGTCCTAATGTGTTTTTGTGTCCATGAGGGCCTTGGAATGGGGCGGTGGCAACGGGACCCTGAAGTACTCTCCTAAGCTTTGGACATGGCACCCATGCACAGGTTTCCTTGTGGAGACGAGATGAGTTCTGATGGGTGCCTCAGGAAAACCCCTATGCTCTATTGGAATCAGGCTTTTGAGGACACATGCCTGTAACCCAAAAATGGATCCTAATATGGCCTAGGGTCTGTCTGGTTCAATCTTCTTCTCTGGGGACATCCATCTATGGTATGAGTGGAGGTCGATTATCAGCTGGTGTCAGACAGCCCTTGTTTGTTCCGGGCGACCTACACAATTGGGATGGCCTCAGGGACTTTGGAGGTTTCTCCTAATTTGTACGATTTTGGACCATCGAATGGGCAGAATTCCCATGGATTGGTAGGCACAGTCCTAATGTGTGGCTCCAGGGGCCCAGCCTGGAGGGTGTGTGGCCCAAGACTTTGAGGACAGAAGTCTGAAAACACAAACTCAACTTAGGTTTGGGGACGTAGGTATGGCAGGCCCGATCTACAAACCATGAGAAAAACTCTTCAGGATATGAAGAAAGTGCGAGTCTGAGGCGCTTGCTCAGGCTTTTGTCTTTGGATTTTGTATCAGCGATGGCCGTGGAATGTCGGGGAGGCCTCATGGGCCATGGACGAATCTTCCTCTCTGAGGATTTGGCCAGATTCCCAATTCCTTTTCGTCAATCTGTAGAATGGGAGGACTCCTTACAGATTTGTTACCTCAGGTGTCCCACCAAAAGAGGAATTCCAAAGCAAAGCCGTGGGGAAGACTGAAGGGACAACCAGAAGTATGGTTAAAAATTGGGGCCTAGGGGCATGGCAAGCCCAATATGCTATCTCTTCATCCAGCCACTGAGTGCTCTTACGTGAGGACTGGGCTCAGCCTGAGGGTCACAATGTGTGTTTGTGACCAATGTGGCCCGCGAGCATGGGCGGGGCCTCATGGGCCACACTGGTTAGAACTACTCTGAACGTTGGACAGCATGCCAACCACAAGGTTTCTTGTCATGGGGAAGGAGTTCTGATTTCTGCATCACCTTCAACCCTGGGCAGTGATAGGAGATAAGGTCTAGGTTCTGAATCCTGAAAACCGAGGTTGGGAAGAGATGACGAACTAAGGCCATGGCGGCTCGATGTGCTCAGTGTGCTGCCAGCTGTCAGGTAGGGGCCAGGGGGTCCAGGCACAGGCTGTGTCAGAAAGGGCATTAGTGCCCTGGTCAGCATATGTATTTGGGGTACTCCAACGTCGGTGCAGGTTGATCCTCATATGGGGTTACTGGGCAGCCCAGAGGACAATGTTTTTCTTCTGGAGGGCAGGAAGAGTGCTGCATTGTAGTTCTGGATTGCCAAACTGGAGGGCTTGTGGGCCAGTAGTCTGACGACAAAAGTCTGAGAACACAAGCTAGGCTTAGGTTTCTGGGTGAGGCCATGGCAGGCACAATCTACAGACCTGAATTGAGATCTCGTGCATCTGAAGTCAGGGCAGGATCAGACGATCACTCAGGTTGGAGTTTCTGTCCCTGAAGGCCCCTTCATGAATGGGGGGGCATCACGAGGCCATGGGGGTTTTCCCACGATGGGAGTTGTGAGAAGCTCCAAAGTGCAGAGAGTCTTCTGCAGGACAATTGAGACCTGTTGTTTGGCTCCAGGCCAATGATTCTGAGCAGGGTTCTAAGGATGGATGGCTGGGTAGCCCACCTCGCATTCCAATTGTCTCCTAGCAACAAGACAGGTTAGATCTCCTTGATCTGTGGGGAGCAACCGAGGACGTTGAGTTGAAATGGACACCCCTGGGGATGGGTCCTAATGTGCTTTTGTGTCTATGGAGACCTTGGAATGAAGCGGTGGCACTGGGGCCCTAAAGGGTTCTCCTAAACAGAGGCTTTGACACAGCTCCAACGTGCAAGCTTCCCATGTGTAGATGAGATGTATTCTGATGGGTGAGTCAAGAAACAGCTATATGCTGCTTTTGAAATCCAGGCCTCTGAGGAGAGATGCCTGGAAACCAAAGCAATGGATCTGATTAGTGCCTAGGGGCCTGTTCTTTCCTTTTTACCTCTGGGGACATCTGTCTATGGGTCTGAGTGCACTTAGGTGCTCAGTTGGGCTCAGATTGTCCCTGGATCTGGGACTTTTGAGGTTTATCCTTTAGGAGGGTTGAGGCAATTGGAATGGGCACACACAATTCCCTTGGAGAGAGCAAGTACAGTCCTCAGGTTTGGCTCCAGGGGCCTGAGCCTGTAGGTTGTGTAGGCCAGGGCTGCTTGGACAGTTGTCTGAAAACACAAACTAGGCTTATGTTTCGGGTCATAGGTATGGAAGGACTGATCTACAGAACATGAGGAGAACCCTTCGGGATTTGAAAGAAGGGCGAGTGTGAGGCTCCTGCTCACGTTTTTGTCTCTGGATATCGTGTCACTCATGGTCGTGGAATTTCTGGTGACTTCATGGGAAATGGACGAGTCTTACTCTCTGGTGGTTTGGCCCCGTCCAAAGAGTTTGGGGTCATTCTGTGAGCTGGAAGAAGTCCGGTTTTTGTTGTTGTTGTTGTTGTTTTCTTTTTTAACCTCAGGTGTCCCACCAAATGAGGGATTCCATAGTAGAGACCTGGGAAGTGGCGACTGGACAAACAGAAATCTGGTTAAAAATTGGGGCCTAGGTACATGTCAAGCCCATTATGACATCTAATGGTCCAGCCACTGAGAGGACTTACTAGAGGACAGGACTCATGCTGAGTGTCACAATGCCTGTGTATGCCCTCGTCGCACTCAAGAATGGGCGGGGCCTCTGGGTGAATGCTGGTTTCTCCTACACTGAACGTTGGACAACGTGCCAACCACAAGGATTCTTGCCATGGGTTAAGAGGAGTTCTGATTTCTACATCACAATCACCCCTGGGCAGTGATTGTAGATAAGGTCTCGGTTCTGAAGCCTGAAAACTGAGGTAGGGAAGAGATGATGACCTCAGGCCATGGCGGGTTTTATGTGTTCAGTGTGCGGTCAGCTTGCCGGGTATTGGTCAGGAGGTCCGGGCTCAGGTTGTGTTCGACAGTGCATTAGTGCCCAGGTTAGACTATATAATTTGGGCTAAGTCGAGTGCTGTGTAGGTTGATCCTCATTTAAGGTGCCTGGGCAGCTCATGAGGCACTAATTTTTTTTCTAGAGGGCAGGCAGGGTGCTGCATTGTTGGTCCGGAATTGCCATACTTGAGGGCTTCGGGGCCAGGAGTGTGAGGACGGAAGTCTGAGAAGACAAGCTAGACTTGGGTTTCATGGCGAGGGCACAGCATGTACCCCCTGCAGATCTGAACCAATATCTCATGCTTCTGAAGTCAGGGCGAGGATCAGACGTTGGCTCAGGTTGGAGTTTCTGAGCATGACGGCCGCTTCATGAAGGGAGCGGAATCTCGAGGCCATTGAGGTTTTCCCACGTTGGGAGTTGTGGGATGGCCCCTTCAAGGATTCCTTCTGTGGGACAATTGAGATCTGCTGGACTGCTCCAGGACATCCCATATGGAATGACTCCAGAGCACCGTTCGCGGTTGGTTACCTGGGAGCACGCCTCGCATTCCAATTGTCTCCTCGCAACAAGACAGTTTAGATCTGTTGGCTCTGCCGGAGCAACCAGGGTGGCTGAGTTGAAATGGACTTTCCTGAGGATGGGTCCTAATGTGTTTTTGTGTCCATGAGGGCCTTGGAATGGGGCGGTGGCACCGGGACCCTGAAGTACTCTCCTAAGCTTTGGACACGGCTCCCATGCACAGGTTTCCTTGTGGAGACGAGATGAGTTCTGATGGGTGCCTGGAAAACCCCTATGCTCGTATTGGAATCAGGCTTTTGAGGACACATGCCCGTAACCCACAAAATGGATCTTAATATGGCCTAGGGTCCTGTCTGGTTCAATCTTCTTCTCTAGGGACATCCAACTATGGTATGAGTGGAGGTCGATTATCAGCTGGTGTCAGACAGCCCTTGTTTGTTCAGGGCGACCTACACTATTGGGATGACCTCAGGGACTTTGGTGGTTTCTCCTAATTTGTACGATTTTGGACCATGGAATGGGCAGAATTCCCATGGATTGGTAGGCACAGTCCTAATGTGTGGCTCTAGGGGCCCAGCCTTGAGGGTGTGTGGCCCAAGACTTTGAGGACAGAAGTCTAAAAACACAAATTCAACTTAGGTTTGGGGACGTAGGTATGGCAGGCCCGATCTACAAACCATGAGAAAAACTCTTCAGGATATGAAGAACGTGCGAGTCTGAGGCGCTTGCTCAGGCTTTTGTCTCTGGATTTTGTATCAGCGATGGCCGTGGAATGTCGGGGAGGCCTCATGCGCCATGCACGAATCTTCCTCTCTGAGGATTTGGCCCGATTCCCAATTGCTTTTCGTCAATCTGTGGGATGGGAGGACTCCTTTCAGTTTTGTTACCTCAGGTGTCCCAGCAAAAGAGGAATTCCAAAGCAAAGCCGTGGGGAAGACTGAAGGGACAACCCGAACTATGTTTAAAAATTGGGGCCTAGGGGCATGGCAAGCCCAATATGCTATCTCTTCATCCAGCCACTGAGTGGCCTTACTTGAGGACTGGGCTCAGCCTGAGGGTCACAATGTGTGTTTGTGACCAATGTGGCCCGCGAGCATGGGCGGGGCCTCATGGGCCACACTGGTTTCAACTACTCTGAACGTTGGACAGCATGCCAACCACAAGGTTTCTTGCCATGGGGAAGGAGTTCTGATTTCTGCGTCACCTTCAACCCTGGTCAGTGATAGGAGATAAGGTCTAGGTTGTGAAACCTGAAAACCGAGGTTGGGAAGAGATGACGACCTAAGGCCATGGCGGCTCGATGTGCTCAGTGTGCGGCCAGCTGTCTGGGAGAGGCCAGGGGGTCCAGGCTCAGGCTGTGTCAGAAAGGACATTAGTGCCAAGGTCAGCCTATGTATTTGGGGTACAGCCAAGGTCGGTGCAGGCTGATCCTCATTTGGGGTTACTGGGTAGCCCCAGAGGACAATGTTTTTCTTCTGGAGGGCAGGAAGAGTGCTGCATTGTAGTTCTGGATTGCCAAACTGGAGGGCTTGTGGGCCAGTAGTCTGACGACAAAAGTCTGAGAACACAAGCTAGGCTTAGGTTTCTGGGTGAGGCCATGGCAGGCACAATCTACAGACCTGAATTGAGATCTCGTGCATCTGAAGACAGGGCGAGAATCAGACGATCGCTCAGGTTGGAATTTCTGTCCCTGATGGCCCCTTCATGAATGGGGGGGCATCACGAGGCCATGGGGTTTTTCCCACGATGAAAGTTGTGAGAAGCTCCAAAGTGCAGAGAGTCTTCTGCAGAACAATTGAGACCTGTTGTTTGGCTCCAGGCCAATGATTCTGAGCAGGGTTCTAAGGATGGATGGCTGGGTAGCCCACCTCGTAATCCAATTGTCTCCTAAAAACAAGACAGGTTAGATCTCCTGGATCTGTGGGGAGCAACCGAGGACGCTGAGTTGAAATGGACACCCCTGGGGATGGGTCCTAATGTGCTTTTGTGTCTATGGAGACCTTGGAATGAAGCGGTGGCACTGGGGCCCTAAAGGGTTCTCCTAAACAGAGGCTTTGACACAGCTCCAACGTGCAAGTTTCCCATGTGTAGATGAGATGTTTTCTGATGGGTGAGTCAAGAACAGCTATATGCTGCTTTTGAAATCCAGGCCTCTGAGGAGAGATGCCTGGAAACCCAAGCAATGGATCTGATTAGTGCCTAGGGTCCTGTTCTTTCCTTTTTACTTCTGGGGACATCTGTCTATGGGTCTGAGTGCAGGTAGGTGCTCAGTTGGGCTCAGATTGTCCCTGGATCAGAGACTTTTGAGTTTTATCCTATTAGGAGGGTTGAGGCCATTGGAATGGGCACACACAATTCCCTTGGAGAGGCCAAGTACAGTCCTCAGGTTTGGCTCCAGGGGACTGAGCCTGTAGCTTGTGTAGGCCATGGCTGTTTGGACAGTTGTCTGAAAACACAAACTCGGCTTATGTTTCGGGTCATAGGTATGGCAGGTCTGATCTACAGACAATGAGGAGAACTCATCGGGATTTGAAAGAATGGTGAGTGTGAGGCTCCTGCTCAAGTTTTTGTCTCCGGATATCGTGTCAATCTTGGTCGTGGAATTTTTGGGTGACTTCATGGGAAATGTACGAGTCTTACTCTCTGGTGGTTTGGCCCCGTCCAAAGAGTTTGGGGTCATTCTGTGGGCTGGAAGAAGTCCGTTTTTTGTTGTTGTTGTTGTTGTTGTTGTTGTTTTCTTTTTTAACCTCAGGTGTCCCACCAAATGAGGGATTCCAGAGCAGAGCCCTGGGGAGGGGCGACTGGACAATCAGAAATCTGGTTAAAAATTGGGGTTTAGGGAAATGTCAAGCCCATTATGACATCTAATGGTCCAGCCACAAAGAGGACTTACTAGAGGACAGGACTCATGCTGTGGGTCACAATGCGTGTGTATGCCCTCGTCGCACTCAAGAATGGGCGGGGCCTCAGGGTGAATGCTGGTTTCTCCTTCACTGAACGTTGGACAAAGTGCCAACCACAAGGGTTCTTGCCATGGGTAAGGAGGAGTTCTGATTTCTGCATCACACTCACCCCTGGGCAGTGATTGGAGATAAGGTCTCGGTTCTGAAGCCTGAAAACTGAGGTACAGAAGAGAGGATACCAAAGGCCATGGCGGGTTTTATGTGCTCAGTGTGCAGTCAGCTTTCTCGGTGTTGGTCAGGAGATCCGGGCTCAGGTTGTGTTCGACAGTGCATTAGTGCCCAGGTTAGACTATATTATTTCGGTAAAGTCGAGTGCTGTGTAGGTTGATCCTCATTTAAAGTGCCTGGGCAGCTCATGAGGCACTAATTATTTTTCTAGAGGGCAGGCAGTGTGCTGCATTGTGGGTCCGGAATTGCCAAACTTGAGGGCTTCGGGGCCAGGAGTGTGAGGACGGAAGTGTGAGAAGACAAGGTAGACTTGGGTTTCAGGGCGAGGGCACGGCAGGTACCCCCTGCAGATCTGAACCAATATCTCATGCTTCTGAAGTCAGGGCGAGGATCAGACGTTCCTCAGGTTGGAGTTTCTGAGCATGACGGCCGCTTCATGAAGGGAGCGGAATCTTGAGGCCATTGAGGTTTTCCCACGTTGGGAGTTGTGGGATGGCCCCTTCAAGGATTCCTTCTGTGGGACAATTGAGATCTGCTGGACTGCTCCAGGACATCCCATATGGAATGACTCCAGAGCACCGTTCGCGGTTGGTTACCTGGGAGCACGCCTCGCATTCCAATTGTCTCCTAGCAACAAGACAGTTTAGATCTGTTGGCTCTGCCGGAGCAACCAGGGTGGCTGAGTTGAAATGGACTTTCCTGAGGATGGGTCCTAATGTGTTTTTGTGTCCATGAGGGCCTTGGAATGGGGCGGTGGCACCGGGACCCTGAAGTACTCTCCTAAGCTTTGGACACGGCTCCCATGCACAGGTTTCCTTGTGGAGACGAGATGAGTTCTGATGGGTGCCTGGAAAACCCCTATGCTCGTATTGGAATCAGGCTTTTGAGGACACATGCCCGTAACCCACAAAATGGATCTTAATATGGCCTAGGGTCCTGTCTGGTTCAATCTTCTTCTCTAGGGACATCCAACTATGGTATGAGTGGAGGTCGATTATCAGCTGGTGTCAGACAGCCCTTGTTTGTTCAGGGCGACCTACACTATTGGGATGACCTCAGGGACTTTGGAGGTTTCTCCTAATTTGTACGATTTTGGACCATGGAATGGGCAGAATTCCCATGGATTGGTAGGCACAGTCCTAATGTGTGGCTCTAGGGGCCCAGCCTTGAGGGTGTGTGGCCCAAGACTTTGAGGACAGAAGTCTAAAAACACAAATTCAACTTAGGTTTGGGGACGTAGGTATGGCAGGCCCGATCTACAAACCATGAGAAAAACTCTTCAGGATATGAAGAACGTGCGAGTCTGAGGCGCTTGCTCAGGCTTTTGTCTCTGGATTTTGTATCAGCGATGGCCGTGGAATGTCGGGGAGACCTCATGCGCCATGCACGAATCTTCCTCTCTGAGGATTTGGCCCGATTCCCAATTGCTTTTCGTCAATCTGTGGGATGGGAGGACTCCTTTCAGTTTTGTTACCTCAGGTGTCCCAGCAAAAGAGGAATTCCAAAGCAAAGCCGTGGGGAAGACTGAAGGGACAACCCGAACTATGTTTAAAAATTGGGGCCTAGGGGCATGGCAAGCCCAATATGCTATCTCTTCATCCAGCCACTGAGTGGCCTTACTTGAGGACTGGGCTCAGCCTGAGGGTCACAATGTGTGTTTGT
Organism: Mustela nivalis; assembly: GCF_964662115.1. Taxonomy (NCBI): domain Eukaryota; kingdom Metazoa; phylum Chordata; class Mammalia; order Carnivora; family Mustelidae; genus Mustela; species Mustela nivalis. The sequence goes on along the minus strand of NW_028136531.1, from coordinate 1,860,472 downwards.
GACCAATGTGGCCCGCGAGCATGGGCGGGGCCTCATGGGCCACACTGGTTTCAACTACTCTGAACGTTGGACAGCATGCCAACCACAAGGTTTCTTGCCATGGGGAAGGAGTTCTGATTTCTGCGTCACCTTCAACCCTGGTCAGTGATAGGAGATAAGGTCTAGGTTGTGAAACCTGAAAACCGAGGTTGGGAAGAGATGACGACCTAAGGCCATGGCGGCTCGATGTGCTCAGTGTGCGGCCAGCTGTCTGGGAGAGGCCAGGGGGTCCAGGCTCAGGCTGTGTCAGAAAGGACATTAGTGCCAAGGTCAGCCTATGTATTTGGGGTACAGCCAAGGTCGGTGCAGGCTGATCCTCATTTGGGGTTACTGGGTAGCCCCAGAGGACAATGTTTTTCTTCTGGAGGGCAGGAAGAGTGCTGCATTGTAGTTCTGGATTGCCAAACTGGAGGGCTTGTGGGCCAGTAGTCTGACGACAAAAGTCTGAGAACACAAGCTAGGCTTAGGTTTCTGGGTGAGGCCATGGCAGGCACAATCTACAGACCTGAATTGAGATCTCGTGCATCTGAAGACAGGGCGAGAATCAGACGATCGCTCAGGTTGGAATTTCTGTCCCTGATGGCCCCTTCATGAATGGGGGGGCATCACGAGGCCATGGGGTTTTTCCCACGATGAAAGTTGTGAGAAGCTCCAAAGTGCAGAGAGTCTTCTGCAGAACAATTGAGACCTGTTGTTTGGCTCCAGGCCAATGATTCTGAGCAGGGTTCTAAGGATGGATGGCTGGGTAGCCCACCTCGTAATCCAATTGTCTCCTAAAAACAAGACAGGTTAGATCTCCTGGATCTGTGGGGAGCAACCGAGGACGCTGAGTTGAAATGGACACCCCTGGGGATGGGTCCTAATGTGCTTTTGTGTCTATGGAGACCTTGGAATGAAGCGGTGGCACTGGGGCCCTAAAGGGTTCTCCTAAACAGAGGCTTTGACACAGCTCCAACGTGCAAGTTTCCCATGTGTAGATGAGATGTTTTCTGATGGGTGAGTCAAGAACAGCTATATGCTGCTTTTGAAATCCAGGCCTCTGAGGAGAGATGCCTGGAAACCCAAGCAATGGATCTGATTAGTGCCTAGGGTCCTGTTCTTTCCTTTTTACTTCTGGGGACATCTGTCTATGGGTCTGAGTGCAGGTAGGTGCTCAGTTGGGCTCAGATTGTCCCTGGATCAGAGACTTTTGAGTTTTATCCTATTAGGAGGGTTGAGGCCATTGGAATGGGCACACACAATTCCCTTGGAGAGGCCAAGTACAGTCCTCAGGTTTGGCTCCAGGGGACTGAGCCTGTAGCTTGTGTAGGCCATGGCTGTTTGGACAGTTGTCTGAAAACACAAACTCGGCTTATGTTTCGGGTCATAGGTATGGCAGGTCTGATCTACAGACAATGAGGAGAACTCATCGGGATTTGAAAGAATGGTGAGTGTGAGGCTCCTGCTCAAGTTTTTGTCTCCGGATATCGTGTCAATCTTGGTCGTGGAATTTTTGGGTGACTTCATGGGAAATGTACGAGTCTTACTCTCTGGTGGTTTGGCCCCGTCCAAAGAGTTTGGGGTCATTCTGTGGGCTGGAAGAAGTCCGTTTTTTGTTGTTGTTGTTGTTGTTGTTGTTGTTTTCTTTTTTAACCTCAGGTGTCCCACCAAATGAGGGATTCCAGAGCAGAGCCCTGGGGAGGGGCGACTGGACAATCAGAAATCTGGTTAAAAATTGGGGCCTAGGGAAATGTCAAGCCCATTATGACATCTAATGGTCCAGCCACAAAGAGGACTTACTAGAGGACAGGACTCATGCTGTGGGTCACAATGCGTGTGTATGCCCTCGTCGCACTCAAGAATGGGCGGGGCCTCAGGGTGAATGCTGGTTTCTCCTTCACTGAACGTTGGACAAAGTGCCAACCACAAGGGTTCTTGCCATGGGTAAGGAGGAGTTCTGATTTCTGCATCACACTCACCCCTGGGCAGTGATTGGAGATAAGGTCTCGGTTCTGAAGCCTGAAAACTGAGGTACAGAAGAGAGGATACCAAAGGCCATGGCGGGTTTTATGTGCTCAGTGTGCAGTCAGCTTTCTCGGTGTTGGTCAGGAGATCCGGGCTCAGGTTGTGTTCGACAGTGCATTAGTGCCCAGGTTAGACTATATTATTTCGGTAAAGTCGAGTGCTGTGTAGGTTGATCCTCATTTAAAGTGCCTGGGCAGCTCATGAGGCACTAATTTTTTTTCTAGAGGGCAGGCAGAGTGCTGCATTGTGGGTCCGGAATTGCCAAACTTGAGGGCTTCTGGGACAGGAGTGTGAGGACGGAAGTGTGAAAAGACAAGGTAGACTTGGGTTTCAGGGCGAGGGCACGGCAGGTACCCCCTGCAGATCTGAACCAATATCTCATGCATCTGAAGTCAGGGCGAGGATCAGACGTTGGCTCAGGTTGGAGTTTCTGTGCATGACGGCCGCTTCATGAAAGGAGCGGAATCTCGAGGCCATTGAGGTTTTCCCACGTTGGGAGTTGTGGGATGCCCCCTTCAAGGATTCCTTCTGCGGGACAATTGAGACCTGTTGGACAGCTCCAGGACATCCCATATGGAATGACTGCAGAGCATCGTTCGCGGATGGATGCCTGGGAAGCCCGCATCCCATTCCAATTGTCTCCTAGCAACAAGACAGTTTAGAGTTGATGGCTCTACCGGAGCAACAAGGGTGGCTGAGTTGAAATGGACTTTCCTGAGGATGGGTCCTAATGTGTTTTTGTGTCCATGAGGGCCTTGGAATGGGGCGGTGGCACCGGGACCCTGAAGTACTCTAATAACCTTTGGACATGGCTCCCATGCACAGGTTTCCTTGTGGAGACGAGATGAGTTCTGATAGGTGCCTCAGGAAAACCCCTATGCTCGTATTGGAATCAGGCTTTTGAGGACACATGCCCGTAACCCACAAAATGGATCTTAATATGGCCTAGGGTCCTGTCTGGTTCAATCTTCTTCTCTAGGGACATCCAACTATGGTATGAGTGGAGGTCGATTATCAGCTGGTGTCAGACAGCCCTAGTTTGTTCCGGGCGACCTACACTATTGGGATGACCTCAGGGACTTTGGAGGTTTCTCCTAATTTGTACGAATTTGGACCATGGAATGGGCAGAATTCCCATGGATTGGTAGGCACAGTCCTAATGTGTGGCTCCAGGGGCCCAGTCTGGAGGGTGTGTGGCCCAAGACTTTGAGGACAGAAGTCTGAAAACACAAACTCAACTTAGGTTTGGGGACGTAGGTATGGCAGGCCCGATCTACAAACCATGAGAAGAACTCTTCAGAATATGAAGAAAGTGCGAGTCTGAGGTGCTTGCTCAGGCTTTTGTCTCTGGATTTTGTATCAGCGATGGCCGTGGAATGTCGGGGAGGCCTCATGGGCCATGGACGAATCTTCCTCTCAGAGGATTTGGCCCGATTCCCAATTGCTTTTCGTCAATCTGTGGGATGGGAGGACTCCTTTCAGTTTTGTTACCTCAGGTGTCCCACCAAAAGAGGAATTCCAAAGCAAAGCCGTGGGGAAGACAGAAGGGACAACCCGAACTATGATTAAAAATTGGGGCCTAGGGGCATGGCAAGCCCAATATGCTATCTCTCATCCAGCCTCTGAGTGGCCTTACATTAGGACTGGGCTCAGCCTGAGGGTCACAATGTGTGTTTGTGACCAATGTGGCCCGCGAGCATGGGCGGGGCGTCATGGGCCACACTGGTTTCAACTACTCTGAACGTTGGACAGCATGCCAACCACGAGGTTTCTTGCCATGGGGAAGTAGTTCTGATTTCTGCATCACCTTCAACCCTGGGCAGTGATAGGAGTTAAGTTCTAGGTTCTGAAACCTGAAAACCGAGGTTGGGAAGAGATGACGACCTAAGGCCATGGCGGCTCGATGTGCTCAGTGTGCGGCCAGCTGTCTGGGAGGGGCCAGGGGGTCCAGGCTCAGGCTGTGTCAGAACGGACATTAGTGCCCTGGTCAGCCTATGTATTTGGGGTACAGCCAAGGTCGGTGCAGGTTGATCCTCATTTAGGGTTACTGGGTAGCCCCAGAGGACAAAGTTTTTCTTCTGGAGGGCATGCAGAGTGCTGCATTGTAGTTCTGGATTGCCAAACTGGAGGGCTTGTGGGCCAGTAGTCTGACGACAAAAGTCTGAGAACACAAGCTAGGCTTAGGTTTCTGGGTGAGGCCATGGCAGGCACAATCTACAGACCTGAATTGAGATCTCGTGCATCTGAAGACAGGGCGAGGATCAGACGATCGCTCAGGTTGGAGTTTCTGTCCCTGATGGCCCCTTCATGAATGGGGGGGCATCACGAGGCCATGGGGGTTTTCCCACGATGGGAGTTGTGAGAAGCTCCAAAGTGCAGAGAGTCTTCTGCAGAACAATTGAGACCTGTTGTTTGGCTCCAGGCCAATGATTCTGAGCAGGGTTCTAAGGATGGATGGCTGGGTAGCCCACCTCGCATTCCAATTGTCTCCTAGCAACAATACAGGTTAGATCTCCTGGATCTGTGGGGAGCAACCGAGGACGCTGAGTTGAAATGGACACCCCTGGGGATGGGTCCTAATGTGCTTTTGTGTCTATGGAGACCTTGGAATGAAGCGGTGGCACTGGGGCCCTAAAGGGTTCTCCTAAACAGAGGCTTTGACACAGCTCCAACGTGCAAGTTTCCCATGTGTAGATGAGATATTTTCTGATGGGTGAGTCAAGAAACAGCTATATGCTGCTTTTGAAATCCAGGCCTCTGAGGAGAGATGCCTGGAAACCAAAGCAATGGATCTGATTAGTGCCTAGGGTCCTGTTCTTTCCTTTTTAACTCTGGGGACATCTGTCTATGGGTCTGAGTGCAGGTAGGTGCTCAGTTGGGCTCAGATTGTCCCTGGATCACGGACTTTTGAGGTTTATCCTATTAGGAGGGTTGAGGCCATTGGAATGGGCACACACAATTCCCTTGGAGTGGCCAAGTACAGTCCTCAGGTTTGGCTCCAGGGACCTGAGCCTGTAGGTTGTGTAGGCCATGTCTGTTTGGACATTTGTCTGAAAACACAAACTCGGCTTATTTTCGGGTCATAGGTATGGCAGGACTGATCTACAGACCATGAGGAGAACTCTTCGGGATTTGAAAGAAGGGTGAGTGTGAAGCTCCTGCTCAAGTTTTTGTCTCTGGATATCGTGTCACTCATGGTCGTGGAATTTTTGGGTGACTTCATGGGAAATGGACGAGTCTTACTCTCTGGTGGTTTGGCCCCGTCCAAAGAGTTTGGAGTCATTCTGTGGGCTGGAAGAAGTCTGTTTTTTGTTGTTGTTGTTGTTGTTGTTGTTGTTTTCTTTTTTAACCTCAGGTGTCCCACCAAATGAGGGATTCCAGAGCAGAGCCCTGGGGAGGGGCGACTGGACAATCAGAAATCTGGTTAAAAATTGGGGCCTAGGGACATGTCAAGCCCATTAAGACATCTAATGGTCCAGCCACTAAGAGGACTTACTAGAGGACAGGACTCATGCTGAGGGTCACAATGCTTGTGTATGCCCTCGTCGCACTCAAGAATGGGCGGGGCCTCAGGGTGAATGCTGGTTTCCCCTTCACTGAACGTTGGACAAAGTTCCAACCACAAGGGTTCTTGCCATGGGTAAGGAGGAGTTCTGATTTCTGCATCACACTAACCCCTGGGCAGTGATTGGAGATAAGGTCTCGGTTCTGAAGCCTGAAAACTGACGTACAGAAGAGAGGATACCTAAGGCCATGGCGGGTTTTATGTGCTCAGTGTGCAGTCAGCTTTCTTGGTGTTGGTCAGGAGATCCGGGCTCAGGTTGTGTTCGACAGTGCATTAGTGCCCAGGTTAGACTATATAATTTCGGAAAAGTCGAGTGCTGTGTAGGTTGATCCTCATTTAACTTTCCTGGGCAGCTATGAGGCACTAATTTTTTTTCTAGAGGGCAGGCAGAGTGCTGCATTGTGGGTCCGGAATTGCCAAACTTGAGGGCTTCTGGGACAGGAGTGTGAGGACGGAAGTGTGAAAAGACAAGGTAGACTTGGGTTTCAGGGCGAGGGCACGGCAGGTACCCCCTGCAGATCTGAACCAATATCTCATGCATCTGAAGTCAGGGCGAGGATCAGACGTTGGCTCAGGTTGGAGTTTCTGTGCATGACGGCCGCTTCATGAAAGGAGCGGAATCTCAAGGCCATTGAGGTTTTCCCACGTTGGGAGTTGTGGGATGCCCCCTTCAAGGATTCCTTCTGCGGGACAATTGAGACCTGTTGGACAGCTCCAGGACATCCCATATGGAATGACTCCAGAGCATCGTTCGCGGATGGATGCCTGGGAAGCCCGCCTCCCATTCCAATTGTCTCCTAGCAACAAGACAGTTTAGAGTTGATGGCTCTACCGGAGCAACAAGGGTGGCTGAGTTGAATTGGACTTTCCTGAGGATGGGTCCTAATGTGTTTTTGTGTCCATGAGGGCCTTGGAATGGGGCGGTGGCACCGGGACCCTGAAGTACTCTAATAACCTTTGGACATGGCTCCCATGCACAGGATTCCTTGTGGAGACGAGATGAGTTCTGATAGGTGCCTCAGGAAAACCCCTATGCTCGTATTGGAATCAGGCATTTGAGGACACATGCCCGTAACCCACAAAATGGATCTTAATATGGCCTAGGGTCCTGTCTGGTTCAATCTTCTTCTCTAGGGACATCCAACTATGGTATGAGTGGAGGTCGATTATCAGCTGGTGTCAGACAGCCCTAGTTTGTTCCGGGCGACCTACACTATTGGGATGACCTCAGGGACTTTGGAGGTTTCTCCTAATTTGTACGAATTTGGACCATGGAATGGGCAGAATTCCCATGGATTGGTAGGCACAGTCCTAATGTGTGGCTCCAGGGGCCCAGTCTGGAGGGTGTGTGGCCCAAGACTTTGAGGAAAGAAGTCTGAAAACACAAACTCAACTTAGGTTTGGGGACGTAGGTATGGCAGGCCCGATCTACAAACCATGAGAAGAACTCTTCAGAATATGAAGAAAGTGCGAGTCTGAGGTGCTTGCTCAGGCTTTTGTCTCTGGATTTTGTATCAGCGATGGCCGTGGAATGTCAGGGAGGCCTCATGGGCCATGGACGAATCTTCCTCTCAGAGGATTTGGCCCGATTCCCAATTGCTTTTCGTCAATCTGTGGGATGGGAGGACTCCTTTCAGTTTTGTTACCTCAGGTGTCCCACCAAAAGAGGAATTCCAAAGCAAAGCCGTGGGGAAGACAGAAGGGACAACCCGAACTATGATTAAAAATTGGGGCCTAGGGGCATGGCAAGCCCAATATGCTATCTCTTCATCCAGCCACTGAGTGGCCTTACATTAGGACTGGGCTCAGCCTGAGGGTCACAATGTGTGTTTGTGACCAATGTGGCCCGCGAGCATGGGCGGGGCCTCATGGGCCACACTGGTTTCAACTACTCTGAACGTTGGACAGCATGCCAACCACGAGGTTTCTTGCCATGGGGAAGTAGTTCTGATTTCTGCATCACCTTCAACCCTGGGCAGTGATAGGAGTTAAGGTCTAGGTTCTGAAACCTGAAAACCGAGGTTGGGAAGAGATGACGACCTAAGGCCATGGCGGCTCGATGTGCTCAGTGTGCGGCCAGCTGTCTGGGAGGGGCCAGGGGGTCCAGGCTCAGGCTGTGTCAGAAAGGACGTTAGTGCCCTGGTCAGCCTATGTATTTGGGGTACAGCCAAGGTCGGTGCAGGTTGATCCTCACTTAGGGTTACTGGGTAGCCCCAGAGGACAAAGTTTTTCTTCTGGAGGGCATGCAGAGTGCTGCATTGTAGTTCTGGATTGCCAAACTGGAGGGCTTGTGGGCCAGTAGTCTGACGACAAAAGTCTGAGAACACAAGCTAGGCTTAGGTTTCTGGGTGAGGCCATGGCAGGCACAATCTACAGACCTGAATTGAGATCTCGTGCATCTGAAGACAGGGCGAGGATCAGACGATCGCTCAGGTTGGAGTTTCTGTCCCTGATGGCCCCTTCATGAATGGGGGGGCATCACGAGGCCATGGGGGTTTTCCCACGATGGGAGTTGTGAGAAGCTCCAAAATGCAGAGAGTCTTCTGCAGAACAATTGAGACCTGTTGTTTGGCTCCAGGCCAATGATTCTGAGCAGGGTTCTAAGGATGGATGGCTGGGTAGCCCACATCGCATTCCAATTGTCTCCTAGCAACAAGACAGGTTAGATCTCCTGGATGTGTGAGGAACAACCGAAGACTCTGAGTTGAAATGGACACCCCTGGGGATGGGTCCTAATGTGCTTTCGTGTCTATGGAGACCTTGGAATGAAGCGGTGGCACTGGGGCCCTAAAGGGTTCTCCTAAACAGAGGCTTTGACACAGCTCCAACGTGCAAGCTTCCCATGTGTAGATGAGATGTTTTCTGATGGGTGAGTCAAGTAACAGCTATATGCTGCTTTTGAAATCCAGGCCTCTGAGGAGAGATGCCTGGAAACCAAAGCAATGGATCTGATTAGTGCCTAGGGTCCTGTTCTTTCCTTTTTACCTCTGGGGACATCTGTCTATGGGTCTGAGTGCAGGTAGGTGCTCAGTTGGGCTCAGATTGTCCCTGGATCAGGGACTTTTGAGGTTTATCCTATTAGGAGGGTTGAGGCCATTGGAATGGGCACACACAATTCCCTTGGAGAGGCCAAGTACAGTCCTCAGGTTTGGCTCCAGGGGCCTGAGCCTGTAGGTTGTGTAGGCCAGGGCTGTTTGGACAGTTGTCAGAAAACACAAACTCGGCTTATGTTTCGGGTCATAGGTATGGCAGGACTGATCTACAGACCATGAGGAGAACTCTTCGGGATTTGAAAGAAGGGCGAGTGTGAGGCTCCTGCTCAAGTTTTTGTCTCTGGATATCGTGTCATTCATGGTCGTGGAATTTCTGGGTGACTTCATGGGAAATGGACGAGTCTTACTCTCTGCTGGTTGGGTACCGTCCAAAGACTTTGGGGTCATTCTGTGGGCTGGAAGAAGTCCGTTTGTTGTTGTTGTTGTTTTTGTTGTTGTTGTTTTCTTTTTTAACCTCAGGTGTCCCACCAAATGAGGGATTCCACAGCAGAGCCCTGGGGAGGGGCGACTGGACAATCAGAAATCTGGTTAAAAATTGGGGCCTAGGGACATGTCAAGCCCATTATGACATCTAATGGTCCAGCCACAAAGAGGACTTACTAGAGGACAGGACTCATGCTGTGGGTCACAATGCGTGTGTATGCCCTCGTCGCACTCAAGAATGGGCGGGGCCTCAGGGTGAATGCTGGTTTCTCCTACACTGAACGTTGGACAACGTGCCAACCTCAAGGGTTCTTGCCATGGGTAAGGAGGAGTTCTGATTTCTGCATCACACTCACCCCTGGTCAGTGATTGGCGATAAGGTCTCGGTCTGAAGTCTGAAAACTGAGGTACAGAAGAGAGGATACCTAAGGCCATGGCGGGTTTTATGTGCTCAGTGTGCGGTCAGCTTTCTGGGTGTTGGTCAGGAGGTCCGGGCTCAGGTTGTGTTCGACAGTGCATTAGTGCCCAGGTTAGACTATATAATTTGGGTAAAGTCGAGTGCTGTGTAGGTTGATCCTCATTTAAGGTGCCTGAGCAGCTCATGAGTCACTAATTTTTTTTCTAGAGGGCAGGCAGAGTGCTGCATTGTGGGTCCGGAATTGCCAAACTTGAGGGCTTCTGGGCCAGGAGTGTGAGGACGGAAGTGTGAGAAGACAAGGTAGACTTGGGTTTCAGGGCGAGGGCACGGCAGGTACCCCCTGCAGATCTGAACCAATATCTCATGCATCTGAAGTCAGGGAGAGGATCAGACTTTGGCTCAGGCTGGAGTTTCTGTGCATGACGGCCGCTTCATGAAGGGAGCGGAATCTCGAGGCCATTGAGGTTTTCCCACGTTGGGAGTTGTGGGATGCTCCCTTCAAGGATTCCTTCTGCGAGACAATTGAGACCTGTTGGACAGCTCCAGGACATCCCATATGGAATGACTCCAGAGCACCGTTCGCGGATGGATGCCTGGGAAGCCCGACTCCCATTCCAATTGTCTCCTAGCAACAAGACAGTTTAGATCTGATGGCTCTGCCGGAGCAACCAGGGTGGCTGAGTTGAAATGGACTTTCCTGAGGATGGGTCCTAATGTGTTTTTGTGCCCATGAGGGCCTTGGAATGGGGCGGTGGCACCGGGACCCTGAAGTACTCTCCTAAGCTTTGGACATGGCTCCCATGCACAGGTTTCCTTGTGGAGACGAGATGAGTTCTGATGGGTGCCTCAGGAAAACCCCTATGATCGTATTGGAATCAGGCTTTTGAGGACACATGCCCGTAACCCAAAGCAATGGATCTTAATATGACCTAGGGTTCTGTCTGGTTCAATCTTCTTCTCTAGGGACATCCAACTATGGTATGAGTGGAGGTCGATTATCAGCTGGTGTCAGACAGCCCTTGTTTGTTCCGGGCGGCCTACACTATTGGGATGACCTCAGGGAATTTGGAGGTTTCTCCTAATTTGTACGATTTTGGACCATGGAATGGGCAGAATTCCCATGGATTGGTAGGCACAGTCCTATAGTGTGGCTCCAGGGGCCCAGCCTGGAGGGTGTGTGGCCCAAGACTTTGAGGAAAGAAGTCTGAAATTTTCAAACTCAACTTAGGTTTGGGAACGTAGGTATGGCAGGCCCGATCTACAAACCATGAGAAAAACTCTTCAGGATATGAAGAAAGTGCGAGTCTGAGGCGCTTGCTCAGGCTTTTGTCTCTGGATTTTGTATCACAGATGGCCGTGGATTGTCGGGGAGGCCTCATGGGCCATGGACGAATCTTCCTCTCTGAGGATTTGGCCCGATTCCCAATTGCTTTTCGTCAATCAGTGGGATGGGAGGACTCCTTTCAGTTTTGTCACCTCAGGTGTCCCACCAAAAGAGGAATTCCAAAGCAAAGCCGTGGGGAAGACTGAAGGGACAACCCGAACTATGGTTAAAAATTGGGGCCTAGGGGCATGGCAAGCCCAATATGCTATCTCTTCATCCACCAATGAGTGGCCTTACATTAGGACTGGGCTCAGCCTGAGGGTCACAATGTGTGTTTGTGACCAATGTGGCCCGCGAGCATGGGCGGGGCATCATGGGCCACACTGGTTTCAACTACTCTGAACGTTGGACAGCATGCCAACCACAAGGTTTCTTGCCATGGGGAAGGAGTTCTGATTTCTGCATCACCTTCAACCCTGGGCAGTGATAGGAGTTAAGCTCTAGGTTCTGAAACCTGAAAATCGAGGTTGGGAAGAGAGGACGACCTAAGGCCATGGCGGCTCGATGTGCTCAGTGTGCGGCCAGCTGTCTGGGAGGGGCCAGTGGGTCCAGGTTCACGCTGTGTCAGAAAGGACATTAGTGCCCTGGTCAGCCTATGTATTTGGGGTACAGCCAAGGTCGGTGCAGGTTGATCCTCATTTGGGGTTACTGGGTAGCCCCAGAGGACAATGTTTTTCTTCTGGAGGGCAGGAAGAGTGATGCATTGTAGTTCTGGATTGCCAAACTGGAGGGCTTGTGGGCCAGTAGTCTGACGACAAAAGTCTGAGAACACAAGCTAGGCTTAGGTTTCTGGGTGAGGCCAAGCAGGCACAATCTACAGACCTGAATTGAGATCTCGTGCATCTGAAGAGGGGCGAGGATCAGACGATCGCTCAGGTTGGAGTTTCTGTCCCTGATGGCCCCTTCATGAATGGGGGGGCATCACAAGGCCATGGGGGTTTTCCCACGATGGGTGTTGTGAGAAGCTCCAAAGTGCAGAGAGTCTTCTGCAGAACAATTGAGACCTGTTGTTTGGCTCCAGGCCAATGATTCTGAGCAGGGTTCTAAGGATGGATGGATGGGTAGCCCACCTCGCATTCCAATTGTCTCCTAGCAACAAGACAGGCTAGATCTCCTGGATCTGTGGGGAGCAACCGAGGACGCTGAGTTGAAATGGACACCCCTGGAGATGGGTCCTAATGTGCTTTTGTGTCTATGGAGACCTTGGAATGAAGCGGTGGCACTGGGGCCCTAAAGGGTTCTCCTAAACAGAGGCTTTGACACAGCTCCAACGTGCAAGCTTCCCATGTGTAGATGAGATATTTTCTGATGGGTGAGTCAAGAAACAGCGATATGCTGCTTTTGAAATCCAGGCCTCCGAGGAGAGATGCCTGGAAACCAAAGCAATGGATCTGATTAGTGCCTAGGGTCCTGTTCTTTCCTTTTTACCTCTGGGGACATCTGTCTATGGGTCTGAGTGCAGGTAGGTGCTCAGTTGGGCTCAGATTGTCCCTTGATCAGGGACTTTTGAGGTTTATCCTATTAGGAGGGTTGAGGCCATTGGAATGGGCACACACAATTCCCTTGGAGAGGCCAAGTACAGTCCTCAGGTTTGGCTCCATGGACCTGAGCATGTAGGTTGTGTAGGCCAGGGCTGTTTGGACAGTTGTCTGAAAACACAAACTCGGCTTATGTTTCGGGTCATAGGTATGGCAGGACTGATCGACAGACCATGAGGAGAACTCTTCGGGATTTGAAAGAAGGGCGAGTGTGAGGCCCCTGCTCAAGTTTTTGTCTCTGGATATCGTGTCACTCATTGTCGTGGAATTTCTGGGTGACTTCATGGGAAATGGACGAGTCTTACTCTCTGGTGGTTTGGCCCCGTCCAAAGAGTTTGGGGTCATTCTGTGGGCTGGAAGAAGTCCGTATTTTGTTGATGTTGTTGTTGTTGTTGTTGTTTTCTTTTTTAACCTCAGGTGTCCCACCAAATGAGGGATTCCAGAGCACAGCCCTGGGGAGGGGCGACTGGACAATCAGAAATCTGGTTAAAAATTGGGGCCTAGGGACATGTCAAGCCCATTATGACATCTAATGGTCCAGCCACTGAGAGGACTTACTAGAGGACAGGACTCATGCTGAGGGTCACAATGCGTGTGTATGCCCTCGTCGCACTCAAGAATGGGCGGGGCCTCAGGGTGAATGCTTGTTTCTCCTACACTGAACATTGGACAACGTGCCAACCACAAGGGTTCTTGCCATGGGTAAGGAGGAGTTCTGATTTCTGCATCACACTCACCACTGGGCAGTGATTGGAGATAAGGTCTCGGTTCTGAACCTGAAAACTGAGGTACAGAAGAGAGGATACCTAAGGCCATGGCGGGTTTTATGTGCTCAGTGTGCGGTCAGCTTTCTGGGTGTTGGTCAGGAGGTCCGGGCTCAGGTTGTATTCGACAGTGCATTAGTGCCCAGGTTAGACTATATAATTTGTGTAAAGTCGAGTGCTGTGTAGGTTGATCCTCATTTAAGGTGCCTGGGCAGCTCATGAGGCACTAATTTTTTTTCTAGAGGCCAGGCAGAGTGCTGCATTGTGGGTCCGGAATTGCCAAACTTGAGGGCTTCTGGGCCAGGAGTGTGAGGACGGAAGTGTGAGATGACAAGGTAGACTTGGGTTTCAGGGCGAGGGCACGGCAGGTACCCCCTGCAGATCTGAACCAATATCTCATGCATCTGAAGTCAGGGCGAGGATCAGACGTTGGCTCAGGTTGTAGTTTCTGTGCATGACGGCCGCTTCATGAAGGGAGCGGAATCTCGAGGCCATTGAGGTTTTCCCACGTTGGGAGTTGTGGGATGCCCCCTTCAAGGATTCCGTCTGCGGGACAATTGAGACCTGTTGGACAGCTCCAGGACATCCAATATAGAATGACTCCAGAGCACGATTTGCGGATGGATGCCTGGGAAGCCCGCCTCGCATTCCAATTGTCTCCTAGCAATAAGACAGTTTAGAGTTGATGGCTCTGCCGGAGCAACCAGGGTGGCTGAGTTGAAATGGACTTTCCTGTGGATGGGTCCTAATGTGTTTTTGTGTCCATGAGGGCCTTGGAATGGGGCGGTGGCACCGGGACCATGAAGTACTCTCCTAAGCTTTGGACATGGCTCCCATGCACAGGTTTCCTTGTGGAGACGGGATGAGTACTGATGGGTGCCTCAGGAAAACCCCTATGCTCGTATTGGAATCAGGCTTTTGAGGACACATGCCCGTAACCCAAAGCAATGATTCTTAATATGGCCTAGGGTCCTGTCTGGTTCAATATTCTTCTCTAGGGACATCCAACTATGGTATGAGTGGAGGTCGATTATCAGCTGGTTTCAGACAGCTCTTGTTTGTTCCGGGCGACCTACACTATTGGGATGACCTCAGGGACTTTGGAGGTTTCTCCTAATTTGTACGAATTTGGACCATGGAATGGGCAGAATTCCCATGGATTGGTAGGCACAGTCCTAATGTGTGGCTCCAGGGGCCCAGCCTGGAGGGTGTGTGGCCCAAGACTTTGAGGACAGAAGTCTGAAAACACAAACTCAACTTAGGTTTGGGGACGTAGGTATGGCAGGCCCGATCTACAAACCATGAGAAAAACTCTTCAGGATATGAAGAAAGTGCGAGTCTGAGGCGCTTGCTCAGGCTTTTGTCTCTGGATTTTGTATCAGCGATGGCCGTGGAATGTCGGGGAGGCCTCATGGGCCATGGACGAATCTTCCTCTCTGAGGATTTGGCCCGATTCCCAATTGCTTTTCGTCAATCTGTGGGATGGGAGGACTCCTTTCAGTTTTGTTACCTCAGGTGTCCCACCAAAAGAGGAATTCCAAAGCAAAGCCGTGGGGAAGACAGAAGGGACAACCCGAACTATGATTAAAAATTGGGGCCTAGGGGCATGGCAAGCCCAATATGCTATCTCTTCATCCAGCCACTGAGTGGCCTTACATTAGGACTGGGCTCAGCCTGAGGGTCACAATGTGTGTTTGTGACCAATGTGGCCCGCGAGCATGGGCGGGGCCTCATGGGCCACACTGGTTTCAACTACTCTGAACGTTGGACAGCATGCCAACCACGAGGTTTCTTGCCATGGGGAAGTAGTTCTGATTTCTGCATCACCTTCAACCCTGGGCAGTGATAGGAGTTAAGGTCTAGGTTCTGAAACCTGAAAACCGAGGTTGGGAAGAGATGACGACCTAAGGCCATGGCGGCTCGATGTGCTCAGTGTGCGGCCAGCTGTCTGGGAGGGGCCAGGGTGTCCAGGCTCAGGCTGTGTCAGAAAGGACATTAGTGCCCTGATCAGCCTATGTATTTGGGGTACAGCCAAGGTCGGTGCAGGTTGATCCTCATTTGGGGTTACTGGGTAGCCCTAGAGGACAATGTTTTTCTTCTGGTGGGCAGGCAGAGTGCTGCATTGTAGTTCCTCATTGCCAAACTGGAGGGCTTGTGGGCCAGTAGTCTGACGACAAAGGTCTGAGAACACAAGCTAGGCTTAGGTTTCTGGGTGAGGCCATGGCAGGCACAATCTACAGACCTGAATCGAGATCTCGTGCATCTGAAGTCAGGGCGAGGATCAGACGATCGCTCAGGTTGGAGTTTCTGTCCCTGATGGCCCCTTCATGAATGGGGGGGCATCACGAGGCCATGGGGGTTTTCCCACGATGGGAGTTGTGAGAAGCTCCAAAGTGCAGAGAGTCTTCTGCAGGACAATTGAGACCTGTTGTTTGGCTCCAGGCCAATGATTCTGAGCAGGGTTCTAAGGATGGATGGCTGGGTAGCCCACATCGCATTCCAATTGTCTCCTAGCAACAAGACAGGTTAGATCTCCTGGATCTGTGGGGAGCAACCGAGGACGCTGAGTTGAAATGGACACCCCTGGGGATGGGTCCTAATGTGCTTTTGTGTCTATGGAGACCTTGGAATGAAGCAGTGGCACTGGGGCCCTAAAGGGTTCTCCTAAACAGAGGCTTTGACACAGCTCCAACGTGCAAGTTTCCCATGTGTAGATGAGATATTTTCTGATGGGTGAGTCAAGAAACAGCGATATGCTGCTTTTGAAATCCAGGCCTCTGAGGAGAGAGGCCTGGAAACCAAAGCAATGGATCTGATTAGTGCCTAGGGTCCTGTTCTTTCCTTTTTACCTCTGGGGACATCTGTCTATGGGTCTGAGTGCAGGTAGGTGCTCAGTTGGGCTCAGATTGTTCTGGATCACGGACTTTTGAGGTTTATCCTATTAGGAGGGTTGAGGCCATTGGAATGGGCACACACAATTCCCTTGGAGAGGCCAAGTACAGTCCTCAGGTTTGGCTCCAGGGGCCTGAGCCTGTAGGTTGTGTAGGCAGGGCTGTTTGGACAGTTGTCTGAAAACACAAACTCGGCTTATGTTTCGGGTCATAGTTATGGCAGGACTAATCTACAGACCATGAGGAGAACTCTTCGGGAATTGAAAGAAGGGCGAGTGTGAGGCTCCTGCTCAAGTTTTTGTCTCTGGATATCGTGTCACTCATGGTCGTGGAATTTCTGGGTTACTTCATGGGAAATGGACGAGTCTTATTCTGGTGGTTTGGCCCCGTCCAAAGAGTTTGGGGTCATTCTGTGGGCTGGAAGAAGTCCGTTTTTTGTTGTTGTTGTTGTTTTCTTTTTTAACCTCATGTGTCCCAACAAATGAGGAATTCCAGAGCAGAGCCCTGGGGAGGGGCGACTGGACAATCAGAAATCTGGTTAAAAATTGGGGCCTAGGGACATGTTAAGCCCATTATGACAACTAATGGTCCAGCCACTAAGAGGACTTACTAGAGGACAGGACTCATGCTGTGGGTCACAATGCGTGTGTATGCCCTCGTCGCACTCAAGAATGGGCGGGGCCTCAGGGTGAATGCTGGTTTCTCCTACACTGAACGTTGGACAACATGCCAACCACAAGGGTTCTTGCCATGGGTAAGGAGGAGTTCTGATTTCTGCATCACACTCACCCCTGGGCAGTGTTTGGAGATAATGTCTCGGTTCTGAAGCCTGAAAACTGAGGTACAGAAGAGAGGATGCCTAAGGCCATGGCGGGTTTTATGTGCTCAGTGTGCGGTCAGCTTTCTGGGTGTTGGTCAGGAGGTCCGGGCTCAGGTTGTGTTCGACAGTGCATTAGTGCCCAGGTTAGACTATATAATTTGGGTAAAGTCGAGTGCTGTGTAGGTTTATCCTCATTTAAGGTGCCTGGGCAGCTCATGAGGCACTAATTTTGTTTCTAGAGGGCAGGCAGAGTGCTGCATTGTGGGTCCCGAATTGCCAAACTTGAGGGCTTCGGGGCCAGGAGTGTGAGGACGGAAGTGTGAGAAGACAAGGTAGACTTGGGTTTCAGGGCGAGGGCACGGCAGGTACCCCCTGCAGATCTGAACCAATATCTCATGCATCTGAAGTCAGGGCGAGGATCAGATGTTGGCTCAGGTTGGAGTTTCTGTGCATGACGGCCGCTTCATGAAGGGAGCGGAATCTCGAGGCCATTGAGGTTTTCCCACGTTGGGAGTTGTGGGAAGCCCCCTTCAAGGATTCCTTCTGCGGGACAATTGAGACCTGTTGGGCAACTCCAGTACATCCCATATGGAATGACTCTAGAGCACCGTTCGAGGATGGATGCCAGGGAAGCCCGCCTCGCATTCCACTTGTCTCCTAGCAACAAGAAAGTTGAGATCGGATGGCTCTGTGGGAGCAACCGGGGTGGCTGAGTTGAAATGGACTTTCCTGAGCATGGGGCCTAATGTGTGTTTGTGTCCATGAGGACCTTGGAATGGGGCGGTGGCACTGGGATTCTGAAGTATTCTCCTAAGTTTTTGACATAGGTCCCATGCACAAGTTTCCTCGTGGAGACGAGATTTTTTCTGATGGGTGCCTCAGGAAACCCCCTAAGCTGGTATTGGTATCCAGGATTTTGAGGAGACAGGCCTATAAACCAAAGCAATGGATCCGATTATGGCCTAGGGTCCTGTCTGGTTCCATCTCCTTCTCTGGGGACATCCATCTATGGTCTGAGTGGAGGTAGATGCTCAGCTGGTGTCCGACCCCCCCTTGTTTGTCCACAGAAACCTACATATTGGGATGGCCTCGGG
The DNA here is from genome assembly GCF_964662115.1 of Mustela nivalis. Lineage (NCBI taxonomy): Eukaryota > Metazoa > Chordata > Mammalia > Carnivora > Mustelidae > Mustela > Mustela nivalis. The sequence goes on along the minus strand of NW_028136531.1, from coordinate 1,842,479 downwards.
GACTTTGGAGGGTTCTCCTAATTTGTACAATTTTGGACAATGGAAGGGGCAGAATTCCCATGCATGGGGTAGGCACAGTCCTAATGTGTGGCTCCAGGGGCCCTGCCTGGAGGGTGTGTGGCCCAGGACTTGAGGACAGAAGTCTGAAAACGCAGACTCAGCTTAGGTTTGGGGACGTAGGTATGGCAGGCCCAATCTACAAACCATGATAAGAACTCATCAGGATATGAAGAAAGAGCGAGTCTGAGGCGTTGCTCAGGCTTTTGTGTCTGGATTTTGTATCAACGATGGCCGTGGAATGTGGGGAGGCCTCATGGGCCAAGGACGAATCTTCCTCTCTGTGGATTTGGCCCAGTCCCAATTGTTTTTCGTCAATCTGTGGGATGGGAGGTCTCCTTTCAGGTTTGTTACCTCATGTGTCCCAACCAAAGAGGAATTCCAAAGCAGAGCCCTGGGGAAGAGTGAAGGGATAACCCAAATATGGTTAAAAATTGGGGCCTAGGGGCATGACAGGCCAAATATGCTGTCTCTTAATCGAGCCACTGAGAGGCCTGGGTTCAGGCTGAGGGTCACAATGTGTGTTTGTGACCAATGTGGACCGCGACCATGGGCAGGGACTCATGGGCCACACTGGTTTCAACTACACTGAACTTTGGACAACATGCCAATCACAAGGTCTGTTGCCATGGGGAAGGAGTGCTGATTTCTGCATCATTTTCAACCCTGGGCAGTGGTTGGAGATAAGGTCTAGGTTCGTAAGCCTGAAAACCACAGTTGGGAAGAGATGATGACCTAAGGCCATGGTGGGTCTGATGTGCTCAGTGTGCGGTCAGCTGCCTGGTTGTTGGTCAGTAGTTTCGGGCTCAGGTTGTGTCAGACAGTGCATTAGTGCCCAGGTTAGTCTATATAATTTGGGTACAGTCGAGTGCCGTGTATATTGATCCTCATTTGAGGTGACTGGGCAGCTCAATAGGCAAGATATTTTTTCTAAGGGCAGGCAGAGTGCTGCATCGTGGGTCCGGAATTACCAAACTTGAGGGCTTCTGGGCCTGTAGTGTGAGGACAGAAGTCTGAGAACACAAGCTAGACTTGGGCTTCAGGCCGAGGGCAAGGCAGGTACCCCTTGCACATCTGAACCAATATCTCATGCATCTCTAGTCACGGCGAGGATCAGACGTTGGCTCAGGTTGTAGTTTCTGTGCATGACTGCCCCTTCATGAACGGAGAGGAATTTCAAGGCCAAGGAGGTTTTCCCACGTGGGAGTTGTGGGTTGCCCCCTTCAAGGATTCCTTCTGCGGGACAATTGAGACCTGTTGTGCAGCTTAAAAACTATCCATATGGAATGACTCCAGAGGACTGTTCGAGGACGATGCCAGGGAAGCCCGCCTCGCATTCCAATTGTCTCCTAGCAACATGAAAGTTGAGATCGGATGGCTCTGTGGGAGCAACCGGGGTGGCTGTGTCGAAATGGACTTTCCTGAGCATGGGGCCTAATGTGTGTTTGTGTCCATGAGGACCTTGGAATGGGGCGGTGGCACCGGGACTCTGAAGTATTCTCCTAAGATTTTGACATAGGTCAATGCACAAGTTTCCTCCGATGGGTGCCTCAGGAAACCCCCTATGCTGATATTGGAATCCAGGATTTTGAGGAGACATGCCTGTAAACAAAAGCAATGGATCCGATTATGGCCTAGGGTCCTGTTTTGTTCCATCTCCTTCTCTGGGGACGTCCATCTATGGTATGAGTGGAGGTAGATGCTCAGCAGGTGTCAGACCGCCCTTGTTTGTCCACAGAGAACTACATATTGGGATGGCCTCAGGGAATTTGGAGGGTTCTCCTAATTTGTACAATTTTGGACAATGGAATGGGCAGAATTCCCATGCATGGGGTAGGCACAGTCCTAATGTGTGGCTCCAGGGGCCCCAGCCTGGAGGGTGTGTGGCCCAGGAATTTGAGGACAGAAGTCGGAAAACACAAACTCAGCTTAGGTTTGGGGACATAGGTATGGCAGGCCCAATCTCAAACCATAAGAAGAACTCTTCAGGATATGAAGAAAGAGCGAATCTGAGGCGCTTGCTCAGGCTTTGGTCTCTGGATTTTGTGTCAACGATGGCAGTGGAATGTGTGGAGGCCTCATGGGACATGGACGTATCTTCCTCTCTGTGGATTTGGCCCGGTCCCAATAGTTTTTCGTCAATCTGTGTGATGGGAGGTCTCCTTTCAGGTTTGTTACCTCAGGTGTACCAGCCAAAGAGGAATTCCAAAGCAGAGACCTGGGGAAGAGTGAAGGGACAACCAAAATTATGGTTAAAATTTGGGGCCTAGGGGCATGGCAGGTCCCATATTCTGTCTCTTCATCCAGCCACTGAGAGGCATTTTTTGAGGACTGGGCTCAGGCTGAGGGTTACAATGTGTGTTTGTGACCAATGTGGCCCGCGAGCATGGGCGGGGCCTCATGGGCCACACTGGTTTCAACTACACTGAACTTTGGACAACATGCCAATCACAAGGTCTCTTGCCATGGGGAAGGAGTTCTGATTTCTGCATCAATTTCAACCATTGGCAGTGGTTGAAGATAAGGTCTAGGTTTTGGATCCTGAAAACCGCAGTTGGGAAGAGATGTTGACCTAAGGCCATGGTGGGTCTGATGTTCTCAGTGTGCGGTAAGCTGCCTGGTTGTTGGTCAGGAGCTTCGGGCTCAGGTTGTGTCAGACAGTGCATGAGTGCCCAGGTTAGACTATATAATTTGGGTACAGTTGAGTGCCGTGTAGGTTGATCCTTATTTGAGGAGCCTGGGCAGCTCATTAGGCAAGATATTTTTTCTAGAGGGCAGGCAGAGTGCTGCATTGTGGGCCTGGAATTGCCAAACTTGAGGGCTTCTGGTTAAGTAGTGTGAGGACAGAAGTCTGAGACCACAAGCTAGACTTGGGCTTCAGGCCAAGGGCAAGGCAGGTACCCCCTGCACATCTGAACCAATATCTCATGCATCTGAAGTCACGGCGAGGATCAGACGTTGGCTCAGGTTGTAGTTTCTGTGCATGATTGACCCTTCATGAACGGAGAGGAATCTCAAGGCCATGGAGGTTTTCCCACGTTGGGAGTTGTGGGATGCCCCCTTCAAGGATTCCTTCTGCGGCACAATTGAGACCTGTTGGGCAGCTCCAAAACATCCCATATGGAATGACTCCTGAGCACCATTGGAGGATGGATGCCAGGGAAGCCCGCCTCGCATTCCAATTGTCTCCTAGCAACAAGACAGTGGAGATCGGATGGCTCTGCGGGAGCAACCGGGGTGGCTGAGTTGAAATGGACTTTCCTGTGCATGGGGCCTAATGTGTGTTTGTGTCCATGAGGACCTTGGAATGGGGCAGTGGCACTGGGACTCTGAAGTATTCTCCTAAGATTTTGACATAGGACCCATGCACAAGTATTCTCATGGAGACGAGATGTTTTCAGATGGGTGCCTCAGGAAACCCCCTATGCTGGTATTGGAATCCAGGATTTTGAGGAGACGTGCCTGTAAACTAAAGCAATGGATCCGATTATGGCCTAGGGTCCTTTCTGGTTCCATCTCCTTCTCTGGGGACATCCATCTATGGTTTGAGTGGAGCTAGTTGCTCAGCTGGTGTCAGACCGCCCTTGTTTGTCCAAAGAGACCTACATATTGGGATGGCCTCGGGGACTTTGGAGTGTTCTCCTAATTTGTACAATTTTGGACAATGGAATGGGCATAATTCCCATGCATGAAGTAGGCACAGTCCTAATGTGTGGCTCCAGGGTCCCCAACCTGGAGGGAATGTGGCCCAGGACTTTGAGGACAGAAGTCTGAAAACACAAACGCAGCTTAGGTTTGGGGACGTAGGTATGGCAGGCCCAATCTACAAACCATGAGAATAACTCTTCAGGATATGAAGAAAGAGCGAGTCTGAGGCGCTTGCTCAGGCATGGTCTCTGGATTTTGTGTCAACGATGGCCGTGGCATGTGGGGAAGCCTCATGGGCCATGGACGAAACTTCCTCTCTTGGGATTTGGCCCGGTCCCAATTGTTTTTCGTCAATCTGTGGGCCGGGAGGTCTCCTTTCAGGTTTGTTAACTCGGGTGTCCCAACCAAAGAGGAATACCAAAGCAGAGCCCTGGAAAGAGTGAAGGGACAACCCAAACTATGGTTAAAATTTGGGGCCTACGGGCATGGCAGGCCCCATATGCTGTCTCTTCATCCAGCCAATGAGAGGCCATACTTGAGGACTGGGCTCAGGCTGAGGGTTACAATGTGTGTTTGTGACCAATGTGGCTCGCGAGCATGGGCGGGGCCTCATGGGCCACACTGGTTTCAAGTACACTGAAGTTTGGACAACATGCCAATCAAAAGGTCTCTTGCCTTGGGGAAGGAGTTCTGATTTCTGCATCATTTTCAACCCTGGGCAGTGGTTGGAGATAAGGTCTAGGTTCGGAAGCCTGAAATCCGCAGTTGGGAGGAGAAGATGACCTAAGGCCATGATGGGTCTGATGTGCTCAGTGTTCGGTCAGCTGCCTGTTTGTTGGTCAGGAGGTTCGGGCTCAGTTTGTGTTAGACAGTGCTAGTGCCCAGGTTAGACTATATAATTTGGGTACAGTCGAGTGCCCTGTAGGTTGATCCTCATTTGAGGTGCCTGGGCAGCTCATTAGGCAAGATATTTTTTCTAGAGGGCAGGCACAGTGCTGCATTGTGGGTCGGGAATTGCCAAACTTGAGGGCTTCTGGGCCAGTAGTGTGAGGACAGAAGTCTGAGAACACAAGCTAGACTTGGGCTTCAGGCCGAGGGCAAGGCAGGTACCCCCTGCACATCTGAACCAATATCTCATGCATCTGAAGTCACGGAGAGGATCAGACGTTGTCTCAGGTTGTAGTTTCTGTGCATGACTGCCCCTTCATGAATGGAGAGGAATCTCAAGGCCATGGAGGTTTTCCCACGTTGGGAGTTGTGGGATGCCCCCTCAAAGATTCCTTCTGTGGCACAATTGAGAACTGTTGGGCAGCACCACCACATCCCTTATGGAATGACTCCAGAGTAACGTGCGAGGATGGATGACAGGGAAGCCCTCCTCGCATTCCAATTGTGTCCTAGCTACAAGACAGTTGAGATCGGATGGCTCTGCGGGAGCAACCGGGGTGTCTGAGTTGAAATGGACTTTCCTGAGCATGGGCCTAATGTGTGTTTGTGTCCATGAGGACCTTGGAATGGGGCGGTGGCACCAGGACTCTGAAGTATTCTCCTAAGATTTTGACATAGGTCCCATGCACAAGTTTTTCGTGGAGACGAGATTTTTTCTGATGGGTGCCTCAGGAAACCCCCTATGCTGGTATTGGAATCCAGGATTTTGAGGAGACATGCCTGTAAAACAAAGCAATGGATGTGATTATGGCCTAGGGTCCTGACTGGTTCCATCTCCTTCACTGGGGAATTCTACCTATGGTATAAGTTGAGGTAGATGCTCAGCTGGTGTCAGACTGCCCTTGTTTGTCCACAGAGACCTACATATTGGGATGGCCTCGGGGACTTTGGAGGGTTCTCCTAATTTATACAATTTTGGAAAATGGAATGGGCAGTTTCCCATGCATGGGGTAGGTCCAGTCCTAATGTGTGCCTCCAGGGGCCCCATCCTGGAGGGTGTGTGGCTCAGAACTTTGAGGACAGAAGTCTGAAAACACAAACTCAGCCTAGGTTTGGGGATGTAGGTATGGCAGGCCCAATCTACAAACCATGAGGAGAACACTTCAGGATATGAAGAAAGAGCGAGTCTGAGGCGCTTGCTCAGGCTTTGGTCTCTGGATTTTGAGTCAACGATATCCGTGGGATGTGGGGAGACCTCATGGGCCATGGACGAATTTTCCTCTCTGTGGATTTGGCCCGGTCCCAATTGTTTTTCGTCAATCTGTGGGATGGGAGGTCTCCTTTCAGGTTTGTAACCTCAGGTGTCCCAACCAAAGAGGAATTCCAAAGCAGAGACCTGGGGAAGAGTGAAGGGACAACCCAATCAGTGGTTAAAATTTGGGGCCTAGAGGCATGTCAGGCCCCATATGCTGTCTTTTCACCAGCCACTGAGAGGCCTTACTTGAGGACTGGGCTCAGGCTGAGGGTCACAATATGTGTTTGTGACCAATGTGGCTCGCGAGCAGAGGCGGTGCCTCATGGGCCACACTGTTTTCATCTACACTGAACTTTGGACAACATGCCAATCACAAGGTCTCTTGCAATGGTGAAGGAGTTCTGATTTCTGCATCATTTTCAACCCTGCGCAGGCGTTGGAGATAAGGTCTAGGTTCGGAAGCCTGAAAACCGCAGTTGGGAAGAGATGATGACCTAAGGCCATGGTGGGTCTGATGTGCTCAGTGTGCGGTCAGCTGCCTGGTTGTTGGTCAGGAGTTTCGGGCTCAGGTTGTGTCAGACAGTGCATTATTGCCCAGGTTAGACTATGTAATTTGGGTACAGTCGAGTGCCGTGTAGGTTGATCCTCATTTGAGGTGCCTGGGCAGCTCATTAGGCAAGATATTTTTTCTAGAGAGCAGGCAGAGTGCTGCATTGTGGTTCCGGAATTGCCAAACGAGAGGGCTTCTGGGCCAGTAGTGTGAGGACAGAAGTCTGAGAACACAAGTTAAACTTGGGCTTCAGGCCGAGGGCAAGGTAGGTACCCCCTGCACATCTGAACCAATATCTCATGCATCTGAAGTCACGGCGAGGATCAGACATTGGCTCAGGTTGTAGTTTCGGTGCATGACTGCCCCTTTATGAACGGAGAGGAATCTCAAGGCGATGGAGGTTTTCCCACGTTGGGAGTTGTGGTACACCCCCTTCAAGGATTCCTTCTGCGGCACAATTGAGACCTGTTGGGCAGCTCCAAAACATCCCATATGGAATGACTCCAGAGCACCGTTCAAGGATGGATTCCAGGGAAGCCCGCCTCGCATTCCAATTGTCTCCTATCAACAAGACATCGGAGATCGGATGGCTCTGCGGGAGCAACCTGGTTGGCTGAGTTGATATGGACTTTCCTGAGCATGGGGCCTAATGTGTGTTTGTGTCCATGAGGACCTTGGAATGGGGCGGTGGCACTGGGACTCTGAAGTATTCTCCTAAGATTTTGACATAGGTCGCAAGCACAAGTTTCCTCGTGGAGACGAGTTTTTTTCTGATGGGTGCCTCAGGAAAACCCCTATGCTGGTATTGGAATCCAGGATTTTGAGGAGACATGCCTGTAAACCAAAGCAATGGATCCGATTAAGGCCTAGGGTCCTGTCTGGTACCATATCCTTCTCTGGGGACATCCATCTATGGTATGAGTGGAGGTAGATGCTCAGCTGGTGCAGACCGCCCTTGTTTGTCCACAGAGACCTACATATTGGGATGACCTCGGGGACTTTGGAGGGTTCTCCTAATTTGTACAATTTTGGACAATGGAATGGGCAGTATTCCCATGCATGGGGTAGGCACAGTCCAAATTTGTGGCTCCAGGGGCCCCAGCCTGGAGGGTGTGTGGCCCAGGACTTTGAGGACAGAAGTCTGAAAACACAAACTCAGCTTAGGTTTGGGGACGTAGGTATGGCAGGCCCAATCTACAAACCATGAGAAGAAATCTTCAGGATACGGAGATAGAGTGAGTCTGAGGAGCTTGCTCAGGCTTTGGTCTCTGGATTTTGTGTAAACGATGGCCGTGGAATGAGGGGTGGCCTCATGGGCCATGGACGAATCTTCCTCTCTGTGGATTTGGCCCGGTCCCAATTGTTTTTCGTCAATCTGTGGGATGGGAGGTCTCCTTTCATGTTTGTAACCTCAGGTGTCCCAACCAAAGAGGATTTCCAAAGCAGAGCCCTGGGAAAGAGTGAAGGGACAACCCAAACTATGGTTAAAATTTGGGGCCTAGGGGCATGTCAGGCCCCATATGCTGTCTCTTCACCAGCCACTGAGAGGCCTTACTTGAGGACTGGTCTCAGGCTGAGGGTCTCAATGTGTGTTTGTGACCAATGTGGCCCGTGAGAAGGGGCCGGGCCTCATGGGCCACACTGGTTTCAACTACACTGAACTTTGGACAACATGCCAATCACAAGGTCTCTTGCCATGGTGAAGGAGTTCTGATTTCTGCATCATTTTCAACCCTGGGCAGTGGTTGGAGATAAGGTCCAGGTTTGGAAACCTGAAAACCGCAGTTGGGAAGAGATGATGACCAAGGCCATGGTGGGTCTGATGTGCTCAGTGTGCGGTCAGCTGCCTGGTTGTTGGTCAGGAGGTTCGGGCTCAGGTTGTGTCAGACAGTGCATTAATGCCCAGGTTAGGCTATGTAATTTGGGTACCGTCGAGTGCCTTGAAGGTTGATCCTCATTTGAGGTGCCCGGGCAGCTCATTAGGCAAGATATTTTTTCTAGAGGGCAGGCAGAGTGCAGCATTGTGGGTCCGGAATTGCCAAACCTGAGGGCTTCTGGGCCAGTAATGTGAGGACAGAAGTCTGAGACCACAAGCTAGACTTGGGCTTCAGGCCGAGGGCAAGGCAGATACCCCCTGCACATCTGAACCAAGATCGCATGCATCTGAAGTCACGGCGAGGATCAGACGTTGGCTCAGATTGGAGTTTCTGTGCATGACTGCCCCTTCATGAACCCAGCGGAATCTAAAGGCCATGGAGTTTTTCCCACGTTGGGAGTTGTGGGATGCCCCCTTCAAGGATTCCTTCTGCGGGACAATTGAGACCTGTTGGGCAGCTCCAAAATATACCATATGGAATGACTCCAGAGCACCGTTCGAGGATGGATGCCAGGGAAGCCCGCCTCGCATTCCAATTGTCTCCTAGTAACAAGACAGTGGAGATCGGATGGCTCTGCGGGAGCAACCGGGGTGGCTGAGTTGAAATGGACGTTCCCGAGAATGGGGCCTAATATGTGTTTGTGTCCATGAGGACCTTGGAATGGGGCGGTGGCACTGGGACTCTGAAGTATTCTCCTAAGATTTTGACATAGGTCCCATGCACATGTTTCCTCGTGGAGACGAGATTTTTTCTGATGGGTGCCTCAGGAAACCCCCTATGCTGGTATTAGTATCCAGGATTTTGAGGAGACATGCCTGTAAACCAAAGCAATGGATCCGATTATGGCCTAGGGTCCTGACTGGTTCCATCTCCTTCACTGGGGAATTCCATCTATGGTATGAGTTGAGGTAGATGCTCAGCTGGTGTCAGACTGCCCTTGTTTGTCCACAGAGACCTACATATTGGGATGGCCTCGGGGACTTTGGAGGGTTCTCCTAATTTGTACAATTTTGGAAAATGGAATGGGCAGTAATCCCATGCATGGGGTAGGCACAGTCCTAATGTGTGCCTCCAGGGGCCCCATCCTGGAGGGTGTGTGGCCCAGAACTTTGAGGACAGAAGTCTGAAAACACAAACTCAGCCTAGGTTTGGGCATGTAGGTATGGCAGGCCCAATCTACAAACTATGAGGAGAACTCTTCAGGATATGAAGAAAGAGCGAGTCTGAGGCGCATGCTCATGCTTTGGTCTCTGGATTTTGAGTCAACGATATCCGTGGAATGTGGGGAGACCTCATGGGCCATGGACGAATCTTCCTCTCTGTGGATTTGGCCCGGTCCCAATTGTTTTTCGTCAATCTGTGGGATGGGAGGTCTGCTTTCAGGTTTGTAACCTCAGGTGTCCCAACCAAAGAGGAATTCCAAAGCAGAGACCTGGGGAAGAGTGAAGGGACAACCCAATCAGTGGTTAAAATTTGGGGCCTAGAGGCATGTCAGGCCCCATATGCTGTCTTTTCACCAGCCACTGAGAGGCCTTACTTGAGGACTGGGCTCAGCCTGAGGGTCACAATGTGTGATTGTGACCAATGTGTCTCGCGAGCAGAGGCGGGGCCTCATGGGCCACACTGTTTTCATCTACACTGAACTTTGGACAACATGCCAATCACAAGGTCTCTTGCCATGGTGAAGGAGTTCTGATTTCTGCATCATTTTCAACCCTGGGCAGTCGTTGGAGATAAGGTCTAGGTTCGGAAGCCTGAAAACCGCAGTTGGGAAGAGATGATGACCTAAGGCCATGGTGGGTCTAATGTGCTCAGTGTGCGGTCAGCTGCCTGGTTGTTGGTCAGCAGTTTCGGGCTCAGGTTGTGTCAGACAGTGCATTATTGCCCAGGTTAGACTATGAAATTTGGGTACAGTCGAGTGCCGTGTAGGTTAATCCTCATTTGAGGTGCCTGGGCAGCTCATTAGGCAAGATATTTTTTCTAGAGAGCAGGCAGAGTGCTGCATTGTGGGTCCGGAATTACCAAAGGTAAGGGCTTCTGGGCCAGTAGTGTGAGGACAGAAGTCAGAGACCACAAGCTAGACTTGGGCTTCAGGCCGAGGGCAAGGTAGGTACCCCCTGCACATCTGAACCAATATCTCATGCATCTGAAGTCACGGCGAGGATCAGGCGTTGGTTCAGGTTGTAGTTTCTGTGCATGACTGCCCCTTCATGAACGGAGAGGAATCTCAAGGCCATGGAGGTTTTCCAACGTTGGGAGTTGTGGGATGCCCCCTTCAAGGATTCCTTCTGCGGGACAATTGAGACCTGTTGGGCAGCTCCACAACATCCCATATGGAATGACTCCAGAGCACCGTTCAAGGATGGATTCCAGGGAAACCCGCCTCGCATTCCAATTGTCTCCTAGCAAAAAGACAGTGGAGATCGGATGGCTCTGCAGGAGCAACCTGGTTGGCTGAGTTGATATGGACTTTCCTGAGCATGGGGCCTAATGTGTGTTTGTGTCCATGAGGACCTTGGAATGGGGCGGTTGCACTGGGACTGTGAAGTATTCTCCTAAGATTTTGACATAGGTCCCAAGCACAAGTTTCCTCGTGGAGACGAGATTTTTTCTGATGGGTGCCTCAGGAAACCCCCTATGCTGGTATTGGAATCCAGGATTTTGAGGAGACATGCCTGTAAACCAAAGCAATGGATCCGATTAAGGCCTAGGGTCCTGTCTGGTACCATATCCTTCTCTGGGGACATCCATCTATGGTATGAGTGGAGGTAGATGCTCAGCTGGTGTCAGACTGCCCTTGTTTGTCCACAGAAACCTACATATTGGGATACCACGGGGACTTTGGAGGGTTCCCCTAATTTGTACAATTTTGGAAATGGAATGGGCAGTATTCCCATGCATGTGGTAGGCACAGTCCAAATGTTTGGCTCCAGGGGCCCCAGCCTGGAGGGTGTGTGGCCCAGGACTTTGAGGACAGAAGTCTGAAAACACAAACTCAGCTTGGGTTTGGGGACGTAGGTATGGCAGTCCCAATCTACAAACCATGAGAAGAAATCTTCAGGATTCGAAGAAAGAGCGAGTCTGAGGCGCTTGCTCAGGCTTTGGTCTTTGAATTTTGTGTCAACGATGGCCGTGGAATATGGGAAGGCCTCATGGGCCATGGACGAATCTTCCTCTCTGTGGATTTGGCCCGGTCCCAATTATTTTTCGTCAATCTGTGGGATGGGAGGTCTCCTTTCATGTTTGTAACCTCAGGTGTCCCAACCAAAGAGGATTTCCAAAGCAGAGCCCTGGGGAAGAGTCAAGGGACAAACCAAACTATGGTTAAAATTTGGGGCCTAGGGGCATGTCAGGCCCCATATGCTGTCTCTTCACCAGCCACTGAGAGGCCTTACTTGAGGACTGGTCTCAGGCTGAGGGTCTCAATGTGTGTTTGTGACCAATGTGGCCCGTTAGCAGGGGCCGGGCCTCATGGGCCACACTGGTTTCAACTACACTGAACTTTGGACAACATGCCAATCACAAGGTCTCTTGCCATGTTGAAGGAGTTCTGATTTCTGCATCATTTTCAACCCTGGGCAGTGGTTGGAGATAAGGTCCAGGTTTGGAAACCTGAAAACCGCAGTTGGGAAGAGATGATGACCAAGGCCATGGTGGGTCTGATGTTCTCAGTGTGCGGTCAGCTGCCTGGTTGTTGGTCAGGAGGTTCGGGCTCAGGTTGTGTCATACAGTGCATTAATGCCCAGGTTAGACTATGTAATTTGGGTACAGTCGAGTGCCTTGAAGGTTGATCCTCATTTGAGCTGCCCGGGCAGCTCATTAGGCAAGATATTTTTTCTAGAGGGCAGACAGAGTGCTGCATTGTGGGTCTGGAATTGCCAAACGTGAGGGCTTCTGGGCCAGTAATGTGAGGACAGAAGTTTGAGACCACAAGCTAGACTTGGGCTTCAGGCCGAGGGCAAGGCAGGTACCCCCTGCACATCTGAACCAAGATCTCATGCATCTGAAGTCACGGCGAGGATCAGACGTTGGCTCAGATTGGAGTTTATGTGCATGACTGCCCCTTCATGAACGGAGAGGAATCTCAAGGCCATGGAGGTTTTCCCACGTTGGGAGTTGTGGGATGCCCCCTTAAAGATTCCTTCTGCGGCACAATTGAGACCTGTTGGGCAGCTCCAAAACATCCCATATGGAATGACTCCTGAGCACCGTTGGAGGATGGATGCCAGGGAAGCCCGCCTCGCATTCCAATTGTCTCGTAGCAACAAGACAGTGGAGATCGGATGGCTCTGCGGGAGCAACCGGGGTGGCTGAGTTCAAATGGACTTTCCTGAGCATGGGGCCTAATGTGTGTTTGTGTCCATGAGGACTTTGGAATGGGGCAGTGGCACCGGGACTCTGAAGTATTCTCCTAAGATTTTGACATAGGTCCCATGCACAAGTTTCCTCATGGAGACGAGATGTTTTCTGATGGGTGCCTCAGGAAACCCCCTATGCTGGTATTGGAATCCAGGCTTTTGAGGAGACATGCCTGTAAACCAAAGCAATGGATCCGATTATGGCCTAGGGTCCTTTCTGGTTCCATCTACTTCTCTGGGGACATCCATTTATGGTTGGAGTGGAGCTAGTTGCTCAGCTGGTGTCAGACTGCCCTTGTTTGTCCAAAGAGACCTACATATTGGGATGGCCTCGGGGACTTTGGAGGGATCTCCTAATTTGTACAATTTTGGACAATGGAATGGGCAGAATTCCCATGCATGAAGTAGGCACAGTCCTAATGTGTGGCTCCAGGGGCCTCAGCCTGGAGGGAGTGTGGCCCAGGACTTTGAGGACAGAAGTCGGAAAACACAGAATCAGCTTAGGTTTTGGGGCGTAGGTAGGCAGGCCCAATGTACAAACCATGAGAAGAACTCTTCAGGATATGAAGAAAGAGCGAGTCTGAGGTGCTTGCTCAGGCTTTGGTCTCTGGATTATATGTCAACGATATCTGTGGAATGTGGGGAAGCCTCATGGGCCATGGACGAAACTTCCTCTCTGTGGATTTGGCCCGGTCCCAATTGTTTTTCGTCAATCTGTGGGATGGGAGGTCTCCTTTCAGGTTAGAAACCTCAGGTGTCCCAACCAAAGAGGAATTCCAAAGCAGAGCCCTGGGGAAGAGTGAAGGGACAACCCAAACTATGGTTAAAATTTGGGGCCTAGGGTCATGGCAGGCCCCATATGCTGTCTCTTCATCCAGCCCCTGAGAGGCCTTACTTGAGGACTGGGCTCAGGCTGAGGGTCACAATGTGTGTTTGTGACCAATGTGGCTCGCGAGCATGGGCGGGGCCTCATGGGCCACACTGTTTTCAACTACACTGAACTTTGGAAAACATGCCAATCACAAGGTCTCTTGCCATGGGGAAGGAGTTCTGATTTCTGCATCATGTTCAACCATGGGCAGTGGTTGGAGATAAGGTCTAGGTTCGGAAGCCTGAAAACCGCAGTTGGGAAGAGATGATGACCTAATGCCATGGTGGGTCTGATGTGCTCAGTGTGCGGTCAGCTGCCTGGTTGTTGGTCAGGAGTTTCGGGCTCAGGTTGTGTCAGACAGTGCATTAGTGCCCAGGTTAGACTATATAATTTGGATACATTCGATTGCCGTGTAGGTTGATCCTTATTTGAGGTGCCCGGACGGTTCCTTAGGCAAGATATTTTTTCTAGAGGGCAGGCAGTGTGCTGCATTGTGGGTCCGGAATTGCAAAACATGAGGACTTCGGCGCCAGTAGTGTGAGGACAGATGTCTGAGACCACAAGCTAGGCTTGGACTTCAGGCCGAGGGCAAGGCAGGTACCCCATGCACATCTGAACCAATATCTCATGCATCTGAAGTCACGGCGAGGATCAGACGTTGGCTCAGGTTGTAGTTTCTGTGCATGACTGCCCCTTCATTAACGGAGAGGAATCTCAAGGCCATGGAGGTTTTCCCACGTTGGGAGTTGTGGGATGCCCCCTTCAAGGATTCCTTCTGCGGGACTATTGAGACCTTTTGGGCAGCTCCAAAACATCCCATATGGAATAAATCCAGAGCACCGTTCGAGGATGGATTCCAGGGAAGCCCGCCTCACATTCCAATTGACTCCTAGCAACAAGACAGTTAAGATCGGATGGCTCTGCGGGAGCAACCTGGTTGGCTGAGTTGATATGGACTTTCCTGAGCATCGTGCCTAAAATGTGTTTGTGTCCATGAGGACCTTGGAATGGGGCCGTGGCACTGGGACTCTGAAGTATTTCCTAAGATTTTGACATAGGTCCCATGCTCAAGTTTCCTCGTGGAGACGAGATTTTTTCTGATGGGTGCCTCAGGAAACCCCCTATACTGGTATTGGAATCCAGGATTTTGAGGAGACATGCCTTTAAACCAAAGCAATGGATCCGATTATGGCCTAGGGTTCTGTCTGGTACCATATCCTTCTCTGGGGACATCCATCTATGGTATGAGTAGAGGTAGATGCTCAGCTGGTGTCAGACCGCCCTTGTTTGTCCACAGAGACCTAGATATTGGGATGGCCTCGGGGACTTTGGAGGGTTCTCCTAACTTGTACAATTTTGGACAATGGAATGGGCAGAATTCCCATGCATGGGGTAGGCACAGTCCTAATGTGTGGCTCCAGGGGCCCCAGCCTGGAGGGTGTGTGGCCCAGGACTTTGAGGACAGAAGTCTGAAAACACATACTCACCTTAAGTTTTGGGACGTAATTAGGCAGGCCCAATCTACAAACCATGAGAAGAAATCTTCAGGATACGAAGAAATAGCGAGTCTGAGGCGCTTGCTCAGGCTTGGGTCTCTGGATTTTGTGTCAACGATGGCCGTGGAATGAGGGGAGGCCTCATGGGCCATGGATGAATCTTCCTCTCTGTGGATTTGCCCGGGTCCCAATTGTTTTTCGTCAATCTGTGGGATGGGAGGTCTCCTTTCAGGTTTGTATCCTCAGGTGTGCCAACCAAAAGGAATTCCAAAGCAGAGCCCTCGGGAAGAGTGAAGGGACAACCCAAACTATGGTTAAAATTTGGGGCCTAGGGGCATGGCAGGCCCCATATGCTGTCTCTTCATCCAGCCACTGAGAGGCCTTACTTGAGGACTGGGCTCAGGCTGAGGGTCACAATGTGTGTTTGTGACCAATGTGGCCCGTGAGCAGGGGCCAGGCCTCATGGGCCACACTGGTTTCAACTACACTGAACTTTGGACAACATGCCAATTACAAGGTCTCTTGCCATAGTGAAGGAGTTCTGATTTCTGCATCATTTTCAACCCTGGGCAGTCGTTGGAGATAAGGTCTAGGTTCTGAATCCTGAAAACTGCAGTTGGGAAGAGATGATGACCTAAGGCCATGGTGAGTTTGAAGTGCTCAGTGTGCGGTCAGCTGTCTGGTTGTTGGTCAGGAGGTTCGGGCTCAGGCTGTGTCACACAGTCCATTAGAGTCCAGGTTAGACTGTATAATTTGGGTAGGGTCGAATGCCGTGTAGGTTGATCCTCATTGGATTTGCCTGGTCAGCTCATTAGGCAAGATATTTTTTCTAGAGGGCAGGCAGAGTGCCTCATTGTGGGTCCGGAATTGCCAAACGTGAGGGCTTCTGGGCCAGTAGTGTGAGAACAGAAGTCTGAGAACAAAAGCTACACTTGTGCTTCAGGCCGAGGGCAAGGCAGGTACCCCCTGCACATCTGAACCAATATCTCATGCATCTGAAGTCACGGCGAGGATCAGACCATTGGCTCAGGTTGTAGTCTCTGTTCATGACTGCCCCTTCATGAACGGAGAGGAATCTCAAGGCCATGGAGGTTTTCCCACGTTGGGAGTTGTGGAATGCCCCCTTCAAGGATTCCTTCTGCGGGACAATTGAGACCTGTTGGGCAGCTCCAAAACATCCCATATGGAATGACTCCAGAGCACCGTTCGAGGATGGATGCCAGGGTAGCCCGCCTCGCATTCCAATTGTCTCCTAACAACAAGACAGTTGAGATCGGATGGCTCTGCGGGAGCAACCGGGATGGCTGATTTGAAATGGACAGCTCCTGAGCATGGGGCATAATGTTTGTTTGTGTCCATGAGGACCTTGGAATGGGGCGGTGGCACGGGGACTCTGAAGTATTCTCCTAAGATTTTGACATAGGTCCCATGCACAAGTTTCTTCGTGGAGACGAGATGTTTTCTGATGGGTGCCTCAGGAAACCCCTATGCTGGTATTGGAATCCAGGATTTTGAGGAGACCTGCCTGTAATCAAAGCAATGGATCCGATTATGGCCTAGGGTCCTGTCTGGTTCCATCTCCTTCTCTGGGGACATCCATCTATGGTATGAGTGGAGGTAGATGCTTAGCTGGTGTCAGACCGCCCTTGTTTGTCTACAGAGACCTACATATTGGGATGGCCTCGGGGACTTTTGAGGGTTACCCTAATTTGTACAATTTTGGACAATGGAATGGGCAGAATTCCCATGCATGGTGTAGGCACAGTCCTAATGTGTGGCTCCAGGGGCCCTAGCCTGGAGGGTGTGTGGCCCAGGACATTGAGGACAGAAGTCTGAAAACACAAACTCAGCTTAGGTTTGGGGACGTAGGTATGGCATTCCCGATCTACAAACCATGAGAAGAACTCTTCAGGATTAAAGACAGAGCGAGACTGAGGCGCTTGCTCAGGCTTTGGTCTCTGGATTTTGTGTCAACCATGGCTGTGGAATGTTGGGAAGCCTCATGGGTCATGGACGTATATTCCTCTCTGTGGATTTGGCCCTGTCCCAATTGTTTTTCGTCAATCTGTGGAATGGGAGGTCTCCTTTCAGGTTTGTTACCTCAGGTGTCCCAACCAAAGAGGAATTCCAAAGCAGAGCCCTGGGGATGAGTGAGGGGACTACCAAAACTATGGTTAAAATTTGGGGCGAAGGGGCATGGCAGGCCCCATATGCTGTCTCTTCATCCAGCCCCTGAGAGGCCTTACATGAGGACTGGGCTCAGGCTGAGGGTCACAATGTGTGTTTGTGACCAATGTGGCCCGTGAGCAGGGGCCAGGCCTCATGGGCCACACTGGTTTCAACTACACTGAACTTTGGACCACATGCCAATCACAAGGTCTCTTGCCATAGGGAAGGAGTTCTGATTTCTGCATCATTTTCAACCATTGGCAGTGGTTGGAGATAAGGTCTAGGTTGTGGATCCTGAAAATCGCAGTTGGAAAGAGATGATGACCTAAGACCATGGTGGGTCTGATGTTCTCATTGTGCGGTCAGCTGCCCTGTTGTTGGTCAGGAGGTTCGGGCTTAGGTTGTGTCAGACAGTGCATGAGTGCCCAGGTTAGACTATATAATTTGGGTACAGTTGAGTGCCGTGTAGGTTGATCCTCATTTGATGAGCCTGGTCAGCTCATTAGGCAAGATATTTTTTCTAGAGGGCAGGCAGAGAGCTGCATTGTGGGTCCGGAATTGCCAAACTTGAGGGCTTCTTGTTAAGTAATGTGAGGACAGAAGTCTGAGAACACAAGCTAGACTTGGGCTTCAGGCCGAGGGCAAGGCATGTACCCCCTGCACATCTGAACCAATATCTCATGCATCTGAAGTCACGGCGAGGATCAGACGTTGGCTCAGGTTGTAGTTTCTGTGCATGACTGCCCCTTCATGAACGGAGAGGAATCTCAAGGCCATGGAGGTTTTCCCACGTTGGGAGTTGTGGGATGCCCCCTTAAAGATTCCTTCTGCGGCACAATTGAGACCTGTTGGGCAGCTCCAAAACATCCCATATGGAATGACTCCTGAGCACCGTTGGAGGATGGATGCCAGGAGAGCCCGCCTCGGATTCCAATTGTCTCCTAGCAACAAGACAGTGGAGATCGAATGGCTCTGCGGGAGCAACCGGGGTGGCTGAGTTCAAATGGACTTTCCTGAGAATTGGGCCTAATGTGTGTTTGTGTCCATGAGGACTTTGGAATGGGGCAGTGGCACCGGGACTCTGAAGTATTCTCCTAAGATTTTGACATAGGTCCCATGCACAAGTTTTCTCATGGAGACGAGATGTTTTCTGATGGGTGCCTCAGGAAACCCCCTATGCTGGTATTGGAATCCAGGATTTTGAGGAGACATGCCTGTAAACCAAAGCAATGCATCCGATTATGGCCTAGGGTCCTGTCTGGTACCATATCCTTCTCTGGGGACATCCATCAATGGTATGAGTGGAGGTAGATGCACAGCTGGTGTCAGACCGCCCTTGTTTGTCCAAAGAGACCTACATATTGGGATGGCCTCGGGGATTTTGGAGGGATCTCCTAATTTGTACAATTTTGGACAATGGAATGGGCAGAATTCCCATGCATGAAGTAGGCACAGTCCTAATGTGTGGCTCCAGGGGCCTCAGCCTGGAGGGAATGTGTCCAAGGACTTTGAGGACAGAAGTCGGAAAACACAGAATCAGTTTAGTTTTGGGGACGTAGGTATGGCAGGCCCAATCTACAAACCATGAGAAGAACTCTTCAGGATATGAAGAAAGAACGAGTCTGAGGCGCTTGCTCAGGCTTTGGTCTCTGGATTTTGTGTCAACGATGGCCGTGGAATGTGGGGAAGCCTCATGGGCCATGGACGAAACTTCCTCTCTTGGGATTTGGCCCGGTCCCAATTGTTTTTCGTCAATCTGTGGGCCGGGAGGACTCCTTTCAGGTTTGTTAACTCGGGTGTCCCAACCAAAGAGGAATACCAAAGGAGAGCCCTGGGGAAGAGTGAAGGGACAACCCAAACTATGGTTAAAATTTGGGGCCTAGGGGAATGGCAGGCCCCATATGCTGTCTCTTCATCCAGCCCCTGAGAGGCCTTACTTGAGGACTGGGCTCAGGCTGAGGGTCACAATGTTTGTTTGTGACCAATGTGGCCTGTGAGCATGGGCGGGGCCTCATGGGCTACACTGTTTTCAACTACACTGAACTTTGGACAACATGACAATCACAAGGTCTCTTGCCATGGGGAAGGAGTTCTGATTTCTGCATCATTTTCAACCATGGGCAGTGGTTGGAGATAAGGTCTAGGTTCTGAATCCTGAAAACCGCAGTTGGAACGAGATGATGTCCTAAGGCCATGGTGGGTCTGATGTGCTAGGTGTGCGGTCAGCTGCCTGGTTGTTGGTCAGGAGGTTCGGGCTCAGGTTGTGTCAGACAGTGCATTAGTGCCCAGGTTAGACTATATAATTTGGGTACAGTCGAGTGCCGTGTAGGTTGATCCTCATTTGAGGTGCCTGGGCAGCTCATTAGGCAAGATATTTTTTCTAGAGAGCAGGCAGAGTGCTGCATTGTGGGTCCTGAATTGCCAAACTTGAGGGCTTCTGGTTCAGTAGTGTGAGGACAGAAGTCTGAGAACACAAGCTAGACTTGGGCTTCAGGCCGAGGGCAAGGCAGGTACCCCCTGCACATCTGAACCAATATCTCATGCATCTGAAGTCACGGCAGGATCAGACGTTGACACAGGTTGTAGTTTCTGTGCATGACTGGCCTTCATGAACGGAGAGAAATCTCAAGGCCATGGAGGTTTTCCCTCCTGGGAGTTGTGGGATGCCCCCTTCAAGAATTCCTTCTGCGGGACAATTGAGACCTGTTGGGCAGCTCCAAAACATCCCATATGGAATGACTCCAGAGCACAGTTCGAGGATGGATGCCAGGGAAGCCCGCCTCGCATTCCAATTGTCTCCTAGCAACAAGATAGTGGAGATGGGATGGCTCTGCGGGAGCAACCTGGGTGGCTGATTTGAAATGGACAGCTCCTGAATATGGGGCCTAATGTGTGGTTGTGTCCATTAGGACCTTGGAATGGGGCGGTGGCACAGGGAATCTGAAGTATTCTCCTAAGATTTTGACATAGGTCCCATGCACAATTTTCTTCGTGGAGACGAGATGTTTTCTGATGGGTGCCTCAGGAAACCCCCTATGCTGGTATTGGAATCCAGGATTTTGAGGAGACATGCCTTTAAACCAAAGAAATGGATCCGATTATGGCCTAGGGTCCTGTCTGGTTCCATCTCCTTCTCTGGGGACATCCATCTATGGTTTGAGTGGAGCTAGTTGCTCAGCTGGTGTCAGACCGCCCTTGTTTGTCCAAAGAGACCTGCATATTGGGATGGCCTCGGGGACTTTGGAGGGATCTCCTAATTTGTACAATTTTGGACAATGGAATGGGCAGAATTCCCATGCATGACGTAGGCACAGTGCAAATGTGTGGCTCCATGGGCCCCATCCTGGAGGGTGTGTGGCCCAGGACTTTGAGAACAGAAGTCGGAAAACACAGAATCAGCTTAGGTTTTGGGACGTAGGTATGGCAGGCCCAATCTACAAACCATGAGAAGAACTCTTCAGGATATGAAGAAAGAGTGAGTCTGAGGCGCTTGCTCAGGCTTTGGTCTCTGGATTATGTGTCAACGATATCCGTGGAATGTGGGGAAGCCTCATGGGCCATGGACGAAACTTCCTCTCTTGGGATTTGGCCCGGTCCCAATTGTTTTTCGTCAATCTGTGGGATGGGAGGTCTCCTTTCAGGTTAGAAACCTCAGGTGTCCCAACCAAAGAGGAATTCCAAAGCAGAGCCCTGGGGAAGAGTGAAGGGACAACCCAAACTATGGTTAAAATTTGGGGCCTAGGGTCATGGCAGGCCCCATATGCTGTCTCTTCATCCAGCCCCTGAGAGGCCTTACTTGAGGACTGGGCTCAGTCCGAGGGTCACAATGTGTGTTTGTGACCAATGTGGCTCGCGAGCATGGGCGGGGCCTCATGGGCCACACTGTTTTCAACTACACTGAACTTTGGACAACATGCCAATCACAAGGTCTCTTGCCATGGGGAAGGAGTTCTGATTTCTGCATCATTTTCAACCATGGGCAGTGGTTGGAGATAAGGTCTAGGTTCGGAAGCCTGAAAACCGCAGTTGGGAAGAGATGATGACCTAAGGCCATGGTGGGTCTGATGTGCTCAGTGTGCGGTCAGATGCCTGGTTGTTGGTCAGGAGTTTCGGGCTCAGGTTGTGTCAGACAGTGCATTAGTGCCCAGGTTAGACTATATAATTTGGATACATTCGATTGCCGTGTAGGTTGATCCTTATTTGAGGTGCCGGACAGTTCTTTAGGCAAGATATTTTTTCTAGAGAGCAGGCAGAGTGCTGCATTGTGGGTCCGGAATTGCCAAACGTGAGGGCTTCTGGGCCAGTAGTGTGAGGACAGAAGTCTGAGAACACAAGCTAGACTTGGGCTTCAGGCCGAGGGCAAGGCAGGTACCCCATGCACATCTGAACCAATATCTCATGCATCTGAAGTCACGGCGAGGATCAGACGTTGGCTCAGGTTGTAGTTTCTGTGCATGACTGCCACTTCATGAACGGAGAGGAATCTCAAGGCCATGGAGGTTTTCCCACGTTGGGAGATGTGGGATGGGCCCTTCACGGATTCCTTCTGCGGGACAATTGAGACCTGTTGGGCAGCTCCAAAACATCACATATGGAATGACTCCAGGGCACCGTTCGAGGATGGATTCCAGGGAAGCCCGCCTCGCATTCTAATTGTCTCCTAGCAACAAGACAGTTAAGATCGGATGGCTCTGCGGGAGCAACCTGGTTGGCTGAGTAAATATGGACTTTCCTGAGCATGGGGCCTAATGTGTGTTTGTGTCCATGAGGACCTTGGAATGGGGCGGTGGCACCGGGAATCTGAAGTATTCTCCTAAGATTTTGACATAGGTCCCATGCACAAGTTTCCTCGTGGAGACGAGATTTTTTCTGATGGGTGCCTCAGGAAACCTCCTATGCTGATATTGGAATCCAGGATTTTGAGGAGACATGCCTTTAAACCAAAGCAATGCATCCGATTATGGCCTAGGGTCCTGTCTGGTACCATATCCTTCTCTGGGGACATCCATCAATGGTATGAGTGGAGGTAGATGCACAGCTGGTGTCAGACCGCCCTTGTTTGTCCACAGAGACCTAGATATTGGGATGGCCTCGGGGACTTTGGAGGGTTCTCCTAACTTGTACAATTTTGGACAATGGAATGGGCAGAATTCCCATGCATGGGGTAGGCACATTCCTAATGTGTGGCTCCAGGGGCCCCGGCCTGGAGGGTGTGTGGCCCAGGACTTTGAGGACAGAAGTCTGAAAACACAAACGCAGCTTAGGTTTGGGGACGTAGGTATGGCAGGCCCAATCTACAAACCATGAGAAGAACTCTTCAGGATATGAAGAAAGAGTGAGTCTGAGGCGCTTGCTCAGGCTTCGGTCTCTGGATTTTGTGTAAACAATATCCTTGGAATGTGGGGAGACCTCATGGGCCATGGACGATTCTTCCTCTCTGTGGATTTGGCCCGGTCCCAATTGTTTTTCGTCGATCTGTGGGATGGGAGCTCTCCTTTCATGTTTGTAACCTCAGGTGTCCCAACCAAAGAGGAATTCCAAAGCAGAGCCCTGGGGAAGAGTGAAGGGACAACCCAAACTACGGTTAAAATTTGGGACCTAGGGTCATGGCAGGCCCCATATGCTGTCTCTTCATCCAGCCACTGAGAGGCCTTACTTGAGGATTGGGCTCAGGCTGAGGGTCACAATGTGTGTTTGTGACCAATGTGGCCCGCGAGCAGGGGCCGGGCCTCATGGGCAACACTGGTTTCAACTACACTGAACTTTGGACAACATGCCAATCACAAGGTCTCTTGCCATGGGGAAGGAGTTCTGATTTCTGCAACATTGTCAACCCTGGGCAGTCGTTGGAGATAAGGTCTAGGTTCGGAAGCCTGAAAACAGCAGTTAGGAAAAGATGATGACTTAAGGCCATGGTGGGTCTGATGTGCTCAGTGTGCGGTCAGCTGCCTGGTTGTTGGTCAGAAGGTTCGGGCTTAGGTTGTGTCAGACAGTGCATTATTGCCCAGGTTAGACTATATAATTTGGGTACAGGTGAGTGCCGTGTAGGTTGATCCTCATTTGAGGTGCCTGGGCAGCTCATTAGGCAAGATATTTTTTTTAGAGAGCAGGCAGAGTGCTGCATTGTGGGTCCGGAATTACCAAAGGTGAGGGCTTCTGGGCCAGTAGTGTTAGGACGGAAGTCTGAGACCACAAGCTCGACTTGGGCTTCAGGCCGAGGGCAAGGCAGGTACCCCCTGCACATCTGAACCAATATCTCATGCATCTCAAGCCACAGCGAGGATCAGACGTTGGCTCAGGTTGTAGTTTCTGTGCATGACTGCCCCTTCATGAACGGAGAGGAATCTCAAGGCCATGGAGGTTTTCCCACGTTGGGAGTTGTGGGATACCCCCTTCAAGGATTCCTTCTGCGGCACAATTGAGACCTGTTGGGCAGCTCCAAAACATCCCATATGGAATGACTCCAGAGCACCGTTCGAGGATGGAAGCCAGGGAAGCCCGCCTCGCATTCCAATTGTCTCCTATCAACAAGACAGTTGATATCGGATGGCTCCGCCGGAGCAACCGGGGTGGCTGAGTTGAAATGCACGTTCCCGAGAATGGGGCCTCATATTTTTTTGTGTTCATGAGGACCTTGGAATGGGGCGGTGGCACTGGGACTCTGAAGTATTCTCCTAAGATTTTGACATAGGTCCCATGCAAATTTTCCTCGTGGAGACGAGATTTTTTCTAATGGGTGCCTCAGGAAACCCCCTATGCTGGTATTAGAATCCAGGATTTTGAGGAGACATGCCTGTAAACCAAAGCAATGGATCCGATTATGGCCTAGGGTCCTGTCTGGTACCATATCCTTCTCTGGGAACATCCCTCTATGGTATGAGTGGAGGTAGATGCTCAGCAGGTGTCAGACCGCCCTTGTTTTTCCACAGAGACCTACATATTGGGATGGCCTCGGGGACTTGGAGGGTTCTCCTAATTTGTACAATTTTGGACAATGGAATGGGCAGAATTCCCATGCATGGGGTAGGCACAGTCCTAATGTGTGGATCCAGTGGCCCCATCCTGGAGGGTGTGTGGCCCAGAACTTTGAGGACAGAAGTCTGAAAACACAGACTCAGCTTAGGTTTGGGGATGTAGGTCTGGCAGGCCCAATCTACAAACCATGAGAAGAACTCTTCAGGATATGAAGAAAGAGTGAGTCTGAGGCGCTTGCTCAGGCTTCGGTCTCTGGATTTTGTGTAAACAATATCCTTGGAATGTGGGGAGACCTCATGGGCCATGGACGATTCTTCCTCTCTGTGGATTTGGCCCGGTCCCAATTGTTTTTCGTCAATCTGTGGGATGGGAGGTCTCCTTTCAGGTTTGTAACCTCAGGTGTCCCAACCAAAGAGGAATTCCAAAGCAGAGACCTGGGGAAGAGTGAAGGGACAACCCAAACTATGGTTAAAATTTGGGGCCTAGGCGCATGGCAGGCCCCATATGCTGTCTCTTCACCAGCCTCTGAGAGTCCTTACTTGACGACTGGGCTCAGGCTGAGGGTCACAATGTGTGTTTGTGACCAATGTGGCCCGTGAGCAGGGGCCAGGCCTCATGGGCCACACTGGTTTCAACTACACTGAACTTTGGACAACATGCCAATTACAAGGTCTCTTGCCATAGTGAAGGAGTTCTGATTTCTGCATCATTTTCAACCCTGGGCAGTCGTTGGAGATAAGGTCTAGGTTCTGAATCCTGAACCGCAGTTGGTAAGAGATGATGACCTAAGGCCATGGTGAGTTTGAAGTGCTCAGTGTGCGGTCAGCTGCCTGGTTGTTGGTCAGGAGGTTCGGGCTCAGGCTGTGTCACACAGTCCATTAGAGTCCAGGTTAGACTGTATAATTTGGGTAGGGTCGAATGCCGTGTAGGTTGATCCTCATTGGATTTGCCTGGTCAGCTCATTAGGCAAGATATTTTTTCTAGAGGGCAGGCAGAGTGCTGCATTGTGGGTCCGGAATTGCCAAACGTGAGGGCTTCTGGGCCAGTAGTGTGAGAACAGAAGTCTGAGAACAAAAGCTACACTTGTGCTTCAGGCCGAGGGCAAGGCAGGTACCCCCTGCACATCTGAACCAATATCTCATGCATCTGAAGTCACGGCGAGGATCAGACATTGGCTCAGGTTGTAGTCTCTGTTCATGACTGCCCCTTCATGAACGGAGAGGAATCTCAAGGCCATGGAGGTTTCCCACGTTGGGAGTTGTGGAATGCCCCCTTCAAGGATTCCTTCTGCGGGACAATTGAGACCTGTTGGGCAGCTCCAAAACATCCCATATGGAATGACTCCAGAGCACCGTTCGAGGATGGATGCCAGGGTAGCCCGCCTCGCATTCCAATTGTCTCCTAACAACAAGACAGTTGAGATCGGATGGCTCTGCGGGAGCAACCGGGATGGCTGATTTGAAATGGACAGCTCCTGAGCATGGGGCATAATGTTTGTTTGTGTCCATGAGGACCTTGGAATGGGGCGGTGGCACGGGGACTCTGAAGTATTCTCTTATGTGGCCTGTGAGCATGGGCGGGGCCTCATGGGCTACACTGTTTTCAACTACACTGAACTTTGGACAACATGACAATCACAAGGTCTTGCCATGGGGGAGGAGTTCTGATTTCTGCATCATTTTCAACCATGGGCAGTGGTTGGAGATAAGGTCTAGGTTCTGAATCCTGAAAACCGCAGTTGGAACGAGATGATGTCCTAAGGCCATGGTGGGTCTGATGTGCTAGGTGTGCGGTCAGCTGCCTGGTTGTTGGTCAGGAGGTTCGGGCTCAGGTTGTGTCAGACAGTGCATTAGTGCCCAGGTTAGACTATATAATTTGGGTACAGTCGAGTGCCGTGTAGGTTGATCCTCATTTGAGGTGCCTGGGCAGCTCATTAGGCAAGATATTTTTTCTAGAGAGCAGGCAGAGTGCTGCATTGTGGGTCCTGAATTGCCAAACTTGAGGGCTTCTGGTTCAGTAGTGTGAGGACAGAAGTCTGAGAACACAAGCTAGACTTGGGCTTCAGGCCGAGGGCAAGGCAGGTACCCCCTGCACATCTGAACCAATATCTCATGCATCTGAAGTCACGGCAGGATCAGACGTTGACACAGGTTGTAGTTTCTGTGCATGACTGGCCTTCATGAACGGAGAGAAATCTCAAGGCCATGGAGGTTTTCCCTCGTTGGGAGTTGTGGGATGCCCCCTTCAAGGATTCCTTCTGCGGGACAATTGAGACCTGTTGGGCAGCTCCAAAACATCCCATATGGACTGACTCCAGAGCACAGTTCGAGGATGGATGCCAGGGAAGCCCGCCTCGCATTCCAATTGTCTCCTAGCAACAAGATAGTGGAGATGGGATGGCTCTGCGGGAGCAACCTGGGTGGCTGATTTGAAATGGACAGCTCCTGAATATGGGGCCTAATGTGTGGTTGTGTCCATTAGGACCTTGGAATGGGGAGGTGGCACCGGGAATCTGAAGTATTCTCCTAAGATTTTGACATAGGTCCCATGCACAATTTTCTTCGTGGAGACGAGATGTTTTCTGATGGGTGCCTCAGGAAACCCCCTATGCTGGTATTGGAATCCAGGATTTTGAGGAGACATGCCTTTAAACCAAAGAAATGGATCCGATTATGGCCTAGGGTCCTGTCTGGTTCCATCTCCTTCTCTGGGGACATCCATCTATGGTTTGAGTGGAGCTAGTTGCTCAGCTGGTGTCAGACCGCCCTTGTTTGTCCAAAGAGACCTGCATATTGGGATGGCCTCGGGGACTTTGGAGGGATCTCCTAATTTGTACAATTTTGGACAATGGAATGGGCAGAATTCCCATGCATGACGTAGGCACAGTGCAAATGTGTGGCTCCAGGGGCCCCATCCTGGAGGGTGTGTGGCCCAGGACTTTGAGAACAGAAGTCGGAAAACACAGAATCAGCTTAGGTTTTGGGACGTAGGTATGGCAGGCCCAATCTACAAACCATGAGAAGAACTCTTCAGGATATGAAGAAAGAGTGAGTCTGAGGCGCTTGCTCAGGCTTTGGTCTCTGGATTATGTGTCAACGATATCCGTGGAATGTGGGGAAGCCTCATGGGCCATGGACGAAACTTCCTCTCTTGGGATTTGGCCCGGTCCCAATTGTTTTTCGTCAATCTGTGGAATGGGAGGTCTCCTTTCAGGTTAGAAACCTCAGGTGTCCCAACCAAAGAGGAATTCCAAAGCAGAGCCCTGGGGAAGAGTGAAGGGACAACCCAAACTATGGTTAAAATTTGGGGCCTAGGGTCATGGCAGGCCCCATATGCTGTCTCTTCATCCAGCCCCTGAGAGGCCTTACTGAGGACTGGGCTCAGTCCGAGGGTCACAATGTGTGTTTGTGACCAATGTGGCTCGCGAGCATGGGCGGGGCCTCATGGGCCACACTGTTTTCAACTACACTGAACTTTGGACAACATGCCAATCACAAGGTCTCTTGCCATGGGGAAGGAGTTCTGATTTCTGCATCATTTTCAACCATGGGCAGTGGTTGGAGATAAGGTCTAGGTTCGGAAGCCTGAAAACCGCAGTTGGGAAGAGATGATGACCTAAGGCCATGGTGGGTCTGATGTGCTCAGTGTGCGGTCAGCTGCCTGGTTGTTTGTCAGGAGTTTCGGGCTCAGGTTGTGTCAGACAGTGCATTAGTGCCCAGGTTAGACTATATAATTTGGATACATTCGATTACCGTTTAGGTTGATCCTTATTTGAGGTGCCCGGGCGGTTCCTTAGGCAAGATATTTTTTCTAGAGGGCAGGCAGTGTGCTGCATTGTGGGTCCGGAATTGCAAAACATGAGGGCTTCTGGGCCAGTAGTGTGAGGACAGAAGTCTGAGAACACAAGCTAGACTTGGGCTTCAGGCCGAGGGCAAGGCATGTACCCCGTGCACATCTGAACCAATATCTCATGCATCTGAAGTCACGGCGAGGATCAGACGTTGGCTCAGGTTGTAGTTTCTGTGCATGACTGCCCCTTCATGAACGGAGAGGAATCTCAAGGCCATGGAGGTTTTCCCACGTTGGGAGTTGTGGGATGCCCCCTTAAAGATTCCTTCTGCGGCACAATTGAGTCCTGTTGGGCAGCTCCAAAACATCCCATATGGAATTACTCCTGAGCACCTTTGGAGGATGGATGCCAGGGAAGCCCGCCTCGCATTCCAATTGTCTCCTAGCAACAAGACAGTGGAGATCGGATGGCTCTGCGGGAGCAACCGGGGTGGCTGAGTTCAAATGGACTTTCCTGAGCATGGGGCCTAATGTGTGTTTGTGTCCATGAGGACTTTGGAATGGGGCAGTGGCACCGGGACTCTGAAGTATTCTCCTAAGATTTTGACATAGGTCCCATGCACAAGTTTTCTCATGGAGACGAGATGTTTTCTGATGGGTGCCTCAGGAAACCCCCTATGCTGGTATTGGAATCCAGGATTTTGAGGAGACATGCCTGTAAACCAAAGCAATGGATCCGATTATGGCCTAGGGTCCTTTCTGGTTCCATCTACTTCTCTGGGGACATCCATTTATGGTTTGAGTGGAGCTAGTTGCTCAGCTGGTGTCAGACCGCCCTTGTTTGTCCAAAGAGACTTACATATTGGGATGGCCTCGGGGACTTTGGAGGGATCTCCTAATTTGTACAATTTTGGACAATGGAATGGGCAGAATTCCCATGCATGAAGTAGGCACAGTCCTAATGTGTGGCTCCAGGGGCCTCAGCCTGGAGGGAATGTGGCCAAGAACTTTGAGGACAGAAGTCGGAAAACACAGAATCAGTTTAGGTTTGGGGACGTAGGTATGGCAGGCCCAATCTACAAACCATGAGAAGAACTCTTCAGGATATGAAGAAAGAACGAGTCTGAGGCGCTTGCTCAGGCTTTGGTCTCTGGATTTTGTGTCAACGATGGCGGTGGAATGTGGGGAAGCCTCATGGGCCATGGACGAAACTTCCTCTCTTGGGATTTGGCCCGGTCCC
This sequence comes from Mustela nivalis, assembly GCF_964662115.1. Lineage (NCBI taxonomy): Eukaryota > Metazoa > Chordata > Mammalia > Carnivora > Mustelidae > Mustela > Mustela nivalis. The sequence continues at coordinate 1,813,306 of NW_028136531.1, read as the reverse complement.
AATTGTTTTTCGTCAATCTGTGGGCCGGGAGGACTCCTTTCAGGTTTGTTAACTCGGGGGTCCCAACCAAAGAGGAATACCAAAGCAGAGCCCTGGGGAAGAGTGAAGGGACAACCCAAACTATGGTTAAAATTTGGGGCCTAGGGGAATGGCAGGCCCCATATGCTGTCTCTTCATTCAGCCCCTGAGAGGCCTTACTTGAGGACTGGGCTCAGGCTGAGGGTCACAATGTTTGTTTGTGACCAATGTGGCCTGTGAGCATGGGCGGGGCCTCATGGGCTACACTGTTTTCAACTACACTGAACTTTGGACAACATGACAATAACAAGGTCTCTTGCCATGGGGAAGGAGTTCTGATTTCTGCATCATTTTCAACCATGGGCAGTGGTTGGAGATAAGGTCTAGGTTCTGAATCCTGAAAACCGCAGTTGGAACGAGATGATGTCCTAAGGCCATGGTGGGTCTGATGTGCTAGGTGTGCGGTCAGCTGCCTGGTTGTTGGTCAGGAGGTTCGGGCTCAGGTTGTGTCAGACAGTGCATTAGTGCCCAGGTTAGACTATATAATTTGGGTACAGTCGAGTGCCGTGTAGGTTGATCCTCATTTGAGGTGCCTGGGCAGCTCATTAGGCAAGATATTTTTTCTAGAGAGCAGGCAGAGTGCTGCATTGTGGGTCCTGAATTGCCAAACTTGAGGGCTTCTGGTTCAGTAGTGTGAGGACAGAAGTCTAAGAACACAAGCTAGACTTGGCCTTCAGGCCGAGGGCAAGGCAGGTACCCCCTGCACATCTGAACCAATATCTCATGCATCTGAAGTCACGGCAGGATCAGACGTTGACACAGGTTGTAGTTTCTGTGCATGACTGGCCTTCATGAACGGAGAGAAATCTCAAGGCCATGGAGGTTTTCCCTCGTTGGGAGTTGTGGGATGCCCCCTTCAAGGATTCCTTCTTCGGGACAATTGAGACCTGTTGGGCAGCTCCAAAACATCCCATATGGACTGACTCCAGAGCACAGTTCGAGGATGGATGCCAGGGAAGCCCGCCTCGCATTCCAATTGTCTCCTAGCAACAAGATAGTGGAGATGGGATGGCTCTGCGGGAGCAACCTGGGTGGCTGATTTGAAATGGACAGCTCCTGAATATGGGGCCTAATGTGTGGTTGTGTCCATTAGGACCTTGGAATGGGGCGGTGGCACCGGGAATCTGAAGTATTCTCCTAAGATTTTGACATAGGTCCCATGCACAATTTTCTTCGTGGAGACGAGATGTTTTCTAATGGGTGCCTCAGGAAACCCCCTATGCTGGTATTGGAATATAGGATTTTGAGGAGACATGCCTTTAAACCAAAGAAATGGATCCGATTATGGCCTAGGGTCCTGTCTGGTTCCATCTCCTTCTCTGGGGACATCCATCTATGGTTTGAGTGGAGCTAGTTGCTCAGCTGGTGTCAGACCGCCCTTGTTTGTCCAAAGAGACCTGCATATTGGGATGGCCTCGGGGACTTTGGAGGGATCTCCTAATTTGTACAATTTTGGACAATGGAATGGGCAGAATTCCCATGCATGACGTAGGCACAGTGCAAATGTGTGGCTCCATGGGCCCCATCCTGGAGGGTGTGTGGCCCAGGACTTTGAGAACAGAAGTCGGAAAACACAGAATCAGCTTAGGTTTTGGGACGTAGGTATGGCAGGCCCAATCTACAAACCATGAGAAGAACTCTTCAGGATATGAAGAAAGAGTGAGTCTGAGGCGCTTGCTCAGGCTTTGGTCTCTGGATTATGTGTCAACGATATCCGTGGAATGTGGGGAAGCCTCATGGGCCATGGACGAAACTTCCTCTCTTGGGATTTGGCCCGGTCCCAATTGTTTTTCGTCAATCTGTGGGATGGGAGGTCTCCTTTCAGGTTAGAAACCTCAGGTGTCCCAACCAAAGAGGAATTCCAAAGCAGAGCCCTGGGGAAGAGTGAAGGGACAACCCAAACTATGGTTAAAATTTGGGGCCTAGGGTCATGGCAGGCCCCATATGCTGTCTCTTCATCCAGCCCCTGAGAGGCCTTACTTGAGGACTGGGCTCAGTCCGAGGGTCACAATGTGTGTTTGTGACCAATGTGGCTCGCGAGCATGGGCGGGGCCTCATGGGCCACACTGTTTTCAACTACACTGAACTTTGGACAACATGCCAATCACAAGGTCTCTTGCCATGGGGAAGGAGTTCTGATTTCTGCATCATTTTCAACCATGGGCAGTGGTTGGAGATAAGGTCTAGGTTCGGAAGCCTGAAAACCGCAGTTGGGAAGAGATGATGACCTAAGGCCATGGTGGGTCTGATGTGCTCAGTGTGCGGTCAGCTGCCTGGTTGTTGGTCAGGAGTTTCGGGCTCAGGTTGTGTCAGACAGTGCATTAGTGCCCAGGTTAGACTATATAATTTGGATACATTCGATTGCCGTGTAGTTTGATCCTTATTTGAGGTGCCCGGGCGGTTCCTTAGGCAAGATATTTTTTCTAGAGGGCAGGCAGTGTGCTGCATTGTGGGTACGGAATTGCAAAACATGAGGGCTTCTGGGCCAGTAGTGTGAGGACAGAAGTATGAGAACACAAGCTAGACTTGGGCTTCAGGCCGAGGGCAAGGCAGGTACCCCATGCACATCTGAACCAATATCTCATGCATCTGAAGTCACGGCAGGATCAGACGTTGGCTCAGGTTGTAGTTTCTGTGCATGACTGCCACTTCATGAACGGAGAGGAATCTCAAGGCCATGGAGGTTTTCCCACGTTGGGAGTTGTGGGATGGGCCCTTCACGGATTCCTTCTGCGGGACAATTGAGACCTGTTGGGCAGCTCCAAAACATCACATATGGAATGACTCCAGGGCACCGTTCGAGGATGGATTCCAGGGAAGCCCGCCTCGCATTCTAATTGTCTCCTAGCAACAAGACAGTTAAGATCGGATGGCTCTGCGGGAGCAACCTGGTTGGCTGAGTTAATATGGACTTTCCTGAGCATGGGGCCTAATATGTGTTTGTGTCCATGAGGACCTTGGAATGGGGCGGTGGCACTGGGACTCTGAAGTATTCTCCTAAGATTTTGACATAGGTCCCATGCACAAGTTTCCTCGTGGAGACGAGATTTTTTCTGATGGGTGCCTCAGGAAACCCCCTATGCTGATATTGGAATCCAGGATTTTGAGGAGACATGCCTTTAAACCAAAGCAATGCATCCGCTTATGGCCTAGGGTCCTGTCTGGTACCATATCCTTCTCTGGGGACATCCATCAATGGTATGAGTGGAGGTAGATGCACAGCTGGTGTCAGACCGCCCTTGTTTGTCCACAGAGACCTAGATATTGGGATGGCCTCGGGGACTTTGGAGGGTTCTCCTAACTTGTACAATTTTGGACAATGGAATGGGCAGAATTCCCATGCATGGGGTAGGCACATTCCTAATGTGTGGCTCCAGGGGCCCCGGCCTGGAGGGTGTGTGGCCCAGGAATTTGAGGACAGAAGTCTGAAAACACAAACGCAGCTTAGGTTTGGGGACGTAGGTATGGCAGGCCCAATCTACAAACCATGAGAAGAAATCTTCAGGATACGAAGAAAGAGCGAGTCTGAGGCGCTTGCTCCGGCTTTGGTCTCTGGATTTTGTGTCAACGATGGCCGTGGAATGAGGGGAGGCGTCATGGGCCATGGACGAATCTTCCTCTCTGTGGATTTGGCCCGGTCCCTATTGTTTTTCGTCGATCTGTGGGATGGGAGCTCTCCTTTCATGTTTGTAACCTCAGGTGTCCCAACCAAAGAGGAATTCCAAAGCAGAGCCTTGGGGAAGAGTGAAGGGACAACCCAAACTACGGTTAAAATTTGGGACCTAGGGTCATGGCAGGCCCCATATGCTGTCTCTTCACCAGCCACTGAGAGGCCTTACTTGAGGATTGGGCTCAGGCTGAGGGTCACAATGTGTGTTTGTGACCAATGTGGCCCGCGAGCAGGGGCCGGGCCTCATGGGCAACACTGGTTTCAACTACACTGAACTTTGGACAACATGCCAATCACAAGGTCTCTTGCCATGGGGAAGGAGTTCTGATTTCTGGTAGGGGTTGCTTTAGGGGCCGAGGAAAGCCTTCCTCTCGGGGGATTGCCCAAGCTCCCAAATGTTTTGGTTCATTTGTGGGAAGGGAAGAGTACTGTTTTCTGCCACAGGGGACCCCCCAAGAGAGGGACTCTAGAGCTAAGCAATGGGATCCCTCAACTGGAATACACACCATCTAGTTAGTCCTGGGTCCCTATGTGCATGGCAAGCCACATATGCAGGCTCTTGGTCCAGTCACTGAGAGGCGTTACTTGAATAAGGAACTCACGCTGAGGGTTACAATGTGTGTTGGTGCCCAAGGCGGCGCTCACGCATGGTCGTGGCCTCATGGACATTGCCGTTTTCTCCTACACTGAAGGTTTGACTCACTGCCAGCAGCAAGATTTCTTGCCATGGGGAAGGAGGGGTTCTGACTTGTGCATCAGGTTCCCCCCTGTGCAGGGATTGGAGATAAGGTCTAGGTTCCGATGACTGAAAACCCAAGTTGGGAATGGATGGTGGCCTAAGGCAGTGGCGGGTCCAATGTGCTGGGTGTGCAGCCAGCTGTGTCGGTGTCTGTTGGAAGGTCTGGGCTCAGGCTATTTTCGAAAGAGCATCAGTGTTTAAGGTAGCCTATGCAATTGGGGTGTTGACGAGGGCCAAACTGTTTGATCCTCATTTGGGGTTTCTGGGCAGCACCATAGACAATGTTTTTCTCCTGGTTGGCAGGCAGAGTGCTTCATTGTGGCCCCAGAATTCCCAGTAGGGAGGGTTTGTGGGACAGGAGTGTGAGGACAGATGTCTGAAAACACAAGCTAGGGTGAGGATTGGAGCCAAGGGTAGAGCAGGCCCACTCTGCAGAGGCTGAATCAAAATCTCCTGCATCTGAAGTCAGGCTGAGGATCAGATGTTGGCTGAGGCTGGCGTATGTGTCTATGATGGCACCTTCATGAAGCAGGGGCCTCATGAGGCCAAGGAAGTTTTCCCACGCTGAGTTTGGAGGTTGCCCCAAACCACAAGGTTTCCTTCTGCGGGACATTCGAGTCCTGATGCATGACTCTAGGACATACCATACGGAAGGACTGGAGAGCAGGGTTCGAAGTTTGGATCCCTGTACTGCAGGCATATTATTCCTATTGGCCATTAGCCACAAGGTATGTTTGATCTGCTGCCTCTGGGGCACGCTACCCATGGGGCTGAGTTGAAATGGCCTCTCCTGAGAATGCATCATAATGTGCGTTTGGGTCCATGGAGACCTTGGAATGTGCTGGTTGTTCAGGGGCCCTGCGGAACTCTCCTACCTGAAGGGTTTGATACATCCCAGTAAGAAAGCTGCCCATGTGGAGACGAGAGACTTTTGGTTTGGTGCCTCAGAAAAGCCCTGTGTGCTTGTCTACGAAAACAGTCCTTGAGGACGGACAAATGGAAACCAAATCTAAGGTTCAGATTAGGGCCTTGGGGCCTGTCCATTTCAACCTTCTGTCTCTGGGGACACTGGCTGAGAGTCTAAGTGGAGATAGTTGCTCCGCTGGTGTCAGAGAGCCCCTCTTAGTCCAGGGTGGCCTATACTATTGATGGCCTGAGGGGCCTTGGAGCTTTTCCCTAACCTGTAGGGATGTGGTCAATGGATTGGGCACACTTTCCTTGGTGAGGGCAGGCACAATCTTTCGCTGTGGCTCCAGAGGCCCTAGCCTGGAGGTTGTGTGTGTCCAGGCTGTGGGCGCAGGAGTCTGAAAACACAAACTCAGCTTATGAGTGGCGCCTAGGGTATGGCAGGCAGATGTACTGCCCGAGAGGGAGCTCCTGGGCTTCTGAAACAAGGGCGAGTGGGAGGCGATCCTTCAGGCTTTTGTCTCTGGATGTTGTGTCCAGGATAGCCGTGGATTGGAAAGGTGGCCTCAGGGACTATGGACGAGTATCCCTCTCTGGGTATTTGTCCCAGCTCCCAAGAGTTTGGGGTCATTTTGTGGGAAGGGTGGAGTCGTGTTTTCTGGCTCATGTGTCTCTCCAAGAAAGGGATTCCATAGGAGAGCCCCAGGTACGGGCGGGGTGACCGGAAAACTCAAACACTGGTGAGAATTGGGTGTATGGGGGCTTGGAAAGCAAGCATGAGCGGGGCCTCATGGGCCACACTGGTTTCAACTACACTGAACGTTGGACACATGCCAACCACAAGGTTTCTTGCACTGGGGAAGGAATTCTGATTTCTGCATTACATTCAGGCCTGGGCAGTGAATAGAGATAAGGTCTAGGTTCTGAAGCCTGAAAACCGAGGTGGAAAGAGATGACGTCCTAAGGCCATGGCGGCTCGATGTGCTCAGTGTGCGGCCAGCTGTCTTGGTGGGGCCAGGAGGTCTAGGCTCAGGCTGTGTCAGAAAGGGCATTAGTGCTCTGGTCAGCCTATGTATTTGGGGTACAGCCAAGGTAGGTGCAGGTTGATCCTCACTTGGGGTTACTTGGTAGCCCCAGAGGGCAATGTTTTTCTTCTGGAGGGCAGGCAGAGTGCTGCTTTGTAGTTCTGGATTGCCAAATTGGAGGGCTTCTGGGTCAGTAGTCTGAGGACAGAAGTCTGAGAACACAAGCTAGGCTTAGGTTTCTGGGTGAGGACATGGCAGGCACAATCTACAGACCTGAATCGAGATCTCGTGCATCTGAAGTCAGGGCGAGGATCAGACGATCGCTCAGGTTGGAGTTTCTGACACTGATAGGCCCTTCATGAAGGGGGGCATCACGAGGCCATGGCGGTTTTCCCACAATGGGATTGTAGAAGCTCCAAACTGCAAAGTGTCTTCTGCAGGACAATTGAGACCTGTTGTTGGCTCCAGGCTAATGATTCTGAGCAGAGTTCTAAGGATGGATGGCTGGGTAGCCCACCTCGCATTCCAATTGTCTCCTAGGAACAAGACAGTTTAGTTCTGCAGGATCTAGAGGAGAAACCGAGGAGGCTGAGTTGAAAATGACTCTCCTGTGGAAGGGTCCTAATGTGCTTTTGTGTCTATGGAGACCTTGGAATGAAGCGGTGGCACTGGGGCCCTGAAGGGTTCTCCTAAACAGAGCCTTTGAAAACAGCTCCAACGTGCAAGTTTCCCATGTGTAGATGAGAGGTTTTCTGATGGGTGGGTCAAGAAACAGCCATTGCTGGTTTTGAAATCCAGGCCTCTGAGGAGAGATGCCTGGAAACCAAAGCAATGGATATGATTAGTGATTAGGGGCCTGTTCTTTCCTTTTTACATGGGGAAATCGGTCTATGGGTCTGAGTACAGGTAGGTGCTCAGATGGGCTCAGATTCCCCCGGTTTTACCTGGGAAGCCACCACTAATGAGATGGATCAAGGACTTTGGAGGTTTATCCTATGAGAAGGGATGTGGCCATTGGAATGGGCACACACAATTCCCTTGGAGAGAGCAAGTACAGTCCTCAGGTTTGGCTCCAGGGGCCTGAGCCTGTAGGTTTTGTAGGCCAGGGCTGTTTGGACAGTTGTCTGAAAACACAAACTTGGCTTATGTTTCAGGTAATAGGTATGGCAGGACTTATCTACACCATGAGGAGAACTTTTCGGGATTTAAGAAATGGCGAGTGTGAGGCGTTTGCTCAAGTTTTTGTCTCTGGATATCGTGTCACTCATGGTCGTGAAATTTCTGGGTGACTTCATGGGAAATGGACAAGTCTTACTCCCTGGTGCTTTGGCCCAGTCCAAAGCGTTTGGGGTCACTCTGTGGGATGGAAGAAGTCCGTTTTTTTTTTTTTTTGATGTTGTTTTCTTTTTAACCTCAGGTGTCCCACCAAATGAGGGATTCCAGAGTAGAGCCCCGGGGGGGTGGTGATTGGACAATCCGAAATCTGGTTAAAAATTGAGGCCTAGGGACATATCAAGCCCATTATGACATCTAATGGTCCAGTCACTGAGAGGACTTAGTAGAGGACAGGACACATGCTGAGGGTCACAATGCGTGTTTATACCCTTGTCGCATTCAAGAATGGGCAGGGCCTCAGGGTGAATGCTGGTTTCTCCTACACTGAACGTTGGACAACGTGCCAACCACAAGGTTTCTTACCATGGGTAAGGAGGTGTTCTGATTTCTGCATCACACTCACCCCTGGGCAGTGATTGGAGATAATGTCTCGGTTCTGAGGCCTGAAAACTGAGGTAGGAAAGAGATGATGACCTAAGGCCATGGCGGGTCTTATGTGCTCAGTGTGCGGTCTGCTTTCCCGGTGTTGGTCAGGAGGTCCGGGCTCAGGTTGTGTCCGACAGTGCATTAGTGCCCAGGTTAGACTATATAATTTGGGTGAAGTCGAGTGCTGTGGAGGTTTATCCTCATTGAGGGTGCCTGGGCAGCTCATGAGGCAATAATTTTTTTCTAGAGGGCAGGCAGAGTGCTGCATTGTGGGTCCGGAATTGCCAAACTTGAGGGATTCGGGGCCAGGAGTGTGAGGACGGAAGTCTGAGAAGACAAGCTAGACTTGGGTTTCAGGGCGAGGGCACGGCAGGTACCCCCTGCAGATCTGAACCAATACTCATGCATCTGAAGTCAGGGCGAGGATCAGATGTTGGCTCAGGTTGGAGTTTCCGTGCATGCCGCCCGCTTCATGAAGGGAGCGGAATCTCGAGGCCATTGAGGTTTTCCCACGTTGGGAGTTGTGGGATGCCCCCTTCAAGGATTCCTTCTGCGGGACAATTGAGACCTGTTGGACAGCTCCAGGACATCCCATATAAAATGACTCCAGAGCACCGTTCGAGGATGGATGCCTGGGAAGCCCGCCTCGCATTCCAATTGTCTCCTAGCAACAAGACAGTTTAGATCTGATGGCTCTGCGGGAGCAACCGAGGTGGCTGAGTTGAAATGGACTTTCCTGAGGATGGGTCCTAATGTGTTTTTGTGTCCATGAGGGCCCTGGAATAGGACGGTGGCACCGGGACCCAGAAGTACTCCCCTATGCTTTGGACATGGCTCCCATGCACAGGTTTCCTTGTGAAGACGAGATGAGTTCTTCTGGGTGCCTCACCAAAATCCCTATGCTCGTATTGGAATCAGGCTTTTGAGGAGACATGCCTGTAAACCAAGGCAATGGATCCTATCATGGCCTAGGGTCCTGTCTGGTTCAATCTTCTCCTCTGGGGACATCCATTTATGGTATGAGTGGAGGTAGATTATCAGCTGGTGTCAGACAGCCCTTGATTGTTCCGGGAGACCTACACGATTGGGATGGCCTCAGGGACTTTGGAGCTTTCTCCTAATTTGTACGATTTTGGACAATGGAATGGGCAGAATTCCCATGGATTGGTAGGCACAGTCCTAATGTGTGGCTCCAGGGGCCCCAGCCTGGAGGGTGTGTGGCCCTGGACTTTGAGGACAGAAGTCTGAAAACACAAACTCAGCTTAGGATTGGGGATATAGGTATGGCAGGGCCGATCTAAACCATGAGAAGAACTCTTCAGGATATGAAGAAAGTGCGAGTCTGAGGCGCTTGCTCAGGTTTTTGTCTCTGGATTTTGTATCAGCGATGGCACAATCTATGGACCTGAATCGAGATCTCGTGCATCTGAAGTCAGGGCGAGGATCAGACGATCTCTCAAGTTGGTGTTTCTGTCCCTGATGGCCCCTTCACGAAGGGGGGGGCATCACGAGGCCATGGGGGTTTTCCCACGATGGGATTTGTGAGAAGCTTCAAACTGCAAAGTGTCTTCTGCAGGACAATTGAGACCTGTTGTTTGGCTCCAGGCCAATGATTCTGAGCAGGGTTCTAAGGATGCATGGCTGGGTAGCCCACCTCGCATTCCAATTGTCTGTTGACACAAGACAGGTTAGATCTGCTGGATCTGGGGGAGCAACCGAGGAGGCTGAGTTGAAATGGACTCTCCTATGGATGGGTCCTAATGTGCTTTTGTGTCTATGGAGACCTTGGAATGAAGCGGTGGCACTGGGGCCCAGAAGGGTTCTCCTAAACAGAGGCTTTGACACAGCTCCAACGTGCAAGTTTCCCATGGGTAGATGAGATGTTTTCTGATGGGTGAGTCAAGAAACAGCCATATGCTGGTTTTGAAATCCAGGCCTCTGAGGAGAGATGCCTGGAAACCAAAGCAATGGATATGATTAGTGCCTAGGGGCCTGTTCTTTCCTTTTTACCTCTGGGGACATCTGTCTATGGGTCTGAGTACAGGTAGGTGCTCAGATGGGCTCAGATTGCCCCTGTTTTACCTGGGAAGCCACCACTAATGAGATGGATCAGGGACTTTGGAGGTTTATCCTTTTAGAAGAGATGTGGCCATTGGAATGGGCACACACAATTTCCTTGGAGATGGCAAGTACAGTCCTCAGGTTTGGCTCCAGGGGCCTGAGCCTGTAGGTTGTGTAGGCCAGGGCTGTTTGGACAGTTGTCTGAAAACACAAACTTGGCTTATGTTTCAGGTAATAGGTATGGCAGGACTTATCTACAGACCATGAGGAGAACTTTTCAGAATTTGAGAAAAGGACGAGTGTGAGGCTCTTGCTCAAGTTTTTATCTCTGGATATCGTGTCACTCATGGTCGTGAAATTTCTGGGTGACTTCATGGGAAATGGACGAGTCTTACTCACTGGTGGTTTGGCCCAGTTTAAAGCGTTTGGGGTCACTCTGTGGGATGGAAGAAGTCCGTTTTTGTTTTTTTTTTTTTGATGTTGTTTTCTTTTTAACCTCAGGTGTCCCACCAAATGAGGGATTCCAGAGTAGAGCCCTGGGGGGGTGGTGATTGGACAATCCGAAATCTGGTTAAAAATTGGGGCCTAGGGACATATCAAGACCCTTAAGACATCTAATGGTCCAGTCACTGAGAGGACTTACTAGAGGACAGGACTCATGCTGAGGGTCACAATGCGTGTTTATGCCCTTGTCGCACTCAATAATGGGCGGGGCCTCAGGGTGAATGCTAGTTTCTCCTACACTGAAGGTTGGACAACGTTCCAACCACATGGTTTCTTAACATGGTAAGGAGGTGTTCTAATTTCTGCATCAAACTCACCCCTGGGCAGTGATTGGAGATTATGTCTCAGTTCTGTACCTGAAAACTGAGGTAGGGAAGAGATGATGACCTAAGGCCATGGCGTGTCTTATGTGCTCAGTGTGCGGTCTACTTTCCGGGTGTTGGTCAGGAGGTACGGGCTCAGGTTGTGTCTGACAGTGCATTAGTGCCCAGGTTAGACTATATAATTTGGGTGAAGTCGAGTGCTGTGGAGGTTTATCCTCATTGAAGGTGCCTGGGCAGCTCTTGAGGCAATAATTTTTTTCTAGAGGGCAGGCAGAGTGCTGATTTGTGGGTCCGGAATTGCCAAACTTGAGGGCTTCGGGGCCAGGAGTGTGAGGACGGAAGTCTGAGAAGAAAAGCTAGTCTTGGGTATCAGGGCGAGGGCACTGCAGGTACCCCCTGCAGATCTGAACCAATAATCATGCATCTGAAGTCAGGGCGAGGATCAGACGTTGGCTCAGGTTGGAGTTTCCGTGCATGACGGCCGCTTCATGAAGGGAGCGGAATCTCGAGACCATTGAGGTTTTCCCACGTTGGGAGTTGTGGGATGCCCCCTTCAAGGATTCCTTCTGCGGGACAATTGAGACCTGTTGGACAGCTCCAGGACATCCCATATGGAATGATTCCAGAGCACCGTTCGCGGATGGATGCCTGGGAAGCCCGCCTCGCATTCCAATTGTCTCCTAGCAACAAGACAGTTTAGATCTGATGGCTCTGCGGGAGCAACCGGGGTGGCAGAGTTGAAATGGACTTTCCTGAGAATGGGTCCTAATGTGTTTTTGTGTCCATGAAAGCCTTGGAATGGGGCGGTGGCACCGGGACCCTGAAGTACTCTCCTATGCTTTGGACATGGCTCCCATGCACAGGTTTCCTTGTGGAGACGAGATGAGTTCTGCTGGGTGCCTCAGCAAAACCCCTATGCTCGTATTGGAATCAGGCTTTTGAGGAGACATGCCTGTAAACCAAGGCAATGGATCCTATTATGGCCTAGGGTCCTGTCTGGTTCAATCTTCTCCTCTGGGGACATCCATTTATGGTGTGAGTGCAGGTAGATTATCAGCTGGTGTCTGACAGCCCTTGTTTGTTACGGGCGACCTACACGATTGGGATGGCCTCAGGGACTTTGGAGCTTTCTCCTAATTTGTACGATTTTGGACAATGGAATGGGCAGAATTCCCATGGATTGGTAGGCACAGTCCTAATGTGTGGCTCCATGGGCCCCAGCCTGGAGGGTGTGTGGCCCTGGACTTTGAGGACAGAAGTCTGAAAACACAAACTCAGCTTAGGTTTGGGGACGTAGGTATGTCAGGCCCGATCTACAAACCATGAGAAGAACTCTTCAGGTTATGAAGAAAGTGCCAGTCTGAGGCGCTTGCTCAGGTTTTTGTCTCTGGATTTTGTATCAGCGATGGCACAATCTACAGACCTGAATCGAGATCTCTTTCATCTGAAGTCAGGGCGAGGTTCAGACGATCGCTCAAGTTGGTGTTTCTGTCCCTGATGGCCCCTTCACGAAGGGGCGGCATCTCGAGGCCATGGGGGTTTTCCCACGATGGGATTTGTGAGAAGCTCCAAACTGCAAAGTGTCCTCTGCAGGACAATTGAGACCTTTTTTTTCCCTCCAGGCCAATGATTCTGAGCAGGGTTCTAAGGATGCATGGCTGGGTAGCCAAACTCGCATTCCAATTGTCTCCTAGAAACAATACAGGTTATCTGCTGGATCTGGGGGAGCAACCGAGGAGGCTGAGTTGAAATGGACTCTCCTATGGATGGGTCCTAATGTGCTTTTGTGTCTATGGAGACCTTGGAGTGAAGCGGTGGCACTGGGACCCTGAAGGGTTCTCCTAAACAGAGGCTTTGACACAGCTCCAACGTGCAAGTTTCCTATGGGTAGATGAGATGTTTTCTGATAGGTGAGTCAAGAAAGAGCCATAGGCTGGTTTTGAAATCCAGGCCTCTGAGGAGAGATGCCTGGAAACCAAAGCAATGGATATGATTAGTGCCTAGGGGCCTGTTCTTTCCTTTTTACCTCTGGGGACATCTGTCTATGGGTCTGAGAACAGGTAGGTGCTCAGATGGGCTCAGATTGCCCCTGTTTTACCTGGGAAGCCACCACTAATGAGATGGATCAGGGACTTTGGAGGTTTATCCTATTAGAAGGGATGTGGCCATTGGAATGGGCACACACAATTCCCTTGGAGAGGGCAAGTACAGTCCTCAGGTTTGGCTCCAGGGGCCTGAGCCTGTAGGTTGTGTAGGCCAGGGCTGTTTGGACAGTTGTCTGAAAACACAAACTTGGCTTATTTTTCAGGTCATAGGTATGGCAGCACATATCTACAGACCATGAGGAGAACTTTTCGGGATTTGAGAAAAGGGCGAGTGTGAGGCTCTTGCTCAAGTTTTTGTCTCTGGATATCGTGTCACTCATGGTCGTGAAATTTCTGGGTGACTTCATGGGAAATGGACGAGTCTTACTCCCTGGTGGTTTGGCCCAGTCCAAAGCGTTTGGGGTCACTCTGTGGGATGGAAGAAGTCCGTTTTTTTTTTTTTTTTATGTTATTTTCTTTTTAAGCTCAGGTGTCCCACCAAATGAGGGATTTCAGAGTAGAGCCCTGGGGGGGTGGTGATTGGACAATCCGAAATCTGGTTAAAAATTGAGGCCTAGGGACATATCAAGCCCATTATGACATCTAATGGTCCAGTCACTGAGAGGACTTACTAGAGGACAGGACTCATGTTGAGAGTCACAATGCGTGTTTATGCCCTTGTCGCACTCAAGAATGGCCGGAGCCTCAGGGTGAATGCTGGTTTCTCCTACACTGAACGTTGGACAACGTGCCAACCACAAGGTTTCTTACCATGGGTAAGGGGGTGTTCTGATTTCTGCATCACACTCACCCCTGGCCAGTGATTGGAGATAATGTCTCAGTTCTGAGGCCTGAAAATTGAGGTAGGGAAGAGATGATGACCTAAGGCCATGGCGGGTCTTATGTGCTCAGTGTGCGGTCTGCTTTCCGGGTGTTGGTCAGGAGGTCCGGGCTCAGGTTGTGTCCGACAGTGCATTAGTGCCCAGGTTAGACTGTATAATTTGGGTGAAGTCGAGTGCTGTGGAGGTTTATCCTCATTGAAGGTGCCTGGGCAGCTCATGAGGCAATAATTTTTTTCTAGAGGGCAGGCAGAGTGCTGCATTGTGGGTCCGGAATTGCCAAACTTGAGGGCTTCGGGGTCAGGAGTGTAAGGACGGAAGTCTGAGAAGACAAGCTAGACTTGGGTTTCAGGGCGAGGGCACGGCAGGTACCCCCTGCAGATCTGAACCAATACTCAGGCATCTGAAGTCAGGGCGAGGATCAGACGTTGGCTCAGGTTGGAGTTTCCGTGCATGACGCCCGCTTCATGAAGGGAGCGGAATCTCGAGGCCATTGAGGTTTTCCCACGTTGGGAGTTGTGGGATGCCCCCTTCAAGGATTCCTTCTGCGGGACAATTGAGACCTGTTGGACAGCTCCAGGACATCCCATATGGAATGACTCCAGAGCACCATTCGAGGATGGATGCCTGGGAAGCCCGCCTCACATTCCAATTGTCTCCTAGCAACAAGACAGTTTAGATCTGATGGCTCTGCGGGAGCAACCGGGGTGGCTGAGTTGAAATGGACTTTCCTGAGGATGGGTCCTAATGTTTTTTTGCGTCCATGAGGGCCTTGGAATGGGACGGTGGCACCGGGACCCAGAAGTACTCTCCTATGCTTTGGACATGGCTCCCATGCACAGGTTTCCTTGTGAAGACGAGATGAGTTCTGCTGGGTGCCTCACCAAAATCCCTATGCTCGTATTGGAATCAGGCTTTTGAGGAGACATGCCTGTAAACCAAGGCAATGGATCCTATCATGGCCTAGGGTCCTGTCTGGTTCAATCTTCTCCTCTGGGGACATCCATTTATGGTATGAGTGGAGGTAGATTATCAGCTGGTGTCAGACAGCCCTTGATTGTTCCGGGCGACCTACACGATTGGGATGGCCTCAGGGACTTTGGAGCTTTCTCCTAATTTGTACGATTTTGGACAATGGAATGGGCAGAATTCCCATGGATTGGTAGGCACAGTCCTAATGTGTGGCTCCAGGGACCCCAGCCTGGAGGGTGTGTGGCCCTGGACTTTGAGGACAGAAGTCTGAAAACACAAACTCAGCTTAGGATTGGGGATATAGGTATGGCAGGTCCGATCTACACCATGAGAAGAACTCTTCAGGATATGAAGAAAGTGCGAGTCTGAGGCGCTTGCTCAGGTTTTTGTCTCTGGATTTTGTATCAGCGATGGCACAATCTATGGACCTGAATCGTGATCTCGTGCATCTGAAGTCAGGGCGAGGATAAGACGATCTCTCAAGTTGGTGTTTCTGTCCCTGATGGCCCCTTCACGAAGGGGGGGGGGCATCACGAGGCCATGGGGTTTTTCCCACGATGGGATTTGTGAGAAGCTTCAAACTGCAAAGTGTCTTCTGCAGGACAATTGAGACCTGTTGTTTGGCTCCAGGCCAATGATTCTGAGCAGGGTTCTAAGGATGCATGGCTGGGTAGCCCACCTCGCATTCCAATTGTCTGTTAAAACAAGACAGGTTAGATCTGCTGGATCTGGGGGAGCAACCGAGGAGGCTGAGTTGAAATGGACTCTCCTATGGATGGGTCCTAATGTGCTTTTGTGTCTATGGAGACCTTGGAATGAAGCGGTGGCACTGGGGCCCTGAAGGGTTCTCCTAAACAGAGGCTTTGACACAGCTCCAACGTGCAAGTTTCCTATGGGTAGATGAGATGTTTTCTGATGGGTGAGTCAAGAAACAGCCATATGCTGGTTTTGAAATCCAGGCCTCTGAGGAGAGATTCCTGGAAACCAAAGCAATGGATATGATTAGTGCCTAGGGGCCTGTTCTTTCCTTTTTACCTCTGGGGACATCTGTCTATGGGTCTGAGTACAGGTAGGTGCTCAGATGGGCTCAGATTGCCCCTGTTTTACCTGGGAAGCCACCACTAATGAGATGGATCAGGGACTTTGGAGGTTTATCCTTTTAGAAGGGATGTGGCCATTGGAATGGGCACACACAATTCCCTTGGAGATGGCAAGTACAGTCCTCAGGTTTGGCTCCAGGGGCCTGAGCCTGTAGGTTGTGTAGGCCAGGGCTGTTTGGACAGTTGTCTGAAAACACAAACTTGGCTTATATTTCAGGTAATAGGTATGGCAGGACTTATCTACAGACCATGAGGAGAACTTTTCGGAATTTGAGAAAAGGACGAGTGTGAGGCTCTTGCTCAAGTTTTTGTCTCTGGATATCGTGTCACTCATGGTCGTGAAATTTCTGGGTGACTTCATGGGAAATGGACGAGTCTTACTCACTGGTGGTTTGGCCCAGTTTAAAGCGTTTGGGGTCACTCTGTGGGATGGAAGAAGTCCGTTTTTTTTTTTTTTTGATGTTGTTTTCTTTTTAACCTCAGGTGTCCCACCAAATGAGGGATTCCAGAGTAGAGCCCTGGGGGGGTGGTGATTGGACAATCCGAAATCTGGTTAATAATTGGGGCCTAGGGACATATCAAGCCCCTTAAGACATCTAATGGTCCAGTCACTGAGAGGACTTACTAGAGGACAGGACTCATGCTGAGGGTCACAATGCGTGTTTATGCCCTTGTCGCACTCAAGAATGGGCGGGGCCTCAGTGTGAATGCTGGTTTCTCCTACACTGTACGTTGGACAATGTGCCAACCACAAGGTTTCTTACAATGGGTAAGGGGGTGTTCTGATTTCTGCAACACACTCACCCCTGGGCAGTGATTGGAGATAAAGTCTCGGTTCTGAGGCCTGAAAACTGAGGTAGGGAAGAGATGATGACCTAAGGCCATGGCGGGTCTTATGTGCTCAGTGTGCGGTCTGCTTTCCGGGTGTTGGTCTGGAGGTCCGGGCTCAGGTTGTGTCCGACAGTGCATTAGTGCCCAGGTTAGACTGTATAATTTGGGTGAAGTCGAGTGCTGTGGAGGTTTATCCTCATTGAAGGTGCCTGGGCAGCTCATGAGGCAATAAATTTTTTCTAGAGGGCAGGCAGAGTGCTGATTTGTGGGTCCGGAATTGCCAAACTTGAGGGCTTCGGGGTCAGGAGTGTAAGGACGGAAGTCTGAGAAGACAAGCTAGACTTGGGTTTCAGGGCGAGGGCCCGGCAGGTACCCCCTGCAGATCTGAACCAATACTCAGGCATCTGAAGTCAGGGAGGGGATCAGACGTTGGCTCAGGTTGCAGTTTCCGTGCATGACGGCCGCTTCATGAAGGGAGCGGAATCTCGAGGCCATTGAGGTTCTCCCACGTTGGGAGTTGTGGGATGCCCCCTACAAGGATTCCTTCTGCGGGACAATTGAGACCTGTTGGACAGCTTCAGGACATCCCATATGGAATGACTCCAGAGCACCGTTCGAGGATGGATGCCTGGGAGGCCAGCCTCGCATTCCAATTGTCTCCTAGCAACAAGACAGTTTAGATCTGATGGTTCTGCGGGAGCAACCGGGGTGGCTGAGTTGAAATGGACTTTCCTGAGATTGGGTCCTAATGTGTTTTTGTGTCCCTGAGGGCCTTGGAATGGGGCGGTGGCACCGGGACCCTGAAGTACTCTCCTATGCTTTGGACATGGCTCCAATGCACAGGTTTCCTTGTGGAGACGAGATGAGTTCTGATGGGTGCCTCAGCAAAACCCCTATGCTCGTATTGGAATCAGGCTTTTAAGGAGACATGTCTGTAAACCAAGACAATGGATCCTATTATGGCCTAGGGTCCTGTCTGGTTCAATCTTCTCCTCTGGGGTCATCCATTTATGGTATGAGTGGAGGTAGATTATCAGCTGGTGTCAGACAGCCCTTGTTTGTTCCGGGCGACTTACACTATTGGGATGGCCTCAGGGACTTTGGAGGTTTCTCCTAATTTGTACGATTTTGGACAATGGAATGGGCAGAATTCCCATGGATTGGTAGGCACAGTCCTAATGTGTGGCTCCAGGGGCCCCAGCCTGGAGGGTGTGTGGCCCAGGACTTTGAGGACAGAAGTCTGAAAACACAAACTCAGCTTAGGTTTGGGGACATAGGTATGGCAGGCCCGATCTACAGACCATGAGAAGAACTCTTCAGGATATGAAGAAAGTGCGAGTCTGAGGCGCTTGCTCAAGTTTATGTCTCTGGATTTTGTATCAGCGATGGCACAATCTACAGACCTGAATCGAGATCTCGTGCATCTGAAGTCAGGGCGAGGATCAGACGATCGCTCAAGTTGGTGTTTCTGTCCCTGATGGACCCTTCACGAAGGGGGGGCATCACGAGGCCAAAGGGGTTTTCCCACTATGGGATTTGTGAGAAGATCCAAACTGCAAAGTGTCTTCTGCAGGACAATTGAGACCTGTTGTTTGGCTCCAGGCCAATGATTCTGAGCAGGGTTCTAAGGATGCATGGCTGGGTAGACCACCTCGCATTCCAATGGTCTGTTGACACAAGACAGGTTAGATCTGCTGGATCTGGGGGAGCAACCGAGGAGGCTGAGTTGAAATGGACTCTCCTATGGATGGGTCCTAATGTGCTTTTGTGTCGATGGAGAACTTGGAATGAAGCGGCGGCACTGGGGCCCTGAAGGGTTCTCCTAAACAGAGGCTTTGACACAGCTCCAACGTGCAAGTTTCCCATGGGTAGATGAGATGTTTTCTGATGGGTGAGTCAAGAAATAGCCATATGCTGGTTTTGAAATCCAGGCCTCTGAGGAGAGATGCCTGGAAACTAAAGCAATAGATATGATTAGTGCCTAGGGGCCTGTCTTTCCTTTTTACCTCTGGGGACATCTGTCTATGGGTCTGAGTACAGGTAGGTGCTCAGATGGGCTCAGATTGCCCCTGTTTTACCTGGGAAGCCACCACTAATGAGATGGATCAGGGACTTTGGAGGTTTATCCTTTTAGAAGGGATTTGGCCATTGGAATGTGCACACACATTCCCTTGGAGAGGGCAAGTACAGTCCTCAGGTTTGGTTCCAGGGGCCTGAGCCTGTAGGTTGTGTAGGCCAGGGCTGTTTGGACAGTTGTCTGAAAACACAAACGTGGCTTATATTTCAGGTCATAGGTTGGCAGGACTTATCTACAGACCATGAGGAGAATTTTCGGGATTTGAGAAAAGGGCGAGTGTGAGGCTCTTGCTCAAGTTTTTGTCTCTGGATATCGTGTCACTAATGTTCGTGAAATTTCTGGGTGACTTCCTGGGAAATGGACGAGTCTTACTCCCTGGTGGTTTGGCCCAGTCCAAAGCTTTTGGGGTCACTCTGTGGGATGGAAGAAGTCCGTTTTTTTTTTTTTTGATGTTGTTTTCTTTTTAACCTCAGGTGTCCCACCAAATGAGGGATTCCAGAGTAGGGCCCTGGGGGGGTAGTGATTGGACAATCCGAAATCTGGTTAACAATTGAGGCCTAGGGACATATCAAGCCCATTATGACATCTAATGGTCCAGTCACTGAGAGGACTTACTAGAGGACAGGACTCATGTTGAGAGTCACAATGCGTGTTTATGCCCTCGTCGCACTCAAGAATGGCCGGGGCCTCAGGGTGAATGCTGGTTTCTCCTACACTGAACGTTGGACAACGTGCCAACCACAAGGTTTCTTACCATGGGTAAGGGGGTGTTCTGATTTCTGCATTACACTCACCCCTGGGCAGTGATTGGAGATAATGTCTCGGTTCTGAGGCCTGAAAACTGAGGTAGGGAAGAGATGATGACCTAAGGCCATGGCGGGTCTTATGTGCTCAGTGTGCGGTCTGCTTTCCGGGTGTTGGTCAGGAGGTCCGGGCTCAGGTTGTGTCCGACAGTGCATTAGTGCCCAGGTTAGACTATATAATTTGGGTGAAGTCGAGTGCTGTGGAGGTTTATCCTCATTGAAGGTGCCTGGGCAGCTCATGAGGCAATAATTTTTTTCTAGAGGGCAGGCAGAGTGCTGCATTGTGGGTCCGGAATTGCCAAACTTGAGGGATTAGGGGTCAGGAGTGTAAGGACGGAAGTCTGAGAACACAAGCTAGACTTGGGTTTCAGGGCGAGGGCATGGCAGGTACCCCCTGCAGATATGTACCAATACTCATGCATCTGAAGTCAGAGCGAGGATCAGACGTTGGCTCAGGTTGCAGTTTCCGTGCATGACGGCCGCTTCATGAAGGGAGCGGAATCTCGAGGCCATTGAGGTTTTCCCACGTTGGGAGTTGCGAGATGCCCCCTTCAAGGATTCCTTCTGCGCGACAATTGAGACCTGTTGGACAGCTCCAGGACATCCCATATGGAATGACTCCAGAGCACCGTTCGAGGATGGATGCCTGGGATGCCCGCCTCGCAATCCAATTGTCTCCTAGCAACAAGACAGTTAGATCTGATGGCTCTGCGGGAGCAACCGGGGTGGCTGAGTTGAAGTGGACTTTCCTGAGGATGTGTCCTAATGTGTTTTTGTGTCCATGAGGGCCTTGGAATGGGGCGGTGGCACCGGGACCCTGAAGTACTCTCCTATGCTTTGGACATGGCTCCCATGCACAGGTTTCCTTGTGGAGACGAGATGAGTTCTGATGGGTGCCTCAGCAAAACCCCTATGCTCGTATTGGAATCAGGCTTTTGTGGAGACATGCCTGTAAACCAAGGCAAAGGATCCTATTATGGCCTAGGGTCCTGTCTGGTTCAATCTTCTCCTCTGGGGACATCCATTTATGGTATGAGTGGAGGTAGATTATCAGCTGGTGTCAGACAGCCCTTGTTTGTTCCGGGCGACTTACACTATTGGGATGGCCTCAGGGACTTTGGAGGTTTCTCCTAATTTGTACGATTTTGGACAATGGAATGGGCAGAATTCCCATGGATTGGTAGGCAAAGTCCTAATGTGTGGCTCCAGGGGCCCCAGCCTGGAGGGTGTGTGGCCTAGGACTTTGAGGACAGAAGTCTGAAAACACAAACTCAGTTTAGGTTTGGGGACGTAGGTATGGCAGGCCCGATCTACAGACCATGAGAAGAACTCTTCAGGATATGAAGAAAGTGCGAGTCTGAGGCGCTTGCTCAGGTTTTTGTCTCTGGATTTTGTATCAGTGATGGCACAATCTACAGACCTGAATCGAGATCTCGTGCATCTGAAGTCACGGCGAGGATCAGACGATCGCTCAAGTTGGTGTTTCTGTCCCTGATGGACCATTCACGAAGGGGGGGCATCACGAGGCCAAAGGGGTTTTCCCACAATGGGATTTGTGAGAAGATCCAAACTGCAAAGTGTCTTCTGCAGGACAATTGAGACCTGTTGTTTGGCTCCAGGCCAATGATTCTGAGCAGGGTTCTCAGGATGCATGGCTGGGTAGCCCACCTCGCATTCCAATTGTCTCCTAGCAACAAGACAGGTTAGATCTGCTGGATCTGGGGGAGCAACCGAGGAGGCTGAGTTGAAATGGACTCTCCTATGGATGGGACCTAATGTGCTTTTGTGTTGATGGAGACCTTGGAATGAAGCGGTGGCACTGGGGCCCTGAAGGGTTCTCCTAAACAGAGGCTTTGACACAGTTCCAACGTGCAAGTTTCCCATGTGTAGATGAGATGTTTTCTGATGGGTGAGTCAAGAAACAGCCATATGCTGGTTTTGAAATCCAGGCCTCTGAGGAGTGATGCCTGGAAACCAAACAATGGATATGATTTGTGCCAAGGGGCCTGTTCTTTCCTTTTTACCTCTGGGGACATCTGTCTATGGGTCTGAGTACAGGTAGGTGCTCAGATGGGCTCAGATTGCCCCTGTTTTACCTGGGAAGCCACCACTAATGAGATGGATCAGGGACTTTGGAGGTTTATCCTTTTAGAAGGGATTTGGCCATTGGAATGGGCACACACAATTCCCTTGGAGAGGGCAAGTACAGTCCTCAGGTTTGGCTCCAGGGGCCTGAGCCTGTAGGTTGTGTAGGCCAGGGCTGTTTGGACAGTTGTCTGAAAACACAAACTTGGCTTATATTTCAGGTCATAGGTTGGCAGGACTTATCTACAGACCATGAGGAGAATTTTCGGGATTTGAGAAAAGGGCGAGTGTGAGGCTCTTGCTCAAGTTTTTGTCTCTGGATATCGTGTCACTCATGGTCGTGAAATTTCTGGGTGACTTCATGGGAAATGGACGAGTCTTACTCCCTGGTGGTTTGGCCCAGTCCAAAGCTTTTGGGGTCACTCTGTGGGATGGAAAAAGTCCGTTTTTTTTTTTTTGATGTTGTTTTCTTTTTAACCTCAGGTGTCCCACCAAATGAGGGATTCCAGAGTAGGGCCCTGGGGGGGGTAGTGATTGGACAATCCGAAATCTGGTTAACAATTGAGGCCTAGGGACATATCAAGCCCATTATGACATCTAATGGTCCAGTCACTGAGAGGACTTACTAGAGGACAGGACTCATGTTGAGAGTCACAATGCGTGTTTATGCCCTCGTCGCACTCAAGAATGGCCGGGGCCTCAGGGTGAATGCTGGTTTCTCCTACACTGAACGTTGGACAACGTGCCAACCACAAGGTTTCTTACCATGGGTAAGGGGGTGTTCTGATTTCTGCATTACACTCACCCCTGGGCAGTGATTGGAGATAATTTCTCGGTTCTGAGGCCTGAAAACTGAGGTAGGGAAGAGATGATGACCTAAGGCCATGGCGGGTCTTATGTGCTCAGTGTGCGGTCTGCTTTCCGGGTGTTGGTCAGGAGGTCCGGGCTCAGGTTGTGTCCGACAGTGCATTAGTGCCCAGGTTAGACTATATAATTTGGGTGAAGTCGAGTGCTGTGGAGGTTTATCCTCATTGAAGGTGCCTGGGCAGCTCATGAGGCAATAATTTTTTTCTAGAGGGCAGGCAGAGTGCTGCATTGTGGGTCCGGAATTGCCAAACTTGAGGGATTAGGGGTCAGGAGTGTAAGGACGGAAGTCTGAGAACACAAGCTAGACTTGGGTTTCAGGGCGAGGGCACGGCAGGTACCCCCTGCAGATATGTACCAATACTCATGCATCTGAAGTCAGGGCGAGGATCAGACGTTGGCTCAGGTTGCAGTTTCCGTGCATGACGGCCGCTTCATGAAGGGAGCGGAATCTCGAGGCCATTGAGGTTTTCCCACGTTGGGAGTTGCGAGATGCCCCCTTCAAGGATTCCTTCTGCGCGACAATTGAGACCTGTTGGACAGCTCCAGGACATCCCATATGGAATGACTCCAGAGCACCGTTCGAGGATGGATGCCTGGGATGCCCGCCTCGCAATCCAATTGTCTCCTAGCAACAAGACAGTTAGATCTGATGGCTCTGCGGGAGCAACCGGGGTGGCTGAGTTGAAGTGGACTTTCCTGAGGATGTGTCCTAATGTGTTTTTGTGTCCATGAGGGCCTTGGAATGGGGCGGTGGCACCGGGACCCTGAAGTACTCTCCTATGCTTTGGACATGGCTCCCATGCACAGGTTTCCTTGTGGAGACGAGATGAGTTCTGATGGGTGCCTCAGCAAAACCCCTATGCTCGTATTGGAATCAGGCTTTTGTGGAGACATGCCTGTAAACCAAGGCAAAGGATCCTATTATGGCCTAGGGTCCTGACTGGTTCAATCTTCTCCTCTGGGGACATCCATTTATGGTATGAGTGGAGGTAGATTATCAGCTGGTGTCAGACAGCCCTTGTTTGTTCCGGGCGACTTACACTATTGGGATGGCCTCAGGGACTTTGGATAGTTCTCCTAATTTGTACGATTTTGGACAATGGAATGGGCATAATTCCCAGGGATTGGGTAGGCACAGTCCTAATGTGTGGCTCCAGGGGCCCCAGCCTGGAGGGTGTGTGGCCAGGACTTTGAGGACAGAAGTCTGAAAACACAAACTCAGCTTAGGTTTGGGGACGTAGGTGTGGCAGGGCGAATCTACAAACCATGAGAAGAACTCTTCAGGATATGAAGAAAGAGCGAGTCTGAGCCACTTGCTCAGGCTTTGTCTCTGGATTTTGATTCAACGATGGCCGTGAATTTGGGGAGGCCTCATGGGGCATGGACGAATATTCCACTCTTTGGATTTGGCACGGTCCCAATTGTTCTTTGTTAATCTGTGGGATGGGAGGTCTCCTTTAAGGTTTATTACCTCAGGTGTCCGAACAAAAGAGGAATTCCAATGCAGCGCCCTGGGGAACATTGAAGGGACAACCCAAACTATGGTTAAAAATTGGGGCCTAGGGGCATCGCAGGCCCAGTATGCTGTCTATTCATTCAGCCACTGAGAGACCTTACTTGAGGAGTGGGCTCAGGCTGAGGGTCACAGTGTGTGTTTGTGACCAATGTGGCATGCGATCATGGGCGGGGCCTCATGGGCCACCCTGGTTTCCACTACACTGAACTTTGGACAACATGCCAGTCACAAGGTCTCTTGCCATGGGGAAGGTGTTCTGATTTATGCATCATTTTCAACCCTGGGCAGTGGTTGAAGATAAGGTCTCGGTTCTGAAGCCTGAAAAATCGCAGTTGGCAAGAGATGACGACCTAAGGCCATGGCGGGTGATATGCTCAGTGGGCGGTCAGCTGCCTTGGTGTTGGTCAGGAGGTTCTGGCTCAGGTTGTGTCAGACAGTGCATTAGTGCCCAGGTTACACTATATAATTTGGGTACAGTCGAGTGCCGTGTAGGTTGATCCTCATTTGAGGTGCCTGGGCAGCTCATTAGGCAATATATTTTTTCTAGAGGGCAGGCAGAGTGCTGCATTGTGGGTCCGGAATTGCCAAACTTGAGGGCTTCTGGGCCAGGAGTGTGACGACAGAAGTCTGAGAACACAAGCTAGACTTGGGCTTCAGGCCGAGGGCACGGCAGGTACCCCCTGCAGATCTAAACCAATATCTCAAGCATCTGAAGTCACGGCGAGGATCAGACTTTGGCCTAGGTTGGAGTTTTTGTGCATGAATGCCCCTTCATGAATGGAGAGGAAACTCAGGGCCATGGAGGTTTTTTCACGTTGGGAGTTGTGGGATGCCCCCTTCAAGGATTCCTTCTGCGGGACAATTGAGACCTGTTGGGCAGCTCCAGGACATCCCATATGGAATGACTCCTGAGCACCGTTGGAGGATGGATGCCAGGGAAGCGAGCATCGCATTCCAATTGTCTCCTAGCAACAAGACAGGTGAGATCGGATGGCTCTGCGGGAGCAACCAGGGTGGCTGATTTGAAATGGACTTTCCTGAGGATGGGGCCTAATGTGTGTTTGTGTCCATGAGGACCTTGGAATGGGGCGGTGGCACCGGGACCCTGAAGTATTCTCCTAAGCTTTTGACATAGCTCCCATGCACAAGTTTCCTTGTGGAGACGAGATTTGTTCTGATGGGTGCCTCAGGAAACGCCTTATCCTGGTATTGGAATGCAGGCTTTTGAGGAGACATGACTGTAAACCAAAGCAATGGATCCGATTATGGCCTAGGGTCCTGTCTGGTTCAATCTTCTTCTCTGGGGGTATCCATCTATGGAATGAGTGGAGGTAGATGCTCACCTGGTGTCAGACTGCCCTTGTTTGTTCCAGGAGACTTACACTATTCGGATGGCCTCGGGGACTTTGGATAGTTCTCCTAATTTGTACGATTTTGGACAATGGAATGGGCATAATTCCCAGGGATTGGGTAGGCACAGTCCTAATGTGTGGCTCCAGGGGCCCCAGCCTGGAGGGTGTGTGGCCAGGACTTTGAGGACAGAAGTCTGAAAACACAAACTCATCTTAGAGTTCATGAGAAGAACTCTTCAGGATATGAAGAAAGAGCGAGTCTGAGCCACTTGCTCAGGCTTTGTCTCTGGATTTTGATTCAACGATGGCCGTGAATTTGGGGAGGCCTCATGGGGCATGGACGAATATTCCACTCTTTGGATTTGGCACGGTCCCAATTGTTCTTTGTTAATCTGTGGGATGGGAGGTCTCCTTTAAGGTTTATTACCTCAGGTGTCCGAACAAAAGAGGAATTCCAATGCAGCGCCCTGGGGAACATTGAAGGGACAACCCAAACTATGGTTAAAAATTGGGGCCTAGGGGCATCGCAGGCCCAGTATGCTGTCTATTCATTCAGCCACTGAGAGACCTTACTTGAGGAGTGGGCTCAGGCTGAGGGTCACAGTGTGTGTTTGTGACCAATGTGGCATGCGATCATGGGCGGGGCCTCATGGGCCACCCTGGTTTCCACTACACTGAACTTTGGACAACATGCCAATCACAAGGTCTCTTGCCATGGGGAAGGTGTTCTGATTTCTGCATCATTTTCAACCCTGGGCAGTGGTAGGAGATAAGGTCTAGGTTCTGAAGCCTGAAAAACCGCAGTTGGCAAGAGATGACGACCTAAGGCCATGGCGGGTGATATGCTCAGTGGGCGGTCAGCTACCTGGGTGTTCGTCAAGAGGTTCTGGATCAGGTTGTGTCAGACAGTGCATTAGTGCCCAGGTTACACTATATAATTTGGGTACAGTCGAGGGCCGTGTAGGTCTATCCTCATTTGAGGTGTCTGGGCAGCTCATTAAGCAAGATATTTTTTAGAGGGCAGGCAGAGTGCTGCATTGTGGGTCCGGAATTTCCAAACGTGAGGGCTTCTGGGCCAGGAGTGTGAGGACAGAAGTCTGAGAACACCACGTGGTCTTGGGCTTTAGGCCGAGGGCACGGCAGGTACCCCTGCAGATCTGAACCAATATCTCAAGTATCTGAAGTCAAGGCGAGGATCAGACTTTGGCTCAGGTTGGAGTTATTGTGCATGACTGCCCTTCATGAACGGAGCGGAATCTCCAGGCCATCGAGATTTTCCCACGTTGGGAGTTGTGGGATGCCCCCTTCAAGGATTTCTTCTGCGGGACAATTGAAACCTGTTGGGCAGCTCCAGGACATCCCATATGGAATGACTCCAGAGCACCGTTGGAGGATGGTGCCAGGGAAGCGCGCCTCGCATTCCAATTGTCTCCTAGCAACTTGACAGTTGAGATCGGATGGCTCTGTGGGAGCAACCGGGGTGGCTGAGTTGAAATGGACTTTCCTGAGGATGGGGCCTAATGTGTGTTGTGTCCATGATGGCCTTGGGTTGGGGCGGTTGATACGGGACCCTGAAGTATTCTCCTAAGCTTTTGACATAGCTCCCATGCACAAGTTTTCTTGTGGAGACGAGATTTATTTTGATGGGTGCCTCAGGAAACCCCTTATGCTGTTTTTGGAATCCAGGCGTTTGAGGAGACATGCCTGTAAACCAAAGCAATGGATCCGATTATGGCCTAGGGTCTTGTCAAGTTCAATCTTCTCAGGGATATCCATCTATGGAATGTGTGGAGGTAGATACTCACCTGGTGTCAGAACGCCCTTGTTTTTCCCCAGAGACCTACACTATTGGGATGGCCTCGGAGTCTTTGGAGATTTCTCCTAATTTGTACGATTTTGGACAATGGAATGGGTAGAATTCCCATGGATTGGGTAGGCACAGTACTAATGTGTGGCTCCAGGGGCCCCAGCCTGGAGGGTGTGTGGCCCAGGACTTTGAAGACAGAAGTCTGAAAACACAAACTTAGCTCAGGTTTGGGGACGTAGGTATGGCAGGCCCATTCTACAAACCATGAGAAGAACATTTCAGGATATGAAGAAAGAGCGAGTCTGAGCCACTTGCTCAGGCTTTTGTCTCTGGATGTTGTATCAACGATGGCCGTGGAATGTGGGGATGCCTAATGGACCATGGACGAATCTTCCTCTCTGTGGATTTGGGTAGGTTTCAATTGTTTTTCGGCAATCTGTGGGATGGGAGGTCTCCTTTCAGGTTTATTACCTCAGGTGTCCGAACAAAAGAGGAATTCCAAAGCATAGCCCTGGGGAAGAGTGAAGGGACAACCCAAAATATGGTTAAAAATTGGGGCCTAGGGGCATGGCAGGCCCAATATGCTGTCTCTTCATCCATCCACTGAGAGGCCTTACTTGAGGACTGGGCTCAGGCTGGGGGTCACAGTGTGTGTTTGTGACCAATGTGGCCCGCGAGCATGGGCGGGGCCTCATTAGCCACATTGGTTTCCACTACACTGAACTTTGGACAACATGCCAATAACAAGGTCTCTGCCATGGGGAAGGTGTTCTGATTTCTGCATCATTTTCAAAACTGGGCAGTGGTTGGAGATAAGGTCTAGGTTCTGAAGCCTGAAAAACCGTAGTTGGTAAGAGATGACGACCTAAGGCCATGGCGGGTCTGATATGTTCAGTGTGCGGTCAGCTGCCTGGGTGTTGGTCAGGAGGTTCTGGCACAGGTTTTGTCAAACAAAGCATTAGTGCCCAGGTTAGAC
This sequence comes from Mustela nivalis, assembly GCF_964662115.1. Lineage (NCBI taxonomy): Eukaryota > Metazoa > Chordata > Mammalia > Carnivora > Mustelidae > Mustela > Mustela nivalis. Next base: position 1,784,930 of record NW_028136531.1, on the reverse strand, counting down.
TATATGATTTGGATACAGTCGAGTGCCATGTAGGTTTATCCTCATTTGAGGTGCCTGGGCAGCTCATTAGGCAAGATGTTTTTTCTAAAGGGCAGGCAGAGTGCTGCATTGTGGGTCCGGAATTGCCAAACTTGAGGGCTTCTGGGCCAGGAGTGTGAGGACAGAAGTCTGAGAACACAAGCTAGACTTGGGCTTCAGGCCGAGGGCACAGCACGTACCCCGTGCAGATTTGAACCAATATCTCAAGCATCTGAAGTCACGGCGAGGATCAGACGTTGGCTCAGGTTGGAGTTTCTGTGCATGACTGCCCCTTCATGAACGGAGCAGAATTTCAAGGCCATGGAGGTTTTCCCACGTTGGAAGTTGTGGGCTGTCCTCTTCCAGGATTTCTTCTACGGGAAAATTTAGACCAGTTGGGTAGCTCCAGGACATCCCATATGGAATGACTCCAGAGCACCGTTGGAGGATTGATGCCAGGGAATCCCGCCTCGCATTCCATTTTAGAATCCAGGCTTTTGAGGAGACATGCCTGTAATCCAAATCAATGGATCCGTTTAAGGCCTAGGGTCTTGTCTGGTTCAATCTTCTCTGGGGATATCCATCTATGGAATGAGTAGAAGTAGATCCTCACCTGGTGTCAGACCGCCCTTGTTTGTCCCCAGAGACCTACACTTTTGGGATGGCCTCGGGGTTTTTGGAGATTTCTCCTAATTTTTACGATTTTGGACAATGGAATGGGCAGAATTCCCATGGATTCGGTGGCACAGTACTAATGTGTGGCTCCAGGGGCCCTGCCTGGAGGGTGTGTGGCCCAGGACTTTGAGGACAGAAGTCTGAAAACACAAACTCAGCTCAGGTTTGGGGATGTAGGTATGGCAGGCCCATTCTACAAACCATGAGAAGAACACTTCAGGATATGAAGAAAGAGTGATTCTGAGCCACTTGCTCAGGCTTTTGTCTCTGGATTTTGTATCAACGAAGGCAGTGGAATGTGGGGAGGCCTCATGGGGCATGGACGAATCTTCCTCTCTGTGGATTTGGTCCGTTCCCAATTGTTTTTCGTCAATCTGTAGGATGAGAGGTCTCCTTTCAGGTTTATTACTCCAGGTGTCCGAACAAATAGGAATTCCAAAGCAGAGCCCTGGGGAAGAGTGAAGGGACAACCCAAACTATGGTTAAAAAATGGGGCCTAGGGTCATGGCATGCCCAATATGCTGTCTCTTCATCCATCCACTGAGAGGCCTTCCTTGAGGACTGGTCTCTGGCTGAGGCTCACAATGTGTGTTTGTGACCTTTGTGGCCCGCGAGCTTGGGCGGAGACTCATGGGCCACACTGGTTTCAACTACACTGGACTTTGGACAACATGCCAATCTCAAGGTCTCTTGCCATGTGGAAGGTGTTCTGAATTCTGCATCATTTTCAACCCTGGGCAGTGGTTGGAGATAAGGTCTCGGTTCTGAAGCCTGAAAAACCGCAGTTGGGAAGAGATGACGACCAAAGGCCATGGCGGGTCTGATACGCTGAGTGTGCGGTCAGCTCCCTGAGTGTTGGTCAGGAGGATCTGGCTCAGGTTGTGTCAGACAGTGCATTAGTGCCAAGGTTAGACTACATGATTTGGGTACGGTCGAGTGCCATGTAGGTTTATCCTCATTTGAGGTGCCTGGGAAGCTCATTAGGCAAGATATTTTTTCTAGAGGGCAGGCAGGGTGCTGCATTGTGGGTCCGGAATTGCCAAACTTTTGGGCTTCTGGGCCAGGAGTGTGAGGACAGAAGTCTGAGAACACAAGCTAGAATTGGGCTTCAGGCCGAGGGTACGGCAGGTAACCCATACAGATCTGAACCAATATCTCAAGCATCTGAAGTCAAGGCGAGGATTGACGTTGTCTCAGGTTGGAGTTTCTGTGCATGACTTCCCCTTCATGAACGGAGCGGAATCTCAAGGCCATGGAGGTTTTCCCACGTTGGAAGTTGTGGAATGCCCCCTTCAAGGATTCCTTCTGTGGGACAATTGAGACCTGGTGGGCAGCTCCAGGACATCACATATGGAATGACTCCAGAGCCCTGTTGGTGGATGGATGCCAGGTAAGCACGCATCGCATTCCAATTGTCTCCTAGCAACAAGACAGTTGAGATCAGATGGCTCTGCGGGAGCAACCGGGGTTGCTGAGTTGAAATGGACTTTCCTGAGGATGGAGCCTAACTTGTGTTTGTGTCCATGAGGGCCTTGGAATGGGGCGGTGGCACCGGGACCGTGAAGTATTCTTCTAAGCTTTTGACATAGCCCATCCAAAAGATTCCTTGTGGAGACGAGATTTGTTCTTCTGGGTGCCTCAGGAAACCCCTTATGTTGGTATTGGAATCCAGGGTTTTGAGGAGACATGCCTGTAAACCAAAGCAATGGATCCAATTATGGCCTAGGGTCTGGTCTGGTTCAATCTTCTCTTCTGGGGATATCCATCTATGGAATGAGTGGAGGTAGATGCTCACCTGGTGTCAGACCACCCTTGTTTGTCCCCGGAGACCTACACTATTGGGATGGCCTCGGGGACTTTGGAGAGTTTTCCTAATTTGTACGATTTTGGACAATGGAATGGGCAGAATTCCCATGGATTGGTTACGCACAGTCCTAATGTGTTGCTCCAGGTGCCCCAGATTGGAGGGTGCGTGGCCCAGGACTTTGAGGACAGAAGTCTGAAAACACAACTCAGCTTAGGTTTGGGGACGTAGGTATGAAATGCCCAATCTACAAACCATGAGAAGAACTCTTCAGTTTATGAAGAAAGAGCGATTCTTAGGCACTTACTCAGGCGTTTGTCTCTGGATTTTGTATCAACGATGGCCGTGGATTGTGGGGAGGCCCCATGGGACATGGACGAATCTTTCTCTCTGTGGATTTGGCCCGGTCCCAATTGTTTTTCGTCAATCTGTGGGATGGGAGGTCTCCTTTCAGTTTTATTACCTCAGGTGTCCGAACAAAAGAGTAATTCCAAAGCAGAGCCCTGGAGAAGAGCGAAGGGACAACCCAAATATGGTTAAAAATGGGGCCTAGGATCTACGAAGGACCAATATGCTGTCTCTTCATCCAGCCACGGAGAGGCCTTTCTTGAGGACTGGGATCAGGTTGAGGGTCACAATGTGTACTTGTGTCCAATGTGGCCCGAGAGCATGGGCGGGGTCTCATGGGCCACACTGGTTTCAACTACACGGAATTTGGACACCATGCCAATCACAAGGTCTCTTGCCATGGGGAAAGTTTTCTGATTTCTGCATCATTTTCAACCCTGGGCAGTGGTTGGAGATAAGGTCTAAGTTCTGAAGCCTGAAAAACCGCAGTTGGGAAGAGATGACATCCTAAGGCCATGGCGGGTCTGATATGATCAATGTGCGGTCAGCTGCCTGGGTCTTGGTCAGGAGGTTCTGGCTCATGTTGTGTCAGACAGTGCATTAGTGCCCAGGTTAGACTATATAATTTCGGTACAGTCGAGTGCCTTGTAGGTTTATCTTCATTTGAGGTGCCTGGGCAGCTCATTAGGCAAGATATTTTTTCTTGAGGGCAGGCAGAGTGCTGAATTGTGGGTCCGGAATTGCCAAACTTGAGGGCTTCTGGGCCAGGAGTGTGACGACAGAAGTCTGAGAACACAAGCTAGACTTGGGCTTCAAGACGAGGGCACGGCAGGTACCCACTGCAGATCTGAACCAATATCTCAAGCATCCGATCACGGCGAGGATCAGACTTTGGCTCAGGTTGTGGTTTCTGTGCATGACTGACCCCTCATGAATGGAGCGGAATCTCAAGACCATGGAGGTTTTCCCACTTTGGGAGATGTGGGACCCCCCCTTCAAGGATTCCTTCCGTGGAACAATTGAGACCTGTTGGGCAGCTCCAGGACATCCCAAATGGAATGACGCCAGAGCATCGTTGGAGTATGGATGCCAAGGAAGCCCGCCTCGCATTCCAATTGTATCCTAGCAACAAGACAGTTGAGATCGGATGGCTCGGCGGGAGCAACCGGGGTGGCTGAGTTTAAATGGACTTTCCTGAGGATGGGGCCTAATATGTGTTTGTGTCCATGAGGGCCTTGGAATGGGGCGGTGGCACCGGGACCCTGAAGTATTCTCCTAAGCTTTTGAAATAGCTCCCATGCACAAGTTTCCTTGTGGAGACGAGAATTATTCTGATGGGTGCCTCAGAAACCCCTCATGCTGGTATTGGAATCCAAGCTTTTGAGGAGACATGCCTGTAAACCAAAGCAATGGATCTGATTATGGCCTAGGGTCTGGTCTGGTTCAATCTTCTCTTCTTGGGATATCCATCTATGGAATGAGTAGAGGTAGATGCTCACCTGGTATCAGACTGCCCTTGTTTGTCCCCGAGGACCTACACTATTGGGATGGCATCAGGGACTTTGGAGAGTTTTCCTAATTTGTACGATTTTGGACAATGGAATGGGCAGAATTCCCATGGATTGGTTAGGCACAGTCCTAATGTGTGGCTCCAGGGTGTGTGGCCCAGGACTTTGAGGACAGTAGTCTGAAAACACAAACTCAGCTTAGGTGTCGGGACGTAGGTATGGCAGGCCCAATCTACAAACCATGAGAAGAACTCTTCAGGATATGAAGAAAGAGCGAGTCTCAGACACTTGCTCAGGCTTTTGTCTCTGGATTTTGTATCAACGATGGCCGTGGAATGTGGGAAGGCCTCATGGGCCATGGACTAATCTTCCTCTCTGTGGATTTGGCCCGGTCCCAATTGTTTTTCGTCAATCTGTGGGATGGGAGGTCTCCTTTCAGGTTTATTACCTCAGGTGTCCGAACAAAAGAGTAATTCCAAAGCAGAGCCCTGGGGAAGAGCGAAGGGACAACCCAAACTATGGTTAAAAATTGGGCCTAGGGTCTCCGCCGGTCCAATATGCTGTATCTTAATCCAGCCACTGAGAGGCCTTACTTGAGGACTGGGCTCAGGCTGAGGGTCACAATGTGTGTTTGTGACCAATGTGGCCCGCGAGCATGGGCGGGGCCTCATGGGCCACACTGGTTTCAACTACACTGGACTTTGGACAACATGCCAATCACAAGGTCCTTTGCCATGGGGAAGATGTTCTGATTTCTCCATCATTTTCAACCCGGGCCAGTGGTTGGAGATAACGTCTAGGATCTGAAGCCTGAAAAACCGCAGTTGGGAAGAGATGACGACCTAAGTCCATGGCGGGTCTGATGCGCTCAGAGTGCGGTCAGCTGCCTGTGTCTTGGTCAGGAGGTTCTGGCTCAGGTTGTGTCAGACAGTGCATTAGTGCCCAGGTTAGACTATATAATTTGGGTACAGTCAAGTGCCGTGTAGATTTATCCTCATTTGAGGTGTCTAGGCAGCTCATTAGGCAAGATATATTTTCTAGAGGGCAGGCAGAGTGCTGCATTGTGGGTCAGGATTTGCCAAACTTGAGGGCTTCTGGGCCAGGAGTGTGAGGACAGAAGTCTGAGAACACAAGCTAGACATGGGCTTCAGGCCGAGGGCACGGCAGGTACCCCCTGCATATCTGAACCAATATCGCAAGTCTCTGAAGTCACGGCGACGATCCGACGTTGGCTCAGGGTGGAGAATCTGTGCATACTGTCCCTTCATGAACGGAGTGGAATCTTAAGGCCATGGAGGTTTTCTTACGTTGGGCGTTTTGGGACGGCCCCTTCAAGGATTCCTTCTGCGGGACAATGGAGACCTGTTTGGCAGCTCCAGGACATCCCATATGGAATGACTCCAGAGCACCATTCGAGGATGGATTCCAGGGAAACCGGGCTCGCATTCCAATTGTCTCCTAGCAACAATACAGTTGAGATCAGATGGCTTTGCGGGAGCAACCGGGGTGGCTGATTTGAAATCGACTTTCCTGAGGATGGGGTCTAACTTGTGTTTGTGTCCTTGAGGGGCTTGGAATGGGGCGGTGGCACCGAGACACTGTAGTATTCTCCTAAGCTTTTGACATAGCTCCCAAGCACAAGTTTCCTTGTGCCGACGAGATTTATTCTGATGGGTGCCACAGGAAACCACTTATGCTGGTATTGGAATCCAGGCTTTTGAGGAGACATGCCTGTAAACCAAAGCAATGGATCTGATAATGGCCTAGGGTCCAGTCTGGTTCAATCTTCTCTTCTGGGGATATCCATCTATGGAATGAGTGGAGGTAGATGCTCACCTGGTGTCAGACCGCCCTTGTTTGTCCCCGGAGACCTACACTATTGGGATGGCCTCAGGGACTTTGGAGATCTCCTAGTTTGTACGATTTTGGACAATGGGATGGGCAGAATTCCCATGGATTGGGTAGGCACAGTCCTAATGTGTGGCTCCAGGGGCCCCAGCCTGCAGGGTGTGTGGCCCAGGACTTTGAGGACAGAAGTCTGATAACACAAACTCAGCTTAGTTTGGGGACGTAGGTATGAAAGGCCCAATCTACAAACCATGAGAAGAACTCTTCAGGATATGAAGAAAGAGCGAGTCTGAGGCACTTGCATAGGATTTTGTGTCTAGATTTTGTATCAACGATGGCGTGGAATGTGGGGATGCCTCATGGGCCATGGACGAATCTTCCTCTCTGTTGATTTGGCCTGGTCCCAAATGTTTTTCGTCAATCTGTGGGATGGGAGGTCTCCTTTCAAGTTTATTACCTCAGGTTTCTGAACAAAAGAGGAATTCCAAAGCAGAGCCCAGGGGAAGAGTGAAGGGACAACCCAAAGTATGGTTAAAAATTGGGGCCTAGGTGCATGGCAGGCCCAATATGCTGTCTCTTCATACAGCCACTGAGAGGCCTTACTTGAGGACTGGGCTCAGGCTGAGGGTCACAATGTGTTTTGTGACCAATGTGGCCCGCGAGCATGGGCGGGGCCTCCTGGGCCACACTGTATCCCAGTACACTAGACTTTGGTCAACATGCTAATCACAAGGTCTCTTGCCATGGGGAAGGTGTTCTGATTTCTGCATGATTTTCAACCCTAGGCAGTGGTTGGGGATAAGGTCTAGGTTCTGAAGCCTGAAAAACCGCAGTTGGAAAGAGATGACGACCTAAGGCCATGGCGGGTCTGATATACTCAATGTGCGCTCTGCTGCCTGGGTGTTGGTCAGGAGGTTCTGGCCCAGGTTGTGTCAAAGGTGCATTTGTGCACAGGTTAGATATATAATTTGGGTACAGTCGAAAGCCGTATAGGTTTATCCTCATTTGAGGTGCCTGGGCAGCTCATTAGGCAAGATATTTTTTCTAGATGGCAGGCAGAGTGCTGCATTGTGGGTCCGGAATTGCCAAACTTGAGGGCTTCTGGGTCGGGAGTGTGAGGAAAGAAGTCTGAGAACACAAACTAGACTTGGGCTTCTGGTAAAGGCACTTCAGGTAACCCCTGCAGATCTGAACCAATATCTCAAGCATCTGAAGTCACGGCGAGGATCAGACGTTGCCACCGGTTGTAATTTCTGTGCTTGACTGCACTTTCATGAACGGAGCGGAATCTCAAGGCCATGGAGGTTTTACCTAGTTGGGAGTTGTGAGATGCCCCCTTCAAGGAATCCTTCTGCGGGACAATTGACCTGTTGGGCAGATCCAAGACATCCCATATGGAATGACTCCAGAGCACCTTTGGAGGAGGGATGCCTGGGAAGCCTGCCTCGCATTACAATTGTCTTCTAGCAACAAGACAGTTGAGATCAAATGGCTCTGCGCGAGGAACCACGGTGGCAGAGTTGAAATGGACTATCCTGAGGATGGGTCCTAATGTGTGTTTGTGTCCATGAGGGCCTTGGAATGGGGTGGTGGCATCGGGACCCAGAAGTATTCTCCTAAGCTTTTGACATAGTTCCCATGCACAAGTTTCCTTGTGGAGAAGAGATTTGTTCTGATGGGTGCCTAAGGAAACCCCTTATGCTGGTATTGGAATCCAGGCATTTTAGGAGACATGCCTGTAAACAAAGCAATGTATCTGATTATAGCCTAGGGTCCTATCTGGTTCAATATTCTTCTCTGGGGATATCCATCTATGGAATTAGTGGAGGTAGATGCAAACCTGGTGTCAGACCGCCCTTGTTTGTCCCCGGAGACCTACACTATTGGGTTGGCCTCGGGGACTTTGGAGAGTTCTCCTAATTTGTATGATTTTGGACAATTGAATGGGCAGAATTCCCATGGATTGGGTAGGCACAGTCCTAATGTGTGACTCCAGTGGCCCCAGCCTGGAGGGTGTGTGGCCCAGGTCTTTGAGGACAGAAGTCTGAAAATTCAAAATCAGCTTAGTTTTGGGGACGTAGGGATGGCTAGCCCAATCTACAAACCATGAGAAGAACTCTTCAGGATATGAAGAAAGAGCGAGTCTGAGGCATTTGCTCAAGCTTTTGTCTCTGGATTTTGTATCAATGATGGCCGTGGAATGTGGGGAGGACTCATGGCCCATGGACGAATCTTCCTCACTTTGGATTTGGCCCGGTCCCAATGTTTTTCCTCAATCTGTGTGATGGGAGGTCTCCTTTCAGGTTTGTTACCTCAGTTGTCCGAACAACAGAGGAATTCCAAAGCAGATCCCTGGGGAAGAGTGAAGTGAAAACCCAAACTCTGGTTAAAAATTGTGGCCTAGGGGCATGTCAGGCCCAATATGCTGTCTCTTCATCCAGTCACTGAGAGGCCTTACTTGAGGACTGGCCTCAGGTTGAGGGTCACCATGTTAGTTTGTGACTAATGTGGCCAGCGAGCATGGGCGGGTCCTCATGGGCCACACTGGTTTCAACTACACTGGACTTAGGACAACATGCCAATCACAAGGTCTCTTGGCATGGGGAAGGTGTTCTGATTTCTGCATCATTTTCAAACATGGGCAGTGGTTGGAGATAAGGTCTAGGTTCTGAAGCCTGAAAAACCACAGTTTTGAAGAGATGACGACCTAAGTCCATGGCGGGTCTGATATGCTCAGTGTGCAGTCACTTCCTGGGTGTTGGTCCGGAGGTTCTGGCTCAGGTTGTGTCAGACAGTGCATTAGTACCCAGGTTAGACTATATAATTTGGGTACAGTCGAGTGCCGTGTAGGATTATCCTCATTTGAGGTGCCTGGGCAGCTCATTAGACAAGATATTTTTTCTAGAGGGCAGGCAGAGTGCTGCATTGTGGTCCGGAATTGCCAAACATGAGGCCTTCTGGGCCAGGAGTGTGAGGACAGAAGTCTGAGAACTCAAGCTAGACTAGGGCTTCACGCTGGGTGTTCGGCAGGTACCCCCTGCAGATCTGAACCAATATCTCATGCATCTGAAGTCATGGCGAGTATCAGTCCTTTGGTCAGTTTGGAGTTTCTGTGAATGACTACCCCTTCAGGAACGGAGCAGAAACTCAAGGCCATGGAGGTTTTCCCACGTTGGGAGTTGTGGGATACCCCTTCAAGGATTCCTCCTGCGGGACAATTGAGACTTTTTCGGGCAGCACCAGGACATCCCAAATGGAATGACTCCAGAGCACCGTTGGAGGATGGATGACATGAAAGCCCGCCTCGCATTCCAATTGTCTCCTAGCAACAAGACAGTGGGTTTCGGATGGCTCTGCTGTAGCCACCGTGTTGGCTGAGTTGAAATGGACTTTCCTGAGGATGGGGCCTAGTGTGTTTGTGTCCATGAGGGCCTTGGAATGGGGCGGTGGCACCGGGACTCTGAAGTATTCTCCTAAGCTTTTGACATAGCTCCCATGCACAAGTTTCCTTGTGGAGACAAGATTTGTTCTGATGGGTGCCTCAGGAACACCTTATGCTGGTATTGGAATCCAGGCTTTTGAGGAGACATGCCTGTAAACCAAAGCAATTGATCCGATTATGGCCTAGGGTCCTGTCTAGTTCAATCTTCTTCTCTGGGGATATCCATCTATGGAATGAGTGGAGGTAGATGATCACCTGGTGTCAGACCGCCCTTGTTTGTCACTGGAGACCTACACTATTGGGATGGGCTCGGGGACTTTGGAGGGTTCTCCTAATTTGTACGATTTTGGACAATGGAATGGGCAGAATTCCCATGGATTGTTTATGCACAGTCCTAATGTGTGGCTCCAGCGACCCCAGCCTGGATGGTGTGTAGCCCAGGACTTTGAGGACATAAGTCTGAAAACAAAAACTCAGCTTAGGGTTGGGGACGTAGGTATGGCAGGCCCAATCTACAAACCATGAGAAGAACTCTTCAGGATATAAAGAAAGAGTGAGTCTGAGGCGATTGCTCAGGCTGTTGTCTCTGGATTTTGTATCAACGATGGCCGTGGATTGTGCGGAGACCTCATGGGCCATGGATGAATTTTCCTCTCTGTGGATTTGGCCCGGTCCCAATTGTTTTTCGTCAATCTGTGGAATAGGAGGTCTCCTTTCAGGTTTGTTACCTCAGGTATCCCCACCAAAGAGAAATTCCAAAGCAAAGCCTTGGGGAAGAGTGAAGGGACAACCAAAACTATGGTTAAAAATTGGGGCCTAGGGGCATGGCAGGACCAATATGCTGTCTATTCATCCAGCTACTGAGAGGCCTTAATGAGGACTGGGCCCAGGCTGAGGGTCACAATGTGTGTTTGTGACCAATGTGGCCCGCGAGCATTGGCGGGGCCTCATGGGCCACAATGGTTTCAACTACACTGAACTTTGGTCAACATACCAATCACAAGGTCTCTTGCTATGGGTAAGGAGTTCTGTTTTCTGCATCATTTTCAACCCTGGGCAGTTTTTGGAGATAACGTCTAGGTTCTGAAGCCTGAAAACCGCAGTGTGGAAGAGATGATGACCTAAGGCCACGGCGGGTCTGACGTGCTCACTGTGCGGTCAGCTGCCTGCGTGTTTGTCAGGAGGTTCTGGCTCAGGTTGTGTCAGAGAGTGCATTAGAGCTCAGGTTAGACTATATAATTTGGGTACAGTCGAGGGCCGTGTAGGTTTATCGTCATTTGAGGTACCTGGGCAACTCATTAGGCAAGTAATTTTTCTAGAGGGCAGGGAGAGTGCTGCATTGTGGGTCCGGAATTGCCAAACTTGATATATTCTGGGGCAGGAGCGTGAGGACAGATGTCTGAGAAAACAAGGTAGACTTGGGCTTCAGGCCGAGGGCAAGGAAGGTACCCCCTGCAGATCTGAACCAATATCTCATGCATCTGACGTCACGGCGAGGATCAGACGTAGGCTCAGGTTGGAGTTTCTGTGCATGACTGGCCCTTCATGAACGGAGCGGAAACTCAATGCCATGGAGGTTTTCCCACGTTGGGAGTTGTGGGATGCCCCCTTCAAGGATTCCTTCTGCGGGACAATTGAGACCTGTTGGCAGCTCCAGGACATCCCATATAAAATGACTCCAGAGCACCATTGGAGGATGGATGCCATGGAAGCCTGCCTCGCGTTCCAATTGTCTCCTAGCACACAAAACAGTTGAGATCGGATGGCTCTGCGGGAGCAACCGGGGTGGCTGAGTTGAAATGGTCTTTCCTGAGTATGGGGCCTAATGTCTGTTTGTGTCCATGAGGGCCTTGGAATGGGGCGGTGGCACCGGGACCCTGAATATTCTCCTAAGCGTTTGACATAGCTCCCATGCACAAGTTTCCTTGTGGAGACCAGATTTGTTCTGATGGGTGCCACTTGAAGCCCCCTCTTCTGGTATTGGAATCCAGGCTTTTGAGGAGACATGCCTGTATACCAAAGCCATGGATCCGATTATGGCCTAGGGTCCTGTTTGGTTCAATCTTCTTTTCTGGGGACATCCGTCTATGTTTGAGTGGAGGTAGATGCTCAACTGGTGTCAGACCGCACTTGTTTGTCCCGGAGTCCTACACTATTAGGATGGCCTCGCGGACTTTGGAGGGTTCTCCTAATATGTACGACTTTGGATAATGGAATGGGCAGAATTCCCATGGATTGGGTAGGCACAGTACTAATGTGTGGCTCCATGGGCCCCAGCCTGTAGGGTGTGTAGCCTAGGACATTGAGTACAAAAGTCTGAAAAAAAAAACTCAGGTTAGGATTCGGGGCGTAGGTATGGCAGGCCCAATCTACAAATCATGAGAAGAACTCTTCAGGATATGAAGAAAGAGCGAGTCTGAGGCGCTTGCTTAGGCATTTGTCTCTGGATTTTTTATCAACGATGGCATTGGAATGTGGGGAGGCCTTATGGGCCATGGACGAATCTTCCTTTCTGTGGATTTGGCCGGGTCCCAATTGTTTTTCGTCAAGCTGTGGGATGAGAGGTCTCCTTTCACGTTTGTTACTTCAGGTTTCCCACCAAAGAAGTGTCCTAAGCAGAGCCCTGGGGAAGAGTGAAGGTACAACCCTGACTATGGTTAAAAATTGGGGCCTAGGCGCATGGCAGGACCAATATGCTGTCTCTTCATCCAGCAACTGAGAGGCCTTACTTGAGGACTGGTCTCAGGCTGAGTGTCACAATGAGTGTTTGTGACCTATATGGCCTTCGAGCCTGGGCACGGTCTCATGGGCCACACTGGTTTCAACTACACTGAACTTTGGACAACATGCCAATCACAAGGTCTCTTGCTTTGAGTAAAGAGTTCTGATTTCTGCATCATTTTCGACCCTGGGCTGTGTTTGAGATAACGTCTAGGTTCTGAAGCCTGAAAACCTCAGTTGGGAAGAGATGACGATCTAAGGCCATGGCGGGTCTGATGTGCCTACTGTGCGGTCAGCTGCCTGCGTGTTGGTCAGGAGGTTCGGGCTCAGGTTGTGTCAGAGAGTGCATTAGTACCCAGGTTAAACTATATAATTTGGGTACAGTCGAATGCCCTGTAGGTTTATCCTCATTTGAGGTGCCTGGGCAGCTCATTAGGCAAGATATTTTTTCTAGAGTGCAGGCTGATTGCTGCATTGTGGGTCCGGAATTGCCAAACTTGAGGGCTTCTGGGCCAGGAGCGTGAGGACAGAAGTCTGAGAACACAAGCTAGACTTGGGCTTCAGGCCGAGGGCACGGCAGGTACCCCCTGCAGATCTGAACCAATATCTCATGCATCTGAAGTCACGGCGAGGATCAGACGTTGGCTCAGGTTGGAGTTTCTGTGCAACACTGCCCCTTCATGAACGGAGTGTAAACTAAAGGCCATGGAGGTTTTACCACGTTGGGAGTTGTGGGATGCTCCCTTCAAGGATTCCTTCTCCTGGACAATTGAGAACTGTTGGGCAGCTCCAGGGCATCCCATATGGAATGACTTCAGAGGACCGTTAGAGGATGTATGCCAGGGTAGCCCGCCTCGCATTCCAATTGTCTCCTAGTTACAGTACAGTTGAGATCGGATGGCTCTGCGGGAGCAACTGGTGTGGCTGAGTTGAAATGGACTTTCTTGAGGATGGGGCCTAATATGTGTTTGTGTCCATGAGGGCCTTGGAATGGGGCTGTGGCACCGGGACCGTGAATTATTCTCCTAAGATTTTGACTCTGGTTCGAAGAACAGGATATGGGGCTTTCCTGAGGCACTGAACAGAACTCCTCTCGTCTCCACATGGGAAGCTTCCTTGTTGGAGCCGTGTCAAACACCTCCGGTTGGAGAATCCTCAGAGTCCCTGAGCCACCTCCACATACCAAGGTCTCCCAGGCCTCCAAGCCACAGGAGGACTCATCTTCAGGAGAGTCCATTTCAACTCTCCCCTCTGGTAGCTCACTCAGGAGCCCGCAGATGAGCCTGCCTTGTCCTGACTAAAGAGTGGGAATATGAGGTGGCGTTCCCAGGCATCCATGCTTAGACACCTGCTCTCGAGTCTTTCCGTATGGGGCCTCCTGGAACCATCCAATAGGACTCGACTGTCGTACAGAAGGAAAACTTGACGTGTGGAGTAGTTCACAAATCCCATCGTAGGCAAACCTCCCTGGCTTCACGAAGCCCCCACACCCTTCAGGAAGAGGCCATGCTGGACAAAAACTCTAGCCTGAGGCACATCTCATAGTTGACATGACCTCAGTGCAGGAGATCTCGATACAGCCACTGCAGAGTGGGCCTGCCGTGCCCACGGTACCAAACCTCACAGTAGCTTGTGTTTTCAGACTTCCTTCCTCACACTCCTGGCAAACAACCCACCGGACTAGGAACTCCACAACAACAAACCAGCCCAGTGTCTGCCAAATGGAAGAAAAACGTTTCCCTGTGGGGCTCTCCAGAAAACCCAGATGAGGATCAACTTGCTCGGGCCTCGACGGTACCCGAACTGGATAGGCTGCTCTGGGCACTCATGCTCTGTCTGACACAGCCTGACGCCAGACGTCCAGACAGACAAGGAGACAGCTGGCGGCACAACCAGCACTTCGGACACACCATGGTCTTATGCCGTCACCTCTTCCTAACCTTGGTTTTCAGATATCTCAACCTAGACATTCTATCAATTCTCCACACAGCTGGGTCTCGCAAGCACAAAAAAGAACTCCTCCTTCCCCATGGCTGTAAAGCTTGCTCTTGGCATGGAGTCACACCTTCAGGGTGGGAGAAACCTTCATGGCCCCTGATGCCACGCCCAAACTTGAGTGCTGCTTGGGCACAAATTCACACTGTGACCCTCAGCATGAGCCCCGTGTCAAAGAAAGGCCTGTTGGGGCCTGGACCAAGAGCCCGCATATGGGGTTTGCCAAGCCCCTATGCACCCAATCCTCACCAGTGTTTGAGATTTCCAGTCGCCCCTCCCGTACCTGGGGCTCTGCTCTGGAATCCCTTTCTTGGAGAGACCCATGAGCCAGACAACACTACTCCACCCTTCCCACAAAATACCCCAAACTTTTGGGAGCTGGGACAAATCCCCAGAGAGGGATACTCGTCCACAGTCCCTGAGGCCACCCTTCCAATCCACGGCTATCCCGGACACAACATCCAGAGACAAAAGCCTGAAGGAACGCCTACCACTCGCCCTTCTTTCAGAGGCCCGGGAACTCCCTCTCGGGCTGTACATCCGGCCTGCCATACCTTAGGCGCCACTCATAAGCTGAGTTTGTGTTTCCAGACTTCTGTGCCCACAGCATGGACCCACACATCCTCCAGGCTAGGGCCTCTGGAGCCACAGCAAAAGATTGTGCCTCCCCTCCCCAAGGAAAGTGTGCCCAAAACATTCACTACATCCCTAGAGGTTAGGGAAAAGCTCAAAGGCCCCTGAGGCCATCAATAGTGTAGGCCACCCTGGACTAAGAGGGGCTCTCTGACACCAGCGGAGCAACTATCTCCACTTAGACTCTCAGACAGTGTCCCCAGAGACAGAAGGTTGAAATGGACAGGACCCCAGGCCCTAATCTGAACCTGAGCTCTGGTTTCCATGTGTCCGTCCTCAGAGGACTGTTTCCGTAGACAAGCACACGGGGCTTTTCTGAGGCACCAAACCAAACCTCTCTCGTCTCCACATGGGGAGCTTTCTTACTGGGGATGTATCAAACCCTTCAGGTAGGAGAGTTCCGCAGGGGCACTGAACAACCAGCACATTCCAAGGTCTCCATGGACCCAAACGCACATTATGACGCATCCTCAGGAGAGGCCATTTCAACTCAGCCCCTTGGGAGGCATGCCCCAAGGCAGCAAATCAAGCATATCTTGTCGCTAATGGCCAATTGAAATGCGAGGCATGCTGTACAGGGATCCATCCTTTGAACCCTGCTCTCCAGTCCTTCCGTTGGGTATGTCCTGGAGCCATGCAACAGGACTCGAATGTCCCTTAGAAGGAAACATTGTGATTTGTGGCAACCTCCAAACTCAGCGTGGGAAAACTTCCTTGGCCTCATGAGGCCCCCGCTTCTTGAAGGTGCCATCATGGACACATACGCCAACCTCAGCCAACGTCTGAACCTCAGCCTGACTTCAGATGCAGGAGATTTTGATTCAGCCTCTGCAGAGTGGGCCTGCTCTGCCCTTGGCTCTAATCCTCACCCTAGCTTGTGTTTTCAGACTTCGGTCATCACAATCCTGGCAAACAAACCCTCCCTACTGGGAATTCTGGGGCCACAATGAAGCACTCTGCCTGCCTCCCAGGAGAAAAATATTGTCTATGGTGCTGCTCATAAACCCAAAATGAGGATCAAACTGCTTGGACCTCGGCAAAACCCAAATTGCATAGGCTACCTTAAACACTGATGCTCTGTCCAAATAGCCTGAGCCCAGACCTTCCAACAGACACCGACACAGCTGGCTGCACACCCAGCACTTTGGACCCGCCACTGCCTTAGGCCACCATCCATTCCCAACCTGGGTTTTCTGTCATCGGAACCTAGACCTTATCTCCAATCCCTGCACAGGGGGGAACCTGATGCACAAGGCAGAACCCCTCCGTCCCCATGGCCAGAAACCTTGCTGCTGGCAGTGAGTCAAACCTTCAGTGTAGGAGAAAACGGCATGGCCCATGAGGCCACGCCCATTCGTGAGGGCCGCCTTGGGCACAAAAACACATGGTGACCCTCAGCGTGAGTACCTTATTCAAGTAACGCCTCTCAGTGACTGGACCAAGAGCCCGCATATGTGGCTTGTCATGCCCATAGGCACCCAAGACTAACTAGATGGTGTGTATTCCAGTTGAGGGAAGCCGCTGCTGTGCTCTAGAGCCCCTCTCCTTGGGGGTCCCCTGTGGCAGAAAACAGTACTCTTCCCTTCCCACAAATGAAACCAAACACTTGGGAGCTTGGACAATCCCCCGAGAGGAAGGCTCTTCCTCGGCCCCTGAAGCAACCCCTACCCTGAACGGCCACTGTGAACGCAACACCCAGAGAAAAAAGCCTGAGCGACTGCCTTCCACTTGCCCTCCTTTGATATCCAGACGATCTCCCCTCAAGGACTGGAGATCAGGCCTGCCATTACCTTGGCCTCTAGCTGAGCCAAGTTTGATTTTTCAGACAACTGTCCCCACAGCCCGGGGAAACACAGCCTCTAGGCTAGGTCCTCTGAAGCCATACCACAGGACCGTGCTAGCTCTCTCCTGGGAAACTGTGTCCATTCCTTTGGACACACACCTCCAGAATATGAGAAACCTCCAGGACATCCCACTACTGGGAGCCTCCCTGGACACACAGGGTCATTCGGACACCAGCTGAGCAGCTACCTCCACGAAGGCATGCACAAAGATGTCAACAGAGATAGAGGGTTGAGCCGGACAGGCCCTTAGGCCCTATTCTCCTCTTTCTTTGGTTTCCAGGTGTCACTCGTCAGAGGCTTTGGTTTGAAGAACAGGATATGGGGCTTTCCTGAGGCACTGAACAGAACTCCTCTCGTCTTCACCTGGGAAACTTCCTTGTTGGAGCCGTGTCAAACACCTCAGGTTGCAGAATCCTGCAGAATCCCTGAGCCACCTCCACATTCCAAGGTCTCCCAGGCCACCAACCCACAGTAGGACTCATCTTCAGGAGAGTCCATTTCAAATCTCCCCTCTGGGTAGCTCACCTAGGAGCCCGCAGATTGAGCCTGCCTTGTCCTGACTAAAGAGTGAGAATAAGAGGTGGCGTTCCCAGGCATCCATGCTTAGACACCTGTTCTCGAGTCTTTCCGTATGGGGCCTCCTAGAACCATCCAATAGGACTCGACTGTCGTGCAGAAGGAAACCTTGAGGTGTGGAGTAGTTCACAAATCCCATCGTAGGGAAACCTCCCTGGCCTCATGAAGCCCCCACACCCTTCAGGAAGAGGCCATGCTGAAAAAAATTTCTAGCCTGAGGCACGTCTCATAGTTGACATGACCTCAGTGCGGGAGATCTCGATTCAGCCTCTGCAGAGTGGGCCTGCCGTGTCCTCGGTCCCAAACCTCATGCTAGCTTGTGTTTTCAGACTTCCTTCCTCACACGCCTGGGAAACAAGCCCTCCTGACTAGGAACTCCAGAACCACAACCCAGCCCAGTGTCTGCCCAACGGAAGAAAAACGTTTCCCTGTGGGTCTCTCCAGAAAACCCAGATGAGGATCAATCTGCTTGTGCCTCGATGGTACCCGAACTGGATAGGCTGCTCTGGGCACTATTGCTCTGTCTGACACAGCCTGAAGCCAGACGTCCAGACAGACAAGGAGAACAGCTGGCCGCACACCCAGCACTTCGGACACGCCATGGTCTTATGCCGTCACCTCTTCCTAACCTTGGTTTTCAGATATCTGAACCTAGACATTATATCAATTCTCCACACATCTGGGTATCACAAGCAAAAAACAGAACTCCTCCTTCCCCATGGCTGTAAATCTTGCTCTTGGCATGGAGTCTCACCTTCAGGGCGGGAGAAACCTTCATGGCCCCTGATGCCACGCCCAAACTTGAGTGCTGCTTGGGCACAAATTCACATTGTGAACCTCAGCATGAGCCCCATGTCAAAGAAAGGCCTGTCAGGGCCTGGACCAAGAGCCCGCATATGGGGCTTGCCAAGCCCCTATGCACCCAATCCTCACCAGTGTTTGAGTTTTCCAGTCGCCTCGCCCGTACCTGGGGCTCTGCTCTGGAATCCCTTTCTTGTAGAGACCCATGAGCCAGACAACACGACTCCACCCTTCCCACAAAATGGCCCCAAACTCTTGGGAGCTGGGACAAATCCCCAGAGAGGGATACTCGTCCACAGTCCCTGAGGCCACCCCTCCAATCCACGGCTATCCCGGACACAACATCCAGAGACAAAAGCCTGAAGGAACGCCTCCCACTCACCCTTGTTTCAGAGGCCCAGAAGCTCCCTCTCAGGCTGTACATCCGGCCTGCCATACCCTAGGCGCCACTCATAAGGTGAGTTTGTGTTTTCAGACTTCTGTGCCCACAGCCTGGACCCACACAACCTCCCGGCTAGGGCCTCTGGAGCCACAGCGAAAATTGTGCCTCCCCTCTCCAAGGAAAGTGTGCCCAATCCATTACCACAACCCTAGAGGTTAGGGAAAAGCTCAAGGCCCCTGAGGCCATCAATAGTGTAGGCCACCCTGGACTAAGATGGGCTCTCTGACACCAGCGGAGCAACTATCTCCACTTAGACTCTGAGACAGTGTCCCCAGAGACAGAAGGTTGAAATGGACAGGCCACCAGGCCCTAATCTGAACCTTAGCTTTGCTTTCCATGTGTACGTCCTCAGAGGACTGTTTTCGTAGACCAGCACACGGGGCTTTTCTGAGGAACCAAACCAAACCTCTCTCGTCTCCACATGGGGAGCTTTCTTACTGGGGATGTATCAAACCCTTCAGGTAGGAGAGATACGCAGGGCCACTGAACTACCAGCACATTCCAAGGTCTCCATGGACCCAAACGCACATTATGACGCATCCTCGGGACAGGCCATTTCAACTCAGCCCCCTGGGTAGCGTGCCTCAGAGGCAGCAGATCAAACATATCTTGTCTCTAATGGCCAATGGGAATGCGAGGCATGCTGTACAGGGATCCATCCTTCGAACCCTGCTCTCCAGTCTTTCCGTATGGAATGTCCTGGAGCCATGCAACAGGACTCGAATGTCCCGCAGAAGGAAACCTTGTGGTTTGGGGCAACCTCCAAACTCAGCGTGGGAAAACTTCCTTGGCCTCATGAGGCCCCCGCTTCATGAAGGTGCCATCATGGACACATACTCCAGCCTCAGCCAATGTCTGATCCTCAGCCTGACTTCAGATGCAGGAGATTTTGATTAAGCCTCTGCAGAGTGGGCCTGCTCTGCCCTTGGGTCCAATCCTCACCCTAGCTTGTGTTCTCAGACTTCGGGCCTCACACTCCTGGCCCACAAACCCTCTTTACTGGGAATTCTGGGGCCACAATGAAGCACTCTGCCTGCCTCCCAGGAGAAAAACATTGTCTATGGTACTGCCCAGCAACCCCAAATGAGTATCAAACTACTTGGCCCTCGGCAACACCCCAATTGCATAGGCTACCTTAAACACTGATGATCAGTCGCAAATAGCCTGAGCCCAGACCTTCCAACAGACACCGACACAGCTGGCTGCACACCCAGCACATTGGACCCGCCACTGCCTTAGGCCACCATCCATTCCCAACCTGGGTTTTCTGTCATCGGAACCTAACCTTATCTCCAATCCCTGCACAGGGGGGAAACTGATGCACAAGGCAGAACCCCTCCTTCCCCATGGCAAGAAACCTTGCTGCTGGCAGTGAGTCAAACCTTCAGTGTTGGAGAAAACGGCATGGCCCATGAGGCCACTCCCATGCGTGAGGGCCGCCTTGGGCACAAACACACATTGTGACCCTCAGCGTGAGTACCTTTTTCAAGTAACGCCTCTCAGTGACTGGACCAAGAGGCCGCATATGTGGCTTGCCATGCCCATAGGCACCCAGGACTAAAGAGATGGTGTGTATTCCAGTTGAGGGAAGCCACTGCTGTGCTCTAGAGTCCCTCTCCTGGGGGGTCCCCTGTGACAGAAGACAGTACTCTTCCCTTCCCACAGAATGAACCCAAACACTTGGGAGCTTGGACAATCCCCCGAGAGGAAGGCCCTTCCTCGGCCCCTGAAGCAACCCCTACCCTGAACAGCCACTGTGAACGCAACATCCAGAGACAAAAGCCTGAGCGACTGCCTCCCACTTGCCCTCCTTTGATATCCAGACGATCTCCCCTCACGGACTGGAGATCAGGCCTGCCATTACCTTGGCCCCTAGCTGAGCCAAGTTTGCTTTTTCTGACATCTGTCCCCACAGCCCTGGCAAACAGAGCTTCTAGGCTGGGACCTTTGAGCCATACCACAGGACCGTGCCTGCTCTCTCCTGGGAAACTGTGTCCATTCCTTTGGCCACACACCTCCAGAATATGAGAAACCTCAAGGACATCCCAGTACTGGGAGCCTCCCTGGACACACAGGGTTATTCGGACACAAGCTAAGCAGCTACCTCCACGAAGGCATGCACACAGATGTCAACAGAGATAGAAGGTTGAGCCGGACAGGCCCTTAGGCCCTATTCTTAACTCTTGCTTTGGTTTCCAGGTGTCACTCCTCAGAGGCTTTGGTTTGAAGAACAGGATATGGGGCTTTTCTGAGGCACTGAACAGGACTCCTCTCATCTCCACATGGGAAGCTTCCTTGTTGGAGCCGTGTCAAACACCTCAGGTTGCAGAATCCTGCAGAATCCCTGAGCCACTTCCACATTCCAAGGTCTCCCAGGCCACCAACCCACAGTAGGACTCATCTTCAGGAGAGTCCATTTCAAATCTCCCCTCTGGGTAGCTCACCTAGGAGCCCGCAGATTGAGCCTGCCTTGTCCTGACTAAAGAGTGAGAATAAGAGGTGGCGTTCCCAGGCATCCATGCTTAGACACCTGCTCTCGAGTCTTTCCGTATGGGGCCTCCTTGAACCATCCAATAGGACTCGACTGTCGTGCAGAAGGAAACCTTGAGGTTTGGAGTAGTTCACAAATCCCATCGTAGGCAAACCTCCCTGGCCTCATGAAGGCCCCAAACCCTTCAGGAAGAGGCCATGCTGGACAAAAACTCTAGCCTGAGGCACGTCTCATAGTTGACATGACCTCAGTGCAGGAGATCTCGATTCAGCCTCTGCAGAGTGGACCTGCCGTGTCCTCGGTCCCAAACCTCACGCTAGCTTGTGTTTTCAGACTTCCTTCCTCACACCCCTGGCAAACAAGCCCTCTGGACTAGGAACTCCAGAACCACAACCCAGCCCAGTGTCTGCCCAACAGAAGAAATACGTTTCCCTGTGGGGCTCTCCAGAAAACCCAGATGAGGATCAATCTGCTTGTGTCTCGATGGTACCTGAACTGGATAGGCAGCTCTGGGCACTCATGCTCTGTCTGACACAGCCTGAAGCCAGACGTCCAGACAGACAAGGAGACAGCTGGCCGCACACCCAGCACTTCAGACACGCCATGGTCTTATGCCGTCACCTCTTCCTAACCTTGGTTTTCAGATATCTGAACCTAGACATTATATCAATTCTCCACACAGCTGGGTATCGCAAGCACAAAACAGAACAACTCCTTCCCCATGGCTGTAAAGCTTGCTCTTGGCATGGAGTCACACCTTCACGGTTGGAGAAACCTTCATGGCCTCTGATGCGACGCCCAAACTTGAGTGCTGCTTGGGCACAAATTCTTACTGTGACCCTCAGCATGAGCCCCATGTCAAAGAAAGGCCTGTCAGGGCCTGGACCAAGAGCCCGCATATGGGGCATGGCAAACCCCTATGCACCCAATCCTTACCAGTGTTTGAGTTTTGCAGTCGCCCCGCCTGTACCTGGGGCTCTGCTCTGGAATCCCTTTCTTGTAGAGACCCATGAGCCAGACAACACGACTCCACCCTTCCCACAAAATGGCCCCAAACTCTTCGGACCTGGGACAAATCCCCAGAGAGGGATACTCGTCCACAGTCCCTGAGGCCACTCCTCCAATCCACGGCTATCCCGGACACAACATCCAGAGACAAAAGCCTGAAGGAACGCCTCCCACTCGCCCTTGTTTCAGAGGCCCAGGAGCTCACTCTCGGGCTGTACATCCGGCCTGCCATACCCTAGGCGCCACTCATAAGATGAGTTTGTGTTTTCAGACTTCTTTGCCCACAGCCTGGACCCACACAACTTCCAGGCTAGGGCCTCTTGAGCCACAGCAAAAATTGAGCCTGCCCTCTCCAAGGAAAGTGTGCCCAATTCATTGACCACAACCCTAGAGGTTAGGGAATAGCTCCAAGGCCCCTGAGGCCATCAATTGTGTAGGCCACCCTGGATTAAGAGGGGCTCTCTGACACCAGCGGTTCAAGTATCTCCACTTAGACTCTCAGACAGTATCCCCAGAGACAGAAGGTTGAAATGGACAGGCCCCCAGGCCCTAATCTGAACCTTTGCTTTGCTTTCCATGTGTCCGTCCTCAGAGGGCTGTTTTCGTAGACCAGCACACGGGGCTTTTCTGAGGCACCAAACCAAACCTCTCTCGTCTCCACATGGGGAGCTTTCTTACTGGGGATGTATCAAACCCTTCAGGTAGGAGAGTTCCGCAGGGCCACTGAACAACCAGCACATTCCCAGGTCTCCATGGACCCAAACGCACATTATGACGCATCCTCGGGAGAGGCCATTTCAACTCAGCCCCCTGGGTAGCGTGCCTCAGAAGCAGCAGATCAAACATATCTTGTCGCTAATGGCCAATGGGAATGCGAGGCATGCTGTACAGGGATCCATCCTTCGAACCCTGCTCTCCAGTCTTTCCGTATGGAATGTCCTGGAGCCATGCAACAGGACTCGAATGTCCCGCAGAAGGAAACCTTGTGGTTTGGGGCAACCTCCAAACTCAGCGTGGGAAAACTTCCTTGGCCTCATGAGGCCCCTGCTTCATGAAGGTGCCATCATGGACACATACTCCAGCCTCAGCCAATGTCTGATCCTCAGCCTGAATTCAGATGCAGGAGATTTTGATTCAGCCTCTGCAGAGTGGGCCTGCTCTGCCCTTGGCTCCAATCCTCACCCTAGTTTGTGTTTTCAGACTGCTGTCCTCACACTCCTGGCCTACAAACCCTCCCTCCTCGGAATTCTGGGGCCACAAT
Source organism: Mustela nivalis (assembly GCF_964662115.1). Taxonomy (NCBI): domain Eukaryota; kingdom Metazoa; phylum Chordata; class Mammalia; order Carnivora; family Mustelidae; genus Mustela; species Mustela nivalis. The sequence goes on along the minus strand of NW_028136531.1, from coordinate 1,761,515 downwards.
GAAGCACTCTGCCTGCCTCCCAGGAGAAAAACATTGTCTATGGTGGTTTCCAGAGACCCCAAATGATGATCAAACTGCTTGGCCCTCGGCAACACCCCAATTGAATTGGTTACCTTAAACACTGATGCCCTGTCGCAAATAGCCTGAGGCCAGACCTTCCAACAGACACCAACACAGCTGGCTGCACACCCAGCACATTGGACCCGCCACTGCCTTAGGCCACCATCCATTCCCAACCTGAGTTTTCTGTCATCGGAACCTAGACCTTATCTCCAAACCATGCACAGGGGGGAACCTGATGCACAAGGCAGAAACCCTCCTTCCCCATGGCAAGAAACCTTGCTGCTGGCATTGAGTCAAACCTTCAGTGTAGGAGAAAATGGCATGGCCCATGAGGCCACGCCCATGCGTGAGGGCCGCCTTGGGCACAAACACACATTGTGACCCTCATCGTGAGTAACTTATTCAAGTAACGCCTCTCAGTGACTGGACCTAGAGCCCGCATATGTGGCTTGCCATGCCCATAGGCACCCAGGACTAAAGAGATTGTGTGTATTCCAGTTGATGGAAGCCACTGCTATGCTCTAGAGTCCCTCTCCTGGGGGGTCCCCTGTGGCAGAAGACAGTACTCTTCCCTTCCCACAGAATGAACCCAAACACTTGAGAGCTTGGACAATCCCCCGAGAGGAAGGCTCTTCCTCGGCCTCTGAAGCAACCTATACCCTGAACGGCCACTGTGAACGCAACACCCAGAGAAAAAAGCCTGAGCGACTGCCTCCCACTTGCCCTCATTTGATATCCAGACGATCTCCCCTAACGGACTGGAGATCAGGCCTGCCATTACCTTGGCCCCTAGCTGAGCCAAGTTTGCTTTTTCAGACATCTGTCCCCACAGCCCTGGCACACACAGCCCCTAGGCTGGGTCACCTGGAGCCATACCGCAGGACCGTGCTTGCTCTCTCCTGGGAAACTGTGTCCATTCCTTTGGCCACACACCTCCAGAATATGAGAAACCTCAAGGACATCCTACTACTGGGAGCCTCCCTGGACACACAGGGTCATTCGGACACAAGCTAAGCAGCTACCTCCACGAAGGCATGCACACAGATATCAACAGAGATAGAAGGTTGAGCCGGACAGGCCCATAGGCCCTATTCTCAATCTTGCTTTGGTTTCCAGGTGTCACTCCTCAGAGGCTTTGGTTCGAAAAACAGGATATGGGGCTTTCCTGAGGCACTGAACAGAACTCCTCTCGACTCCACATGGGAAGCTTCCTTGTTGGAGCCGTGTCAAACACCTAGGTTGCAGAATCCTGCAGAGTCCCTGAGCCACCTCCACATTCCAAGATCTCCCAGGCCACCAACCCACATTAGGACTCATCTTCAGGAGAGTCCATTTCAAATCTCCGCTCTGCGTAGCTCACCCTGGAGCCCGCAGATTGAGCCTGCCTTGTCCTGACTAAAGAGTGAGAATAAGAGGTGGCGTTCCCAGGCATCCATGCTTAGACACCTGCTCTCGAGTCTTTCCGTATAGGGTCTACTTGAACCATCTAATAGGACTCGACTGTCGTGCAGAATGAAACCTTGAGGTGTGGAGTTGTTCACAAATCCCATCGTAGGCAAACCTCCCTGGCCTCATGAAGCCCCCACACCCTTCAGGAAGAGGCCATGCTGGACAAAAACTCTAGCCTGAGGCACGTCTCATAGTTGACATGACCTCAGTGCGGGAGATCTCGATTCAGCCTCTGCAGAGTGGGCCTGCCGTGCCCTCGGTCCAAAACCTCACGCTAGCTTGTGTTTTCAGACTTCCTTCCTCACAGTCCAGGCAAACAAGCCCTCCGGACTAGGAACTCCACAACCACAACCCAGCCCAGTGTCTGCCCAACGGAAGAAAAACGTTTCCCTGTGGGGCTCTCCGGAAAACCCAGATGAGGATCAACCTGCTCGGGCCTCGACGGTACCCGAACTGGATTGGCTGCTCTGGGCACTCATGCTCTCTCTGACACAGCCTGAAGCCAGACGTCCAGACAGACAAGGAGACAGCTGGCCGTACACCCATCACTTCGGACACGCCATGGTCTTATGCCGTCACCTCTTCCTAACCTTGGTTTTCAGATATCTGAACCTAGACATTATATCAATTCTCCACACAGCTGGGTATCGCAAGCACAAAACAGAACTCCTCCTTCCCCATGGCTGTAATGCTAGCTCTTGGCATAGAGTCACACCTTCAGTCTGGGAGAAAACTTCATGGCACCTGATGCGACGCCCAAACTTGAGTGCTGCTTGGGCACAAATTCACACTGTGACCCTCAGCATGAGCCCCATGTCAAAGAAAGGCCTGTCGGGGCCTGGACCATCAGCCCACCTAAGGGGCTTGCCAAGCCCCTATGCACCCAATCCTCACCAGTGTTTGAGTTTCCAGTCGCCTTGCCCGTACCTGGGGCTCTGCTCTGGAATCCCTTTCTTGGAGAGACCCATGAGCCAGAAAACACGACTCCACCCTTCCTACATAATGACCCCAAACTCTTGGGACCTGGGACAAATTCCCAGAGATGGATACTCGTCCACAGTCCCTGAGGCCACCTCTCCACTCCATGGCTATCCCGGACACAACATCCAGAGACAAAAGCCTGAAGGAACGCCTCCCACTCGCCCTTGTTTCAGAGGCCCAGGAGCTCCCTCTCGGGTTGTACATCTGGCCTGCCATACCCTAGGCGCCACTCATAAGCTGAGATTGTGTTTCCAGACTTCTGTGCTCACAGCATGGACCCACACATCCTCCAGGCTAGGGCCTCTGGATCTACAGCGAAAGATTGTGCCTGCACTCCCCAACGAAAGTGTGCCCAATCTATTGGCCACAACCCTAGAGGTTAGGGAATAGCTCCAAGGCCCCTGAGGCCATCAATAGTGTAGGCCACCCTGGACTAAGAGGGGCTCTCTGACACCAGCGGAGCAACTATCTCCACTTAGACTCTCAGACAGTATCCCCAGAGACAGAAGGTTGAAATGGACAGGCCCCCAGGCCCTAATCTGAACCTTAGCTTTCCTTTCCATGTGTCCGTCCTCAGAGGACTGTTTTCGTAGACCAGCACACGGGGCTTTTCTGAGGCACCAAACCAAACCTCTCTCGTCTCCACATGGGAGCTTTCTTACTGGGGATGTATCAAACCCTTCAGGTAGGAGAGTTCCGGAGGGCCACTGAACCACCAGCACATTCCAAGGTCTCCATGGACCCAAACGGACATTATGACGCATCCTCAGGAGAGGCCATTTCAACTCAGCCCCCTGGGTAGCGTGCCCCAGAGGCAGCAGATCAAACATATCTTGTCGCTAATGGCCAATGGGAATGCGAGGCATGCTGTACAGGGATCCATCCTTCGAACCCTGCTCTCCAGTCCTTCCGTAGGGTATGTCCTGGAGCCATGCAACAGGACTCGAATGTCCCGCAGAAGGAAACCTTGTGGTTTGGGGCAACCTCCAAACTCAGCGTGGGAAAACTTCCTTGGCCTCATGAGGTCCCCGCTTCATGAAGGTGCCATCATGGACACATATTCCAGCCTCAGCCAACGTCTGATCTTCAGCCTGACTTCAGATGCAGGAGATTTTGATTCAGCCTCTGCAGAGTGGGCCTGCTCTGCCCTTGGGTCCAATCCTCACCCTAGCTTGTGTTCTCAGACTTCGGGCCTCACACTCCTGGCCCACAAACCCTCTTTACTGGGAATTCTGGGGCCACAATGAAGCACTCTGCCTGCCTCCCAGGAGAAAAACATTGTCTATGGTGCTGCCCAGCAACCCCAAATGAGGATCAAACTGCTTGGCCCTCGGCAACACCCCAATTGCTTAGGCTACCTTAAACACTGATGCTCTGTCGCAAATAGCCTGAGCCCAGACCTTCCAACAGACACCGACACAGCTGGCTGCACACCCAGCACATTGGACCCGCCACTGCCTTAGGCCACCATCCATTCCCAACCTGGGTTTTCAGTCATCGGAACCTAGACCTTATCTCCAATCCTTGCACAGTGGGGAACCTGATGCACAAGGCAGAACCCTCCTTCCCCATGACAAGAAACCTTGCTGCTGGCAGTGAATCAAACCTTCAGTGTAGGAGAAAATGGCATGGCCCATGAGGCCACGCCCATGCGTGAGGGCCGCCTTGGGCACAAACACACATGGTGACCCTCATCGTGAGTACCTTATTCAAGTAACGCCTCTCAGTGACTGGACCAAGAGCCTGCATATGTGGCTTGCCATGCCCATAGGCACCCAGGACTAACTAGATGGTGTGTATTCCAGTTGAGGGAGGCCACTGCTGTGCTCTAGAGTCCCTCTCCTGGGGGGTCCCCTGTGGCAGAAAACAGTACTCTTCCCTTCCCACAGAATGAACCCAAACACTTTGGATCTTGGACAATCCCCCAAGAGGAAGGCTCTCCTCGCCCCGGAAGCAACCCCTACCCTGAACGGCCACTGTCAACGCAACACCCAGAGACAAAAGCCTGAGCGACTGCCTCGCACTTGCCCTCCTTTGATATCCAGAGGATCTCCCCTCACGGACTGGAGATCAGGCCTGCCATTACCTTGGCCTCTAGCTGAGCCAAGTTTGCTTTTTCAGACATCTGTTCCCACAGCCCGGGCAAACACAGCCTCTAGGCTGGGTCCTCTGGAGCCATACCACAGGACCGTGCCTGCTCTCTCCTGGGAAACTGTGTCCATTCCTTTGGCCACACACCTCCAGAATATGAGAAACTTCAAGGCCCCCGAGGACATCCCACTACTGGGAGCCTCCCTGGAAACAAAGGGGCATTTGGACACAAGCTGAGCAGCTACCTCCACGAAGGCATGCACACAGCTGTCAACAGAGATAGAAGGTTGAGCCGGACAGGCCCTTAGGCCCTAATCTCAACACTTGCTTTGGTGTCCAGGTGTCAATCCTTAGAGGCTTTGGTTCGAAAAACAGGATAAGGGGCTTCCCTGAGGCACTGAACAGGACTCCTCTCGTCTCCATATGGGAAGCTTCCTTGTTGGAGCCGTGTCAAACACCTCAAATTGCAGTATCCTGCAGAGTCCCTGAGCCACCTCCACATTCCAAGGTCTCCCAGGCCACCAAGCCACAGTAGGACTCATTTTCAGGAGAGCCCATTTCAATTCTCCCCTCTGGGTAGCTCACCCAGGAGCCCGCAGATTGAGCCTGCCTTGTCCTGACTACAGAGTGGGAATATGAGGTGGCGTTCCCAGGCATCCATGCTTAGACACCTGCTCTCGAGTCTTTCCGTATGGGGCCTCCGGGAACCATCCAATAGGACTCGACTTTCGTGCAGAAGGAAACCTTGAGGTTTGGAGTAGTTCACAAATCCCATCGTAGGCAAACCTCCTTGGCCTCATGAAGCCCCCACACCCTTCAGGAAGAGGCCATACTGGACAAAAACTCTAGCCTGAGGCACATCTCATAGTTGGCATGACCTCAGTGCAGGAGATCTCGATTCAGCCTCTGCAGAGTGTGCCTGCCGTGCCCTCGGTCCCAAACCTCACGCTAGCTTGTGTTTTCAGACTTCCTTCCTCACACTCCTGGCAAACAAGCCCTCCGGACTAGGAACTCCACAACCACAACCCAGCCCGGTGTCTGCCCAACGGAAGAAAAACGTTTCCCTTTGGGGCTCTCCGGAAAACCCAGATGAGGATCAACCTGCTCGGGCCTCGACGGTACACGAACTGGATAGGCTGCTCTGGGCACTCATGCTCTGTCTGACACAGCCTGAAGCCAGAAGTCTTGACAGACAAGGAGACAGCTGGCCGCACACCCAGCACTTCGGACACGCCATGATCTTATGCCGTCACCTCTTCCTAACCTTGGTTTTCAGATACCTGAACCTAGACATTATAGCAATTCTCCACACAGCTGGGTATCGCAAGCACAAAACAGAACTCCTCCTGCCCCATGGCTGTAAAGCTTGCTCTTGGCATGGAGTCACACCTTCAGGGTGGGAGAAACCTTCATGGCCCCTGATGCCACGCCCAAACTTGAGTGCTGCTTGGGCACAAATTCACACTGACCCTCAGCATGAGCCCCATGTCAAAGAAAGGCCTGTCGGGGCCTGCACCAAGAGCCCGCCTATGGGGCTTGCCAAGCCCCTATGCACCCAATCCTCACCAGTGTTTGAGATTTCCAGTCGCCCCGCGCGTACCTGGGGCTCTGCTCTGGTATCCCTTTCTTGGAGAGACCCATGAGCCAGACAACACGACTCCACCCTTCCTACAAAATGACCCCAAACTCTTGGGACCTGGGACAAATTCCCAGAGATGGATACTCGTCCACAGTACCTGAGGCCACCTCTCCACTCCACGGCTATCCCGGACACAACATCCAGAGACAAAAGCCTGAAGGAACGCTTCCCACTCGCCCTTGTTTCGGAGGCCCCAGAGCTCCCTCTCGGGCTGTACATCCGGCCTGCCATACCCTAGGCGCCACTCATAAGCTGAGATTGTGTTTCCAGACTTCTGTGCTCACAGCATGGACCCACACATCCTCCAGGCTAGGGCCTCTGGAGCTACAGCGAAAGATTTTGCCTGCCCTCCCCAAGGAAAGTGTGCCCAATCCATTGACCACAACCCTAGAGGTTAGGGAATAGCTCCAAGGCCCCTGAGGCCATCAATAGTGTAGGCCACCCTGGACTAAGAGGGGCTCTCTGACACCAGCGGAGCAGCTATCTCCACTTAGACTCTCAGACAGTGTCCCCAAAGACAGAAGGTTGAAAAGGACAGGCCCCCAGGCCCTAATCTGAACCTTAGCTCTGGTTTCCATGTGTCTGTCCTCAGAGGACTGTTTTCGTAGACCAGCACACGGGGCTTTTCTGAGGCACCAAACCAAACCTCTCTCGTCTCCACATGGGAAGCTTTCTTACTGGGGATGTATCAAACCCTTCAGGTAGGAGAGTTCCGCAGGACCACTGAACCACCAGCACATTCCAAGGTCTCCATGGACCCAAACGGACATTATGACGCATCCTCAGGAGAGGCCATTTCAACTCAGCCCCCTGGGTAGCGTGCCCCAGAGGCAGCAGATCAAACATATCTTGTCGCTAATGGCCAATGGGAATGCTAGGCATGCTGTACAGGGATCCATCCTTCGAACCCTGCTCTCCAGTCCTTCCGTAGGGTATGTCCTGGAGCCATGCAACAGGACTCGAATGTCCCGTAGAAGGAAACCTTGTGGTTTGGGGCAACCTCCAAACTCAGCGTGGGAAAACTTCCTTGGCCTCATGAGGTCCCCGCTTCATGAAGGTGCCATCATGGACACATACTCCAGACTCAGCCAACGTCTGATCTTCAGCCTGACTTCAGATGCAGGAGATTTTGATTCAGCCTCTGCAGAGTGGGCCTGCTCTGCCCTTGGGTCCAATCCTCACCCTAGCTTGTGTTCTCAGACTTCGGGCCTCACACTCCTGGCCCACAAACCCTCTTTACTGGGAATTCTGGGGCCACAATGAAGCACTCTGCCTGCCTCCCAGGAGAAAAACATTGTCTATGGTGCTGCCCAGAAACCCCAAATTAGGATCAAACTGCTTGGCCCAAATTGCTTAGGCTACCTTAAACACTGATACTCTGTCGCAAATAGCCTGAGCCCAGACCTTCCAACAGACACCGACACAGCTGGCTGCACACCCAGCACATTGGACCCGCCACTGCCTTAGGCCACCATCCATTCCCAACCTGGGTTTTCAGTCATCGGAACCTAGACCTTATCTCCAATCCTTGCACAGTGGGGAACCTGATGCACAAGGCAGAACCCTCCTTCCCCATGGCAAGAAACCTTACTGCTGGCAGTGAGTCAAACCTTCAGTGTAGGAGAAAACGGCATGGCCCATGAGGCCACGCCCATGCGTGAGGGCCGCCTTGGGCACAAACACACATGGTGACCCTCATCGTGAGTACCTTATTCAAGTAACGCCTCTCAGTGACTGGACCAAGAGCCTGCATATGTGGCTTGCCATGCCCATAGGCACCCAGGACTAACTAGATGGTGTGTATTCCAGTTGAGGGAGGCCACTGCTGTGCTCTAGAGTCCCTCTCCTGGGGGGTCCCCTGTGGCAGAAAACAGTACTCTTCCCTTCCCACAGAATGAACCCAAACACTTTGGATCTTGGACAATCCCCCAAGAGGAAGGCTCTTCCTCGCCCCGGAAGCAACCCCTACCCTGAACGGCCACTGTCAACGCAACACCCAGAGACAAAAGCCTGAGCGACTGCCTCGCACTTGCCCTCCTTTGATATCCAGAGGATCTCCCCTCACGGACTGGAGATCAGGCCTGCCATTACCTTGGCCTCTAGCTGACCCAAGTTTGCTTTTTCAGACATCTGTTCCCACAGCCAGGGCAAACACAGCCTCTAGGCTGGGTCCTCTGGAGCCATACTACAGGACCGTGCCTGCTCTCTCCTGGGAAACTGTGTCCATTCATTTGACCACAAACCTCCAGTATATGAGAAACCTCAAGGCCCTTGAGGACATCCCACTACTGGGAGCATCCCTGTACACACAGGGGCATTTAGACACAAGCTGAGCAGCTACCTCCACGAAGGCATGCACACAGATGTCAACAGAGATAGAAGGTTGAGCCTTACAGGCCCTTAGGCTCTATTCTCAACTCTTGCTTTGGTTTCCAGGTTTCACTCCTCAGAGGCTTTGGTTCGAAAAACAGGATATGGGGCTTTCCTGAGGCACTGAACAGAACTCCTCTCGTCTCTACATGGGAAGCTTCCTTGTTGGAGCCGTGTCAAACACCTCCGGTTGGAGAATCCTGCAGAGTCCCTGAGCCACCTCCACATTCCAAGGTCTCCCAGGCCACCAAGCCACAGTAGGACTCATTTTCAGGAGAGTCCATTTCAAATCTCCCCTCTGGGTAGCTCACCCAGGAGCCCACAGATTGAGCCTGCCTTGTCCTGACTAAAGAGTGAGAATAAGAGGTGGCATTCCCAGGCATCCATGCTTAGACACCTGCTCTCAAGTCTTTCCGTAAGGGGCCTCCTGGAACCATCCAATAGTTCTCGACTGTCGTGCAGAAGGAAACCTTGAGGTGTGGAGTTGTTCACAAATCCCATCGTAGGCAAACCTACCTGTCCTCATGAAGCCCCCACACCCTTCAGGAAGAGGCCATTCTGGACAAAAACTCTAGCCTGAGGCACGTCTCATAGTTGACATGACCTCAGTGCAGGAGATCTCGATTCAGCCTCTGCAGAATGGGCCTGCCATGCCCTCGATCCCTAACCTCACTCTAGCTTGTGTTTTCAGACTTCCTTCCTCACACGCCTGGGAAACAAGCCCTCCTGACTTGGAACTCCAGAACCACAACCCAGCCCAGTGTCTGCCCAACGGAAGAAAAACGTTTCCCTGTGTGGCTCTCCAGAAATCCCAGATGAGGATCAACCTGCTCGGGTTTAGACGGTACCCGAACTTGATAGCCTGCTCTGGGCACTCATGCTCTGTCTGACACAGCCTGAAGCCAGACGTCCAGACAGACAAGGAGACAACTGGCCGCACACCCAGCACTTCGGACACGCCATGGTCTTATGCCGTCACCTCTTCCTACCCTTGGTTTTCAGATATCTGAACCTAGACATTACATCAATTCTCTACACAGCTGGATATCGCAAGCACAAAACAGAACTCCTCCTTCCCCATGGCTGTAAAGCTTGCTCTTGGCATGGAGTCACACCTTCAGGGTGGGAGAAACCTTCATGGCCCCTGATGCCACGCCCAAACTTGAGTGCTGCTTGGGCACAAATTCACACTGTGACTCTCAGCATGAGCCCCATGTCAAAGAAAGGCCTGTCAGGGCCTGGACCAAGAGCCCGCATATGGGGCTTGCCAAGCCCTTATGCGCCCAATCCTCACCAGTGTTTGAGATTTCCAGTTGCCCCGCCCGTACCTGGGGCTCTGCTCTGGAATCCCTTTCTTGGAGAGACCCATGAGCCAGACAACACGACTCCACCCTTCCAACAAAATGGCCCCCAACTCTAAGGAGCCTGGACAAATCCCCAGAGAGGGATAGTCGTCCACATTCCCTGAGGCCACCCCTCCAATCCACGGCTATCCCGGACACAACATCCAGAGACAAAAGCCTGAAGGAACGCCTCCAACTCGCCCTTGTTTCAGAGGCCCAGGAGCTCCCTCTCTGGCTGTACATCCGGCCTGCCATACCCTAGGCGCCACTCATAAGCTGAGTTTGTGTTTTCAGACTTCTGTGCCCACAGCCTGGACCCACACAACCTCCAGGCTAGGGCCTCTGGAGCCACAGCGAAAGATTGTGCCTGCCCTCTCCAAGGAAAGTGTGCCCAATTCATTGACCACAACCCTAGAGGTTAGGGAAAAGTTCCAAGGCCCCTGAGGCTATCAATAGTGTAGGCCACCCTGGACTAAGAGTGGCTCTCTGACACCAGCGGAACAACTATCTCCACTTAGACTCTCAGACAGTGTCCCCAGAGACAGAAGGTTGAAATGGACAGGCACCCAGGCCCTAATCTGAACCTTAGCTTTGCTTTGCATGTGTCCATCCTCCGAGGACTGTTTTTGTAGACCAGCACCGGGTGCTTTTCTGAGACACCAAACCAAATCTCTCTCGTCTCCACATGGGGAGCTTTCTTACTGGGGATATATCAAACCCTTCAGGTAGGAGAGTTACACAGGGCCACTGATCAACCAGCATATTCCAAGGTATCCATGGACCCAAACGCACATTATGACGCATCCTCGGGAGAGGCCATTTCAACTCAGCCCCTGAGTAGCGTGCCCCAAAGGCAGCAGATCAAACATATCTTGTCTCTAATGGCCAATGGAAATGCGAGGCATGCTGTATAGGGATCCATCCTTTGAACCCTGCTCTCCAGTCCTTCCGTATGGTGTGTCCTGGAGCCATGCAACAGGACTCGAATGTCCCGCAGAAGGAAACCTTGTGGTTTGGGGCAACCTCCAAACTCAGCGTGGGAACACTTCCTTGGCCTCTTGAGTCCCCTGCTTGATTAAGGTGCCATCATGGACACATACTCCAGCCTCAGCCAACGTCTGATCCTCAGCCTGACTTCAGATGCAGTAGATTTTGATTCAGCCTCTGCAGAGTGGGCCTACTCTGCCCTTGGCTCCAATCCTCACCGTAGCTTGTGTTTTCAGACTTCCGTCCTCACACTCCTGGCCCAAAAACCCTTTCTACTGGGAATTCTGGGGCCACAATGAAGCACTCTGTCTGCCTCCTAGGAGAAAAACATTGTCTCTGGTGCTGCCCAGAGACCCCAAATGAGGAACAATCTGCTTGGCCCTCGGCAACACCCCAATTGCATAGGCTACCTTAAACAACGGTGCTCTGTCGCAAATAGCCTGAGCCCAGACCTTCCAACAGACATCGACACAGCTGGCTGCACACCCAGCACATTGGACCCGCCACTGCCTTAGGCCACCATGCATTCCCAACCTGGGTTTTCAGTCATCGGAACCTAGACCTTATCTCCAATCCCTGCACAGGGGGGAACCTGATGCACAAGTCAGAACCTCTCCTTCCCAACGGCAAGAAACCTAGCTTTCGGCAGTGAGTCAAACCTTCAGTGTAGGAGAAAATTTTTGGCCCATGAGGCCACGCCCATGCGTGAGGGCCGCCTTGGGCACAAACACACATTGTGACCCTCAGCGTGAGTACCTTATTCAAGTAACGCCTCTCAGTGACTGGACCAAGAGCCCGCATATGTGGCTTGCCATGCCCATAGGCACCCAGGACTAACTAGATGGTGTTTATTCTAGTTGAGGGAAGCCACTGCTGTGCTCTAGAGTCCCTCTCCTGGGGGGTCCCCTGTGGCAGAAAACAGTACTCTTCCCTTCCCACAGAATGAACTCAAACACTCGGGAGCTTGGACTATCCCACGAGAGGAAGGCTCTTCCTCGGCCTCTGAAGCAACCCCTACCCTGAACAGCCACTGTGAACGCAACACGCAGAGACAAAAACCTGAGTGACTGCCTCCTACTTACCCTCCTTTGATATCCAGAGGATCTCCCCTCACGGACTGGTGATTGGCCTGCCATTACCTTGGCCCGTAGCAGAGCCAAGTTTGCTTTTTCAGACATCTGTCCCCACAGCCCTCTTAAATACAGCCTCTAGGCTGGGTCCTCTGGAGCCATACCACAGGACCGTGCCTGCTCTCTCCTGGGAAACTGTGTCCATTCCTTTGACCACACACCTCCAGAATATGAGAAACCTCATGGCCCCCGAAGACATCCCACTACTGGGAGCCTCCCTGGACACACGGGGGCATTCGGACACAAGCTGAGTAGCTTCTCCACCAAGGCATGCACACAGATGTCAACTTAGATAGATGGTTGTGCCGTACAGGCCCTTAGGCCCTAATCTCAACTCTTGCTTTGGTTTCCATGTGTCACTCCTCAGAGGCTTTGGTTCGATGAACAGGATATGGGGCTTTCCTGAGGCACTGAACAGAACTCCTCTCGTCTCCACATGGGAAGCTTCCTTGTTAGAGCCGTGTCAAACACCTCAGGTTGCAGAATCCTGCAGAGTCCCTGTGCCACCTCCACATTCCAAGGTCTCCCAAGCCACCAACCCAAAGTAGGACTCATCTTCAGGAGAGTCCATTTCAACTCTCCTCTCTGGGTAGCACACCAAGGAGGCCACAGATTGAGCCTGCCTTGTCCTGACTAAAGAGTGGGAATAAGAGGTGGCATTCCCAGGCATCCATGCTTAGACACCTGCTCTCGAGTCTTTCCGTATGGGGCCTCCTTGAACCATCCAATAGGACTCGACTGTCATGCAGAAGGAAACCTTGAGGTTTGGAGTAGTTCACAAATCCCATCGTAGGCAAACCTCCCGGGCCTCATGAAGCCCCGACACCCTTGAGGAGGAAGCCAGGCTGGACAAAAATTCTAGCCTGAGTTGGTACAAAATCCAGAGACAAAAGCCGGAGCATGCGCCTCAGTATCGCTCTTTCTTCATATCCCGAAGAGTTCTTCTCATTGTTTGTAGATTGGGCCTGCCATTTATTCGCCCCCAATCCTAAGCTGTGTTTGTGTTTTTAGATCTGTCCTCAAAGTCCTGGGCAACACCCTCTAAGCTGGGGCCCCTGGAGCCACTCATTAGGACTGTGCCTATCCAATCCATGGGAATTCTGCCCATTCCTTTGTCCAAAATTGTACAAATTAGGAGTACTCTCCAAAGTCCCCGAGGCCATCCCAATAGTGTAGGTCTCTGTGGACAAACAAGGGTGGTCTGACACCAGCTGAGCATCTACCTCCACTCATACCATAGATGGATGTCCCCAGAGAAGAAGATTGAACCAGACAGGACCCTAGGCTATAATCAGGTCCATTGCTTTGATTTACAGGCATGTCTCCTCAAAAGCCTGGATTCCAATACCAGAATAGGGGGCTTCCTGTGGCACCCATCAGAACAAATCTCGTCTCCACAGGAAACTTGTGCATGGGAGCTATGTCAAAAGCTTAGGAGAATACTTCAGGGTCCCGGTGACACCGCCCCATTCCAAGGCCCTCATGGACAGAAACACACATTAGGCCCCATCCTCAGGAAAGTCCATTTCAACACGGGCACCCCAGTTACTCATGCAGAGCCATTCGATCTCAACTCTCTTGTTGCTAGGCGACAATTGGAATGCGAGGCGGGCTTCCCTGGCATCCTTCCTCCAATGGTGCTCTGGAGTCATTCCATATGGGATGTCCTGGAGCTGCCCAACAGTTCTCAATTGTCCCGCAGAAGGAATCCTTGAAGGGGGCATCCCACAACTCCCAACGTGGTAAAAACTCCATGGCATTGAGATTCCGCTCCGTTCATGAACGGGCAGTCATGCACAGAAACTCCAACCTGAGCCAACGTCTGATCCTCGCCGTGAGTTCAGATGCTTGAGATATTGGTTCAGATCTGCAGGGGGTACCTGCCGTGCCCTCGGCCTGAAGCCCAAGTCTAGCTTGTGTTCTCAGACTTCTGGCCTCACACTCCTGGCCCAGAAGCCCTCAAGTTTGGCAATTCTGGACACACAATGCAGCACTCTGCCTGCCCTCTAGAAAAAATATCTTCCCTAATGAGCTGCCCGGGCAGCTCAAATGAGGATAAACCTACATGGCACTCGACTGTACCCAAATCATATAGTCTAACCTGGGCACTAATGCACTGTCTGACACAACCTGAGCCAGAAACTCCTGACCAACACCCAGGCAGCTGACCGCACACTGAGCATATCAGACCCGCCATGGCCTTAGGTCGTCATCTCTTCCCAACTGCGGTTATTCAGGGTTCAAAACCTAGTCCTTATCTCCAACCACTGCCCAGGGTTGAAAGTGAGGCAGAAATCAGAACACCTTCCCCATTGCAAGAGACCTTGTGATTGGCATGTTGACCAAACTCCAGTGTACTTGAAACCACTGTGGCCCATGAGGCCCGCGCCCATGCTAGCGGGCCACATTGGACACAAACACACATTGTGACCCTCAGCCTGAGCCCAGTCCTCAAGTAAGGCCTCTAAGTAGCTGGATGAAGAGACAGCATATTGGGCCTGCCTGCCCCTAGGCCCCAATATTTAACCATATTTTGCGTTGTCCCTTCACTCTTCCCTAGGGCTCTGCTTTGGAATTCCTCTTTTGTTCGGACACCTGAGGTAATAAACCTGAAAGGAGACCTCCCATCCCAGAGATTGACGAAAAACAATTCGGAACGGTCCAAATCCACAGAGAGGAAGAATCATACATTTCCCATGAGACCTCCCCACATTCCACGGCCATCGTTGATACTAAATCCAGAGAGAAAAGCCTGAGAAAGTGCCTCAGACTCACTCTTTCTTCATATCCTGAAGAGTTCTTCTCATGGTTTGTAGATTGGGCCTGCCAAACCTACATCCCCAAACCTGAGCTGAGTTTGTGTTTTCAGACTTCTGTCCTCAAAGTCCTGGGCCACACACCCTCCAGGCTGGGGCCCCTGGAGCCACACATTAGGACTGTGCTTACGCATTCCATGGGAATTCTGCCAATTCCATTGTCCAAAATCGTACAAATTAGGAGAACACTCCAAAGTCCCCGAGGCCATCCCAATAGTGTAGGTCTCCGGGGATAAACAAGGGCGGTCTTACACAAGGTGAGCATCTACCTGCACTCATTCCATAGATGGATATCCCCAGAGAAGAAGATTAAACCATACAGAATCCTAGGCCATAATCGGATCCATTGCTTTGGTTTACAGGCGTGTCTCCTCAAAATCCTGTATTCCAATACCAGCATAAGGGGTTTCCTGAGGCACCCATCAGAACAAATCTCATCTCCACAAGGAAAATTGTGCATGGGAGCTATGTCAAAAGCTTAGGAGAATACTTCAGGGTCCCGGTGACACCACTCCATTCCAAGGCCCTCATGGACACAAACACACATTAGGCCCCATCCTCAGGAAAGTCCATTTCAACTCAGCCACCCCGGTTGCTCCCGAAGAGCCATATGATCTCAACTGTATTGTTGCTAGGAGACAATTGGAATGCGAGGCGGGCTTCCCTGGCATCCTTCCTCCAATGGTGCTCTGGAGTCATTCCATATGGGATGTCCTGGAGCTGCCCATCAGGTCTCAATTGTCCCGCAGAAGGAATCCTTGAAGGGGGCATCCCACAACTCCCAACGTGGTAAAACCTCTGTAACCTTGAGATTCCGCTCCGTTCATGAAGGGGTAGTCATGCAAAGAAACTCCAACCTGAGCCAACGTCTGATCCTCGCCGTGAGTTCAGATGCTTGAGATATTGGTTCAGATCTGCAGGGGGTACCTGCCGTGCCCTCGGCCTGAAGCCCAAGTCTAGCTTGTGTTCTCAGACTTCTGTCCTCACACTCCTGGCCCAGAAGCCCTCAAGTTTGGCAATTCTGGACCCACAATGCAGCACTCTTCCTGCCCTCTAGAAAAAATATCTTGCCTAATGAGCTGCCCAGGCACCTCAAATGAGGATAAACCTACACGGCACTCGACTGTACCCAAATCATATAGTCTAACCTGGGCACTAATGCACTGTCTGACACAATCTGAGCCAGAACCTCCTGACCAACCCCCAGGCAGCAGACCGCACACTGAGCATACCAGACCCGCCATGGCCTTAGGTCCTCATCTCTTCCCAACTGCGGTTTTTCAGGGTTCAGAACCTAGTCCTTATCTCCAACCACTGCCCAGGTTTGAAAGTGAGGCATAAATCAGAACACCTTCCCCATGGCAAGAGTCCTTGTGATTGGCATGTTGTGCAAAGTCCAGTGCAGTTAAACCAGTGTGGCCCATGAGGCCCAGCCCATGCTCACGGGCCACATTGGTCACAAACACACATTGTGACCCTCAGCTTGAGCCCAGTCCTCAAGTAAGGCCTCTGAGTGGCTGGAGGAAGAGACAGCATATTGGGCCTGCCTGCCCCTAGGCCCCAATTTTAACCATATTTTGCGTTGTCCCTTCACTCTTCCCTATGGCTCTTCTTTGGAATTCCTCTTTTGTTTGGACACCTGATGTAATAAACCTGAAAGGAGACCTCCCATCCCAGAAATTGACGAAAAACAATTCGGAACGGACCAAATCCACAGAGAGGAAGATTCGTACATTTCCCATGAGACCTCCCCACATTCCACGGCCATCGTTGATAAAAAATCCAGAGACAAAAGCCTGAGCAAGTGCCTCAGACTCGCTCTTTCTTCATATACTGAAGAGTTCTTCTCATGGTTTGTAGATTGGGCCTGCCAAACCTACATCCCCAAACCTGAGCTGAGCTTGTGTTTTCAGACTTCTGACCTCAAAGTCCTGGGCCACACACCCTCCAGGCTGGGGCCCCGGGAGCCACTATTAGGACTGTGCCTACCCAATCCATGGGAATTCTGCCCATTCCCTTGTCCAAAATCGTACAAATTAGGAGAACACTCCAACGTTCCCGAGGCCATCCCAATAGTGTAGGTCTCCGGGGACAAACAAGGGCGGTCTTACACAAGGTGAGCATCAACCTTCACTCATTCCATAGATGGATATCCCCAGAGAAGAAGATTGAACCAGAAAGGATCCTAGGCCATAATCGGATCCATTGCTTTGGTTTACAGGCATGTCTCCTCAAAAGCCTGGATTCCAAAACCAGCATAAGGGGTTTCCTGAGGCACCCATCAGAACAAATCTCATCTCCACAAGGAAAATTATGCATAGGAGCTATGTCAAAGCTTAGGAGAATACTTCAGGGTCCCGGTGCCACCACTCCATTCCAAGGCCCTCATGGACACAAACACACATTAGGCCCCATACACAGGAAAGTCCATTTCAACTCAGCCACCCTGGTTTCTCCCGCAGAGCCATCCGATCTCAACCGTATTGTTGCTAGGAGACAAGTGGAATGCGATGCGGGCTTCCCTGGCATCCATCATCCAATGGTTCTCTGGAGTCATTTCATATGGCATGTCCTGGAGCTGCCCATCAGATCTCAATTGTTCAGCAGAAGGAATCCTTTAAGGGGGCATCCCACTACTCCCAACGTGGGAAAACCACCATGGCCTTGAGATTCCGCTCCGTTCATGAACGGGCAGTCATGCACAGAAACTCCAACCTGAGCCAACGTCTGATCCTCGCCGTGACTTCAGATGATTGAGATATTGGTTCAGATATGCAGGGGGTACCTGCCGTGCCCTCGGCCTGAAGCCCAAGTCTAGTTTGTGTTCTCAGACTTCTGTCCTCACACTCCTGGCCCAGAAGCCCTCAAGTTTGGCAATTCCGGACCCACAATGCAGCACTCTGCCTGCCCTCTAGAAAAAATATCTTGCCTAATGAGCTGCCCAGGCACCTCAAATGAGGATAAACCTACACGGCACTCGACTGTACCCAAATCATATAGTCTAACCTGGGAAAAATGCACTGTCTGACACAACCTGAGGCAGAACCTCCTGACCAACACCCAGGCAGCTGACCGCACACTGAGCATATCAGACCCGCCATGGCCTTAGGTCGTCATCTCTTCCCAACTGCGGTTATTCAGGCTTCAGAACCTAGTCCTTATCTCCAACCACTGCCCAGGGTTGAAAGTGATGCTGAAATCAGAACACCTTCCCCATGGCAAGAGTCCTTGTGATTGGCATGTTGTCCAAAGTCCAGTGCAGTTGAAACCAATGTGTCCCATGAGGCCTCGCCCATGCTCATGGGCCACATTGGTCACAAACACACATTGTGACCCTCAGCCTGAGCCCACTCCTCAAGTAAGGCCTCTCAGTGGCTGGATGAAGAGACAGCATATTGGGCCTGCCATGCCCCTAGGCCCCAATTTTTAACCATATTTTGCGTTATCCCTTAACTCTTGCCTAGGGATCTGCTTTGGAATTCATCTTTTGTTCGGACACATGAGGTAATAAACCTGAAAGGAGACCTCCCATTTCACCGATTGACGAAAAACAATTTGGACCGGGCCAAATCCACTCAGAGGAAGATTCGTCCATTTCCCATGCGGCCTCCCCACATTCCACGGCCATCATTGATACAAAGTCGAGAGACAAAAGCCTGAGCAAGTGCCTCAGACTCACTCTTTCTTCATATCTTGAAGAGTTCTTCTCATGGCTGGTAGATTGGGCCTGGCAAACTTACATCCCCAAACCTGAGCTGAGTTTGTGTTTTCAGACTTCTGTCCCCAAAGTCCTGGGCCACACACCCTCCAGGCTGGGGCCCCTGGAGCCACACATTAGGACTGTGCTTACGCATTCCATGGGAATTCTGCCCATTCCATTGTCCAAAATCGTACAAATTAGGAGAACACTCCAATGTCCCCGAGGCCATCCCAATAGTGTATGTCTCCGGGGATAAACAAGGGAGGTCTTACACAAGGTGAGCATCTACCTGCACTCATTCCATAGACAGATATCCCCAGAGAAGAAGATTAAACCATACAGAATCCTAGGCCATAATCGGATCCATTGCTTTGGTTTACAGGCGTGTCACCTCAAAATCCTGTATTCCAATACCAGCATAAGGGGTTTCCTGAGGCACCCATCAGAACAAATCTCATCTCCACAAGGAAAATTGTGCATGGGAGCTATGTCAAAAGCTTAGGAGAATACTTCAGAGTCCCGGTGCCACCGCCCCATTCCAAGGCCCTCATGGACACAAACACACATTAGGCCCCATCCTCAGGAAAGTCCATTTCAACACAGCCACCGTGGTTACTCCAGCAGAGCCATTCGATCTCAACTCTCTTGTTGATAAGCGACAATTGGAATGCGAGGCGGGCTTCCCTGGCATCCATCTTCCAATGATGCTCTGGAGTCATTCCATATGGGATGTCCTGGAGCTGCCCATCAGGTCTCAATTGTCCCGCAGAAGAAATCCTTGAAGGGGGCATCCCACAACTCCCAATGTGGTAAAACCTCTGTAGCCTTGAGATTCCGCTCCGTTCATGAAGGGGCAGTCATGCACAGAAATTCAAACCTGAGCCAACGTCTGATCCTCACCGTGACGTCAGATGCATGAGATATTGGTTCAGATCTGCAGGGGGTACCTGCCGTGCTCTCTGCCTGAAGCCCAAGTCTAGCTTGTTTTCTCAGACTTCTGTCCTCACGCTCCTGGCCCAGAAGCCCTCAAGTTTGGCAATTCCGGACCCACAATGCAGCACTCAGCCTGCTCTGTAGAAAAAATATCTTGCCTAATGAGCTGCCCAAGCACCTCAAATGAGGATAAACCTAAACGGCACTCGACTGTACCCGAATTATATAGTCTAACCTGGGTACTAATGCACTCTCTGACACATCCTGAGCCCGAACCTCCTGACCAACACGCAGGAACTGACCATACAGTGAGCACATCAGACCCGCCATGTCCTTAGGTCATCATCTCTTCCTAACTGAGGTTATCAGGCTTCAGAACCTAGACCTTATCTCCAAACACTGCCCAGGGTTGGAAATGATTCAGAAATCAGAACTCCTTACCCAAAGCAAGAGACCTTGTGATTGGCATGTTGTCCAAAGTTCACTGTAGTTGAAACCAGTGTGGCCCATGAGGCCCGCCCATGCTCGCGGGCCACATTGGTCACAAACACACATTGTGACCCTCAGCCTGAGACCAGACATCAAGTAAGGCCTCTCAGTGGCTGGATGAAGAGACATCATATTGGTTCTGTCATGACCCTAGGCCCCAATTTTTAAACATAGTTTGCGTTGTCCTTTCACTCTTCCCCAGGACTGTGCTTTGGAATTTCTCTGTGGTTGAGACACCTGAGGTAACAAACCTGAAAGGAGACCTCCCATCCCAGAAATTGACGAAAAACAATTCGGAACGGACCAAATCCACACAGAGGAAGATTCGTACATTTCCCATGAGACCTCCCCACATTCCACGGCCATCGTTGATAAAAAATCCAGAGACAAAAGCCTGAGCAAGTGCCTCAGACTCGCTCTTTCTTCATATACTGAAGAGTTCTTCTCATGGCTTGTAGATTGGGCCTGCCAAACCTACATCCCCAAACCTGAGATGAGCTTGTGTTTTCAGACTTCTGTCCTCAAAGTCCTGGGCCACACACCCTCCAGGCTGGGGCCCCGGGAGCCACTATTAGGACTGTGCCTACCCAATCCATGGGAATTCTGCCCATTCCCTTGTCCAAAATCGTACAAATTAGGAGAACACTACAACGTTCCCGAGGCCATTCCAATAGTGTAGGTCTCCGGGGACAAACAAGGGCGGTCTTACACAAGGTGAGCATCAACCTCCACTCATTCCATAGATGGATATCCCCAGAGAAGAAGATTGAACCAGAAAGGATCCTAGGCCATAATCGGATCCATTGCTTTGGTTTACAGGCGTGTCTCCTCAAAAGCCTGGATTCCAAAACCAGCATAAGGGGTTTCCTGAGGCACCCATCAGAACAAATCTCATCTCCACAAGGAAAATTATGCATGGGAGCTATGTCAAAGCTTAGGAGAATACTTCAGGGTCCCGGTGCCACCACTCCATTCCAAGGCCCTCATGGACACAAACACACATTAGGCCCCATACACAGGAAAGTCCATTTCAACTCAGCCACCCTGGTTGCTCCCGCAGAGCCATCCGATCTCAACTGTATTGTTGCTAGGAGACAAGTGGAATGCGAGGCGGGCTTCCCTGGCATCCATCCTCCAATGGTTCTCTGGAGTCATTTCATATGGCATGTCCTGGAGCTGCCCATCAGATCTCAATTGTCCAGCAGAAGGAATCCTTTAAGGGGGCATCCCACAACTCCCAACGTGGCAAAACCACCATGGCCTTGAGATTCCGCTCCGTTCATGAACGGGCAGTCATGCACAGAAACTCCAACCTGAGCCAACGTCTGATCCTCGCCGTGACTTCAGATGATTGAGATATTGGTTCAGATATGCAGGGGGTACCTGCCGTGCCCTCGGCCTGAAGCCCAGGTCTAGTTTGTGTTCTCAGACTTCTGTCCTCACACTCCTGGCCCAGAAGCCCTCAAGTTTGGCAATTCCGGACCCACAATGCAGCACTCTGCCTGCCCTCTAGAAAAAATATCTTGCCTAATGAGCTGCCCAGGCACCTCAAATGAGGATAAACCTACACGGCACTCGACTGTACCCAAATCATATAGTCTAACCTGGGAAAAATGCACTGTCTGACACAACCTGAGGCAGAACCTCCTGACCAACACCCAGGCAGCTGACCGCACACTGAGCATATCAGACCCGCCATGGCCTTAGGTCGTCATCTCTTCCCAACTGCGGTTATTCAGGCTTCAGAACCTAGTCCTTATCTCCAACCACTGCCCAGGGTTGAAAGTGATGCTGAAATCAGAACACCTTCCCCATGGCAAGAGTCCTTGTGTTTGGCATGTTGTCCAAAGTCCAGTGCAGTTGAAACCAATGTGTCCCATGAGGCCTCGCCCATGCTCACGGGCCACATTGGTCACAAACACACATTGTGACCCTCAGCCTGAGCCCACTCCTCAAGTAAGGCCTCTCAGTGGCTGGATGAAGAGACAGCATATTGGGCCTGCCATGCCCCTAGGCCCCAATTTTTAACCATATTTTGCGTTATCCCTTAACACTTGCCTAGGGATCTGCTTTGGAATTCATCTTTTGTTCGGACACATGAGGTAATAAACCTGAAAGGAGACCTCCCATTTCACCGATTGACGAAAAACAATTTGGACCGGGCCAAATCCACACAGAGGAAGATTCGTCCATTTCCCATGCGGCCTCCCCACATTCCACGGCCATCATTGATACAAAGTCGAGAGACAAAAGCCTTAGCAAGTGCCTCAGACTCACTCTTTCTTCATATCTTGAAGAGTTCTTCTCATGGCTGGTAGATTGGGCCTGGCAAACTTACATCCCCAAACCTGAGCTGAGTTTGTGTTTTCAGACATCTGTCCTCAAAGTCCTGGGCCACACACCCTCCAGGCTGGGGCCCCGGGAGCCACACATTAGGACTGTGCCTACCCAATACATGGTAATTCTGCCCCTTCCATTGTCCAAAATCGTACAAATTAGGAGAACTCTTCAAAGTCCCCGAGGCCATCCCAATAGTGTAGGTCTCCGGGGACAAACAAGGGCGGTCTTACACAAGGTGAGCATCAACCTCCACTCATTCCATAGATGGATATCCCCAGAGAAGAAGATTGAAGCAGACAGGATCCTAGGCCATAATCGGATCCATTGCTTTGGTTTACAGGCATGTCTCCCCAAATATCGGGATTCCAATACCAGCATAGGTGGTTTCCTGAGGCACCCAACAGAACAAATCTCGTCTCCACAAGGAAACTTGTGCATGGGAGCTATGTAAAAAGTTTATGAGAATACTTCAGGGTCCAGATGCCACCGAACCATTCCAAAGCCCTCATGGACATAAACACACACTAGGCCACATCCTCAGGAAAGTACATTTCAACTCAGCCACCCCGGTTGCTCCCGCCGAGCTATCACATCTCAACTGTCTTGTTCCAAGGAGACAATTGGAATTCAAGGCGGGCTTCCCTGGCATCCATCCTCCAATGGTTCTCTGGAGTCATTCCTTATGGGATGTCCTGGAGCTGCCCAACAGGTCTCATTGTCCTCAGAAGGAATCCATGAAGGGGGCATCCCACAACTCCCAACGTGGGAAAACCTCCATGGCCTTGAGTTTCCGCTCCGTTTTGAACGGCAGTCATGCACATAAACTCCAACCTGAGCCAACATCTGATCCTCGCCGTGACGTCAGATGCATGAGATATTGGTTCAGATCTGCAGGGGGTACCTGCTGTGCCCTCGGCCTGGAGCCCAAGTCTGGCTTGTTTTCTCAGACTTCTGTCCTCACACTCCTGGCCCAGAAGCCATCAAGTTTGGCAATTCTGGACCCAAAATGCAGCACTCTGCCTGCCCTCTAGAAAAAATATCTTGCCTAATGAGCTGCCCAGGCACCTCAAATGAGGATAAACCTATACAGCACTCGACTGTACCCAAATTATATAGTCTAACCTGGGCACTCTTGCACTCCGTGACACAACTTGAGCCAGAACCTCCTGACCAACACTCAGGCAGCTGACCGCACACTGAGCCCATCAGGCCCGCCATGGGCTTAGGTCGTCATCTCTTCCCAACTGCGGTTTTCAGGCTTCCGAACCTAGACCTTATTTCCAACATCTGCCCAGGTTTGAAAATAATGCAGAAATCAGAACTCCTTCCCCATGAAAATCGACCTTGTGATTGGCATGTTGTCCAAATTTCAGTGCAGTTGAAACCATTGTGGCCCATGCTCGCAGTCCACATTGGTCCCAAACACACATTGTGACCCTCAGCCTGAGACCAGTCCTCAAGTTAGGCTTCTCAGTAGCTGGATGGAGAGACAGCATATTGGCCCTGCCATGCCCCAAGGCCCCAATTTTTAACCATAGTTTGGGTTGTCCCTCCACTCTTCCCCAGGGCTCTAATTTGGAATTCCTCTTTGATTGGGACTCCTGAGGTAACAAACCTGAAAGGAGACCTCCCATCCCACAGCTTGACGAAAAACAACTGGGACCGGGCCAAATCCTCAGAGAGGAGAATCGTCCATGGCCCATGAGGCCTCCTCACATTCCACGGCCATCATTGATACAAAATCCAGAGACAAAAGCCTGAGCAAGCGCTTCAGACTCGCTCTTTCTTCATTTCCTGAAGAGTTCTTCTCATGGTTTGTAGATTGGGCCTGCCATACCTACGTACCCAAAACCTAACCTGAGTTTGTGTTTTCAGACTTCTGTCCTCAAAGACCTGGGCCACACACACTCCAGGCTGGAGCCCCTGGAGAAACACATTAGGACTGTGACTACACAATCCATGGAATTTCTGCTCATTCCATTTTCCAAAATCTTACAAATTAGGAGAACCCTCCAAAGTCCCCGAGGCCATCCCAATAGTATAGGTCTCCGGGGACAAATAATGGCCGTCTGACATCAGCTGTGCATCTATTTCCACTCTATGATATGCTGAGCATCTACCTCCACTCATACCATAGATGGATGTCCCAAGAGAAGAAGATGGAACCGTACAGGACCCTAGGCCATAATCTGATCCATTGCTTTGGTTTACAGGAATGTCTCCTCAATATCCTGGATTCCAATACGAGCATAGGGGTTTTCCCGAGGCACCCATCAGAACAAATCTCGTCTCCACAGGGAAACGTGTGCATGGGACCTATGTTAAAAGCTTAGGAGAATACTTCAGGGTCCCGGGGCCACCGCCCCATTCCAAGGCCCTCATGGACACAAAAACACATTAGGCCCCATGCTCAGGAAAGTCCATTTCAACTCAGCCACCCCGGTTGCTCCCGCAGAGCCATCAGATCTAAACTTTCTTGTTGCTAGGAGACAATTGGAATGGGAAGCGGGCTTCCCTGGCATCCATCCTCGAAGGGTGCTCTGGATTCATTCCATATGGGATGTCCTGGAGTTGTCCAACACGTCTCAATTTTCCCGCAGAATGAATCCTTGAAGGGGGCATCCCACAACTCCCAATGTGGGAAAACCTGAAGGGCCTCGAGATTCCACTCCCTTCATGAGCGGCCGTCATGCACGGAAACTCCCACCGGAGCCAACGTCTGATCCTCGCCCTGACTTCAGATGCATGAGATATTGGTTCAGATCTGCAGGGAGTACCTGCCGTACCCTCGCCCTGAAACCCATGTCTAGCTTGTCTTTTCAGACTTCCGTCCTCACACTCCTGGCCCTGAAGCCCTCAAGTTTGGCAATTCCAGACCCACAATGCAGCACTCTGCCTGCCCTCTAGAAAAAATTTATTGCCGAATGAGCTCCCCAGGTACCTTAAATGAGGATAAACCTACACAGCACTCGATTACCCAAATTATATAGTCTAACCCGGGCACTAATGCACTGTCAGACACAACCTGAGACCAGACCCCTGAACAATATCCAGAAAGCTGACCGCACACTGAGCACATCAGACCCGCCATGGCCTTAGGTCATCAACTCTTCCCTACCTCAGTTTTCAGGCTTCAGAACCGAGACCTTATCTCCAATCACTGCCCAGGGGTGAGTGTGGTGCAGAAATCAGAACTCCTCCTTACCCATGGCAAAAACCCTTGTGGTTGGCACGGTGTCCAACATTCAGTGTAGGAGAAACCAGCATTCACCCTGAGGCCCCGCCCATTCTTGTGAGCGACGAGGACATAAACACGCATTGTGACCCTCAGCATGACTCCTGTCCTCTAGTAAGTCCTCTCAGTGTCTGGACCATTAGATGTCATAATGGGCTTGACATGTACCTAGGCCCCAACTTTTAACCAGATTTCTGCTTTTCCAGTCGCCCCTCCCCACGGATCTACTCTGGAATCCCTCATTTGGTGGGACACCTGAGGTTAAAAAAGAGTACAACAACAACAACAAAAAAACGGACTTCTTCCATCCCACAGAATGACCCAAAACTCTTTGGATGGGACCAAACCACAAGAGAGTAAGACTCGTCCATTTCCCATGGAGTCACCCAAAAATTTCAGACCATGTGTGACACGATATCCAGAGACAAAAACTTGAGCATGAGCCTCACACTAGCCCTTTTTTCAAATCCCGAAGAGTTCTCCTCATGGTCTGTAGATCAGTCCTGCCATACCTATAACCCGAACCATAAGCCGGGTTTGTGTTTTTAGACAACTGTCCAAACAGCCCTGGCCTACACAACATACAGGCTCAGGCCTCTGGAGCCAAACCTGAGGAGTGTACTTGCCCTCTCCAATGGAATTGTGTGTGCCCATTTCAATGGCCACAACCCTTCTAATAGGATAAACCTCCAAAGTCCCTGATCCATCTCAATAATGGTGGCTTCCCAGGAAAAACAGGGGCAATCTGAACCCATCTGAGCACCTACCTGCACTCAGACCCATACAGATGTCCCAGAGGTAAAAAGGAAAGAACAGGCCCCTAGGCACTAATCAGATTCATTGCTTTGTTTTCCAGGCATCTCTCCTCAGAGACCTGGATTTCAAAACCAGCATATGGCTGTTTCTTTCTTGACTCACCCATCAGAAAACATCTCATCTACACATGGGAAAGTTGCACTTTGGAGCTGTGTCAAATTTCTGTTTAGGAGAACCCTTCAGGGCCCGAGTGCCACCGCTTCATTCCAAGGTCTCCATACACACAAAAGCACATTAGGACCCATCCACAGGAGAGTCCATTTCAACTCAGCCTCCTCGGTTGCTCCCCCAGATCCAGCAGATCTAACCTGTCTTGTTGCTAGGAGACAATTGGAATGCGAGGTGGGCTACCCAGCCATCCATCCTTAGAACCCTGCTCAGAATCATTGGCCTGGAACCAAACAACAGGTCTCAATTGTCCTGGAGAAGACTCTCTGCAGTTTGGAGCTTCTCACAACTCTTATTGTGGGCAAACCCCCAAGGCCTCGCGATGCCCCCCCTTCATGAAGGGGCCATCAGGGACAGAAACTCCAACCTGAGCAATCATCTGATCCTCACCCTGACGTCAGATGCACGCGATCTCGATTCAGGTCTGTAGACTGTGCCTGCCATGGCCTCACTCAGAAACCTATGCCTAGCTTGTGTTCTCAGACTTCTGTCATCAGACTACTGGCCCACAAGCCCTCCCGTTTGGCAATCCTAAACTACAATGCAGCACTCTGCCTGCCCTCCAGAAAAAAAACATTGTCCTCTGGGTCTACCCAGTAATCCCAAATGAGGATCAACCTGCACCTACCTTGGCTGTACCCCAAATACATAGGCTGACAATGGCACTAATGCCCTTTCTGACACAGCCTGAGCCTGGACCTCCTGGACCAACCCAGACAGCTGGCCGCTCACTGAGCCCATCGAGCCGCCATGGCCAAGGTCGTCATTTTTTCCCAACCTAGGTTTTCCGGCCTCAGAACCTAGACCTTATCTCCAACCACTGCCCTGGGTTGAACGTGATGCAGAAATCAGAACTCCTTCCCCATGGCAAGAAACCTTGTGGTTGGCATGTTGTCCAACATTCACTATAGTTGAAACCAGTGTGGCCCATGAGGCCCTGCCCATACTCGCGGGCCACCTGGGTCATAAACACACATTGTCACCCTCAGCCTGAGCCCAATCCTCAAGTAACGCCTCTCAGTGGCTGGATGATGAGATAGCATATTGGGCTTGCCATGCCCCTAGGCCCCAATTTTTTACCATAGTTCGGGTTGTCCCTTCAGTCTTCCCCACGGCTTTGGTTTGGAATTCCTCTTTTCGTGGGACACCTGAGGTAACAAAACTGAAAGGAGTCCTCACATCCCACAGATTGACGAAAAACGATTGGGAATCGGGCCAAATCCTCAGAGAGGAAGATTCGTCCATGGCCCATGAGGCCTCCCCGACATTCCACGGCTATCGCTGATACAAAATCCAGAGACAAAAGCCTGAGCAAGCGCCTCAGGCTCGCACTTCCTTCATATCTTGAAGAGTTTTTCTCATGGTTTGTAGATCGGGCCTGCCATACCTACATCCCCAAACCTAAGCTGAGTTTGTGTTTTCAGACTTCTGTCCTCAAAGTCCAGGGCCACACACCCTCCAGGCTGGGAGTGATTGGAAATAAGGTCTGCCACACATTAGGACTGTGCCTACCAATCCATGGGAATTCTGCCCATTCCATTGTCCAAAATCATACAAATTAGGAAAAACCTCCAAAGTCCCTTAGGCCATCCCAATAGTGTAGGTCGCACGGAACAAACAAGGTCTCTCTGAAACTAGCTGATAATCGACCTCGACTCATACCGTAGATGGATGTCCCCAGAGTAGAAGATGGAACCAGACAGGACCCTAGGCCATAATGGGATCCATTGCTTTGGTTTACAGGCATGTCTCCTGAAAAGCCTGATTCCAATACGAGCATAGGGGTTTTCCTGAGCACCCATCAAAACTCATCTGGTCTCCACAAGGAAACCTGTGTTGGGAGCCATGTCCAAAGATTAGATGAGTACTAGAGGGTCCCGGTGCCACCGCCCCATTCCAAGGCCGTCATGGACACAAAAACACATTAGGACCCATCCTCAGGAAAGTCCATTGAATCTCAGCCACCGCGGTTGCTCCCGCAGAGCCATCAGATCTAAACTGTCATGTTGCTAGGAGACAATTGCAATGCGAGGCGGGCTTCCCAGGCATCAATCCTCGAAGAGTGCTCTGGAGTCATTCCATATGGGATGACATGGAGCTGTCCAACAGGTCTCAAATGTCCTGCAGAAGGAATCCTTGAAGGGGGCATTCCACAACTCCCAATGTGGGAAAACCTCAATGGCCTCGAGATTCCGCTCCCTTTATGAAGCGGCCGTCATGCACGGAAAATCGAACCTGAGCCAACGTCTGATTCTCGCTCTGACTTCAGATGCATGAGATATTGGTTCAGATCTGCAGGGGGTACCTGCCGTGCCCTGGCCCTGAAACCCATGTCTAGCTTGTCTTCTCAGACTTCCGTCCTCACACTCCTAGCCCCGAAGCCATCAAGTTTGGCAATTCCGGCCCCACAATGCAGCACTCTGCCTGCCCTATCGAAAAAATTTATTGACTAATGAGCTGCCCAGGTACCTTAAATGAGGATAAATCTACACAGCACTCGACTTTACCCAAATTATATAGTCTAACCTGGGCACTAATGCACTGTCGGACACAACCTGAGCCCAGACCTCCTGACCACACCCAGAAAGCTGACCGCACGCTGAGCACGTCAGACCCGCAATGGCCTTAGGTTATAATCTCTTCCCTACCTCAGTTTTCAGGCTTCAGAACCGAGACCTTATTTCCAATCACTGCCCAGGGGAGAGTGTGATGCAGAAATCAGATCTCCTCCTTACCCCTTGTAAGAAACCTTGTGGTCGGCACGTTGTCCAACATTCAGTGTAGGAGAAACCAGCATTCGCCCTGAGGCCCAGCCCATTCCTGAGAGCGATGAGGGCATAAACACGCATTGTGACCCTCAGCATGAGTCCTGTCCTCTAGTAAGTCCTCTCGTGGCTGGACCATTAGATGTCATAATGGGCTTGACATGTCCCTAGGCCCCAACTTTCAACCAGATTTCTGATTGTCCAGTCGCCCCTCCCCAGGGCTCTACACTGGAATCCCTCATTTGGTGGGACACCTGAGGTTAAAGAAGAAAACAACAACAACAAATAAACTGACTTCTTCTATACCACAGAATGACCCCAAACTCTTTGGACGGGGCCAAGCCACCAGAGAGTAAGACTCGTCCATTTTCCCTGAAGTCACCCAGAAATTTCACGACCGTGTGTGACACAATATCCAGAGACAAAAACTTGAGCAAGAGCCTCACACTCGTCCTTTTATCAAATCCTGAAGAGTTCTCCTCATGGTCTGTAGATATGTCCGGCCATACCTATGACCTGAAACATAAGCCGAGTATGTGTTTTCAGAAAATGGTCCAAACATCCCTGGCCTACACAACCTACAGGCTCAGGGCCCTGGACCAAACCTGAGGACTGTACTTGCCCTCTCCAAGGGAATTGTGTGTGCCCATTCCAATGGCCACAACCCTTCTAATAGGATAAACCTCCAAAGTCCCTGATCCATCTCAATAGTGGTGGCTTCCCAGGAAAAACAGGGGCAATCTGAGCCCATCTGAGCACCTACCTGCACTCAGACCCATAAACAGATGTCCCCAGAGGTAAAAAGGAAAGTACAGGCCACTAGGCACTAATCATATCCATTGCTTTGGTTTCCAGGCATCTCTCCTCAGAGGCCTGGATTTCAAAAGCAGCATATAGCTGTTTCTTGACTCACCCATCAGAAAACATCTCGTCTATACATGGGAAACTGGCACATTTGAGCTGTGTCAAAGACTCTGTTTAGGAGAACACCTCTGGGCCCCAGTGCCACCGCTTCATTCCAAAATCTCCATAAACACAAAAGCACATTAGGACCCATCCACAGGAGAGTCCATTTCAACTCAGTCTCCTCGGTTGGTTCCCCAGATCCAGCAGATCTAACCTGTCTTGTTGCTAGGAGACAATTGGAATGCGTGGTGGGCTACCCAGCCATCCTTCCTTAGAACCCTTCTCAGATTCATTGGACTGGAGTCAAAAAACAGGTCTCAATTGTCCTGCAGAAGCCTCTCTGCAGTTTGGAGCTTCTCACAACTCCCATCGTGGGAAAACCCCCGTGGCCTCGTGATTCCCCCCCTTCATTAAGGGGCCATCAGGGACACAAACTCCAACCTGATCTATCTTCTGATACTCGCCTTGACTTCAGATGCATGAGATCTCGATTCAGGTCTGTAGATTGTGCCTGCCAAGCCTCACCCAGAAACCTAAGCCTAGCTTGTGTTCTCAGACTTCTGTCCTCATACTACTGGCCCACAAGCCCTCCAGTTTGGCAATCCACAACTACAATGAAGCACTCTGCCTGCCCTCCAGAAGAAAATATTGCCCTCTGGGGCTACCCAGTAACCCCAAATGAGGATCAACCTGCACCTACCTTGGCTCTACCCCAAATACATAGTCTGACCAGGGCATTAATGCCCATTCTGACACAGCCTGAGCCTGGACCTCCTGGCCCCACCAACACAGCTGGCCACACACTGAACACATTCGAGCGGCCATATCCTTAGGTCGTCATCTCTTCCCAACCTCGGTTTTCAGGCTTCAGAACTTAGAACTTATCTCCAATCACTGCCCAGGGTTGAACGTGATGCAGAAATCAGAACTCCTTACCGATGGCAAGAAACATTGTGGTTGGCATGTTGTCCAACGTTTTGTGTAGTTGAAACCAGTGTCATCCAAGAGGCCCCTCCAATGCTCACGTGCCACATTGGTCACAAACACACATTGTGAGCCTCAGCCTGAATTCAGTCCTCAAGAAAGCCCTCTCAGTGGCTGGATGAAGAGATAGCATATTGGGCTTGCCATGCCCCTAGGCCCCGAACGATAGTTCGGGTTATCCCTTCAGTCTTCCCCACGGCTTTGCTTTGGAATTCCTCTTTTGGTGGCACACCTGAGGTAACAAAACTGAAAGGAGTCCTCCCATTCTACTGATTGACAAAAACAATTGGAAATCGGGCCAAATCCTCAGAAAGGAAGATTTCTCCATGGCCCGTGAGGCCTTCCCACATTCCACGGCTATCGCTGATACAAAATCCAGAGACATAAGCCTGAGCAAGCGCCTCAGACTCGCACTTTCCTCATATCCTGAAGAGTTCTTCTCATGGTTTGTAGATCGGGCCTGCCATACCTACGTCCCCAAACCTAAGCTGAGTTTGTGTTTTCAGACTTCTGTCCTCAAAGTCCTGGGCCACACACCCTCCAGGCTGGGGCCCCTGGAGCCACACATTAGGACTGTGCCTACCAATCCATGGGAATTCTGCGCATTCCATTGTCCAAAATC
Organism: Mustela nivalis; assembly: GCF_964662115.1. Taxonomy (NCBI): domain Eukaryota; kingdom Metazoa; phylum Chordata; class Mammalia; order Carnivora; family Mustelidae; genus Mustela; species Mustela nivalis. Next base: position 1,729,688 of record NW_028136531.1, on the reverse strand, counting down.
GTACAAATTAGGAGAAACCTCCAAATCCCTGAGGCCATCCCAATAGTGTATGTCGCCCGGAACAAATAAGGGCTGTCTGACACCAGCTAATAATCTACCTCCACTCATACCATAGATGGATATCCCCAGGGAAGGAGATTGAACCCCACAGGGCCTTAGCCATAATAGGATCCATTGACTTGGTTTACAGGCAGGTCTCCTCAAAAGCCTGATTCCAATACGAGCATAGCGGTTTTCCTGAAGCACCCATCAGAACTCATCTCATCTCCACAAGGGAACCTGTGCATGGGAGCTATGTCAAAAGCTTAGGAGAGTACTTCAGGGTCCCGGTGCCACCGCCCCATTGCAAGGCCCTCATGGACACAAAACACATTAGGACCCATCCTCAGGAAAGTCCATTTCAACTCAGCCACCCCGGTTGCTGCAGCAGAGCCATCAGATCTAAACTTTCATGTTGCTAGGAGACTATTGGAATGCGAGGCGGCTTCCCAGGCATTTATCCTCGAACTGTGCTCTGGAGTCATTCCATATGGGATGTCCTGGAGCTGTCCAACAGGACTCAATTGTCCCGCAGATGGAATCCTTGAAGGGAGCATCCCACAACTCCCAACGTGGTAAAATCTCAATGGCCTCGAGATTCCGCTCCCTTCATGAAGCGGCCGTCATGCACGGAAACTCCAACCTGAGCCAACGTCTGATCCTCGCCTTGACTTCAGAATCATGAGATATTGGTTCAGATCTGCTTGGGGTAGCTGGCGTGCCCTCGCCCTTAAACCCAAGTATAGCTTGTATACTTGACTTCCGTCGTCACAGTCCTGGCCCAGAAGCCCTCAGGTTTGGCAATTCCAGACCCACAATGCATCACTCTGCCTGCCCTCGAGAAAAATATTATTGCCTAATGAGCTGCCCAGGCAACTTAAATGAGGATAAACCTACACAGAACTCGACTTTCCCCAAACTATATTGTCTAACCTCGCACTAAATCACTGTCGGACACAACCTGAGCCCAGACTTCCTGACCAACACCAGAAAGCTGACCGCACACTGAGCACATTAAGTCCCGCCATGGCCTTAAATCATCATCTCTTCCCTACCTCAGTTTTCAGGCTTTAGAACCGAGACCTAATCTCCAAACACTGCCTAGGGGTGAGTGTGAGGCAGAAATCAGGAGTCCTACTTACCCATGCCAAGAAACCTTTGGTTGGCACATTGTACAATATTCAGTGTAGTAGAAACCAGCATTCACCCTGAAGTCCCGCCCATTCTTGAGAGCGACGAGGGCGTAAACACGCATTGTGATCCTGAGCATGAGTCCTGTCCTCTAGTAAGTCCTCTCAGTGGCTGGACCATTAGATGTCATAATGGGCTTGACATGTCCCTAGGCGCCAATTTTTAACCATATTTCTGATTGTCCAGTCGACCCTCTCCAAGGCTCTACTCTGGAATCCCTCATTTGGTGGGACACCTGAGGTTAAAAAAGAAAACAACAACAACAACAACGACAAAACGGACTTCTTCCATCCCACAGAATGACCACAAATTCTTTGGACGGGGCCAAACCACCAGAGAGTAAGACTCGTCCATTTCCCATGAAGTCACCCAGAAATTTCAGACCATGTGTGACACGATATCCAGAGACAAAAACTTGAGCAAGTGCCTCACCCTCGCCCTTTTTTCAAATCCCGAAGAGTTCTCCTCATGGTCTGTAGATCAGTCCTGCCATACCTATGATCTGAAACATAAGCCGAGTTTGTGTTTGAGGACAACTGTCCAAACAGCCCAGGCCTACACAACCTACAGGCTCAGGCCCGTGGAGCCAAACATAAGGACTGTACTTGCCCTCTCCAAGGGAATTGTGTGTGCCCATTCCAATGGCCACAACCCTTCTAATAGGATAAACCTCCAAAATCCCTGATCCATCTCACAAGTGGTGGCTTACCAGGAAAAACAGGGGCAATCTGAGCCCATCGGAGCACCTAGCTGCACTCAGACCCAGAGACAGATGTCCCCAGAGGTAAAAAGGAAAGAACAGGACCCTAGGCACTAATCAAATCCATTGCTTTGGTTTCCAGGCATCTCTCCTCAGAGGCCTGGATTTCAAAACCAGCATATGGCTGTTTCTTCACTCACCCATCAGAAAACATCTCATCTACACATGAGAAACTTGCACGTTGGATCTGTGTCAAAGACTCTGTTTAGGAGAACCCTTCAAAGCCCCAGTGCCACCGCTTTATTCCAAGTTCTCCAAAGATACAAAAGCACATTTGGACCCAACCACAGGAGAGTCCATTTCAACTCAGCCTCCTCGGATGCTTCCCCAGATCCAGCAGATCTAACCTGTCTTGTTGCTTGGAGACAATTAGAATGCGAGGAGGGCTACCCAGCCATCCATTTTTAGAACCCTGCTCTGAATCATTGACCTGGCGACAAACAACAGGTCTCAATTTCTTGCAGAAGACTCTTTGCAGTTTGGAGCTTCTCACAACTCCCATCGTGGGAAAACCCCCATGGCCTCGTGATGCAACCCCTTCATGAAGGGGACATCAGGGACAGAAACTCCAACCTGAGCGATCGGCTGACCCTCGCCCTGACTTCAGATGCACGAGATCTCGATTACAGTCTGTAGATTGTGCCTGCCATGTCCTCACTCAGAAAACTAAGCCTAGCTTGTGTATTCAGAATTCTGTCCTCAGACTACTGGCCCACAAGCCCTCGAATTGGCAATCTATAAGTACAATGCAGCACTCTGCCTGCCCTCCAGAAGAAAAACATAGCCCCCTGGGGCTACCCAGTAACCCCAAGTGAGAATCAACCTGCACCTACCTTGGCTGTACCCCAAATAATTACGCTGACCAGGGCACTAATGCCCTTTCTGACACAGCCTGAGCCTGGACCTCCTGGCCCCATCCATACAGCTGTCTGCACACTGAGCACATCGAGCCGCCATGGCCTTAGGTCGTCATCTCTTCCCAACCTCGGTTTTCAGGTTTCAGAACCTAGACCTTATCTCCAATCACTCCCCAGGGTTTTACGTGATGCAGAAATCAGAACTCCTTCCCCATGGCAAGAAAACTTGGAGTTGGCATGTAGTCTAAAGTTCAGGGTAGTCGAAACCACTGTGGCTCATGAAGCCCCGCCCATGCTCGTGGGCCACATAGGTCACAAACACACATTGTGACCCTCAGGCTGAGCCCAGTCCTCAAATAAGGCCTCTCAGTGGCTGGATGAAGAGATAGCATATTGGGCTTGCCATGCCCCTAGTCCCCAATTTTTAACCATGTTCGGTTTGTCCCTTCTGTCTTCCCCACGGCTTTGCTTTGGAATTCCTCTTTTGGTGGGACACCTGAGGTAACAAAACTGAAAAGAGTCCTCCCAGCCCACAGATTGAAGAAAAATAATTGTGAATCAGGCCAAATCCTCAGAGAGGAAGATTCATCCATGGCCCATGAGGCCTCCCCGACATTCCACGGCCATCGCTGATACAAAATCCAGAGACAAAAGCCTCAGCAAGCGCCTCAGACTCGCTCTATATTCAAATCCTTATGAGTTCTTCTTATGGTTTGTAGATTGGGCCTGCCATACCCACGTCCCTAAACCAAAGCTGAGTTTGAGTTTGCCCCTGAGGCAACCCCTACCCTGAACGGCCTCTGTGAACACAACACCCAGAGACAAAAGCCTGAGCGACTGCCTCCCACTTGCCCTCTTTGATATCCAGACGATCTCCCCTCACGGACTGGAGATCATGCCTGCCATTACCTTGGCCCCTAGCTATGCCAAGTTTGCTTTTTCAGACATCTGTCCCCACAGCCCTGGCAAACACAGTCTCTAGGCTGGGTCCCCTGGAGCCATACCACAGGACCGTGCCTGCTCTCTCCTGGGAATCTGTGTCCATTCCTTTGGCCACACACATCCAGAATATGAGAAACCTCAGGGCCCCCGAGGATATCCCACGTAGACCCTCAGACAGTGTCTCCAGAGACAGAAGGTTGAAAAGGACAGGAGCCCAGGCCCTCTTCTGAACCTTAGCTTTGGTTTCCATGTGTCCGACCTCAGAGGACTGCTTTCGTAGAACAGCACACGGGGCTTTTCTTTGGCACCAAACCAAACCTCTATCGTCTCCACATGGGGAGCTTTCTTACTGGGGATGTTCAAACCCTTCAGGTAGGAGAGTTCCCCAGGGCCACCGAACAACCAGCACATTCCAAGGTCTCCATGGACCCAAACGCACATTATGACGCATCCTCAGGAGAGGCCATTTCAACTGACCCCCCTGGGTAGCGTGCCCCAGAGGCAGTAGATCAAACATATCTTGTCGCTAATGGCAAATGGGAATGCGAGGCATGCTGTACAGGGATCCATCCTTCGAACCCTGCTCTCCAGTCCTTCCGTATGGTATGTCCTGGAGCCATCCAACAGGACTCGAATGTCCCGCAGAAGGAAATCTTGTGGTTTGGGGCAACCTCCAAACTCAGCATGGGAAAACTTCCTTGGCGTCATGAGGCCCCTGCTTCATGAAGGTGCCATCATGGACACATACTCCAGCCTCAGCCAACGTCTGATTCTCAGCCTGACATCAGATTCAGGAGATTTTGATTCAGCCTCTGCACAGTGGGCCTGCTCTGCCATTGGCTCCAATCCTCACCCTAGCTTGTGTTTTCAGACTTCCGTCCTCACACTCCTGGCCAACAAACCCTCCCTCCTGGGAATTCTGGGTCCACAATGAAGCACTCTGCCTGCCGCCCAGGAGAAAAACGTTGTCTATGGTGCTGCCCAGAAACCCCAAATGAGGATCAAACTGCTTGGCCCTCGGCAACACCCCAATTGCAGAGGCTACCTTAAACACTGATGCTCTGCCGCAAATAGCCTGGGCCCAGACCTTCCAACAGACACTGACACAGCTGGCTGCACACCCAGCACATTGGACCCGCCACTGCCTTAGGCCATCATCCATTCCCAACCTGGGTTTTCAACATCGGAACCTAGACCTTATCTCCGATCCCTGCACAGGGGGGAACCTGATGCACAAGTCAGAACCCCTCCTTCCCCATGGCAAGAAACCTTGCTGTTGGCAGTGAGTCAAACCTTCAGTGTAAGAGAAAACGGCATGGCCCATGAGACCACGCCCATGCGTGAGGGTCTCCTTGGGCACAAACACACATTGTGACCCTCAGCGGGAGTACCTTATTCAAGTAACGCCTCTCAGTGACTGGACCAAGTGCCCGCATATGTGGCTTGCCATGCCCATAGGCACCCAGGACTAACTAGATGGTGTGTATTCCAGTTGAGGAAACCCACTGCTGTGCTCTAGAGTCCCTCTCCTGGGGGTTCCCCTGTGGCTGAAAACAGTACTCTTCCCTTCCCACAGAATGAACCCAAACACTTGGGAGCTTGGACAATCCCCCGAGAGGAAGGCTCTTCCTCGGCCCTGAGGCAACTCCTACCCTGAACGGCCACTTTGAACGCAAAACCCAGAGACAAAAGCCTGAGCGACTGCCTCCCACTTGCCCTCCATTGATATCCAGAGGATCTCCCCTCACGGACTGGAGATCAGGCCTGCCATTACCTTGGCCCCTAGCTGAGCCAAGTTTGCTTTTTCAGACATCTGTCCCCACAGCCCTGGCAAACACAGCTTCTAGGCTGGGTCCTCTGGAGCCATACCACAAGACCATGCCTGCTCTCTCCTGGGAAACTGTGTCCATTCCTTTGGACACACACCTCCAGAATATGAGAAACCTCAAGGCCCCCGAGGTCATCCCACTACTGGGAGCCTCCCTGGACACACAGGGGCATTCGGACACAAGCTGAGCAGCTACCTCCACGAAGGCATGCACACAGATGTCAACAGAGATAGAAAATTGAGCCGGACAGGCCCTTAGGCCCTAATCTCAACTCTTGCTTTGGTTTTCAGGTGTCACTCTCAGACGCTTTGGTGCGAAGAACAGTATATGGGGCTTTCCTGAGGCACTGAACAGAACTCGTCTTGTCTCCCCATGGGAAGATTCCTTGTTGGATCCATGTCAAACTCGTCAGGTTGGAGAATCCTGCAGAGTCCCTGAGCCACCTCCACATTCCAAGGTCTCCCAGGCCACCAAGCCACAGTAGGACTCATCTTCAGGAGAGTCCATTTCAACTCTCCTCTCTGGGTAGCTCACCCAGGAGCCCGCAGATTGAGCCTGCTTTGTCCTGACTAAAGAGTGGGAATATGAGGTGGCGTTCTTAGGCATCCATGCTTAGACAACTGCTCTCGAGTCTTTCCGTATGGGGCCTCCTGGAACCATCCAATAGGACTCGACTGTCGTGCAGAAGGAAACCTTGAGGTTTGGAGTAGTTCACAAATCCCATCGTAGGCAAACCTCCCTGGCCTCATGAAGCCCCCACACCCTTCAGGAAGAGGCCATGCTGGACAAAAACTCTAGCCTGAGGCACATCTCAAAGTTGACATGACCTCAGTGCAGGCAATCTCGATTCAGCCTCTGCAGAGTGGGCTTGCCGTGCCCTCGGTCCAAAACCTCACGCTAGCTTGTGTTTTCAGACTTCCTTCCTCACACTCCTGGCAAACAAGCCCTCCGGACTAAGAACTCCAGAACCACAACCCAGCCCAGTGTCTGCCCAACGGAAGAAAAACTTTTCCCTGTGGGGTTCTCCAGAAAACCCAGATGAGGATCAACCTGCTCGGGCCTCGACGGTACCCGAACTGGATAGGCTGCTCTGGACACTCATGCTCTGTCTGACACAGCCTGAAGCCAGACGTCCGGACAGACAAGGAGACAGCTGGCAACACACCCAGCACTTCGGATAAGCCATGGTTTATGCTGTCACCGCTTTCTAACCATGGTTTTCAGATATCTGAACCTAGACATTATATCAATTCTCCAGACAGCTGGGTATCGCAAGCACAAAACAGAACTCCTCCTTCCCCATGGCTGTAAAGCTTGCTCTTGGCATGGAATCACACCTTCAGGGTGGGAGAAACCTTAATGGCCCCTGATGCAACGCCCAAACTTGAGTGCTGCTTGGGCACAAATTCACACTGTGACCCTCAGCATGAGCCCCATGTCAAGAAAGGACTGTCTGGGCCTGGAACAAGAGCCCGCCTATGGGGCTTGCCAAGCCCCAATGCACCCAATCCTCACCAGTGTTTGAGTTTTCCAGTCGCCCCACCCGTACCTGGGGCTCTGCTCTGGAATCCCTTTCTTGGAGAGACACATGAGCCAGACAACACGACTCCACCCTTCCCACAAAATGACCCCAAACTCTTGGGAGCTGGGAAAAAATCCCCAGAGAGGTATTCTGGTCCACAGTCCCTGAGGCCACCCCTCCATTCCACGGCTATCCCGGACACCAGCCAGAGACAAAAGCCTGAAGGAACGCCTCCCACTCGCCCTTCTATCAGAGGCCCAGGAGCTCCCTATCGGGCTGTCCATCTGGCCTGGCATACCCTAGGCGCCACTCATAAGCTCAGTTTGTGTTTTCAGATTTCTGTGCCCACAACCTGGACCCACACAACCTCCAGGCTAGGGCTTCTGGAGCCACAACGAAAGATTGTGCCTGCCCTCTCCAAGGGAATTGTGCCCAATCCATTGACCACAACCCTACAGGTTAGGGAAAAGCTCCAAGGCCCCTGAGGCCATCAATAGTGTAGGCCACCCTGGACTAAGAAGGGCTCTCTGACACCAGCGGAGCAAGTATCTCCACTTAGACTCTAAGACAGTGTAAACACAGACAGAAGGTTGAAATGGACAGGCCCCCAGGCCCTAATCTGCACCTTAGCTTTGGTTTCCATGTGTCCGTCCTCAGAGGAAGTTTTCGTAGACCAGCACACGGGGCTTTTCTGAGGCACCAAACCAAACCTCTATCGTCTCCACATGGGGAGCTTTCTTACTGGGGATGTATCAAATCCTCAAGTAGGAGAGTTCCGCAGGGCCACTGAACAACCAGCACATTCCAAGGTCTCCATGGACCCAAACGCACATTATGACACAACCTCAGGAGAGGCCATTTGAAATCAGCCCCCTGGGGAGCGTGCCCAAGAGGCAGTAGATCAAACATATCTTGTCGCTAATGGCCAATGGGAATGCGAGGCATGCTGTACAGGGATCCATCCTTCGACCCTGCTCTCCAGTCCTTCCGTATGGTATGTCCTGGAGCCATGCACCAGAAATCGAATGTCCCGCAGAAGGAAACCTTGTGGTTTGGGGCAACCTCCAAACTCAGCGTGGGAAAACTTCCTTGGCCTCATGAGGCCCCCGCTTCATAAAGGTGCCATCATGGACACATAATCCAGCCTCAGCCAATGTCTGCTCCTCAGCCTGACTTCAGATGCAGGAGATTTTGATTCAGCCTCTGCAGAGTGGGCCTGCTCTGCCCTTGGCTCCAATCCTCACCCTAGCTTGTGTTTTCAGACTTCCGTCCTCACACTCCTGGCCCACAAACCCTCCCTCCTGGGAATTCTGGGGCCACAATGAAGCACTCTCCCTGCCTCACAGGAGAAAAACTGCCAGCCAGAGACAAAAGCCTGAGCGACTGCCTCCCACTTGCCCTCCTTTGATATCCAGTGGATCTCCCCTCACGGACTGGAGATCATGCCTGCCATTACCTTGGCCCCTAGCTGAGCCAAGTTTGCTTTTTCAGATATCTGTCCCCACATCCCTGGCAAACAGAGCCTCTAGGCTGGGTCCTCTGGAGCCATACCACAGGACCGTGCCTGCACTTTCTGGGAAATTGTGTCCATTCATTTGACCGCACACCTCCAGTATATGAGAAACCTCAAGGCCCCCGAGGACAACCCACTACTGGGAGCCTCCCTGGACACACAGGGGCATTCGGACACAAGCTGAGCAGCTACCTCCACAAAGGCATGCACACAGATGTCAACAGAGATAGAAGGTTGAGCCGGACAGGCCCTTAGGCCCTTATCTCCACTCTTACTTTGGTTTCCAGGTGTCACTCCTCAGAGGCTTTGGTTCGAAGAAAAGGATATGGGGCTTTCCTGAGGCACTGAACAGAACTCCTCTCGTCTCCACATGGGAAGATTCCTTGTTGGAACCGTGTCAAACACCTCAGGTGGGAAAATCCTGCTGAGTCCGTGAGCCACCTCCACATTCCAAGGTCTCACAGGCCACCAAGCCACAGGAGGACTCATCTTCAGGAGAGTCCATTTCAACTCTCCCCTCTGGGTAGCTAACCCAGGAGCCCGCAGATTGAGCCTGCTTTGTCCTGACTAAAGAGTGGGAATATGAGGTGGCGTTCCCATGCATCCATGCTTAGACACCTGCTCTCGAGTCTTTCCGTATGGGGCCTCCGGGAACCATCCAATAGGACTCGACTGTCGTGCAGAAGGAAACCTTGAGGTTTGGAGTAGTTCACAAATCCCATCGTAGGCAAACCTCCCTGGCCTCATGAAGCCCCCACACCCTTCAGGAAGAGGCCATGCTGGACAAAAACTCTAGCCTGAGGCACATCTCATAGTTGACATGACCTCAGTGCATGAGATCTCGATCAGCCTCTGCAGAGTGGGCCTGCCGTGCCCTCGGTCCCAAACCTCACGCTAGCTTGTGTTTTCAGACTTCCTTCCTCACACTCCTGACAAACAAGCCCTCTGGAATAGGAACTTCAGAACCACAACCCAGCCCAGTGTCTGCCCAACGGAAGAAAAACGTTTCCCTGTGGGGTTCTCCGGAAAACCCAGATGAGGATCAACCTTTTCGGGCCTCGACGGTACCCGAACTGGATAGGCTGCTCTGGGCACTCATGCTTTGTCTGACACAGCCTGAAGCCAGACGTCCGGACAGACAAGGAGACAGCTGGCCGCACACCCATCACTTCGGACACGCCATGGTATTATGCCATCACCGCTTCCTAACCTTGGGTTTCAGATATCTGAACCTAGACATTATATCAATTCTCCACACAGCTGGGTATCGCAAGCACCAAAGAGAACTCCTCCTTCCCCATGGCTGTAAAGCTTGCTCTTGGCATGGAGTAACACCTTCAGGGTGGGAGAAACCTTCATGGTCCCTGATGCCACCCCCAAACTTGAGTGCTGCTTGGGCACAAATTCACACTGTGACCCTCAGCATGAGCCCCATATCAAAGAAAGGACTGTCAGAGCCTGGACCAAGAGCCCGCATATGAGACTTGCAAAGCCCCTATGCACCCAATCCTCACCAGTGTTTGAGTTTTCCTGTCGCCCCGCCCGTACCTGGGCTCAGCTCTGGAATCCCTTTCTTGGAGAGACACATGAGCCAGACAACACGACTCCACCCTTCCCACAAAATGACCCCAAACTCTTGGGAGCTGGGACAAATCCCCAGAGAGGGATACTTGTCCACAGTCCCTGAGGCCATCCCTCCAATTCACGGCTATCCCGGACACCAACCAGAGACAAAAGCCTGAAGGAACGCCTCCCACTCGCCCTTCTATCAGAGGCCCAGGAGCTCCCTCTCGGGCTGTCCAACCGGCCTGGCATACCCTAGGCACCCCTCATAAGCTGAGTTTGTGTTTTCAGATTTCTGTGCCCACAGCCTGGACCCACACATCCTCCAGGCTAGGGCCTCTTGAGCCACAGTGAAAGATTGTGCCTGCCCTCTCCAAGGAAAGTGTACCCAATCCATTGACCACAACCCTACAGGTTAGGGAAAAGCTCCAAGGCCCCTGAGGCCATCAATAATTTAGGCCACCCTGGACTAAGAAGGGCTCTCTGAGGTCAGCGGAGCAACTATCTCCACTTAGACTCTCAGACAGTGTACCCAGAGACATAAGGTTGAAATGGACAGGCCCCCAGGCCCTAATATGAACCTTAGCTTTGGATTCCATGTGTCAATCCTCAGAGGACTGTTTTCGTAGACCAGCACACGGGGCTTTTCTGAGGCACCAAACCAAACCTCTCTCGTCTCCACATGGGGAGCTTTCTTACTGGGGATGTATCAAACCCTTCAGGTAGGAGAGTTCCGTAGGGCCACTGAACAACCAGCACATTCCAAGGTCTCCATGGACCCAAATGCACATTATGACGCATCCTCAGGAGAGGCCATTTCAACTCAGCCCCCTGGGTAGCGTGCCCCAGAGGCAGCAGGTCAAACATATCTTTTTGCTAATGGCCAATGGGAATGCGAGGCATGCTGTACAGGAATCCATCCTTCGAACCCTGCTCTCCAGTCCTCCTGTATGGTATGTCCTGGAGCCATGCAACAGGACTCGAATGTCCCGCAGAAGGAAACCTTGTGGTTTGGGGCAACCTCCAAACTCAGCGTGGGATAACTTCCTTGGCCTCATGAGGCCCCCGCTTCATAAAGGTGCCATCATGGACACATACTCCAGCCTCAGCCAACGTCTCATCCTCAGCCTGACTTCAGATGCAGGAGATTTAGATTCAGCCTATGCAGAGTGGGCCTGCTCTGCCCTTGGCACCAATCCTCACCCTAGCTTGTGTTTTCAGACTTCCGTCATCACACTCCTGGCCCACAAACCCTCCCTACTGAGAATTCTGGGTCCACAATGAAGCACTCTGCCTGCCTCCCAGGAGTAAAACATTGTCTATGGTGCTGCCAAGAAACCCCAAATGAGGATCAAACTGCTTGGCCCTCGGCAACACCCCAATTGCATAGGCTACCTTAAACACCGATGCTCTGTCGCAAATAGCCTGAGCCCAGACCTTTAAATAGACACTGACACAGCTGGCTGAACACCCAGCACATTGGACCCGCCACTGCCTTAGGCCACCATCCATTCCCAACCTGGGTTTTCAGTCATCGGAACCTAGACCTTATCTCCAATCCCTGCGCAGTGGGGAACCTGATGCACAAGTCAGAACACCTCCTTCCCCATGGCAAGAAACATTGCTGCTGGCAGTGAGTCAAACCTTCAGTGTTTGAGAAAACGGCATGGTCCATGAGGCCACGCCCATGAGTGAGGGCCGCCTTGGGCACAAACACACATTGTGACCCTCAGCGTGAGTACCTTGTTCAAGTAACGCCTCTCAGTGACTGGACCAAGAGCCAGCATATGTGGCTTGCCATGCCCCTAGGCACCAGAACTAACTAGATGGTGTGTATTCCAGTTGAGTGAACCGACTGCTGTGCTGTAGAGTCCCTCTCCTGGGGAGTCCCCTGTGGCAGAATACAGTACTCTTCCCTTCCCACAGAATGAACCCAAACACTTGGGAGCTTGGACAATCCCCCGAGAGGAAGGCTCTTCCTCAGCCCCTGAGGCAACCCCTACCCTGAACGGCCACTGTGAACGCAACACCCAGAGACAAAAGCCTGAGCGACTGCCTCCCACTTGCCCTCCTTTGATATCCAGAGGATCTCCCCTCACAGACTGGAAATCAGGCCTGCCATTACCTTGGCCCCTAGCTGAGCCAAGTTTGCTTTTTCAGACATCTGTCAACACAGCCCTGGCAAACACAGCCTCTAGGCTGGGTCCTCTGGAGCCATACCACAGGACCGTGCCTGCTCTCTCCTGGGAAACTGTGTCCATTCCTTTGGCCACACACCTCCAGAATATGAGAAACCTCAAGGCCCCCGAAACATCCCAATGCTGGGAGCCTCCCTGGACACACAGGGGCATTCGGAGACAAGCTGAGCCGCTACCTCCACGAAGGCATGCACACTGATGTCAACAGAGATAGAAGGTTGAGCCGGACAGGCCCTTAGGCCCTAATCTCAATTCTTGCTTTGGTTTCCAGGTGTCACTCCTCAGAGGCTTTGATTCGAAGAACAGGATATGGGGCTTTCCTGAGGCACTGAACAGAACTCGTCTCGTCTCCACATGGGAAGCTTCCTTGTTGGAGCCGTGTCAAACACCTCAGGTTGTAGAATCCTGCAGAGTTTCTGAGCCACCTCCACATTCCAAGGTCTCCCGGGCCACCAACCCATAGTAGGACTCATCTTCAGGAGAGTCCATTTCAACTCTCCCCTCTGGGTAGCTCACCCAGGAGCCCGCAGATTGAGCCTGCTTTGTCCTGACTAAAGATTGGGAATATGTGGAGGCGTTCCCAGGCATCCATGCTTAGACACCTGCTCTCTAGTCTTTCCGTATGGGGCCACCTGGAACCATCCAATAGGAATCGACTGTCGTGCAGAAGGAAACCTTGAGGTTTGGAGTAGTTCACAAATCCCATCGTAGGCAAACCTGCCTGGCCTCATGAAGCCCCCACACCCTTCAGGAAGAGGCCATGCTGGACAAAAACTCTAGCCTGAGGCACGTCTCATAGTTGACATGACCTCAGTGCAGGAGATCTCGATTCAGCCTCTGCAGAGTGGGCCTGCCGTGTCCTGGGTCCCAAACCTCACGCTAGCTTGTGTTTTCAGACTTCCTTCCTCACACTCCTGGCAAACAAGCCCTCCGGACTAGGAACTCCAGAACCACAACCCAGCTCAGTGTCTGCCCAACGGAAGAAAAACGTTTTTCTGTGGGGCTCTCCAGAAAACCCAGATGAGGATCAACCTGCTCGGGCCTCGAAGGTACCTGAACTGGATAGGCTGCTCTGGGCACTCCTGCTCTGTCTGACACAGCCTGAAGCCAGACGTCCAGACAGACAAGGAGACAACTGGCCGCACACCCAGCACTTCGGACACGCCATGGTCTTATGCCGTCACCTCTTCCTGACCTTGGTTTTCAGATATCTGAACCTAGACATTATATCAATTCTCCAGACAGCTGGGTATCGCAAGCACAAAACAGAACTCCTCCTTCCCCATGTCTGTAAAGCTTGCTCTTGGCATGGAGTCACACCTTCAGGGTGGGAGAAACCTTCAAGGCCACTGATGCCACGCCCAAACTTGAGTGCTGCTTGGCACTAATTCACACTTTGACCCTCAGCATGAGCCCCATGTCAAAGAAAGGCCTGTCAGGGCCTGGACCAAGAGCCCGCAGATGGGGCTTGCCACCCCTATTCACCCAATCCTCACCAGGGTTTGAGTTTTCCTGTCGCCCCGCCCGTACCTGGGGCTCTGCTCTGGAATCCCTTTCTTGGAGAGACCCATGAGCTAGACAACACGACTCCACCCTTCCCACAAAATGACCCCAAACTTTTGGGAGCTGGGACAAATCCCCAGAGAGGGATACTCGTCCACAGTCCCTGAGGCCACCCCTCCAATCCACGGCTATCCCGGACACAACATCCAGATACAAAAGCCTGAAGGAACTTCTCCCAGTCGCCCTTCTTTCAGAGGACCAGGAGCTCCCTCTCGGGCTGTATATCCTGCCTCCCATACCCTAGGCGACACTCATAATCTGAGTGTGTTTTTAGACTTCTGTGCCCACAGCCTGGACCCACACAATCTCCAGGCTCACGACCCATTCCAAGGCCCTCATGGACACAAACACAAACTAGGCCCCATCCTCAGGAAATTCCTTTTCAACTCAATCCCCGGGTTGCTCCCCCAGAGCCATCAGATCTCAACTCTCTTGTTGCTAGGAATCAATTGGAATGTGAGGCGGGCTCCTTGGCTTCCATCCTCGAACGATGCTCTGGAGTCATTCCATAGGGGATGTCCTGGAGCTGCCCAACAGTTCTCAATTGTCCCGCAGAAGAAATCCTTCAAGGGGGCATCACACAACTCCCAACGTGGGAAAACCTCCATGGCCTTGAGACTCCTTTTCATTCATGAAGGGCAGTCATGCACAGAAACTCCAACCTGAGCCAACGTCTGATCCTCGCTGTGAGTTCAGATGCTTGAGAATTTGGTTCAGGTGTGTAGGGGGTAACTGCCGTGCCCTTGGCCTGAAGCCCAATTCTAGCTTGTGGTCTCAAACTTCTGTCCTCACACTCCTGGCCAAGAAGCCCTCAAGTTTGGCAATTCCAGACCCACAATGCAGCACTCTGCCTGCTCTCTAGAAATAATATCTTGCCTAATGAGATGCCCAGGCACCTCAAATGAAGATTAACCTACACGGCACTCGACTGTACCCAAATTATATAGTCTAACCTTGGCACTAATGCACTGTCTGACACAACCTGAGCCCGACCCTACTGACCAACACCCAGGGAGCTGACTGCACACTGAGCACATCAGATCGCAATGGCCTTAAGTCGTCATCTCTTCCCAACTGCGGTTTTCAGGCTTCAGAACCTAACCTTATCTCCAACCACTGCCCAGGGTTGAAATGATGCGGAAATCAGAACTCCTTCTCCATGGCAATAATCCTTGTGTTTGGCATGTTGTCCAAAGTTCAGTGTAGTTGAAACCAGTGTGGTCCATGAGGCCCCGCCCATGCTCGTGGGCCACATTGGTCACAAACACACATTGTGACCCTCATCCTGAGCCCAGTCTTCAAGTAAGGCCCCTCAGTGGCTGGATGAAGAGACAGCATATTGGGCCTGCCATGCCTTTAGGCCCCAATTTTTAACCATAGTTTGGGTTGTCCCTTCACTCTTCCCCAGGGCTCCTCTATCGAATTCCTCTTTGGTTGGGACACCTGAGGTAACAAATCTGAAAGGAGACCTCCCATCCCACAGCTTGACAAAAAACAATTGGGAGCGGGCAAAATCCACAGAGAGGAAGATTCGTCCATGGCCCATGGGGCCTCCCCACATTCCACGGCCATTGTTGATACGAAATCCAGAGACAAAAGCCTGAGCAAGCGCCTCAGACTCGCTCTTTCTTCATATCCTGAAGAGTTCTTCTCATGGTTTGTAGATTGGGCCTGCCATACCTACGTCCCCAAACCTAAGCTGAGTTTGTTTTTTCATACTTCTGTCCTCTAAGTCCTGGGCCACACACACTCCAAGCTTGGGCCCCTTGAGCCACACATTAAGACTGGGCCTACCCCATCCATGGGAATTCTGCCCATTCCATTGTCCGAAATCATACAAATTAGGAGAACCCTCCAAACTCTTCGAGGCCATCCCAAAAGTGTAGGTCCCGGGACAAAATTGGGCGGTCTGACACCAGCGGAGCATCCACCTCCACTCGTACCATAGATGGATGAACCCAGAGAAGGAGATTGAACCAGACAGGACCCGAGGCCATCATCGGATCCATTGCTTTAGTTACAGGCATATCTCCTCTAAAGCCTGGATTCCAATTCCAGCATAGGGGGTTTCCTGAGGAACCCATCAGAACAAATCTCTTCTCAAGGAAACTTGAGCCTGGGAGCTATGTCAAAAGCTTATGAGAATACTTCAGGGTCCCGGTGCCACCGCCCCATTTCAAGGCCCCCATGGACACAAACACCCATTAGGCCCCATCCTCAGGAAAGTCCATTTCAAGTCAGCCACCCCAGCAGAGCCATCAGATCTCAACTGTCTTGTTGCTAGGAGACAATTGAAATGAGAGGCGTGCTTCCCTTGAATCCATCCTCGAACGGTGCTCTGGAGTCATTCCATATGGGATGACCTGGAGCTGCCCAAGAGGTCTCAATTGTCCCGCAGATGGTGTCCTTGAAGGGGGCATCCCACAACTCCCAACGTGGGAAAACCTCCATGGCCTTGAGACTCCGCTCCGTTCATGAATGGGAAGTCATGCACAGAAACTCCAACCTGAGCCAACGTCTGATCCTCGCCGTGACTTCAGATGCTTGAGATATTGGTTCAGATATGCAAGGGGTACCTGCTGTGCCCTCGGCCGCAAGCGCAAGTCTAGCTTGTGTTCAGAGACTTCTGTCCTCACACTCCTGGCCCAGAAGCCCTCATGTTTGGCAATTCTGGACCCACAATGCAGCACACTGCCTGCCCTCTAGAAAAAATTTCTTGCATATTGAGCAGTCCAGGCACCTCAAATGAGGATAAACCTACACGGCACTCGACTGCACCCAAATTATATAGTGTAAGCTGGGCACTAATGCACTGTCTGACACAACCTGATCCCGAACCTGCTGACCAACACCCAGGCAGCTGACCGCACACTGAGCGCATACGACGCGCCAAGGCCTTAGGTCGTCATCTCTTCCCAACTGCGGTTTTCAGGCTTCAGAACCTAGACCTTATCTCCAACCACTGCCCAGGGTTGAAAATGATGCAGAAATCTGAACTCCTTCCCCATGGCTAGAAACCTTGTGATTGGCATGTTGTCCAAAGTTCAGTGTAGTTGAAACCTGTGTGGCCCATGAGGTCTCGCCCACGCTCTCGGGCCACATTGGTCAAAAACACACATTGTGACCCTCAGCCTGAGTCCAGTCCTCAAGTAAGGCCTCTCAGTGGCTGGATAAAGAGACAGCATATTGGGCCTGCCATGCCCCTAGGCCCCAATTTTTAACCATAGTTTGTGTTGTCCTTTACTCTTCCCCAGGGCTCTGCTTTCGCATTCCTCTTTGGTTGGAACACCTGAGGTAACAAACCTGAAATGAGACCTCCCATCCCACAGATTGACGAAAAACAATTGGGACCGGGCCAAATCCACAGAGAGGAAGATTCGTCCATGGCCCATGAGGCCTCCCCACATTCCACGGCCATTGCTGATACAAAATATAGAGACAAAAGATTGAGCAATAGCCTCAGACTAGCTCTTTCTTCATATTCTGAAGAGTTCTTCTCATGGTGTGTAGATTGGGCCTGCCATACCTACGTCCCCAAACCTAAGCTGAGTTTGTGTTTTCAGACTTCTGTCCTCAAAGTCCTGGGCCAAACACCCTCCAGGCTGGGGCCCCTGGAGCCACACATTAGGAATTTGCCTACCCCATCCATGGGAATTCTGGCCATTCCATTGTCTAAAATCGTACAAGTTAGGAGAACCCATCAAAGTCCCCGAGGCCATCACAATAGTGTAGGTCTCCCGGGTCAAACAAGGGCAGTCTGACACCAGGAGACCGTCTACCTCCACTCATACCATAGATAGATGTCCCCAGAGAAAAAGATGGAACCAGACAGTACCCTAGGCCATATTCGGATCCATTGCTTTGGTTTACAGGCATGTCTCCTCAAAAGCCTGGATTCCAATTCCAGCATAGGGGGTTTCCTGAGGCACCCATCAGAACAAATCTCGTCACCAGAAGAAACTTGTGCAAGGCAGCTATGTCAAAACCTTAGGAGAATACTTCAGGGTCCTCGTGCCACCGCCCCTTTCAATGCCCCCATGGACACAAACACCCATTAGGTCCCATCCTCAGGAAATTCCATTTCACCTCAGCCACCCAGGTTGCTCCAGAAGAGCAATCACATCTCAACTGTCTTGTTGCTAGGAGACAATTGGAATGTGAGGCGGGCTTCCCAGGCATCCATCCACGAAAGGTAATCTGGATTCATTCCATATGGGATGTCCTGGAGCTGTGCAACAGTTCTCAATTGTCCCGCAGAAGGAATCCTTGAAGGGGGCATCCCACAACTCCCAACGTGGGAAAACCTCCATGGCCTTGAGATCCCGCTCCGTTCATGAAGGGGAAGTCATGCACAGAAACTCCAACCTGAGCCAACGTCTGATCCTCAACGTGAATTCAGATGCTTGAGATATTGGTTCATATCTGCAAGGGGTACCTGCCGTGCCCTCGGCCTGAAGCCCAAGTCTAGCTCGTGTTCTCAGACTTCTGTCCTCACACTCCTGGCCCAGAAGCCCTCAAGTTTGGCAATTCTGGACCCACAATGCAGCACTCTGCCTGCCCTCTAGAAAAAATATCTTCCCTAATGAGCTGCCCAGGCACCTCCAATAAGGATAAATCTACACGGCACTCGACTGTACCCAAATTATATAGTCTAACCTGGGCACTAATGCACTGTCTGACACAACCTGAGCCCGAACCTCCTGACCAACAGCCAGGCAGCTGACCGCACACTGAGCGCATATGACCCGCCAAGGCCTTTGGTCGTCATCTCTCCCCAATTGCGGTTTTCAGGCTTCAGAACCTAGACCATATCTCCAACCACTGCCCAGGGTTGAAAATGATGCAGAAATCTGAACTCCTTCCCCATGACAAGAAACCTTGTGTTTGGCCTGTTTTCCAAAGTTCAGTGTAGTTGAAACCAGTGTGGCCCATGAGGCACTGCCAATGCCCGCGGGACACATTGGTCACAAACACACATTGTGACCCTCAGCCTGATCCCAGTTCTCAAGTAAGGCCTCTCAATGGCTGGATGAAAAGACAGCATATTGGGCCTGCCATTCCCCTAGGCCCCAATTTTTAACCATAGATTGGGTTGTCCCTTCAGTCTTCCCCAGGGCTCTGCTTTCGAATTCCTCTTTTGGTGGGACACCTGAGGTAAAAAACCTGAAAGGAGACCTCCCATTTAACAGATACACGAAAATAATTGGGACCGGGCCAAATCCACAGAGAGGAAGATTCGTCCATGGCCCATGAGGCCTCCCCACATTCCACGGCCATCATTGATACAAAATCCAGAGACAAAAGCCTGAGCAAGCGCATCACACTTGCACATTCTTTATATCCTGAAGAGTTCTTCTCATGGTGTGTAGATTGGGCCTGCCATACCTATGTCCCCAAACCTAAGCTGAGTTTGTGTTTTCAGACTTCCACCCTCAAAGTCCTGGGCCCCACACCCTCCAGGCTGGGGCTCCTGGAGCCACACATTAGGACGCTGCCTACCCAATCCATGGGAATTCTGCCCATTCCATTGTCCAAAATTGTACAAATTAGGAGAACCCTCCAAAGTCCCCGAGGCCATCCCAAAAGTGTAGGTCTCCCGGGACAAACAAGGGTGGTCTGACACCAGCTAAGCATCCACCTCCACTCATACCAAAGATAGATGAACCCAGAGAAAAAGATTGAAGCAGTCAGGACCCTAGGCCATAATAGGGTCCATTGCTTTGGTTTACAGGCATGTCTCATCAAATGCCTGGATTCCAATTCCAGCATAGGGGTTTCCTGAGGCACCCATCAGAACTAATCTCGTCACCAGAAGCAACTTGTGCAAGGCATCTATGTCAAAAGCTTAGGAGAATACTTCAGGGTCATGGTGCCTACACCCCATTCCAAGGCCCCAGTGGACATAAACACTCATTAGGCCCCATACTCAGGAAAGTCCATTTCAACTCAGCCACCCCAGCAGAGCCATCAGATCTCAACTGTCTTGTTGCTAGGAGACAATTGGAAAGCAAGGCGGGCTTCCCTGGCATGCATACTCTAACGGTGCTCTGGAGACATTCCATATGGGATGTCCTGGAGCTGCCCAACAAGTCTTAATTGTCCCGCACAAGGATCCTTCAACGGGGCATCCCACAACTCCCTACGTGGGAAAACCTCCATGGCCTTGAGACTCTGCTCTGTTCATGAAGGGGCAGTCATGCACAGAAACTCCAACCTGACCAACGTCTGATCCTCGCCTTTACTTCAGATGCTTGAGATATTGGTTCAGATCTGCAGGGGGTACCTGCCATGCCCTCGGCCTGAAGCCCAAGTCTAGCTTGTGTTCTCAGACTTCTGTCCTCACACTCCTGGCCCAGAAGCCCTCAAGTTTGTCAATACCGGACCCAAAATGCAGCACTCTGCCTGCCCTCTAGAAAAAATATTTTGCCTAATATGCTGCCCTGGCACCACAAATGAGGATCAAGCTACATGGCACTCGACTGTCCCAAATTATATTGTCTAACCTGGGCACGAATGTTTTGTCTGACACAACCTGAGCCCGAACCTTTTGACAAACACCCAGGCAGCTGACCGCACACTGAGCAGGTCTGACCCGCCATGGCCTTAGGTCGTCATCTCTTCCCAACTGCGGTTTTCAGGCTTCAGAACCTAGACCTTATCTCCAACCACTACCCAGGGTTGAAAATGATGCTGAAATCAAAACTCCTGACCCATGGCTAGAAACCTTGTGATTGGCATGTTGTCCAAAGTTCAGTGTAGTTGAAACCAGTGTGGCCCATGAGGTCTCGCCCACGCTCTCGGGCCACATTGGTCAAAAACACACATTGTGACCCTCAGCCTGAGCCCAGTCCTCAAGTAAGGCCTCTCAGTGGCTGGATGATGAGACAGCATATTGGGCCTTCCATGCGCCTAGGCCCCAAATTTTAACCATAGTTTGGGTTGTCCTTTCACTCTTCCCCAGGGATCCTCTTAGGAATTCCTCTTTGGTTGGGACACCTGAGGTAACAAACCTGAAAGGAGACATCCATTCCCACAGATTGACGAAAAACAATTGGGACCAGGCCAAATCCACAGAGAGGAAGATTCGTCCATGGCCCATGAAGCCTCCCCACATTCCACGGCCATCGTTGATACAAAATATAGAGACAAAAGCCTGAGCAGGCGCCTCAGACTCGCTCTTTCTTCAAATCCTGAAGAGTTCTTCTCATGGTGTGTAGATTGGTCCTGCCATACTTACGTCCCCAAACCTAGGCTGAGTTTGTGTTTTCAGACTTCTGTCCTCCAAGTCCTGGGCCACACACCCTCCAGGCTGGGACCCCTGGAGCCACACATTAGGACTGTGCCTGCCCAATCCATGGGAATTCTGCCCATTCCATTGTCTAAAATCGTACAAGTTAGGAGAACACATCAAACTTCCCGAGGCCATCACAATAGTGTAGGTCTCCCGGGTCAAACAAGGGCAGTCTGACACCAGGTGACCGTCTACCTCCACTCATACCATAGATGGATGTCCCCAGAGAAGAAGATGGAACCATACAGGACCCTAGGCCATATTCAGATCCATTGCTTTGGTTTACAGGCATGTCTCCTCAAAAGCCTGGATTTCAATTCCAGCATAGGGGGTTTCCTGAGGCACCCATCAGAACCAATCTCGTCTCCATAAGGAAACTTATGCATGGGAGCTATGTCAAAACCATAAAAGAATACTTCAGGGTCCCGGTGCCACCGCCCCATTTCAACGCCCCCATGGACACAAACACCCATTAGGCCCCATCCTCAGGAATGTCCATTTCACATCAGCCACCCCGGTTGCTCCCGCAGAGCCATCAGATCTCAAAAGTCTTGTTGCTAGGAGACAATTTGAATGCAAGGCGGACTTCCCTGGCATCCATCCTCTAACGGTGCTCTGGAGCCATTCCATATGGAATGTCCTGGAGCTGCCCAACAGGTCTCAATTGTCCCGCACAAGGAACCCTTCAAGGGGGCATCCCACAACTCCCAACGTGGGAAAACCTCCATCGCCTTGAGACTCCCCTCCGTTCAAGAAGGGGAATTCATGCACAGAAACTCCAACCTAAGCCAACATCTGATCCTCGCCGTACCATCAGATGCTTGAGATATTGGTTCAGTTTTGCAAGGGGTACCTGCCGTGCCCTCGGCCTAAAGCCCAAGTCTAGCTTGTGTTCTCAGACTTTTGTCCTCACACTCCTGGCCCAGAAGCTCTCAAGTTTGGCAATTCTGGACCCACAATGCAGCACTCTGCCTGCCCTTTAGAAAAAATATCTTGCCTAATGTGCTGCCCAGGCACCTCCAATAAGGATAAACCTACACGGCACTCGACTGTACCCAAATTATATAGTCTAACCTGGGCACTAATGCACTGTCTGACACAACCTGAGCCCGAACCTCCTGACCAACAGCCAGGCAGCTGACCGCACACTGAGCGCATACAAACCGCCAAGGCCTTAGGTCGTCATCTCTCCCCAACTGCGGTTTTCAGGCTTCAGAACCTAGACCTTATCTCCAACCACTGCCCAGGGTTGAAAATAATGCAGAAATCTGAACTCCTTCCCCATGGCAAGAAACCTTGTGTTTGGCCTGTTGTCCAAAGTTCAGTGTAGTTGAAACCAGTGTGGCCCAAGAGGCACTGCCCATGCCCGCGGGACACATTGGTTACAAACACACATTGTGACCCTCAGCCTGATCCCAGTCCTCAAGTAAGGCCTCTCAGTGGCTGGATGAAGAGAGGGCATATTGGGCCTGCCATGCCCCTAGGCCCCATTTTTAACCATAGATTGGGTTGTCCCTTCAGTCTTCCCCAGGGCTCTGCTTTCGAATTCCTCTTTTGGTGGGACACCTGAGGTAACAAACCTGAAAGGAGTCCACCCATCCCACAAATTGACGAAAATAATTGGGACCGGGCCAAATCCACAGAGAGGAAGATTCGTCCATGGCCCATGGGGCCTCCCCACATTCCACGGCCATCATTGATACAAAATCCAGAGACAAAAGCCTGAGCAATAGCCTCAGACTAGCTCTTTCTTCATATTCTGAAGAGTTCTTCTCATGGTGTGTAGATTGGGCCTGCCATACCTACGTCCCCAAACCTAAGCTGAGTTTGTGTTTTCAGACTTCTGTCCTCAAAGTCCTGGGCCAAACACCCTCCAGGCTGGGGCCCCTGGAGCCACACATTAGGAATTTGCCTACCCCATCCATGGGAATTCTGGCCATTCCATTGTCTAAAATCGTACAAGTTAGGAGAACCCATCAAAGTCCCCGAGGCCATCACAATAGTGTAGGTCTCCCGGGTCAAACAAGGGCAGTCTGACACCAGGAGACCGTCTACCTCCACTCATACCATAGATAGATGTCCCCAGAGAAAAAGATGGAACCAGACAGTACCCTAGGCCATATTCGGATCCATTGCTTTGGTTTACAGGCATGTCTCCTCAAAAGCCTGGATTCCAATTCCAGCATAGGGGGTTTCCTGAGGCACCCATCAGAACAAATCTCGTCACCAGAAGAAACTTGTGCAAGGCAGCTATGTCAAAACCTTAGGAGAATACTTCAGGGTCCCGGTGCCTCCACCCCATTATAAGGCCCCCATGGACATAAACACTCATAAGGCCCCATACTCAGGAAAGTCCATTTCAACTCAGCCACCCCAGCAGAGCCATCAGATCTCAACTGTCTTGTTGCTAGGAGACAATTGGAATGCGAGGCGGGCTTCCCTGGCATCCATCCTCTAACGGTGCTCTGGAGTCATTCCATATGGGATGTCCTGGAGCTGCCCAACAGGTCTCAATTGTCCCGCACAAGGAATCCTTCAAGGGGGCATCCCACAACTCCCAACGTGGGAAAACCTCCATGGCCTTGAGACTCCGCTCCGTTCATGAATGGGAAGTCATGCACAGAAACTCCAACCTGAGCCAACGTCTGATCCTCGCCGTGACTTCAGATGCTTGAGATATTGGTTCATATCTGCAAGGGGTACCTGCCGTGCCCTCGGCCTGAAGCCCAAGTCTAGCTTGTGTTCTCAGACTTCTGTCCTCACACTCCTGGCCCAGAAGCCCTCACGTTTGTCAATTCCGGACCCAAAATGCAGCACTCTGCCTGCCCTCTAGAAAAATATTTTGCCTAATATGCTGCCCAGGCACCACAAATGAGGATCAAGCTACATGGCACTCGACTGTACCCAAATTATATTGTCTAACCTGGGCAGGAATGTACTGTCTGACACAACCTGAGCCCGAACCTCCTGACCAACACCCAGGCAGCTGACCACACACTGAGCAGAACCGACCTGCCATGGCCTTAGGTCGTAATCTCTTCCCAACTGCGGTTTTCAGGCTTCAGAACCTAGACCTTATCTCCAACCACTGCCCAGGGTTGAAAATGATGCAGAAATCAGAACTCCTTCCCCATGGCTAGAAACCTTGTGATTGGCATGCTGTCCAAAGTTCAGTGTAGTTGAAACCAGTGTGGCCCATGAGGTCTCACCCACGCTCTTGGGCCACATTGGTCAAAAACACACATTGTGACCCTCAGCCTGAGCCCAGTCCTCAAGTAAGGCCTCTCAGTCGCTGGATGAAGAGACAGCATATTAGGCCTGCCATGCGCCTAGGCCCCAAATTTTAAACATAGTTTGGGTTGTCCCTTCACTCTTCCCCAGGGCTCCTCTTTGGAATTCCTCTTTGGTTGGGACACCTGAGGTAACAAACCTGAAAGGAGACATCCATTCACACAGATTGACGAAAAACAATTGGTACTGGGCCAAATCCACAGAGAGGAAGATTCATCCATGGCCCATGAGGCCTCCCCACATTCCACGGCCATTGTTGATACAAAATATAGAAACAAAAGCATGAGCAGGCGCCTCAGTCTTGCTCTTTCTTCAAATCCTGAAGAGTTCTTCTCATGGTGTGTAGATTGGTCCTGCCATACCTACATCCCCAAACCCAAGCTGAGTTTGTGTTTTCAGACTTCCTCCCTCAAAGTCCTGGGCGCCACACCCTCCATGCTGGGGCCCCTGGAGCCACACATTAGGACGCTGCCTACCCAATCCATGGGAATTCTGCCCATTCCATTGTTCAAAATCGTACAAATTAGTAGAACTCTCCAAAGTCCCCGAGGCCATCCCAATAGTGTAGGTCTCCCGGGGCAAACAAGGGCAGTCTGACACCAGCTAAGCATCCACCTGCACTCATACCATAGATGGATGAACCCAGAGAAGAAGATTGAAGCAGACAGGACCCTAGGCCATAATCGGATCCATTGCTTTGGTTTACAGTCATGTCTCATCAAATGCCTGGATTCCAATACCAGCATAGGGGGTTTCCTGAGGCCACCATCAGAAGAAATCTCGTCACCACAAGGAAACTTGTGCATGGCAGCTATGTCAAAAGCTTAGGAGAATACTTCAGGGTCACGATGCCTCCGCCCTTTTCCAAGGCCCCCATGGATATAAACTCTCATTAGGCCCCATACCAAGGAGTGTCCATTTCAAATCAGCCACCCCGGTTGCTCCTGCAGAGCCATCCGATCTCAACTGTCTTGTTGCTAGCAGACAATTGTAATGCGAGGCGGGCTTCCCTGGCATCCATCCTCTAACGGTGCTCTGGAGTCATTCCATATGCGATGTCCTGGAGCTGCCCAACAGGTCTCAATTGTCCCGCACAAGGAATCCTTCAAGGGGGCATCCCACAACTCCATAGTGCAAAAACCTCCATTGCCTTGAGACTCCGCTCCGTTCATGAAGGGGAATTCATGCACAGAAACTCCAACCTGAGCCAACGTCTGATCCTCGCCGTGACTTCAGATGCTTGAGATATTGTTTCAGATCTGCAGGGGGTACCTGCCGTGCCCTAGGTCTGAAGCCCAAGTCTAGCTTGTCTTCTCAGACTTCGGTCCTCACAATCCTGGCCCAGAAGCCCTCAAGTTTTTCAATTCCGTACCCACAATGCAGCACTCTGCCTGCCCTCCAAAAAGAATATATTGCCTAATGAGCTGCACAGGCACCACAAATGAGGATAAACCTACACGGCACTCGACTGTACCCAAATTATATTGTCTAACCTGGGCACTAATGCACTGTCTGCCACAACCTGAACCCGAACCTACTGACCAACACCCTTGAAGCTGACCGAACTTGAGCACGTCCGACCCGCCATGGCCTTAGGTCGTCATCTCTTCCCAACTGCGGTTTTCAGGCTTCATAACATAGACCTTATCTCCAAACACTGCCCAGGGTTGAAAATGATGCTGAAATCAGAACTCCCTCCCCATGGCAAAAACCTTGTGATTGGCATGTTGTCCAAAGTTCAGGGTAGTTGAAACCAGTGTGGCCCATGAGGTTTCGCCCATGCTCTCGGGCCACATTGGTCAAAAACACACATTGTGACCCTCAGCCTGATCCCAGTCCTCAAGTATGGCCTCTCAGTGGCTGGATGAAGAGACAGCATATTGGGCCTGCCATGCCCCTAGGCCCCAAATTTTAACCATAGTTTGGGTTGTCCCTTCACTCTTCCCCAGGGCTCTGCTTTCGAATTCCTCTTTGGTTGGGACACCTGAGGTAACAAACCTGAAAGGAGACATCCATTCCCACAGATTGACGAAAACAATGGGACTGGGCCAAATCCACAGAGAGGAAGATTCGTCCATGGCCCATGAGGACTCCACACATTCCACGGCCATCGTTGATACAAAATCCAGAGAAAAAAGCCTAGGAAGCGCATCAGACACGCTCATTCTTCATATCCTGAAGAGTTCTTCTCATGGTGTGTAGATTGGTCCTGCCATACCTACGTCCCCAAACCTAAGCTGAGTTTGTGTTTTCAGACTTCCTCCCTCAAAGTCCTGGGCCCCACACCCTCCAGGCTGGGGCCTCTGGGGCCACACATTAGGTCGCTGACTACCCAATCCATGGGAATTCTGCCCATTCCATTGTCCAAAATCGTACAAATTAGGAGAACACTCCAAAGTCCCCGAGGCCATCCCAATATGTAGGTCTCCCGGGGCATACAAGGGCGGTCTGACACCAGCTAAGCATCCACCTCCACTCATACCATAGATGGATGAACCCAGAGAAGAAGATTGAACCAGAGAGGACCCTAGGCCATAATCGGATCCATTGCTTTGGTTTACAGGCATGTCTCATCAAATGCCTGGATTCCAATACCAGCATAGGGGGTTTCCTGAGGCACCCATCAGAACAAATCTCTTCACCACAAGGAAACTTGTGCAAGGCAGCTATATCAAAAGCTTAGGAGAATACTTCAGGGTCACAGTGCCTCCACCCATTACAAGGCCCCCATGGACATAAACACTCATTAGGCCCCACACTCAGGAAAGTCCGTATGAACTCAGCCACCCCAGCAGAGCAATCAGATCTCAACTGTCTTGTTGCTAGGAAACAATTGGAATGCGAGGCGGGCTTCCTTGGCATCCATCCTCTAACGGGGCTCTGGAGTCATTCCATATGGGATGTCCTGGCGCTGCCCAAAAGGTCTCAATTGTCCCGCACAAGAAATCCTTCAAGGGGGCATCCCACAACTCCCAAAGTGGGAAAACCTTCATGGCCTTGAGACTCTGCTCCGTTCATGAAGGGGCAGTCATGCACAGAAACTCCAACCTGAGCCAAAGTCTGATCCTCACCGTGACTTCAGATGCTTGAGATATTGGTTCAGATCTGCAGGGTGTACCTGTCGTGCCCTCAGCCTGAAGCCCAAATCTAGCTTGTGTTCTCAGACTTCTGTCCTCACACTCCAGCTCCAGACCCTCAAGTTTGTCAATTCCGGACCCACAATGCAGCACTCTGCCTGCCAAGCAAAAAGAATATATTGCCTAATGAGCTGCCCAGGCACCTCAATAGAGGATCAACCTACACGGCATTCGACTGTACCAAAATTATACAGTCTAACCTTGGCACTAATGCACTGTCTGACACAACCTGAGCCCGAATTTCCTGACCAACACACAGGCAGCTGACCGCACACTGAGCACGTCAGACCCGCCATGGCCTTAGGATGTCATTTCTTCCCAACTGCGGTTTTCAGGCTTCAGAACCTAGAACTTATCTCCAACCACTGCCCAGGGTGGAAAATGATGCAGAAATCAGAACTCCTTCCCCATGGCAAGAAACCTTGTGGTTGGCATGTTGTCCAACCTTCAGTGGACACGGCAGGTACCCCCTGCAGATCTGAATCAATATCTCAAGCTTCTAAAGTCAAGGCGAGTATCAGACTTTGGCTCAGGTTGGAGTTTCTGTGCATGACTGCCCCTTCATGAATTGAGCAGAGTCTCTAGGCCATGGAGGTTTTCCCACTTTGGGATTTGTGGGATGCCCCCTTGAAGGATTCCTTGTGCGGGACAATTGAGACCTGTTGGGCAGCTCCAGGACATCCCATATGGAATGACTCCAGAGCACCGTTAGAGGATGGATGCCAGGGAAGCCCGCCTCGCATTCCAATTGTTTCCTAGCAACAAGACAGTTGAGATGTGATTGCTCTGCGGGAGCAACCCGGGTGGATGAGGTGAAATGGACTTTCCTGAGGATGGGGCCTAATGTGTGTTTGTGTCCATGGGGGCCTTAGAATCGGCTGGTGGCACCGGGACCCTAAAGTATTCTCCTAAGCTTTTGACATAGCTCCCGTGCACAAGTTACCTTGTGAAGACGAGATTTGTTCTGATGAGTGCCTCAGGAAACCCCCTATGCTGGAATTAGAATCCAGGCTTTTGAGGAGACATGCCTGTAAACCAAAGCAATGGATCCGAATATGGCCTAGGGTCCTGTCTGGTTCAATCTTCTTCTCTGGGTTCAACCATCTATGGTATGAGTGGAGGTGGATCTCAGCTGGTGTCAGATCGCCCTTGTTTTTCCCGGGAGACCTACACTATGGGATGGCCTCGGGGACTTTGGAGTGTTCTCCTAATTTGTACGATTTTGGACAATGGAATGGGCAGAATTCCCATGGATTGGGTAGGCAGCGTCCTAATGTGTGGCTCCATGGGCCCCAGCCTGGAGGGTGTGTGGCCCAGTACTTTGAGGACAGAAGTCTGAAAACACAAACTCAGCTTAGGTTTGGGGACATAGGTATGGCAGGCCCAATCTACAAACCATGAGAAGAACTCATCAGGATATTAAAGAGAGTTAATCTGAGGCGCTTGCTCAGGCTTTTGTCGCTGGATTTTATATCAACAATGGCCGTGGAATGTGGGGAGGCCTCATGGGCCATGGATGAATCTTCCTCTCTGTGGATTTGGCCCGGTCCCAATTGTTTTTCGTCAAGCTGTGGGATGGGAGGTCTCCTTTCAGGTTTGTTACCTCAGGTGTCCCAACCAAAGAGGTAATCCAAAGCAGAGCCCTGGGGAAGAGTGAAGGGACAACCCAAACTATGGTTAAAAATTAGGGCCTAGGGGCATGGCAGTCCCAATATGCTGTCTCTTCATCCAGCCACTGAGAGGCCTTACTTGAGGACTGGGCTCAGGCTGAGGGTCAGAATGTGTGTTTGTGACCAATGTGTCCCACGAGCATGGCGGGGCATCATGGGCCACACTGGTTTCAACTACACTGAACTTTGGACAACATGCCAATCACAAGGTTTCTAGCCATGGGGAAGGAGTTCTGATATCTGCATCATTTTGAACCCTGGGCAGTGGTTGGAGATAAAGTCTAGGTTCTGAAGCCTGAAAACCGCAGTTGTGGAGAGATGACGACCTAAGGCCTTGGCGGTTCGTATGCGCTCAGTGTGCGGTCAGCTGCCTGGCCGTTGGTCAGGAGGTTCGGGCTCAGGTTGTGTCAGACAGTGCATTAGTGCCCAGGTTAGACTATATAATTTGGGTATAGTCGAGTGCCGTGTAGGTTGATCCTCTATTGAGGTGCCTGGGCAGCTCATTCGGGAATATTTTCTTTCTAGAGGGCTGTCAGAGTGCTACATTGTGGGTCCGGATGTGCCAAACTTGAGGGCTTCTGGGCCAGGGGTGTGAGGACAGAAGTCTAGAACACAAGCTAGACTTCGGATATGGCCGAGGGCACGGCAGGTACCTCTTGCAGATCTGAACCAATATCTCAAGCATCTGAAGTTAAGGCGAGGATCAGACGTTGGCTGAGGTTGGAGATTCTGTGCATGACTTCACCTTCATGAACGGAACGGAGTCTCAAGGCCATAGAGCTTTTCCCACGTTGGGAGTTGTGGGATGCCCCCTTCAAGGATTCCTTCTGCGGGACAATTGAGAACTGTTGCTCAGCTCCTGGAAATCCCATATGGAATGACTCCCGAGCACCGTTCGAGGATGAATGCCAGGGAAGCCCGCCTCGCATTCCAATTGTCTCCTAGCAACAAGACAGTTGAGATGTGATTGCTCTGCGGTAGCAACCGGGGTGGCTGAGGTGAAATGGACTTTCCTGAGGATGGGGCCCAATGGGTGTTTGTGTCCATGGTGGCCTTAAAATGGGGCGGTGGCACCGGGACCCTGAGTATTCTCCTAAGTTTTTGACATAGCTGCCATGCCATGCCACAACTCCCAACGTGGGAAAACCTCAATGGCCTCGAGATTCTGCTCCCTTCATGAAGCAGCCGTCATGCACAGAAACTCCAACCTGAGCCAATGTCTGATCCTCGCGCTGACTTCAGATGCATGAGATATTGGTTCAGGTCTGCAGGGGTTACCTGCCGTGCCCTCGCCCTGAAACCCAAGTCTAGCTTGTCTTCTCAGACTTCCATCCTCACACTCCGGTCCCGAAGTCCTCAAGTTTGGCAATTCCGGCCCGACAATGCAGCACTCTGCCTGACCTGTAGAAAAAAATTATTGCCTCATGAGCTGCCCAGGCACCTTAAATTAGGATAAACCTACACAGCACTCGACTTTACCCAAATTATGTATTCTAACCTGGGCACTAATGCACTGTCGGACACAACCTGAGCCCAGACCTCCTGACCAACACCCAGAAAGCTGACCGCACACTGAGCACATAAGCCGCGCCATGGCCTTAGGTCATCAACTCTTCCCTATCTCAGTATTCAGGCTTCAGAACCAAGACCTTAACTCCAATCACAGCCCAGGCGTACCTGTGATGCAGAAATCACAACTCCTCCTTACCCATGGCAAGAAACCTTGTGGTTGGCACGTTGTCCAACGTTCAGTGTAGGAGAAACCAGCATTCACCCTGAGGCCCCGTCCATTCTTGAGTGCGACGAGGGCATAAACACGCATTGTGACCCTCAGCACGAGTCCTGTCCTCTATTAAGTCCTCTCAGTGGCTGAACCATTAGATGCCATAATGGGCATGACATGTCCCTAGGCCCCAATTTTTAACCAGATTTCTGATTGTCTAATCGCCCCTCCCCAGGGCTCTACTTTGGAACCCCTCATTTGGTGGACACCTGAGGTTAAATAAGAAAACAAGAACAACAAAAAAAAACGGACTTCTTCCATCCCACAGAATGACCCCAAACTCTTTGGACTGGGGAAACCACCAGAGAGTAAGACTCGTCCATTTCCCATGAAGTCACCCAGAAATTTCACGACCATGAGTGACAAGGTATCCAGAGACAAAAACTTGAGCAAGAGCCTCACACTCGCCCTTTTTTCAAATCCTGAAGAGTTCTCCTCATGGTCTGTAGATCAGTCCTGCCATATTTATGTCCCGAAACATAAGACGAGTTTGTGTTTTCAGACAATTGTCCAAACAGCCCTGGCCTACACAACCTACAGGCTCAGGCCCCTGGAGCCAAACCTGAGGACTGTACTTGCCCTCACCAAGGGAATTGTGTGTTCCCATTCCAATGGCCACAACCCTACTAATAGTATAAACCTCCAAAGTACCTGATCCATCTCAATAGTGGTGGCTTCCCTGGAAAAAGAGGGGCAATCTGAGCCCATCGGAGCACCTCCCTGCACTCAGACCCATAGACAGATGTCCCGAGAGTTAAAAAGGAAAGAACAGGCCCCTAGGCACTAATCAGATCCATTGCTTTGGTTTCCAGGCATCTCTCGTCAGAGGCCTGGATTTCAAAACCAGCATATGGCTCTTTCTTGACTCACCCATCAGAAAACATCTCATCTACACATGGGATACTTGGACGTTGGAGCTGTGCAAGGCCTCTGTTTAGGAGAACCCTTCAGGGCCCCAGTGCCACCGCTTCATTCCAAGGTCTCCATAGACACAAAAGCACATTAGGACCGATCGCAGGAGAGTCCATTTCAACTCAGCCTCCTCGGTTGCTCCCCCAGATCCAGCAGATCTAACCTGTCTTGTTGCTAGGAGACAATTGGAATGCGAGGTGGGCTACCCAGCCATCCATCCTTAGAACCCTTCTCAGAATCATTGGCCTGGAGCCAAAGAGCAGGTCTCAATTGTCCTGCAGAAGACTCTTTGCAGTTCGGAGCTGCTCACAACTCCAATCGTGGGAAAACTTCCATGGCCTCGTGATGCCCCCCATTTATGAAGGGGCCATCAGGGACAGAAACTCCAACCTCAGCGATCATCCGATCGTCGCCCTGACTTCAGATGCACGAGATCTCGATTCAGGTCTGTAGATTGTGCCTGCCATGTCCTCACCCAGAAAGCGAAGCCTAGCTTGTGTTCTGAGACTTCTGTCCTCAGACTACTGGCCCACAAGCCCTCCAGTTTGGCAATCCAGAACTACAATGCAGCACTCTGCCTGCCCTCCAGAAGAAAAACATTGCCCCCTGGGGATTCCCAGTAACCCCAAGTGAGGATCAAACTGCACCTACCTTGGCTGTACCCCAAATACATAGGCTGACCAGGGCTCTAATGCCCTTGCTGACACAGCCTGAGACTGGAACTCCTGGCCCACCCAGACTGCTGGTCGCACACTGAGCACATCGAGCCGCCATGGCCTTAGGTCGTCATCTCTTCCTAACCTCGGTTTTCTGGCTTCAGAATCTAGACCTTATCTCCAATCACTGCCCAGGGTTGAACGTGATGAAGAAATCAGAACTCCTTCCCCATGGCAAGAAACCTTGTGGTTGGCATGTTGTCCAACCTTCAGTGTAGTTGAAGCCAGTGTGGCCCATGAGGTCCCGCCCATGCTCTTGGGCCACATTGGTCACAAACACACATTTTGACCCTCAGCGTGAGCCCAGTCCCCAAGTAAGGCCTCTCAGTGGCTGGATTAAGAGATAGCATGTTGGGCTTGCCATGCCCCTAGGCCCCAATTTTTAACCATAGTTCGGGTTGTCCCTTCAGTCTTCTCCACGGCTTTGCTTTGGAATTTCTCTTTTGGTGGGACACCTGAGGTAAAAAAACTGAAAGGAGTCCTCCCATCCCACAGATTGACGAAAAACAATTGGGAATCGGAGCAAATCCTCAGAGAAGAAGATTCGTCCATGGCTCAGAAGGCCTCCCCGATATTCAACGGCCATCGCTGATACAAAATCCAGAGACAAAAGCCTGAGCAAGCACCTCATACTCGCACGTTCTTCATATCCTGAAGAGTTCTTCTCATGGTTTGTAGATCGGGCCTGCAATACCTACGTCCCCAAACATTTTTTTTTAAAGATTTTTTTTTTATTTGACATAGAGAGATTACAAGTAGGCAGAGAGGCAGGCAGAGATAGAGAGGAGGAAGCAGGCTCCCTGCTGAGCAGAGAGCCCGATGCAGGGCTCGATCCCAGGACCCTGAGATCATGACGTGAGCCGAAGGCAGCGGCTTACCCACTGAGCCACCCAGGCACCCCCCTACGTCCCCAAACCTAAGCTGAGTTTGTGTTTTCAGACTTATGTCCTCAAAATCCTGGGCCACACACTCTCCAGGCTGGGGCCCCTGGAGCTACACATTAGGACTGTGCCTACCAATCCATGGGAATTCTGCCCATTGCATGGTCCAAAATCGTACAAATTAGGAGAAACCTCCAAAGTCCCTGAGGCCATCCCAATACTGTAGGTCGACCGGAAAAAACAAGGGCTGTCAGACACCAGCTGATAATCTACCTCCACACATACCATAGATGGATGTCCCCAGAAGAAGATTGAAGCAGAAAGGACCCTAGGCCATAATAGGATCCATTGCCTTGGTTTACAGGCATGTTTCCTCAAAAGCCTGATTCCACTACGAGCATAGGGGTTTTCCTGAGGCACCCATCAGAACTCATCTCGTCTCCACAAGGAAACCTGTGCATGGGAGCTATGTCAAAAGCTTAGGAGAGTACGTCAGGGTCCCGGTGCCACAGCTTCATTCCAAGGCCCTCATGGACACAAAAACATATTAGGACGCGTCCTCAGCCACCTTGGTTGCTCCCGCAGAGCCATCAGATCTAAACTGTCTTGTTGCTAGGAGACAATTGGAATGAGAGGCGGGCTTCCCAGGCATCCATTCTCGAACGTGCTCTGGAGTCATTCCATATGAGTAGTCCTGGAGCTGTCAAACAGGTCTCAATTGTCCCGCAGAAGGAATCCTTGAAGGGGGCATCCCACAACTCCCAACGTGCGAAAACCTCAATGGCCTCGAGATTCTGCTCCCTTCATGAAGCGGCCGTCATGCACGAAAACTCCAACCTGAGCCAACCTCTGATCCTTGCGTTGACTTCAGATGCTTGATATATTGGTTCAGATCTGCAGGGAGTTCCTGTCGTGCCCTCTCCCTGAACCCGAATTTAGCTTGTCTTCTCAGACTTCCGTCCTCACACTCCTGGTCCCGATGCCCTGAAGTTTGGCAATTCCGGAACCACAATGCAGCACTCTGCCTGACCTCATGAAAAAAATTATTGCCTCATGAGATGCCCAGGCACCTTAAATGAGGATAAACCTACACAGCACTCGACTTTACCCAAATTATGTAGTCTACCCTGGGCACTAATGCACTGTCGGACACAACCTGAGCCCGGACCTCCTGACCAACACCCAGAAAGCTGACCACACACTGAGCACATAAGACCCGCCATGGCCTTAGGTCATCATCTCTTTCCTATCTCAGTTTTCAGGCTTCAGAACCGAGACCTTATCTCCAATCACTGCCCAGGCATGAGTGTGATGCAGAAATCACAACTCCTCCTTACCCATGGCAAGAAACCTTGTGGTTGGCACGTTGTCCAACGTTCAGTGTAGGAGAAACCAGCATTCACCCTGAGGCCCCGCCCATTCTTGAGTGCGACGACGGCATAAACACGCATTATGACCCTCAGCATGAGTCCTGTCCTCTAGTAAGTCCTCTCATTGGCTGGACCATTAGATGCCATAATGGGCTTGACATGTCCCTAGGCCCCAATTTTTAACCAGATTTCTGATTGTCCAATCGCCCCTCCCCAGGGCTCTACTTTGGAACCCCTCATTTGGTGGGACACCTAAGGTTAAAAAAGAAAACAACAACAAAAAAACGGACTTCTTCCATCCCACAGAGTGACCCCAAAAGCTTTGGACTGGGCCAAACCACCAGAGAGTAAGACTCGTCCATTTCCCATGAAGTCACCCAGAAATTTCACGACCATGAGTGACACGGTATCCAGAGACAAAAACTTGAGCAAGAGCTTTACACTCGCCCTTTTTTCAAATCCCGAAGAGTTCTCCTCATGGTCTGTAGATCAGTCCTGCCATACCTATGACCCGAAACATAAGCCGAGTTTGTGTTTTCAGACAACTGTCCAAACAGCCCTGGCCTACACAACCTACAGGCTCAGGCCCCTTGAGCCAAACCTGAGGACTGTACTTGCCCTCACCAAGTGAATTGTGTGTTCCCATTACAATGGACACAACCCTTCTAATAGTATAAACCTCCAAAGTCCCTGATCCATATCAATAGTGGTGGCTTCCCAGGAAAAAGAGGGGCAATCTGAGCCCATCGGAGCACCTCCCTGGACTCAGACCCATAGACAGATGTCCCGAGAGTTAAAAAGGAAAGTACAGGCCCCTAGGCACTTATCAGATCCATTGCTTTGGTTTCAAAGCTTCTCCACAGAGGCCGGGATTTCAAAACCAGCATATGTTTCTTTCTTGACTCACCCATCATAAAACATCTCATCTACACATGGGATACTTGGACGTTGGAGCCGTGCAAAGCCTCTGTTTAGGAGAACCCTTCAGGGCCCCAGTGCCACCGCTTCATTCCAAGATCTCCATAGACACAAAAGCACATTAGGACCCATCTCCAGGAGAGTCCATTTCAACTCAGCCTCCTCGGTTGCTCCCCCAGATCCAGCAGATCTAACCTGTCTTGTTGCTAGGAGACAATTGGAATGCGAGGTGGGCTACCCAGCCATCCATCCTTAGAACCCTGCTCAGAATCATTGGCCAGGAGCCAAACAGCAGGTCTCAATTGTCCTGCCGAAGACTCTTTGCAGTTTGGAGTTGCTCACAACTTTCATTATAGGAAAACCTCCATGACCTCGTGATGCCCTTCATTCATGAAGGGGCCATCAGGGACAGAAACTCCAACCTGAGCGATAGTCCGATCCTCGCCCTGCCTTCAGATGCACGAGATCTCGATTCCGGTCTGTAGATTGTGCATGCCATGTCCTCACCCAGAAACCTAAGCCTAGCTTGTGTTCTCAGACTTCTGTCCTCAGACTACTGGCCCATAAGCCCTCCAGTTTGGCAATCCTGAACTACAATGCAGCACTCTGCCTGCCCTCCAGAATAACAACATTGCCCCCGGGGTGACCCAGTAACCCCAAGTGAGGAACAACCTGCACCTTCCTTGGCTCTACCCCAAACACATAGGCTGACCAGGGCACTAATGCCCTTTCTGACATAGTCTGAGCTTTGAACTCCTGGCCAACCCAGACTGCTAGCCGCACACTGAGCACATCGAGCCGCCATGGCCTTAGGTCGTCAACTCTTCCCACCCTCGGTTTTCAGGATTCAGAATCTAGACCTTATCTCCAATCACTGCCCAGGGTTGAACGTGATGAAGAAATCCGAACTCCTTCCCCATGGCAAGAAACCTTGTGGTTGGCATGTTGTCCAAACTTCAGTGTAGTTGAAGCCAGTGTGGCCCATGAGGCCCCGCCCATGCTCTAGGGCCACATTGGTCACAAACACACATTGTGACCCTCAGCGTGATCCCAGTCCGCAAGTAAGGCCTCTCAGTGGCTGGATGAAGAGATAGCATGTTGGGATTGCCATGCCCCTAGGCCCCAATTTTTAAGCATAGTTCGGGTAGTCCCTTCAGTCTTCTCCACGGCTTTGCTTTGGAATTCCTCTTTTGGTGGGACACCTGAGGTAACAAAACTGAAAGGAGTCCTCCCTTACCACAGATTGACGAAAAACGATTGGGAATCGGGGCAAATCCTCAGAGAGGAAGATTCGTCCATGGACCATGAGGCCTCCCCGACATTCAACGGCAATTGCTGATACAAAATCCAGAGACAAAAGCCTGAGCAAGCGCCTCAGACTCGCACTTTCTACATATACTGAAGAGTTCTTCTCATGGTTTGTAGATCGGGCCTGCCATACCTACGTCCCCAAACCTAAGCTGAGTTTGTGTTTTCAGACTTCTGTCCTCAAAGTCATGGGCCACACACTCTCCATGCTGGGGCCCCTGGAGCCACACATTAGGACTGTGCCTACCAATCCATTGGAATTCTGCCCATTCCATCGTCCAAAATCATACAAATTAGGAGAAACTTACAAAGTCCCTGAGGCCATCCCAATAGTGTAGGTCGACCGGAACAAACAAGGGCTGTCTGACACCAGCTGATAATCTACCTCCACGCATACCATAGACGGATGTTCCCAGAGAAGAAGATTGAACCAGACAGGACCCTAGGCCATAATAGGATCCATTGCCTTCGTTTACAGGCATGTCTCCTCAAAAGCCTGATACCAATACGAGCATAGGGGTTTTCCTGAGGCACCCATCAGAACTCATCTCGTCTCCACAAGGAAACCTGTGCATGGGAGCTATGTCAAAAGCTTAGAAGAGTACTTCAGGGTCCCGGTGCCACCGCCCCATTCCAAGGTCCTCATGGACACAAAAACACATTAGAACGCATCCTCAAGAAAGTCCATTTCAACTCAGCCACCCAGATTGCTCCCGCAGAGCCATTAGATCTAAACTGTCTTGTTGCTAGGAGAAAATTGGAATGCGAGGCGGGCTCCCAGGCATCCATTCTTGAACGGTGCTCTGGAGTCATTCCATATGGGATGTCCTGGAGCTGTCCAACATGTCTCAATTGTCCCGCAGAAGGAATCCTTGAAGGGGGCATCCCACAACTCCCAACGTGGGAAAACCTCAATGGCCTCGAGATTCTGCTCCCTTCATGAAGCGGCTGTCATGCACGGAAACTCCAACCTGAGCCAACGTCTGATCCTCGCCCTGACTTCAGATGCATGAGATATTGGTTCAGATCTGCAGGGTGTACCTGCCGTGCCCTCTCCAAGAAACCCAAGTCTAGCTTGTCTTCTCAGACTTCCGTCCTCTCACTCCAGGTCCCGAAGCCCTCAAGTTTGGCAATTCCGGACACACAATGCAGCACTCTGCCTGACCTCTAGAAAAAAATTATTGCCTCATGAGCTGCCCAGGCACCTTAAATGAGGATAAACCTACACAGCACTCGACATTAACCAAATTATGTAGTCTAACCTGGGCACTAATACACTGTCGGATACAACCTGAGGCCGGACCTCCTCACCAACACCCAGAAAGCTGACCACACACTGAGCACATAAGACCCGCCATGGCCTTAGGTCATGATCTCTTCCCTATCTCAGTTTTCAGACTTCAGAACCGAGACCTTATCTCCAATAACAGCCCAGGCGTGAGTGTGATGCAGAAATCACAACTCCTCCTTACCCATGGCAAGAAACCTTGCTGCTGGCAGTGAGTCAAACCTTCAGTGTAGGAGAAAACGGCATGGCCCATGAGGCCACGCCCATGCGTGAGGGCCGCCTTGGGCACAAACACACATTGTGACCCATAGCGTGGGTACCTTATTCAAGTAACGCCTCTCAGTGACTGGACCAAGAGCCCCGATATGTGGCTTGCCATGCCCGTAGACACACAGGACTAACTAGATGGTGTGTATTCCAGTTGAGGGAACCCACTGCTGTGCTCTAGAATCACTCTCCTGGGGGGGGTCCCCTGTGGCAGAAAACAGTACTCTTCCCTTCCCACACCATGAACCCAAACACTAGGGAGCTTGGACAATCCCCCGTGATGAAGGCTCTTCCTCTCCCCCTGAGGCAACCCCTACACTGACCGGCCACTGTGAACGCAACACCCAGAGACAAAAGCCACACCCTTCAGGAAGAGGCCATGCTGGACAAAAACTCTAGCCTGAGGCACGTCTCATAGTTGACATGACCTCAGTGCAGGCGATCTCGATTCTGCGTCTGCAGAGTGGGCCTGCCGTGCCCTCGGTCCCAAACCTCATGCTAGCTTGTGTTTT
This sequence comes from Mustela nivalis, assembly GCF_964662115.1. Lineage (NCBI taxonomy): Eukaryota > Metazoa > Chordata > Mammalia > Carnivora > Mustelidae > Mustela > Mustela nivalis. The sequence goes on along the minus strand of NW_028136531.1, from coordinate 1,690,367 downwards.
CAGACTTCCTTCCTCACACTCCTGGCAAACAAGCCCTCCGGACTAGGAACTCCAGAACCAGAACTCAGCCCAGTGTCTGCCCAACGGAAGAAAACATTTCCCTGTGGGGCTCTCCAGAAAACCCAGATGAGGATCAACCTGCTCGGGCCTCGACGGTACCTGAACTGGATAGGCTGCTCTGGGCACCCATGCTCTGTCTGACACAGCCTGAAGCCAGACGTCCAGACAGACAGGAGAAAGCTGGCCGCACACCCAGCACTTCGGACACGCCATGGTCTTATGCCGTCACCTCTTCCTAACCTTGGTTTTCAGATATCTGAACCTAGACATTATATCAATTCTCCACACAGCTGGGTATCGCAAGCACAAAACAGAACTCCTCCTTCCCCATGGCTGTCAAGCTTGCTCTTGGCATGGAGTCACATTTTCAGGGTGGGAGAAACCTTCATGGCCCCTGATGCCACGCCCAAACTTGAGTGCTGCTTGGGCACTAATTCACACTGTGACCCTCAGCATGAGCCCCATGTCAAAGAAAGGCCTGACAGGGCCTGGACCAAGAGCCCTCATATGGGGCTTGCCAAGCCCCTATGCACCCAATCCTCACCAGTGTTTGAGTTTTACAGTCGCCCCACCTGTACCTGGGCTCTGCTCTGGAATCCCTTTCTTGGAGAGACACATGAGCAAGACAACACGACTCCACCCTTCCCTCAAAATGACCCCAATCTCTTGGGAGCTGGGACAAATCCCCAGAGAGGGATACTCGTCCACAGTCCCTGAAGCCACCGCTCCAATCCACGGCTATCCCGGACACAACATCCAGAGACAAAAGCCTGAAGAAACGCCTTCCACTCGCCCTTGTTTCAGAGGCCCAGGAGTTCCCTCTCGGGCTGTACATCCGGCCTGTCATACCTTCGGCGATACTCATAAGCTGATTTGTGTTTTAAGACTTCTGTGCCCACAGCATGGACCCACACAACCTCCAGGCTAGGGCCTCTGAAGCCACAGCGAAAGATTGTGCCGGCCCTCTATAAGCAAAGTGTGTCCAATCCATTGACCACAACCCTACAGTTTAGGGAAAAGCTCCAAGGCCCCTGAGGCCATCAATAGGTAGGCCACCCTGGACTAAGAGGGGCTCTCTGACACCAGCAGAGCAACTATCTCCACTTAGATTCACAGACAATGTCCCCAGAGACAGAAGGTTGAAATGGACAGGCCCCCTGGCCCTAATATGAACCTTAGCTTTATTTCCATGTGTCCGTTCTCAGAGGACTGTTTTCGTAGACCAGCACATGGGGCTTTTCTAAGGCACCAAACCAAGCATCTCTCGTCTCCACATGGGCAGCTTTCTTACTGGGGATGTATCAAACCCTTCAGGTAGGAGAGTTCCGCAAGGCCACCGAACAACCAGCACATTCCAAGGTCTCCATGGACGCAAACACACATTATGACGCATCCTCAGGAGAGGCCATTTCAACTCAGCCCCCTGGGTAGCGGGACCCAGAGGCAGCAGATCAAACATATCTTGTCGCTAATGGCCAATTGGAATGCGAGGAATGCTGTACAGGGATCCATCCTTCGAACCCTGCTCTCCAGTCCTTCCATATGGTATGTCCTGGAGCCATGCAACAGGACTCGAATGTCCCGCAGAAGGAAACCTTGTGGTTTGGGGCAACCTGCAAACTCAGCGTGGGAAAACTTCCTTGGCCTCATGAGGCCCCCGCTTCATGAAGGTGCCATCATGGACACATACTCCAGCCTTAGCCAACGTCTGATCCTCAGCCTGACTTCAGATGTAGGAGATTTTTTATTCAGCCTCTGCAGAGTGGGCCTGCTCTGCCCTTGGCTCCAATACTCACCCTAGCTTGTGTTTTCAGACTTCCGTCCTCACACTCCTTGCCCACAAACCCTCCCTACTGGGAATTCTGGGGCCACACTGAACACTCTGCCTGCCTCCCAGGAGAAAAACATTGTCTATGGTGCTGCCCAGAAACCCCAAATGAGGATCAAACTGCTTGGCCCTCGGCAACACCCCAATTGCATAGGCTACCTTAAACACTGATGCTCTGTCGCAAATAGCCTGAGCCCAGACCTTCCAACAGACACCGACACAGCTGGCTGCACTCCTAGGACATTGGACCCGCCACTGCCTTAGGCCACCATCCATTCCCAACCTGGGTTTTCAGTCATCGGATCCTAGGCCTTATCTCCAATCCCTGGACAGGGGGGAACCTGATGCACAAATCAGAACCCCTCCTTCCCCATGGCAAGAAAACTTGCTGCTGGCAGTGAGTCAAACCTTCAGTGTAGGAAAAACGACATGGCCCATGAGGCAACGCCCAAGCGTTAGGGCCGCCTTGGGCACAAACACACATTGTTACCCTCAGCATGAGTACCTTATTCAAGTAACGCCTCTCAGTGACTGGACCAAGAGCCCGCATATGTGGCTTGCCATGCCCATAGGGACCCAGGACTAACTAGATGGTGTGTACTCCAGTTGAGGGAACCCACTGCTGTGCTCTAGAGTCCCTCTCCTGGGGGGTCCTTTCTGGCAGAAAACAGTACTCTTCCCTTCCCACAGAATGAACCCAAACACTTGGGAGCTTGGACAATCCCCCGAGAGGAAGGCTCTTCCTCGGCCTGAGACAACCCCTACCCTGACCGGACACTGTGAACGCAACACCCAGAGACAAAATCCTGAGGTACTGCCTCCCACTTGCCCTCCTTTGATATCCAGAGGATCTCCCCTCACGGACTAGAGATCAGGCCTGCCATTACCTTGGCCACTAGCTGAGCCAAGTTTGCTTTTTCAGACATCTGTCCCCACAGCCCTGGCAAACACAGCCTCTAGGCTGGGTCCTCTGGAGCCATACCACAGGACCGTGCCTGCTCTCTCCTGGGAAACTGTGTCCATTCTTTGGACACACACCTCCAGAATATGAGAAACCTCAAGGCCCCCGAGGACATCCCACTACTGGGAGGCTCCCTGGACACACAGGGGCATTCGGACACAAGCTGAGCAGCTACCTCCACGAAGGCATGCCCACAGATGTCAACAGAGATAGAAGGTTGAGCCGGACAGGCCTTTAGGCCGAAATCTCAACTCTTGCTTTGGGTTCCAGGTGTTACTCCTCAGAGGCTTTGGTTCGAAGAACAGGATATGGGGCTTTCCTGAGGCACTGAACAGAACTCCTCTCGTCTCCACATGGGAAGCTTCCCTGTTGGAGCTGTGTCAAACACCTCAGTTTGGAGAACCCTGCAGAGTCCCTGAGCCACCTCCACATTCCAAGGTCTCCCAGGCCACCAAGCCACAGTAGGACTCATCTTCAGGAGAGTCCATTTCAACTCTCCCCACTGGGTAGCTCACCCAGGAGCCTGCAGATTGAGCCTGCCTTGTCCTGCCTAAAGAGTGGGAATATGAGGTGGCGTTCCGAGGCATCCATGCTTAGACACCTGCTCTCGAGTCTTTCCGTATGGGGCCTCCTGGAACCATCCAATAGGACTCGACTGTCGTGCAGAAGGAAAGCTTGAGGTTTGGAGTAGTTCACAAATCCCATCGTAGGCAAACCTCCCTGGCTTCATGAAGCCCCCACACCCTTCAGGAAGAGGCCATGCTGGGCAAAAACTCTAGCCTGAGGCACGTCTCATAGTTGACATGACCTAAGGGCAGGAGATCTCGATTCAGCCTCTGCAGAGTGGCCCTGCCATGCCCTCGGTCCCAAACCTCACGCTAGCTTTTGTTTTCAGACTTCCTTCCTCACACTCCTGGCAAACAAGCCCTACGGACTAGGAACTCCAGAACCACAACCCAGCCCAGTGTCTGCCCAATGGAAGAAAAACGTTTCCCTGTGGGGCTCTCCAGAAAACCCAGATGAGGATCAACCTGCTCGGGCCTCAACGGTCCCCGAACTGGATAATCTGCTCTGGGCACTCATGCTCTGTCTGACACAGCCTGAAGCCAGACGTCCAGACAGACAAAGAGACAGCTGGCCGCACACCCAGCACTTCGGACACGCCATGGTCTTATGCCGTCACCTCATCCTAACCTTGGTTTTCAGATATCTGAACCTAGACATTATATCAATTCTCCACACAGCTGGGTATCGCAAGCACAAAACAGAACACCTCCTTCCCCATGGCTGTCAAGTTGCTCTTGGCATGGAGTCACACCTTCAGGGTGGGAGAAACCTTCATGGCCCCTGATGCCACGCCCAAACTTGAGTGCTGCTTGGGCACAAATTCACACTGTGACCCTCAGCATGAGCCCCATGTCAAAGAAAAGCCTGTCAGGACCTGGACCAAGAGCCCGCATATGGGGCTTGCCACCCCCTATGCACCCAATCCTCACCAGTGTTTGAGTTTTCCAGTCGCCCCACCTGTACCTGGGCTCTGCTCTGGAATCCCTTTCTTGGAGAGACACATGAGCCAGACAACACGACACCACCCTTCCCTCACAATGTCCCCAAACTCTTGGGAGCTGCGACAAATCCCCAGAGAGGGAGGATACTCGTCCACAGTCCCTGAGGCCACCGCTCCAATCCACGGCTATCCCGGACACAACATCCAGAGACAAAAGCCTGAAGGAACGCCTTCCACTCGCCCTTGTTTCAGAGGCCCAAGAGTTCCCTCTCGGGCTGTACATCCGGCCTGTCATACCCTCGGCGCCACTCATAAGCTGACTTTGTCTTTTAAGACTTCTGTGCCCACAGCATGGACCCACACAACCTCCAGGCTAGGGCCTCTGAAGCCACAGCGAAAGATTGTGCCGGCCCTCTATAAGCAAAGTGTGTCCAATCCATTGACCACAACCCTACAGTTTAGGGAAAAGCTCCAAGGCCCCTGAGGCCATCAATAGGTAGGCCACCCTGGACTAAGAGGGGCTCTCTGACACCAGCAGAGCAACTATTTCCACTTAGATTCTCAGACAGTGTCCCCAGAGACAGAAGGTTGAAATGGACAGGCCCCCAGGCCCTAATATGAACCTTAGCTTTGTTTCCATGTGTCCGTTCTCAGAGGACTGTTTTCGTAGACCAGCACATGGGGCTTTTCTGAGGCACCAAACCAAGCATCTCTCGTCTCCACATGGGCAGCTTTCTTACTGGGGATGTATCAAACCCTTCAGGTAGGAGAGTTCCGCAAGGCCACCGAACAACCAGCACATTCCAAGGTCTCCATGGACCCAAACTCACATTATGACTCATCCTCGGGAGAGGCCATTTCAACTCAGCCCCCTGGGTAGGGTGACCCAGAGGCAGCAGATCCAACATATCTTGTCGCTAATGGCCAATTGGAATGCGAGGAATGCTGTACAGGGATCCATCCTTCGAACACTGCTCTCCAGTCCTTCCATATGGTATGTCCTGGAGCCATGCAACAGGACTCGAATGTCCCGCAGAAGGAAACCTTGTGGTTTGGGGCAACCTGCAAACTCAGCGTGGGAAAACTTCCTTGGCCTCATGAGGCCCCCGCTTCATGAAGGTGCCACCATGGACACATACTCCAGCCTCAGCCAACTTCTGATCCTCAGCCTGACTTCAGATGCAGGAGATTTTGATTCAGCCTCTGCCGATTGGGCCTGCTCTGCCCTTGGCTCCAATCCTCACCCTAGCTTGTGTTTTCAGACTTCCGTCCTCACACTCCTGGCCCACAAACCCTCCCTACTGGGAATTCTGGGGCTACACTGAAGCACTCTGCCTGCCTCCCAAGAGAAAAACATTGTCTATGGTGCTGCCCAGAAACCCCAAATGAGGATCAAACTGCTTGGCCCTCGGCAACACCCCAATTGCATAGGCTACCTTAAACACTGATGCTCTGTCGCAAATAGCCTGAGCCCAGACCTTCCAAAAGACACCGACACAGCTGGCTGCACACCCAGCACATTGGACCCGCCACTGCCTTAGGCCACCATCCATTCCCAACCTGGGTTTTCAGTCATCGGATCCTAGACCTTATCTCCAATCCCTGCACAGGGGGAACCTGATGCACAAGTCAGAACCCTCCTTCCCCATGGCAAGAAACCTTGCTGCTGGCCGTGAGTCAAACCTTCAGTGTAGGAGAAAACGGCAAACCTGCCGGGCCTCATGAAGCCCCCCATATCTTTCAGGGAGAGGCCATCATGGACAAAAACTCTTGCTTGAAGCACGTCTCATAGTAGATATGACCGCAATGCAGGAAATCTTGATTCAGCCTCTGCAGAGTGGCCTGCCGTGCCCTCGGCCCAAACCTCACGCTAGCTTGTGTTTTCAGACTTCCTTCCTCGCACTCCTGGCAAACAATCCCTCCAGAGTAGGATTTGCAGAACCACAAGCCAGCCCAGTGACTGCCCACCGGTAGAAAACGTTTCCTTGTGGGGCTCTCCATAAAACTCAGATGAGGATCAACCTGCTCTTGCCTCGACGGCACTCAGATTTGATAGGCTGCTCTGGGCACTAATGCTCTGCCTTTCACAGCCTGATGCCAGACGTCCAGATAGGCAAGGAGACAGCTGGCCACACACCTAGCACTTCTGACACGCCATGGTCTTATGCCGTTATCTCTTCCTAACCTTGGTTTTCAGATATCTAAACCCAGATATTATATCAATTCCCCACACAGTTGGGCATCTGAATCACAAATCAGAACTCCTTCTTCCCCATGGCTGTAAGGCTTGCTCTTGGCATGGAGTCACACCTTCAGGGTGGGAGAAATCTTCATTTCCCCTGAAACCACGCCCAAACTTGAGTGCTGCCTTGGGCACAAATTCACTCTGTGACCCTCAGCATGAGCCCAATATCAAAGAAAGGCCTGTCAGGGCCTTGACCAAGAGCCCGCATATGGGGCGTGCCAAGCCCCTATACACCCAATCCTCACCAGTGTTTGAGTTTTCCAGTCTCCCCCCCGTTCCTGGGGCTCTGCTCTGGAATCACTTTCTTGGAGAGACACATGAGCCAGACAACAGGACTCCACCCTTCCCACAAAATGACCCCAAACTCCTGTTAGCTGGGACAAATCCCCAGAGAGGGATACTTGTCCACAGTCACTGAGGCCACCCCCTACAATCTATGGCTATCCTGGACGCATCCAGAGACAAAAGCCTGAAGGAATCTCGCCCTTGATTCACAAGCCAAGGAGCTCACTCTCTATCTGTACATCCGGCCTGCCATACCCTCGGCGCCACTCATAAGCTGAGTTTGTGTTTTCAGACTTCTGTGCCCACAGCCTGGACCCACACACCCTCCAGGCTAGGGCATCTGGAGCCACAGCGAAAGATTGTGCCTGCCCTCTCCAAGGAAAATGTGCCCAATCCATTGACCACAACCCTACAGGTTAGGGAAAAGCTCCAAGGCCCCTGAGGCCATCCTGATAGTGTAGGCTGCCCTGGACTAAAAGGGGCACTCTGACACCAGCTGAGACATTATCACCACTTAGACTCTCAGACAGTGTCCCCAGAGACAGAAGATTGAAATGGACAGGCCCTTAGGCCCTAATATGAACCTTAGCTTTAGTTTTCATGTGTCTGTCCTCAGAGGACTGGTTTCGTATACCAGCATATTAGGTTTTTCTGAGGCTCCAAACCAAACCTCTCTCGTCTCCACATGGAGTGCTTTCTTACTGGATCTGTATCAAACCCTTCTGGTCGGAGAATTCCGCAGGGCCACAGTACAACCATCACATTCCAAGGTCTCCATGGACAGAAACACACATTATGACGCATCCTCAGGAGAGGCCATTTCAACTCAGCCCGCTGGTTATCTTGCCCTAGAGCCAGCAGATCAAACATATCTTGTCGTTAATGGCCAAAGGGAATGCGAGGCATGCTGTTCAGGGATCCATCCTTTGAACCCTCCTCTTCAGTCCTTCCGTATGGTATGTACTGGAGCCACTCAACAGGACTCGACTGTCTTGCAGAAGGAAACCTTGTGGTTTGTGGCAACCTCCAAACTCAGCGTGGGAAAATTTCATTGGCCTCATGAGGCACCTGCTTCATGAAGGTGCTATCAAGGGCACAATCCAACCTCAGCCAACGTCTGATCCTCAGCCTGACTTCAGATGCATGAGATATCCTTTCAGCCTTTGCAGAGTGGGCCTGCTCCCAACCTCACCCTATCTTTTGTTTTCAGACTCTACCCTAGCACTCCTGGCCCAAAAGCCCTCATGATTGGGAATTCTGGTTCCAGAACGAAGCACTCTGCCTGCCCCCCAAAGAAAAACATTGTCTATGGCATTGCTCAGAAAGCCCAAATGAAAATCAACCTGCTCAGCCCTCAGCAACACCCCAATTGCATAGGCTACCCTAAACACTATGCTCTGTCTTACATAGCCTGAGCCCAGACCTTGTGAGAGACATTGAGACAGTTGGCTTCACACCCAGCACATCGAACCTGCCATGGGTTAGGCCATTTCATCCCTTCCCATTGACCTGGGTGTCTTCCTGGAGGTATATTCTGAGGCTGTGTCAGACTATGCATTTTTTCTGGAGCTTCCTATGGAATTGGGGTGGTATTAGGGGCCTTGCAATTTTCTCTTAATCTGGTGGGTTGGGAAACTGAGACAGGCTGACATTCCTTGGGAGAGCTGGCCCAGTGCTGTTGTGTGTTCCTGGAGGCCCCATCCTGGAGGGCATATGGGTCAGGACTCTGGGTCCAAAGTCTTCAGACACAAACTCGGGTAAGAGTTAAGCTCGAGGTGATGGCAGACCCAATCTGCAGACCCTGAGCGAAGCATCTCCAGATATGAAATTCGGACGGCTGTGAGGCAGGAGCACAGTCTTTTCTGTCTGACTTGTTTGTCTATGATGGCCACGAAATGGAGGGGTGGCCTCATGGGTCCATGTGAGATTCTACCTCTCTGGGAATTCTTCTCGGCACCCAAGAGTTTGGTGTATTTCCGGGGGATGGGAGGAGCGCAGTTTTCTGAGTCAGGGATCCCGTCCAAACAGCCATTCCAGAGATGGGTCCTGGGTTCTGGAGCCTCGATCACCGCAACAAGGCTTAGGATTTGGGCCTAGGGTCCTGCTCTATGTTTTCCTGGTACAGCTCCCGAGTGTTCTTGTTGGAAATGGGTATCATTCTGAGGGTCACAATGCCTGTTTTTGCCCAGATGCCCATGCTGAGTGGGTGTGACCTCATGGGCTATGCACTTGGCTCCCACTCTGAGGGTTGGACTGCCATCTCAACATTCAGTTTTCCTGCCATGGGGAAGGAGGGGTACTTTTTTATGCTTCAGGTTCCCCCATGGGCAGGAATTTGAGCTAAGTTCTGGGACAGGGGCCTGAATACCCAGTTCACTTTGAGATGAGGTCCTCGGGCCAAGGCAGGAACCACCTGCAGAAAATGAGGCCTGCTTTCTGGGTGGCTGTCAGGAGCTCGGGCTCGAGCTGTGTCAGACAGAACATTCGTGGAGAGTTCGGCCTATGATATTGGGGTGCTTTTGAGAGCTGTGCAACTGGATCCTCATGGGGGATTTTTGCACAGACCCTTTCTTCACTTCTTCTATCTGGTGAGCAGGCAGATGGCTGCATTACGGCTCCAGAATATCCAAGTTGGAGGGTTTGCAGGCGAGGAGTGTGAGGACAGAAGTATGAAAACATAAGCTACAGTTACGCTCAGTGCCGAGCACATGTCTATTCCAATGTACAGCAGTTGTTTCGAGATCTCCAGCACCTGGGCGAGGGGAAGATGTCTGCTCACGCTGGAGTTTGTATCCATGATGGCCAACAAATGGTGTGGAGGCCTCAAGAATTCTTGGAGGTTTTTCCAAGCTGGAGCTTGTGAGCTGCTCCAAACATCAAGGTGTCCTACTAAGGGACAGCAGAAGTCTTCTTACAGGGCTCCAGGGTCCCCCATATGGAAGATTCGATAGCAATGCTCTCTGAATGGAGGCCTGGGAAGCCAATCTCGTGTTACCATTGCAGCTGAGGAACAGGGTAAGCTTGAACCAATGACACTGATTCCAAGTTCCAAGTGATTTGCGTTGATGGAAGTTCTCAGTCTAACAGGTCCCAATGCTGCTTGGTGTCCAGGGAGACCTTAGAATGTGGTGGCGGCTCTCTGACCATTGAGGATTCTCTATCCTTAGGATTAGACCCAGTACCCAGGAGCCAGGTTTCCTTCTTGGGACAGGAGGTGTGCTCTTGTATGGCTCACGGACCACAGGTTGGACCATATGCTTGAATTTCCAGAACAGACCTCTAGGAAGAGAGACCTCAAAACATAAGCTAGGGTTCTGATGAGGTTTTAGGGCCATGGAAGTTTCAATCTTCGGACTAAGTGCCATTGGCCTGCATGTCATCCTGGAGGTAGGTGCTGAGGCTGTGTCAGGCTGTGCACTTTTTCCAGAGTGGCCTATGATATTGGGGTGCAGTCAGGGGCCTTGCAGTTTTCTCCTAATCTGGACATTTTGGGAAACTGAGATGGGCAGGGTTTCCTCAGGAGAGCAGGGCCAGTGATGTCATGTGTTTCTCGAGGCCCCATCCTGGAGGTCATGTGTGTCAGGACTTTGGGACCAAAGACTTTAGACACAACCTCGGATAAGAGATAGGAGTGAGGTGATGGCAGTCCGAATCTGAAGACCCTGAGGGAAGCTCCTCGCGATTTGTAATTCAGGTGGCTGGGAGGGAGGAGCACAGGCTTTTCTGTCTGGATTTTGTGTCTAGGATGGCCACTAAATGGAGGGGTGACCTCATGTGTCCATGGGATATTCTTCCACTCTGGTGATTCTGCTTGGCACCCAAGAGTTTGATTTCTTTCTGGGGAAGAGGAAAAGACTGTATTCCATCTCTGGGATCCTGTCCAAACAGGGATTCCAGAGATGGGTTCTGGGTCCAGACACTGGGAAAACTTAACCAAAGCTTCGATTTGGGATCCTGGTCCAGATCCCAAGGGGGATCTTTGGAAAGGGGTCTCATTCTGAGGGTCACAATGCCTATTTGTGCCCAGCTGCCCATCCTGTGTAGGCATGGTCCAATGGACCATGCACCTGGTTCCCACTCAGGGTTGTACAGCCATCTCAACATTCAGTTTTCTGGCCATGGGGAAGGAGGAGCACTCTTTTGTGCTTCCGAGTCCCCTATGGGCAGGAATTTGAGCTAAGTCTGGGACAGGTACCTGAATATCCAGGTTGCTTCAAGATGATGGCCTCGGGCCAAGGTTGGACCCACCTGGAGGATATGGGGCCCACTATCTGGGTGGCTGACAGGAGGTCGGGGATCAGGCGGTGTCAGATAGACAATTTATGCAGAGGTCGGTCTATTATATTGGGGTGCCATTGAGGGCCGTGCAGGAGGATCCTCTCCAACCTAGCTAGAGAAAGCCATGGATGACCAAATGGAATTGATTAGGGCTGAGCTGAACGTGAAGAGAGATGATGTTCACAATGTTAGGGTGGAGCTTAAAGCTACCAGCGCTGAGGTTCACAATGCTCTCAATGAGTTCCAATCTAATCTAAATTCTCTCAAAGCTAGGGTAACTGAGACAGAAGTTAGAATTAGTGATCTGGAGGACAAACAGATAGAGAGAGGGGATCAGGAGGAGGGCTGGAACAAACAGCCTAGAAACCATGAAAACAGAATCAGGGAAATAAATGATGCCACAAAACCTTCCAAAGTCAGAATTATTGGAATCCCTGAAGGGGAGGAGAAAGAAAGAAGTCTAGAAGATATAGTGGAACAAGTTCTTCATGAAAAATTTCCCAAACTCCTGAATGGAATCTGCGTTCATGTACTAGAGTCTGAACGGTCTCCTCCCAAGATTATCCATTCCAAAAAACCATCACAACACCTGGTAGTCAAATTGAGGAATCATAATTGTAGGTATAATCTCATGAAAGCCGCTAGGACAAAGAGGCTCCTTTCTTACAGAGGAAAGCCCATCAGAATAACATCAGACCTGTACACAGAGACCTGGCAAGCCAGAAAGCGCTGGCAAGATATATTCAGGGCATTAAATGAGAAGAATATGCAGCCAAGAATACTTTATCCAGCAAGACTGACATTCAAAATGGATGGGGAGATATAGAGTTTCCAAGACCGGCAAGGCTTAAAAGACTATGCAACCTCCAAGCCGACACTGCAGGAAATATTAAAGGGGGTTCTATAAAAGAGGAAAAAATCCTAATAATAGCATTGAACAGAAATATAGAGACAGTCTACAGAAAGAAAGACTTCAAAGGTAACTCGATGTCAATAAAAATGTATCTATAAATAATCACTCTCAATGTGAATGGCCTAAATACGCCCATAACATGACACAGGGTTGCAGATTGGATAAAACGACAGGACCCATCCATGTATTGTCTACAAGAGACCCATTTTGAACCTAAAGATACATGCAGACTGAAAGTGAAGGGATGGAGAAGCATCTTTCATGCCAATGGGCCTCAAAAGAAGGCTGGGGTAGCAATTCTTGTATCAGATAAATTAGACTTTAAACTAAAGACTGTAGTCAGAGATACAGAAGGACACTACATCATTCTTAAAGAGACTATCCACCAAGTTGATCTAACAATTGTAAATATCTATGCCCCCAATATGGGAGCAGGCAATAATAAAACTGTTAATCAAGATAAAGAGTCATATTGATATAAATACACTAATTGTAGGAGATCTTAACACGTCTCCCTCAGAAATAGACAGATCATCAAAGCAGAAAATCAATAAAGAAACAAAAGCATTGAATGACACATTGGACCAGATGGACCTCATAGATATATACAGAACATTCCACCCTAAAACAACAGAATACTAATTCATCTCAAGTGCACATGGAACCTTCTCAAGAATAGACCACAAACTGGGTTACAAATCAGGACTCAACCGATACCAAAAGACTGAGAATATTCCCTGCATTTTCTCAGATCACAATGCTTTGAAACTGGAGCTCAATCACAAGGAAAAGTTCAGAAGGAACTCAAACACATGGAAGCTAAAGACCACCTTGCTTAAGTATGCTTGGATCAAGCAGGAGATCAAAGAATAACTGAAAAAAAATCATGGAAACCAATGAGAATGAAGACCCTTCGGTCCAAAATTTATGGGATAGAGCAAAGGCGGTCCTAAGGGGGAAATATATAGCCATCCAGCCCTCCCTCAAAAAAATTGAAAAATCCAGAACACAGCAGCTGACTCTACACCTTCAAGAACTGGAGAATCAACAACAAATCAAACCAACTCCACATATAAGAAGAGAAATAATCAAGATTAGAGCTGAGATCAATGAGGTAGAAACCAGAGATACAATATAACGTACTAATGAATCTAGAAGTTGGTTTTTTGAAAGTATCAATAAAATCAATAGACCACTGGACACACTAATCCAAAAGAAAAGAGAGAAAGCCCAAATTCATAAAATTATGAATGAAAAGGGAGAGATCACAAGTAACACCAAGGAAGTAGAAATAATCATCAGAAGTTTTTATCAACAGTTATATGCCAATAAGCATAGCAACCTAGATGAAATGGATGCATTCCTGGAATACTATAAACTCCCAAAATTGAACCAGGAAGAAATTGACAACTTGAATAGACCAATATCTAGTAACGAGTTTGAAGCAGTGATCAAAAATCTCCAAAAAAACAAGAGCCCAGGACCTGACGGATTCCCTGGGGAATTCTATCAAACTTTCAAAGAAGAAATAAGACCAATTATCCTGAAGATGTTTCAAAAAATTGAAGCAGAAGCCAGCATTACCCTAACCCCTAAACCAGGCAATGACCCTTAAAAAAAGGAGAATTTCAGACTAAAATCACTGATGAATACGGATGCTAAGATTCTCAACAAGATCCTAGCAAACAGGATCCAACAGCCCATTAAAAAGATTATCCGACATGACCAGTTGGGATTCATCCCTGGGCTACAAGGATGGTTCAACATTCGCAAATCAATCAATGTGATAGAACAAATGAATACGAGACGAGAGAAGAACAACATGGTCCTCTCAATCGATGCAGAAAAAGCAGTTGAAAAAATCCAGCATCCGTTTCTGACAAAAACGCTTCAAAGTATAGGGATAGAAAGAACATTCCTGAACGTCATCAAATCTAACTATGAAAGACCCACAGCAAATATCATCCTCAATGGGAAAAAGCTTGCAGCCTTCCCGTTGAGATCAGGAACAAGTCAAGGATGCCCTGTCTTACCACTCTTGTTCAATATAGTATTAGAAGTCCTAGCAACAGCAATGACAACAAAGAGAAATAAAATGTATCCAAGCTGGCAATGAAGAAGTCAAACTCTCTTCGCAGATGACATGATTCTTTATACGGAAAACCCAAAAGACTCCACCCCCAAACTACTAGAACTCATACAGCAATTCAGCAACGTGGCAGGATACAAAGTCAATGTACAGAAATCAGTGGCTTTCTTATACACTAACAATGAAAATACAGAAAGGGAAATTAGAGAATCAATTTCATTTACTATAGCACCAGAACCATAAGATACCTGGGAATAAACCTTTCCAAAGAGGTAAAGGATCCGTACTTGAGGAACTACAGAATACTCATGAAAGAAACTGAAGAAGACACAAAAAGATGAAAGACCATTCCATACTCTTGGTTCGGAAGAATAAACATTGTTAAATTGTCTATACTGCCTAGAGCAATCTATACTTTTAATGCCATTCTGATCAAAATTCCACCGGTATTCCTCAATGAGCTGGAGCAAATAATCCAAAAATTTGTATGGAATCAGAAGAGACTCTGAATCGCTAAGGAATTGTTGAAAAACAAAAATAAAACGGGGGCATCACATTACCTGATTTCAAGCTTTATTACAATGCTGTGACACCAAAAGAGCATGGTACTGACATTAAAACAGTGGAACAGAGTAGAGTGCCCAGATATGGACCCTCAACTCTATGGGCAAATAATCCTCGAGAAAACAGGAAAAAATATACAATGGAAAAAAGACAGTCTCTTCAATAAATGGTGCTGGGAAAACTGGACAGCTATGTGTAGAAGAATGAAACTCGACCATTCTCTAACACCGTACACAAAGATAAACTCAAAATGGATAAAAGACCTCAACATGAGACAGGAATCCATCAGAATCCTTCAGGAGAACATAGGCAGCAATCTCTTCGATATTAGCCACACAATCTTCTTTCAAGTTATGTCTCCAAAGGCAAAGGAAACAAAAGCGAAAATAAACCTTTCAGACTTCATCAAAATCAAAAGCTTCTGCACAGCAAAGGAAACAGTCAAAAAAACAAAGGTGCAACCCACGGAATGAGAGAAGATATTTGCAAATGACAGTGCAGAGAAAAGATTGATATCCAGGATCTATAATGAACTCCTCAAATTCAACATGCACAAAACAGACAATCATATCAAAAAATGGGCAGAAGATATAAACATAAACTTCTCCAATGAAGACATACAAATGGCTATCAGACACATGAAAAAAATGTTCATCATCACTAGCCCTCAGGGATATTCAAATTAAAACCACATTGAGATATCATGTTTCAGCAGTTAGAATGGTCATTAGCAAGACAGGAAACAACTTGTGTTGGAGGGGATATGGTTGGTGGGAATGTAAGTTGGTGCAGCCTCTTTGGAGAACAGTGTGGAGATGTCTCAAGAAATTAAAAATAGAACTTCCCTATGACCCTGCAATTTCACTTCTGGATATTTACCCCAAAGATACAGATGTCATGAAAAGAAGGGCCATCTGTACCCCAATGTGTACAGCAGCAATGGCCACGGTAGACAAACTATGGAAAGAACCAAGATGCCCTTCAACGGACGAATGGATAAGGAAGATGTGGTCCATATACACTATGTATGCATACCCAACTTTTTAGCAACATGGACGGGACTGGAAGAGATTATGCTGAGTGATATCAGTCAAGCAGAGAGTGTCAATTATCATATGGTTCACTTATTTGTGGAGCATAACAAATAGCATGGAGGACATGGGGAGTTAGAGAGAAGGGAGTTGGGGAAATTGGAAGGGGAGGTGAACCATAAGAGACTATGGATTCTATAAAACAATCTGAGGGGTTTGAATTGGCGGGTGGGTGGGAGGTTGGGGTACACAGGTGGCCGGTATTATAGAGGGCACGGATTGCATGGAGCACTGGGTTTGGTGAAAAAATAATGAATACTGTTATGCTGAAAATAAAAAATAATAATAATGATACGCACTTGAGTCCAGAGTGTTGTTTGAAATTAAGGTCGGCACAGGGAATTTGTACTTTGCTTCTAATCTTCAGGGTTTGAGCAACCGTGAAGGGCAGAGTTTTCTTTTGGGTGGTAAGCATACTCATCTGGTGTGGCACCAGAGGCCCCATCCTGGAAAGCATGTGGTCCAGGGCCTTGGGGACAGAAATTTGCAAATGCAAACTAGGTTTATGGTGAGGGCGGAGGCGATCACAGGCCCAATCTGCAGGCCTGGGTGCACCTCATAGTGTACTGAAATTAAGGTGTCATGGAGGCAGTATCACAGGCTTTTCTGTCTGGATTGTGTGTCTAGGATGGTCGCAAAATGTAGGGGAGTCTTCATTGGGCCACGGGAGATTCTTCATCTCTGGGCATTCTGCCCAGCTCTCTAGAGTTTGGTGTCTCTGGGGAAAAGAAGACTGCTGTTTTCCGTCTCAGCAGATTCCCAAAAGAGGGATTTCAGAGACAGTTTCTGGGATTTTTCAGGGCCCCTGAACAACACGAATGAGGGTGAGGATTTGGCCCTAGGGACCTGGCAGGCCCGCCCTGTGTCCTTTCTGTCCAGCTACCAAGGGGGTTTGTTTGAAAGCGGGCTCACTCTGAGGGTCATAATGCCCAGGGCAGCTCACATGAGTGGCCGTGGTCTCATGGGCCATGCAGCTGGTTCCCACTCTGAGGGTTGGAAACCCATCTCAACAGCCAGGATTCCTGCCATGGGGAAGGAGGAGTACTCTTGTGCTTCAGGTTCCCCCATAAGCAGGGATTTGAGCTACAGTATGAAGGAGAGATGACTGAATATCCAGGTTGAGTATATGTGATGGCTTCTGGCCACAACAGGTCCCACCTGCAGGATATGGGGCAAACTGTCTGTGTGGCTGATTAGAGGTCGTGGCTCAGGATGTGTCAGACCAAGCCTGATTGCCCATGGTGGCCGATGATATTAGGGTACCGTCGAGGGCCATGCCGCTGTATCCTCATATGGAGTTTCTGGGCAGAATCACCAGGCACTTCTTTCTGTTGGGCAGGCAAATTCTGCATTTTGTTACCAGATTCCCTATCAAGAGGCCTTGGGGATGGATGAAATTGAGGATGGAATTGTAAACACAAGCTACGGTTAAATTCAGTGCGAAGCAGAAGGCAGTTCCCGTGTGCAGTGGCTGATTCGAGATATCCAGCACCTGAGTAAGGGCAGATGTCTGAAGTTAGCTCACACTGTAGTTTGTGACTATGATGACCGACTAATGGAGTGGGGGCGCAAGATGCCATGGAAGATTTCCCACACTGTGGCTTGTGGGATGCTCCAAACAGCAAGGTTTCCTTGTACTGGACAGGGGGAGTCTGGTTTGTTGGCTCCAGGATCCCCATAGTGAAAGTTTGGGTAGCAGAGATCTCTCACATGGATGCCTGGAAAGCACACCTCCATTGACCATTGCAGCTGAGGAACAAAGCAGGTTCCATTGGTGGCTCTGGGGTGAAATTCCAAGCAGCCTGAGTTGACATGGAGTTCCATGCTGTTGGATCATAATGATGGTTTGTATCCAGGGAAACGTTAGAATGTTTGAGTGGTAGGGGCCATGCAGGATTCTCATCCACTGAGTCTTGGACATATCTACCAAGAGCAATGTTTTTTACTGGGGACAGGAGGGGTTCTGTTGTGTGGCTCACAGACCATATGTTGGAATATAAGTTGGTTTTGGAAAAAAGGCCTCTGGGGACAGGCGCCTGAAAATATAAGCTATGGTATCAATGAAGTCTTATGGGCATGTCAGGTTCAGTCATCTGACTCAGGGCCTTTGACGTGGATATCTGCCTGGAAATAGGTGCTCATGGTGTATCAGAATGCGCATTTGGGTCCAGAGTGTTCCTCAGAATTGAGGTGTGCTCAGGGGTTTTGCATATTGCTACTAAACTTCAGGGTTTGGGCAACAGTGAAGGGCAGAGTTTCCTTTGAGTACGTAGGCACAATCATCTGGTTTGGCTCCAGAGACCCCATCCTGGAGGGCTTCTGGTCCAGGGCTTTGGGAATTAGGGTTAATGTGAGGGCCAAGTTGATCACAGGCCCGACATGCAGGCCTGAGGGCAGCTCATAGTGTACTGAAATTACACTATCATGGAGGCGGTAGTGCAGGCTTTTCTGTCAGGTATGTGTCCAAGACAGTCACAAAAGGTAGGGGTGGCTTCATGAGGCCATGGTAAATTCTTCGTCGCTAGGGATTCTTCTCAGCTCCCAAGTGTTTTGTGTCTCTGGGAGAAAGGAAGACTGCTGTTTTCTGTCTCAGGGCACCCCCAAAAGAGGGATTAGAGACAGGTTCTTGGTCTGGTCGCCAGGAAAACATGAACGATGGTGAGAATTTGGCCCTAGGGATCTGGAAGCCCCACTCTGCGGGCTCCTGGGCCAGGTTCCGAGGGGGTTTGTTTGAAAGCAGACTCCCACTGACGATCACAATGACTGTTTGTGCCCAGGGCGGCTCCCATGAATGGCCATGGTCTCATGGGCCATGCAGCTAGTTCCCACTCTGAGGGTTAGACACCCATCCCATCAGCCAGGTTTCCTGCCATCAGAAAGGAGGACTCATTCTGTGCTTCAGGTTACACCATAGGCAGGGATTTGAGATTTGAGCTACGGTCTGGGGACAGATGCCTGAATACCCAGGTTGTGTAGAGATGATGGCTTCGGGCCATGGCAGGTCCAGCTGCAGGATATGGGGCCCACTCTCTGCGTGGCTGACTGGAGGTCGTGGCTCAGGCTGTGTCAGACAGAGTCTTAGTGCCCATGGCAGCCTATTTATTATGGTGCTGTCGAGGGTCATGCAGGTGGTTCCTCATGTGGGATTTCTGGTCAGACTCACCAGCCACTTCTTCTTTCTGTGGGGCATGCAGAATGCTGTGTTATGGCTCCAGAATTCCCTATCAAGAGGGCTTGGGGACCAGGAAGTTGAGGATGGAATTGTAAACACAAGCTATGGTTCAATTCAGTGACAAACAGAAGGCACTTCCAGTTTGCAGTGGCTGATTCGAGACATCTAGCTCCTGAATAAGGGCAGATGTCAGATGTTTGCTCATGCAGGAGATTGTGTCTATGATGACCAAGAAATGGAGCAATGGCATCAAGAAGCCATGGAGGATTTCCCACACTGGGGCTTGTGAGATGCTCCAAACAGCAAGGTCTCCTTCAACCAGACAGAGGAGTCTGGTTTGTTTGCTCCAGGGTCCCCAATATGGAAAGGTTGGGTAGCAGAGTACTCCCTCATGGATGACTGGAAAGCACACCTTCATTGACCATTGTAGTTGAGGAACATGGCAGGTTCGATCTGCTGGCCCTGGAGCCAAGTTCCAAGGGGGCTGAGTTGACATGGAGTTTCATGCTGTTGGATCACAATGCTGGTTTGTATCCAGGGAGACGTTAGAAAGTTGGGGTGGTCAGGGGCCATGCAGGATTCTCCTACACTGAGTCTTGGACACAGCTACCAAGAGCAAGGTATCTTTCTGGGAACAGCAGGGGTTCTGTTGTGTTTCTCAGGGACCAGATGTTGGAATATAAGTTGGTATTAGAGAACAGGCCTCTCAGGATGGGCGCCTGAAAACCTAAGCTAGGGTCAATGAAGTCCTTGGTGTATGTCAGATTCAAACTTCTACTCAGGGCTTTTGACTTGAATGTCTGCCTGGAGACAAGTGCTCATTGTGTGTCAGAATGTGCATTTGGTTCCAGAGCTTTCTTTGAATTTGAGGTGGGCTCAGGGGCTTTGTACTTTGCTCCTAATCTTCAGGGTTTGGGCAACAGTGAAAGGCAGAGTTTCCTTTGGGAGGGTAGTCACAGTCTTCTGGTGTGGCACCAGAGGCCCAAGTCTGGATGGCATGAGGGCAGGATTTTGGAGACAGAAATCTGCCAATGCGAACTAGGGTTAGGGTCAGGCCCGAGGTGATCACAGCCCTGATCTGTAGGATCTGAGGGCAGCTCATTGTGTAGTGAAATTAAGGTATCATGGAGGCGGTGGGTAGACTTTTCTGTCTGGATTGTGTGTCCAGAACGGTGGCCAAATGTAGGGATGGCTTCATGGGGCCATGGAACATTCTTCATCTCTGGGGTTTCTGCCCAGCTCCCAAGAGTTTGTGTCTCTGGGGGAAGGGAAGACTGCTGTTTTCCGTCTCAATGGATCCCCACTAGAGCGATTCCAGAGACAGTTTCTGGGTCTCAGCGCCAGAAAACACCACCAAGTGTGAAGATTTGCCTCTAGGCACCTGGAAGGCCCACTCTGCCGGCTCCTGGTCCAGCTACCATGGGGGTTTGTTGGAAAGCAGGCTCATGCTGAGGATCACAAAGCCTGTTTGTGCCCAGGGCGGCTCCCATGTGTGGTCGTGGTCTCATGTCCATGCAGCTGGTTCCCACTCTGAGGGTGAAACACCCATCTCACCAGCCAGATTTCCTGCCATTAGGAAGGAGGTGTACCCTTGTTCTTCAGGTTCCCTCATAGGGTAGGATTTGAGCTAAGTGCTAGGCACAGATGCCTGAATATCCAGGTTGAGTAGAGATGACGGCTTTGGGCCACAACAAGTCCCATCTGTAGTATATGGGACCCACTGTCTGGGTGGCTGACTAAAGATCGTGGTGCAGGCTGTGTCAGACAGAGCCTTAGTTCCCATGGTGGCCTATGACATTAGGGTGTCGTCGAGGGCCCTGCAGGTGGATCCTCATGTGGGGTTACTGGGCAGACTTACCAGGCTATTCTTCTTTCTTGTGGCAGGCAGAATGCTGCGTTGTGGCTACAGAATTTCCTATCAAGAGTGTTTGTGGACCAGGAGCATGAGGATGGAATGGTAAACACACGCTAATGTTAAATTCAGTGCCAAGCGAAAAACAGTTCCAATGTGCAGTGGCTGATTGGAGATATCCAACACCTGAGTAAGGGCGGATGTCAGATGTTTGCTCACACTGGAGTTTTTGTCTATGATGACCAACAAATGGAGGGGTGGCGTCAAGAGGCAATGGAGGATTTACCACGCTAGGGCTTCTGAGATGATCCAAACAGCAAGGTTTCCTTCTACCAGACAGGGGGAGTCTGTTTTTTTTTTTCCTCCAGGGTCCCCCATGAGGGAACTTTGTGTAGCAGAGCACTCCCTCATGGATTCCTGGAAAGCACACCTGCATTGACCATTGCAGCTGAAGAACATGGCAGGTTTGTTGTGGTGGCTATGGGGTGTAGTTCCAAGGCCTTGAGTTGACATGGAGTCTCATGTAAATTGGGCACAATGCTGGTTTGTTACCAGGCAGATCTTAGAATGTGCTGGTGGCTAAGGGGCCATGCAGAGTTCATCTACCCTGACAGTTTGACACAGGTCCAAGAGCAAGTCTTTCTTCTGGGGACACTAGATGTTCTTTTGTGGGGCTCAGGGATGACATGTTTTATCATAGGTTGGTATTCCAGAACAGGTCACTGAGGACAGGTGCCTGAAAACCTCATCTAGGGTTCCAATGAGGTCCTAGGGACATGTCAGTGTAAAACTTCTGACTCAGGACCATTGACATGGCTTCCTGCCTGGATGTAGGTGATGAGGGTGTATCAGACTGGGCATTGCATTCAGAGGGTTCACCAATATGCTGATTGGCTCAGGGGCCTTACAGGTTTCTCCTAATCTGGAGGGGTTGGGCAATTGTGACTGTCAGAGCTTCCATGGGGATGGCAGGCACAGTCCTCTGGTGTGGCTCCAGAGACACCATCCTGGAGGCAGGTGAGCCATGGTTTTGGGAATGAAGTCTTCAAACACAAATTCCGGTTAGGGTTAGTGGCACGGTGATCACAGGCCCAATGCATAGACCTTGAGGGCAGCTTGTGAGGAATTGTTATTAGGGTGACTCAAAGGCGGTAGCACAGGCTTTTCTATCTGAATTGTGTGTCCAGGATGGCCTCGGAATACAGGTGTGATCTCATGGGTCCATGGGATATCATGACAGGGTTGCCCACTCTCTCCACTCTTATTCAACATAGTATTTGAAGTCCTAGCAACAGCAATCAGACAACAAGGAGAAATAAAATGTATCCAAATTGGCAATGAAGAAGTCAAACTCTCTCTTCACAGATGACATACTTTATATGGAAAACCCAAAAGACTCCACCCCAAAACTACTAGAACGCATACAGCACTTCAATAATGTGGGAGGATACAAAATCTTTGTACAAAAATCAGTGGTTTTCTTATCCTTTAACAATGAAAATACAGAAAGGGAAATTAGAGAATCAATTCCATTTACTACAGCTCCAAAACCATAAGATACCTGGGAATAATCCAAACCAAAGTGATAAGCAATCTATACTCAGGGAACTACAGAACACTCATGAAATAAATGGAAGAAAACCATAAAGATGGAAGACCATTCCATACTCGTGGATCAGAAGAATAAACAGTCTTTAAAAGTCTATACAACCTAGAGAAATCTATCCTTTTAATGCCATTCTGATCAAAATTCCTCCGGTATTTTTCAAAGAGCTGGAGCAAACAGAAGCCTAAAATTGGTGTGGAATCAGAGGAGATCCCGTATTGCTAAGGAAATGGCAAAAAGGAAAGAACAAAACTGGGTGCACCCTGTTGCCTGGTTTCAAGGGTTACTACAAAGCTGTGACCACCAAGACAGCAGGGGACTGGCATAAAAACAGGCCATTAGACCAGTGTAACAGAGTAGAGAGCTCAGATATGGACCATCAATCTATAGTCAAATAATTTTCAAGAAAGCAGGAAAAAATATACAAAGGAAAAAAAAACGTCTTTTCAATAAATGCTGCTGAGAAAATTGGGACAGCTTTGTGTAGATGAATGAAACTAGACCATTCTCTGACACCATACACAAAGAGAAACTCGAAATGGATAAAAGACCTCAACCTGAGGCAGGAATCCATCAGAATCTTGGAGGAGAAAATAGGCAGAAACCTCTTCAACATTGGCCATAGCAACTTCTTTCAAAATGTGTCTCCAAAGGCAAAGGAAAAAAATGTGAAGATGAACGTTTGGGACTTTATAAAGATCAAAAGCTTCTACACAGCAAAGGAAACAGTCAACAAAACAATGATGCAACCCACGGAATTCGAGTAGATATTTGCAAATGACAGTACTGACAAAACCTTTTATCCAGGATCTATAAAGAATTCCTGAAACTCAACACACAAAACACAGATAATCCTATTAAAAAATGGGCAGAAGATACAAAGAGACATTTCTCCAATGAAGACATACAAATGGCTATCAGACACATTAAAAAATGTTTGTCATCACTAGCCATCAGGGAGATGCAAACTAAAACCACATTGAGATATCACCTTACACCAGTTAGAATGGCCTTAGAAAGATAGGAATCAACATGTGTTGGAGAGGATGTAGAGAAAGGGGAACCCTCTTACACTGATGGTGGGAAAGCAAGTCGGTGCAGCCACTCTGGAGAACAGTGTGGAGATTACTCAAGAAATTAAAAATAGAACTTCCCTAAGACCCTGCAATTGCACTACTGGGTATTTACCCCCAAAGAAACAGATGGAGTGAAAAGAAGGGCCATCTCTACCCCCAAATTTATAGAAGCAATGTCCATGGTCGTCAAAGAGTGGATAGAACCAAGATGCCCTTCAATGGATGATTGGATAAGGAATATGTGGTCCATATACACTACGGAGTATTAGGCCTCCATCAGAAAGGATGAATACCTAACATATGTAGCTACATGAATGGGATTGGAAAAGATTATGCTGAGTGAAATAAGTTAAATAAGTCAAGCAGAGAGAATCAATTATCATAAGGTTCCACTTATGTATGGAGCATAACAAATAGCATGGAGGACAAGGGGAGTTAGAGAGGAAAAGGGAGTTTGGGGAAATTGGAAGGGGAGGTGAACCATGAGAGACTATGGACTCTGAAAAACAATCTTAGGGTTTTGAAGTGGCGGGGGTGTGGGAGGTTGGGTACCAGGTGGTGGGCATTATAGAGAGCACAAATTGCATGGAGCACTGGGTGTGGTGAAAAAATAATAAGTACTTTTTTTCTGAAAATAAATCAATTGGAAAAGAAAAAAAAAAGCAAATGGGGGCATCACATTTCCTGATTTTAAGCTTTACTACAAAGCTATGATAACCAAGACAGCATGGTACTGGCAAAAAAATAGACATATAGACCAGTGGAACAGAGTAGAGAGCCCTGATATGGACCCTCAACTCTATGGTCAAATAATCTTAGACAAAACAGGAAAAAATATACAGTGGAAAAAAGACAGTCTCTTCCATAAATGGTGCAGAGAAAACTGGGCAACTATACGTAGAAGAATGAAACTGGACCATTGTCTTACACCGCACACAAAGATAAACTCAAAATGGATAAAAGACCTCAATGTGAGACAAAATCCATCAGAATCATAGAGGAGAATATAAGCAGTAATCTCTTCGATGTCAGCCACAGCAACTTCTTTCAAAATATGTCTCCAAAGGGAAAGGAAACAAAAGCCAAAATAAACTTCTGGGACTTCGTCAAAATCTAAACCTTCTGCATAGCAAAGGAAACAGTCAACAAAACAAAGAGCAACCCAAGGATTGCGAGAAGATACTTGCAAATGACAGGACAGACAAATGGTTGATATCCAGGACCTATAAAGAACTCCTCAAACTCAACACACACAAAACAGACAATCATATTTTAAAAATGGGCAGAAGATATGAAGAGACACTTCTCCAATGAAGACATACAAATGGCTATCAGACACATGAAAAAAAAAAGGTTCATCATCATTAGCCATCAGACTGATGCACATTAAAACCGCATTGAGATACCACCTTACACCAGTTAGAACAGCCAAAATAAGCAATACAGGAAACAACATGTGTTGGAGAGGATGTGGAGAAAGGGAAACCCTCTTACACTGTTGGTGGGGATGCAAGTTGGTGCAGCTACTTTGGAAAACAGTGTGGAGATTCCTCAAGAAATTAAAAACAGAGCTATCCTATGACCCTGCAATTGCACTACTGGGTATTTACCCCAAAGATACAGATGGAGTGAAACGAAGGGTCATCTGTACCCCAATGTTTATAGCAGCAATGGCCATGGTCAACAAACTGTGGAAAAAACGAAGATGAACTTCAAAAGATGAATGGATAAGGAAGATGTAGTCCATATACACAATGGAGTATTATGCCTCCATCAGAAAGGTTGAATACCCAAATTTTGCAGCAACATGGACAGGACTGAAAGAGATTATACTTAGTGGAATAAGATAAGCAGACAGAGTCAGTTATCATATTGTTTTACTTAAGTGTGGAGCATAAACAATACCATGGAGGACAAGGGGAGATGGAGAGGAGAAGGGAGTTGAGGGAAACTGGAAGCGGAGGTGAACCATGAGAGACTATGGACTCTGTAAAAGAATCTGAGGTCTTTGCATGGGTTGGGTGGGAGTTTGGGGGAACCAAGTGGTGCTTATTAGAGATGGTATGGAGTGCATGGAACACTGGGAGTTGTACTAAAACATTGAATATGGTTACACTGAAAATAATTAAAAAAATTAAACAGTTGTATGCCAATATGCTAAGCAAACTTTGTGAAATAGATGCATTTTTAGAAAAGTATAATCCCAAAATTGAACCGGGAAGAAATTCACTACATAAATAGACTTTTACCCAGTAACAAGATTGAAGCAGTGTTCAAAAACCTCCCAATACACAAGAGCCCAGGACTTGATGGATTCACAGGAGAAATCTACCAGACTTTAATAGAAGAAATAACATGTCTTCTCCTGAAGCTCGTTCCAAAAATTAAGCAGAAAGAAAACTTCCAGACCCTTTTTATGAAGGCAGCATTACCCTGCTCCACAAACCAGGCAAAGACCTCACCAAAAGGAGAATTTCAGACCAATATCACTGATGAATATGGATACTAAGATTCTCAACAAGATCCTAGCTCACAGGATCCAACAGTACATTCAAAAGATGATCCACCATGACCAGGTGGGATCTATCCCTGGGTTGCAAGGATGGTTCAGCATTCACAAATCAATCAATGTCATAGAACAAATTATGAAGCGTGGAGAGGAGAACCACATGGTCCTCTCCATTGAAGAAGAAAAAGCATTATACAAAATCCAGCATCCGGTCCTGATTAAAATGCTTCAAATTATAGGGATAGAGGGAACATTAGTCAACTTCATAAAATGTCTATGAAAAACCCACAGTGAATATTATCCTCGATGGGTAATAGCTGACAGGCTTCCCTTTGAGATCAGGAACATGACAAGGATGCCCACTCTCACCACTCTTGTTCTACAAACTATTTGAAATCCTAGCAACAGCAATCAGACAACAATGAGAAATAAAAGGTATCCAAATTGGTAATGAAGAAGTCAAACACTCTCTCCTCACAGATGACATAATTTATATGGAAAACTCAAAACACCCCACCTCCAAACTACCAGAACTCATACAGCAACTCAATAATGTGGCAGGATACAAAATCATTGTACAGAAATCAGTGGCCTTCTTCTACATTATCAATGAAAATACAGAAAGGGACATTAGAGAATCAATTCCATTTACTACAGCACTGAAACCATAAGATACCTGGGAATAAACCATACCAAAGAAGTAAAGGATTTTTCTTGAGGAACTACAGAACACTCATGAAAAAAATTGAAGAAAACAAAAAAGACAGAAGACCATTCCATGCTCAAGGATCAGAAGAATAAACATTGGTAAAATGGATAAAAGACCTCAATGTAAGACAGGAATCCATCAGAACCCTAGAGGAGAACATTGGCAGTAATCTCTTCTATATCAGCCACAGCAACTTATTTCAAGATATGTCTCCAAAGGCAAAGGAAACAAAAGCCAAAATAAACTTTTGGGACTTCATCAAAATCAAAAGCTTCTGCACAGCAAAGGAAAAAGTCAAAAAAACAAAGATGCAACCCATGGAATGTGATAAGATATTTGCAAATAACAGTACAGACAAAAGGTTGATATCCAGGATCTATAATGAACTCCTCAAACTCAACACATAGGAAATAGGCAAACATATCAAAAAATGGGCAGAAGATATGAACAGACAATTCTCTAATGAAGACATACAAATGGCAATCAGACACATGAAAAAATGTACATCATCACTAGCCCTCAGGGTGATTCAAAATAAAACCACAGTGAGATATCACCTTACACCAGTTAGAATTGCCAAAGTTAACAAAACAAGAAACAACATGTGTTGGAGAGGATGTGGAGAAAGGGGAATCCTTTTACACTGTTGGTGGGATTGCAAGTTGGTGCAGCCTCTTTGGAGAACAGTGTGGAGATTCCTCAAGAAATTAAAAACAGAACTTCCCTATGACCCTGCAATTGCACTCCTGGGTATTTACCCCAAAGATACAGATGTCGTGAAAAGAAGGGCCATCTGTACCCTAATGTTTATAGCAGCAATGGCCATGGTCGCCAAACTATGAAAGAACCAAGATGCCCTTCAACGGACGAATGGATAAGGAAGATGTGGTCCATATACACTATGGAGTATTATGCCTCCATCAGAAAGGATGAATACCCAACTTTTGTAGCAGCATGGACGGGACTGGAAGAGATTTTGCTGAATGAAGAAAGGCAGAGAGAATCAATTATCATATGGTTTCACTTATTTGTGGAGCATAACAAATATCATGGAGAACAAGGGGTCTTAGAGAGGATAAGGGAGTTTGGGGGAATTGGAAGGGGAGGTGAATCATGAGAGACTATGGACTCTGAAAAACAACCTAGGGGTTTGAAGTGGCGGGGGGGTGGGATCTTGGGGTACCAGGTGGTGGGTATTATAGAGGGCACAGATTGCATGGAGCACTGGGTTGGTGAAAAAAATAATGAATACTGTTTTTCTGAAAATAAAAAAATTAATTTAATTAAAAAAAACATTGTTAAAATGTTATACTGGAGACAAGATGGCGGAGAAGTAGGAGGAGGCTCCCTTTCAACCTGAACCCTACTTCTATTGAACTCCACTCACCGACAAAATCAGCCTGAGACCCGAATTATACACATCTGGATCTCTACCAGAGCAGAAAACGCCAGTGGGCAGGTAAAGCAGAGTGGGAAAGTCGGACTGATATCGGAAGATAAACAAAAGTGGGAGGGTGCTACCAGAGGTGACCCACTGGAAAGTAATATCCCAATACGAGAGTGCCCTGCGTCTGGGGACCAGCATTATCTCAGAAGTATGGTAGAAAGCACTCAAGAAGAGCAAGGGATCACTGGGAAGAAATTGCAGGAATCGGGGTGTTAGGGTCAGGGGCTTAAGTCCCCAGACCCAGGACAACCACCCCGGGTGCAGAGCCAGAAAGAGTGCGGCAGAGAAACCAGGTCTTGGTCCCTGAACCACCAGCAAGCTCGCCTGAGAGCGTGTGGCTCCCAGCTCCCATGAGGGGCTGGGAGCCTCGCCAGCCAACAGAAGCACAGCTTTTTTGCAGTCCCCATGCAAGTGCCCTGCCATGCCATCAGAGTCCGAGTCATGCCCTGCGCCCTCCAGAGAGAGAGGTGGCACAGGCACCAGCCTGGTGCTCTCAGACCTGGAAATACCAGGCACTCCCAGCTTGTGCCAGGGGGAAAATCTCAGTTTGCGATTGCTGCTTGGAACTTCTCTGGCAGTCTGGAGCTGCCCAGACAGCGGCCACTGCTGTGGTTTTGGTACAAGCAAAAAATCTTGAGTCCCCAGGGACCGCGACTGGGAACCTGCTCTGCCAGTGTTGAAGGGGGATTTTATTTGGGCTCTTCGGACAGATTGAGGCTTCTCTCTGAGACGAAGGACAGGGTACAGTTTGCTTTCCTCTAAACCTACAAAAACCATCAAAAGCCCTCAAGGCAAGAGAAAAACAAAAGTGAACAAATATAAAAACCTCCAGAGAACAAAAGCCTGAAAAAAACAGTTTCCTAAGAGCACACCCCCTTGAGGGGGGTGGGAGGACTTAACTCAGAGAACATCATTGACTGAAATCCCACGTGGCAGGCCCCTGCCCCAGAAAACCAACCGGGAAAGGAAAAAAAAAAGACAACAAGAGATCAACCACCACTACTTCATAGGACAATTTTTATTATTAATTTGTTCCCACTATCCTGGCTCATTTTATTAAAGATAATTTTTTATTATTATATAGAAAATTTTTTAACCTATTTACCGTCACAGTGAGATGTCCAGTACATCAAATTCCATAATAACCTTCTAACCTGAACTTTTTGATACATACACCTGTGTTTTCCTTTTGCATTTCTGTTTTTTAAATTTATTTTTTTTAATTTTAGTTTAGTTTAGTCTAGTTTATTCCTTTTTTTAATTTTTATTTTCTAATATTCATATAGAATTAAACTTCAAGGTAATCCCCTTTTCCCAATCAAAGCCACCCCTATAGGTAAAACAATTCCTAATCCCCATTTATCTTAGGAAAGTGGAGTCTTTAACAAATACATCAAGATACATCCGGAAAAAAAAAACAAAAAAAACAAAAAACAAAAAACCTTCCTCACCCACACTGAGAATTTACAACCACTCTACAATCTTTTTCTTCCACCAGTATTTCTGTGTTGTTTTTTATTTATATATTTGACAAAGAGAGATCACAAGTAGGCAGAGAGGCAGGCAGAGAGAGAGAGAGAGAGAAAAAGCAGGCTCCCTGCTGAGCAGAGAGCCCGATGTGGGACTTGATCCCAGGACCCTGAGATCATGACCTGAGCCTAAGGCAGCGGCTTAACCCACTGAGCCACCCAGGCGCCCCTATTTCTGTGTTTTTGTGTTTGTCCTGATAGTATATAAATCTTACACTCAGGGTTCTTTCTGATGAGGTTATTCCTTTATTTTTATTTATATATGCAAATATATATATATATATATATATATATATATATATATATATATATATAATTTTCTCTTCTCATATACTTTTATCAGTCTTTTTGTTTGTCTGTTTTTGTTTGTAAACTTCATAAATCTTACCTTGGAACCCATTTGGGCTGAACCTTCTCTTTTATCTCACCTTTCATTCTTGACTCTCTCCCTCTCTCTTTTTTTCTTTTTTTTAACCTCAGGTGTCCCAACAAATTTGATATTCCAGAGTAGAACCCTGGGGAGGGGCGACTGGACAATCAGAAATCTGGTTAAAAATTGGGGCCTAGGGACATGTCAAGCCCATTAAAACACCTAATGGTCCAGCCACTGAGAGGACTTACTAGAGGACAGGAATCATGCTGAGGGTCACAATGCGTGTGTATGCCCTCGTCGCACTCAAGAATGGGCGGGGCCTCAGGGTGAATGCTGGTTTCTCCTACACTGAACTTTGGACAACATGCCAACCACAAGGGTTCTTGCCATGGGTAAGGTGAAGTTCTGATTTCTGCATCACACTCACCCCTGGGCAGTGATTGGAGATAAGGTCTCGGTTCTGTAGCCTGAAACCTGAGGTAGGGAAGAGGTGATGACCTAAGGCCATGGCGGGTTTTATGTGCTCAGTGTGCAGTCAACTTTCTGGGTGTTGGTCAGGAGGTCCGGGCTCAGGTTGTGTTCGACAGTGCATTAGTGCCCAGGTTAGACTATATAATTTGGGTAAAGTCGAGTGCTGTGTAGGTGGATCCTCATTTATGATGCCTGGGCAGCTCATGAGGCAATAATTTTTTTTTCTATAGGGCAGGCAGTGTGCTGCATTGTGGGTCCGGAATTGCCAAACTTGAGGGCTTCGGGGCCAGGAGTGTGAGGACGGAAGTCTGAGAAGACAAGCCAGACTTGGGTTACAGGGCGAGGGCACGGCAGGTACCCTCTGCAGATCTGAACCAATATCTCATGCATCTGAAGTCAGGGCGAGGATCAGACATTGGCTCAGGTTGGAGTTTCTCTGCATGACGGCCGCTTCATGAAGAGAGCGGAATCTCGAGGCCATTGAGGTTTTCCCACGTTGGGAGTTGTGGGATGCCCCCTTCAAGGATTCCTTCTGCGGGACAATTGAGACCTGATGGACAGCTCCAGGACATCCCATACGGAATGACTCAGAGCACCGTTCGCGGATGGATGCCTGGGAAGCCCGCCTCGCATTCCAATTGTCTCCTAGCAACAAGACAGTTTAGATCTGATGGCTCTGCCGGAGCAACCGGGGTGGCTGAGTTGAAATGGACTTTCCTGAGGATGGGTCCTACTGTGTTTTTGTGTCCATGAGGGCCTTGGAATGGGGCGGTGGCACCGGGACCCTGAAGTACTCTCCTAAGCTTTGGACATGGCTCCCATGCACAGGTTTCCTTGTGGAGACGAGATGAGTTGTGATGGGTGACTCAGGAAAACCCCTATGCTCGTATTGGAATCAGGCTTTTGAGGACACATGCGTGTAACCCAAAGCAATGGATCCTATAATGGCCTAGGTTCTGTCTGGTTCAATCTTCTTCTCTGGGGACATCCATCTATGGTATGAGTGGAGGTCGATTATCAGCTGTTGTCAGACAGCCCTTGTTTGTTCCGGGCGACCTACACTATTGGGATGGCCTCAGGGACTTTGGAGGTTTCTCCTAATTTGTACGATTTTGGACCATGGAATGGGCAGAATTTTCATGGATTGGTAGGCACAGTCCTAATGTGTGGCTCCAGGGGCCCAGCCTGGAGGGTGTGTGGCCCAATACGTTGAGGACAGAAGTCTGAAAACACAAACTCAGCTTAGGTTTGGGGATGTAGGTATGGCAGGCCCGATCTACAAACCATGAGAAGAACTCTTCAGGATATGAAGAAAGTGCAAATCTGAGGCGCTTGCTCAGGCCTTTGTCTCTGGATTTTGTATCAGCGATGGCCGTGGAATGTTGGGGAGGCCTCATGGCCATGGACGAATCTACCTCTCTGAGGATTTGGCCCGATTCCCAATTGCTTTTCATCAATCTGTGGGATGGGAGGACTCATTTCAGTTTTGTTACCTCAGGTGTCCGACCAAAAGAGGAATTCCAAAGCCAAGCCGTGGAGAAGACTGAAGGGACAACCCAAACTATGGTTAAAAATTGGGGCCTAGGGGCATGGCAAGCCCAATATGCTATCTCTTCATCCAGCCATTGAGTGGCCTTACTTGAGGACTGGGCTCAGCCTGAGGTTCACAATGTGTGTTTGTGACCAATGTGGCCCGAGAGCATGGGCGTGGCCTCATGGGCCACACTGGTTTCAACGACACTGAACGTTGGACAACATGCCAACCACAAGGTTTCTTGCCATGGGGAAGGAGGTCTGATCTCTGCATCACCTTCAACCCTGCGCAGTGATTGGAGATAAGGTCTAGGTTCTGAAACCTGAAAACCGAGGTTGGGAAGAGATGACGACCTAAGTCCACGGCGGCTCGATGTGCTCAGTGTGCGGCCAGCTGTCTGGGAGGGTCCAGGGGGTCCAGGCTCAGGCAGTGTCAGAAAGGGCATTAGTGCCCTGGTCAGCCTATGTATTTGGGGTACAGCCAAGGTCGGTGCAGGTTGATCCTCATTTGCGGTTACTGGGTTGCCCCAGAGGACAAAGTTTTTCTTCTGGTTGGCAGGCAGAGTGCTGCATTGCAGTTCTGGTTTGCCAAACTGGAGGGCTTGTGGGCCAGTAGTCTGACGAAAAAAGTCTGAGAACAAAAGCTAGGCTTAGGTTTCAGGGTGAGGCCATGGCAGGCAAAATTTACAGACCTGAATCGAGATCTCGTGCATCTGAAGTCAGGGCGAGGATCAGACGATCGCTCATTTTGGAGTTTCTGTCCCTGATGGACGCTTCATGAATGGGGGGGCATCACGAGGCCTTGGGTGTTTTCCCACGATGGGAGTTGTGAGAAGCTCCAAACTGCAGAGAGTCTTCTGCAGGACAATTGAGACCTGTTGTTTGGCTCCAGGCCAATGATTCTGAGCAGGGTCCTAAAGATGGATGGCTGGGTAGCCCACCTCGCATTCCAATTGTCTCCTAGCAACAAGACAGGTTAGACCTCCTGGATCTGTGGGGAGCAACCGAGGACGCTGAGTTGAAATGGTCACCCCTGGGGATGGGTCCTAATGTGCTTTTGTGTCTATGGAGACCTTGGAATGAAGCGGTGGCACTGGGGCCCTAAAGGGTTCTCCTAAACAGAGGCTTTGACACAGCTCCAACGTGCAAGTTTCCCATGTGTAGATGAGGTGTTTTCTGATGGGTGAGTCAAGAAACAGCTATATGCTGCTTTTGAAATCGAGGCCTCTGAGGAGAGATGCCTGGAAACCAAATCAATGGATCTGATTAGTGCCTAGGGGCCTGTTCTTTCCTTTTTACCTCTGGGGACATCTGTCTATGGGTCTGAGTGCAGGTAGGTGCTCAGTTGGGCTCAGATTGCCCCTGTTTTTCCTGGGAAGCCACCACTATTGAGATGCATCAGGGACTTTGGAGGTTTATCCTATTAGAAGGGTTGTGGCCATTGGAATGGGCACACACAATTCCCTTGGAGAGGGCAAGTACAGTCCTGAGGTTTGGCTCCAGGGGCCTGAGCCTGTAGGTTGTGTAGGCCAGGGCTGTTTGGACAGTTGTCTGAAAACACAAACTCGGCTTATGTTTCGGGTCATAGGTATGGCAGGACTGATCTACAGACCATGAGGAGAACACATCGGGATTTGAATGAAGGGCGAGTGTTAGGCTCCTGCTCAAGTTTTTGTCTCTGGATATCGTGTCACTCATGGTCGTGGAATTTCTGGGTGACTTCATGGGAAATGGACGAGTCTTACTCTCTGGTGGTTTGGCCCCGTCCAATGAGTTTGGGGTCATTCTGTGGGCTGGAAGAAGTCAGTTTTTTTTTTTTTGTTGTTGTTGTTGTTGTTTTATTTTTTAACCTCAGGTGTCCCACCAAATGAGGATTCCAGAGTAGAGCCCTGGGAGGGGCGACTGGACAATCAGGAATCTGGTTAAAAATTGGGGCCTAGGGACATGTCAAGCCCATTATGACATCTAAAGGTCCAGCCACTGAGAGGACTTACTAGAGAACAGGACTCATGCTGAGGGTCTCAATGCGTGTGTATGCCCTCCTAACACGCAAGAATGGGCGGGGCCTCAGGGTGAATGCTGGTTTCTCCTACACTGAACGTTGGACAACGTGCCAACCACAAGGGTTCTTGCCATGGGTAAGGAGGAGTTCTGATTTCTGCATCACATTCACTTCTGGGCAGTGATTGGAGATAAGGTCTCGGTTCTGAAGCCTGAAAACTGAGGTAGCGAAGAGATGATGACCTAAGGCCATGCTGGGTTTTATGTGCTCAGCGTGCGGTCAGCTTTCTGGGTGTTGGTCAGGAGGTCCGGGCTCAGGTTGTGTTCGACAGTGCATTAGTGCCCAGGTTATACTATATAATTTGGGTAAAGTCGAGTGCTGTGTAGGTTTATCCTCATTTAAGGTGCCTGGGCAGCTCATGAGGCAATAATTTTTTTTCTAGAGGGCAGGCAGAGTGCTGCATTGTGGGTCCGGATTTGCTAAACTTGAGGGCTTTGGGGCCACGAGTGTGAGGACGGACGTCTGAGAAGACAAGCTAGACTAGGGTTTTAGGCCGAGGGCACGGCAGGTAACCCCTGCAGATCTGAACCAATATCACATGCATCTGAAGCCAGGGCGAGGATCAGACGTTGGCTCAGGTTGTATTTCTGAGCATGACGGCCGCTTCATGAATGGAGCGGAATCTCGAGGCCATTGAGGTTTTCCCACGTTGGGAGTTGTGGGATGACCCCTTCAAGGATTCCTTCTGCGGGACAATTGAGACCTATTGGACAGCTCCAGGACATCCCCTATGGAATGACTCCAGAGCACCGTTCGCGGATGGATGCCTGGGAAGCCCGCCTCGCATTCCTATTGTCTCCTAGCAACAAGACAGTTTAGATCTGATGGCTCTGCGGGAGCAACCGCGGTGGCTGAGTTGAAATGGACTTTCCTGAGGATGGGTCCTAATGTGTTTTTGTGTCCATGAGGGCCTTGGAAGGGGGCGGTGGCACCGGGAACCTGAAGTACTCTCCTAAGCTTTGGACATGGCTCCCATGCACAGGTTTCCTTGTGGAGACGAGATGAGTTCTGATGGGTGCCTCAGGAAAACCCCTATGCTCGTATTGGAATCAGGCTTTTGAGGACACATGCCTGTAACCCAAAGCAATGGATCCTATTATGGCCTAGGTTCCTGTCTGGTTCAATCTTCTTCTCTGGGGACATCCATCAATGGTATGATTGGAGGTAGATTATCAGCTGGTGTCAGACAGCCCTTGTTTGTTCCGGGCGACCTACACTATTGGGATGGCCTCAGGGACTTTGGAGGTTTTTCTGAATTTGTACGATTTTGGACCATGGAATGGGCAGAATTCCCATGGATTGGTAGGCACAGTCCTAATGTGTGGCTCCAGGGGCCCAGCCAGGAGTGTGTGTGGCCCAAGACTTTGAGGACAGAAGTCTGAAAACACAAACTCAGCTTAGGTTTGGGGACGTAGGTATGGCAGGCCCGATCTACAAACCATGAGAAGAACTCTTCAGGATATGAAGAAAGTGCGAGTCTGAGGCGCTTGCTCAGGCTTTTGTCTCTGGATTTTGTATCAGCGATGGCCGTGGAATGTCGGGGAGGCCTCATGGGGCGTGGACGAATCTTCCTCTCTGAGGATTTGTCCCGATTTCCAATTGCTTTTCGTCAATCGGTGGGATGGGAGGTCTCCTTTCAGGTTTGATACCTCAGTTGTCCCACCAAAGGAGGAATTCCAAAGCCAAGCGGTGGGGAAGACTGAAGGGACAACCCGAACTATGGTTAAAAATTGGGGCCTAGGGGCACGGGAAGCCCAATATACTATCTCTTCATCCAGCCACTGAGTGGCCTTACTTGAGGACTGGGCTCAGCCTGAGGGTTACAATGTGTGTTTGTGACCAATGTGGCCCACAAGCATGGGCGGGGCCCCATGGGCCACACTGGTTTAAACGACACTGAAAGTTGGAAAACATGCCAACCATAAGGTTTCTTGCCATGGGGAAGGAGTTCTGATTTCTGCATCACCTTCAACCTGGGCAGTGATTGGAGATAAGGTCTAGGTTCTGAAACCTGAAAACCGAGGTTTGGAAGTGATGACGACCTAAGGCCAAGGCGGATGGATGTGCTCAGTGTGCGGCCAGCTGTCTGGGAGGGGCCAGGGGGTCCAGGCTCAGGCTGTGTCAGAAAGGGCATTAGTGCCCTGGTCAGCCTATGTATTTGGGGTACAGCCAAGGTCGGTGCAGGTTGATCCTCATTTGGGGTTACTGGGTAGCCCCAGTGGACAATATATTTCTTCTGGAGGACAGGCAGAGTGCTGCATTGTAGTTCTGGATTGACAAACTGGAGGGCTTGTGGGCCAGTAGTCTTAGGACAAAAGTCTGAGAACACAAGCTAGGCTTAGATTACTGGATGAGGCCACGGCAGGCACAATCTACAGACCTGAATCGAGATCTCGTGCATCTGAAGTCAGGGCGAGGATCAGATGATTGCTCAGGTTGGAGTTTCTGTCCCTGTTGGCCCCTACATGAATTGGGGGGCATCACGCGGCCATGGGGGTTTTCCCACGATGGGAGTTGTGAGAAGCTCCAAACTGCAGAGAGTCTTCTGCAGAACAATTGAGACCTGTTGTTTGGCTCCAGGCCAATGATTCTGAGCAGGGTTCTAAGGATGGATGGCTGGGTAGCCCACCTCGCATTCCAATTGTCTCCTAGCAACAAGACAGGTTAGATATCCTGGATCTGTGGGGAGCAACCGAGGACGCTGAGTTGAAATGGACACCCCTGGGGATGGGTCCAAATGTGCTTTTGTGTTTTTGGAGTCCTTGAAATGAAGCGGTGGCACTGGGGCCCTAAAGGGTTCTCCTAAACAGAGGCTTTGACACAGCTCCAACGTGCAAGTTTCCCATGTGTAGATGAGATGATTTCTGAAGGGTGAGTCAAGAAACAGCTATATGCTGCTTTAGAAATCCAGGCCTCTGAGGAGAGATGCCTGGAAACCAAAGCAATGGATTTGATTAGTGCCTAGGGGCCTGTTCTTTCCTTTTTACCTCTGAAGACATCTGTCTATGGGTCTGAGTGCAGGTAGGTGCTCAGTTGGGCTCAGATTGCCCCTGTTTTTCCTGGGAAGCCACCACTATTGAGATGGATCAGGGACTTTGGAGGTTTATCCTATTAGAAGGGTTGTGGCCATTGGAATGGGCACACAGAATTCCCTTGGAGAGGGCAAGTACAGTCCTCAGGTTTGGCTCTAGGGGCCTGAGCCTGTAGGTTGTGTAGGCCAGGGCTGTTTGGACAGTTGTCTGAAAACACAAACTCGGCTTATGTTTCGGGTCATAGGTATGGCAGGACTGATCTACAGACCATGAGGAGAACTCTTCGGGATTTGAAATAAGGGCGACTGTGAGGCCCCTGCTCCAGTTTTTTTCTCTGGATATCGTGTCACTCATGGTCGTGGAATTTCTGGGTGACTTCATGGGAAATGGACGAGTCTTACTCTCTGGTGGTTTGGCCCCGTCCAAAGAGTTTGGGGTCATTCTGTGGGCTGGAAGAAGTCCGTTTTTTTTTTGTTGTTGTTGTTGTTGTTTTCTTTTTTAACCTCAAGTGTTTCACCAAATGAGGATTCCAGAGTAGAACACTGGGGAGGGTCGAATGGACAATCAGAAATCTGGTTAAAAATTGGGGCCTAGGGACATGTCAAGCCCATTATGACATCTAATGGTCCAGCCAAGGAGAGGACTTACTAGAGGACAGGACTCATGCTGAGGGTCACAATGCGTGTGTATGCCCTCGTCACACTCAAGAATGGGCGGGGCCTCAGGGTGAATGCAGGTTTCTCCTACACTGAACGTTGGACAACGTGCCAACCACAAGGGTTCCTGCCATGGGTAAGGAGGAGTTCTGATTTCTGCATCACACTCACCCCTGGGCAGTGATTGGAGATAAGGTCTCGGGTCTGAAGCCTGAAAACTGAGGTAGCGAAGAGATGATGACCTAAGGCCATGCTGGGTTTTATGTGCTCAGTGTGCGGTCAGCTTTCTGGGTGTTGGTCAGGAGGTCCGGGCTCAGGTTGTGTTCGGCAGTGCATGAGTGCCCAGGTTAGACTATATAATTTGGGTAAGTCGAGTGCTGTGTAGGTTTACCCTCATTTAAGGTGCCTGGGCAGCTATGAGGCAATAATTTTTTTTCTAGAGGGCAGGCTTAGTGCTGCATTGTGGGTCCGGAATTGGCAAACATGAGGGCTTCGGGGCCAGGAATGTGAGGACGGAAGTCTGAGAAGACAAGCTAGACTTGGCTTTTAGGGCGAGGGCACGGCAGGTACCCCCTGCAGATCTGAACCAATATCTCATGCATCTGAAGTCAGAGCGAGGATCAGACGTTGGCTCAGGTTGGATTTTCTAGCATGACGACTGCTTCATGAAGGGAACGGAATCTCGAGGCCATTGAGGTTTTCCCACATTGGGAGGTGTGGGATGACCCCTTCTAGGATTCCTTCCGCGGGACAATTGAGACCTGTTGGACAGCTCCAGGACATCCCATATGGAATGACTCCAGAGCACCGTTCGTGGATAGATGCCTGGGAAGCCCGCCTCGCATTCCAATTGTCTCCTAGCAACAAGACAGTTTAGATCTGATGGTTCTGCCGGAGCAACTGGGGTGGCTGAGTTGAAATGGACTTTCCTGAGGATGGGTCCTAATGTGTTTTTGTGTCCATGAGGGCCTTGGAATGGGGTGGTGGCACCGGGACCCTGAAGTACTCTCCTAAGCTTTGGACATGGCTCCCATGCACAGGTTTCCTTGTGGAGACGAGATGAGTTCTGATGGGTGCCTCAGGAAAACCCCTATGCTCGTATTGGAATCAGGCTTTTGAGGACACATGCCTGTAACCCAAAGCAATGGATCCTATTATGGCCTAGGGTCCTGTTTGGTTCAATCTTCTTCTCTGGGTACATCCATCTATGGTATGAGTGGAGGTCGATTATCAGCTGGTGTCAGACAGCCCTTGTTTGTTCCGGGCGACCTACACTATTGAGATGGCCTCAGGGACTTTGGAGGTTTCTCCTAATTTGTACGATTTTGGACCATGGAATGGGCAGAATTCCCATGGATTGGTAGGCACAGTCCTAAT
Organism: Mustela nivalis; assembly: GCF_964662115.1. Taxonomy (NCBI): domain Eukaryota; kingdom Metazoa; phylum Chordata; class Mammalia; order Carnivora; family Mustelidae; genus Mustela; species Mustela nivalis. The sequence continues at coordinate 1,651,142 of NW_028136531.1, read as the reverse complement.
GTGTGGCTCCAGGGGCCCAGCCTGGAGGGTGTGTGGCCCAAGACTTTGAGGACAGAAGTCTGAAAACACAAACTCAGCTTAGGTTTGGGGACGTAGGTATGGCAGGCCCGGTCGACAAACCATGAGCAGAACTCTTCAGGATATGAAGAAAGTGCGAGTCTGAGGCGCTTGCTCAGGCTTTGTCTCTGGATTTTGTATCAGCGATAGACGTGGAATGTCGGGGAGGCCTCATGGGCCATGGACGAATCTTCCTCTCTGAGGATTTGGCCCGATTCCCAATTGCTTTTCGTCAATCTGTGGGATGGGAGGACTCATTTCAGTTTTTTTACCTCAGTTGTCCAACCAAAAGAGGAATTCCAAAGCCAAGCCGTGGGGAAGACTGAAGGGACAACCTGAACTATGGTTAAAAATTGGGGCCTAGGGGCATGGCAAGCCCAATATGCTATCTCTTCATCCAGCCATCGAGTGGCCTTACTTGAGGACTGGGCTCAGCCTGAGGGTCACAATGTGTGTTTGTGACCAATGTGGCCTGCGAGCATGGGCCAGGTCTCATGGGCCACACTGGTTTCAACTACACTGAACGTTGGACAACATGCGAACCAAAAGGTTTCTTGCCATGGGGAAGGAGTTCTGATTTCTGCATCACCTTCAACCCTGGGCAGTGATTGGAGATAAGGTCTAGGTTCTGAAACCTGAAAACAGTTGTTGGGAAGAGATGACGAACTAAGGCCATGGCAGCTCGATGTGCTCAGTGTGCGGCCAGCTGTCTGGGAGGGGCAGGGGGTCCAGGCTCAGGCTGTGTCAGAAAGGGCATTAATTCCCTGGTCAGCCTATGTATTTGGGGTACAGCCATGTTCGGTGCAGGTTGATCCTCATTTGGGATTACTTGGTAACCCCAGAGGACAATATTTTTCTTCTGGTGGGCCGGCAGAGTGCTGCATTGTATTTCTGGATTGCCAAACTGGAGGGCTTGTGGGCCAGTAGTCTGACGACAAAAGTCTGAGAACACAAGCTAGGCTTAGATTTCTGGGTGAGGCCATGGCAGGCACAATCTACAGACCTGAATCGAGATCTCGTGCATCTGAAGTCAGGGCGAGGATCAGATGATCGCTCAGGTTGGAGTTTCTGTCCCTGATGGCCCCTTCATGAATGGGGTGGGGCATCAAGAGGCCATGGGGGTTTTTCCACGATGAGAGTTGTGAGAAGCTCCAAACAGCAGACAGTCCTCTCCAGGACAATTGAGACCTGTTGTTTGGCTCCAGGCCAATGATTCTGAGCAGGGTTCTAAGGATGGATGGCTGGGTAGCCCACCTCGCATTCCAATTGTCTCCTAGCAACAAGACAGGTTAGATATCATGGATCTGTGGGGAGCAACCGAGGACGCTGAGTTGAAATGGACACCCCTGGGGATGGGTCCTAACGTGCTTTTGTGTCTATGGAGACCTTGGAATGAAGCGGTGGCACTGGGGCCCTAAAGGGTTCTCCTAAACAGAGGCTTTGACACAGCTCCAACGTGCAAGTTTCCCATGTGTAGATGAGATGTTTTCTGATGGGTGAGTCAAGAAACAGCTATATGCTGCTTTTGAAATCCAGGCCTCTGAGGAGAGATGCCTGGAAACCAAAGCAATGGATCTGATTAGTGCCTAGGGGCCTGTTCTTTCCTTTTTACCTCTGGGGACATCTGTCTATGGGTCTGAGTGCAGGTAGGTGCTCAGTTGGGCTCAGATTGCCCCTGTTTTTCCTGGGAAGCCACCACTATTGAGATGGATCAGGGACTTTGGAGGTTTATCCTATTAGAAGGGTTGTGGCCATTGGAATGGGCACACACAATTCCCTTGGAGAGGGCTAGTACAGTCCTCAGGTTTGGCTCCAGGGGCCTGAGCCTGTAGGTTGTGTAGGCCAGGGCTGTTTGGACAGTTTTCTGAAAACACAAACTCGGCTTATGTTTCGGGTCATAGGTAAGGCAGGACTGATCTACAGACCATGAGGAGAACTCTTCGGGATTTGAAAGAGGGGCGACTGTGAGGCTCCTGCTCAAGTTTTTGTCTCTGGATATCGTGTCACTCATGGTCGTGGAATTTCTGGGTGACTTCATGGGAAATGGACGAGTCTTACTCTCTGGTGGTTTGGTCCCGTCCAAAGAGTTTGGGGTCATTCTGTGGGCTGGAAGAAGTCCGTTTTTTTTTTTTTGTTGTTGTTGTTGTTTTTTCTTGTTTAACCTCAGGTGTCCCACCAAATGATGGATTCCAGAGTAGAACCCTGGGGAGGGGCGACTGGACAATCAGACATCTGGTTAAAAATTGGGGCCTAGGGACATGTAAAGCCCATTATGACATCTAATGATCCAGCCATTGAGAAAACTTACTAGGGGACAGGACTCATGCTGAGGGTCACAATGCGTGTGTATGCCCTTGTCGCACTCAGGAATGGGCGCGGCCTCAGGGTGAATGCTGGTTTCTCCTACACTGAACTTTGGACAACGTGCCAACCACAAAGGTTCTTGCCATGGGTAAGGAGGAGTTCTGATTACTGCATCACACTCATTCCTGGGCAGTGATTGGAGATAAGGTCTCGGTTCTGAAGCCTGAAAACTGAGGTAGGGAAGAGATGATGACCTACGGCCATGGCGGGTTTTATGTGCTCAGTGTGTGGTCAGCTTTCTGGGTGTTGCTTAGGAGGTCCGGGCTCAGGTTGTGTTCGGCAGTGCATTAGTGCCCAGGTTAGACTATATAATTTGGGTAAAGTCGAGTGCTGTGTAGGTTTATTTTCATATAAGTTGCCTGGGCAGCTCATGAGGCAATAATTGTTTTTCTAGAGGGCAGGCAGGGTGCTGCATTGTGGGTCCGGAATTGCCAAACTTGAGGGCTTCGGGGCGAGGAGTGTGAGGACGGAAGTCTGAGAAGACAAGCTAGACTTGGGTTTCAGGGTGAGGGCATGGCAGGTACCCCATGAAGATCTGAACCAATATCTCATGCATCTGAAGTCAGAGCGAGGATCAGACGTTGGCTCAGGTTGGATTTTCTGAGCATGACGTCTGCTTCATGAAGGGAGCGGAATCTCGAGGCCATTGAGGTTTTCCCACGTTGGGAGTTGTGGGATGCCCCCTTCAAGGATTCCTTCTGTGGGACAATTGAGACCTGTTGGACAGCTCCAGGACATCCCATATGGAATGACTCCAGAGCACCGTTCGCGGATGGATGCCTGGGAAGCCCGCCTCGCATTCCAATTGTCTCCTAGCAACAAGACAGTTTAGATCTGATGGTTCTGCCGGAGCAACTGGGGTGGCTGAGTTGAAATGGACTTTCCTGAGGATGGGTTCTAATGTGTTTTGGTGTCCATGAGGGCCTTGGAATGGGGTGGTGGCACCGGGGCCCTGTAGTACACTCCTAAGCCTTGAGCATGGCTCCCATGCACAGGTTTCCTTGTGGAGACGAGATGAGTTCTGATGGGTGCCTCAGGAAAACCCCTATGCTCGTATTGGAATCAGGCTTTAGTACACATGCCTGTAACCCAAAGCAATGGATCCTATTATGGCCTAGGGTCCTGTCTGGTTCAATCTTCTTCTCTGGGGACATCCATCTATGGTATGAGTGGAGGTCGATTATCAGCTGGTGTCAGACAGCCCTTGTTTGTTCCGGGCTACCTACACTATTGGGATGGCCTCAGGGACTTTGGAGGTTTCTCCTAATTTGTACGATTTTGGACCATGGAATGGGCAGAATTCCCATGGATTGGTAGGCACAGTCCTAATGTGTGGCTCCAGGGGCCCAGCCTGGAGGATGTGTGGCCCAAGACTTGAGGACAGAAGTCTGATAACACAAACTCAGCTTAGGATTGGGGACGTAGATATGGCAGGCCCGATCTACAAACCATGAGCAGAACTCTTCAGGATATGAAGAAAGGCTAGTCTGAGGCGCTTACTCAGGCTTTTGTCTCTGGATTTTGTACCAGCGATGTCCGTGGAATGTCGGGGAGGCCTCATGGGCCATGGACGAATCTTCCTCTCTGAGTATTTGGCCCGATTCCCAATTGCTTTTCGTCAATCTGTGGGATGGGAGGACTTATTTCAGTTTTGTTACCTCAGGTGTCCCACCAAAAGAGGAATTCCAAAGCCAAGCCGTGGGGAAGACTGAAGGGACAACCTGAACTATGGATAAAAATTGGGGCCAAGGGGCATGGCAAGCCCAATATGCTATCTCTTCATCCAGCCACTGAGTGGCTTTACTTGAGGACTGGGCTCAGCCTGAGGGTCACAATGTGTGTTTGTGACCAATGTGGCCCGTGAGCATGGGCGGGGCCTCATGGGCCACACTGGTTTCAACTACACTGAACGTTGGACAACATGCCAACCACAAGGTTTCTTGCCATGGGGAAGGAGTTCTGATTTCTGTATCACCTTCAACCCTGGGCAGTGTTTGGAGATAAGGTCTAGGTTCTGAAACCTGAAAACCGAGTTTGGGAGAGATGACGACCTAAGTCCATGGGGGCTAGATGTGCTCAGTGTGCGGCCAGCTGCCTGGGGGGGCCAGGGGGTACAGGCTCAGGCTGTGTCAGAAAGGGCATTAGTGCCCTGGTCAGCCTATGTATTTGGGGTACAGCCAAGGTCGGTGCAGGTTTATCCTCATTTGGGGTTACTGGGTAGCCCCAGAGGACAATGTTTTTCTTCTGGAGGTCCGGCAGAGTGCTGCATTGTAGTTCTGGATTGCCAAACTGGAGAGCTTGTGGGCCTGTAGTCTGACGACAAATGTCTAAAACACAAGCTAGGCTTAGGTTTCTGGGTGAGGATATGGCAGGCACAATCTACAGACCTGAATCGAGACCTCGTGCATCTGAAGTCAGGGCAAGGATTAGACGATCTCTCAGGTTGGAGTTTCTGCCCCTGATGGCCCCTTCATGAATGGGGGGGCATCACGAGGCCATGGGGGTTTTCCCACGATGGGAGTTGTGAGAAGCTCCAAACTGCAGAGAGTCTTCTCAGGACAATTGAGACCTGTTGTTTGGCTCCAGGCCAATGATTCTGAGCAGGGTTCTAAGGATGGATGGCTGGGTAGCCCACCTCGCATTCCAATTGTCTCCTAGCAACCAGACAGGTTAGATCTCCTGGATCTGTGGGGAGCAACCGAGGACGCTGCATTGAAATGGACACCCCTGGGGATGGGTCCTAATGTGCTTTTGTGTCTAAGGAGACCTTGGAATGAAGCGGTGGCACTCGGGCCCTAAAGGGTTCTCCTAAACAGAGGCTTTGACCCAGCTCCAACGTGCAAGTTTCCCATGTGTAGATGAGATGTTTTCTGATGGGTGATTCAAGAAACAGCTATATGCTGCTTTTGAAATCCAGGCCTCTGAGGAGAGATGCCTGGAAACCAAAGCAATGGATCTGATTAGTGCCTAGGGGCCTGTTCTTTCCTTTTTACCTCTGGGGACACCTGTCTATGGGTCTGAGTGCAGGTAGGTGCTCAGTTGGGCTCAGATTGCCCCTGTTTTTCCTGGGAAGCCACCACTATTGAGATGGATCAGGGACTTTGGAGGTTTATCCTAATAGAAGGGTTGTGGCCTTTGGAATGGGCACACACAATTCCTTTGGAGAGGGCTAGTACAGTCCTCAGGTTTGGCTCCAGGGGCCTGAGCCTGTAGGTTGTGTAGGCCAGGGCTGTTTGGACAGTTGTCTGAAAACACAAACTCGGCTTATGTTTCGGGTCATAGGTATGGCAGGACTGATCTACAGACCATGAGGAGAACTCTTCGGGATTTGAAAGAAGGGCGACTGTGAGGCTCCTGCTCAAGTTTTTGTCTCTGGATATCGTGTCACTCATGGTCGTGGAATTTCTGGGTGACTTCATGGGGAATGGACGAGTCATACTCTCTGGTGGTTAGGCCCCGTCCAAAGAGTTTGGGGTCATTCTGTGGGCTGGAAGAAGTCCGTTTTTTTTTTTTTTTTTTTTTTTTGTTGTGTTCTTTTTTAACCTCAGGTGTCCCACCAAATGAGGGATTCCAGATTAGAGCCCTGAGGAGGGGCGACTGGACAATCAGAAATCTGGTAAAAAATTGGGGCTTAGGGACATGTCAAGCCCATTATGACATCTAATGGTCCAGCCACTGAGAGGACTTACTAGAGGACAGGACTCATGCTGAAGGTCTCAATGCGTGTGTATGCCCTCGTAACACTCAAGAATGGGCGGGGCCTCAGGGTGAATGCTGGTTTCTCCTACACTGAACGTTGGACAACGTGCCAACCTCAAGGGTTCTTGCCATGGGTAAGGAGGAGTTCTGATTTCTCCATCACACTCACCCCTGGGCAGTGATTGGAGATAAGGTCTCGGTTCTGAAGCTGAAAACTGAGGTAGGGAAGAGATGATGACCTAAAGCCATGGCGGGTTTTATGTGCTCAGTGTGCGGTCAGCTTTCTGGGTGTTGGTCAGGAGGTCCGGGCTCAGGTTGTGTTCGACAGTGCATTAGTGCCCAGGTTAGACTATATAATTTGGGTAAAGTCGAGTGCTGTGTAGGTTTACCCTCATTTAAGGTGCCTGGGCAGCTCATGAGGCAATAATTTTTTTTCTAGAGGGCAGGCAGAGTGCTGTATTGTGGGTCCGGAATTGCCAAACTTGAGGGCTTCGGGGCCAGGAGTGTGAGGACGGAAGTCTGAGAAGACAAGCTAGACTTGGGTTTCAGGGCGAGGGCACGGCAGGTACCCCTTGCAGATCTGAACCAATATCTCATGCATCTGAAGTCAGGGCGAGCATCAGACGTTGGCTCAGGTTGGAGTTTCTGAGCATGACGGCCGCTTCATAAAGGGAGCGGAATCTCGAGGCCATTGAGGTTTTCCCACGTTGGAAGTTGTTAGATGCCCCCTTCAAGGATTCCTTCTGTGGGACAATTGGGACCTGTTGGACAGCTCCAGGACATCCCATATGGAATGACTCCAGAGCACCGATCGCGGATGGATGCCTGGGAAGCCTGCCTCGCATTCCAATTGTCTCCTAGCAACAAGACAGTATAGATCTGATGGCTCTGCGGGAGCAACCGGGGTGGCTGTGTTGAAATGGACTTTCCTGAGGATGGGTCCTAATGTGTTTTTGTGTCCATGAGGGCCTTGGAATGGGGCGGTGGCACCGGGACTCTGAAGTACTCTCCTAAGCTTTGGACATGGCTCCCATGCAGAGGTTTCCTTGAGGAGACGAGATGAGTTCTGATGGGTGCCTCAGGAAAACCCCTATGCTTGTATTGGAATCAGGCTTTTGAGGACACATTCCTGTAACCCAAAGCAATGGATCCTATTATGGCCTATGGTCCTGTCTTGTTCAATCTTCTTCTCTGGCGACATCCATCTATGGTCTGAGTGGAGGTCGATTATCAGCTGGTGTCAGACAGCCCTTGTTTGTTCCGGGCGACCTACACTATTGGGATGGCCTCAGGGACTTTGGAGGTTTCTCCTAATTTGTACGATTTTGAACCATGGAATGGGCAGAATTCCCATGGATTGGTAGGCACAGTCCTAATGTGTGGCGCCAGGTGTCCAGCCTGGAGGGTGTGTGGCCCAAGACTTTGAGGACAGATGTCTGAAAACACAAACTCAGCTTAGGATTGGGGACGTAGGTATGGCAGGCCTGATCGACAAACCATGAGCAGAACTCTTCAGGATATGAAGAAAGTGCGAGTCTGAGGCGCTTGCTCAGGCTTTTGTCTCTGGATTTTGTATCAGCGATGGCCGTGGAATGTCGGGGAGGCCTCATGGACCATGGACGAATCTTCCTCTCTGAGGATTTGGCCCGATTCCCAATTGCTTTTCGTCAATCTGTGGGATGGGAGGACTTATTCAGTTTTGTTACCTCAGGTGTCCAACCAAAAGAGGAATTCCAAAGCCAAGCCGTGGGGAAGACTGAAGGGACAACCCGAACTATGGATAAAAATTGGGGCCAAGGGGCATGGCAAGCCCAATATGCTATCTCTTCATCCAGCCACTGAGTGGCTTTACTTGAGGACTGGGCTCAGCCTGAGGGTCACAATGTGTGTTTGTGACCAATGTGGCCCGTGAGCATGGGCGGGGCCTCATGGGCCACACTGGTTTCAACTACACTGAACGTTGGACAACATGCCAACCACAAGGTTTCTTGCCATGGGGAAGGAGTTCTGATTTCTGTATCACCTTCAACCCCGGGCAGTGTTTGGAGATAAGGTCTAGGTTCTGAAACCTGAAAACCGCGTTTGGGAAGAGATGACGACCTAAGTCCATGGCGGCTAGATGTGCTCAGTGTGCGGCCAACTGTTTGGGAGGGGCCAGGGGGTCCAGGCTCAGGCTGTGTCAGAAAGGGCATTAGTGCCCTGTACCTTGGGGTACAGCCAAAATCGGTGCAGGTTGATCCTCATTTGGGGTTACTGGGTAGCCCCAGAGGACAATGTTTTTCTTCTGGTGGGCCGGCAGAGTGCTGCATTGTAGTTCTGGATTGCCAAACTGGAGGGCTTGTGGGCCAGTAGTCTGACGACAAATGTCTAAGAACACAAGCTAGGCTTAGGTTTCGAGGTGAGGATATGGCAGGCACAATCTACAGACCTGATCGAGATCTCGTGCATCTGAAGTCAGGGCAAGGATTAGACGATCGCTCAGGTTGGAGTTTCTGGTCTGATGGCCCCTTCATGAATGGGGGTGGTCATCACGAGGCCATGGGGGTTTTCCCACGATGGGAGTTGTGAGAAGCTCCAAACTGCAGAGAGTCTTCTGCAGGACAATTGAGACCTGTTGTTTGGCTCCAGGCCAATGATTCTGAGCAGGGTTCTAAGGATGGATGGCTGAGTAGCCCACCTCGCATTCCAATTGCCTCCTAGCAACAAAACAGGTTAGATCTCCTGGATTGTGGGGAGCAACCGAGGACGCTGAGTTGAATTGGACACCCCTGGGGATGGGTCCTAACGTGCTTTTGTGTCTATGGAGACCTTAGAATGAAGCGGTGGCACTGGGGACCTTAAGGTTTCTCCTAAACTGAAGCTTTGACACAGCTCCAACGTGCAAGTTTCCCATGTGTAGATGAGGTGTTTTCTGATGGGTGAGTCAAGAAACAGCTATATGCTGCTTTTGAAATCGAGGCCTCTGAGGAGAGATGCCTGGAAACCAAAGCAATGGATCTGATTAGTGCCTAGGGGCCTGTTCTTTCCTTTTTACCTCTGGGGACATCTGTCTATGGGTCTGAGTGCAGGTAGGTGCTCAGTTGGGCTCAGATTGCCCCTGTTTTTCCTGGGAAGCCACCACTATTGAGATGGATCAGGGACTTTGGAGGTTTATCCTATTAGAAGGGTTGTGGCCATTGGAATGGGCACACACAATTCCCTTGGAGAGGGCAAGTACAGTCCTCAGGTTTGGCTCCAGGGGCCTGAGCCTGTAGGTTGTGTAGGCCAGGGCTGTTTGGACAGTTGTCTGAAAACACAAACTCGGCTTATGTTTCGGGTCATAGGTATGGCAGGACTGATCTACAGACCATGAGGAGAACTCTTCGGGATTTGAAAGAAGGGCGAGTGTGAGGCTCCTGCTCAAGTTTTTGGCTCTGGATATCGTGTCACTCATGGTCGTGGAATTTCTGGGTGACTTCATGGGGAATGGACGAGTCTTACTCTCTGGTGGTTTGGCCCCGTCCAAAGAGTTTGGGGACATTCTGTGGGCTGGAAGAAGTCCGTTTTTTTGTTGTTGTTGTTGTTGTTGTTTTCTTTTTTAACCTCAGGTGTCCCACCAAAAGAGGGATTCCAGATTAGAGCCCTGAGGAGGGGCGACTGGACAATCAGAAATCTGGTAAAATTTGGGGCTTAGGGACATGTCAAGCCCATTATGACATCTAGTGGTCCAGCCACTGAAAGGACTTACTGGAGGACAGGACTCATGCTGAGGGTCTCAATGCGTGTGTATGCCCTCGTAACACTCAAGAATGGGCGGGTCCTCAGGGTGAATGCTGGTTTCTCCTACACTGAATGTTGGACAACGTGCCAACCACAAGGGTTCTTGCCATGGGTAAGGAGGAGTTCTGATTTCTCCATCACACTCACCCCTGGGCTGTGATTGGAGATAAGGTCTCGGTTCTGAAGCTGAAAACTGAGGTAGGGAAGAGATGATGACCTAAAGCCATGGCGGGTTTTATGTGCTCAGTGTGCGGTCAGCTTTCTGGGTGTTGGTCAGGAGGTCCGGGCTCAGGTTGTGTTCGACAGTGCATTAGTGCCCAGGTTAGACTATATAATTTGGGTAAAGTCGAGTGCTGTGTAGGTTTACCCTCATTTAAGGTGCCTGGGCAGCTCATGAGGCAATAATTTTTTTTCTAGAGGGCAGGCAGAGTGCTGTATTGTGGGTCCAGAATTGCCAAACTTGAGGGCTTCGGGGCCAGGAGTGTGAGGACGGAAGTCTGAGAAGACAAGCTAGACTTTGGTTTCAGGGCGAGGGCACGGCAGGTACCCCTTGCAGATCTGAACCAATATCTCATGCATCTGAAGTCAGGGCGAGCATCAGACGTTGGCTCAGGTTGGAGTTTCTGAGCATGACGGCCGCTTCATAAAGGGAGCGGAATCTCGAGGCCATTGAGGTTTTCCCACGTTGGGAGTTGTTAGATGCCCCCTTCAAGGATTCCTTCTGTGGGACAATTGGGACCTGTTGGACAGCTCCAGGACATCCCATATGGAATGACTCCAGAGCACCGATCGCGGATGGATGCCTGGGAAGCCCGCCTCGCATTCCAATTGTCTCCTAGCAACAAGACAGTATAGATCTGATGGCTCTGCGGGAGCAACCGGGGTGGCTGTGTTGAAATGGACTTTCCTGAGGATGGGTCCTAATGTGTTTTTGTGTCCATGAGGGCCTTGGAATGGGGCGGTGGCACCGGGACTCTGAAGTACTCTCCTAAGCTTTGGACATGGCTCCCATGCAGAGGTATCCTTGAGGGGACGAGATGAGTTCTGATGGGTGCCTCAGGAAAACCCCTATGCTTGTATTGGAATCAGGCTTTTGAGGACACATTCCTGTAACCCAAAGCAATGGATCCTATTATGGCCTAGGGTCCTGTCTTGTTCAATCTTCTTCTCTGGCGACATCCATCTATGGTATGAGTGGAGGTCGATTATCAGCTGGTGTCAGACAGCCCTTGTTTGTTCCGGGCGACCTACACTATTGGGATGGCCTCAGGGACTTTGGAGGTTTCTCCTAATTTGTACGATTTTGAACCATGGAATGGGCAGAATTCCCATGGATTGGTAGGCACAGTCCTAATGTGTGGCGCCTGTGTCCAGCCTGGAGGGTGTGTGGCCCAAGACTTTGAGGACAGATGTCTGAAAACACAAACTCAGCTTAGGATTGGGGACGTAGGTATGGCAGGCCTGATCGACAAACCATGAGCAGAACTCTTCAGGATATGAAGAAAGTGCGAGTCTGAGGCGCTTGCTCAGGCTTTTGTCTCTGGATTTTGTATCAGCGATGGCCGTGGAATGTCGGGGAGGCCTCATGGACCATGGACGAATCTTCCTCTCTGAGGATTTGGCCCGATTCCCAATTGCTTTTCGTCAATCTGTGGGATGGGAGGACTTATTCAGTTTTGTTACCTCAGGTGTCCAACCAAAAGAGGAATTCCAAAGCCAAGCCGTGGGGAAGACTGAAGGGACAACCCGAACTATGGATAAAAATTGGGGCCAAGGGGCATGGCAAGCCCAATATGCTATCTCTTCATCCAGCCACTGAGTGGCTTTACTTGAGGACTGGGCTCAGCCTGAGGGTCACAATGTGTGTTTGTGACCAATGTGGCCCGTGAGCATGGGCGGGGCCTCATGGGCCACACTGGTTTCAACTACACTGAACGTTGGACAACATGCCAACCACAAGGTTTCTTGCCATGGGGAAGGAGTTCTGATTTCTGTATCACCTTCAACCCCGGGCAGTGTTTGGAGATAAGGTCTAGGTTCTGAAACCTGAAAACCGCGTTTGGGAAGAGATGACGACCTAAGTCCATGGCGGCTAGATGTGCTCAGTGTGCGGCCAACTGTTTGGGAGGGGCCAGGGGGTCCAGGCTCAGGCTGTGTCAGAAAGGGCATTAGTGCCCTGTACCTTGGGGTACAGCCAAAATCGGTGCAGGTTGATCCTCATTTGGGGTTACTGGGTAGCCCCAGAGGACAATGTTTTTCTTCTGGTGGGCCGGCAGAGTGCTGCATTGTAGTTCTGGATTGCCAAACTGGAGGGCTTGTGGGCCAGTAGTCTGACGACAAATGTCTAAGAACACAAGCTAGGCTTAGGTTTCGAGGTAAGGATATGGCAGGCACAATCTACAGACCTGATCGAGATCTCGTGCATCTGAAGTCAGGGCAAGGATTAGACGATCGCTCAGGTTGGTGTTTCTGGTCTGATGGCCCCTTCATGAATGGGGGTGGTCATCACGAGGCCATGGGGGTTTTCCCACGATGGGAGTTGTGAGAAGCTCCAAACTGCAGAGAGTCTTCTGCAGGAGAATTGAGACCTGTTGTTTGGCTCCAGGCCAATGATTCTGAGCAGGGTTCTAAGGATGGATGGCTGAGTAGCCCACCTCGCATTCCAATTGTCTCCTAGCAACAAGACAGGTTAGACCTCCTGGATCTGTGGGGAGCAACCGAGGACGCTGAGTTGAAATGGTCACCCCTGGGGATGGGTCCTAATGTGCTTTTGTGTCTATGGAGACCTTGGAATGAAGCGGTGGCACTGGGGCCCTAAAGGGTTCTCCTAAACAGAGGCTTTGACACAGCTCCAACGTGCAAGTTTCCCATGTGTAGATGAGATGTTTTCTGATGGGTGAGTCAAGAAACAGCTATATGCTGCTTTAGAAATCCAGGCCTCTGAGGAGAGATGCCTGGAAACCAAATCAATGGATCTGATTAGTGCCTAGGGGCCTGTTCTTTCCTTTTTACCTCTGGGGACATCTGTCTATGGGTCTGAGTGCAGGTAGGTGCTCAGTTGGGCTCAGATTGCCCCTGTTTTTCCTGGGAAGCCACCACTATTGAGATGCATCAGGGACTTTGGAGGTTTATCCTATTAGAAGGGTTGTGGCCATTGGAATGGGCACACACAATTCCCTTGGAGAGGGCAAGTACAGTCCTGAGGTTTGGCTCCAGGGGCCTGAGCCTGTAGGTTGTGTAGGCCAGGGCTGTTTGGACAGTTGTCTGAAAACACAAACTCGGCTTATGTTTCGGGTCATAGGTATGGCAGGACTGATCTACAGACCATGAGGAGAACACATCGGGATTTGAATGAAGGGCGAGTGTTAGGCTCCTGCTCAAGTTTTTGTCTCTGGATATCGTGTCACTCATGGTCGTGGAATTTCTGGGTGACTTCATGGGAAATGGACGAGTCTTACTCTCTGGTGGTTTGGCCCCGTCCAATGAGTTTGGGGTCATTCTGTGGGCTGGAAGAAGTCAGTTTTTTTTTTTTTGTTGTTGTTGTTGTTGTTTTATTTTTTAACCTCAGGTGTCCCACCAAATGAGGATTCCAGAGTAGAGCCCTGGGAGGGGCGACTGGACAATCAGGAATCTGGTTAAAAATTGGGGCCTAGGGACATGTCAAGCCCATTATGACATCTAAAGGTCCAGCCACTGAGAGGACTTACTAGAGAACAGGACTCATGCTGAGGGTCTCAATGCGTGTGTATGCCCTCCTAACACGCAAGAATGGGCGGGGCCTCAGGGTGAATGCTGGTTTCTCCTACACTGAACGTTGGACAACGTGCCAACCACAAGGGTCCTTGCCATGGGTAAGGAGGAGTTCTGATTTCTGCATCACATTCACTTCTGGGCAGTGATTGGAGATAAGGTCTCGGTTCTGAAGCCTGAAAACTGAGGTAGCGAAGAGATGATGACCTAAGGCCATGCTGGGTTTTATGTGCTCAGCGTGCGGTCAGCTTTCTGGGTGTTGGTCAGGAGGTCCGGGCTCAGGTTGTGTTCGACAGTGCATTAGTGCCCAGGTTATACTATATAATTTGGGTAAAGTCGAGTGCTGTGTAGGTTTATCCTCATTTAAGGTGCCTGGGCAGCTCATGAGGCAATAATTTTTTTTCTAGAGGGCAGGCAGAGTGCTGCATTGTGGGTCCGGATTTGCTAAACTTGAGGGCTTTGGGGCCACGAGTGTGAGGACGGACGTCTGAGAAGACAAGCTAGACTAGGGTTTTAGGCCGAGGGCACGGCAGGTAACCCCTGCAGATCTGAACCAATATCACATGCATCTGAAGCCAGGGCGAGGATCAGACGTTGGCTCAGGTTGTATTTCTGAGCATGACGGCCGCTTCATGAATGGAGCGGAATCTCGAGGCCATTGAGGTTTTCCCACGTTGGGAGTTGTGGGATGACCCCTTCAAGGATTCCTTCTGCGGGACAATTGAGACCTATTGGACAGCTCCAGGACATCCCCTATGGAATGACTCCAGAGCACCGTTCGCGGATGGATGCCTGGGAAGCCCGCCTCGCATTCCTATTGTCTCCTAGCAACAAGACAGTTTAGATCTGATGGCTCTGCGGGAGCAACCGCGGTGGCTGAGTTGAAATGGACTTTCCTGAGGATGGGTCCTAATGTGTTTTTGTGTCCATGAGGGCCTTGGAAGGGGGCGGTGGCACCGGGAACCTGAAGTACTCTCCTAAGCTTTGGACATGGCTCCCATGCACAGGTTTCCTTGTGGAGACGAGATGAGTTCTGATGGGTGCCTCAGGAAAACCCCTATGCTCGTATTGGAATCAGGCTTTTGAGGACACATGCCTGTAACCCAAAGCAATGGATCCTATTATGGCCTAGGTTCCTGTCTGGTTCAATCTTCTTCTCTGGGGACATCCATCAATGGTATGATTGGAGGTAGATTATCAGCTGGTGTCAGACAGCCCTTGTTTGTTCCGGGCGACCTACACTATTGGGATGGCCTCAGGGACTTTGGAGGTTTTTCTGAATTTGTACGATTTTGGACCATGGAATGGGCAGAATTCCCATGGATTGGTAGGCACAGTCCTAATGTGTGGCTCCAGGGGCCCAGCCAGGAGTGTGTGTGGCCCAAGACTTTGAGGACAGAAGTCTGAAAACACAAACTCAGCTTAGGTTTGGGGACGTAGGTATGGCAGGCCCGATCTACAAACCATGAGAAGAACTCTTCAGGATATGAAGAAAGTGCGAGTCTGAGGCGCTTGCTCAGGCTTTTGTCTCTGGATTTTGTATCAGCGATGGCCGTGGAATGTCGGGGAGGCCTCATGGGGCGTGGACGAATCTTCCTCTCTGAGGATTTGTCCCGATTTCCAATTGCTTTTCGTCAATCGGTGGGATGGGAGGTCTCCTTTCAGGTTTGATACCTCAGTTGTCCCACCAAAGGAGGAATTCCAAAGCCAAGCGGTGGGGAAGACTGAAGGGACAACCCGAACTATGGTTAAAAATTGGGGCCTAGGGGCACGGGAAGCCCAATATACTATCTCTTCATCCAGCCACTGAGTGGCCTTACTTGAGGACTGGGCTCAGCCTGAGGGTTACAATGTGTGTTTGTGACCAATGTGGCCCACAAGCATGGGCGGGGCCCCATGGGCCACACTGGTTTAAACGACACTGAAAGTTGGAAAACATGCCAACCATAAGGTTTCTTGCCATGGGGAAGGAGTTCTGATTTCTGCATCACCTTCAACCTGGGCAGTGATTGGAGATAAGGTCTAGGTTCTGAAACCTGAAAACCGAGGTTTGGAAGTGATGACGACCTAAGGCCAAGGCGGATGGATGTGCTCAGTGTGCGGCCAGCTGTCTGGGAGGGGCCAGGGGGTCCAGGCTCAGGCTGTGTCAGAAAGGGCATTAGTGCCCTGGTCAGCCTATGTATTTGGGGTACAGCCAAGGTCGGTGCAGGTTGATCCTCATTTGGGGTTACTGGGTAGCCCCAGTGGACAATATATTTCTTCTGGAGGACAGGCAGAGTGCTGCATTGTAGTTCTGGATTGACAAACTGGAGGGCTTGTGGGCCAGTAGTCTTAGGACAAAAGTCTGAGAACACAAGCTAGGCTTAGATTACTGGATGAGGCCACGGCAGGCACAATCTACAGACCTGAATCGAGATCTCGTGCATCTGAAGTCAGGGCGAGGATCAGATGATTGCTCAGGTTGGAGTTTCTGTCCCTGTTGGCCCCTACATGAATTGGGGGGCATCACGCGGCCATGGGGGTTTTCCCACGATGGGAGTTGTGAGAAGCTCCAAACTGCAGAGAGTCTTCTGCAGAACAATTGAGACCTGTTGTTTGGCTCCAGGCCAATGATTCTGAGCAGGGTTCTAAGGATGGATGGCTGGGTAGCCCACCTCGCATTCCAATTGTCTCCTAGCAACAAGACAGGTTAGATATCCTGGATCTGTGGGGAGCAACCGAGGACGCTGAGTTGAAATGGACACCCCTGGGGATGGGTCCAAATGTGCTTTTGTGTTTTTGGAGTCCTTGAAATGAAGCGGTGGCACTGGGGCCCTAAAGGGTTCTCCTAAACAGAGGCTTTGACACAGCTCCAACGTGCAAGTTTCCCATGTGTAGATGAGATGATTTCTGAAGGGTGAGTCAAGAAACAGCTATATGCTGCTTTAGAAATCCAGGCCTCTGAGGAGAGATGCCTGGAAACCAAAGCAATGGATTTGATTAGTGCCTAGGGGCCTGTTCTTTCCTTTTTACCTCTGAAGACATCTGTCTATGGGTCTGAGTGCAGGTAGGTGCTCAGTTGGGCTCAGATTGCCCCTGTTTTTCCTGGGAAGCCACCACTATTGAGATGGATCAGGGACTTTGGAGGTTTATCCTATTAGAAGGGTTGTGGCCATTGGAATGGGCACACAGAATTCCCTTGGAGAGGGCAAGTACAGTCCTCAGGTTTGGCTCTAGGGGCCTGAGCCTGTAGGTTGTGTAGGCCAGGGCTGTTTGGACAGTTGTCTGAAAACACAAACTCGGCTTATGTTTCGGGTCATAGGTATGGCAGGACTGATCTACAGACCATGAGGAGAACTCTTCGGGATTTGAAATAAGGGCGACTGTGAGGCCCCTGCTCCAGTTTTTTTCTCTGGATATCGTGTCACTCATGGTCGTGGAATTTCTGGGTGACTTCATGGGAAATGGACGAGTCTTACTCTCTGGTGGTTTGGCCCCGTCCAAAGAGTTTGGGGTCATTCTGTGGGCTGGAAGAAGTCCGTTTTTTTTTTGTTGTTGTTGTTGTTGTTTTCTTTTTTAACCTCAAGTGTTTCACCAAATGAGGATTCCAGAGTAGAACACTGGGGAGGGTCGAATGGACAATCAGAAATCTGGTTAAAAATTGGGGCCTAGGGACATGTCAAGCCCATTATGACATCTAATGGTCCAGCCAAGGAGAGGACTTACTAGAGGACAGGACTCATGCTGAGGGTCACAATGCGTGTGTATGCCCTCGTCACACTCAAGAATGGGCGGGGCCTCAGGGTGAATGCAGGTTTCTCCTACACTGAACGTTGGACAACGTGCCAACCACAAGGGTTCCTGCCATGGGTAAGGAGGAGTTCTGATTTCTGCATCACACTCACCCCTGGGCAGTGATTGGAGATAAGGTCTCGGGTCTGAAGCCTGAAAACTGAGGTAGCGAAGAGATGATGACCTAAGGCCATGCTGGGTTTTATGTGCTCAGTGTGCGGTCAGCTTTCTGGGTGTTGGTCAGGAGGTCCGGGCTCAGGTTGTGTTCGGCAGTGCATGAGTGCCCAGGTTAGACTATATAATTTGGGTAAGTCGAGTGCTGTGTAGGTTTACCCTCATTTAAGGTGCCTGGGCAGCTATGAGGCAATAATTTTTTTTCTAGAGGGCAGGCTTAGTGCTGCATTGTGGGTCCGGAATTGGCAAACATGAGGGCTTCGGGGCCAGGAATGTGAGGACGGAAGTCTGAGAAGACAAGCTAGACTTGGCTTTTAGGGCGAGGGCACGGCAGGTACCCCCTGCAGATCTGAACCAATATCTCATGCATCTGAAGTCAGAGCGAGGATCAGACGTTGGCTCAGGTTGGATTTTCTAGCATGACGACTGCTTCATGAAGGGAACGGAATCTCGAGGCCATTGAGGTTTTCCCACATTGGGAGGTGTGGGATGACCCCTTCTAGGATTCCTTCCGCGGGACAATTGAGACCTGTTGGACAGCTCCAGGACATCCCATATGGAATGACTCCAGAGCACCGTTCGTGGATAGATGCCTGGGAAGCCCGCCTCGCATTCCAATTGTCTCCTAGCAACAAGACAGTTTAGATCTGATGGTTCTGCCGGAGCAACTGGGGTGGCTGAGTTGAAATGGACTTTCCTGAGGATGGGTCCTAATGTGTTTTTGTGTCCATGAGGGCCTTGGAATGGGGTGGTGGCACCGGGACCCTGAAGTACTCTCCTAAGCTTTGGACATGGCTCCCATGCACAGGTTTCCTTGTGGAGACGAGATGAGTTCTGATGGGTGCCTCAGGAAAACCCCTATGCTCGTATTGGAATCAGGCTTTTGAGGACACATGCCTGTAACCCAAAGCAATGGATCCTATTATGGCCTAGGGTCCTGTTTGGTTCAATCTTCTTCTCTGGGTACATCCATCTATGGTATGAGTGGAGGTCGATTATCAGCTGGTGTCAGACAGCCCTTGTTTGTTCCGGGCGACCTACACTATTGAGATGGCCTCAGGGACTTTGGAGGTTTCTCCTAATTTGTACGATTTTGGACCATGGAATGGGCAGAATTCCCATGGATTGGTAGGCACAGTCCTAATGTGTGGCTCCAGGGGCCCAGCCTGGAGGGTGTGTGGCCCAAGACTTTGAGGACAGAAGTCTGAAAACACAAACTCAGCTTAGGTTTGGGGACGTAGGTATGGCAGGCCCGGTCGACAAACCATGAGCAGAACTCTTCAGGATATGAAGAAAGTGCGAGTCTGAGGCGCTTGCTCAGGCTTTGTCTCTGGATTTTGTATCAGCGATGGACGTGGAATGTCGGGGAGGCCTCATGGGCCATGGACGAATCTTCCTCTCTGAGGATTTGGCCCGATTCCCAATTGCTTTTCGTCAATCTGTGGGATGGGAGGACTCATTTCAGTTTTTTTACCTCAGTTGTCCAACCAAAAGAGGAATTCCAAAGCCAAGCCGTGGGGAAGACTGAAGGGACAACCTGAACTATGGTTAAAAATTGGGGCCTAGGGGCATGGCAAGCCCAATATGCTATCTCTTCATCCAGCCATCGAGTGGCCTTACTTGAGGACTGGGCTCAGCCTGAGGGTCACAATGTGTGTTTGTGACCAATGTGGCCTGCGAGCATGGGCCAGGTCTCATGGGCCACACTGGTTTCAACTACACTGAACGTTGGACAACATGCGAACCAAAAGGTTTCTTGCCATGGGGAAGGAGTTCTGATTTCTGCATCACCTTCAACCCTGGGCAGTGATTGGAGATAAGGTCTAGGTTCTGAAACCTGAAAACAGTTGTTGGGAAGAGATGACGAACTAAGGCCATGGCAGCTCGATGTGCTCAGTGTGCGGCCAGCTGTCTGGGAGGGGCAGGGGGTCCAGGCTCAGGCTGTGTCAGAAAGGGCATTAATTCCCTGGTCAGCCTATGTATTTGGGGTACAGCCATGTTCGGTGCAGGTTGATCCTCATTTGGGATTACTTGGTAACCCCAGAGGACAATATTTTTCTTCTGGTGGGCCGGCAGAGTGCTGCATTGTATTTCTGGATTGCCAAACTGGAGGGCTTGTGGGCCAGTAGTCTGACGACAAAAGTCTGAGAACACAAGCTAGGCTTAGATTTCTGGGTGAGGCCATGGCAGGCACAATCTACAGACCTGAATCGAGATCTCGTGCATCTGAAGTCAGGGCGAGGATCAGATGATCGCTCAGGTTGGAGTTTCTGTCCCTGATGGCCCCTTCATGAATGGGGTGGGGCATCAAGAGGCCATGGGGGTTTTTCCACGATGAGAGTTGTGAGAAGCTCCAAACAGCAGACAGTCCTCTCCAGGACAATTGAGACCTGTTGTTTGGCTCCAGGCCAATGATTCTGAGCAGGGTTCTAAGGATGGATGGCTGGGTAGCCCACCTCGCATTCCAATTGTCTCCTAGCAACAAGACAGGTTAGATATCATGGATCTGTGGGGAGCAACCGAGGACGCTGAGTTGAAATGGACACCCCTGGGGATGGGTCCTAACGTGCTTTTGTGTCTATGGAGACCTTGGAATGAAGCGGTGGCACTGGGGCCCTAAAGGGTTCTCCTAAACAGAGGCTTTGACACAGCTCCAACGTGCAAGTTTCCCATGTGTAGATGAGATGTTTTCTGATGGGTGAGTCAAGAAACAGCTATATGCTGCTTTTGAAATCCAGGCCTCTGAGGAGAGATGCCTGGAAACCAAAGCAATGGATCTGATTAGTGCCTAGGGGCCTGTTCTTTCCTTTTTACCTCTGGGGACATCTGTCTATGGGTCTGAGTGCAGGTAGGTGCTCAGTTGGGCTCAGATTGCCCCTGTTTTTCCTGGGAAGCCACCACTATTGAGATGGATCAGGGACTTTGGAGGTTTATCCTATTAGAAGGGTTGTGGCCATTGGAATGGGCACACACAATTCCCTTGGAGAGGGCTAGTACAGTCCTCAGGTTTGGCTCCAGGGGCCTGAGCCTGTAGGTTGTGTAGGCCAGGGCTGTTTGGACAGTTTTCTGAAAACACAAACTCGGCTTATGTTTCGGGTCATAGGTAAGGCAGGACTGATCTACAGACCATGAGGAGAACTCTTCGGGATTTGAAAGAGGGGCGACTGTGAGGCTCCTGCTCAAGTTTTTGTCTCTGGATATCGTGTCACTCATGGTCGTGGAATTTCTGGGTGACTTCATGGGAAATGGACGAGTCTTACTCTCTGGTGGTTTGGTCCCGTCCAAAGAGTTTGGGGTCATTCTGTGGGCTGGAAGAAGTCCGTTTTTTTTTTTTTTGTTGTTGTTGTTGTTTTTTCTTGTTTAACCTCAGGTGTCCCACCAAATGATGGATTCCAGAGTAGAACCCTGGGGAGGGGCGACTGGACAATCAGACATCTGGTTAAAAATTGGGGCCTAGGGACATGTAAAGCCCATTATGACATCTAATGATCCAGCCATTGAGAAAACTTACTAGGGGACAGGACTCATGCTGAGGGTCACAATGCGTGTGTATGCCCTTGTCGCACTCAGGAATGGGCGCGGCCTCAGGGTGAATGCTGGTTTCTCCTACACTGAACTTTGGACAACGTGCCAACCACAAAGGTTCTTGCCATGGGTAAGGAGGAGTTCTGATTACTGCATCACACTCATTCCTGGGCAGTGATTGGAGATAAGGTCTCGGTTCTGAAGCCTGAAAACTGAGGTAGGGAAGAGATGATGACCTACGGCCATGGCGGGTTTTATGTGCTCAGTGTGTGGTCAGCTTTCTGGGTGTTGCTTAGGAGGTCCGGGCTCAGGTTGTGTTCGGCAGTGCATTAGTGCCCAGGTTAGACTATATAATTTGGGTAAAGTCGAGTGCTGTGTAGGTTTATTTTCATATAAGTTGCCTGGGCAGCTCATGAGGCAATAATTGTTTTTCTAGAGGGCAGGCAGGGTGCTGCATTGTGGGTCCGGAATTGCCAAACTTGAGGGCTTCGGGGCGAGGAGTGTGAGGACGGAAGTCTGAGAAGACAAGCTAGACTTGGGTTTCAGGGTGAGGGCATGGCAGGTACCCCATGAAGATCTGAACCAATATCTCATGCATCTGAAGTCAGAGCGAGGATCAGACGTTGGCTCAGGTTGGATTTTCTGAGCATGACGTCTGCTTCATGAAGGGAGCGGAATCTCGAGGCCATTGAGGTTTTCCCACGTTGGGAGTTGTGGGATGCCCCCTTCAAGGATTCCTTCTGTGGGACAATTGAGACCTGTTGGACAGCTCCAGGACATCCCATATGGAATGACTCCAGAGCACCGTTCGCGGATGGATGCCTGGGAAGCCCGCCTCGCATTCCAATTGTCTCCTAGCAACAAGACAGTTTAGATCTGATGGTTCTGCCGGAGCAACTGGGGTGGCTGAGTTGAAATGGACTTTCCTGAGGATGGGTTCTAATGTGTTTTGGTGTCCATGAGGGCCTTGGAATGGGGTGGTGGCACCGGGGCCCTGTAGTACACTCCTAAGCCTTGAGCATGGCTCCCATGCACAGGTTTCCTTGTGGAGACGAGATGAGTTCTGATGGGTGCCTCAGGAAAACCCCTATGCTCGTATTGGAATCAGGCTTTAGTACACATGCCTGTAACCCAAAGCAATGGATCCTATTATGGCCTAGGGTCCTGTCTGGTTCAATCTTCTTCTCTGGGGACATCCATCTATGGTATGAGTGGAGGTCGATTATCAGCTGGTGTCAGACAGCCCTTGTTTGTTCCGGGCTACCTACACTATTGGGATGGCCTCAGGGACTTTGGAGGTTTCTCCTAATTTGTACGATTTTGGACCTTGGAATGGGCAGAATTCCCATGGATTGGTAGGCACAGTCCTAATGTGTGGCTCCAGGGGCCCAGCCTGGAGGATGTGTGGCCCAAGACTTGAGGACAGAAGTCTGATAACACAAACTCAGCTTAGGATTGGGGACGTAGATATGGCAGGCCCGATCTACAAACCATGAGCAGAACTCTTCAGGATATGAAGAAAGGCTAGTCTGAGGCGCTTACTCAGGCTTTTGTCTCTGGATTTTGTACCAGCGATGTCCGTGGAATGTCGGGGAGGCCTCATGGGCCATGGACGAATCTTCCTCTCTGAGTATTTGGCCCGATTCCCAATTGCTTTTCGTCAATCTGTGGGATGGGAGGACTTATTTCAGTTTTGTTACCTCAGGTGTCCCACCAAAAGAGGAATTCCAAAGCCAAGCCGTGGGGAAGACTGAAGGGACAACCTGAACTATGGATAAAAATTGGGGCCAAGGGGCATGGCAAGCCCAATATGCTATCTCTTCATCCAGCCACTGAGTGGCTTTACTTGAGGACTGGGCTCAGCCTGAGGGTCACAATGTGTGTTTGTGACCAATGTGGCCCGTGAGCATGGGCGGGGCCTCATGGGCCACACTGGTTTCAACTACACTGAACGTTGGACAACATGCCAACCACAAGGTTTCTTGCCATGGGGAAGGAGTTCTGATTTCTGTATCACCTTCAACCCTGGGCAGTGTTTGGAGATAAGGTCTAGGTTCTGAAACCTGAAAACCGAGTTTGGGAGAGATGACGACCTAAGTCCATGGGGGCTAGATGTGCTCAGTGTGCGGCCAGCTGCCTGGGGGGGCCAGGGGGTACAGGCTCAGGCTGTGTCAGAAAGGGCATTAGTGCCCTGGTCAGCCTATGTATTTGGGGTACAGCCAAGGTCGGTGCAGGTTTATCCTCATTTGGGGTTACTGGGTAGCCCCAGAGGACAATGTTTTTCTTCTGGAGGTCCGGCAGAGTGCTGCATTGTAGTTCTGGATTGCCAAACTGGAGAGCTTGTGGGCCTGTAGTCTGACGACAAATGTCTAAAACACAAGCTAGGCTTAGGTTTCTGGGTGAGGATATGGCAGGCACAATCTACAGACCTGAATCGAGACCTCGTGCATCTGAAGTCAGGGCAAGGATTAGACGATCTCTCAGGTTGGAGTTTCTGCCCCTGATGGCCCCTTCATGAACGGGGGGGCATCACGAGGCCATGGGGGTTTTCCCACGATGGGAGTTGTGAGAAGCTCCAAACTGCAGAGAGTCTTCTCAGGACAATTGAGACCTGTTGTTTGGCTCCAGGCCAATGATTCTGAGCAGGGTTCTAAGGATGGATGGCTGGGTAGCCCACCTCGCATTCCAATTGTCTCCTAGCAACCAGACAGGTTAGATCTCCTGGATCTGTGGGGAGCAACCGAGGACGCTGCATTGAAATGGACACCCCTGGGGATGGGTCCTAATGTGCTTTTGTGTCTAAGGAGACCTTGGAATGAAGCGGTGGCACTCGGGCCCTAAAGGGTTCTCCTAAACAGAGGCTTTGACCCAGCTCCAACGTGCAAGTTTCCCATGTGTAGATGAGATGTTTTCTGATGGGTGATTCAAGAAACAGCTATATGCTGCTTTTGAAATCCAGGCCTCTGAGGAGAGATGCCTGGAAACCAAAGCAATGGATCTGATTAGTGCCTAGGGGCCTGTTCTTTCCTTTTTACCTCTGGGGACACCTGTCTATGGGTCTGAGTGCAGGTAGGTGCTCAGTTGGGCTCAGATTGCCCCTGTTTTTCCTGGGAAGCCACCACTATTGAGATGGATCAGGGACTTTGGAGGTTTATCCTAATAGAAGGGTTGTGGCCTTTGGAATGGGCACACACAATTCCTTTGGAGAGGGCTAGTACAGTCCTCAGGTTTGGCTCCAGGGGCCTGAGCCTGTAGGTTGTGTAGGCCAGGGCTGTTTGGACAGTTGTCTGAAAACACAAACTCGGCTTATGTTTCGGGTCATAGGTATGGCAGGACTGATCTACAGACCATGAGGAGAACTCTTCGGGATTTGAAAGAAGGGCGACTGTGAGGCTCCTGCTCAAGTTTTTGTCTCTGGATATCGTGTCACTCATGGTCGTGGAATTTCTGGGTGACTTCATGGGGAATGGACGAGTCATACTCTCTGGTGGTTAGGCCCCGTCCAAAGAGTTTGGGGTCATTCTGTGGGCTGGAAGAAGTCCGTTTTTTTTTTTTTTTTTTTTTTTTGTTGTTGTGTTCTTTTTTAACGTCAGGTGTCCCACCAAATGAGGGATTCCAGATTAGAGCCCTGAGGAGGGGCGACTGGACAATCAGAAATCTGGTAAAAAATTGGGGCTTAGGGACATGTCAAGCCCATTATGACATCTAATGGTCCAGCCACTGAGAGGACTTACTAGAGGACAGGACTCATGCTGAAGGTCTCAATGCGTGTGTATGCCCTCGTAACACTCAAGAATGGGCGGGGCCTCAGGGTGAATGCTGGTTTCTCCTACACTGAACGTTGGACAACGTGCCAACCTCAAGGGTTCTTGCCATGGGTAAGGAGGAGTTCTGATTTCTCCATCACACTCACCCCTGGGCAGTGATTGGAGATAAGGTCTCGGTTCTGAAGCTGAAAACTGAGGTAGGGAAGAGATGATGACCTAAAGCCATGGCGGGTTTTATGTGCTCAGTGTGCGGTCAGCTTTCTGGGTGTTGGTCAGGAGGTCCGGGCTCAGGTTGTGTTCGACAGTGCATTAGTGCCCAGGTTAGACTATATAATTTGGGTAAAGTCGAGTGCTGTGTAGGTTTACCCTCATTTAAGGTGCCTGGGCAGCTCATGAGGCAATAATTTTTTTTCTAGAGGGCAGGCAGAGTGCTGTATTGTGGGTCCGGAATTGCCAAACTTGAGGGCTTCGGGGCCAGGAGTGTGAGGACGGAAGTCTGAGAAGACAAGCTAGACTTGGGTTTCAGGGCGAGGGCACGGCAGGTACCCCTTGCAGATCTGAACCAATATCTCATGCATCTGAAGTCAGGGCGAGCATCAGACGTTGGCTCAGGTTGGAGTTTCTGAGCATGACGGCCGCTTCATAAAGGGAGCGGAATCTCGAGGCCATTGAGGTTTTCCCACGTTGGAAGTTGTTAGATGCCCCCTTCAAGGATTCCTTCTGTGGGACAATTGGGACCTGTTGGACAGCTCCAGGACATCCCATATGGAATGACTCCAGAGCACCGATCGCGGATGGATGCCTGGGAAGCCTGCCTCGCATTCCACTTGTCTCCTAGCAACAAGACAGTATAGATCTGATGGCTCTGCGGGAGCAACCGGGGTGGCTGTGTTGAAATGGACTTTCCTGAGGATGGGTCCTAATGTGTTTTTGTGTCCATGAGGGCCTTGGAATGGGGCGGTGGCACCGGGACTCTGAAGTACTCTCCTAAGCTTTGGACATGGCTCCCATGCAGAGGTTTCCTTGAGGAGACGAGATGAGTTCTGATGGGTGCCTCAGGAAAACCCCTATGCTTGTATTGGAATCAGGCTTTTGAGGACACATTCCTGTAACCCAAAGCAATGGATCCTATTATGGCCTATGGTCCTGTCTTGTTCAATCTTCTTCTCTGGCGACATCCATCTATGGTCTGAGTGGAGGTCGATTATCAGCTGGTGTCAGACAGCCCTTGTTTGTTCCGGGCGACCTACACTATTGGGATGGCCTCAGGGACTTTGGAGGTTTCTCCTAATTTGTACGATTTTGAACCATGGAATGGGCAGAATTCCCATGGATTGGTAGGCACAGTCCTAATGTGTGGCGCCAGGTGTCCAGCCTGGAGGGTGTGTGGCCCAAGACTTTGAGGACAGATGTCTGAAAACACAAACTCAGCTTAGGATTGGGGACGTAGGTATGGCAGGCCTGATCGACAAACCATGAGCAGAACTCTTCAGGATATGAAGAAAGTGCGAGTCTGAGGCGCTTGCTCAGGCTTTTGTCTCTGGATTTTGTATCAGCGATGGCCGTGGAATGTCGGGGAGGCCTCATGGACCATGGACGAATCTTCCTCTCTGAGGATTTGGCCCGATTCCCAATTGCTTTTCGTCAATCTGTGGGATGGGAGGACTTATTCAGTTTTGTTACCTCAGGTGTCCAACCAAAAGAGGAATTCCAAAGCCAAGCCGTGGGGAAGACTGAAGGGACAACCCGAACTATGGATAAAAATTGGGGCCAAGGGGCATGGCAAGCCCAATATGCTATCTCTTCATCCAGCCACTGAGTGGCTTTACTTGAGGACTGGGCTCAGCCTGAGGGTCACAATGTGTGTTTGTGACCAATGTGGCCCGTGAGCATGGGCGGGGCCTCATGGGCCACACTGGTTTCAACTACACTGAACGTTGGACAACATGCCAACCACAAGGTTTCTTGCCATGGGGAAGGAGTTCTGATTTCTGTATCACCTTCAACCCCGGGCAGTGTTTGGAGATAAGGTCTAGGTTCTGAAACCTGAAAACCGCGTTTGGGAAGAGATGACGACCTAAGTCCATGGCGGCTAGATGTGCTCAGTGTGCGGCCAACTGTTTGGGAGGGGCCAGGGGGTCCAGGCTCAGGCTGTGTCAGAAAGGGCATTAGTGCCCTGTACCTTGGGGTACAGCCAAAATCGGTGCAGGTTGATCCTCATTTGGGGTTACTGGGTAGCCCCAGAGGACAATGTTTTTCTTCTGGTGGGCCGGCAGAGTGCTGCATTGTAGTTCTGGATTGCCAAACTGGAGGGCTTGTGGGCCAGTAGTCTGACGACAAATGTCTAAGAACACAAGCTAGGCTTAGGTTTCGAGGTGAGGATATGGCAGGCACAATCTACAGACCTGATCGAGATCTCGTGCATCTGAAGTCAGGGCAAGGATTAGACGATCGCTCAGGTTGGAGTTTCTGGTCTGATGGCCCCTTCATGAATGGGGGTGGTCATCACGAGGCCATGGGGGTTTTCCCACGATGGGAGTTGTGAGA
Organism: Mustela nivalis; assembly: GCF_964662115.1. Lineage (NCBI taxonomy): Eukaryota > Metazoa > Chordata > Mammalia > Carnivora > Mustelidae > Mustela > Mustela nivalis. Next base: position 1,623,729 of record NW_028136531.1, on the reverse strand, counting down.
AGCTCCAAACTGCAGAGAGTCTTCTGCAGGACAATTGAGACCTGTTGTTTGGCTCCAGGCCAATGATTCTGAGCAGGGTTCTAAGGATGGATGGCTGAGTAGCCCACCTCGCATTCCAATTGCCTCCTAGCAACAAAACAGGTTAGATCTCCTGGATTGTGGGGAGCAACCGAGGACGCTGAGTTGAATTGGACACCCCTGGGGATGGGTCCTAACGTGCTTTTGTGTCTATGGAGACCTTAGAGTGAAGCGGTGGCACTGGGGACCTTAAGGTTTCTCCTAAACTGAAGCTTTGACACAGCTCCAACGTGCAAGTTTCCCATGTGTAGATGAGGTGTTTTCTGATGGGTGAGTCAAGAAACAGCTATATGCTGCTTTTGAAATCGAGGCCTCTGAGGAGAGATGCCTGGAAACCAAAGCAATGGATCTGATTAGTGCCTAGGGGCCTGTTCTTTCCTTTTTACCTCTGGGGACATCTGTCTATGGGTCTGAGTGCAGGTAGGTGCTCAGTTGGGCTCAGATTGCCCCTGTTTTTCCTGGGAAGCCACCACTATTGAGATGGATCAGGGACTTTGGAGGTTTATCCTATTAGAAGGGTTGTGGCCATTGGAATGGGCACACACAATTCCCTTGGAGAGGGCAAGTACAGTCCTCAGGTTTGGCTCCAGGGGCCTGAGCCTGTAGGTTGTGTAGGCCAGGGCTGTTTGGACAGTTGTCTGAAAACACAAACTCGGCTTATGTTTCGGGTCATAGGTATGGCAGGACTGATCTACAGACCATGAGGAGAACTCTTCGGGATTTGAAAGAAGGGCGAGTGTGAGGCTCCTGCTCAAGTTTTTGGCTCTGGATATCGTGTCACTCATGGTCGTGGAATTTCTGGGTGACTTCATGGGGAATGGACGAGTCTTACTCTCTGGTGGTTTGGCCCCGTCCAAAGAGTTTGGGGACATTCTGTGGGCTGGAAGAAGTCCGTTTTTTTGTTGTTGTTGTTGTTGTTGTTTTCTTTTTTAACCTCAGGTGTCCCACCAAATGAGGGATTCCAGATTAGAGCCCTGAGGAGGGGCGACTGGACAATCAGAAATCTGGTAAAATTTGGGGCTTAGGGACATGTCAAGCCCATTATGACATCTAGTGGTCCAGCCACTGAGAGGACTTACTGGAGGACAGGACTCATGCTGAGGGTCTCAATGCGTGTGTATGCCCTCGTAACACTCAAGAATGGGCGGGTCCTCAGGGTGAATGCTGGTTTCTCCTACACTGAATGTTGGACAACGTGCCAACCACAAGGGTTCTTGCCATGGGTAAGGAGGAGTTCTGATTTCTCCATCACACTCACCCCTGGGCTGTGATTGGAGATAAGGTCTCGGTTCTGAAGCTGAAAACTGAGGTAGGGAAGAGATGATGACCTAAAGCCATGGCGGGTTTTATGTGCTCAGTGTGCGGTCAGCTTTCTGGGTGTTGGTCAGGAGGTCCGGGCTCAGGTTGTGTTCGACAGTGCATTAGTGCCCAGGTTAGACTATATAATTTGGGTAAAGTCGAGTGCTGTGTAGGTTTACCCTCATTTAAGGTGCCTGGGCAGCTCATGAGGCAATAATTTTTTTTCTAGAGGGCAGGCAGAGTGCTGTATTGTGGGTCCAGAATTGCCAAACTTGAGGGCTTCGGGGCCAGGAGTGTGAGGACGGAAGTCTGAGAAGACAAGCTAGACTTTGGTTTCAGGGCGAGGGCACGGCAGGTACCCCTTGCAGATCTGAACCAATATCTCATGCATCTGAAGTCAGGGCGAGCATCAGACGTTGGCTCAGGTTGGAGTTTCTGAGCATGACGGCCGCTTCATAAAGGGAGCGGAATCTCGAGGCCATTGAGGTTTTCCCACGTTGGGAGTTGTTAGATGCCCCCTTCAAGGATTCCTTCTGTGGGACAATTGGGACCTGTTGGACAGCTCCAGGACATCCCATATGGAATGACTCCAGAGCACCGATCGCGGATGGATGCCTGGGAAGCCCGCCTCGCATTCCAATTGTCTCCTAGCAACAAGACAGTATAGATCTGATGGCTCTGCGGGAGCAACCGGGGTGGCTGTGTTGAAATGGACTTTCCTGAGGATGGGTCCTAATGTGTTTTTGTGTCCATGAGGGCCTTGGAATGGGGCGGTGGCACCGGGACTCTGAAGTACTCTCCTAAGCTTTGGACATGGCTCCCATGCAGAGGTATCCTTGAGGGGACGAGATGAGTTCTGATGGGTGCCTCAGGAAAACCCCTATGCTTGTATTGGAATCAGGCTTTTGAGGACACATTCCTGTAACCCAAAGCAATGGATCCTATTATGGCCTAGGGTCCTGTCTTGTTCAATCTTCTTCTCTGGCGACATCCATCTATGGTATGAGTGGAGGTCGATTATCAGCTGGTGTCAGACAGCCCTTGTTTGTTCCGGGCGACCTACACTATTGGGATGGCCTCAGGGACTTTGGAGGTTTCTCCTAATTTGTACGATTTTGAACCATGGAATGGGCAGAATTCCCATGGATTGGTAGGCACAGTCCTAATGTGTGGCGCCTGTGTCCAGCCTGGAGGGTGTGTGGCCCAAGACTTTGAGGACAGATGTCTGAAAACACAAACTCAGCTTAGGATTGGGGACGTAGGTATGGCAGGCCTGATCGACAAACCATGAGCAGAACTCTTCAGGATATGAAGAAAGTGCGAGTCTGAGGCGCTTGCTCAGGCTTTTGTCTCTGGATTTTGTATCAGCGATGGCCGTGGAATGTCGGGGAGGCCTCATGGACCATGGACGAATCTTCCTCTCTGAGGATTTGGCCCGATTCCCAATTGCTTTTCGTCAATCTGTGGGATGGGAGGACTTATTCAGTTTTGTTACCTCAGGTGTCCAACCAAAAGAGGAATTCCAAAGCCAAGCCGTGGGGAAGACTGAAGGGACAACCCGAACTATGGATAAAAATTGGGGCCAAGGGGCATGGCAAGCCCAATATGCTATCTCTTCATCCAGCCACTGAGTGGCTTTACTTGAGGACTGGGCTCAGCCTGAGGGTCACAATGTGTGTTTGTGACCAATGTGGCCCGTGAGCATGGGCGGGGCCTCATGGGCCACACTGGTTTCAACTACACTGAACGTTGGACAACATGCCAACCACAAGGTTTCTTGCCATGGGGAAGGAGTTCTGATTTCTGTATCACCTTCAACCCCGGGCAGTGTTTGGAGATAAGGTCTAGGTTCTGAAACCTGAAAACCGCGTTTGGGAAGAGATGACGACCTAAGTCCATGGCGGCTAGATGTGCTCAGTGTGCGGCCAACTGTTTGGGAGGGGCCAGGGGGTCCAGGCTCAGGCTGTGTCAGAAAGGGCATTAGTGCCCTGTACCTTGGGGTACAGCCAAAATCGGTGCAGGTTGATCCTCATTTGGGGTTACTGGGTAGCCCCAGAGGACAATGTTTTTCTTCTGGTGGGCCGGCAGAGTGCTGCATTGTAGTTCTGGATTGCCAAACTGGAGGGCTTGTGGGCCAGTAGTCTGACGACAAATGTCTAAGAACACAAGCTAGGCTTAGGTTTCGAGGTAAGGATATGGCAGGCACAATCTACAGACCTGATCGAGATCTCGTGCATCTGAAGTCAGGGCAAGGATTAGACGATCGCTCAGGTTGGTGTTTCTGGTCTGATGGCCCCTTCATGAATGGGGGTGGTCATCACGAGGCCATGGGGGTTTTCCCACGATGGGAGTTGTGAGAAGCTCCAAACTGCAGAGAGTCTTCTGCAGGAGAATTGAGACCTGTTGTTTGGCTCCAGGCCAATGATTCTGAGCAGGGTTCTAAGGATGGATGGCTGAGTAGCCCACCTCGCATTCCAATTGCTTCCTAGCAACAAAACAGGTTAGATCTCCTGGATTGTGGGGAGCAACCGAGGACGCTGAGTTGAATTGGACACCCCTGGGGATGGTTCCTAACGTGCTTTTGTGTCTATGGAGACCTTGGAATGAAGCGGTGGCACTGGGGACCTTAAGGTTTCTCCTAAACTGAAGCTTTGACACAGCTCCAACGTGCAAGTTTCCCATGTGTAGATGAGGTGTTTTCTGATGGGTGAGTCAAGAAACAGCTATATGCTGCTTTTGAAATCGAGGCCTCTGAGGAGAGATGACTGGAAACCAAAGCAATGGATCTGATTAGTGCCTAGGGGCCTGTTCTTTCCTTTTTACCTCTGGGGACATCTGTCTATGGGTCTGAGTGCAGGTAGGTGCTCAGTTGGGCTCAGATTGCCCCTGTTTTTCCTGGGAAGCCACCACTATTGAGATGGATCAGGGACTTTGGAGGTTTATCCTATTAGAAGGGTTGTGGCCATTGGAATGGGCACACACAATTCCCTTGGAGAGGGCAAGTACAGTCCTCAGGTTTGGCTCCAGGGGCCCGAGCCTGTAGGTTGTGTAGGCCAGGGCTGTTTGGACAGTTGTCTGAAAACACAAACTCGGCTTATGTTTCGGGTCATAGGTATGGCAGGACTGATCTACAGACCATGAGGAGAACTCTTCGGGATTTGAAAGAAGGGCGAGTGTGAGGCTCCTGCTCAAGTTTTTGGCTCTGGATATCAGTCACTCATGGTCGTGGAATTTCTGGGTGACTTCATGGGGAATGGACGAGTCTTACTCTCTGGTGGTTTGGCCCCGTCCAAAGAGTTTGGGGACATTCTGTGGGCTGGAAGAAGTCCGTTTTTTTTTTTTTGTTGTTGTTGTTGTTTTCTTTTTTAACCTCAGGTGTCCCACCAAATGAGGGATTCCAGATTAGAGCCCTGAGGAGGGGCGACTGGACAATCAGAAATCTGGTAAAATTTGGGGCTTAGGGACATGTCAAGCCCATTATGACATCTAGTGGTCCAGCCACTGAGAGGACTTACTGGAGGACAGGACTCATGCTGAGGGTCTCAATGCGTGTGTATGCCCTCGTAACACTCAAGAATGGGCGGGTCCTCAGGGTGAATGCTGGTTTCTCCTACACTGAATGTTGGACAACGTGCCAACCACAAGGGTTCTTGCCATGGGTAAGGAGGAGTTCTGATTTCTCCATCACACTCACCCCTGGGCTGTGATTGGAGATAAGGTCTCGGTTCTGAAGCTGAAAACTGAGGTAGGGAAGAGATGATGACCTAAAGCCATGGCGGGTTTTATGTGCTCAGTGTGCGGTCAGCTTTCTGGGTGTTGGTCAGGAGGTCCGGGCTCAGGTTGTGTTCGACAGTGCATTAGTGCCCAGGTTAGACTATATAATTTGGGTAAAGTCGAGTGCTGTGTAGGTTTACCCTCATTTAAGGTGCCTGGGCAGCTCATGAGGCAATAATTTTTTTTCTAGAGGGCAGGCAGAGTGCTGCATTGTGGGTCCGGAATTGCCAAACTTGAGGGCTTCGGGGCCAGGAGTGTGAGGACGGAAGTCTGAGAAGACAAGCTAGACTTGGGTTTCAGGGCGAGGGCACGGCAGGTACCCCATGCAGATCAGAACCAATATCTCATGCATCTGAAGTCAGGGCGAGTATCAGACGTTGGCTCAGGTTGGAGTTTCTGAGCATGACGGCCGCTTCATAAAGGGAGCGGAATCTAGAGGCCATTGAGGTTTTCCCACGTTGGGAGTTGTTAGATGCCCCCTTCAAGGATTCCTTCTGTGGGACAATTGGGACCTGTTGGACAGCTCCAGGACATCCCATATGGAATGACTCCAGAGCACCGTTCGCGGATGGATGCCTGGGAAGCCCGCCTCGCATTCCAATTGTCTCCTAGCAACAAGACAGTATAGATCTGATGGCTCTGCGGGAGCAACCGGGGTGGTTGAGTTGAAATGGACTTTCCTGAGGATGGGTCCTAATGTGTTTTTGTGTCCATGAGGGCCTTGGAATGGGGCGGTGGCACCAGGACTCTGAAGTACTCTCCTAAGCTTTGGACATGGCTCCCATGCAGAGGTTTCCTTGTGGAGACGAGATGAGTTCTGATGGGTGCCTCAGGAAAACCCCTATGCTCGTATTGGAATCAGGCTTTTGAGGACACATGCCTGTAACCCAAAGCAATGGATCCTATTATGGCCTAGGGTCCTGTCTTGTTCAATTTTCTTCTCTGGGGACATCCATCTATGGTCTGAGTGGAGGTCGATTATCATCTGGTGTCAGACAGCCCTTGTTTGTTCCGGGCGACCTACACTATTGGGATGGCCTCAGGGACTTTGGAGGTTTCTCCTAATTTATACGATTTTGAACCATGGAATGGGCAGAATTCCCATGGATCGGTAGGCACAGTCCTAATGTGTGGCGCAAGGTGCCCAGCCTGGAGGGTGTGTGGCGCAAGATATTGACGACAGATGTCTGAAAACACAAACTCAGCTTAGGTTTGGGGACGTAGGTATGGCAGGCCTGATCGACAAACCATGAGCAGAACTCTTCAGGATATGAAGAAAGTGCGAGTCTGAGGCGCTTGCTCAGGCTTTTGTATCTGGATTTTGTATCAGCGATGGCCGTGGAATGTCAGGGAGGCCTCATGGGCCATGGATGAATCTTCTTCTCTGAGGATTTGGCCCGATTCCCATTGCTTTTCGTCAATCTGTGGGATGGGAGGACTCATTTCAGTTTTGTTACCTCAGGTGTCCAACCAAAAGAGGAATTCCAAAGTCAAGCCGTGGGTAAGACTGAAGGGACAACCTGAACTATGGTTAAAAATTGGGGCCTAGGGGCATGGCAAGCCCAATATGCTATCTCTTCATCCAGCCACTGATTGGCCTTACTTGAGGACTGGGCTCAGCCTGAGGGTCACAATGTGTGTTTGTGACCAATGTGGCCTGCGAGCATGGGCCGGGACTCATGGGCCACACTGGTTTCAACTACACTGAACGTTGGACAACATGCCAACCACAAGGTTTCTTGCCATGGGGAAGGAGTTCTGATTTCTGCATCACCTTCAACCCTGGGCAGTGATTGGAGATAAGGTCTAGGTTCTGAAACCTGAAAACTGATGTTGGGAAGAGATGACGAAATAAGGCCATGGCAGCTCGATGTGCTCAGTGTGTGGCCAGCTGTCTGGGAGGGGACAGGGGGTCCAGGCTCAGGCTGTGTCAGAAAGGGCATTAGTGCCCTGGTCAGCCTATGTATTTGGGGTACAGCCAAGGTCGGTGCAGGTTGATCCTCATTTGGGGTTACTGGGTAGCCCCAGAGGACAATGTTTTTCTTCTGGAGGGCCGGCAGAGTGCTGCATTGTAGTTCTGGATTGCCAAACTGGAGGGCTTGTGGGCCAGTAGTCTGACGACAAATGTCTAAGAACACAAGCTAGGCTTAGGTTTCGAGGTGAGGATATGGCAGGCACAATCTACAGACCTGATCGAGATCTCGTGCATCTGAAGTCAGGGCAAGGATTAGACGATCGCTCAGGTTGGAGTTTCTGTTCTGATGGCCCCTTCATGAATGGGGGTGGTCATCACGAGGCCATGGGGGTTTTCCCACGATGGAAGTTGTGAGAAGCCCCAAACTGCAGAGAGTCTTCTGCAGGACAATTGAGACCTGTTGTTTGGCTCCAGGCCAATGATTCTGAGCAGGGTTCTAAGGATGGATGGCTGAGTAGCCCACCTCGCATTCCAATTGCCTCCTAGCAACAAAACAGGTTAGATCTCCTGGATTGTGGGGAGCAACCGAGGACGCTGAGTTGAATTGGACACCCCTGGGGATGGGTCCTAACGTGCTTTTGTGTCTATGGAGACCTTAGAATGAAGCGGTGGCACTGGGGACCTTAAGGTTTCTCCTAAACTGAAGCTTTGACACAGCTCCAACGTGCAAGTTTCCCATGTGTAGATGAGGTGTTTTCTGATGGGTGAGTCAAGAAACAGCTATATGCTGCTTTTGAAATCCAGGCCTCTGAGGAGAGATGCCTGGAAACCAAAGCAATGGATCTGATTAGTGCCTAGGGGCCTGTTCTTTCCTTTTTACCTCTGGGGACATCTGTCTATGGGTCTGAGTGCAGGTAGGTGCTCAGTTGGGCTCAGATTGCCCCTGTTTTTCCTGGGAAGCCACCACTATTGAGATGGATCAGGGACTTTGGAGGTTTATCCTATTAGAAGGGTTGTGGCCATTGGAATGGGCACACACAATTCCCTTGGAGAGGGCAAGTACAGTCCTCAGGTTTGGCTCCAGGGGCCTGAGCCTGTAGGTTGTGTAGGCCAGGGCTGTTTGGACAGTTGTCTGAAAACACAAACTCGGCTTATGTTTCGGGTCATAGGTATGGCAGGACTGATCTACAGACCATGAGGAGAACTTCGGGATTTGAAAGAAGGGCGAGTGTGAGGCTCCTGCTCAAGTTTTTGGCTCTGGATATCGTGTCACTCATGGTCGTGGAATTTCTGGGTGACTTCATGGGGAATGGACGAGTCTTACTCTCTGGTGGTTTGGCCCCGTCCAAAGAGTTTGGGGACATTCTGTGGGCTGGAAGAAGTCCGTTTTTTTTTTTGTTGTTGTTGTTGTTGTTGTTTTCTTTTTTAACCTCAGGTGTCCCACCAAATGAGGGATTCCAGATAAGAGCCCTGAGGAGGGGCGACTGGACAATCAGAAATCTGGTAAAAATTGGGGCTTAGGGACATGTAAAGCCCATTATGACATCTAGTGGTCCAGCCACTGAGAGGACTTACTGGAGGACAGGACTCATGCTGAGGGTCTCAATGCGTGTGTATGCCCTCGTAACACTCAAGAATGGGCGGGTCCTCAGGGTGAATGCTGGTTTCTCCTACACTGAATGTTGGACAACGTGCCAACCACAAGGGTTCTTGCCATGGGTAAGGAGGAGTTCTGATTTCTCCATCACACTCACCCCTGGGCAGTGATTGGAGATAAGGTCTCGGTTCTGAAGCTGAAAACTGAGGTAGGGAAGAGATGATGACCTAAAGCCATGGCGGGTTTTATGTGCTCAGTGTGCGGTCAGCTTTCTGGGTGTTGGTCAGGAGGTCCGGGCTCAGGTTGTGTTCGACAGTGCATTAGTGCCCAGGTTAGACTATATAATTTGGGTAAAGTCGAGTGCTGTGTAGGTTTACCCTCATTTAAGGTGCGTGGGCAGCTCATGAGGCAATAATTTTTTTTCTAGAGGGCAGGCAGAGTGCTGCATTGTGGGTCCGGAATTGCCAAACTTGAGGGCTTCGGGGCCAGGAGTGTGAGGACGGAAGTCTGAGAAGACAAGCTAGACTTGGGTTTCAGGGCGAGGGCACGGCTGGTACCCCATGCAGATCAGAACCAATATCTCATGCATCTGAAGTCAGGGCGAGTATCAGACGTTGGCTCAGGTTGGAGTTTCTGAGCATGACGGCCGCTTCATAAAGGGAGCGGAATCTAGAGGCCATTGAGGTTTTCCCACGTTGGGAGTTGTTAGATGCCCCCTTCAAGGATTCCTTCTGTGGTACAATTGGGACCTGTTGGACAGCTCCAGGACATCCCATATGGAATGACTCCAGAGCACCGTTCGCGGATGGATGCCTGGGAAGCCCGCCTCGCATTCCAATTGTCTCCTAGCAACAAGACAGTATAGATCTGATGGCTCTGCGGGAGCAACCGGGGTGGTTGAGTTGAAATGGACTTTCCTGAGGATGGGTCCTAATGTGTTTTTGTGTCCATGAGGGCCTTGGAATGGGGCGGTGGCACCAGGACTCTGAAGTACTCTCCTAAGCTTTGGACATGGCTCCCATGCAGAGGTTTCCTTGTGGAGACGAGATGAGTTCTGATGGGTGCCTCAGGAAAACCCCTATGCTCGTATTGGAATCAGGCTTTTGAGGACACATGCCTGTAACCCAAAGCAATGGATCCTATTATGGCCTAGGGTCCTGTCTTGTTCAATTTTCTTCTCTGGGGACATCCATCTATGGTCTGAGTGGAGGTCGATTATCAGCTGGTGTCAGACAGCCCTTGTTTGTTCCGGGCGACCTACACTATTGGGATGGCCTCAGGGACTTTGGAGGTTTCTCCTAATTTATACGATTTTGAACCATGGAATGGGCAGAATTCCCATGGATTGGTAGGCACAGTCCTAATGTGTGGCGCAAGGTGCCCAGCCTGGAGGGTGTGTGGCGCAAGATATTGACGACAGATGTCTGAAAACACAAACTCAGCTTAGGTTTGGGGACGTAGGTATGGCAGGCCTGATCGACAAACCATGAGCAGAACTCTTCAGGATATGAAGAAAGTGCGAGTCTGAGGCGCTTGCTCAGGCTTTTGTATCTGGATTTTGTATCAGCGATGGCCGTGGAATGTCAGGGAGGCCTCATGGGCCATGGATGAATCTTCTTCTCTGAGGATTTGGCCCGATTCCCAATTGCTTTTCGTCAATCTGTGGGATGGGAGGACTCATTTCAGTTTTGTTACCTCAGGTGTCCAACCAAAAGAGGAATTCCAAAGCCAAGCCGTGGGTAAGACTGAAGGGACAACCTGAACTATGGTTAAAAATTGGGGCCTAGGGGCATGGCAAGCCCAATATGCTATCTCTTCATCCAGCCACTGATTGGCCTTACTTGAGGACTGGGCTCAGCCTGAGGGTCACAATGTGTGTTTGTGACCAATGTGGCCTGCGAGCATGGGCCGGGACTCATGGGCCACACTGGTTTCAACTACACTGAACGTTGGACAACATGCCAACCACAAGGTTTCTTGCCATGGGGAAGGAGTTCTGATTTCTGCATCACCTTCAACCCTGGGCAGTGATTGGAGATAAGGTCTAGGTTCTGAAACCTGAAAACTGATGTTGGGAAGAGATGACGAAATAAGGCCATGGCAGCTCGATGTGCTCAGTGTGTGGCCAGCTGTCTGGGAGGGGACAGGGGGTCCAGGCTCAGGCTGTGTCAGAAAGGGCATTAGTGCCCTGGTCAGCCTATGTATTTGGGGTACAGCCAAGGTCGGTGCAGGTTGATCCTCATTTGGGGTTACTGGGTAGCCCCAGAGGACAATGTTTTTCTTCTGGAGGGCCGGCAGAGTGCGGCATTGTAGTTCTGGATTGCCAAACTGGAGGGCTTGTGGGCCAGTAGTCTGACGACAAATGTCTAAGAACACAAGCTAGGCTTAGGTTACTGGGTGAGGATATGGCAGGCACAATCTACAGACCTGAATCGAGATCTCGTGCGTCTGAAGTCGGGGCAAGGATTAGACGATCGCTCAGGTTGGAGTTTCTGTCCCTGATGGCCCCTTCATGAATGGGGGTGGGCATCACGAGGCCATGGGTGTTTTCCCACGATGGTAGTTGTGAGAAGCTCCAAACTGCAGAGAGTCTTCTGCAGGACAATTGAGACCTGTTGTTTGGCTCCAGGCCAATGATTCTGAGCAGGGTTCTAAGGATAGATGGCTGAGTAGCCCACCTCGCATTCCAATTGTCTCCTAGCAACAAGACAGGTTAGATCTCCCGGATCTGTGGGGAGCAACTGAGGACGCTGAGTTGAATTGGACACCCCTGGGGATGGGTCCTAACGTGCTTTTGTGTCTATGGAGACCTTGGAGTGAAGCGGTGGCACTGGGGCCCTTAAGGTTTCACCTAAACTGAAGCTTTGACACAGCTCCAACGTGCCAGTTTCCCATGTGTAGATGAGATGTTTTCTGATGGGTGAGGAAAGAAACAGCTAGATGCTGCTTTTGAAATCCAGGCCTCTGAGTAGAGATGCCTGGAAACCAGAGCAATGGATCTGATTAGTGCCTAGGGGCCTGTTCTTTCCTTTTTACCCATGGGGACATCTGTCTATGGGTCTGAGTGCAGGTAGGTGCTCAGTTGGGCTCAGATTGCCCCTGTTTTTCCTGGGAAGCCACCAATATTGAGATGGATCAGGGACTTTGGAGGTTTATCCTATTAGAAGGGTTGTGGCCATTGGAATGGGCACACACAATTCCCTTGGAGAGGGCAAGTACAGTCCTCAGGTTTGGCTCCAGGGGCCTGAGCCTGTAGGTAGTGTAGGCCAGGGCTGTTTGGACAGTTGTCTGAAAGCACAAACTCGGCTTATGTTTCGGGTCATAGGTATGGCAGGACTGATCTACAGACCATGAGGAGAACTCTTCGGGATTTGAAAGAGGGGCGACTGTGAGGCTCCTGCTCAAGTTTTTGTCTCTGGATATCGTGTCACTCATGGTCGTGGAATTTCTGGGTGACTTCATGGGGAATGGACGAGTCATACTCTCTGGTGGTTAGGCCCCGTCCAAATAGTTTGGGGTCATTCAGTGGGCTGGAAGAAGTCCGTTTTTTTTTTTTTGTTTTTTTTTTTTTCTTGTTTAACCTCAGGTGTCCCACCAAATGAGGGATTTCTTAGTAGAGCCCTGGGGAGGGGCGACTGGACAATCAGAAATCTGGTTAAAAATTGGAACCTAGAGACATGTCAAGCCCATTGTGACATCTAATGGTCCAGCCACTGAGAAGACTTACTAGATGACAGGACTCAAGCTGAGGGACACAGTGCGTGTATATGCCCTCGTAAAACTCAATAATGGGCGGGGCCTCAGGATGAATGCTGGTTTCTCCTACACTGAACGTTGGACAACGTGCCAACCACAAGGGTTCTTGCCATGGGTAAGGAGGAGTTCTGATTTCTCCATCACACTCACCCCTGGGCAGTGATTGGAGATAAGGTCTCGGTTCTGAAGCCTGAAAACTGAGGTAGGGAATAGATGATGACCTAAGGCCATGGCGGGTTTTATGTGCTCAGTGTGCGGTCAGCTTTCTGGGTGTTGGTCAGGAGGTCCGGGCTCAGGTTGTGTTCGACAGTGCATTAGTGCCCAGGTTAGACTATATAATTTGGGTAAAGTCGAGTGCTGTGTAGGTTTACCCTCATTTAAGGTGCCTGGGCAGCTCATGAGGCAATAATTTGTTTTCTAGAGGGCAGGCAGAGTGCTGCATTGTGGGTCCGGAATTGCCAAACTTGAGGGCTTCGGGGCCAGGAGTGTGAGGACGGAAGTCTGAGAAGACAAGCTAGACTTGGGTTTCAGGGTGAGGGCACGGCAGGTACCCCATGAAGATCTGAACCAATATCTCATGCATCTGAAGTCAGAGCGAGGATCAGACGTTGGCTCAGGTTGGATTTTCTGAGCATGACGTCTGCTTCATGAAGGGAGCGGAATCTCGAGGCCATTGAGGTTTTCCCACGTTGGGAGTTGTGGGATGCCCCCTTCAAGGATTCCTTCTGTGGGACAATTGAGACCTGTTGGACAGCTCCAGGACATCCCATATGGAATGACTCCAGAACACCGTTCGCGGATGGATGCCTGGGAAGCCCGCCTCGCATTCCAATTGTCTCCTAGCAACAAGACAGTTTAGATCTGATGGTTCTGCCGGAGCAACTGGGGTGGCTGAGTTGAAATGGACTTTCCTGAGGATGGGTTCTAATGTGTTTTGGTGTCCATGAGGGCCTTGGAATGGGGTGGTGGCACCGGGACCCTGTAGTACACTCCTAAGCCTTGAGCATGGCTCCCATGCACAAATTTCCTTGTGGAGACGAGATGAGTTCTGATGGGTGCCTCAGGAAAACCCCTATGCTCGTATTGGAATCAGGCTTTTGAGGACACATGCCTGTAACCCAAAGCAATGGATCCTATTATGGCCTAGGGTCCTGTCTGGTTCAATCTTCTTCTCTGGGGACATCATCTATGGTATGAGTGGAGGTTGATTATCAGCTGGTGTCAGACAGCCCTTGTTTGTTCCGGGCTACCTACACTATTGGGATGGCCTCATGGACTTTGGGGGTTTCTCCTAATTTGTACGATTTTGGACCATGGAATGGGCAGAATTCCCATGGATTGGTACGCACAGTCCTAATGTGTGGCTCCAGGGGCCCAGCCTGGAGGTTGTGTGGCCCAAGACTTGAGGACAGAAGTCTGATAACACAAACTCAGCTTAGGATTGGGGACGTAGATATGGCAGGCCCGATCTACAAACCATGAGCAGAACTCTTCAGGATATGAAGAAAGGCTAGTCTGAGGCGCTTACTCAGGCTTTTGTCTCTGGATTTTGTACCAGCGATGTCCGTGGAATGTCGGGGAGGCCTCATGGGCCATGGACGAATCTTCCTCTCTGAGTATTTGGCCCGATTCCCAATTGCTTTTCGTCAATCTGTGGGATGGGAGGAATCCTTTCAGTTTTTTTACCTCAGGTGTCCCACCAAAAGAGGAATTCCAAAGCCAAGCCGTGGGGAAGACTGAAGGGACAACCCGAACTATGGTTAAAAATTGGGGCCTAGGGGCATGGCAAGTCCAATATGCTATCTCTTCATCCAGCCACTGAGTGGCTTTACTTGAGGACTGGGCTCAGCCTGAGGGTCACAATGTGTGTTTGTGACCAATGTGGCCCGTGAGCATGGGCGGGGCCTCATGGGCCACACTGGTTTCAACTACACTGAACGTTGGACAACATGCCAACCACAAGGTTTCTTGCCATGGGGAAGGAGTTCTGATTTCTGTATCACCTTCAACCCTGGGCAGTGTTTGGAGATAAGGTCTAGGTTCTGAAACCTGAAAACCGAGTTTGGGAGAGATGACGACCTAAGTCCATGGGGGCTAGATGTGCTCAGTGTGCGGCCAGCTGCCTGGGAGGGGCCAGGGGGTACAGGCTCAGGCTGTGTCAGAAAGGGCATTAGTGCCCTGGTCAGCCTATGTATTTGGGGTACAGCCAAGGTCGGTGCAGGTTGATCCTCATTTGGGGTTACTGGGTAGCCCCAGAGGACAATGTTTTTCTTCTGGAGGTCCGGCAGAGTGCTGCATTGTAGTTCTGGATTGCCAAACTGGAGAGCTTGTGGGCCTGTAGTCTGACGACAAATGTCTAAAACACAAGCTAGGCTTAGGTTTCTGGGTGAGGATATGGCAGGCACAATCTACAGACCTGAATCAAGATCTCGTGCATCTGAAGTCAGGGCAAGGATTAGACGATCTCTCAGGTTGGAGTTTCTGCCCCTGATGGCCCCTTCATGAATGGGGGGGCATCACGAGGCCATGGGGGTTTTCCCACGATGGGAGTTGTGAGAAGCTCCAAACTGCAGAGAGTCTTCTGCAGGACAATTGAGACCTGTTGTTTGGCTCCAGGCCAATGATTCTGAGCAGGGTTCTAAGGATGGATGGCTGGGTAGCCCACCTCACATTCCAATTGTATCCTAGCAACCAGACAGGTTAGATCTCCTGGATCTGTGGGGAGCAACCGAGGACGCTGCATTGAAATGGACACCCCTGGGGATGGGTCCTAATGTGCTTTTGTGTCTAAGGAGACCTTGGAATGAAGCGGTGGCAGTGGGGCCCTAAAGGGTTCTCCTAAACAGAGGCTTTGACACAGCTCCAACCTGCTAGTTTCCCATGTGTAGATGAGAAGTTTTCTGTTGGGTGAGTAAGAAACCGCTATATGCTTGTTTTGAAATCCAGGCCTCTGAGGAGAGATGCCTGGAAACCAAAGCAATGGATGTGATTAGTGCCTAGGGGTCTGTTCTTTCCTTTTTACCTCTGGGACATCTGTCTATGGGTCTGAGTGCAGGTAGGTGCTCTGTTGGGCTCAGATTGCACCTGTTTTTCCTGGGAAGCCACCACTATTGAGATGGATCAGGGAATTTGGAGGTTTATCCTATTAGAAGGGTTGTGGCCATTGGAATGGGCACACACAATTCCCTTGGAGAGGGCAAGTACAGTCCTCAGGTTTGGCTCCAGGGGCCTGAGCCTGTAGGTTATGTAGGCCAGGGCTGTTTGGACAGTTGTCTGAAAACACAAACTCGGCTTATGTTTCGGGTCATAGGTATGGCAAGACTGATCTACAGACCATGAGGAGAACTCTTCGGGATTTGAAAGAAGGGCGAGTGTGAGGCTCCTGCTCAAGTTTTTGTCTCTGGATATCGTGTCACTCATGGTCGTGGAATTTCTGGGTGACTTCATGGGAAATGGACGAGTCTTACTCTCTGGTGGTTTGGTCCCGTCCAAAGAGTTTGGGGTCATTCTGTGGGCTGGAAGAAGTCCGTTTTTTTTTGTTGTTGTTGTTGTTGTGGTTGTTTTTTTCTTGTTTAACCTCAGGTGTCCCACCAAATGATGGATTCCAGAGTAGAACCCTGGGGAGGGGCGACTGGACAATCAGAAATCTGGTTAAAATTGGGGCCTAGGGACATGTAAAGCCCATTATGACATCTAATGATCCAGCCACTGAGAAAACTTACTAGAGGACAGGACTCATGCTGATGGTCACAATGCGTGTGTATGCCCTTGTCGAACTCAAGAATGGGCGGGGCCTCAGGGTGAATGCTGTTTTCTCCTACACTGAACTTTGGACAACGGGCCAACCACAAGGGTTCTTGCCATGGGTAAGGAGGAGTACTGATTTCTGCATCACACTCATTCCTGGGCAGTGATTGGAGATAAGGTCTCGGTACTGAAGCCTGAAAACTGAGGTAGGGAAGAGATGATGACCTAAGGCCATGGCGGGTTTTATGTGCTCAGTGTGTGGTCAGCTTTCTGGGTGTTGGTTAGGAGGTCCGGGCTCAGGTTGTGTTCGGCAGTGCATTAGTGCCCAGGTTAGACTATATAATTTGGGTAAAGTCGAGTGCTGTGTAGGTGTATCCTCATTTAAGGTGCCTGGACAGCTCATGAGGCAATAATTTTATTTCTAGAGGGCAGGCAGAGTGCTGCATTGTGGGTCCGGAATTGCCAAACTTGAGGGCTTCGGGGCCAGGAGTGTGAGGACGGAAGTCTGAGAAGACAAGCTAGACTTGGGTTTCAGGGCGAGGGCACGGCAGGTACCCACTGCAGATCTGAACCAATATCTCATGCATCTGAAGTCAGGGCGAGGATCAGACGTTGGATCAGGTTGGAGTTTCTGTGCATGACGGCCGCTTCATGAAGGGAGTGGAATCTCGAGGCCATTGAGGTTTTCCCACGTTGGGAGTTGTGGGATGCCCCCTTCAAGGGTTCCTTCTGCGGGACAATTGAGACCTGTTGGACAGCTCCAGGACATCCCATATGGAATGACTCCAGAGCACCGATCGCGGATGGATGCCTGGGAAGCCCGCCTCGCATTCCTATTGTCTCCTAGCAACAAGACAGTTTAGATCTGATGGCTCTGCGGGAGCAACCGGGGTGGCTGAGTTGAAATGGACTTTTCTGAGGATGGGTCCTAATGTGTTTTTGTGTCCATGAGGGCCTTGGAATGGGGCGGTGGCACCGGGACCCTGAAGTACCCTCCTAAGCTTTGGACATGGCTCCCATGCACAGGTTTCCTTGTGGAGACGAGATGAGTTCAGATGGGTGCCTCAGGAAAACCCCTATGCTCGTATTGGAATCAGGCTTTTGAGGACACATGCCTGTAACCCAAAGCAATGGATCCTATTATGGCCTAGGGTCCTGTCTGGTTCAATCTTCTTCTCTGGGGACATCCATCTATGGTATGAGTGGAGGTCGATTATCAGCTGGTGTCAGACAGCCCTTGTTTGTTCCGGGCAACCTACACTATTGGGATGGCCTCAGGGACTTTGGAGGTTTCTCCTAATTTATACGATTTTGAACCATGGAATGGGCAGAATTCCCATGGATTGGTAGGCACAGTCCTAATGTGTGGCTCCAGGGGCCCAGCCTAGAGGGTGTGTGGCCCAAGACTTTGAGGACAGAAGTCTGAAAACACAAACTCAGCTTAGGTTTGGGGACGTAGGTATGGCAGGCCCGGTCGACAAACCATGAGCAGAACTCTTCAGGATATGAAGAAAGTGCGAGTCTGAGGCGCTTGCTCAGGCTTTTGTCTCTGGATTTTGTATCAGCGATGGACGTGGAATGTCGGGGAGGCCTCATTGGCCATGGACGAATCTTCCTCTCTGAAGATTTGGCCCGATTCCCAATTGCTTTTCGTCAATCTGTGGGATGGGAGGACTCATTTCAGTTTTGTTACCTCTGTTGCCCAACCAAAAGAGGAATTCCAAAGCCAAGCCATGGGGAAGACTGAAGGGACAACCTGAACTATGGTTAAATATTGGGGCCTAGGGGCATGGCAAGCCCAATATGCTATCTCTTCATCCAGCCATCGAGTGGCCTTACTTGAGGACTGGGCTCAGCCTGAGGGTCACAATGTGTGTTTGTGACCAATGTGGCCTACGAGCATGGGCCGGGCCTCATGGGCCACACTGGTTTCAACTACACTGAACGTTGGACAACATGCGAACCAAAAGGTTTCTTGCCATGGGGAAGGAGTTCTGATTTCTGCATCACCTTCAACCCTGGGCAGTGATTGGAGATAAGGTCTAGGTTCTGAAACATGAAAACTGTTGTTGGGAAGAGATGACGAGCTAAGGCCATGGCAGCTCGATGTGCTCAGTGTGCGGCCAGCTGTCTGGGAGGGGCCAGGGAGTCCAGGCTCAGGCTGTGTCAGAAAGGGCATTAGTTCCCTGGTCAGCCTATGTATTTGGGGTACAGCCAAGTTCGGTGCAGGTTGATCCTCATTTGGGATTACTGGGTAACCCCAGAGGACAATATTTTTCTTCTAAAGGGCCGGCAGAGTGCTGCATTGTATTTCTGGAATGCCAAACTGGAGGGCTTGTGGGCCAGTAGTCTGACGACAAAAGTCTGAGAACACAAGCTAGGCTTAGGTTTCTGGGTGAGGCCATGGCAGGCACAATCTACAGACCTGAATCGAGATCTCGTGCATCTGAAGTCAGGGCGAGGATCAGATGATCGCTCAGGTTGGAGTTTCTGTCCCTGATGGCCCCTTCATGAATGGGGGGGGCATCAAGAGGCCATAGGGGTTTTTCCACGATGAGAGTTGTGAGAAGCTCCAAACAGCAGACAGTCCTCTGCAGGACAATTGAGACCTGTTGTTTGGCTCCAGGCCAATGATTCTGAGCAGGGTTCTAAGAATGGATGGCTGGGTAGCCCACCTCGCATTCC
The DNA here is from genome assembly GCF_964662115.1 of Mustela nivalis. Lineage (NCBI taxonomy): Eukaryota > Metazoa > Chordata > Mammalia > Carnivora > Mustelidae > Mustela > Mustela nivalis. Next base: position 1,604,878 of record NW_028136531.1, on the reverse strand, counting down.
AATTGTCACCTAGCAACAAGACAGGTTAGATATCATGATCTGTGGGGAGCAACCGAGGACGCTGAGTTGAAATGGACATCCCTGGGGATGGGTCCTAACGTGCTTTTGTGTCTATGGAGACCTTGGAATGAAGCGGTGGCACTGGGGCCCTAAAGGGTTCTCCTAAACAGAGGCTTTGACACAGCTCCAACGTGCAAGTTTCCCATGTGTAGATGAGATGTTTTCTGATGGGTGATTCAAGAAACAGCTATATGCTGCTTTTGAAATCCAGGCCTCTGAGGAGAGATGCCTGGAAACCAAAGCAATGGATCTGATTAGTGCCTAGGGGCCTGTTCTTTCCTTTTTACCTCTGGGGACATCTGTCTATGGGTCTGAGTGCAGGTAGGTGCTCAGTTGGGCTCAGATTGCCCCTGTTTTTCCTGGGAAGCCACCACTATTGAGATGGATCAGGGACTTTGGAGGTTTATCCTAATAGAAGGGTTGTGGCCTTTGGAATGGGCACACACAATTCCTTTGGAGAGGGCTAGTACAGACCTCAGGTTTGGCTCCAGGGGCCTGAGCCTGTAGGTTGTGTAGGCCAGGGCTGTTTGGACAGTTGTCTGAAAACACAAACTCGGCTTATGTTTCGGGTCATAGGTATGGCAGGACTGATCTACAGACCATGAGGAGAACTCTTCGGGATTTGAAAGAAGGGCGACTGTGAGGCTTCTGCTCAAGTTTTTGTCTCTGGATATCGTGTCACTCATAGTCGTGGAATTTCTGGGTGACTTCATGGGGAATGGACGAGTCATACTCTCTGGTGGTTAGGCCCCGTCCAAAGAGTTTGGGGTCATTCTGTGGGCTGGAAGAAGTCCGTTTTTTTTTTTTTTCTTGTGTTCTTTTTTAACCTCAGGTGTCCCACCAAATGAGGGATTCCAGATTAGAGCCCTGAGGAGGGGCAACTGGACAATCAGAAATCTGGTAAAAAATTGGGGCTTAGGGACATGTCAAGCCCATTATGACATATAATGGTCCAGCCACTGAGAGGACTTACTAGAGGACAGGACTCATGCTGAAGGTCTCAATGCGTGTGTATGCCCTCGTAACACTCAAGAATGGGCGGGGCCTCAGGGTGAATGCTGGTTTCTCCTACACTGAACGTTGGACAACGTGCCAACCTCAAGGGTTCTTGCCATGGGTAAGGAGGAGTTCTGATTTCTCCATCACACTCACCCCTGGGCAGTGATTGGAGATAAGGTCTCGGTTCTGAAGCTGAAAACTGAGGTAGGGAAGAGATGATGACCTAAAGCCATGGCGGGTTTTATGTGCTCAGTGTGCGGTCAGCTTTCTGGGTGTTGGTCAGGAGGTCCGGGCTCAGGTTGTGTTCGACAGTGCATTAGTGCCCAGGTTAGACTATATAATTTGGGTAAAGTCGAGTGCTGTGTAGGTTTACCCTCATTTAAGGTGCCTGGGCAGCTCATGAGGCAATAATTTTTTTTCTAGAGGGCAGGCAGAGTGCTGTATTGTGGGTCCGGAATTGCCAAACTTGAGGGCTTCGGGGCCAGGAGTGTGAGGACGGAAGTCTGAGAAGACAAGCTAGACTTGGGTTTCAGGGCGAGGGCACGGCAGGTACCCCTTGCAGATCTGAACCAATATCTCATGCATCTGAAGTCAGGGCGAGCATCAGACGTTGGCTCAGGTTGGAGTTTCTGAGCATGACGGCCGCTTCATAAAGGGAGCGGAATCTAGAGGCCATTGAGGTTTTCCCACGTTGGGAGTTGTTAGATGCCCCCTTCAAGGATTCCTTCTGTGGGACAATTGGGACCTGTTGGACAGCTCCAGGACATCCCATATGGAATGACTCCAGAGCACCGATCGCGGATGGATGCCTGGGAAGCCCGCCTCGCATTCCAATTGTCTCCTAGCAACAAGACAGTATAGATCTGATGGCTCAGCGGGAGCAACCGGGGTGGCTGTGTTGAAATGGACTTTCCTGAGGATGGGTCCTAATGTGTTTTTGTGTCCATGAGGGCCTTGGAATGGGGCGGTGGCACCGGGACTCTGAAGTACTCTCCTAAGCTTTGGACATGGCTCCCATGCAGAGGTTTCCTTGAGGAGACGAGATGAGATCTGATGGGTGCCTCAGGAAAACCCCTATGCTTGTATTGGAATCAGGCTTTTGAGGACACATTCCTGTAACCCAAAGCAATGGATCCTATTATGGCCTATGGTCCTGTCTTGTTCAATCTTCTTCTCTGGCGACATCCATCTATGGTCTGAGTGGAGGTCGATTATCAGCTGGTGTCAGACAGCCCTTGTTTGTTCCGGGCGACCTACACTATTGGGATGGCCTCAGGGACTTTGGAGGTTTCTCCTAATTTGTACGATTTTGAACCATGGAATGGGCAGAATTCCCATGGATTGGTAGGCACAGTCCTAATGTGTGGCGCCAGGTGTCCAGCCTGGAGGGTGTGTGGCCCAAGACTTTGAGGACAGATGTCTGAAAACACAAACTCAGCTTAGGATTGGGGACGTAGGTATGGCAGGCCTGATCGACAAACCATTAGCAGAACTCTTCAGGATATGAAGAAAGTGCGAGTCTGAGGCGCTTGCTCAGGCTTTTGTCTCTGGATTTTGTATCAGCGATGGCCGTGGAATGTCGGGGAGGCCTCATGGACCATGGACGAATCTTCCTCTCTGAGGATTTGGCCCGATTCCCAATTGCTTTTCGTCAATCTGTGGGATGGGAGGACTTATTCAGTTTTGTTACCTCAGGTGTCCCACCAAAAGAGGAATTCCAAAGCCAAGCCGTGGGGAAGACTGAAGGGACAACCCGAACTATGGATAAAAATTGGGGCCAAGGGGCATGGCAAGCCCAATATGCTATCTCTTCATCCAGCCACTGAGTGGCTTTACTTGAGGACTGGGCTCAGCCTGAGGGTCACAATGTGTGTTTGTGACCAATGTGGCCCTTGAGCATGGGCGGGGCCTCATGGGCCACACTGGTTTCAACTACACTGAACGTTGGACAACATGCCAACCACAAGGTTTCTTGCCATGGGGAAGGAGTTCTGATTTCTGTATCACCTTCAACCCTGGGCAGTGTTTGGAGATAAGGTCTAGGTTCTGAAACCTGAAAACCGCGTTTGGGAAGAGATGACGACCTAAGTCCATGGCGGCTAGATGTGCTCAGTGTGCGGCCAACTGTTTGGGAGGGGCCAGGGGGTCCAGGCTCAGGCTGTGTCAGAAAGGGCATTAGTGCCCTGTACCTTGGGGTACAGCCCAGGTCGGTGCAGGTTGATCCTCATTTGGGGTTACTGGGTAGCCCCAGAGGACAATGTTTTTCTTCTGGTGGGCCGGCAGAGTGCTGCATTGTAGTTCTGGATTGCCAAACTGGAGGGCTTGTGGGCCAGTAGTCTGACGACAAATGTCTAAGAACACAAGCTAGCCTTAGGTTTCGAGGTGACGATATGGCAGGCACAATCTACAGACCTGATCGAGATCTCGTGCATCTGAAGTCAGGGCAAGGATTAGACGATCGCTCAGGTTGGAGTTTCTGGTCTGATGGCCCCTTCATGAATGGGGGTGGTCATCACGAGGCCATGGGGGTTTTCCCACGATGGGAGTTGTGAGAAGCTCCAAACTGCAGAGAGTCTTCTGCAGGACAATTGAGACCTGTTGTTTGGCTCCAGGCCAATGATTCTGAGCAGGGTTCTAAGGATGGATGGCTGAGTAGCCCACCTCGCATTCCAATTGCCTCCTAGCAACAAAACAGGTTAGATCTCCTGGATTGTGGGGAGCAACCGAGGACGCTGAGTTGAATTGGACACCCCTGGGGATGGGTCCTAACGTGCTTTTGTGTCTATGGAGACCTTAGAATGAAGCGGTGGCACTGGGGACCTTAAGGTTTCTCCTAAACTGAAGCTTTGACACAGCTCCAACGTGCAAGTTTCCCATGTGTAGATGAGGTGTTTTCTGATGGGTGAGTCAAGAAACAGCTATATGCTGCTTTTGAAATCGAGGCCTCTGAGGAGAGATGACTGGAAACCAAAGCAATGGATCTGATTAGTGCCTAGGGGCCTGTTCTTTCCTTTTTACCTCTGGGGACATCTGTCTATGGGTCTGAGTGCAGGTAGGTGCTCAGTTGGGCTCAGATTGCCCCTGTTTTTCCTGGGAAGCCACCACTATTGAGATGGATCAGGGACTTTGGAGGTTTATCCTATTAGAAGGGTTGTGGCCATTGGAATGGGCACACACAATTCCCTTGGAGAGGGCAAGTACAGTCCTCAGGTTTGGCTCTAGGGGCCTGAGCCTGTAGGTTGTGTAGGCCAGGGCTGTTTGGACAGTTGTCTGAAAACACAAACTCGGCTTATGTTTCGGGTCATAGGTATGGCAGGACTGATCTACAGACCATGAGGAGAACTCTTCGGGATTTGAAAGAAGGGCGAGTGTGAGGCTCCTGCTCAAGTTTTTGTCTCTGGATATCGTGTCACTCATGGTCGTGGAATTTCTGGGTGACTTCATGGGGAATGGACGAGTCTTACTCTCTGGTGGTTTGGCCCCGTCCAAAGAGTTTGGGGACATTCTGTGGGCTGGAAGATGTCCGTTTTTTTTTTTTTTTGTTGTTGTTGTTGTTTTCTTTTTTAACCTCAGGTGTCCCACCAAATGAGGGATTCCAGATTAGAGCCCTGAGGAGGGGCGACTGGACAATCAGAAATCTGGTAAAAATTGGGGCTTAGGGACATGTCAAGCCCATTATGACATCTAGTGGTCCAGCCACTGAGAGGACTTACTGGAGGACAGGACTCATGCTGAGGGTCTCAATGCGTGTGTATGCCCTCGTAACACTCAAGAATGGGCGGGTCCTCAGGGTGAATGCTGGTTTCTCCTACACTGAATGTTGGACAACGTGCCAACCACAAGGGTTCTTGCCATGGGTAAGGAGGAGTTCTGATTTCTCCATCACACTCACCCCTGGGCAGTGATTGGAGATAAGGTCTCGGTTCTGAAGCTGAAAACTGAGGTAGGGAAGAGATGATGACCTAAAGCCATGGCGGGTTTTATGTGCTCAGTGTGCGGTCAGCTTTCTGGGTGTTGGTCAGGAGGTCCGGGCTCAGGTTGTGTTCGACAGTGCATTAGTGCCCAGGTTAGACTATATAATTTGGGTAAAGTCGAGTGCTGTGTAGGTTTACCCTCATTTAAGGTGCGTGGGCAGCTCATGAGGCAATAATTTTTTTTCTAGAGGGCAGGCAGAGTGCTGCATTGTGGGTCCGGAATTGCCAAACTTGAGGGCTTCGGGGCCAGGAGTGTGAGGACGGAAGTCTGAGAAGACAAGCTAGACTTGGGTTTCAGGGCGAGCGCACGGCAGGTACCCCATGCAGATCAGAACCAATATCTCATGCATCTGAAGTCAGGGCGAGTATCAGACGTTGGCTCAGGTTGGAGTTTCTGAGCATGACGGCCGCTTCATAAAGGGAGCGGAATCTAAAGGCCATTGAGGTTTTCCCACGTTGGGAGTTGTTAGATGCCCCCTTCAAGGATTCCTTCTGTGGTACAATTGGGACCTGTTGGACAGCTCCAGGACATCCCATATGGAATGACTCCAGAGCACCGTTCGCGGATGGATGCCTGGGAAGCCCGCCTCGCATTCCAATTGTCTCCTAGCAACAAGACAGTATAGATCTGATGGCTCTGCGGGAGCAACCGGGGTGGTTGAGTTGAAATGGACTTTCCTGAGGATGGGTCCTAATGTGTTTTTGTGTCCATGAGGGCCTTGGAATGGGGCGGTGGCACCAGGACTCTGAAGTACTCTCCTAAGCTTTGGACATGGCTCCCATGCAGAGGTTTCCTTGTGGAGACGAGATGAGTTCTGATGGGTGCCTCAGGAAAACCCCTATGCTCGTATTGGAATCAGGCTTTTGAGGACACATGCCTGTAACCCAAAGCAATGGATCCTATTATGGCCTAGGGTCCTGTCTTGTTCAATTTTCTTCTCTGGGGACATCCATCTATGGTCTGAGTGGAGGTCGATTATCAGCTGGTGTCAGACAGCCCTTGTTTGTTCCGGGCGACCTACACTATTGGGATGGCCTCAGGGACTTTGGAGGTTTCTCCTAATTTATACGATTTTGAACCATGGAATGGGCAGAATTCCCATGGATTGGTAGGCACAGTCCTAATGTGTGGCGCAAGGTGCCCAGCCTGGAGGGTGTGTGGCGCAAGATATTGACGACAGATGTCTGAAAACACAAACTCAGCTTAGGTTTGGGGACGTAGGTATGGCAGGCCTGATCGACAAACCATGAGCAGAACTCTTCAGGATATGAAGAAAGTGCGAGTCTGAGGCGCTTGCTCAGGCTTTTGTATCTGGATTTTGTATCAGCGATGGCCGTGGAATGTCAGGGAGGCCTCATGGGCCATGGATGAATCTTCTTCTCTGAGGATTTGGCCCGATTCCCAATTGCTTTTCGTCAATCTGTGGGATGGGAGGACTCATTTCAGTTTTGTTACCTCAGGTGTCCAACCAAAAGAGGAATTCCAAAGCCAAGCCGTGGGTAAGACTGAAGGGACAACCTGAACTATGGTTAAAAATTGGGGCCTAGGGGCATGGCAAGCCCAATATGCTATCTCTTCATCCAGCCACTGATTGGCCTTACTTGAGGACTGGGCTCAGCCTGAGGGTCACAATGTGTGTTTGTGACCAATGTGGCCTGCGAGCATGGGCCGGGACTCATGGGCCACACTGGTTTCAACTACACTGAACGTTGGACAACATGCCAACCACAAGGTTTCTTGCCATGGGGAAGGAGTTCTGATTTCTGCATCACCTTCAACCCTGGGCAGTGATTGGAGATAAGGTCTAGGTTCTGAAACCTGAAAACTGATGTTGGGAAGAGATGACGAAATAAGGCCATGGCAGCTCGATGTGCTCAGTGTGTGGCCAGCTCTCTGGGTGGGGACAGGGGGTCCAGGCTCAGGCTGTGTCAGAAAGGGCATTAGTGCCCTGGTCAGCCTATGTATTTGGGGTACAGCCAAGGTCGGTGCAGGTTGATCCTCATTTGGGGTTACTGGGTAGCCCCAGAGGACAATGTTTTTCTTCTGGAGGGCCGGCAGAGTGCTGCATTGTAGTTCTGGATTGCCAAACTGGAGGGCTTGTGGGCCAGTAGTCTGACGACAAATGTCTAAGAACACAAGCTAGGCTTAGGTTTCTGGGTGAGGATATGGCAGGCACAATCTACAGACCTGAATCGAGATCTCGTGCGTCTGAAGTCGGGGCAAGGATTAGACGATCGCTCAGGTTGGAGTTTCTGTCCCTGATGGCCCCTTCATGAATGGGGGTGGGCATCACGAGGCCATGGGTGTTTTCCCACGATGGTAGTTGTGAGAAGCTCCAAACTGCAGAGAGTCTTCTGCAGGACAATTGAGACCTGTTGTTTGGCTCCAGGCCAATGATTCTGAGCAGGGTTCTAAGGATAGATGGCTGAGTAGCCCACCTCGCATTCCAATTGTCTCCTAGCAACAAGACAGGTTAGATCTCCCGGATCTGTGGGGAGCAACTGAGGACGCTGAGTTGAATTGGACACCCCTGGGGATGGGTCCTAACGTGCTTTTGTGTCTATGGAGACCTTGGAATGAAGCGGTGGCACTGGGGCCCTTAAGGTTTCACCTAAACTGAAGCTTTGACACAGCTCCAACGTGCCAGTTTCCCATGTGTAGATGAGATGTTTTCTGATGGGTGAGGCAAGAAACAGCTAGATGCTGCTTTTGAAATCCAGGCCTCTGAGTAGAGATGCCTGGAAACCAGAGCAATGGATCTGATTAGTGCCTAGGGGCCTGTTCTTTCCTTTTTACCCATGGGGACATCTGTCTATGGGTCTGAGTGCAGGTAGGTGCTCAGTTGGGCTCAGATTGCCCCTGTTTTTCCTGGGAAGCCACCACTATTGAGATGGATCAGGGACTTTGGAGGTTTATCCTATTAGAAGGGTTGTGGCCATTGGAATGGTCACACACAATTCCCTTGGAGAGGGCAAGTACAGTCCTCAGGTTTGCTCCAGGGGCCTGAGCCTGTAGGTTGTGTAGGCCAGGGCTGTTTGGACAATTGTCTGAAAACACAAACTCGGCTTATGTTTCGGGTCATAGGTATGGCAGGACTGATCTACAGACCATGAGGAGAACTCTTCCGGATTTGAAAGAAGGGCGAGTGTGAGGCTCCTGATCTAGTTTTTGGCTCTGGATATCGTGTCATTCATGGTCGTGGAATTTCTGGGTGACTTCATGGGAAATGGATTAGTCTCACTCTCTGGTGGTTTGGCCCCGTCCAAAGAGTTTGGGGTCATTCTGTGGGCTGTAATAAGTCCGTTTTTGTTGTTGTTGTTGTTGTTGTTGTTTTATTTTTTAACCTCAGGTGTCCCACCAAATGAGGGATTCCAGAGTAGAGCCCTGAGGAGGGGCGACTGGACAATCAGAAATCTGGTAAAAAATTGGGGCTTAGGGACATGTCAAGCCCATTATGACATCTAATGGTCCAGCCTAGGAGAGGACTTACTAGAGGACAGGACTCATGCTGAGGGTCTCAATGCGTGTGTATGCCCTCGTAACACTCAAGAATGGGCGGGTCCTCAGGGTGAATGCTGATTTCTCCTACACTGAACGTTGGACAACGTGCCAACCACAAGGGTTCTTGCCATGGGTAAGGAGGAGTTCTGATTTCTCCATCACACTCACCCCTGGGCAGTGATTGGAGATAAGGTCTCGGTTCTGAAGCTGAAAACTGAGGTAGGGAAGAGATGATGACCTAAAGCCATGGCGGGTTTTATGTGCTCAGTGTGCGGTCAGCTTTCTGGGTGTTGGTCAGGAGGTCCGGGCTCAGGTTGTGTTCGACAGTGCATTAGTGCCCAGGTTAGACTATATAATTTGGGTAAAGTCGAGTGCTGTGTAGGTTTACCCTCATTTAAGGTGCGTGGGCAGCTCATGAGGCAATAATTTTTTTTCTAGAGGGCAGGCAGAGTGCTGCATTGTGGGTCCGGAATTGCCAAACTTGAGGGCTTCGGGGCCAGGAGTGTGAGGACGGAAGTCTGAGAAGACAAGCTAGACTTGGGTTTCAGGGCGAGGGCACGGCAGGTACCCCATGCAGATCAGAACCAATATCTCATGCATCTGAAGTCAGGGCGAGTATCAGACGTTGGCTCAGGTTGGAGTTTCTGAGCATGACGGCCGCTTCATAAAGGGAGCGGAATCTAGAGGCCATTGAGGTTTTCCCACGTTGGGAGTTGTTAGATGCCCCCTTCAAGGATTCCTTCTGTGGTACAATTGGGACCTGTTGGACAGCTCCAGGACATCCCATATGGAATGACTCCAGAGCACCGTTCGCGGATGGATGCCTGGGAAGCCCGCCTCGCATTCCAATTGTCTCCTAGCAACAAGACAGTATAGATCTGATGGCTCTGCGGGAGCAACCGGGGTGGTTGAGTTGAAATGGACTTTCCTGAGGATGGGTCCTAATGTGTTTTTGTGTCCATGAGGGCCTTGGAATGGGGCGGTGGCACCAGGACTCTGAAGTACTCTCCTAAGCTTTGGACATGGCTCCCATGCAGAGGTTTCCTTGTGGAGACGAGATGAGTTCTGATGGGTGCCTCAGGAAAACCCCTATGCTCGTATTGGAATCAGGCTTTTGAGGACACATGCCTGTAACCCAAAGCAATGGATCCTATTATGGCCTAGGGTCCTTTCTTGTTCAATTTTCTTCTCTGGGGACATCCATCTATGGTCTGAGTGGAGGTCGATTATCAGCTGGTGTCAGACAGCCCTTGTTTGTTCCGGGCGACCTACACTATTGGGATGGCCTCAGGGACTTTGGAGGTTTCTCCTAATTTATACGATTTTGAACCATGGAATGGGCAGAATTCCCATGGATTGGTAGGCACAGTCCTAATGTGTGGCGCAAGGTGCCCAGCCTGGAGGGTGTGTGGCGCAAGATATTGACGACAGATGTCTGAAAACACAAACTCAGCTTAGGTTTGGGGACGTAGGTATGGCAGGCCTGATCGACAAACCATGAGCAGAACTCTTCAGGATATGAAGAAAGTGCGAGTCTGAGGCGCTTGCTCAGGCTTTTGTATCTGGATTTTGTATCAGCGATGGCCGTGGAATGTCAGGGAGGCCTCATGGGCCATGGATGAATCTTCTTCTCTGAGGATTTGGCCCGATTCCCAATTGCTTTTCGTCAATCTGTGGGATGGGAGGACTCATTTCAGTTTTGTTACCTCAGGTGTCCAACCAAAAGAGGAATTCCAAAGTCAAGCCGTGGGTAAGACTGAAGGGACAACCTGAACTATGGTTAAAAATTGGGGCCTAGGGGCATGGCAAGCCCAATATGCTATCTCTTCATCCAGCCACTGATTGGCCTTACTTGAGGACTGGGCTCAGCCTGAGGGTCACAATGTGTGTTTGTGACCAATGTGGCCTGCGAGCATGGGCCGGGACTCATGGGCCACACTGGTTTCAACTACACTGAACGTTGGACAACATGCCAACCACAAGGTTTCTTGCCATGGGGAAGGAGTTCTGATTTCTGCATCACCTTCAACCCTGGGCAGTGATTGGAGATAAGGTCTAGGTTCTGAAACCTGAAAACTGATGTTGGGAAGAGATGACGAAATAAGGCCATGGCAGCTCGATGTGCTCAGTGTGTGGCCAGCTGTCTGGGAGGGGACAGGGGGTCCAGGCTCAGGCTGTGTCAGAAAGGGCATTAGTGCCCTGGTCAGCCTATGTATTTGGGGTACAGCCAAGGTCGGTGCAGGTTGATCCTCATTTGGGGTTACTGGGTAGCCCCAGAGGACAATGTTTTTCTTCTGGAGGGCCGGCAGAGTGCTGCATTGTAGTTCTGGATTGCCAAACTGGAGGGCTTGTGGGCCAGTAGTCTGACGACAAATGTCTAAGAACACAAGCTAGGCTTAGGTTTCTGGGTGAGGATATGGCAGGCACAATCTACAGACCTGAATCGAGATCTCGTGCGTCTGAAGTCGGGGCAAGGATTAGACGATCGCTCAGGTTGGAGTTTCTGTCCCTGATGGCCCCTTCATGAATGGGGGTGGGCATCACGAGGCCATGGGTGTTTTCCCACGATGGTAGTTGTGAGAAGCTCCAAACTGCAGAGAGTCTTCTGCAGGACAATTGAGACCTGTTGTCTGGCTCCAGGCCAATGATTCTGATCAGGGTTCTAAGGATAGATGGCTGAGTAGCCCACCTCGCATTCCAATTGTCTCCTAGCAACAAGACAGGTTAGATCTCCCGGATCTGTGGGGAGCAACTGAGGACGCTGAGTTGAATTGGACACCCCTGGGGATGGGTCCTAACGTGCTTTTGTGTCTATGGAGACCTTGGAATGAAGCGGTGGCACTGGGGCCCTTAAGGTTTCACCTAAACTGAAGCTTTGACACAGCTCCAACGTGCCAGTTTCCCATGTGTAGATGAGATGTTTTCTGATGGGTGAGGCAAGAAACAGCTAGATGCTGCTTTTGAAATCCAGGCCTCTGAGTAGAGATGCCTGGAAACCAGAGCAATGGATCTGATTAGTGCCTAGGGGCCTGTTCTTTCCTTTTTACCCATGGGGACATCTGTCTATGGGTCTGAGTGCAGGTAGGTGCTCAGTTGGGCTCAGATTGCCCCTGTTTTTCCTGGGAAGCCACCACTATTGAGATGGATCAGGGACTTTGGAGGTTTATCCTATTAGAAGGGTTGTGGCCATTGGAATGGTCACACACAATTCCCTTGGAGAGGGCAAGTACAGTCCTCAGGTTTGGCTCCAGGGGCCTGAGCCTGTAGGTTGTGTAGGCCAGGGCTGTTTGGACAATTGTCTGAAAACACAAACTCGGCTTATGTTTCGGGTCATAGGTATGGCAGGACTGATCTACAGACCATGAGGAGAACTCTTCCGGATTTGAAAGAAGGGCGAGTGTGAGGCTCCTGATCTAGTTTTTGGCTCTGGATATCGTGTCATTCATGGTCGTGGAATTTCTGGGTGACTTCATGGGAAATGGATTAGTCTTACTCTCTGGTGGTTTGGCCCCGTCCAAAGAGTTTGGGGTCATTCTGTGGGCTGTAATAAGTCCGTTTTTGTTGTTGTTGTTGTTGTTGTTGTTTTATTTTTTAACCTCAGGTGTCCCACCAAATGAGGGATTCCAGAGTAGAGCCCTGAGGAGGGGCGACTGGACAATCAGAAATCTGGTAAAATTTGGGGCTTAGGGACATGTCAAGCCCATTATGACATCTAGTGGTCCAGCCTAGGAGAGGACTTACTAGAGGACAGGACTCATGCTGAGGGTCTCAATGCGTGTGTATGCCCTCGTAACACTCAAGAATGGGCGGGTCCTCAGGGTGAATGCTGATTTCTCCTACACTGAACGTTGGACAACGTGCCAACCACAAGGGTTCTTGCCATGGGTAAGGAGGAGTTCTGATTTCTCCATCACACTCACCCCTGGGCAGTGATTGGAGATAAGGTCTCGGTTCTGAAGCTGAAAACTGAGGTAGGGAAGAGATGATGACCTAAAGCCATGGCGGGTTTTATGTGCTCAGTGTGCGGTCAGCTTTCTGGGTGTTGGTCAGGAGGTCCGGGCTCAGGTTGTGTTCGACAGTGCATTAGTGCCCAGGTTAGACTATATAATTTGGGTAGAGTCGAGTGCTGAGTAGGTTTACCCTCATTTAAGGTGCCTGGACAGCTCATGAGGCAATAATTTTTTTTCTAGAGGGCAGGCAGAGTGCTGCATTGTGGGTCCGGAATTGCCAAACTTGAGGGCTTCGGGGCCAGGAGTGTGAGGACGGAAGTCTGAGAAGACAAGCTAGACTTGGATTTCAGGGCGAGGTCATGGCAGGTACTCCCTGCAGATCTGAACCAATATCTCATGCATCTGAAGTCAGGGCGAGGATCAGACGTTGGCTCAGGTTGGAGTTTGTGTGCATGATGGCCGCTTCATGAAGGGAGCGGAATCTCGAGTCCATTAAGGTTTTCCCACGTTGGGAGTTGTGGGATGCCCCCTTCAAGGATTCCTACTGCGGGACAATTGAGACCTGTTGGACAGCTCCAGGACATCCCATATGGAATGACTCCAGAGCACCGTTCGCGGATGGATGCCTGGGAAGCCCGCCTCGCATTCCAATTGTCTCCTAGCAACAAGACAGTTTAGATCTGATGGCTCTGCCGGAGCAACCGGGGTGGCTGAGTTGAAATGGACTTTCCTGAGGATGGGTCCTAATGTGTTTTTGTGTCCATGAGGGCCTTGGAATGGGGTGGTGGCTCCGGGACCCTGAAGTACTCTCCTAAGCTTTGGACATGGCTCCCATGCACAGGTTTCCTTGTGGAGACGAGATGAGTTCTACTGGGTGTCTCAGGAAAACTCCTATGCTCGTATTGGAATCAGGCTTTTGAGGACACATGCCTCTAACCCAAAGAAATGGATCCTATTATGGCCTAGGGTCCTGTCTGGTTCAATCTTCTTCTCTGGGGACATCCATCTATGGTATGAGTGGAGGTCGATTATCAGCTGGTGTCAGACACCCCTTGTTTGTTCCGGGCGACCTACACTATTGGGATGGCCTCAGGGACTTTGGAGGTTTCTCCTAATTTGTACGATTTTGGACCATGGAATGGGCAGAATTCCCATGGATTCGTAGGCACAGTCCTAATGTGTGGCTCCAGGGGCCCAGCCTGGAGGGTGTGTGGCCCAAGACTTTGAGGACAGAAGTCTGAAAACACAAACTCAGCTTAGGTTTGGGGACGTAGGTATGGCAGGCCCGATCTACAAACCATGAGAAGAACTCTTCAGGATATGAAGAAAGTGCGAGTCTGAGGCGCTTGCTCAGGCTTTTGTCTCTGGATTTTGTATCAGCGATGGCCGTGGAATGTCGGGGAGGCCTCATGGACCATGGACGAATCTTTCTCTCTGAGGATTTGGCCCGATTCGCAATTGCTTTTCGTCAATCTGTGGGATGGGATGACTCATTTCAGTTTTGTTACCTCAGGTGTCACACCAAAAGAGGAATTCCAAAGCTAAGCCGTGGGGAAGACTGAAGGAACAACCAGAACTATGGTAAAAAATTGGGGCCTAGTGGAATGGCAGGCCCAATATGCTGTCTCTTCATCCAGCCACTGAGTGGCCTTACTTGAGGACTGGGCTCAGCCTGAGGGTCACAATGTGTGTTTGTGACCTATGTGGCCCTCGAGCATGGGCGGGGCTTCATGGGCCACACTGGTTTCAACTACACTGAACGTTGGACAACATGCTAACCACAAGGTTTCTTGCCATGGGGAAGGAGTTCTGATTTCAGCATCACCTTCAACCCCGGGCAGTGTTTGGAGATAAGGTCTAGGTTCTGAAACCTGAAAGCCGAGGTTGGGAAGAGATGACGACCTAAGGCCATGGCTGCTCGATGTGCTCAGTGTGCGGCCAGCTGTCTGGGAGGGGCCAGGGGGTCCAGGCTCAGGCTGTGTCAGAAAGGGCATTAGTGCCCTGGTCAGCCTATGTATTTGGGGTACAGCCAAGGTCGGTGCAGGTTGATCCTCATTTGGGGTTACTAGATAGCCCCAGAGGACAATGTTTTTCTTCTGGCGGGCATGCAGAGTGCGGCATTGTAGTTCTGGATTGCCAAACTGGAGGGCTTGTGGGCCAGTAGTCTGACGACAAAAGTCTGAGAACACAAGCTAAGCTTAGGTTTCTGGGTGAGACCATGGCAGGCACAATCTACAGACCTGAATCGAGATCTCGTGCATCTGAAGTCAGGGCGAGGATCAGACGATCGCTCAGGTTGGAGTTTCTGTCCCTGATGGCCCCTTCATGAATGGGGGGGCTTCACGAGGCCATGGGGGTTTTCCCACGATAGGAGTTGTGAGAAGCTCCAAACTGCAGAGAGTCTTCTGCAGGACAATTGAGACCTGTTGTTTGGCTCCAGGCCAATGATTCTGAGCAGGGTTCTAAGGATGGATGGCTGGGTAGCCCACCTCGCATTCCAATTGTCTCCTAGCAACAAGACAGGTTAGATCTCCTGGATCTGTGGGGAGCAACCGAGGATGCTGCATTGAAATGGACACCCCCGGGGATGGGTCCTAATGTGCCTTTGTGTCTAAGGAGACCTTGGAATGAAGCGGTGGCACTTGGGCCCTAAAGAGTTCTACTAAACAGAGGCTTTGACACAGCTCCAACGTGCAAGTTTCCGATGTGTAGATGAGATGTTTTCTGAAGGGTGAGTCAAGAAACAGCTATATGTTGCTTTTGAAATCCAGGCCTCTGAGGAGAGATTCCTGGAAACCAAAGAAATGGATCTGATTAGTGCCTAGGGGCCTGTTCTTTCCTTTTTACCTCTGGGGACATCTGTCTATGGGTCTGAGTGCAGGTAGGTGCTCTGTAGGGCTCAGATTGCCCCTGTTTTTCCTGGGAAGCCACCACTATTGAGATGGATCAGGGACTTTGGAGGTTTATCCTATTAGAAGGGTTGTGGCCATTGGAATGGGCACACACAATTCCCTTGGAGAGGGCAAGTACAGTCCTCAGGTTTGGCTCCAGGGGCCTGAGCCTGTAGGTTGTGTAGGCCAGGGCTGTTTGGACAGTTGTCTGAAAACACAAACTCGGCTTATGTTTCGGGTCATAGGTATGGCAGGACTGATCTACAGACCATGAGGAGAACTCTTCGGGATTTGAAAGAAGGGCGAGTGTGAGGCTCCTGCTCAAGTTTTTGTCTCTGGATATCGTGTCACTCATGGTCGTGGAATTTCTGGGTGACTTCATGGGAAATGGACGAGTCTTACTCTCTGTTGGTTTGGCCCCGTAAAAGAGTTAGGGGTCATTCTGTGGGCTGGAAGAAGTCCGGTTTTTTTTTGTTTTTTTTTTTTTTGTTGTTGTTGTTTTCTTTTTTAACCTCAGGTGTCCCACCGAATGAGGGATTCCAGAGTAGAGCCCTGGGGAGGGGCGACTGGACAATCAGAAATCTGGTTAAAAATTGGGGCCTACGGACCTGTCAAGCCCATTATGACATCTAATGGTCCAGCCAAGGAGAGGACTTACTAGAGGACAGGACTCATGCTGAAGGTCACAATGCGTGTGTATGCCCTCGTCGCACTCAAGAATGGGCGGGGCCTCAGGGTGAATGCTGGTTTCTCCTACACTGAACGTTGGAAAACGTGCCAACCACAAGGGTTCATGTCATGGGTAAGGAGGAGTTCTGATTTCTGCATCACACTCACCCCTGGGCAGTGATTGGAGATAAGGTCTCGGTCTGAAGCCTGAAAACTGAGGGAGGGAAGAGATCATGACCTAAGGCCATGGCGGGTTTTATGTGCTCAGTGTGCGGTCAGCTTTCTGGGTGTTGGTCAGGAGGTCCGGGCTCAGGTTGTGTTCGACAGTGCATTAGTGCCCAGGTTAGATTATATAATTTGGGTAAAGTCAAGTGCTGTGTAGGTTTATCTTCATTTAAGGTGCCTGGGCAGCTCATGAGGCAAAAATTTTTTTTCTAGAGGGCATGCAGGGTGCTGCATTGTGGGTCCGGAATTGCCAAACTTGAGGGCTTCGGGGCCAGGAGTGTGAGGACGGAAGTCTGAGAAGACAAGCTAGACTTGGGTTTCAGGGCGAGGGCACGGCAGGTACCCCCTGCAGATCTGAACCAATATCTCATGCATCTGAAGTCAGGGCGAGGATCAGACGTTGGCTCAGGTTGGAGTTTCTGAGCATGACGGCCGCTTCATGAAGGGAGCGGAATCTCGAGGCCATTGAGGTTTTCCCACGTTGGGAGTTGTGGGATGCCCCCTTCAAGGTTTCCTTCTGCGGGACAATTGAGACCTGTTGGACATCTCCAGGACATCCCATATGGAATGACTCCAGAGCACCATTCACAGATGGATGCCTGGGAAGCCCTCCTCGCATTCCTATTTTCTCCTAGCAACAAGACAGTTTAGATCTGCTGGCTCTGCGGGAGCAACCGGGGTGGCTGAGTTGAAATGGACTTTCCTGAGGATGGGTCCTAATGTGTTTTTGTGTCCATGAGGGCCTTGGAATGGGGTGGTGGCTCCAGGACCCTGAAGTACTCTCCTAAGCTTGGACATGGCTCCCATGCACAGGTTTCCTTGTGGAGACGAGATGAGTTCTACTGGGTGTCTCAGGAAAACCCCTATGCTCGTATTGGAATCAGGCTTTTGAGGACACATGCCTCTAACCCAAAGAAATGGATCCTATTATGGCCTAGGGTCCTGTCTGGTTCAATCTTCTTCTCTGGGGACATCCATCTATGGTATGAGTGGAGGTCGATTATCAGCTGGTGTCAGACAGCCCTTGTTAGTTCCGGGCGACCTACACTATTGGGATGGCCTCAGGGAATTTAGAGGTTTCTACTAATTTGTACGATTTTGGACCATGGGATGGGCAGAATTCCCATGGATTGGTAGGCACAGTCCTAATGTGTGGCTCTAGGGGCCCAGCCTGGAGGGTGTGTGGCCCAAGACTTTGAGGACAGAAGTCTGAAAACACAAACTCAGCTTAGGTTTGGGGACGTAGGTATGGCAGGCCCGATCTACAAACCATGAGAAGAACTCTTCAGGATATGAAGAAAGTGCGAGTCTGAGGCGCTTGCTCAGGCTTTTGTCTCTGGATTTTGTATCAGCGATGGCCGTGGAATGTCGGGGAGGCCTCATGGGCCGTGGACGAATCTTCCTCTCTGAGGATTTGGCCCGATTCGCAATTGCTTTTCGTCAATCTGTGGGATGGGATGACTCATTTCAGTTTTGTTACCTCAGCTGTCCCACCAAAAGAGGAATTCCAAAGCTAAGCCGTGGGGAAGACTGAAGGAACAACCAGAACTATGGTAAAAAATTGGGGCCTAGTGGAATGGCAGGCCCAATATGCTGTCTCTTCATCCAGCCACTGAGTGGCCTTACTTGAGGACTGGGCTCAGCCTAAGGGTCACAATGTGTGTTTGTGACCAATGTGGCCTGCGAGCATGGGCGGGGCCTCATGGGCCACACTGGTTTCAACGACACTGAACGTTGGACAACATGCCAACCACAAGGTTTATTGCCATGGGGAAGGAGTTCTGATTTCAGCATCACCTTCAACCCCGGGCAGTGATTGGAGATAAGGTCTAGGTTCTGAAACCTGAAAACCGAGGTTGGGAAGAGATGACGACCTAAGGCCATGGCGGCTCCATGTGCTCAGTGTGCGGCCAGCTGTCTGGGAGGGGCCAGGGGGTCCAGGCTCAGGCTGTGTCATAAAGGGCATTAGAGCCCTGGTCAGCCTTAGTATTTGGGGTACAGCCAAGGTCGGTGCAGGTTGATCCTCATTTGGGGTTACTGGATAGCCCCAGAGGACGATGTTTTTCTTCTGGCGGGCCGGCAGAGTGCTGCATTGTAGTTATGGATTGCCAAACTGGAGGGCTTGTGGGCCAGTAGTCTGACGACAAAAGTCTGAGAACACAAGCTAGGCTTAGGTTTCTGGGTGAGGCCATGGCAGGCACAATCTACAGACCTGAATCGAGATCTCGTGCATCTGAAGTCAGGGCGAGGATCAGACGATCGCTCAGGTTGGAGTTTCTGTCCCTGATGGCCCCTTCATGAATGGGGGGGCATCACGAGGCCATGGGGGTTTTCCCACGATGGGAGTTGTGAGAAGCTCCAAACTGCAGAGAGTCTTCTGCAGGACAATTGAGACCTGTTGTTTGGCTCCAGGCCAATGATTCTGAGCAGGGTTCTAAGGATGGATGGCTGGGTAGCCCACCTCGCATTCCTATTGTCTCGTAGCAATAAGACAGGTTAGATCTCCTGGATCTGTGGGGAGCAACCGAGGATGCTGCATTGAAATGGACACCCCTGGGGATGGGTCCTAATGTGCCTTTGTGTCTAAGGAGACCTTGGAATGAAGCGGTGGCACTTGGGCTCTAAAGAGTTCTACTAAACAGAGGCTTTGACACCGCTCCAACGTGTAAGTTTCCCATGTGTAGATGCGAAGTTTTCTGAAGGGTGAGTCAAGAAACAGCTATATGCTGCTTTTGAAATCCGGCCTCTGAGGAGAGATTCCTGGAAACCAAAGCAATGGATCTGATTAGTGCCTAGGGGCCTGTTCTTTCCTTTTTACCTCTGAGGACATCTGTCTATGGGTCTGAGTGCAGGTAGGTGCTCTGTAGGGCTCAGATTGCCCCTGTTTTTCCTAGGAAGCCACCACTATTGAGATGGATCACGGACTTTGGAGGTTTATCCTATTAGAAGGGTTGTGGCCATTGGAATGGGCACACACAATTCCCTTCGAGAGGGCAAGTACAGTCCTCAGGTTTGGCTCCAAGGGCCTTAGCCTGTAGGTTGTGTAGGCCAGGGCTGTTTGGACAGTTGTCTGAAAACACAAACTCGGCTTATGTTTCGGGTCATAGGTATGGCAGGACTGATCTACAGACCATGAGGAGAACTCTTCGGGATTTGAATGAAGGGCGAGTGTGAGGCTACTTCTCAAGTTTTTGTCTCTGGATATCGTGTCACTCATGGTCGTGGAATTTCTGGGTGACTTCATGGGAAATGGACGAGTCTTACTCTCTGTTGGTTTGGCCCCGTAAAAGAGTTTGGGGTCATTCTGTGGGCTGGAAGAAGTCCGTTTTTTTTTTTTTGTTGTTGTTGTTGTTTTCTTTTTTAACCTCAGGTGTCCCACCGAATGAGGGATTCCAGAGTAGAGCCCTGGGGAGGGGCGACTGGACAATCAGAAATCTGGTTAAAAATTGGGGCCTACGGACCTGTCAAGCCCATTATGACATCTAATGGTCCAGCCAAGGAGAGGACTTACTAGAGGACAGGACTCATGCTAAAGGTCACAATGCGTGTGTATGCCCTCGTCGCACTCAAGAATGGGCGGGGCCTCAGGGTGAATGCTGGTTTCTCCTACACTGAACGTTGGAAAACGTGCCAACCACAAGGGTTCTTGCCATGGGTAAGGAGGAGTTCTGATTTCTGCATCACACTCACCCCTGGGCAGTGATTGGAGATAAGGTCTCGGTCTGAAGCCTGAAAACTGAGGGAGGGAAGAGATCATGACCTAAGGCCATGGCGGGTTTTATGTGCTCAGTGTGCGGTCAGCTTTCTGGGTGTTGGTCAGGAGGTCCGGGCTCAGGTTGTGTTCGACAGTGCATTAGTGCCCAGGTTAGATTATATAATTTGGGTAAAGTCAAGTGCTGTGTAGGTTTATCTTCATTTAAGGTGCCTGGGCAGCTCATGAGGCAAAAATTTTTTTTCTAGAGGGCATGCAGGGTGCTGCATTGTGGGTCCGGAATTGCCAAACTTGAGGGCTTCGGGGCCAGGAGTGTGAGGACGGAAGTCTGAGAAGACAAGCTAGACTTGGGTTTCAGGGCGAGGGCACGGCAGGTACCCCCTGCAGATCTGAACCAATATCTCATGCATCTGAAGTCAGGGCGAGGATCAGACGTTGGCTCAGGTTGGAGTTTCTGAGCATGACGGCCGCTTCATGAAGGGAGCGGAATCTCGAGGCCATTGAGGTTTTCCCACGTTGGGAGTTGTGGGATGCCCCCTTCAAGGTTTCCTTCTGCGGGACAATTGAGACCTGTTGGACAGCTCCAGGACATCCCATATGGAATGACTCCAGAGCACCGTTCGCGGATGGATGCCTGGGAAGCCCGCCTCGCATTCCTATTGTCTCCTAGCAACAAGACAGTTTAGATCTGCTGGCTCTGCGGGAGCAACCGGGGTGGCTGAGTTGAAATGGACTTTCCTGAGGATGGGTCCTAATGTGTTTTTGTGTCCATGAGGGCCTTGGAATGGGGTGGTGGCTCCAGGACCCTGAAGTACTCTCCTAAGCTTGGACATGGCTCCCATGCACAGGTTTCCTTGTGGAGACGAGATGAGTTCTACTGGGTGTCTCAGGAAAACCCCTATGCTCGTATTGGAATCAGGCTTTTGAGGACACATGCCTCTAACCCAAAGAAATGGATCCTATTATGGCCTAGGGTCCTGTCTGGTTCAATCTTCTTCTCTGGGGACATCCATCTATGGTATGAGTGGAGGTCGATTATCAGCTGGTGTCAGACAGCCCTTGTTAGTTCCGGGCGACCTACACTATTGGGATGGCCTCAGGGAATTTAGAGGTTTCTACTAATTTGTACGATTTTGGACCATGGGATGGGCAGAATTCCCATGGATTGGTAGGCACAGTCCTAATGTGTGGCTCTAGGGGCCCAGCCTGGAGGGTGTGTGGCCCAAGACTTTGAGGACAGAAGTCTGAAAACACAAACTCAGCTTAGGTTTGGGGACGTAGGTATGGCAGGCCCGATCTACAAACCATGAGAAGAACTCTTCAGGATATGAAGAAAGTGCGAGTCTGAGGCGCTTGCTCAGGCTTTTGTCTCTGGATTTTGTATCAGCGATGGCCGTGGAATGTCGGGGAGGCCTCATGGGCCGTGGACGAATCTTCCTCTCTGAGGATTTGGCCCGATTCGCAATTGCTTTTCGTCAATCTGTGGGATGGGATGACTCATTTCAGTTTTGTTACCTCAGCTGTCCCACCAAAAGAGGAATTCCAAAGCTAAGCCGTGGGGAAGACTGAAGGAACAACCAGAACTATGGTAAAAAATTGGGGCCTAGTGGAATGGCAGGCCCAATATGCTGTCTCTTCATCCAGCCACTGAGTGGCCTTACTTGAGGACTGGGCTCAGCCTAAGGGTCACAATGTGTGTTTGTGACCAATGTGGCCTGCGAGCATGGGCGGGGCCTCATGGGCCACACTGGTTTCAACGACACTGAACGTTGGACAACATGCCAACCACAAGGTTTATTGCCATGGGGAAGGAGTTCTGATTTCAGCATCACCTTCAACCCCAGGCAGTGATTGGAGATAAGGTCTAGGTTCTGAAACCTGAAAACCGAGGTTGGGAAGAGATGACGACCTAAGGCCATGGCGGCTCCATGTGCTCAGTGTGCGGCCAGCTGTCTGGGAGGGGCCAGGGGGTCCAGGCTCAGGCTGTGTCATAAAGGGCATTAGAGCCCTGGTCAGCCTTAGTATTTGGGGTACAGCCAAGGTCGGTGCAGGTTGATCCTCATTTGGGGTTACTGGATAGCCCCAGAGGACGATGTTTTTCTTCTGGCGGGCCGGCAGAGTGCTGCATTGTAGTTATGGATTGCCAAACTGGAGGGCTTGTGGGCCAGTAGTCTGACGACAAAAGTCTGAGAACACAAGCTAGGCTTAGGTTTCTGGGTGAGGCCATGGCAGGCACAATCTACAGACCTGAATCGAGATCTCGTGCATCTGAAGTCAGGGCGAGGATCAGACGATCGCTCAGGTTGGAGTTTCTGTCCCTGATGGCCCCTTCATGAATGGGGGGGCATCACGAGGCCATGGGGGTTTTCCCACGATGGGAGTTGTGAGAAGCTCCAAACTGCAGAGAGTCTTCTGCAGGACAATTGAGACCTGTTGTTTGGCTCCAGGCCAATGATTCTGAGCAGGGTTCTAAGGATGGATGGCTGGGTAGCCCACCTCGCATTCCTATTGTCTCGTAGCAATAAGACAGGTTAGATCTCCTGGATCTGTGGGGAGCAACCGAGGATGCTGCATTGAAATGGACACCCCTGGGGATGGGTCCTAATGTGCCTTTGTGTCTAAGGAGACCTTGGAATGAAGCGGTGGCACTTGGGCCCTAAAGAGTTCTACTAAACAGAGGCTTTGACACCGCTCCAACGTGTAAGTTTCCCATGTGTAGATGCGAAGTTTTCTGAAGGGTGAGTCAAGAAACAGCTATATGCTGCTTTTGAAATCCAGGCCTCTGAGGAGAGATTCCTGGAAACCAAAGCAATGGATCTGATTAGTGCCTAGGGGCCTGTTCTTTCCTTTTTACCTCTGAGGACATCTGTCTATGGGTCTGAGTGCAGGTAGGTGCTCTGTAGGGCTCAGATTGCCCCTGTTTTTCCTAGGAAGCCACCACTATTGAGATGGATCACGGACTTTGGAGGTTTATCCTATTAGAAGGGTTGTGGCCATTGGAATGGGCACACACAATTCCCTTGGAGAGGGCAAGTACAGTCCTCAGTTTTGGCTCCAGGGGCCTTAGCCTGTAGGTTGTGTAGGCCAGGGCTGTTTGGACAGTTGTCTGAAAACACAAACTCGGCTTATGTTTCGGGTCATAGGTATGGCAGGACTGATCTACAGACCATGAGGAGAACTCTTCGGGATTTGAATGAAGGGCGAGTGTGAGGCTACTTCTCAAGTTTTTGTCTCTGGATATCGTGTCACTCATGGTCGTGGAATTTCTGGGTGACTTCATGGGAAATGGACGAGTCTTACTCTCTGTTGGTTTGGCCCCGTCCAAAGAGTTTGGGGTCATTCTGTGGGCTGGAAGAAGTCCGTTTTTTTTTTTTTTTTTTTTTTTGTTGTTGTTGTTGTTGTTTTCTTTTTTAACCTTAGGTGTCCTTCGAATGAGGGATTCCAGAGTAGAGCCCTGGGGAGGGGCGACTGGACAATCAGAAATCTGGTTAAAAATGGGGGCCTAGGGACATGTCAAGCCCATTATGACATCTAATGGTCCAGCCAAGGAGAGGACTTACTAGAGGACAGGTTCATGATGAGGGTCACAATGCGTGTGTATGCCCTCGTCGCACTGAAGAATGGGCGGGGCCTCAGGTTGAATGCTGGTTTCTCCTACACTGAACGTTGGACAACGTGCCAACCACAAGGGTTCTTGCCATGGGTAAGGAGGAGTTCTGATTTCTGCATCACACTCACCCCTGGGCAGTGATTGGAGATAGGTCTCGGTTCTGAAGCCTGAAAACTGAGGGAGGGAAGAGATCATGACCTAAGGCCATGGCGGGTTTTATGTGCTCAGTGTTTGGTCAGCTTTCTGGGTGTTGGTCAGGAGGTCCGGGCTCAGGTTGTGTTCGACAGTGCATTAGTGCCCAGGTTAGACTATATAATTTGGGTAAAGTCGAATGCTGTGTAGGTTTATCCTCATTTAAGGTGCCTGGGCAGCTCATGAGGCAATAATTTTTTTTCTAGAGGGCAGGCAGAGTGCTGCATTGTGGGTCCGGAATTGCCAAACTTGAGGGCTTCGGGGCCAGGAGTGTGAGGACGGAAGTCTGAGAAGACAAGCTAGACTTGGGTTTCAGAGCGAGGGCACGGCAGGTACCCCCTTCAGATCTGAACCAATATCTCATGCATCTGAAGTCAGGGCAAGGATCAGACGTTGGCTCAGGTTGGAGTTTCTGTGCATGACGGCCGCTTCATGAAGGGAGCGGAATCTCGAGGCCATTGAGGTTTTCCCACGTTGGGAGTTGTGGGATGCCCCCTTGAAGGATTCCTTCTGCGGGACAATTGAGACCTGTTGGTCAGCTCCAGGACATCCCATATGGTATGACTCCAGAGCACCGTTCGCGGTTGGATGCCTGGGAAGCCCGCCTCGCATTCCAATTGTCTCCTAGCAACAAGACAGTTTAGATCTGCTGGCTCTATTGATGACCCCCACCATCATGAAGGGGCCATCCTGAACAGAAACTTCAACCTGAGCCTACGTCTGATCCTCGCCCTGACATCAGATGCATGAGATTTAGATTTAGCTCTACAGAGTGTGCCTGCCATGATCTTGACCCAAAACCTAAGCCTAGCTTGTGTTCTCACACTTCCTTCCTCACAATTCTGGCCCACAAGCCCTCCAGTGTGAGAATTCCGTCGCCACAATGCAGCACTCTTCCTTCCCTCCAGAAGAAAAACGTTGCCCCTGGGGCTACCCAGAAACGCCAAATTAGGATCAATCTGCATGCCATCAACTTTACTCCAATTATACAGTCTAAGCTTGGCACTAATGCCCTGTCTGACACAGCCTGAGCCTGGACCTCCTGGATGACACCCAGAAAGGTGGTGTCACACCTAAGGACTGTGCCAGTGCTCTCCAAGGGTACTCTGCCCGTTTCATTTGCCACAACCTTACAGATTAGGAGAAACCTCCAATTCCCAAGACGAGCCCAATAGTGTTGGCCTCCTTCAACAAACATGGGTGATCTGACACAAGCGGAGCAGTGACCTCCATTCTGAAACTTAGACAGAGACACTCAGAGGAGAATATTGAAAAGGACAGGCCCCTAGACCGTAATCAGATCCATTGCTTTGGATTCCAGGCATTGTTCCCCAGATGCTTGGTTTCCAATACCAGGTTGTGGGGGTTTCAGAACAAATCTCGTCTCTACATGGGAAACTTGCTCTTTGGAGCTGCATCAAAACCTCAGGTTAGGAGAATTCTTCAGGGAAACAGAGCCACTGCCCCATTCCAAGGGATCCATGGACACAAATCCACATCATGACTGATCCTCATGAGAGTGCATTTCAATACAGCCCCCTCGGTTGTTCCCCCAGTGACAGCAGATCGAATCCTCCTTTTCACTAGGACACAACTGGAATGCAAGTTGGACTGCCTAGGCATCCATCATTAGAACTGTGTTTTGGAGCATTTCTTATGGGACGTCCTTGATCCATCCAAAAGTTCGTGACTGTCCCGCTGATGGAATCCTTGTGGTTTGGAGCATCACACACTCACAAAGTTGGAAATCTTCCATGGTTTCCTAATGCCCCCCCCCACCTTCATGAAGGGGACATCATGTTCAGAAACTCCAACCTAAGCCAACATCTGATCCTCGCCCTGACTTCAGATGCACGAGATCTCATTTCAGGTCTGTAGAGTGTGCCTGCCATGTCACCGCTGCGAATTCTAAGCTGAACTTGTGTTCTCAGACTTCTGTCCAAAAACACCTGGCCCACAAGCCCTGAAGTTGGCAATTCTGGAGCCAGAATGCAGCACTCTGCCTGCCCTCCAGAAGAAAATCTTTGCCCTATGGGGCCAACCAGAAACCCCAAATGAGGACCAACCTTCACATCACTCGACTGTACCCCAATTATACAGTCTAGCCTGGGGACTAATGCCCTGCCTGACACAGCCTGAGCCCAGACCTCATGATGGACACAGACATCTGGCCGCACACTAAGTGCATCGGACCCACCATGGACTTAGGTCGTCATCTCTTACCAACCTCGGTTTTCAGGCTTCAGATTCTAGACCTTATCTCTACTCACTGCCATGCCGTGTACGTGATGCAGAAATCAGAACTCCTCCTTCCCCATGACCAGAAACCCTGTGGTTGGCATGTTGTCCATCGTGCAGTGTAGGAGAAACCAGCATGGCCCATGAGGCCTCAGACATGCTTGAGGGCTGCAATGGGCACAAACACACATTAGGACCCTAAGCATGAACCCTGGCCTCAAGTAAAGCCTCTCCGGGGCTGGACCAAGAGCCCACATATGGAGATTACCATGCCCCTACTCCCCAAACCTTAACCAGTGCTTGAGAAGTCTAGTCACCCCTACTCAAATCTCTTCTCTAGAATCCCTCCTTGGTGGGACACATGAGGTTAAAAAAAAAATAGAGAAAGGACTTCTACCGTCCAAAGAATGACCGCAAACACTTGGAATTGGGCCAAATTCACAGAGAGAAATACTCGTCCATGGCTGATGAGGCCACCCTGACATTCCACGGCCACCATTGACACAAAATCCGGAGACAAAAGCCTGAAAAAGCGCCACACACTCGCCCTTTGTTCAAAGCCTGAAAAATTCTCACGGTCTGTAGATCGGGCCTGCCATACCTATGTCCCCAAACCTAAGCCAAGTTTCTGTTTTCAGACTTCTGTCTCCATTGTCCTGGCCCACACACCCTCAAGGCTTGGCCCCATGGAGCCACACCTCAGGACTGTGCCTGCCCTCTCCATGGGAATTCTGCTCATTCCTTTGGCACAACCTGACAGATTAGGAGAAACATCCGAAGTCCCCGAGGCCACCCCAATATTGTAGGATGTCCGGGACAAACAGGGACCATCTGCCACAATCTGAGCCACTACCTCCAATCAGACCTGTAGATAGATATCCATAGAAAAGAAGATTGAACAGGACAGGCACCTAGGCCCTAAACGGATCCATTGCTTTTGTTTTCACGTATCTCTCCTCAGAGGCCTGGATTCCTATACCAGCACATGGGGGTTTCTGGAGCTACCAATCAGAACAAATCGCATGCCACATGGGAATCATGCTATATGGAACTGTGTCTAAACCTCCAGTTAGGAGAAAATTTCACGTCACTGGAGCCACCGCCCCATTCCAATGTCTCAATGGACACAATCCCACATTATGACCCATCCTCAGGAGAGTCTATTTCAACTCAAACCTGGCGGTTGCTCACCCAGTGCCAGCAGATCAAACCTGCTTTGTCACTAGGAGACAATTGGAATGCGAGTTTGTTGCCCAGGTATCCGTTGTTAGAACTCTGCTCTGGAGAAATTCCTAATGGGGTGTCCTTGATCCATTCAACAGGTCTCAACTGTCCTGCAGAAGGAATCCTTGTAGTTTGCAGCATCACACACTCGCACCGTGGGAAAACCTCCATGGCCTCGTGATGCCTCCACCTTCAGGTAGAGGACATCATGGACAGAAACTCCCGTCTGATTCGCCCTGACTTCAGATGCATGAGATCTCAATTCAGCTCTGCAGAGTGTTCCTGCCTTGCCCTCGCCCCAAAACCTAAGCCAGCTCGCGTTCTCAGACTTCCGTCCTCACACTCCTGGCCCACAAGCCTTCCACTTTGGGAATTCTGGAGACAAAATGCAGCACTCTGCCTGCCCTCCAGAAAAGAGACTTTGCCCTAGGGGTCTACCCAGAAAAATCAAATGAGGATCAACCTGCAATTCTCTAGACTGTACCCCAATTATACAGTCTATTCTGGGCACTAATGCCCTGTCTGACACAGCCTGACCCCAGACCTCGTGACCGACACCCAGACACCTGGCCTCACACTGAACACATCGAACATGCCATGGCCATAGGTCATCATCTCTTCCCAACCTTGGTCTTCAGGCTTCAGAAGCTAGACGTTATCTCCACTCACAACTAAGTGATGTACGTGATGCAGAAATCAGAACTTCACCTTCCCCATGACCAGAAACCTTGTGGTTGGCATGTTGTCCAACGTTCAGTATATGAGAATCCAGCATGGCCCATGAGGCCTCAGACATGCTTGAGGGCTGCGATGGGCACAAACACACATTAGGACCCTAAGCATGAACCCTGGCTTCAAGTAAAGCCTCTCCGGGGCTGGACCAAGAGCCTGCATATGGGACTTGCCATGCCCCTACTCCCCCAATCCTAGCCAGAGCTTGAGAAGTCTAGTCAACCTTATTCAGAGCTCTTTTCTGGAATGGCTCTTTGGTGGGACACATAAGGTAAAAAAAAAAAAAAAAAAAACCAAGATAAAGAAAAAAAAAAAGTAAGGACTCCTACCATCCAAAGAATGACCCCAAACACTTGGAATTTGGCCAAATCCACAGAGAGAAATACTCGTCCATGGTCGATGACGCCAGCCTGACATTCCACGGCCACCATTGACACAAAATCTGGAGACAAAAACCTGAAAAAGCGCCGCACACTTGCCCTTTGTTCAGAGCCCCCAAAATTCTCAAGGTCTGTAGATCGGGCCTGCCATACCTATGTCCCCAAACCTAAGCCGAGTTTGTGTTTTCAGACTTCTGTCTCCATTGTCCTCACCCACACACCCTAAAGGCTGGGCCCCATGGAGCCACACCTCAGGACTGTGCCTGCCCTCTCCAAGGGAATTCTGCTCATTCATTTGGCACAACCTGACAGATTAGGAGAATCATCCAAAATCTCTGAGGCCATCCCAATAGTGTAGGATGTCCTGGACATACAGGGACCCTCTGGCACAAGCTGAGCCACTACCTTCAATCAGAACCTTAGACAGATATCCATAGAAAAGAATATTGAACAAGACAGGCACCTAGGCCCTAATTGGATCCATTGCTTTTGTTTTCAGTCATCTCTCCTCAGAGGCCTGGATTCCAATACCAGCATAAGGGGGTTTCCAGAGATACCTATCAGAAAAAATCTCGTCTCCACATGGGAATCTTGCTCTATGGAGCTGTGTCATAACCTCCAGTTAGGAGAAAACTTCAGGTAACTGGAGCCACTGCCCCATTTGAATATCTCCATGGACACAATCCCAAATTATGACCCATCCTCAGGAGAGTCCATTTCAACTAAACCCCCTCGGTTGCTACCCCAGAGCCAGCAGATTGAACCTGCCATGTCGCTAGGAGACAATTGAAATGCAAGTTGGGCTCTTCAGGCATCCATCCTTAGAACCCTGCTCTTGCGTCATTCCTTATGGGACATCCTTGAGCCATCCAACAGGTCTCGACTGTCCCACAGGAGTCCTTGTGCATGGACCACCTAACAACTCATATCATGGAAAGCTTCCAAGGTCACATGATGCCCCCAATCTTCATGAAGGCAGATCATGGAAAGAAACTCCAACCTGAGCCAACAGCTGATCTTCGCCTTGACTTCAGATGCATGAGATCTTGATTCAGCTCTTCAGAGTGTACCTGCTGTGCCCTCACCCCAAAACCTAAGCGTAGCTAGTGTTCTCCGACTTCCGTCCTCACTCTCCTGGACCACACGCCCTCTATTTTGGGATTTCCGATGACACAGTGCTGCACTCTGTCTGCACTCTAGAAGAAAAATATTGCCCTATGGGTCTACCCAGAAACCTCAAATGAGGATAAACCTGCACGTCACTCAACTGTACACCAAATATAGTCTAGCCTGTGCACTAATGCCCTGTCTGACATAACCTGAGGCCTGAATTCCCAACCGACACCCAGACAGCTTGCAGTACACTGAGAACATCTGAACCGCCATGGCCTTAGGTCGCCATCTCTTTCCAACTTCGGTTTTCAGGCTACAGAATCCTTGACCTTATCTCTACTCACTTCACATGGGTGAACGTGATGCAGAAATCAGAACTCCTCCTGCCCTCTCGCCAGAATCTTGTGGTTGGCATCTTGTCCAACATTCAGTGGAGGACCCCTGTAGGGCCTACAGGGGTAGTAGTAGGGCCCCTGAGGGTAGTGTAGGGTCCCTGAGGCCCTGCCTATGCTTAAGAGCTGCGGTGGGCTCAAACACACATTGGGACCCTCAGTTTGAGCCCTGTCCTCAAGTAAAGCCTCTCAGTGGCTGGACCATGAGCCCACATATGGGGCCTGCCATGCCCCAAGTCACCCAATCTTAACCAGAGGTAGAGACATCTAGTCACCCCTACTCAGGGCTCTGCTCTGGAATCCCTCTTTGGTGGGACATTTGAGGTAAATAAACACAGAAAGGACTCCTCCCACTCACAGAATGACCCCAATCACTTGGGATTGGGCCATCCCAAGTGATTGGGGTCCAGAGAGAAAGACTCGTCCATGGCCCATGAGGCCAGCCCGACATTCCACGGCCACTATTGACACAAAATCCAGAGACATAAGCTTCAGCAAGCGTTCACACTCACCCTTAGGTCATAGCCCAAAAAATTCTCCTCATGGTCTGTAGATTGGGCCTGCCATACCTACGTCCCCAAACCTAAGCCGAGTTTCTGTTTTCAGACTTCTATCCTGACATCCCTGTCCCACACACCCTCCAGACTGAGGCCCCTGGAGCCACACCTCAGGACTGTGCCTGCCCTCTCCAAGGAAATTCTTCCCATTCCATTGGCCACAACCCTACAGATAAGGAGAAACCTCCAAAGTCCCAGAGGCCATTCCAATAGTGTAGGCCACCCAGGACAAAGAGGGGCGATCTCTCACAAGCTGAGCAACGACGTCAACTCACCCGTAGACAGATAACCCAAGAGAAGAAGATTAAACTGGACTGGCCCCTAGAATGTAATTGGTTCCATTGCTTTTTTTTCTAAGCATCTCTCCTCAGAGGCCTGTTTTCCAATACCAGCATATGGGGGATTCCAGAGATACCAATCAGAACAAATCTTGTCTTCACATGGGAAACTTATCCTTTGGAGCTCTGTAAAAGCCTCCAGTTAGGAGAAACCTTCAGGTAGCCGGAGCAACCGCCCTATTCCAAGGTCTCCATGGACACATACCCGCATTATGACCATTCGGCAGGAGAGTACATTTCAACTCAGCCCCGTCGATTACTCCCCCAGAGGCAGAATATCAAACCTGCCTTGTCGCTAGGAGACAACTGGAATGCAAAGCAGACTCTCTAGGCATCCATCCTTGGAATCCTGCTCTGGCGCCGTTCCATATGGGATGTCCTGGAGCCTTCCAACAGGTCTTGACTGTCCCACAGAAGGAATCCTTGCAGATTGGAGCATCTCACAACTCCTATCGTGGGAAAACCTACATGGCCTCATGAGATGCTCCCCTTTATAAAGGGGCCATCATGGACAGAAACTCCAACCTGAGCCAACTTCTGATGCATTGCTTTGGTTTCTAGGTATCTCTCCTCAGAGGCCTGGTTTCCAATATCAGAATATGGGGGTTTCCTAAGGAAACAATCAGAACAGATCTCATCTCCACATGGGAAACTTGCTCTTTGGAGCAGTGTCAATACCTCAGGTTAGGAAGATCCTTCAGGGAGCTGGCGCCATGGCCCAATCCCAAGTTCTCCAAGGACACAAACTTACATTATGATCCATTCTCAGGAGAGTCCATTTCAAATCAGCCCCCTCGGCTGCTCACCCAGAGCCAGCAGATCAAACCTTCCTTGTCACTAGGAGACAGTTAGAATGGGAGGCGGGCTGCCCAGGCATCCATCCTTAGAACCCTGCTCTGGAGAACTTCTTTATGGGACGTCTTGAATCCAACCAACCTGTCTTGACTGTCTCGCAGAATGTATCCTTGTGGTTTGAAGCATCACACAATAACACTGTGAGAAAACCTCCATTTCCTCATGATGCCCCACACCTTCATAAATGGGCCATCATGGACAGAAACTCCATCCTAAGCAAAAGTCTGATCCTCGCCCTGAATTCAGAAGCATGAGATCTCGATTCAGCACTTGAGAGTGTGCCTGCTGGGCCCTCTCCCCGAAACCTAAGCCAAACTTGTGTTCTCAGACTTCCGTCCTTAGAATCCTGGCCACACCCCTCCAGTTTGGAAATTCTGGAGACACAATGCAGCACTCTTTCTGCCCTCCAGAAGAAAAATGTTGCCCTATAGGGCTAACCAGAAACGCCAAATGAGTAACAACCTGCATGCCACTCGACCATACCCCATTATACAGTCTAGCCTGTGCACTAAAGCCCTGTCTGACACAGCCTGAGGGCAGACCTCCAGTCCAACACCCAGACAGCTGGCCGTACACAGAGCATATCACACCCACAATGGCTTTAGGCCATCATCTCTACCCAACCTCAGTTTTCACCTTCAGAACCTAGACCTTATCTCCACTCACTGCTCAGGAGTGAACGTGATGCAAGAATCAGAACTTCTCCTTCGCCTTGGCAAGAAACCTAGTGGTTGGCATGTTGTCCAATGTTCATTGTAGGAGAAAGCAGCATGGACTAGGAGGCCCCACCTATCCCTGAGGGCCACAATGTGCACAAACACACATTGTGACCCTCAGCGTGAGCCCTATCCTCATGTAAAGCCTCTTAGTGACTGGAACAACAGCCCACATATGGGGCTGGCCAAGCCCCTAGTCCCCCAATCTCAACCAGAGTTCGAAATGTCTAGTCACCCCTACTCAGGGCTCAACTCTGGAATCCCTCTTTGGTGGGACACCTGAGGTAAAAAAAAAAAAAAATACAGAAAGGACTCTTCCCATCCACAGAATGATCCCAACCATTTGGTATCAGGCCAAATCATCAGAGAAAGAATTGTCCATGGCCCTTGAGGACACCCCGACATTCCGCGGCCACCGTTGACCCAAAATCCAGAGACAAAAGCCTGAGCAAGCGCCACATACTAGCCCTTTGTTCATAGCCCGGAAAATTCTCACGGTCTGTAGATCGAGCCTTCATACATACATCCCCAAACCTAAGCTGAGTTTGTGTTTTCAGACTTCTGTCCCCACAGTCCTGGCCCACACACCATCCAAGTTGGGGCCCCTGGAGCCACACCTCAGGACTGTGGCTTCCCTCTCCAGGGGAATTCTGCCATTTCCATTGGCCACAACCCTCAAAATTAGGAGTATCCTCCAATCTCCCCGAGGCCATCCGAATAGTGTTGGCTGCCCAGGACAAACAGGGATGATCTCTCACAAGTTAGGAAACTACCTCCACTCAGACCCAGAGACAGATATCCCCAGAGAATAAGATTGAACTGTACAGGCACTTAGGCCCTAATCAGATCCATTGCTTTTGATTCCAGTCATCTCTCCTCAGAGGCCTGGTTTCCAATACCAGCATATGGGAGATTCCTTAGGCACTCATCAAAACAATTCTCTTCTCTACATAGGAAACATACTCTTTAGAGCTCCATCAAAACCTCCGGTTATGAACATCCCTCAAGGCCCCGGATCAAGCACCCCATTCCAAGGTCTACATGGACACAAATGCACATTATGACCCATCCTCAACTCACACCTTTCAACACACCCGCCTAGGTTGCTCCCCTAGATCCAGCAGATCGAACTTGCCTTGGCTCTATGAGACACCTGGAATGGGAGGCAGGCTGCCCAGGCATCCATCCTTAGAACCCTGCTCTGGATAACTTCCTTATGGGATGTCCTGGAGCCATCCAACAGGTCTGGACTGTCCCACAGAAGGAATCATTGCGGTTTGGAGCATCTCACAATTCCCATCGTGGGAAAACCTCCATGTCCTCGTGACACCCTCCCCTTCATGAAGGGGCCGTCATGGACAGAAACTCCGACCTAAGCCAACTTCTGATCCTAGCTCTGTCTTCAGGTATACGGGATCTCGAATCATCTCTGCAGAGGGTGCCTGCCGTCCCCTCACCCCGAAATCTAAGTCTGGCTAGTGTTCTCAGAATTTTTTCCTCACACTCCTGGCCCACAAGCCTTCCAGTTTTGGAATTCTGGAGCCACTAAGTGGCACTGTGTCTTCCCTCCAGAAGAAAAACGTTGCCCTTTGGGGCTACCCAGTAACCACAAATGAGTACCATCCTGCATGAAACTCGACTGCACCCCAATGATACAGTCTAGCCTGGGCATTAATTCCCTGTCTGCGACAGCCTGAGCCTGCACCTCCCAACCCACACTCAACAGCTGGCCGAACACTGAGCACATCAGACACACCATGGCCTTAGGTCTTCATCTCTTCCCAACCTCAGTTTTCAGGCTTCAGAACCTAGACCTTAAATCCAATCACAGTCCAGGAGTGAAAGTGTTGCAGAAAATAGAACTCCTTCTTCCCCATGGCCAGAAAATTTTGGTTGCCATATTGTGCAACGTTCAGTGTAGGAGAAACCAGCATGGTACATTAGGCCACGCCCTGCCTTGAGGGGCTCCTTGGGCACAAAAACACATTGTGAAACTCAGTGTGAGACCTATCCTCAAGGAAGGCCTCTCAGTGTCTGGACCAAGAGCCCACATATGGGGCTTGCCATGTTCTTAGGTCCCAATGTTAACCAGAGGTCTGGTTGTCCAGTTGCCCCCACCCACGACTCTGCTCTTGAATCCCTTTCTGGTGGTCCACCTGAGGTAAAAAAAAAAAACAAAAGACAAAAAACAAAAAAAATAAACAAAAAAAAAACAGAAAGTCTCCTCCCTTCCGACAGAATGACCCCAAACTCTTAGAAACGGGTCAAATACCCAGAAAGGGAGCCTCATCGATGAACATGAGGACACCCCGACATTCCATGGCAATCAGTGACACATTTCCAGAAAAAAAAAAAAAAGCATGAGCAAGCACCTCAAATTCGCCCTTTGTTCATATGCCGAAGAGTTCTCCTCACGGTCTATAGAACGGGCCAGCCATACCTACATCACCCAACCTAAGTGGAGTTTGTGTTTTCAGACTTTTGACCAAATAGCCCTGGACCACACACGCTCCACACTTGGGTCCCTGGAGCCACACCTCAGGACTGTGCTTCCCTTTCAAGGGAATTCTTCCCATTCCATTGGCCACAACCTTGCAAATGAGGAAAAACCTCCAAAGTCACCGAGGCCATCCCAATAGTGTAGGCCGCCCAGGACAAACAGGGGTGATCTCAAACCAGCTGAGCAACTACCTCCACTCAGACAACAGATGTCCCCAGAGAAGAATATTGAACCGGACAGGACCCTAGGCCCTTATCAGATCCATTGCTTTGGTTTCCAGGCATCTCTCCTCAGAGGCCTCGTTTCCAATACCAGCATATGGTGGTTTAATGAGGCACCAATAAGAACAAATCTCGTCTCCCCATGGAAAACCTGCTTATTGGAGCTTTGTCATAACCTCTGGTTAGGAGAATCCTTCAGGGCCCTGGTGCCACTGCCGCATACCAAGGTCTCCATGGACTCAATCCAACATTAAGACCATCCTCAGGAAAGTCCATTTCAACTCAGCCCCCTCTGTTGCTACCCCAAGCCAGCAGATCAAACGTTTCTTGTTGCTAGGACACAATTGGAATGTGAGGGTGGCTGCCCAGGCATCCATACTTAGAACCCTGTTCTGGAAAAATACCTTATAAGACGTCCTGGAGCCATCCAACAAATCTTAATTGTCCCACAGAAGGAATCCTTGCGGTTTGGAGCATCTCACAACTCCAATAGTGGGAAAACCCCCATGGCCTCATAATGCCCCCCCTTCCTGAAGGGGCCAACATGGACAGAAACTCAAACCTGAGCCAAAGTCTGAACCTCGACCTGACTTCAGATGCATGAGATCTCAATTCAGCTCTGCAGAGTGTGCCTGCCATGTCCTTGCCCCGAAACCTAAGCCTAGCTTGTGTTCTCAGACTTCCGTCCTTACTCTCCTGGCCCATAAGCCCTCCAGTTTGGGAATTCCGAAGCCACAATGCAGCATGCTGCCTGCCCTCCAGAAGAAAAACTTTGCCCTATGCTTCTAATAAGAAACCCCAAATGATTTTCTAATGCATGCCACTCGATTGTAAAGCAATTATACAGCCCACCCTGTATTCTAATGCCCTGTCTGGCACAGCCTGAGACAAGACATCCCAAACGACACCCAGACAGCTGGCCCCAACCTGGACACATAGGAACCGCTATGGCTGTAGGTCGTCATCTCTTCCCAACCTCTGTTTTCAGGCTTCAGAACCTAGACCTTATCTCCAATCACTGCCCAGGGGTGAACGTGATGCAGAAATTAGAATTCCTCCTTCCCCATGGCCAGAAACATTGTGGTTGGCATGTTGTCCAACGTTCAATGTGGGAAAACCTGCATTGTCCGAAAGGCCACGCCCGTGCTTGAGGGCCGCCTAGGGCACAGACATGCATTGTGACCTGCAGCGTGAGTCCAGTATTAAAGTAACGCCTTTCAGTGGCTGGACCAAGATCCTGCATATGGGGCTTGTCATATCCATAGGCCCCCAGGCTTAACCAGAGGGCGAGTATTCCAGTTGTCAGTACCCACTGCTATGCTCTAGAATCCCTCTACTGGGGAGACACATGAAGCAGAAAACAGGACACTTCCCTTCCCACAGAAGGACCGCAAACTCTTGGGGGCTGGACAAACTACCAGAGAGGGAGACTTCTACGACCCATGAGGCAACTCCTACATTAAACGGCCATTGTGGACAAAACATCCAGAGACAAAAGCCGGAGCGAATGCCTCCCTCTCACCCTTCTTTCATATCCAGAGGAACTCCCCTCATGGACTGTAGATCAGGCCTGCCGTAACCTCGGTCCCAAACCTGAGCTGAGTTAGGGTTTTTGGATGTCTGTCTGCACAGCCATAGCCCACACAGCCTCCAGGCTGGGGTCTCTGGAGCCACACCACAGTACTGTGCCTGCTCTCTCCTAAGAAACTGCCCATTCCAGTGGCCACAACTCTACAAAATAGTAGAAACCTCAAGGTCCCCAAGGACATCCCACTACCGCAAGCCGCACTGGACAAATAGGGGCATTATGACACAAGCTGAGCAACTACTACCTCCATGCAGACACACAGATAGATATCCGCAGAGACAGAAGATTGAACCAGACAGGCCCCTAGGCCCTATTATGAACTCTTGCTTTGGTGTCCAGGTATCACTCCTCAGAAGCCTGGGTTCGAAGACCAGCATACGGGGCTGTCCTGAGGCACCAGACAGAAGACCTCTCATCTCCACATGGGAAGCTTCCTTGTTGGGGTTGTGTCAAGCCCTTCGGGTTGGAGAATCCTGCAGAGTCCCTTAGCTACTGCCACATTCCAAGGTC
This sequence comes from Mustela nivalis, assembly GCF_964662115.1. Taxonomy (NCBI): domain Eukaryota; kingdom Metazoa; phylum Chordata; class Mammalia; order Carnivora; family Mustelidae; genus Mustela; species Mustela nivalis. Next base: position 1,567,730 of record NW_028136531.1, on the reverse strand, counting down.
TCCATGGCCACCAACCCACATTATGACTCATCCTCAGGAGAGTCCATTTAAACTCAGCCTTCTGGGTAGCTCACCCAAGAGCCCGCAGATTGAGCGTGCCTTGTCTCGACCAGGCAATGGGAAGGTGAGTTGGCTTTTCTCGGCATCCATGCTTACGGCCCTGCTCTCGAGTCTTTCTGTATGGGGCATCCTGGAACCATCCAATAGTACTCGACTGTCCTGAAGAAGGAAACTTTGAAGTTTGGAGCAGCTCACAACTCCCAGCGTAGGGAAACCTCCCTGGCCTCATGACGCCCCCACCCCCTTCAGGAAGGGGCCGTCATGGACACAAACTCCAGCTTGAGGCAACATCTGATACTCGCCCTGACCTCACCTGCAGGAGATCTCGATTCAGCCTCTGCAGAGTGGGCCTGCCATGCTCTTGGCCCAAAACTCGTGCTAGCTTGTGTTTTCAGACTTCCTTCCTCACAATCCTGGCCACACCCCTCCAGTTTGGCAATTCTGGAGACACAATGCAGCACTCTGCCTGCCCTCCAGAAGAAAAATGTTGCCCTATAGGGCTAACCAGAAACGCCAAATGAGTAACAACCTGCATGCCACTCGACCATACCCCAATTATACAGTCTAGCCTGTGCACTAAAGCCCTGTCTGACACAGCCTGAGGGCAAACCTCCAGTCCAACACCCAGACAGCTGGCCGTACACAGAGCATATCACACCCACAATGGCTTTAGGCCATCATCTCTACCCAACCTCAGTTTTCACCTTCAGAACCTAGACCTTATCTCCACTCACTGCTCAGGAGTGAACGTGATGCAAGAATCAGAACTTCTCCTTCGCCTTGGCAAGAAACCTAGTGGTTGGCATGTTGTCCAATGTTCATTGTAGGAGAAAGCAGCATGGACTAGGAGGCCCCACCTATCCCTGAGGGCCACAATGTGCACAAACACACATTGTGACCCTCAGCGTGAGCCCTATCTTCATGTAAAGCCTCTTAGTTACTGGAACAACAGCCCACATATGGGGCTTGCCAGGCCCCTAGTCCCCCAATCTCAACCAGAGTTCGAGATGTCTAGTCACCCCTACTCAGGGCTCTACTCTGGAATCCCTCTTTGGTGGGACACCTGAGGTAAAAAAAAAATACATAAAGGACTCTTCCCATCCACAGAGTGATCCCAACACTCTTCCCATCCACAGAATGATTTGGGATCAGGCCAAATCATCAGAGAAAGAATTTCCATGGCCCTTGAGGACATCCCGACATTCCGCGGCCACCGTTGATACAAAATCCAGAGACAAAAGCCTGAGCAAGCGCCACATACTCGCCCTTTGTTCATAGCCCGGAAAATTCTCACGGTCTGTAGATCGAGCCTTCATACATACATCCCCAAACCTAAGCTGAGTTTGTGTTTACCGACTTCTGTCCCCACAGTCCTGGCACACACACCATCCAAGTTGGGGCCCCTGGAGCCACACCTCAGGACTGTGGCTTCCCTCTCCAGGGGAATTCTGCCATTTCCATTGGCCACAACCCTATAGATTAGGAGTATCCTCCAATCTCCCCGAGGCCATCCGAATAGTGTTGGCTGCCCAGGACAAACAGAGATGATCTCTCACAAGTTAGGAAACTACCTCCACTCAGACCCAGAGACAGATATCCCCAGAGAATAAGATTGAACTGGACAGGCACTTAGGCCCTAATCAGATCCATTACTTTTGATTCCAGTCATCTCTCCTCAGAGGCCTGGTTTCCAATACCAGCATATGGGAGATTCCTTAGGCACTCATCAAAACAATTCTCTTCTCTACATAGGAAACATACTCTTTAGAGCTCCATCAAAACCTCCGGTTGTGAACATCCCTCAAGGCCCCGGGTCAAGCACCCCATTCCAAGGTCTACATGGACACAAATGCACATTATGACCCATCCTCAACTCACCCATTTCAACACACACGCCTCGGTTGCTCCCCTAGATCCAGCAGATCGAAGTTGCCTTGGCTCTATGAGTCACCTGGAATGGGAGGCAGGCTGCCCAGGCATCCATCCTTAGAACCCTGCTCTGGATAACTTCCTTATGGGATGTCCTGGAGCCATCCAACAGGTCTCGACTGTCCCACAGAAGGAATCATTGCGGTTTGGAGCATCTCACAATTCCCATCGTGGGAAAACCTCCATGTCCTCGTGACAATCTCCCCTTCATGAAGGGGCCGTCATGGACAGAAACTCCGACCTAAGCCAACTTCTGATCCTAGCTCTGTCTTCAGTTATACGGGATCTCGAATCATCTCTGCAGAGGGTGCCTGCCGTCCCCTCACCCCGAAATCTAAGTCTGGCTTGTGTTCTCAGAATTTTTTCCTCACACTCCTGGCCCACAAGCCTTCCAGTTTGGGAATTCTGGAGCCACTATGTGGCACTGTGTCTTCCCTCCAGAAGAAAAACGTTGCCCTTTGGGGCTACCCAGTAACCACAAATGAGTACCATCCTGCATGAAACTCGACTGCACCCCAATGATACAGTCTAGCCTGGGCATTAATTCCCTGTCTGCCACAGCCTGAGCCTGCACCTCCCAACCCACACTCAACAGCTGGCCGAACACTGAGCACATCAGACACACCATGGCCTTAGGTCTTCATCTGTTCCCAACCTCAGTTTTCAGGCTTCAGAACCTAGACCTTAAATCCAATCACAGTCCAGGAGTGAAAGAGTTGCAGAAAATAGAACTCCTTCTTCCCCATGGCCAGAAAACTTTTGGTTGCCATATTGTGCAACGTTCAGTGTAGGAGAAACCAGCATGGTACATTAGGCCACGCCCTGACTTGAGGGGCTCCTTGGGCACAAAAACACATTGTGAAACTCAGTGCGAGACCTATCCTCAAGGAAGGCCTCTCAGTGTCTGGACCAAGAGCCCACATATGGGGCTTGCCATGTTCTTAGGTCCCAATGTTAACCAGAGGTCTGGTTGTCCAGTTGCCCCCACCCACGACTCTGCTCTGGAATCCCTCTTTTGGTGGTCCACCTAAGGTAAAAAAAAAAAATAAATAAATAAATAAAAATAAACAAAAAAAAACCAGAAAGGCCTCCTCCCTTACGACAGAATGACCCCAAACTCTTGAGATCTGGTCAAATCCCCAGAAAGGGAGCCTCATCGATGGCCCATGAGGACACCCCGACATTCCATGGCAATCGGTGACACATTTCCAGAAAAAAAAAAAAAAATCATGAGCAAGCACCTCACATTCGCCCTTTGTTCATATGCCGAAGAGTTCTCCTCACGGTCTATAGATCGGGCCGGCCATACCTACATCCCCCAACCTAAGTGGAGTTTGTGTTTTCAGACTTTTGACCAAATATCCCTGGACCACACACGCTCCACACTTGGGTCCGTGGAGCCACACCTCAGGACTGTGCTTCCCTTTCAAGGGAATTCTTCCCATTCCATTGGCCACAACCTTGCAAATTAGGAAAAACCTCCAAAGTCACCGAGGCCATCCCAATAGTGTAGGCCGCCCAGGACAAACAGGTGTGATCTCAAACCAGCTGAGCAACTACCTCCACTCAGACAACAGATGTCCCCAGAGAAGAATATTGAACCGGACAGGCCCCTAGGCCCTAATCAGATCCATTGCTTTGGTTTCCAGGCATCTCTCCTCAGAGGCCTCGTTTCCAATACCAGCATATGGTGGTTTCCTGAGGCACCAATAAGAACAAATCTCGTCTCCCCATGGAAAACTTGCTCATTGGAGCTTTGTCATAACCTCTGGTTAGGAGAATCCTTTAGGGCCCTGGTGCCACTGCCCCATACCAAGGTCTCCATGGACTCAATCCAACATTAAGACCATCCTCAGGAAAGTCCATTTCAACTCAGCCCCCTCTGTTGCTACCCTAAGCCAGCAGATCAAACGTTTCTTGTTGCTAGGAGACAATTTGAATGTGAGGCTGGCTGCCCAGGCATCCATACTTAGAACTCTGTTCTGGAAAATACCTTATAAGACGTCCTGGAGCCATCCAACAAATCTTAATTGTCCCACAGAAGGAATCCTTGTGGTTGGAGCATCTCACAACTCCAATAGTGGGAAAACCCCCATGGACTCATAATGCCCCCCCTTCCTGAAGGGGCCAACATGGACAGAAACTCAAACCTGAGCCAAAGTCTGAACCTCGACCTGACTTCAGACGCATGAGATCTCAATTCAGCTCTGCAGAGTGTGCCTGCCATGTCCTTGCCCCGAAACCTAAGCCTAGCTTGTGTTCTCAGACTTCCGTCCTCACTGTCCTGGCCCATAAGCCCTCCAGTTTGGGAATTCCGAAGCCACAATGCAGCATGCTGCCTGCCCTCCAGAAGAAAAACTTTGCCCTATGCTGCTAATAAGAAACCCCAAATGATTTTCTAATGTATGCCACTCGATTGTAAAGCAATTACACAGCCCACCCTGTATACTAATGCCCTGTCTGGCACAGCCTGAGACAAGACATCCCAAACGACACCCAGACAGCTGGCCCCAACCTGGACACATAGGACCCGCTATGGCTGTAGGTCGTCATCTCTTCCCTACCTCGGTTTTCAGGCTTCAGAACCTAGACCTTATCTCCAATCACTGCCCAGGGGTGAACGTGATGCAGAAATTAGAATTCCTCCTTCCCCATGGCCAGAAACCTTGTGGTTGGCATGTTGTCCAACGTTCAATGTGGGAAAACCCGCATTGTCTGAAAGGCCACGCCAGTGCTTGAGGGCCGCCTAGGGCACAGACATGCATTGTGACCTGCAGCGTGAGTCCCGTATTAAAGTAACGCCTTTCAGTGGCTGGACCAAGATCCTGCATATGGGGCTTGTCATATCCATAGGCCCCCAGGCTTAACCAGAGGGCGAGTATTCCAGTTGTCAGTACCAACTGCTATGCTCTAGAATCCCTCTACTGGGGGGACACATGAAGCAGAAAACAGGACACTTCCCTTCCCACAGAAGGACCCCAAACTCTTTGGGGGCTGGACAAACTACCAGAGAGGGAGACTTCTACGACCCATGAGGCAACTCCTACATTAAACGGCCATTGTGGACAAAACATCCAGAGACAAAAGCCTGAGCGACAGCCTCCCTCTCACCCTTCTTTCATATCCAGAGGAACTCCCCTCATGGACTGTAGATCAGGCCTGCCGTAACCTCGGCCCCAAACCTGAGCTGAGTTAGGGTTTTTGGATGTCTGTCTGCACAGCCATGGCCCACACAGCCTCCAGGCTGGGGTCTCTGGAGCCACACCACAGTACTGTGCCTGCTCTCTCCTAAGAAACTGCCCATTCCATTGGCCACAACTCTAAAAAATAGTAGAAACCTCAAGGTCCCCAAGGACATCCCACTACCGCAAGCCGCACTGGACAAATAGGGGCATTATGACACAAGCTGAGCAACTACTACCTCCATGCAGACACAAAGACAGATATCCGCAGAGACAGAAGATTGAACCAGACAGGCCCCTAGGCCCTATTATGAACTCTTGCTTTGGTGTCCAGGTATCACTCCTCAGAGGCCTAGGTTCGAAGACCAGCATACGGGGCTTTCCTGAGGCACCAGACAGAAGACCTCTCATTTCCACATGGGAAGCTTCCTTGTTGGGGTTGTGTCAAGCCCTTCGGGTTGGAGAATCCTGCAGAGTCCCTTAGCTACTGCCACATTCCAAGGTCTCCATGGCCACCAACCCACATTATGACTCATCCTCAGGAGAGTCCATTTAAACTCAGCCTTCTGGGTAGCTCACCCAAGAGCCCGCAGATTGAGCGTGCCTTGTCTCGACCAGGCAATGGGAAGGTGAGTTGGCGTTTGTCGGCATCCATGCTTACGGCCCTGCTCTCGAGTCTTTCTGTATGGGGCATCCTGGAACCATCCAATTGTACTCGACTGTCCTGAAGAAGGAAACTTTGAAGTTTGGAGCAGCTCACAACTCCCAGCATAGGGAAACCTCCCTGGCCTCATGACGCCCCCACCCCCTTCAGGAAGGGGCCGTCATGGACACAAACTCCAGCTTGAGGCAACATCTGATACTCGCCCTGACCTCACCTGCAGGAGATCTCGATTCAGCCTCTGCAGAGTGGGCCTGCCATGCTCTTGGCCCCAAAACTCGTGCTAGCTTGTGTTTTCAGACTTCCTTCCTCACAATCCTGGCCACACCCCTCCAGTTTGGCAATTCTGGAGACACAATGCAGCACTCTGCCTGCCATCCAGAAGAAAAATGTTGCCCTATAGGGCTAACCAGAAACGCCAAATGAGTAACAACCTGCATGCCACTCGACCATACCCCAATTATACAGTCTAGCCTGTGCACTAAAGCCCTGTCTGACACAGCCTGAGGGCAGACCTCCAGTCCAACACCCAGACAGCTGGCCGTACACAGAGCATATCACACCCACAATGGCTTTAGGCCATCATCTCTACCCAACCTCAGTTTTCACCTTCAGAACCTAGACCTTATCTCCACTCACTGCTCAGGAGTGAACGTGATGCAAGAATCAGAACTTCTCCTTCGCCTTGGCAAGAAACCTAGTGGTTGGCATGTTGTCCAATGTTCATTGTAGGAGAAAGCAGCATGGACTAGGAGGCCCCACCTATCCCTGAGGGCCACAATGTGCACAAACACACATTGTGACCCTCAGCGTGAGCCCTATCCTCATGTAAAACCTCTTAGTGACTGGAACAACAGACCACATATGGGGCTTGCCAGGCCCCTAGTCCCCCAATCTCAACCAGAGTTCCAGATGTCTAGTCACCCCTACTCAGGGCTCTACTCTGGAATCCATCTTTGGTGGGACACCTGAGGTAAAAAAAAAAAAAAATACAGAAAGGACTCTTCCCATCCATAGAATGATCCCAACCACTTGGGATCAGGCCAAATCATCAGAGAAAGAATTGTCCATGGCCCTTGAGGACACCCCGACATTCCGCGGCCACCGTTGACACAAAATCCAGAGACAAAAGCCTGAGCAAGCGCCACATACTCGCCCTTTGTTCATAGCCCGGAAAATTCTCACGGTCTGTAGATCGAGCCTTCATACATACATCCCCAAACCTAAGCTGAGTTTGTGTTTACCGACTTCTGTCCCCACAGTCCTGGCACACACACCATCCAAGTTGGGGCCCCTGGAGCCACACCTCAGGACTGTGGCTTCCCTCTCCAGGGGAATTCTGCCATTTCCATTGGCCACAACCCTATAGATTAGGAGTATCCTCCAATCTCCCCGAGGCCATCCGAATAGTGTTGGCTGCCCAGGACAAACAGGGATGATCTCTCACAAGTTAGGAAACTACCTCCACTCAGACCCAGAGACAGATATCCCCATAGAATAAGATTGAACTGGACAGGCACTTAGGCCCTAATCAGATCCATTGCTTTTGATTCCAGTCATCTCTCCTCAGAGGCCTGGTTTCCAATACCAGCATATGGGAGATTCCTTAGGCACTCATCAAAACAATTCTCTTCTCTACATAGGAAACATACTCTTTAGAGCTCCATCAAAACCCCCGGTTATGAACATCCCTCAAGGCCCCGGATCAAGCATCCCATTCCAAGGTCTACATGGACACAAATGCACATTATGACCCATCCTCAACTCACCCATTTCAACACACCCGCCTCGGTTGCTCCCCTAGATCCAGCAGATCGAACTTGCCTTTGCTCTATGAGACACCTGGAATGGGAGGCAGGCTGCCCAGGCATCCATCCTTAGAACCCTGCTCTGGATAACTTCCTTATGGGATGTCCTGGAGCCATCCAACAGGTCTCGACTATCCCACAGAAGGAATCATTGCGGTTTGGAGCATCTCACAATTCCCATCGTGGGAAAACTTCCATGTCCTCGTGACACCCTCCCCTTCATGAAGGGGCCGTCATGGACAGAAACTCCGACCTAAGCCAACTTCTGATCCTAGCTCTGTCTTCAGGTATACGGGATCTCGAATCATCTCTGCAGAGGGTGCCTGCCGTCCCCTCACCCCGAAATCTAAGTCTGGCTTGTGTTCTCAGAATTTTTTCCTCACACTCCTGGCCCACAAGCCTTCCAGTTTGGGAATTCTGGAGCCACTATGTGGCACTGTGTCTTCCCTCCAGAAGAAAAACGTTGCCCTTTGGCGCTACCCAGTAACCACAAATGAGTACCATCCTGCACGAAACTCGACTGCACCCTAATGATACAGTCTAGCCTGGGCATTAATTCCCTGTCTGCCACAGCCTGAGCCTGCACCTCCCAACCCAAACTCAACAGCTGGCCGAACACTGAGCACATCAGACACACCATGGCCTTAGGTCTTCATCTCTTCCCAACCTCAGTTTTCAGGCTTCAGAACCTAGACCTTAAATCCAGTCACAGTCCAGGAGTGAAAGAGTTGCAGAAAATAGAACTCCTTCTTCCCCATGGCCAGAAAACTTTTGGTTGCCATATTGTGCAACGTTCAGTGTAGGAGAAACCAGCATGGTACATTAGGCCACGCCCTGCCTTGAGGGGCTCCTTGGGCACAAAAACACATTGTGAAACTCAGTGTGAGACCTATCCTCAAGGAAGGCCTCTCAGTGTCTGGACCAAGAGCCCACATATGGGGCTTGCCATGTTCTTAGGTCCCAATGTTAACCAGAGGTCTGGTTGTCCAGTTGCCCCCACCCACGACTCTGCTCTGGAATCCCTCTTTTGGTGGTCCACCTAAGGTAAAAAAAATAAATAAATAAATAAATAAAAATAAACAAAAAAAACCAGAAAGGCCTCCTCCCTTACGACAGAATGACCCCAAACTCTTGGGATCTGGTCAAATCCACAGAAAGTAGCCTCATCGATGGCCCATGAAGACACCCCGACATTCCATGGCAATCGGTGACACATTTCCAGAAAAAAAAAAATAAAAAGCATGAGCAAGCACCTCACATTCGCCCTTTGTTCATATGCCGAAGAGTTCTCCTCACGGTCTATAGATCGGGCCGGCCATACCTACATCCCACAAACTATGTGGAGTTTGTGTTTTCAGACTTTTGTCCAAATAGCCCTGGACCACACACGCTCCAGACTTGGGTCCTTGGAGCCACACCTCAGGACTGTGCTTCCCTTTCAAGGGAATTCTTCCCATTCCATTGGCCACAACCTTGCAAATGAGGAAAAACCTCCAAAGTCAACGAGGCCATCCCAATAGTGTAGGCCGCCCAGGAAAATCAGGGATGATCTCAAACCAGCTGAGCAACTACCTCCACTCAGACAACAGATGTCCCCAGAGAAGAATATTGAACCGACCATGATCCTAGGCCCTAATCAGATCCATTCCTTGGTTTCCAGGCATCTCTCCTCAGAGGCCTCGTTTCCAATACCAGCATATGGTGGTTTCCTGAGGCACCAATGAGAACAAATCTCGTCTCCCCATGGAAAACTTGCCCATTGGAGCTTTGTCATAACCTCTGGTTAGGAGAATCCTTCAGGGCCCTGGTGCCACTGCCCCATACCAAGGTCTCCATGGACTCAATCCAACATTAAGACCATCCTCAGGAAAGTCCATTTCAACTCAGCCCCATCTGTTGCTACCCCAAGCCAGCAGATCAAAAGTTTCTTGTTGCTAGGAGACAATTGGAATGTGAGGGTGGCTGCCCAGGCATCCATACTTAGAACCCTGTTCTGGAAAAATACCTTATAAGACGTCCTGGAGCCATCCAACAAATCTTAATTGTCCCACAGAAGGAATCCTTGCGGTTTGGAGCATCTCACAACTCCAATTGTGGGAAAAGCCCCATGGCCTCATAATGCCCCCCCTTTTCTGAAGGGGCCAACATGGACAGAAACTCAAACCTGAGCCAAAGTCTGAACCTCGACCTGACTTCAGACGCATGAGATCTCAATTCAGCTCTGCAGAGTGTGCCTGCCATGTCCTTGCCCCGAAACCTAAGCCTAGCTTGTGTTCTCAGACTTCCGTCCTCACTCTCCTGGCCCATAAGCCCTCCAGTTTGGGAATTCCGAAGCCACAATGCAGCATGCTGCCTGCCCTCCAGAAGAAAAACTTTGCCCTATGCTGCTAATAAGAAACCCCAAATGATTTTCTAATGCATGCCACTCGATTGTAAAGCAATTATACAGCCCACCCTGTATACTAATGCCCTGTCTGTCACAGCCTGAGACAAGATATCCCAAAAGACACCCAGACAGATGGCCCCACTGGACACATAGGACCCGCTATGGCTGTAGGTCGTCATCTCTTCCCAACCTCGGTTTTCAGGTTTCAGAACCTAGATCTTATCTCCAATCACTGCCCAGGAGTGAACGTGATACAGAAATTAGAATTCCTCCTTCCCCATGGCCAGAAACCTTGTGGTTGGCATGTTGTCCAACGTTCAATGTGGGAAAACCTGCATTGTCCGAAAGGCCACGCGAGTGCTTGAGGGCCGCCTAGGGCACAGACATGCATTGTGACCTGCAGCGTGAGTCCCGTATTAAAGTAACGCCTTTCAGTGGCTGGACCAAGATCCTGCATATGGGGCTTGTCATATCCATAGGCCCCCAGGCTTAACCAGAGGGCGAGTATTCCAGTTGTCAGTACCCACTGCTATGCTCTAGAATCCCTCTACTGGGGGGACACATGAAGCAGAAAACAGGACACTTCCCTTCCCACAGAAGGACCGCAAACTCTTGGGGGCTGGACAAACTACCAGAGAGGGAGACTTCTACGACCCATGAGGCAACTCCTACATTAAACGGCCATTGTGGACAAAACATCCAGAGACAAAAGCCGGAGCGAATGCCTCCCTCTCACCCTTCTTTCATATCCAGAGGAACTCCCCTCATGGACTGTAGATCAGGCCTGCCGTAACCTCGGTCCCAAACCTGAGCTGAGTTAGGGTTTTTGGATGTCTGTCTGCACAGCCATAGCCCACACAGCCTCCAGGCTGGGGTCTCTGGAGCCACACCACAGTACTGTGCCTGCTCTCTCCTAAGAAACTGCCCATTCCAGTGGCCACAACTCTACAAAATAGTAGAAACCTCAAGGTCCCCAAGGACATCCCACTACCGCAAGCCGCACTGGACAAATAGGGGCATTATGACACAAGCTGAGCAACTACTACCTCCATGCAGACACACAGATAGATATCCGCAGAGACAGAAGATTGAACCAGACAGGCCCCTAGGCCCTATTATGAACTCTTGCTTTGATGTCCAGGTATCACTCCTCAGAAGCCTGGGTTCGAAGACCAGCATACGGGGCTGTCCTGAGGCACCAGACAGAAGACCTCTCATCTCCACATGGGAAGCTTCCTTGTTGGGGTTGTGTCAAGCCCTTCGGGTTGGAGAATCCTGCAGAGTCCCTTAGCTACTGCCACATTCCAAGGTCTCCATGGCCACCAACCCACATTATGACTCATCCTCAGGAGAGTCCATTTAAACTCAGCCTTCTGGGTAGCTCACCCAAGAGCCCGCAGATTGAGCGTGCCTTGTCTCGACCAGGCAATGGGAAGGTGAGTTGGCGTTTGTCGGCATCCATGCTTACGGCCCTGCTCTCGAGTCTTTCTGTATGGGGCATCCTGGAACCATCCAATAGTACTCGACTGTCCTGAAGAAGGAAACTTTGAAGTTTGGAGCAGCTCACAACTCCCAGCATAGGGAAACCTCCCTGGCCTCATGACGCCCCCACCCCCTTCAGGAAGGGGCCGTCATGGACACAAACTCCAGCTTGAGGCAACATCTGATACTCGCCCTGACCTCACCTGCAGGAGATCTCAATTCAGCCTCTGCAGAGTGGGCCTGCCATGCTCTTGGCCCCAAAACTCGTGCTAGCTTGTGTTTTCAGACTTCCTTCCTCACAATCCTGGCCACACCCCTCCAGTTTGGCAATTCTGGAGACACAATGCAGCACTCTGCCTGCTCTCCAGAAGAAAAATGTTGCCCTATAGGGCTAACCAGAAACGTCAAATGAGTAACAACCTGCATGCCACTCGACCATACCCCAATTATACAGTCTAGCCTGTGCACTAAAGCCCTGTCTGACACAGCCTGAGGGCAGACCTCCAGTCCAACACCCAGACAGCTGGCCGTACACAGAGCATATCACACCCACAATGGCTTTAGGCCATCATCTCTACCCAACCTCAGTTTTCACCTTCAGAACCTAGACCTTATCTCCACTCACAGCTCAGGAGTGAACGTGATGCAAGAATCAGAACTTCTCCTTCGCCTTGGCAAGAAACCTAGTGGTTGGCATGTTGTCCAATGTTCATTGTAGGAGAAAGCAGCATGGACTAGGAGGCCCCACCTATCCCTGAGGGCCACAATGTGCACAAACACACATTGTGACCCTCAGCGTGAGCCCTATCTTCATGTAAAGCCTCTTAGTTACTGGAACAACAGCCCACATATGGGGCTTGCCAGGCCCCTAGTCCCCCAATCTCAACCAGAGTTCGAGATGTCTAGTCACCCCTACTCAGGGCTCTACTCTGGAATCCCTCTTTGGTGGGACACCTGAGGTAAAAAAAAAAAAATACAGAAAGGACTCTTCCGATCCACAGAATGATCCCAACCACTTGGAATCAGGCCAAATCATCAGAGAAAGAATTGTCCATGGCCCTTGAGGACACCCCGACATTCCGCGGCCACCCTGACACAAAATCCAGAGACAAAAGCCTGAGCAAGCGCCACATACTCGCCCTTTGTTCATAGCCCGGAAAATTCTCACGGTCTGTAGATCGAGCCTTCATACATACATCCCCAAACCTAAGCTGAGTTTGTGTTTACCGACTTCTGTCCCCACAGTCCTGGCACACACACCATCCAAGTTGGGGCCCCTGGAGCCACACCTCAGGACTGTGGCTTCCCTCTCCAGGGGAATTCTGCCATTTCCATTGGCCACAACCCTATAGATTAGGAGTATCCTCCAATCTCCCCGAGGCCATCCGAATAGTGTTGGCTGCCCAGGACAAACAGGGATGATCTCTCACAAGTTAGGAAACTACCTCCACTCAGACCCATAGACAGATATCCCCATAGAATAAGATTGAACTGGACAGGCACTTAGGCCCTAATTAGTTCCATTGCTTTTGATTCCAGTCATCTCTCCTCAGAGGCCTGGTTTCCAATACCAGCATATGGGAGATTCCTTAGGCACTCATCAAAACAATTCTCTTCTCTACATAGGAAACATACTCTTTAGAGCTCCATCAAAACCTCCGGTTATGAACATCCCTCAAGGCCACGGATCAAGCATCCCATTCCAAGGTCTACATGGACACAAATGCACATTATGACCCATCCTCAACTCACCCATTTCAACACACCCGCCTCGGTTGCTCCCCTAGATCCAGCAGATCGAACTTGCCTTTGCTCTATGAGACACCTGGAATGGGAGGCAGGCTGCCCAGGCATCCATCCTTAGAACCCTGCTCTGGATAACTTCCTTATGGGATGTCCTGGAGCCATCCAACAGGTCTCGACTGTCCCACAGAAGGAATCATTGCGGTTTGGAGCATCTCACAATTCCCATCGTGGGAAAACCTCCATGTCCTCGTGACACCCTCCCCTTCATGAAGGGGCCGTCATGGACAGAAACTCCGACCTAAGCCAACTTCTGATCCTAGCTCTGTCTTCAGGTATACAGGATCTCGAATCATCTCTGCAGAGGGTGCCTACCGTCCCCTCACCCCGAAATCTAAGTCTGGCTTGTGTTCTCAGAATTTTTTCCTCACACTCCTGGCCCACAAGCTTTCCAGTTTGGGAATTATGGAGCCACTATGTGGCACTGTGTCTTCCCTCCAAAGAAAAACGTTGCCCTCTGGGGCTACCCAGTAACCACAAATGAGTACCATCCTGCACGAAACTCGACTGCACCCCAATATACAGTCTAGCCTGGGCATTAATTTCCTGTCTGCCACAGCCTGAGCCTGCACCTCCTAACCCACACTCAACAGCTGGCCGAACACTGAGCACATCAGAAACACCATGGCCTTAGGTCTTCATCTGTTCCCAACCTTAGTTTTCAGGCTTCAGAACCTAGACCTTAAATCCAATCACAGTCCAGGAGTGAAAGAGTTGCAGAAAATAGAACTCCTTCTTCCCCATGGCCAGAAAACTTGTGGTTACCATATTGTGCAACGATCAGTGTAGGAGAAACCAGCATGGTACATTAGGCCACGCCCTGCCTTGAGGGGCTCCTTGGGAACAAAAACACATTGTGAAACTCAGTGTGAGACCTATCCTCAAGGAAGGCCTCTCAGTGTCTGGACCAAGAGCCCACATATGGGGCTTGCCATGTTCTTAGGTCCCAATGTTAACCAGAGGTCTGGTTGTCCAGTTGCCCCAACCCACGACTCTGCTCTGGAATCCCTCTTTTGGTGGTCCACCTGAGGTAAAAAAAAAAACAAAAACAAAAACAAAAAAAATAAACAAAAAAAACAGAAAGACTTCCTCTCTTCCGACAGAATGAACCCAAACTCTTGGAATCGGGTCAAATCCCCAGAAAGGGAGCCTCATCGATGGCACATGAGGACACCACGACATTCCATGGCATTCGGTGACACATTTCCAGAAAAAAAAAAAAAAAAAGCATGAGAGCACCTCACATTCGCCCTTTTTTCATATCCCGAAGAGTTCTCCTCACGGTCTATAAATGAGCCGGCCATACCTACATCCCCCAACCTAAGTGGAGTTTGTGTTTTCAGACTTTTGTCCAAATAGCCCTGGACCACACACGCTCCACACTTGGGTCCCTGGAGCCACACCTCAGGACTGTGCTTCCCTTTCAAGGGAATTCTACCCATTCCATTGGCCACAACCTTGCAAATGAGGAAAAACATCCAAAGTCACCGAGGCCATCCCAATATTGTAGGCCGCCCAGGACAAACAGGGGTGATCTCAAACCAGCTGAGCAACTACCTCCACTCAGACAACAGATGTCCCCAGAGAAGAATATTGAACCGGACAGGCCCCTAGGCCCTAATCAAATCCATTGCTTTGGTTTCCAGGCATCTCTCCTCAGAGGCCTCGTTTCCAATACCAGCATATGGTGGTTTCCTGAGGCACCAATAAGAACAAATCTCGTCTCCCCATGGAAAACTTGCTCATTGGAGCTTTGTCATAACCTCTGGTTAAGAGAATCCTTCAGGGCCCTGGTGCCACTGCCCCATACCAAGGTCACCATGGACTCAAACCAACATTAAGACCATCCTCAGGAAAGTCCATTTCAACTCAGCCACCTCTGTTGCTACCCCAGGACAGCAGATCAAACGTTTCTCATTGCTAGGAGACAATTGGAATGTGAGGCTGCTGCCTAGGCATCCATACGTAGAACCCTGTTCTGAAAAAATACCTTAAAAGACGTCCTGGAGCCATCCAACAAATCTTAATTGTCCCAAAGAAGGAATCCTTGCGGTTTGGAGCATCTCACAACTCCAATAGTTGCAAAACCCCCATGGCCTCATAATCCCCCCTCTTCTTGAAGGGGCCAACATGGACTGTGATTCAATTTAAGGTCTAGGTTCTGAAGCCTGAAAACTGAGGTTAAGAAGAGATGAAGACCTAAGGCCATGGTGTGTCTGATGTGCTCAGTGTTCGGCCAGCTGTTGAGTGTGGGTTGGGAGGTGCAGGCTCAGGCTGTGGAAGACAGGGAATTAATGCCCAGGCTAGACTGTATCATTGGGGTGCAGTCGAGTTTCGTGCAGGATGGTACTCATTTGTGGTTACTGGGTAGCCCCAGAGGGCAACGTTTTTCTTCTGGAGGGAAGACACAGTGCCACATAGTGGCTCCAGAATTCCCAAACTGGAAGGCTTGTGGGCCAGGAGTGTGAGGAAAAAATTCTGAGAACAAAAGACAGACTTAGATTTCGGGGTGAGGGGATGGCAGGCACCCTCTGCAGAGATGATTCGAGATCCCGTATACCTGAAGACAGAGCTAGGATCAGAAGTTGGCTTAGGTCGGAGTTTCTGTCCATGACGGCCCCTTCATGAAGGGGAGGGTGTCACGAGGACATGGAGGTTTTCCCACGATGGGAATTGTGAGATGCTCCAAACCGCAATGATTCCTTCTGTGGGACAGTCGAGACCTGTTGGATGGCTACAGGACATCCCATAAGATAGTTATCCAGAGAAGGGTTCTAAGGATGGATGCCTGGGCAGCCTGCCTCCCATTCCAGGTGTCTCATAGAGCCAAGGCAAGTTCGATCTGCTGGATCTAGGGGAGTAACCGAGGTGGGTGTGTTGAAATGGGTGAGTTGAGGATGGGTCATAATGTGCATTTGTGTCCATGTAGACCTTGGAATGGGGTGCATGACCCGGGGCCTTGAGGGATGTTCATAACCGGAGGTTTTGATGGAGCTCTAAAGAGTATGTTTCCTATGTAGAGAAGAGAATTGTTTTGATGAGTGCCTAAGGAATCTCCCATATGCTGGTATTGCAAACCAGGCCTCTGAGGAGAGATGACTGGAATCAAAAGCAATGGATCTGATTAGGGCCTAAGTGCCTGTCCAGTTCAATCTTATTCTATGGGGATATCTGTCTATGGGTCTGAGTGGAGGTAGTTTCCTAACTTGTGAGAGATCATCCCTGTTTGTCCTGGGCAGCCAACACTATTCGGATGGCCTCGGGGAGATTGGAGGATACTCCTAATCTATAGGGTTGTGGCCAATGGAAATGGCAGAATTCCCCTGGAGAGGGAAGCCACAGTCCTGAGGTGTGGCTCCAGGGGCCCCAACGTGGATGGTGTGTGGGCCAGGACTGTGGGGACAGAAGTCTGAAAACACAAACTCAGCTTAGGTTTGGGGATGTATGTATGAAGGCTCGATCTACAGACCGTGAGAATTTTCCGGGCTATGAACAATGGGCGAGTATGTGGCGCTTGCTCAGGCTTTTGTCTCTGGATTTTGTATCAACGGTGGCCGCGGAATGTCGGGGTGTCCTCAAGGGCCATGGACAATTCATTCTCTGATGATTTGGCCTGATCCCAAGTGGTTGGGATCATTCTGTGGATGGGAAGAGTCCTTTCGGTATTTTTTTTTTTTACCTCAGATGTCCCACCAAAGAGGGATTCCAGAGTAGAGCCCTTAGTAGGGGTGACTAGACATCTCGAACTCTGGTTGAGATTGGGGGACTAGGGGCTTGGCAAGTCCCATATGTGGGCTGTTGTTCCAGTCACTAAGAGTCTTTACATGAGGATAGGGCTCACGCTGAGTGTCACAATGTGTGTTTGCGCACATTGTGGCCCTCAGGGATAGGTGGGGCCTCATAGACCATGCTGCTTTCTCCTACAATGAACATTGGACAACATGCCAACCACTAGGTTTCTTGGCAAGGCGAAGGAGAAGATCTGATTCTTGGATCACGTTCACTCCTGAGCAGTGAGTGGAGATAAGGTCTAGGTTGTGAAGGTGAAAACTGAGGTTGGGTAGAGATGATGGCCTAAAGCCATTGTGGGTGTGATATGCTCTGTGTACGGCCAGCTGTCTGGGTGTTGGACTGGAGGTCTGCCCTCAGGCTGTGTCAGACAGGGCTTTAGTGCACAGGCTAGACTGTATAATTGGGGTATGGTCGAGTGGCATGCAGGTTGTTACTCATTTGGCGTTTCTGGTTAGCCCTATAGGGCAACATTTTTCTTCTGGATGGCAGGCAGAGTGCTGCATTGTGTCTCCAGAATTGCCAAACTGGAGGGGTGTGGCCAGGATTGTGAGGAAGGAAGTCTGAAAACACAAGCTAGCACGAGTTTTGGGCCAAGAGCATGGCAGGCCCACTCTGCAGAGGCTGAATCGAGATCTCCTGCATTGAGTTCAGGGCGAGTATCAGATGTTGCCTCAAGCTGGAATTTGTGTCAATGAGGGCCCCTTCCTGAAGAGGGTGGGGTGTCATGAGGCCAGGGAGGATTCCCACGCTGGGAGTTGTGAGCTGCTCCAAACTTCAAAGTTTCCTTCTTCAGGACAGTCGAGTACTATTGGATGGTTCCAGGATGCCCCATACAGAAAGACTCGAGAGCAGGGCCGTAAGCATGGATGCCGAGAAACGCCAACTCACCTTCCCTTTGCCTGGTCGAGACAAGGCACGCTCAATCTGCGGGCTCTTGGGTGAGCTACCCAGAAGGCTGAGTTTAAATGGACTCTCCTGAGGATGAGTCATAATGTGGGTTGGTGGCCATCGAGACCTTGGAATGTGGAAGTAGCTAAGGGACTCTGCAGGATTCTCCAACCCGAAGGACTTGACACAACCCCAACAAGGAAGATTCCCTTGTGGAGATGAGAGGTCTTCTGTCTGGTGCCTCAGGAAAGCCCCGTATGCTGGTCTTCGAACCCAGGCCTCTGAGGAGTGATACCTGTACACCAAAGCAAGAGTTCATAATAGGGCCTAGGGGCCTGTCTGGTTCAATCTTCTGTCTCTGCGGATATCTATATGTGTGTCTGCATGGAGGTAGTAGTTGCTCAGCTTGTGTCATAATGCCCCTATTTGTCCAGTGCGGCTTGCGGTAGTGGGATGTCCTTGGGGACCTTGAGGTTTCTACTATTTTGTAGAGTTGTGACCAATGGAATGGGCAGTTTCTTAGGAGAGAGCAGGCACAGTACTGTGGTGTGGCTCCAGAGACCCCAGCCTGGAGGCTGTGTGGGACGTGGCTGTGCAGACAGACATCCAAAAACCCTAACTCAGCTCAGGTTTGGGGCCGAGGTTACGGCAGGCCTGATCTACAGTCCATGAGGGGAGTTCCTCTGGATATGAAAGAAGGGTGAGAGGGAGGCAGTCGCTCCGGCTTTTGTCTCTGGATGTTTTGTCCACAATGGCCGTTTAATGTAGGAGTTGCCTCATGGGTCGTAGAAGTCTCCCTCTCTGGTAGTTTGTCCAGCCCCCAAGAGTTTGCGGTCCTTCTGTGGGAAGGGAAGTGTCCTGTTTTCTGCTTCATGTGTCCCCCCAGTAGAGGGATTCTAGAGCATAGCAGTGGGTACTGACAACTGGAATACTCGCCCTCTGGTTAAGCCTGGGGGCCTATGGATATGACAAGCCCCATATGCAGGATCTTGGTCCAGCCACTGAAAGGCGTTACTTTAATACGGGACTCACGCTGCAGGTCACAATGCATGTCTGTGCCCTAGGCGACCCTCAAGCACTGGCGTGGCCTTTCAGACAATGCAGGTTTTCCCACATTGAACGTTGGACAACATGCCAACCACAAGGTTTCTGGCCATGGGGAAGGAGGAATTCTAATTTCTGCATCACGCTCACCCCTGGGCAGTGATTGGAGATAAGGTCTAGGTTCTGAAGCCTGAAAACCGAGGTTGGAAAGAGATGACGACCTACAGCCATAGCGGGTCCTATGTGTCCAGGTTGGGGCCAGCTGTCTGGGTGTCTTTTGGGATGTCTTGTCTCAGGCTGTGCCAGACAGGGCATTAGTATACAGGGTGGGCTGTGTAATTGCTTTACAATCGAGTGGCATACATTAGAAAATCATTTGGGGTTTCTTATTAGCAGCATAGGGCAAAGTTTTTCTTCTGGAGGGCAGGCAGCATGCTGCATTGTGGCTTCGGAATTCCCAAACTGGAGGGCTTATGGGCCAGGACAGTGAGGACGGAAGTCTGAGAACACAAGCTAGGCTTAGGTTTCGGGGCAAGGACATGGCAGGCACACTCTGCAGAGCTGAATTGAGATCTCATGCTTCTGAAGTCAGGTCGAGGTTCAGACTTTGGCTCAGGTTTGAGTTTCTGTCCATGTTGGCCCCTTCAGGAAGGGGGGGCATTATGAGTCCATGGGGGTTTTCCCACTATTGGAGTTGTGAGATGCTCCAAACCACAAGGATTTCTTCTGTGGGACAATTAAGATTTGTTGGATGGCTCCAGGACGTCTTATAAGGTATTTTTCCAGAACAGCGTTCTAAGTATGGATGCCTGGCAGCCAGCCTCACATTCCAATTGTCTCCTAGCAACAAGAAACGTTTGATCTGCTGGCTTAGGGTAGCAACAGAGGGGGCTGAGTTGAAATGGACTTTCCTGAGGATGGTCTTAATGTTGGATTGAGCCATGGAGACCTTGGTATGGGGCAGTGGCACCAGGGCCCTGAAGGATTCTCCTAACCAGAGGTTATGACAAAGCTCCAATGAGCAAGTTTTCCATGGGGAGACGAGATTTGTTCTCATTGGTGCCTCAGGAAACCACCATATGCTGGTATTGGAAACGAGGACTCTGAGGAGAGATGCCTGGAAACCAAAGCAATGGATCTGATTAGGGCCTAGGGTCCTGTCCGGTTCAATATTCTTCTCTGGGGACATCTGTTGTCTGAGTGGAGGTAGTTGCTCAGCTGGTTTGAGATCACCCCTGTTTGTCCTGGGCGGCCTACACTATTGGGATGGCCTCGGTGACTTTGGAGGTTTTTCCTCATTTGCAAGGTTGTGGCCAATGGAATGGGAAGAATTCCCTTGAAAGGGAAGCACAGTCCTGAGGTGTGGCTCCAGGGACCCAAGTGTGGAGCGTGTGTGGTCAAGGGCTATTTGGTCAAAAGTCTGAAAACACAAACTCCACTTAGGTTGGGGGATGTAGGTATGGCCGGCCCGATCTATAGAACGTGAGGAGAACTCTTCGGCATATGAACAAAGGGCGAATGTGAGGTGCTTGCTCATGGTTTTTTTTTTTTTTTTTCCTGGAAATGTGTCACCGATTACCATCGAATGTCGGGGTGTCCTCATGGGCCATCGATGAGGCTCCCTTTCTGGGGATTTGACCAGATCCCAAGAGTTTGGGGTCATTCTGTCGTAAGGGAGGAGGCCTTTCTGTTTTTTTTTTTGTTTATTTTTATTCATTTATTTTTTTTTTTTACCTCAGGTGGACCACCAAAAGAGGGATTCCAGAGCAGAGTCGTGGGTGGGGGCAACTGGACAACCAGAACTCTGGTTAACATTGGGACCTAAGAACATGGCAAGCCCCATATGTGGGCTCTTGGTCCAGACACTGAGAGGCCTTCCTTGAGGATAGGTCTCGCACTGAGTTTCACAATGCGTTTTTGTGCCCAAGGAGCCCCTCAAGTCAGGGCGTGGCCTAATGTACCATGCTGGTTTCTCCTACACTGAACATTGCACAATATGGCAACCAAAAGTTTTCTGGACATGGGGAAGAAGGAGTTCTATTTTCTGCAACTCTTTCACTCCAGGACTCTGATTGGATTTAAGGTCTAGGTTCTGAAGCCTGAAAACCGAGGTTGGGAAGAGATGACGACCTACAGCAATAGCGGGTCCTATGTGTCCAGGTTGGGGCCAGCTGTCTGGGTGTCGTTTGGGATGTCTTGTCTCAGGCTGTGCCAGACAGGGCATTAGTATACAGGGTAGGCTGTATAATTGCTTTACCATCGAGTGACATGCATTAGAAAATCATTTGGGGTTTCTTATTAGCAGCATAGGGCAAAGTTTTTCTTCTTGAGGGCAGGCAGAGTGCTGCATTGTGGCTTCGGAATTCCCAAATTGGAGGGCTTTTGGGCCAGGGGAGTGAGGACGGAAGCTGAGAACACAAGCTAGGCTTAGGTTTCGGGGCAAGGGTATGGCAGGCACACTCTGCAGAGCTGAATTGAGATCTCATGCGTCTGAAGTTAGGTTGAGGATCAGACTTTGGCTCAGGTTTGAGTTTCTTTCCATTTTGGCCCCTTCAAGAAGAGGGGGGATTATGAGGCCATGGGGGTTTTGCCACTATTTGAGTTGTGAGATGCTCCAAACCGCAAGGATTCCTTCTGTGGGACAATTAAGATTTGTTGGATGGCTCCAGGACGTCTTATAAGGTATTTTTCCAGAACAGGGTTCTACGTATGGATGCCTGGGCAGCAGCCTCACATTCCAATTGTCTCCTAGCAACAAGAAACGTTTGATCTGCTGGCTTGGGGTAGCAACAGAGGGGACTGAGTTGAATGGACTTTCCTGAGGATGGTCTTAATGTTGGATTGAGCCATGGAGACCTTGGTATGGGGCAGTGGCACCAGGGCCCTGAAGGATTCTCCTAACCAGAGGTTATGACAAAGCTCCAATGAGCCAGTTTTCCATGGGGTTACGAGATTTGTTCTTATTGGTGCCTCAGGAAACCACCATATGCTGGTATTGGAAACGAGGCCTCTGAGGAGAGATGCCTGGAAACCAAAGCAATGGATCTGATTAGGGCCTACGGGCCTGTCCGGTTCAATATTTTTCTCCTGGGACATCTGTTGTCTGAGTGGAGGTAGTTGCTCAGGTGGTTTGAGATCACCCCTGTTTGTCCTGGTTGGCCTAAACTATTGGGATGGCCTCGGTGACTTTGGAGGTTTTTCCTAATTTGCAAGGTTGTGGCCAATTGAATGGGAAGAATTCCCTTGAAAGGGAAGCACAGTCCTGAGGTGTGGCTCCAGGGACCCAAGTGTGGAGCGTGTGTGGTCCAGGGCTATTTGGAATAAAAGTCTGAAACCACAAACTCCACTTAGGTTGGAGGGTGTAGGTATGGCCGGCCCGATCTATAGACCATGAGGAGAACTCTTCGGGATATGAACAAAGGGCGAATGTGAGGTGCTTGCTCATGCTTTTTTTTTTTTTTTCTGGAAAGGTGTCACCGATTGCCATGGAATGTCGGGGGGTCTTCATGGGCCATCGATGAGGCTCCCTTTCTGGGGATTTGACCCGATCCCAAGAGTTTGGGGTCATTCTGTCTGAAGGGAGGAGGTCTTTCTGTTTTTTTTTTTTTTTTTTTTTTTTTTTTTTTTTTTTACCTCAGGTGGACCACCAAAAGAGGCATTCCAGAGCAGAGTCCTGGGGAGGGGCGACTGGACAACCAGACCTCTGGTTAACATTGGGACCTAAGAACATGGCAAGCCCCATATTTGGGCTCTTGCTCCAGACACTGAGAGGCCTTCCTTGACGATAGGTCTCACACTGAGTTTCACAATGTGTTTTTGTGCTCAAGGAGCCCCTCAAGTCAGGGCGTGGCCTAATGTACCATGCTGGTTTCTCCTACACTTAACGTTGCACAATGGCAACCACAAGTTTTCTGGCCATGGGGAAGAAGGAGTTCTAATTTCTGCAACACTTTCACTCCTGGACTATGATTGGATTTAAGGTCTAGGTTCTGAAGCTTGAAAACTGAGGTCGGGAAGAAATGAAGCCCTAAGGCCATGGTGTGTCTGATGTGCTCAGTGTTCGGCCAGCTGTTGAGTGTGGGTTGGGAGGTGCAGGCTCTGGCTGTGGCAGACAGGGAATTAGTGCCCAGGCTAGACTGTATCATTGGGGTGCAGTCGAGTTTCGTGCAGGATGGTACTCATTTGTGGTTACTGGGTAGCCCCAGAGGGCAACGTTTTTCTTCTGGAGGGAAGACACAGTGTCACATACTGGCTCCAGAATTCCCAAACTGGAAGTCTTGTGGGCCAGGAGTGTGAGGAAAAAATTCTGAGAACACAAGCCAGACTTAGATTTCGGGGTGAAGGGACGGCAGGCACCCTCTGCAGAGATGATTCGAGATCCCGTATACCTGAAGACAGAGCTAGGATCAGACGTTGGCTTAGGTCGGAGTTTCTGTCCATAACGGCCCCTTCATGAAGAAGAGGGTGTCACGAGGACATGTAGGTTTTCCCACGATTTGAATTGTGAGATGCTCCAAACCGCAATGATTCCTTCTGTGGGACAGGTGAGACCGGTGGATGGCTCCAGGAACTCCCATAAGGAAGTTATCCAGAGCAGGGTTCTAAGGATGGATGCCTGGGCAGCCTGCCTCCCATTCCAGGTGTCTCATAGAGCCAAGGCAAGTTCGATCTGCCTGATCTAGTGGAGCAACCGAATCGGGTGTGTTGAAATGGGTGAGTTGAGGATGGGTCATAATGTGCATTTGTGTCCATGGAGACCTTGGAATGGGGTCTGATCCGGGTCCTTGAGGGATGTTCATAACCGGAGGTTTTGTTGGAGCTCTAAAGAGTATGTTTCCTATGTAGAGAAGAGAATTGTTTTGATGAGTGCCTAAGGAATCTCCCATATGCTGGTATTGGAAAACAGGCCTCTGAGGAGAGATGACTGGAAACAAAAGCAATGGATATGATTAGAGCCTAGTTGCCTGTCCGGTTCAATCTCTTTGCTGGGGATACGTGTCTAAGTATCTGAGGTGAGGTAGTTGCTCAGATTGTGTCAGATCGCCCCTGTTTGTCCTGGGCGACCTATAATATTGGAATGGCCTCGGGACTTTTGAGTTTCTCCTAATCTATAGGGTTGTGGTCAATGGAATGGGCAGAAATCCCCTGGAGAGGGCAGGCAAAGTTCTGAGTTTGGCTCTAGGGGCCCAACCTTGAGTGTGTGTGGGCCAGGCCTGTGGAGCAAAAATCTGAAAACACAAACTCCGCTTAGGATTGGGGACATAGTTATGGCACGCCCAATCTACAGACCGTGATAACACTTCAGGATA
Organism: Mustela nivalis; assembly: GCF_964662115.1. Lineage (NCBI taxonomy): Eukaryota > Metazoa > Chordata > Mammalia > Carnivora > Mustelidae > Mustela > Mustela nivalis. The sequence continues at coordinate 1,543,386 of NW_028136531.1, read as the reverse complement.
TGAAAAAGTGTGAGTTTGAGGTGCTTGCTCAGATTTTGTCTCTGGATTTGTGTCAACAATGTGGGTGGAATGCTGGCGTGGCCTCATGGGTTGTGGACGGCTTTCCTTCTCTGAGGATTTGACCCATCCCAAGAGTTTGTGTATGTTCTGTTGGATGGGAGGAGTCCTTTCTGTTTTTTATTTTATTTTATTTTATTTTATTTTATTTTTTGTACCTCATGTGTCCCAATAAAGGAGGGATTCCAGAGCAGAGTCCTCGGGAGGGATAACTGGACAACCTCACCTCTGTTTTAGTTTGGGGGCCTAGGGGCATGGCAAGTCCAATATGTGGGCTCTTGATTCAGACACTGAGAGGCCCTCCTTGAGGACAGGGCTCATGCTGAGGGTCACAATGCCTATTTGTGCCAACAAGGCCCTCAAGCATGGGAAGGGCCTCATGGGCCACGCTGGATTCTCCGACACTGAACGTTGGAGAATATGCCAACCACAAAGTTTCTGGCCATGGCGAAGGAAGAGTTTTGACTTCTGCATCACGTTAACCCCTGGACAGTGATTGGAGTTTAGGTCTAGGTTCTGAAACCCGAAAACCGAGGTTGTGTAGAGATGAAGACCTAAGGACCTGTTGGGTCCAATGAGCTCAGTGTGCGGCCAGCTGTTGAGCGTAGGTCTGGAGGTGTGGGCTCATGCTGTGTCAGACAAGGCATTAGACAGGGTAGACTGAATATTTGGGGTGCAGTCGAGTGGCGTTCAATTGATCCTCATTCGGGTCTCTAGGTAGTTCCATAAGGCAACGTTTTTTCTCTGGGAGGGCAGGCAGAGTGCTGCATTGTGGCCCCAGTATTGCCAAACTGTAGGGCTTTTGGGCCAGCGGTGTGAGGACTGTAGTCTGAGAATACAAGCTAGGCTTAGTTTTTGGGGTGAGGGCACAGAAGGCACACTCTGCAGAGCTGAATCATGATCTCATGCACCTGAAGTCAGGGCGAATGTCAGACGTTTGCTCAGGTTGGAGTTTCTGTCCATGATGGCCACTTTATAAAGTGGAGCGTCTCAAGAGTCCATGTAGATTTTCCCACAATGGGAGTTCTGAGATGCTCCCGACTGCAAAGATTCCTTCTGTGGGACATTTGAGACCTGTTGGATGGCTCTAGGATGTCCCATATGGAATGACTCCAGAGTAGGGTTCTAAGGATTGATGCCTAGGCAGCCCACCTCCCATTCTAGTTGTCTCCTAGCGACAAGGCAGGTTTGATCTGCAGGCCCTGGGGGAGAAACCAAGGGTGTTGAGTTGACATGGACGCTCCCGAGGATAGATCATAATATGGGTTTAAGTCCATGGAGACCTTGGAATGGGGCGCTTGATCCGGGGCCCTGAAAGATTCTCCTAAACAGAGGTTTTTATAGAGCTCCAAAGAGTACATTTCCTATGTGGAGACGAGATTTTTCTGATGAGTGCCTCAGTAATCCCCCTATGCTGGTATTGGAAACCAGGCCTCTGAGGAGAGATGCCTGGAAACAAAAGCAATGGATCTGATTAGGGCCTAAGTGCCTGTCCAGTTCAATCTTATTCTCTGGGGATATCTGTCTCTGGGTCTGAGTGGAGGTAGTTTCCTAACTTGTGAAAGATCATCCCTGTTTGTCCTGGGCAGCCAACACTATTCGGATGGCCTCAGGGAGTTTGGAGGTTTCTCCTAATCTATAAGGTTGTGGCCAATGGAAATGGCAGAATTCCCCTGGAGAGGGAAGCCACAGTCCTGAGGTGTGGCTCCAGGGGCCCCAGCTTGGATGGTGTGTGGGCCAGGACTGTGGGGACAGAAGTCTGAAAACACAAACTCAGCTTAGGTTTGGGGATGTATGTATGAAGGCTCGATCTACAGAACGTGAGAATTTTCCGGGCTATGAACAAAGGGTGAGTATGTGGCGCTTGCTCAGGCTTTTGTCTCTGGATTTTTTGTCAACGGTGGCCGTGGAATGTCGGGGTGTCCTCAAGGGCCATGGACAATTCTTTCTCTGGTGATTTGGCCTGATCCCAAGGGGTTGGGATCATTCTGTGGATGGGAAAAGTCCTTTCTGCATTTTTTTTTTTTTTACCTCAGGTGTCCCACCAAAGAGGGATTCCAGAGCAGAGCCCTGAGTTGGGTGACTAGACATCTCGAACTCTGGTTGAGATTGGGTGACTAGGGGCTTGGCAAGCCCCATATGTGGGCTGTTGTTCCAGTCACTACGAGGCTTCACATGAGGATAGGGCTCACGCTGAGGGTCACAATATGTGTTTGTGCAAATTGTGACCCTCAGGGATAGGTGGGACCTTATAGTCCATGCTGCTTTCTCCTACAATGAACGTTGGACAACATGCCAACCACAAGGTTTCTTGCCATGGCGAAGGAGAAGTTCTGATTCTTGCATCACGTTCACTCATGAGCAGTGAGTGTAGATAAGGTCTAGGTTCTGAAGGTGAAAATTGAGGTTGGGTAGAGATGATGGCCTAAAGCCATTGTGGGTATGATATGCTCAGTGTACGGCCAGCTGTCCTGGTGTTGGACTGGAGGTCTGCCCCCAGGCTGTGTCAGACAGGGCTTTAGTGCACAGGCTAGACTGTATAATTGGGGTATGGTCGAGTGGCATGCAGGTTATTACTCATTTGGCGTTTCTGGTTAGCCCTATAGGGCAACATTTTTCTTCTGGAGGCCAGGCAGAGTGCTGCATTGTGTCTCCAGAATTTCCAAACTGCAGGGGTGTGGCCAGGATTCTGAGGACGGATGTCTGAGAACACAAGATAGGCTTAGGTTTCAAGGCGAGGGCCCAGCAGGCACACTCTCAAGTGCTGAATCGAGATCTCATGCTTCTGAATTCAGGGCGAGGATCAGACTGGCTTAGGATGGAGTTTCTGTCCATGATGGCCCATTTATGAAGGTGTGGGGCATCATGAGGAAATGGAGGTTTTCTCACAGTGTTATTGTGTGATGCTTCAAACCACAAGGATTCATTCTGCGAGACAGTCAAGACAGGTTGGTTGGATTCAAGACATCCCATAAAGAAGTTCTCCAGAGCAGGGTTCTAAGGATGGATGCCTGGGCAGCCCGCCTCCCATTCTAACTGTCTCCTAGTGACAAGGAAGGTTTGATCTGCTGGCTCTGGGTGAGCAGCCGAGTGGGCTGATTTGAAATGGACTCTCCTGAGAATGGTTCATAATGTAAGTTTGTGTCCTTGGAGACCTTGGGATTGGGCCATGGTGCCAGCTCCCTGAAGGATCCTCCTAACCTGAGGTATTGACACAGCTCCAAAGAGCAAGTTTCCCATGTGGAGATGAGATCTGTTCTGATTGTTTCCTTAGGAAGCCCTCATATTCTGATATTGGAAACCAGGCCTCTGAGGAGAGATACCTAGAAACCAAAGCAATGCATCAGAAGTTGGCTCAGGTTGGAGTTTCTGTCCATGATGGCCCCTTTATAAAGGGGAGCCTCTCATGAGGCCATGTAGGTTTTCCCACGATAGGAGTTGTGAGATGCTCCAATCTGCAAGGATTCCTTCTGTGGGACAGTCAAGACCTGTTGGAAGGCTCCAGGACATCCCATATGGAACGGCGCCAGAGCAGGATTCCAAGGATGGATGCCTAGAGAGTCTGCTTTGCATTCCAGTTGTCTCCTAGCGACAAGGCAGGTTTGATATTCTGCCTCTGGGGGAGTAATCGACGGGGCTGAGTTGAAATGTACTCTCCTGCCGAATGGTCATAATGCGGGTATGTGTCCATGGAGACCTTGGAATAGGGCGGTTGCTCCGGCTACCTGAAGGTTTCTCCTAACTGGAGGCTTTTACAGAGCTCCAAAGGATAAGTTTCCCATGTGAAGACAAGATTTGTTCTGATTGGTATCTCTGGAATCCCCCATATGCTGGTATTGGAAAACAGGCCTCTGAGGAGAGATGCTTAGAAAAAAAAGCAATGGAACCAATTACATTCTAGGGGCCAGTCCAGTTTAATCTTCTTCTCTTGGGTTATCTGTCTACGGGTGAGTTGTCGTCGTTGCTCAGCTTGTGAGAGATCGCCCCTCTTTGTCCTGGGTGGCCTACACTATTGGAATGGCCTCTGGGACTTTGGAGGTTTCTCCTTATCTGTAGGGTTGTGGCCAATGGAATGGGAAGAATTTCCTTGGAGAGGGCAGGCACAGTCCTGAGGTGTGGCTCCAGGGGCCTCAGTCTGGAGGGTGTGTGGGACAGGGATGTCAGGATAGAAGTCTGAAAACACAAACTCGGCTTAGGTTTGGGGACGTAGGTATGGCAGGCCCAATCTACAGACTATGAGGAGAATTTTTTGGGCTATGACCTAAGGGTGAGTGTGAACACTTGCTGAAGCTTATGTCTCTGGATTTTGTGTCAATAGTGGCCGTGGAATGTCGGGCTGGCCTCATGGGCCATGGACGAGTCTTTCTCTCTGGACCCCAATCACTTGGCATGGCCCAATCCCAAGTGATTGGGGTCATTCTGTGAGTGGGAGGAGTCCTTTCTGTGTTTATTTACCTCAAATGTCCCACCAAAGAGGGATTCCAGAGCAGAGCCCTGAGTAGGAGTGACTAGATGTCTCTACCTCTGGTTAAGATTGGGTGACTTGGGGCATGGCAGGCCCCATATGTGGGCTCATGGTCCAGCCACTGAGAGGCTTTACTTGAGGACAGGGCTCAAAATGAGGGTCCCAATGTGTGTTTAAGCCCACCGCAGCTCTTAAGCATAGGCAGGGCCTCAGGGACCCTACACTACCCTCAGGGGCCCTACTACTACCCCTGTAGGCCCTACAGGGGTCCTACACTGAACGTTGGACAAGATGCCAACCACAAGATTCTGGCGAGAGGGAAGGAGGAGTTCTGATTTCTGCATCACGTTCACCCATGGGAAGTGATAGAGATAAGGTCTAGGATTCTGTAGCCTGAAAACCGAAGTTGGAAAGAGATGGCGACCTAAGGCCATGGCGGTTCAGATGTTCTCAGTGTACTGCAAGCTGTCTGGGTGTCGGTTGGGAATTCAGGCCTCAGGTTCTGTCAGACAGGGCATTAGTGCACAGGCTAGACTATATAATTGGTGTACAGTTGAGTGACGTGCAGGTTTATCCTCATTTGAGGTTTCTGGGTAGACCCATAGGGCAATATTTTTCTTCTAGAGGGCAGGCAGAGTGCAGCACTGTGTCATCAGAAATGCCAAAATAGAGGGCGTGTGGTCCAGGAGAGTGAGGACGGAAGTCGGAGAACACTAGCTACGCTTAGGTTTTGGGGTGAGGGCACAGCAGGTACACTCTGAAGAGCTGAATCAAGATCTCGTGCATCTGAAGTCAAGGCGAAGATCAGCTGTTGGCTCAGGTTGGAGTTTCTTTCCATGATCTGCCTTCATGAAGATTGGGGGCATCATGTGACCTTGGAAGCTTTCCATGATATGAGTTGTTAGGTGGTCCATGCACAAGGACTCCTGTGGGACAGTCGAGACCTGTTGGATGGCTCAAGGATGTCCCATAAGGAATGACGCAAGAGCAGGGTTCTAAGGATGGATGCCTGAAGAGCCCAACTTGCATTTCAATTGTCTCCTAGCGACATGGCAGGTTCAATCTGCTGGCTCTGGAGTAGCAACCGAGGGGGTTTAGTTGAAATGGACTCTCCTGAGGATGGGTCATAATTTGGGATTGTGTCCATGGAGATATTCAAATGGGGCAGTGGCTCCAGTGACCTGAAGTTTTCTCCTAACTGGAGGTTATGACACAGCTCCATAGAGCAAGATTCCCATGTGGAGACGAGATTTTTTCTGATAGGTAGCTCTGGAAACCCCCTTATGCTGGTATTGGAATCCAGGCCTCTGAGGAGAGATGCCTGAAAACAAAAGCAATGGATCCAATTAGGGCCTAGGTGCCTGTCTTGTTCAATATACTTTTCTATGGATATCTGTCTAAGGTTCTGATTGGAGGTAGTGGCTCAGCTTGTGCCAGAGGGTCCCTGTATGTCCAGGACATCCTACACTATTGGGATGGCCTCAGAGATTTTGGATGATTCTCCTAATCTGTCAGGTTGTGCCACATGAATGAGCAGAATTCCCTTGGAGAGGGCAGGCACAGTCCTGAGGTGTGGCTCCATGGGGCCCAGCGTTTAGAATGTGTGGGTGAGGACAATGGAGACAGAAGTCTGAAAACACAAACTCGGCTTAGGTTTGGGGACATAGGTATGGCAGGCCCGATCTACAGACCTTGAGAATTTTGGGGGCTCTGAACAAAGGGCAAGTGTGTGGCGCTTTTTCAGGTTTTTGTCTCCGGATTTTGTGTCAATGGTGGCCGTGGAATGTCAGGCTGGCCTCATCAACCATGGACGAGTATTTCTCTCTGTGGATTTGGCCAGATTCCAAGTGTTTGGGATCATTCTTTGGATGGTAGGAGTCCTTACTTTTTTTTTTTCTTTATCTTGGTTTTTTTTTTTTTATTTATTTATTTTTACCTTATGTGTCCCACCAAAGAGGGATTCCAGAAAAGAGCTCTGAATAAGGTTGACTAGACTTCTCAAGCTCTGGTTAGGATTGGGGGAGTAGGGGCATGGCAAGTCCCATATGCAGGCTCTTGGTCCAGCCCCGGAGAGGCTTTACTTGAGGCCAGGGTTCATGCTTAGGGTCCTAATGTGTGTTTGTGCCCATCGCAGCCCTCAAGCATGTCTGAGGCCTCATGGGCCATGCTGGGTTCTCATATACTGAACGTTGGACAACATGCCAACCACAAGGTTTCTGGTCATGGGGAAGGTGAAGTTCTGATTTCTGCATCACGTACATCACTTAGTTGTGAGTGGAGATAATGTCTAGGTTCTGAAGCCTGAAGACCAAGGTTGGGAAGAGATGATGACCAAAGGCCATGGCATGTTCGATGTGTTCAGTGTGAGGCCAGGTGTCTGGGTGTCGGTCACGAGGTCTGGGATCAGGCTGTGTCAGACAGGGCATTAGTGCCCAGGCTAGACTGTATAATTGGGGTACAGTCTAGAGAATTGCAGGTTGATCCTCATTTGATGTTTCTGGGTAGACCCCTAGGGCAAAGTCTCTCTTCTGGAGGGCAGGCAGAGTGCTGCATTTTGTCTCCAGAATTCCCAAAGTGGAAGGCTTGTGGGCCAGGAGTGTGAGGACGGAAGTCTGAGAACGCGAGCTGGCTTAGGTTTTGGGGCGAGGGCAAGGCACGCACACTCTGCAGAGCTGAATTGAGATCTCATGCATCTGAAGTCAGGGCGAGGATCAGACGGGAGTTTCTGTCCATGATGTCCTCTACCTGAAGGTGGAGGCATCACGAGGCCATGGAGGTTTTCCCACGGTGCGAGTGTGTGATGCTGCAAACCACAAGGATTCCTTCTGCAGGACAGTTGAGACCTGTTGAATGGATCAAGGACACCCCATTAGGAATTTCTCCAGAGCAGAGTTCTAACAACGGATACCTGGGCAACGAACTCGCATTCCAATTGTCTCCTAGTGACAAAGCAGGTTTGATCTGCTGGCACTGGGTGAGCAACCGCCAGGTTTGAGTTGAAATGGACTCTCCTGAGGATGGGTCATAATGTGGGATTGTGTCCATTGAGACATTGGAATGGGGCGGTGGCTCCAGTGACGTGAAATTTTCTCCTAACTGGAGGTTTTGACACAGTTCCATATAGCATGATTCCCATGTGGCATGCGATTTGTTCTGATTGGTAGCTCCAGAAACCCCCATGTGCTGGTATTGGAATCCAGGCCTCTGAGGAGAGATACGTGAAAACAAAAGCAATGGATCCGTTTAGGGCCTAGGTGCCTGTCCTGTTCAATCTTCTTTTCTATGGATATCTATCTACAGGTCTGATTGGAGGTAGTGGCTCAGCTTGTGGCAGATGGTCCCTGTTTGTCCCGGACATCCTACAATATTGGGGTGGCCTCGGGGACTTCGGATGTTTCTCCTAATCTGTCAGGTTGTGCCAAAGGAATGAGCAGAATTCCCATGGAGAGGGCAGGCACAGTCCTGAGGTGTGGCTCCATGGGGCCCAGCGTTTAGAATGTGTGGGTGAGGACAATGGAGACAGAAGTCTGAAAACACAAACTCGGCTTAGGTTTGGGGACATAGGTATGGCAGGCCCGATCTACAGACCTTGAGAATTTTGGGGGCTCTGAACAAAGGGCAAGTGTGTGGCGCTTTTTCAGGTTTTTGTCTCCGGATTTTGTGTCAATGGTGGCCGTGGAATGTCAGGCTGGCCTCATCAACCATGGACGAGTATTTCTCTCTGTGGATTTGGCCAGATTCCAAGTGTTTGGGATCATTCTTTGGATGGTAGGAGTCCTTACTTTTTTTTTTTCTTTATCTTGGTTTTTTTTTTTTTATTTATTTATTTTTACCTTATGTGTCCCACCAAAGAGGGATTCCAGAAAAGAGCTCTGAATAAGGTTGACTAGACTTCTCAAGCTCTGGTTAGGATTGGGGGAGTAGGGGCATGGCAAGTCCCATATGCAGGCTCTTGGTCCAGCCCCGGAGAGGCTTTACTTGAGGCCAGGGTTCATGCTTAGGGTCCTAATGTGTGTTTGTGCCCATCGCAGCCCTCAAGCATGTCTGAGGCCTCATGGGCCATGCTGGGTTCTCATATACTGAATGTTGGACAACATGCCAACCACAAGGTTTCTGGTCATGGGGAAGGTGAAGTTCTGATTTCTGCATCACGTACATCACTTAGTTGTGAGTGGAGATAATGTCTAGGTTCTGAAGCCTGAAGACCAAGGTTGGGAAGAGATGATGACCAAAGGCCATGGCATGTTCGATGTGTTCAGTGTGAGGCCAGGTGTCTGGGTGTCGGTCACGAGGTCTGGGATCAGGCTGTGTCAGACAGGGCATTAGTGCCCAGGCTAGACTGTATAATTGGGGTACAGTCTAGAGAATTGCAGGTTGATCCTCATTTGATGTTTCTGGGTAGACCCCTAGGGCAAAGTCTCTCTTCTGGAGGGCAGGCAGAGTGCTGCATTTTGTCTCCAGAATTCCCAAAGTGGAAGGCTTGTGGGCCAGGAGTGTGAGGACGGAAGTCTGAGAACGCGAGCTGGCTTAGGTTTTGGGGCGAGGGCAAGGCACGCACACTCTGCAGAGCTGAATTGAGATCTCATGCATCTGAAGTCAGGGCGAGGATCAGACGGGAGTTTCTGTCCATGATGTCCTCTACCTGAAGGTGGAGGCATCACGAGGCCATGGAGGTTTTCCCACGGTGCGAGTGTGTGATGCTGCAAACCACAAGGATTCCTTCTGCAGGACAGTTGAGACCTGTTGAATGGATCAAGGACACCCCATTAGGAATTTCTCCAGAGCAGAGTTCTAACAACGGATACCTGGGCAACGAACTCGCATTCCAATTGTCTCCTAGTGACAAAGCAGGTTTGATCTGCTGGCACTGGGTGAGCAACCGCCAGGTTTGAGTTGAAATGGACTCTCCTGAGGATGGGTCATAATGTGGGATTGTGTCCATTGAGACATTGGAATGGGGCGGTGGCTCCAGTGACGTGAAATTTTCTCCTAACTGGAGGTTTTGACACAGTTCCATATAGCATGATTCCCATGTGGCATGCGATTTGTTCTGATTGGTAGCTCCAGAAACCCCCATGTGCTGGTATTGGAATCCAGGCCTCTGAGGAGAGATACGTGAAAACAAAAGCAATGGATCCGTTTAGGGCCTAGGTGCCTGTCCTGTTCAATCTTCTTTTCTATGGATATCTATCTACAGGTCTGATTGGAGGTAGTGGCTCAGCTTGTGGCAGATGGTCCCTGTTTGTCCCGGACATCCTACAATATTGGGGTGGCCTCGGGGACTTCGGATGTTTCTCCTAATCTGTCAGGTTGTGCCAAAGGAATGAGCAGAATTCCCATGGAGAGGGCAGGCACAGTCCTGAGGTGTGGCTCCATGGGGCCAAGCCTTGAGGGTGTGTGGGCCAGGACAATGGAGACAGAAGTCTGAAAACACAAACGTGGCTTAGGTTTGGGGACATAGGTATGGCAGGCCCGATCTACAGACCGTGAGAATTTTTCAGGCTTTGAACAAAGGGCGAGTGTGTGGCGCTTTTTCAGGCTTTTGTCTCCGGATTTTGTGTCAATGGTGGCCGTGGAATGTCAGGATGGCCTCATCAGCCATGGACGAGTATTTCTCTCTGTGAATTTGGCCCAATTCCAAGTGTTTGCGGTCATTCTTTGGACGGTAGGAGTCCTTTCTCTATTTTTTTTTAACCTCATGTGTCCCACCAAGGAGGGATTCTAGAGAAGAGATCTGAGTAGGGGTGACTAGACTTCTCAAGCACTGGTTAAGGCTTGGGGAGTAGGGGCATGGTAATCTCCATATGTGGGCTCTTGGTCCATCCCGGAGAGGCTTTACTTGAGGCCAGGGATCATGCTTAGGATCCTAATGTGTGTTTGTGCCCATCGCAGCCCTCAAGCATGTCTGGGGCCTCATGGGCCATGCTGGTTTCTCCTACACTGCACGTTGGACAACATGCCAACCACAGGGTTTCTGGTCATGGGGAAGGAGGAGTTCTGATTTCTGCATCACGTACACGGCATGGCAGTGAGTAGAGATAAGGCCTAGATTCTGAAGCCTGAAAACCGAGGTTGGTAAGAGATGACGACCTAAGGCCATGGTGGGTCCGATGCACTTAGTGTGCGGCCAGATGTCTGTGTCCATCATGAGGTCTGGGCTCAGGCTGTGTCAGGCAGGGCATTAGTCCCCAGGCTAGACTGTATAATTGGGATACAGTCGAGTGATGTGAAGGTTGGTCCTCATTTGGGGTTTCTGGTTGGCCCCATAGGGCAAAGATTTTCTTCTGGAGGGCAGGCAGAGTGCTGCATTCTGGCTCCAGAATTGCCAACTTCAGGGCTTGTGGGCCAGGTGTTTTAGGACAGAAGTCTGAGAACACAAGTTCAGCTTTGAATTCGCAGAGGTGACATGGCAGGCACACTCTACAGACCTGAAATGAGATCTCGTGCATCTGAAGTCAGGGCGAGGATCAGATGTTGGCTTAGGTTGGAGTTTCTGTACATGATGTCCCCTTCATGAAGGTGGGGGGGGCATCAGGAAACCATGGAAGGTTTCCAACTTTGTGAGTGTGTGATGCTCCAAACCACAAGGATTCCGTCAGCGGGACAGTCACGACCTTTTGGATGGATCAAGGACGTCCCATAAGAAATGCTCCAAAGCACAGTTCTAATGATGGATGCCTGGGCAGTCCAACTTGCATTCCAGTTGTGTCCTAGTGAAAAGGAGGATTCGATCTGCTGTCACTGGGGGAACAACCGAGGGGGCTGAATTTAAATGGAATCTCATGAGGATCAGTCATGATGTGGATTTGTGTCCATGGATCCCTTGGAATGGGGCAGTGGCTCTGTTGCCCTGAAGAATTCTCCTAACCTGAGGTTTTGATGCAGCTCCAAAGAGCAAGTTTCCCATGTAGAGACGAGATTTGTTCTGAAACCCCCACAACCTGGTATTGGAAACCAAGCATCTGGGGAACAATGCCTGGAATCCAAAGCAATGGATCTGATTACGGTCTAGGGGCCTGTCCTTTTCAATATTCTCCTCTGAGTGTCTTTGTCTAAGATTCAGAATGGAGGTCACTGCTCAGCTTGTGTCAGATCACCCATGTTTGTTGGGGGAGGCCAACACTATTGGACTGGTCTTGGGAATTGGAGGTTTCTCCTAATCTGTAAGGTTGTGGCAAATGAAACGGGCAGAGTTCCCTTGGAGAGCACTGGCACAGTCCTTAGGTGTGACGCAACCTTTCTGGGTGTCATCCAGGAGGTCCAGGCTCAGGCTGTGTCAGACAGGGCATTAGTGCCAAGCTTAGACTGTATAATTGGAGTAAAGTTGAGTGGCATGCAGGTTGATCCTCATTTGGCGTTTCTGGGTAGCCCCAGGGGCAACGTTTTTCTTCTGGAGGGAAGGAAGAGTGCTGCATTGTGGCGACGGAATTCTCACACTGGAGGGCTTGTGGGCCAGAATTGTGAGGAAGGAAGTGTGAGAACACAAGCTAGGCTTAGGTTTTGGGTCAAGATCATGGCAGGCACACTCTGTAGAGCTAAATCTAAATCTCATGCATCTGAAGTCAGGGCGAGGATCAGACGTAGGCTCAGGTTGAAGTTTCTGTTCAGGATGGCCCCTTAATGATGGTGGGGGGCATCATGGGGCTATGGAGACTTTCCCACTATTGGCATTGTATGTTGCTCCAATCGGCAAGGATTCCTTCTACAGGACAGTCGAGACCGGTCATATTGCTCCAGGACGTCCCATGCGGAACCACGGCAGTGCAGGGTTCTCAGGATGGATTCCTGGAGTGCCCGCCTCACATTCCTATTGTCTCCTAGTGACAAGGCAGGTTCGATCTGCTTCTTTTGGGGAGCAACCAAAGGGGATGTGTTGAAATGGACTCGCCTGCGGATGGGTCATAATGTGGGTTTGTGTCCATGGAGACCTTGGAATGGGGTGTTGGCTGCTGGGACCTGAAGGTTTCCCTTAACTGGAGGTTGGGACACAGCTCCAAAATGCATGTTTCCCATGTGGAAATGAGATTTGTTCAGACTGGTACCTCCAGAAGAACACATATGCTGGTATTGGAAACCAGGCCTCTGAGGAGAGATGCCTGGAATCAAAAGCAATGGATCTGATTAGGTCCTAGGTGCCTGTCCGGTTCAATCTTCTTCTCTGGGGTTATCTGTCTATGGGTCTGAGTTGAGGTAGTTGCTCATCTTGGGACAGATCACCCTGTTTGCCCTGAGTGGCCAACACTATTGGGATGGCCTCAGGGACGTTGGAGTGTTCTCCTAATCTTTAGGGTTGTGGCCAATGGAATGGGCAGAATTTGCTTGGAGAAGGCAGGCACAGTCCTGAGGCATGGCTTCAGGGGCCCCAGCCTGGAGGGTGTGTGGGCCAGGACAGTGGGGACAGAAATCTGAAAACCCAAACTCAGCTTAGGTTTGGGGACGTAGGTATGACACGCCTGTGAGGAGAAATTTTCAGGCTATGAACAAAGGGCAAGTGTGAGGCATATCTCCAGGCTTTTGTCTCTAGATTTTGTGTCAATGGTGGCCATGGAATGACGGGATGGCCTCTTTGGCCATGGATGATTCTTTCTCTTTTAAGATTTGGTCAGATCCCAAGTTTTGGGGCTCATTCAGGGGATGGAGGAGACCCTTCGACATTTTTTTCCTCAGGGGTTCCAGAGCAGAGACCTGAATAGGGGTGACTAGAACTCTCAACCTCTCATTAATATTGGGGGACTAGGGATGGCAATGCGGGTTCTTGGTCCAGCCCCTGAGAGGCTTTACTTGAGGACAGGGCTCACACTGAGGGTCCCAATGTGTTTGTGCCCATTGCGGTTCTCAAGCATGGGCGGGGACTCATGGGCTACACTGGATTCTCCTACACTGAACATTGGAAAACATGCCAACCACAAGGTTTCTTGCCTTGAGGAAGAAGGAGTTTCATTTCTGCATCACGTTCACCCCTGGGTAGTGAGTATATATAAGGTCTAGGTTCTGAAACCTGAAAACCAAGGTTGGGAAGAGATGATGACCTAAAGCCATGGCGGGTCTGATGTGCTCAGTGTACAGCCAGCTGTCTGCGTGTCGGTTGGGAATTCAGACCTCAGGCTGTGCAAGACAGGGCATTAACGCCGAAGCGAAACTGTATAATTGGGGTAGAGTCAAGTGGCATGCAGGTTGATCCTCATTTGGTGTTTCTGGTTAGCCCCATAGGACAACGTTTCTCTTCTGGAGGGCAGTCAGAGTGCTGCATTGTGTCTCTCCAGAATTCCCTAACTGGAGGGCTGGTGGGCTCGGAGTGTGAGGACGAAGTCTGAGAACAATAGCTAGGTTTTGCTTCGGGGCGGGGTTTCGGCAGGCACACTCTGCAGAGTTGAATCAAGATTTCGTGCATCTGAAGTCAGGGCGAGGATTAGACGTTGGCTCAGGTTGGAGTTTCTGTCCAAGATGGCTCTTTCATGAAGGGGACGGTGCACCACGAGGCCACAGAGCTTTTCCCATGATGGGAGTTGTGAGGTGCTCCAAAGCGAAAGGATTCCGTCTGCAGGACAGCTGTGACCTGTTGGATGGCTCCAGGACGTCCCATATGGAATTACTTCAGAGTAGTTTTATACAGATGAATGCCTAGCCAGCCCGCCTCACATTCCAATTGTCTCCTAGTGACAAGATAGGTTCGATCTGCTGGCTCTAGGGGAGCACCCAAGGGCACTGAGTTGAAATAGACTCTCCTGCAGATGGGTCCTAATGTGGGATTGTGTCCATGGAGACCTTGGAATGAGGTGGTGGCACCGGGGCCCTGAAGGATTTTCCTAGCCGGAGGTTATGACACAGCTTGAAAGAGCACGTTTCCCATGTGGAGAAGACATTTGTTCTGACTGATGACTCAGGAAACCCCCATATGGTGGTATTGAAAACCAGGCCTCTGAGGTTCTGACATAGCTCCACGAGCAAGTTTCCAATGTGCAGAAAAGACTTGCTCTGAAGGGGCCTCTGGAAACCCCATAGGCTGGTATTGGAAACCAGGCCTCTGAGAAGAGATGCCTGGAAACCAAAGCAATGGATCTGATTAGGGCCTAGGGGCCTGTCCGGTTCAATGTTCTTCTCTGGGGACATCTGTCTCCGAGTTGGTGTGGAGCTAGTTGCTCAGCTAGTGTCAGATCACCCCTGTTTGTTCCAAGCGGCCTACAATATTGGTATGGTCCCAGGGACATTGGAGATTTCTCCTGATTTATATGGTTGTGGCCAATGGAATATGAAGAATTCCCTTTGAGAGGGAAGGAACAATCCTGAGGTGTGGTTCCAGGGGCCCTAGCCTGGAGGGTGTGTGTTTTCAGACAACTGTCCAAACAGCCCAGGCCTACACAACCTACAGGCTCAGGCCCCTGAAGCCAAACCTGAGGACTGTACTTGCCCTCTCCAAGGGAATTGTGTGTGCCCATTCCAATGGCCACAACCCTTCTAATAGGATAAACCTCGAAAGTCCCTGATCCATCCCAATAGTGGTGACTTCACAGAAAAAACAGGGGCAATCTGAGCCCAACTGAGCATCTACCTGCACTCAGACCCAAGACAGATGTCCCCAGAGGTAAAAAGGAAAGAACAGGCAACTAGGCACTAATCAGATCCATTGCTTTGGTTTCCAGGCATCTCTCCTCAGAGGCCTGGATTTCAAAAGCAGCATATAGCTGTTTCTTGACCCACACATCAGAAAACATCTCATCTACACATGGGAAACTTGCACGTTGGGGCTGTGTCAAAGCCTCTGTTAAGGAGAACCCTTTAGGGCCCCAGTGCCTCCGCTTCATTCCAAGGTCTCCATAGACACAAAAGCACATTAGTACCCATCCCCAGGGGTGTCCATTTCAACTCAGCGTCCTCGGTTGCTCCCCACAGATCCAGGAGATCTAACCTGTCTTGTTGCTAGGAGACAATTGGAATGCGAGGTGGGCTACCCAGCCATCCATCCTTAGAACCCTGCTCAGAATCATTGGCCTGGATCCAAACGACAGGTCTCAATTGTCCTGCAGAAGACTCTCTGCAGTTTGGAGCTTCTCACAACTCCCATCGTGGGAAAACCCCCATGGCCTCGTGATGCCCCCCCATTCATGAAGGGGCCATCAGGGACAGAAACTCCAACCTGAGCGATCGTCTGATCCTCGCCCTGACATCAGATGAACGAGATCTAGATTCAGGTCTGTAGATTGTGCCTGCCATGGCCTCACCCAGAAACCTAAGCCTAGCTTGTGTTATCAAACTTTTTTCGTCAGACTACTGGCCCACAAGCCCTCCAGTTTGGCAATCCAGAACTGCAATGCAGCGCTCTGCCGGCGCTCCAGAAGAAAAACATTGTCCGCTGGGGCTACCCAGTAATTCCAAATGAGGATCAAACTGCACCGACCTTGGCTGTACCCCAAATACATAGACTGACCAGGGCACTAATGCCCTTTCTGAGACAGCCTGAGCCTGGACCCCCTGGCCCCTCCCAGACAGCTGGCCGAACACTGAGCACATCGAGCCGCCATGGCCTTAGGTCGTCATCTCTTCCCACCCTCGGTTTTCAGGTTTCAGAACCTAGACCTTATCTCCAATCACTGCCCAGGGGTGAACGTGATGCAGAAATTAGAATTCCTCCTTCCCCATGGCCAGAAACCTTGTGGTTGGCATGTTGTCCAACGTTCAATGTGGGAAAACCCGCATTGTCTGAAAGGCCACGCCAGTGCTTGAGGGCCGCCTAGGGCACAGACATGCATTGTGACCTGCAGCGTGAGTCCCGTATTAAAGTAACGCCTTTCAGTGGCTGGACCAAGATCCTGCATATGGGGCTTGTCATATCCATAGGCCCCCAGGCTTAACCAGAGGGCGAGTATTCCAGTTGTCAGTACCAACTGCTATGCTCTAGAATCCCTCTACTGGGGGGACACATGAAGCAGAAAACAGGACACTTCCCTTCCCACAGAAGGACCCCAAACTCTTTGGGGGCTGGACAAACTACCAGAGAGGGAGACTTCTACGACCCATGAGGCAACTCCTACATTAAACGGCCATTGTGGACAAAACATCCAGAGACAAAAGCCTGAGCGACAGCCTCCCTCTCACCCTTCTTTCATATCCAGAGGAACTCCCCTCATGGACTGTAGATCAGGCCTGCCGTAACCTCGGCCCCAAACCTGAGCTGAGTTAGGGTTTTTGGATGTCTGTCTGCACAGCCATGGCCCACACAGCCTCCAGGCTGGGGTCTCTGGAGCCACACCACAGTACTGTGCCTGCTCTCTCCTAAGAAACTGCCCATTCCATTGGCCACAACTCTACAAAATAGTAGAAACCTCAAGGTCCCCAAGGACATCCCACTACCGCAAGCCGCACTGGACAAATAGGGGCATTATGACACAAGCTGAGCAACTACTACCTCCATGCAGACACAAAGACAGATATCCGCAGAGACAGAAGATTGAACCAGACAGGCCCCTAGGCCCTATTATGAACTCTTGCTTTGGTGTCCAGGTATCACTCCTCAGAGGCCTAGGTTCGAAGACCAGCATACGGGGCTTTCCTGAGGCACCAGACAGAAGACCTCTCATCTCCACATGGGAAGCTTCCTTGTTGGGGTTGTGTCAAGCCCTTCGGGTTGGAGAATCCTGCAGAGTCCCTTAGCTACTGCCACATTCCAAGGTCTCCATGGCCACCAACCCACATTATGACTCATCCTCAGGAGAGTCCATTTAAACTCAGCCTTCTGGGTAGCTCACCCAAGAGCCCGCAGATTGAGCGTGCCTTGTCTCGACCAGGCAATGGGAAGGTGAGTTGGCGTTTGTCGGCATCCATGCTTACGGCCCTGCTCTCGAGTCTTTCTGTATGGGGCATCCTGGAACCATCCAATTGTACTCGACTGTCCTGAAGAAGGAAACTTTGAAGTTTGGAGCAGCTCACAACTCCCAGCGTAGGGAAACCTCCCTGGCCTCATGACGCCCCCACCCCCTTCAGGAAGGGGCCGTCATGGACACAAACTCCAGCTTGAGGCAACATCTGATACTCGCCCTGACCTCACATGCAGGAGATCTCGATTCAGCCTCTGCAGAGTGGGCCTGCCATGCTCTTGGCCCCAAAACTCGTGCTAGCTTGTGTTTTCAGACTTCCTTCCTCACAATCCTGGCCACACCCCTCCAGTTTGGCAATTCTGGAGACACAATGCAGCACTCTGCCTGCCCTCCAGAAGAAAAATGTTGCCCTATAGGGCTAACCAGAAACGCCAAATGAGTAACAACCTGCATGCCACTCGACCATACCCCAATTATACAGTCTAGCCTGTGCACTAAAGCCCTGTCTGACACAGCCTGAGGGCAGACCTCCAGTCCAACACCCAGACAGCTGGCCGTACACAGAGCATATCACACCCACAATGGCTTTAGGCCATCATCTCTACCCAACCTCAGTTTTCACCTTCAGAACCTAGACCTTATCTCCACTCACTGCTCAGGAGTGAACGTGATGCAAGAATCAGAACTTCTCCTTCGCCTTGGCAAGAAACCTAGTGGTTGGCATGTTGTCCAATGTTCATTGTAGGAGAAAGCAGCATGGACTAGGAGGCCCCACCTATCCCTGAGGGCCACAATGTGCACAAACACACATTGTGACCCTCAGCGTGAGCCCTATCCTCATGTAAAACCTCTTAGTGACTGGAACAACAGACCACATATGGGGCTTGCCAGGCCCCTAGTCCCCCAATCTCAACCAGAGTTCCAGATGTCTAGTCACCCCTACTCAGGGCTCTACTCTGGAATCCATCTTTGGTGGGACACCTGAGGTAAAAAAAAAAAAAAAATACAGAAAGGACTCTTCCCATCCATAGAATGATCCCAACCACTTGGGATCAGGCCAAATCATCAGAGAAAGAATTGTCCATGGCCCTTGAGGACACCCCGACATTCCGCGGCCACCGTTGACACAAAATCCAGAGACAAAAGCCTGACCAAGCGCCACATACTCGCCCTTTGTTCATAGCCCGGAAAATTCTCACGGTCTGTAGATCGAGCCTTCATACATACATCCCCAAACCTAAGCTGAGTTTGTGTTTACCGACTTCTGTCCCCACAGTCCTGGCACACACACCATCCAAGTTGGGGCCCCTGGAGCCACACCTCAGGACTGTGGCTTCCCTCTCCAGGGGAATTCTGCCATTTCCATTGGCCACAACCCTATAGATTAGGAGTATCCTCCAATCTCCCCGAGGCCATCCGAATAGTGTTGGCTGCCCAGGACAAACAGGGATGATCTCTCACAAGTTAGGAAACTACCTCCACTCAGACCCAGAGACAGATATCCCCATAGAATAAGATTGAACTGGACAGGCACTTAGGCCCTAATCAGATCCATTGCTTTTGATTCCAGTCATCTCTCCTCAGAGGCCTGGTTTCCAATACCAGCATATGGGAGATTCCTTAGGCACTCATCAAAACAATTCTCTTCTCTACATAGGAAACATACTCTTTAGAGCTCCATCAAAACCCCCGGTTATGAACATCCCTCAAGGCCCCGGATCAAGCATCCCATTCCAAGGTCTACATGGACACAAATGCACATTATGACCCATCCTCAACTCACCCATTTCAACACACCCGCCTCGGTTGCTCCCCTAGATCCAGCAGATCGAACTTGCCTTTGCTCTATGAGACACCTGGAATGGGAGGCAGGCTGCCCAGGCATCCATCCTTAGAACCCTGCTCTGGATAACTTCCTTATGGGATGTCCTGGAGCCATCCAACAGGTCTCGACTGTCCCACAGAAGGAATCATTGCGGTTTGGAGCATCTCACAATTCCCATCGTGGGAAAACTTCCATGTCCTCGTGACACCCTCCCCTTCATGAAGGGGCCGTCATGGACAGAAACTCCGACCTAAGCCAACTTCTGATCCTAGCTCTGTCTTCAGGTATACGGGATCTCGAATCATCTCTGCAGAGGGTGCCTGCCGTCCCCTCACCCCGAAATCTAAGTCTGGCTTGTGTTCTCAGA
This sequence comes from Mustela nivalis, assembly GCF_964662115.1. Classification (NCBI taxonomy): domain Eukaryota; kingdom Metazoa; phylum Chordata; class Mammalia; order Carnivora; family Mustelidae; genus Mustela; species Mustela nivalis. The sequence goes on along the minus strand of NW_028136531.1, from coordinate 1,523,860 downwards.
ATTTTTTCCTCACACTCCTGGCCCACAAGCCTTCCAGTTTGGGAATTCTGGAGCCACTATGTGGCACTGTGTCTTCCCTCCAGAAGAAAAACGTTGCCCTTTGGCGCTACCCAGTAACCACAAATGAGTACCATCCTGCACGAAACTCGACTGCACCCTAATGATACAGTCTAGCCTGGGCATTAATTCCCTGTCTGCCACAGCCTGAGCCTGCACCTCCCAACCCAAACTCAACAGCTGGCCGAACACTGAGCACATCAGACACACCATGGCCTTAGGTCTTCATCTCTTCCCAACCTCAGTTTTCAGGCTTCAGAACCTAGACCTTAAATCCAGTCACAGTCCAGGAGTGAAAGAGTTGCAGAAAATAGAACTCCTTCTTCCCCATGGCCAGAAAACTTTTGGTTGCCATATTGTGCAACGTTCAGTGTAGGAGAAACCAGCATGGTACATTAGGCCACGCCCTGCCTTGAGGGGCTCCTTGGGCACAAAAACACATTGTGAAACTCAGTGTGAGACCTATCCTCAAGGAAGGCCTCTCAGTGTCTGGACCAAGAGCCCACATATGGGGCTTGCCATGTTCTTAGGTCCCAATGTTAACCAGAGGTCTGGTTGTCCAGTTGCCCCCACCCACGACTCTGCTCTGGAATCCCTCTTTTGGTGGTCCACCTAAGGTAAAAAAAATAAATAAATAAATAAATAAAAATAAACAAAAAAAAACCAGAAAGGCCTCCTCCCTTACGACAGAATGACCCCAAACTCTTGGGATCTGGTCAAATCCACAGAAAGTAGCCTCATCGATGGCCCATGAAGACACCCCGACATTCCATGGCAATCGGTGACACATTTCCAGAAAAAAAAAAATAAAAAGCATGAGCAAGCACCTCACATTCGCCCTTTGTTCATATGCCGAAGAGTTCTCCTCACGGTCTATAGATCGGGCCGGCCATACCTACATCCCACAAACTATGTGGAGTTTGTGTTTTCAGACTTTTGTCCAAATAGCCCTGGACCACACACGCTCCAGACTTGGGTCCTTGGAGCCACACCTCAGGACTGTGCTTCCCTTTCAAGGGAATTCTTCCCATTCCATTGGCCACAACCTTGCAAATGAGGAAAAACCTCCAAAGTCAACGAGGCCATCCCAATAGTGTAGGCCGCCCAGGACAATCAGGGATGATCTCAAACCAGCTGAGCAACTACCTCCACTCAGACAACAGATGTCCCCAGAGAAGAATATTGAACCGACCATGATCCTAGGCCCTAATCAGATCCATTCCTTGGTTTCCAGGCATCTCTCCTCAGAGGCCTCGTTTCCAATACCAGCATATGGTGGTTTCCTGAGGCACCAATGAGAACAAATCTCGTCTCCCCATGGAAAACTTGCCCATTGGAGCTTTGTCATAACCTCTGGTTAGGAGAATCCTTCAGGGCCCTGGTGCCACTGCCCCATACCAAGGTCTCCATGGACTCAATCCAACATTAAGACCATCCTCAGGAAAGTCCATTTCAACTCAGCCCCCTCTGTTGCTACCCCAAGCCAGCAGATCAAAAGTTTCTTGTTGCTAGGAGACAATTGGAATGTGAGGGTGGCTGCCCAGGCATCCATACTTAGAACCCTGTTCTGGAAAAATACCTTATAAGACGTCCTGGAGCCATCCAACAAATCTTAATTGTCCCACAGAAGGAATCCTTGCGGTTTGGAGCATCTCACAACTCCAATAGTGGGAAAAGCCCCATGGCCTCATAATGCCCCCCCTTTTCTGAAGGGGCCAACATGGACAGAAACTCAAACCTGAGCCAAAGTCTGAACCTCGACCTGACTTCAGACGCATGAGATCTCAATTCAGCTCTGCAGAGTGTGCCTGCCATGTCCTTGCCCCGAAACCTAAGCCTAGCTTGTGTTCTCAGACTTCCGTCCTCACTCTCCTGGCCCATAAGCCCTCCAGTTTGGGAATTCCGAAGCCACAATGCAGCATGCTGCCTGCCCTCCAGAAGAAAAACTTTGCCCTATGCTGCTAATAAGAAACCCCAAATGATTTTCTAATGCATGCCACTCGATTGTAAAGCAATTATACAGCCCACCCTGTATACTAATGCCCTGTCTGTCACAGCCTGAGACAAGATATCCCAAAAGACACCCAGACAGATGGCCCCACTGGACACATAGGACCCGCTATGGCTGTAGGTCGTCATCTCTTCCCAACCTCGGTTTTCAGGCTTCAGAACCTAGACCTTATCTCCAATCACTGCCCAGGAGTGAACGTGATACAGAAATTAGAATTCCTCCTTACCCATGGCCAGAAACCTTGTGGTTGGCATGTTGTCCAACGTTCAATGTGGGAAAACCTGCATTGTCCGAAAGGCCACGCGAGTGCTTGAGGGCCGCCTAGGGCACAGACATGCATTGTGACCTGCAGCGTGAGTCCCGTATTAAAGTAACGCCTTTCAGTGGCTGGACCAAGATCCTGCATATGGGGCTTGTCATATCCATAGGCCCCCAGGCTTAACCAGAGGGCGAGTATTCCAGTTGTCAGTACCCACTGCTATGCTCTAGAATCCCTCTACTGGGGGGACACATGAAGCAGAAAACAGGACACTTCCCTTCCCACAGAAGGACCGCAAACTCTTGGGGGCTGGACAAACTACCAGAGAGGGAGACTTCTACGACCCATGAGGCAACTCCTACATTAAACGGCCATTGTGGACAAAACATCCAGAGACAAAAGCCGGAGCGAATGCCTCCCTCTCACCCTTCTTTCATATCCAGAGGAACTCCCCTCATGGACTGTAGATCAGGCCTGCCGTAACCTCGGTCCCAAACCTGAGCTGAGTTAGGGTTTTTGGATGTCTGTCTGCACAGCCATAGCCCACACAGCCTCCAGGCTGGGGTCTCTGGAGCCACACCACAGTACTGTGCCTGCTCTCTCCTAAGAAACTGCCCATTCCAGTGGCCACAACTCTACAAAATAGTAGAAACCTCAAGGTCCCCAAGGACATCCCACTACCGCAAGCCGCACTGGACAAATAGGGGCATTATGACACAAGCTGAGCAACTACTACCTCCATGCAGACACACAGATAGATATCCGCAGAGACAGAAGATTGAACCAGACAGGCCCCTAGGCCCTATTATGAACTCTTGCTTTGATGTCCAGGTATCACTCCTCAGAAGCCTGGGTTCGAAGACCAGCATACGGGGCTGTCCTGAGGCACCAGACAGAAGACCTCTCATCTCCACATGGGAAGCTTCCTTGTTGGGGTTGTGTCAAGCCCTTCGGGTTGGAGAATCCTGCAGAGTCCCTTAGCTACTGCCACATTCCAAGGTCTCCATGGCCACCAACCCACATTATGACTCATCCTCAGGAGAGTCCATTTAAACTCAGCCTTCTGGGTAGCTCACCCAAGAGCCCGCAGATTGAGCGTGCCTTGTCTCGACCAGGCAATGGGAAGGTGAGTTGGCGTTTGTCGGCATCCATGCTTACGGCCCTGCTCTCGAGTCTTTCTGTATGGGGCATCCTGGAACCATCCAATAGTACTCGACTGTCCTGAAGAAGGAAACTTTGAAGTTTGGAGCAGCTCACAACTCCCAGCATAGGGAAACCTCCCTGGCCTCATGACGCCCCCACCCCCTTCAGGAAGGGGCCGTCATGGACACAAACTCCAGCTTGAGGCAACATCTGATACTCGCCCTGACCTCACCTGCAGGAGATCTCAATTCAGCCTCTGCAGAGTGGGCCTGCCATGCTCTTGGCCCCAAAACTCGTGCTAGCTTGTGTTTTCAGACTTCCTTCCTCACAATCCTGGCCACACCCCTCCAGTTTGGCAATTCTGGAGACACAATGCAGCACTCTGCCTGCTCTCCAGAAGAAAAATGTTGCCCTATAGGGCTAACCAGAAACGTCAAATGAGTAACAACCTGCATGCCACTCGACCATACCCCAATTATACAGTCTAGCCTGTGCACTAAAGCCCTGTCTGACACAGCCTGAGGGCAGACCTCCAGTCCAACACCCAGACAGCTGGCCGTACACAGAGCATATCACACCCACAATGGCTTTAGGCCATCATCTCTACCCAACCTCAGTTTTCACCTTCAGAACCTAGACCTTATCTCCACTCACTGCTCAGGAGAGAACGTGATGCAAGAATCAGAACTTCTCCTTCGCCTTGGCAAGAAACCTAGTGGTTGGCATGTTGTCCAATGTTCATTGTAGGAGAAAGCAGCATGGACTAGGAGGCCCCACCTATCCCTGAGGGCCACAATGTGCACAAACACACATTGTGACCCTCAGCGGGAGCCCTATCTTCATGTAAAGCCTCTTAGTTACTGGAACAACAGCCCACATATGGGGCTTGCCAGGCCCCTAGTCCCCCAATCTCAACCAGAGTTCGAGATGTCTAGTCACCCCTACTCAGGGCTCTACTCTGGAATCCCTCTTTGGTGGGACACCTGAGGTAAAAAAAAAAAAATACAGAAAGGACTCTTCCGATCCACAGAATGATCCCAACCACTTGGAATCAGGCCAAATCATCAGAGAAAGAATTGTCCATGGCCCTTGAGGACACCCCGACATTCCGCGGCCACCCTGACACAAAATCCAGAGACAAAAGCCTGAGCAAGCGCCACATACTCGCCCTTTGTTCATAGCCCGGAAAATTCTCACGGTCTGTAGATCGAGCCTTCATACATACATCCCCAAACCTAAGCTGAGTTTGTGTTTACCGACTTCTGTCCCCACAGTCCTGGCACACACACCATCCAAGTTGGGGCCCCTGGAGCCACACCTCAGGACTGTGGCTTCCCTCTCCAGGGGAATTCTGCCATTTCCATTGGCCACAACCCTATAGATTAGGAGTATCCTCCAATCTCCCCGAGGCCATCCGAATAGTGTTGGCTGCCCAGGACAAACAGGGATGATCTCTCACAAGTTAGGAAACTACCTCCACTCAGACCCAGAGACAGATATCCCCATAGAATAAGATTGAACTGGACAGGCACTTAGGCCCTAATTAGTTCCATTGCTTTTGATTCCAGTCATCTCTCCTCAGAGGCCTGGTTTCCAATACCAGCATATGGGAGATTCCTTAGGCACTCATCAAAACAATTCTCTTCTCTACATAGGAAACATACTCTTTAGAGCTCCATCAAAACCTCCGGTTATGAACATCCCTCAAGGCCACGGATCAAGCATCCCATTCCAAGGTCTACATGGACACAAATGCACATTATGACCCATCCTCAACTCACCCATTTCAACACACCCGCCTCGGTTGCTCCCCTAGATCCAGCAGATCGAACTTGCCTTTGCTCTATGAGACACCTGGAATGGGAGGCAGGCTGCCCAGGCATCCATCCTTAGAACCCTGCTCTGGATAACTTCCTTATGGGATGTCCTGGAGCCATCCAACAGGTCTCGACTGTCCCACAGAAGGAATCATTGCGGTTTGGAGCATCTCACAATTCCCATCGTGGGAAAACCTCCATGTCCTCGTGACACCCTCCCCTTCATGAAGGGGCCGTCATGGACAGAAACTCCGACCTAAGCCAACTTCTGATCCTAGCTCTGTCTTCAGGTATACAGGATCTCGAATCATCTCTGCAGAGGGTGCCTACCGTCCCCTCACCCCGAAATCTAAGTCTGGCTTGTGTTCTCAGAATTTTTTCCTCACACTCCTGGCCCACAAGCTTTCCAGTTTGGGAATTATGGAGCCACTATGTGGCACTGTGTCTTCCCTCCAAAGAAAAACGTTGCCCTCTGGGGCTACCCAGTAACCACAAATGAGTACCATCCTGCACGAAACTCGACTGCACCCCAATATACAGTCTAGCCTGGGCATTAATTTCCTGTCTGCCACAGCCTGAGCCTGCACCTCCTAACCCACACTCAACAGCTGGCCGAACACTGAGCACATCAGAAACACCATGGCCTTAGGTCTTCATCTGTTCCCAACCTTAGTTTTCAGGCTTCAGAACCTAGACCTTAAATCCAATCACAGTCCAGGAGTGAAAGAGTTGCAGAAAATAGAACTCCTTCTTCCCCATGGCCAGAAAACTTGTGGTTACCATATTGTGCAACGATCAGTGTAGGAGAAACCAGCATGGTACATTAGGCCACGCCCTGCCTTGAGGGGCTCCTTGGGCACAAAAACACATTGTGAAACTCAGTGTGAGACCTATCCTCAAGGAAGGCCTCTCAGTGTCTGGACCAAGAGCCCACATATGGGGCTTGCCATGTTCTTAGGTCCCAATGTTAACCAGAGGTCTGGTTGTCCAGTTGCCCCAACCCACGACTCTGCTCTGGAATCCCTCCTTTGGTGGTCCACCTGAGGTAAAAAAAAAAACAAAAACAAAAACAAAAAAAATAAACAAAAAAAACAGAAAGACTTCCTCTCTTCCGACAGAATGAACCCAAACTCTTGGAATCGGGTCAAATCCCCAGAAAGGGAGCCTCATCGATGGCACATGAGGACACCACGACATTCCATGGCATTCGGTGACACATTTCCAGAAAAAAAAAAAAAAAAGCATGAGAGCACCTCACATTCGCCCTTTGTTCATATCCCGAAGAGTTCTCCTCACGGTCTATAAATGAGCCGGCCATACCTACATCCCCCAACCTAAGTGGAGTTTGTGTTTTCAGACTTTTGTCCAAATAGCCCTGGACCACACACGCTCCACACTTGGGTCCCTGGAGCCACACCTCAGGACTGTGCTTCCCTTTCAAGGGAATTCTACCCATTCCATTGGCCACAACCTTGCAAATGAGGAAAAACCTCCAAAGTCACCGAGGCCATCCCAATATTGTAGGCCGCCCAGGACAAACAGGGGTGATCTCAAACCAGCTGAGCAACTACCTCCACTCAGACAACAGATGTCCCCAGAGAAGAATATTGAACCGGACAGGCCCCTAGGCCCTAATCAAATCCATTGCTTTGGTTTCCAGGCATCTCTCCTCAGAGGCCTCGTTTCCAATACCAGCATATGGTGGTTTCCTGAGGCACCAATAAGAACAAATCTCGTCTCCCCATGGAAAACTTGCTCATTGGAGCTTTGTCATAACCTCTGGTTAAGAGAATCCTTCAGGGCCCTGGTGCCACTGCCCCATACCAAGGTCACCATGGACTCAAACCAACATTAAGACCATCCTCAGGAAAGTCCATTTCAACTCAGCCACCTCTGTTGCTACCCCAGGACAGCAGATCAAACGTTTCTCATTGCTAGGAGACAATTGGAATGTGAGGCTGCTGCCTAGGCATCCATACGTAGAACCCTGTTCTGAAAAAATACCTTAAAAGACGTCCTGGAGCCATCCAACAAATCTTAATTGTCCCAAAGAAGGAATCCTTGCGGTTTGGAGCATCTCACAACTCCAATAGTTGCAAAACCCCCATGGCCTCATAATCCCCCCTCTTCTTGAAGGGGCCAACATGGACTGTGATTCAATTTAAGGTCTAGGTTCTGAAGCCTGAAAACTGAGGTTAAGAAGAGATGAAGACCTAAGGCCATGGTGTGTCTGATGTGCTCAGTGTTCGGCCAGCTGTTGAGTGTGGGTTGGGAGGTGCAGGCTCAGGCTGTGGAAGACAGGGAATTAATGCCCAGGCTAGACTGTATCATTGGGGTGCAGTCGAGTTTCGTGCAGGATGGTACTCATTTGTGGTTACTGGGTAGCCCCAGAGGGCAACGTTTTTCTTCTGGAGGGAAGACACAGTGCCACATAGTGGCTCCAGAATTCCCAAACTGGAAGGCTTGTGGGCCAGGAGTGTGAGGAAAAAATTCTGAGAACAAAAGACAGACTTAGATTTCGGGGTGAGGGGATGGCAGGCACCCTCTGCAGAGATGATTCGAGATCCCGTATACCTGAAGACAGAGCTAGGATCAGAAGTTGGCTTAGGTCGGAGTTTCTGTCCATGACGGCCCCTTCATGAAGGGGAGGGTGTCACGAGGACATGGAGGTTTTCCCACGATGGGAATTGTGAGATGCTCCAAACCGCAATGATTCCTTCTGTGGGACAGTCGAGACCTGTTGGATGGCTACAGGACATCCCATAAGATAGTTATCCAGAGAAGGGTTCTAAGGATGGATGCCTGGGCAGCCTGCCTCCCATTCCAGGTGTCTCATAGAGCCAAGGCAAGTTCGATCTGCTGGATCTAGGGGAGTAACCGAGGTGGGTGTGTTGAAATGGGTGAGTTGAGGATGGGTCATAATGTGCATTTGTGTCCATGTAGACCTTGGAATGGGGTGCATGACCCGGGGCCTTGAGGGATGTTCATAACCGGAGGTTTTGATGGAGCTCTAAAGAGTATGTTTCCTATGTAGAGAAGAGAATTGTTTTGATGAGTGCCTAAGGAATCTCCCATATGCTGGTATTGCAAACCAGGCCTCTGAGGAGAGATGACTGGAATCAAAAGCAATGGATCTGATTAGGGCCTAAGTGCCTGTCCAGTTCAATCTTATTCTATGGGGATATCTGTCTATGGGTCTGAGTGGAGGTAGTTTCCTAACTTGTGAGAGATCATCCCTGTTTGTCCTGGGCAGCCAACACTATTCGGATGGCCTCGGGGAGATTGGAGGATACTCCTAATCTATAGGGTTGTGGCCAATGGAAATGGCAGAATTCCCCTGGAGAGGGAAGCCACAGTCCTGAGGTGTGGCTCCAGGGGCCCCAACGTGGATGGTGTGTGGGCCAGGACTGTGGGGACAGAAGTCTGAAAACACAAACTCAGCTTAGGTTTGGGGATGTATGTATGAAGGCTCGATCTACAGACCGTGAGAATTTTCCGGGCTATGAACAAAGGGCGAGTATGTGGCGCTTGCTCAGGCTTTTGTCTCTGGATTTTGTATCAACGGTGGCCGCGGAATGTCGGGGTGTCCTCAAGGGCCATGGACAATTCATTCTCTGATGATTTGGCCTGATCCCAAGTGGTTGGGATCATTCTGTGGATGGGAAGAGTCCTTTCGGTATTTTTTTTTTTTACCTCAGATGTCCCACCAAAGAGGGATTCCAGAGTAGAGCCCTTAGTAGGGGTGACTAGACATCTCGAACTCTGGTTGAGATTGGGGGACTAGGGGCTTGGCAAGTCCCATATGTGGGCTGTTGTTCCAGTCACTAAGAGTCTTTACATGAGGATAGGGCTCACGCTGAGTGTCACAATGTGTGTTTGCGCACATTGTGGCCCTCAGGGATAGGTGGGGCCTCATAGACCATGCTGCTTTCTCCTACAATGAACATTGGACAACATGCCAACCACTAGGTTTCTTGGCAAGGCGAAGGAGAAGATCTGATTCTTGGATCACGTTCACTCCTGAGCAGTGAGTGGAGATAAGGTCTAGGTTGTGAAGGTGAAAACTGAGGTTGGGTAGAGATGATGGCCTAAAGCCATTGTGGGTGTGATATGCTCTGTGTACGGCCAGCTGTCTGGGTGTTGGACTGGAGGTCTGCCCTCAGGCTGTGTCAGACAGGGCTTTAGTGCACAGGCTAGACTGTATAATTGGGGTATGGTCGAGTGGCATGCAGGTTGTTACTCATTTGGCGTTTCTGGTTAGCCCTATAGGGCAACATTTTTCTTCTGGATGGCAGGCAGAGTGCTGCATTGTGTCTCCAGAATTGCCAAACTGGAGGGGTGTGGCCAGGATTGTGAGGAAGGAAGTCTGAAAACACAAGCTAGCACGAGTTTTGGGCCAAGAGCATGGCAGGCCCACTCTGCAGAGGCTGAATCGAGATCTCCTGCATTGAGTTCAGGGCGAGTATCAGATGTTGCCTCAAGCTGGAATTTGTGTCAATGAGGGCCCCTTCCTGAAGAGGGTGGGGTGTCATGAGGCCAGGGAGGTTTCCCACGCTGGGAGTTGTGAGCTGCTCCAAACTTCAAAGTTTCCTTCTTCAGGACAGTCGAGTACTATTGGATGGTTCCAGGATGCCCCATACAGAAAGACTCGAGAGCAGGGCCGTAAGCATGGATGCCGAGAAACGCCAACTCACCTTCCCTTTGCCTGGTCGAGACAAGGCACGCTCAATCTGCGGGCTCTTGGGTGAGCTACCCAGAAGGCTGAGTTTAAATGGACTCTCCTGAGGATGAGTCATAATGTGGGTTGGTGGCCATCGAGACCTTGGAATGTGGAAGTAGCTAAGGGACTCTGCAGGATTCTCCAACCCGAAGGACTTGACACAACCCCAACAAGGAAGATTCCCTTGTGGAGATGAGAGGTCTTCTGTCTGGTGCCTCAGGAAAGCCCCGTATGCTGGTCTTCGAACCCAGGCCTCTGAGGAGTGATACCTGTACACCAAAGCAAGAGTTCATAATAGGGCCTAGGGGCCTGTCTGGTTCAATCTTCTGTCTCTGCGGATATCTATATGTGTGTCTGCATGGAGGTAGTAGTTGCTCAGCTTGTGTCATAATGCCCCTATTTGTCCAGTGCGGCTTGCGGTAGTGGGATGTCCTTGGGGACCTTGAGGTTTCTACTATTTTGTAGAGTTGTGACCAATGGAATGGGCAGTTTCTTAGGAGAGAGCAGGCACAGTACTGTGGTGTGGCTCCAGAGACCCCAGCCTGGAGGCTGTGTGGGACGTGGCTGTGCAGACAGACATCCAAAAACCCTAACTCAGCTCAGGTTTGGGGCCGAGGTTACGGCAGGCCTGATCTACAGTCCATGAGGGGAGTTCCTCTGGATATGAAAGAAGGGTGAGAGGGAGGCAGTCGCTCCGGCTTTTGTCTCTGGATGTTTTGTCCACAATGGCCGTTTAATGTAGGAGTTGCCTCATGGGTCGTAGAAGTCTCCCTCTCTGGTAGTTTGTCCAGCCCCCAAGAGTTTGCGGTCCTTCTGTGGGAAGGGAAGTGTCCTGTTTTCTGCTTCATGTGTCCCCCCAGTAGAGGGATTCTAGAGCATAGCAGTGGGTACTGACAACTGGAATACTCGCCCTCTGGTTAAGCCTGGGGGCCTATGGATATGACAAGCCCCATATGCAGGATCTTGGTCCAGCCACTGAAAGGCGTTACTTTAATACGGGACTCACGCTGCAGGTCACAATGCATGTCTGTGCCCTAGGCGACCCTCAAGCACTGGCGTGGCCTTTCAGACAATGCAGGTTTTCCCACATTGAACGTTGGACAACATGCCAACCACAAGGTTTCTGGCCATGGGGAAGGAGGAATTCTAATTTCTGCATCACGTTCACCCCTGGGCAGTGATTGGAGATAAGGTCTAGGTTCTGAAGCCTGAAAACCGAGGTTGGAAAGAGATGACGACCTACAGCCATAGCGGGTCCTATGTGTCCAGGTTGGGGCCAGCTGTCTGGGTGTCTTTTGGGATGTCTTGTCTCAGGCTGTGCCAGACAGGGCATTAGTATACAGGGTGGGCTGTGTAATTGCTTTACAATCGAGTGGCATACATTAGAAAATCATTTGGGGTTTCTTATTAGCAGCATAGGGCAAAGTTTTTCTTCTGGAGGGCAGGCAGCATGCTGCATTGTGGCTTCGGAATTCCCAAACTGGAGGGCTTATGGGCCAGGACAGTGAGGACGGAAGTCTGAGAACACAAGCTAGGCTTAGGTTTCGGGGCAAGGACATGGCAGGCACACTCTGCAGAGCTGAATTGAGATCTCATGCTTCTGAAGTCAGGTCGAGGTTCAGACTTTGGCTCAGGTTTGAGTTTCTGTCCATGTTGGCCCCTTCAGGAAGGGGGGGCATTATGAGTCCATGGGGGTTTTCCCACTATTGGAGTTGTGAGATGCTCCAAACCACAAGGATTTCTTCTGTGGGACAATTAAGATTTGTTGGATGGCTCCAGGACGTCTTATAAGGTATTTTTCCAGAACAGCGTTCTAAGTATGGATGCCTGGCAGCCAGCCTCACATTCCAATTGTCTCCTAGCAACAAGAAACGTTTGATCTGCTGGCTTAGGGTAGCAACAGAGGGGGCTGAGTTGAAATGGACTTTCCTGAGGATGGTCTTAATGTTGGATTGAGCCATGGAGACCTTGGTATGGGGCAGTGGCACCAGGGCCCTGAAGGATTCTCCTAACCAGAGGTTATGACAAAGCTCCAATGAGCAAGTTTTCCATGGGGAGACGAGATTTGTTCTCATTGGTGCCTCAGGAAACCACCATATGCTGGTATTGGAAACGAGGACTCTGAGGAGAGATGCCTGGAAACCAAAGCAATGGATCTGATTAGGGCCTAGGGTCCTGTCCGGTTCAATATTCTTCTCTGGGGACATCTGTTGTCTGAGTGGAGGTAGTTGCTCAGCTGGTTTGAGATCACCCCTGTTTGTCCTGGGCGGCCTACACTATTGGGATGGCCTCGGTGACTTTGGAGGTTTTTCCTCATTTGCAAGGTTGTGGCCAATGGAATGGGAAGAATTCCCTTGAAAGGGAAGCACAGTCCTGAGGTGTGGCTCCAGGGACCCAAGTGTGGAGCGTGTGTGGTCAAGGGCTATTTGGTCAAAAGTCTGAAAACACAAACTCCACTTAGGTTGGGGGATGTAGGTATGGCCGGCCCGATCTATAGAACGTGAGGAGAACTCTTCGGCATATGAACAAAGGGCGAATGTGAGGTGCTTGCTCATGGTTTTTTTTTTTTTTTTTCCTGGAAATGTGTCACCGATTACCATCGAATGTCGGGGTGTCCTCATGGGCCATCGATGAGGCTCCCTTTCTGGGGATTTGACCAGATCCCAAGAGTTTGGGGTCATTCTGTCGTAAGGGAGGAGGCCTTTCTGTTTTTTTTTTGTTTATTTTTATTCATTTATTTTTTTTTTTTACCTCAGGTGGACCACCAAAAGAGGGATTCCAGAGCAGAGTCGTGGGTGGGGGCAACTGGACAACCAGAACTCTGGTTAACATTGGGACCTAAGAACATGGCAAGCCCCATATGTGGGCTCTTGGTCCAGACACTGAGAGGCCTTCCTTGAGGATAGGTCTCGCACTGAGTTTCACAATGCGTTTTTGTGCCCAAGGAGCCCCTCAAGTCAGGGCGTGGCCTAATGTACCATGCTGGTTTCTCCTACACTGAACGTTGCACAATATGGCAACCAAAAGTTTTCTGGACATGGGGAAGAAGGAGTTCTATTTTCTGCAACTCTTTCACTCCAGGACTCTGATTGGATTTAAGGTCTAGGTTCTGAAGCCTGAAAACCGAGGTTGGGAAGAGATGACGACCTACAGCAATAGCGGGTCCTATGTGTCCAGGTTGGGGCCAGCTGTCTGGGTGTCGTTTGGGATGTCTTGTCTCAGGCTGTGCCAGACAGGGCATTAGTATACAGGGTAGGCTGTATAATTGCTTTACCATCGAGTGACATGCATTAGAAAATCATTTGGGGTTTCTTATTAGCAGCATAGGGCAAAGTTTTTCTTCTTGAGGGCAGGCAGAGTGCTGCATTGTGGCTTCGGAATTCCCAAATTGGAGGGCTTTTGGGCCAGGGGAGTGAGGACGGAAGCTGAGAACACAAGCTAGGCTTAGGTTTCGGGGCAAGGGTATGGCAGGCACACTCTGCAGAGCTGAATTGAGATCTCATGCGTCTGAAGTTAGGTTGAGGATCAGACTTTGGCTCAGGTTTGAGTTTCTTTCCATTTTGGCCCCTTCAAGAAGAGGGGGGATTATGAGGCCATGGGGGTTTTGCCACTATTTGAGTTGTGAGATGCTCCAAACCGCAAGGATTCCTTCTGTGGGACAATTAAGATTTGTTGGATGGCTCCAGGACGTCTTATAAGGTATTTTTCCAGAACAGGGTTCTACGTATGGATGCCTGGGCAGCAGCCTCACATTCCAATTGTCTCCTAGCAACAAGAAACGTTTGATCTGCTGGCTTGGGGTAGCAACAGAGGGGACTGAGTTGAATGGACTTTCCTGAGGATGGTCTTAATGTTGGATTGAGCCATGGAGACCTTGGTATGGGGCAGTGGCACCAGGGCCCTGAAGGATTCTCCTAACCAGAGGTTATGACAAAGCTCCAATGAGCCAGTTTTCCATGGGGTTACGAGATTTGTTCTTATTGGTGCCTCAGGAAACCACCATATGCTGGTATTGGAAACGAGGCCTCTGAGGAGAGATGCCTGGAAACCAAAGCAATGGATCTGATTAGGGCCTACGGGCCTGTCCGGTTCAATATTTTTCTCCTGGGACATCTGTTGTCTGAGTGGAGGTAGTTGCTCAGGTGGTTTGAGATCACCCCTGTTTGTCCTGGTTGGCCTAAACTATTGGGATGGCCTCGGTGACTTTGGAGGTTTTTCCTAATTTGCAAGGTTGTGGCCAATTGAATGGGAAGAATTCCCTTGAAAGGGAAGCACAGTCCTGAGGTGTGGCTCCAGGGACCCAAGTGTGGAGCGTGTGTGGTCCAGGGCTATTTGGAATAAAAGTCTGAAACCACAAACTCCACTTAGGTTGGAGGGTGTAGGTATGGCCGGCCCGATCTATAGACCATGAGGAGAACTCTTCGGGATATGAACAAAGGGCGAATGTGAGGTGCTTGCTCATGCTTTTTTTTTTTTTTTCTGGAAAGGTGTCACCGATTGCCATGGAATGTCGGGGGGTCTTCATGGGCCATCGATGAGGCTCCCTTTCTGGGGATTTGACCCGATCCCAAGAGTTTGGGGTCATTCTGTCTGAAGGGAGGAGGTCTTTCTGTTTTGTTTTTTTTTTTTTTTTTTTTTTTTTTTTTTTTTTTACCTCAGGTGGACCACCAAAAGAGGCATTCCAGAGCAGAGTCCTGGGGAGGGGCGACTGGACAACCAGACCTCTGGTTAACATTGGGACCTAAGAACATGGCAAGCCCCATATTTGGGCTCTTGCTCCAGACACTGAGAGGCCTTCCTTGACGATAGGTCTCACACTGAGTTTCACAATGTGTTTTTGTGCTCAAGGAGCCCCTCAAGTCAGGGCGTGGCCTAATGTACCATGCTGGTTTCTCCTACACTTAACGTTGCACAATGGCAACCACAAGTTTTCTGGCCATGGGGAAGAAGGAGTTCTAATTTCTGCAACACTTTCACTCCTGGACTATGATTGGATTTAAGGTCTAGGTTCTGAAGCTTGAAAACTGAGGTCGGGAAGAAATGAAGCCCTAAGGCCATGGTGTGTCTGATGTGCTCAGTGTTCGGCCAGCTGTTGAGTGTGGGTTGGGAGGTGCAGGCTCTGGCTGTGGCAGACAGGGAATTAGTGCCCAGGCTAGACTGTATCATTGGGGTGCAGTCGAGTTTCGTGCAGGATGGTACTCATTTGTGGTTACTGGGTAGCCCCAGAGGGCAACGTTTTTCTTCTGGAGGGAAGACACAGTGTCACATACTGGCTCCAGAATTCCCAAACTGGAAGTCTTGTGGGCCAGGAGTGTGAGGAAAAAATTCTGAGAACACAAGCCAGACTTAGATTTCGGGGTGAAGGGACGGCAGGCACCCTCTGCAGAGATGATTCGAGATCCCGTATACCTGAAGACAGAGCTAGGATCAGACGTTGGCTTAGGTCGGAGTTTCTGTCCATAACGGCCCCTTCATGAAGAAGAGGGTGTCACGAGGACATGTAGGTTTTCCCACGATTTGAATTGTGAGATGCTCCAAACCGCAATGATTCCTTCTGTGGGACAGGTGAGACCGGTGGATGGCTCCAGGAACTCCCATAAGGAAGTTATCCAGAGCAGGGTTCTAAGGATGGATGCCTGGGCAGCCTGCCTCCCATTCCAGGTGTCTCATAGAGCCAAGGCAAGTTCGATCTGCCTGATCTAGTGGAGCAACCGAATCGGGTGTGTTGAAATGGGTGAGTTGAGGATGGGTCATAATGTGCATTTGTGTCCATGGAGACCTTGGAATGGGGTCTGATCCGGGTCCTTGAGGGATGTTCATAACCGGAGGTTTTGTTGGAGCTCTAAAGAGTATGTTTCCTATGTAGAGAAGAGAATTGTTTTGATGAGTGCCTAAGGAATCTCCCATATGCTGGTATTGGAAAACAGGCCTCTGAGGAGAGATGACTGGAAACAAAAGCAATGGATATGATTAGAGCCTAGTTGCCTGTCCGGTTCAATCTCTTTGCTGGGGATACGTGTCTAAGTATCTGAGGTGAGGTAGTTGCTCAGATTGTGTCAGATCGCCCCTGTTTGTCCTGGGCGACCTATAATATTGGAATGGCCTCGGGACTTTTGAGTTTCTCCTAATCTATAGGGTTGTGGTCAATGGAATGGGCAGAAATCCCCTGGAGAGGGCAGGCAAAGTTCTGAGTTTGGCTCTAGGGGCCCAACCTTGAGTGTGTGTGGGCCAGGCCTGTGGAGCAAAAATCTGAAAACACAAACTCCGCTTAGGATTGGGGACATAGTTATGGCACGCCCAATCTACAGACCGTGATAACACTTCAGGATATGAAAAAGTGTGAGTTTGAGGTGCTTGCTCAGATTTTGTCTCTGGATTTGTGTCAACAATGTGGGTGGAATGCTGGCGTGGCCTCATGGGTTGTGGACGGCTTTCCTTCTCTGAGGATTTGACCCATCCCAAGAGTTTGTGTATGTTCTGTTGGATGGGAGGAGTCCTTTCTGTTTTTTATTTTATTTTATTTTATTTTATTTTATTTTTTGTACCTCATGTGTCCCAATAAAGGAGGGATTCCAGAGCAGAGTCCTCGGGAGGGATAACTGGACAACCTCACCTCTGTTTTAGTTTGGGGGCCTAGGGGCATGGCAAGTCCAATATGTGGGCTCTTGATTCAGACACTGAGAGGCCCTCCTTGAGGACAGGGCTCATGCTGAGGGTCACAATGCCTATTTGTGCCAACAAGGCCCTCAAGCATGGGAAGGGCCTCATGGGCCACGCTGGATTCTCCGACACTGAACGTTGGAGAATATGCCAACCACAAAGTTTCTGGCCATGGCGAAGGAAGAGTTTTGACTTCTGCATCACGTTAACCCCTGGACAGTGATTGGAGTTTAGGTCTAGGTTCTGAAACCCGAAAACCGAGGTTGTGTAGAGATGAAGACCTAAGGACCTGTTGGGTCCAATGAGCTCAGTGTGCGGCCAGCTGTTGAGCGTAGGTCTGGAGGTGTGGGCTCATGCTGTGTCAGACAAGGCATTAGACAGGGTAGACTGAATATTTGGGGTGCAGTCGAGTGGCGTTCAATTGATCCTCATTCGGGTCTCTAGGTAGTTCCATAAGGCAACGTTTTTTCTCTGGGAGGGCAGGCAGAGTGCTGCATTGTGGCCCCAGTATTGCCAAACTGTAGGGCTTTTGGGCCAGCGGTGTGAGGACTGTAGTCTGAGAATACAAGCTAGGCTTAGTTTTTGGGGTGAGGGCACAGAAGGCACACTCTGCAGAGCTGAATCATGATCTCATGCACCTGAAGTCAGGGCGAATGTCAGACGTTTGCTCAGGTTGGAGTTTCTGTCCATGATGGCCACTTTATAAAGTGGAGCGTCTCAAGAGTCCATGTAGATTTTCCCACAATGGGAGTTCTGAGATGCTCCCGACTGCAAAGATTCCTTCTGTGGGACATTTGAGACCTGTTGGATGGCTCTAGGATGTCCCATATGGAATGACTCCAGAGTAGGGTTCTAAGGATTGATGCCTAGGCAGCCCACCTCCCATTCTAGTTGTCTCCTAGCGACAAGGCAGGTTTGATCTGCAGGCCCTGGGGGAGAAACCAAGGGTGTTGAGTTGACATGGACGCTCCCGAGGATAGATCATAATATGGGTTTAAGTCCATGGAGACCTTGGAATGGGGCGCTTGATCCGGGGCCCTGAAAGATTCTCCTAAACAGAGGTTTTTATAGAGCTCCAAAGAGTACATTTCCTATGTGGAGACGAGATTTTTCTGATGAGTGCCTCAGTAATCCCCCTATGCTGGTATTGGAAACCAGGCCTCTGAGGAGAGATGCCTGGAAACAAAAGCAATGGATCTGATTAGGGCCTAAGTGCCTGTCCAGTTCAATCTTATTCTCTGGGGATATCTGTCTCTGGGTCTGAGTGGAGGTAGTTTCCTAACTTGTGAAAGATCATCCCTGTTTGTCCTGGGCAGCCAACACTATTCGGATGGCCTCAGGGAGTTTGGAGGTTTCTCCTAATCTATAAGGTTGTGGCCAATGGAAATGGCAGAATTCCCCTGGAGAGGGAAGCCACAGTCCTGAGGTGTGGCTCCAGGGGCCCCAGCTTGGATGGTGTGTGGGCCAGGACTGTGGGGACAGAAGTCTGAAAACACAAACTCAGCTTAGGTTTGGGGATGTATGTATGAAGGCTCGATCTACAGAACGTGAGAATTTTCCGGGCTATGAACAAAGGGTGAGTATGTGGCGCTTGCTCAGGCTTTTGTCTCTGGATTTTTTGTCAACGGTGGCCGTGGAATGTCGGGGTGTCCTCAAGGGCCATGGACAATTCTTTCTCTGGTGATTTGGCCTGATCCCAAGGGGTTGGGATCATTCTGTGGATGGGAAAAGTCCTTTCTGCATTTTTTTTTTTTTTACCTCAGGTGTCCCACCAAAGAGGGATTCCAGAGCAGAGCCCTGAGTTGGGTGACTAGACATCTCGAACTCTGGTTGAGATTGGGTGACTAGGGGCTTGGCAAGCCCCATATGTGGGCTGTTGTTCCAGTCACTACGAGGCTTCACATGAGGATAGGGCTCACGCTGAGGGTCACAATATGTGTTTGTGCAAATTGTGACCCTCAGGGATAGGTGGGACCTTATAGTCCATGCTGCTTTCTCCTACAATGAACGTTGGACAACATGCCAACCACAAGGTTTCTTGCCATGGCGAAGGAGAAGTTCTGATTCTTGCATCACGTTCACTCATGAGCAGTGAGTGTAGATAAGGTCTAGGTTCTGAAGGTGAAAATTGAGGTTGGGTAGAGATGATGGCCTAAAGCCATTGTGGGTATGATATGCTCAGTGTACGGCCAGCTGTCCTGGTGTTGGACTGGAGGTCTGCCCCCAGGCTGTGTCAGACAGGGCTTTAGTGCACAGGCTAGACTGTATAATTGGGGTATGGTCGAGTGGCATGCAGGTTATTACTCATTTGGCGTTTCTGGTTAGCCCTATAGGGCAACATTTTTCTTCTGGAGGCCAGGCAGAGTGCTGCATTGTGTCTCCAGAATTTCCAAACTGCAGGGGTGTGGCCAGGATTCTGAGGACGGATGTCTGAGAACACAAGATAGGCTTAGGTTTCAAGGCGAGGGCCCAGCAGGCACACTCTCAAGTGCTGAATCGAGATCTCATGCTTCTGAATTCAGGGCGAGGATCAGACTTTGGCTTAGGATGGAGTTTCTGTCCATGATGGCCCATTTATGAAGGTGTGGGGCATCATGAGGAAATGGAGGTTTTCTCACAGTGTTATTGTGTGATGCTTCAAACCACAAGGATTCATTCTGCGAGACAGTCAAGACAGGTTGGTTGGATTCAAGACATCCCATAAAGAAGTTCTCCAGAGCAGGGTTCTAAGGATGGATGCCTGGGCAGCCCGCCTCCCATTCTAACTGTCTCCTAGTGACAAGGAAGGTTTGATCTGCTGGCTCTGGGTGAGCAGCCGAGTGGGCTGATTTGAAATGGACTCTCCTGAGAATGGTTCATAATGTAAGTTTGTGTCCTTGGAGACCTTGGGATTGGGCCATGGTGCCAGCTCCCTGAAGGATCCTCCTAACCTGAGGTATTGACACAGCTCCAAAGAGCAAGTTTCCCATGTGGAGATGAGATCTGTTCTGATTGTTTCCTTAGGAAGCCCTCATATTCTGATATTGGAAACCAGGCCTCTGAGGAGAGATACCTAGAAACCAAAGCAATGCATCAGAAGTTGGCTCAGGTTGGAGTTTCTGTCCATGATGGCCCCTTTATAAAGGGGAGCCTCTCATGAGGCCATGTAGGTTTTCCCACGATAGGAGTTGTGAGATGCTCCAATCTGCAAGGATTCCTTCTGTGGGACAGTCAAGACCTGTTGGAAGGCTCCAGGACATCCCATATGGAACGGCGCCAGAGCAGGATTCCAAGGATGGATGCCTAGAGAGTCTGCTTTGCATTCCAGTTGTCTCCTAGCGACAAGGCAGGTTTGATATTCTGCCTCTGGGGGAGTAATCGACGGGGCTGAGTTGAAATGTACTCTCCTGCCGAATGGTCATAATGCGGGTATGTGTCCATGGAGACCTTGGAATAGGGCGGTTGCTCCGGCTACCTGAAGGTTTCTCCTAACTGGAGGCTTTTACAGAGCTCCAAAGGATAAGTTTCCCATGTGAAGACAAGATTTGTTCTGATTGGTATCTCTGGAATCCCCCATATGCTGGTATTGGAAAACAGGCCTCTGAGGAGAGATGCTTAGAAAAAAAAGCAATGGAACCAATTACATTCTAGGGGCCAGTCCAGTTTAATCTTCTTCTCTTGGGTTATCTGTCTACGGGTGAGTTGTCGTCGTTGCTCAGCTTGTGAGAGATCGCCCCTCTTTGTCCTGGGTGGCCTACACTATTGGAATGGCCTCTGGGACTTTGGAGGTTTCTCCTTATCTGTAGGGTTGTGGCCAATGGAATGGGAAGAATTTCCTTGGAGAGGGCAGGCACAGTCCTGAGGTGTGGCTCCAGGGGCCTCAGTCTGGAGGGTGTGTGGGACAGGGATGTCAGGATAGAAGTCTGAAAACACAAACTCGGCTTAGGTTTGGGGACGTAGGTATGGCAGGCCCAATCTACAGACTATGAGGAGAATTTTTTGGGCTATGACCTAAGGGTGAGTGTGAACACTTGCTGAAGCTTATGTCTCTGGATTTTGTGTCAATAGTGGCCGTGGAATGTCGGGCTGGCCTCATGGGCCATGGACGAGTCTTTCTCTCTGGACCCCAATCACTTGGCATGGCCCAATCCCAAGTGATTGGGGTCATTCTGTGAGTGGGAGGAGTCCTTTCTGTGTTTATTTACCTCAAATGTCCCACCAAAGAGGGATTCCAGAGCAGAGCCCTGAGTAGGAGTGACTAGATGTCTCTACCTCTGGTTAAGATTGGGTGACTTGGGGCATGGCAGGCCCCATATGTGGGCTCATGGTCCAGCCACTGAGAGGCTTTACTTGAGGACAGGGCTCAAAATGAGGGTCCCAATGTGTGTTTAAGCCCACCGCAGCTCTTAAGCATAGGCAGGGCCTCAGGGACCCTACACTACCCTCAGGGGCCCTACTACTACCCCTGTAGGCCCTACAGGGGTCCTACACTGAACGTTGGACAAGATGCCAACCACAAGATTCTGGCGAGAGGGAAGGAGGAGTTCTGATTTCTGCATCACGTTCACCCATGGGAAGTGATAGAGATAAGGTCTAGGATTCTGTAGCCTGAAAACCGAAGTTGGAAAGAGATGGCGACCTAAGGCCATGGCGGTTCAGATGTTCTCAGTGTACTGCAAGCTGTCTGGGTGTCGGTTGGGAATTCAGGCCTCAGGTTCTGTCAGACAGGGCATTAGTGCACAGGCTAGACTATATAATTGGTGTACAGTTGAGTGACGTGCAGGTTTATCCTCATTTGAGGTTTCTGGGTAGACCCATAGGGCAATATTTTTCTTCTAGAGGGCAGGCAGAGTGCAGCACTGTGTCATCAGAAATGCCAAAATAGAGGGCGTGTGGTCCAGGAGAGTGAGGACGGAAGTCGGAGAACACTAGCTACGCTTAGGTTTTGGGGTGAGGGCACAGCAGGTACACTCTGAAGAGCTGAATCAAGATCTCGTGCATCTGAAGTCAAGGCGAAGATCAGCTGTTGGCTCAGGTTGGAGTTTCTTTCCATGATCTGCCTTCATGAAGATTGGGGGCATCATGTGACCTTGGAAGCTTTCCATGATATGAGTTGTTAGGTGGTCCATGCACAAGGACTCCTGTGGGACAGTCGAGACCTGTTGGATGGCTCAAGGATGTCCCATAAGGAATGACGCAAGAGCAGGGTTCTAAGGATGGATGCCTGAAGAGCCCAACTTGCATTTCAATTGTCTCCTAGCGACATGGCAGGTTCAATCTGCTGGCTCTGGAGTAGCAACCGAGGGGGTTTAGTTGAAATGGACTCTCCTGAGGATGGGTCATAATTTGGGATTGTGTCCATGGAGATATTCAAATGGGGCAGTGGCTCCAGTGACCTGAAGTTTTCTCCTAACTGGAGGTTATGACACAGCTCCATAGAGCAAGATTCCCATGTGGAGACGAGATTTTTTCTGATAGGTAGCTCTGGAAACCCCCTTATGCTGGTATTGGAATCCAGGCCTCTGAGGAGAGATGCCTGAAAACAAAAGCAATGGATCCAATTAGGGCCTAGGTGCCTGTCTTGTTCAATATACTTTTCTATGGATATCTGTCTAAGGTTCTGATTGGAGGTAGTGGCTCAGCTTGTGCCAGAGGGTCCCTGTATGTCCAGGACATCCTACACTATTGGGATGGCCTCAGAGATTTTGGATGATTCTCCTAATCTGTCAGGTTGTGCCACATGAATGAGCAGAATTCCCTTGGAGAGGGCAGGCACAGTCCTGAGGTGTGGCTCCATGGGGCCCAGCGTTTAGAATGTGTGGGTGAGGACAATGGAGACAGAAGTCTGAAAACACAAACTCGGCTTAGGTTTGGGGACATAGGTATGGCAGGCCCGATCTACAGACCTTGAGAATTTTGGGGGCTCTGAACAAAGGGCAAGTGTGTGGCGCTTTTTCAGGTTTTTGTCTCCGGATTTTGTGTCAATGGTGGCCGTGGAATGTCAGGCTGGCCTCATCAACCATGGACGAGTATTTCTCTCTGTGGATTTGGCCAGATTCCAAGTGTTTGGGATCATTCTTTGGATGGTAGGAGTCCTTACTTTTTTTTTTTCTTTATCTTGGTTTTTTTTTTTTTATTTATTTATTTTTACCTTATGTGTCCCACCAAAGAGGGATTCCAGAAAAGAGCTCTGAATAAGGTTGACTAGACTTCTCAAGCTCTGGTTAGGATTGGGGGAGTAGGGGCATGGCAAGTCCCATATGCAGGCTCTTGGTCCAGCCCCAGAGAGGCTTTACTTGAGGCCAGGGTTCATGCTTAGGGTCCTAATGTGTGTTTGTGCCCATCGCAGCCCTCAAGCATGTCTGAGGCCTCATGGGCCATGCTGGGTTCTCATATACTGAACGTTGGACAACATGCCAACCACAAGGTTTCTGGTCATGGGGAAGGTGAAGTTCTGATTTCTGCATCACGTACATCACTTAGTTGTGAGTGGAGATAATGTCTAGGTTCTGAAGCCTGAAGACCAAGGTTGGGAAGAGATGATGACCAAAGGCCATGGCATGTTCGATGTGTTCAGTGTGAGGCCAGGTGTCTGGGTGTCGGTCACGAGGTCTGGGATCAGGCTGTGTCAGACAGGGCATTAGTGCCCAGGCTAGACTGTATAATTGGGGTACAGTCTAGAGAATTGCAGGTTGATCCTCATTTGATGTTTCTGGGTAGACCCCTAGGGCAAAGTCTCTCTTCTGGAGGGCAGGCAGAGTGCTGCATTTTGTCTCCAGAATTCCCAAAGTGGAAGGCTTGTGGGCCAGGAGTGTGAGGACGGAAGTCTGAGAACGCGAGCTGGCTTAGGTTTTGGGGCGAGGGCAAGGCACGCACACTCTGCAGAGCTGAATTGAGATCTCATGCATCTGAAGTCAGGGCGAGGATCAGACGGGAGTTTCTGTCCATGATGTCCTCTACCTGAAGGTGGAGGCATCACGAGGCCATGGAGGTTTTCCCACGGTGCGAGTGTGTGATGCTGCAAACCACAAGGATTCCTTCTGCAGGACAGTTGAGACCTGTTGAATGGATCAAGGACACCCCATTAGGAATTTCTCCAGAGCAGAGTTCTAACAACGGATACCTGGGCAACGAACTCGCATTCCAATTGTCTCCTAGTGACAAAGCAGGTTTGATCTGCTGGCACTGGGTGAGCAACCGCCAGGTTTGAGTTGAAATGGACTCTCCTGAGGATGGGTCATAATGTGGGATTGTGTCCATTGAGACATTGGAATGGGGCGGTGGCTCCAGTGACGTGAAATTTTCTCCTAACTGGAGGTTTTGACACAGTTCCATATAGCATGATTCCCATGTGGCATGCGATTTGTTCTGATTGGTAGCTCCAGAAACCCCCATGTGCTGGTATTGGAATCCAGGCCTCTGAGGAGAGATACGTGAAAACAAAAGCAATGGATCCGTTTAGGGCCTAGGTGCCTGTCCTGTTCAATCTTCTTTTCTATGGATATCTATCTACAGGTCTGATTGGAGGTAGTGGCTCAGCTTGTGGCAGATGGTCCCTGTTTGTCCCGGACATCCTACAATATTGGGGTGGCCTCGGGGACTTCGGATGTTTCTCCTAATCTGTCAGGTTGTGCCAAAGGAATGAGCAGAATTCCCATGGAGAGGGCAGGCACAGTCCTGAGGTGTGGCTCCATGGGGCCAAGCCTTGAGGGTGTGTGGGCCAGGACAATGGAGACAGAAGTCTGAAAACACAAACGTGGCTTAGGTTTGGGGACATAGGTATGGCAGGCCCGATCTACAGACCGTGAGAATTTTTCAGGCTTTGAACAAAGGGCGAGTGTGTGGCGCTTTTTCAGGCTTTTGTCTCCGGATTTTGTGTCAATGGTGGCCGTGGAATGTCAGGATGGCCTCATCAGCCATGGACGAGTATTTCTCTCTGTGAATTTGGCCCAATTCCAAGTGTTTGCGGTCATTCTTTGGACGGTAGGAGTCCTTTCTCTATTTTTTTTTAACCTCATGTGTCCCACCAAGGAGGGATTCTAGAGAAGAGATCTGAGTAGGGGTGACTAGACTTCTCAAGCACTGGTTAAGGCTTGGGGAGTAGGGGCATGGTAATCTCCATATGTGGGCTCTTGGTCCATCCCGGAGAGGCTTTACTTGAGGCCAGGGATCATGCTTAGGA
Organism: Mustela nivalis; assembly: GCF_964662115.1. Taxonomy (NCBI): domain Eukaryota; kingdom Metazoa; phylum Chordata; class Mammalia; order Carnivora; family Mustelidae; genus Mustela; species Mustela nivalis. The sequence goes on along the minus strand of NW_028136531.1, from coordinate 1,499,032 downwards.
TCCTAATGTGTGTTTGTGCCCATCGCAGCCCTCAAGCATGTCTGGGGCCTCATGGGCCATGCTGGTTTCTCCTACACTGCACGTTGGACAACATGCCAACCACAGGGTTTCTGGTCATGGGGAAGGAGGAGTTCTGATTTCTGCATCACGTACACGGCATGGCAGTGAGTAGAGATAAGGCCTAGATTCTGAAGCCTGAAAACCGAGGTTGGTAAGAGATGACGACCTAAGGCCATGGTGGGTCCGATGCACTTAGTGTGCGGCCAGATGTCTGTGTCCATCATGAGGTCTGGGCTCAGGCTGTGTCAGGCAGGGCATTAGTCCCCAGGCTAGACTGTATAATTGGGATACAGTCGAGTGATGTGAAGGTTGGTCCTCATTTGGGGTTTCTGGTTGGCCCCATAGGGCAAAGATTTTCTTCTGGAGGGCAGGCAGAGTGCTGCATTCTGGCTCCAGAATTGCCAACTTCAGGGCTTGTGGGCCAGGTGTTTTAGGACAGAAGTCTGAGAACACAAGTTCAGCTTTGAATTCGCAGAGGTGACATGGCAGGCACACTCTACAGACCTGAAATGAGATCTCGTGCATCTGAAGTCAGGGCGAGGATCAGATGTTGGCTTAGGTTGGAGTTTCTGTACATGATGTCCCCTTCATGAAGGTGGGGGGGGCATCAGGAAACCATGGAAGGTTTCCAACTTTGTGAGTGTGTGATGCTCCAAACCACAAGGATTCCGTCAGCGGGACAGTCACGACCTTTTGGATGGATCAAGGACGTCCCATAAGAAATGCTCCAAAGCACAGTTCTAATGATGGATGCCTGGGCAGTCCAACTTGCATTCCAGTTGTGTCCTAGTGAAAAGGAGGATTCGATCTGCTGTCACTGGGGGAACAACCGAGGGGGCTGAATTTAAATGGAATCTCATGAGGATCAGTCATGATGTGGATTTGTGTCCATGGATCCCTTGGAATGGGGCAGTGGCTCTGTTGCCCTGAAGAATTCTCCTAACCTGAGGTTTTGATGCAGCTCCAAAGAGCAAGTTTCCCATGTAGAGACGAGATTTGTTCTGAAACCCCCACAACCTGGTATTGGAAACCAAGCATCTGGGGAACAATGCCTGGAATCCAAAGCAATGGATCTGATTACGGTCTAGGGGCCTGTCCTTTTCAATATTCTCCTCTGAGTGTCTTTGTCTAAGATTCAGAATGGAGGTCACTGCTCAGCTTGTGTCAGATCACCCATGTTTGTTGGGGGAGGCCAACACTATTGGACTGGTCTTGGGAATTGGAGGTTTCTCCTAATCTGTAAGGTTGTGGCAAATGAAACGGGCAGAGTTCCCTTGGAGAGCACTGGCACAGTCCTTAGGTGTGACGCAACCTTTCTGGGTGTCATCCAGGAGGTCCAGGCTCAGGCTGTGTCAGACAGGGCATTAGTGCCAAGCTTAGACTGTATAATTGGAGTAAAGTTGAGTGGCATGCAGGTTGATCCTCATTTGGCGTTTCTGGGTAGCCCCAGGGGCAACGTTTTTCTTCTGGAGGGAAGGAAGAGTGCTGCATTGTGGCGACGGAATTCTCACACTGGAGGGCTTGTGGGCCAGAATTGTGAGGAAGGAAGTGTGAGAACACAAGCTAGGCTTAGGTTTTGGGTCAAGATCATGGCAGGCACACTCTGTAGAGCTAAATCTAAATCTCATGCATCTGAAGTCAGGGCGAGGATCAGACGTAGGCTCAGGTTGAAGTTTCTGTTCAGGATGGCCCCTTAATGATGGTGGGGGGCATCATGGGGCTATGGAGACTTTCCCACTATTGGCATTGTATGTTGCTCCAATCGGCAAGGATTCCTTCTACAGGACAGTCGAGACCGGTCATATTGCTCCAGGACGTCCCATGCGGAACCACGGCAGTGCAGGGTTCTCAGGATGGATTCCTGGAGTGCCCGCCTCACATTCCTATTGTCTCCTAGTGACAAGGCAGGTTCGATCTGCTTCTTTTGGGGAGCAACCAAAGGGGATGTGTTGAAATGGACTCGCCTGCGGATGGGTCATAATGTGGGTTTGTGTCCATGGAGACCTTGGAATGGGGTGTTGGCTGCTGGGACCTGAAGGTTTCCCTTAACTGGAGGTTGGGACACAGCTCCAAAATGCATGTTTCCCATGTGGAAATGAGATTTGTTCAGACTGGTACCTCCAGAAGAACACATATGCTGGTATTGGAAACCAGGCCTCTGAGGAGAGATGCCTGGAATCAAAAGCAATGGATCTGATTAGGTCCTAGGTGCCTGTCCGGTTCAATCTTCTTCTCTGGGGTTATCTGTCTATGGGTCTGAGTTGAGGTAGTTGCTCATCTTGGGACAGATCACCCTGTTTGCCCTGAGTGGCCAACACTATTGGGATGGCCTCAGGGACGTTGGAGTGTTCTCCTAATCTTTAGGGTTGTGGCCAATGGAATGGGCAGAATTTGCTTGGAGAAGGCAGGCACAGTCCTGAGGCATGGCTTCAGGGGCCCCAGCCTGGAGGGTGTGTGGGCCAGGACAGTGGGGACAGAAATCTGAAAACCCAAACTCAGCTTAGGTTTGGGGACGTAGGTATGACACGCCTGTGAGGAGAAATTTTCAGGCTATGAACAAAGGGCAAGTGTGAGGCATATCTCCAGGCTTTTGTCTCTAGATTTTGTGTCAATGGTGGCCATGGAATGACGGGATGGCCTCTTTGGCCATGGATGATTCTTTCTCTTTTAAGATTTGGTCAGATCCCAAGTTTTGGGGCTCATTCAGGGGATGGAGGAGACCCTTCGACATTTTTTTCCTCAGGGGTTCCAGAGCAGAGACCTGAATAGGGGTGACTAGAACTCTCAACCTCTCATTAATATTGGGGGACTAGGGATGGCAATGCGGGTTCTTGGTCCAGCCCCTGAGAGGCTTTACTTGAGGACAGGGCTCACACTGAGGGTCCCAATGTGTTTGTGCCCATTGCGGTTCTCAAGCATGGGCGGGGACTCATGGGCTACACTGGATTCTCCTACACTGAACATTGGAAAACATGCCAACCACAAGGTTTCTTGCCTTGAGGAAGAAGGAGTTTCATTTCTGCATCACGTTCACCCCTGGGTAGTGAGTATATATAAGGTCTAGGTTCTGAAACCTGAAAACCAAGGTTGGGAAGAGATGATGACCTAAAGCCATGGCGGGTCTGATGTGCTCAGTGTACAGCCAGCTGTCTGCGTGTCGGTTGGGAATTCAGACCTCAGGCTGTGCAAGACAGGGCATTAACGCCGAAGCGAAACTGTATAATTGGGGTAGAGTCAAGTGGCATGCAGGTTGATCCTCATTTGGTGTTTCTGGTTAGCCCCATAGGACAACGTTTCTCTTCTGGAGGGCAGTCAGAGTGCTGCATTGTGTCTCTCCAGAATTCCCTAACTGGAGGGCTGGTGGGCTCGGAGTGTGAGGACGAAGTCTGAGAACAATAGCTAGGTTTTGCTTCGGGGCGGGGTTTCGGCAGGCACACTCTGCAGAGTTGAATCAAGATTTCGTGCATCTGAAGTCAGGGCGAGGATTAGACGTTGGCTCAGGTTGGAGTTTCTGTCCAAGATGGCTCTTTCATGAAGGGGACGGTGCACCACGAGGCCACAGAGCTTTTCCCATGATGGGAGTTGTGAGGTGCTCCAAAGCGAAAGGATTCCGTCTGCAGGACAGCTGTGACCTGTTGGATGGCTCCAGGACGTCCCATATGGAATTACTTCAGAGTAGTTTTATACAGATGAATGCCTAGCCAGCCCGCCTCACATTCCAATTGTCTCCTAGTGACAAGATAGGTTCGATCTGCTGGCTCTAGGGGAGCACCCAAGGGCACTGAGTTGAAATAGACTCTCCTGCAGATGGGTCCTAATGTGGGATTGTGTCCATGGAGACCTTGGAATGAGGTGGTGGCACCGGGGCCCTGAAGGATTTTCCTAGCCGGAGGTTATGACACAGCTTGAAAGAGCACGTTTCCCATGTGGAGAAGACATTTGTTCTGACTGATGACTCAGGAAACCCCCATATGGTGGTATTGAAAACCAGGCCTCTGAGGTTCTGACATAGCTCCACGAGCAAGTTTCCAATGTGCAGAAAAGACTTGCTCTGAAGGGGCCTCTGGAAACCCCATAGGCTGGTATTGGAAACCAGGCCTCTGAGAAGAGATGCCTGGAAACCAAAGCAATGGATCTGATTAGGGCCTAGGGGCCTGTCCGGTTCAATGTTCTTCTCTGGGGACATCTGTCTCCGAGTTGGTGTGGAGCTAGTTGCTCAGCTAGTGTCAGATCACCCCTGTTTGTTCCAAGCGGCCTACAATATTGGTATGGTCCCAGGGACATTGGAGATTTCTCCTGATTTATATGGTTGTGGCCAATGGAATATGAAGAATTCCCTTTGAGAGGGAAGGAACAATCCTGAGGTGTGGTTCCAGGGGCCCTAGCCTGGAGGGTGTGTGTTTTCAGACAACTGTCCAAACAGCCCAGGCCTACACAACCTACAGGCTCAGGCCCCTGAAGCCAAACCTGAGGACTGTACTTGCCCTCTCCAAGGGAATTGTGTGTGCCCATTCCAATGGCCACAACCCTTCTAATAGGATAAACCTCGAAAGTCCCTGATCCATCCCAATAGTGGTGACTTCACAGAAAAAACAGGGGCAATCTGAGCCCAACTGAGCATCTACCTGCACTCAGACCCAAGACAGATGTCCCCAGAGGTAAAAAGGAAAGAACAGGCAACTAGGCACTAATCAGATCCATTGCTTTGGTTTCCAGGCATCTCTCCTCAGAGGCCTGGATTTCAAAAGCAGCATATAGCTGTTTCTTGACCCACACATCAGAAAACATCTCATCTACACATGGGAAACTTGCACGTTGGGGCTGTGTCAAAGCCTCTGTTAAGGAGAACCCTTTAGGGCCCCAGTGCCTCCGCTTCATTCCAAGGTCTCCATAGACACAAAAGCACATTAGTACCCATCCCCAGGGGTGTCCATTTCAACTCAGCGTCCTCGGTTGCTCCCCACAGATCCAGGAGATCTAACCTGTCTTGTTGCTAGGAGACAATTGGAATGCGAGGTGGGCTACCCAGCCATCCATCCTTAGAACCCTGCTCAGAATCATTGGCCTGGATCCAAACGACAGGTCTCAATTGTCCTGCAGAAGACTCTCTGCAGTTTGGAGCTTCTCACAACTCCCATCGTGGGAAAACCCCCATGGCCTCGTGATGCCCCCCCATTCATGAAGGGGCCATCAGGGACAGAAACTCCAACCTGAGCGATCGTCTGATCCTCGCCCTGACATCAGATGAACGAGATCTAGATTCAGGTCTGTAGATTGTGCCTGCCATGGCCTCACCCAGAAACCTAAGCCTAGCTTGTGTTATCAAACTTTTTTCGTCAGACTACTGGCCCACAAGCCCTCCAGTTTGGCAATCCAGAACTGCAATGCAGCGCTCTGCCGGCGCTCCAGAAGAAAAACATTGTCCGCTGGGGCTACCCAGTAATTCCAAATGAGGATCAAACTGCACCGACCTTGGCTGTACCCCAAATACATAGACTGACCAGGGCACTAATGCCCTTTCTGAGACAGCCTGAGCCTGGACCCCCTGGCCCCTCCCAGACAGCTGGCCGAACACTGAGCACATCGAGCCGCCATGGCCTTAGGTCGTCATCTCTTCCCACCCTCGGTTTTCAGGTTTCAGAACCTAGACCTTATCTCCAATCACTGCCCAGGGTTGAAGGTGATGCAGAAATCAGAACTCCTTCCCCAAAGCAAGAAACCTTGTGGTTGGCATGGTGTCCAACGTTCAGTGTAGTTGAAACCAGTGTGGCCCATGAGGCCCCGCCCATGCTCGCGGGCCACATTGGTCACAAACACACATTGTGACCCTCAAGCTGAGCCCAATCCTCAAGTAAGGCCACTCCGTGGCTGGATGAAGAGATATCATATTGGGCTTGCCATGCCCCTAGGCCCCAATTTTTAACCATAGTTCGGGTTGTCCCTTCAGTCTTCCCCACAGCTTGGCATTGGAATTCCTCTTTTGGTGGGACACCTGAGGTAACAAAACTGAAATGAGTCCTCCCATCCCACAGATTGACGAAAAGCAATTGCGAATCGGGCCAAATCCTCAGAGAGGAAGATTCGTCCATGGCCCATGAGGCCGCCCCGACATTCCACGGCCATCGCTGATACAAAATCCAGAGACAAAAGTTTGAGCAAGCACCTCAGACTCGCACTTTCTTCATATCCTGAAGAGTTCTTCTCATGGTTTGTAGATCGGGCCTGCCATACTTACGTCACCAAACCTAAGCTGAGTTTGTGTTTTCAGACTTCTGTCCTAAAAGTCTTGGGCCACACACCCTCCAGGCTGGGCCCCTGGAGCCACACATTCGGACTGTGCCTACCAATCCATGGGAATTCTGCCCATTCCATGGTCCAAAATCGTACAAATTAGGAGAAACCTCCAAAGTCCCTGAGGCCATCCCAATAGTGTAGGTCGCCCGGAACATACAAGGGCTGTCTGACACCAGCTGATAATTGACCTCCACTCATACCATAGATGGATGTCCCCGGAGAAGAAGATTGAACCAGACAGGACCCTAGGCCATAATAGGATCCATTGCTTTGTGTTACAGGCATGTGTCCTCAAAAGTCTGATTCCAATACGAGCATAGGTGTTTTCCTGTGGCACCCATCAGAACTCATCTCGTCTCCACAAGGAAACCTGTGCATGGGAGCCATGTCCAAAGCTTAGGAGAGTACTTCAGGGTCCCGGTGCCACCGCCCCATTCCAAGGCCCTCATGGACACAAAAACACATAGGACCCATCCTCAGGAAAGTCCATTTCAACTCAGCCACCCCGGTTGCTCCCGCAGAGCCATCAGATCTAAACTGTCTTGTTGCTAGGAGACAATTGGAATGCGAGGCGGGCTTCCCAGGCATCCATCCGCGAACGGTGCTCAGGAGTCATTCCATATGGGATGTCCTGGAGCTGTCCAACAGGTCTCAATTGTCCCGCAGAAGGAATCCATGAAGGGGGCATCCCACAACTCCCAACGTGGGAAAACCTCAATGGCCTCGAGATTCCGCTCCCTTCATGAAGTGGCCGTCATGCTCAGAAACTCCAACCTGAGCCAACGTCTGATCCTCGCCCTGACTTCAGATGCATGAGATATTGGTTCAGATCTGCAGGGGGTACCGGCCGTGCCCTCGCCCTGAAACCCAAGTCTAGCTTTTCTTCTCAAACTTCCGTCCTCACACTCCTCGCCCCGAAGCCCTCAAGTTTGGCAATTCCGGACCCACAATGCAGCACCCTGCCTGCCCTGTAGAAAAAAAATTATTGCCTCATGAGCTGGCCAGGCACCTTATATGAAAATAAACCTACACAGCACTCGACTTTACCCAAATTATATAGTCTAACCTGGGCACTAATGCACTGTCGAACACAACCTGAGCACGGACCTCCTGACCAACACCCAGAAAGCTGACCGCACACTGAGCACATAAAACCCGCCATGGCCTTAGGTCATCATCTCTTCCCTACCTCAGTTTTCAGGTTTCAGAACGAGACCTTATCTCCAATCACTGCCCAGGGGTGAGAGTGATGCAGAAATCAGAACTCCTCTTTACCCATGGCAAGAATCCTTGTGGTTGGCACGTTGTGCAACGTTCAGTTTTGGAGAAACCAGCATTCACCCTGCGGCCCCGCACATTCTCATCTACACATGGGAAACTTGCACGTTGGAGCTGTGTCAAAGCCTCTGTTAAGGAGAACCCTTTAGGGCCCCAGTTCCACCGCTTCATTTCAAGGTCTCCATAGACACAAAAGCACGTTAGAACCCATCCCCAGGGGTGTCCATTTCAACTCAGCGTCCTCGGTTGCTCCCCACAGATCCAGGAGATCTAACCTGTCCTGTTGCTAGGAGACAATTGGAATGCGAGGTGGGCTACCCAGCCATCCATCCTTAGAACCCTGCTCAGAATCATTGGCCTGGAGCCAAACAACAGGTCTCAATTGTCCTGCAGAAGACTCTCTGCAGTTTGGAGCTTCTCACAACTCCCATCGTGGGAAAACACCCATGGCCTCGTGATGCCCCCCCCCCACATTCATGAAGGAGCCATCAGGGACAGAAACTCCAACCTGAGCAATCGTCTGATCCTAGCCCTGACTTCAGATGCACGAGATCTCGATTCAGGTATGTAGATTGTGCGTGCCATGGCCTCACCCAGAAACCTTAGCCTAGCTTGTGTTCTCAGACTTTTGTCGTCAGACTACTGGCCCACAAGCCCTCCAGTTTGGCAATCCAGAACTACAATGCAGCACTCTGCCGGCCCTGCAGAAGAAAAACATTGTCCTCTGGGGCTAAACAGTAACCCCAAATGAGGATCAACCTGCACCGACCTTGGCTGTACCCCTGGCCCCGAAGCCCTCAAGTTTGGCAATTCCGGACCCACAGTGCAGCACTCTGCCTGCCCTGTAGAAAAAAATTATTGCTTCAGGAGCTGCCCAGGCATCTTAAATGAGAATAAACCTACACTGCACTCGACTCTACCCAAATTATATAGTTTAACGTGGGCACTAAACCACTGTCGGAGACAACCTGAGCCCGGACCTCAGACCAACCCCCAGAAAGGTGACAGCACACTGAGCACATAAGACCCGCCATGGCCTTAGGTCATAATCTCTTCCCTACTTCAGTTTTCAGGCTTCAGAACCGAGACCTTATCGCCAATCACTGCCCAGGTTTGAGTGTGATGCAGAAATTAGAACTCCTCCTTACCCATGGCAAGAAACCTTGTGGTTGGCACATTGTCAACGGTCAGAGTAGAAGAAACCAGCATTCACCCCGAGTCCCCGCCCATTCTTGAGTGCGACGGGGTCATAAACACGCATTGTGACCCTCAGCATGAGTCTTCTCCTCTAGTAAGTCCTCTAAGTGGCTGGACCATTAGATGTCATAATGGGCTTGACATGTCCCTAGGCCCTAATTTTTAACCAGATTTCTGATTGTCCAGTTGCCCCTCCCCAGGGCTCTACTCTGGAATCCCTCATTTTGTGGGACACCTGAGGTTAAAAAAGAAAACAACAACAACAACAAAACGGACGTCTTCCATCCCACAGAATGACCCCAAACTCTTTGGACGGGGCCAAACCACCAGAGAGTAAGACTCATCCATTTCCCATGAAGTCACCCAGAAATTTCACCACCGTGAGTGACACGATATCCAGAGACAAAAACTTGAGCAGGAGCCTCACACTCGCTCTTTTTTCAAATCCCGAAGAGTTCTCCTCATGGTCTGTAGATCAGTCCTGCCATAACTATGACCGGAAACATAAGCCGAGGTTGTGTTTTCAGACAACTGTCCAAACATCCCTGGCCTACACAACCTACAGGATCAGGCCCCTGGAGCCAAGCCTGAGGACTGTACTTGCCCTCTGTAAGGGAAATGTGTTTGCCATTTCCAATGGCCACAACCCTTCTAATAGAATAAACACCCAATACCTGATCCATCTCACTAGGGCTGGCTTCCCAGGAAAAACAGGGGCAATCTGAGCCCATCTGTGCACCTACCTGCACTCAGACCCATAGACAGATGTCCCCAGAGGTAAAAAGGAAAGAACAGGCCCCTAGGCACTAATCAGATCCATTGCTTTGGTTTCCAGGCATCTCTCCTCAGAGGCCTGGATTTCAAAAGCAGCATATAGCTGTTTCTTGACCCACACATCAGAAAACATCTCATCTACACATGGGAAACTTGCACGTTGGAGCTCTGTCAAAGCCTCAATTTGGAGAACCCGTCAGGGCCCCAGTGCCACTGCTTCATTCCAAGGTCTCGATACACACAAAAGCACGCTAGGACCCAACCCCAGGAGAGTCCATTTCAACTCAGCCTCCTCGGTTGCTCCCCCAGATCCAGCAGATCTAACCTGTCTTGTTGCTAGGAGACAATTGGAATGCGAGGTGGGCTAACCAGCGATCCATCCTTAGAACCCTGCTCAGAATCATTGGCCTGGAGCCAAACAACAGGTCTCAATTGTCCTGCAGAAGACACTTTGCAGTTTGGAGCTTCTCACAAATCCCATCGTGGGACAACCCCCATGGCCTTGTGATGCTCCCCCTTCATGAAGGGGCCATAAGGGACAGAAACTCCAACCTGAGCGATCGTCTAATCCTCGCCCTGACTTCAGATGCACGAGATCTCGATTCCGGTCTGTAGATTCTGCCTGCCATGTCCTCCACCAGAAACCTAAGCCGAGCTTGTGTTCTCAGACTTCTGTCCTCAGACTACTGGCCCACAAGCCCTCCAGTTTGGCAATCCAGAACTACAATGCAGCACTCTGCCTGCCCTCCAGAAGAAAAACATTGCCCTCTGGGGCTACCCAGTAACCCCAAGTGAGGATCATCCTGCACCTACCTTGGCTGTACCCTGAACATATAGGCTGACCAGGGCACTAATGCCCTTTCTGACACAGCCTGAGCCTGGACTTCCTGGCCCCAACCAGACAGCTTGCCGCACACTGAGCACATCGAGCCGCCATGGCCTTAGGTTGTCATCTCTTCCCAACCTCGGTCTTCAGGCTTTAGATTCTAGACCTTATCTCCAATCACTGCCCAGGGTTGAAGGTGATGCAGAAATCAGAACTCCTTCCCCATGGCAAGAAACCTTGTGGTTGGCATGTTGTCCAACTTTCAGTGTAGTTGAATCCAGTGTTGCCCATGAGGCCCCTCCATGCTCGCAGGCTACATTGGTCACAAACAGACATTGTGACCCTCAGCCTTACCAAAGTCTTCAAGTAAGGCCTCTCAGTGGCTGGATGAAGAGATAGCATATTGGGATTGCCATGCCCCTAGGCCCCAATTTTTAACCATAGTTCAGGTGGTCCCTTCAGTCTTCCCCACGGCTTTGCTTTGGAATTCCTCTTTTCGTGGGACACCTGAGGTAACATAACTGAAAGGATGCTTCCCATCCCACAGATTGACGAAAAATAATTGGGAATCGGGCGAAATCATCATAGAGGTAGATTCGTTCATGGCCCAAGAGGCATCCCCGACATTACACGGAGATCGCTGATACAAATTCCAGAGACAAATGCCTGAGCAAGCGCCTCAGACTCACTCTATATTCAAATCTTCATGAGTTCTTCTCATGGTTTGTAGATTGGGCCTGCCATACCGATGTCCCCAAAGCTGAGTTTGAGTATCGGAATCACAATCAGAACTCTGCCTTCCACAATGCTGTAATGCTTGTTCTTCGCATGGAGTCACACCTTCACGTGGGGAACCCTTCATGGCCCCTGATGCCACGCCCAAACATGAGTGCTGCTTGGGCACAAATTCACACTGTGACCCTAGCATGAGCCCAATGACAAAGAAAGGCCTGTCAGGTTCGGGACGAAGATCCTGCATATAGTCCTTGCCATGCCCATAGTCACCCAAAACTAACTAGATGGTGTGTATTCCAGTTGAGGGAACCCACTGCTGTGCTCTAGAGTCCCTATCCTGGGAGGTCCTTTGTGGCAGAAAACAGTACTCTTCACTTACCACAGAATGAACCCAAACCCTTGGGAGGTTGGACAATCCCCCGAGAGGAAGGCTCTTCCTCGGACCCTGAGGCAACCCCTACCGTGACCGGACACTGTGAACGCAACACCCAGAGACAAAAGCCTGAGCAACTGCCTCCCACTTGCCCTCCTTTGATATCCAGAGGATCGCCCCTCACAGACTGGAGATCAGGCCTGCCATTACCTTGGCCCCTACCTGAGCCAAGTTTGCTCTTTCAGACATCAGTCCCCACAGCCCTGGCAAACACAGCCTCTAGGCTGGGTCCTCTGGAGCCATACCACAGGACCGTGCCTGCTCTCTCCTGGGAAACTGTGTCCATTCCTTTGGCCACACACCACCAGAATATGAGAAACCTCAAGGCCCCCGAGGACATCCCACTACAGGGAGCCTCCCTGGACACACAGGGGCATTCGGACACAAGCTGAGCAGCTACCTCCACGAAGGCATGCACACAGATGTCAACAGAGATAGAAGGTTGAGAAGGACAGGCCATTAGGCCCTAATCTCAACTCTTGCTTTGGGTTCCAGGTGTTACTCCTCAGAGGCTTTGGTTCGAAGAACAGGATATGGGGCTTTCCTGAGGCACTGAACAGAACTCCTCTTGTCTCCGCATGGGAAGCTTCCTTGTTGGAGCTGTGTCAAACACCTCAGTTTGGAAAACCCTGCAGAGTCCCTGAGCCACCTCCACATTCCAAGGTCTCCCAGGCCACAAAGCCACAGTAGAACTCATCTTCAGGAGAGTCCATTTCAACTCTCCCCTCTAGGTAGCTCACCCAGGAGCCTGCAGATTGAGCCTGATTTGTCCTGACTAAACAGTGGGAATACGAGGTGGCGTTCCCAGGCATCCATGCTTAGACACCTGCTCTCGAGTCTTTCCACATGGGGCCTCTTGGAACCATCCAATAGGACTCGACTGTCGTGCAGAAGGTAACCTTCAGTTTTGGAGCAGTTCACAAATCCCATCATAGGCAAAATTTTCTGGCCTCATGAAGCCCCCACACCCTTCAGGAAGAGGCCATGCTGGACAAGAACTCTAGCCTGAGGCACGTCTCATAGTTGACATGACCTCAGTGCAGGAGATCTCGATTCAGCCTCTGCAGTGTGGGCCTGCCGTGCCCTCGGTCCCAAACCTCACGCTAGCTTGTGTTTTCAGACTTCCTTCCTCACACTCCTAGCAAACAAGCCCTCCGGACTAGGAACTCCGGAACCAAAACCCAGCCCAGTGTCTGCCCAACGGAAGAAAAACGTTTCCCTGTGGGGCTCTCCAAAAAACCCAGATGAGGATCAACCTGCTCGGGCCTCGACGGTACCCGAACTGGATAGGCTGCTCTGGGCACTCATGCTCTGCCTGACACAGCCTGAAGCCAGACGTCCAGACAGACAAGGAGACAGCTGGCCGCACACCCAGCACTTCGGACACGCCATGGTCTTATGCCGTCACCTCATCCTAACCTTGGTTTTCAGATATTTGAACCTAGACATTATATCAATTCTCCACACAGCTGGGTATAGCAAGCACAAAACAGAACTCCTCCTTCCCCATGGCTGTCAAGCTTGCTCTTGGCATGGAGTCACACCTTCAGGGTGGGAGAAAACTTCATGGCTTCTGATGCCACGCCCTAACTTGAGTGCTGCTTGGGCACAAATTCACACTGTGACCCTCAGCATGAGCCCCCTGTAAAAGAAAGGCCTGTCAGGGCCTGGACCAAGAGCCCACATATGGGGCTTGCCAAGCCCCTATGCACCCAATCCTCACCACGGTTTGAATTTTCCAGTCGCCCCGCCCGTACCTGGAGCTCTGCTCTGGAATACCTTTCTTGGAGAGATCTATGAGCCAGACAACACGACTCCACCCTTCCCACAAAATGACCCCAAACTCTTGGGAGCTGGGACAGATCCCCAGAGAGGGATACTCGTCCACAGTACCTGAGGCCACCGCTCCAATCCACGGCTATCCCGGACACAACATCCAGAGACAAAAGCCTGAAGGAACGCCTCCCACTCGCCCTTGTTTCAGAGGCCCAGGAGCTCCCTCTCGGGCTGTACATCCGGCCTGCCATACCCTAGGCGCCACTCATAAGCTGAGTTTGTGTATTCAGACTTCTGTGCCCACAGCCTGGACCCACACAACATCCAGGCTAGGGCCTCTGGACCAAACAGCGAAAGATTGTGCCTGCCCTCTCCAAGGAAAGTGTGCCCAATCCATTGACCACAACCCTACAGGTTAGGGAAAAGCTCCAAGGTCCCTGAGGCCATCAATAGTATAGGCCACCCTGGACTAAGAGGCGCTCTCTGACACCAGCGGAGCAACTATCTCCACTTAGACTCTCAGACAGTGTCCCCAGAGACAGAAGGCTGAAATGGACAGGCCCCCAGGCCCTAATCTGAACCTTAGCTTTGGTTTCCATGTTTCCGTTCTCAGAGGACTGTTTTCGTAGACCAGCACATGGGGCTTTTCGGAGGCACCAAACCAAACATCTCTCATCTCCACATGGGCAGCTTTCTTACTGGGATGTATCAAACACTTCAGGTAGGAGAGTTCCGCAGGGCCACTGAACAACCAGCACATTCCAAGGTCTCCATGGACCCAAACGCACATTATGACGCATCCTCAGGAGAGGCCATTTCAACTCAGCCCCCTGGGTCGCGTGTTCCAGAGGCAGCAGATCAAACATATCTTGTCGCTAATAGCCAATGGGAATGCGAGGCATGCTGTACAGGGATCCATGCTTCGAACCCTGCTCTCCAGTCCTTCCATATGGTATGTCCTGGAGCCATGCAACAGGACTCGAATGTCCCGCAGAAGGAAACCTTGAAGTTTGGGGCAACCTCCAAACACAGCGTGGGAAAACTTCCTTGGCCTCATGAGACCCCACTTCATGAAGGTGCCATCATGGACACATACTCCAGCCTCAGCCAACGTCTGATCCTCAGCCTGACTTGAGATGCAGGAGATTTTGATTCAGCCTCTGCAGAGTGGGCCTGCTCTGCCCTTGGCTCCAATCCTCACACTAGCTTGTGTTTTCAGACTTCCGTCCTCACATTCCTGGCCCACAAACCATCCCTACTAGGAATTCTGGGGCCACAATGAAGAACTGTGCCTTCCTCCCAGGAGAAAAATATTGTCTATGGCGCTGCCCCGAAACCCCAAATGAGGATCAAACTGCTTGGCCCTCGGCAACACCCCAATTGCATAGGCTACCTTAAACAGTGATGCTCTGTCGCAAATAGCCTGAGCCCAGACCTTCCAACAGACACGGATACAGCTGGCTGCACACCCAGCACATTGGACCCGCCACTGCCTTAGGCCACCATCCATTCCCAACCTGGGTTTTCAGTCATCGGAACCTAGACCTTATCTCCAATCCCTGCACAGGGGGGAACCTGATGCACAAGTCAGAACCCCTCCTTCCCCATGGCAAGAAACCTTGCTGCTGGCAGTGAGTCAAACCTTCAGTGTAGGAGAAAACGGCATGGCCCATGAGGCCACGCCCTAGCGTGAGGGCCGCCTTGGGCACAAACACACATTGTGACCCTAGCGTGAGTACCTTATTCAAGTAACGCCTCTCAGTGACTGGACCAAGAGCCCGCATATGTGGCTTGCCATGCCCATAGGCACACAGGACTAACTAGATGGTGTGTATTCCAGTTGAGGGAACCCACTGCTGTGCTCTAGAGTCCCTCTCCTGGGGGGTCCCCTGTGGCAGAAAACAGTACTCTTCATTCCCACAGAATGAACACAAACACTTGGGAGCTTGGACAATCCCCCGAGAGGAAGGCTCTTCCTCGGCCTCAAAGACAACCCCTACCCTGACCGAACACTCTAAACGCAAAACCCAGAGACAAAGTCCTGAGTGACTGCCTCCCACTTACCCTACTTTGATTTCCAGAGGATCTCCCCTCACGGACTAGAGATCAGGCCAGCCATTACATTGGCCCCTAGCTGAGCCAAGTTTGCTTTTTCAGACATCTGTCCCCACAGCCCTGGCAAACACAGCCTCTAGGCTGGGTCCTCTGGAGCCATAACACAGGACCGTGCCTGCTCTCTCCTGGGAACCTGTGTCCATTCCTTTGGCCACACACCTCCAGAATATGAGAAACCTCAAGGCCTCCGAGGACATCCCACTACTGGGAGCCTCACTGGACTCACAGGGGCATTCGGACACAAGCTGAGCAGCTACATCCATGAATGCATGCACACAGATGTCAAAAGAGATAGAAGGTTGAGCCGGACAGGCCTTTAGGCCGTAGTCTCAACTCTTGCTTTGGTTTCCAGGTGTCACTCCTCAGAGGCTTTGGTTCGAAGAACAGGGTATGGGGCTTTCCTGAGGCACGGAACAGAACTCCTCTCGTCTCCACATGGGAAGTTTCCTTGTTGGAGCCGTGTCAAACACCTCATGTTGGAGAATCCTGCAGAGTCCCTGAGCCACCTCCACATTCCAAGGTCTCCAGGCCACCAAGCCACAGTAGGACTCATCTTCAGGAGAGTCCATTTCAACTCTCCCCTCTGGGTAGCTCACCCAGGAGCCCGCAGATTGAGCCTGCCTTGTCCTGACTAAAGAGTGGGAATATGAGGTGGCGTTCCCAGGCATCCATGCTTAGACACCTGCTCTCGAGTCTTTCCATATGGGGCCTCTTGGAACCATCCAATAGGACTCGACTGTCGTGCAGAAGGTAACCTTCAGTTTTGGAGCAGTTCACAAATCCCGTCGTAGCCAAAAATATCTGGCCTCATGAAGCCCCCACACCCTTCTGGAAGAGGCCATGCTGGAGAAGAACTCTAGCCTGAGGCACGTCTCATAGTTGACATGACCTCAGTGCAGGAGATCTCGATTCAGCCTCTGCAGAGTGGGCCTGCCGTGCCCTCGGTCCCAAACCTCACGATAGCTTGTGTTTTCAGACTTCCTTCCTCACACTCCTGGCAAACAAGCCCTCCGGACTAGGAACTCCGGAACCAAAACCCAGCCCAGTGTCTGTCCAACGGAAGAAAAACGTTTCCCTGTGGGGCTCTCCAGAAAACCCAGATGAGGATCAACCTGCTGGGGCCTCGACGGTACCCGAACTGGATAGGCTGCTCTGGGCACTCATGCTCTGCCTGACACAGCCTGAAGCCAGACGTCTAGACAGACAAGGAGACAGCTGGCCGCACACCCAGCACTTCGGACACGCCATGGTCTTATGCCGTCACCTCATCCTAACCTTGGTTTTCAGATATCTGAAACTAGACATTATATCAATTCTCCACACAGCTGGGTATAGCAAGCACAAAACAGAACTCCTCCTTCCCCATGGCTGTCAAGCTTGCTCTTGGCATGGAGTCACACCTTCAGGGTGGGAGAAACCTTCATGTCTTCTGATGCCACGCCCAAACTTGAGTGCTGCGTGGGCACAAATTCACACTGTGACCCTCCGCATGAGCCCCATGTCAAATAAAGGCCTGTCAGGGCCTGGACCAAGAGCCCACATATGGGGCTTGCCAAGCCCCTATGCACCCAATCCTCACCACGGTTTGAATTTTCCAGTCGCCCCGCCCATACCTGGAGCTCTGCTCTGGAATCCCTTTCTTGGAGAGACCCATGAGCCAGACAACACGACTCCACCCTTCCCACAAAATGACCCCAAACTCTTGGGAGCTGGGACAGATCCCCAGAGAGGGATACTCGTCCACAGTACCTGAGGCCACCGCTCCAATCCACGGCTATCCCGGACACAACATCCAGAGACAAAAGCCTGAAGGAACGCCTCCCACTCGCCCTTGTTTCAGAGGCCCAGGAGCTCCCTCTCGGGCTGTACATCCGGCCTGCCATACCCTAGGCGCCACTCATAAGCTGAGTTTGTGTATTCAGACTTCTGTGCCCACAGCCTGGACCCACACAACATCCAGGCCAGGGCCTCTGGACCAAACAGCGAAAGATTGTGCCTGCCCTCTCCAAGGAAAGTGTGCCCAATCCATTGACCACAACCCTACAGGTTAGGGAAAAGCTCCAAGGTCCCTGAGGCCATCAATAGTATAGGCCACACTGGACTAAGAGGGGCTCTCTGACACCAGCGGAGCAACTATCTCCACTTAGACTCTCAGACAGTGTCCCCAGAGACAGAAGGTTGAAATGGACAGGCCCACAGGCCCTAATCTGAACCTTAGCTTTGGTTTCCATGTTTCCGTTCTCAGAGGACTGTTTTCGTAGACCAGCACATGGGGCTTTTCTGAGGCACCAAACCAAACATCTCTCATCTCCACATGGGCAGCTTTCTTACTGGGATGTATCAAACACTTCAGGTAGGAGAGTTCCGCAGGGCCACCGAACAACCAGCACATTCCAAGGTCTCCATGGACCCAAACGCACATTATGACGCATCCTCAGGAGAGGCCATTTCAACTCAGCCCCCTGGGTCGCGTGTTCCAGAGGCAGCAGATCAAACATATCTTGTCGCTAATAGCCAATGGGAATGCGAGGCATGCTGTACAGGGATCCATCCTTCGAACCCTGATCTCCAGTCCTTCCATATGGTATCTCCTGGAGCCATGCAACAGGACTCGAATGTCCCGCAGAAGGAAACCTTGTGGTTTGGGGCAACCTCCAAACTCAGCGTGGGAAAACTTCCTTGGCCTCATGAGGCCCCCACTTCATGAAGGTGCCATCATGGACACATACTCCAGCCTCAGCCAACGTCTGATCCTCAGCCTGACTTCAGATGCAGGAGATTTTGATTCAGCCTCTGCAGAGTGGGCCTGCTCTGCCCTTGGCTCCAATCCTCACACTAGCTTGTGTTTTCAGACTTCCGTCCTCACACTCCTGGCCCACAAACCCTCCCTACTGGGAATTCTGGGGCCACAATGAAGCACTGTGCCTGCCTCCCAGGAGAAAAACATTGTCTATGGCGCTGCCCAGAAACCCCAAATGAGGATCAAACTGCTTGGCCCTCGGCAACACCCCAATTGCATAGGCTACCTTAAACAGTGATGCTCTGTTGCAAATAGCCTGAGCCCAGACCTTCCAACAGACACCGACAGAGCTGGCTGCACACCCAGCACATTGGACTCTCCACTGCCTTAGGCCACCATCCATTCCCAACCTGGGTTTTCAGTCATCGGAACCTAGACCTTATCTCCAATCCCTGCACAGGGGGGAACCTGATGCACAAGTCAGAACCCCTCCTTCCCCCTGGCAAGAAACCTTGCTGCTGGCAGTGAGTCAAACCTTCACTGTAGGAGAAAACGGCATGGCCCATGAGGCCACGCCCAAGCGTGAGAGCCGCCTTGGGCACAAACACACATTGTGACCCTCAGCGTGAGTACCTTTTTCAAGTAACGCCTCTCAGTGACTGGACCAAGAGCCCGCATATGTGGCTTGCCATGCCCATAGGCACCCAGGACTAACTAGATGGTGTGTATTCCAGTTGAGGGAACCCACTGCTGTGCTCTAGAGTCCCTCTCCGGGGGGGGGTCCCCTGTGACAGAAAACAGTACTCTTCATTCCCACAGAATGAACACAAACACTTGGGAGCTTGGACAATCCCCCGAGAGGAAGGCTCTTCCTCGGCCTCTGAGACAACCCCTACCCTGACCGGACACTGTAAACGCAACACCCAGAGACAAAATCCTGAGTGACTGCCTCCCACTTCCCTACTTTGATTTCCAGAGGATCTCCCCTCACGGACTAGAGATCAGGCCTGCCATTACATTGGCCCCTAACTGAGCCAAGTTTGCTTTCTCAGACATCTGTCCCCACAGCACTGGCAAACACAGCCTCTAGGCTAGGTCCTCTGGAGCCATACCACAGGACCGTGCCTGCTCTCTCCTGGAAACTGTGTCCATTCCTTTGGCCACACACCTCCAGAATATGAGAAACCTCAAGGCCTCCGAGGACATCCCACTACTGGGAGCCTCACTGGACTCACAGGGGCATTCCGACACAAGCTGAGCAGCTACATCCATGAATGCATGCACACAGATGTCAACAGAGATAGAAGGTTGAGCCGGACAGGCCTTTAGGCCGTAGTCTCAACTCTTGATTGGTTTCCAGGTGTCACTCCACAGAGGCTTTGGTTCGAAGAACAGGGTATGGGGCTTTCCTGAGGCACGGAACAGAACTCCTCTCGTCTCCACATGGGAAGTTTCCTTGTTGGAGCCGTGTCAAACACCTCATGTTGGAGAATCCTGCAGAGTCCCTGAGCCACCTCCACATTCCAAGGTCTCCCAGGCCACCAAGCCACAGTAGGACTCATCTTCAGGAGAGACCATTTCAACTCTCCCCTCTGGGTAGCTCACCCAGGAGCCCGCAGATTGAGTCAGCCTTGTCCTGACTAAAGAGTGGGAATATGAGGTGGCGTTCCCAGGCATCCATGCTTAGACACCTGCTCTCGAGTCTTTCCATATGGGGCCTCTTGGAACCATCCAATAGGACTCGACTGTCGTGCAGAAGGTAACCTTCAGTTTTGGAGCAGTTCACAAATCCCCTCGTGGGCAAAACTTTCTGGCCTCATGAAGCCCCCACACCCTTCAAGAAGAGGCCATGCTGGACAAGAACTCTAGCCTGAGGCACGTCTCATAGTTGACATGACCTCAGTGCAGGAGATCTCGATTCAGCCTCTGCAGAGTGGGCCTGCCGTGCCCTCGGTCCCAAACCTCACACTAGCTTGTGTTTTCAGACTTCCTTCCTCACACTCCTGGCAAACAAGCCCTCCGGACTAGGAACTCCGGAACCAAAACCCAGCCCAGTGTCTGCCCAACGGAAGAAAAATGTTTCCCTGTGGGGCTCTCCAGAAAACCCAGATGAGGATCAACCTGCTCGGGCCTCGACGGTACCCGAACTGGATAGGCTGCTCTGGGCACTCATGCTCTGCCTGACACAGCCTGAAGCCAGACGTCCAGACAGACAAGGAGACAGCTGGCCGCACACCCAGCACTTCGGACACGCCATGGTCTTATGCCGTCACCTCATCCTAACCTTGGTTTTCAGATATCTGAACCTAGACATTATATCAATTCTCCACACAGCTGGGTATAGCAAGCACAAAACAGAACTCCTCCTTCCCCATGGCTGTCAAGCTTGCTCTTGGCATGGAGTCACACCTTCAGGGTGGGAGAAACCTTCATGGCCCCTGATGCCACGCCCAAACTTGAGTGCTGCTTGGGCACAAATTCACACTGTGACCCTCAGCATGAGCCCCATGTCAAAGAAAGGCCTGTCAGGGCCTGGACCAAGAGCCCACATATGGGGCTTGCCAAGCCCCTATGCACCCAATCCTCACCACGGTTTGAATTTTCCAGTCGCCCCGCCCGTACCTGGAGCTCTGCTCTGGAATCCCTTTCTTGGAGAGACCCATGAGCCAGACAACACGACTCCACCCTTCCCACAAAATGACCCCAAACTCTTGGGAGCTGGGACAAATCCCCAGAGAGGGATACTCGTCCATAGTACCTGAGGCCACCGCTCCAATCCACGGCTATCCCGGACACAACATCCAGAGACAAAAGCCTGAAGGAACGCCTCCCACTCGCCCTTGTTTCAGAGGCCCAGGAGCTCCCTCTCGGGCTGTATATCCGGCCTGCCATACCCTAGGCGCCACTCATAAGCTGAGTTTGTGTATTCAGACTTCTGTGCCCACAGCCTGGACCCACACAACATCCAGGCCAGGGCCTCTGGACCAAACAGCGAAAGATTGTGCCTGCCCTCTCCAAGGAAAGTGTGCCCAATCCATTGACCACAACCCTACAGGTTAGGGAAAAGCTCCAAGGTCCCTGAGGCCATCAATAGTATAGGCCACCCTGGACTAAGAGGGGCTCTCTGACACCAGCGGAGCAACTATCTCCACTTAGACTCTCAGAGAGTTTCCCCAGAGACAGAAGGTTGAAATGGACAGGCCCACAGGCCCTAATCTGAACCTTAGCTTTGGTTTCCATGTTTCCGTTCTCAGAGGACTGTTTTCGTAGACCAGCACATGGGGCTTTTCTGAGGCACCAAACCAAACCTCTCTCATCTCCACATGGGCAGCTTTCTTACTGGGATGTATCAAACACTTCAGGTAGGAGAGTTCCGCAGGGCCACCGAACAACCAGCACATTCCAAGGTCTCCATGGACCCAAACGCACATTATGACGCATCCTCAGGAGAGGCCATTTCAACTCAGCCCCCTGGGTCGCGTGTTCCAGAGGCAGCAGATCAAACATATCTTGTCGCTAATAGCCAATGGGAATGCGAGGCATGCTGTACAGGGATCCATCCTTCGAACCCTGATCTCCAGTCCTTCCATATGGTATCTCCTGGAGCCATGCAACAGGACTCGAATGTCCCGCAGAAGGAAACCTTGTGGTTTGGGGCAACCTCCAAACTCAGCGTGGGAAAACTTCCTTGGCCTCATGAGGCCCCCACTTCATGAAGGTGCCATCATGGACACATACTCCAGCCTCAGCCAATGTCTGATCCTCAGCCTGACTTCATATGCAGGAGATTTTGATTCAGCCTCTGCAGAGTGGGCCTGCTCTGCCCTTGGCTCCAATCCTCACACTAGCTTGTGTTTTCAGACTTCCGTCCTCACACTCCTGGCCCACAAACCCTCCCTACTAGGAATTCTGGGGCCACAATGAAGCACTGTGCCTACATCCCAGGAGAAAAACATTGTCTATGGCGCTGCCCAGAAACCCCAAATGAGGATCAAACTGCTTGGCCCTCGACAACACCCCAATTGCATAGGCTACCTTAAACAGTGATGCTCTGTCGCAAATAGCCTGAGCCCAGACCTTCCAACAGACACCGACACAGCTGGCTGCACACCCAGCACATTGGACCCGCCACTGCCTTAGGCCACCATCCATTCCCAACCTGGGTTTTCAGTCATCGGAACCTAGACCTTATCTCCAATCCCTGCACAGGGGGGAACCTGATGCACAAGTCAGAACCCCTCCTTCCCCATGGCAAGAAACCTTGCTGCTGGCAGTGAGTCAAACCTTCAGTGTAGGAGAAAACAGCATGGCCCATGAGGCCACGCCCAAGCGTGAGGGCCGCCTTGGGCAAAAACACACATTGTGACCCTCAGCGTGAGTACCTTATTCAAGTAACGCCTCTCAGTGACTGGACCAAGAGCCCGCATATGTGGCTTGCCATGCCCATAGGCACCCAGGACTAACTAGATGGTGTGTATTCCAGTTAAGGGAACCCACTGCTGTGCTCTAGAGTCCCTCTCCTGGGGGGTCCCCTGTGGCAGAAAACAGTACTCTTCATTCCCACAGAATGAACACAAACACTTGGGAGTTTGGACAATCCCCCGAGAGGAAGGCTCTTCCTCGGCCTCTGAGACAACCCCTACCCTGACCGGACACTGTAAACGCAACACCCAGAGACAAAATCCTGAGTGACTGCCTCCCACTTGCCCTACTTTGATTTCCAGAGGATCTCCCCTCACGGACTAGAGATCAGGCCTGCCATTACATTGGCCACTAGCTGAGACAAGTTTGCTTTTTCAGACATCTGTCCCCACAGTCCTGGCAAACACAGCCTCTAGGCTGGGTCCTCTGGAGCCATACCACAGGACCGTGCATGCTCTCTCCTGGCAAACTGTGTCCATTCCTTTGGCCACACACCTCCAGAATATGAGAAACCTCAAGGCCTCCGAGGACATCCCACTACTGGGAGCCTCACTGGACTCACAGGGGCATTCCGACACAAGCTGAGCAGCTACATCCATGAATGCATGCACACAGATGTCAACAGAGATAGAAGGTTGAGCCGGACAGGCCTTTAGGCCGTAGTCTCAACTCTTGATTGGTTTCCAGGTGTCACTCCTCAGAGGCATTGGTTCGAAGAACAGGGTATGGGGCTTTCCTGAGGCACGGAACAGAACTCCTCTCGTCTCCACATGGGAAGTTTCCTTGTTGGAGCCGTGTCAAACACCTCATGTTGGAGAATCCTGCAGAGTCCCTGAGCCACCTCCACATTCCAAGGTCTCCCAGGCCACCAAGCCACAGTAGGACTCATCTTCAGGAGATTCCATTTCAACTCTCCCCTCTGGGTAGCTCACCCAGGATCCCGCAGATTGAGCCTGCCTTGTCCTGACTAAAGAGTGGGAATATGAGGTGGCGTTCCCAGGCATCCATGCTTAGACACCTGCTCTCGAGTCTTTCCATATGGGGCCTCTTAGAACCATCCAATAGGACTCGACTGTCGTGCAGAAGGTAACCTTCAGTTTTGGAGCAGTTCACAAATCCCATCGTAGCCAAAACTTTCTGGCCTCATGAAGCCCCCACACCCTTCAGGAAGAGGCCATGCTGGACAAGAACTCTAGCCTGAGGCACGTCTCATAGTTGACATGACCTCAGTGCAGGAGATCTCGATTCAGCCTCTGCAGAGTGGGCCTGCCGTGCCCTCGGTCCCAAACCTCACGCTAGCTTGTGTTTTCAGACTTCCTTCCTCACACTCCTGGCAAACAAGCCCTCCGGACTAGGAACTCCAGAACCACAACCCAGCCCAGTGTCTGCCCAACGGAAGAAAAACGTTTCCCTGTGGGGCTCTCCAGAAAACCCAGATGAGGATCAACCTGCTCGGGCCTCGACGGTACCCGAACTGGATAGGCTGCTCTGGGCACTCATGCTCTGCCTGACACAGCCTGAAGCCAGACGTCCAGACAGACAAGGAGACAGCTGGCCGCACACCCAGCACTTCGGACACGCCATGGTTTTATGCCGTCACCTCATCCTAACCTTGGTTTTCAGATATCTGAACCTAGACATTATATCAATTCTCCACACAGCTGGGTATAGCAAGCACAAAACAGAACTCCTCCTTCCCCATGGCTGTCAAGCTTGCTCTTGGCATGGAGTCACACCTTCAGG
This sequence comes from Mustela nivalis, assembly GCF_964662115.1. NCBI lineage: Eukaryota > Metazoa > Chordata > Mammalia > Carnivora > Mustelidae > Mustela > Mustela nivalis. Next base: position 1,474,639 of record NW_028136531.1, on the reverse strand, counting down.
GTGGGAGAAACCTTCATGGCCCCTGATGCCACGCCCAAACTTGAGTGCTGCTTGGGCACAAATTCACACTGTGACCCTCAGCATGAGCCCCATGTCAAAGAAAGGCCTGTCAGGGCCTGGACCAAGAGCCCACATATGGGGTTTGCCAAGCCCCTATGCACCCAATCCTCACCACGGTTTGAATTTTCCAGTCGCCCCGCCCGTACCTGGAGCTCTGCTCTGGAATCCCTTTCTTGGAGAGACCCATGAGCCAGACAACACGACTCCACCCTTCCCACAAAATGACCCCAAAGTCTTGGGAGCTGGGACAAATCCCCAGAGAGGGATACTCGTCCACAGTACCTGAGGCCACCGCTCCAATCCATGGCTATCCCGGACACAACATCCAGAGACAAAAGCCTGAAGGAACGCCTCCCACTCGCCCTTGTTTCAGAGGCCCAGGAGCTCCCTCTCGGGCTGTATATCCGGCCTGCCATACCCTAGGCGCCACTCATAAGCTGAGTTTGTGTATTCAGACTTCTTTGCCCACAGCCTGGACCCACACAACATCCAGGCTAGGGCCTCTGGACCAAACAGCGAAAGATTGTGCCTGCCCTCTCCAAGGAAAGTGTGCCCAATCCATTGACCACAACCCTACAGGTTAGGGAAAAGCTCCAAGGTCACTGAGGCCATCAATAGTATAGTCCACCCTGGACTAAGAGGGGCTCTCTGACACCAGCGGAGCAACTATCTCCACTTAGACTCTCAGACAGTGTCCCCAGAGACAGAAGGTTGAAATGGACAGGCCCCCAGGCCCTAATCTGAACCTTAGCTTTGGTTTCCATGTTTCCGTTCTCAGAGGACTGTTTTCGTAGACCAGCACATGGGGCTTTTCTGAGGCACCAAACCAAACCTCTCTCATCTCCACATGGGCAGCTTTCTTACTGGGATGTATCAAACACTTCAGGTAGTAGAGTTCCGCAGGGCCAGTGAACAACCAGCACATTCCAAAGTCTCCATGGACCCAAACGCACATTATGACGCATCCTCAGGAGAGGCCATTTCAACTCAGCCCCCTGGGTCGCGTGTTCCAGAGGCAGCAGATCAAACATATCTTGTCGCTAATAGACAATGGGAATGCGAGGCATGCTGTACAGGGATCCATCCTTCGAACCCTGCTCTCCAGTCCTTCCATATGGTATGTCCTGGAGCCATGCAACAGGACTCGAATGTCCCGAAGAAGGAAACCTTGTGGTTTGGGGCAACCTCCAAACTCAGCGTGGGAAAACTTCCTTGGCCTCATGAGGCCCCCACTTCATGAAGGTGCCATCATGGACACATACTCCAGCCTCAGCCAACGTCTGATCCTCAGCCTGACTTCAGATGCAGGAGATTTTGATTCAGCCTCTGCAGAGTGGGCCTGCTCTGCCCTTGGCTCCAATCCTCACACTAGCTTGTGTTTTCAGACTTCCGTCCTCACACTCCTGGCCCACAAACCCTCCCTACTGGGAATTCTGGGGCCACAATGAAGCACTGTGCCTGCCTCCCAGGAGAAAAACATTGTCTATGGCGCTGCCCAGAAACCCCAAATGAGGATCAAACTGCTTGGCCCTCGGCAACACCCCAATTGCATAGGCTACTTTAAACAGTGATGCTCTGTCGCAAATAGCCTGAGCCCAGACCTTCCAACAGACATCGACACAGCTGGCTACACACCCAGCACATTGGAACCGCCACTGCCTTGGGCCACCATCCATTCCCAACCTGGGTTTTCAGTCATCGGAACCTAGACCTTATCTCCAATCCCTGCACAGGGGGGAACCTGATGCACAAGTCAGAACCCCTCCTTCCCCATGGCAAGAAACCTTGCTGCTGGCAGTGAGTCAAACCTTCAGTGTAGGAGAAAACGGCATGGCCCATGAGGCCACGCCCAAGCGTGAGGGCCGCCGTGGGCACAAACACACATTGTGACCCTCAGCGTAAGTACCTTATTCAAGTAACGCCTCTCAGTGACTGGACCAAGAGCCCGCATATGTGGTTTGCCATGCCCATAGGCACCCAGGACTAACTAGATGGTGTGTATTCCAGTTGAGGGAACCCACTGCTGTGCTCTAGAGTCCCTCTCTTGGGGCTCCTCTGTGGCAGAAAACAATACTCTTCATTCCCACAGAATGAACACAAACACTTGGGAGCTTGGACAATCCCCCGAGAGGAAGGCTCTTCCTCGGCCTCTGAGACAACCCCTACCCTGACCAAACACTCTAAACGCAACACCCAGAGACAAAATCCTGAGTGACTGCCTCCCACTTGCCCTACTTTGATTTCCAGAGGATCTCCCCTCACGGACTAGAGATCAGGCCTGCCATTACATTGGCCCCTAGCTGAGCCAAGTTTGCTTTTTCAGACATCTGTCCCCACAGCCCTGGCAAACACAGCCTCTAGGCTGGGTCCTCTGGAGCCATACCACAGGACCGTGCCTGCTCTCCCCTGGGAAACTGTGTCCATACCTTTGGCCACACACCTCCAGAATATGAGAAACCTCAAGGCCTCCGAGGACATCCCACTACTGGGAGCCTCACTGGACTCACAGGGGCATTCGGACACAAGCTGTGCAGCTATATCCATGAATGCATGCACACAGATGTCAACAGAGATAGAAGGTTGAGCCGGACAGGCCTTTAGGCCGTAGTCTCAACTCTTGATTTGGTTTCCAGGTGTCACTCCTCAGAGGCTGTGGTTCGAAGAACAGGGTATGGGGCTTTCCTGAGGCACGGAACAGAACTCCTCTCGTCTCCACACGGGAAGTTTCCTTGTTGGAGCCGTGTCAAAAACCTCATGTTGGTGAATCCTGCAGAGTCCATGAGCCACCTCCACATTCCAAGGTCTCCCAGGCCACCAAGCCACAGTAGGACTCATCTTCAGGAGATTCCATTTCAACTCTCCCCTCTGGGTAGCTCACCCAGGAGCCCGCAGATTGAGCCTGCCTTGTCCTGACTAAAGAGTGGGAATATGAGGTGGCGTTCCCAGGCATCCATGCTTAGACACCTGCTCTCGAGTCTTTCCATATGGGGCCTCTTGGAACCATCCAATAGGACTCGACTGTCGTGCAGAAGGTAACCTTCAGTTTTGGAGCAGTTCACAAATCCCATCGTAGCCAAAACTTTCTGGCCTCATGAAGCCCCCACACCCTTCAGGAAGAGGCCATGCTGGACAAGAACTCTAGCCTGAGGCACGTCTCATAGTTGACATGACCTCAGTGCAGGAGATCTCGATTCAGCCTCTGCAGAGTGGGCCTGCCGTGCCCTCGGTCCCAAACCTCACGCTAGCTTGTGTTTTCAGACTTCCTTCCTCACACTCCTGGCAAACAAGCCCTCCGGACTAGGAACTCCAGAACCACAACCCAGCCCAGTGTCTGCCCAACGGAAGAAAAACGTTTCCCTGTGGGGCTCTCCAGAAAACCCAGATGAGGATCAACCTGCTCGGGCCTCGACGGTACCCGAACTGGATAGGCTGCTCTGGGCACTCATGCTCTGCCTGACACAGCCTGAAGCCAGACGTCCAGACAGACAAGGAGACAGCTGGCCGCACACCCAGCACTTCGGACACGCCATGGTCTTGCCGTCACCTCATCCTAACCTTGGTTTTCAGATATCTGAACCTAGACATTATATCAATTCTCCACACAGCTGGGTATAGCAAGCACAAAACAGAACTCCTCCTTCCCCATGGCTGTCAAGCTTGCTCTTGGCATGGAGTCACACCTTCAGGGTGGGAGAAACCTTCATGGCCCCTGATGCCACGCCCAAACTTGAGTGCTGCTTGGGCACAAATTCACACTGTGACCCTCAGCATGAGCCCCATGTCAAAGAAAGGCCTGTCAGGGCCTGGACCAAGAGCCCACATATGGGGCTTGCCAAGCCCCTATGCACCCAATCCTCACCACGGTTTGAATTTTCCAGTCGCCCCGCCCGTACCTGGAGCTCTGCTCTGGAATCCCTTTCTTGGAGAGACCCATGAGCCAGACAACACGACTCCACCCTTCCCACAAAATGACCCCAAACTCTTGGGAGCTGGGACAAATCCCCAGAGAGGGATACTCGTCCACAGTACCTGAGGCCACCGCTCCAATCCACGGCTATCCCGGACACAACATCCAGAGACAAAAGCCTGAAGGAACGCCTCCCACTCGCCCTTGTTTCAGAGGCCCAGGAGCTCCCTCTCGGGCTGTATATCCGGCCTACCATACCCTAGGCGCCACTCATAAGCTGAGTTTGTGTATTCAGACTTCTGTGCCCACAGCCTGGACCCACACAACATCCAGGCTAGGGCCTCTGGACCAAACAGCGAAAGATTGTGCCTGCCCGCTCCAAGGAAAGCGTGCCCAATCCATTGACCACAACCCTACAGGTTAGGGAAGAGCTCCAAGGTCCCTGAGGCCATCAATAGTATAGGCCACCCTGGACTAAGAGGGGCTCTCTGACACCAGCGGAGCAACTATCTCCACTTAGACTCTCAGACAGTGTCCCCAGAGACAGAAGGTTGAAATGGACAGGCCCCCAGGCCCTAATCTGAACCTTAGCTTTGGTTTCCATGTTTCCGTTCTTAGAGGACTGTTTTCGTAGACCAGCACATGGGGCTTTTCTGAGGCACCAAACCAAACATCTCTCATCTCCACATGGGCAGCTTTATTACTGGGATGTATCAAACACTTCAGGTAGGAGAGTTCCGCAGGGCCACTGAACAACCAGCACAATCCAAGGTCTCCATGGACCCAAACGCACATTATGACGCATCCTCAGGAGAGGCCATTTCAACTCAGCCCCCTGGGTCGCGTGTTCCAGAGGCAGCAGATCAAACATATCTTGTCGCTAAGAGCCAATGGGAATGCGAGGCATGCTGTACAGGGATCCATCCTTCGAACCCTGCTCTCCAGTCCTTCCATATGGTATGTCCTGGAGCCATGCAACAAGACTCGAATGTCCCGCAGAAGGAAACCTTGTGGTTTGGGGCATCCTCCAAACTCAGCGTGGGAAAACTTCCTTGGCCTCATGAGGCCCCCACTTCATGAAGGTGCCATCATGGACACATACTCCAGCCTCAGCCAACGTCTGATCCTCAGCCTGACTTCAGATGCAGGAGATTTTGATTCAGCCTCTGCAGAGTGGGCCTGCTCTGCCCTTGGCTCCAATCCTCACACTAGCTTGTGTTTTCAGACTTCCGTCCTCACACTCCTGGCCCACAAACCCTCCCTACTGGGAATTCTGGGGCCACAATGAAGCACTGTGCCTGCCTCCCAGGAGAAAAACATTGTCTATGGCGCTGCCCAGAAACCCCAAATGAGGATCAAACTGCTTGGCCCTCGGCAACACCCCAATTGCATAGGCTACCTTAAACAGTGATGCTCTGTCGCAAATAGCCTGAGCCCAGACCTTCCAACAGACACCGACACAGCTGGCTGCACACCCAGCACATTGGACCCGCCACTGCCTTAGGCCACCATCCATTCCCAACCTGGGTTTTCAGTCATCGGAACCTAGACCTTATCTCCAATCCCTGCACAGGGGGGAACCTGATGCACAAGTCAGAACCCCTCCTTCCCCATGGCAAGAAACCTTGCTGCTGGCAGTGAGTCAAACCTTCAGTGTAGGAGAAAACGGCATGGCCCATGAGGCTACGCCCAAGCGTGAGGGCCGCCGTGGGCACAAACACACATTGTGACCCTCAGCGTGAGTACCTTATTCAAGTAACGCCTCTCAGTGACTGGACCAAGAGCCCGCATATGTGGCTTGCCATGCCCATAGGCACCCAGGACTAACTAGATGGTGTGTATTTTAGTTGAATGAACCCACTCTGTGCTCTAGAGTCCTTCTCCTGTGGGGTCCCCTGTGGCAGAAAACAATACTCTTCATTCCCACAGAATGAACACAAACACTTTGGAGCTTGGACAATCCCCCGAGAGGAAGGCTCTTCCTTGGCCTCTGAGACAAACCTTACCCTGACCGGACACTGTAAACGCAACACCCAGAGACAAAATCCTGAGTGACTGCCTCCCACTTGCCCTACTTTGATTTCCAGAGGATCTCCCCTCACGGACTAGAGATCAGGCCTGCCATTACATTGGCCCCTAGCTGAGCCAAGTTTGCTTTTTCAGACATCTGTCCCCACAGCCCTGGCAAACACAGCCTCTAGGCTGGGTCCTCTGGAGCCATACCACAGGACCGTGCCTGCTCTCTCCTGGGAAACTGTGTCCATTCCTTTGGCCACACACCTCCAGAATATGAGAAACATCAAGGTCTCCGAGGACATCCCACTACTGGGAGCCTCACTGGACTCACAGGGGCATTCGGATACAAGCTGAGCAGGTACATCCATGAATGCATGCACACAGATGTCAACAGAGATAGAAGGTTGAGCCGGACAGGCCTTTAGGCCGTAGTCTCAACTCTTGCTTTGGTTTCCAGGTGTCACTCCTCAGAGGCTGTGGTTTGAAGAACAGGGTATGGGGCTTTCCTGAGGCACGGAACAGAACTCCTCTCGTCTCCACATGGGAAGTTTCCTTGTTGGAGCCGTGTCAAACACCTCATGTTGGAGAATCCTGCAGAGTCCCTGAGCCACCTCCACATTCCAAGGTCTCCCAGGCCACCAAGCCTCAGTAGGACTCATCTTCAGGAGAGTCCATTTCAACTCTCCCCTCTGGGTAGCTCACCCAGGAGCCCGCAGATTGAGCCTGCCTTGTCCTGACTAAAGAGTGGGAATATGAGGTGGCATTCCCAGGCATCCATGCTTAGACACCTGCTCTCGAGTCTTTCCATATGGGGCCTCTTGAACCATCCAATAGGACTCGACTGTCGTGCAGAAGGTAACCTTCAGTTTTGGAGCAGTTCACAAATCCCATCGTAGACAAAACTTTCTGGCCTCATGAAGCCCCCACACCCTTCAGGAAGAGGCCATGCTGGACAAGAACTCTAGCCTGAGGCACGTCTCATAGTTGACATGACCTCAGTGCAGGAGATCTCGATTCAGCCTCTGCAGAGTGGGCCTGCCGTGCCCTCGGTCCCAAACCTCACGCTAGCTTGTGTTTTCAGACTACCTTCCTCACACTCCTGGCAAACAAGCCCTCCGGACTAGGAACTCCAGAACCACAACCCAGCCCAGTGTCTGCCCAACGGAAGAAAAACGTTTCCCTGTGGGGCTCTCCAGAAAACCCAGATGAGGATCAATCTGCTCGGGCCTCGACGGTACCCGAACTGGATAGGCTGCTCTGGGCACTCATGCTCTGCCTGACACAGCCTGAAGCCAGACGTCCAGACAGACAAGGAGACAGCTGGCCGCACACCCAGCACTTCGGACACGCCATGGTCTTATGCCGTCACCTCATCCTAACCTTGGTTTTCAGATATCTGAACCTAGACATTATATCAATTCTCCACACAGCTGGGTATAGCAAGCACAAAACAGAACTCCTCCTTCCCCATGGCTGTCAAGCTTGCTCTTGGCATGGAGTCACACCTTCAGGGTGGGAGAAACCTTCATGGCCCCTGATGCCACGCCCAAACTTGAGTGCTGCTTGGGCACAAATTCACACTGTGACCCTCAGCATGAGCCCCATGTCAAAGAAAGACCTGTCAGGGCCTGGAACAAGAGCCCACATATGGGGCTTGCCAAGCCCCTATGCACCCAATCCTCACCACGGTTTGAATTTTCCAGTCGCCCCGCCTGTACCTGGAGCTCTGCTCTGGAATCCCTTTCTTGGAGAGACCCATGAGCCAGACAACACGACTCCACCCTTCCCACAAAATGACCCCAAACTCTTGGGAGCTGGGACAAATCCCCAGAGAGGGATACTCGTCCACAGTACCTGAGGCCACCGCTCCAATCCACGGCTATCCCGGACACAACATCCAGAGACAAAAGCCTGAAGGAACGCCTCCCACTCGCCCTTGTTTCAGAGGCCCAGGAGCTCCCTCTCGGGCTGTATATCCGGCCTGCCATACCCTAGGCGCCACTCCTAAGCTGAGTTTGTGTATTCAGACTTCTGTGCCCACAGCCTGGACCCACACAACATCCAGGCTAGGGCCTCTGGACCAAACAGCGAAAGATTGTGCCTGCCCTCTCCAAGGAAAGTGTGCCCAATCCATTGACCACAACCCTACAGGTTAGGGAAAAGCTCCAAGGTCCCTGAGGCCATCAATAGTATAGGCCACCCTGGACTAAGTGGGGCTCTCTGACACCAGCGGAGCAACTATCTCCACTTAGACTCTCAGACAGTGTCCCCAGAGACAGAAGGTTGAAATGGACAGGCCCCCAGGCCCTAATCTGAACCTTAGCTTTGGTTTCCATGTTTCCGTTCTCAGAGGACTGTTTTCGTAGACCAGCACATGGGGCTTTTCTGAGGCACCAAACCAAACCTCTCTCATCTCCACATGGGCAGCTTTCTTACTGGGATGTATCAAACACTTCAGGTAGGAGAGTTCCGCAGGGCCACCGAACAACCAGCACATTCCAAGGTCTCCATGGACCCAAACGCACATTATGACGCATCCTCAGGAGAGGCCATTTCAACTCAGCCCCCTGGGTCGCGTGTTCCAGAGGCAGCAGATCAAACATATCTTGACGCTAATAGCCAATGGGAATGCGCGGCATGCTGTACAGGGATCCATCCTTCGAACCCTGCTCTCCAGTCCTTCCATATGGTATGTCCTGGAGCCATGCAACAGGACTCGAATGTCCCGCAGAAGGAAACCTTGTGGTTTGGGGCAACCTCCAAACTCAGCGTGGGAAAACTTCCTTGGCCTCATGAGGCCCCCACTTCATGAAGGTGCCATCATGGACACATACTCCAGCCTCAGCCAACGTCTGATCCTCAGCCTGACTTCAGATGCAGGAGATTTTGATTCAGCCTCTGCAGAGTGGGCCTGCTCTGCCCTTGGCTCCAATCCTCACACTAGCTTGTGTTTTCAGACTTCCGTCCTCACACTCCTGGCCCACAAACCCTCCCTACTGGGAATTCTGGGGCCACAATGAAGCACTGTGCCTGCCTCCCAGGAGAAAAACATTGTCTATGGCGCTGCCCAGAAACCCCAAATGAGGATCAAACTGCTTGGCCCTCGGCAACACCCCAATTGCATAGGCTACTTTAAACAGTGATGCTCTGTCGCAAATAGCCTGAGCCCAGACCTTCCAACAGACACCGACAGAGCTGGCTGCACACCCAGCACATTGGACCCGCCACTGCCTTAGGCCACCATCCATTCCCAACCTGGGTTTTCAGTCATCGGAACCTAGACCTTATCTCCAATCCCTGCACAGGGGGGAACCTGATGCACAAGTCAGAACCCCTCCTTCCCCCTGGCAAGAAACCTTGCTGCTGGCAGTGAGTCAAACCTTCAGTGTAGGAGAAAACGGCATGGCCCATGAGGCCACGCCCAAGCGTGAGGGCCGCCTTGGGCACAAACACACATTGTGACCCTCAGTGTGAGTACCTTATTCAAGTAACGCCTCTCAGTGACTGGACCAAGAGCCCGCATATGTGGCTTGCCATGCCCATAGGCACCCAGGACTAACTAGATGGTGTGTATTCCAGTTGAGGGAACCCACTGCTGTGCTCTAGAGTACATCTCTTGGGGCTCCCCTGTGGCAGAAAACAGTACCCTTCATTCCCACAGAATGAACACCATTGGACAATCCCCCGAGAGGAAGGCTCTTCCTCGGCCTCTGAGACAACCCCTACCCTGACCAAACACTCTAAACGCAACACCCAGAGACAAAATCCTGAGTGACTGCCTCCCACTTGTCCTACTTTGATTTCCAGAGGATCTCCCCTCACGGACTAGAGATCAGGCCTGCCATTACATTGGCCCCTAGCTGAGCCAAGTTTGCTTTTTCAGACATCTGTCCCCACAGCCCTGGCAAACACAGCCTCTAGGCTGGGTCCTCTGGAGCCATACCACAGGACCGTGCCTGCTCCCTCCTGGGAAACTGTGTCCATTCCTTTGGCCACACACCTCCAGAATATGAGAAACCTCAAGGCCTCCGAGGACATCCCACTACTGGGAGCCTCACTGGACTCACAGGGGCATTCCGACACAAGCTGAGCAGCTACATCCATGAATGCATGCACACAGATGTCAACAGAGATAGAAGGTTGAGCCGGACAGGCCTTTAGGCCGTAGTCTCAACTCTTGCTTTGGTTTCCAGGTGTCACTCCTCAGAGGCTGTGGTTCGAAGAACAGGGTATGGGGCTTTCCTGAGGCACGGAACAGAACTCCTCTCGTCTCCACATGGGAAGTTTCCTTGTTGGAGCCGTGTCAAACACCTCATGTTGGAGAATCCTGCAGAGTCCCTGAGCCACCTCCACATTCCAAGGTCTCCCAGGCCACCAAGCCACAGTAGGACTCATCTTCAGGAGAGTCCATTTCAACTCTCCCCTCTGGGTAGCTCACCCAGGAGCCCGCAGATTGAGCCTGCCTTGTCCTGACTAAAGAGTGGGAATATGAGGTGGCGTTCCCAGGCATCCATGCTTAGACACCTGCTCTCGAGTCTTTCCATATGGGGCCTCTTGGAACCATCCAATAGGACTCGACTGTCGTGCAGAAGGTAACCTTCAGTTTTGGAGCAGTTCACAAATCCCATCGTAGGCAAAACTTTCTGGCCTCATGAAGCCCCCACACCCTTCAGGAAGAGGCCATGCTGGACAAGAACTCTAGCCTGAGGCACGTCTCATAGTTGACATGACCTCAGTGCAGGAGATCTCGATTCAGCCTCTGCAGAGTGGGCCTGCCGTGCCCTCGGTCCCAAACCTCACGCTAGCTTGTGTTTTCAGACTTCCTTCCTCACACTCCTGGCAAACAAGCCCTCTGGACTAGGAACTCCAGAACCACAACCCAGCCCAGTGTCTGCCCAACGGAAGAAAAACGTTTCCCTGTGGGGCTCTCCAGAAAACCCAGATGAGGATCAACCTGCTGGGGCCTCGACGGTACCCGAACTGGATAGGCTGCTCTGGGCACTCATGCTCTGCCTGACACAGCCTGAAGCCAGACGTCCAGACAGACAAGGAGACAGCTGGCCGCACACCCAGCACTTCGGACACGCCATGGTCTTATGCCGTCACCTCATCCTAACCTTGGTTTTCAGATATCTGAACCTAGACATTATATCAATTCTCCACACAGCTGGGTATAGCAAGCACAAAACAGAACTCCTCCTTCCCCATGGCTGTCAAGCTTGCTCTTGGCATGGAGTCACACCTTCAGGGTGGGAGAAACCTTCATGGCCCCTGATGCCACGCCCAAACTTGAGTGCTGCTTGGGCACAAATTCACACTGTGACCCTCAGCATGAGCCCCATGTCAAAGAAAGGCCTGTCAGGGCCTGGACCAAGAGCCCACATATGGGGCTTGCCAAGCCCCTATGCACCCAATCCTCACCACGGTTTGAATTTTCCAGTCGCCCCGCCCGTACCTGGAGCTCTGCTCTGGAATCCCTTTCTTGGAGAGACCCATGAGCCAGACAACACGACTCCACCCTTCCCACAAAATGACCCCAAACTCTTGGGAGCTGGGACAAATCCCCAGAGAGGGATACTCGTCCACAGTACCTGAGGCCACCGCTCCAATCCACGGCTATCCCGGACACAACATCCAGAGACAAAAGCCTGAAGGAACGCCTCCCACTCGCCCTTGTTTCAGAGGCCCAGGAGCTCCCTCTCGGGCTGTATATCCGGCCTACCATACCCTAGGCGCCACTCATAAGCTGAGTTTGTGTATTCAGACTTCTGTGCCCACAGCCTGGACCCACACAACATCCAGGCTAGGGCCTCTGGACCAAACAGCGAAAGATTGTGCCTGCCCGCTCCAAGGAAAGCGTGCCCAATCCATTGACCACAACCCTACAGGTTAGGGAAGAGCTCCAAGGTCCCTGAGGCCATCAATAGTATAGGCCACCCTGGACTAAGAGGGGCTCTCTGACACCAGCAGAGCAACTATCTCCACTTAGACTCTCAGACAGTGTCCCCAGAGACAGAAGGTTGAAATGGACAGGCCCCCAGGCCCTAATCTGAACCTTAGCTTTGGTTTCCATGTTTCCGTTCTCAGAGGACTGTTTTCGTAGACCAGCATTTGGGGCTTTTCTGAGGCACCAAACCAAACCTCTCTCATCTCCACATGGGCAGCTTTCTTACTGGGATGTATCAAACACTTCAGGTAGGAGAGTTCCGCAGGGCCACTGAACAACCAGCACATTCCAAGGTCTCCATGGACCCAAACGCACATTATGACGCATCCTCAGGAGAGGACATTTCAACTCAGCCCCCTGGGTCGCGTGTTCCAGAGGCAGCAGATCAAACATATCTTGTCGCTAATAGCCTATGGGAATGCGAGGCATGCTGTACAGGGATCCATCCTTCGAACCCTGCTCTCCAGTCCTTCCATATGGTATGTCCTGAAGCCATGCAACAGGACTCGAATGTCCCGCAGAAGGAAACCTTGTGGTTTGGGGCAACCTCCAAACTCAGCGTGGGAAAACTTCCTTGGCCTCATGAGGCCCCCACTTCATGAAGGTGCCATCATGGACACATACTCCAGCCTCAGCCAACGTCTGATCCTCAGCCTGACTTCAGATGCAGGAGATTTTGATTCAGCCTCTGCAGAGTGGGCCTGCTCTGCCCTTGGCTCCAATCCTCACACTAGCTTGTGTTTACAGACTTCCGTCCTCAAACTCCTGGCCCACAAACCCTCCCTACTGGGAATTCTGGGGCCACAATGAAGCACTGTGCCTGCCTCCCAGGAGAAAAACATTGTCTATGGCGCTGCCCAGAAACCCCAAATAAGGATCAAACTGCTTGGCCCTCGGCAACACCCCAATTGCATAGGCTACTTTAAACAGTGATGCTCTGTCGCAAATAGCCTGAGCCCAGACCTTCCAACAGACACCGACACAGCTGGCTGCACACCCAGCACATTGGACCCGCCACTGCCTTAGGCCACCATCCATTCCCAACCTGGGTTTTCAGTCATCGGAACCTAGACCTTATCTCCAATCCCTGCACAGGGGGGAACCTGATGCACAAGTCAGAACCCCTCCTTCCCCCTGGCAAGAACCCTTGCTTCTGGCAGTGAGTCAAACCTTCAGTGTAGGAGAAAACGGCATGGCCCATGAGGCCACCTCCACGCGTGAGGGCCGCCTTGGGCACAAACACACATTGTGACCCGCAGCGTGAGTAGCTTATTCAAGTAACGCCTCTCAGTGACTGGACCAAGAGCCCGCATATGTGGATTGCCATGCCCATACGCACCCAGGACTAACTAGATGGTGTGTATTCCAGTTGAGGGAACCCACTGCTGTGCTCTAGATACCCTCTCCTGGGGGGTCCCTTGTGGCAGAAAACAGTACTCTTCATTCCCAAGAATGAACACCAACACTTGGGAGCTTGGACAATCCCCCAAGAGGAAGGCTCTTCCTCGGCCTCTGAGACAACCCCTACCCTGACCGGACACTGTAAACGCAACACCCAGAGACAAAATCCTGAGTGACTGCCTCCCACTTGTCCTACTTTGATTTCCAGAGGATCTCCCCTCACGGACTAGAGATCAGGCCTGCCATTACATTGGCCCCTAGCTGAGCCAAGTTTGCTTTTTCAGACATCTGTCCCCACAGCCCTGGCAAACACAGCCTCTAGGCTGGGTCCTCTGGAGCCATACCACAGGACCGTGCCTGCTCTCTCCTGGGAAACTGTGTCCATTCCTTTGGCCACACACCTCCAGAATATGAGAAACATCAAGGTCTCCGAGGACATCCCACTACTGGGGCCTCAATGGACTCACAGGGGCATTCCGACACAAGCTGAGCAGCTACATCCATGAATGCATGCACACAGATGTCAACAGAGATAGAAGGTTGAGCCGGACAGGCCTTTAGGCCGTAGTCTCAACTCTTGCTTTGGTTTCCAGGTGTCACTCCTCAGAGGCTGTGGTTCGAAGAACAGGGTATGGGGCTTTCCTGAGGCACGGAACAGAACTCCTCTCGTCTCCACATGGGAAGTTTCCTTGTTGGAGCCGTGTCAAACACCTCATGTTGGAGAATCCTGCAGAGTCCCTGAGCCACCTCCACATTCCAAGGTCTCCCAGGCCACCAAGCCTCAGTAGGACTCATCTTCAGGAGAGTCCATTTCAACTCTCCCCTCTGGGTAGCTCACCCATGAGCCCGCAGATTGAGCCTGCCTTGTCCTGACTAAAGAGTGGGAATATGAGATGGCGTTCCCAGGAATCCATGCTTAGACACCTGCTCTCGAGTCTTTCCATATGGGGCCTCTTGAACCATCCAATAGGACTCGACTGTCGTGCAGAAGGTAACCTTCAGTTTTGGAGCAGTTCACAAATCCCATCGTAGGCAAAACTTTCTGGCCTCATGAAGCCCCCACACCCTTCAGGAAGAGGCCATGCTGGACAAGAACTCTAGCCTGAGGCACGTCTCATAGTTGACATGACCTCAGTGCAGGAGATCTCGATTCAGCCTCTGCAGAGTGGGCCTGCCGTGCCCTCGGTCCCAAACCTCACGCTAGCTTGTGTTTTCAGACTTCCTTCCTCACACTCCTGGCAAACAAGCCCTCCGGACTAGGAACTCCAGAACCACAACCCAGCCCAGTGTCTGCCCAACGGAAGAAAAACGTTTCCCTGTGGGTCTCTCCAGAAAACCCAGATGAGGATCAACCTGCTCGGGCCTCGACGGTACCCGAACTGGATAGGCTGCTCTGGGCACTCATGCTCTGCCTGACACAGCCTGAAGCCAGACGTCCAGACAGAAAAGGAGACAGCTGGCCGCACACCCAGCTCTTCGGACACGCCATGGTCTTATGCCGTCACCTCATCCTAACCTTGGTTTTCAGATATCTGAACCTAGACATTATATCAATTCTCCACACAGCTGGGTATAGCAAGCACAAAACAGAACTCCTCCTTCCCCATGGCTGTCAAGCTTGCTCTTGGCATGGAGTCACACCTTCAGGGTGGGAGAAACCTTCATGGCCCCTGATGCCACGCCCAAACTTGAGTGCTGCTTGGGCACAAATTCACACTGTGACCCTCAGCATGAGCCCCATGTCAAAGAAAGGCCTGTCAGGGCCTGGACCAAGAGCCCACATATGGGGCTTGCCAAGCCCCTATGCACCCAATCCTCACCACGGTTTGAATTTTCCAGTCGCCCCGCCCGTACCTGGAGCTCTGCTCTGGAATCCCTTTCTTGGAGAGACCCATGAGCCAGACAACACGACTCCACCCTTCCCACAAAATGACCCCAAACTCTTGGGAGCTGGGACAAATCCCCAGAGAGGGATACTCGTCCACAGTACCTGAGGCCACCGCTCCAATCCACGGCTATCCCGGACACAACATCCAGAGACAAAAGCCTGAAGGAACGCCTCCCATTCGCCCTTGTTTCAGAGGCCCAGGAGCTCCCTCTCGGGCTGTACATCCGGCCTGCCATACCCTAGGCGCCACTCCTAAGCTGAGTTTGTGTATTCAGACTTCTGTGCCCACAGCCTGGACCCACACAACATCCAGGCTAGGGCCTCTGGACCAAACAGCGAAAGATTGTGCCTGCCCTCTCCAAGGAAATGTGCCCAATCCATTGACCACAACCCTACAGGTTAGGGAAGAGCTCCAAGGTCCCTGAGGCCATCAATAGTATAGGCCACCCTGGACTAAGAGGGGCTCTCTGACACCAGCGGAGCAACTATCTCCACTTAGACTCTCAGACAGTGTCCCCAGAGACAGAAGGTTGAAATGGTCAGGCCCCCAAGCCCTAATCTGAACCTTAGCTTTGGTTTCCTTGTTTCCGTTCTCAGAGGACTGTTTTCGTAGACCAGCACATGGGGCTTTTCTGAGGCACCAAACCAAACCTCTCTCATCTCCACATGGGCAGCTTTCTTACTGGGATGTATCAAACACTTCAGGTAGGAGAGTTCCGCAGGGCCACTGAACAACCAGCACATTCCAAGGTCTCCATGGACCCAAACGCACATTATGACGCATCCTCAGGAGAGGCCATTTCAACTCAGCCCCCTGGGTCGCGTGTTCCAGAGGCAGCAGATCAAACATATCTTGTCTCTAATAGCCAATGGGAATGCGAGGCATGCTGTACAGGGATCCATCCTTCGAACCCTGCTCTCCAGTCCTTCCATATGGTATGTCCTGGAGCCATGCAACAGGACTCGAATGTCCCGCAGAAGGAAACCTTGTGGTTTGGGGCAACCTCCAAACTCAGCGTGGGAAAACTTCCTTGGCCTCATGAGGCCCCCACTTCATGAAGGTGCCATCATGGACACATACTCCAGCCTCAGCCAACGTCTGATCCTCAGCCTGACTTCAGATGCAGGAGATTTTGATTCAGCCTCTGCAGAGTGGGCCTGCTCTGCCCTTGGCTCCAATCCTCACACTAGCTTGTGTTTTCAGACTTCCGTCCTCACACTCCTGGCCCACAAACCCTCCCTACTGGGAATTCTGGGGCCACAATGAAGCACTGTGCCTGCCTCCCAGGAGAAAAACATTGTCTATGGCGCTGCCCAGAAACCCCAAATGAGGATCAAACTGCTTGGCCCTCGGCAACACCCCAATTGCATAGGCTACCTTAAACAGTGATGCTCTGTCGCAAATAGCCTGAGCCCAGACCTTCCAACAGACACCGACACAGCTGGCTGCACACCCAGCACATTGGACCCGCCACTGCCTTAGGCCACCATCCATTCCCAACCTGGGTTTTCAGTCATCGGAACCTAGACCTTATCTCCAATCCCTGCACAGGGGGGAACCTGATGCACAAGTCAGAACCCCTCCTTCCCCATGGCAAGAAACCTTGCTGCTGTCCGTGAGTCAAACCTTCAGTGTAGGAGAAAACGGCAAACCTGCCGGGCCTCATGAAGCCCCCCATATCCTTCAGGGAGAGGCCATCATGGTCAAAAACTCTAGCTTGAAGCACGTCTCATAGTAGACATGACCGCAATGCAGGAGATCTTGATTCAGCCTCTGCAGAGTGGCCTGCCGTGCCCTCGGTCCCAAACCTCACGCTAGCTTGTGTTTTCAGACTTCCTTCCTCACACTCCTGGCAAACAATCCCTCCAGAGTAGGAATTGCAGAACCACAAGCCTTCCCAGTTACTGCCCACCGGTAGAAAACTTTTCCTTGTGGGGCTTTCCATAAAACCCAGATGAGGATAAACCTGCTCTTGCCTCGACGGCACTCAGATTTGATAGGCTGCTCTGGGCACTAATGCTCTGCCTTTCACAGCCTGATGCCAGACGTCCAGACAGGCAAGGAGACAGCTGGCCACACACCTAGCACTTCTGACACGCCATGGTCTTATGCCGTTATCTCTTCCTAACCTTGGTTTTCCGATATCTAAACCCAGATATTATATCAATTCCCCACACAGTTGGGCATCTGAAGCACAAATCAGAACTCCTCCTTCCCCATGGCTGTAAGGCTTGCTCTTGGCATGGAGTCACACCTTCAGGGTGGGAGAAACCTTCATTTCCCCTGAAACCACGCCCAAACTTGAGTGCCTCCTTGGGCAGAAATTCACTCTGTGACCCTCAGCATGAGGCCAATATCAAAGAAAGGCCTGTCAGGGCCTTGACCAAGAGCCCTCATATGGGGCGTGCAAAGCCCCTATACACCCAATCCTCACCAGTGTTTGAGTTTTCCAGTCTCCCCCCTGTTCCTGGGGCTCTGCTCTGGAATCACTTTCTTGGAGAGACACATGAGCCAGACAACAGGACTCCACCCTTCCCACAAAATGACCCCAAACTCCTGTTAGCTAGGACAAATCCCCAGAGAGGTTACTCGTCCACAGTCACTGAGGCCACCCCCTACAATCCACGGCTATCCTGGACGCATCCAGAGACAAAAGCCTGAAGGAATCTCGCCCTTGATTCACAAGCCAAGGAGCTCACTCTTTATCTGTACATCCGGCCTGCCATGCCCTTGGCGCCACTCATAAGCTGAGTTTTTGTTTTCAGACTTATGTGCCCACAGCCTGGACTCACACACCCTCCAGGCTAGGGCATCTGGAGCCACAGTGAAAGATTGTGCCTGCCATCTCCAAGGAAAGTGTGCCCAATCCATTGACCACAACCCTACAGGTTAGGGAAATGTTCCAAGGCCCCTGAGGCCATCCTGATAGTGTAGGCTGCCCTGGACTAAAAGGGGCACTCTGACACCAGCTCTGCCATTATCACCACTTAGACTTTCAGACAGTGTCCCCAGAGACAGAAGATTGAAATGGACAGGCCCTTAGGCCCTAATATGAACCTTAGCTTTAGTTTTCATGTGTCTGTCCTCAGAGGACTGGTTTCTTATACCAGCATATTAGGTTTTTCTGAGGCTCCAAACCAAACCTCTCTCGTCTCCACATGGAGTGCTTTCTTCCTGGATCTGTATCAAACCCTTCTGGTCGGAGAATTCCGCAGGGCCACAGTACAACCATCACATTCCAAGGTCTCCATGGATAGAAACCCACATTATGACGCATCCTCAGGAGAGGCCATTTCAACTCAGCCCACTGGTTAGCTTGCCCCAGAGCCAGCAGAACAAACATATCTTGTCGTTAATGGCCAAAGGGAATGCGAGGCATGTTGTTCAGGGATCCATCCTTTGAACCCTCCTCTTCAGTCCTTCCGTATGGTATGTACTGGAGCCATTCAACAGGACTCGACTGTCTCGCAGAAGGAAACCTTGTGGTTTGTGGCAACCTCCAAACTCAGCGTGGGAAAACTTCGTTGGCCTCATGAGGCACCTGCTTCATGAAGGTGCCATCAAGGGCACAATCCAACCTCAGCCAATGTCTGATCCTCAGCCTGACTTCAGATGCATGAGATATCCTTTCAGCCTTTGCAGAGTGGGCCTGCTCCCCACCTCACCCTATGTTTTGTTTTCAGACTCTACCCTAGCACTCCTGGCCCAAAAGCTCTCATGATTGGGAATTCTGGTTCCAGAACGAAGCACTCTGCCTGCCCCCCAAAGAAAAACATTGTCTATGGCATTGCTCAGAAACCCCAAATGAAAATCAACCTGCTCAGCCCTCGGCAACACCCCAGTTGCATAGGCTACCCTAAACACTGTGCTCTGTCTTACATAGCCTGAGCCCAGACCTTGTGAGAGACATTGAGACAGTTGGCTTCACACCCAGCACATCGAACCTGCCATGGGTTAGGCCATTTCATCCCTTCCCATTGACCTGGGTGTCTTCCTGGAGGTATATTCTGAGGCTGTGTCAGACTATGCATTTTTTCTGTAGCTTCCTATGGAATTGGGGTGGTATTAGGGGCCTTGCAATTTTCTCTTAATCTGGTGGGTTGGGAAACTGAGACAGGCTGACATTCCTTGGGAGAGCTGGCCCAGTGCTGTTGTGTGTTCCTGGAGGCCCCATCCTGGAGGGCATATGGGTCAGGACTCTGGGTCCAAAGTCTTCAGACACAAACTCGGGTAAGAGTTAAGCTCGAGGTGATGGCAGACCCAATCTTGAGACCCTGAGCGAAGCATCTCCAGATATGAAATTCGGACGGCTGTGAGGCAGGAGCACAGTCTTTTCTGTCTGACTTGTTTGTCTATGATGGCCACGAAATGGAGGGGTGGCCTCATGGGTCCATGTGAGATTCTACCTCTCTGGGAATTCTGCTCGGCACCCAAGAGTTTGGTGTATTTCTGGGGGATGGGAGGAGCGCAGTTTTATGAGTCAGGGATCCCGTCCAAACAGCCATTCCAGAGATGGGTCCTGGGTTCTGGAGCCTGGATCACCGCAACAAGGCTTAGGATTTGGGCCTAGGGTCCTGCTCTATGTTTTCCTGGTACAGCTCCCGAGTGTTCTTGTTGGAAATGGGTCTCATTCTGAGGGTCACAATGCCTGTTTTTGCCCAGATGCCCATGCTGAGTGGGTGTGACCTCATGGGCTATGCACTTGGCTCCCACTCTGAGGGTTGGACTGCCATCTCAACATTCAGTTTTCCTGCCATGGGGAAGGAGGTGTACTTTTTTATGCTTCAGGTTCACCCATGGGCAGGAATTTGAGCTAAGTTCTGGGACAGGTGCCTGAATACCCAGTTCACTTTGAGATGAGGTCCTCGGGCCAAGGCAGGACCCACCTGCAGAAAATGAGGCCTGCTTTCTGGGTGGCTGTCAGGAGCTCGGGCTTGAGCTGTGTCAGACAGAACATTCATGGAGAGTTCGGTCTATGATATTGGGGTGCTTTTGAGAGCTGTGCAACTGGATCCTCATGGGGGATTTTTGCACAGACCCTTTCTTCACTTCTTCTATCTGGTGAGCAGGCAGATGGCTGCATTACGGCTCCAGAATATCCAAGTTGGAGGGTTTGCAGGCGAGGAGTGTGAGGACAGAAGTATGAAAACATAAGCTACGGTTACGCTCAGTGCCGAGCACATGTCTATTCCAATGTACAGCAGTTGTTTCGAGATCTTCAGCACCTGGGCGAGGGGAAGATGTCTGCTCACGCTGGAGTTTGTATCCATGATGGCCAACAAATGGTGGGGAGGCCTCAAGAATTCTTGGAGGTTTTTCCAAGCTGGAGCTTGTGAGCTGCTCCAAACATCAAGGTGTCCTACTAAGGGACAGCAGAAGTCTTCTTACAGGGCTCCAGGGTCCCCCATATGGAAGATTCGATAGCAATGCTCTCTGAATGGAGGCCTGGGAAGCCAATCTCGTGTTACCATTGCAGCTGAGGAACAGGGTAAGCTTGAACCAATGACACTGATTCCAAGTTCCAAGTGATTTGCGTTGATGGAAGTTCTCAGTCTAACAGGTTCCAATGCTGCTTGATGTCCAGGGAGACCTTAGAATGTGGTGGCGGCTCTCTGACCATTGAGGATTCTCTATCCTTAGGATTAGACCCAGTACCCAGGAGCCAGGTTTCCTTCTTGGGACAGGAGGTGTGCTCTTGTATGGCTCACGGACCACAGGTTGGACCATATGCTTGAATTTCCAGAACAGCCCTCTAGGGAGAGAGACCTCAAAACATAAGCTAGGGTTCTGATGAGGTTTTAGGGCCATGGAAGTTTCAATCTTCGGACTAAGTGCCATTGGCCTGCATGTCATCCTGGAGGTAGGTGCTGAGGCTGTGTCAGGCTGTGCACTTTTTCCAGAGTGGCCTATGATATTGGGGTGCAGTCAGGGGCCTTGCAGTTTTCTCCTAATCTGGACATTTTGGGAAACTGAGATGGGCAGGGTTTCCTCAGGAGAGCAGGGCCAGTGATGTCATGTGTTTCTCGAGGCCCCATCCTGGAGGTCATGTGTGTCAGGACTTTGGGACCAAAGACTTTAGACACAACCTCGGATAAGAGGTAGGAGTGAGGTGATGGCAGTCCGAATCTGAAGACCCTGAGGGAAGCTCCTCGGGATTTTAAATTCAGGTGGCTGGGAGGGAGGAGCACAGGCTTTTCTGTCTGGATTTTGTGTCTAGGATGGCCACTAAATGGAGGGGTGACCTCATGTGTCCATGGGATATTCTTCCACTCTGGTGATTCTGCTTGGCACCCAAGAGTTTGATTTCTTTCTGGGGAAGAGGAAAAGACTGTATTCCATCTCTGGGATCCTGTCCAAACAGGGTTTCCAGAGATGGTTTCTGGGTCCAGACACTGGGAAAACTTAACCAAAGCTTCGATTTGGGTTCCTGGTCCAGATCCCAAGGGGGATCTTTGGAAAGGGGTCTCATTCTGAGGGTCACAATGCCTGTTTGTGCCCAGCTGCCCATCCTGTGTAGGCGTGGTCTCATGGACCATGCACCTGGTTCCCACTCAGGGTTGTACAGCCATCTCAACATTCAGTTTTCTCGCCATGGGGAAGGAGGAGCACTCTTTTGTGCTTCCGAGTCCCCTATGGGCAGGAATTTGTGCTAAGTCTGGGACAGGTACCTGAATATCCAGGTTGCTTCAAGATGATGGCCTCGGGCCAAGGTTGGACCCACCTGGAGGATATGGGGCCCACTATCTGGGTGGCTGACAGGAGGTCGGGGATCAGGCGGTGTCAGACAGACAATTTATGCAGAGGTCGGTCTATTATATTGGGGTGCCATTGAGGGCCGTGCAGGAGGATCCTCATGTGGGTTTCTGCGAAGACCCATAGGGCACTTCTTCTTTGTGGTGGGCAGGCAGAAAGCTGCACTGTGGCTTCAGAATTCCCAATATGGAGGGCTTGTAGGTGAGGAGTGTGAAGACAGAAGTCTGAAAACACAAGCCACGGATAAGCTCAGTGCCGACCACAGGACCATTCCATTGTGCAGTGGTTGTTTTGAGATTTCCAGCACCTGAGTATGGGCGAGGGTCAGATGTCTGCTCACGCTGGGTTTGCATCCATGATGGTCAATGAATTGTGGGGTGGCCTCAAGAATTCTTGGAGATTTTCCCAAGCAGGACCTTGTGAGCTGCTCCAAACAGCAAGGTGTCCTACTGTGGGACAGGGGAAGTCCACTTACAAGGCTCCAGGGTCCCCCATATAGAAAGATTCGACAGCAGAGGTCTCTGAATGGGGGCCTGGGAAGTCTTCCTTGCATGACCATTGCAGCTGAGGAACATTGCAGGCTTGATCTGCTGGTTTTTGTTCAAATTTCTAAGTGATCTAAGTTGACGGATGTTCTCAGTATAATGAGTCACAATGCTGCTTGGTGTCCAGGGAGACCTTAGAATGTGGTGGTGAGGGTGCCTGGGTGGCTCAATGGGCTAAGCCGCTGCCTTCGGTTCAGGTCATGATCTCAGGGTCCTGGGATTGAGTCCCGCATCGGGCTCTCTGCTCAGCAGGGAGCCTGCTTCTTCCTCTCTCTCTCTCTGCCTTCCTCTATGCCTACTTGTGATCTCTCTCTGTCAAATAAATAAATAAAATCTATATAAAAAAAAAGAATGTGGTTGTGGATCCGTGGCCATGCAGGATTCTCCTACCTGAGGGTTAGACCCAGTTCCCAGGAGCCAGGTTCCCTTCTCGGGACAGGAGGGGTTCTCTTGTATGGCTCATGTCGGATCATATGTTGGATTTCAAGACCAGGCCTCTGGGCACAGAGGCCTGAATATCTAGGCTAGGGTTCTTATGAGGTTGTAGGGGCATGTCATCCTCAACCTTCGGACTTAGGGACTTTGACCTGTGAGTCTTCCTGGAGGTAGATGCTCAGGCTGTGTCAGACTGTGCATTTTTTCCAGAGTGGCCTATGAAATTGGGGTGGGCTCAGGGGCCTTGCAGGCTTTTCCTAATCTGGAGGGTTTGTGCAACTGAGACGGCAGAATTTCATCCAGAGATCAGGCCCAGTGATGTAGTGTGGTTCTGTCAGCCCCATCCTGCAGGGAATGTGGTTAAGGGCTCTGGGACCAAAGTCTTCAGACACAAAATTGTGTATCAATTAGGAGGGAGGTGATGGCAGCCCCGATCTGCAGACGCTGAGGGCAGCTCCTCAGGATTTGAAATTCGTGTGGCTGGGAGGCAGGAGCAAAGGCTTTTCTGTCTGGATTGTGTCTAGGATGGCCTTGGAATGGTGGGGTGTCCTCATGTGTCCATGGAATATTCTACCTCTCTGGGGATTCTGCCCAGCACCCAAGAGTTTGGTGTCTCATTGCGAAGGAGAGAGCGTGGTTTACTGTTTCACGGTTCCCGTCAACACAGGGATTCCAGAGATGGGTTATAGGTCCCTGTGCCTGGATAACCATACAAAGGCTTAGTATTTGGGCCTAGAGGCTTGACTGCCTGGCTCTGTGGGGCTTTGCTTCAGCTCCCATGGAGACTTGTTGGAAATGGGTCTCAGGGTAAGGGTCACAATGCCTGTTTGTGCCCAGATGCCCATCCTGAGTGGGCATTGGCTCTTGTTCCATGCACCTGGATCCCAATATGAGGGTTGGACCACCATATCAACATTTAATTTTCCTTCTATGAGGAAGGAGGAGTACTCTTTTGTGCTTCAGATTCCCCCATGCACAGTAATTTGAGCTATGTTCTGGGACTGGTACGTGAATAACCAGGTTGGTTTGAGATGAAGGACTCAGGTCAAGGCAGGTCACACCTGCCAGATATGGGTCCCGCTATCTAGGTGGCTACCAGGAGGTCGGGGCTCGAGCTGTGTCAGACAAAGCATTAGTTCACAAGGTGGCCTATGATATTGTGGTGCTATAGAGGGCTGTGCTGGTGGAACCGTATATGGAGTTTCACGCAGACCCATAGGGCACCTCTTTTTTCTGGTGGGCAGGCAGAAGGCTGCATTGTGGCTCCCAAATTCCCAATATGGGGGAATTGAAGGCGAGGAGTGTGAGAACAGAAGGCAGAAAACACAATCTATGCTTAATCTCAGTGCCGAGAACATGGCCGTTCCAATGTGCAGTGGTTTTTTTCGAGATCTCCAGCATCTGAGTACAGGCGAGGGTCAGATGTCTGCTCATGATAGAGTTTGTATCTATCGTGGCCAACAAATGAAATATCCAGCACCTGAGTAAAGGTGGATTTCAGATGTTTACGCACACTGGAGTTTGTGTCTCTGATGACCGAATGGAGGAGTGGCAAAAAGAGGCTGATGCATGTGAGATGCTCCAAACAGCAAGGTTGTTTTTTCTACTGGACAGTTAGAGTCTGGTATGTTTTCTGCAGGGCCCCCCATGTGAAAAGTATGGGTAGCAGAGCCCTTCCACATGGATGCCTGGAAAGCACACCTCCATTGACCAATGCAGCTGAGGAACATGCAGGTTCTTTACGGTGCTTCTGGGGCGAAGCACCAAGGTCTTGAGTTGACATGGAATCTCTTGAAGATGGGTTACAATGCTGGTTTTTTTTTACCAGGTAGATCTTAGAATGTGTTGGTGGCTAAGGTGCCTGCAGGATTCTCCTACCCTGAGGGTTTAACACAGGTCGAAGAGCACGGTTACCTTCTGGGGACAGGAGATGTAGTGTTTTGTGGCTCAGGGACCACATGCCGTATCATAAGTTCCTACTCAAGAACAGGCCTCTGAAGACAGATGCCCGACAACCTAATCTAGGGTTCCAATGAGTCCCAGGGGCATGAGAGGTTCAATCTTCAGACTTAGGACAGTTGACTTGGGTGTCTGCCAGAATGTAGGTGATCAGGTAGTTTCAGACTGTGCACTTATGTCCAGAGTAACCTCCAATATTGGGGTGGCCACAGGGGCCTTGAATGTTTCAACCAACTCTGGAGGGTTTGGTTAACTGACATGCACAATTTCCATGGGGATGGCAAGCACAGTCCTGTGGTGTGGCTCCAGAGACTCCACCCTGGAGGGCATGTGAGCCATGGTTCTGGGAGGGAAGTCTGCAAACACAAACTTGGGTTAGGTTTAGTGGCTAGGTTATCGCAGGGCAATGTGTAGACCTGGAAGGCTACTCGTCAGGAACAGTAACTGGAATGACCCGAAGGCGGAAGCACAGGCTTTTATATCTGGATTGTGTGTCTAGGGTGACGTCAGAATGTAGCTGTGGCCTCATGGGTCCATGGGAGATTTTTCCTCTAAGGATACAGGCGGCTCCCAATATTTTGATGACTTTTTGGTATGGGAAGACTGCTATTTTCGATCTTAGGTGTGCCCCAAAACAGAGATTCCAGAGATGGGCTCTGGGTCTAGGCGCCTGGAAAATCCCACCAAGGGTTGGGATTTGGGCTTATGGGCAGACCAGGCCTGAAATGCAGGATCTTGGTGGTGCAACTGAGAGGGCTTGTTTGGAAACATGCTCAGGCTGAGCATTACAATGCCTGTTTGTGCCCAGGGTGGCCCTCAGGAGTGGGCGTGGTCCCATTGTCCATTTTCTGGCTCCCACACTGAGGGATGGACACACATTCCAATGGCCAGTTTTCCAGCCATGGGGTAGGAGGAAATATCTATTGTGCTTCATGTTCCCCCATAGGCAGGGATTACAGCAAAGGTCTGGGGACAGATGCCTGAATACCAAGGATGCATAGAGATGACAGATTTGGGCCATGGCCGTTCTCACATGCTGGATATGGGCCCCGCTCTCTGGGTGGCTGACACGAGGTCTGGGCTCAGGCTGTGTCAGACACAGCACTAGTGGCCAGAGAAGTCTATATATTGGGGTTCTCTCCAGGGCCGAGTAAATTGATCCTCATGTAGGGTTTCTGGCGAGACTCACGAAGCACTTCTTTCTGTGGGGCAGGCAGAATGCTGCCTTATGGATCCAGAATTCCCTATCAAGAGGGTTTGGGGACAAATAGGGTGAGAATGCAATTGTAAACACCAGCTATGCTTAAATTGAGTGCCAAGCGGAAGTCAGTTTCAATGTGCAGCAGCTTATACGAGATATCCAGCACCTGAGTAAGGGCAGATGTCAGATATTTGCTCACACTGGAGTTTGTGTCTAGGATGACGACTAATGGAGGGGTGGCTTCAGGAAGCAATGGAGGATTACCCACGCTTAAGATTGTGCGATGCTCCAAACAACAAGGTTTCCTTCTAATGGACAGGAGGAGTCTGTTTTTTTTTTCCTCCAGGGTCCCTCAAGTGGAAGTTTGCGTAGCAGAGCCTTCCCGCATGGATGACTGGAAAGCACACGTCCAATGACCATTGCAGCTGAGGAACATGACAGGTTCGTTTTGGTGGTTCTGGTGCCAAGTACCAAGGCCTTGAGTTGACTTGGAATCTCTTACAGATGTGTCCCAAAACTGGTTTGTTACAAGGGAGGTCTTAGAATGTATTGGTGGCTATGGGCCACGCTGAGGGTTTGGCACAGGTCGATGTGCACAGTTTCCATCTTGGGAGAGGAGATGTTCTGTTTTGTGGCTCAGGGTACATATGTTGTATCCTGACTTGGTATTCAAGAACAGGCCTCTGAGGATTGATGCTGGCAACCTAATCTAGAGATCCAATGATGTCCTTGGTGCCCATCAGGTTCAATTTTCTTACTAAGGACCATTGATATGGTTGTCTGACTGGATGTAGGTGATCAGGGTGTTTCAGACTGTGCATTTGCATCCAGAGCCACTTCCACTATTGGGGTGGGCTCAGGGGCCTTGCAGGTTTCTCCTAACTTGGAGGCTTTGGGGAACTGTGATGGGCACAGTTTCCTTGGGGATGGCAGGCCCAGTCCTGTGGTAAGGCTTCAGAGACCACCTCCTTGAGGATATGAGAGCCATGGTTTTGGGAGGGAAGTCTGCAAACACAAATTTGGGTCAGGGATAGTGGCAAGGTGATCGCAGGTCCAATGCATAGACCTAGAAGGCATCACGTCAGGAACTGTAATTAGGGTGACTGAAAGCTGGTAGCACAGGCTTTTCTATCTGGATTGTGTGTCCAGGATGGGCTCTGAATGTAGACGTGGTCTCATGGTTCAATGGGAGACTTTTCCTCTCTAAGGATCCTGGTGGATCTCCATAGATTGGTGGTTTTTCAGAGAAGAAAAGAGTGCTCTTTTCCATCTTAGGGGTGCTCCAAAACAGGGAAGAATGCTGTTTTCCAACTTAGGCTTATGCCAAAACAGGGATTCCAGAGACGGGCTCTGGGTCTGGGTGCCCGGATATCCCACCAAGTGTTAGGATTTGGGCCTAGGGGCATTCCAGGCCTGCAATGCAGGATCCTAATGGTGTAACAGAGAGGGCTTGTTTGAAAGCATGCTCAGGCTGAGGGTCATCATGCCTCTTTGTGCCCAGGGGGGCCCTCAGGAGAGGGCATAGTCTCATTGGCCATATAGCTGGATCCCAATTTGAGGGTTGGACACCCATTGCAACAGCCAGGCTTCCTGCAATGGAAAGAGGAGTTCTCTATTGTGCTTCAGGTTCCCCCATTGGCAGGGTTACAGGAAAGGTCTGTGGAAAGTTGCCTTAATACCAAGGATGTGTACAGATGACAGGCTAAGAATTCCCAGGTAACAAAACAGCATTGTTACCCATATTCATGACATTCCATGTAGAAATAAGCCCTTAGTACTTCGCCCCAGAGCCACCAGAATGAACTTGCCATGTTCCTAAGCTGCAATGGTCAGTGGAGGTGTGGTTTCCAGGCAACCATACGGGGGTGCTCTGCTACACTAACTTTGCAATTGGCGGGGACCCTTGAGACAAAAAAACAGAATGCCCCTGTCCGGTAGAAGGAAACCTTCTGTTTGGAGCATCTCACAAGCCCCAGCGTGGGAAATCCTCCATTTCCTCTTGAAGCCACCACTCCATTTGTCAGTCATCATAGACACAAACTCCAGCATGAGCAAACATCTGACATCCGCCCTTACTCAGGTGATGGATTTCAATTCGATCGCTGCACACTGGAACTGCCCTTAGTTTGACTGAATTAAGCCATAGCTTGGGTTTACAATTCCATCCTCAGCCTACTGGTCCACAAGCCCTATTGTGAGGGAATTCTGGAGCTACAACACAATATTCTGCCTTCCCCATAGAAAGAAAAAGGGCCTGGAGAGTCTGCCCAGAAACTCCATATGATGGTCAATCTTCTCGGTGCTAGACGGAACCCTGATTCATAGGCTGCCCTGGGCACTAGTGCTGTGTCTGACATAGCCGGAGCCAGGACCTAGTGTCAGCCACTGAGAGATCAGGGCCCATATACAACATGTGAGACCAGCTATGACCCAAGTCTGTCTTCTCTTCTATTCTTGGTATTCAGGCATCTGTACCCACACCTTTGCTGAAATCCTTGCCATTGGGGAAACCTGTAGCACAATAGAGAACTCCTCCTT
Organism: Mustela nivalis; assembly: GCF_964662115.1. NCBI lineage: Eukaryota > Metazoa > Chordata > Mammalia > Carnivora > Mustelidae > Mustela > Mustela nivalis. Next base: position 1,445,988 of record NW_028136531.1, on the reverse strand, counting down.
CCCCATGGAAGGTATTCTGACAGTTGGGATAGTTGCTCAACCCTCAAAGTGGAAGGCAGCTCCATGGCCAAGGAGACCATGTGCACTCATGATGGCTTACCCGGGCACAAGCAGGCATTGTGACCTCAGCCTGAGCATGCTATCAACCAAACGCTCTCAATTGCATCTCTGGGACCCCGAATTGCAGGCCTAGTACACACCTAGGCCCAAATCCTAACCCTGGTGGGATTTTACAGGGGCCCAGACACAGAGCCCATCTCTGGAATCCCTATTTTGGGGGACCCTTAAGATGGAAAACAGCACTCTTCCCTTCCCCGAGATAGTCACCAAACTCTTGGTAGCCACCAGGATCCTTGAGTGGAAAAATCTGCCATAGACCCATGAGAACACACCTGCATTCCGAGGCCATCCTGGACATACAATCCAGATACATATCATGTGCTATCACCTTTGAGTCATTGGATTTACAGTTCCTGACGAGCTGCCTTCCAGGTCTCTGCATTGGGCCTGCAATCACCTTGCCATTAACCTAAACTGAGTTTGTGTTTGCAGACTTCCTTCCTAAAACCATGGCTCACATGACCTCCAGGTTCTGGCATCTGAAGCCACACCACAAGACTGTGCATGAGATCCTCAAGGAAACTGTGCCCATCACTTTTGCCCGATACCTTTAGATTAGGAGAAACCTGCAAGGCCCCTGAGCGCAGCCAAATAATGGAGGCCACTCTGGGCACAAATACACAGTCTGAGACACCCTGATCCCCTCCATACAGGCAGACACCCAAGTCAATGCTCCTGAGTCAGAAGATTGAACCTGAAATGCCCCGAGGACTTCATTGGCACACTAGATTAGGTTTACAGGTATCTGTCATCAGAGGCCTGCTCTGGAATATCAACTTATGATAAAATATATAGTCCCTGAGCCACAGAACAGAATATGTCCTCCCCAAAAAGGAAGCCATGCTCCTGGAATTGTGTCATACCCTTAGGGTATTTGGATCCTGAATGGCCCCTTAGCAACCAGCACATTCTATGATATTCCTGGTAACAAACCATCATTGTGCCCCATCTTCATCAGACTCCATGTCAACTCAAGGTCTCGATATATTGCCCCAGAGCCACCAGAATGCACCTGCCATGTTCCTCAGGTGCAATGGTCAATAGAGGGGTGATTTCCAGGCATCCCTGTGGGGTTCTCTGCTACAAAACTTTCCACATGGAGAAACCAGAGAAAACAAACCAGACTTCTCCTGTCCGGTAGAAAGAAACTTTGCTATTTGGAGCATCTCACAAGCCCCAGCATGGGAAATCCTCCATGGCCTCTTGACGCCACCCTTCCATTTGTGGGTAATCACAGACACAAACTCCAGTGTGAGCAAACATCTGACATCCACCCTTACTCAGGTGCTGGATATTTGAAACGGCAGCTGCACACTGGAACTGCCTTTTGCTTTTCACTGAACTTAACCATAGCTTTGTATTACTATTCTATCCTCACCACACTGGTCCACAATATCTCTTGATAGGGAATTCTGGAGCCACAACGCAGTATTCTGCCTTCCACATAGAAAGAAGAAGGACCTGTTGAGTCTGCCCAGAAACCTCACATGAGGATCAATCTACTCAGACCACGAGGCAACCCTGATTAATAGATTTCCCTGACCACTAGTGCTGTGTCTGACAGAGTCTAAGCCCCGACCTCGTGTCAGCCACCCAGAGTTGAGGGCCCATATTTAGCATGAGATATCGGCCATGGCCCTGGGCCATCATCTGTACCCATCCTTGGTATCCAGTCATCTGTCCCCCAAACTTTGCTGGAATTCCTGCCAATGGCGAACCTGAAACACAATAAAGAACACCTCCTTCCCCATGGCAGGAATATTGGTTGTCCAACCCTCAGCGTGGGAGCCAGCTGCATGGCCAAGGAGACCATGCCCACTCCTGAGGGCCGACATGGGCACAGGCAGGCATGGTGATCCTCAGCCTGAGCATGTTTTCCAACAAACACTCTCAGTTGCTCCTCCAGTACCAGCATTGCAGGCCTGGTATGCACCTAGGCCCAAATCCTAACCCTTGGTGGGATTTTCCAGGTGCCCAGACCCAGAGTCCGTCTCACAATCCCTGTTTGGGGCACCATTAAGATGGAAAACAGCACTCTTCCCTTCCCTGAGAAAGGCACCAAACTATTGGGAGCCGCCAGGATCCTTAGAGAGAAAAAATCTCCCATGGACCCATGAAAACAAACCTGCATTCCGAGGCCATCCTGTCCACACAATCCAGAGAGAAAAGTCTTTGCTACCGCCTTCGAGTCATCCTATTTACATTTCCTGACGATCTGCCCTCCATGTCTATGCATTGGGCCTGTGATCATCTCGACACTAACCCTAACCCCAGTTTGTGTTTGCCGACTTTCTCCCAAAACCATGGCTTACATGCCCACCAGGATGTGGTCCCTCAAGCCACATCACAGGAAAGTTCCTGCCATCCCCAAGAAAACTGTGCTCATCAGGTTGTCCAAACCCTCCAGATTAGGAGAAACCTGCCAGGCCCCTGAACCCACCCCAATATTGGCGGTTGCTCTGGATGCAAACGTGCAGTCTGAACCACCCTGAGCACCTCCATCGAGGCAGAAAGCCAAGTCAATGGTTCTGAGTCAGATGATTGAACCTGACATGCCCCTAGGACTTCACTGGAACCCTAGATTGGGTCTTCAGACATCTGTTCTCAGAGTCCTGTTCTGGAATACCAAGTTATGATACAACATGTGGTCCCTGATTCCCACAACAGAACATCTCCTGTCTCCAGAAGGAAAATGTGCTCTTGGATCTATGTCCAACTTTCAGGGTAGATGGATCCTGCATGACCCATTAGCCCCAGCACCTTCTATGATCTCCCTGGTAACAAACCAGCATTGTGACCCAACTTCCTGAGACTTGATGCCAACTCAAGGTGTTGGTACTTTGCCCAAGAGCCATGAAACGAATCTGCCATGTTCCTCAGGTACAAAGGTCAATGGACGTGTGCTTTCTAGGCATCCAAGAGGTAGTTCTCTGCTACACAAAAATTCCACATAGGGAACCCTAGAGCAAACAAATAAGACTGCTCCTGTCAGGTTGAAGGAAACCTTGGTTGTTTGGAGCATCTCACAAGCCCCAGCCTGGGAAGTCCTCCACATTCTCTTGATGCCAACCCTCCATTTGTTAGTCATCATAGACACAAATTCCAGCATGAGCAAACATCTGACATCTGCTCTTACTCAGGTGCTGGATATTCGAATCAGTCACGCACACTGGAAATACCTTTCACTTGACACTGTATTCTTGCATAGTTTGGTTTTACAATTCCATCCTCACCCTACTGGACTGCAAGTCCTCTTGAGAGGGAATTAGGGAGACAAAACGCAACATTCTGCCTTCCCCATAGAAAGAAGAAGGGCCTGGTGAGTCTGCCCAGAAACTCCCCATGAAGATCAATCTACTTGGCCCTCGAGGGAACCCCGATTTATACTTTGCGCTGGCCACTAGCGCTGTGTCTGAGAGAGCCTGAGCCCCAACCTCGTGCCAGCCACCCAGAGTGTTGGGCCCTTATCCAGCATGTGGGACTGGCCATGGCCCAGTCATCTCTACCCATCCTTGATATTCCGGCAACTATCCCAGATCTTTGCTGGAATCCCTACCAGTGGGGGAACCTGAAGCACAATTGAGAACTCCTCCTTCCCCATGGCAGGAAGCCTGGCTGTTGCTATGGGTGCCCAACCCTCAGAATTAGAACCAGGTGCATGGCCAATGAGACAACGCCCAATCATAAGGGCCGCCTGGGCCAAAGCAGGCATTGTGTCCCTCAACCTTAGCATGCATTCAAACAAATGCTCTCAGTTGTTTCTGCAGGGTCCCGCATCGCAGGCCTGGTATGCCCTTAGGACCAAATCCTAACACTTCGTGGGATTTTCCATGCCAACATAACCAGAGCCCGTCTCTGGAATCTCTGTTTTGAAGCACCCCTATGATGGAAAACAGCACTCTTCCCTCCCCTGAGAAAACTATTAGGAGCTGCCAGGATGCGTAGAGAGGAAAAATCTCCCAGGGCTCCATAAGACCACACCTTCATTCCGAGGCCATCCGGGACACACAATCCAGATACAAGGGACTGTGCTACCACCTTCGAATCACCTGGTTTACAGTTCCAGACGAGCTGCCCTACAGACCTACGCATTGGGCCTGTGATCACCTCGCCATTAACCCTACCCCAAGTTTTTGTTTGCAGACTTCTTTCCCAAAACCATGGCTCACATGCCCTCTATGATGGGTCTCTGTAGCCACACCACATGAATGATCCTGCTATCCCCAATGAAACTGTGTCCATCACAGTTGCCCAAACCCTCCAGATTAGGAGAGACCTGCAAGTCCCCTAAGCCCAGTCCAATATTGGAGGCCACTCTGGACACAAATGCACAGTGTGCAACACCCTGATCACCTCCATCCAGGAAGACACCCAAGTCAATGGTCCTGAGTCAGAAGATTGGTCCCTGAACACCACAATAGAATATCTCCTGTCCCCAGATGGAATTTGTGCTCTTCAACTTGTGTCAAGGGTCGGGGTATATGAATTATGCACAGCCCCTTAGCCCCCAGCACATTCTAAGATCTCTCTGGTAACAAACAAACAGCATTGTGATCCATCTTCATGAGATTCCATGTCACTTCAAGTCCTTGGTAATTCGCCCCAGAGCCACCAGAATGAACCTGCCATGTTCCTCACCTGATATGGTCAGTGGAGGTGTGCTTTCCAGGCATCCATGTGGGAGTGCTCTTCTACTTATTCTTTCCACATGTGGGACCCTGGAGCAAACAAACCAGACTGCCACTGACCAGTAGAAGGGAACCCTCTGTTTGGAGCATCTCAGAAGCACCAGCAGGAGAAATCCTCCATGGCCCTTGACACAACCCCTCCATTTGTCAGTCATCATAGACAAAAACTCCAGCATGAGAAAACATCTGAAATCTGCCGTTATTTAGATTCTGCATTTTCTTTTCCACCACTGCACACTGGAACTGCGTTTCACTTGACACTGAATTTAACAATAGCTTGGGTTTAGAATTCCATCCTCAGCCTCCTGGTCTGCAAGCCCTCTAGAGAGGGAATTTGGAGCCACAAGGCAACATTCTGCATTCCCACTAGAAAGAAATAGGGCCTGGTGAATCTTCCCAGAAACTCCACATGAGGATCAATCTACTTGGCACTCGATGGAACCTTGATTTATAGGCTGTCCTGGGCACTAGTACTAGTACTAGTACTAGTACTAGTACTGTGTCTGACAGAGCCTGAGCCAAGACCTAGTTTCAGGCACCCAGAGATATGAGCCCATATCCAGCATGTGAGATTGGCCAGGGCCCAAGTCCATCATCTCTACCCATCCTTGGTATTCAGGCACCTGTCCCCAGACCTTTTATGTAATCCCTACCAATGGGGTAACCTAAAGCACAATAGAGAACTCCTGCTTCCCCTTCGTAGGAATCCTGGCTGTTGATATGGGTGTCCAAACCTCAATGTGGGAGCCAGCTGCATGGCCAAGGAGACAATGCCCACTCATGAGGGCTGCCCTGGGCACAAGTAGCCATTGTAACCCTCAGCTTGATCAAGCCTTCAAAAAAATGCTCTTAGTTGCACCTCCAGGATCCTGCATTGCAGGCCTGATATGCCCTTAAGCCCAAATCCTAACACATCGTGGGATGTTCCATGTGCACATACCCAGAGCCCGTCACTGGAATCCCTGTTTTGAGGCACCCCTAAGATGGAAAACAGCACTCTTCACTTCCCTGAGAAAGCCACCAAACTAATGGGATCCCCCAGGATCCTTGAGAAGAAGAATCTCCCATGGTCCCATGAGTCCACACCTGTATTCCGAGGCCAGCGTGGATATGCTATCCAGATACAAGAGACTGTGCTACTGGCTTCGAGTCACCTGATTTACAGTTCCTGACGTGCTGCCCTCCATTTCTTTGAATTGGGGCTGTGAACACCTCTCCATTAACCTTATCCCGAGTTTGTGTTTGCAGATCTCTCTCTAAAAACCATTGCTCACATGTCCTCCAGGATGGGGCCCCTAGAGTCACACCACAAGACTGTGCTTGCCATCCCCAAGGAAACTGGGCCCATCACAGTTGCCCAAACCCTCCTGATTAGGAGAAACCTGGAAGGCTCCTGAGCACATCCCAATATTGGAGGCTGCTCTGGATGCAAATGCACAGTCTGAAACACCCTGATCACCTCCATCCAGGCAGACACCCAAATCAATGGTCCTGAGTCAGATAATTGAAACTGACATGGCCCTAGGACCTCATTGGAAGAGGGATTAACTTTTCAGGCACTTGTCCTCAGAGGCCTCTTCTGGAATACCAACTTATGATACAAATTATGGCCCCTGAGCCCCAGGGTGGGAAATCCTCCATGGCCTCTTGACGCCACCTCTCCATTTGTTGGTCATCATAGACACAAACTCCAGCCTGAGCAAACATCTGACATCCGCCCATATTCAGGCGCTGATATTGGAATCAGCTGCTGCACACTGGAACTGCCTTTCGCTTTGCAATGAATTTAAGCCTAGCTTCAGACTACAATTTCATCCTCACCCTACTGGTCTGCCATATCTCTTGATAGGGAATTCTGGAGCCACAACGCAACATTCTGCCTTCTTCATAGATAGAAGGACCTGGTGAGTCTGCCCATAAACTGCACATAAAGATCAATATACTCATCCCAGGAGGGAACCCCTATTTATAGTTTGCCCTAGCCACTAGTGCTGTGTCTGACAGAGCCTGAGCCCCTACCTCGTGTCAGCAACCCAGAGGGTGGGGCCCACATTAACCATGTGAGACCGGCCATGGCCCAGGGCTGTCATTACTACCCATCCTTGGTATTCAGGCATCTGTCCCCTAGATCTTAGCTGGAATCCCTACCAATGGGGGGACCTGAAGTACAATAGAGAATTCATCCTTCGCCATGGCAGGAATCCTGGCTTTTGGATGGGTGTCCAACCCTAGGAATGGGAACTGGCTGCATGGCTGAGTAGACATCGCCCAATCCTGATGGCCTCCGGGGCACAAGCAGGCATTGGGACCCTCAGCTTGACCATACTTTCAAACAAACGCTCTCAGTTGCACCTCCAGGATCCCGCATTGCAGGCCTGGTATGGCCCTAGGCCTAAATATTAACCCTTGGTGGGATTTTCCAAGCACTTAGACCCAGAGCTCATCTCTGGAATGCCTGTTTTGGGGCACGCCTAAGCTGGAAAACAGTACTCATCCCTTCCCGGAGAAATCCAACAAACTATTGAGAACCGCCAGGATCCTTGAGAGGAGAAATCTCCCATGGACCCTTGAGACAACACCTGCAATAAAGGCCATTCTGGAAATTAAATCCAGATACAATTACCTGTGCTACCACCTTTGAGTTACGTGATTTACAGTTCCAGACTTGCTGCCCTCCTGGTCTATGGATTGGGACTATGATCACCTTGCCACTAACCCTAACCTAAGTTTGTGTTTGCAGACTTCTCTCTCAAAATCATGGCGCACATGTCCTCCAGGATGGGGTCTCTGGAGTCACACCACAGGACAGTTCCTGCAATCCCCAAGGAAACTGCCCATCACAGTTGTCCAAAAACCCCATATAAGGAGAAACCTGCAAGGAACCTGAGCCAACCCTAGTATTGGATGCCACTCTGGACACAAATGCACAGTCTGAAACACCCTCATCACCTGCATCCAGTCAGACACCAGAGTCAATGATCCTGAGTCAGAAGATTGAATGACATTCCCCTAGGGCCTCATTCAAACCCTTTATTAGGTTTTCAGGCTTCTGTCCTCAGAGACCTGTTCTGGATTACCAATTTATGATACAACATATGGCCGCTGAGCCCCACAACAGAATATCTCCTGCCCCCAGAAGCAATCCGGGCTCTTGGGCCTGTGTCAAATCCTCAGGCTAGATGAATCCTGCATGGCCCATTAACCACCAGCACATTCTAAGATCTCCCTGGTAACAAACCAACATTTTGACCCATCTTCATGAGGTTCCATGTCCAATCCAGTCTTTATTTCTTCGCCTCAAAGCCACCAGATGCCATGTTCCTTCGCTGTCATGGTCAATGAAGGTGTGCTTTCCAGTCACCCATGTGGGAGATCTATGTTATCCGATCTTTCGACATGGGGAACCATGGAGGAAACAAATCAGACTGCCCCTGTCTGGTAGAAGGAAACCTTGCTGTTTGGAGCATCTCAAAAACACCAGATTGGGAAATCCTCCATAACCTCTTGACGCCACCCCTCCATTTTTGTGTCATCATAGACACAAACTCCAGCATGAGCAAATATCTGACATCCACCCTCACTCAAGTGCTGAATATTGGATTCAAACATTGCACACTGGAAATTCCTTTTGCTTGATACAGAATGTAACCATAGCTTAGGTTTACAATTCCATCCTCAGCCTCCTGGTCCACAAGCCCTCTTGATACTGAATTCTAGAGCCACAAAGCAGCATTCTGCCTTCCCCTTACAAACAAGAAGGGCCTGGTGAGTCTTCCCAGAAACCATACATGAGGATCAATCTGCTCGGCACTTGAGGGAACCCCAATTTATAGGCTGCCCTGGGCACTAGTGCTGTGTCTGACAGAGCCTGAGCCAAGACCTAGTGTCAGCCACCCAGTGATCGGGGCCCATATCCACGATTTGATACTGGCCATGGCCCATGTCCATCATCTTTACCCATCCTTGGTATTCAGGCCTCTGTCCCCAGACCTTTGCTGGAATCCCCGCTAATGGGGGAACCTGACGCACTATAGAGAACTCCTCTTTCCCCATGGCAGGATTCTGGCTGTTGGGATGGTTTTCCAACCCTCAAAGTGGGAGCCAGCTGCATGGCCAATGTGACCACGCCCACTCATGAGGGCCACCTGGGCATAAGCAAGTATTGTGACCCTCAGCCTGAGAATGATTTCAAACAAGCCCTCTCAGTTGCACATCCAGGATCCTGCATGCAGGCCTGGTAAGCCACTAGGCCCAAATCCTAACACTTGGTGGGATTTTCCAGGGGACCAAACCCAGAGTCCGTCTCTGGAATCCATATTTTGGGGCACCCCTAACATGAAAAAAAGCACTCTTCCCTTCCCCGAAAAAGCCACCAAATATTGGAAGCCACCAGGATCCTTAGAGAGGAAAAATCTCCCATGGACCCATGAGGCCACAACTGCATTCTGAGGCCATCCTGCACACAATACAGAGAAAAAAGCCTGTGATTCTGCCTTTGAGTCACCCGATTAACAGTTCCTGAAGAGCTGCCATCCATGTCTATGCATTGGGCCTGTGATAACCTTGCCACTAACCCTAACCCAAGTTTGTGTTTTCAGACTTCCCTCCCAAAACCATGGCTCACATGCCCTCCAGTTTGTGATAACTGGAGCCACACCACGGGATTGTACCTGTCTTCCCGAAGGAAACTGTGATTGTCACTATTAAACAAACCCTCTAGATTAGGAGAAACCTGCAAGGCCCCTAAGCCCAGCCCAATATTGGAGGCCACTCTGGACGCAAATGCACAGTCTGACACACCATATCAACTACATCCAGGCTGATATCCAAGTCAATGGTCCTCAGACAGAAGATTAAACCTGACATGCTCCTAGGATTCACTGGAACACTAGAATAGGTTTTCAGGTATCTGTACTCAGAAGGCTGTTCTGAATATCAATGTATGATACAATATGGTCACTGAGCCACACAAAAGAACATCTCCTGTCCTTAGAAGAAAGCTGTGCTGTGGACCTGTGTCAAACACTCTGGGTAGATGAATCCTTCAAGGCCCCCTGGCAACCAGCACATTCTATGATCTCCCTGACAACATACCTTGCTCCGCAGGGAGCCTGCTTCTCCGTCTGACTCTGCCTTCCACTCTGTCTGCCTGTGCTTGCTCTCGCTCGCTCTCTGACAAATAAATAAAATCTTGAAAAAAAAAAGTAGCTTGGGTTTGCAATTCCATCCTCACCCTGGTGTTCAGTAAGCTCTCTTGATAGGGAATTCTGAAGCCACAACACAGCATTCTGCCTTCCCCATAGCAAGAAAAAACAGCCTGGAGAGACTGCCCAGAAACCCTACATGAGGATAAATCTACTCGACCCTCGAGTGAACCCCATTTATAGGTTTACCTGGCCACTAGCGCTGAGTCTGACAGAACCTCGTCTGTGACCTCGTGTCAGGACCCAGAGACTGGGCTCCAACTCCAGAATGTGAGACCAGCCATGTCCCAGGGCTGTCATCTCTACCCATTCTTGATTCAGGCATCTGTCCCCAGACATTTGCTGAAATCCCTGCCAATGGGGGAACCAGAAGCACAATAGGGAAATCCTCCTTCCCCATGGCAGGAATGATGGCTCTTGGGATGGGTTTCCAGACCTCAGAGTGGTAGCCAGCTGAATGGCCAATGATAACCCGCCCACTCATGAGGGCCGCCCTGGACACAAGCAGGCATTGTGACCCCCAACATGAGCATGCTTTCAAACAAACACTCTCAGTTGCATTCCAGAATCCAAATTTGCAGGCCTGATATGCCCCTAAGCACAAATCCTAACACCTGGTGGGATTTTTCAGGGGCCCAGAAACACAGCCTGTCTCTGGAATCCCTGTTTTGGGACACCCCTAAGATGTAAAATAGCACTCTCCCCTTCGCCAAGAAAGCCACCATAGTATAGGGAGCCGCTAGGATCCTTGAGAGGAAAAATCTCCCATGGATCCATGAGACCACACCTGTATTCCGAGGCCATCCTGGACACAAAAGCCAGATACACAAGCCTGTGCTACCACCTTCAAGGCAACTAATTTATAGTTCCAGACGAGCTGCCCTCCAGGTCTATGCATTGGGCCTGCGATCACCTCACCGCTAACCTTAACCCGAGTTTGTGCTTACAGACTTCTATCCCGAAACCATGGCTCATATTTCCTCCAGGATGGGGTCTCTGGAGCCACACCAAAGGACTGTGCCTGCCATCCCCAAGGAAAATGTGTCCGTCACATTTGCCTAAAACTTCGAGATAAGGAGAAACCTGCAAGGCCCCTGAGCCCACCCCAATACTGGAGGCCCCTCTGGACACAAATGTGCAGTCTGAAATACGCTGATCACCTGAATCCAGGCAGATACCCAAGTCAGTGTTTCTCAGTCAGAAGATTGAACCTGACATGCTCCTATGACCTCATTGTAACCCCTGATTAGGTTTTCAGGCATCTGTAATCAGAGACCTGTTCTGGAGTACCAACTTAAGATACAACATATGGTCCCTGATCGCCACAATAGAACATCTCCTTTCTCTAGATGGAAGCCGTGCTCTTGAAACTGTGTCAAACCCTCAGGGTAGATGAATCCTACTTGGCCCGTAGCCACCAGCAGATTCTAAGATCTCACTGGTAACAAGCCAGCATTGTGAGCCATCTTCATGAGATTCCATGTCAACTACAGGCCTTGGTACTTCACCACAGAGCCTTCAGAAAGAACCTGTCATGTTCCTCAGCTGCAATGTTCAGTGGAAGTGTGCTTTCCAGGCATCCATGTGTGAGTGCTCTGCTACCCAAACTTTCCACATGGGGGACTCTCGAGCAAACAAATCTGACTGCCCTGTCCTGTAGAAGGAAACCTGGCTGTTTGGAGCATCTCACAAGCTCAAGTGTGGGAAATCCTCTATGACCTCTTTTCAACTCCTCTCCATTTGTCGGTCATTATAGACACAAACTCCAGCTTGAGCAAACATCTGACGTCTGCGCTTACTCAGGTGCTGGATATTCGAATCAGCCGCTGCACACTGGAAATGCCATTCGCTTGTCACTGAATTTATTCATAGCTTGGGTTTACAATTCCATCCTCACCCTACTGGTCCACAAGCCCTCATGATAGGGAATTCTGCAGCCACAACACAGCATTCTGCCTTCCCAATAGAAAGAAGAAGGGCCTGGTGAGTCTGCCCAGAAACTCCACATTATGATCAATCTACTTGTCCCTTGAGGGAACCCTGAATTATAGACAGCCCTGGCCCCTAGTGTTGTGTCTGACAGAGCCTAAGCCCCGACCTCGTGTCAGCCACCTAGAAGGCGGGGCCCATATCCCGCATGTTAGACTGGCCACGGAACAGAGCCCTCATCTTTACCCATCCTTGGTATTCAGGCATGTGTCCCCAGACCTTCCCTGGAATCCCTACCAATGAGGGAACCTGAATCACAATAGAGAAATCCTCATTCCCCATGGCAGGATTCCTGTAAGTTCGGAAGGGTGTCCAACACTCAGAGTGTTAGCCTACTGAATGGCCATTGAGACCACCCCCATTCCTGAGGGCCACCCTATGCAAAAGCTTGCATAGTGACCCTCAGCCTGAGCATGCTTTCAAACAAACGCTCTCAGTTGTATCTCCAGGACTTGCATTGGAGGCCTGGTAAGCCCCTATGCCCAAATCATAACCCTTGGTGGGTATTTCCAGGTGCCCAGAGCCAGAGCACTTCTCTGCAATCCCTGTTATGGGACACCCTTAATATGGAAAATAGAACTCTTTCCTCTCTGAGAAAGCCACCACATTATAAGGAGCCGCCAGGATACTTGAGAGGAAATATCACCCATGGACACCTGAGACCACACCTGCATTCTTAGTCCATCGTGGATACACAATCCAGATAAAAAAGCCTGTGCTACCTCCTTTGAGGCATGCGATTTACATTTCACACGGAGCTTCCCTCCAGGAGTATGCATTGGGCCTACAATCACTTCGCCACTAAACCTAACCCGCATTTGTGTTTGCAGACTTCCCTCCGAAAACCATGGCTCTCATGCCCTCCAGCATGGGGTCTTTGGAGCCACACCACAGGACTGTGCCCACCATTGCCAAGGAAACTGTGCCCATCAAATTGCCCTATCTTTCCAGATTAGGAGAAACCTGCAAGGCCCCTGAGCCCACCCCAATACTGGTTGCCACTCTGTACACAAATGCACAGTCTGGAACACCCTGATCACCTACATCTAGGCAGACTTTGAAGTCAATGATACTGAGTCAGAGGATTGAACCTGACATTCCGTTAGGATTTTATTGGAACCCTAGATTAAATTTTCAGGCATCTATCCTCAGAGGCCTGTTCTGCAATACCAAATTATGATACATTTGGTCCGTTAGCCCCACATCAGAACATCTCTGGTCCGAGAAGGAAACCGTGCCCTTTGACCAGTGTCAAACCCTCAGGGTAGATGAATCCTACATGGTCCCTTAGCCACCAGCACACTGTAAGGTCTCCATGGTAACAAACCTTCATTATGACCCATCTTCATGAGACTTCATGTCAACTCCAGGCCTTGGTAATTCGCCCAAGAGCCACCAGAACGAATTGGCCATGTTTCTCAGCTGCAATTTTAATGGAGGTGTGCTTTTCAGGCATCCACGTGGGAGTGCTCTGCTACCCAAACTTTCCACATGGGGGACCCTGGAGCAAATAAACCAGTCTCCCCCTGTGTGGTAGAAGGAAACTTTGCTGTTTGAAGCATCTCACAAGCCCCAGCATGTGAAATCCTCCATGGCCTCTTGACGCCACCCCTCCATTCATCGGTCATCATAGACATAAACTCCAGCATGAGGAAATGTCTGACTTTCACCTTTACTCAGGTGCTGGATATCTGGAATCAGACACTGCACAATGGAACTGCCTTTTGCTTGGCACTGAATTGAACCTTAGCTTGAGTTTACAATTCCATCCTCACCCTACTGGTCCCCAAGCCCGCTTGATAGGGAATTCTGGGGCCACAACGCAGCTTTTTGCCTTCCCCTTAGAAAGAAGAAGGGCATGGTGATTCTGCCCAGAAACTCTGCATGAGGATCCATCTGCTCAGCCCTTGAGGGATCCCTGATTCATACTCAGCCCTGACCACTAGTTCTGTTTCTGACAGAGCCTGAGTGCTCAATTCATGTCAGCTACTCAGAGAGTCGGGCATGTGAGACTGGCCATGTCTCAGGTCCCTCATCTCTACCCATCCTTGGTATTCAGGCATCTGTCCCCAGACATTTGCTAGAATACCTGATAATGGGGGAACCTGAGGCACAATAGAGAATTCTTCCTTTTCCATGGCAGGAATCCTGGTAGTTGGGATGGGTGTCCTACATTAAAGTGGTAGCCAGCTGCATGGCCAAGGAGACAACTCCCACTCATAAGGGCTGCCCTAATCACATCAGGCATTGTGACACTCAGACTAGCATGCTTTCAAACAAACGCTCTCAGTTGTACCTCCAAGTCACACATTGTAGGCCTGGTACTCCCCTAGGCCCAAATCCTAATCCTGGTGGGATTTTCCAAGCACCCAGACTCACAGCCCTTCTCTGGAATCCCTTTTTGGGGAACATCTAAGATTGAAAACAGCACTCTTCCATTCAAACGAGAAAGCCACCATACTATTGGGAGCTTCCAGGATCCGTAGAGAGGAAAATACTCTCATGGAAACATTAGAACACACCTGCATTCCAAGGCTATCATGGACACACAATCCAGATACAAAAGCCAGTGCTAGTGCCTTCGAGGTACGTGATTTACAGTTCCTGACGATCTGCCCTCCAGGTCTATGCATTGGGCCTACGATCACCTCGCAACTCAACCTAATCCGAGTTTGTGATTGCAGACTTCTCTCCCAAAACCATGGCTTACATGCCCTCCACGATGGAGTCTCTGGAGCCACACCACAGGACTGTGCCTGCCACCCCCAAGGAAACCGTGCCCACAAATTTGCCTAAACCTTCAAGATTAGGAGAAACCTGCAAGGCCCCAGAGCCCACCCCAATATTGGAGGCCACTCTGTACACAAAGGCACAGTCAGAAACACCCTGGTTGCCTACATATAGGCAGACACCGAAGTCAATGGTCCTGAGTCTGATGATTGAACCTGAAATTCCCCTTGGACTTCATTGGAACCCTAGATGAAGTTTTTAGGCATCTGTCATCAGAGGCCTGTTCTGGAATACCAACTTATGATACAACATTTGGTCCGTGAGCCCCACAACAGAACATCTCCGATACCCAGAAAGAAACCGTGTTCTTCGACCGGTGTCAAACCATCAGGATAGACTAATCATACATGGCCCCTTAGCCACCAGCACATAGTAAGATTTCCGTGGTAACAAAACTGCATTGTGACCCAACTTCATTAGAATCCAGGCCTTGGTACTTTGCCCTAGAGCAACCAGAAAGAACCTGCCATGTTCCTTAGGTGCAATGGTTAATGTAGGTGTGCTTTCCAGTATCCACATGCGAGTACTATGCTACCCAAACTTTGCACATGGGGGAACCTGGTGTAAACAAACCAGACCTCCCCTGTCCAGTAGAAGGAAACCTTATGTTTGGATCAACTCACAGGCCTCAGCGTGTAAACTGCTCCATGACCTCTTGATGCCACCACTCCATTGGTCGGTCAACATAGACACAAACTCCAGTCTAAGCAAACATCTGACATGCACCCTTATCCCAGTGCTGGATGTCTTGAATAAACCACTGCACATTGGAACTGCCTTCCACTTGGCACTGAATTGAACCATAGCTTGTGTTTACAATTCCATCCTCACCTGACTGGTCCCTAAGCCCTCTTGATAGGGAAATCTGGGGCCACAACGCAGCATTCTGCCTTCCCCATCGAATGAAGAAATGCCTGGTGAGTCTGCCCTGAAAACCCACATGAGGATCAATCAGGTCGGCCCTCGAGTCAACACCGATTTATAGGCTGCCATGGCCACTAGTGCCGTGTCTGACAGAGCCTGAGCTCGACTGAGTTTCAGCCACTAAAGAGCAGGCCCCATATCTAGCATTTGGGATTGCCATGGCCAAAGTATGTCATCTCTACCCATCCTTGATATTCAGGCACCTGTCCCCAGACCTTGGCAGGGATCCCTGCCAATTAGGGAACTTGAAGCATAATAGAGAACTCTTCTTTCCCCATGGCAATAAACCTGGCTTTTGGGATGGGTGTTCTACCCTCAAAGGGGGAGCCAGTTACAACATCAATGACACCACACACACTCCTGAGGACTACCCTTGGCACAAACAGGCATTGTGACCCTCACCCTGAGCATGCTTTCAAAAAATCCCTCTCAGATTCACCACAATGATCCCTCATTTCAGGCCTGGTATGCCTGTAGGTTCAAATCATAAAACTTGGTGGGATTTTCGAGGTGCCCAGACCCAGAGACCATCTCTGGAATTTTTGTTTTGGTGCACCCTTCAGATGGAAAACAGCACTCATCCCTTCCCCAAAAATGTCACCAAATTATGAGGAGCCACCAGGATCCATAGAGAGGCAATGTCTCCCATGGACCCATGAGAAAACACCTGCATTCCGAGGCCATCCTGGACACACAATCCGGAGAGAAAAGCCTGTGCTACTGCCTTCCATTCACCCTAATTACAGTTCCAGATGAGCTGCTCTCAAGGTATATGCATTGGGCCTGTGATCACCTCGCCACTCACCCTAATTCGAATTTGTGTTTGCAGACTTATCTACCAAAACCATGGCACACATGCCCTCCAGGATGGGGTCTCCGGATCCACACTGCAGGACTGTCCCTGCCATCCACAAGGAAACTGTTTCCATCACAGTTGCCCAAACTGTCTAGATTAGGAGAAACCTACAAGGCCTCTGGGCCTACCCCAATTTCGGCGGCCGCTCTGAACACAAATGCACAGTGTGAAATACCCTGATCTCCTACATCCAGGAACACAGCCAAGTCAATGTTCCTGAGTCAGAATAATAAACCTAACATGCCCCTAGGACGTCATTGGAACCATTGATTCGGTTTTCAGACATGTGTCCTCAGAGGCCTGTTCTAGAATGCGAACTTATGATACAACATGTGGTGGCTGGGCCACACAACAGAACATCTCCTGTCCCCAGAAGGAAACCGTGCCCTACAATCTGTGCAAAATTTCAGAGTAGTAGATTCCTGCACAACTACTAAGCCACCAGCACATTCTAAGATCTACCTGGTAACAAACCAGCTGTGTGGCCCATCTGCAAGAGATTCCATGTCAAATCAAGGACTTGGTACTTTGCTACAGAGACACCAGAATAAAGCTGCCATGTTCTTCAGTTGCAATGGTCAATGAAGTTGAACATTCCAGGCATCCATGCGGTAGAGCTCTGCTACCCAAACTTTCCACATGGGGGACCCTGGAGCAAATAAACCACACTCCACCTGTCCAGTAGAATGAAACCTTGCTATTTGGAGCAGCTCATGAGTCTCAACGTGAAAATCCCTACATGGCTTCTTGACGCCACCCCTCCATTTGTCAGTCATCATAGACACAAACTCCAGTGTGAGCAAATATCTGACGTCCTCCCTTACTAAGGTGCTGGATATCTCGAAAAAGCTGCTGGACACAGGAAATGCCTTCCGCTTGGCAGTGAATTGAACTGTAGCTTGTGTTTACAATTCCTTCCTCACCCGACTGGTCCCCAAGCCTTCTTGATAGCGAATTATGGAGACACAACACAGCATTCTGCCTTCCCGATAGAAACAAGTGCCTGGTGAGTCTGGCCAGAAACTCCACATGAGGATCAATCTGCTCGGCCCTATATCGCAGGGACCCTGATTTATAGGTTGCCCTGGCCACTAGTGCTGTGTCTGACAGAGCCTGAGCCCAGACCTAGTGTCAGTCACCAGAGTTTGAGCCCCACATCTAGTATTTGGGAATGCCATGGCTCAAGTATTTCATCTCTACCCATCCTTGGTATTCAGGCACCTGTCCCCAGACCTTTGCTGGAATCCCTGATAATGGGGCATCCTGAAGCACAATAGAGAACTCCTCCTTCTTCATATCAGGAAACTTGGCTGTTAGGATGGGTGTTCAACCCTGAAAGGGGGAGTCATTTACAAGTCCAGTGAGACCACACAAACTCCTCAGGGATGCCCTGGAGGCAAACAGGCCTTGTGACCCTCAGCCTGAGCATGCTTTCAAACAATCCTTCTCTGTTGCACTACCATGAACCCGCATTGCAGGCCTAATATGCCCCTAAGCCCAAATCCTAGCACTTGTTGTGATGTCCCAGATGCCATGAACCAGAGCACGTCTCTGGAATCCCTGTTTTGGGGCACCCATAAGGTGGAAAACATCACTCTCCCCTTCCCCGAAAAAGCCACCAAACTATGGAGAGCCACCAGGATCCATAGAGAGGAAAAGACTCCCATGGACCCATGAGACCACACCTGCATTCCAAGGCCATCCTGGACACACAATCCAGAGAGAAAAGCCTGTGCTACTGCCTTCCAGTCTCCCTAATTATAGTTCATGACGAGCTTCCCTCCAGGTCTATGCATTGGGCCTGTGATCACCTCGCCACTCACCCTAATTTGTATTTGTGTTTGCAGACTTCTCTCCCAAAACCATGGCTCACATGCCCACCAGAATGTGATCTCTGGAGCAACACCACAGAACTCTGGCTGCCAACCCCAAGGACACTGTGCATATCAGATTTGCCCAAACCTTCCAGATTAGGAGAAACCTGTGTGGCCCCTGAGCCCACACCAATATTGCCGGCCACTCGGGATGGAAATGCGCAGTCTGAAACACCCTTATCACCTACATCCAGGGAAATAGCCAAGTCAATGATCGTGAGATAGACGATTGAACCTAAAATGCCAGTAGGCTCTCAATGGAACCCCATTAGGTTTTTAGGCATCTGTCCTCAGGGGCCTGTTCTGAAATACCAATCTATGACACATCATGTGGTCTCTGAGCCACACGACAGAACATCCCCTGTCCCCAGAAGAATACCATGCTCTTCGACCTGTGCCAAACCCTCAGGGTAGGAGAATCCTGCATGGCACCTTAGCAACCAGCACATTCTAAGTTCTCCCTGGTAACAAACAAGCATTGTGACCCATCTGCAAGAGATCCCATGTCAACTCAAGGCCTTGGCACTTTGTCCCAGAGCCACCAGAACGAATCTGCCATGTTCCTCAGCTGCAATTGTCAATGGAGGTGTGCTTTCCTGGCATCCATGCCGGAGAGCTCTTCTTCATAAACTTTCCACATGGGGAAACCTAGAGTAAACAAACCAGACTTCACCTACTCTGTACAAAGAAATGTTACTTTTTGCAGCAGTTCACAGGCCTCAGCATGTAAACTCCTCCATGGCCTCTTTATACCACCCCTCCACTTGTCGGTCATCATAGACAAAAACTCTAGTGTGAGCAAGCATCTGACATCCACCCTTATTCCAGTGCTGGATGTCTCGAGTAAACTGCTACAAATTGGAACTGCCTTCTGCTTGGCACTGAATTGAACCATAGCTTTTGTTTACAATTCCACCCAAAACTGACTGGTCCCCAAGCTCTCGGGATTGGGAAATCTGGAGCCACAACACAGCATTCTGCCTTCCCTATTGAATGAACAAATGCCTGGGAATCTTCCCAAGAAACTCCACATGAGGATCAATCTGCTCCGCCCTCGAATCTACTCTGATATAAAGGCTGCCATGGCCACTAGCGCTGTGTCTGACAGAGCCTGAGCCCCGACCGAGTTTTAGGCCTCATATCTAGCATTTGGGATTGCTATGGCCCAAGTACGTCATCTCCACCCATCCTTGGTATTCAGGCACCTATCTCGAGACCTTGCTGGAAACCCTGCCAATGGGGCAACCTGAAGCACAGAGGAACCTGACGGAAGAGAACTCACCCTTCCTCATGGCAGGACATTTGGCTGTTGGATTGGGTGTCCAACTCTCTAAGAGGGAGCCAGATATATGACCAATGAGACCACTCCCACTCCTGAGGGCCGCCATGGGAGCAAACAGGCATTGTGAGACTCAGCCTGAGCAAGCTTTCAAACAATCCCTCTCAGTTGCACCATCATGATCCCGCATTGCAGGCCTCATACACCCCTAGGTGCAAATCCTAACCCTTGGTGGGAAGTCCCAGATGCCCAGAAAAAGAGCCTGTATCTGGAATCCCTGTTTTGGGGCACCCATAAGATGGAAAACAACACTCTTCCCTTCCCCAAAAAAGCCACCAAACTATGAGCTGCACAGATCCATAGAGAGGAAAAGTTTCCCATGGACCCATGAGACTATACCTGCATTCCGAGGCCATCCTGGACACACAATATAGAGAGAAAAGCCTGTGCTACTGCCTTCCAGTCACCCTAATTACAACTCCTGACAAGCTGCACTCCAGGTCTACTCATTGGGCCTGTGATCACCTTTCCACTAACCATAACCCACATTTGTGTTTGCAGACTTCTCTCCCAAAACCATGGCTCATATGCCCTCCAGGACAGGGTCTCTGGATCCACAACACATGACTAGGCCTGCCATCCCCAAGGAAACTGTGCCCGTCAAACCTGCCCAAACCTTCCAGTTTAGGAGAAACACGCAAGAGCCCTGAGCCCAACCCAATATTGTCGGCAGCACTGGACACAAATGCCAGTCTGAAACGCCCTGATCACCTACATCCAAGCAGACAGCCATTTCAATGTTCCTGGGTCAGAAGATTGTACCTGACATGCTCCTAGGACGTCATTGGAACACTAGATTAGGTTTTCAGGCATCTGTCCTCAGGGTCCTGTTCTGAAATACCAACTTAGGATACAACATGTGGTCCCTGAGCCACACAATAGAATATCTCCTGTCCCCAGTAGGAAACCATGCCCTTCGACCTGTGCCAAACCCTCAAGATTGGAGAATCCTGCACAGCACCTTAGACACCAGCACAAACTCTAGTTTGTGCGTTGACCCATACCACAAGCTTTCCATCTGCTGGACAGTCGAGTCCTGTTGAATGGCTCCAGGATGTCCCATACGGAAAGACTGGAGAGCAGGATTCGAAGGATGGATGCCTGTACAGCATACCTCACATTCCCATTGGCTCTTTGTGACAAGACATGTTTGAACTACTGGCTCTGGGGCGAGCTAACTAGGGTGCTGAATTGAAATGGACTCTCCTGCGGATGGGTCATAATGTGGGTTTGTGTGCATGGAGACCTTGGAATATGTTGGCAGCTCAGGGGCCATGAAGTATTCGCCTAACTGAAGGGTGTAATATTGCTCCAATTAAAAAGAGATCCCTATGTGGAGATGAGACAGGTTCTCTTTGGTGCCTCAGAAAAGCCCCAGATACTGGTCTTCAAACCAGTTCTCTGTGTAGAGACACCTGGAAACCAAAGCTAGGGTTCAGATTAGAGCCTAGATGCCTGTCCGTTTCAATCTTGTCTCTGGGGACACTGTCTGAGTATCTAAGTGGAGATAGTTGCTCAGCTGGTGTCAGAGTGCCCCTCTTAGTCCATGGCCGAGGCATGGCCTTGGAGACCTTATTGGATTCTCCTAATCTCTAGGGTTGTGGCCAATGGATTGGGTACAGTTTTCTTGGAGAGGACTGGCACAGTCCTTCAGTGTGTCTCCATAGGCCCTAGCCTGGAGGGTGTGTGGGTCCGGGCTGTGGGCACAGAAGTCTGAAAACACAAACTCGGCTTGGGTGCAGAGCCGAGAGCATTGCAGGATGGACCCACAGACCGTGAGAGGAGATCCTCAGCTTATGAAAGAAGGGCAAATGGGAGGCAGTCACGCAAGCTTTTGTCTTTGGATGTTTTGTCTCCCATAGCCGTGGAATGTAGGGGTGACCTCAGGGGCTATGGAAGAGTCTCCCTCTCTGAGGAGTTGGTCCAGCTCTTAAGATTTTGGGGACATTTTGTGGGAAGGGTGGAGTCCTGCTGTCTGGCTCAGGTGTTCTTCCAGGAGAGGGACTCCAGATCACAGTCCTGGGTTCGAGCAAATGGAATACTCGAGCTCTTGTGAAGATTGGGATCATAGGGGCTTGGCAAGCCCCATATGCGGGCTCTTAGTCCAGGCCCTGAGAGACCTTACTTCGACATGGGGCCCATGCTGATGGTCCCAATGCGAGTTTGTACCCAAGGAGGCACTCAAGTTTAGGCTTGGCCTCAGGGGCCATGAAGGTTTCTCCTACACTGAAGGTATGACTCCATGCCAACAGCAAGCTTTCCAGCCATGGGGAAGGAGAAGATCTGATTTGTGCTTCAGTTACCCACGTTTGCCAGGATTTGATATAATATCTAGGGTCAGATGTCTGAAAACCCAGGTTGGGAAGAGATGACAGCATAAGGCCATGGCCTTTCTGATGTGCTTAGTGTGCAGCCAGCTGTTTCCTTGTCTGTCGGGACGTCAGGCTGTGTCAGACAGAGCATTACTGACCAGGGTAGCTTTTCCAGATAGGGTGCGGTCGAGGCCAGAGCAGGTTGGTTCTCATTTGTGGTTTCTGGAGAGCCCCATAGGGCAACGTTTTTCTTCTGGTGGGCAGGCAGAAAACTGTGTTGTGGTTCTGGAATTCCCAGTCTGGAGGGCTTGTTTGCCAGGAGTGTGAAGAGGGATGTCTGAAAACACAAGCTAGCGTTAGGTTTGGGGCCGAGGGCATGGCAGGCCCACTCTGCAGAGACTGAATCAAGATCTCCTGCATCTGAGGTCAGGGCGAGTATCAGACGTTGCCTCAGGTTGGAGTTTGTGTCCATTATGGCCCCTTCCTGAAGGGGGTGGGGGCGTCATGAGGCCAGGGAAGTTTCCCAATGCTGGGAGTTATGAGCTGCCCCAAACATCAAGGTTTCCTCTGTAGGACAGTCGAGTACTATGAGATGGTTCTAGGATGACCCCTACAGAAAGACTCGAGAGAAGGGGTCTAAGCATGAATGTCTGCAAATGCCACCTCACATTCCCACTGGCTGCTTGGGGCAAGGCAGGCTCAATCTGCAGGCTCTTGGGCGGGTTTCTCAGAGGGCTGAGTTGAAATGGACTCTCCTGAGGATGAGTCATACTGTGGGTTGGTGGCCATGGAGACCTTGGAATGTGGCGGTGGCTCAGGGACTCTGCAGTTTTCTCCAAACCGAAGGGTTTGACACAGCTCCAACAATGAAGCTTCCCATGTGGAGACGACAGTTGTTCTGTTTGGTGTCTCAGGAAAGCCCCAGATGCTGGTCTTCAAACCCAGGCCTCTGAGGAGTGACACCTGGAAACCAAAGCAAGAGTTCAGATTAGGGCCCAGGGGCCTGTCTGGTTCAATCTACTGTCTCTGCCGACATCTGTCTGTGTTTCTGCATGGAGGTAGTTGCTCAGCTAGTGTCAGGATGCCTTTGTCCAGAGAGGCTTATAGTAGTGGGTTGTCCTCGGGGGCCTTGAGGTTTCTCCTATTCTGTGGGGTTATGGGCAATGGAATGGGCATAGTCTCCTTGGAGAGAGCAGGACAGTCCTGTGGTGTGGCTCCAGAGTCCCCAGCCTGGCGGCTGTGTGGGCCAGGGCTGTGGGGACAGACATCCAAAAACACAAACTCGGCTGAGGTTTGGGGCTGAGGTTATGGCAGGAGTGATCTACAGTCCGTGAGGGGAGCTCATTGTGATTAGAAAGTAAGGCGAGTGAGAGGCGGTCGTTCAAGCTTATGTCTCTGGATGTTGTATTCATGATGGTCATTTAATGTAAGCATGGTCTCATGGGCCATGGAAGTCTCCCTCTCTGGTGATTTGTCCGGCTCCCAAGAGATTGGGGTCATTTTGTGGGAAGGGAGGAGTCCTGTTTTCTGCCTCATGTGTTCCCACAATAGAGGGATTCTAGAGCAGAGCACTGGGTACATACAACTGGAATACCCACCCTCTGGTTAGGCCTGGGGTCCTATGGGCATGGCAAGCCCATATGCAGATTCTTGGTCCAGCAACTGAGAGACGTTACTTGAATAGTGGACTCATGCTGAGGGTCACAATGTGTGTTTGTGCCCAAGGAAGTCCTCAATATTGGGCGGGACTTCATTGAGCTTGCAGGTTTCTCCTACACTGAACCTTGGACATGCCAACCTCAGGGTTTCTTGCCATGGGGAAGGAGGAGTTTTGATTTCTGCATCACGTTCACCTCTGGGCACTAATTGGAGATAAGGTCGAGGTTCTGAAGCCTGAAAACCGAGGTTTGGAAGAGATGACGAACTAAGGCCATGGCGGGTCCGATGTGTTCAGTTTGGGGCCAGCTTTCTAGGTGTCGTTCAGGAGGTCTGCACTCAGGCTGTGCCAGACAGGGCATTCGTGCCCAGATACACTGTATAATTGGGGTACAGTTGAGTGGCATGCAGAAGATAATTATTTGGGGTTTCTCCGTAGCCCCATAGGGCAAAGTCTTTCTTCTGGAGGGCAGGCAGAGTGCTGCATTCTGGCTCCGGAACTGCCAAACTGGAGTCCTTGGGGCCAGGAATGCAAGAATGTAAGTCTGAGAACTGAAGCTTTGCTTTGGTTTCAGGGCGAGGACATGGCAGGCACACTCTGCAGAGCTGAATTGAGATTTCATGCATCTGAGGTCAGGGCGAGGTTCATATGTTGGCTCAGGTTGGAGTTTCTGTCCATGATGGCCCCTTCATGAAGGGGGGTCATCACACCGCCATTGGTGTTTTCCCATGATGGCAGTAGTGAGATGCTCCAAACCACAAGGATTTTCTGCGGGTCAGTTGAAACCTGTTGGATGGCTCCAGGGCATCCCATATGGAACAATTGCAGAGCAGGGTTCTAAGGATGGATGCCTGGGCATCCGGCCTTGCATTCCAATTGTCTCCTAGCGAAACGGCACGTTTGATTGCTGCCTATGATGTAGCAGCCGAGGGGGCTGAGTTGAAATGCATTCTCCTGAGGATCGGTCATAATGTGGGATTGTGTCCATGGAGACCTTGGAATGGGGCAGTGGCACCAGGGCTCTGAAGGATGCTCCTAACCAGAGGTTTTGACACAGCTCCAAGAAGCATTTTTCCCATGGGGAAACAAGATTTGTTCTCATTGGTGCTTCAGTAACCCCCAATATGCTGGTATTGGAAACCAGAACTCTGAGGAGAGATGCCTGGAAACCAAGGCAATGGATCTGATTAGGGCCTGGGGCCTGTCTGGTTTAATCTTCTTCTCTCGGTTCATCTGTCTATGGGATTGAGTGGAGGTAGTTCCTCAGCTGGTGTCAGATTGCCCCTATTTGTCCTGGGCAGTCTACACTATTGGGATGGCCACTTTGACTTTGGAGGTTTCTCCTAATTTGCAAGTTTGTGGCCAATGAAATGGGCAGAATTCCTTTGGGGAGGGAAGGCACAATCCTGAGGTGTGGCTCTAGGGGTTCAAGCATGGAGGGTGTGTGGGTCAGAGCTGTGGGGACAGAAGTCTGAAAACAGAAACTCGTCTTAGGTTTGGGGACATAGGTATGGGAGGCCCGATCTACAGACCTTGAGCAGAACTCTTCAGGATATGAACAAAGAGTGAGTGTGAGGCACTTGCTCAGGCTTTTGACTCTGGATTTTGTGTCACTGATGGCCGTGGAATGTAGGGGCGTCCTCATGGACCATGGGTGAGTGTTCCTCTATGGGGATTTGGATGATCCCAATATTTTGGGGTCATTCCGTGGGATGGGAGGAGTCCATTCTGTTTTTTTTTTTTTTTTTTTTTACCTCAGGTGTGCCACTAAAGAGGGATTCCAGAGCAGAACCCTGGGAAGGGGCGACTGGCCAACCCGAACTCTGTATAAGATAGGGGGCCTAAGGGCATGGCAATCCCCATATGGGGTACCTTGGTCCAGCCACTGAGAGGTCTTCCTTGAGTACAGTGCTCACACTGAGGGTCACAATGCATGTTTGTGCCCAATGTAGGCATCAAGCATGGGCGGGGACTCATGGGCCATGCTTGATTCTCCTACACTGAACTTTGGACAACATACGAACCACAAGGTTTCTTTCCATGGGGAAGGAGGAATTCTGATTTCTGCATCATGTTCACCCCTGGGCAGTGACTGGAGATAAGATCTAAGTTCTGAATCCAGAAAATCGAGGTTGGGATGAGATGATAACCTAAGGTCATGGAGGGTCCGATGTGCTCAGTGTGCGGTCAGCTTTCTGGGTGTTGTTCAGGAGGTATGGATTCAGGCTGTGTCAGACAGTGCATTAGTGCCCAGATTAGAATGTATAATTTGGGTACAGTTGAGATCCATGTAGGTTCATCCTCATTTATTGTGTCAGGGAAGCTCACTGGGGCAGGCAGAGTGCAGCATTGTGGGTCCAGAATTGCCAAACTTAAGGGCGTCGGGACCAGGAGTGTGAGGACGTAAGTCTGAGATCATAAGCTAGACTTAAGTTTCAGGGCGAGGGCACGGCAGGCACCCTCTGCAGATCCGAATCAAAATCTCATTCATCTGAAGTCAGGACGAGGATCAGACTTAGGCGCAGGTTGGAGTTTCTGTCCATGATGGCCCCTTCATCAAAGGGGTGGAATCTCGAGGCCATGGAGGTTTTCCCACGTTGGGAGTTGTGGGATGCTCCAAACTGCAAGGATTCCTTCTGCGGGAAAATTGAGACCTGTTGGATGGCTCCAGGACATCCCATATGGAATGACTCCAGAGCCGGGTTCTAAGGATGGATGCCTGAGCAGACTGCCTCTTACACCAATTGTCTCCCTGCCACAAGACAGGTACGATCTGATGGCTATGCAGGAGCAATCGTGGGAGCTGAGTTGAAATGGACTCTCCTGAAGATGGGTCTTAATGTGTGTTTGTGTCCATGAGGACGTTGGAATGGGGTGGTGGCCCCAGGGCTCTAAAGGATTCTAACCGGAGATTTTGAAACAACTCGAAAGAGCAAGTTTTCCATGTGGAGACAAGATTTGTTCTAATTGGTGCCTCAGGAAACCCACATATGCTGGTATTAGAACCAGGCTTCTGAGGAGAGATACATAGAAACCACAGCAATGCATCCAATTAGGTCCTAGGAGCCTCTGGTTCAATCTTCTTCTCTGTCGACATCTGTCTATTTTATGAAATGGAGGTAGTTGCTCAGCTGGTGTCAGACCGCTCCTGTTTGTCCGGGCGGCCTACACTATAGGGATGGCCTCGGGGACTTTGGAGGTTTCTCCTAAATTGTATGATTATGGACAATGGCATGGGCAGAATTCCTGTGGAGTGGGCAGGCACAGACCTGATGTGTGGCTCCAAGAGCCCAGCCTTGAGGGTGTGTGGGCAAGGACTGTGGGGACAGATGTCTTAAAACACAAACTCAGCTTAGGTTTGGGGACGTAGGTATGGCAGGCCCGATTTACAGACTATGAGGAGAACTTTTTGGGATCTGAATAAAGGGTGAAAGTGTGACACTTGTCAGGCTTTTGCCCCTGGATTTTGTGTCAATGATGGCCGTGGAATGTCGAGGAGTCCTCATGGGCCATGGAAGAGTGTTTCTCTCTGTGGATTTGGCCAGATCCCAATTGTTTTGGGTTAATCTGTGGGATTCAGTTTTGTTAACTAAGGTGTCCCACCAAAAGTGGGATTCCAGAGCAGAGCCCTGGACAACAAGAAATCTAACTAAAAATACTGGCCTAGGGGCATGGCAAGCCCAATATGCCTTCTAATGGTCCAGCCACTGAGAGGCCTTCATTGAGGACAGAACTCATGCTGAGGGTCACAATGCGTGTTTATGCCCTCGTGGTACTCAAGCATGGGGGGGGACTCATGGTGCATGCTTGTTTCTCCTACACTGAATGATAGTCAACATGTCAACCACATGAGTTCTTGCCATGGGGAAGTATTAATTCTGATTTCTGCATGTCATTCACCCCTGGGTAGTGATTGAACATAAGGTCCAGGTTGTGAAGTCTGAAAACCGAGGTTGGGAAGAGATGACGACCTAAGACCATGTCGGGTCCGATATGCTCAGCGTGGAGCCAGCTGTCTGGGTGTTGGTCGGGAGGTCCAAGCTTGGGCTGTGTCAGACAGGGCCTTAGTGCCCAGGGTAGATTGTATAATTGGGGTACAACTGAGTGCCGTGCAGGTTGATCTTTATTTGGCATTTCTGGGTAGCCCCAAGGGCAATGTTTTTCTTCTGGAGGACAGGCAGAGTGCTGCATTGTGGCTCCGGAATTTCCAAAGAGGATGCCTTGTGGACGGGGAGTGTTAGGACGGAAGTCTGAGAACACATGTTAGGCGTAGGTTCTGGGCGAGGGCACGGCAGGCACCCTCTGCAGATCTGAATCGGGATATCATGAATCTGAAGTCAGGGCAAGGTTCAAACCTAGGCTTAGGTTTGAATTTCTGTCCATTCTGGCCACTTTATGAAGGGGACAGCATCTCCAGTCCATGGAGGTTTACCCACGATGGGAGTTGTGAGATGCTCCAAACAACAAGGATTCCTTCTGATCAACAATTGAGACCTTTTGTATCACTCCAGTACATACCATACAGAATGACACCAGAGCAGGGATCTTAGGATGGATGCATGGGAAGCCCGCCTCACATTGCAGTTGTCTCCTAGCAAATAGACAGGTTTGATATGCTGGCTCTGTCAGAGCAACCAAGGGGGCTGAGTTGAAATGGACTCTCCTGAGGATGGATGCTAATGTGGGTTTGTGTCCATGGAGACCTTGGAATGGGGCATTGGTGCATGGGCCCTGAAGGATTCTCCTAACCGGAGGTTTTGAGACATCTCCAAAGGACAAGTTTCCCATGTGGAGACGAGATTTGTTCTGATTGGTGCCTCAGGAAACCCCCATATACTGTTATTGGAATATAGGCCTCTGAAGAGAGATAACTGGAAACCAAAGCAATGGCTCCGTTTAGAGCCTAGGGGCCTGTCCGGTTGAATCTTCTTCTCTGTGTACATCCATCTAAGGTATTAGTGGAGTTAGATGCTCAGCTGGTGTCAGATGGCCCTTGTTTGTCCCAGGCGGCCTACACTATTGTGAAGGCCTTGGGGACTTTGGAGGTTTCTCCTAATTTTATGATTATGGACAATGGAATGGGCAGAATTCCTGTGGAGAGGGAAGGCACAGTTTTGATGTGGCTCCAGGGGCCCCAGCCTGCAGGGTGTGTGCACCAGGACTGTGGAGACAGAAGTCTAAAACACAAACTCAGTTTAGGTTTAGGGACGTAGGTATGGGAGGCCCGATCTACAGACCGTGAGGAGAATTCTTCCAGATATGAAGAAAGAGAGATTGTGAGGCACTTGTTCAGGCTTTTGTTTCTGGATTTTGTGTCAACGATGGGCGTGGAATGTCCGGGAGGCCTCATGGGCCATGGACGAGTCTTCCGCTCTGTGGATTTGGCCCGATTCCAATTGTTTTGGGTCAAACTGTGGGATGGGAGGAGTCCTTTCAGTTTTGTTACCTCAGGTGTCCCACCAAAAGAGGGATTCCAAAGCCGAGCCCTGGGGAGGGGAGACTGGACAACCAGAAATCTGGTTAAAAATTGGGGCCTAGGGGCATGACAAGCCCAATATGCTGTCTTTTGGTCCAGCCACTGAGAGGCCTTACTTGAGAACTGGGCTCACGTTGAGGGTCAGAATGCATGTTTGTGAACGACTTGGTCCTCAAGCATCTGCAGGGCCTCATGGGCCACACTGGTTTCAACTACATTTTACGTTGGACAACATGGCAACCACAAGGTTTCTTGCCATGGGGAAGGAGTTCTGATTCCTGCATCATGTTCAACCCTGGGTGGTGACTGGAGATAAGGTTTAGGTTCTGAAGCCTGAAAACCGAGGTTGGAAAAAGATGATGACCTAAGGCCATGGCGGGTCTGATGTGCTCAGTGTGTGGCTAGCTGGGTGGGTGCGAGCCAGGAGGTTCAGTCTCAGGCTGTGCCAGAAAGGGCAGTAGTGCCCAGGGCAGCCTGTATAATTGGGGTCCAGTCAAGTGGCATGCAGGTTGATCCTCATTTGGGGAATCTGGGTAGCCCCAGAGGGCAAAGTTTTTCTTCCGGAAAGCAGGCAGAGTGCTGCCTTGTAGTTCTGGAATTGCCAAACTGGAGGGCTTGTGGGCCAGGAATGTGAGGATGGAAGTTGAAAACACAAATTAGACTTACGTTTCTGGGCAAGGGCACGGCAGACACACTCTGCAGAGATGAATCAAGATGTCCTGCATCTGAAGTCAGGGCGAGGATCAGACGATCGCTCAGGTTGGAGCTTCTGTCCCTGATGGCCCCTTCATGAAGCACAGGGGGCGAAATCACGAGGCCATGGAGGTTTGCCCATGATGGGAGTTGTGAGATGCTCCAAACAGTAAAGATTCTTCTGCGGGACTATTGAGACCTGTTGGTTGGCTCCAGGACTTCCCATACAGCATAATTCTGAGAATGGTTCTAAGTATGGATGTCTGGGAAGCCTGCCTCTCATTCCAATCATCTCCTAGCGACAAGACGGGTTAGATCTGCTGGATCAGGGGGAGCAACTGAGGGGGCTGAGTTGAAATGGACTCTCCTGTGGATGGGTCCTAATGTGGGTGTGTCTCCATGGAGACCTTGGAATGAGGCGCTGGCACCGGGAACCTGAAATGTCCTTCTAACCAGAGGCTTTGAGAGAGCTCCAACATGCAAGTTTCCCATGTGTAGACGAGATTTGTTCTGATGGGTGCCTCAGGAGAAGCCCTCAGCTGGTATTGGAAACCAGGCTTTTGAGGAGACATGCCTGTAAACCAAAGCTATGGATCCCATTATGGCCTGGGGTCCTGTCTGGTCAATCTTCTTCTCTGGGGACATCCATCTATGGTATGAGTGGAGGTAGATGCTCAGCTGGTGTCAGACGGCCCTTTTTTGTCCCGGACAACCTACACCATTGGTATGGCCTCAGGGAATTTGGAGGTTTCTCCTAATTTGTACGGTTTTGGATAATGGAATGGGCAGAATTCCCATGGATTGGTTAGGCCCAGTCCTAATGTGTGGTTCCAGGGGCCCAGCCTGGAGGGTGTGTGGCCCAGGACTTTGAGGACAGAAAACAAAAAACAGAAACTCAGCTTAGGTTTGGGAACGTAGGTATGGCACGGCCGAACTACAAATCATGAGAAGAACTCTTCAGGATATGAAGAAAGAGCGAGTCTGAGGCGCTTGGTTAGGCTTTTGTCTCTGGATTTTGTATCAGCGATGGCCGTTGAATGTCGGGGAGGCCTCATGGGCCATGGACGAATCTTCCTCTCTGTGCATTTGGCCCTATCCCAATTCTTTTTTGTGAATCTTTGGGATGGGAGGACTCCTTTAAGGTTTGTTACCTGAGGTGTCCCACCAAAAGAGGAATTCCAAAGCAGAGCCCTGGGCAAGAGTGAAGGGACAACCCGAAATATGGTTAAAAATTAGGGTCTAGGGCATGGCAAGCCCAATATGCTGTTTCTTCATGCAGCCACTGAGAGGCCTTGCCTGAGGACCGGGCTCAGGCTGAGGGTCACAATGTGTGTTTGAGACCAATGTGGCCCTCAACCATGGGCTGGGTCTCATGTGCCACACTGGTTTCAACTACACTGAAAGTTGGACAACATGCCAACCACGAGGTTTCATGCCAAGGGAACGAGTTCGGATTTCTGCAACATTTTCAAACCTGGGCAGTGATTGGAGATTAGGTCAAGGTTCTGAAGCCTGAAAACCGAGGTTGGGTAGAGATGACGACCTAAGGCCATGGCAGGTCCGATGTGCTCATTGTGCGGCCAGCTGTCTGGGTGGGGCCAGGAGTTCCAGGCTCAGGCTGTGTCAGAATGGGCAATTGTGCCCACTTCAGCCTATATATTTGGTGTACAGCCAAATGGCGTGCAGGTTGATCCTCATTTGGGGTTTCTGGGTAGCCCCAGAGGGCAATGTTCTTCTTCCAGGGAGCAGGCAGAGTGCCGCATTGTACTTCTGGATTGCCAAACTGGATGGCTTGTGGGCCAGTAGTCTGAGGACTGAAGTCTGAGAACACAAGCTAGGCTTAGTTTTTATGGGTGAGGACATGGCAGGCACAATCTACAGACCTGAATCGAGATCTCGTGCATTTGAAGTCAGGGTGAGGATCAGACGATCTTCAGGTTGGACTTTCTGTCCCTGATGGCCCCTTCATGAAGGGGGGGAATCACGAGGCCATGGGGGGTTTCGCACGATGGGAGTTGTGAGAAGCTCCAAACTACAAAGATTCTTCTCCAGGACAATTGAGACCTGTTAGTTGGCGCCAGGCCAAGGATTCCAAGCATGGTTCTGAGGATGGATGGCTAGGTACCACCCCTGGCATTCCATTTTTCTCCTAGCTACAAGAAAGGTTAGATCTGCTGGATCTGGGGGAGCAACTGAGGAGGCTGAGTTGAAATTGACTCTCCTGTGGATGTGTCCTAATATGTTTTTGTGTCTATGGAGACCTTGGAATGAAGCGGTGGCACTGGGTCCCTTATGGGTTCTTCTAAACAGAGACTTTGACACAGCTCCACCATGCAAGTTTCCCATATGTAGATGAGATTTGTTCTGATGGGTGAGTCAAGAAACAGCCATATGCTGGTATTGAAATCCAGCCCTCTGAGGAGACATGCCTGGAAACCATAGCAATGGATCCGATTAGTGCCTAGTGGTCTGTTCATTCCTTTTTTCCTCTGGGGACATCAGTCTATGGGTCTGAGTGCAGGTAGGTGCTCATTTGGGCTCAGATTGCTCCTGTTTGTCCTGGGAAGCCACCACTATTGGGATGGCCTCAGGAACTTTGGAGGTTTATCCTATTAGTAGGATTGTGGCCATTGGAATGGGTACACACAATTCCCTTGGAGAGGGCAAGTACAGTCCTCAGGTTTGGCTCCAAGGGCCTGAGCCTTTGGGGTGTGTAGGCCAGGGCTGTTTGGACAGTTGTCTGAAAACACAACCTCGGCTTATGTTTCGGGTCATAGGTATGGCAGGACTGATCTACAGAACATGAGAAGAACTCTTCGGGATATGAAAAAAGGGCGAGTGTGAGGCTCTTGCTCAAGTTTATCTCTGGATATCGTGTGACTCATGGTCGTGAAATTTCCGGGTGACTTCATGGGAAATGGACGAGTCTTACTCTTTAGAAGGTTGGCCTCGTCCAAAGAGTTTGGTGTGTTTATGCCCTCGTCGCACTTGAGAATGGGCTGGGCCTCAGGGTGAATGCTGATTTCTCCTACACTGAACGTTGGACAACATGCCAACCACAAGGTTTCTTGCCATGGGTAAGGAGGAGTTCTGATTTCTACATACCATCACCCCTGGGCAGTGATTGGAGAAAAGGTAGGTTCTGAAGCCTGAAAACTGAGGTATGGAAGAGATGATGTCCGAGGGTCATGGCTGGTCTGTTGTGCTCAGTGTGTGGTCAGCTGTCTGTGTGTTAGTCAGGAGGTCCGGGCTCAGGTGTGTCAGACCGTGCATTAGTGCACAGCTTAGAGTATATAATTTACGTACAGTCAAGTGGCGTGTAGGTTTATCCTCATATGATGTGCCTGGGCAGCTCATGAGGCAATATTTTGTTTCTAGAGGGCAGGCAGAGTGCTGCACAGTGGGTTCGGAATTGCCAAACTTGAGGTCTTCTGGGCCAGGAGTGTGAGGACGGAAGTCTGAGAACACAAGCTAGACTTGGGTTTCAGGTCGAGGGCACGGCAGGTACCTCGGCAGATCTGAACCAATATCTCATGCATCTGAATTCAGGGCGAGGATCAGACATTGGCTCTGGTTGGAGTTTCTGTACATGACGGCCCATTCATGAAGGGAGTGGAATCTCTAGTCCATGGAGGTTTCCCCACGTTGGGAGTTGTGAGATGGCCCTTCAAAGATTCCTTCTGCGGGACAATTGAGACCTGTTGGACAGCTCCAGGACATCACATATGGAATGACTCGAGAGCACCATTCGAGGATGAATGCCTGGGAAGCCCGCCTCGCTTTCCAATTTTCTTCTAGCAACAAGGCAGTATAGATCTGATAGCTCAGCAGGTGTTACCGGGGTGGCTGAGTTGAAATGGACTTTCCGGAGGATGGGTCCTAATGTTTGTTTGTGTCCCTGAGGGCCTTGGAATGGGGCGGTGGCACCGGCACCCTGAAGTATTCTCCTAAGCCTTTGACATAGCTCCCATGCACAAGTTTCCTTGTGGAGACGAGATTTGTTCTGATGGGTGCCTCAGGAGAAGCCCTATGCTGGTATTGGAATCCAGGCTTTTGAGGAGACATGCCTGTAAACCAAAGCTATGGATCCCATTATGTCCTAGGGTCCTGCCTGGTTCAATCTTCTTCTCTGGGGACATCCATCTATGGTATGAGTGGAGGTTGATGCTCAGCTGGTGTCAGACGGCCCTTGTTTGTCCGGGACAACCTACACCATTGAGATGGCCTCAGGGACTATGGAGGGTTCTCCTAATTTGAACGGTTTGAGACAATGGCATGGGCAGAATTCCCATGGATTGGGTAGGCACAGTACTAATGTGTGGCTCCAGGGGCTCAGTCTGGAGGGTATGTGGCCCAGGAATTTGAGGACAGAAAACAAAAAACACAAACTCATCTTAGGTTTGGGAACGTAGGTATGGCAAGCCCGACCTACAAACCAGGAGAAGAACTCTTCAGGATATGAAGAAAGAGCGAGTCTGAGGCGCTTGCTCAGGCTTTTGTCTCTGGATTTGTATCAGCGATGGCCGAGGAATGTCGGGGAGGCCTCCTGGGCCATGGACAAATCTTCCTCTCTGTGGATCTGGTCCGATCCCAATTCTTTTTCATGAATCTGTGGGATGGGAGGACTCCTTTAAGGTTTGTTACCTGAGGTGTCCCACCAAAAGAGGAATTCCAAAGCAGAGCCCTGGGCAAGAGTGAAGGGACAACCCGAACTATGGTTAAAAATTGGGGTCTAGGGGCATGGCAATCCCAATATGCTGTTTCTTCATGCAGCCACTGAGAGGCCTTGCCTGAGGACCGGGCTCAGGCTGAGGGTCACAATGTGTGTTTGAGACCAATGTAGCCCTCAAGCATGGGCTGGGTCTCATGTGCCACACTGGTTTCAACTACACTGAACGTTGGACAACATGCCAACCACGAGGTTTCTTGCCAAGGGAACGAGTTCTGATTTCTGCAACATTTTCAAACCTGGGCAGTGATTAGAGATAAGGTCTAGGTACTGAAGCCTGAAAACTGAGGTTGGGAAGAGATGACGAACTAAGGCCATGTTGGTTCCAATGTGCCTAGTGTGCGGCCAGCTGTCTGGGTGGGGCCAGGAGGTCCAGCTCAGGCTGTGTCAGAGAAGGCAATGATGCCCAGATCAGCCTATATATTTGGTGTACAGCCAAATGGCGTGCAGGTTGATCTTCATTTGGGGTTTCTAGGTAGCCCCAGAGGGCAATGTTTCTCTTGGAGGGCCCACAGAGTGCTGCATTGTACTTCCGGATTGCCAAACTGGAGGGCTTGTGGGCCGGTAGTCTGAGGACGGAACTCTGAGAACACAAGCTAGGCTTAGGTTTTATGGTGAGGACATGGCAGGCACAATCTACAGACCTGAATCGAGATCTCGTGCACCTGAAGTCAGGTTGAGCATCAGACGATGCCTCAGGTTTGACTTTCTGTCCCTGATGGCCCCTTCATAAAGGGGGG
The DNA here is from genome assembly GCF_964662115.1 of Mustela nivalis. NCBI lineage: Eukaryota > Metazoa > Chordata > Mammalia > Carnivora > Mustelidae > Mustela > Mustela nivalis. The sequence goes on along the minus strand of NW_028136531.1, from coordinate 1,410,597 downwards.
GAATCACGAGGCCGTGGGGGTTTTCCCACCATGGGAGTTGTGAGAAGCTCCAAACTGCAAAGATTCTACTGTGGGACAATTGAGACCAGTTGGTTGGCTCCAGGCCAACGATTCTGAGCAGGGTTCTAAGGATGGATGGCTGGGTAGCCCACCTCGCATTCCAATATTCTCCTAGCTACAAGATAGGCTAGATCTGTTGGATCTCGGGGAGCAACCGAGGAGGCTGAGTTTAAATGGACTCTCCTGTGGATGGGTCCTAATATGTTTTTGTGTCTATGGAGACTGTGGCATTAAGCGGTGGCACTAGGGCCCTGAAGGCTTCTCCTAAACAGAGGTTTGACACAGCTCCACCATGCAAGTTTCCCATGTGTAGAGGAGATTTGTTCTGATGGGTGAGTCAAGAAACAGCCATATTCTGGTATTGAAATCCAGGCCTCTGAGGAGAGATGCCTGGAAACCAAAGCAATGAATCCGATTAGTGCCTAGGGGCCTGTTGGTTTCTTTTTACCTCGGGCGACATCTATCTATGGGTCAGAGTGCAGGTAGGTGCTCAGATGAACTCAGATTGCCCGTGTTTGTCCTTGGAAGCCAACACTATGGGATGGCCTCAGGGAATTTAAAGGTTTATACTTTTAGTTGCGTTGTCGCCATTGGAATGGGCTCACACAATTCCCTTGCGAGGGCAAGAACAGTCCTCAGGTTTGGCTTCAGGGGCCTGAGCCTATAGGGTGTGTAGGCCAGGGCTGTTTGGACAGTTGTCTGAAAACACAAACTCGACTTCTGTTTCGGGTCATAGGTAGGGCAGGACTGATCTACAGACCATGAGGAGAACATTTCGGTATATGAAAAAAAAGCGAGTGTGAGGCTATTGCTCATGTTTTTGTCTCTGCATATCATGTCACTCATGGTCGTGAAATTTCCGGGTGACTTCATGGGAAATGGACGAGTCTTACTCTCTGGGGATTTGGCCCCTTCCAAAGAGGTTGGGGTCATTCTGTGGGATGGAAGAAGTCGTTTTTTTTGTTGTTGTTGCTTTGTTTTGTTTCATTTTTTAACCTCCGTTGTCCCACCAAATGAGGAATTCCAGAGTAGAGCTCTGGGGAGGGGTGACTGGACAACCAGAAATCTGGTTAAAAATTGGGGCCTAGGGCTATGTCAAGCCCATTATGACATCTAGTGATCCAGGCTCTGAGAGGAATTACTAGAGGACAGGACTCACACTGAGGGTCACAATGCATATTTATGCCCTCGTCGCACTCAAGAATAGGCGGGCCTCAGGGTGAATGCTAGTTTCTCCTACAATGAACGTTGGACAACATGCCAACCACAAGGTTTCTTGCCATGTGTAAGGAGAAGTTCTGATTTCTGCATCACACTCACCCCCAGGCAGAGATAAAGTCTAGTTTCTGAGGCCTGAAAACTGAGGTAGGGAAGAGATGATGACCTAAGGCCATGGCGGTTCTGATGTGCTCAGTGTGCGGTCAGCTGTCTGGGTGTTGGTCAGGAAGTCCCGGCTCAGGTTGTGTCAGATAGTGCATTAGTGCCCAGGTTAGACTATATAATTCGGGCAAAGTCAAGTACCGTGTAGGTTTATCTTCATATAAGGTGCCTTGGCAGCTCTTTAGGCAATATTTTTTTTTCCAGAAAGCAGGCCATGTGCTGCATTGTGGGACCGGATTTACCAATCATGAGGGCTTTGAGGCCAGGAGAGTGAGGTCGGAATTCTGAGAACAAAAGTTATACTTGGGCTCAGGGCAAGGGCACGGCAGGTACCCCCTGAGAATCTGAACCAATATCTCATCCATTTCAAGTCAGGGAGAGAATTAGACTTTGGCTTAGGTTGGAGTTTCTGTGCCTGACGGCCCCTTCATGAAGGGAGCGGGAATCTCGTGTCCATGGAGTTTTTCCCACGTGGGAGTTGTGGGTTGCCCCCTTCAAGAATTCCTTCTGCGGGATAATTGAGACCTTTGGGCAGCTCCAGGACATCCCATATGGAATGACTCCAGAGCACCATTCGAGGGAGGATGCCTGGGAAGCCAGCCTCGCATTCCAATTGTCTCCTAGCAACAAGCCAGTTTAGATCTGATGGCTCTGCGGGAGCAACCGGGGTGGCTGACTTGATATGGACTTTCCTGAGGATGGGTCCTAATGTGTGTTTGTGTCCATGGGGCCTTGGAATGGGGCCGTGGCACCAGGACCCTGAAGTATTCTCCTAAGCTTTTGACATAGCTCGATGCACATGTTTCCTTGTGGAGACGAGATTTGTTCTGACTGCTGCCTCAGGAAAACCCCTATGCTGGTATTGGAATCCAGGCTTTTGAGGAGACATGCCTGTAACCAAAGCAATGGATCCGATATGGCCAGGGTCCTGTCTGGTTCAATCTTCTTCTCTGCAGACATCCATCTATGGTATGAGTGGAGGTTGATGCTCAGCTGCTATCAGACCGCGCTTGTTTGTCACGGGCGACCTGCACTATTGGGATGGCCTCAGGAATTTGGAGGGTTCTCCTAATTTTACGGTTTTGGACAATGGAATGGGCAGAGTTCCTATGGATTGGGTAGGCACAGTCCTTATGTGTGGCTCCAGGGACCGCAGCGTGGAGGGTGTGTGGCCCAGGACTTTGAGGACAGAAGTCTGAAAACATAAACTCAGCTTAGGTTTGGAGACATAGGTATGGCAGGCCCGATCTATAAACCATGAGAAGAACACTTCAGGATATGAGGAAAGAGCGAGTCTGAGGTGCTTGTTCAGTCTTTTGTCTCTAGATTCGGTATCAGCGATGGCCGTGGATTGTCTGGGAAACCTCATGGGCCATTGACGAATCTTCCTCTCTGTGGAATTGGCCCGATCCCAATTCTTTTTCGTCAATCTGTGGAATGGGAGGTCTCCTTTCAGGTTGGTTACCTTAGGTGTCCCGCCAAAAGAGGAATTCCAAAGAAGAGCCCTGTGGAAAAGCGAAGGGACAAACCGAACTATGGGTAAAATTTGGGGCCTAGGGGCATGGCAAGCCCAATATGCTATCTCTTCATCCAGCCACTGAGAGGCCTTACCTGAGGACTGGGATCAGGCTGAGGGTCACAATGTGTGTTTCTGACCAATGTGGCCCATAAACATGGGCGGGGCCTCATGGGCCACACTGGTTTCAACTACACTGAACATTGGAAAACATGCCAACCACATGGTTTCTAGCCACGGGGAAGGAGTTGTGATTTCTGCATCACTTACAAGCCTGGGCAGTGATTGGAGATAAGGTCTAGGTTCTGAAACTTGAGAATCGAGGTTGGGAAGAGATGACGACCTAAGGACATGGCTCGTCCGGCGTGCTCAGTGTTCGACCAGCTTTCTGGGTGGGGCCAGGAAGTCCAGGCTCAGGCTGTGTAGAAAGGGCAATAGTGCCCAGGTCAGCCTATATATTTGGGGAACAGTCGAATGGCGTGCAGGTTGATCCTCATTTGGAGTTTCTGGGTAGCCCCACAGGGCAATGTTTTTCTTCCTGAAAGCTGGAAGAGTGCTGCATTATAGTTCTGGTTTGCAAACTGGAGGCTTGTGGGCCAGTAGTCTGAAGACGGAAATCTGAGAACACAAGCTAGGCTTAGGTTTCTGGGTGAGGACAAGGCAGGAACAATCTACAGACCTGAATCGAGATCTCGTGCTTATGATGTCAGGGCGAGGATCAGAAGATCGCTCAGGTTGGTGTTTCTGTCCCTGATGGCCCTTCATGAAGGGGCGGGGGGGTCACGAGGCCGTGGGGGTTTTCCCACGATGTTAGTTGTGAGAAGCTCCAAACTGCAAAGATTCTTGTGCAGGACAATTGAGACATGTTGGTTGGCTCCAGGCCAACGATTCCGAGCAGGGTTCTAAGGATGGATGCCTGGGTAGCCCACCTTGCATTCCAATTGTGTCCTAGCAACAAGACAGGTTATATCTGCTGGATCTGGGCGAGCAATCTGGATCTGAGTTGAAATGGACTCTCCTGTGGATGGATCCTAATATGTTTTTGTGTCTATGGAGACCTTGGAATGAAGCGGTGGCACTGGGGTCCTGAAGGGTTTTTTCAAACAGAGGCTTTGACACAGCTCCAACGTGCAAGTTTCCCATATGTAGATGAGATTTTTTATGACGGATGAGTCAGGAAACAGCCATATGCTGGTATTGAAATCCAGGCCTCTGAGGAGAGATGACTGGATACCACAACAATGAATCCGAATAGTGCCTAGGGGCCTGTTCGTACATTTTTACCTCTGGGAACATCAGTCTATGCGTCTGAGTGCATGTAGGTTCTCAGATGGGCTCAGATTGCCCGAGTTTGTCCTGGGAAGCCACCACTATTGGGATGGCCTCAGGGAGTTTGCAGGTTTATCCTATTAGTAGGGTTGTGGCCATTGGAATGGGCACATACAATTCCCTTGGAGAGGGCAAGTACAGTCCTCAGGTTTGGCTCCAGGGGCCTGAGCCTGTAGGGTGTGTAGGCAGAGCTGTTTGGACAGTCGTCTGAAAACACAAACGCGGCTTATGTTTCAGGTCATAGGTATGGCAGGATTGATCTACAGACCATGAGGAGAACTCTTCGGGATATGAATAAGGGGCGAGTGTGAGGCTCGTGCTCAAGTTTTTGTCTCTGGATATCGTGACACTCATGGTCGTGAAATTCCCTGGTGACTTCATGGGAAATGGACGAGTCTTACACTCTGGGGGTTTGGCCCCGTCCAAAGAGTTTGGGGTCATTTTGTGGGATGGAAGAAGTCCGTTTTGTTGTTGTTGTTGATTTGCCATGTTTTGTTTTTTAACCTCAGGTGTCCCACCAAATGAGGGATTCCAGAGTAGAGCCCTGGGGAGGGCCGAACAGACAACCAGAAATCTGGTTAAAAATTGTGGGCTAGGGACATGTCAAGCCCATTATGACATCTAATGGTCGAGCCACTGAGAGGACTTACTAGAGGACAGGACTCACGCTGAGGGTCACAATGCGTGTTTATGCCCACTTCGCAAACAAGAATGGGCAGGGCCTCATGGTGAATCCTGGTTTCTCCTACACTGAACGTTGGACAACATGCCAACCACAAGGTTTCTTGCCATGGGTAAGGAAGAGTTCTGATTTCTGCATCACAGGCACCCCTGGGCAGTGATTGGAGATAAGGTCTAGGTACTGAAGCCTAAAAACTGAGGTAGGGAAGAGATGATGACCTAAGGCCATGGCGGTTCTGATGTGCTCAGTGTGCGGTCAGCTGTCTGGGTGTTGGTCAGGAGGTCCGAGCTCAGGTTGTGTCAGACAGTGCATTAGTGCCCAGGTTAGACTATATAATTTGGGTACAGTCGAGTGCCATGTAGATTTATCCTCATATAAGTTGTCTGGGCAGCTCATTAGGCAAAATTTGTTTTCTAGAGGGCAGGCAGTGTGCTTCATTGTCAGTCCGGAATTGCTAAACTTGAGGGCTTCGTGTAGAGGAGTGTGAGGACGGAAGTCTGAGAACACAAGCTAGACTTGGGTTTCAGGGCGAGGACACGGCAGGTACCACTGTAGATCTGAACCAATATCTCATGCATCTGAAGTCAGGGCGAGGATCAGACGTTGGCTCAGGTTGGAGTTTCTGTGCATGACGGACCCTTCATGAAGGGAGCGGAATCTCAAGGCCATGGAGTTTTTCCCATGTTGGGAGTTGTGGGATGCCCCCATCAAGGATTCCTTCTGCGGGACAATTGAGACCTGTTGGGCAGCTTTCAGGACATCCCATATGGAATGACTCCAGGGAACTGTTCGAGGATGGATGCTGGGAAGCCGGCCTCGCATTCCAAATGTCTCCCAGCAACAAGACAGTTTAGATCTGATGGTTCTGCGGGAGCAACCGGGGTGGCTGACTTGAAATGGACTTTCCTGAGGATGGGTCCTAATGTGTGTTTGTGTCCATGAGGGCCTTAAAAAGGGGCGGTGGCACCGGGACCCTGAAGTATTCTCCTAAGCTTTTGACATAGCTCGATGCACAAGGTTCCTTGTGGAGACGAGATTTGTTTTGATGGGTGCCTCAGGAAAACTTCTATGCTGGTATTGGAATCCAGGCTTTTGAGGAGACATGCCTGTAATCCAAAGCAATGTATCCGATTATGGCCTAGGGTCCTGTCTGGTTCAATCTTCTTCTCAGGGGACATCCATCTATGGTATGAGTGGAGGTAGATGCTCAGCAGGTATCAGACTGCCCTTGTTTGTCCCGGGCGACCTGCACTATTGGGATGGCCTCAGGGATTTGGAGGGTTCTCCAAATTTTACTGTTTTGGACAATGGCATCGGCAGAATTCCCATGGATTGGGTTGGCACAGTCCTAATGTGTGACTCCAGGGGCACCAGCCTGGAGGGTGTGTGGCCCAGGACTTTGAGGACAGAAGTCTGAAAACACAAACTCAGCTTAGGTTTGGGGACGTAGGTATGGCAGGCCCGATCTATAAACCATGAGAAGAACTCTTCCGGATATGAAGAGAGAGCGAGTCTGAGGCGCTTGCTCAGGCTTTTGTCTCTGGATTTTGTATCAGAGATGGCCGTGGAATGTCGGGGAGGCCTCATGGGCCATGGACGAATTTTCCTCTCTGTGGATTTGGCACGATCCCAATTGTTTTTCGTCAATCTGTGGAATGGGAGGACTCCTTTCAGGTTTGTTACCTCAGGTGTCCCTCCAAAAGAGTAATTCCAAAGAAGAGCCCTGGGGAAAAGTGAAGGGAGAACCCGAACTATGGGTAAAATTTGGGGCCTAGGGGCATGGCAAGCAAAATATGCTGTCTCTTCATCCAGCCACTGAGAGGCCTTACCTGAGGCCTGGGATCAGGCTGAGGGACACAATGTGTGTTTGTGACCAATGTGGCCCATAAACATGGGCGGGGCCTCATGGGCCATGGATGCCTGGGCAGCCTGCCTCCCATTCCAGGTGTCTAATAGAGCCAAGGCAAGTTCGATCTGCTGGATCTAGGGGAGCAACCGAGGCGGGTGTTTTGAAATGGGTGAGTTGAGGATGGGTCATAATGTGCATTTGTGTCCATGTAGACCTTGGAATGGGGTGCTTGATCCGGGGCCTTGAGGGATGTTCATAACCGGAGGTTTTGATGGAGCTCTAAAGAGTATGTTTCCTATGTAGAGAAGAGAATTGTTTTGATGAGTGCCTAAGTAATCTCCCATATGCTGCAATTGGAAACCAGGCCTCTGAGGAGAGATGACTGGAATCAAAATCAATGGATCTGATTAGGGCCTCAGTGCCCGTCCAGTTCAATCTTATTCTATGGGGATATCTGTCTCTGGGTCTGAGTGGAGGTGGTTTCCTAACTTGTGAAAGATCATCCCTGTGTGTCCTGGGCAGCCAACACAATTCGGATGGCCTGGGGGAGTTTGGAGGATTCTCCTAATCTATAGGGTTGTGGCCAATGGAAATGGAAGAATTCCCCTGGAGAGGGAAGCCAAAGTCCTGAGGTGTGGCTCCAGGGGCCCCACTTGGATGGTGTGTGGGCCATGCCTGTGGGGACAGAAGTCTGAAAACACAAACTCAGCTTAGGTTTGGGGATGTATGTATGAAGGCTCGAACTACAGACCGTGAGAATTTTCCGGGCTATGAACAAAGGGCGAGTATGTGGCTCTTGCTCAGGGTTTTGTCTCTGGATTTTGTGTCAATGGGGGCCGTGGAATGTCGGGGTGTCCTCAAGGGCCATGGACAATTCTTTCTCTGGTCATTTGGCCTGATCCCAAGTGGTTGGGATCATTCTGTGGATGGGAAGATTCCTTTCTGTATTTTTTTTTTTTATCTCAGGTGTCCCACCAAAGAGGGATTCCAGAGTAGAGCACTGAGTAGGGGTCACTAGACATCTCGAACTCTGGTTGAGATGGGGGACTAGGGGCTTGGCAAGCCCCATATGTGGGCTGTTGTTCCAGTCACTAAGAGGCTTTACATGAGGATAGGGCTCACTCTGAGGGTCACAATGTGTGTTTTTGCAAATTGTGGCCCTCAGGGAATGGTGGGGCCTCATAGTCCATGCTGCTTTCTCCTACAATGAACATTGGACAACATGCCAACCACTAGGTTTCTTGGCAAGGCGAAGGAGAAGATCTGATTCTTGCATCACGTTCACTCCTGAGCAGTGAGTGGAGATAAGGTCTAGGTTCTGAAGGTGAAAACTGAGGTTGGGTAGAGATGATGGCCTAAAGCCATTGTGGGTGTGATATGCTCTGTGTACGGCCAGCTGTCTGGGTGTTGGACTGGAGTTCTGCCCTCAGGCTGTGTCAGACAGGGCTTTAGTGCACAGGCTAGACTGTATAATTGGGGTATGGTCGAGTGGCATGCATGTTGTTACTCATTTGGCGTTTCTGGTTAGCCATATAGGGCAACATTTTTCTTCTGGAGGGCAGGCAGAGTGCTGCATTGTGTCTCCAGAATTGCCAAACTGGAGGGGTGTGGCCAGGATTGTGAGGAAGGAAGTCTGAAAACACAAGCTAGCACGAGTTTTGGGGCCAAGAGCATGGCAGGCCCACTCTGCAGAGGCTGAATCGAGATCTCCTGCAGGTGAGGTCAGGGCGATTATCAGATGTTGCCTCACGCTGGAGTTTGGGTCCATGACGGCCCCTTCCTGAAGGGGGTGAGGGCGACATGAGGCCAGGGAGGTTTCCTACGCTGGGAGTTGTGAGCTGCTCCAAACTTCAGAGTTTCCTTCTTCAGGACAGTCGAGTACTATTGGATGGTTCCAGGATGCCCCATACAGAAAGACTCGAGAGCAGGGCCCTAAGCATGGATGCCGAGAAACGCCAAATCACCTTCCCATTGCCTGGTCGAGACAAGGCACGCTCAATCTGCGGGCTCTTGGGTGAGCTACCCAGAAGGCTGAGTTTAAATGGACTCTCCTGAGGATGAGTCATAATGTGGGTTGGTGGCCATGGAGACCTTGGAATGTGGCTGTAGCTAAGGGACTCTGCAGGATTCTCCAACCAGAAGGGCTTGACACAACTCCAACACGGAAGCTTCCCATGTGGAGATGAGAGGCCTTCTGTCTGGTGCCTCAGGAAAGCCCCGTATGCTGGTCTTCGAACCCAGGTTTCTGAGCAGTGATACCTGGACACCAAAGCAAGAGTTCATAATAGGGCCTAGGGGCCTGGCTGGGTCAATCTTCTGTCTCTGCGGATATCTGTCTGTGTGTCTGCATGGAGGTAGTAGGTGCTCAGCTTGTGTCATAATGCCCCTATTTGTCCAGTGCGGCTTGCGGTAGTGGGATGTCCTTGGGGACCTTGAGGTTTCTCCTATTTTGTAGAGTTGTGGCCAATGGAATGGGCAGTTTCTTAGGAGAGAGCAGGCACAGTTCTGTGGTGTGGCTCCAGAGACCCCAGCCTGGAGGCTGTGTGGGCCATGGCTGTGCAGACAGACATCCAAAAACCCTAACTCAGCTCAGGTTTGGGGCCGAGATTACGGCAGGCCTGATCTACAGTCCATGAGGGGAGCTCCTCTGGATATGAAAGAAGGGTGAGTGGTAGGCAGTCGCTCAGGCTTTTGTCTCTGGATGTTTTGTCCACAATGGCCGTTTAATGTAGGAGTTGCCTCATGGGTCGTAGAAGTCTCCCTCTCTGGTACTTTGTTCAGCCCCCAAGAGTTTGGGGTCATTCTGTGGGAAGGGAAGTGTCCTGTTTTCTACTTCATGTGTCCCCCCAGTAGAGGGATTCTAGAGCATAGCAGTGGGTACTGTCAACTGGAATACTCGCCCTCTGGTTAAGCCTGGGGGCCTATGGATATGACAAGCCCCATATGCAGGATCTTGGTCCAGCCAATGAGAGGCGTTACTTTAATACGGGACTCACGCTGCAGGTCACAATGCATGTCTGTGCCCTAGGCGGCCCTCAAGCACTGGAGTGGCCTTTCGAACAATGCAGGTTTCCCCACATTGAACGTTGGACAACATGCCAACCACAAGGTTTCTGGCCATGGGGAAGGAGGAATTCTAATTTCTGCATCACGTTCACCCCTGGGCAGTGATTGGAGATAAGGTCTAGGTTCTGAACCCTGAAAACCGAGGTTGGGAAGAGATGACGACGTACAGCCATAGCGGGTCCTATGTGTCCAGGTTGGGGCCAGCTGTCTGGGTGTCGTTTGGGATGTCTTGTCTCAGGCTGTGCCAGACAGGGCATTAGTATACAGGGTGGGCTGTATAATTGCTTTACAATCGAGTGGCATGCATTAGAAAATCATTTGGCGTTTCTTATTAGCAGCATAGGGCAAAGTTTTTCTTCTGGAGGGCAGGCAGAGTGCTGCATTGTGGCTTCGGAATTCCCAAACTGGAGGGCTTGTGGGCCAGGAGAGTGAGGACGGAAGTCTGAGAACACAAGCTAGGCTTAGGTTTCGGGGCAAGGACATGGCAGGCACACTCTGCAGAGCTGAATTGAGATCTCATGCGTCTGAAGTCAGGTCGAGGTTCAGACTTTGGCTCAGGTTTGAGTTTCTGTCCATGTTGGCCCCTTCAGGAAGGGGGGGCATTATGAGGCCATGGGGGTTTTCCCACTATTGGAGTTGTGAGATGCTCCAAACCGCAAGGATTCCTTCTGTGGGACAATTAAGATTTGTTGGATGGCTCCAGGACGTCTTCTAAGGTATTTTTCCAGAACAGGGTTCTAAGTATGGATGCCTGGGCAGCCAGCCTCACATTCCAATTGTCTCCTAGCAACAAGAAACGTTTGATCTGCTGGCTTGGGGTAGCAACAGAGGGGGCTGAGTTGAAATGGACTTTCCTGAGGATGGTCTTAATGTTGGTTTGAGTCCATGGAGACCTTGGTATGGGGCAGTGGCACCAGGGCCCTGAAGGATTCCCCTAAATAGAGGTTATGACAAAGCTCCAATGAGCAAGTTTCCATGAGGAGACGAGATTTGTTCTTATTGGTGCCTCAGGAAACCACCATATGCTGGTATTGGAAACGAGGCCTCTGAGGAGAGATGTCTGGAAACCAAAGCAATGGATCTGTTTAGGGCCTAGCGGACTGTCCAGTTCAATATTCTTCTCTGGGGACATCTGTTGTCTGAGTGGAGGTAGTTGCTCAGCTTGTTTGAGATCACCCCTGTTTGTCATGGGCGGCCTACACTATTGAGATGGCCTCGGTGACTTTGGAGGTTTTTCCTAATTTGCAAGGTTGTGGCCAATGGAATGGGAAGAATTCCCTTGAAAGGGAAGCACAGTCCTGAGGTGATGCTCCAGGGACCCAAGTGTGGAGCGTGTGTGGTCCAGGGCTATTTGGACAAAAGTCTGAAAACACAAACTCCACTTAGGTTGTGGGATGTAGGTATGGCCGGCCCGATCTATAGACCGTGAGGAGACCTCTTCGGGATATGAACAAAGGGCGAATGTGATGTGCATGCTCATGCTTTTTTTTTTTTTTTTTCTGGAAATGTGTCACCGATTGCCATGGAATGTCGGGGTGTCCTCATGGGCCATCGATGAGGCTCCCTTTCTGGGGATTTGACCCGATCCCAAGAGATTGGGGTCATTCTGTGGGAAGGGAGGAGGCCGTTCTGGTTTATTTTTTTTTTTTTTTACCTCAGGTGGACCACCTAAAGAGGGATTCCAGAGCAGAGTCGTGGGTGGGGGAACTGGACAACCAGACCTCTGGTTAACATTGGGACCTAAGAACATGGCAAGCCCCATATGTGGGCTCTTGGTCCAGACACTGAGAGGCCTTCCTTGAGGATAGGTCTCACACTGAGTTTCACAATGTGTTTTTGTGCCCAAGGAGCCCCTCAAGTCAGGGCGTGGCCTAATGTACCATGCTGGTTTCTCCTACACTGAACGTTGCACAGTATGGGAACCACAAGTTTTGTGGCAATGGGGAAGATGGAGTTCTAATTTCTGCAACACTTTCACTCCTGGACTGTGATTGGATTTAAGGTCTAGGTTCTGAAGCCTGAAAACTGAGGTTGGGAAGAGATGAAGCCCTAAGGCCATGGTGTGTCTGATGTGCTCAGTGTTCGGCCAGCTGTTGAGTGTGGGTTGGGAGGTGCAGGCTCAGGCTGTGGCAGACAGGGAATTAGTGCCCAGGCTAGACTTCATCATTGGGGTGCAGTCGAGTTTCGTGCAGTATGGTACTCATTTGTGGTTACTGGGTAGCCCCAGAGGGCAACGTTTTTCTTCTGGAGGGAAGACACAGTGCCACATAGTGGCTCCAAAATTCCCAAACTGGAAGGCTTGTGGGCCAGGAGTGTGAGGAAAAAATTCTGAGAACACAAGCCAGACTTAGATTTCGGGGTGAGGGGACGGCAGGCACCCTCTGCAGAGATGATTCGAGATCCCGTATACCTGAAGACAGAGCTAGGATCAGACGTTTTCTTAGGTCGGATTTCTGTCCATGACTGCCCCTTAATGAAGGGGAGGGTGTCACGAGGACATGGAGGTTTTCCAACTATGGGAATTGTGAGATGCTCCAAACCACAATGATTCCTTCTGTGGGACAGTCGAGACATGTTGGATGGCTCCAGGACATCCCATAAGGAAGTTATCCAGAGCAGGGTTCTAAGGATGGATGCCTGGGCAGCCTGCCTCCCATTCCAGGTGTCTCATAGAGCCAAGGCAAGTTCGATCTGCTGGATCTAGGGGAGCAACCGAGGCGGGTGTGTTGAAATGGGTGAGTTGAGGATGGGTCATAATGTGCATTTGTGTCCATGTAGACCTTGGAATGGGGTGCTTGATCCGGGGCCTTGAGGGATGTTCATAACCGGAGGTTTTGATGGAGCTCTAAAGAGTATGTTTCCTATGTAGAGAAGAGAATTGTTTTGATGAGTGCCTAAGGAATCTCCCATATGCTGGTATTGGAAACCAGGCCTCTGAGGAGAGATGACTGGAATCAAAATCAATGGATCTGATTAGGGCCTCAGTGCCCGTCCAGTTCAATCTTATTCTATGGGGATATCTGTCTCTGGGTCTGAGTGGAGGTGGTTTCCTAACTTGTGAAAGATCATCCCTGTTTGTCCTGGGCAGCCAACACAATTCGGATGGCCTAGGGGAGTTTGGAGGATTCTCCTAATCTATAGGGTTGTGGCCAATGGAAATGGCAGAATTCCCCTGGAGAGGGAAGCCAAAGTCCTGAGGTGTGGCTCCAGGGGCCCCAGCTTGGATGGTGTGTGGGCCATGCCTGTGGGGACAGAAGTCTGAAAACACAAACTCAGCTTAGGTTTGGGGATGTATGTATGAAGGCTCGATCTACAGACCGTGAGAATTTTCCGGGTATGAACAAAGGGCGAGGATGTGGCGCTTGCTCAGGCTTTTGTCTCTGAATTTTGTGGCAACGGTGGCCATGGAATTTCGGGATGTCCTCAAGGGCCATGGACAATTCTTTCTCTGTTGATATGGCCTGATCCCAAGTGGTTGGGATCATTCTGTGGATTGGAAGAGTCCGTTCTGTATATATATATATATATATATATATATATATATATATTTTTTTTTTTTTTTTTTTTTTTTACCTCAGGTGTCCCACCAAAGAGGGATTCCAGAGTAGAGCCCTGAGTAGGGGTGACTAGACATCTCGAACTCTGGTTGAGATTGGGGGACTAGGGGCTTGGCAAGTCCCATATGTGGGCTGTTGTTCCAGTCACTAAGAGGCTTTACATGAGGATAGGGCTCACGCTGAGGGTCTCAATGTGTGTTCGTGCAAATTGTGGCCCTCAGGGATAGGTGGGGCCTCATAGTCCATGCTGCTTTCTCCTACAATGAACATTGGACAACATGCCAACCACTAGGTTTCTTGCCAAGGCGAAGGAGAAGTTCTGATTCTTGCATCACGTTCACTCCTGAGCAGTGAGTGGAGATAAGGTCTAGGTTCTGAAGGTGAAAACTGAGGTTGGGTAGAGATGATGGCCTAAAGCCATTGTGGGTGTGATATGCTCTGTGTATGGCCAGCTGTCTGGGTGTTGGACTGGAGGTCTGCCCTCAGGCTCTGTCAGACAGGGCTTTAGTGCCCAGGCTAGACTGTATAATTGGGGTATGGTCGAGTGGCATGCAGGTTGTTACTCATTTGGCGTTTCTGGTTAGCCCTATAGGGCAACATTTTTCTTCTGGAGGGCAGGCAGAGTGCTGCATTGTGTCTCCAGAATTGCCAAACTGGAGGGGTGTGGCCAGGATTGTGAGGAAGGAAGTCTGAAAACAAAAGCTAGCACGAGTTTTGGGGCCAAGAGCATGGCAGGCCCACTCTGCAGAGGCTGAATCGAGATCTCCTGCAGGTGAGGTCAGGGCGATTATCAGATGTTGCCTCAAGCTGGAGTTTGTGTCCATGACGGCCCCTTCCTGAAGGGAGTGGGAGCGACATGAGGCCAGGGAGGTTTCCCTACGCTGGGAGTTGTGAGCTGCTCCAAACTTCAGAGTTTCCTTCTTCAGGACAGTCGAGTACTATTGGATGGTTCCAGGATGCCCCATACAGAAACACTCGAGAGCAGGGGCCTAAGCATGGATGCCGAGAAACGCCAACTCTCCTTCCCATTGCCTAGTCGAGACAAGGCACGCTCAATCTGCGGGCTCTTGGGTGAGCTACCCAGAAGGCTGAGTTTAAATGGACTCTCCTGAGGATGAGTCATAATGTGGGTTGGTGGCCATGGAGACCTTGGAATGTGGCAGTAGCTAAGGGACTCTGCAGGATTCTCCAACCCGAAGGGCTTGACACAACTCCAACAAGGAAGCTTCCCATGTGGAGATGAGAGGTCTTCTGTCTGGTGCCTCAGGTAAGCCCCGTATGCTGGTCTTCGAACCCAGGCCTCTGAGGAGTGATACCTGGACACCAAAGCAAGAGTTCATAATAGGGCCTAGGGGCCTGTCTGGTTCAATCTTCTGTCTCTGCGGATATCTGTCTGTGTTTCTGCATGGAGGTAGTAGTTGCTCAGCTTGTGTCATAATGCGCCTATTTGTCCAGTGCGGCTTGCGGTAGTGGGATGTCCTTGGGGACCTTGAGGTTTCTACTATTTTGTAGAATTGTGGCCAATGGAATGGGCAGTTTCTTAGGAGAGAGCAGGCACAGTTCTGTGGTGTGGCTCCAGAGACCCCAGCCTGGAGGCTGTGTGGGCCATGGCTGTGCAGACAGACATCCAAAAACCCTAACTCAGCTCAGGTTTGGGGCCGAGGTTACGGCAGGCCTGATCTACAGTCCATGAGGGGAGCTCCTCTAAATATGAAAGAAGGGTGAGAGGGAGGCAGTAGCTCAGGCTTTTGTCTCTGGATGTTTTGTCCACAATGGCCGTTTAATGTAGGAGTTGCCTCATGGGTCGTAGCAGTCTCCCTCTCTGGTAGTTTGTCCAGCCCCCAAGAGTTTGGGGTCATTCTGTGGGAAGGGAAGTGTCCTGTTTTCTGCTTCATGTGTCCCCCCAGTAGAGGGATTCTAGAGCATAGCAGTGGGTACTGACAACTGGAATACTCGCCCTCTGGTTAAGCCTGGGGGCCTATGGATATGACAAGCCCCATATGCAGGATCTTGGTCCAGCCACTGAGAGGCGTTACTTTAATACGGGACTCACGCTGCAGGTCACAATGCATGTCTGTGCCCTAGGCGGCCCTCAAGCACTGGCGTGGCCTTTCGGACAATGCAGGTTTCCCCACATTGAACGTTGGACAACATGCCAACCACAAGGTTTCTGGCCATGGGGAAGGAGGAATTCTAATTTCTGCATCACGTTCACCCCTGGGCAGTGATTGGAGATAAGGTCTAGGTTCTGAAGCCTGAAAACCGAGGTTGGGAAGAGAGGACGACCTACAGCCATAACGGGTCCTATGTGTCCAGGTTGGGGCCAGCTGTCTGGGTGTCGTTTGGGATGTCTTGTCTCAGGCTGTGCCAGACAGGGCATTAGTATACAGGGTGGGCTGTATAATTGCTTTACAATCGAGTGGCATGCATTAGAAAATCATTTGGCGTTTCTTATTAGCAGCAGAGGGCAAAGTTTTTCTTCTGGAGGGCAGGCAGAGTGCTGCATTGTGGCTTCGGAATTCCCAAACTGGAGGGCTTGTGGGCCAGGAGAGTGAGGACGGATGTCTGAGAACACAAGCTAGGCTTAGGTTTCGGGCAAGGACATGGCAGGCACACTCTGCAGAGCTGAATTGAGATCTCATGCGTCTGAATTCAGGTCGAGGTTCAGACTTTGGCTCAGGTTTGAGTTTCTGTCCATGTTGGCCCCTTCAGGAAGGGGGGGCATTATGAGGCCATGGGGGTTTTCCCACTATTGGAGTTGTGAGATGCTCCAAACCGCAAGGATTCCTTCTGTGGGACAATTAAGATTAGTTGGATGGCTCCAGGACGTCTTATAAGGTATTTTTCCAGAACAGGGTTCTAAGTATGGATGCCTGGGCAGCCAGCCTCACATTCCAATTGTCTCCTAGCAACAAGAAACGTTTGATCTGCTGGCTTGGGGTAGCAACAGAGGGGGCTGAGTTGATGTGGACTTTCCTGAGGATGGTCTTAATGTTGGTTTGATTCCATGGAGACCTTGGTATGGGGCAGTGGCAGCAGGGCCCTGAAGGATTCTCCTAACCAGAGGTTATGACAAAGCTCCAATGAGCAAGTTTCCATGGGGAGACGAGATTTGTTCTTATTGGTGCCTCAGGAAACCACCATATGCTGGTATTGGAAACGAGGCCTCTGAGGAGAGATGCCTGGAAACCAAAGCAATGGATCTGATTAGGGCCTAGGGGCCTGTCCGGTTCAATATTCTTCTCTGGGGACATCTGTTGTCTGAGTGGAGGTAGTTGCTCAGCTGGTTTGAGATCACCCCTGTTTGTACTGGGCAGCCTACACTATTGGGATGGCCTCGGTGACTTTGGAGGTTTTTCCTAATTTGCAAGGTTGTGGCCAATGGAATGGGAAGAATTCCCTTGAAAGGGAAGCACAGTCCTGAGGTGTGGCTCCAGGGACCCAAGTGTGGAGCGTTTGTGGTCCAGGGCTATTTGGAAAAAAGTCTGAAAACACAAACTCCACTTAGGTTGTGGGATGTAGGTATGGCCGGCCCGATCTATAGACCGTGAGGAGACCTCTTCGGGATATGAACAAAGGGCGAATGTGATGTGCATACTCATGCTTTTTTTTTTTTTTTTTCTGGAAATGTGTCACCGATTGCCATGGAATGTCGGGGTGTCCTCATGGGCCATCGATGAGGCTCCCTTTCTGGGGATTTGACCCGATCCCAAGAGATTGGGGTCATTCTGTGGGAAGGGAGGAGGCCGTTCTGGTTTTTTTTTTTTTTTTTAACCTCAGGTGGACCACCAAAAGAGGGATTCCAGAGCAGAGTCGTGGGTGGGGGCAACTGGACAACCAGACCTCTGGTTAACATTGGGACCTAAGAACATGGCAAGCCCCATATGTGGGCTCTTGGTCCAGACACTGAGAGGCCTTCCTTGAGGATAGGTCTCACACTGAGTTTCACAATGTGTTTTTGTGCCCAAGGAGCCCCTCAAGTCAGGGCGTGGCCTAATGTACCATGCTGGTTTCTCCTACACTGAACGTTGCACAGTATGGGAACCACAAGTTTTGTGGCAATGGGGAAGATGGAGTTCTAATTTCTGCAACACTTTCACTCCTGGACTGTGATTGGATTTAAGGTCTAGGTTCTGAAGCCTGAAAACTGAGGTTGGGAAGAGATGAAGCCCTAAGGCCATGGTGTGTCTGATGTGCTCAGTGTCCGGCCAGCTGTTGAGTGTGGGTTGGGAGGTGCAGGCTCAGGCTGTGGCAGACAGGGAATTAGTGCCCAGGCTAGACTTCAACATTGGGGTGCAGTCGAGTTTCATGCAGGATGGTACTCATTTGTGGTTACTGGGTAGCCCCAGAGGGCAAAGTTTTTCTTCTGGAGGGAAGACACAGTGCCACATAGTGACTCCAAAATTCCCAAACTGGAAGGCTTGTGGGCCAGGAGTGTGAGGAAAAAATTCTGAGAACACAAGCCAGACTTAGATTTCGGGGTGAGGGGACGGCAGGCACCCTCTGCAGAGATGATTCGAGATCCCGTATACCTGAAGACAGAGCTAGGATCAGACGTTTTCTTAGGTCGGAATTTCTGTCCATGACGGCCGCTTAATGAAGGGGAGGGTGTCACGAGGACTTGGAGGTTTTCCCACTATGGGAATTGTGAGATGCTCCAAACCACAATGATTCCTTCTGTGGGACAGTCGAGACATGTTGAATGGCTCCAGGACATCCCATAAGGAAGTTATCCAGAGCAGGGTTCTAAGGATGGATGCCTGGGCAGCCTGCCTCCCATTCCAGGTGTCTCATAGAGCCAAGGCAAGTTCGATCTGCTGGATCTAGGGGAGCAACCGAGGCGGGTGTTTTGAAATGGGTGAGTTGAGGATGGGTCATAATGTGCATTTGTGTCCATGTAGACCTTGGAATGGCGTGCTTGATCCGGGGCCTTGAGAGATGTTCATAACCGGAGGTTTTGATGGAGCTCTAAAGAGTATAT
Organism: Mustela nivalis; assembly: GCF_964662115.1. Lineage (NCBI taxonomy): Eukaryota > Metazoa > Chordata > Mammalia > Carnivora > Mustelidae > Mustela > Mustela nivalis. The sequence goes on along the minus strand of NW_028136531.1, from coordinate 1,392,177 downwards.
TTCCTATGTAGAGTAGAGAATTGTTTTGATGAGTGCCTAAGGAATCTCCCATATGCTGGTATTGGAAACCAGGCCTCTGAGGAGAGATGACTGGAATCAAAATCAATGGATCTGATTAGGGCCTCAGTGCCCGCCCAGTTCAATCTTATTCTATGGGGATATCTGTCTCTGGGTCTGAGTGGAGGTGGTTTCCTAACTTGTGAAAGATCATCCCTGTGTGTCCTGGGCAGCCAACACAATTCGGATGGCCTGGGGGAGTTTGGAGGATTCTCCTAATCTATAGGGTTGTGGCCAATGGAAATGGCAGAATTCCCCTGGAGAGGGAAGCCAAAGTCCTGAGGTGTGGCTCCAGGGGCCCCAGCTTGGATGGTGTGTGGGCCATGCCTGTGGGGACAGAAGTCTGAAAACACAAACTCAGCTTAGGTTTGGGGATGTATGTATGAAGGCTCGATCTACAGACCGTGAGAATTTTCCGGGTATGAACAAAGGGCGAGTATGTGGCGCTTGCTCAGGCTTTTGTCTCTGAATTTTGTGGCAACGGTGGCCATGGAATTTCGGGATGTCCTCAAGGGCCATGGACAATTCTTTCTCTGTTGATATGGCCTGATCCCAAGTGGTTGGGATCATTCTGTGGATTGGAAGAGTCCGTTCTGTGTATATATATATATATATATATATATATATATATATATATATATTTTTTTTTTTTTTTACCTCAGGTGTCCCACCAAAGAGGGATTCTGAGTAGAGCCCTGAGTAGGGGTGACTAGACATCTCGAACTCTTGTTGATATTGGGGGACTGAGGCTTGGCAAGCCCCATATGGGGGCTGTTGTTCCAGTGACTAAGAGGCTTTACATGAGGATAGGGCTCACGCTGAGGGTCACAATGTGTGTTTGTGCAAATTGTGGCCCTCAGGGATAGGTGGGGCCTCCTAGTCCATGCTGCTTTCTCCTACAATGAACATTGGACAACATGCCAACCACTAGGTTTCTTGCCAAGGCGAAGGAGAAGTTCTGATTCTTGCATCACGTTCACTCCTGAGCAGTGAGTGGAGATAAGGTCTAGGTTCTGAAGGTGAAAACTGAGGTTGGGTAGAGATGATGGCCTAAAGCCATTGTGGGTGTGATATGCTCTGTGTATGGCCAGCTGTCTGGGTGTTGGACTGGAGGTCTGCCCTCAGGCTCTGTCAGACAGGGCTTTAGTGCCCAGGCTAGACTGTATAATTGGGGTATGGTCGAGTGGCATGCAGGTTGTTACTCATTTGGCGTTTCTGGTTAGCCCTATAGGGCAACATTTTTCTTCTGGAGGGCAGGCAGAGTGCTGCATTGTGTCTCCAGAATTGCCAAACTGGAGGGGTGTGGCCAGGATTGTGAGGAAGGAAGTCTGAAAACACAAGCTAGCACGAGTTTTGGGGCCAAGAGCATGGCAGGCCCACTCTGCAGAGGCTGAATCAAGATCTCCTGCACGTGAGGTCCGGGCGATTATCAGATGTTGCCTCAAGCTGGAGTTTGTGTCCATGACGGCCCCTTCCTGAAGGGGGTGGGGGCGTCATGAGGCCAGGGAGGTTTCCCTACGCTGGGAGTTGTGAGCTGCTCCAAACTTCAAAGTTTCCTTCTTCAGGACAGTCGAGTACTATTGGATGGTTCCAGGATGCCCCATACAGAAAGACTCGAGAGCAGGGCCCTAAGCATGGATGCCGAGAAACGCCAACTCACCTTCCCATGGCCTGGTGGAGACAAGGCACGCTCAATCTGCGGGCTCTTGGGTGAGCTACCCAGAAGCCTGAGTTTAAATGGACTTTGCCGAGGATGAGTCATAATGTGGGTTGGTGGCCATGGAGACCTTGGAATGTGGCAGTAGCTAAGGGACTCTGCAGGATTCTCCAACCCGAAGGGCTTGACACAACTCCAACAAGGAAGCTTCCCATGTGGAGATGAGAGGTCTTCTGTCTGGTGCCTCAGGAAAGCCCCGTATGCTGGTCTTCGAACCCAGGCCTCTGAGGAGTGATACCTGGACACCAAAGCAAGAGTTCATAATAGGGCCTAGGGGCCTGTCTGGTTCAATCTTCTGTCTCTGCGGATATCTGTCTGTGTGTCTGCATGGAGGTAGTAGTTGCTCAGCTTGTGTCATAATGCCCCTATTTGTCCAGTGCGGCTTGCGGTAGTGGGATGTCCTTGGGGACCTTGAGGTTTCTACTATTTTCTAGAGTTGTGGCCAATGGAATGGGCAGTTTCTTAGGAGAGAGCAGGCACAGTTCTGTGGTGTGGCTCCAGAGACCCCAGCCTGGAGGCTGTGTGGGCCATGGCTGTGCAGACAGACATCCAAAAACCCTAACTCAGCTCAGGTTTGGGGCCGAGGTTACGGCAGGCCTGATCTACAGTCTATGAGGGGAGCTCCTCTAAATATGAAAGAAGGGTGAGAGGGAGGCAGTCGCTCAGGCTTTTGTCTCTGGATGTTTTGTCCACAATGGCCGTTTAATGTAGGAGTTGCCTCATGGGTCGTAGCAGTCTCCCTCTCTGGTAGTTTGTCCAGCCCCCAAGAGTTTGGGGTCATTCTGTGGGAAGGGAAGTGTCCTGTTTTCTGCTTCATGTGTCCCCCCAGTAGAGGGATTCTAGAGCATAGCAGTGGGTACTGACAACTGGAATACTCGCCCTCTGGTTAAGCCTGGGGGCCTATGGATATGACAAGCCCCATATGCAGGATCTTGGTCCAGCCACTGAGAGGCGTTACTTTAATACGGGACTCACGCTGCAGGTCACAATGCATGTCTGTGCCCTAGGCGGCCCTCAAGCACTGGCGTGGCCTTTCGGACAATGCAGGTTTTCCCACATTGAACGTTGGACAACATGCCAACCACAAGGTTTCTGGCCATGGGGAAGGAGGAATTCTAATTTCTGCATCACGTTCACCCCTGGGCAGTGATTGGAGATAAGGTCTAGGTTCTGAAGCCTGAAAACCGAGGTTGGGAAGAGATGACGACCTACAGCCATAGCGGGTCCTATGTGTCCAGGTTGGGGCCAGCTGTCTGGGTGTCGTTTGGGATGTCTTGTCTCAGGCTGTGCCAGACAGGGCATTAGTATACAGGGTGGGCTGTATAATTGCTTTACAATCGAGTGGCATGCATTAGAAAATCATTTGGGGTTTCTTATTAGCAGCATAGGGCAAAGTTTTTCTTCTGGAGGGCAGGCAGAGTGCTGCATTGTGGCTTCGGAATTCCCAAACTGGAGGGCTTGTGGGCCAGGAGAGTGAGGACGGAAGTCTGAGAACACAAGCTAGGCTTAGGTTTCGGGGCAAGGACATGACAGGCACACTCTGCAGAGCTGAATTGAGATCTCATGCGTCTGAAGTCAGGTCGAGGTTCAGACTTTGGCTCAGGTTTGAGTTTCTGTCCATGTTGGCCCCTTCAGGAAGGGGGGGCATTATGTGGCCATGGGGGTTTTCCCACTATTGGAGTTGTGAGATGCTCCAAACCGCAAGGATTCCTTCTGTGGGACAATTAAGATTTGTTGGATGGCTCCAGGACGTCTTATAAGGTATTGTTCCAGAACAGGGTTCTAAGTATTGATGCCTGGGCAGCCAGCCTCACATTCCAATTGTCTCCTAGCAACAAGAAACGTTTGATCTGCTGGCTTGGGGTAGCAACAGAGGGGGCTGAGTTGAAATGGACTTTCCTGAGGATGGTCTTAATGCTGGTTTGAGTCCATGGAGACCTTGGTATGGGGCAGTGGCACCAGGGCCCTGAAGGATTCTCCTAACCAGAAGTTATGACAAAGCTCCAATGAGCAAGTTTTCCATGGGGAGACGAGATTTGTTCTTATTGGTGCCTCAGGAAACCACCACATGCTGGTATTGGAAACGAGGCCTCTGAGGACAGATGCCTGGAAACCAAAGCAATGGATCTGATTAGGGCCTAGGGGCCTGTCCGGTTCAATATTCTTCTCTGGGGACATCTGTTGTCTGAGTGGAGGTAGTTGCTCAGCTGGTTTGAGATCACCCCTGTTTGTCCTGGGCGGCCTACACTATTGGGATGGCCTCGGTGACTTTGGAGGTTTTTCCTAATTTGCAAGGTTGTGGCCAATGGAATGGGAAGAATTCCCTTGAAAGGGAAGCACAGTCCTGAGGTGTGGCTCCAGGGACCCAAGTGTGGACCGTGTGTGGTCCAGGCCTATGGGGACAGTGTCTGAAAACACAAACTCAGCTTAGGTTTGGGGATGTATGTATGAAGGCTCGATCTACAGACCGTGAGAATTTTCCGGGCTATGAACAAAGGGCGAGTATGTGGCGCTTGCTCAGGGTTTTGTCTCTGGATTTTGTGTCAATGGTAACCGTGGAATGTCGGGGTGTCCTCAAGGGCCATGGACAATTCTTTGGTGATTTGGCCTGATCCCAAGTGGTTGGGATCATTCTGTGGTTGGGAAGAGTCCTTTCTGTATTTTTTTTTTTTTACCTCAAGTGTCCCACCAAAGAGGGATTCCAGAGTAGAGCACTGAGTAGGGGTGACTAGACATCTTGAACTCTGGTTGAGATTGGGGGACTAGGGGCTTGGCAAGCCCCATATGGGGGCTGTTGTTCCAGTCACTAAGAGGCTTTACATGAGGATAGGGCTCACGCTGAGGGTCACAATGTGTGTTTGTGCACATTGTGGCCCTCAGGGATAGGTGGGGCCTCATAGTCCATGCTGCTTTCTCCTACAATGAACATTGGACAACATGCCAACCACTAGGTTTCTTGCCAAGGCGAAGGAGAAGTTCTGATTCTTGCATCACGTTCACTCCTGAGCAGTGAGTGGAGATAAGGTCTAGGTTCTGAAGGTGAAAACTGAGGTTGGGTAGAGATGATGGCCTAAAGCCATTGTGGGTGTGATATGCTCTGTGTATGGCCAGCTGTCTGGGTGTTGGACTGGAGGTCTGCCCTCAGGCTGTGTCAGACAGGGCTTTAGTGCCCAGGCTAGACTGTATAATTGGGGTATGGTCGAGTGGCATGCAGGTTGTTACTCATTTGGCGTTTCTGGTTAGCCCTATAGGGCAACATATTTCTTCTGGAGGGCAGGCAGAGTGCTGCATTGTGTCTCTAGAATTGCCAAACTGGAGGGGTGTGGCCAGGATTGTGAGGAAGGAAGTCTGAAAACACAAGCTAGCACAAGTTTTGGAGCCAAGAGCATGGCAGGCCCACTCTGCAGAGGCTGAATCGAGATCTCCTGCACGTGAGGTCCGGGCGATTATCAGATGTTGACTCAAGCTGGAGTTTGTTTCCATGACGGCCCCTTCCTGAAGGGGGTGGGGGCGTCATGAGTCCAGGGAGGTTTCCCTACGCTGGGAGTTGTGAGCTGCTCCAAACTTCAAAGTTTCCTTCTTCAGGACAGTCGAGTACTATTGGATGGTTCCAGGATGCCCCATACAGAAAGACTCGAGAGCAGGGCCCTAAGCATGGATGCCGAGAAACGCCAACTCACCTTCCCATGGCCTGGTGGAGACAAGGCACGCTCAATCTGCGGGCTCTTGGGTGAGCTACCCAGAAGCCTGAGTTTAAATGGACTCTGCCGAGGATGAGTCATAATGTGGGTTGGTGGCCATGGAGACCTTGGAATGTGGCAGTAGCTAAGGGACTCTGCAAGATTCTCCAACCCGAAGGGCTTGACACAACTCCAACAAGGAAGCTTCCCATGTGGAGATGAGAGGTCTTCTGTCTGGTGCCTCAGGAAAGCCCCGTATGCTGGTCTTCGAACCCAGGCCTCTGAGGAGTGATACCTGGACACCAAAGCAAGAGTTCATAATAGGGCCTAGGGGCCTGTCTGGTTCAATCTTCTGTCTCTGCGGATATCTGTCTGTGTGTCTGCATGGAGGTAGTAGTTGCTCAGCTTGTGTCATAATGCCCCTATTTGTCCAGTGCGGCTTGCGGTAGTGGGATGTCCTTGGGGACCTTGAGGTTTCTACTATTTTCTAGAGTTGTGGCCAATGGAATGGGCAGTTTCTTAGGAGAGAGCAGGCACAGTTCTGTGGTGTGGTTCCAGAGACCCCAGCCTGGAGGCTGTGTGGGCCATGGCTGTGCAGACAGACATCCAAAAACCCTAACTCAGCTCAGGTTTGGGGCCGAGGTTACGGCAGGCCTGATCTACAGTCCATGAGGGGAGCTCCTCTGGATATGAAAGAAGGGTGAGAGGGAGGCAGTCGCTCAGGCTTTTGTCTCTGGATGTTTTGTCCACAATGGCCGTTTAATGTAGGAGTTGCCTCATGGGTCGTAGCAGTCTCCCTCTCTGGTAGTTTGTCCAGCCCCCAAGAGTTTGGGGTCATTCTGTGGGAAGGGAAGTGTCCTGTTTTCTGCTTCATGTGTCCCCCCAGTAGAGGGATTCTAGAGCATAGCAGTGGGTACTGACAACTGGAATACTCGCCCTCTGGTTAAGCCTGGGGGCCTATGGATATGACAAGCCCCATATGCAGGATCTCTGTCCAGCCACTGAGAGGCGTTACTTTAATACGGGACTCACGCTGCAGGTCACAATGCATGTCTGTGCCCTAGGCGGCCCTCAAGCACTGGTATGGCCTTTCGGACAATGCAGGTTTTCTCACATTGAACGTTGGACAACATGCCAACCACAAGGTTTCTGGCCATGGGGAAGGAGGAATTCTAATTTCTGCATCACGTTCACCCCTGGGCAGTGATTGGAGATAAGGTCTAGGTTCTGAAGCCTGAAAACCGAGGTTGGGAAGAGATGACGACCTACAGCCATAGCGGGTCCTGTGTGTCCAGGTTGGGGCCAGCTGTCTGGGTGTCGTTTGGGATGTCTTGTCTCAGGCTGTGCCAGACAGGGCATTAGTATACAGGGTGGGCTGTATAATTGCTTTACAATCGAGTGGCATGCATTAGAAAATCATTTGGGGTTTCTTATTAGCAGCATAGGGCAAAGTTTTTCTTCTGGAGGGCAGGCAGAGTGCTGCATTGTGGCTTCGGAATTCCCAAACTGGAGGGCTTGTGGGCCAGGAGAGTGAGGACGGAAGTCTGAGAACACAAGCTAGGCTTAGGTTTCGGGGAAAGGACATGGCAGGTACACTCTGCAGAGCTGAATTGAGATCTCATGCGTCTGAAATCAGGTCGAGGTTCAGACTTTGGCTCAGGTTTGAGTTTCTGTCCATGTTGGCCCCTTCAGGAAGGGGGGGCATTATGAGGCCATGGGGGTTTTCCCACTATTGGAGTTGTGAGATGCTCCAAACCGCAAGGATTCCTTCTGTGGGACAATTAAGATTTGTTGGATGGCTCCAGGACGTCTTATAAGGTATTTTTCCAGAACAGGGTTCTAAGTATTGATGCCTGGGCAGCCAGCCTCACATTCCAATTGTCTCCTAGCAACAAGAAACGTTTGATCTGCTGGCTTGGGGTAGCAACAGAGGGGGCTGAGTTGAAATGGACTTTCCTGAGGATGGTCTTAATGTTGGTTTGAGTCCATGGAGACCTGGTATGGGGCAGTGGCACCAGGGCCCTGAAGGATTCTCCTAACCAGAGGTTATGACAAAGCTCCAATGAGCAAGTTTCCATGGGGAGACGAGATTTGTTCCTATTGGTGCCTCAGGAAACCACCATATGCTGGTATTGGAAACGAGGCCTCTGAGGACAGATGCCTGGAAACCAAAGCAATGGATCTGATTAGGGCCTAGGGGCCTGTCCGGTTCAATATTCTTCTCTGGGGACATCTGTTGTCTGAGTGGAGGTAGTTGCTCAGCTGGTTTGAGATCACCCCTGTTTGTCCTGGGCGGCCTACACTATTGGGATGGCCTCGGTGACTTTGGAGGTTTTTCCTAATTTGCAAGGTTGTGGCCAATGGAATGGGAAGAATTCCCTTGAAAGGGAAGCACAGTCCTGAGGTGTGGCTCCAAAGACCCAAGTGTGGAGCGTGTGTGGTCCAGGGCTATTTGGACAAAAGTCTGAAAACACAAACTCCACTTAGGTTGTGGGATGTAGGTATGGCCGGCCCGATCTATAGACCGTGAGGAGACCTCTTCGGGATATGAACAAAGGGCGAATGTGAGGTGCTTGTTCATGCTTTTTTTTTTTTTTTCTGGAAATGTGTCACCGATTGCCATGGAATGTCGGGGTGTCCTCATGGGCCATCGATGAGGCTCCCTTTCTGGGGATTTGACCCGATCCTAAAAGTTTGGGGTCATTCTGTGGGAAGGGAGGAGGCCTTTCTGTTTTTTTTTTGTTTACTTTTTTTTTGTTTTCTTTTTTGTTTTTTATTTACCTCAGGTGGACCACCAAAAGAGGGATTCCAGAGCAGAGTCGTGGGTGGGGCCAACTGGACAACCAGACCTCTGGTTAACATTGGGACCTAAGAACATGGCAAGCCCCATATGTGGGCTCTTGGTCCAGACACTGAGAGGCCTTCCTTAAGGATAGGTCTCACACTGAGTTTCACAATGTGGTATTGTGCCCAAGGATCCTTTCAAGTCAGGGCGTGGCCTAAAGTACCATGCTGGTGCCTCCTACACTGAACGTTGCACAGTATGGGAACCACAAGTTTTCTGGCCATGGGGAAGATGGAGTTCTAATTTCTGCAACACTTTCACTCCTGGTCTGTGATTGGATTTAAGGTCTAGGTTCTGAAGCCTGAAAACTGAGCTTGGGAAGAGATGAAGCCCTAAGGCCATGGTGTGTCCGATGTGCTCAGTGTTCCGCCAGCTGTTGAGTGTGGGTTGGGAGGTGCAGGCTCAGGCTGTGGCAGACAGGGAATAAGTGCCCAGGCTAGACTGTATCATTGGGGTGCAGTCGAGTTTCGTGCAGGATGGTACTCATTTGTGGTTACTGGTTAGCCACAGAGGGCAACGTTTTTCTTCTGGAGGGAAGACACAGTGCCACATAGTGTTTCCAGCATTCCCAAACTGGAAGGCTTGTGGGCCAGGAGTGTGAGGAAAAAATTCTGAGAACACAAGCCAGACTTAGATTTCAAGGTGAAGGGAAGGCAGGCACCCTCTGCAGAGATGATTCGAGATCCCGTATACCTGAAGACAGAGCTAGGATCAGACGTTGGCTTAGGTCGGAGTTTCTGTCCATGACGGCCCCTTCATGAAGGGGAGGGTGTCACGAGGACATGGAGGTTTTCCAACGATGGGAATTGTGAGATGCTCCGAACCACAATGATTTCTTCTGTGGGACAGTCGAGACCAGTTGGATGGCTCCAGGACATCCCATAAGGAAGTTATCCAGAGCAGGGTTCTAAGGATGGATGCCTGGGCAGCCTGCCTCCCATTCCAGGTGTCTCATAGAGCCAAGGCAAGTTCGATCTGCTGGATCTAGGGGAGCAACCGAGGCGGGTGTGTTGAAATGGGTGAGTTGAGGATGGGTCATAATGTGCATTTGTGTCCATGTATACCTTGGAATGGGGTGCTTGATCCGGGGCCTTGAGGGATGTTCATAACCGGAGGTTTTGATGGAGCTCTAAAGAGTATGTTTCCTATGTAGAGAAGAGAATTGTTTTGATGAGTGCCTAAGGAATCTCCCATATGCTGGTATTGGAAACCAGGCCTCTGAGGAGAGATGACTGGAATCAAAATCAATGGATCTGATTAGGGCCTAAGTGCCCTTCCAGTTCAATCTTATTCTATGGGGATATCTGTCTCTGGGTCTGAGTGGAGGTGGTTTCCTAACTTGTGAAAGATCATCCCTGTTTGTCCTGGGCAGCCAACACAATTCAGATGGCCTGTGGGAGTTTGGAGGATTCTCCTAATCTATAGGGTTGTGGCCAATGGAAATGGCAGAATTCCCCTGGAGAGGGAAGCCACAGTCCTGAGGTGTGGCTCCAGGGGCCCCAGATTGGATGTTGTGTGGGCCAGGACTGTGGGGACAGAAGTCTGAAAACACAAACTCAGCTTAGGTTTGGGGATGTATGTATGAAGGCTCGATCTACAGACCGTGAGAATTTTCCGGGCTATGAACAAAGGGCGAGTATGTGGCGCTTGCTCAGGGTTTTGTCTCTGGATTTTGTGTCAATGGTGGCCGTGGAATGTCGGGGTGTCCTCAAGGGCCATGGACAATTCTTTCTCTGGTGATTTGGCCTGATCCCAAGTGGTTGGGATCATTCTGTGAATGGGAATAGTCCTTTCTGTATTTTTTTTTTTTTTACCTCAGGTGTCCCACCAAAGAGGGATTCCCGAGTAGAGCCCTGAGTAGGGGTGACTAGACATCTCGAACTCTGGTTGAGATTGGGGGACTAGGGGCTTGGCAAGCCCCATATGTGGGCTGTTGTTCCAGTCACTAAGAGGCTTTACATGAGGATAGGGCTCACGCTGAGTGTCACAATGTGTGTTTGTGCAAATTGTGGCCCTCAGGGATAGGTGGGGCCTCATAGTCCATGCTGCTTTCTCCTACAATGAACATTGGACAACATGCCAACCACTAGGTTTCTTGCCAAGGCGAAGGAGAAGTTCTGATTCTTGCATCACGTTCACTCCTGAGCAGTGAGTGGAGATAAGGTCTAGGTTCTGAAGGTGAAAATTGAGGTTGGGTAGAGATGATGGCCTAAAGCCATTGTGGGTTTGATATGCTCAGTGTACGGCCAACTGTCTGGGTGTTGGACTGGAGGTCTGCCCTCAGGCTGTGTCAGACAGGGCTTTAGTGCACAGGCTAGACTGTATAATTGGGGTATGGTCGAGTGGCATGCAGGTTGTTACTCATTTGGCGTTTCTGGTTAGCCCTATAGGGCAACATTTTTCTTCTGGAGGCCAGGCAGTGTGCTGCATTGTGTCTCCAGAATTTCCAAACTGGAGGGGTGTGGCCAGGATTCTGAGGACGGAAGTCTGGGAACACAAGTTAGGCTAGGTTTCAGGTTGAGGGCCCAGCAGGCAAACTCTCAAGTGCTGAATCGAGATCTTATGCTACTGAATTCTGGGCGAGAATCAGACTTTGGCTTAGGATGGAGTTTCTGTCCGTGATGGCCCATTATGAAGGTGTGGGGCATCATGAGGAAATGGAGGTTTTCTCAGAGTGTTATTGTGTGATGCTTCAAACCACAAGGATTCATTCTGCGAGACAGTCAAGACAGGTTGGTTGGATTCAAGACGTCCCATAAAGAAGTTCTCCAGAGCAGGGTTCTAAGGATGGATGCGTGGGCAGCCCTCCTCCCATTCTAACTGTCTCCTAGTGACAAGGAAGGTTTGATCTGCTGGCTCTGGGTGAGCAGCCGAGGGGGCTGATTTGAAATGGACTCTCCTGAGAATGGATCATAATGTAAGTTTGTGTCCTTGGAGACCTTGGGATTGGGCCATGGTGCCAGCGCCCTGAAGGATCCTCCTAACCTGAGGTATTGACACAGCTCCAAAGAGCAAGTTTCCCATGTGGAGATGAGATCTGTTCTGATTGTTTCCTTAGGAAAGCCCCATATTCTGATATTGGAAACCAGGCCTCTGAGGAGAGATACCTAGAAACCAAGCAATGCATCAGAAGTTGGCTCAGGTTGGAGTTTCTGTCCATGATGGCCCCTTTATAAAGGGGAGCATCTCATGAGGCCATGTAGGTTTTCCCACGATAGGAGTTGTGAGATGCTCCAATCTGCAAGGATTCCTTCTGTGGGACAGTCAAGACCTGTTGGAAGGCTCCAGGACATCCCATATGGAACGGCGCCAGAGCAGTATTCCAAGGATGGATGCCTAGATAGTCTGCTTTGCATTCCAGTTGTCTCCTAGCGACAAGGCAGGTTTGATATTCTGCCTCTGGGGGAGTAATCGACGGGGCTGAGTTGAAATGTACTCTCCTGCCGAATGGTCATAATGCGGGTATGTGTCCATGGAGACCTTGGAATAGGACGGTTCCTCCGGCTACCTGAAGGTTTCTCCTAACTGGAGGCTTTTACAGAGCTCCAAAGGATAAGTTTCCCATGTGAAGACAAGATTTGTTCTGATTGGTATCTCTGGAATCCCCCATATGCTGGTATTGGAAAACAGGCCTCTGAGGAGAGATGCTTAGAAAAAAAAGCAATGGAACCAATTACATTCTAGGGGCCAGTCCAGTTTAATCTTCTTCTCTTGGGTTATCTGTCTATGGGTGAGTTGACGTCGTTGCTCAGCTTGTGAGAGATCGCCCCTCTTTTTCCTGGGTGGCCTACACTATTGGAATGGCCTCTGGGACTTTCGAGGTTTCTCCTTATCTGTAGGGTTGTGGCCAATGGAATGGGAAGAATTTCCTTGGAGAGGGCAGGCACAGTCCTGAGGTGTGGCTCCAGGGGCCTCAGTCTGGAGGGTGTGTGGGACAGGGATGTCAGGATAGAAGTCTGAAAACACAAACTCGGCTTAGGTTTGGGGACGTAGGTATGGCAGGCCCAATCTACAGACTATGAGGAGAATTTTTTGGGCTATGACCTAAGGGTGAGTGTGAACGCTTGCTGAAGCTTATGTCTCTGGATTTTGTGTCAATAGTGGCCGTGGAATGTCGGGCTGGCCTCATGGGCCATGGACGAGTCTTTCTCTCTGGACCCCAATCACTTGGGATGGCCCAATCCCAAGTGATTGGGGTCATTCTGTGAGTGGGAGGAGTCCTTTCTGTGTTTATTTACCTCAAATGTCCCACCAAAGAGGGATTCCAGAGCAGAGCCCTGAGTAGGGGTGACTAGATGTCTCTACCTCTGGTTAAGATTGGGTGACTTGGGGCATGGCAGGCCCCATATGCGGGCTCATGGTCCAGCCACTGAGAGGCTTTACTTGAGGACAGGGCTCAAACTGAGGGTCCCAATGTGTGTTTGATCCCACCGCAGCTCTTAAGCATAGGCAGGGCCTCAGGGACCCTACACTACCCTCAGGGGCCCTACTACTACCCCTGTAGGCCCTACAGGGGTCCTACACTGAACGTTGGACAAGATGCCAACCACAAGATTCTGGCGAGAGGGAAGGAGGAGTTCTGATTTCTGCATCACGTTCACCCATGGGAAGTGAGTAGAGATAAGGTCTAGGATTCTGTAGCCTGAAAACCGAAGTTGGAAAGAGATGGCGACCTAAGGCCATGGCGGTTCTGATGTTCTCAGTGTACTGCAAGCTGTCTGGGTGTCGGTTGGGAATTCAGGCCTCAGGTTCTGTCAGACAGGGCATTAGTGCACAGGCTAGACTATATAATTGGTGTACAGTTGAGTGACGTGCAGGTTTATCCTCATTTGAGGTTTCTGGGTAGACCCATAGGGCAATATTTTTCTTCTAGAGGGCAGGCAGAGTGCAGCACTGTGTCATCGGAAATACCAAAATAGAGGGCGTGTGGTCCAGGAGAGTGAGGACGGAAGTCGGAGAACCCTAGCTACGCTTAGGTTTTGGGGTGACGGCACAGCAGGTACACTCTGAAGAGCTGAATCAAGATCTCGTGCATCTGAAGTCAAGGCGAAGATCAGCTGTTGGCTCAGGTTGGAGTTTCTTTCCATGATCTGCCTTCATGAAGATTGGGGGCATCATGTGACCTTGGAAGCTTTCCATGATATGAGTTGTTAGGTGGTCCATGCACAAGGACTCCTGTGGGACAGTCGAGACCTGTTGGGTGGCTCAAGGATGTCCCATAAGGAACGACGCAAGAGCAGGGTTCTAAGGATGGATGCCTGAAGAGCCCAACTCGCATTTCAATTGTCTCCTAGCGACAAGGCAGGTTCAATCTGCTGGCTCTGGAGTAGCAACCGAGGGGGTTTAGTTGAAATGGACTCTCCTGAGGATGGGTCATAATTTGGGATTGTGTCCATGGAGATATTCAAATGGGGTAGTGGCTCCAGTGACCTGAAGTTTTCTCCTAACTGGAGGTTATGACACAGCTCCATAGAGCAAGATTCCCATGTGGAGACGAGATTTTTTCTGATAGGTAGCTCTGGAAACCCCCTTATGCTGGTATTGGAATCCAGGCCTCTGAGGAGAGATGCCTGAAAACAAAAGCAATGGATCCAATTAGGGCCTAGGTGCCTGTCTTGTTCAATATTCTTTTCTATGGATATCTGTCTAAGGTTCTGATTGGAGGTAGTGGCTCAGCTTGTGCCAGAGGGTCCCTGTATGTCCAGGACATCCTACACTATTGGGATGGCCTCAGAGATTTTGGATGATTCTCCTAATCTGTCAGGTTGTGCCAAATGAATGAGCAGAATTCCCTTGGAGAGGGCAGGCACAGTCCTGAGGTGTGGCTCCATGGGGCCCAGCCTTTAGAATGTGTGGGTGAGGACAATGGAGACAGAAGTCTGAAAACACAAACTCGGCTTAGGTTTGGGGACATAGGTATGGCAGGCCCGATCTACAGACCTTGAGAAATTTGGGGGCTCTGAACAAAGGGCAAGTGTGTGGCGCTTTTTCAGGTTTTTGTCTCCGGATTTTGTGTCAATGGTGGCCGTGGAATGTCAGGCTGGCCTCATCGACCATGGACGAGTATTTCTCTCTGTGGATTTGGCCAGATTCCAAGTGTTTGGGGTCATTCTTTGGATGGTAGGGGTCCTTACTTTTTTTTTTTTTCTTTATCTTGTTTTTTTTTTTTTTTTTTACCTTATGTGTCCCACCAAAGAGGGATTCCAGAAAAGAGCTCTGAATAAGGATGACTAGACTTCTCAAGCTCTGGCTAGGATTGGGGGAGTAGGGGCATGGCAAGTCCCATATGCAGGCTCTTGGTCGAGCCCCGGAGAGACTTTACTTGAGGCCAGGGTTCATGCTTAGGGTCCTAATGTGTGTTTGTGCCCATCGCAGCCCCCAAGCATGTCTGAGGCCTCATTGACCATGCTGGGTTCTCATATACTGAACGTTGGACAACATGCCAACCACAAGGTTTCTGGTCATGGGGAAAATGAAGTTCTGATTTCTGCATCACGTACATCACTTAGTTGTGAGTGGAGATAATGTCTAGGTTCTGAAGCCTGAAGACCAAGGTTGGGAAGAGATGATGACCTAAGGCCATGGCATGTTCGATGTGTTCAGTGTGAGGCCAGGTGTCTGGGTGTCGGTCACGAGGTCTGGGGTCAGGCTGTGTCAGACAGGGCATTAGTGCCCAGGCTAGACTCTATAATTGGGGTACAGTCTAGAGAATTGCAGGTTGATCCTCATTTGATATTTCTGGGTAGACCCCTAGGGCAAAGTCTCTCTTCTGGAGGGCAGGCAGAGTGCTGCATTTTGTCTCCAGAATTCCCAAAGTGGAAGGCTTGTGGGCCAGGAGTGTGAGATGGCTTAGGTTTGGGGGCGAGGGCAAGGCAGGCACACTCTGCAGAGCTGAATTGAGATCTCATGCATCTGAGGTCAGGGCGAGGATCAGACGGGAGTTTCTGTCCATGATGTCCTCTACCTGAAGGTGGAGGCATCACGAGGCCATGGAGGTTTTCCCACGGTGCGAGTGTGTGATGCTGCAAACCACAAGGATTCCTTCTGCAGGACAGTTGAGACCTGTTGAATGGATCAAGGACACCCCATTAGGAATTTCTCCAGAGCAGAGTTCTAACATGGATACCTGGGCAACGAACTCGCATTCCAATTGTCTCCTAGTGACAAAGCAGGTTTGATCTGCTGGCACTGGGTGAGCAACCGCCAGGTTTGTGTTGAAATGGACTCTCCTGAGGATGGGTCATAATGTGGGATTGTGTCCATTGAGACATTGGAATGGGGCGGTGGCTCCAGTGACGTGAAATTTTCTCCTAACTGGAGGTTTTGACACAGTTCCATATAGCATGATTCCCATGTGGCATGCGATTTGTTCTGATTGGTAGCTCCAGAAACCCCCATGTGCTGGTATTGGAATCCAGGCCTCTGAGGATAGATACATGAAAACAAAAGCAATGAATTCGTTTAGGGCCTAGGTGCCTGTCCTCTTCAATCTTCTTTTCTATGGATATCTATCTACAGGTCTGATTGGAGGTAGTGGCTCAGCTTGTGGCAGATGGTCCCTGTTTGTCCCGGACATTCTACAATATTGGGGTGGCCTCGGGGACTTCGGATGTTTCTCCTAATCTGTCAGGTTGTGCCAAAGGGATGAGCAGAATTCCCATGGAGAGGGCAGGCACAGTCCTGAGGTGTGGCTCCATGGGGCCAAGCCTTGAGGGTGTGTGGGCCAGGACAATGGAGACAGAAGTCTGAAAACACAAACGTGGCTTAGGTTTGGGGACATAGGTATGGCAGGCCCGATCTACAGACCGTGAGAATTTTTCAGGCTTTGAACAAAGGGCGAGTGTGTGGCGCTTTTTCAAGCTTTTGTCTCCGGATTTTGTGTCAATGGTGGCCGTGGAATGTCAGGATGGCCTCATCAGCCATGGACGAGTATTTCTCTCTGTGAATTTGGCCCAATTCCAAGTGTTTGCGGTCATTCTTTGGACGGTAGGAGTCCTTTCTCTATTTTTTTTTTAACCTCATGTGTCCCACCAAGGAGGGATTCTAGAGAAGAGATCTGAGTAGGGGTGACTAGACTTCTCAAGCACTGGTTAAGGCTTGGGGAGTAGGGGCATGGTAATCTCCATATGTGGACTCTTGGTCTAGCCCCGGAGAGGCTTTACTTAAGGCCAGGGTTCATGCTTAGGGTCCTAATGTGTGTTTGTGCCCATCGCAGCCCTCAAGCATGTCTGAGGCCTCATGGGCCATGCTGGTTTCTCCTACACTGCACGTTGGACAACATGCCAACCACAGGGTTTCTGGTCATGGGGAAGGAGGAGTTCTGATTTCTGCATCACGTACACGGCATGGCAGTGAATAGAGATAAGGTCTAGATTCTGAAGCCTGAAAACCGAGGTTGGTAAGAGATGACGACCTAAGGCCATGGTGGGTCCGATGCACTTAGTGTGCGGCCAGATGTCTGTGTCCATCATGAGGTCGGGGCTCAGGCTGTGTCAGGCAGGGCATTAGTCCCCAGGCTAGACTGTATAATTGGGGTACAGTCGAGTGATGTGAAGGTTGGTCCTCATTTGGGGTTTCTGGTTGGCCCCATAGGGCAAAGATTTTCTTCTGGAGGGCAGGCAGAGTGCTGCATTCTGGCTCCAGAAATGCCAACTTCAGGGCTTGTGGGCCAGGTGTTTTAGGACAGAAGTCTGAGAACACAAGTTCAGCTTAGAATTCGCAGCGGTGACATGGCAGGCACACTCTACAGACCTGAAATGAGATCTCGTGCATCTGAAGTCAGGGCGAGGATCAGATGTTGGCTTAGGTTGGAGTTTCTGTACATGATGTCCCCTTCATGAAGGTGGGGGGGCATCAGGAAACCATGGAAGATTTCCAACTTTGTGAGTGTGTGATGCTCCAAACCACAAGGATTCCGTCAGCGGGACAGTCACGACCTTTTGGATGGATCAAGGACGTCCCATAAGAAATGCTCCAAAGCACAGTTCTAATGATGGATGCCTGGGCAGTCCAACTTGCATTCCAGTTGTGTCCTAGTGAAAAGGAGGATTCGATCTGCTGTCACTGGGGGAACAACCGAGGGGGCTGAATTTAAATGGAATCTCATGAGGATCAGTCATGATGTGGATTTGTGTCCATGGATCCCTTGGAATGGGGCAGTGGCTCTGTTGCCCTGAAGAATTCTCCTAACCTGAGGTTTTGATGCAGCTCCAAAGAGCAAGTTTCCCATGTAGAGATGAGATTTGTTCTGAAACCCCCACAACCTGGTATTGGAAACCGAGCATCTGGGGAACAATGCCTGGAATCCAAAGCAATGGATCTGATTACGGTCTAGGGGCCTGTCCTTTTCAATATTCTCCTCTGAGTGTCTCTGTCTAAGATTCAGAATGGAGGTCACTGCTCAGCTTGTGTCAGATCACCCATGTTTGTTGGGGGAGGCCAACACTATTGGGCTGGTCTTGGGAATTGGAGGTTTCTCCTAATCTGTAAGGTTGTGGCAAATGAAACGGGCAGAGTTCCCTTGGAGAGCACTGGCACAGTCCTTAGGTGTGACACCACCTTTCTGGGTGTCATCCAGGAGGTCCAGGCTCAGGCTGTGTCAGACAGGGCATTAGTGCCAAGCTTAGACTGTATAATTGGAGTAAAGTTGAGTGGCATGCAGGTTGATCCTCATTTGGCGTTTCTGGGTAGCCCCAGGGGCAACGTTTTTCTTCTGGAGGGAAGGAAGAGTGCTGCATTGTGGCGACGGAATTCTCACACTGGAGGGCTTGTGGGCCAGAATTGTGAGGAAGGAAGTGAGAGAACACAAGCTAGGCTTAGGTTTTGGGTCAAGATCATGGCAGGCACACTCTGTAGAGCTAAATCTAAATCTCATGCATCTTTAGTCAGGGCGAGGATCAGACGTAGGCTCAGGTTGAAGTTTCTGTTCAGGATGGCCTCTTCATGATGGTGGGGGGCATCATGGGGCTATGGAGACTTTCCCACGATTGGCATTGTAAGTTGCTCCAATCGGCAAGGATTCCTTCTACGGGACAGTCGAGACCGGTCAGATTGCTCGAGGACGTCCCATGCGGAACCACGGCAGTGCTGGGTTCTAAGGATGGATTCCTGGAGTGCCTGCCTCACATTCCTATTGTCTCCTAATGACAAGGCAGGTTCGATCTGCTTCTTTTGGGGAGCAACCAAAGGGGATGTGTTGAAATGGACTCGCCTGCGGATGGGTCATAATGCGGGTTTGTGTTCATGGAGACCTTGGAATGGGGTGTTGGCTGCTGGGACCTGAAGGTTTCCCTTAACTGGAGGTTGTGACACAGCTCCAAAATGCATGTTTCCCATGTGGAAATGAGATTTGTTCAGACTGGTACCTCTTGAAGAACACATATGCTGGTATTGGAAACCAGGCCTCTGAGGAGAGATGCCTGGAATCAAAAGCAATGGATCTGATTAGGGCCTAGGTGCCTGTCCGGTTCAATCTTCTTCTCTGGGGTTATCTGTTATGGATCTGAGTTGAGGTAGTTGCTCATCTTGGGACAGATCACCCTGTTTGCCCTGAGTGGCCAACACTATTGGGATGGCCTCAGGGACGTTGGAGTGTTCTCTTAATCTTTAGGGTTGTGGGCAATGGAATGGGCAGAATTTGCTTGGAGAAGGCAGGCACAGTCCTGAGGCATGGCTCCAGGGGCCCCAGCCTGGAGGGTGTGTGGGCCAGGACAGTGGGGACAGAAACCTGAAAACCCAAACTCAGCTTAGATTTGGGGACGTAGGTATGACATGCCTGATCTATAGACTGTGAGAAGAATTTATCAGGCTATGAACAAAGGGCAAGTGTGAGGCATATCTCCAGGCTTTTGTCTCTAGATTTTGTGTCAATGGTGGCCATGGAATGACGGGATGGCCTCTTTGGCCATGGATGATTCTTTCTCTTTTAAGATTTGGTCAGATCCCAAGTTTTGGGGCTCATTCAGGGGATGGAGGAGACCCTTCGATATTTTTTTTCCTCAGGGGTTCCAGAGCAGAGACCTGAATAGGGGTGATTAGAACTCTCAACCTCTCATTAATATTGGGGGACTAGGGATGGCAATGCGGGTTCTTGGTCCAGACCCTGAGAGGCTTTACTTGAGGACAGGGCTCACACTGAGGGTCCCAATGTGTTTGTGCCCATTGCGGTTCTCAAGCATGGGCGGGGACTCATGGGCTACACTGGATTCTCCTACACTGAACGTTGGAAAACATGCCAACCACAAGGTTTCTTGCCTTGAGGAAGAAGGAGTTTCATTTCTGCATCACGTTCACCCCTGGGTAGTGAGTATATATAAGGTCTAGGTTCTGAAGCCTGAAAACCAAGGTTGAAAAGAGATGATGACCTAAAGCCATGGCGAGTCTGATGTGCTCAGTGTACAGCCAGCTGTCTGGGTGTCAGTTGAAAATTCAGACCTCAGGCTGTGCAAGACAGGGCATTAACGCCGAAGCGAAACTGTATAATTGGGGTAGAGTCAAGTGGCATGCAGGTTGATCCTCATTTGGTGTTTCTGGTTAGCCACATAGGACAACGTTTCTCTTCTGGAGGGCAGTCAGAGTGCTGCATTGTGTCTCTCCAGAATTCCCTAACTGGAGGGCTGGTGGGCTCGGAGTGTGAGGACGAAGTCTGAGAACAATAGCTAGGTTTTGCTTCGGGGCGGGGTTTCGGCAGGCACACTCTGCAGAGTTGAATCAAGATTTCGTGCATCTGAAGACAGGGCGAGGATTAGACGTTGGCTCAGGTTGGAGTTTCTGTCCAAGATGGCTCTTTCATGAAGGGGACAGTGCACCACGAGGCCACAGAGCTTTTCCCATGATGGGAGTTGTGAGGTGCTCCAAAGCGCAAGGATTCCTTCTGCAGGACAGCTGTGACCAGTTGGATGGCTCCAGGACATCCCATATGGAATTACTTCAGAGTAGTTTTCTACAGATGGATGCCTAGCCAGTCCGCCTCACATTCCAATTGTCTCCTAGTGACAAGATAGGTTCGATCTGCTGGCTCTAGGGGAGCACCCAAGGGCACTGAGTTGAAAAGGACTCTCCTGCAGATGGGTCCTAATGTGGGATTGTGTCCATGGAGACCTTGGAATGAGGTGGTGGCACCGGGGGCCTGAAGGATTTTCCTAGCCAGAGGTTTTGACACAGCTTGAAAGAGCACGTTTCCCATGTGGAGAAGACATTTGTTCTGACTGATGCCTCAGGAAACCCCCATATAGTGGTATTGAAAACCAGGCCTCTGAGGTTCTGACATAGCTCCTCGAGCAAGTTTCCAATGTGCAGACAAGACTTACTCTGAAGGAGCCTATGGAAACCCCATAGGCTGGTATTGGAAACCAGGCCTCTGAGAAGAGATGACTGGAAACCAAAGCAATGGATCTGATTAGGGCCTAGGGGCCTGTCCAGTTCAATGTTCTTCTCTGGGGACATCTGTCTCCGAGTCTATGTGGAGCTAGTTGCTCAGCTAGTGTCAGATCACCCCTGTTTGTTCCGAGCAGCCTACAATATTGGGATGGTCCCAGGGACATTGGAGATTTCTCCTGATTTATATGGTTGTGGCCAATGGAATATGAAGAATTCCCTTTGAGAGGGCAGGAACAATCCTGATGTGTGGTTCCAGGGGCCCTAGCATGGAGGGTGTGTGTTTTCACACAACTGTCCAAACAGCCCTGGCCTACACAACCTACAGGCTCAGGCCCCTGGAGCCAAAACTGAGGACTGTACTTGTCCTCTCAGAGGGAATTGTGTGTGCCCATTCCAAAGGCCACAACCCTTCTAATAGGATAAACCTCCAAAGTCCCTGATCCATTTCAATAGTGGTGGCTTCCCAGGAAAAACAATGGCAATCTGAGCCCAAGTGAGCACCTACACGCACTCAGACCCATAGACAGATGTCCCCAGAGGTATGAAGGAAAGAACAGGCGCCTAGGCACTAATCAGAACCATTGCTTTGGTTTCCAGGCATCTCTCCTCAGAGGCCTGGATTTCAAAAGCAGCATATAGCTGTTTCTTGACTCACCCATCAGAAAACATCTCATCTACACATGGGAATCTTGCACGTAGGGGCTGTGTCAAAGCCTCTGTTTAGGAGAACCCTTTAGGGCCCCAGTGCCACCGCTTCATTCCAAGGTCTCCATAGACACAAAAGCACATTAGCACCCATCCCCAGGGGTGTCCATTTCAACTCAGCGTCCACGGTTGCTCCCCACAGATCCAGGAGATCTAACCTGTCTTGTTGCTATTAAACAATTGAAATGCGAGGTGGGCTACCCATCCATCCATCCTTAGAACCCTGCTCAGAATCATTGGCCTGGAGCCAAACAACAGGTCTCAATTGTCCTGCAGAAGACTCTCTGCAGTTTGGAGCTTCTCACAACTCCCATCGTGGGAAAACACCCATGGCCCCGTGATGCCCCCCCCCCATTCATGAAGGGGCCATCAGGGACAGAAACTCCAACCTGAGCGATCGTCTGATCCTCGCCCTGATTTCAGATGCACGAGATCTCGATTCAGGTCTGTAGATTGTGCCTGCCATGGCCAGACCCAGAAACCTAAGCCTAGCTTGTGTTCTCAGACTTTTGTCGTCAGACTACTGGCCCACAAGCCCTCCAGTTTGGCAATCCAGAACTACAATGCAGCACTCTGCCGGCCCTCCAGAAGAAAAACATTGTCCTCTGGGGCTACCCAGTAACCCCAATGAGGATCAACCTGCACCGACATTGGCTGTACCCCAAATACATAGGCTGACCAGGGCACTAATGCCCTTTCTGACACAGCCTGAGCCTGGACTCCCTGGACCCTCCCAAACAGCTGGCCGCACACTGAGCACATCGAGCCGACATGGCCTTAGGTCGTCATCACTTCCCAACCTCGGTTTTCAGGTTTCAGAACCTAGACCTTATCTCCAAACACTGCCCAGGGATGAAGGTGAAGCAGAAATCAGAACTCCTTCCCCATGGCAAGAAACCTTGTGGTTGGCATGTTGTCCAACGTTCAGTGTAGTTGAAACCAGTGTGGCCCATGAGGCCCCGCCCATGCTCGCGGGCCACATTGGTCACAAACACACATTGTGACGCTCAGGCTAAGCCCAGTCCTCAAGTAAGGCCACTCAGTGGCTGGATGAAGAGATAGCATATTGGACATGCCATGCCCCTAGGCCCCAATTTTTAACCATAGTTCGGGTTTTCCCTTCAGTCTTCCCCACGGCTTGGCTTTGGAATTCCTCTTTTGGTGGGACACCTGAGGTAACAAAACTGAAATGAGTCCTCCCATCCCACAGATTGACGAAAATCAATTGGGAATCGGGCCAAATCCTCAGAGAGGAAGATTCGTCCATGGCCCATGAGGCCTCCCCGACATTCCAAGGCCATCGCTGATACAAAATCCAGAGACAAAAGCCTGAGCAAGCACCTCAGACTCGCACTTTCTTCGTATCCAGAAGAGTTCTTCTCATGGTTTGTCGATCGGGCCTGCCATACCTACGTCCCCAAAACTAAGCTGAGTTTGTGTTTTCAGACTTCTGTCCTCAAAGTCTTGGGCACAACACCCTCCAGGCTGGGCCCCTGGAGCCACACATTAGGACTGTGCCTACCAATCCATGGGAATTCTGCCCATTCCATGGTCCAAAATCGTACAAATTAGGAGAAACCTCCAAAGTCCCTGAGGCCATCCCAATAGTGTAGGTCGCCCGGAACAAACAAGGGCTGTCTAACGCCAGCTGATAATCGACCTCCACTCATATCATAGATGGATGTCCCCAGAGAAGAAGATTGAACCAGACAGGACCCTAGGCCATAATAGGATCCATTGCTTTGGGTTACAGGCATGTGTCCTCAAAAGCCTGATTCCAATACGAGCATAGGGGTTTTCCTGAGGCACCCATCAGAACTCATCTCGTCTCCACAAGGAAACCTGTGCATGGAAGCCATGTCCAAAGCTTAGGAGAGTACTTCAGGGTCACGGTGCCACCGCCCCATTCCAAGGCCCTCATGGACACAAAAACACATTAGGACCCATCCTCACGAAAGTCCATTTCAAGTCAGCCAACCCGGTGCTCAGGCAGAGCCATCAGATCTAAACTGTCTTGTTGCTAGGAGAAAATTGGAATGCGAGGCGGGCTTCCCAGGCATCCATCCGCGAACGGTGCTCTGGAGTCATTCCATATGGAATGTCCTGGAGCTGTCCAACAGGTCTCAATTGTCCCGCAGAAGGAATCCTTAAAGGGGGCATCCCACAACTCCCAACGTGGGAAAACCTCAATGGCCTCGAGATTCTGCTCCCTTCATGAAGCTGCCGTCATGCTCAGAAACTCCAACCTGAGCCAACGTCTGATCCTCGCCCTGACTTCACATGGATGAGATATTGGTTCAGATATGCAGGGGGTACCTGCCATGCCCCCACGAAACCCAAGTCTAGCTTGTCTTCTCAGACTTCCGTCCTCACACTCCTGGCCCCGAAGCCCTCAAGTTTGGCAATTCCGGACCCACAATGCAGCACTCTGCCTGCCCTCTAGAGAAAAAAATTATTGCCTCATGAGCTGCCCAGGCACCTTAAATGAGGGTAAACCTACACAGCACTCGACTTTACCCAAATTATATAGTCTAACCTGGGCACTAATGCACTGTCGAACACATCCTGAGCCCGGACCTCCTGACCAACACCCAGAAAGCTGACCGCACACTGAGCACATAAAACCCGCCATGGCCTTAGGTCATCATCTCTTCCCTACCTCAGTTTTCAGGCTTCAGAAAGAGACCTTATCTCCAATCACTGCCCAGGGGTGAGTGTGATGTAGAAATCAGAACTCCTCTTTACCCATGGCAAGAACCCTTGTGGTTGGCACGTTGTTCAACGTTCAGTTTTGGAGAAACCAGCATTCACCCTGAGGCACCACCCATTCTTGAGTGTTACGAGGGCATACACACGCATTGTGACCCTCAGCATAAGTCCTGTCCTCTAGTAAGTCCTCTCAGTGGCTGGACCATTAGATGTCATAATGGGCTTGACATGTCCCTAGGCCCCAATTTTTAACCAGATTTCTTATTGTCCAGTCGCCCCTCCCCAGGGCTCTACTCTGGAATCCCTCATTTGTGGGACACCTGAGGTTAAAAAAGAAAACAACAACAACAACAAAAAAGAAAACGAACTTCTTCCAGCCCACAGAATGACCCCAAACTCTTTGGACGGGGCCAAACCACAAGAGACTAAGACTCGTCCATTTCCCATGAAGTCACCCAGAAATTGCACGACCATGAGTGACACGATATCCAGAGACAAAAACATGAGCAGGAGCCTCACACTCGCCCTTCTTTCAAATCCCGAGGGTTCTCCTCATGGTCTGTAGATCAGTCCTGCCATACCTATGACCCGAAACATAAGCCGAGTTTGTGTTTTCAGACAACTGTCCAAACAGCCCTGGCCTACACAACCTACAGGCTCAGGCCCCTGGAGCCAAACCTGAGGACTGTACTTGCCCTCTCCAAGGGAATTGTGTGTGCCCATTCCAATGGCCACAGCCCTTCTAATAGGATAAACCTCCAAAGTCCCTGATCCCTCTCAATAGTGGTGGCTTCCCAGGAAAATCAATGGCAATCTGAGCCCTACCGAGCACCTACCTGCACTCAGACCCATAGACAGATGTCCCCAGAGGTAAAAAGGAAAGAACAGGCCCCTAGGCACTAATCAGATCCATTGCTTTGGTTTCCAGGCATCTCTCCTCAGATTCCTGGATTTCAAAAGCAGCATATAGCTGTTTCTTGACTCACCCATCAGAAAACATCTCATCTACACATGGGAAACTTGCACGTTGGAGCTGTGTCAAAGCCTCTGTTTAGGAGAACCCTTTAGTGCCCCAGTGCCACCGCTTCATTCCAAAGTCTCCATAGACACAAAAGCACGTTAGGACCCATCCCCAGGGGTGTCCATTTCAACTCAGCGTCCTCGGTTGCTCCCCACAGATCCAGGAGATCTAACCTGTCTTGTTGCTAGGAGACAATTGGAATGCGAGGTGGGCTACCCAGCCATCCATCCTTAGAACCCTGCTCAGAATCATTGGCGTGGAGTCAAACAACAGGTCTCAATTGTCCTGCAGAAGACTCTCTGCAGTTTGGAGCTTCTCACAACTCCCATCGTGGGAAAACACCCATGTCCTCGTGATGCCCCCCCCATTCATGAAGGGGCCATCAGGGACAGAAACTCCAACCTGAGCGATCGTCTGATCCTCGCCCTGACTTCAGATGCACGAGATCTCGATTCAGGTCTGTAGATTGTGCCTGCCATGGCCTCACCCAGAAACCTAAGCCTAGCTTGTGTTCTCAGACTTTTGTCGTCAGACTACTGGCCCACAAGCCCTCCAGTTTGGCAATCCAGAACTACAATGCAGCACTCTGCCGGCCCTCCAGAAGAAAAACATTGTCCTCTGGGGCTACCCAGTAACCCCAATGAGGATCAACCTGCACCGACATTGGCTGTACCCCAAATACATAGGCTGACCAGGGCACTAATGCCCTTTCTGACACAGCCAGAGCATGGACCCCCTGGACCCTCCCAGGACAGCTGGCCGCACACTGAGCACAATGAGCCGCCATGGCCTTAGGTCGTCATCTCTTCCCAAACTCGGTTTTCAGGTTTCAGAACCTAGACCTTATTTCCAATCACTGCCCAGGGTTGAAGGTGAAGCAGAAATCAGAACTCCTTCCCCATGGCAAGAAACCTTGTGGTTGGCTGTTGTCCAACGTTCAGTGTAGTTGAAACCAGTGTGGCCCATGAGGCCACGCCCATGCTCGCGGGCCACATTGGTCACAAACACACATTGTGACCCTCAGGCTGAGCCCATTCCTCAAGTAAGGTCACTCAGTGGCTGGATGAAGAGATAGCATATTGGGCTTGCCATGCCCCTAGGCCCCAATTTTTAACCATAGTTCGGGTTGTCCCTTCAGTCTTCCCCACGGCTTTGCTTTGGAATTCCTCTTTTGGTGGGACATCTGAGGTAACAAAACTGAAATGAGTCCTCCCATCCCACAGATTGACGAAAAGCAATTGGGAATCGGGCCAAATCCTCAGAGAGGAAGATTCGTCCATGGCCCATGAGGCCTCCCCGACATTCCACGGACATCGCTGATACAAAATCCAGAGACAAAAGCCTGAGCAAGCGCCTCAGACTCGCACTTTCTTCATATCCTGAAGAGTTCTTCTCATGGTTTGTCGATCGGGCCTGCCATACCTACGTCCCCAAACCTAAGCTGAGTTTGTGTTTTCAGACTTCTGTCCTCAACGTCTTGGGCCACACACCCTCCAGGCTGGGCCCCTGGAGCCACACATTAGGACTGTGCCTTCCAATCCATGGGAATTCTGCTCATTCCATGGTCCAGAATCGTACAAATTAGGAGAAACCTCCAAAGTACCTGAGGCCATCCCAATAGTGTGGGTCGCCCGGAACAAAAAAGGGCTGTCTGACACCAGCTGATAATCAACCTCCACTCATACCAGAGATGGATGTCCCCAGAGAAGAAGATTGAACCAGACAGGAACCTAGGCCATAATAGGATCCATTGCTTTGGGTTACAGGCATGTGTCCTCAAAAGCCTGATTCCAATACGAGCACAGGGGTTTTCCTGAGGCACCCATCAGAACTCATCTCGTCTCCACAAGGAAACCTGTGCATGGGAGCCATGTCCAAAGCTTAGGAGAGTACTTCAGGGTCCCGGTGACACCGCCCCATTCCAAGGCCCTCATGGACACAAAAACACATTAGGACCCATCCTCACGAAAGTCCATTTCAACTCAGCCACCCCGGTTGCTCCAGCAGAGCCATCAGATCTAAACAGTCTTCTTGGTAGGAGACAATTGGAATGCGAGGCAGGCTACCCAGGCATCCATCCGCGAACGGTGCTCTGGAGTCATTCCATATGGGATGTCCTGGAGCTGTCCAACAGGTCTCAATTGTCCCGCAGAAGGAATCCTTGAAGGGGGCATCCCACAACTCCCAACGTGGGAAAACCTCAATGGCCTCGAGATTCCGCTCCCTTCATGAAGCGGCCGTCATGCTCAGAAACTCCCACCTGAGCCAACGTCTGATCCTCGCCCTGACTTCACATGGATGAGATATTGGTTCAGATCTGCAGGGGGTACCTGCCGTGCCCTCGCCCTGAAACCCAAGTCTAGCTTGTCTTCTCAGACTTCCGTCCTCACACTCCTGGCCCCGAAGCCCTCAAGTTTGGCAATTCCGGACCCACAATGCAGCACTCTGCCTGCCCTCTAGAAAAAAAAATTATTGCCTCATGAGCTGCCCAGGCACCTTAAATGAGGGTAAACCTACACAGCACTCGACTTTACCCAAATTATATAGTCTAACCTGGGCACTAATGCACTGTCGAACACATCCTGAGCCCGGACCTCCTGACCAACACCCAGAAAGCTGACCGCACACTGAGCACATAAAACCCGCCATGGCCTTAAGTCATCATCTCTTCCCTACCTCAGTTTTCAGGCTTCAGAACCGAGACATTATCTCCAATCACTGCTCAGGGGTGAGTGTGATGCAGAAATCAGGACTCCTCCTTACCAATGGCAGGAACCCTTGTGGTTGGCACGTTTTCCAACGTTAAGTGTAGGAGAAACCAGCATTCACCCTGAGTCCCCGCCCATTATTGAGTGTTAGGAGCGCATACACACGCATTGTGACCCTCAGCATGAGTCCTGTCCTCTAGTAAGTCCTCTCAGTGCCTGGATCATTAGATGTCATAATGGGCTTGACATGTCCCTAGGCCCCAATTTTTAACCAGATTTCTGATTGTCCAGTCGCCCCTCCCCAGGGCTCTACTCTGGAATCCATCATTTGGTGGGACACCTGAGGTTAAAAAAGAAAACAACAACAACACCACCAAAAAAAAAAAAAACAAACTTCTTCCAGCCCACAGAATGACCCCAAACTCTTTAGACGGGGCCAAACCACCAGAGAGTAAGACTCGTCCATTTCCCATGAAGTCACCCAGAAATTCCACGACCATGAGTGACACGATATCCGGAGACAAAAACGTGAGCAGGAGCCTCACACTCGCCCTTCTTTCAAATCCTGAAGAGTTCTCCTCATGGTCTGTAGATCAGTCCTACCATACCTATGACCCGAAACATAAGCCGAGTTTGTGTTTTCAGACAACTGACCAAACAGTCCTGGCCTACACAACCTACAGGCTCAGGCCCCTGGAGCCAAACCTGAGGACTGTACTTGCCCTCTCCAAGGGAATTGTGTGTGCCCATTCCAATGGCCACAACCCTTATAATAGGATCAACCTCCAAAGTCCCTGATCCATCTCAATAGTGGTGGCTTCCCAAAAAAGACAGGGGCAATCTGAGCCCAACTGAGCACCTACCTGCACTCAGACCCATAGACAGATGTCCCCAGAGGTAAAAAGGAAAGAACAGGCCCCTAGGCACTAATCAGATCCATTGCTTTGGTTTCCAGGCATCTCTCCTCAGATTCCTGGATTTCAAAAGCAGCATATAGCTGTTTCTTGACTCACCCATCAGAAAACATCTCATCTACACATGGGAAACTTGCACGTTGGAGCTGTGTCAAAGCCTCTGTTTAGGAGAACCCTTTAGTGCCCCAGTGCCACCGCTTCATTCCAAAGTCTCCATAGACACAAAAGCACGTTAGGACCCATCCCCAGGGGTGTCCATTTCAACTCAGCGTCCTCGGTTGCTCCCCACAGATCCAGGAGATCTAACCTGTCTTGTTGCTAGGAGACAATTGGAATGCGAGGTGGGCTACCCAGCCATCCATCCTTAGAACCCTGCTCAGAATCATTGGCGTGGAGTCAAACAACAGGTCTCAATTGTCCTGCAGAAGACTCTCTGCAGTTTGGAGCTTCTCACAACTCCCATCGTGGGAAAACACCCATGTCCTCGTGATGCCCCCCCCATTCATGAAGGGGCCATCAGGGACAGAAACTCCAACCTGAGCGATCGTCTGATCCTCGCCCTGACTTCAGATGCACGAGATCTCGATTCAGGTCTGTAGATTGTGCCTGCCATGGCCTCACCCAGAAACCTAAGCCTAGCTTGTGTTCTCAGACTTTTGTCGTCAGACTACTGGCCCACAAGCCCTCCAGTTTGGCAATCCAGAACTACAATGCAGCACTCTGCCGGCCCTCCAGAAGAAAAACATTGTCCTCTGGGGCTACCCAGTAACCCCAATGAGGATCAACCTGCACCGACATTGGCTGTACCCCAAATACATAGGCTGACCAGGGCACTAATGCCCTTTCTGACACAGCCAGAGCATGGACCCCCTGGACCCTCCCAGGACAGCTGGCCGCACACTGAGCACAACGAGCCGCCATGGCCTTAGGTCGTCATCTCTTCCCAAACTCGGTTTTCAGGTTTCAGAACCTAGACCTTATTTCCAATCACTGCCCAGGGTTGAAGGTGAAGCAGAAATCAGAACTCCTTCCCCATGGCAAGAAACCTTGTGGTTGGCTGTTGTCCAACGTTCAGTGTAGTTCAAACCAGTGTGGCCCATGAGGCCACGCCCATGCTCGCGGGCCACATTGGTCACAAACACACATTGTGACCCTCAGGCTGAGCCCATTCCTCAAGTAAGGTCACTCAGTGGCTGGATGAAGAGATAGCATAT
This sequence comes from Mustela nivalis, assembly GCF_964662115.1. Taxonomy (NCBI): domain Eukaryota; kingdom Metazoa; phylum Chordata; class Mammalia; order Carnivora; family Mustelidae; genus Mustela; species Mustela nivalis. The sequence continues at coordinate 1,362,229 of NW_028136531.1, read as the reverse complement.
TGGGCTTGCCATGCCCCTAGGCCCCAATTTTTAACCATAGTTCGGGTTGTCCCTTCAGTCTTCCCCACGGCTTTGCTTTGGAATTCCTCTTTTGGTGGGACATCTGAGGTAACAAAACTGAAATGAGTCCTCCCATCCCACAGATTGACGAAAAGCAATTGGGAATCGGGCCAAATCCTCAGAGAGGAAGATTCGTCCATGGCCCATGAGGCCTCCCCGACATTCCACGGACATCGCTGATACAAAATCCAGAGACAAAAGCCTGAGCAAGCGCCTCAGACTCGCACTTTCTTCATATCCTGAAGAGTTCTTCTCATGGATTGTCGATCGGGCCTGCCATACCTACGTCCCCAAACCTAAGCTGAGTTTGTGTTTTCAGACTTCTGTCCTCAACGTCTTGGGCCACACACCCTCCAGGCTGGGCCCCTGGAGCCACACATTAGGAATGTGCCTTCCAATCCATGGGAATTCTGCTCATTCCATGGTCCAGAATCGTACAAATTAGGAGAAACCTCCAAAGTACCTGAGGCCATCCCAATAGTGTGGGTCGCCCGGAACAAAAAAGGGCTGTCTGACACCAGCTGGTAATCAACCTCCACTCATACCAGAGATGGATGTCCCCAGAGAAGAAGATTGAACCAGACAGGAACCTAGGCCATAATAGGATCCATTGTTTGCGTTACAGGCATGTGTCCTCAAAAGCCTGATTCCAATACGAGCATAGGGGTTTTCCTGAGGCACCCATCAGAACTCATCTCGTCTCCACAAGGAAACCTGTGCATGGGAGCCATGTCCAAAGCTTAGGAGTGTACTTCAGGGTCCCGGTGCCACCGCCCCATTCCAAGGCCCTCATGGACACAAAAACACATTAGGACCCATCCTCACGAAAGTCCATTTCAACTCAGCCACCCCGGTTGCTCCAGCAGAGCCATCAGATCTAAACAGTCTTCTTGGTAGGAGACAATTGGAATGCGAGGCAGGCTACCCAGGCATCCATCCGCGAACGGTGCTCTGGAGTCATTCCATATGGGATGTCCTGGAGCTGTCCAACAGGTATCAATTGTCCCTCAGAAGGAATCCTTGAAGGGGGCATCCCACAACTCCCAACGTGGGAAAACCTCAATGGCCTCGAGATTCCGCTCCCTTCATGAAGCGGCCGTCATGCTCAGAAACTCCCACCTGAGCCAACGTCTGATCCTCGCCCTGACTTCACATGGATGAGATATTGGTTCAGATCTGCAGGGGGTACCTGCCGTGCCCTCGCCCTGAAACCCAAGTCTAGCTTGTCTTCTCAGACTTCCGTCCTCACACTCCTGGCCCCGAAGCCCTCAAGTTTGGCAATTCCGGACCCACAATGCAGCACTCTGCCTGCCCTCTAGAAAAAAAAATTATTGCCTCATGAGCTGCCCAGGCACCTTAAATGAGGGTAAACCTACACAGCACTCGACTTTACCCAAATTATATAGTCTAACCTGGGCACTAATGCACTGTCGAACACATCCTGAGCCCGGACCTCCTGACCAACACCCAGAAAGCTGACCGCACACTGAGCACATAAAACCCGCCATGGCCTTAAGTCATCATCTCTTCCCTACCTCAGTTTTCAGGCTTCAGAACCGAGACATTATCTCCAATCACTGCTCAGGGGTGAGTGTGATGCAGAAATCAGGACTCCTCCTTACCAATGGCAGGAACCCTTGTGGTTGGCACGTTTTCCAACGTTAAGTGTAGGAGAAACCAGCATTCACCCTGAGTCCCCGCCCATTATTGAGTGTTAGGAGCGCATACACACGCATTGTGACCCTCAGCATGAGTCCTGTCCTCTAGTAAGTCCTCTCAGTGCCTGGATCATTAGATGTCATAATGGGCTTGACATGTCCCTAGGCCCCAATTTTTAACCAGATTTCTGATTGTCCAGTCGCCCCTCCCCAGGGCTCTACTCTGGAATCCATCATTTGGTGGGACACCTGAGGTTAAAAAAGAAAACAACAACAACACCACCAAAAAAAAAAAAAACAAACTTCTTCCAGCCCACAGAATGACCCCAAACTCTTTAGACGGGGCCAAACCACCAGAGAGTAAGACTCGTCCATTTCCCATGAAGTCACCCAGAAATTCCACGACCATGAGTGACACGATATCCGGAGACAAAAACGTGAGCAGGAGCCTCACACTCGCCCTTCTTTCAAATCCTGAAGAGTTCTCCTCATGGTCTGTAGATCAGTCCTACCATACCTATGACCCGAAACATAAGCCGAGTTTGTGTTTTCAGACAACTGACCAAACAGCCCTGGCCTACACAACCTACAGGCTCAGGCCCCTGGAGCCAAACCTGAGGACTGTACTTGCCCTCTCAAAGGGAAATGTGTGTGCCCATTCCAATGGCCACAACCCTTATAATAGGATAAACCTCCAAAGTCCCTGATCCATCTCAATAGTGGTGGCTTCCCAAAAAAGACAGGGGCAATCTGAGCCCAACTGAGCACCTACCTGCACTCAGACCCATAGACAGATGTCCCCAGAGGTAAAAAGGAAAGAACAGGCCCCTAGGCACTAATCAGATCCATTGCTTTTGTTTCCAGGCATCTCTCCTCAGATTCCTGGATTTCAAAAGCAGCATATAGCTGTTTCTTGACTCACCCATCAGAAAACATCTCATCTACACATGGGAAACTTGCACGTTGGAGCTGTGTCAAAGCCTCTGTTTAGGAGAACCCTTTAGGGCCCCAGAGCCACCGCTTCATTCCAAGGTCTCCATAGACACAAAAGCACTTTAGGACCCTTCCCCAGGGGTGTCCATTTCAACTCAGCGTCCTCGGTTGCTCCCCACAGATCCAGGAGATCTAAACTGTCTTGTTGCTAGGAGACAATTGGAATGCGAGTTGGGCTACCCATCCATCCATCCTTAGAACCCTGCTCAGAATCATTGGCCTGGAGCCAAACAACAGGTCTCAATTGTCCTGCAGAAGACTCTCTGCTGTTTGGAGCTTCTCACAACTCCCATCGTGGGATAACACCCATGGCCTCGTGATGCCCCACCCCATTCATGAAGGTGCCATCAAAGACAGAAACTCCAACCTGAGCGATCGTCTGATCCACGTCCTGACTTCAGATGCACGAGATCTCGATTCAGGTCTGTAGATTGTGCCTGCCATGGCCTCACCCAGAAACCTAAGCCTAGCTTGTGTTCTCAGACATTTGTCGTCAGACTACTGGCTCACATGCCCCCCAGTTTGGCAATCCAGAACTACAATGCAGCACTCTGCCGGCCCTCCAGAAGAAAAACATTGTCCTCTGGGGCTTCCCAGTAACCCCAAATGAGGATCAACCTACACCGACCTTGGCTGTACCCCAAATACATAGGCTGACCAGTGCACTAATGCCCTTTCTAACACAGCCTGAGCCTGGACCCCCTGGACCCTCCCAGACAGCTGGCCGCACACTGAGCACATCGAGCCGCCATGGCCTTAGGTCGTCATCTCTTCCCAACCTCGGTTTTCAGGTTTCAGAACCGAGACCTTATCTCCAATCACTGTCCAGGGTTGAAGGTGATGCAGAAATCAGAACTCCTTCCCCATGGCAAGAAACCTTGTGGTTGGCATGTTGTCCAACGTTCAGTGTAGTTGAAACCAGTGTGGCCCATGAGGCCCCGCCCATGCTCGCGGGCCACATTGGTCACAAACACACATTGTGACCCTCAGGCTGAGCCCATTCCTCAAGTAAGGTCACTCAGTGGCTGGATGAAGAGATAGCATATTGGGCTTGCCATGCCCCTAGGCCCCAATTTTTAACCATAGTTCGTGTTGTCCCTTCAGTCTTCCCCACGGCTTTGCTTTGGAATTCCTCTTTTGGTGGGACATCTGAGGTAACAAAACTGAAATGAGTCCTCCCATCCCACAGATTGACGAAAAGCAATTGGGAATCGGGCCAAATCCTCAGAGAGGAAGATTCGTCCATGGCCCATGAGACCTCCCCGACATTCCACGGACATCGCTGATACAAAATCCAGAGACAAAAGCCTGAGCAAGCGCCTCAGACTCGCACTTTCTTCATATCCTGAAGAGTTCTTCTCATGGTTTGTCGATCGGGCCTGCCATACCTACGTCCCCAAACCTAAGCTGAGTTTGTGTTTTCAGACTTCTGTCCTCAACGTCTTGGGCCACACACCCTCCAGGCTGGGCCCCTGGAGCCACACATTAGGAATGTGCCTTCCAATCCATGGGAATTCTGCTCATTCCATGGTCCAGAATCGTACAAATTAGGAGAAACCTCCAAAGTACCTGAGGCCATCCCAATAGTGTGGGTCGCCCGGAACAAACAAGGGCTGTCTGACACCAGCTGATAATCGACCTCCACTCATACCAGAGATGGATGTCCTTAGAGAAGAAGATTGAACCAGACAGGAACCTAGGCCATAATAGGATCCATTGTTTGCTTACAGGCATGTGTCCTCAAAAGCCTGATTCCAATACGAGCATAGGGGTTTTCCTGAGGCACCCATCAGAACTCATCTCGTCTCCACAAGGAAACCTGTGCATGGGAGCCATGTCCAAAGCTTAGGAGAGTACTTCAGGGTCCCGGTGACACCGCCCCATTCCAAGGCCCTCATGGACACAAAAACACATTAGGACCCATCCTCACGAAAGTCCATTTCAACTCAGCCACCCCGGTTGCTCCAGCAGAGCCATCAGATCTAAACAGTCTTCTTGGTAGGAGACAATTGGAATGCGAGGCAGGCTACCCAGGCATCCATCCGCGAACGGTGCTCTGGAGTCATTCCATATGGGATGTCCTGGAGCTGTCCAACAGGTATCAATTGTCCCTCAGAAGGAATCCTTGAAGGGGGCATCCCACAACTCCCAACGTGGGAAAACCTCAATGGCCTCGAGATTCCGCTCCCTTCATGAAGCGGCCGTCATGCTCAGAAACTCCCACCTGAGCCAACGTCTGATCCTCGCCCTGACTTCACATGGATGAGATATTGGTTCAGATCTGCAGGGGGTACCTGCCGTGCCCTCGCCCTGAAACCCAAGTCTAGCTTGTCTTCTCAGACTTCCGTCCTCACACTCCTGGCCCCGAAGCCCTCAAGTTTGGCAATTCCGGACCCACAATGCAGCACTCTGCCTGCCCTCTAGAAAAAAAAATTATTGCCTCATGAGCTGCCCAGGCACCTTAAATGAGGGTAAACCTACACAGCACTCGACTTTACCCAAATTATATAGTCTAACCTGGGCACTAATGCACTGTCGAACACATCCTGAGCCCGGACCTCCTGACCAACACCCAGAAAGCTGACCGCACACTGAGCACATAAAACCCGCCATGGCCTTAAGTCATCATCTCTTCCCTACCTCAGTTTTCAGGCTTCAGAACCGAGACATTATCTCCAATCACTGCTCAGGGGTGAGTGTGATGCAGAAATCAGGACTCCTCCTTACCAATGGCAGGAACCCTTGTGGTTGGCACGTTTTCCAACGTTAAGTGTAGGAGAAACCAGCATTCACCCTGAGTCCCCGCCCATTATTGAGTGTTAGGAGCGCATACACACGCATTGTGACCCTCAGCATGAGTCCTGTCCTCTAGTAAGTCCTCTCAGTGGCTGGATCATTAGATGTCATAATGGGCTTGACATGTCCCTAGGCCCCAATTTTTAACCAGATTTCTGATTGTCCAGTCGCCCCTCCCCAGGGCTCTACTCTGGAATCCATCATTTGGTGGGACACCTGAGGTTAAAAAAGAAAACAACAACAACACCACCAAAAAAAAAAAAAAACAAACTTCTTCCAGCCCACAGAATGACCCCAAACTCTTTAGACGGGGCCAAACCACCAGAGAGTAAGACTCGTCCATTTCCCATGAAGTCACCCAGAAATTCCACGACCATGAGTGACACGATATCCGGAGACAAAAACGTGAGCAGGAGCCTCACACTCGCCCTTCTTTCAAATCCTGAAGAGTTCTCCTCATGGTCTGTAGATCAGTCCTACCATACCTATGACCCGAAACATAAGCCGAGTTTGTGTTTTCAGACAACTGACCAAACAGCCCTGGCCTACACAACCTACAGGCTCAGGCCCCTGGAGCCAAACCTGAGGACTGTACTTGCCCTCTCAAAGGGAAATGTGTGTGCCCATTCCAATGGCCACAACCCTTATAATAGGATAAACCTCCAAAGTCCCTGATCCATCTCAATAGTGGTGGCTTCCCAAAAAAGACAGGGGCAATCTGAGCCCAACTGAGCACCTACCTGCACTCAGACCCATAGACAGATGTCCCCAGAGGTAAAAAGGAAAGAACAGGCCCCTAGGCACTAATCAGATCCATTGCTTTTGTTTCCAGGCATCTCTCCTCAGATTCCTGGATTTCAAAAGCAGCATATAGCTGTTTCTTGACTCACCCATCAGAAAACATCTCATCTACACATGGGAAACTTGCACGTTGGAGCTGTGTCAAAGCCTCTGTTTAGGAGAACCCTTTAGGGCCCCAGAGCCACCGCTTCATTCCAAGGTCTCCATAGACACAAAAGCACTTTAGGACCCTTCCCCAGGGGTGTCCATTTCAACTCAGCGTCCTCGGTTGCTCCCCACAGATCCAGGAGATCTAAACTGTCTTGTTGCTAGGAGACAATTGGAATGCGAGTTGGGCTACCCATCCATCCATCCTTAGAACCCTGCTCAGAATCATTGGCCTGGAGCCAAACAACAGGTCTCAATTGTCCTGCAGAAGACTCTCTGCTGTTTGGAGCTTCTCACAACTCCCATCGTGGGATAACACCCATGGCCTCGTGATGCCCCACCCCATTCATGAAGGTGCCATCAAAGACAGAAACTCCAACCTGAGCGATCGTCTGATCCTCGTCCTGACTTCAGATGCACGAGATCTCGATTCAGGTCTGTAGATTGTGCCTGCCATGGCCTCACCCAGAAACCTAAGCCTAGCTTGTGTTCTCAGACATTTGTCGTCAGACTACTGGCTCACATGCCCCCCAGTTTGGCAATCCAGAACTACAATGCAGCACTCTGCCGGCCCTCCAGAAGAAAAACATTGTTTTCTGGGGCTTCCCAGTAACCCCAAATGAGGATCAACCTACACCGACCTTGGCTGTACCCCAAATACATAGGCTGACCAGTGCACTAATGCCCTTTCTAACACAGCCTGAGCCTGGACCCCCTGGACCCTCCCAGACAGCTGGCCGCACACTGAGCACATCGAGCCGCCATGGCCTTAGGTCGTCATCTCTTCCCAACCTCGGTTTTCAGGTTTCAGAACCGAGACCTTATCTCCAATCACTGTCCAGGGTTGAAGGTGATGCAGAAATCAGAACTCCTTCCCCATGGCAAGAAACCTTGTGGTTGGCATGTTGTCCAACGTTCAGTGTAGTTGAAACCAGTGTGGCCCATGAGGCCCCGCCCATGCTCGCGGGCCACATTGGTCACAAACACACATTGTGACCCTCAGGCTGAGCCCATTCCTCAAGTAAGGTCACTCAGTGGCTGGATGAAGAGATAGCATATTGGGCTTGCCATGCCCCTAGGCCCCAATTTTTAACCATAGTTCGTGTTGTCCCTTCAGTCTTCCCCACGGCTTTGCTTTGGAATTCCTCTTTTGGTGGGACATCTGAGGTAACAAAACTGAAATGAGTCCTCCCATCCCACAGATTGACGAAAAGCAATTGGGAATCGGGCCAAATCCTCAGAGAGGAAGATTCGTCCATGGCCCATGAGACCTCCCCGACATTCCACGGACATCGCTGATACAAAATCCAGAGACAAAAGCCTGAGCAAGCGCCTCAGACTCGCACTTTCTTCATATCCTGAAGAGTTCTTCTCATGGTTTGTCGATCGGGCCTGCCATACCTACGTCCCCAAACCTAAGCTGAGTTTGTGTTTTCAGACTTCTGTCCTCAACGTCTTGGGCCACACACCCTCCAGGCTGGGCCCCTGGAGCCACACATTAGGAATGTGCCTTCCAATCCATGGGAATTCTGCTCATTCCATGGTCCAGAATCGTACAAATTAGGAGAAACCTCCAAAGTACCTGAGGCCATCCCAATAGTGTGGGTCGCCCGGAACAAACAAGGGCTGTCTGACACCAGCTGATAATCGACCTCCACTCATACCAGAGATGGATGTCCTTAGAGAAGAAGATTGAACCAGACAGGAACCTAGGCCATAATAGGATCCATTGTTTGCTTACAGGCATGTGTCCTCAAAAGCCTGATTCCAATACGAGCATAGGGGTTTTCCTGAGGCACCCATCAGAACTCATCTCGTCTCCACAAGGAAACCTGTGCATGGGAGCCATGTCCAAAGCTTAGGAGAGTACTTCAGGGTCCCGGTGACACCGCCCCATTCCAAGGCCCTCATGGACACAAAAACACATTAGGACCCATCCTCACGAAAGTCCATTTCAACTCAGCCACCCCGGTTGCTCCAGCAGAGCCATCAGATCTAAACAGTCTTCTTGGTAGGAGACAATTGGAATGCGAGGCAGGCTACCCAGGCATCCATCCGCGAACGGTGCTCTGGAGTCATTCCATATGGGATGTCCTGGAGCTGTCCAACAGGTATCAATTGTCCCTTAGAAGGAATCCTTGAAGGGGGCATCCCACAACTCCCAACGTGGGAATACCTCAATGGCCTCGAGATTCCGCTCCCTTCATGAAGCGGCCGTCATGCTCAGAAACTCCCACCTGAGCCAACGTCTGATCCTCACCCTGACTTCACATGGATGAGATATTGGTTCAGATCTGCAGGGGGTAACTGCCGTGCCCTCACCCTGAAACCCAAGTCTAGCTTGTCTTCTCAGACTTCCGTCCTCACACTCCTGGCCCCGAAGCCCTCAAGTTTGGCAATTCCGGACCCACAATGCAGCACTCTGCCTGCCCTCTAGAAAAAAAAATTATTGCCTCATGAGCTGCCCAGGCACCTTAAATGAGGGTAAACCTACACAGCATTCGACTTTACCCAAATTATATAGTCTAACCTGGGCACTAATGCACTGTCGAACACATCCTGAGCCCGGACCTCCTGACCAACACCCAGAAAGCTGACCGCACACTGAGCACATAAAACCCGCCATGGCCTTAAGTCATCATCTCTTCCCTACCTCAGTTTTCAGGCTTCAGAACCGAGACATTATCTCCAATCACTGCCCAGGGGTGAGTGTGATGCAGAAATCAGGACTCCTCCTTACCCATGGCAGGAACCCTTGTGGTTGGCACGTTTTCCAACGTTAAGTGTAGGAGAAACCAGCATTCACCCTGAGTCCCCGCCTATTATTGAGTGTTAGGAGCGCATACACACGCATTGTGACCCTCAGCATGAGTCCTGTCCTCTAGTAAGTCCTCTCAGTGGCTGGATCATTAGATGTCATAATGGGCTTGACATGTCCCTAGGCCCCAATTTTTAACCAGATTTCTGATTGTCCAGTCGCCCCTCCCCAGGGCTCCACTCTGGAATCCATCATTTGGTGGGACACCTGAGGTTAAAAAAGAAAACAACAACAACACCACCAAAAAAAAAAAAAACAAACTTCTTCCAGCCCACAGAATGACCCCAAACTCTTTAGACGGGGCCAAACCACCAGAGAGTAAGACTCGTCCATTTCCCATGAAGTCACCCAGAAATTCCACGACCATGAGTGACACGATATCCGGAGACAAAAACGTGAGCAGGAGCCTCACACTCGCCCTTCTTTCAAATCCTGAAGAGTTCTCCTCATGGTCTGTAGATCAGTCCTACCATACCTATGACCCGAAACATAAGCCGAGTTTGTGTTTTCAGACAACTGACCAAACAGTCCTGGCCTACACAACCTACAGGCTCAGGCCCCTGGAGCCAAACCTGAGGACTGTACTTGCCCTCTCCAAGGGAAATGTGTGTGCCCATTCCAATGGCCACAACCCTTATAATAGGATAAACCTCCAAAGTCCCTGATCCATCTCAATAGTGGTGGCTTCCCAAAAAAGACAGGGGCAATCTGAGCCCAACTGAGCACCTACCTGCACTCAGACCCATAGACAGATGTCCCAAGAAATAAAAAGGAAAGAACAGGCCCCTAGGCACTCATCAGATCCATTGCTTTGGTTTCCAGGCATCTCTCCTCAGAGGCCTGGATTTCAAAAGCAGCATATAGCTGTTTTTTGACTCACCCATCAGGAAACATCTTATCTACACATGGGAAACTTGCACGTTGGAGCTGTGTCAAAGCCTCTGTTTAGGAGAACCCTTTAGGGCCCCAGAGCCACCGCTTCATTCCAAGGTCTCCATAGACACAAAAGCACTTTAGGACCCTTCCCCAGGGGTGTCCATTTCAACTCAGCGTCCTCGGTAGCTCCCCACAGATCCAGGAGATCTAAACTGTCTTGTTGCTAGGAGACAATTGGAATGCGAGTTGGGCTACCCAGCCATCCATCCTTAGAACCCTGCTCAGAATCATTGGCCTGGAGCCAAACAACAGGTCTCAATTGTCCTGCAGAAGATTCTCTGCTGTTTGGAGCTTCTCACAACTCCCATCGTGGGATAACACCCATGGCCTCGTGATGCCCCACCCCATTCATGAAGGTGCCATCAAAGACAGAAACTCCAACCTGAGCGATCGTCTGATCCTCGTCCTGACTTCAGATGCACGAGATCTCGATTCAGGTCTGTAGATTGTGCCTGCCATGGCCTCACCCAGAAACCTAAGCCTAGCTTGTGTTCTCAGACATTTGTCATCAGACTTCTGGCTCACATGCCCCCCAGTTAGGCAATCCAGAACTACAATGCAGCACTCTGCCGGCCCTCCAGAAGAAAAACATTGTCCTCTGGGGCTTCCCAGTAACCCCAAATGAGGATCAACCTACACCGACCTTGGCTGTACCCCAAATACATAGGCTGACCAGTGCACTAATGCCCTTTCTAACACAGCCTGAGCCTGGACCCCCTGGACCCTCCCAGACAGCTGGCCGCACACTGAGCACATCGAGCCGCCATGGCCTTAGGTCGTCATCTCTTCCCAACCTCGGTTTTCAGGTTTCAGAACCGAGACCTTATCTCCAATCACTGTCCAGGGTTGAAGGTGATGCAGAAATCAGAACTCCTTCCCCATGGCAAGAAACCTTGTGGTTGGCATGTTGTCCAACGTTCAGTGTAGTTGAAACCAGTGTGGCCCATGAGGCCCCGCCCATGCTCGCGGGCCACATTGATCAAAAACACACATTGTGACCCTCAGGCTGAGCCCAGTCCTCAAGTAAGGCCACTCAGTGGCTGGATGAAGAGATAGCATATTGGGCTTGCCATGCCCCTAGGCCCCAATTTTTAACCATAGTTTGGGTTGTCTTTTCAGTTTTCCCCACGGCTTGGCTTTGGAATACCTCTTTTGTTGGGACACCTGAGGTAACAAACCTGAAATGAGTCCTCCCATCCCACAGATTGATGAAAAGCAATTGGGATTCGGGCCAAATCCTCAGATGGGAAGATTCGTCCATGGCCCATGAGGCCTCCCCGACATTCCACGGCCATCGCTGATACAAAATCCAGAGACAAAAGCCTGAGCAAGCTCCTCAGACTCGCACTTTCTTCATATCCTGAAGAGTTCTTCTCATGGTTTGTCGATCGGGCCTGCCATACCTACGTCCCCAAACATAAGCTGAGTTTGTGTTTTCAGACAACTGTCCAAACAGCCCTGGCCTACACAACCTACAGGCTCAGGCCCCTGGAGCCAAACCTGAGGACTGTACTTGCCATCTCCAAGGGAATTGTGTGTGCTCATTCCAATGGCCACAACCCTTCTCATAGGATAAACCTCCAAAGTCCCTGATCCATCTCAATAGTGGTGGCTTCCCAGGAAAAAAAGGGGCAATCTGAGCCCAACTGAGCACCTACCTGCACTCAGACCCATAGACAGATGTCCCCAGAGGTAAAAAGGAAAGAACAGGCCCCTAGGCACTCATCACATCCATTTCTTTGGTTTCCAGGCATCTCTCCTCAGAGGCCTGGATTTCAAAAGCAGCATATAGCTGTTTCTTGACTCACCCATCAGAAAACATCTCATCTACACATGGGAAACTTGCACGTTGGAGCTGTGCCAAAGCCTCTGTTTGGGAGAACCCTTTAGGGCCCCAGTGCCACCGCTTCATTCCAAGGTCTCCATAGACACAAAAGCACGTTAGGACCCATCCCCAGGGGTGTCCATTTCAACTCAGCGTCCTCGGTTGCTCCCCAAGATCCAAAAGATCTAACCTGTCTGGATGCTAGGAGACAATTGGAATGCGAGGAGGGCTACCCAGCCATCCATCCTTAGAACCCTGCTCAGAATCATTGGCCTGGAGCCAAACAACAGGTCTCAATTGTCCTGCAGAAGACTCTCTGCAGTTTTGAGCTTCTCACAACTTTCATCGTCGGAAAACACCCATGGCCTCGTGATGCCCCCCCCATTCATGAAGGGGCCATGAGGGACAGAAACTCCAACCTGAGCGATCGTCTGATCCTCGCCCTGACTTCAGATGCACGAGATCTCGATTCATGTTTGTAGATTGTGCCTGCCATGGCCTCACCCAGAAACCTAAGCCTAGCTTGTTTTCTCAGACTTTTGTCGTCAGACTACTGGCTCAAAGCCCTCCAGTTTGGCAATCCAGAACTACAATGCAGCACTCTGCCGGCCCTCCAGAAGAAAAACATTGTCCTCTGGGGCTACCCAGTAACCCCAAATGAGGATCAACCTGCACCGACCTTGGCTGTACCACAAATACATTGGCTGACCAGGGCACTAATGCCCTTTCTGACACAGCCTGAGCCTGGACCCCCTGGACCCTCCCAGACAGCAGGCCGCACACTGAGCACATCGAGCCGCCATGGCCTTATGTCGTCATCTCTTCCCAACCCCGGTTTTCAGGTTTCAGAACCTAGACCTTATCTCCAAACACTGCCAAGGGTTGAAGGTAATGCAGAAATCAGAACTCCTTCCCCATGGCAACAAACCTTGTGTTTGGCATGTTTTCCAACGTTCAGTGTAGTTGAAACCAGAGTGGCCCATGAGGCCCCACCCATGGTCTCGGGCTACATTGGTCACAAACACACATTGTGATGCTCAGGCTGAGCCCAATCCTCAAGTAAGGCCACTCAGTGGCTGGATGAAGAGATAGAATATTGGGCATGCCATGACCCTAGGCCCCAATTTTTACAATAGTTCGGGTTGTCCCTTCAGTCTTCCCCACGGCTTGGCTTTGGAATTCCTCTTTTGGTGGGACACCTGAGGTAACACTAATGAAAGGAGACCTGCCATCCCACAGATTGACGAAAAGCAATTGGGGATCTGGCCAAATCCTCAGAGAGGAAGATTCGTCCAAGGCCCTTGAGGCATCCCCGACATTCCACGGCCATCGCTGATACAAAATCCAGAGACAAAAGCCTGAGCAAGAGCCTCAGACTCGCACTACCTTCATATCCTGAAGAGTTCTTCTCATGGTTTGTCGATCGGGCCTGCCTGCCATACCTACGTCCCCAAACCTAAGCTGAGTTTGTGTTTTCAGACTTCTGTCCTCAAAGTCTTAGGCCACACACCCTCCAGGCTGGGCGCTTGGAGCCACACATTAGGACTGTGCCTACCAATCCATGGGAATTCTGCCCATTCCATGGTCCAAAATCGTACAAATTAGGAGAAACCTCCAAATTCCCTGAGGCCATCCCAATAGTGTAGGTCGCCCAGGAACAAACAAGGGCTGTTTGTCACCAGCTGATAATCGACCTCCACTCATACCATAGATGGATGTCCCCAGAGAAGAAGATTGAACCAGACAGGACCTTAGGCCATAATAGGATCCATTGCTTTGGGTTATAGGCATGTGTCCTCAAAAGCCTGATTCCAATACAAGCATAGGGGTTTTCCTGAGGCTCCCATCAGAACTCATCTCGTCTCCACAAGGAAAACTGTGCATGGGAGCCATGTCCAAAGCTTAGGAGAGTACTTCAGGGTCCCGGTGCCACCGCCCCATTCCAAGGCCCTCGTGGACACAAAAACACATTAGGACCCATCCTCACGAAAGTCCATATCAACTCAGCCACCCCGGTTGCTCCGGCAGAGCCATCAGATCTAAACTGTATTGTTGCTAGGAGACAATTGGAATGCGAGGCGGGCTTCCCAGGTATCCATCCGCGAACGGTGCTCTGGAGTCATTCCATATGGGATGTCCTGGAGCTGTCCAACAGGTCTCAATTGTCCCGCAGAAGAAATCTTTGAAGGGGGCATCCCACAACTCCCAAGGTGGGAAAACCTCAATGGCCTCGAGATTCCGCTCCCTTCATGAAGCGGCCGTCATGCTCAGAAACTCCAACCTGAGCCAACGTCTGATCCTCGCCCTGACTTCAGATGCATGAGATATTGGTTCAGATCTGCAGGGGGTACCTGCCGTGCCCTCGCCCTGAAACCCAAGTCTAGCTTGTCTTCTCAGACTTCCGTCCTCACACTCCTGGCCCCGAAGCCCTCAAGTTTGGCAATTCCGGACCCACAATGCAGCACTCTGCCTGCCCTCTATAAAAAAAATGATTGCCTCATGAGCTGCCCAGGCACCTTAAATGAGGGTAAACCTACACAGCACTCGACTTTACCCAAATTATATAGTCTAACCTGGGCACTAATGCACTGTCGAACACAACCTAGCCCGGAACTCCTGACCAACACCCAGAAAGCTGACCGCACACTGAGCACATAAAACCCGCCATGGCCTTAGGTCATCATCTCTTCCCTACCTCAGTTTTCAGGCTTCAGAACCGAGACCTTATCTCCAATCACTGCCCAGGGGTGAGTGTGATGCAGAAATCAGAACTCCTCCTTACCCATGGCAAGTACCCTTGTGGTTGGCACGTTGTCCAACGTTCAGTGTAGGAAAAACCAGCATTCACCCTGAGGCCCCGCCCATTCTTGAGTGCGACGAGGGCATACACACGCATTGTGACCCTCAGCAGGAGTCCTGTCCTCTAGTATTCCTCTCAGTGGTTGGACCATTAGATGTCATAATGGGCTTGAAATGTCCCTAGGCCCCAATTTTTAACCAGATTTCTGATTGTCCAGTCGCCCCTCCCCAGGGCTCTACTCTGGAATCCATCATTTGGTGGGACACCTGAGGTTAAAAAAGAAAACAACAACAACAACAAAAAAAAAAAAACGGACTTCTTCCAGCCCACAGAATGAACCCAAACTCTTTGGACGGGGCCAAACCACCAGAGAGTAAGACTCATCCAATTCCCATGAAGTCACCCAGATATTCCACGACCTTGAGTGACACGATATCCAGAGACAAAAACTTGAGCAGTAGTCTCACACTCGCCCTTCTTTCAAGACCCGCAGAGTTCTCCTCATGGTCAGTAGATCAGACCTGCCATAACTATGACCCGAAACAAAAGCCGAGTTTGTGTTTTCAGACAACTGTCCAAACAGCCCTGGCCTACACAACCTACAGGCTCAGGCCCCTGGAGCCAAACCTGAGGACTGTACTTGCCCTCTCCAAGGGAATTGTGTGTGCCCATTCCAATGGCCACAACCCTTATAATAGGATAAACCTCCAAAGTTTCTGATCCATCTCAATAGTGGTGGCTTCCCAGGAAAAACAGGGGCAATCTGAGCCCAACTGAGCACCTACCTGCACTCAGACCCATAGACAGATGTCCCCAGAGGTAAAAAGGAAAGAACAGGACCCTAGGCACTCATCAGATCCATTGCTTTGGTTTTCAGGCATCTCTCCTCAGAGGCCTGGATTTCAAAAGCAGCATCTAGCTGTTTCTTGACTCACCCATCAGAAAACATCTCATCTACACATGGGAAACTTGCACGTTGGAGCTGTGCCAAAGCCTCTGTTTAGGAGAACCCTTTAGGGCCCCAGTGCCACCGCTTCATTCCAAGGTCTCCATAGACACAAAAGCACGTTAGGACCCATCCCCAGGGGTGTCCATTTCAACTAAGCGTCCTCGGTTGCTCCCCAAGATCCAGGAGATCTAACCTGTCGGGATGCTAGGAGACAATTGGAATGCGAGGTGGGCTACACAGCCATCCATCCTTAGAACCCTGCTCAGAATCATTGGCCTGGAGCCAAACAACAGGTCTCAATTGTCCTGCAGAAGACTCTCTGCAGTTTGGAGCTTTTCACAACTCCCATCGTGGGAAAACACCCATGGCCTCGTGATGCCCCCCCCATTCATGAAGGGGCCATCAGGGACAGAAACTCCAACCTGAGCGATCGTCTGATCCTCGCCCTGACTTCAGATGCACGAGATCTCGATTCAGGTCTGTAGATTGTGCCTGCCATGGCCTCACCCAGAAACCTAAGCCTAGCTTGTGTTCTCAGACATTTGTCGTCAGACTACTGGCTCACAAGCCCCCAAGTTTGGCAATCCAGTACTACAATGCAGCACTCTGCCGGCCCTCCAGAAGAAAAACATTGTCCTCTGGGGCTACCCTGTAACCCCAAATGAGGATCAACCTGTACCGAACTTGGCTGTACCCCAAAAACATAGGCTGAACAGGGCACTAATGTCCTTTCTGACACAGCCTGAGCCTGGACCCCCTAGCCCCTCCCATACAGCTGGCCGCACACTGAGCACATCGAGCCGCCATGGCCTTAGGTCGTCATCTCATCCCAACCTCGGTTTTCAGGTTTCAGAACCTAGACCTTATCTCCAATCACTGCCCTGGGTTGAAGGTGATGCAGAAATCAGAACTCCTTCCCCATGGCAAGAAACCTTGTGGTTGGCATGTTGTCCAACGTTCAGTGTAGTTGAAACCAGTGTGGCCCATGAGGCCCCGCCCATGTTCGCGGGCCACATTGGTCACAAACACACATTGTGACGCTCAGGCTGAGCCCAGTCCTTAAGTAAGGCCACTCAGTGGCTGGATGAAGAGATAGCATATTGGGCTTGCCATGCCCCTAGGCCCCAAATTTTAACCATAGTTCGTGTTGTCCCTTCAGTCTTCTCCAGGGCTTGGCTTTGGAATTCCTCTTTTGGTGGGACCCCTGAGGTAACAAAACTGAAATGAGTCCTCTGATCCCACAGATTGACGAAAAGCAATTGGGAAACGGGCCAAATCCTCAGAGAGGAAGATTCGTCCATGGCCCATGAGGCTTCCCCGACATTCCACGGCCATCGCTGATACAAAATCCAGAGTAAAAAGCCTGAGCAAGCGCCTCAGACTCGCACTTTCTTCATATCCTGAAGAGTTCTTCTCATGGTTTGTAGATCGGGCCTGCCATACCTACGTCCCCAAACATAAGCTGAGTTTGTGTTTTCAGACTTCTGTCCTCAAAGTCTTGGGCCACACACCCTCCAGGCTGGGCCCCTGGAGCCACACATTAGGACTGTGCCTACCAATCCATAGGAATTCTGCCCATTCCATGGTCAAAAATCGTACAAATTAGGAGAAACCTCCAAAGTCCCTGAGGCCATCCCAATAGTGTAGGTCGCCCGGAACAAACAAGGGCTGTCTGAAACCAGTTGATAATTGACCTCCACTCATACCATAGATGGATGTCCCCAGAGAAGAAGATTGAAACAGACAAGACCCTCGGCCATAATAGGATCCATTGCTTTGGGTTACAGGCATGTGTCCTCAAAAGCCTGATTCCAATACGAGCATAGGGGTTTTCCTGAGGCACCCATCAGAACTCATCTCGTGTCCACAGGAAACCTGTGCATGGGAGCCATGTCCAAAGCTTAGGAGAGTACTTCAGGGTCCCGGTGCCACCGCCTGATTCCAAGGCCCTCATGGACACAAAAACACATTAGGACCCATCCTCAGGAAAGTCCCTTTCAACTCAGCCACCCCGGTTGCTCCGGCAGAGCCATCAGATCTAAACTGTCTTGTTGCTAGGAGACAATTGGAATGCGAGGCGGGCTTCCCAGGCATCCATCCGCGAACGGTGCTCTGGAGTCATTCCATATAAGATGTCCTAGAGCTGTCCAACAGGTCTCAATTGTCCCGCAGAAGGAATCCTTGAAGGGGGCATCCCACAACTCCCAAAATGGGAAAACCTCAATGGCCTCGAGATTCCGCTCCCTTCATGAAGCGGCCGTCATGCTCAGAAACTCCAACCTGAGCCAACGTCTGATCCTCGCCCTGACTTCAGATGCATGAGATATTGGTTCAGATCTGCAGGGGGTACCTGCCGTGCCCTCGCCCTGAAACCCAAGTCCAGCTTGTCTTCTCAGACTTCCGTCCTCACACTCCTGGCCCCGAAGCCCTCAAGTTTGGTAATTCCGGACCCACAATGCAGCACTCTGCCTGCTCTCTAGAAAAAAAAATTATTGCCTCATGAGCTGCCCAGGCACTTTAATGAGGGTAAACTTACACAGCACTCGACTTTACCCAAATTATATAGTCTAACCTGGGCACTAATGCACTGTCGAACACAACCTGAGCCCGGACCTCCTGACCAACACCCAGAAAGCTGACCGCACACTGAGCACATAAAACCCGCCATGGCCTTAGGTCATCATGTCTTCCCTACCTCAGTTTTCAGGCTACAGAACCGAGACCTTATCTCCAATCACTGCCCAGGGGGGAGTGTGATGCAGAAATCAGAACTCCTCCTTACCCATGGCAAGAACCCTTGTGGTTGCCATGTTGTCCACCGTTCAGTGTAGGAGAAACCAGCATTCACCCTGAGGCCCCGCCCATTCTTGAGTGCGACTAGGGCATACACAGGCATTGTGACCCTCAGCATGAGTCCTGTCCTCTTGTAAGTTCTCTCAGTGGCTGGACCATTTGATGTCATAAAGGGCTTGACATTTCCCTAGGCCCCAATTTTTAACCAGAATTCTGATTGTCCAGTCGCCCCTCCCCAGGGCTCTACTCTGGAATCCATCATTTGGTGGGACACCTGAGGTTAAAAAAGAAAACAACAACAACAACAACAAAAAAAAACGGTCTTCTTCCAGCCCACAGAATGACCCCAAACTCTTTGGACGGGGCCAAACCACCAGAGAGTAAGACTCATCCAATTCCCATGAAGTCACCCAGAAATTCCACGACCATGAGTGACACGATATCCCGAGACAAAAACTTGAGCAGGAGCCTCACACTCGCCATTCTTTCAAAACCCGAAGAGTTCTTCTCATGGTCTGTAGATCAGTCCTGCCATACCTATGACCCGAAACATAAGCCGAGTTTCTGTTTTCAGACAACTGTCCAAACAGCCCTGGCCTACACAACCTACAGGCTCAGGCCCCTGGAGCCAAACCTGAGGACTGTACTTGCCCTCTCCAAGGAAATTGTGTGTGCCCATTCCAATGGCCACTACCTTCTAATAGGATAACCCTCCAAAGTCCCTGATCCATCTCAATAGTGGTGGCTTCCCAAAAAAGACAGGGGCAATCTGAGCCCAACTGAGCACCTACCTGCACTCAGACCCATAGAGAGATGTGCCCAGAGGTAAAAAGGAAAGAACAGGCCCCTAGGCACTAATCAGATCCATTGCTTTGGTTTACAGGCATCTCTCCTCACATTCCTGGATTTCAAAAGCATCATCTAGCTGTTTCTTGACTCACCCATCAGAAAACATCTCATCTACACATGGGAAACTTGCACATTGGAGCTGTGTCAAAGCCTCTGTTTAGGAGAACCCTTTAGGGCCCCAGTGCCACCGCTTCATTCCAAGGTCTCCATAGACACAAAAGCACGTTAGGACCCATCCCCAGGGGTGTCCATTTCAACTCAGCGTCCTCGGTTGCTCCCCACAGATCCAGGAGATCTAACCTGTCTTGTTGCTGGGAGACAATTGGAATGCGAGGTGGGATACCCAGCCATCCATCCTTAGAACCCTGCTCAGAATCATTGGCCTGGAGCCAAACAACAGGTCTCAATTGTCCTGCAGAACACTCTCTGCAGTTTTGAGCTTTTCACAACTCCCATCGTGGGAAAACACCCATGGCCTCGTGATGCCCCCCCCCATTCATGAAGGGGCCATCAGGTACAGAAACTCCAACCTGAGCGATCGTCTGATCCTCGCCCTGACTTCAGATGCACGAGATCTCGATTCAGGTCTGTAGATTGTGCCTGCCATGGCCTCACCCAGAAACCTAAGCCTAGCTTGTGTTCTCAGACTTTTGTCGTCAGACTACTGGCCCACAAGCCCTCCAGTTTGGCAATCCAGAACTACAATGCAGCACTCTGCCGGCCCTCCAGAAGAAAAACATTTTCCGCTGGGGCAACCCAGTAAACCCAAATGAGGATCAACCTGCACCGACCTTGGCTTTACCCCAAATACATAGGCTGACCAGGGCACTAATGCCCTTTCTGACACAGCCTGAGCCTGGAGCCCTTGGACCCTCCCAGACAGCTGGCCGCACACTGAGCACATCGAGCCGCCATGGCCTTAGGGCTTCATCTCTTCCCAACCTCGGTTTTCAGGTTTCAGAACCTAGACCTTATCTCCAATCACTGCCCAGGGTTGAAGGTGATGCAGAAATCAGAACTCCTTCCCCATGGCAAGAAACCTTGTGGTTGGCATGTTGTCCAACGTTCAGTGTAGTTGAAACCAGTGTGGCCCATGAGGCCCCGCCCCTGCTCATGGGCCACATTGGTCACAAACACACATTGTGACGCTCAGGCTGAGCCCAGTCCTTAAGTAAGGCCACTCAGTGGCTGGATGAAGAGATAGCATATTGGGCTTGTCATGCCCCTAGGCCCCAATTTTTAACCATAGTTTGGGTTGTCCCTTCAGTCTTCCCCACGGCTTGGCTTTGGAATTCCTCTTTTGGTGGGACACTTGAAGTAACAAAACTGAAATGAGTCCTCCCATCCCACAGATTGACGAAAAGCAATTGGGAATCGGGCCAAATCCTCAGAGAGGAAGATTCGTCCATGGCCCATGAGGCCTCCCCGACATTCCACGGCCATCGCTGATACAAAATCCAGAGTAAAAAGCCTGAGCAAGCGCCTCAGACTCGCACTTTCTTCATATCCTGAAGAGTTCTTCTCATGGTTTGTAGATCGGGCCTGCCATACCTACGTCCCCAAACCTAAGCTGAGTTTGTGTTTTCAGACTTCTGTCCTCAAAGTCTTGGGCCCCACACCCTCCAGGCTGGGCCCCTGGAGCCACACATTAGGACTGTGCCTACCAATCCATGGGAATTCTGCCCATTCCATGGTCCAAAATCGTACAAATTAGGAGAAACCTCTAAAGTCCCTGAGGCCATCCCAATAGTGTAGGTCTCCCGGAACAAACAAGGGCTGTCTGACACCAGCTGCTAATCGACCTCCACTCATACCATAGATGGATGTCCCCAGAGAAGAAGATGGAACCAGACAGGACCCTAGGCCATAATAGGATCCATTGCTTTGGGTTACAGGCATGTGTCCTCAAAAGCCTGATTCCAATACGAGCATAGGGGTTTTCCTGAGGCACCCATCAGAACTCATCTCGTCTCCACAAGGAAACCTGTGAATGGGAGCCATGTCCAAAGCTTAGGAGAGTACTTCAGGGTCCCGGTGCCACCGCCCCATTCCAAGGCCCTCATGGACACAAAAACACATTAGGACCCATCCTCAGGAAAGTCCATTTCAACTCAGCCACCCCGGTTGCTCCGGCAGAGCCATCAGATCTAAACTGTCTTGTTGCTAGGAGACAATTGGAATGTGAGGCGGGCTTCCCAGGCATTCATCCGCGAACGGTGCTCGGGAGTCATTCCATATGGGATGTCCTGGAGCTGTCCAACAGGTCTCAATTGTCCCGCAGAAGGAATCCTTGAAGGGGGCATCCCACAACTCCCAACGTGGGAAAACCTCAATGGCCTCGAGATTCCGCTCCCTTCATGAAGCGGCCGTCATGCTCAGAAACTCCAAACTGAGCCAACGTCTGATCCTCGCCCTGACTTCAGATGCATGAGATATTGGTTCAGATCTGCAGGGGGTACCTGCCGTGCCCTCGCCCTGAAACCCAAGTCTAGCTTGTCTTCTCAGACTTCCGTCCTCACACTCCTGGCCCCGAAGCCCTCAAGTTTGGCAATTCCGGACCCACAATGCAGCACTCTGCCTGCCCTCTATAAAAAAAATGATTGCCTCATGAGCTGCCCAGGCACCTTAAATGAGGGTAAACCTACACAGCACTCGACTTTACCCAAATTATATAGTCTAACCTGGGCACTAATGCACTGTCGAACACAACCTGAGCCCGGACCTCCTGAGCAACACCCAGAAAGCTGACCGCACACTGAGCACATAAAACCCGCCATGGCCTTAGGTGATCATCTCTTTCCTACCTCAGTTTTCAGACTTCAAAACCGAGACTTTATCTCCAATCACTGCCCAGGGGTGAGTGTGATGCAGAAGTCAGAACTCCTCCTTACCCATGGCAAGAACCCTTGTGGTTGGCATGTTGTCCAACGTTCAGTGTAGGAGAAACCAGCATTCACCCTGAGGCCCCGCCCATTCTTGAGTGCGACGATTGCATACACACGCATTGTGACCCTCAGCATGAGTCCTGTCCTCTAGTAAGTCCTCTCAGTGGCTGGACCATTAGATGTCATAATGGGCTTGACATGTCCCTAGGCCCCAATTTTTAACCAGATTTCTGATTGTCCAGTCGCCCCTCCCCAGGGCTCTACTCTGGAATCCATCATTTGGTGGGACACCTGAGGTTAAAAAAGAAAACAACAACAACAACAACAACAAAATAAAACGTACTTCTTCCAGCCCACAGAATGACCCCAAACTCTTTGGACGGGGCCAAACCACCAGAGAGTAAGACTCGTCCATTTCCCATGAAGTCACCCAGAAATTCCACGACCATGAGTGACACGATATCCAGAGACAAAAACTTGAGCAGGAGCCTCACACTCGCCCTTCTTTCAAATCCCGAAGAGTTCTCCTCATGGTCTGTAGATCAGTCCTGCCATACCTATGACCCGAAACATAAGCCGAGTTTGTGTTTTCAGACAACTGTCCAAACAGCCCTGGCCTACACAACCTACAGGCTCAGGCCCCTGGAGCCAAACCTGAGGACTGTACTTGCCCTCTCCAAGGGATTTGTGTGTGCCCATTCCAATGGCCACAACCCTTCTAATAGGATAAACCTCCAAAGACCCTGATCCATCTCAATAGTGGTGTCTTCCCAGGTAAAACAGGGGCAATCTGAGCCCAACTGAGCACCTACGTGCACTCAGACCCATAGACAGATGTGCCCAGAGGTAAAAAGGAAAGAACAGGCCCCCAGGCACTAATCAGATCCATTGCTTTGTTTTCCAGGCATCTCTCGTCAGAGGCCCGGATTTCACAAGCAGCATATAGCTGTTTCAGGACTCACCCATCAGAAAACATCTCATCTACACATGGGAAACTTGCACGTTGGAGCTGTGTCAAAGCCTCTGTTTAGGAGAACCCTTTAGGGCCCCAGTACCACCGCTTCATTCCAAGGTCTCCATAGACACAAAAGCACGTTAGGACCCATCCCCAGGGGTGTCCATTTCAACTCAGGGTCCTCGGTTGCTCCCCACAGATCCAGGAGATTTAACCTGTCTGGTTGCTAGGAGACAATTGGAATGCGAGGTGGGTTACCCAGCCATCCATCCTTAGAACCCTGCTCAGAATCATTGGCCTGGAGCCGAACAACAGGTCTCAATTGTCCTGCAGAAGACTCTCTGCAGTTTGGAGCTTCTCACAACTCCCATCGTGGGAAAACACCCATGGCCTCGTGATGCCCCCCCCATTCATGAAGGGGCCATCAGGGACAGAAACTCCAACATGAGCGATCGTCTGATCCTCGCCCTGACTTCAGATGCACGTGATCTTGATTCAGGTCTGTAGATTGTGCCTGCCATGGCCTCACCCAGAAACCTAAGCCTAGCTTGTGTTCTCAGACTTTTGTCTTCAGACTCCTGGCCCACAAGCCCTCCAGTTTGGCAATCCAGAACTACAATGCAGCGCTCTGCCGGCCCTCCAGAAGAAAAACATTGTCCTCTGGGGCTACCCAGTAACCCCAAATGAGGATCAACCTGCACCGACCTTGGCTGTACCCCAAATACATAGGCTGACCAGTGCACTAATGCCCTTTCTAACACAGCCTGAGCCTGGACCCCCTGGACCCTCCCAGACAGCTGGCCGCTCACTGAGCACATTAGCCGCCATGGCCTTGGGTCGTCATCTCTTCCCAACCTCGGTTTTCAGGTTTCAGAACCTAGACCTTATCTCCAATCACTGCCCCGGGTTGAAGGTGATGCAGAAATCAGAACTCCTTCCCCATGGCAAGAAACCTTGTGGTTGGCATGTTGTCCAACGTTCAGTGTAGTTGAAACCAGTGTGGCCCATGAGGCCCCGCCCATGCTCGCGGGCCACATTGGTCACAAACACATATTGTGACGCTCAGGCTGAGCCCAGTCCTCCAGTAAGGCCACTCAGTGGCTGGATGAAGAGATAGCATATTGGGCTTGCCATGCCACTAGGCCCCAATTTTTAACCATATTTCGGGTTGTCCCTTCAGTCTTCCCCACGGCTTGGCTTTGGAATTCCTCTTTTGGTGGTACACCTGAGGTAACAAAACTGAAATGAGACCTCCCATCCCACAGATTGACGAAAAGCAATTGGGAATCGGGCCAAATCCTCAGAGAGGAAGATTCGTCCATGGCCCATGAGGCCTCCCCGACATTCCACGGCCATCGCTGATACAAAATCCAGAGAGAAAAGCCGGAGCAAGCGCCTCAGACTCGCACTTTCTTCATATTCTGAAGAGTTCTTCTCATGGTTTGTAGATCGGGCCTGCCATACCTACGTCCCCAATCCTAAGCTGAGTTTGTGTTTTCAGACTTCTGTCCTCAAAGTCTTGGGCCACCCACCCTCCAGGCTGGGCCCCTGGAGCCACACATTAGGACTGTGCCTACCAATCCATGGGAATTCTGCCCATTCCATGGTCCAAAATCGTACAAATTAGGAGAAACCTCCAAAGTCCCTGAGGCCATCCCAATAGTGTAGGTCGCCCGGAACAAACAAGGGCTGTCTGACACCAGCTGCTAATCGACCTCCACTCATACCATAGATGGATGTCCCCAGAGAAGAAGATGGAACCAGACAGGACCCTAGGCCATAATAGGATCCATTGCTTTGGGTTACAGGCATGTGTCCTCAAAAGCCTGATTCCAATACGAGCATAGGGGTTTTCCTGAGGCACCCATCAGAACTCATCTCGACTCCACAAGGAAACCTGTGAATGGGAGCCATGTCCAAAGCTTAGGAGAGTACTTCAGGGTCCCGGTGCCACCGCCCCATTCCAAGGCCCTCATGGACACAAAAACACATTAGGACCCATCCTCAGGAAAGTCCATTTCAACTCAGCCACCCCGGTTGCTCCGGCAGAGCCATCAGATCTAAACTGTCTTGTTGCTAGGAGACAATTGGAATGTGAGGCAGGCTTCCCAGGCATTCATCTGCGAACGGTGCTCTGGAGTCATTCCATATGGGATGTCCTGGAGCTGTCCAACAGGTCTCAATTGTCCCGCAGAAGGAATCCTTGAAGGGGGCATCCCACAACACCCAACGTGGGAAAACCTCAATGGCCTCGAGATTCCGCTCCCTTCATGAAGCGGCCGTCATGCTCAGAAACTCCAACCTGAGCCAACGTCTGATCCTCGCCCTGACTTCAGATGCATGAGATATTGGTTCAGATCTGCAGGGGGTACCTGCCGTGCCCTCGCCCTGAAACCCAAGTCTAGCTTGTCTTCTCAGACTTCCGTCCTCACACTCCTGGCCCCGAAGCCCTCAAGTTTGGCAATTCCGGACCCACAATGCAGCACTCTGCCTGCCCTCTAGAAAAAAAATGATTGCCTCTTGAGTTGCCCAGGCACCTTAAATGAGGGTAAACCTACACAGCACTCGACTTTACCCAAATTATATAGTCTAACCTGGGCACTAATGCACTGTCGAACACAACCTGAGCCCGGACCTCCTGAGCAACACCCAGAAAGCTGACCGCACACTGAGCACATAAAACCCGCCATGGCCTTAGGTGATCATCTCTTTCCTACCTCAGTTTTCAGACTTCAAAACCGAGACTTTATCTCCAATCACTGCCCAGGGGTGAGTGTGATGCAGAAGTCAGAACTCCTCCTTACCCATGGCAAGAACCCTTGTGGTTGGCATGTTGTCCAACGTTCAGTGTAGGAGAAACCAGCATTCACCCTGCGGCCCCGCCCATTCTTGAGTGCGACGATTGCATACACACGCATTGTGACCCTCAGCATGAGTCCTGTCCTCTAGTAAGTCCTCTCAGTGGCTGGACCATTAGATGTCATAATGGGCTTGACATGTCCCTAGGCCCCAATTTTTAACCAGATTTCTGATTGTCCAGTCGCCCCTCCCAGGGCTCTACTCTGGAATCCATCATTTGGTGGGACACCTGAGGTTAAAAAAGAAAAAAACAACAACAACAACAACAAAATAAAACGTACTTCTTCCAGCCCACAGAATGACCCCAAACTCTTTGGACGGGGCCAAACCACCAGAGAGTAAGACTCGTCCATTTCCCATGAAGTCACCCAGAAATTCCACGACCATGAGTGACACGATATCCAGAGACAAAAACTTGAGCAGGAGCCTCACACTCGCCCTTCTTTCAAATCCCGAAGAGTTCTCCTCATGGTCTGTAGATCAGTCCTGCCATACCTATGACCCGAAACATAAGCCGAGTTTGTGTTTTCAGACAACTGTCCAAACAGCCCTGGCCTACACAACCTACAGGCTCAGGCCCCTGGAGCCAAACCTGAGGACTGTACTTGCCCTCTCCAAGGGAATTGTGTGTGCCCATTCCAATGGCCACAACCCTTCTAATAGGATAAACCTCCAAAGACCCTGATCCATCTCAATAGTGGTGGCTTCCCAGGTAAAACAGGGGCAATCTGAGCCCAACTGAGCACCTACGTGCACTCAGACCCATAGACAGATGTGCCCAGAGGTAAAAAGGAAAGAACAGGCCCCTAGGCACTAATCAGATCCATTGCTTTGTTTTCCAGGCATCTCTCGTCAGAGGCCTGGATTTCACAAGCAGCATATAGCTGTTTCAGGACTCACCCATCAGAAAACATCTCATCTACACATGGGAAACTTGCACGTTGGAGCTGTGTCAAAGCCTCTGTTTAGGAGAACCCTTTAGGGCCCCAGTGCCACCGCTTCATTCCAAGGTCTCCATAGACACAAAAGCACGTTAGGACCCATCCCCAGGGGTGTCCATTTCAACTCAGGGTCCTCGGTTGCTCCCCACAGATCCAGGAGATCTAACCTGTCTTGTTGCTAGGAGACAATTGGAATGCGAGGTGGGCTACCCAGCCATCCATCCTTAGAACCCTGCCTAGAATCATTGGACTGGAGCCAAGCAACAGGTCTCAATTGACCTGTAGAAGGCTCTCTGCTGTTTGGAACTTCTCACAACTCCCATAGTGGGAAAACCCCAATGGCCTCGTGATGCCCCCCCCCATTCATGAAGGGGCCATCAGGGACAGAAACTCCAACCTGAGCGATCGTCTGATCCTCGCCCTGACTTCAGATGCACGAGATCTCGATTCAGGTCTGTAGATTGTGCCTGCCATGGCCTCACCCAGAAACCTAAGCCTAGCTTGTGTTCTCAGACTTTTGTCGTCAGACTACTGGCCCACAAGCCCACCAGTTTGGCACTCCAGAACTACAATGCAGCACTCTGCCTGCCCTCCAGATGAAAAACATTGTCCTCTGGGGCTACCCAGTAACCCCAAATGAGGATTAACCTGCACCGACCTTGGCTGTACCCCAAATACATAGGCTGACCGGGGCACTAATGCCCTTTCTGACACAGCCTGAGCCTGGACTCCCTGGCCCGTCCCAGACAGCTGGCCGCACACTGAGCACATCGAGCCTCCGTGGCCTTAGGTCGTCATCTCTTCCCAACCTCGGTTTTCAGGTTTCAGAACCTAGACCTTATCTCCAATCACTGCACAAAGTTGAAGGTGATGCAGAAATCAAAACTCCTTCCCCATGGCAAGAAACCTTGTGGTTGGCATGTTGTCCAACGATCAGTGTGGTTGAAACCAGTGTGGCCCATGTGGCCCCGCCCATGCTCGCGGGCCACATTGGTCACAAACACACATTGTAACCCTCAGGCTGAGCCCAGTCCTCAAGTAAGGCCACTCAGTGGCTGGATGAAGAGATAGCATATTGGGCTTGCCATGCCCCTAGGCCCCAATTTTTAACCATATTTCGGGTTGTCCCTTCAGTCTTCCCCACGGATTTGCTTTGGAATTCCTCTTTTGGTGGGACACCTGAGGTAACAAACCTGAAATGAGTCCTCCCATCCCACAGATTGACGAAAAGCAATTGGGAATCGGGCCAAATCCTCAGAGAGGAAGATTCGTCCATGGCCCATGAGGCCTCCCCGACATTCCACGGCCATCGCTGATACAAAATCCAGAGACAAAAGCCTGAGCAAGCGCCTCAGACTCGCACTTTCTTCATATCCTTAACAATTCTTCTCATGGTTTCTAGATCGGGCCTGCGATACCTACGTCCCCAAACCTAAGCTGAGTTTGTTTTCAGACAACTTTCCAAACAGCCCTGGCCTACACAACCTACAGGCTCAGGCCCCTGGAGCCTAACCTGAGGACTGTACTTGCTCTCTCCAAGGGAATTGTGTGTGCCCATTCCAATGGCCACAACCCTTCTAATAGGATAAACCTCCAAATTCCCTGATCCATCTCAATAGTGGTGGCTTCCCAGGAAAAAACAGGGGCAATCTGAGCACTACAGAGCACCTACCTGCACTCAGACCCATAGAGAGATGTCCCCATAGGTAAAAAGGAAAGAACAGGCCCCTAGGCACTAATCAGATCCATTGCTTTCGTTTCCAGGCATCTCTTCTCAGAGGCCTGGAATTCAAAAGCAGCATATAGCTGTTTCTTGACTCACCCAACAGAAAACATCTCATCTACACATGGGATACTTGCACGTTGGAGCTGTGTCAAAGCCTCTGTTTATTAGAACTCTTTAGGGCCCAAGTGCCACCGCTTCATTCCAAGGTCTCCTTAGACACAAAAGCACATTAGGACCCATGCTTAGGGGTGTCCATTTCAATGCAGCGTCCTCGGTTGCTCCCCACAGATCCAGGAGATCTAACCTGTCTTGTTGCTAAGAGACAATTGGAATGCGAGGTGGGCTACCCAGTCATCCATCCTTAGAACCCTGCTCAGAATCATTGGCCTGGATCCAAACGACAGGTCTCAATTGTCCTGCAGAAGACTCTCTGCAGTTTGGAGCTTCTCACAACTCCCATCGTGGGAAAACCCCCATGGCCTCGTGATCCCCCCCCCATTCATGAAGGGACCATCAGGGACAGAAACTACAACCTGAGCGATCGTCTGATCCTCGCCCTGACTTCAGATGCATAAGATCTCGATTCAGGTCTGTAGATTGTGCCTGCCATGGCCTCACCCAGAAACCTAAGCCTAGCTTGTGTTCTCAAACGTTTGTCGTCAGACTACTGGCCCACAAGGCCTCCAGTTTGGCAATCCAGAACTACAATGCAGCACTCTGCCCAGTAACCCCAAATGAGGATCAACCTGCACCGACCTTGGCTGTATCCCAAATACATAGGCTGAGCAGGGCACTAATGCCCTTTCTGACACAGCCTGAGCCTGGACTCCCTGGCCCATCCCAGACAGCTGGCCGCACACTGAGCACATCGAGCCGCCATGGCCTTAGGTCATCATCTCTTCCCAACCTCGGATTTCAGGCTTTAGATTCTAGACCTTACCTCCAATCACTGCCCAGGGTTGAACGGGATGCAGAAATCAGAACTCCTTCCCCATGGCAAGATACCTTGTGGTTGGCATGTTGTCCAACTTTCAGTGTAGTTGAATCCAGTGTTGCCCATGAGGCCCCGCCATGCTCGGAGGCTACATTGGTCACAAACACACATTGTGACCCTCAGCCTGACCAAAGTCCTCAAGTAAGGCCTCTCAGTGGCTGGATGAAGAGATAGCATATTGGGCTTGCCATGCCCCTAGTCCCCAATTTTGAACCATAGTTCTGGTGGTCCCTTCAGTCTTCCCCACGGCTTTGCTTTGGAATTCCTCTTTTCGTGGGACACCTGAGGTAACAAAACTGAAAGGAGTCCTCCCATCCCACAGTTTGACGAAAAAAAATTGGGAATCGGGCGAAATCCTCATAGAGGTAGATTCGTCCATGGCCCATGAAGCATCCCCGACATTCTATGGCCATTGCTGATAAAAATTCCAGAGACAAATGCCTGAGCAAGCGCCTCAGATTCGCTCTATATTCAAATCTTCATGAGTTCTTCTCATTGTTTGTATATTGGGCCTGCCATACCGCCGTCCCCAAAAGAAGCTGAGTTTGTGTATCAGAATCACAATCAGAACTCTGCCTTCCACATGGCTGTAATGCTTGTTCTTCACATGGAGTCAACCTTCACGTGGGGAACCCTTCATGGCCCCTGATGCCACGCCAAATCATGAGTGCTGCTTGGGCACAAATTCACACTGTGACCCTAGCATGAGCCCCATGTCAAAGAAAGGCCTGTCAGGTTCGTGACGAAGATCCTGCATATAGTCCCTGCCATGCCCATAGGCACCCAAAACTAACTAGATGGTGTGTATTCCAGTTGAAGGAACCCACTGCTGTGCTCTAGAGTCCCTCTCCTGGGGGGTCCTTTCTGGCAGAAAACAGTACTCTTCACTTCCCATAGAATGAACTCAAACACTTGGGAGCTTGGACAATCCCCCGAGAGGAAGGCTCTTCCTCGGCCCCTGAGGCAACCCCTACCCTGACCGGACACTGTGAACGCAACACCCAGAGACAAAAGCCTGAGCAACTGCCTCCCACTTGCCCTCCTTTGATATCCAGAGAATCTCCCCTCACGGACTGGAGATCAGTCCTGCCATTACCTTGGCCCCTTCCTGAGCCAAGTTTGCTTTTTCAGACATCAGTCCCCACAGCCCTGGCAAACACAGCCTCTAGGCTGGGTCCTCTGGAGCCATACAACAGGACCGTGCCTGCTCTCACCTGGGAAACTGTGTCCATTCCTTTGGACACACACCTCCAGAATATGAGAAACCTCAAGGCCTCCGAGGACATCCCACTACTGGGAGCCTCCCTGGACACACAGGGGCATTCGGACACAAGCTGAGCAGCTACCTCCACGAAGGCATGCACACAGATGTCAACAGAGATAGAAGGTTGAGCCGGACAGGCCCTTAGGCCATAATCTCAACTCTTGCTTTGGGTTCCAGGTGTTACTCCTCAGAAACTTTGGTTCGAAGAACAGGATATGGGGCTTTCCTGAGGCACTGAACAGAACTCCTCTCGTCTCCACATGGGGAGCTTTCTTACTGGGGATGTATCAAACCCTTCAGGTAGTGCCCAAGCAGCACTTGAGTGCTGATTGGAAACAAATTCACACTGTGACCCTAGCATGAGCCCCATGTCAAAGAAGGCCTGTGAGGGCCTGGACAAAGAGCCCGCATATGGGGCTTGCCAAGCCCCTATGCACCCAATTTTCACCAGGGTTTGAGATTTCCAGTCGCCCCGCCCGTACCTGGGGCTCTGATCTTGAATCCCTTTCTTGGAGAGACACATGAGCCAGACAACACGACTCCACCCTTCCCACAAAATGACCCCAATCTTGGAAGATGGGACAAATCCCCAGAGAGGGATACTCGTCCACAGTCCCTGAGGCCACCCCTCAAATCCACGGCTATCCCGGACACAGCATCCAGAGACAAAAGACTGAAGGAACGCCTCCCACTCGCCCTTGTTTCAGAGGCCCAGGAGTTCCCTCTCGGGCTGTACATCCGGCCTGCCATACCCTAGGCACCACTCATAAGCTGAGTTTGTGTTTTCAGACTTCTGTGCCCACAGCCTGGACCCACACACCTCCAGGCTAGGGCCTCTGGAGCCACAGCGAAAGTTTGTGCCTGCCCTCTCCAAGGAAAGTGTGCCCAATCCACTGAGCACAGCCCTACAGGTTAGGGAAAAGCTCCAAGGCCCCTGAGGACATCAATAGTGTAGGCCACCCTGGACTAAGAGGGGCTCTCTGACACCAGCGGAGCAACTATCTTCACTTAGACTCTCAGAAAGTGTCCCCAGAGATAGAAGGTTGAAATGGACAGACCCCCAGGCCCTAATATGAACCTTAGCTTTGTTCCATGTGTCCGTTCTCAGAGGACTGTTTTCATAGACCAGCACATGGGGCTTTTCTGAGGCACCAAATCAAGGATCTCTCGTCTCCACATGGGCAGCTTTCTTACTGGGGATGTATCAAACCCTTCAGGTAGGAGAGTTCCGAAGGGCCACTGAACAACCAGCACATTCCAAGGTCTCCATGGACCCAAACGCACATTATGACGCATCCTCAGGAGAGGCCATTTCAACTCAGCCCCCTGGATCGCGTGTTCCAGAGGCCCCAGATCAAACATATCTTATCGCTAATGGCCTATTGGAATGCGAGGCATGCTGTACAGGGATCCATCCTTCGAACCCTGCTCTCCAGTCCTTCAGTATGGTATGTCCTGGAGCCATGCAACAGGACTCGAATGTCCCGCAGAAGGAAACCTTGTGGTTTGGGGCAACCTCCAAACTCAGCGTGGGAAAACTTCCTTGGCCTCATGAGGCCCCCGCTTCATGAAGGTGCCATCATGGACAAATACTCCAGCCTCAGCCAACGTCTGATCCTCAGCCTGACTTCAGATGCAGGAGATTTTGATTCAGCCTCTGCAGAATGGACCTGCTCTGCCCTTGGCTCCAATCCTCACCCTAGCTTGTGTTTTCAGACTTCCGTCCTCACACTCCAGGCCCACAAGCCCTCCCTACTGGGAATTCTGGGGCCACAATGAAGCACTCTGCCTGCCTCCCAGTAGAAAATCATTGTCTATGGTGCTGCCCAGAAACACCAAATGAGGATCAAACTGCTTGGCCCTCGGCAACACCCCAATTGCATAGGCTACCTTAAACACTGATGCTCTGAGGCAAATAGCCTGAGCCCAGACCTTCCAACAGACACCGACACAGCTGGCTGCACACCCAGCACATTGGACCCGCCACTGCCTTAGGCCACCATCTATTCCCAACCTGGGTTTTCAGTCATCGGTCCTAGACCTTATATCCAATCCCTGCACAGGGGGGACCCCCTCTGATGCACACAAGTCAGAACCCCTCCTACCCCATGGCAAGAAACCTTGCTGCTGGCAGTGAGTCAAACCTTCAGTGTTGGAGAAAACGGCATGACCCATGAGGCCACGCACATGCGTGAGGGCCGCCTTGGGCACAAACACACATTGTGACCCTCAGCGTGAGTACCTTATTCAAGTAACGCCTCTCAGTGACTGGACCAACAGCCCGCATATGTGGTTTGCCATGCCCATAGGCACCCAGGACTAAATAGATGATGTGTATTCCAGTTGAGGGAACCCACTGCTGTGCTCTAGAGTCCCTCTCCTGGGGGGTGCCCTGTGGCAGAAAACAGTACTCTTCATTCCCACAGAATGAACACAAACACTTGGGAGCTTGGACAATCCCCCGAGAGGAAGGCACTTCTTCGGCCTCTGAGACAACCCCTACCCTGACCGGACACTGTAAATCCTGAGTGACTGCCCCCCACTTGCCCTACTTTGATTTCCAGAGGATCTCCCCTCACGGACTGGAGATCAGTCCTGCCATTACATTGGCCACTAGCTGAGCCAAGTTTGCTTTTTCAGACATCTGTCCCCACAGCCCTGGCAAACACAGCCTCTAGGCTGGGTCCTCTGGAGCCATACCACAGGACCGTGCCTGCTCTCTCCTGGGAAACTGTGTCCATTCCTTTGGACACACACCTCCAGAATATGAGAAACCTCAAGGCCCCCGAGGACATCCCACTACTGGGAGCCTCACTGGACTCACAGGGGCATTCGGACACAAGCTGAGCAGCTACATCCATGAATGCATGCACATAGATGTCAACAGAGATAGAAGGTTGAGCCGGACAGGCCCTTAGGCCATAATCTCAACTCTTGCTTTGGGTTCCAGGTGTTACTCCTCAGAGGCTTTGGTTCGAAGAACAGGATATGGGGCTTTCCTGAGGCACTGAACAGAACTCCTCTCGTCTCCACATGGGAAGCTTCCTTGTTGGAGCTGTGTCAAACACCTCAGTTTGTAAAACCCTGCAGAGTCCCTGAGCCACCTACACATTCCAAGGTCTCCCAGGCCACCAAGCCACAGTAGGACTCATCTTCAGGAGAGTCCATTTCAACTCTCCCCTCTGGGTAGCTCAAACAGGAGCCTGCAGATTGAGCCTGCCTTGTCCTGACTAAAGAGTGGGTATATGAAGTGGCGTTCCCAGGCATCCATGCTTAGACACCTGCTCTCGAGTCTTTCCGTATGGGGCCTCCTGGAACCATCCAATAGGACTCGACTGTCGTGCAGAAGGAAACCTTGAGGTTTGGAGTAGTTCACAAATCCCATCGTAGGCAAACCTCCCTGGCCTAATGAAGCCCTCACCCTTCAGGAAGAGGCCATGCTGGACAAAAACTCTAGCCTGAGGCACGTCTCATAGTTGACATGACCTCAGTGCAGGAGATCTCGATTCAGCCTCTGCAGAGTGGGCCTGCCGTGCCCTCGGTCCCAAACCTCACGCTACCTTGTGTTTTCAGACTTCCTTCCTCACACTCCTGGCAAACAAGCCCTCCGGACCAGAAACTCCAGAACCAAAACCCAGCCCAGTGTCTGTCCAACGGAAGAAAAACGTTTCCCTGTGGGGCTCTCCAGAAAACCCAGATGAGGATCAACCTGCTCGGGTCTCGACGGTACCCGAACTGGATAGGATGCTCTGGGCACTCATGCTCTGTCTGACACAGCCTGAAGCCAGACGTCCAGACAGACAAGGAGACAGCTGGCCGCACACCCAGCACTTCGGACACGCCATGGTCTTATGCCGTCACCTCTTCCTAACCTTGGTTTTCAGATATCTGAACCTAGACATTATATCAATTCTCCACACAGCTGGGTATCGCAAGCACAAAACAGAACTCCTCCTTCCCCATGGCTGTCAAGCTTGCTCTTGGCATGGAGTCACACCTTCAGGGTGGGAGAAACCTTCATGGCCCCTGAAGCCACGCCCAAACTTGAGTGCTGCTTGGGCACAAATTCACACTGTGACCCTCAGCATGAGCCCCATGTCAAAGAAAGGCCTGTCAGGACCTGGACCAAGAGCCCGCATATGGGGCTTGCCAAGCCCCTATGCACCCAATCCTCACCAGTGTTTGAGTTTTCCAGTCGCCCCACCTGTACCTGGGCTCTACTCTGGAATCCCTTTCTTGGAGAGACCCATGAGCCAGACAACACGACTCCACCCTTCCCTCAAAATGACCCCAAACTCTTGGGAGCTGGGACAAATCCCCAGAGAGGGATACTCGTCCACAGTCCCTGAGGCCACCGCTCCAATCCACGGCTATCCCGGACACAACATCCAGAGACAAAAGCCTGAAGGAACGCCTTCCACTCGCCCTTGTTTCAGAGGCCCAGGAGTTCCCTCTCAGGCTGTACATCCGGCCTGTCATACCCTAGGCGCCACTCATAAGCTGAGTTTGTGTATTCAGACTTCTGTGCCCACAGCATGGACCCACACAACCTCCAGGCTAGGGCGTCTGAAGCCACAGCGAAAGATTGTGCTGGCCCTCTCTAAGGAAAGTGTGTCCAATCCATTGACCACAACCCTACAGTTTAGGGAAAAGCTCCAAGGCCCCTGAGGCCATCAATAGGTAGGCCACCCTGGACTAAGAGGGGCTCTCTGACACCAGCAGAGCAACTATCTCCACTTAGATTCTCAGACAGTGTCCCCAGAGACAGAAGGTTGAAATGGACAGGCCCCCAGGCCCTAATATGAACCTTAGCTTTGTTTCCATGTGTCTGTTCTCAGAGGACTGTTTTCGTAGACCAGCACACGGGGCTTTTCCGAGGCACCAAACCAAACCTCTCTCTCCACATGGGGAGCTTTCTTACTGGGGATGTATCAAACCCTTCAGGTAGGAGAGTTCCACAGGGCCACTGAACAACCAGCACATTCCAAGGTCTCCATGGACCCAAACGCACATTATGACGCATCCTCAGGAGAGGCCATTTCAACTCAGCCCCCTGGGTAGCGTGACCCAGAGGCAGCAGATCAAACATATCTTGTCGCTAATGGCCAATGGGAATGCGAGGCATGCTGTACAGGGATCCATTTTACGAACACTGCTCTCCAGTCCTTTCATATGGTATGTCCTGGAGCCATGCAACAGGACTCGAATGTCCCACAGAAGGAAACCTTGTGGTTTGGGGCAACCTCCAAACTCAGCGTGGGAAAACTTCCTTGGCCTCATGAGGCCCCCGCTTCATGAAGGTGCCATCATGGACACATACTCCAGCCTCAGCCAACGTCTGATCCTCAGCCTGGCTACAGATGCAGGAGATTTTGATTAAGCCTCTGCAGAGTGGGTCTGCTCTGCCTTTGGCTCCAATCCTCACCCTAGCTTGTGTTTTCAGACTTCCGTCCTCACACTCCTGGCCCACAAGCCCTCCCTACTGGGAATTCTGGGGCCACAAAGAAGCACTCTGCTTGCCTCCCAGGAGAAATACATTGTCTATGGTGCTGCCCAGAAACCCCAAATGAGGATCAAACTGCTTGGCCCTCGGCAACACCCCAATTGCATAGGCTACCTTAAACAGTGATGCTCTGTCGCAAATAGCCTGAGCCCAGACCTTCCAACAGACACCGACACAGCTGGCTGTACACCCAGCACATTGGACCTGCCACTGCCTTAGGCCAGCATCCATTCCCAACCTGGGTTTTCAGTCATCGGAACCTAGACCTTATCTCCAATCCCTGCACAGGGGGGAACCTGATGCACAAATAAGAACCCCTCCTTCCCCATGGCAAGAAAACTTGCTGCTGGCAGTGAGTCAAACCTTCAGTGTAGGAAACACGACATGGCCCATGAGGCAACGCCCAAGCGTTAGGGCCGCCTTGGGCACAAACACACATTGTGACCCTCAGCGTGAGTACCTTATTCAAGTAATGCCTCTCAGTGACTGGACCAAGAGCCCGCATATGTGGCTTGCATGCCCATAGGCACCCAGGATTAACTAGATGGTGTGTATTCCAGTTGAGGGAACCCACTGCTGTGCTCTAGAGTCCCTCTCCTGGGGGGTCCCCTGTGGCAGAAAACAGTACTCTTCCCTTCCCACAGAATGAATCCAAACACTTGGGAGCTTGCACAATCCCCCGAGAGGAAGGCTCTTCCTCGGCCTCTGAGACAACCCCTACCCTGACCGGACACTGTGAACGCAACACCCAGAGACAAAATCCTGAGTGACTGCCTCCCACTTGCCCTCCTTTGATATCCAGAGGATCTCCCCTCACGGACTGGAGATCAGTCCTGCCATTACCTTGGCCACTAGCTGAGCCAAATTTGCTTTTTCAGACATCTGTCCCCACAGCCCTGGCAAACACAGCCTCTAGGCTGGGTCCTCTGGAGCCATACCACAGGACCGTACCTGCTCTCTCCTGGGAAACTGTGTCCATTCCTTTGGACACACACCTCCAGAATATGAGAAACCTCAGGACCCCCGAGGACATCCCACTACTGGGAGGCTCCCTGGACACACAGGGGCATTCGGACACAAGCTGAGCAGATACCTCCACGAAGGCATGCACACAGATGTAACAGAGATAGAAGGTTGAGCCGGACAGGCCCTTAGGCCGTAATCTCAACTCTTGCTTTGGTTTCCAGGTGTTACTCCTCAGAGGCTTTGGTTCGAAGAACAGGATATGGGGCTTTCCTGAGGCACTGAACAGAACTCCTCTCGTCTTCACATGGGAAGCTTCCTTGTTGATGCTGTGTCAAACACCTCAGTTTGGAAAACCCTGCAGAGTCCCTGAGCCACCTACACATTCCAAGGTCTCCCAGGCCACCAAGCCACAGTAGGACTCATCTTCAGGAGAGTCCATTTCAACTCTCCCCTCTGGGTAGCTCAAACAGGAGCCTGCAGATTGAGCCTGCCTTGTCCTGACTAAAGAGTGGGTATATGAAGTGGCGTTCCCAGGCATCCATGCTTAGACACCTGCTCTCGAGTCTTTCCGTATGGGGCCTCCTGGAACCATCCAATAGGACTCGACTGTCGTGCAGAAGGAAACCTTGAGGTTTGGAGTAGTTCACAAATCCCATCGTAGGCAAACCTCCCTGGCCTAATGAAGCCCTCACCCTTCAGGAAGAGGCCATGCTGGACAAAAACTCTAGCCTGAGGCACGTCTCATAGTTGACATGACCTCAGTGCAGGAGATCTCGATTCAGCCTCTGCAGAGTGGGCCTGCCGTGCCCTCGGTCCCAAACCTCACGCTACCTTGTGTTTTCAGACTTCCTTCCTCACACTCCTGGCAAACAAGCCCTCCGGACCAGAAACTCCAGAACCAAAACCCAGCCCAGTGTCTGTCCAACGGAAGAAAAACGTTTCCCTGTGGGGCTCTCCAGAAAACCCAGATGAGGATCAACCTGCTCGGGTCTCGACGGTACCCGAACTGGATAGGATGCTCTGGGCACTCATGCTCTGTCTGACACAGCCTGAAGCCAGACGTCCAGACAGACAAGGAGACAGCTGGCCGCACACCCAGCACTTCAGACACGCCATGGTCTTATGCCGTCACCTCTTCCTAACCTTGGTTTTCAGATATCTGAACCTAGACATTATATCAATTCTCCACACAGCTGGGTATCGCAAGCACAAAACAGAACTCCTCCTTCCCCATGGCTGTCAAGCTTGCTCTTGGCATGGAGTCACACCTTCAGGGTGGGAGAAACCTTCATGGCCCCTGAAGCCACGCCCAAACTTGAGTGCTGCTTGGGCACAAATTCACACTGTGACCCTCAGCATGAGCCCCATGTCAAAGAAAGGCCTGTCAGGACCTGGACCAAGAGCCCGCATATGGGGCTTGCCAAGCCCCTATGCACCCAATCCTCACCAGTGTTTGAGTTTTCCAGTCGCCCCACCTGTACCTGGGCTCTACTCTGGAATCCCTTTCTTGGAGAGACCCATGAGCCAGACAACATGACTC
This sequence comes from Mustela nivalis, assembly GCF_964662115.1. Taxonomy (NCBI): domain Eukaryota; kingdom Metazoa; phylum Chordata; class Mammalia; order Carnivora; family Mustelidae; genus Mustela; species Mustela nivalis. The sequence goes on along the minus strand of NW_028136531.1, from coordinate 1,323,171 downwards.
CACCCTTCCCTCAAAATGTCCCCAAACTCTTGGGAGCTGGGACAAATCCCCAGAGAGGGATACTCGTCCACAGTCCCTGAGGCCACCGCTCCAATCCACGGCTATCCCGGACACAACATCCAGAGACAAAAGCCTGAAGGAACGCCTTCCACTCGCCCTTGTTTCAGAGGCCCAGGTTTTCCCTCTCGGGCTGTACATCCGGCCTGTCATACCCTAGGCGCCACTCATAAGCTGACTTTGTGTATTCAGACTTCTGTGCCCACAGCATGGACCCACACAACCTCCAGGCTAGGGCGTCTGAAGCCACAGCGAAAGATTGTGCTGGCCCTCTCTAAGGAAAGTGTGTCCAATCCATTGACCACAACCCTACAGTTTAGGGAAAAGCTCCAAGGCCCCTGAGGCCATCAATAGGTAGGCCACCCTGGACTAAGAGGGGCTCTCTGACACCAGCAGAGCAACTATCTCCACTTAGATTCTCAGACAGTGTCCCCAGAGACAGAAGGTTGAAATGGACAGGCCCCCAGGCCCTAATATGAACCTTAGCTTTGTTTCCATGTGTCCGTTCTCAGAGGACTGTTTTCGTAGACCAGCAAATGGGGCTCCTCTGAGGCACCAAACCAAGCATCTCTCGTCTCCACATGGGCAGCTTTCTTACTGGGGAAGTATCAAACCCTTCAGGTAGGAGAGTTCCGCAAGGCCACCGAACAACCAGCACATTCCAAGGTCTCCATGGACCCAAACGCACATTATGACGCATCCTCAGGAGAGGCCATTTCAACTCAGCCCCCTGGGTAGCGTGACCCAGAGGCAGCAGATCAAACATATCTTGTCGCTAATGGCCTATTGGAATGCGAGGAATGCTGTACAGGGATCCATCCTTCGAACCCTGCTCTCCAGTCCTTCCATATGGTATGTCCTGGAGCCATGCAACAGGACTCGAATGTCCCGCAGAAGGAAACCTTGTGGTTTGGGGCAACCTCCAAACTCAGCGTGGGAAAATTTCCTTGGCCTCATGAGGCCCCCGCTTCATGAAGGTGCCATCATGGACACATACTCCAGCCTCAGCCAACGTCTGATCCTCAGCCTGACTTCAGATGCAGGAGATTTTGATTCAGTCTCTGCAGAGTGGGCCTGCTCTGCCCTTGGCTCCAATACTCACCCTAGCTTGTGTTTTCAGACTTCCGTCCTCACACTCCTGGCCCACAAGCCCTCCCTACTGGGAATTCTGGGGCCACAAAGAAGCACTCTGCTTGCCTCCCAGGAGAAATACATTGTCTATGGTGCTGCCCAGAAACCCCAAATGAGGATCAAACTGCTTGGCCCTCGGCAACACCCCAATTGCATAGGCTACCTTAAACACTGATGCTCTGTCACAAATAGCCTGAGCCCAGACCTTCCAACAGACACCGACACAGCTGGCTGCACTCCTAGGACATTGGACCCGCCACTGCCTTAGGCCAGCATCCATTCCCAACCTGGGTTTTCAGTCATCGGATCCTAGACCTTATCTCCAATCCCTGCACAGGGGGGAACCTGATGCACAAATAAGAACCCCTCCTTCCCCATGGCAAGAAAACTTGCTGCTGGCAGTGAGTCAAACCTTCAGTGTAGGAAAAACGGCATGACCCATGAGGCCACACACATGCGTGAGGGCCGCCTTGGGCACAAACACACATTGTGACCCTCAGCGTGAGTACCTTATTCAAGTAACGCCTCTCAGTGACTGGACCAAGAGCCCGCATATGTGGCTTGCATGCCCATAGGCACCCAGGATTAACTAGATGGTGTGTATTCCAGTTGAGGGAACCCACTGCTGTGCTCTAGAGTCCCTCTCCTGGGGGGTCCCCTGTGGCAGAAAACAGTACTCTTCCCTTCCCACAGAATGAATCCAAACACTTGGGAGCTTGCACAATCCCCCGAGAGGAAGGCTCTTCCTCGGCCTCTGAGACAACCCCTACCCTGACCGGACACTGTGAACGCAACACCCAGAGACAAAATCCTGAGTGACTGCCTCCCACTTGCCCTCCTTTGATATCCAGAGGATCTCCCCTCACGGACTGGAGATCAGTCCTGCCATTACCTTGGCCACTAGCTGAGCCAAATTTGCTTTTTCAGACATCTGTCCCCACAGCCCTGGCAAACACAGCCTCTAGGCTGGGTCCTCTGGAGCCATACCACAGGACCGTGCCTGCTCTCTCCTGGGAAACTGTGTCCATTCCTTTGGACACACACCTCCAGAATATGAGAAACCTCAGGACCCCCGAGGACATCCCACTACTGGGAGGCTCCCTGGACACACAGGGGCATTCGGACACAAGCTGAGCAGCTACCTCCACGAAGGCATGCACACAGATGTAACAGAGATAGAAGGTTGAGCCGGACAGGCCCTTAGGCCGTAATCTCAACTCTTGCTTTGGTTTCCAGGTGTTACTCCTCAGAGGCTTTGGTTCGAAGAACAGGATATGGGGCTTTCCTGAGGCACTGAACAGAACTCCTCTCGTCTTCACATGGGAAGCTTCCTTGTTGATGCTGTGTCAAACACCTCAGTTTGGAAAACCCTGCAGAGTCCCTGAGCCACCTACACATTCCAAGGTCTCCCAGGCCACCAAGCCACAGTAGGACTCATCTTCAGGAGAGTCCATTTCAACTCTCCCCTCTGGGTAGCTCAAACAGGAGCCTGCAGATTGAGCCTGCCTTGTCCTGACTAAAGAGTGGGTATATGAAGTGGCGTTCCCAGGCATCCATGCTTAGACACCTGCTCTCGAGTCTTTCCGTATGGGGCCTCCTGGAACCATCCAATAGGACTCGACTGTCGTGCAGAAGGAAACCTTGAGGTTTGGAGTAGTTCACAAATCCCATCGTAGGCAAACCTCCCTGGCCTAATGAAGCCCTCACCCTTCAGGAAGAGGCCATGCTGGACAAAAACTCTAGCCTGAGGCACGTCTCATAGTTGACATGACCTCAGTGCAGGAGATCTCGATTCAGCCTCTGCAGAGTGGGCCTGCCGTGCCCTCGGTCCCAAACCTCACGCTACCTTGTGTTTTCAGACTTCCTTCCTCACACTCCTGGCAAACAAGCCCTCCGGACCAGAAACTCCTGAACCAAAACCCAGCCCAGTGTCTGTCCAACGGAAGAAAAACGTTTCCCTGTGGGGCTCTCCAGAAAACCCAGATGAGGATCAACCTGCTCGGGTCTCGACGGTACCCGAACTGGATAGGATGCTCTGGGCACTCATGCTCTGTCTGACACAGCCTGAAGCCAGACGTCCAGACAGACAAGGAGACAGCTGGCCGCACACCCAGCACTTCGGACACGCCATGGTCTTATGCCGTCACCTCTTCCTAACCTTGGTTTTCAGATATCTGAACCTAGACATTATATCAATTCTCCACACAGCTGGGTATCGCAAGCACAAAACAGAACTCCTCCTTCCCCATGGCTGTCAAGCTTGCTCTTGGCATGGAGTCACACCTTCAGGGTGGGAGAAACCTTCATGGCCCCTGAAGCCACGCCCAAACTTGAGTGCTGCTTGGGCACAAATTCACACTGTGACCCTCAGCATGAGCCCCATGTCAAAGAAAGGCCTGTCAGGACCTGGACCAAGAGCCTGCATATGGGGCTTGCCAAGCCCCTATGCACCCAATCCTCACCAGTGTTTGAGTTTTCCAGTCGCCCCACCTGTACCTGGGCTCTACTCTGGAATCCCTTTCTTGGAGAGACCCATGAGCCAGACAACATGACTCCACCCTTCCCTCAAAATGTCCCCAAACTCTTGGGAGCTGGGACAAATCCCCAGAGAGGGATACTCGTCCACAGTCCCTGAGGCCACCGCTCCAATCCACGGCTATCCCGGACACAACATCCAGAGACAAAAGCCTGAAGGAACGCCTTCCACTCGCCCTTGTTTCAGAGGCCCAGGTTTTCCCTCTCGGGCTGTACATCCGGCCTGTCATAACCTAGGCGCCACTCATAAGCTGACTTTGTGTTTTAAGACTTCTGTGCCCACAGCATGGACCCACACAACCTCCAGGCTAGGGCCTCTGAAGCCACAGCGAAAGATTGTGCTGGCCCTCTCTAAGGAAAGTGTGTCCAATCCATTGACCACAACCCTACAGTTTAGGGAAAAGCTCCAAGGCCCCTGAGGCCATCAATAGGTAGGCCACCCTGGACTAAGAGGGGCTCTCTGACACCAGCAGAGCAACTATCTCCACTTAGATTCTCAGACAGTGTCCCCAGAGACAGAAGGTTGAAATGGACAGGCCCCCAGGCCCTAATATGAACCTTAGCTTTGTTTCCATGTGTCCGTTCTCAGAGGACTGTTTTCGTAGACCAGCAAATGGGGCTCCTCTGAGGCACCAAACCAAGCATCTCTCGTCTCCACATGGGCAGCTTTCTTACTGGGGAAGTATCAAACCCTTCAGGTAGGAGAGTTCCGCAAGGCCACCGAACAACCAGCACATTCCAAGGTCTCCATGGACCCAAACGCACATTATGACGCATCCTCAGGAGAGGCCATTTCAACTCAGCCCCCTGGGTAGCGTGACCCAGAGGCAGCAGATCAAACATATCTTGTCGCTAATGGCCTATTGGAATGCGAGGAATGCTGTACAGGGATCCATCCTTCGAACCCTGCTCTCCAGTCCTTCCATATGGTATGTCCTGGAGCCATGCAACAGGACTCGAATGTCCCGCAGAAGGAAACCTTGTGGTTTGGGGCAACCTCCAAACTCAGCGTGGGAAAATTTCCTTGGCCTCATGAGGCCCCCGCTTCATGAAGGTGCCATCATGGACACATACTCCAGCCTCAGCCAACGTCTGATCCTCAGCCTGACTTCAGATGCAGGAGATTTTGATTCAGTCTCTGCAGAGTGGGTCTGCTCTGCCCTTGGCTCCAATACTCACCCTAGCTTGTGTTTTCAGACTTCCGTCCTCACACTCCTGGCCCACAAGCCCTCCCTACTGGGAATTCTGGGGCCACAAAGAAGCACTCTGCCTGCCTCCCAGGAGAAATACATTGTCTATGGTGCTGCCCAGAAACCCCAAATGAGGATCAAACTGCTTGGCCCTCGGCAACACCCCAATTGCATAGGCTACCTTAAACACTGATGCTCTGTCACAAATAGCCTGAGCCCAGACCTTCCAACAGACACCGACACAGCTGGCTGCACTCCTAGGACATTGGACCCGCCACTGCCTTAGGCCAGCATCCATTCCCAACCTGGGTTTTCAGTCATCGGATCCTAGACCTTATCTCCAATCCCTGCACAGGGGGGAACCTGATGCACAAATAAGAACCCCTCCTTCCCCATGGCAAGAAAACTTGCTGCTGGCAGTGAGTCAAACCTTCAGTGTAGGAAAAACGGCATGACCCATGAGGCCACACACATGCGTGAGGGCCGCCTTGGGCACAAACACACATTGTGACCCTCAGCGTGAGTACCTTATTCAAGTAACGCCTCTCAGTGACTGGACCAAGAGCCCGCATATGTGGCTTGCATGCCCATAGGCACCCAGGATTAACTAGATGGTGTGTATTCCAGTTGAGGGAACCCACTGCTGTGCTCTAGAGTCCCTCTCCTGGGGGGTCCCCTGTGGCAGAAAACAGTACTCTTCCCTTCCCACAGAATGAATCCAAACACTTGGGAGCTTGCACAATCCCCCGAGAGGAAGGCTCTTCCTCGGCCTCTGAGACAACCCCTACCCTGACCGGACACTGTGAACGCAACACCCAGAGACAAAATCCTGAGTGACTGCCTCCCACTTGCCCTCCTTTGATATCCAGAGGATCTCCCCTCACGGACTGGAGATCAGTCCTGCCATTACCTTGGCCACTAGCTGAGCCAAATTTGCTTTTTCAGACATCTGTCCCCACAGCCCTGGCAAACACAGCCTCTAGGCTGGGTCCTCTGGAGCCATACCACAGGACCGTACCTGCTCTCTCCTGGGAAACTGTGTCCATTCCTTTGGACACACACCTCCAGAATATGAGAAACCTCAGGACCCCCGAGGACATCCCACTACTGGGAGGCTCCCTGGACACACAGGGGCATTCGGACACAAGCTGAGCAGCTACCTCCACGAAGGCATGCACACAGATGTAACAGAGATAGAAGGTTGAGCCGGACAGGCCCTTAGGCCGTAATCTCAACTCTTGCTTTGGTTTCCAGGTGTTACTCCTCAGAGGCTTTGGTTCGAAGAACAGGATATGGGGCTTTCCTGAGGCACTGAACAGAACTCCTCTCGTCTTCACATGGGAAGCTTCCTTGTTGATGCTGTGTCAAACACCTCAGTTTGGAAAACCCTGCAGAGTCCCTGAGCCACCTACACATTCCAAGGTCTCCCAGGCCACCAAGCCACAGTAGGACTCATCTTCAGGAGAGTCCATTTCAACTCTCCCCTCTGGGTAGCTCAAACAGGAGCCTGCAGATTGAGCCTGCCTTGTCCTGACTAAAGAGTGGGTATATGAAGTGGCGTTCCCAGGCATCCATGCTTAGACACCTGCTCTCGAGTCTTTCCGTATGGGGCCTCCTGGAACCATCCAATAGGACTCGACTGTCGTGCAGAAGGAAACCTTGAGGTTTGGAGTAGTTCACAAATCCCATCGTAGGCAAACCTCCCTGGCCTAATGAAGCCCTCACCCTTCAGGAAGAGGCCATGCTGGACAAAAACTCTAGCCTGAGGCACGTCTCATAGTTGACATGACCTCAGTGCAGGAGATCTCGATTCAGCCTCTGCAGAGTGGGCCTGCCGTGCCCTCGGTCCCAAACCTCACGCTACCTTGTGTTTTCAGACTTCCTTCCTCACACTCCTGGCAAACAAGCCCTCCGGACCAGAAACTCCTGAACCAAAACCCAGCCCAGTGTCTGTCCAACGGAAGAAAAACTTTTCCCTGTGGGGCTCTCCAGAAAACCCAGATGAGGATCAACCTGCTCGGGTCTCGACGGTACCCGAACTGGATAGGATGCTCTGGGCACTCATGCTCTGTCTGACACAGCCTGAAGCCAGACGTCCAGACAGACAAGGAGACAGCTGGCCGCACACCCAGCACTTCGGACACGCCATGGTCTTATGCCGTCACCTCTTCCTAACCTTGGTTTTCAGATATCTGAACCTAGACATTATATCAATTCTCCACACAGCTGGGTATCGCAAGCACAAAACAGAACTCCTCCTTCCCCATGGCTGTCAAGCTTGCTCTTGGCATGGAGTCACACCTTCAGGGTGGGAGAAACCTTCATGGCCCCTGAAGCCACGCCCAAACTTGAGTGCTGCTTGGGCACAAATTCACACTGTGACCCTCAGCATGAGCCCCATGTCAAAGAAAGGCCTGTCAGGACCTGGACCAAGAGCCCGCATATGGGGCTTGCCAAGCCCCTATGCACCCAATCCTCACCAGTGTTTGAGTTTTCCAGTCGCCCCACCTGTACCTTGGCTCTACTCTGGAATCCCTTTCTTGGAGAGACCCATGAGCCAGACAACATGACTCCACCCTTCCCTCAAAATGTCCCCAAACTCTTGGGAGCTGGGACAAATCCCCAGAGAGGGATACTCGTCCACAGTCCCTGAGGCCACCGCTCCAATCCACGGCTATCCCGGACACAACATCCAGAGACAAAAGCCTGAAGGAACGCCTTCCACTCGCCCTTGTTTCAGAGGCCCAGGTTTTCCCTCTCGGGCTGTACATCCGGCCTGTCATACCCTAGGCGCCACTCATAAGCTGACTTTGTGTTTTAAGACTTCTGTGCCCACAGCATGGACCCACACAACCTCCAGGCTAGGGCCTCTGAAGCCACAGCGAAAGATTGTGCTGGCCCTCTCTAAGGAAAGTGTGTCCAATCCATTGACCACAACCCTACAGTTTAGGGAAAAGCTCCAAGGCCCCTGAGGCCATCAATAGGTAGGCCACCCTGGACTAAGAGGGGCTCTCTGACACCAGCAGAGCAACTATCTCCACTTAGATTCTCAGACAGTGTCCCCAGAGACAGAAGGTTGAAATGGACAGGCCCCCAGGCCCTAATATGAACCTTAGCTTTGTTTCCATGTGTCCGTTCTCAGAGGACTGTTTTCGTAGACCAGCAAATGGGGCTCCTCTGAGGCACCAAACCAAGCATCTCTCGTCTCCACATGGGCAGCTTTCTTACTGGGGAAGTATCAAACCCTTCAGGTAGGAGAGTTCCGCAAGGCCACCGAACAACCAGCACATTCCAAGGTCTCCATGGACCCAAACGCACATTATGACGCATCCTCAGGAGAGGCCATTTCAACTCAGCCCCCTGGGTAGCGTGACCCAGAGGCAGCAGATCAAACATATCTTGTCGCTAATGGCCTATTGGAATGCGAGGAATGCTGTACAGGGATCCATCCTTCGAACCCTGCTCTCCAGTCCTTCCATATGGTATGTCCTGGAGCCATGCAACAGGACTCGAATGTCCCGCAGAAGGAAACCTTGTGGTTTGGGGCAACCTCCAAACTCAGCGTGGGAAAATTTCCTTGGCCTCATGAGGCCCCCGCTTCATGAAGGTGCCATCATGGACACATACTCCAGCCTCAGCCAACGTCTGATCCTCAGCCTGACTTCAGATGCAGGAGATTTTGATTCAGTCTCTGCAGAGTGGGCCTGCTCTGCCCTTGGCTCCAATACTCACCCTAGCTTGTGTTTTCAGACTTCCGTCCTCACACTCCTGGCCCACAAGCCCTCCCTACTGGGAATTCTGGGGCCACACTGAAACACTCTGCCTGCCTCCCAGGAGAAAAACATTGTCTATGGTGCTGCCCAGAAACCCCAAATGAGGATCAAACTGCTTGGCCCTCGGCAACACCCCAATTGCATAGGCTACCTTAAACACTGATGCTCTGTCACAAATAGCCTGAGCCCTGACCTTCCAACAGACACCGACACAGCTGGCTGCACTCCTAGCACATTGGACCCGCCACTGCCTTAGGCCAGCATCCATTCCCAACCTGGGTTTTCAGTCATCGGATCCTAGACCTTATCTCCAATCCCTGCACAGGGGGGAACCTGATGCACAAATAAGAACCCCTCCTTCCCCATGGCAAGAAAACTTGCTGCTGGCAGTGAGTCAAACCTTCAGTGTAGGAAAAACGACATGGCCCATGAGGCAACGCCCAAGTGTTAGGGCCGCCTTGGGCACAAACACACATTGTGACCCTCAGCGTGAGTACCTTATTCAAGTAACGCCTCTCAGTGACTGGACCAAGAGCCCGCATATGTGGCTTGCCATGCCCATAGGCACCCAGGATTAACTAGATGGTGTGTATTCCAGTTGAGGGAACCCACTGCTGTGCTCTACAGTCCCTCTCCTGGGGGGTCCCCTGTGGCAGAAAACAGTACTCTTCCCTTCCCACAGAATGAACCCAAACACTTGGGAGCTTGGACAATCCCCCGAGAGGAAGGCTCTTCCTCGGCCTCTGAGACAACGCCTACCCTGACCGGACACTGTGAACGCAACACCCAGAGACAAAATCCTGAGTGACTGCCTCCCACTTGCCCTCCTTTGATATCCAGAGGATCTCCCCTCACGGACTGGAGATCAGTCCTGCCATTACCTTGACCACTAGCTGAGCCAAGTTTGCTTTTTCAGACATCTGTCCCCACAGCCCTGGCAAACACAGCCTCTAGGCTGGGTCCTCTGGAGCCATACCACAGGACCGTGCCTGCTCTCTCCTGGGAAACTGTGTCCATTCCTTTGGACACACACCTCCAGAATATGAGAAACCTCAAGGCCCCCGAGGACATCCCACTACTGGGAGGCTCCCTGGACACACAGGGGCATTCGGACACAAGCTGAGCAGCTACCTCCACGAAGGCATGCCCACAGATGTCAACAGAGATAGAAGGTTGAGCCGGACAGGCCCTTAGGCCGTAATCTCAACTCTTGCTTTGGGTTCCAGGTGTCACTCCTCAGAGGCTTTGGTTCAAAGAACAGGATATGGGGCTTTCCTGAGGCACTGAACAGAACTCCTCTCGTCTCCACATGGGAAGCCTCCCTGTAGGAGCTGTGTCAAACACCTCAGTTTGGAAAACCCTGCAGAGTCCCTGAGCCAACTCCACATTCCAAGGTCTCCCAGGCCACCAAGCCACAGTAGGACTCATCTACAGGAGAGTCCATTTCAACTCTCCCCCCTGGGTAGCTCACCCAGGAGCCTGCAGATTGAGCCTGCCTTGTCCTGCCTAAAGAGTGGGAATATGAGTCGGCATGCCCAGGCATCCATGCTTAGACACCTGCTCTCGAGTCTTTCCGTATGGGGCCTCCTGGAACCATCCAGTAGGACTCGACTGTCGTGCAGAAGGAAAGCTTGAGGTTTGGAGTAGTTCACAAATCCCATCGTAGGCAAACCTCCCTGCCTTCATGAAGCCCCCACACCCTTCAGGAAGAGGCCATGCTGGACAAAAACTCTAGCCTGAGGCACGTCTCATAGTTGACATGACCTCAGTGCAGGAGATCTCGATTCAGCCTCTGCAGAGTGGCCCTGCCATGCCCTCCGTCCCAAACCTCACACTAGCTTTTGTTTTCAGACTTCCTTCCTCACACTCCTGGCAAACAAGCCCTACGGACTAGGAACTCCAGAACCACAACCCAGCCCAGTGTCTGCCTTACGGAAGAAAAACGCTTCCCTATGGGGCTCTCCAGAAAACCCAGATGATGGTCAACCTGTTCGGGCCTCGACGGTCCCCGAAGTGGATATGCTGCTCTGGGCACTCATGCTCTGTCTGACACAGCCTGAAGCCAGACGTCCAGACAGACAAGGAGACAGCTGGCCACACACCCAGCACTTCGGACACGCCATGGTCTTATGCCGTCACCTCTTCCTAACCTTGGTTTTCAGATATCTGAACCTAGACATTATATCAATTCTCCACACAGCTGGGTATCGCAAGCACAAAACAGAACTCCTCCTTCCCCATGGCTGTCAAGCTTGCTCTTGGCATGGAGTCACACCTTCAGGGTGGGAGAAACCTTCATGGCCCCTGAAGCCACGCCCAAACTTGAGTGCTGCTTGGGCACAAATTCACACTGTGACCCTCAGCATGAGCCCCATGTCAAAGAAAGGCCTGTCAGGACCTGGACCAAGAGCCTGCATATGGGGCTTGCCAAGCCCCTATGCACCCAATCCTCACCAGTGTTTGAGTTTTCCAGTCGCCCCACCTGTACCTGGGCTCTGCTCTGGAATCCCTTTCTTGGAGAGACCCATGAGCCAGACAACACGTCTCCACCCTTCCCACAAAATGACCCCAAACTCATGAGGCCCCCGCTTCATGAAGGTGCCATCATGGACACATACTCCATCCTCAGCCAACTTCTGATCCTCAGCCTGACTTCAGATGCAGGAGATTTTGATTCAGCCTCTGCCGATTGGGCCTGCTCTGCCCTTGGCTCCAATCCTCACCCTAGCTTGTGTTTTCAGACTTCCGTCCTCACACTCCTGGCCCACAAACCCTCCCTACTGGGAATTCTGGGGCCACACTGAAGCACTCTGCCTGCCTCCCAGGAGAAAAACATTGTCTATGGTGCTGCCCAGAAACCACAAATGAGGATCAAACTGCTTGGCCCTCGGCAACACCCCAATTGCATAGGCTACCTTAAACACTGATGCTCTGTCGCAAATAGCCTGAGCCCAGACCTTCCAACAGACACCGACACAGCTGGCTGCACACCCAGCACATTGGACCCGCCACTGCCTTAGGCCAGCATCCATTCCCAACCTGGGTTTTCAGTCATCGGAACCTAGACCTTATCTCCAATCCCTGCACAGGGGGAACCTGATGCACAAGTCAGAACCCCTCCTTCCCCATGGCAAGAAACCTTGCTGCTGGCCGTGAGTCAAACCTTCAGTGTAGGAGAAAACGGCAAACCTGCCGGGCCTCATGAAGCCCCCCATATCCTTCAGGGAGAGGCCATCATGGTCAAAAACTCTAGCTTGAAGCACGTCTCATAGTAGATATGACCGCAATGCAGGAGATCTTGATTAAGCCTCTGCAGAGTCGCCTGCCGTGCCCTCGGTCCCAAACCTCACGCTAGCTTGTGTTTTCAGACTTCCTTCCTCACACTCCTGGCAAACAATCCCTCCAGAGTAGGATTTGCAGAACCACAAGCCAGCCCAGTTACTGCCCACTGGTAGAAAACGTTTCCTTGTGGGGCTCTCCATAAAACCCAGATGAGGATCAACCTGCTCTTGCCTCGACGGCACTCAGATTTGATAGGCTGCTCTGGGCACTAATGCTCTGCCTTTCACAGCCTGATGCCAGACGTCCAGACAGGCAAGGAGACAGCTGGCCACACACCTAGCACTTCTGACATGCCATGGTCTTATGCCGTTATCTCTTCCTAACCTTGGTTTTCAGATATCTAAACCCAGATATTATATCAATTCCCCACACAGTTGGGCATCTGAATCACAAATCAGAACTCCTTCTTCCCCATGGCTGTAAGGCTTGCTCTTGGCATGGAGTCACACCTTCAGGGTGGGAGAAACCTTCATTTCCCCTGAAACCACGCCCAAACTTGAGTGCTGCCTTGGGCACAAATTCACTCTGTGACCCTCAGCATGAGCCCAATATCAAAGAAAGGCCTGTCAGGGCCTTGACCAAGAGCCCGCATATGAGGCGTGCCAAGCCCCTATACACCCAATCCTCACCAGTGTTTGAGTTTTCCAGTCTCCCCCCCGTTCCTGGGGCTCTGCTCTGGAATCACTTTCTTGGAGAGACACATGAGCCAGACAACAGGACTCCACCCTTCCCACAAAATGACCCCAAACTCCTGTTAGCTGGGACAAATCCCCAGAGAGGGATACTTGTCCACAGTCACTGAGGCCACCCCCTACAATCTACGGCTATCCTGGACGCATCCAGAGACAAAAGCCTAAAGGAATCTCGCCCTTGATTCACAAGCCAAGGAGCTCACTCTCTATCTGTACATCCGGCCTGCCATACCCTCGGCGCCACTCATAAGCTGAGTTTGTGTTTTCAGACTTCTGTGCCCACAGCCTGGACTCACACACCCTCCAGGCTAGGGCATCTGGAGCCACAGCGAAAGATTGTGCCTGCCCTCTCCAAGGAAAGTGTGCCCAATCCATTGACCACAACCCTACAGGTTAGGGAAAAGCTCCAAGGCCCCTGAGGCCATCCTGATAGTGTAGGCTGCCCTGGAATAAAAGGGGCACTCTGACACCAGCTGAGCCATTATCACCACTTAAACTCTCAGACAGTGTCCTCAGAGACAGAAGATTGAAATGGACAGGCCCTTAGGCCCTAATATGAACCTTAGCTTTAGTTTTCATGTGTCTGTCCTTGAGGACTGGTTTCGTATACCAGCATATTAGGTTTTTCTGAGGCTCCAAACCAAACCTCTCTCGTCTCCACATGGAGTGCTTTCTTACTGGATCTGTATCAAACCCTTCTGGTCGGAGAATTCCGCAGGGCCACAGTACAACCATCACATTCCAAGGTCTCCATGGACAGAAACACACATTATGACGCATCCTCAGGAGAGGCCATTTCAACTCAGCCCGCTGGTTAGCTTGCCCCAGAGCCAGCAGATCAAACATATCTTGTCGTTAATGGCCAAAGGGAATGCGAGGCATGCTGTTCAGGGATCCATCCTTTGAACCCTCCTCTTCAGTCCTTCCGTATGGTATGTACTGTAGCCACTCAACAGGACTCGACTGTCTTGCAGAAGGAAACCTTGTGGTTTGTGGCAACCTCCAAACTCAGCGTGGGAAAATTTCGTTGGCCTCATGAGGCACCTGCTTCATGAAGGTGCTATCAAGGGCACAATCCAACCTCAGCCAACGTCTGATCCTCAGCCTGACTTCAGATGCATGAGATATCCTTTCAGCCTTTGCAGAGTGTGCCTGCTCCCAACCTCACCCTATCTTTTGTTTTCAGACTCTACCCTAGCACTCCTGGCCCAAAAGCCCTCATGATTGGGAATTCTGGTTCCAGAACGAAGGACTCTGCCTCCCCCCAAAGAAAAACATTGTCTATGGCATTGCTCAGAAACCCCAAATGAAAATCAACCTGCTCAGCCCTCGGCAACACCCCAATTGCATAGGCTACCCTAAACACTATGCTCTGTCTTACATAGCCTGACCCCAGACCTTGTGAGAGACATTGAGACAGTTGGCTTCACACCCAGCACATCGAGCCTGCCATGGGTTAGGCCATTTCATCCCTTCCCATTGACCTGGGTGTCTTCCTGGAGGTATATTCTGAGGCTGTGTCAGACTATGCATTTTTTCTGGAGCTTCCTATGGAATTGGGGTGGTATTAGGTGCCTTGCAATTTTCTCTTAATCTGGTGGGTTGGGAAACTGAGACAGGCTGACATTCCTTGGGAGAGCTGGCCCAGTGCTGTTGTGTGTTCCTGGAGGCCCCATCCTGGAGGGCATATGGGTCAGGACTCTGGGTCCAAAGTCTTCAGACACAAACTCGGGTAAGAGTTAAGCTCGAGGTGATGGCAGACCCAATCTGCAGACCCTGAGCGAAGCATCTCCAGATATGAAATTCGGACGGCTGTGAGGCAGGAGCACAGTCTTTTCTGTCTGACTTGTTTGTCTATGATGGCCACGAAATGGAGGGGTGGCCTCATGGGTCCATGTGAGATTCTACCTCTCTGGGAATTCTGCTCGGCACCCAAGAGTTTGGTGTATTTCCGGGGGATGGGAGGAGCGCAGTTTTCTGAGTCAGGGATCCCGTCCAAACAGCCATTCCAGAGATGGGTCCTGGGTTCTGGAGCCTGGATCACCGCAACAAGGCTTAGGATTTGGGCCTAGGGTCCTGTTCTATGTTTTCCTGGTACAGCTCCCGAGTGTTCTTGTTGGAAATGGGTCTCATTCTGAGGTTCACAATGCCTGTTTTTGCCCAGATGCCCATGCTGAGTGGGTGTGACCTCATGGGCTATGCACTTGGCTCCCACTCTGAGGGTTGGACTGCCATCTCAACATTCAGTTTTCCTGCCATGGGGAAGGAGGGGTACTTTTTTATGCTTCAGGTTCCCCCATGGGCAGGAATTTGAGCTAAGTTCTGGGACAGGTGCCTGAATACCCAGTTCACTTTGAGATGAGGTCCTCGGGCCAAGGCAGGACCCACCTGCAGAAAATGAGGCCTGCTTTCTGGGTGCCTGTCAGGAGCTCGGGCTCGAGCTGTGTCAGACAGAACATTCGTGGAGAGTTCGGCCTATGATATTGGGGTGCTTTTGAGAGCTGTGCAACTGGATCCTCATGGGGGATTTTTGCACAGACCCTTTCTTCACTTCTTCTATCTGGTGAGCAGGCAGATGGCTGCATTACGGCTCCAGAATATCCAAGTTGGAGGGTTTGCAGGCGAGGAGTGTGAGGACAGAAGTATGAAAACATAAGCTACGGTTACGCTCAGTGCCGAGCACATGTCTATTCCAATGTACAGCAGTTGTTTCGAGATCTCCAGCACCTGGGCGAGGGGAAGATGTCTGCTCACGCTGGAGTTTGTATCCATGATGGCCAACAAATGGTGGGGAGGCCTCAAGAATTCTTGGAGGTTTTTCCAAGCTGGAGCTTGTGAGCTTCTCCAAACATCAAGGTGTCCTACTAAGGGGCAGCAGAAGTCTTCTTACAGGGCTCCAGGGTCCCCCATATGGAAGATTCGATAGCAATGCTCTCTGAATGGAGGCCTGGGAAGCCAATCTCGTGTTACCATTGCAGCTGAGGAACAGGGTAAGCTTGAACCAATGACACTGATTCCAAGTTCCAAGTGATTTGCGTTGATGGAAGTTCTCAGTCTAACAGGTTCCAATGCTGCTTGATGTCCAGGGAGACCTTAGAATGTGGTGGCGGCTCTCTGACCATTGAGGATTCTCTATCCTTAGGATTAGACCCAGTACCCAGGAGCCAGGTTTCCTTCTTGGGACAGGAGGTGTGCTCTTGTATGGCTCACGGACCACAGGTTGGACCATATGCTTGAATTTCCAGAACAGACCTCTAGGAAGAGAGACCTCAAAACATAAGCTAGGGTTCTGATGAGGTTTTAGGGCCATGGAAGTTTCAATCTTCGGACTAAGTGCCATTGGCCTGCATGTCATCCTGGAGGTAGGTGCTGAGGCTGTGTCAGGCTGTGCACTTTTTCCAGAGTGGCCTATGATATTGGGGTGCAGTCAGGGGCCTTGCAGTTTTCTCCTAATCTGGACATTTTGGGAAACTGAGATGGGCAGGGTTTCCTCAGGAGAGCAGGGCCAGTGATGTCATGTGTTTCTCGAGGCCCCATCCTGGAGGTCATGTGTGTCAGGACTTTGGGACCAAAGACTTTAGACACAACCTCGGATAAGAGGTAGGAGTGAGGTGATGGCAGTCCGAATCTGAAGACCCTGAGGGAAGCTCCTCGGGATTTGAAATTCAGGTGGCTGGGAGGGAGGAGCACAGGCTTTTCTGTCTAGATTTTGTGTCTAGGATGGCCACTAAATGGAGGGGTGACCTCATGTGTCCATGGGATATTATTCCACTCTGGTGATTCTGCTTGGCACCCAAGAGTTTGATTTCTTTCTGGGGAAGAGGAAAAGACTGTATTCCATCTCTGGGATCCTGTCCAAACAGGGATTCCAGAGATGGGTTCTGGGTCCAGACACTGGGAAAACTTAACCAAAGCTTCGATTTGGGTTCCTGGTCCAGATCCCAAGGGGGATCTTTGGAAAGGGGTCTCATTCTGAGGGTCACAATGCCTATTTGTGCCCAGCTGCCCATCCTGTGTAGGCATGGTCTCATGGACCATGCACCTGGTTCCCACTCAGGGTTGTACAGCCATCTCAACATTCAGTTTTCTGGCCATGGGGAAGGAGGAGCACTCTTTTGTGCTTCCGAGTCCCCTATGGGCAGGAATTTGAGCTAAGTCTGGGACAGGTACCTGAATATCCAGGTTGCTTCAAGATGATGGCCTCGGGCCAAGGTTGGACCCACCTGGAGGATATGGGGTCCACTATCTGGGTGGCTGACAGGAGGTCGGGGATCAGGCGGTGTCAGATAGACAATGTATGCAGAGGTCGGTCTATTATATTGGGGTGCCATTGAGGGCCATGCAGGAGGATCCTCATGTGGGTTTCTACGAAGACTTATAGGGCACTTCTTTCTGGTGGGCAGGCAGAAAGCTGCACTGTGGCTTCAGAATTCCCAATATGGAGGGCTTGTAGGCGAGGAGTTTGAAGACAGAAGTCTGAAAACACAAGCCACGGATAAGCTCAGTGCCGACCACAGGACCATTCCATTGTGCAGTGGTTGTTTCGAGATTTCCAGCACCTGAGTATGGGCGAGGGTCAGATGTCTGCTCACGCTGGGTTTGCATCCATGATGGTCAACGAATTGTGGGGTGGCCTCAAGAATTCTTGGAAATTTTCCCAAGCAGGACCTTGTGAGCTGCTCCAAACAGCAAGGTGTCCTACTGTGGGACAGGGGAAGTCCGCTTACAAGGCTCCAGGGTCCCCCATATAGAAAGATTCGACAGCAGAGGTCTCTGAATGGGGGCCTGGGAAGTCTTCCTTGCATGACCATTGCAGCTGAGGAACATTGCAGGCTTGATCTGCTGGTTTTTGTTCAAATTTCCAAGTGATCTAAGTTGACGGATGTTCTCAGTCTAATGAGTCACAATGCTGCTTGGTGTCCAGGGAGACCTTAGAATGTGGTGGTGAGGGTGCCTGGGTGGCTCAATGGGCTAAGCTGCTGCCTTCGGCTCAGGTCATGATCTCAGGGTCCTGGGATTGAGTCCCGCATCAGGCTCTCTGCTTAGCAGGGAGCCTGCTTCTTCCTCTCTCTCTCTCTGCCTTCCTCTATGCCTACTTGTGATCTCTCTCTGTCAAATAAATAAATAAAATCTATATAAAAAAAAGAATGTGGTTGTATGTCTGTGGACATGCAGGATTCTCCTACCTGAGGGTTAGACCCAGTTCCCAGGAGCCAGGTTCCCTTCTCGGGACAGGAGGGGTTCTCTTGTATGGCTCAGGGACCACATGTCGGATCATATGTTGGATTTCAAGACCAGGCCTCTGGGCACAGAGGCCTGAATATCTAGGCTAGGGTTCTTATGAGGTTGTAGGGGCATGTCATCCTCAACCTTCGGACTTAGGGACTTTGACCTGTGAGTCTTCCTGGAGGTAGATGCTCAGGCTGTGTCAGACTGTGCATTTTTTCCAGAGTGGCCTATGAAATTGGGGTGGGCTCAGGGGCCTTGCAGGCTTTTCCTAATCTGGAGGGTTTGTGCAACTGAGACGGCAGAATTTCATCCAGAGATCAGGCCCAGTGATGTAGTGTGGTTCTGTCAGCCCGATCCTGCAGGGAATGTGGTTAAGGGCTCTGGGACCAAAGTCTTCAGACACAAAATTGTGTATCAATTAGGAGGGAGGTGATGGCAGCCCCGATCTGCAGACGCTGAGGGCAGCTCCTCAGGATTTGAAATTCGTGTGGCTGGGAGGCAGGAGCAAAGGCTTTTCTGTCTGGATTGTGTCTAGGATGGCCTTGGAATGGTGGGGTGTCCTCATGTGTCCACGGAATATTCTACCTCTCTGGGGATTCTGCCCAGCACCCAAGAGTTTGGTGTCTCACTGAGAAGGAGAGAGCGTGGTTTACTGTTTCAGTGTTTCCGTCAACACAGGGATTCCAGAGATGGGTTATAGGTCCCTGTGCCTGGATAACCCTACAAAGGCTTAGTATTTGGGCCTAGAGGCTTGACTGCTTGGCTCTGTGGGGCTTTGGTTCAGCTCCCATGGAGACTTGTTGGAAATGGGTCTCAGGGTAAGGGTCACAATGCCTGTTTTTGCCCAGATGCCCATCCTGAGTGGGCATTGGTTCTTGTTCCATGCACCTGGATCCCAATATGAGGGTTGGACCACCATATCAACATTTAATTTTCCTTCTATGAGGAAGGAGGAGTACTCTTTTGTGCTTCAGATTCCCCCATGCACAGTAATTTGAGCTATGTTCTGGGACTGGTACGTGAATAACCAGGTTGGTTTGAGATGAAGGACTCAGGTCAAGGCAGGTCACACCTGCCAGATATGGGTCCCGCTATCTAGGTGGCTACCAGGAGGTCGGGGCTCGAGCTGTGTCAGACAAAGCATTAGTTCACAAGGTGGCCTATGATATTGTGGTGCTATAGAGGGCTGTGCTGGTGGAACCTTATATGGAGTTTCACGCAGACCCATAGGGCACCTCTTTTTTCTGGTGGGCAGGCAGAAGGCATTGTGGCTCCCAAATTCCCAATATGGGGGACTTGAAGGCGAGGAGTGTGAGAACAGAAGGCAGAAAACACAATCTATGCTTAATCTCAGTGCCGAGAACATGGCCGTTCCAATGTGCAGTGGTTTTTTCGAGATCTCCAGCATCTGAGTACAGGCGAGGGTCAGATGTCTGCTCATGATAGAGTTTGTATCTATCGTGGCCAACAAATGAAATATCCAGCACCTGAGTAAAGGTGGATTTCAGATGTTTACGCACACTGGAGTTTGTGTCTCTGATGACCGAATGGAGGAGTGGCATCAAGAGGCTGATGCATGTGAGATGCTCCAAACAGCAAGGTTGTTTTTTCTACTGGACAGTTAGAGTCTGGTATGTTTTCTGCAGGGCCCCCCATGTGAAAAGTATGGGTAGCAGAGCCCTTCCACATGGATGCCTGGAAAGCACACCTCCATTGACCAATGCAGCTGAGGAACATGCAGGTTCTTTACGGTGCTTCTGGGGCGAAGCACCAAGGTCTTGAGTTGACATGGAATCTCTTGAAGATGGGTTACAATGCTGGTTTTTTTTACCAGGTAGATCTTAGAATGTGTTGGTGGCTAAGGTGCCTGCAAGATTCTCCTACCCTGAGGGTTTAACACAGGTCGAAGAGCACGGTTACCTTCTGGGGACAGGAGATGTAGTGTTTTGTGGCTCAGGGACCACATGCCGTATCATAAGTTCCTATTCAAGAACAGGCCTCTGAAGACAGATGCCCGACAACCTAATCTAGGGTTCCAATGAGTCCCAGGGGCATGAGAGGTTCAATCTTCAGACTTAGGACAGTTGACTTGGGTGTCTGCCAGGATGTAGGTGATCAGGGAGTTTCAGACTGCGCACTTATGTCCAGAGTAACCTCCAATATTGGGGTGGCCACAGGGGCCTTGAATGTTTCAACCAACTCTGGAGGGTTTGGTTAACTGACATGCACAATTTCCATGGGGATGGCAAGCACAGTCCTGTGGTGTGGCTCCAGAGACTCCACCCTGGAGGGCATGTGAGCCATGGTTCTGGGAGGGAAGTCTGCAAACACAAACTTGGGTTAGGTTTAGTGGCTAGGTTATCGCAGGGCAATGTGTAGACCTGGAAGGCTACTCGTCAGGAACAGTAACTGGAATGACCCGAAGGCGGAAGCACAGGCTTTTATATCTGGATTGTGTGTCTAGGGTGACGTCAGAATGTAGCTGTGGCCTCATGGGTCCATGGGAGATTTTTCCTCTAAGGATACAGGCGGCTCCCAATATTTTGATGACTTTTTGGTATGGGAAGACTGCTATTTTCGATCTTAGGTGTGCCCCAAAACAGGGATTCCAGAGATGGGCTCTGGGTCTAGGCGCCTGGAAAATCCCACCAAGGGTTGGGATTTGGGCTTATGGGCAGACCAGGCCTGCAATGCAGGATCTTGGTGGTGCAACTGAGAGGGCTTGTTTGGAAGCATGCTCAGGCTGAGCATTACAATGCCTGTTTGTGCCCAGGGTGGCCCTCAGGAGTGGGCGTGGTCCCATTGTCCATTTTCTGGCTCCCACACTGAGGGATGGACACACATTCCAATGGCCAGGTTTCCAGCCATGGGGAAGGAGGAAATATCTATTGTGCTTCATGTTCCCCCATAGGCAGGGATTACAGCAAAGGTCTGGGGACAGATGCCTGAATACCAAGGATGCATAGAGATGACAGATTTGGGCCATGGCCGTTCTCACATGCTGGATATGGGCCCCGCTCTCTGGGTGGCTGACACGAGGTCTGGGCTCAGGCTGTGTCAGACACAGCACTAGTGGCCAGAGAAGTCTATATATTGGGGTTCTCTCCAGGGCCGAGTAAATTGATCCTCATGTAGGGTTTCTGGCCAGACTCACGAAGCACTTCTTTCTGTGGGGCAGGCAGAATGCTGCCTTATGGATCCAGAATTCCCTATCAAGAGGGTTTGGGGACAAATAGGGTGAGAATGCAATTGTAAACACCAGCTATGCTTAAATTGAGTGCCAAGCTGAAGTCAGTTTCAATGTGCAGCAGCTTATACGAGATATCCAGCACCTGAGTAAGGGCAGATGTCAGATATTTGCTCACACTTGAGTTTGTGTCTAGGATGACGACTAATGGAGGGGTGGCTTCAGGAGGCAATGGAGGATCACCCACGCTTAAGATTGTGAGATGCTCCAAACAACAAGGTTTCCTTCTAATGGACAGGAGGAGTCTGTTTTTTTTTCCTCCAGGGTCCCTCAAGTGGAAGTTTGCGTAGCAGAGCCCTCCCGCATGGATGACTGGAAAGCACACGTCCAATGACCATTGCAGCTGAGGAACAAGACAGGTTCGTTTTGGTGGTTCTGGTGCCAAGTAACAAGGCCTTGAGTTGACTTGGAATCTCTTACAGATGTGTCCCAAAACTGGTTTGTTACAAGGGAGTTCTTAGAATGTATTGGTGGCTATGGGCCACGCTGAGGGTTTGGCACAGGTCGATGTGCACAGTTTCCATCTTGGGAGAGGAGATGTTCTGTTTTGTGGCTCAGGGTACATATGTTGTATCCTGACTTGGTATTCAAGAACAGGCCTCTGAGGATTGATGCTTGCAACCTAATCTAGAGATCCAATGATGTCCTTGGTGCCCATCAGGTTCAATTTTCTTACTAAGGACCATTGATATGGTTGTCTGACTGGATGTAGGTGATCAGGGTGTTTCAGACTGTGCATTTGCATCCAGAGCCACTTCCAATATTGGGGTGGGCTCAGGGGCCTTGCAGGTTTCTCCTAACTTGGAGGCTTTGGGGAACTGTGATGGGCACAGTTTCCTTGGGGATGGCAGGCCCAGTCCTGTGGTAAGGCTTCAGAGACCACCTCCTTGAGGATATGAGAGCCATGGTTTGGGAGGGAAGTCTGCAAACACAAATTTGGGTCAGGGATAGTGGCAAGTTGATGGCAGGTCCAATGCCTAGACCTAGAAGGCATCACGTCAGGAACTGTAATTAGGGTGACTGAAAGCTGGTAGCACAGGCTTTTCTATCTGGATTGTGTGTCCAGGATGGGCTCTGAATGTAGACGTGGTCTCATGGTTCAATGGGAGACTTTTCCTCTCTAAGGATCCTGGTGGATCTCCATAGATTGGTGGTTTTTCAGAGAAGAAAAGAGTGCTCTTTTCCATCTTAGGGGTGCTCCAAAACATGGAAGAATGCTGTTTTCCAACTTAGGCTTATGCCAAAACAGGGATTCCAGAGACGGGCTCTGGGTCTGGGTGCCCGGATATCCCACCAAGTGTTAGGATTTGGGCCTAGGGGCATTTTAGGCCTGCAATGCAGGATCCTAATGGTGTAACAGAGAGGGCTTGTTTGAAAGCATGCTCAGGCTGAGGGTCATCATGCCTCTTTGTGCCCAGGGGGGCCCTCAGGAGAGGGCGTAGTCTCATTGGCCATATAGCTGGATCCCACTTTGAGGGTTGGACACCCATTGCAACAGCCAGGCTTCCTGCAATGGAAAGAGGAGTTCTCTATTGTGCTTCAGGTTCCCCCATTGGCAGGGTTACAGGAAAGGTCTGTGGAAAGTTGCCTTAATACCAAGGATGTGTACAGATGACAGGCTAAGAATTCCCAGGTAACAAAACAGCATTGTTACCCATGTTCATGACATTCCATGTAGAAATAAGCCCTTAGTACTTCGCCCCAGAGCCACCAGAATGAACTTGCCATGTTCCTAAGCTGCAATGGTCAGTGGAGATGTGGTTTCCAGGCAACCATACGGGGGTGCTCTGCTACACAAACTTTGCAATTGGCTGGGACCCTTGAGACAAAAAAACAGAATGCCCCTGTCCGGTAGAAGGAAACCTTCTGTTTGGAGCATCTCACAAGCCCCAGCGTGGGAAATTCTCCATTTCCTCTTGAAGCCACCACTCCATTTGTCAGTCATCATAGACACAAACTCCAGCATGAGCAAACATCTGACATCCGCCCTTACTCAGGTGATGGATTTCAATTCGATCGCTGCACACTGGAATTGCCTTTAGTTTGACTGAATTAAGCCATAGCTTGGGTTTACAATTCCATCCTCAGTCTACTGGTCCACAAGCCCTATTGTGAGGGAATTCTGGAGCTACAACACAATATTCTGCCTTCCCCATAGAAAGAAAAAGGGCCTGGAGAGTCTGCCCAGAAACTCCATATGATGGTCAATCTTCTCGGTGCTAGACGGAACCCTGATTCATAGGCTGCCCTGGGCACTAGTGCTGTGTCTGACATAGCCGGAGCCAGGACCTAGTGTCAGCCACTGAGAGATCAGGGCCCATATCCAGCATGTGAGACCAGCTATGGCCCAAGTCTGTCTTCTCTTCTATTCTTGGTATTCAGGCATCTGTACCCACACCTTTGCTGAAATCCTTGCCATTGGGGGAACCTGAAGCACAATAGAGAACTCCTCCTTCCCCATGGAAGGTATTCTGACAGTTGGGATAGTTGCTCAACCCTCAAAGTGGAAGGCAGCTCCATGGCCAAGGAGACCATGTGCACTCATGATGGCTTCCCCGGGCACAAGCAGGCATTGTGACCTCAGCCTGAGCATACTTTCAACCAAACGCTCTCAATTGCATCTCTGGGACCCGAATTGCAGGCCTAGTACACACCTAGGCCCAAATCCTAACCCTAGTGGGATTTTACAGGGGCCCAGACACAGAGCCCATCTCTGGAATCCCTATTTTGGGGGACCCTTAAGATGGAAAACAGCACTCTTCCCTTCCCCGAGATAGTCACCAAACTCATGGTAGGCACCAGGATCCTTGAGTGGAAAAATCTGCCATAGACCCATGAGAACACACCTGCATTCCGAGGCCATCCTGGACATACAATCCAGATACATATCATGTGCTATCACCTTTGAGTCATCGGATTTACAGTTCCTGAAGAGCTGCCTTCCAGGTCTATGCATTGGGCCTGCAATCACCTTGCCATTAACCTAAACTGAGTTTGTGTTTGCAGACTTCCTTCCTAAAACCATGGCTCACATGACCTCCAGGTTCTGGCATCTGAAGCCACACCACAAGACTGTGCCTGAGATCGTCAAGGAAACTGTGCCCATCACTTTTGCCCGATACCTTTAGATTAGGAGAAACCTGCAAGGCCCCTGAGTGCAGCCAAATAATGGAGGCCGCTCTGGGCACAAATGCACAGTCTGAGACACCCTGATCACCTCCATACAGGCAGACACCCAAGTCAATGCTCCTGAGTCAGAAGATTGAACCTGACATGCCCCGAGGACTTCATTGGCACACTAGATTAGGTTTACAGGTATCTGTCGTCAGAGGCCTGCTCTGGAATATCAACTTATGATAAAATATATAGTCCCTGAGCCACAGACCAGAATATGTCCTCCCCAAAAAGGAAGCCATGCTCCTGGAATTGTGTCATACCCTAAGGGTATTTGGATCCTGAATGGCCCCTTAGCAACCAGCACATTCTATGATATTCCTGGTAACAAACCATCATTGTGCCCCATCTTCATGAGACTCCATGTCAACTCAAGGTCTCGATATATTGCCCCAGAGCCACCAGAATGCACCTGCCATGTTCCTCAGCTGCAATGGTCAATGGAGGGGTGATTTCCAGGCATCCCTGTGGCGTTCTCTGCTACAAAACTTTCCACATGGAGAAACCAGAGAAAACAAACCAGACTTCTCCTGTCCGGTAGAAAGAAACTTTGCTATTTGGAGCATCTCACAAGCCCCAGCATGGGAAATCCTCCATGGCCTCTTGACGCCACCCTTCCATTTGTGGGTAATCACAGACACAAACTCCAGTGTGAGCAAACATCTGACATCCACCCTTACTCAGGTGCTGGATATTCGAAACGGCAGCTGCACACTGGAACTGCCTTTTGCTTTTCACTGAACTGAACCATAGCTTTGTATTACTATTCTATCCTCACCACACTGCTCCACAATATCTCCTGATAGGGAATTCTGGAGCCACAACGCAGTATTCTGCCTTCCACATAGAAAGAAGAAGGACCTGTTGAGTCTGCCCAGAAACTGCACATGAGGATCAATCTACTCAGACCATGAGGCAACCCTGATTAATAGATTTCCCTGACCACTAGTGCTGTGTCTGACAGAGTCTAAGCCCCGACCTCGTGTCAGCCACCCAGAGGTGAGGGCCCATATTTAGCATGAAGATCGGCCATGGCCCTGGGCCATCATCTGTACCCATCCTTGGTATCCAGTCATCTGTCCCCCAAACTTTGCTGGAATTCCTGCCAATGGCGAACCTGAAACACAATAGAGAACACCTCCTTCCCCATGGCAGGAATATTGGCTGTTGGGATGGTTGTCCAACAGCGTGGGAGCCAGCTGCATGGCCAAGGAGACCATGCCCACTCCTGAGGGCCGACATGGGCACAGGCAGGCATGGTGATCCTCAGCCTGAGCATGTTTTCAAACAAACACTCTCAGTTGCTCCTCCAGTACCAGCATTGCAGGCCTGGTATGCCCCTAGGCCCAAATCCTAACCCTTGGTGGGATTTTCCAGGTGCCCAGACCCAGAGTCCGTCTCAGAATCCCTGTTTGGGGCACCCTTAAGTTGGAAAACAGCACTCTTCCCTTCCCTGAGAAAGGCACCAAACTATTGGGAGCCGCCAGGATCCTTAGAGAGAAAAAATCTCCCATGGACCCATGAAAACAAACCTGCATTCCGAGGCCATCCTGTCCACACAATCCAGAGAGAAAAGTCTTTGCTACCGACTTCGAGTCATCCTATTTACATTTCCTGACGAGCTGACCTCCTTGTCTATGCATTGGGCCTATGATCATCTCGACACTAACCCTAACCCCAGTTTGTGTTTGCCGACTTCTCTCCCAATACCATGGCTTACATGCCCACCAAGATGTGGTCCCTCAAGCCACATCACAGGAAAGTTCCTGCCATCCCCAAGAAAACTGTGCCCATCAGGTTGTCCAAACCCTCCAGATTAGGAGAAACCTGCCAGGCCCCTGAACCCACCCCAATATTGGCGGTTGCTCTGGATGGAAACGTGCAGTCTGAAACACCCTGAGCACCTCCATCGAGGCAGAAAGCCAAGTCAATGGATCTGAGTCAGATGATTGAAACTGACATGCCCCTAGGACTTCACTGGAACCCTAGATTGGGTCTTCAGACATCTGTTCTCAGAGTCCTGTTCTGGAATACCAAGTTATGAT
Organism: Mustela nivalis; assembly: GCF_964662115.1. Lineage (NCBI taxonomy): Eukaryota > Metazoa > Chordata > Mammalia > Carnivora > Mustelidae > Mustela > Mustela nivalis. The sequence continues at coordinate 1,296,756 of NW_028136531.1, read as the reverse complement.
ACAACATGTGGTCCCTGATTCCCACAACAGAACATCTCCTGTCTCCAGAAGGAAAATGTGCTCTTGGATCTATGTCCAACTTTCAGGGTAGATGGATCCTGCATGACCCATTAGCCCCAGCACCTTCTATGATCTCCCTGGTAACAAACCAGCATTGTGACCCAACTTCCTGAGACTTGATGCCAACTCAAGGTGTTGGTACTTTGCCCAAGAGCCATGAAACGAATCTGCCATGTTCCTCAGGTACAAAGGTCAATGGACGTGTGCTTTCTAGGCATCCAAGAGGTAGTTCTCTGCTACACAAAAATTCCACATAGGGAACCCTAGAGCAAACAAATAAGACTGCTCCTGTCAGGTTGAAGGAAACCTTGGTTGTTTGGAGCATCTCACAATCCCCAGCCTGGGAAGTCCTCCACATTCTCTTGATGCCAACCCTCCATTTGTTAGTCATCATAGACACAAATTCCAGCATGAGCAAACATCTGACATCTGCTCTTACTCAGGTGCTGGATATTCGAATCAGTCACGCACACTGGAAATACCTTTCACTTGACACTGTATTCTTGCATAGTTTGGGTTTACAATTCCATCCTCACCCTACTGGACTGCAAGTCCTCTTGAGAGGGAATTAGGGAGACAAAACGCAACATTCTGCCTTCCCCATAGAAAGAAGAAGGGCCTGGTGAGTCTGCCCAGAAACTCCCCATGAAGATCAATCTACTTGGCCCTCGAGGGAACCCCGATTTATACTTTGCGCTGGCCACTAGCACTGTGTCTGAGAGAGCCTGAGCCCCAACCTCGTGCCAGCCACCCAGAGTGTGGGGCCCTTATCCAGCATGTGGGACTGGCCATGGCCCAGTCATCTCTACCCATCCTTGGTATTCTGGCAACTATCCCAGATCTTTGCTGGAATCCCTACCAGTGGGGGAACCTGAAGCACAATTGAGAACTCCTCCTTCCCCATGGCAGGAAGCCTGGCTGTTGCTATGGGTGCCCAACCCTCAGAATTAGAACCAGGTGCATGGCCAATGAGACAACGCCCAATCATAAGGGCCGCCTGGGCCAAAGCAGGCATTGTGTCCCTCAACCTTAGCATGCATTCAAACAAATGCTCTCAGTTGTTTCTGCAGGGTCCCGCATCGCAGGCCTGGTATGCCCTTAGGACCAAATCCTAACACTTCGTGGGATTTTCCATGCCAACATAACCAGAGCCCGTCTCTGGAATCTCTGTTTTGAAGCACCCCTATGATGGAAAACAGCAATCTTCCCTCCCCTGAGAAAACTATTAGGAGCTGCCAGGATGCGTAGAGAGAAAAAATCTCCCAGGGCTCCATAAGACCACACCTTCATTCCGAGGCCATCCTGGACACACAATCCAGATACAAGGGACTGTGCTACCACCTTCGAATCACCTGGTTTACAGTTCCAGACGAGCTGCCCTACAGACCTATGCATTGGGCCTGTGATCACCTCGCCATTAACCCTACCCCAAGTTTGTGTTTGCAGACTTCTTTCCCAAAACCATGGCTCACATGCCCTCTATGATGGGTCTCTGTAGCCACACCACAGGAAAGATCCTGCTATCCCCAATGAAACTGTGTCAATCACAGTTGCCCAAACCCTCCAGATTAGGAGAGACCTGCAAGTCCCCTGAGCCCAGTCCAATATTGGAGGCCACTCTGGACACAAATGCACAGTGTGCAACACCCTGATCACCTCCATCCAGGAAGACATCCAAGTCAATGGTCCTGAGTCAGAAGATTGGTCCCTGAACCCCACAATAGAATATCTCCTGTCCCCAGATGGAATTCGTGCTCTTCAACTTGTGTCAAGGGTCGGGGTATATGAATTATGCACAGCCCCTTAGCCCCCAGCACATTCTAAGATCTCTCTGGTAACAAACAAACAGCATTGTGATCCATCTTCATGAGATTCCATGTCACTTCAAGTCCTTGGTAATTCGCCCCAGAGCCACCAGAATGAACCTGCCATGTTCCTCACCTGATATGGTCAGTGGAGGTGTGCTTTCCAGGCATCCATGTGGGAGTGCTCTTCTACTTATTCTTTCCACATGTGGGACCCTGGAGCAAACAAACCAGACTGCCACTGACCAGTAGAAGGGAACCCTCTGTTTGGAGCATCTCAGAAGCACCAGCAGGAGAAATCCTCCATGGCCCTTGACACAACCCCTCCATTTGTCAGTCATCATAGACAAAAACTCCAGCATGAGAAAACATCTGAAATCTGCCGTTATTTAGATTCTGCATTTTCTTTTCCACCACTGCACACTAGAACTGCGTTTCACTTGACACTGAATTTATCCATAGCTTGGGTTTAGAATTCCATCCTCAGCCTCCTGGTCTGCAAGCCCTCTAGAGAGGGAATTTGGAGCCACAAGGCAACATTCTCCATTCCCACTAGAAAGAAATAGGGCCTGGTGAATCTTCCCAGAAACTCCACATGAGGTTCAATCTACTTGGCACTCGATGGAACCTTGATTTATAGGCTGTCCTGGGCACTAGTACTAGTACTAGTACTAGTACTGTGTCTGACAGAGCCTGAGCCAAGACCTAGTTTCAGGCACCCAGAGATATGAGCCCATATCCAGCATGTGAGATTGGCCAGGGCCCAAGTCCATCATCTCTACCCATCCTTGGTATTCAGGCACCTGTCCCCAGACCTTTTATGTAATCCCTACCAATGGGGTAACCTAAAGCACAATAGAGAACTCCTGCTTCCCCATCGTAGGAATCCTGGCTGTTGATATGAGTGTCCAAACCTCAAAGTGGGAGCCAGCTGCATGGCCAAGGAGACAATGCCCACTCATGAGGGCTGCCCTGGGCACACGTAGCCATTGTAACCATCAGCTTGATCAAGCCTTCAAAAAAATGCTCTTAGTTGCACCTCCAGGATCCTGCATTGCAGGCCTGATATGCCCTTAAGCCCAAATCCTAACACATCGTGGGATGTTCCATGTGCACATACCCAGAGCCCGTCACTGGAATCCCTGTTTTGAGGCACCCCTAAGATGGAAAACAGCACTCTTCACTTCCCTGAGAAAGCCACCAAACTAATGGGATCCCCCAGGATCCTTGAAAAGAAGAATCTCCCATGGTCCCATGAGTCCACACCTGTATTCCGAGGCCAGCGTGGATATGCTATCCAGATACAAGAGACTGTGCTACTGGCTTCGAGTCACCTGATTTACAGTTCATGACGTGCTGCCCTCCAGATCTTTGGATTGGGACTGTGAACACCTCTCCATTAACCTTATCCCGAGTTTGTGTTTGCAGATCTCTCTCTAAAAACCATAGCTCACATGTCCTCCAGGATGGGGCCCCTAGAGTCACACCAGAAGACTGTGCTTGTCATCCCCAAGGAAACTGGGCCCATCACAGTTGCCCAAACCCTCCTGATTAGGAGAAACCCGGAAGGCTCCTGAGCACATCCCAATATTGGAGGCTGCTCTGGATGCAAATGCACAGTCTGAAACACCCTGATCACCTCCATCCAGGCAGACACCCAAATCAATGGTCCTGAGTCAGATAATTGAACCTGACATGGCCCTAGGACCTCATTGGAAGAGGGATTAACTTTTCAGGCACCTGTCCTCAGAGGCCTCTTCTGGAATACCAACTTATGATACAAATTATGGCCCCTGAGCCCCAGGGTGGGAAATCCTCCATGGCCTCTTGACGCCACCTCTCCATTTGTTGGTCATCGTAGACACAAACTCCAGCCTGAGCAAACATCTGACATCCGCCCATATTCAGGCGCTGATATTGGAATCAGCTGCTGCACACTGGAACTGCCTTTCGCTTTGCAATGAATTTAAGCCTAGCTTCAGACTACAATTTCATCCTCACCCTACTGGTCTGCCATATCTCTTGATAGGGAATTCTGGAGCCACAACGCAACATTCTGCCTTCTTCATAGATAGAAGGACCTGGTGAGTCTGCCCATAAACTGCACATGAAGATCAATATACTCAGCCCAGGAGGGAACCCCTATTTATAGTTTGCCCTAGCCACTAGTGCTGTGTCTGACAGCGCCTGAGCCCCTACCTCGTGTCAGCAACCCAGAGGGTGGGGCCCACATTAACCATGTGAGACCGGCCATGGCCCAGGGCTGTCATTACTACCCATCCTTGGTATTCAGGCATCTGTCCCCTAGATCTTAGCTGGAATCCCTACCAATGGGGGGACCTGAAGCACAATAGAGAATTCATCCTTCGCCATGGCAGGAATCCTGGCTTTTGGATGGGTGTCCAACCCTAGGAATGGGAACTGGCTGCATGGCTGAGTAGACATCGCCCAATCCTGATGGCCTCCGGGGCACAAGCAGTCATTGGGACCCTCAGCTTGACCATACTTTCAAACAAACGCTCTCAGTTGCACCTCCAGGATCCCGCATTGCATGCCTGGTATGACCCTAGGCCTAAATATTAACCCTTGGTGGGATTTTCCAAGCACTTAGACCCAGAGCTCATCTCTGGAATGCCTGTTTTGGGGCACGCCTAAGCTGGAAAACAGTACTCATCCCTTCCCGGAGAAATCCAACAAACTATTGAGAACCGCCAGGATCCTTGAGTGGAGAAATCTCCCATGGACCCTTGAGACAACACCTGCAATAAAGGCCATTCTGGAAATTAAATCCAGATACAATTACCTGTGCTACCACCTTTGAGTTACGTGATTTACAGTTCCAGACTTGCTGCCCTCCTGGTCTATGGATTGGGACTATGATCACCTTGCCACTAACCCTAACCTAAGTTTGTGTTTGCAGACTTCTCTCTCAAAATCATGGCGCACATGTCCTCCAGGATGGGGTCTCTGGAGTCACACCACAGGACAGTTCCTGCAATCCCCAAGGAAACTGCCCATCACAGTTGTCCAAAAACCCCATATAAGGAGAAACCTGCAAGGAACCTGAGCCAACCCTAGTATTGGATGCCACTCTGGACACAAATGCACAGTCTGAAACACCCTCATCACCTGCATCCAGTCAGACACCAGAGTCAATGATCCTGAGTCAGAAGATTGAATGACATTCCCCTAGGGCATCATTCAAACCCTTTATTAGGTTTTCAGGCTTCTGTCCTCAGAGACCTGTTCTGGATTACCAATTTATGATACAACATATGGCCGCTGAGCCCCACAACAGAATATCTCCTGCCCCCAGAAGCAATCCAGGCTCTTGGGCCTGTGTCAAATCCTCAGGCTAGATGAATCCTGCATGGCCCATTAACCACCAGCACATTCTAAGATCTCCCTGGTAACAAACCAACATTTTGACCCATCTTCATGAGGTTCCATGTCCAATCCAGTCTTTATTTCTTCGCCTCAAAGCCACCAGATGCCATGTTCCTTCGCTGTCATAGTCAATGAAGGTGTGCTTTCCAGTCACCCATGTGGGAGATCTATGTTATCCGATCTTTCGACATGGGGAACCATGGAGGAAACAAATCAGACTGCCCCTGTCTGGTAGAAGGAAACCTTGCTGTTTGGAGCATCTCAAAAACACCAGATTGGGAAACCCTCCATAACCTCTTGACGCCACCCCTCCATTTTTGTGTCATCATAGACACAAACTCCAGCATGAGCAAATATCTGACATCCACCCTCACTCAAGTGCTGAATATTGGATTCAAACATTGCACACTGGAAATTCCTTTTGCTTGATACAGAATGTAACCATAGCTTAGGTTTACAATTCCATCCTCAGCCTCCTGGTCCACAAGCCCTCTTGATAGTGAATTCTAGAGCCACAAAACAGCATTCTGCCTTCCCCTTACAAACAAGAAGGGCCTGGTGAGTCTGCCCAGAAACCATACATGAGGATCAATCTGCTCGGCACTCGAGGGAACCCCAATTTATAGGCTGCCCTAGGCACTAGTGCTGTGTCTGACAGAGCCTGAGCCAAGACCTAGTGTCAGCCACCCAGTGATCGGGGCCCATATCCACGATTTGATACTGGCCATGGCCCATGTCCATCATCTTTACCCATCCTTGGTATTCAGGCCTCTGTCCCCAGACCTTTGCTGGAATCCCCGCTAATGGGGGAACCTGATGCACTATAGAGAACTCCTCTTTCCCCATGGCAGGATTCTGGCTGTTGGGATGGTTTTCCAACCCTCAAAGTGGGAGCCAGCTGCATGGCCAATGTGACCACGCCCACTCATGAGGGCCACCTGGGCATAAGCAAGTATTGTGACCCTCAGCCTGAGAATGATTTCAAACAAGACCTCTCAGTTGCACCTCCAGGATCCTGCATGCAGGCCTGGTAAGCCACTAGGCCCAAATCCTAACACTTGGTGGGATTTTCCAGGGGACCAAACCCAGAGTCCGTCTCTGGAATCCATATTTTGGGGCACCCCTAACATGAAAAACAGCACTCTTCCCTTCCCCGAAAAAGCCACCAACTATTGGGAGCCACCAGGATCCTTAGAGAGGAAAAATCTCCCATGGACCCATGAGGCCACAACTGCATTCTGAGGCCATCCTGCACACAATACAGAGAAAAAAGCCTGTGATTCTGCCTTTGAGTCACCCGATTAACAGTTCCTGAAGAGCTGCCATCCATGTCTATGCATTGGGCCTGTGATAACCTTGCCACTAACCCTAACCCAAGTTTGTGTTTTCAGACTTCCCTCCCAAAACCGTGGCTCACATGCCCTCCAGTTTGTGATAACTGGAGCCACACCACGGGATTGTACCTGTCTTCCCAAAGGAAACTGTGATTGTCACTATTAAACAAACCCTCTAGATTAGGAGAACCCTGCAAGTTCCCTAAGCCCAGCCCAATATTGGAGGCCACTCTGGACGCAAATGCACAGTCTGACACACCATATCACCTACATCCAGGCTGATATCCAAGTCAATGGTCCTCAGACAGAAGATTGAACCTGACATGCTCCTAGGATTCACTGGAACACTAGAATAGGTTTTCAGGTATCTGTACTCAGAAGGCTGTTCTGAATATCAATGTATGATACAATATGGTCACTGAGCCACACAAAAGAACATCTCCTGTCCTTAGAAGAAAGCTGTGCTCTGGACCTGTGTCAAACACTCTGGGTAGATGAATCCTTCAAGGCCCCCTGGCAACGAGCACATTCTATGATCTCCCTGACAACATACCAGCATTGTGACCCATCTTCATGAGACTCCATGAAAACTCCAGCCCTTGGTACTTTGGCCCAGAGCCACCAGAATGAAACTGCCATGTTCCTCTGCTGCCATGGTCAATGTAGGTGTACTTTCCAGGCATCCAGCGGGAGTGCTCTGATACCAACTTTCCACATGGGGAACCCTGGAGGAAACAAACCAGACTCCCCTGTACGGTAAAAGGAATCTTTGCTGTATGGAGTATCTCAAGCCTGAGTGTGGGTAATCCTCCATGGCCTCTTGAGGCCACCCATCCATTTGTTGGTCATCATAGACACTAACTCCAGCGTGAGCAATCAACTGACATCTGCACTTACTCAAGTGCTGGATATTTGAATAAGCTGCTACACACTGGAATTGCCTTATGCTTGGCACTGAATTTAAAAGTAGCTTGGCGGGACGCCTGAGTGGCTCAGTTGGTTAAACAGCTGCCTTCGGCTCAGGTCATGATCCCAGCGTCCTGGGATCGAGTCCCACATCAGGCTCCTTGCTCCGCAGGGAGCCTGCATCTCCGTCTGACTCTGCCTTCCACTCTGTCTGCCTGTGCTTGCTCTCGCTCGCTCTCTGACAAATAAATAAAATCTTGAAAAAAAAAAGTAGCTTGGGTTTGCAATTCCATCCTCACCCTGGTGTTCAGTAAGCTCTCTTGATAGGGAATTCTGAAGCCACAACACAGCATTCTGCCTTCCCCATAGCAAGAAAAAACAGCCTGGAGAGACTGCCCAGAAACCCTACATGAGGATAAATCTACTCGACCCTCGAGTGAACCCCATTTATAGGTTTACCTGGCCACTAGCGCTGAGTCTGACAGAACCTCGTCTCTGACCTCGTGTCAGGACCCAGAGACTGGGCTCCAACTCCAGAATGTGAGACCAGCCATGTCCCAGGGCTGTCATCTCTACCCATTCTTGATTCAGGCATCTGTCCCCAGACATTTGCTGAAATCCCTGCCAATGGGGGAACCAGAAGCACAATAGGGAAATCCTCCTTCCCCATGGCAGGAATGATGGCTCTTGGGATGGGTTTCCAGACCTCAGAGTGGTAGCCAGCTGAATGGCCAATGATAACCCGCCCACTCATGAGGGCCGCCCTGGACACAAGCAGGCATTGTGACCCCCAACATGAGCATGCTTTCAAACAAACACTCTCAGTTGCATTCCAGAATCCAAATTTGCAGGCCTGATATGCCCCTAAGCACAAATCCTAACACCTGGTGGGATTTTTCAGGGGCCCAGAAACACAGCCTGTCTCTGGAATCCCTGTTTTGGGACACCCCTAAGATGGAAAATAGCACTCTCCCCTTCACCAAGAAAGCCACCATAGTATAGGGAGCCGCTAGGATCCTTCAGAGGAAAAATCTCCCATGGATCCATGAGACCACACCTGTATTCCGAGGCCATCCTGGACACAAAAGCCAGATACACAAGCCTGTGCTACCACCTTCAAGGCAACTAATTTATAGTTCCAGACGAGCTGCCCTCCAGGTCTATGCATTGGGCCTGCGATCACCTCACCGCTAACCTTAACCCGAGTTTGTGCTTACAGACTTCTATCCCGAAACCATGGCTCATATTTCCTCCAGGATGGGGTCTCTGGAGCCACACCAAAGGACTGTGCCTGCCATCCCCAAGGAAAATGTGTCCGTCACATTTGCCTAAAACTTCGAGATAAGGAGAAACCTGCAAGGCCCCTGAGCCCACCCCAATACTGGAGGCCCCTCTGGACACAAATGTGCAGTCTGAAATACGCTGATCACCTGAATCCAGGCAGATACCCAAGTCAGTGTTTCTCAGTCAGAAGATTGAACCTGACATGCTCCTATGACCTCATTGTAACCCCTGATTAGGTTTTCAGGCATCTGTAATCAGAGACCTGTTCTGGAGTACCAACTTAAGATACAACATATGGTCCCTGATCCCCACAACAGAACATCTCCTTTCTCTAGATGGAAGCCGTGCTCTTGGAACTGTGTCAAACCCTCAGGGTAGATGAATCCTACTTGGCCCGTAGCCACCAGCAGATTCTAAGATCTCACTGGTAACAAGCCAGCATTGTGAGCCATCTTCATGAGATTCCATGTCAACTACAGGCCTTGGTACTTCACCCCAGAGCCTTCAGAAAGAACCTGTCATGTTCCTCAGCTGCAATGTTCAGTGGAAGTGTGCTTTCCAGGCATCCATGTGGGAGTGCTCTGCTACCCAAACTTTCCACATGGGGGACTCTCGAGCAAACAAATCTGACTGCCCTGTCCTGTAGAAGGAAACCTGGCTGTTTGGAGCATCTCACAAGCTCAAGTGTGGGAAATCCTCTATGACCTCTTTTCAACTCCTCTCCATTTGTCGGTCATTATAGACACAAACTCCAGCTTGAGCAAACATCTGACGTCTGCGCTTACTCAGGTGCTGGATATTCGAATCAGCCGCTGCACACTGGAAATGCCATTCGCTTGTCACTGAATTTATTCATAGCTTGGGTTTACAATTCCATCCTCACCCTACTGGTCTACAAGCCCTCATGATAGGGAATTCTGCAGCCACAACACAGCATTCTGCCTTCCCAATAGAAAGAAGAAGGGCCTGGTGAGTCTGCCCAGAAACTCCACACTATGATCAATCTACTTGTCCCTTGAGGGAACCCTGAATTATAGACAGCCCTGGCCCCTAGTGTTGTGTCTGACAGAGCCTAAGCCCCGACCTCGTGTCAGCCACCTAGAAGGCGGGGCCCATATCCCGCATGTTAGACTGGCCACGGAACAGAGCCGTCATCTTTACCCATCCTTGGTATTCAGGCATGTGTCCCCAGACCTTTCCTGGAATCCCTACCAATGAGGGAACCTGAATCACAATAGAGAAATCCTCATTCCCCATGGCAGGATTCCTGTAAGTTCGGAAGGGTGTCCAACACTCAGAGTGTTAGCCTACTGAATGGCCATTGAGACCACCCCCATTCCTGAGGGCCACCCTATGCAAAAGCTTGCATAGTGACCCTCAGCCTGAGCATGCTTTCAAACAAACGCTCTCAGTTGTATCTCCAGGACTTGCATTGGAGGCCTGGTAAGCCCCTATGCCCAAATCATAACCCTTGGTGGGTATTTCCAGGTGCCCAGAGCCAGAGCACTTCTCTGCAATCCCTGCTATGGGACACCCTTAATATGGAAAACAGAACTCTTTCCTCTCTGAGAAAGCCACCACATTATAAGGAGCCGCCAGGATACTTGAGAGGAAATATCACCCATGGACACCTGAGACCACACCTGCATTCTTAGTCCATCGTGGATACACAATCCAGATAAAAAAGCCTGTGCTACCTCCTTTGAGGCATGCGATTTACATTTCACACGGAGCTTCCCTCCAGGAGTATGCATTGGGCCTACAATCACTTCGCCACTAAACCTAACCCGCATTTGTGTTTGCAGACTTCCCTCCGAAAACCATGGCTCTCATGCCCTCCAGCATGGGGTCTTTGGAGCCACACCACAGGACTGTGCCCACCATTGCCAAGGAAACTGTGCCCATCAAATTGCCCTATCTTTCCAGATTAGGAGAAACCTGCAAGGCCCCTGAGCCCACCCCAATACTGGTTGCCACTCTGTACACAAATGCACAGTCTGGAACACCCTGATCACCTACATCTAGGCAGACTTTGAAGTCAATGATACTGAGTCAGAGGATTGAACCTGACATTCCGTTAGGATTTTATTGGAACCCTAGATTAAATTTTCAGGCATCTATCCTCAGAGGCCTGTTCTGCAATACCAAATTATGATACATTTGGTCCGTTAGCCCCACATCAGAACATCTCTGGTCCGAGAAGGAAACCGTGCCCTTTGACCAGTGTCAAACCCTCAGGGTAGATGAATCCTACATGGTCCCTTAGCCACCAGCACACTCTAAGGTCTCCATGGTAACAAACCTGCATTATGACCCATCTTCATGAGACTTCATGTCAACTCCAGGCCTTGGTAATTCGCCCAAGAGCCACCAGAACGAATTGGCCATGTTTCTCAGCTGCAATTTTAATGGAGGTGTGCTTTTCAGGCATCCACGTGGGAGTGCTCTGCTACCCAAACTTTCCACATGGGGGACCCTGGAGCAAATAAACCAGTCTCCCCCTGTGTGGTAGAAGGAAACTTTGCTGTTTGAAGCATCTCACAAGCCCCAGCATGTGAAATCCTCCATGGCCTCTTGACGCCACCCATCCATTCATCGGTCATCATAGACATAAACTCCAGCATGAGGAAATGTCTGACTTTCACCTTTACTCAGGTGCTGGATATCTGGAATCAGACACTGCACAATGGAACTGCCTTTTGCTTGGCACTGAATTGAACCTTAGCTTGAGTTTACAATTCCATCCTCACCCTACTGGTCCCCAAGCCCGCTTGATAGGGAATTCTGGGGCCACAACGCAGCTTTTTGCCTTCCCCTTAGAAAGAAGAAGGGCATGGTGATTCTGCCCAGAAACTCTGCATGAGGATCCATCTGCTCAGCCCTTGAGGGATCCCTGATTCATACTCAGCCCTGACCACTAGTTCTGTTTCTGACAGAGCCTGAGTGCTCAATTCATGTCAGCTACTCAGAGAGTCGGGCATGTGAGACTGGCCATGTCTCAGGTCCCTCATCTCTACCCATCCTTGGTATTCAGGCATCTGTCCCCAGACATTTGCTAGAATACCTGCTAATGGGGGAACCTGAGGCACAATAGAGAATTCTTCCTTTTCCATGGCAGGAATCCTGGTAGTTGGGATGGGTGTCCTACATTAAAGTGGTAGCCAGCTGCATGGCCAAGGAGACAACTCCCACTCATAAGGGCTGCCCTAATCACATCAGGCATTGTGACACTCAGACTAGCATGCTTTCAAACAAACGCTCTCAGTTGTACCTCCAAGTCACACATTGTAGGCCTGGTACTCCCCTAGGCCCAAATCCTAATCCTGGTGGGATTTTCCAAGCACCCAGACTCACAGCCCTTCTCTGGAATCCCTTTTTGGGGAACATCTAAGATTGAAAACAGCACTCTTCCATTCAAACGAGAAAGCCACCATACTATTGGGAGCTTCCAGGATCCGTAGAGAGGAAAATACTCTCATGGAAACATTAGAACACACCTGCATTCCAAGGCTATCATGGACACACAATCCAGATACAAAAGCCAGTGCTAGTGCCTTCGAGGTACGTGATTTACAGTTCCTGACGATCTGCCCTCCAGGTCTATGCATTGGGCCTACGATCACCTCGCAACTCAACCTAATCCGAGTTTGTGATTCCAGACTTCTCTCCCAAAACCATGGCTTACATGCCCTCCACGATGGAGTCTCTGGAGCCACAGCACAGGACTGTGCCTGCCACCCCCAAGGAAACCGTGCCCACAAATTTGCCTAAACCTTCAAGATTAGGAGAAACCTGCAAGGCCCCAGAGCCCACCCCAATATTGGAGGCCACTCTGTACACAAAGGCACAGTCAGAAACATTCTGGTTGCCTACATATAGGCAGACACCGAAGTCAATGTTCCTGAGTCTGATGATTCAACCTGAAATTCCCCTTGGACTTCATTGGAACCCTAGATGAAGTTTTTAGGCATCTGTCCTCAGAGGCCTGTTCTGGAATACCAACTTATGATACAACATTTGGTCCGTGAGCCCCACAACAGAACATCTCCGATACCCAGAAAGAAACCATGTTCTTCGACCGGTGTCAAACCATCAGGATAGACTAATCATACATGGCCCCTTAGCCACCAGCACATAGTAAGATTTCCGTGGTAACAAAACTGCATTGTGACCCAACTTTATTAGAATCCAGGCCTTGGTACTTTGCCCTAGAGCAACCAGAAAGAACCTGCCATGTTCCTTAGGTGCAATGGTCAATGTAGGTGTGCTTTCCAGTATCCACGTGCGAGTACTATGCTACCCAAACTTTGCACATGGGGGAACCTGGTGTAAACAAACCAGACCTCCCCTGTCCAGTAGAAGGAAACCTTATGTTTGGATCAACTCACAGGCCTCAGCGTGTAAACTGCTCCATGGCCTCTTGATGCCACCACTCCATTGGTCGGTCATCATAGACACAAACTCCAGTCTAAGCAAACATCTGACATGCACCCTTATCCCGGTGCTGGATGTCTTGAATAAACCACTGCACATTGGAACTGCCTTCCACTTGGCACTGAATTGAACCATAGCTTGTGTTTACAATTCCATCCTCACCTGACTGGTCCCTAAGCCCTCTTGATAGGGAAATCTGGGGCCACAATGCAGCATTCTGCCTTCCCCATCGAATGAAGAAATGCCTGGTGAGTCTGCCCTGAAAACCCACATGAGGATCAATCAGGTCGGCCCTCGAGTCAACACCGATTTATAGGCTGCCATGGCCACTAGTGCCGTGTCTGACAGAGCCTGAGCTCGACTGAGTTTCAGCCACTAAAGAGCAGGCCCCATATCTAGCATTTGGGATTGCCATGGCCAAAGTATGTCATCTCTACCCATCCTTGATATTCAGGCACCTGTCCCCAGACCTTGGCAGGGATCCCTGCCAATTAGGGAACTTGAAGCACAATAGAGAACTCTTCTTTCCCCATGGCAATAAACCTGGCTTTTGGGATGGGTGTTCTACCCTCAAAGGGGGAGCCAGTTACAACATCAATGACACCACACACACTCCTGAGGACTACCCTTGGCACAAACAGGCATTGTGACCCTCACCCTGAGCATGCTTTCAAAAAATCCCTCTCAGATTCACCACAATGATCCCTCATTTCAGGCCTGGTATGCCTGTAGGTTCAAATCATAAAACTTGGTGGGATTTTCGAGGTGCCCAGACCCAGAGACCATCTCTGGAATTTTTGTTTTGGTGCACCCTTCAGATGGAAAACAGCACTCATCCCTTCCCCAAAAATGTCACCAAATTATGAGGAGCCACCAGGATCCATAGAGAGGCAATGTCTCCCATGGACCCATGAGAACACACCTGCATTCCGAGGCCATCCTGGACACACAATCCGGAGAGAAAAGCCTGTGCTACTGCCTTCCATTCACCCTAATTACAGTTCCAGATGAGCTGCTCTCAAGGTATATGCATTGGGCCTGTGATCACCTCGCCACTCACCCTAATTCGAATTTGTGTTTGCAGACTTATCTACCAAAACCATGGCACACATGCCCTCCAGGATGGGGTCTCTGGATCCACACTGCAGGACTGTCCCTGCCATCCACAAGGAAACTGTTTCCATCACAGTTGCCCAAACTGTCTAGATTAGGAGAAACCTACAAGGCCTCTGGGCCTACCCCAATTTCGGCGGCCGCTCTGAACACAAATGCACAGTCTGAAATACCCTGATCTCCTACATCCAGGAACACAGCCAAGTCAATGGTCCTGAGTCAGAATAATGAACCTAACATGCCCCTAGGACGTCATTGGAACCATTGATTCGGTTTTCAGACATGTGTCCTCAGAGGCCTGTTCTAGAATGCGAACTTATGATACAACATGTGGTGGCTGGGCCACACAACAGAACATCTCCTGTCCCCAGAAGGAAACCGTGCCCTACAATCTGTGCAAAATCCCAGAGTAGTAGATTCCTGCACAACTACTAAGCCACCAGCACATTCTAAGATCTACCTGGTAACAAACCAGCTGTGTGGCCCATCTGCAAGAGATTCCATGTCAAATCAAGGACTTGGTACTTTGCTACAGAGACACCAGAATAAAGCTGCCATGTTCTTCAGTTGCAATGGTCAATGAAGTTGAACATTCCAGGCATCCATGCGGTAGAGCTCTGCTACCCAAACTTTCCACATGGGGGACCCTGGAGCAAATAAACCACACTCCACCTGTCCAGTAGAATGAAACCTTGCTATTTGGAGCAGCTCATGAGTCTCAACGTGAAAATCCCTCCATGGCTTCTTGACGCCACCCCTCCATTTGTCAGTCATCATAGACACAAACTCCAGTGTGAGCAAATATCCGACGTCCTCCCTTACTAAGGTGCTGGATATCTCGAAAAAGCTGCTGGACACAGGAACTGCCTTCCGCTTGGCAGTGAATTGTACTGTAGCTTGTGTTTACAATTCCTTCCTCACCCGACTGGTCCCCAAGCCTTCTTGATAGCGAATTATGGAGACACAACACAGCATTCTGCCTTCCCGATAGAAACAAGTGCCTGGTGAGTCTGGCCAGAAACCCCACATGAGGATCAATCTGCTCGGCCCTATATCGGAGGGACCCTGATTTATAGGTTACCCTGGCCACTAGTGCTGTGTCTGACAGAGCCTGAGCCCAGACCTAGTGTCAGTCACCAGAGTTTGAGCCCCACATCTAGTATTTGGGAATGCCATGGCTCAAGTATTTCATCTCTACCCATCCTTGGTATTCAGGCACCTGTACCCAGACCTTTGCTGGAATCCCTGATAATGGGGCATCCTGAAGCACAATAGAGAACTCCTCCTTCTTCATATCAGGAAACTTGGCTGTTAGGATGGGTGTTCAACCCTGAAAGGGGGAGTCATTTACAAGTCCAGTGAGACCACACAAACGCCTCAGGGATGCCCTGGAGGCAAACAGGCCTTGTGACCCTCAGCCTGAGCATGCTTTCAAACAATCCTTCTCTGTTGCACCACCATGAACCCGCATTGCAGGCCTAATATGCCCTAAGCCCAAATCTTAGCACTTGTTGTGATGTCCCAGATGCCATGAACCAGAGCCCGTCTCTGGAATCCCTGTTTTGGGGCACCCATAAGGTGGAAAACATCACTCTCCCCTTCCCCGAAAAAGCCACCAAACTATGGAGAGCCACCAGGATCCATAGAGAGGAAAAGACTCCCATGGACCCATGAGACCACACCTGCATTCCAAGGCCATCCTGGACACACAATCCAGAGAGAAAAGCCTGTGCTACTGCCTTCCAGTCTCCCTAATTATAGTTCATGAGGAGCTTCCCTCCAGGTCTACGCATTGGGCCTGTGATCACCTCGCCACTCACCCTAATTTGTATTTGTGTTTGCAGACTTCTCTCCCAAAACCATGGCTCACATGCCCACCAGAATGTGATCTCTGGAGCAACACCACAGAACTCTGGCTGCCAACCCCAAGGACACTGTGCATATCAGATTTGCCCAAACCTTCCAAATTAGGAGAAACCTGTGTGGCCCCTGAGCCCACACCAATATTGCCGGCCACTCGGGATGGAAATGCGCAGTCTGAAACACCCTTATCACCTACATCCAGGGAAATAGCCAAGTCAATGATCGTGAGATACACGATTGAACCTAAAATGCCCCTAGGCTCTCAATGGAACCCCATTAGGTTTTTAGGCATCTGTCCTCAAGGGCCTGTTCTGAAATACCAATCTATGACACATCATATGGTCTCTGAGCACACGACAGAACATCCCCTGTCCCCAGAAGAATACCATGCTCTTGGACCTGTGCCAAACCCTCAGGGTAGGAGAATCCTGCATGGCACCTTAGCAACCAGCACATTCTAAGTTCTCCCTGGTAACAAACAAGCATTGTGACCCATCTGCAAGAGATCCCATGTCAACTCAAGGCCTTGGCACTTTGTCCCAGAGCCACCAGAACGAATCTGCCATGTTCCTCAGCTGCAATTGTCAATGGAGGTGTGCTTTCCTGGCATCCATGCCGGAGAGCTCTTCTTCACAAACTTTCCACATGGGGAAACCTAGAGTAAACAAACCAGACTTCACCTACACTGTACAAAAAAATGTTACTTTTTGCAGCAGTTCACAGGCCTCAGCATGTGAACTCCTCCATGGCCTCTTTATACCACCCCTCCACTTGTCGGTCATCATAGACAAAAACTCTAGTGTGAGCAAGCATCTGACATCCACCCTTATTCCAGTGCTGGATATCTCGAGTAAACTGCTACAAATTGGAACTGCCTTCTGCTTGGCACTGAATTGAACCATAGCTTTTGTTTACAATTCCACCCAAAACTGACTGGTTCCCAAGCTCTCGTGATTGGGAATCCTGGAGCCACAACACAGCATTCTGCCTTCCCTATTCAATGAACAAATGCCTGGGAATCTTCCCAAGAAACTCCACATGAGGATCAATCTGCTCCGCCCTCGAATCTACTCTGATATAAAGGCTGCCATGGCCACTAGCGCTGTGTCTGACAGAGCCTGAGCCCCGACCGAGTTTTAGGCCTCATATCTAGCATTTGGGATTGCTATGGCCCAAGTACGTCATCTCCACCCATCCTTGGTATTCAGGCACCTATCTCGAGACCTTGCTGGAAACCCTGCCAATGGGGCAACCTGAAGCACAGAGGAACCTGACGGAAGAGAACTCATCCTTCCTCATGGCAGGACATTTGGCTGTTGGGTTGGGTGTCCAACTCTCTAAGAGGGAGCCAGATATATGACCAATGAGACCACTCCCACTCCTGAGGGCCGCCATGGGAGCAAACAGGCATTGTGAGACTCAGCCTGAGCAAGCTTTCAAACAATCCCTCTCAGTTGCACCATCATGATCCCGCATTGCAGGCCTCATACACCCCTAGGTGCAAATCCTAACCCTTGGTGGGAAGTCCCAGATGCCCAGAAAAAGAGCCTGTATCTGGAATCCCTGTTTTGGGGCACCCATAAGATGGAAAACAACACTCTTCCCTTCCCCAAAAAAGCCACCAAACTATGAGCTGCACAGATCCATAGAGAGGAAAAGTTTCCCATGGACCCATGAGACTATACCTGCATTCCAAGGCCATCCTGGACACACAATATAGAGAGAAAAGCCTGTGCTACTGCCTTCCAGTCACCCTAATTACTCCTGACAAGCTGCACTCCAGGTCTACTCATTGGGCCTGTGATCACCTTTCCACTAACCATAACCCACATTTGTGTTTGCAGACTTCTCTCCCAAAACCATGGCTCATATGCCCTCCAGGACAGGGTCTCTGGATCCACAACACATGACTGGGCCTGCCATCCCCAAGGAAACTGTGCCCGTCAAACCTGCCCAAACCTTCCAGTTTAGGAGAAACACGCAAGAGCCCTGAGCCCGACCCAATATTGTTGGCAGCACTGGACACAAATGCCAGTCTGAAACGCCCTGATCACCTACATCCAAGCAGACAGCCATTTCAATGTTCCTGGGTCAGAAGATTGTACCTGACATGCTCCTAGGACGTCATTGGAACACTAGATTAGGTTTTCAGGCATCTGTCCTCAGGGTCCTGTTCTGAAATACCAACTTAGGATACAACATGTGGTCCCTGAGCCACACAATAGAATATCTCCTGTCCCCAGTAGGAAACCATGCCCTTCGACCTGTGCCAAACCCTCAAGATTGGAGAATCCTGCACAGCACCTTAGACACCAGCACAAACTCTAGTTTGTGCGTTGACCCATACCACAAGCTTTCCATCTGCTGGACAGTCGAGTCCTGTTGAATGGCTCCAGGATGTCCCATACGGAAAGACTGGAGAGCAGGATTCGAAGGATGGATGCCTGTACAGCATACCTCACATTCCCATTGGCTCTTTGTGACAAGACATGTTTGAACTACTGGCTCTGGGGCGAGCTAACTAGGGGGCTGAATTGAAATGGACTCTCCTGCGGATGGGTCATATTGTGGGTTTGTGTGCATGGAGACCTTGGAATATTTTGGCAGCTCAGGGGCCATGAAGTATTCGCCTAACCGAAGGGTGTAATATTGCTCCAATTAAAAAGAGATCCCTATGTGGAGATGAGACAGGTTCTCTTTGGTGCCTCAGAAAAGCCCCAGATTCTGGTCTTCAAACCAGTTCTCTGTGTAGAGACACCTGGAAACCAAAGCTAGGGTTCAGATTAGAGCCTAGATGCTCCAAACCACAAGGATTTTCTGCGGGTCAGTTGAAACCTATTGGATGGCTCCAGGACATCCCATATGGAACAATTGCAGAGCAGGGTTCTAAGGATGGATGCCTGGGCATCCGGCCTTGCATTCCAATTGTCTCCTAGCGAAACGGCACGTTTGATTGCTGCCTATGATGTAGCAGCCGAGGGGGCTGAGTTGAAATGCATTCTCCTGAGGATCGGTCATAATGTGGGATTATGTCCATGGAGACCTTGGAATGGGGCAGTGGCACCAGGGCTCTGAAGGATGCTCCTAACCAGAGGTTTTGACACAGCTCCAAGAAGCATTTTTCCCATGGGGAAACAAGATTTGTTCTCATTGGTGCTTCAGTAACCCCCAATATGCTGGTATTGGAAACCAGAACTCTGAGGAGAGATGCCTGGAAACCAAGGCAATGGATCTGATTAGGGCCTGGGGCCTGTCTGGTTTAATCTTCTTCTCTCGGTTCATCTGTCTATGGGATTGAGTGGAGGTAGTTCCTCAGCTGGTGTCAGATGGCCCCTATTTGTCCTGGGCAGTCTACACTATTGGGATGGCCACTTTGACTTTGGAGGTTTCTCCTAATTTGCAAGTTTGTGGCCAATGAAATGGGCAGAATTCCTTTGGGGAGGGAAGGCACAATCCTGAGGTGTGGCTCTAGGGGCTCAAGCATGGAGGGTGTGTGGGTCAGAGCTGTGGGGACAGAAGTCTGAAAACAGAAACTCGTCTTAGGTTTGGGGACATAGGTATGGGAGGCCCGATCTACAGACCTTGAGCAGAACTCTTCAGGATATGAACAAAGAGTGAGTGTGAGGCACTTGCTCAGGCTTTTGACTCTGGATTTTGTGTCACTGATGGCCGTGGAATGTAGGGGCGTCCTCATGGACCATGGGTGAGACTTCCTCTATGGGGATTTGGATGATCCCAATATTTTGGGGTCATTCCGTGGGATGGGAGGAGTCCATTCTGTTTTTTTTTTTTTTTTTTTTTTTTTTTACCTCAGGTGTGCCACTAAAGAGGGATTCCAGAGCAGAACCCTGGGAAGGGGCGACTGGACAACCCGAACTCTGTATAAGATTGGGGGCCTAAGGGCATGGCAATCCCCATATGGGGTACCTTGGTCCAGCCACTGAGAGGTCTTACTTGAGTACAGTGCTCACACTGAGGGTCACAATGCATGTTTGTGCCCAATGTAGGCATCAAGCATGGGCGGGGACTCATGGGCCATGCTTGATTCTCCTACACTGAACTTTGGACAACATACGAACCACAAGGTTTCTTTCCATGGGGAAGGAGGAATTCTGATTTCTGCATCATGTTCACGCCTGGGCAGTGACTGGAGATAAGATCTAAGTTCTGAATCCAGAAAATCGAGGTTGGGATGAGATGATAACCTAAGGTCATGGAGGGTCCGATGTGCTCAGTGTGCGGTCAGCTTTCTGGGTGTTGTTCAGGAGGTATGGATTCAGGCTGTGTCAGACAATGCATTAGTGCCCAGGTTAGAATGTATAATTTGGGTACAGTTGAGTTCCATGTAGGTTCATCCTCATTTATTGTGTCAGGGAAGCTCACTGGGGCAACATTTTTCTTCTGGTGGGCAGGCAGAGTGCAGCATTGTGGGTCCAGAATTGCCAAACTTGAGGGCGTCGGGACCAGGAGTGTGAGGACGTAAGTCTGAGATCATAAGCTAGACTTAAGTTTCAGGGCGAGGGCACGGCAGGCACCCTCTGCAGATCCGAATCAAAATCTCATTCATCTGAAGTCAGGACGAGGATCAGACTTAGGCGCAGGTTGGAGTTTCTGTCCATGATGGCCCCTTCATCAAAGGGGTGGAATCTCGAGGCCATGGAGGTTTTCCCACGTTGGGAGTTGTGGGATGCTCCAAACTGCAAGGATTCCTTCTGCGGGAAAATTGAGACCTGTTGGATGGCTCCAGGACATCCCATATGGAATGACTCCAGAGCCGGGTTCTAAGGATGGATGCCTGAGCAGACTGCCTCTTACACCAATTGTCTCCCTGCCACAAGACAGGTACGATCTGATGGCTATGCAGGAGCAATCGTGGGAGCTGAGTTGAAATGGACTCTCCTGAAGATGGGTCTTAATGTGTGTTTGTGTCCATGAGGACGTTGGAATAGGGTGGTGGCCCCAGGGCTCTAAAGGATTCTAACCGGAGATTTTGAAACAACTCGAAAGAGCAAGTTTTCCATGTGGAGACAAGATTTGTTCTAATTGGTGCCTCAGGAAACCCACATATGCTGGTATTAGAACCAGGTCTCTGAGGAGAGATACATAGAAACCACAGCAATGCATCCAATTAGGTCCTAGGAACCTCTCTGGTTCAATCTTCTTCTCTGTCGACATCTGTCTATTTTATGAAATGGAGGTAGTTGCTCAGCTGGTGTCAGACCGCTCCTGTTTGTCCGGGCGGCCTACACTATAGGGATGGCCTCGGGGACTTTGGAGGTTTCTCCTAAATTGTATGATTATGGACAATGGCATGGGCAGAATTCCTGTGGAGTGGGCAGGCACAGACCTGATGTGTGGCTCCAAGGGCCCAGCCTTGAGGGTGTGTGGGCAAGGACTGTGGGGACAGATGTCTGAAAACACAAACTCAGCTTAGCTTTGGGGACGTAGGTATGGCAGGTCCGATTTACAGACTATGAGGAGAACTTTTTGGGATATGAATAAAGGGTGAAAGTGTGACACTTGTCAGGCTTTTGCCCCTGGATTTTGTGTCAATGATGGCTGTGGAATGTCAAGGAGTCCTCATGGGCCATGGAAGAGTCTTTCTCTCTGTGGATTTGGCCAGATCCCAATTGTTTTGGGTTAATCTGTGGGATTCAGTTTTGTTAACTAAGGTGTCCCACCAAAAGAGGGATTCCAGAGCAGAGCCCTGGACAACAAGAAATCTAACTAAAAATACGGGCCTAGGGGCATGGCAAGCCCAATATGCCTTCTAATGGTCCAGCCACTGAGAGGCCTTCATTGAGGACAGAACTCATGCTGAGGGTCACAATGCGTGTTTATGCCCTCGTGGTACTCAAGCATGGGTGGGGACTCATGGTGCATGCTTGTTTCTCCTACACTGAATGATAGTCAACATGTCAACCACATGAGTTCTTGCCATGGGGAAGTATTAATTCTGATTTCTGCATGTCATTCACCCCTGGGCAGTGATTGGAGATAAGGTCTAGGTTGTGAAGTCTGAAAACCGAGGTTGGGAAGAGATGACGACCTAAGACCATGTTGGGTTTGATATGCTCAGCGTGGAGCCAGCTGTCTGGGTGTTGGTCGGGAGGTCCAAGCTTGGGCTGTGTCAGACAGGGCCTTAGTGCCCAGGGTAGATTGTATAATTGGGGTACAACTGAGTGCCATGCAGGTTGATCTTTATTTGGCATTTCTGGGTAGCCCCAAGGGCAATGTTTTTCTTCTGGAGAACAGGCAGAGTGCTGCATTGTGGCTCCGGAATTTCCAAAGTGGATGCCTTGTGGACGGGGAGTGTGAGGACGGAAGTCTGAGAACACATGTTAGGCGTAGGTTCTGGGCGAGGGCACGGCAGGCACCCTCTGCAGATCTGAATCGGGATATCATGAATCTGAAGTCAGGGCGAGGTTCAAACCTAGGCTTAGGTTTGAATTTCTGTCCATTCTGGCCACTTTATGAAGGGGACAGCATCTCCAGTCCATGGAGGTTTACCCACAATGGAAGTTGTGAGATGCTCCAAACAACAAAGATTCCTTCTGATCAACAATTGAGACCTTTTGTATCACTCCAGTACATACCATACAGAATGACACCAGAGCAGGGATCTAAGGATGGATGCATGGGAAGCCCGCCTCACATTGCAGTTGTCTCCTAGCAAATAGACAGGTTTGATATGCTGGCTCTGTCAGAGCAACCAAGGGGGCTGAGTTGAAATGGACTCTCCTGAGGATGGATGCTAATGTGGGTTTGTGTCCATGGAGACCTTGGAATGGGGCGTTGGTGCATGGGCCCTGAAGGATTCTCCTAACCGGAGGTTTTGAGACATCTCCAAAGGACAAGTTTCCCATGTGGAGACGAGATTTGTTCTGATTGGTGCCTCAGGAAACCCCCATATACTGTTATTGGAATATAGGCCTCTGAAGAGAAATAACTGGAACCCAAAGCAATGGCTCCATTTAGAGCCTAGGGGCCTGTCCGGTTGAATCTTCTTCTCTGTGTACATCCATCTAAGGTATTAGTGGAGTTAGATGCTCAGCTGGTGTCAGATGGCCCTAGTTTGTCCCAGGCGGCCTACACTATTGTGAAGGCCTTGGGGACTTTGGAGGTTTCTCCTAATTTTATGATTATGGACAATGGAATGGGCAGAATTCCCGTGGAGAGGGAAGGCACAGTTTTGATGTGGCTCCAGGGGCCCCAGCCTGCAGGGTGTGTGCACCAGGACTGTGGAGACAGAAGTCTAAAACACAAACTCAGTTTAGGTTTAGGGACGTAGGTATGGCAGGCCCGATCTACAGACCGTGAGGAGAATTCTTCCGGATATGAAGAAAGAGAGATTGTGAGGCACTTGTTCAGGCTTTTGTTTCTGGATTTTGTGTCAACGATGGGCGTGGAATGTCGGGGAGGCCTCATGGGCCATGGACGAGTCTTCCGCTCTGTGGATTTGGCCCGATTCCAATTGTTTTGGGTCAAACTGTGGGATGGGAGGAGTCCTTTCAGTTTTGTTACCTCAGGTGTCCCAGCAAAAGAGGGATTCCAAAGCCGAGCCCTGGGGAGGGGAGACTGGACAACCAGAAATCTGGTTAAAAATTGGGGCCTAGGGGCATTGCAAGCCCAATATGCTGTCTTTTGGTCCAGCCGCTGAGAGGCCTTACTTGAGAACTGGGCTCACGTTGAGGGTCACAATGCATGTTTGTGACCGACTTGGTCCTCAAGCATCTGCAGGGCCTCATGGGCCACACTGGTTTCAACTACACTTTACGTTGGACAACATGCCAACCACAAGGTTTCTTGCCATGGGGAAGGAGTTCTGATTCCTGCATCATGTTCAACCCTGGGTGGTGACTGGAGATAAGGTTTAGGATCTGAAGCCTGAAAACCGAGGTTGGAAAGAGATGATGACCTAAGGCCATGGCGGGTCTGATGTGCTCAGTGTGTGGCTAGCTGGGTGGGTGCGAGCCAGGAGGTTCAGTCTCAGGCTGTGCCAGAAAGGGCAGTAGTGCCCAGGGCAGCCTGTATAATTGGGGTCCAGTCAAGTGGCATGCAGGTTGATCCTCATTTGGGGAATCTGGGTAGCCCCAGAGGGCAAAGTTTTTCTTCCGGAAAGCAGGCAGAGTGCTGCCTTGTAGTTCTGGAATTGCCAAACTGGAGGGCTTGTGGGCCAGGAATGTGAGGATGGAAGTTGAGAACACAAACTAGACTTACGTTTCTGGGCAAGGGCACGGCAGGCACACTCTGCAGAGCTGAATCAAGATGTCCTGCATCTGAAGTCAGGGCGAGGATCAGACGATCGCTCAGGTTGGAGCTTCTGTCCCTGATGGCCCCTTCATAAAGCGCAGGGGGCGGGATCACGAGGCCATGGAGGTTTTCCCACGATGGGAGTTGTGAGATGCTCCAAACAGTAAAGATTCTTCTGCGGGACTATTGAGACCTGTTGGTTGGCTCCAGGACTTCCCATACAGCATAATTCTGAGAATGGTTCTAAGTATGGATGTCTGGGAAGCCTGCCTCTCATTCCAATCATCTCCTAGCGACAAGACGGGTTAGATCTGCTTGATCAGGGGGAGCAACTGAGGGGGCTGAGTTGAAATGGACTCTCCTGTGGATGGGTCCTAATGTGGGTGTGTCTCCATGGAGACCTTGGAATGAGGCGCTGGCACCGGGAACCTGAAATGTCCTTCTAACCAGAGGCTTTGAGAGAGCTCCAACATGCAAGTTTCCCATGTGTAAACGAGATTTGTTCTGATGGGTGCCTCAGGAAAAGCCCTCAGCTGGTATTGGAAACCAGGCTTTTGAAGAGACATGCCTGTAAACCAAAGCTATGGATCCCATTATGGCCTGGGGTCCTGTCTGGTCAATCTTCTTCTCTGGGGACATCCATCTATGGTATGAGTGGAGGTAGATGCTCAGCTGGTGTCAGACGGCCCTTTTTTGTCCCGGACAACCTACACCATTGGTATGGCCTCAGGGAATTTGGAGGTTTCTCCTAATTTGTATGGTTTTGGATAATGGAATGGGCAGAATTCCCATGGATTGGTAAGGCACAGTCCTAATGTGTGGTTCCAGGGGCCCAGCCTGGAGGGTGTGTGGCCCAGGACTTTGAGGACAGAACTCAAAAAACACAAACTCAGCTTAGGTTTGGGGACGTAGGTATGGCACGGCCGAACTACAAATCATGAGAAGAACTCTTCAGGATATGAAGAAAGAGCGAGTCTGAGGCGCTTGCTTAGGCTTTTGTCTCTGGATTTTGTATCAGCGATGGCCGTGGAATGTCGGGGAGGCCTCATGAGCCATGGACGAATCTTCCTCTCTGTGGATTTGGCCCTATCCCAATTCTTTTTCGTGAATCTGTGGAATGGGAGGACTCCTTTAAGGTTTGTTACCTGAGGTGTCCCACCAAAAGAGGAATTCCAAAGCAGAGCCCTGGGCAAGAGTGAAGGGACAACCCGAACTTGGTTAAAATTTGGGGCCTAGGGGCATGGCAAGCCCAATATGCTCTTTCTTCATGCAGCCACTGAGAGGCCTTGCCTGAGGACCGGGCTCAGGCTGAGGGTCACAATGTGTGTTTGAGACCAATGTGGCCCTCAAGCGTGGGCTGGGTCTCATGTGCCACACTGGTTTCAACTACACTGAAAGTTGGACAACATGCCAACCACGAGGTTTCTTGCCAAGGGAACGAGTTCGGATTTCTGCAACATTTTCAAACCTGGGCAGTGATTGGAGATAAGGTCAAGGTTCTGAAGCCTGAAAACCGAGGTTGGGTAGAGATGACGACCTATGGCCATGGCGGGTCCGATGTGCTCAGTGTGTGGCCAGCTGTCTGGGTGGGGCCAGGAGTTCCAGGCTCAGGCTGTGTCAGAATGGGCAATTGTGCCCAATTCAGCCTATATATTTGGTGTACAGCCAAATGGCGTGCAGGTTGATCCTCATTTGGGGTTTCTGGGTAGCCCCAGAGGGCAATGTTCTTCTTCCAGGGAGCAGGCAGAGTGCCGCATTGTACTTCTGGATTGCCAAACTGGAGGGCTTATGGGCCGGTAGTCTGAGGACGGAACTTTGAGAACACAAGCAAGGCTTAGGTTTTATGTGTGAGGACATGGCAGACCTGAATCGAGAACTCTTGCACCTGAAGTCAGGTTGAGCATCAGACGATGCCTCAGGTTTGACTTTCTGTCCCTGATGGCCCCTTCATAAAGGGGGGGAATCACGAGGCCGTGGGGGTTTTCCCACCATGGGAGTTGTGAGAAGCTCCAAACTGCAAAGATTCTACTGTGGGACAATTGAGACCAGTTGGTTGGCTCCAGGCCAACGATTCTGAGCAGGGTTCTAAGGATGGATGGCTGGGTAGCCCACCTCGCATTCCAATATTCTCCTAGCTACAAGACAGGCTAGATCTGTTGGATCTCGGGGAGCAACCGAGGAGGCTGAGTTTAAATGGACTCTCCTGTGGATGGGTCCTAATATGTTTTTGTGTCTATGGAGACTGTGGCATTAAGCGGTGGCACTAGGGCCCTGAAGGCTTCTCCTAAACAGAGGTTTGACACAGGTCCACCATGCAAGTTTCCCATGTGTAGAGGAGATTTGTTCTGATGGGTGAGTCAAGAAACAGCCATATTCTGGTATTGAAATCCAGGCCTCTGAGGAGAGATGCCTGGAAACCAAAGCAATGGATCCGATTAGTGCCTAGGGGCCTGTTGGTTTCTTTTTACCTCGGGCGACATCTATCTATGGGTCAGAGTGCAGGTAGGTGCTCAGATGTACTCAGATTGCCCGTGTTTGTCCTTGGAAGCCAACACTATGGGATGGCCTCAGGGAATTTAAAGGTTTATACTTTTAGTTGCGTTGTCGCCATTGGAATGGGCTCACACAATTCCCTTGCGAGGGCAAGAACAGTCCTCAGGTTTGGCTTCAGGGGCCTGAGCCTATAGGGTGTGTAGGCCAGGGCTGTTTGGACAGTTGTCTGAAAACACAAACTCGACTTCTGTTTCGGGTCATAGGTAGGGCAGGACTGATCTACAGAGCATGAGGAGAACATTTCGGTATATGAAAAAAGGGCGAGTGTGAGGCTATTGCTCATGTTTTTGTCTCTGCATATCATGTCACTCATGGTCGTGAAATTTCCGGGTGACTTCATGGGAAATGGACGAGTCTTACTCTCTGGAGATTTGGCCCCTTCCAAAGAGGTTGGGGTCATTCTGTGGGATGGAAGAAGTCGTTTTTTTTTTTGTTGTTGTTGCTTTGTTTTGTTTCATTTTTTAACCTCCGTTGTCCCACCACATGAGGAATTCCAGAATAGAGCTCTGGGGAGGGGTGACTGAACAACCAGAAATATGCTTAAAATTGGGGCCTAGGGCTATGTCAAGCCCATTATGACATCTAGTGATCCAGGCTCTGAGAGGACTTACTAGAGGACAGGACTCACCCTGAGGGTCACAATGCATATTTATGCCCTCGTCGCACTCAAGAATAGGCGGGCCTCAGGGTGAATGCTAGTTTCTCCTACAATGAACGTTGGACAACATGCCAACCACAAGGTTTCTTGCCATGTGTAAGGAGAAGTTCTGATTTCTGCATCACACTCACCCCCAGGCAGAGATAAAGTCTAGTTTCTGAGGCCTGAAAACTGAGGTAGGGAAGAGATGAGGACCTAAGGCCATGGCGAGTCTGATGTGCTCAGTGTGCGGTCAGCTGTCTGGGTGTTGGTCAGGAAGTCCGGGCTCAGGTTGTGTCAGACAGTGCATTAGTGCCCAGGTTAGACTATATAATTCGGGCAAAGTCGAGTACCGTGTAGGTTTATCTTCATATAAGGTGCCTTGGCAGCTCTTTAGGCAATATTTTTTTTCCAGAAAGCAGGCCATGTGCTTAATTGTGGGACCGGATTTACCAATCATGAGGGCTTTGAGGCCAGGAGAGTGAGGTCGGAATTCTGAGAACAAAAGCTATACTTGGGCTCAGGGCAAGGGCACGGCAGGTACCCCCTGCAGATCTGAACCAATATCTCATCCATTTCGAGTCAGGGAGAGAATTAGACTTTGGCTTAATTGGAGTTTCTGTGCCTGACGGCTCCTTCATGAAGGGAGCGGAATCTCGTGTCCATGGAGTTTTTCCCACGTGGGAGTTGTGGGTTGCCCCCTTCAAGAATTCCTTCTGCGGGACAATTGAGACCTTTGGGCAGCTCCAGGACATCCCATATGGAGTGACTCCATAGCACCGTTCGAGGGAGGATGCCTGGGAAGCCAGCCTCGCATTCCAATTGTCTCCTAGCAACAAGCTAGTTTAGATCTGATGGCTCTGCGGGAGCAACCGGGGTGACTGACTTGAAATGGACTTTCCTCAGGATGGGCCCTAATGTGTCTTTGTGTCCATGGGGCCTTGGAATGGGGCCGTGGCACCGGGACCCTGAAGTATTCTCCTAAGCTTTTGACAGAGCTCGATGCACATGTTTCCTTGTGGAGACGAGATTTGTTCTGATTGCTACCTCAGGAAAACACCTATGCTGGTATTGGAATCCAGGCTTTTGAGGAGACATGCCTCTCACCAAAGCAATGGATCCGATTGGCCAGGGTCCTGTCTGGTTCAATCTTCTTCTCTGGGGACATCCATCTATGGTATGAGTGGAGGTTGATGCTCAGCTGCTATCAGACCGCGCCTGTATGTCACGGGCGACATGCCCTATTGGGATGGCCTCAGGGATTTGGAGGGTTCTCCTAATTTTACGGTTTTGGACAATGGAATGGGCAGAGTTCCCATGGATTGGGTAGGCACAGTCCTTATGTGTGGCTCCAGGGACCGCAGCCTGGAGGGTGTGTGGCCCAGGACTTTGAGGACAGAAGTCTGAAAACATAAACTCAGCTTAGGTTTGGAGACGTAGGTATGGCAGGCCCGATCTATAAACCATGAGAAGAACTCTTCAGGATATGAAGAAAGAGCGAGTCTGAGGTGCTTTTTCAGTCTTTTGTCTCTAGATTCGGTATCAGCGATGGCCGTGGATTGTCTGGGAAACCTCATGGGCCATGGACGAATCTTCCTCTCTGTGGAATTGGACCGATCCCAATTCTTTTTCGTCAATCTGTGGAATGGGAGGTCTCCTTTCAGGTTGGTTACCTTAGGTGTCCCGCCAAAAGAGGAATTCCAAAGAAGAGCCCTGGGGAAAAGCGAAGGGACAACCCGAACTATGGGTAAAATTTGGGGCCTAGGGGCATGGCAAGCCCAATATGCTGTCTCTTCATCCAGCCACTGAGAGGCCTTACCTGAGGACTGGGATCAGGCTGAGGGTCACAATGTGTGTTTGTGACCAATGTGGCCCATAAACATGGGCGGGGCCTCATGGGCCACACTGGTTTCAACTACAATGAACATTGGAAAACATGCCAACCACATGGTTTCTAGCCACGGGGAAGGAGTTGTGATTTCTGCATCACTTACAAGCCTGGGCAGTGATTGGAGATAAGGTCTAGGTTCTGAGACTTGACAACCGAGGTTGGGAAGAGATGACGACCTAAGGACATGGCTCGTCCGGCGTGCTCAGTGTTCGACCAGCTTTCTGGGTGGGGCCATGAAGTCCAGGCTTAGGCTGTGTCAGAAAGGGCAATAGTGCCTAGGTCATCCTATATATTTGGGGTACAGTCGAATGGCATGCAGGTTGATCCTCCTTTGGAGTTTCTGGGTAGCCCCACAGGGCTATGTTTTTCTTCCTGAAGGCTGGCAGAGTGCTGCATTATAGTTCTGGTTTGCAAACTGGAGGGCTTGTGGGCCAGTAGTCTGAAGACGGAAATCTGATAACACAAGCTAGGCTTAGGTTTCTGGGTGAGGACAAGGCAGGAACAATCTACAGACCTGAATCGAGATCTCGTGCTTCTAAAGTCAGGGTGAGGATCAGAAGATCGCTCAGGTTGGTGTTTCTGTCCCTGATGGCCCCTTCATGAAGGGGCGGGGTCTCGAGTTCGTGGGGGTTTTCCCACGATGTTAGTTGTGAGAAGCTCCAAACTGCAAAGATTCTTGTGCAGGACAATTGAGACATGTTGGTTGGCTCCAGGGCAACGATTCCGAGCAGGGTTCTAAGGATGGATGGCTGGGTAGCCCACCTTGCATTCCAATTGTGTCCTAGCAACAAGACAGGTTATATCTGCTGGATCTGGGCGAGCAATATGGATCTGGGTTGAAATGGACTTTCCTGTGGATGGATCCTAATATGTTTTTGTGTCTATGGAGACCTTGGAATGAAGGGGTGGCACTGGGGTCCTGAAGGGTTTTTTTCAAACAGAGGCTTTGACACAGCTCCAACGTGCAAGTTTCCCATATGTAGATGAGATTTGTTCTGACGGATGAGTCAGGAAACAGCCATATGCTGGTATTGAAATCCAGGCCTCTGAGGAGAGATGACTGGATACCACAGCTATGGATCCGAATAGGGCCTAGGGGCCTGTTCGTACATTTTTACCTCTGGGGACATCAGTCTATGCTTCTGAGAGCATGTAGGTGCTCAGATGGGCTCAGATTGCCCCTGTTTGTCCTGGGAAGCCACCACTATTGGGATGGCCTCAGGGAGTTTGCAGGTTTATCCTATTAGTAGGTTGTGGCCATTGGAATGGGCACATACAATTCCCTTGTAGAGGGCAAGTACAATCCTCAGGTTTGGCTCCAGGGGCCTGAGCCTGTAGGGTGTGTAGGCAGAGCTGTTTGGACAGTCTGAAAACACAAACGCGGCTTATGTTTCAGGTCATAGGTATGGCAGGATTGATCTACAGACCATGAGGAGAACTCTTCGGGATATGAATAAGGGGCGAGTGTGAGGCTCGTGCTCAAGTTTTTGTCTCTGGATATCGTGTCACTCATGGTCGTGAAATTTCCTGGTGACTTCATGGGAAATGGACGAGTCTTACACTCTGGGGGTTTGGCCCCGTCCAAGTAGTTTTGGGTCATTCTGGGGATGGAAGAAGTCCGTTTTGTTGTTGTTGTTGATTTGCCTTGTTTTGTTTTTTAACCTCAGGTGTCCCACCAAATGGGGGATTCCAGAGTAGAGCCCTGGGGAGGGCCGACCGGACAACAAGAAATGTGGTTAAAAATTGTGGCCTAGGGACATGTCAAGCACATTATGACATCTAATGGTCGAGCCACTGAGAGGACTTACTAGAGCACAGGACTCACGCTGAGGGTCACAATGCGTGTTTATGCCCACTTCGCAAACAAGAATGGGCAGGGCCTCATGGTGAATACTGGTTTCTCGTACACTGAACGTTGGACAACATGCCAACCATAAGGTTTCTTGCCATGGGTAAGGAAGAGTTCTGATTTCTGCATCACAGGCACCACTGGGCAGTGATTGGAGATAAGGTCTAGGTTCTGAAGCCTAAAAACTGAGGTAGGGAAAAGATGATGACCTAAGGCCATGGCGGGTCTGATGTGCTCAGTGTGCGGTCAGCTGTCTGGGTGTTGGTCAGGAGATCCGGGCTCAGGTTGTGTCAGAGAGTGCATTAGTGCCCAGTTTAGACTATATACTTTGGGTACAGTCGAGTGCCATGTAGATTTATCCTCATATAAGTTGTCTGGGCAGCTCATTAGGCAAAATTTGTTTTCTAGAGGGCAGGCAGAGTGCTTAATTGTCGGTCCGGAATTTTAAACTTGAGGGATTCGTGTCCAGGAGTGTGAGGATGGAAGTCTGAGAACACAAGCTAGACTTGGGTTTCAGGGCGAGGACACGGCAGGTACCACTGTAGATCTGAACCTATATCTCATGCATCTGAAGTCAGGGCGAGGATCAGACGTTGGCTCAGGTTGGAGTTTCTGTGCATGACGGACACTTCATGAAGGGAGTGGAATCTCAAGGCCATGGAGTTTTTCCCACGTTGGGAGTTGTGGGATGCCCACTTCAAGGATTCCTTCTGCGGGACAATTGAGACCTGTTGGGCAGCTTCAGGACATCCCATATGGAATGACTCCAGGGCACTGTTCGAGGTTGGATACCTGGGAAGCCGGCCTCGCATTCCATTTGTCTCCCAGCAACAAGACAGTTTAGATCTGATGGCTCTGCAGGAGAAACCGGGGTGGCTGACTTGAAATGGACTTTCCTGAGGATGGGTCCTAATGTGTGTTTGTGTCCATGAGGGCCTTAAAATGGGGCGGTGGCACCGAGACCCTGAAGTATTCTCCTAAGCTTTTGACATAGCTCGATGCACAAGGTTCCTTGTGGAGACGAGATTTGTTTTGATGGGTGCCTCAGGAAAACCTCTATGCTGGTATTGGAATCCAGGCGTTTGAGGAGACATGCCTGTAATCCAAAGCAATGTATCCGATTATGGCCTAGGGTCTTGTCTGGTTCAATCTTCTTCTCAGGGGACATCCATCTATGGTATGAGTGGAGGTAGATGCTCAGCTGGTATCAGACCGCCCTTGTTTGTCCCGGGCGACCTGCACTATTGGGATGGCCTCAGCGATTTGTAGGGTTCTCCAAATTTTACTGTTTTGGACAATGGCATCGGCAGTATTCCCATGGATTGGGTAGGCACAGTCCTACTGTGTGACTCCAGGGGCCCCAGCCTGGAGGGTGTGTGGCCCAGGACTTTGAGGACAGAAGTCTGAAAACACAAACTCAGCTTAGGTTTGGGAACGTAGGTATGGCAGGCCCGATCTATAAACCATGAGAAGAACTCTTCCGGATATGAAGAAAGAGTGAGTCTGAGGGGCTTGCTCAGGCTTTTGTCTCTGGATTTTGTATCAGAGATGGCCGTGGAATGTCGGGGAGGCCTCATGGGCCATGGACGAATCTTCCTCTCTGTGGATTTGGCCCGATCCCAATTGTTTTTCGTCAATCTGTGGAACGGGAGGACTCCTTTCAGGTTTGTTACCTCAGGTGTCCCGCCAAAAGAGGAATTCCAAAGAAGAGCCCTGGGGAAAAGTGAAGGGAGAACCCGAACTATGGGTTAATTTGGGGCCTAGGGGCATGGCATGCCCAATATGCTATCTCTTCATCCAGCCACTGAGAGGCCTTATTGAGGACTGGGATCAGGGTGAGGGTCACAATGTGTGGTTTTGACCAATGTGGCCCGCAAACATGAGCGGGGCCTCATGGGCCACCCTGGTTTCAACTACACTGAACGTTGGACAACATGCCAACCACATGGTTTCTTGCCACGGGGAAGGAGTTGTGATTTCTGCATCACTTTCAAGCCTGGGCAGTGATTGGAGATAAGGTCTAGGTTCTGAAACTTGACAACCGAGGTTGGGAAGAGATGACGACCTAAGACCAGGGCGGGTCCGATGTGCTCAGTGAGCGGCCAGCTTTCTGTGTGGGGCCAGGTAATCCAGGCTCAGGCTGTGTCAAAAAGGGCAATAGTGCCCAGGTCAGCCTATATATTTGGGGTACAGTCGTATGGCGTGCAGGTTGATCCTCTTTTGGAGTTTCTGGGTAGCCCCAGAGGGCAATGTTTTTCTTCCTGAGGGCAGGAAGAGTGCTGCATTATAGTTCTGGTTTTCAAACTGGAGGCTTGTGGGCCAGTAGTCTGAGGAAGGAAATCTGAGAACAAGCTAGGCTTAGGTTTCTGGGTGAGGACAAGGCAGGAACAATCTACAGACCTGAATCGAGATCTCGTGCTTATGATGTCAGGGCGAGGATCAGAAGATCGCTCAGGTTGGTGTTTCTGTCCCTGATGGCCCTTCATGAAGGGGTGGGGGGGTCATGAGGCCGTGGGGGTTTTCCCACGATGTTAGTTGTGAGAAGCTCCAAACTGCAAAGATTCTTCTGCAGGACAATTGAGACCTGTTGGTTGGCTCCAGGGCAACGATTCCGAGCAGGGTTCTAAGGATGGATGGCTGGGTAGCCCACCTCGCATTCCAATTGTGTCCTAGCAACAAGACAGGTTAGATCTGCTGGATCTGGGGGAGCAACCCAGGAGGCTGAGTTGAAATAAACTCTCCTGTGGATGGGTCCTAATGTCTTTTTGTGTCTATGGAGACGTTGGAATGTAGCGGTGGCACTGGTGTCCTGAAGGGTTTTTCCAAACAGAGGCTTTGACACAGCTCCAACGTGCAAGTTTCCCATATGTAGATGAGATGTTTTCTGATGGGTGAGTCAAGAAACAGCCATATGCTGGTATTGAAATCCAGGCCTCTGAGGAGAGATGACTGGATACCACAGCAATGGATCCGAATAGTGCCTAGGGGCCTGTTCGTTCCTTTTTACCTCTGGGGACATCAGTCTATGCGTCTGAGTGCAGGTAGGTGCTCAGATGAGCTCAGATTGCCCCTGTTGGTCCTGGGAAGCCACCACTATTGGGATGGCCTCAGGCAGTTTGGAGGTTTATCCTATTAGTAGGGTTGTGGCCATTGGAATGGGCACATACAATTCCCTTGTAGAGGGCAAGTACAGTCCTCAGGTTTGGCTCCAGGGGCCTGAGCCTGTAGGGTGTGTAGGCAAGAGCTGTTTGGACAGTTGTCTGAAAACACAAACGCGGCTTATGTTTCGGGTCATAGGTATGGCAGGACTGATCTACAGACCATGAGGAGAACTTTTCAGGATATGAAAAAAGGGCGAATGTGAGGCTCGTGCTCAAGTTTTTGTCTCTGGATATCGTGTCACTCATGGTCGTGAAATTTCCGGGTGACTTCATGGGAAATGGACGAGTCTTACTCTCTGGGGTTTTGCCCCGTCCCAAGAGTTTTGGGTCATTCTGGGGATGGAAGAAGTCCGTTTTGTTGTTGTTGTTGTTGATTTGTTTTGTTTTGTTTTTTAACCTCAGGTATCTCACCAAATGAGGTATTCCAGAGTAGAGCCCTGGGGAGGGCCGACCGGACAACCAGAAATCTGGTTAAAAATTGTGGCCTAGGGACATGTCAAGCCCATTATGACATCTAATGGTCGAGCCACTGAGAGGACTTACTAGAGCACAGGACTCACGCTGAGGGTCACAATGCGTGTTTATGCCCTGTTCGCACTCAAGAATTGGCGGGGCCTCTGGGTGAATGCTGGTTTCTCCTACACTGAACGTTGGACAACATGCCAACCACAAGGTTTCTTGCCATGGGTAAGGACAAGGTCTGATTTCTGCATCACAGGCACCACTGGGCAGTGGTTGGAGATAAGGTCTAGGTTCTGAAGCCTGAAAAACCGCAGTTGGGAAGAGATGATAACCTAAGGCCATGGCGGTTCTGATGTGCTCAGTGTGCGGTCAGCTGTCTGGGTGTTGGTCAGGAGGTCCGAGCTCAGGTTGTGTCAGACAGTGCATTAGTGCACAGGTTAGACTATATACTTTGGGTATAGTCGAATGCCATGTAGATTTATCCTCATATAAGGTGCCTGGGCACTCATTAGGCCAAATTTTTTTTTCTAGAGGGCAGGCAGAGTGCTGCATTGTGGGTCTGGAATTGCGAAACTTCCGGGCTTCGGGGCCTGGAGTGTGAGGACGGAAGTCTGAGAACACAAGCTAGACTTGGGTTTCAGGGCCAGGGCACGGCAGGTACCCCTGTAGATCTGAACCTATATCTCATGCATCTGAAGTCAGGGCGAGGTTCAGAAGTTGGCTCAGGTTGGAGTTTCTGTGCATGACGGCCCCTTCATGAAGGGAGCGGAATCTCGAGGCCATGGAGGTTTTCCCACGTTGGGAGTTGTGGGATGCCCCCTTCAAGGATTCCTTCTGCGGGAAAATTGAGACTTGTTGGGCAGCTCCAGGACATCCCATATGGAATGACTCCAGGTCACCGTTCGAGGATGGATGCCTGGGAAGCCCGCCTCGCATTCCAACTGTCTCCTAGCAACAAGACAGTTTAGATCTGATGGCTCTGCAGGAGAAACCGGGGTGGCTGACTTGAAATGGACTTTCCTGAGGATGGGTCCTAATGTGTGTTTGTGTCCATGAGGGCCTTAAAATGGGGCGGTGGCACCGGGACCCTGAAGTATTCTCCTAAGCTTTTGACATAGCTCGATGCACAAGGTTCCTTGTGGAGACGAGATTTGTTTTGATGGGTGCCTCAGGAAAACCTCTATGCTGGTATTGGTATCCAGGCTTTTGAGGAGACATGCCTGTAATCCAAAGCAATGTATCCGATTATGGCCTAAGGTCCTGTCTGGTTCAATCTTCTTCTCAGGGGACATCCATCTATGGTATGAGTGGAGGTAGATGCTCAGCTGGAATCAGACCGCCCTTGTTTGTCCCGGGCGACCTGCACTATTGGGATGGCCGCAGGGATTTGGAGGGTTCTCCAAATTTTACTGTTTTGGACAATGGCATCGGCAGAATTCCCATGGATTAGGTAGGCACAGTCCTAATGTGTGACTCCAGGGGCCCCAGCCTGGAGGGTGTGTGGCCCAGGACTTTGAGGACAGAAGTCTGAAAACACAAACTCAGCTTAGGTTTGGGGACGTAGGTATGGCAGGCCCGATCTATAAACCATGAGAAGAACTCTTTCGGTTATGAAGAAAGAGCGAGTCTGAGGCGCTTGCTCAGGCTTTTGTCTCTGGATTTTGTATCAGAGATGGCCGTGGAATGTCGGGGAGGCCTCATGGGCCATGGACGAATCTTCCTCTCTGTGGATTTGGCCCGATCCCAATTGTTTTTCGTCAATCTGTGGAATGGGAGGACTCCTTTCAGGTTTGTTACCTCAGGTGTCCCGCCAAAAGAGGAATTCCAAAGAAGAGCCCTGGGGAAAAGTAAAGGGAGAACCCGAACTATGGGTAAAATTTGGGGCCTAGGGGCATGGCAAGCCCAATATGCTATCTCTTCATCCAGCCACTGAGAGGCCTTATTGAGGACTGGGATCAGGGTGAGGGTCACAATGTGTGGTTTTGACCAATGTGGCCCGCAAACATGAGCGGGGCCTCATGGGCCACCCTGGTTTCAACTACACTGAACGTTGGACAACATGCCAACCACATGGTTTCTTGCCACGGGGAAGGAGTTGTGATTTCTGCATCACTTTCAAGCCTGGGCAGTGATTGGAGATAAGGTCTAGGTTCTGAAACTTGACAACCGAGGTTGGGAAGAGATGACGACCTAAGACCATGGCGGGTCCGATGTGCTCAGTGAGCGGCCAGCTTTCTGTGTGGGGCCAGGTAATCCAGGCTCAGGCTGTGTCAAAAACGGCAATAGTGCCCAGGTCAGCCTATATATTTGGGGTACAGTCGTATGGCGTGCAGGTTGATCCTCTTTTGGAGTTTCTGGGTAGCCCCAGAGGGCAATGTTTTTCTTCCTGAGGGCAGGAAGAGTGCTGCATTATAGTTCTGGTTTTCAAACTGGAGGCTTGTGGGCCAGTAGTCTGAGGAAGGAAATCTGAGAACAAGCTAGGCTTAGGTTTCTGGGTGAGGACAAGGCAGGAACAATCTACAGACCTGAATCGAGATCTCGTGCTTATGATGTCAGGGCGAGGATCAGAAGATCGCTCAGGTTGGTGTTTCTGTCCCTGATGGCCCTTCATGAAGGGGCGGGGGGGTCATGAGGCCGTGGGGGTTTTCCCACGATGTTAGTTGTGAGAAGCTCCAAACTGCAAAGATTCTTCTGCAGGACAATTGAGACCTGTTGGTTGGCTCCAGGGCAACGATTCCGAGCAGGGTTCTAAGGATGGATGGCTGGGTAGCCCACCTCGCATTCCAATTGTGTCCTAGCAACAAGACAGGTTAGATCTGCTGGATCTGGGGGAGCAACCCAGGAGGCTGAGTTGAAATGGACTCTCCTGTGGATGGATCCTAATATGTTTTTGTGTCTATGGAGATCTTGGAATGAAGCGGTGGCACTGGGGCCCGATGGGTTTTTTCAAACAGAGGCTTTGACACAGCTCCAACGTGCAAGTTTCCCATATGTAAATGGGATTTGTTCTGAGGGATGAGTCAGGAAACAGCAATACGCTGGTATAGAAATCCAGGCCTCTGAGGAGAGATGACTGGATAGCACAACAATGAATCCAAATAGTGCCTAGGGGCCTGTTCGTACCTTTTTACCTCTGGGGACATCAGTCTATGCATCTGAGTGCATGTAGGTGTCATATGGGCTCAGATTGCTCCTGTTTGTCCTGGAGAGCCACCACTATTGGGATGGCCTCAGGGAGTTTGGAGGTTTATCCTATTAGTAGGTTGTGGCCATTGGAATGGGCACATACAATTCCCTTGGAGAGGGCAAGTACAGTTCTCAGGTTTGGCACCAGGGGCCTGAGCCTGTAGGGTGTGTAGGCAGAGCTGTTTGGACAGTTGTCTGAAAACACAAACGCGGCTTATGTTTCGGGTAATAGGTATGGCAGTATTGATCTACAGACCATGAGGAGAACACTTCGGGATATGAAAAAAGGGCGAATGTGAGGCTCGTGCTCAAGTTTTTGTCTCTGGATATCGTGTGACTCATGGTCATGAAATTTCCGGTTGACTTCATGGGAAATGGACGAGTCTTACTCTCTGGTGGTTTGTCCCCATCGCAAGATTTTGGGGTCATTCTGTGGGATGGAAGAAGTCCGTTTTGTTGTTGTTGTGTTTTGCCTTGTTTTGTTTTTTAACCTCAGGTGTCCCACCAAATGAGGTATTCCAGAGTAGAGCCCTGGGGAGGTCCGACTGGACAACCAGAAATCTGGTTACAAATTTGGGCCTAGGGACATGTCAAGCCCATTATGACATCTAATGGTCGAGCGACTGAGAGGACTTACTAGAGGACAGGACTCACACTGAGGGTCACAATGCGTGTTTATGCCCACTTCGCAAACAAGAATGGGCGGGGCCTCATGGTGAATCCTGGTTCTCCTACACTGAACATTGGACAACCTGCCAATGACAAGATTTCTTGCCATGGGTAAGGAAGAGTTCTGATTTCTGCATCACAGTCACCCTTGGGCAGTGATTGGAGATAAGGTCTAGATTCTGAAGCCTGAAAACAGAGGTAGTGAAGAGATGATAACCTAAGGCCATGGCGGGTCTGATGTGCTCAGTGTGCGGTCAGCTGTCTGGGTGTTGGTCAGGAGGTCCGGGCTCAGGTTGTGTCAGACAGTGCATTAGTGCCCCCGTAGACTATATAATTTGGGTAAAGTCGAGTGCCATGTAGATTTATCCTCATATAAGTTGTCTGGGCAGCTCATTAGGCAAAATTTGTTTTCTAGAGGGCAGGCAGAGTGCTTTATTGTCGGTCCGGAATTGCCAAACTTGAGGGCTTCGTGTCCAGGAGTGTGAGGACGGAAGTCTGAGAACACAAGCTGGACTTGTGTATCAGGGCGAGGACACGGCAGGGACCACTGTAGATCTGAACCAATATCTCATGCATCTGAAGTCAGGGCGAGGATCAGACGTTGTCTCACGTTGGAGTTTATGTTCATGACGGCCCCTTCATGAAGAGAGCGAAATCTCGAGGCCATGTAGGTTTTCCCACGTTGGGTGTTGTGGGATGCCCCCTTCAAGGATACCTTCTGCGGGACAATTGAGACCTGTTGGGCAGCTTCAGGACATCCCATATGGAATGACTCCAGGGCACCATTCGAGAATGGATGACTGGGAAGCAGGCCTCGCATTCCAATTTTCTCCTAGCAACAAGAGAGTTTAGAACTGATGGCTCTGCGTGAGCAACAGGAGTGACTGACTTGAAATGGACTTTCCTGAGGATGGGTCCTAATGTGTGTTTGTGTCCATGAGGGCCTTAAAATGGGGCGGTGGCACCGGGACCCTGAAGTATTCTCCTAAGCTTTTGACATAGCTCGATGCACAAGGTTCCTTGTGGAGACGAGATTTGTTTTGATGGGTGCCTCAGGAAAACCCCTATGCTGGTATTGGAATCCAGGCTTTTGAGGAGACCTGCCTGTAAACCAAAGCAATGTATCCGATTATGGCCTAGGGTCCTGTCTGGTTCAATCTGCTTCTCAGGGGACATCCATCTATGGTATGAGTAGAGGTAGATGCTCAGCTGGTATCAGACCGCCCTTGTTTGTCCCGGGCGACCTGCACTATTGGGATGGCCTCAGGGATTTGGAGGGTTCTCCTAATTTTACGGTTTTGGACCATGGAATGGGCAGAATTCCCATGGATTGGGTAGACACAGTCCTAATGTGTGACACCTGGGGCCCCAGCCTGGAAGGTGTGTGGCCCAGGACTTTGGGGACAGAAGTCTGAAAACACAAACTCAGCTTAGGTTTGGGGACGTAGGTATGGCAGGCCCGATCTATAAACCATGAGAAGAACTCTTCCGGATATAAAGAAAGAGCGAATCTGAGGCACTTGCTCAGGCTTTTGTCTCTGGATTTTGTATCAGAGATGGCCGTGGAATGTCGGGGAAGCCTCATGGGCCATGGACGAATCTTTCTCTCTGGGGATTTGGTCCGATCCCAATTGCTTTTCATCAATCTGTGGAATGGGAGGACTCCTTTCAGGTTTGTTACCTCAGGTGTCCCGCCAAAAGAGGAATTCCAAAGAAGAGCCCTGGGGAAAAGTGAAGGGAGAACCCGAACTATGGGTAAAATTTGGGGCCTAGGGGCATGGCAAGCCGAATATGCTGACTCTTCATCCAGCCACTGAGAGGCCTTACCTGAGGCCTGGGATCAGGCTGAGGGACACAATGTGTGTTTGTGACCAATGTGGCCCATAAACATGGGCGGGGCATCATGGGCCACACTGGTTTCAACTACACTGAACGTTGGAAAAACATGCCAACCACTAGGTTTCTTGCCAAGGCGAAGGAGAAGTTCTGATTCTTGTATCACGTTCACTCCTGAGCAGTGAGTGGAGATAAGGTCTAGGTTCTGAAGGTGAAAACTGAGGTTGTGTAGAGTTGATGCCCTAAAGCCATTGTGGGTGTGATATGCTCTGTTTATGGCCAGCTGTCTGGGTGTTGGACTGGAGGTCTGCCCTCAGGCTGTTTCAGACAGGGCTTTAGTGCACAGGCTAGACTGTATAATTGGGGTATGGTCGAGTGGCATGCAGGTTGTTACTCATTTGGCGTTTCTGGTTAGCCCTATAGGGCAACATTTTTCTTCTGGAGGGCAGGCAGAGTGCTGCATTGTGTCTCCAGAATTGCCAGACTGGAGGGGTGTGGCCAGGATTGTGAGGAAGGAAGTCTGAAAACACAAGCTAGCACGAGTTTTGGGGCCAAGAGCATGGCAGGTCCACTCTGCAGGGGCTGAATCGAGATCTCCTGCAGGTGAGGTCAGGGCGAGTATCAGATGTTGCCTCAAGCTGGAGTTTGTGTCCATGACGGCCCCTTCCTGAAGGGGGTGGGGGCGTCATGAGGCCAGGGAGGTTTCCCTACGCTGGGAGTTGTGAGCTGCTCCAAACGTCAAAGTTTCCTTCTTCAGGACAGTCGAGTACTATTGGATGGTTCCAGGATGCCCCATACAGAAAGACTCGAGAGCAGGGCCCTAAGCATGGATGCCGAGAAACGCCAACTCACCTTCCCATTGCCTGGTCGAGACAAGGCACGCTCAATCTGCGGGCTTTTGGGTGAGCTACCCAGAAGGCTGAGTTTAAATGGACTCTCCTGAGGATGAGTCATAATGTGGGTTGGTGGCCAAGGAGACCTTGGAATGTGGCAGTAGCTAAGGGACTCTGCATGATTCTCCAACCCGAAGGGCTTGACACAACTCCAACAAGGAAGCTTCCCATGTGGAGATGAGAGGTCTTCTGTCTGGTGCCTCAGGAAAGCCCCATATGCTGGTCTTCAAACCCAGGCCTCTGAGGAGTGATACCTGGACACCAAAGCAAGAGTTCATAATAGGGCCTAGGGGCCTGTCTGGTTCAATCTTCTTTCTCTGCGGATATCTGTCTGTGTGTCTGCATGGAGGTAGTAGTTGCTCATCTTGTGTCATAATGCCAGTATTTGTCCAGTGCGGCTTGTGGTAGTGGGATGTCCTTGGGGACCTTGAGGTTTCTACTATTTTGTAGAGTTGTGGCCAATGGAATGGGCATTTTCTTAGGAGAGAGCAGGCACAGTTCTGTGGTGTGGCTCCAGAGACCCCAGCCTGGAGGCTGTGTGGGCCATGGCTGTGCAGACAGACATCCAAAAACCCTAACTCAGCTCAGGTTTGGGGCCGAGGTTACGGCAGGCCTGATCTACAGTCCATTAGGGGAGCTCCTCTGGATATGAAAGAAGGGTGAGAGGGAGGCAGTCGCTCAGGCTTTTGTCTCTGGATGTTTTGTCCACAATGGCCGTTTAATGTAGGAGTTGCCTCATGGGTCGTAGAAGTCTCCCTCTCTGGTAGTTTGTCCAGCCCCCAAGAGTTTGGGGTCATTCTGTGGGAAGGGAAGTGTCCTGTTTTCTGCTTCATGTGTCCCCCCAGTAGAGGGATTCTAGAGCATAGCAGTGGGTACTGACAACTGGAATACTCGCCCTCTGGTTAAGCCTGGGGGCCTATGGATATGACAAGCCCCATATGCAGGATCTTGGTCCAGCCACTGAGAGGCGTTACTTTAATACGGGACTCACGCTGCAGGTCACAATGCATGTCTGTGCCCTAGGCGGCCCTCAAGCACTGGCGTGGCCTTTCGGACAATGCAGGTTTTCCCACATTGAACGTTGGACAACATGCCAACCACAAGGTTTCTGGCCATGGGGAAGGAGGAATTCTAATTTCTGCATCACGTTCACCCCTGGGCAGTGATTGGAGATAAGGTCTAGGTTCTGAAGCCTGAAAACCGAGGTTGGGAAGAGATGACGACCTACAGCCATAGCGGGTCCTATGTGTCCAGGTTGGGGCCAGCTGTCTGGGTATCGTTTGGGATGTCTTGTCTCAGGCTGTGCCAGACAGGGCATTAGTATACAGGGTGGCAGTATAATTGCTTTACAATCAAGTGGCATGCATTAGAAAATCATTTGGGGTTTCTTATTAGCAGCATAGGGCAAAGTTTTTCTTCTGGAGGGCAGGCAGAGTGTGTCATTGTGGCTTCGGAATTCCCAAACTGGAGGGCTTGTGGGCCAGGAGAGTGAGGACGGAAGTCTGAGAACACAAGCTAGGCTTAGGTTTCGGGGCAAGGACATGGCAGGTACACTCTGCAGAGCTGAATTGAGATCTCATGCGTCTGAAGTCAGGTCGAGGTTCAGACTTTGGCTCAGGTTTGAGTTTCTGTCCATGTGGGCCCCTTCAGGAAGGGGGGGCATTATGAGGCCATGGGGGTTTTCCCACTATTGGAGTTGTGAGATGCTCCAAACCGCAAGGATTCCTTCTGTGGGACAATTAAGATTTGTTGGATGGCACCAGGACGTCTTATAAGGTATTTTTCCAGAACAGGGTTCTAAGTATGAATGCCTGGGCAGCCAGCCTCACATTCCAATTGTCTCCTAGCAACAAGACACGTTTGATCTGCTGGCTTGGGGTAGCAACAGAGGGGGCTGAGTTGAAATGGACTTTCCTGAGGATGGTCTTAATGTTGGTTTGAGTCCATGGAGACCTTGGTATGGGGCAGTGGCACCAGGGCCCTGAAGGATTCTCCTAACCAGAGGTTATGACAAAGCTCCAATGAGCAAGTTTTCTATGGGGAGACGAGATTTGTTCTTATTGGTGCCTCAGGAAACCACCATATGCTGGTATTGGAAAGGAGGCCTCTGAGGAGAGATGCCTGAAAACCAAAGCAATGGATC
Organism: Mustela nivalis; assembly: GCF_964662115.1. Lineage (NCBI taxonomy): Eukaryota > Metazoa > Chordata > Mammalia > Carnivora > Mustelidae > Mustela > Mustela nivalis. The sequence goes on along the minus strand of NW_028136531.1, from coordinate 1,253,037 downwards.
TGATTAGGGCCTAGGGGCCTGTCCGGTTCAATATTCTTCTCTGGGGACATCTGTTGTCTGAGTGGAGGTAGTTGCTCAGCTGGTTTGAGATCACCCCTGTTTGTCCTAGGCGGCCTACACTATTAAGATGGCCTCGGTGACTTTGGAGGTTTTTCCTAATTTGCAAGGTTGTGGCCAATGGAATGGGAAGAATTCCCTTGAAAGGGAAGCACAGTCCTGAGGTGTGGCTCGAGGGACCCAATTGTGGAGCGTGTTTGGTCCAGGGCTATTTGGACAAAAGTCTGAAAACACAAACTCCACTTAGGTTGGGGGATGTAGGTATGGCCGACCCGATCTATAGACCGTGAGGAGAACTCTTCGGGATATGAACAAAGGGCGAATGTGAGGTGCTGGCTCATGCTTTTTTTTTTTTTTTCTGGAATTGTGTCACCGATTGCCATGGAATGTCGGGGTGTCCTCATGGGTCATTTTTGAGGCTCCCTTTCTGGGGATTTGACCCGATCCCAAGAGTTTGGGGTCATTCTGTGGGAAGGGAGGAGGCCTTTCTTGTTTTTTTGTTTATTTTTTTAGTATTATTATTTTTTTTTTACCTAAGGTGGACCACCAAAAGAGGGATCCAAGAGCAGAGTCCTGGCGAGGAGCGACTGGACAACCCGACCTCTGGTTAACATTGGGACCTAAGAACATGGCAAGCCCCATATGTGGACTCTTGGTCCAGACACTGAGAGGCCTTCCTTGAGGATAGGTCTCACACTGAGTTTCACAATGTGTTTTTGTGCCCAAGGAGCCCCTCAAGTCAGGGCGTGGCCTAATGTACCATGCTGGTTTCTCCTACACTGAACGTTGCACAATATGGCAACCACAAGTTTTCTGGCCATGGGGAAGAAGGAGTTCTAATTTCTGCAACACTTTCACTCCTGGACTGTGATTGGATTTAAGGTCTAGGTTCTGAAGCCTGAAAACTGAGGTTGGGAAGAGATGAAGACCTAAGGCCATGGTGTGGCTGATTTGCTCAGTGTTCGGCCAGCTGTTGAGTGTGGGTTGGGAGGTGCAGGCTCAGGCTGTGGCAGACAGGGAATTAGTGCCCAGGCTAGACTGTATCATTGGGGTGCAGTCGAGTTTTGTGCAGGATGGTACTCATTTGTGGTTACTGGGTAGCCCCAGAGGGCAACGTTTTTCTTCTGGAGGGAAGACACAGTGCCACATAGTGGCTCCAGAATTCCCAAACTGGAAGTCTTGTGGGCCAGGAGTGTGAGAAAAAAATTCTGAGAACACAAGCCAGACTTAGATTTCGGGGTGAGGGGACGGCAGGCACCCTCTGCAGAGATGATTCGAGATCCTGTATGCCTGAAGACAGAGCTAGGATCAGACGTTGGCTTACGTCGGAGTTTCTGTCCATGACGGCCCCTTCATGAAGGGGAGGGTGTCACGAGGACATGTAGGTTTTCCCACAATGGGAATTGTGAGATGCTCCAAACCGCAATGATTCCTTCTGTGGGACAGTCGAGACCTGTTGGATGGCTCCAGGACATCCCATAAGGAAGTTATCCAGAGCAGGGTTCTAAGGATGGATGCCTGGGCAGCCTGCCTCCCATTCCAGGTTTCTCATAGCGCCAAGGCAAGTTCGATCTGCTGGATCTAGGGGAGCAACCGAGGCGGGTGTGTTGAAATGGGTGAGTTGAGGATGGGTCATAATGTGCATTTGTGTCCATGGAGACCTTGGAATGGGGTGCTTGATCCGGGGCCTTGAGGGACGTTCATAACCGGAGGTTTTGATGGGCTCTAAAGAGTACGTTTCCTATGTAGAGAAGAGAATTGTTTTGATGAGTGCCTAAGGAATCTCCCATATGCTGGTATGGGAAACCAGGCCTCTGAGGAGAGATGACAGGAAACAAAAGCAATCGAGATGATTAGGGCCTAGGTGCCTGTCCGGTTCAATCTCTTTCCTGAGGATACGTGTCTAAGGATCTGAGGGGATGTAGTTGCTCAGCTTGTGTCAGATCGCACCTGTTTGTCCTGGGCAGCCTATAATATTGGGATGGCTTCCGGACTTTGGAGTTTCTCCTAATCTATAGGTATGTGGCCAATGGAATGGGCAGAAATCCCCTGGAGAGGGCAGGCACAGTTCTGAGTTTGGCTCTAGGGGCCCAGCCTTGAGGCTGTGTGGGCCAGGCCTGTGGGGACAAAAGTCTGAAAACACAAACTCCGCTTAGGATTGGGGACATAGGTATGGCACGCCCAATCTACAGACTGTGATAACACTTAGGGATATGAAAAAGGGTGAGTTTGAGGTGCTTGCTCAGGTTTTGTCTCTGGATTTGTGTCAACAATGTGGGTGGAATGCTGGCGTGGCCTCATGGGTTGTGGATGGCTTTCCTTCTCTGAGGATTTGACCCGATCCCAAGAGTTTGGGTACATTCTGTGGGATGGGAGGAGTCTTTTCTGTTTTTTATTTTATTTTATTTTATATTTTATTTTATGTACCTCAAGTGTCCCAATAAAAGAGGGATTCCAGAGCAGAGTCCTTGGGAGGGACAACTGGATATCCCCACCTCTGTTTAAGTTTGGAGGCCTAGGGGCATGGCAAGTCCAATAGGCGGGCTCTTGATTCAGAGACTGAGAGGCCTTCCTTGAGGACAGGGCTCATGCTGAGGTTCACAATGCCTATTTGTGCCCAACAAGGCCCTCAAGCATGGGAAGTGCCTCATTGGCCACGCTAGATTATTCTACACTGAACGTTGGAGAATATGCCAACCACAAGGTTTCCAGCCATGGCGAAGGAAGAGTTGTGATTTCTGCATCACGTTCACCCCTGGACAGTGATTGGAGTTTAGGTCTAGGTTCTGAAACCCGAAAACTGAGGTTGGAAGAGATGAAGACCTAAGGACCTGATGGGTCCAATGAGCTCAGTGTGCAGCCAGCTGTTGAGCGTAGGTCTGGAGGTGTGGGCTCATGCTGTGTCAGACAAGGCATTAGACAGGGTAGACTGCATATTTGGGGTGCAGTCGAGTGGCGTTCAGTTGATCCTTATTCGGGTTTCTAGGTACCTCCATAAGGCAACGTTTTTCTTCTGGAGGGCAGGCAGTGTGCTGCATTATGGCCCCAGTATTGCCAATCTGTAGGGCTTTTGGGGCAGGGGTGTGAGGACGGTAATCTGAGAACACAAGCTAGGCTTAGTTTTGGGGGTGAGTGCACAGAAGGCACACTCTGCAGAGCTGAATCAAGATCTGATGCACCTGAAGTCAGGGCGAATATCAGACGTTTGCTCAGGTTGGAGTTTCTGTCCATGATGGCCCCTTTATAAAGTGGAGCGTCTCAAGAGGCCATGTAGATTTTCCCACAATGGGAGTTGTGAGATGCTCCAGACTGCAAAGATTCCTTCTGTGGGACACTTGAGACCTGTTGGATGGCTCTAGGATGTCCCATGTGGAACGACTCCAGAGTAGGGTTCTAAGGATGGATGCCTGGGCAGCCCGCCTCCCATTCTAGTTGTATCCTAGCAACAAGGCAGGTTTGATCTGCAGGCCCTGGGGGAGAAACCAAGGGGGTTGAGTTGACATGGACTCTCCCGACAATAGATCATAATGTGGGTTTAAGTCCATGGAGACCTTGGAATGGGGCGCTTGATCCGGGGCCCTGAAAGATTCTCCTAAACAGAGGTTTTTATAGAGCTCCAAAGAGTACATTTCCTATGTGGAGATGAGATTTTTCTGATGAGTGCCTCAGTAATCCCCCGTATTCTGGTATTGGAAACCAGGCCTCTGAGGAGAGATGCCTGGAAACAAAAGCAATGGATCCGATTAGAGCCTAAGTGCCTGTCCAGTTCAATCTTATTCTATGGGGATATCTGTCTCTGGGTCTGAGTGGAGGTAGTTTCCTAACTTGTGAAAGATCATCCCTGTTTGTCCTGGGCAGCCAACACTATTGGGATGGCCTCGGGGAGTTTGGAGGATTCTCCTAATCTATAGGGTTGTGGCCAATGGAAATGGCAGAATTCCAGTGGAGAGGGAAGCCACAGTCCTGAGGTGTGTCTCCAGGGGCCCCAGCTTGGATGGTGTGTGGGCCAGGACTGTGGGGACAGAAGTCTGAAAACACAAACTCAGCTTAGGTTTGGGGATGTATGTATGAAGGCTCGATCTACAGACCGTGAGAATTTTCCGGGCTATGAACAAAGGGCGAGTATGTGGCGCTTGCTCAGGGTTTTGTCTCTGGATTTTGTGTCAACGGTGGCCGTGGAATGTCGGGGTGTCCTCAAGGGCCATGGACAATTCTTTCTCTGGTGATTTGGCCTGATCCCAAGGGGTTGGGATCATTCTGTGGATGGGAAGAGTCCTTTCTGTATTTTTTTTTTTTTTTTACCTCAGGTGTTCCACCAAAGAGGGATTCCAGAGTAGAGCCCTGAGTAGGGGTGACTAGACATCTCGAACTCTGGTTGAGATTGGGGGACTAGGGGCTTGGCAAGCCCCATATGTGGGCTGTTGTTCCAGTCACTAAGAGGCTTTACATGAGGATAGGGTTCACGCTGAGGGTCACAATGTGTGTTTGTGCAAATTGTGGCCCTCAGGGATAGGTGGGGCCTCATAGTCCATGCTGCTTTCTCCTACAATGAACATTGGACAACATGCCAACCACTAGGTTTCTTGCCAAGGCAAAGGAGAAGTTCTGATTCTTGCATCACGTTCACTCCTGAGCAGTGAGTGGAGATAATGTCTAGGTTCTGAAGGTGAAAACTGAGGTTGGGTAGAGATGATGGCCTAAAGCCATTGTGGGTGTGATATGCTCTGTGTACGGCCAGCTGTCTGGGTGTTGGACTGGAGGTCTGCCCACAGGCTGTGTCAGACAGGGCTTTAGTGCACAGGCTAGGCTGTATAATTGGGGTATGTTCGAGTGGCATGCAGGTTGTTACTCATTTGGCGTTTCCGGTTAGCCCTATAGGGCAACATTTTTCTTCTGGAGGGCAGGCAGAGTGCTGCATTGTGTCTCCAGAATTGCCAAACTGGAGGGGTGTGGCCAGGATTGTGAGGAAGGAAGTCTGAAAACACAAGCTAGCACGAGTTTTGGGACCAAGAGCATGGCAGGTCCACTCTGCAGAGGCTGAATCGAGATCTCCTGCAGTGAGGTCAGGGCGAGTATCAGATGTTGCTTCAAGCTGGAGTTTGTGTCTATGACGGCCTTACATGAAAAGGGTGGGGGCGTCATGATGCCAGGGAGGTTTCCCTACACTGGGAGTTGTGAGCTGCTCCAAACTTCAAAGTTTCCTTCTTCAGGACAGTCGAGTACTATTGGATGGTTCCAGGATGCCCCATACAGAAAGACTCGAGAGCAGGGCCCTAAGCATGGATGCCGAGAAACGCCAACTCACCTTCCCATTGCCTGGTGGAGACAAGGCACGCTCAATCTGCGGGCTCTTGGGTGAGCTACCCAGAAGCCTGAGTTTAAATGGACTCTGCCGAGGATGAGTCATAATGTGGGTTGGTGGCCATGGAGACCTTGGAATGTGGCAGTAGCTAAGGGACTCTGCAGGATTCTCCAACCCGAAGGGCTTGACACAACTCCAACAAGGAAGCTTCCCATGTGGAGATGAGAGGTCTTCTGTCTGGTGCCTCAGGAAAGCCCCGTATGCTGGTCTTCGAACCCAGGCCTCGGAGGAGTGATACCTGGACACCAAAGCAAGAGTTCATAATAGGGCCTAGGGGCCTGTCTGGTTCAATCTTCTGTCTCTGCGGATATCTGTCTGTGTGTCTGCATGGAGGTAGTAGTTGCTCAGCTTGTGTCATAATGCCCCTATTTGTCCAGTGCGGCTTGCGGTAGTGGGATGTCCTTGGGGACCTTGAGGTTTCTACTATTTTGTAGAGTTGTGGCCAATGGAATGGGCAGTTTCTTAGGAGAGAGCAGGCACAGTTCTGTGGTGTGGCTCCAGAGACCCCAGCCTGGAGGCCGTGTGGGCCATGGCTGTGCAGACAGACATCCAAAAACCCTAACTCAGCTCAGGTTTGGGGCCGAGGTTACGGCAGGCCTGATCTACAGTCCATGAGGGGAGCTCCTCTGGATATGAAAGAAGGGTGAGAGGGAGGCAGTCGCTCAGGCTTTTGTCTCTGGATGTTTTGTCCACAATGGCCGTTTAATGTAGGAGTTGCCTCATGGGTCGTAGAAGTCTCCCTCTCTGGTAGTTTGTCCAGCCCCCAAGAGTTTGGGGTCATTCTGTGGGAAGGGAAGTGTACTGTTTTCTGCTTCATGTGTCCCCCCTGTAGAGGGAATCTAGAGCATAGCAGTGGGTACTGACAACTGGAATACTCGCCCTCTGGTTAAGCCTGGGGGCCTATGGATATGACAAGCCCCATATGCAAGATCTTTGTCCAGCCACTGAGAGGCGTTACTTTAATACGGGACTCACGCTGCAGGTCACAATGCATGTCTGTGCCCTAGGCGGCCCTCAAGCACTGGCGTGGCCTTTCGGACAATGCAGAATTTCCCACATTGAACGTTGGACAACATGCCAAACACAAGGTTTCTGGCCATGGGGAAGGAGGAATTCTAATTTCTGCATCACGTTCACCCCTGGGCAGTGATTGGAGATAAGGTCTAGGTTCTGAAGCCTGAAAACCGAGGTTGGGAAGAGATGACGACCTACAGCCATAGCGGGTCCTATGTGACCATGTTGGGGCCAGCTGTCTGGGTATCGTTTGGGATGTCTTGTCTCAGGCTCTGCCAGACAGGGCATTAATATACAGGGTAGGCTGTATAATTGCTTTACAATCGAGTGGCATGCATTAGAAAATCATTTGGGGTTTCTTATTAGCAGCATAGGGCAAAGTTTTCTTCTGGAGGGCAAGCAGAGTGCTGCATTGTGGCTTCGGAATTCCCAAACTGGAGGGCTTGTGGGCCAGGAGAGTGAGGACGGAAGTCTGAGAACACAAGCTAGGCTTAGGTTTCGGGGCAAGGACATGGCAGGCACACTCTGCAGAGCTGAATTGACATCTCATGCGTCTGAAGTCAGGTCGAGGATCAGACTTTGGCTCAGGGTTGAGTTTCTGTCCATGTTGGCCCCTTCATGAAGGGGGGACATTATGAGCCCATGGGGGTTTTCCCTCTATTGGAGTTGTGAGATGCTCCAAACCGCAAGGATTCCTTCTGTGGGACAATTAAGATTTGTTGGATGGCTCCAGGACGTCTTATAAGGTATTTTTCCAGAACAGGGTTCTAAGTATGGATGCCTGGGCAGCCAGTCTCACATTCCAATTGTCTCCTAGCAACAAGAAACGTTTGATCTGCTGGCTTGGGGTAGCAACAGAGGGGGCTGAGTTGAAATGGACTTTCCTGAGGATGGTCTTAATGTTGGTTTGAGTCCATGGAGACCTTGGTATGGGGCAGTGGCACCAGGGCCCTGAAGGATTCTCCTAACCAGAGGTTATGACAAAGCTCCAATGAGCAAGTTTTCCATGGGGAGACGAGATTTGTTCTTATTGGTGCCTCAGGAAACCACCATATGCTCGTATTGGAAACGAGGCCTCTGAGGAGAGATGCCTAAAAACCAAAGCAATGGATCTGACTAGGGCCTAGGGGCCTGTCCGGTTCAATATTCTTCTCTGGGGACATCTGTTGTCTGAGTGGAGGTAGTTGCTCAGCTGATTTGAGATCACCCCTGTTTGTCCTGGGCGGCCTACACTATTGGGATGGCCTCGGTGACTTTGGAGGTTTTTCCTCATTTGCAAGGTTGTGGCCAATGGAATGGGAAGAATTCCATTGAAAGGGAAGAACAGTCCTGAGGTGTGGCTCCAGGGACACAAGTGTGGAGCGTGTGTGGTCCAGGGCTATTTGGACAAAAGTCTGAAAACACAAACTCCACTTAGGTTGGGGGATGTAGGTATGGCCGGCCCGATCTATAGACCGTGAGGAGAACTCATCGGGATATGAACAAAGGGCGAATGTGAGGTGCTGGCTCATGCTTTTTTTTTTTTTTTTCTGGAAATCTGTCACCGATTGCCATGGAATGTCGAGGTGTCCTCATGGGCCATCGATGAGGCTCCTTTTCTTGGGATTTGACCTGATCCCAAGAGTTTGGGGTTATTCTGTGGGAGGGGAGGAGGCCTTTCTTGTTTTTTTGTTTACTTTTTTATTATTATTATTATTTTTTTACCTAAGGTAGACCACCAAAAGAGGGATTCCAGAGCAGAGACCTGGGGAGGGGCGACTGGACAACCATACCTCTGGTTAACATTGGGACCTAAGAACATGGCAAGCCCCATATGTGGGCTCTTGGTCCAGACACTGAGAGGCCTTCCTTGAGGATAGGTCTCACACTGAGTTTCACAATGTGTTTTTGTGCCCAAGTAGCCCCTCAAGTCAGGGCGTGGCCTAATGTACCATGCTGGTTTCTCCTACACGGAACGTTGGACAATATGGCAACCACAAGTTTTCTGGCCATGGGGAAGAAGGAGTTCTAATTTCTGCAACACTTTCACTCCTGTACTGTGATTGGATTTAAGGTCTAGGTTCTGAAGCCTGAAAACTGAGGTTGGGAAGAGATGAAGACCTAAGGCCAGGGTGTGGCTGATGTGCTCAGTGTTCGGCCAGCTGTTGAGTGTGGATTGGGAGGTGCAGGCTCAGGCTGTGGCAGACAGGGAATTAGTGCCCAGGCTAGACTTCATCATTGGGGTGCAGTCGAGTTTCGTGCAGGATGGTACTCATTTGTGGTTACTGGGTAGCCCCAGAGTGCAGCGTTTTTCTTCTGGAGGGAAGACACAGTGCCACATAGTGGCTCCAGAATTCCCAAACTGGAAGGCTTGTGGGCCAGGAGTGTGAGAAACAAATTCTGAGAACACAAGCCAGACTTAGATTTCGGGGTGAGGGGACGGCAGGCACCCTCTGCAGAGATGATTCGAGATCCCGTATGCCTGAAGACAGAGCTAGAATCAGACGTTGGCTTACGTCGGAGTTTCTGTCCATGACGGCCCCTTCATGAAGGGGACGGTGTCGCGAGGACATGGAGGTTTTCCCATGATGGGAATTGTGAGATGCTCCAAACCGCAATGATTCCTTCTGTGGGACAGTCGAGACCTGTTGGATGGCTCCAGGACATCCCATAAGGAAGTTATCCAGAGCAGGGTTCTAAGGATCGATGCCTGGGCAGCCTGCCTCCCATTCCAGGTGTCTCATAGCGCCAAGGCAAGTTCGCCTGCTGGATCTAGGGGAGCAACCGAGGCGGGTGTGTTGAAATGGGTGAGTTGAGGATGGGTCATAATGTGCATTTGTGTCGATGTAGACCTTGGAATGGGGTGCTTGATCCGGGGCCTTGAGGGATGTTCATAACCGGAGGTTTTTATGGCCTCTAAAGAGTACGTTTCCTATGTAGAGAAGAGAATTGTTTTGATGAGTGCCTAAGGAATCTCCCATATGCTGGTATGGGAAACCAGGCCTCTGAGGAGAGATGACTGGAAACAAAAGCAATCGAGATGATTAGGCCCTAGGTGCCTGTCCGGTTCAATCTCTTTCCTGAGGATACGTGTCTAAGGATCTGAGGGGATGTAGTTGCTCAGCTTGTGTCAGATCGCCCCTGTTTGTCCTGGGCAGCCTATAATATTGGGATGGCCTCAGGACTTTGGAGTTTCTCCTAATCTATAGGGTTGTGGCCAATGGAATGGGCAGAAATCCCCTGGAGAGGGCAAGCACAGTTCTGAGTTTGGCTCTAGGGGCCCAGCCTTGAGGCTGTGTGGGCCAGGCCTGTGGGGACAAAAGTCTAAAAACACAAACTCCGCTTAGGATTGGGGACATAGGTATGGCACGCCCAATCTACAGACCATGATAACACTTAGGGATATGAAAAAGGGTGAGTTTGAGGTGCTTGCTCAGGTTTTGTCTCTGGATTTGTGTCAACAATGTGGGTGGAATGCTGGCGTGGCCTCATGGGTTGTAGATGGCTTTCCTTCTCTGAGGATTTGACCCAATCCCAAGAGTTTGGGTACATTCTGTGGGATGGGGGGAGTCTTTTCTGTTTTTTATTTTATTTTATTTTATATTTTATTTTATGTACCTCAAGTGTCCCAATAAAAGAGGGATTCCAGAGCAGAGTCCTTGGGAGGGTCAACTGGATATCCCCCCCTCTGTTTAAGTTTGGGGGCCTAGGGGCATGGCAAGTCCAATAGGCGGGCTCTTGATTCAGACACTGAGAGGCCTTCCTTGAGGACAGGGCTCATGCTGAGGGTCACAATGCCTATTTGTGCCAACAATGCCCTCAAGCATGGGAAGTGCCTCATGGGCCACGCTGGATTCTCCTACACTGAACATTGGAGAATATGCCAACCACAAGGTTTCCAGCCATGGAGAAGGAAGAGTTGTGGTTTCTGCATCACGTTCACCCCTGGACAGTGATTGGAGTTTAGGTCTAGGTTCTGAAACCCGAAAACTGAGGTTGGGAAGAGATGAAGACCTAAGGACCTGATGGGTCCAATGAGCTCAGTGTGCGGCCAGCTCTTGAGCGTAGGTCTGGAGGTGTGGGCTCATGCTGTGTCAGACAAGGCATTAGACAGGGTAGACTGCATATTTGGGGTGCACTCGAGTGGTGTTCAGTTGATCCTTATTCGGGTTTCTAGGAAGCTCCATAAGGCAACGTTTTTCTTCTGGAGGGCAGGCAGTGTGCTGCATTGTGGCCCCAGTATTGCCAATCTGTAGGGCTTTTGGGGCAGGGGTGTGAGGACGGTAGTCTGAGAACACAAGCTAGGCTTAGTTTTGGGGGTGAGTGCACAGAAGGCACACTCTGCAGAGCTGAATCAAGATCTCATGCACCTGAAGTCAGGGCGAATATCAGACGTTTGCTCAGGTTGGAGTTTCTGTCCATGATGGCCCCTTTATAAAGTGGAGCATCTCAAGAGGCCATGTAGATTTTCCCACAATGGGAGTTGTGAGATGCTCCAGACTGCAAAGATTCCTTCTGTGGGACACTTGAGACCTGTAGGATGGCTCTAGGATGTCCCATGTGGAACGACTCCAGAGTAGGGTTCTAAGGATGGATGCCTGGGCAGCCCGCCTCCCATTCTAGTTGTCTCCTAGCAACAAGGCAGGTTTGATCTGCAGGCCCTGGGGGAGAAACCAAAGGGGTTGAGTTGACATGGACTCTCCCGACAATAGATCATAATGTGGGTTTAAGTCCATGGAGACCTTGGAATGGGGCGCTTGATCCGGGGCCCTGAAAGATTCTCCTAAACAGAGGTTTTTATAGAGCTCCAAAGAGTACATTTCCTATGTGGAGATGAGATTTTTCTGATGAGTGCCTCAGTAATCCCCCGTATTCTGGTATTGGAAACCAGGCCTCTGAGGAGAGATGCCTGGAAACAAAAGCAATGGATCCGATTAGAGCCTAAGTGCCTGTCCAATTCAATCTTATTCTATGGGGATATCTGTCTCTGGGTCTGAGTGGAAGTAGTTTCCTAACTTGTGAAAGATCATCCCTGTTTGTCCTGGGCAGCCAACACTATTGGGATGGCCTCGGGGAGTTTGGAGGATTCTCCTAATCTATAGGGTTGTGGCCAATGGAAATGGCAGAATTCCAGTGGAGAGGGAAGCCACAGTCCTGAGGTGTGTCTCCAGGGGCCCCAGCTTGGATGGTGTGTGGGCCAGGACTGTGGGGACAGAAGTCTGAAAACACAAACTCAGCTTAGGTTTGGTATGTATGAAGGCTCGATCTACAGACAGTAAGAATTTCCCGGGCTATGAACAAAGGGCGAGTATGTGGCGCTTGCTCAAGCTTTTGTCTCTGGATTTTGTGTCAATGGTGGCCGTGGAATGTCGGGGTGTCCTCAAGGGCCATGGACAATTCTTTCTCTGGTGATTTGGCCTGATCCCAAGGGGTTGGGATCATTCTGTGGATGGGAAGAGTCCTTTCTGTATTTTTTTTTTTTTACCTCAGGTGTTCCACCAAAGAGGGATTCCAGAGTAGAGCCCTGAGTAGGGGTGACTAGACATCTCGAACTCTGGTTGAGATTGGGGGACTAGGGGCTTGGCAAGCCCCATATGTGGGCTGTTGTTCCAGTGACTAAGAGGCTTTACATGAGGATAGGGCTCACGCTGAGGGTCACAATGTGTGTTTGTGCACATTGTGGCCCTCAGGGATAGGTGGGGCCTCATAGTCCATGCTGCTTTCTCCTACAATGAACATTGGTCAACATGCCAACCATTAGGTTTCTTGCCAAGGCGAAGGAGAAGTTCTGATTCTTGCATCACGTTCACTCCTGAGCAGTGAGTGGAGATAAGGCCTAAGTTCTGAAGGTGAAAACTGAGGTTGGGTAGAGATGATGGCCTAAAGCCATTGTGGGTGTGATATGCTCTGTGTACGGCCAGCTGTCTGGGTGTTGAACTGGAGGTCTGCCCTCAGGCTGTGTCAGACAGGGCTTTAGTGCACAGGCTAGACTTAAAATTAGGGTATGGTCGAGTGGCATGCAGGTTGTTACTCATTTGGCGTTTCCGGTTAGCCCTATAGGGCAACATTTTTCTTCTGGAGGGCAGGCAGAGTGCTGCATTGTGTCTCCAGAATTGCCAAACTGGAGGGGTGTGGCCAGGATTGTGAGGAAGGAAGTCTGAAAACACAAGCTAGCACGAGTTTTGGGGCCAAGAGCTTGGCAGGCCCACTCTGCAGAGGCTGAATCGAGATCTCCTGCAGGTGAGGTCAGGGCGAGTATCAGATGTTGCCTCAAGCTGGAGTTTGTGTCCATGACGGCCCCTTCCTGAAGGTGGTGGGGGCGTCATGAGGCCAGGGAGGTTTCCCTACGCTGGGAGTTGTGAGCTGCCCCAAACTTCAAAGATTCCTTCTTCAGGACAGTCGAGTACTATTGGATGGTTCCAGGATGCCCCATACAGAAAGACTCGAGAGCAGGGGCCTAAGCATCGATGCCGAGAAACGCCAACTCACTTTCCCATTGCGTGGTCGAGACAAGGCATGCTCAATCTGCGGGCTCTTGGGTGAGCTACCCAGAAGGCTGAGTTTAAATGGACTCTCCTGAGGATGAGTCATAATGTGGGTTGGTGGCCATGGAGACCTTGGAATGAGGCAGTAGCTAAGGGACTCTGCAGGATTCTCCAACCCGAAGGGCTTGACACAACTCCAACAAGGAAGCTTCCCATGTGGAGATGAGAGGTCTTCTGTCTGGTGTCTCAGGAAAGCCCCGTATGCTGGTCTTCGAACCCAGGCCTCGGAGGAGTGATACCTGGACACCAAAGCAAGAGTTCATAATAGGGCCTAGGGGCCTGTCTGGTTCAATCTTCTGTCTCTGCGGATATCTGTCTGTGTGTCTGCATTGAGGTAGTAGTTGCTCAGCTTGTGTCATAATGCCCCTATTTGTCCAGTGCGGCTTGCAGTAGTGGGATGTCCTTGGGGACCTTGATGTTTCTACTATTTTGTAGAGTTGTGGCCAATGGAATGGGCAGTTTCTTAGGAGAGAGCAGGCACAGTTCTGTGGTGTGGCTCCAGAGACCCCAGCCTGGAGGCTGTGTGGGCCATGGCTGTGCAGACAGACATCCAAAAACCCTAACTCAGCTCAGGTTTGGGGCCGAGGTTACGGCAGGCTTGATCTACAGTCCATGAGGGGAGCTCCTCTGGATATGAAAGAAGGGTGAGAGGGAGGCAGTCGCTCAGGCTTTTGTCTCTGGATGTTTTGTCCACAATGGCCGTTTAATGTAGGAGTTGCCTCATGGGTCGTAGAAGTCTCCCTCTCTGGTAGTTTGTCCAGCCCCCAAGTGTTTGGGGTCATTCTGTGGGAAGGGAAGTGTCCTGTTTTCTGCCTCATGTGTCCCCCCAGTAGAGGGATTCTTGAGCATAGCAGTGGTTACTGACAATTGGAATACTCGCCCTCTGGTTAAGCCTGGGGGCCTATGGATATGACAAGCCCCATATGAAGGATCTTGGTCCAGCCACTGAGAGGCGTTACTTTAATACGGGACTCACGCTGCAGGTCACAATGCATGTCTGTGCCCTAGGTGGCTCTCAAGCACTGGCGTGGCCTTTCGGACAATGCAGGTTTTCCCACATTGAACGCTGGACAACATGCCAACCACAACGTTTCTGGCCATGGGGAAGGAGGAATTCTAATTTCTGCATCACGTTCACCCCTGGGCAGTGATTGGAGATAAGGTCTAGGTTCTGAAGCCTGAAAACCAAGGTTGGGAAGAGATGACGACCTACAGCCATAGCGGGTCCTATGTGTCCATGTTGGGGCCAGCTGTCTGGGTGTCATTTGGGATGTCTTGTCTCAGGCTGTGCCAGACAGGGCATTAGAATACAGGGTGGGCTGTATAATTGCTTTACAATCGAGTGGCATGCATTAGAAAATCATTTGGGGTTTCTTATTAGCAGCATAGGGAAAGTTTTTCTTCTGGAGGGCAGGCAGAGTGTGTCATTGTGGCTTCGGAATTCCCAAACTGGAGGGCTTGTGGGCTAGGAGAGTGAGGACGGAATTCTGAGAACACAAGCTAGGCTTAGGTTTCGGGGCAAGGACATGGCAGGCACACTCTGCAGAGCTGAATTGACATCTCATGCGTCTGAAGTCAGGTCGAGGATCAGACTTTGGCTCAGGGTTGAGTTTCTGTCCATGTTGGCGCCTTCATGAAGGGGGGACATTATGAGCCCATGGGGGTTTTCCTTCTTTTGGAGTTGTGAGATGCTCCAAACCGCAAGGATTCCTTCTGTGGGACAATTAAGATTTGTTGGATGGCTCCAGGACGTCTTATAAGGTATTTTTTCAGAACAGGGTTCTACGTATGGATGCCTGGGCAGCAGCCTCACATTCCAATTGTCTCCTAGCAACAAGAAACGTTTGATCTGCTGGCTTGGGGTAGCAACAGAGGGGGCTGAGTTGAATGGACTTTCCTGAGGATGGTCTTAATGTTGGTTTGAGTCCATGGAGACCTTGGTATGGGGCAGTGGCACCAGGGCCCTGAAGGATTCTCCTAACCAGAGGTTATGACAAAGCTCCAATGAGCAAGTTTTCCATGGGGAGACGAGATTTGTTCTTATTTGTGCCTCAGGAAACCACCATATGCTGGTATTGGAAACGAGGCCTCTGAGGAGCAATGCCTGGAAACCAAAGCAATGGATCTGATTAGGGCCTAGGGGCCTGTCCGGATCCATATTTTTCTCTGGGGACATCTGTTGTCTGAGTGGAGGTAGTTGCTCAGCTGGTTTGAGATCACCCCTGTTTGTACTGGGCGGCCTAAACTATTGGGATGGCCTCGGTGACTTTTTAGGTTTTTTCTAATTGGCAAGGTTGTGGCCAATGGAATGGGAAGAATTCCCTTGAAAGGGAAGCACAGTCCTGAGGTGTGGCTCCAGGGACCCAAGTGTGGAGCATGTGTAGTCCAGGGCTATTTGGACAAAAGTCTGAAAACACAAACTCCACTTAGGTTGGAGGATGTAGGTATGGCCGGCCCGATCTATAGACCGTGAGGAGAACTCTTCGGGATATGAACAAAGGGCGAATGTGAGGTGCTTGCTCATGCTTTTTTTTTTTTATTTCTGGAAATGTGTCACCGATTGCCATGGAATGTCGGGGTGTCCTCATGGGCCATCGATGAGGCTCCCTTTCTGGGGATTTGACCCGATCCCAAGAGTTTGGGGTCATTCTGTCGGAAGGGAAGAGGACTTTCTGGTTTTTTTTTTGTTTATTTTTTTATTATTATTTTTTTTAACCTCAGGTGGACCACCAAAAGAGGCATTCCAGAGCAGAGTCGTGGGTGGGGGCAACTGGACAACCAGACCTCTGGTTAACATTGGGACCTAAGAACATGGCAAGCCCCATATGTGGGCTCTTGGTCCAGACACTGAGAGGCCTTCCTTGAGGAATGGTCTCACACTGAGTTTCACAATGTGTTTTTGTGCCCAAGGAGCCCCTCAAGTCAGGGCGTGGCCTAATGTACCATGCTGGTTTCTCCTACAGAGAACGTTGCACAATATGGCAACCACAAGTTTTCTGGCCATGGGGAAGAAGGAGTTGTAATTTCTGCAACACTTTCACTCCTGGACTGTGATTGGATTTAAGGTCTAGGTTCTGAAGCCTGAAAACTGAGGTTGGGAAGAGATGAAGCCCTAAGGCCATGGTGTGTCTGATGTGCTCAGTGTTCGGCCAGCTGTTGAGTGTGGGTTTGGAGGTGCAGGCTCAGGCTGTGGCAGACAGCGAATTAGTGCCCAGGCTAGACTCTATCATTGGGGTGCAGTCGAGTTTCGTGCAGGATGGTACTCATTTGTGGTTACAGGGTAGCCCCAGAGGGCAACGTTTTTCTTCTGGAGGGAAGACACAGTGTCACATACTAGCTCCAGAATTCCCAAACTTGAAGGCTTGTGGGCCAGGCGTGTGAGGAAAAAATTCTGAGAACACAAGCCAGACTTAGATTTCGGGGTGAAGGGACGGCAGGCACCCTCTGCAGAGATGATTCGAGATCCTGTATGCCTGAAGACAGAGCTAGGATCAGACGTTGGCTTAGGTCGGAGTTTCTGTCCATGACGGCCCCTTAATAAATGGGAGGGTGTCACGAGGACATGGAGGTTTTCCCACGATTTGAATTTTGAGATGCTCCAAACCGCAATGATTCCTTCTGTGGGACAGGTGAGACCGGTGGATGGCTCCAGGACATCCCATAAGGAAGTTATCCAGAGCAGGGTTCTAAGGATGGATGCCTGGGCAGCCTGCCTCCCATTCCAGGTGTCTCATAGAGCCAAGGCAAGTTCGATCTGCCTGATCTAGTGGAGCAACCGAGGCGGGTGTGTTGAAATGGGTGAGTTGAGGATGGGTCATAATGTGCATTTGTGTCCATAGAGACCTTGGAATGGGGTCTTGATCCGGGTCCTTGAGGGATGTTCATAACCGGAGGTTTTGATGGAGCTCTAAAGAGTATGTTTCCTATGTAGAGAAGAGAATTGTTTTGATGAGTGCCTAAGGAATCTCCCATATGCTGGTATTGGAAACCAGGTCTCTGAGGAGAGATGACTGGAAACAAAAGCAATGGATATGATTAGAGCCTAGGTGCCTGTCCGGTTCAATCTCTTTGCTGGGGATACGTGTCTAAGTATCTGAGGTGAGGTAGTTGCTCAGATTGTGTCAGATCGCCCCTGTTTGTCCTGGGCGACCTATAATATTGGAATGGCCTCGGGACTTTGGAGTTTCTCCTAATCTATAGGGTTGTGGTCAATGGAATGGGCAGAAATCCCCTGGAGAGGGTAGGCAAAGTTCTGAGTTTGGCTCTAGGGGCCCAACCTTGTGGGTGTGTGGGCCAGGCCTGTTGAGCAAAAATCTGAAAACACAAACTCCGCTTAGAATTGGGGACATAGTTATGGCACGCCCAATCTACAGACCGTGATAACACTTCAGGATATGAAAAAGTGTGAGTTTGAGGTGCTTGCTCAGATTTTGTCTCTGGATTTGTGTCAACAATGTGGGTGGAATGCTGGCGTGGCCTCATGGGTTGTGGACGGCTTTCCTTCTCTGAGGATTTGACCCAATCCCAAGAGTTTGGGTATGTTCTGTGGGATGGGAGGAGTCCTTTCTGTTTTTTATTTTATTTTATTTTATTTTTTGTACCTCATGTGTCCCAATAAAGGAGGGATTACAGAGCAGAGTCCTCGGGAGGGACAACTGGACAACCCCACCTCTGTTTTAGTTTGGGGGCCTAGGGGCATGGCAAGTCCAATATGTGGGCTCTTGATTCAGACACTGAGAGGCCTTCCTTGAGGACAGGGCTCATGCTGAGGGTCACAATGCCTATTTGTGCCAACAAGGCCCTCAAGCATGGGAAGGGCCTCATGGGCCACGCTGGATTCTCCGACACTGAACGTTGGAGAATATGCCAACCACAAGGTTTCTGGCCATGGCGAAGGAAGAGTTGTGACTTCTGCATCACGTTAACCCCTGGACAGTGATTGGAGTTTAGGTCTAGGTTCTGAAACCCGAAAACCGAGGTTGGGAAGAGATGAAGACCTAAGGACCTGTTGGGTCCAATGAGCTCAGTGTTGTCCAGCTGTTCAGCGTAGGTCTGGAGGTGTGGGCTCATGCTGTGTCAGACAAGGCATTAGACAGGGTAGACTGTATATTTGGGGTGCAGTCGAGTGGCGTTCAATTGATCCTCATTCGGGTCTCTAGGTAGTTCCATAAGGCAACGTTTTTTCTCTGGGAGGGCAGGCAGAGTGCTGCATTGTGGCCCCAGTATTGCCAAACTGTAGGGCTTTTGGGCCAGGGGTGTGAGGACTGTAGTCTGAGAACACAAGCTAGGCTTCGTTTTTGAAGTGAGGGCACAGAAGGCACACTCTGCAGAGCTGAATCATGATCTCATGCACCTGAAGTCAGGGCGAATATCAGACGTTTGCTCAGGTTGGAGTTTCTGTCCATGATGGCCACTTTATAAAGTGGAGCGTCTCAAGAGGCCATGTAGATTTTCCCACAATGGGAGTTCTGAGATGCTCCAGACTGCAAAGATTCCTTCTGTGGAACACTTGAGACCTGTTGGATGGCTCTAGGATGTCCCATATGGAATGACTCCAGAGTAGGGTTCTAAGGATTGATGCCTAGGCAGCCCACCTCCCATTCTAGTTGTCTCCTAGCGACAAGGCAGGTTTGATCTGCAGGCCCTGGGGGAGAAACCAAGGGGGTTGAGTTGACATGGACGCTCCCGAGGATAGATCATAATGTGGGTTTAAGTCCATGGAGACCTTGGAATGGGGCGCTTGATCCGGGGCCCTGAAAGATTCTCCTAAACAGAGGTTTTTATAGAGCTCCAAAGAGTACATTTCCTATGTGGAGACGAGATTTTTCTGATGAGTGCCTCAGTAATCCCCTTATGCTGGTATTGGAAACCAGGCCTCTGAGGAGAGATGCCTGGAAACAAAAGCAATGGATCTGATTAGGGCCTAAGTGCCTGTCCAGTTCAATCTTATTCTATGGGGATATCTGTCTCTGGGTCTGAGTGGAGGTAGTTTCCTAACTTGTGAAAGATCATCCCTGTTTGTCCTGGGCAGCCAACACTATTCAGATGGCCTCGGGGAGTTTGGAGGTTTCTCCTAATCTATAAGGTTGTGGCCAATGGAAATGGCAGAATTCCCCTGGAGAGGGAAGCCACACACCTGAGGTGTGGCTCCAGGGGCCCCAGCTTGGATGGTGTGTGGACCAGGACAGTGGGGACAGAAGTTTGAAAACACAAACTCAGCTTATGTTTGGGGATGTATGTATGAAGGCTCGATCTACAGACCGTGAGAATTTTCCAGGCTATGAACAAAGGGCGAGTATGTGGCACTTGCTCAGGCTTTTGTCCCTGGATTTTGTGTCAACGGTGGCCGTGGAATGTCGGGGTGTCCTCAAGGGCCATGGACAATTCTTTCTCTGGTGATTTGGCCTGATCCCAAGGGGTTGGGATCATTCTGTGGATGGGAAAAGTCCTTTCTGTATTTTTTTTTTTTTTTACCTCAGGTGTCCCACCAAAGAGGGATTCCAGAGCAGAGCCCTGAGTCGGGTGACTAGACATCTCGAACTCTGGTTGAGATTGGGTGACTAGGGGCTTGGCAAGCCCCATATGTGGGCTGTTGTTCCAGTCACTAAGAGGCTTCACAAGAAAATAAGGCTCACGCTGAGGGTCACAATATGTGTTTGTGCAAATTGTGGCCCTCAGGGATAGGTGGGACCTCATAGTCCATGCTGCTTTCTCCTACAATGAACGTTGGACAACATGCCAACCACAAGGTTTCTTGCCATGGTGAAGGAGAAGTCCTGATTCTTGCATCACGTTCACTCCTGAGCAGTGAGTGTAGATAAGGTCTAGGTTCTGAAGGTGAAAATTGAGGTTGGGTAGAGATGATGGCCTAAAGCCATTGTGGGTGTGATATGTTCTGTGTACGGCCAGCTTTCTGGGTGTTGGACTGGAGGTCTGCCCTCAGGCTGTGTCAGACAGGGCTTTAGTGCACAGGCTAGACTGTATAATTGGGGTATGGTCGAGTGGCATGCAGGTTGTTACTCATTTGGCGTTTCCGGTTAGCCCTATAGGGCAACATTTTTCTTCTGGAGGCCAGGCAGAGTGCTGCATTGTGTCTCCAGAATTTCCAAACTGGAGGGGTTGGCCAGGATTCTGAGGACGGAAGTCTGAGAACACAAGATAGGCTTAGGTTTCAAGGCGAGGGCCCAGCAGGCACACTCTCAAGTGCTGAATCGAGATCTCATGCTTCTGAATTCAGGGCGAGGATCAGACTTTGGGTTAGGATGGAGTTTCTGTCCATGATGGCCCATTTATGAAGGTGTGGTGCATCATGAGGAAATGGATGTTTTCTCACAGTTTTATTGTGTAATGCTTCAAACCACAAGGATTCATTCTGCGAGACAGTCAAGACAGGTTGGTTGGATTCAAGACGTGCCATAAAGAAGTTCTCCAGAGCAGGGTTCTAAGGATGGATGCCTGGGCAGCCCGCCTCCCATTCTAACTGTCTCCGAGTGACAAGGAAGGTTTGATCTGCTGGCTCTGGGTGAGCAGCCGAGGGGGCTGATTTGAAATGGACTCTCCTGAGAATGGTTCATAATGTAAGTTTGTGTCCTTGGAGACCTTGGGATTGGGCCATGGTGCCAGCGCCCTGAAGGATCCTCCTAACCTGAGGTATTGACACAGCTCCAAAGAGCAAGTTTCCCATGTGGAGATGAGATCTGTTCTGATTGTTTCCTTAGGAAACCCCCATATTCTGATATTGGAAACCAGGCCTCTGAGGAGAGATACCTAGAAACCAAAGCAATGCATCAGAAGTTGGCTCAGGTTGGAGTTTCTGTCCATGATGGCCCCTTTATAAAGGGGAGCATATCATGAGGCCATGTAGGTTTTCCCACGATAGGAGTTGTGAGATGCTCCAATCTGCAAGGATTCCTTCTGTGGGACAGTCAAGACCTGTTGGAAGGCTCCAGGACATCCCATATGGAAAGGCGCCAGAGCAGGATTCCAAGGATGGATGCCTAGAGAGTCTGCTTTGCATTCCAGTTGTCTCCTAGCGACAAGGCAGGTTTGATATTCTGCCTCTGGGGGAGTAATCGACGGGGCTGAGTTGAAATGTACTCTCCTGCCGAATGGTCATAATGCGGGTATGTGTCCATGGAGACCTTGGAATAGGGCGGTTGCTCCGGCTACCTGAAGGTTTCTCCTAACTGGAGGCTTTTACAGAGCTCCAAAGGATAAGTTTCCCATGTGAAGACAAGATTTGTTCTGATTGGTATCTCTGGAATCCCACATATGCTGGTATTGGAAAACAGGCCTCTGAGGAGAGATGCTTAGAAAAAAAAGCAATGGAACCAATTACATTCTAGGGGCCAGTCCAGTTTAATCTTCTTCTCTTGGGTTATCTGTCTACGGGTGAGTTGACGTCGTTGCTCAGCTTGTGAGAGATCGCCCCTCTTTGTCCTGGGTGGCCTACACTATTGGAATGGCCTCTGGGACTTTGGAGGTTTCTCCTTATCTGTAGGGTTGTGGCCAATGGAATGGGAAGAATTTCCTAGGAGAGGGCAGGCACAGTCCTGAGGTGTGGCTCCAGGGGCCTCAGTCTGGAGGGTGTGTGGGACAGGGATGTCAGGATAGAAGTCTGAAAACACAAACTCGGCTTAGGTTTGGGGACGTAGGTATGGCAGGCCCAATCTACAGACTATGAGGAGAATTTTTTGGGCTATGACCTAAGGGTGAGTGTGAACGCTTGCTGAAGCTTATGTCTCTGGATTTTGTGTTAATAGTGGCCGTGGAATGTCGGGCTGGCCTCATGGGCCATGGACGAGTCTTTCTCTCTGGACCCCAATCACTTGGGATGGCCCAATCCCAAGTGATTGGGGTCATTCTGTGAGTGGGAGGAGTCCTTTCTGTGTTTATTTACCTCAAATGTCCCACCAAAGAGGGATTCCAGAGCAGAGCCCTGAGTAGGGATGACTAGATGTCTCTACCTCTGGTTAAGATTGGGTGACTTGGCGCATGGCAGGCCCCATATGCGGGCTCATGGTCCAGCCACTGAGAGGCTTTACTTGAGGACAGGGCTCAAACTGAGGGTCCCAATGTGTGTTTGAGCCCACCGCAGCTCTTAAGCATAGGCAGGGCCTCAGGGACCCTACACTACCCTCAGGGGCCCTACTACTACCCCTGTAGGCCCTACAGGGGTCCTACACTGAACGTTGGACAAGATGCCAACCACAAGATTCTGGCGAGAGGGAAGGAGAAGTTCTGATTTCTGCATCACTTTCACCCATGGGATGTGAGTAGAGATAAGGTCTAGGATTCTGTAGCCTGAAAACCGAAGTTGGAAAGAGATGGCGACCTAAGGCCATGGTGGTTCAGATGTTCTCAGTGTACTGCAAGCTGTCTGGGTGTCGGTTGGGAATTCAGGCCTCAGGTTCTGTCAGACAGGGCATTAGTGCACAGGCTAGACTATATAATTGGTGTACAGTTGAGTGACGTGCAGGTTTATCCTCATTTGAGGTTTCTGGGTAGACCCATAGGGCAATATTTTTCTTCTAGAGGGCAGGCAGAGTGCAGCACTGTGTCATCGGAAATCCCAAAATAGAGGGTGTGTGGTCCAGGAGAGTGAGGACGGAAGTCGGAGAACCCTAGCTACGCTTAGGTTTTGGGGTGAGGGCACAACAGGTACACTCTGAAGAGCTGAATCAAGATCTCGTGCATCTGAAGTCAAGGCGAAGATCAGCTGTTGGCTCAGGTTGGAGTTTCTTTCCATGATCTGCCTTCATGAAGATTGGGGGCATCATGTGACCTTGGAAGCTTTCCATGATATGAGTTGTTAGGTGGTCCATGCACAAGGACTCCTGTGGGACAGTCGAGACCTGTTGGATGGCTCAAGGATGTCCCATAAGGAACGACGCAAGAGCAGGGTTCTAAGGATGGATGCCTGAAGAGCCCAACTCGCATTTCAATTGTCTCCTAGCGACAAGGCAGGTTCAATCTGCTGGCTCTGGGGTAGCAACCGAGGGGGTTTAGTTGAAATGGACTCTCCTGAGGATGGGTCATAATTTGGGATTGTGTCCATGGAGATATTCAAATGGGGCAGTGGCTCCAGTGACCTGAAGTTTTCTCCTAACTGGAGGTTATGACACAGCTCCATAGAGCAAGATTCCCATGTGGAGACGAGATTTTTTCTGATAGGTAGCTCTGGAAACCCCCTTATGCTGGTATTGGAATCCAGGACTCTGAGGAGAGATGCCTGAAAACAAAAGCAATGGATCCAATTAGGGCCTAGGTGCCTGTCTTGTTCAATATTCTTTTCTATGGATATCTGTCTAAGGTTCTGATTGGAGGTAGTGGCTCAGCTTGTGCCAGAGGGTCCCTGTATGTCCAGGACATTCTACACTATTGGGATAGCCTCAGAGATTTTGGATGATTCTCCTAATCTGTCAGGTTGTGCCAAATGAATGAGCAGAATTCCCTTGGATAGAGCAGGCACAGTCCTGAGGTGTGGCTCCATGGGGCCCAGCCTTTAGGGTGTGTGGGTGAGGACAATGGAGACAGAAGTCTGAAAACACAAACTCGGCTTAGGTTTGGGGACATAGGTATGGCAGGCCCGATCTACAGACCTTGAGAATTTTGGGGGCTCTGAACAAAGGGCAAGTGTGTGGCGCTTTTTCAGGTTTTTGTCTCCGGATTTTGTGTCAATGGTGGCCGTGGAATGTCAGGCTGGCCTCATCGACCATGGACGAGTATTTCTCTCTGTGGATTTGGCCAGATTCCAAGTGTTTGGGGTCATTCTTTGGATGGTAGGAGTCCTTACTTTTTTTTTTTTCTTTATCTTGTTTTTTTTTTTTTTTTTACCTTATGTGTCCCACCAAAGAGGGATTCCAGAAAAGAGCTCTGAATAAGGTTGACTAGACTTCTCAAGCCCTGGCTAGGATTGGGGGAGTAGGGGCATGGCAAGTCCCATATGCAGGCTCTTGGTCCAGCCCCGGAGAGGCTTTACTTGAGGCCAGGGTTCATGCTTAGGGTCCTAATGTGTGTTTGTGCCCATCGCAGCCCTCAAGCATGTCTGAGGCCTCATGGGCCATGCTGGGTTCTCATATACTGAACGTTGGACAACATGCCAACCACAAGGTTTCTGGTCATGGGGAAGGTGAAGTTCTGATTTCTGCATCACGTACGTCACTTAGTTGTGAGTGGAGATAATGTCTAGGTTCTGAAGCCTGAAGACCAAGGTTGGGAAGAGATGATGACCTAAGGCCATGGCATGTTCGATGTGTTCAGTGTGAGGCCAGGTGTCTGGGTGTCGGTCACGAGGTCTGGGGTCAGGCTGTGTCAGACAGGGCATTAGTGCCCAGGCTAGACTGTATAATTGGGGTACAGACTAGAGAATTGCAGGTTGATCCTCATTTGATGTTTCTGGGTAGACCCCTAGGGCAAAGTCTCTCTTCTGGAGGGCAGGCAGAGTGCTGCATTTTGTCTCCAGAATTCCCAAAGTGGAAGGCTTGTGTGCCAGGAGTGTGAGGACGGAAGTCTGAGAACGTGAGCTGGCTTAGGTTTTGGAGCGAGGGAAAGGCAGGCACACTCTGCAGAGCTGAATTGAGATCTCATGCATCTGAAGTCAGGGCGAGGATCAGACGGGAGTTTCTGTCCATGATGTCCTCTACCTGAAGGTGGAGGCATCACGAGGCCATGGAGGTTTTCCCACGGTGCGAGTGTGTGATGCTGCAAACCACAAGGATTCCTTCTGCAGGACAGTTGAGACCTGTTGAATGGATCAAGGACACCCCATTAGGAATTTCTCCAGAGCAGAGTTCTAACAACGGATACCTGGGCAACGAACTCGCATTCCAATTGTCTCCTAGTGACAAAGCAGGTTTGATCTGCTGGCACTGGGTGAGCAACCGCCAGGTTTGAGTTGAAATGGACTCTCCTGAGGATGGGTCATAATGTGGGATTGTGTCCATTGAGACATTGGAATGGGGCGGTGGCTTCAGTGACGTGAAATTTTCTCCTAACTGGATGTTTTGACACAGTTCCATATAGCATGATTCCCATGTGGCATGCGATTTGTTCTGATTGGTAGCTCCAGAAACCCCCATGTGCTGGTATTGGAATCCAGGCTTCTGAGGAGAGATACGTGAAAACAAAAGCAATGGATCCGTTTAGGGCCTAGGTGCCTGTCCTGTTCAATCTTCTTTTCTATGGATATCTATCTACAGGTCTGATTGGAGGTAGTGGCTCAGCTTGTGGCAGATGGTCCCTGTTTGTCCCGGACATTCTGCAATATTGGGGTGGCCTCGGGGACTTCGGATGTTTCTCCTAATCTGTCAGGTTGTGCCAAACGAATGAGCAGAATTCCCATGGAGAGGGCAGGCACAGTCCTGAGGTGTGGCTCCATGGGGCCAAGCCTTGAGGGTGTGTGGGCCAGGAATATGGAGACAGAAGTCTGAAAACACAAACTTGGCTTAGGTTTGGGGACATAGGTATGGCAGGCCCGATCTACAGACCGTGAGAATTTTTCAGGCTTTGAACAAAGGGCGAGTGTGTGGCGCTTTTTCAGGCTTTTGTCTCCGGATTTTGTGTCAATGGTGGCCGTGGAATGTCAGGATGGCCTCATCAGCCATGGACGAGTATTTCTCTCTGTGAATTTGGCCCAATTCCAAGTGTTTGCGGTCATTCTTTGGACGGTAGGAGTCCTTTCTCTATTTTTTTTTAACCTCATGTGTCCCACCAAGGAGGGATTCTAGAGAAGAGATCTGAGTAGGGGTGACTAGACTTCTCAAGAACTGGTTAAGGCTTGGGGAGTAGGGGCATGGTAACCTCCATATGTGGGCTCTTGGTCCAGCCCCGGAGAGGCTTTACTTGAGGCCAGGGATCATGCTTAGGATCCTAATGTGTGTTTGTGCCCATCACAGCCCTCAAGCATGTCTGAGGCCTCATGGGCCATGCTGGTTTCTCCTACATTGACCGTTGGACAACATGCCAACCACAGGGTTTCTGGTCATGGGGAAGGAGGAGTTCTGATTTCTGCATCATGTACACGGCATGGCAGTGAGTAGAGATAAGGTCTAGATTCTGAAGCCTGAAAACCGAGGTTGGTAAGAGATGACAACCTAAGGCCATGGTGGGTCCGATGCACTTAGTGTGCGGCCAGATGTCTGTGTCCATCATGAGGTCTGGGCTCAGGCTGTGTCAGGCAGGGCATTAGTCCCCAGGCTAGACTGTATAATTGGGGTACAGTCGAGTGATGTGAAGGTTGGTCCTCATTTGGGGTTTCTGGTTGGCCCCATAGGGCAAAGATTTTCTTCTGGAGGGCAGGCAGAGTGCTGCATTCTGGCTCCAGAATTGCCAACTTCAGGGCTTGTGGGCCAGGTGTTTTAGGACAGAAGTCTGAGAACACAAGTTCAGCTTTGAATTCGCAGCGGTGACATGGCAGGCACACTCTACAGACCTGAAATGAGATCTCGTGCATCTGAAGTCAGGGCGAGGATCAGATGTTGGCTTAGGTTGGAGTTTCTGTACATGATGTCCCCTTCATGAAGGTGGGGGGGGCATCAGGAAACCATGGAAGATTTCCAACTTTGTGAGTGTGTGATGCTCCAAACCACAAGGATTCCGTCAGCGGGACAGTCACGACATTTTGGATGGATCAAGGACGTCCCATAAGAAATGCTCCAAAGCACAGTTCTAATGATGGATGCCTGGGCAGTCCAACTTGCATTCCAGTTGTGTCCTAGTGAAAAGGAGGATTTGATCTGCTGTCACTGGGGGAACAACCGAGGGGGCTGAATTGAAATGGAATCTCATGAGGATCAGTCGATGTGGATTTGTGTCCATGGATCCCTTGGAATGGGGCAGTGGCTCTGTTGCCCTGAAGAATTCTCCTAACCTGAGGTTTTGATGCAGCTCCAAAGAGCAAGTTTCCCATGTAGAGACGAGATTTGTTCTGAAACCCCCTCAACCTGGTATTGGAAACCAAGCATCTGGGGAACAATGCCTGGAATCCAAAGCAATGGATCTGATTACGGTCTAGGGGCCTGTCCTTTTCAATATTCTCCTCTGAGTGTCTCTGTCTAAGATTCAGAATGGAGGTCACTGCTCAGCTTGTGTCAGATCACCCATGTTTGTTGGGGGAGGCCAACACTATTGGACTGGTCTTGGGAATTGGAGGTTTCTCCTAATCTGTAAGGTTGTGGCAAATGAAACGGGCAGAGTTCCCTTGGAGAGCACTGGCACAGTCCTTAGGTGTGACACCACCTTTCTGGGTGTCATCCAGGAGGTCCAGGCTCAGGCTGTGTCAGACAGGGCATTAGTGCCAAGCTTAGACTGTATAATTGGAGTAAAGTTGAGTGGCATGCAGGTTGATCCTCATTTGGCGTTTCTGGGTAGCCCCAGGGGCAACGTTTTTCTTCTGGAGGGAAGGAAGAGTGCTGCATTGCGGCGACGGAATTCTCACACTGGAGGGCTTGTGGGCCAGAATTGTGAGGAAGGAAGTGTGAGAACACAAGCTAGGCTTAGGTTTTGGGTCAAGATCATGGCAGGCACACTCTGTAGAGCTAAATCTAAATCTCATGCATCTGAAGTCAGGGCGAGGATCAGACGTAGGCTCAGGTTGAAGTTTCTTTTCAGGATGGCCCCTTCATGATGGTGGGGGGCATCATGGGGCTATGGAGACTTTCCCACGATTGGCATTGTATGTTGCTCCAATCGGCAAGGATTCCTTCTACGGGACAGTCGAGACCGGTCAGATTGCTCCAGGATGTCCCATGCGGAACCACGGCAGTGCAGGGTTCTAAGGATGGATTCCTGGAGTGCCCGCCTCACATTCCTATTGTCTCCTAGTGACAAGGCAGGTTCGATCTGCTTCTTTTGGGGAGCAACCAAAGGGGATGTGTTGAAATGGACTCGCCTGCGGATGGGTCATAATGTGGGTTTGTGTCCATGGAGACCTTGGAATGGGGTGTTGGCTGCTGGGACCTGAAGGTTTCCCTTAACTGGAGGTTGTGACACAGCTCCAAAATGCATGTTTCCCATGTGGAAATGAGATTTGTTCAGACTGGTACCTCCAGAAGAACACATATGCTGGTATTGGAAACCAGGCCTCTGAGGAGAGATGCCTGGAATCAAAAGCAATGGATCTGATTAGGTCCTAGGTGCCTGTCCGGTTCAATCTTCTTCTCTGGGGTTATCTGTCTATGGGTCTGAGTTGAGGTAGTTGCTCATCTTGGGACAGATCACCCTGTTTGCCCTGAGTGGCCAACACTATTGGGATGGCCTCAGGGACGTTGGAGTGTTCTCCTAATCTTTAGGGTTGTGGCCAATGGAATGGGCAGAATTTGCTTGGAGAAGGCAGGCACAGTCCTGAGGCATGGCTCCAGGGGCCCCAGCCTGGAGGGTGTGTGGGCCAGGACAGTGGGGACAGAAATCTGAAAACCCAAACTCAGCTTAGGTTTGGGGACGTAGGTATGACAGGCCTGATCTATAGACCGTGAGGAGAATTTTTCAGGCTATGAACAAAGGGCAAGTGTGAGGCATATATCCAGGCTTTTGTCTCTAGATTTTGTGTCAATGGTGGCCATGGAATGACGGGATGGCCTCTTTGGCCATGGATGATTCTTTCTCTTTTAAGATTTGGTTAGATCCCAAATTTTGGGGCTCATTCAGGGGATGGTGAGACCCTTCGATATTTTTTTCCTCAGGGGTTCCAGAGCAGAGACCTGAATAGGGGTGACTAGACCTCTCAACCTCTCATCAATATTGGTGGACTTGGGATGGCAATGCGGGTTCTTGGTCCAGCCCCTGAGAGGCTTTACTTGAGGACAGGGCTCACACTGAGGGTCCCAATGTGTTTGTGCCCATTGCGGTTCTCAAGCATGGGCAGGGACTCATGGGCTACACTGGATTCTCCTACACTGAACGTTGGAAAACATGCCAACCACAAGGTTTCTTGCCTTGAGGAAGAAGGAGTTTCATTTCTGCATCACGTTCACCCCTGGGTAGTGAGTATATATAAGGTCTAGGTTCTGAAGCCTGAAAACCAAGGTTGGGAAGAGATGATGACCTAAAGCCATGGCGGGTCTGATGTGCTCAGTGTACAGCCAGCTGTCTGGGTGTCGGTTGGGAATTCAGACCTCAGGCTGTGCAAGACAGGGCATTAACGCCCAAGCGAAACTGTATAATTGGGGTAGAGGCAAGTGGCATGCAGGTTGATCCTCATTTGGTGTTTCTGGTTAGCCCCATAGGACAACGTTTCTCTTCTGGAGGGCAGTCAGAGTGCTGCATTGTGTCTCTCCAGAATTCCCTAACTGGAGGGCTGGTGGGCTCGGAGTGTGAGGACGAAGTCTGAGAACAATAGCTAGGTTTTGCTTCGGGGCGGGGTTTCGGCAGGCACACTCTGCAGAGTTGAATCAAGTATCGTGCATCTGAAGTCAGGGCGAGGATTAGACGTTGGCTCAGGTTGGAGTTTCTGTCCAAGATGGCTCTTTCATGAAGGGGACGGTGCACCACGAGGCCACAGAGCTTTTCCCATGATGGGAGTGGTGAGGTGCTCCAAAGCGCAAGGATTCCTTCTGCAGGACAGCTGTGACCTGTTGGATGGCTCCAGGACGTCCCATATGGAATTACTTCAGAGTAGTTTTCTACAGATGGATGCCTAGCCAGCCCGCCTCACATTCCAATTGTCTCCTAGTGACAAGATAGGTTCGATCTGCTGGCTCTAGGGGAGCACCCAAGGGCACTGAGTTGAAATAGACTCTCCTGCAGATGGGTCCTAATGTGGGATTGTGTCCATGGAGACCTTGGAATGAGGTGGTGGCACCGGGGCCCTGAAGGATTTTCCTAGCCGGAGGTTTTGACACAGCTTGAAAGAGCACGTTTCCAATGTGGAGAAGACATTTGTTCTGACTGATGACTCAGGAAACCCCCATATGGTGGTATTGAAAACCAGGCCTCTGAGGTTCTGACATAGCTCCACGAGCAAGTTTCCAATGTGCAGAAAAGACTTGCTCTGAAGGGGCCTCTGGAAACCCCATAGGCTGGTATTGGAAACCAGGCCTCTGAGAAGAGATGCCTGGAAACCAAAGCAATGGATCTGATTAGGGCCTAGGGGCCTGTCCAGTTCAATGTTCTTCTCTGGGGACATCTGTCTCCAAGTTGGTGTGGAGCTAGTTGCTCAGCTAGTGTCAGATCACCCCTGTTTGTTCCAAGCGGCCTACAATATTGGTATGGTCCCAGGGACATTGGAGATTTCTCCTGATTTATATGGTTGTGGCCAATGGAATATGAAGAATTCCCTTTGAGAGGGCAGGAACAATCCTGAGGTGTGGTTCCAGGGGCCCTACCCTGGAGGGTGTGTGTTTTCAGACAACTGTCCAAACAGCCCAGGCCTACACAACCTACAGGATCAGGCCCCTGGAGCCAAACCTGAGGACTGTACTTGCCCTCTCCAAGGGAATTGTGTGTGCCCATTCGAATGGCCACAACCGTTCTAATAGGAAGGGGGCTTGTCTTCTCAGACTTCCGTCCTCACACTCCTGGCCCCGAAGCCCTCAAGTTTGGCAATTCCGGACCCACAATGCAGCACTCTGCCTGCCCTCTAGAAAAAAAAATGATTGCCTCATGAGCTGCCCAGGCACCTTAAATGAGGGTAAACCTACACAGCACTCGACTTTACCCAAATTATATAGTCTAACCTGGGCACTAATGCACTGTCGAACACAACCTGATCCCGGACCTCCTGACCAACACCCAGAATGCTGACAGCACACTGAGCACATAAAACCCGCCATGGCCTTAGGTCATCATCTCTTCCCTACCTCAGTTTTCAGGCTTCAGAACCGAGACCTTATCGCCTATTACTTCCCAGGGGTGAGTGTGATGCAGAAATCAGAACTCCTCCTTACCCATGGCAAGAACCCTGTGGTTGGGACGTTGTCCAACGTTCAGTGTAGGAGAAACCAGCATTCACCCTGAGTCCCCGCCCATTCTTGAGTACGACGAGGGCATACACACGCATTGTGACCCTCAGCATGAGTCCTGTCCTCTAGTAAGTCCTCTCAGTGGCTGGACCATTAGATGTCATAATGGGCTTGACATGTCCCTAGGCCCCAATTTTTAACCAAATTTCTGATGGTCCAGTCGCCCCTCCCCAGGGCTCTACTCTGGAATCCCTCATTTGGTGGGACACCTGAGGATGAAAAAGAAAAAAACAAGAATAAAAAAAAAAAACAACGGACTTCTTCCAGCCCACAGAATTACCCCAAACTCTTTGGACGGGGCCAAACCACCAGAGAGTAAGACTCGTCCATTTCCCATGAAGTCACCCAGAAATTCCACGACAATGAGTGACACGATATCCAGAGACAAAAACTTGAGCAGGAGCCTCACACTCGCCCTTCTTTCAAATCCCGAAGAGTTCTCCTCATGGTCTGTAGATCAGTCCTGCCATACCTATGACCCGAAACATAAGCCGAGTTTGTGTTTTCAGACAACTGTCCAAATAGCCCTGGCCAACACAACCTACAGGCTCAGGCCCCTGGAGCCAAACCTGAGGACTGTACTTGCCCTCTCCAAGGGAATTGTGTGTGCCCTTCCAATGGCCACAACCCTTCTAATAGGATAAACCTCCAAAGTCCCTGATCCATCTCAATAGTGGTGGCTTCCCAGGAAAAACAGGGGCAATCTGAGCCCAACTGAGCACCTACCTGTACTCAGACCCATAGACAGATGTCCCCAGAGGTAAAAAGGAAAGAACAGGCCCCTAGGCACTAATCAGATCCATTGCTTTGGTTTCCAGGCATCTCTCCTCAGAGGCCTGGATTTCAAAAGCAGCATATAGCTGTTTCTTGACTCACCCATCAGAAAACATCTCATCTACACATGGGAAACTTGCACGTTGGAGCTGTGTCAAAGCCTCTGTTTAGGAGAACCCTTTAGGGCCCCAGTGCCACCGCTTCATTCCAAGGTCTCCATACACACAAAAGCACGTTAGGACCCATCCCCAGGGGTGTCCATTTCAACTCAGCGTCCTCGGTTGCTCCCCACAGATCCAGGAGATCTAACCTGTCTTGTTGCTAGGAGACAATTGGAATGCGAGGTGGGCTACCCAGCCATCCATCCTTAGACCCTGCTCAGAATCATTGGCCTGGAGCCAAACAACAGGTCTCAATTGTCCTGCAGAAGACTCTCTGCAGTTTGGAGCTTCTCACAACTCCCATCGTGGGAAAACCCCCATGGCCCCGTGATGCACCCGCCTATTCATGAAGGGGCCATCAGGGACAGAAACTCCAACCTGAGCGATCGTCTGATCCTGCCCTGACTTCAGATGAACGAGATCTCGATTCAGGTCTGTAGATTGTGCGTGCCATGGCCTCACCCAGAAACCTAAGCCTAGCTTGTGTTCTCAGACTTTTGTCGTCAGACTACTGGCCCACAAGCCCTCCAGTTTGGCAATCCAGAACTACAATGCAGCACTCTGCCGGCCCTCCAGAAGAAAAACATTGTCCTCTGGTGCTACCCAGTAATCCCAAATGAGGATCAACCTGCACCGACCTTGGCTGTACCCCAAATACATAGGCTGACCAGGGCACTAATGCCCTTTCTGACACAGCCTGAGCCTGGACCCCCTGGCCCCTCCCAGACAGCTGGCCGCACACTGAGCACATCAAGCCGCCATGGCCTTAGGTCATCATCTCTTCCCAACATCAGTTTTCAGGTTTCAGAACCTAGACCTTATCTCAAATCACTGCCCAGGGTTGAAGGTGATGCAGAAATCAGAACTCCTTCCCCATGGCAAGAAACCTTGTGGTTGGCATGTTGTCCAACGTTCAGTGTAGTTGAAACCAGTGTGGCCCATGAGGCCCCGCCCATGCTCGCGGGACACATTGGTCACAAACACACATTGTGACGCTCAGGCTGAGCCCAGTCCTCAAGTAAGGCCACTCAGTGGCTGGATGAAGAGATATCATATTGGGCTTGCCATGCCCCTAGGCCCCAATTTTTAACCATAGTTCGGGTTGTCCCTTCAGTCTTCCCCACGGCTTGGCTTTGGAATTCCTCTTTTGGTGGGACACCTGAGGTAACAAACCTGAAATGAGTCCTCCCATCCCACAGATTGACGAAAAGCAATTGGGAATCGGGCCAAATCCTCAGAGAAGAAGATTCGTCCATGGCCCATGAGGCGTTCCCGACATTCCACGGCCATCGCTGATACAAAATCCAGAGACAAAAGCCTGAGCAAGAGCCTCAGACTCTCACTTTCTTCATATCCTGAAGAGTTCTTCTCATGGTTTGTAGATCGGGCCTGCCATACCTACGTCCCCAAACCTAAGCTGAGTTTGTGTTTTCAGACTTCTGTCCTCAAAGTCTTGGGCCACACACCCTCCAGGCTGGGCCCCTGGAGCCACACATTAGGACTGTGCCTACCAATCCATGGGAATTCTGCCCATTCCATGGTCCAAAATCGTACAAATTAGGAGAAATCTCCAAAGTCCCTGAGGCCATCCCAATAGTGTAGGTCGCCCGGAACAAACATGGGCTGTCTGAAACCAGCTGATAATCGACCTCCACTCATACCATAGATGGATGTCCCCAGAGAAGAAGATTGAACCAGACAGGACCCTAGGCCATAATAGGATCCATTGCTTTGGGTTACAGGCATGTGTCCTCAAAAGCCTGATTCCAATACGAGCATAGGGGTTTTCCTGAGGCACCCATCAGAACACATCTCGTCTCCACAAGGAAACCTGTGCATGGGAGCCATGTCCAAAGCTTAGGAGAGTACTTCAGGGTCCCGGTGCCACCGCCCCATTCCAAGGCCCTCTTGGACACAAAAACACATTAGGACCCATCCTCAGGAAAGTCCATTTCAACTCAGCCACCCCGGTTGCTCCCGCAGAGCCATCAGATCTAAACTGTCTTGTTGCTAGGAGACAATTAGAATGCGAGGCGGGCTTCCCAGGCATCCATCCGCGAACGGTGCTCTGGAGTCATTCCATATGGGATGTCCTGGAGCTGTCCAACAGGTCTCAATTGTCCCGCAGAAGGAATCCATGAAGGGGGCATCCCACAACTCCCAACGTGGGAAAACCTCAATGGCCTCGAGATTCCGCTCCCTTCATGAAGCGGCCGTCATGCTCAGAAACTCCAACCTGAGCCAACGTCTGATCCTCGCCCTGACTTCAGATGCATGAGATATTGGTTCAGATCTGCAGGGGGTACCTGCCGTGCCCTCGCCCTGAAACCCAAGTCTAGCTTGTCTTCTCAGACTTCCGTCCTCACACTCCTGGCCCCGAAGCCCTCAAGTTTGGCAATTCCGGACCCACAATGCAGCACTCTGCCTGCCCTCTAGAAAAAAAATGATTGCCTCATGAGCTGCCCAGGCACCTTAAATGAGGGTAAACCTACACAGCACTCGACTTTACCCAAATTATATAGTCTAACCAGGGCACTAATGCACTGTCGAACACAACCTGAGCCTGGACCTCCTGACCAACATCCAGAATGCTGACCAAACACTGAGCACATAAAACCCGCATTGGCCTTAGGTCATCATCTCTTCCCTACCTCAGTTTTCAGGCTTCCGATCCGAGACCTTATCTCCAATCACTTCCAAGGGGTGAGTGTGATGCAGAAATCAGAACTCCTCCTTACCCATGGCAAGAACCCTGTGGTTGGCACGTTGTCCAACGTTCAGTGTAGTAGAAACCAGCATTCACCCTGAGGCCCCACCCATTCTTGAGTGCGACGAGGGCATACACATGCATTGTGACCCTCAGCATGAGTCCTGTCCTCTAGTAAGTCTTCTCAGTGGCTGGACCATTAGATGTCATAATGGGCTTGAACATGCCCCTAGGCCCCAATTTTTAACCAAATTTCTGATGGTCCAGTCGCCCCTCCCCAGGGCTCTACTCTGGAATCCCTCATTTGGTGGGACACCTGAGGATAAAAAAGAAAAAAACAAGAATAAAAAAAAAAAAACGGACTTCTTCCAGCCCACAGAATGACCCCAAACTCTTTGGACGGGGCCAAACCAATAGAGAGTAAGACTCGTCCATTTCCCATGATGTCACCCAGAAATTCCACGACCATGAGTGACACGATATCCAGAGACAAAAACTTGAGCAGGAGCCTCACACTCGCCCTTCTTTCAAATCCCGAAGTGTTCTCCTCAGGTCTGTAGATCAGTCCTGCCATACCTATGACCCGAAACATAAGCCGAGGTTGTGTTTTCAGACAACTGTCCAAACAGCCCTAGCCTACACAACCTACAGGCTCAGGCCCCTGGAGCCAAACCTGAGGACTGTACTTGCCCTCTCCAAGGGAATTGTGTGTGCCCATTCCAATGGCCACTACCCTTCTAATAGGATAAACCTCCAAAGTCCCTGATCCATCTCAATAGTGGTGGCTTCCCAGGAACAACAGGGGCAATCTGAGCCCAACTGAGCACCTACCTGCACTCAGACCCATAGACAGATGTCCCCAGAGGTAAAAAGGAAAGAACAGGCCCCTAGGCACTAATCAGATCCATTGCTTTGGTTTCCAGGCATCTCTCCTCAGAGGCCTGGATTTCAAAAGCAGCATATAGCTGTTTCTTGACTCACCCATCAGAAAACATCTCATCTACACATGGGAAACTTGCACGTTGGAGCTGTGTCAAAGCCTCTGTTTAGGAGAACCCTTTAGGGCCCCAGTGCCACCGCTTCATTCCAAGGTCACCATAGACACAAAAGCACGTTAGGACCCATCCCCAGGGGTGTCCATTTCAACTCAGCGTCCTCGGTTGCTCCCCACAGATCCAGGAGATCTAACCTGTCTTGTTGCTAGGAGACAATTGGAATGCGAGGTGGGCTACCCCGCCATCCATCCTTAGAACCCTGCTCAGAGTCATTGGCCTGGAGCCAAACAACAGGTCTCAATTGTCCTGCAGAAGACTCTCTGCAGTTTGGAGCTTCTCACAACTCCCATCGTGGGAAAACCCCCATGGCCTCGTGATGCCTCCGCCCATTCATGAAGGGGCCATCAGGGACAGAAACTCCAACCTGAGCGATCGTCTGATCCTCGCCCTGACTTCAGATGCACGAGATCTCGATTCAGGTCTGTAGATTGTGCGTGCCATGGCCTCACCCAGAAACCTAAGCCTAGCTTGTGTTCTCAGACTTTTGTCGTCAGACTACTGGCCCACAAGCCCTCCAGTTTGGCAATCCAGAACTACAATGCAGCACTCTGCCGGCCCTCCAGAAGAAAAACATTGTCCTCTGGTGCTACCCGGTAATCCCAAAAGAGGATCAACCTGCACCGACCTTGGCTGTACCCCAAATACATAGGCTGACCAGGGCACTAATGCCCTTTCTGACACAGCCTGAGCCTGGACCCCCTGGCCCCTCCCAGACAGCTGGCCGCACACTGAGCACATCGAGCCGCCATGGCCTTAGGTCGTCATCTCTTCCCAACATCAGTTTTCAGGTTTCAGAACCTAGACCTTATCTCCAATCACTGCCCAGGGTTGAAGGTGATGCAGAAATCAGAACTCCTTCCCCATGGCAAGAAACCTTGTGGTTGGCATGTTGTCCAACGTTCAGTGTAGTTGAAACCAGTGTGGCCCATGAGGCCACGCCCATGCTCGCGGGACACATTGGTCACAAACACACATTGTGACGCTCAGGCTGAGCCCAGTCCTCAAGTAAGGCCACTCAGTGGCTGGATGAAGAGATATCATATTGGGCTTGCCATTCCCCTAGGCCCCAATTTTTAACCATAGTTCGGGTTGTCCCTTCAGTCTTCCCCACGGCTTGGCTTTGGAATTCCTCTTTTGGAGGGACACCTGAGGTAACAAAATTGAAATGAGTCCTCCCATCCCACAGATTGACGAAAAGCAATTGGGAATCGGGCCAAATCCTCAGAGAGGAAGATTCGTCTATGGCCCATGAGGCGTCCCCGACATTCCACGGCCATCGCTGATACAAAATCCAGAGACAAAAGCCTGAGCAAGAGCCTCAGACTCACACATTCTTCATATCCTGAAGAGTTCTTCTCATGGTTTGTAGATCGGGCCTGCCATACCTACGTCCCCAAACCTAAGCTGAGTTTGTGTTTTCAGACTTCTGTCCTCAAAGTGTTGGTCCTCACACCCTCCAGGCTGGGCCCTGGAGCCACACATTAGGACTGTGCCTACCAATCCATGGGAATTCTGCCCATTCCATGGTCCAAAATCGTACAAATTAGGAGAAATCTCCAAATTCCATGAGGCCATCCCAATAGTGTAGGTCGCCCGGAACAAACATGGGCTGTCTGACACCAGCTGATAATCGACCTCCACTCATACCATAGATGGATGTCCACAGAGAAGAAGATTGAACCAGACAGGACACTAGGCCATAATAGGATCCATTGCGTTGGGTTACAGGCATGTGTCCTCAAAAGGCTGATTCCAATACGAGCATCGGGGTTTTCCTGAGGCACCCATCAGAACTCATCTCGTCTCCACAAGGAAACCTGTGCATGGGAGCCATGTCCAAAGCTTAGGAGAGTACTTCAGGGTCCCGGTGCCACCGCCCCATTCCAAGGCCCTCATGGACACAAAAACACATTAGGACCCATCCTCAGGAAAGTCCATTTCAACACAGCCACCCCGGTTGCTCCCGCAGAGCCATCAGATCTAAACTGTCTTGTTGCTAGGAGACAATTAGAATGCGAGGCCGGCTTCCCAGGCATCCATTCGCGAACGGTGCTCTGGAGTCATTCCATATGGGCTGTCCTGGAGCTGTCCAACAGGTCTCAATTGTCCCGCAGAAG
This sequence comes from Mustela nivalis, assembly GCF_964662115.1. Taxonomy (NCBI): domain Eukaryota; kingdom Metazoa; phylum Chordata; class Mammalia; order Carnivora; family Mustelidae; genus Mustela; species Mustela nivalis. Next base: position 1,215,309 of record NW_028136531.1, on the reverse strand, counting down.
GAATCCATGAAGGGGGCATCCCACAACTCCCAACGTGGGAAAACCTCAATGGCCTCGAGTTTCCACTCCCTTCATGAAGCGGCCGTCATGCTCAGAAACTCCAACCTGAGCCAACGTCTGATCCTCGCCCTGACTTCAGATGCATGAGATATTGGTTCAGATCTGCAGGGGGTACCTGCCGTGCCCTCGCCCTGAAACCCAAGTCTAGCTTGTCTTCTCAGACTTCCGTCCTCACACTCCTGGCCCCGAAGCCCTCAAGTTTGGCAATTCCGGACCCACAATGCAGCACTCTGCCTGCCCTCTAGAAAAAAAATGATTGCCTCATGAGCTGCCCAGGCACCTTAAATGAGGGTAAACCTACACAGCACTCGACTTTACCCAAATTATATAGTCTAACCTGGGCACTAATGCACTGTCGAACACAACCTGAGCCTGGACCTCCTGACCAACATCCAGAATGCTGACCAAACACTGAGCACATAAAACCCGCATTGGCCTTAGGTCATCATCTCTTGCCTACCTCAGTTTTCAGGCTTCAGATCCGAGACCTTATCTCCAATCACTTCCAAGGGGTGAGTGTGATGCAGAAATCAGAACTCCTCCTTACCCATGGCAAGAACCCTGTGGTTGGCACGTTGTCCAACGTTCAGTGTAGTAGAAACCAGCATTCACCCTGAGGCCCCGCCCATTCTTGAGTGCGACGAGGGCATACACATGCATTGTGACCCTCAGCATGAGTCCTGTCCTCTAGTAAGTCCTCTCAGTGGCTGGACCATTAGATGTCATAATGGGCTTGAACATGCCCCTAGGCCCCAATTTTTAACCAAATTTCTGATGGTCCAGTCGCCCCTCCCCAGGGCTCTACTCTGGAATCCCTCATTTGGTGGGACACCTGAGGATAAAAAAGAAAAAAACAAGAATAAAAAAAAAAACAACGGACTTCTTCCAGCCCACAGAATGACCCCAAACTCTTTGGACGGGGCCAAACCAATAGAGAGTAAGACTCGTCCATTTCCCATGATGTCACCCAGAAATTCCACGACCATGAGAGACACGATATCCAGAGACAAAAACTTGAGCAGGAGCCTCACACTCGCCCTTCTTTCAAATCCCGAAGTGTTCTCCTCAGGTCTGTAGATCAGTCCTGCCATACCTATGACCCGAAACATAAGCCGAGTTTGTGTTTTCAGACAACTGTCCAAACAGCCCTAGCCTACACAACCTACAGGCTCAGGCCCCTGGAGCCAAACCTGAGGACTGTACTTGCCCTCTCCAAGGGAATTGTGTGTGCCCATTCCAATGGCCACTACCCTTCTAATAGGATAAACCTCCAAAGTCCCTGATCCATCTCAATAGTGGTGGCTTCCCAGGAACAACAGGGGCAATCTGAGCCCAACTGAGCACCTACCTGCACTCAGACCCATAGACAGATGTCCCCAGAGGTAAAAAGGAAAGAACAGGCCCCTAGGCACTAATCAGATCCATTGCTTTGGTTTCCAGGCATCTCTCCTCAGAGGCCTGGATTTCAAAAGCAGCATATAGCTGTTTCTTGACTCACCCATCAGAAAACATCTCATCTACACATGGGAAACTTGCACGTTGGAGCTGTGTCAAAGCCTCTGTTTAGGAGAACCCTTTAGGGCCCCAGTGCCACCGCTTCATTCCAAGGTCTCCATAGACACAAAAGAACGTTAGGACCCATCCCCAGGGGTGTCCATTTCAACTCAGCGTCCTCGGTTGCTCCCCACAGATCCAGGAGATCTAACCTGTCTTGTTGCTAGGAGACAATTGGAATGCGAGGTGGGCTACCCAGCCATCCATCCTTAGACCCTGCTCAGAATCATTGGCCTGGAGCCAAACAACAGGTCTCAATTGTCCTGCAGAAGACTCTCTGCAGTTTGGAGCTTCTCACAACTCCCATCGTGGGAAAACCCCCATGGCCCCGTGATGCCCCCGCCTATTCATGAAGTGGCCATCAGGGACAGAAACTCCAACCTGAGCGATCGTCTGATCCTCGCCCTGACTTCAGATGCACGAGATCTCGATTCAGGTCTGTAGATTGTGCGTGCCATGGCCTCACCCAGAAACCTAAGCCTAGCTTGTGTTCTCAGACTTTTGTCGTCAGACTACTGGCCCACAAGCCCTCCAGTTTGGCAATCCAGAACTACAATGCAGCACTCTGCCGGCCCTCCAGAAGAAAAACATTGTCCTCTGGTGCTACCCAGTAATCCCAAATGAGGATCAACCTGCACCGACCTTGGCTGTACCCCAAATACATAGGCTGACCAGGGCACTAATGCCCTTTCTGACACAGCCTGAGCCTGGACCCCCTGGCCCCTCCCAGACAGCTGGCCGCACACTGAGCACATCAAGCCGCCATGGCCTTAGGTCATCATCTCTTCCCAACATCAGTTTTCAGGTTTCAGAACCTAGACCTTATCTCCAATCACTGCCCAGGGTTGAAGGTGATGCAGAAATCAGAACTCCTTCCCCATGGCAAGAAACCTTGTGGTTGGCATGTTGTCCAACGTTCAGTGTAGTTGAAACCAGTGTGGCCCATGAGGCCCCGCCCATGCTCGCGGGCCACATTGGTCACAAACACACATTGTGACGCTCAGGCTGAGCCCAGTCCTCAAGTAAGGCCACTCAGTGGCTGGATGAAGAGATATCATATTGGGCTTGCCATGCCCCTAGACCCCAATTTTTAACCATAGTTCGGGTTGTCCCTTCAGTCTTCCCCACGGCTTGGCTTTGGAATTCCTCTTTTGGTGGGACACCTGAGGTAACAAACCTGAAATGAGTCCTCCCATCCCACAGATTGACGAAAAGCAATTGGGAATCGGGCCAAATCCTCAGAGAGGAAGATTCGTCCATGGCCCATGAGGCGTTCCCGACATTCCACGGCCATCGCTGATACAAAATCCAGAGACAAAAGCCTGAGCAAGAGCCTCAGACTCGCACTTTCTTCATATCCTGAAGAGTTCTTCTCATGGTTTGTAGATCGGGCCTGCCATACCTACGTCCCCAAACCTAAGCTGAGTTTGTGTTTTCAGACTTCTGTCCTCAAAGTCTTGGGCCACACACCCTCCAGGCTGGGCCCCTGGAGCCACACATTAGGACTGTGCCTACCAATCCATGGGAATTCTGCCCATTCCATGGTACAAAATCGTACAAATTAGGAGAAATCTCCAAAGTCCCTGAGGCCATCCCAATAGTGTAGGTCGCCCGGAACAAACATGGGCTGTCTGACACCAGCTGATAATCGACCTCCACTCATACCATAGATGGATGTCCCCAGAGAAGAAGATTGAACCAGACAGGACCCTAGGCCATAATAGGATCCATTGCTTTGGGTTACTGGCATGTGTCCTCAAAAGCCTGATTCCAATACGAGCATAGGGGTTTTCCTGAGGCACCCATCAGAACTCATCTCGTCTCCACAAGGAAACCTGTGCATGGGAACCATGTCCAAAGCTAGGAGAGTACTTCAGGGTCCCGGTGCCACCGCCCCAATCCAAGGCCCTCTTGGACACAAAAACACATTAGGACCCATCCTCAGGAAAGTCCATTTCAACTCAGCCACCTCGGTTGCTCCCGCAGAGCCATCAGATCTAAACTGTCTTGTTGCTAGGAGACAATTAGAATGCGAGGCGGGCTTCCCAGGCATCCATCCGCGAATGGGGCTCTGGAGTCATTCCATATGGGATGTCCTGGAGCTGTCCAACAGGTCTCAATTGTCCCGCAGAAGGAATCCATGAAGGGGGCATCCCACAACTCCCAACGTGGGAAAACCTCAATGGCCTCGAGTTTCCACTCCCTTCATGAGGCGGCCGTCATGCTCAGAAACTCCAACCTGAGCCAACGTCTGATCCTCGCCCTGACTTCAGATGCATGAGATATTGGTTCAGATCTGCAGGGGGTACCTGCCGTGCCCTCGCCCTGAAACCCAAGTCTAGCTTGTCTTCTCAGACTTCCGTCCTCACACTCCTGGCCCCGAAGCCCTCAAGTTTGGCAATTCCGGACCCACAATGCAGCACTCTGCCTGCCCTCTAGAAAAAAAATGATTGCCTCATGAGCTGCCCAGGCACCTTAAATGAGGGTAAACCTACACAGCACTCGACTTTACCCAAATTATATAGTCTAACCAGGGCACTAATGCACTGTCGAACACAACCTGAGCCTGGACCTCCTGACCAACATCCAGAATGCTGACCAAACACTGAGCACATAAAACCCGCATTGGCCTTAGGTCATCATCTCTTCCCTACCTCAGTTTTCAGGCTTCAGATCCGAGACCTTATCTCCAATCACTTCCAAGGGGTGAGTGTGATGCAGAAATCAGAACTCCTCCTTACCCATGGCAAGAACCCTGTGGTTGGCACGTTGTCCAACGTTCAGTGTAGTAGAAACCAGCATTCACCCTGAGGACCCACCCATTCTTGAGTGCGACGAGGGCATACACATGCATTGTGACCCTCAGCATGAGTCCTGTCCTCTAGTTAGTCTTCTCAGTGGCTGGACCATTAGATGTCATAATGGGCTTGAACATGCCCCTAGGCCCCAATTTTTAACCAAATTTCTGATGGTCCAGTCGCCCCTCCCCAGGGCTCTACTCTGGAATCCCTCATTTGGTGGGACACCTGAGGATAAAAAAGAAAAAAACAAGAATAAAAAAAAAAAAAACGGACTTCTTCCAGCCCACAGAATGACCCCAAACTCTTTGGACGGGGCCAAACCAATAGAGAGTAAGACTCGTCCATTTCCCATGATGTCACCCAGAAATTCCACGACCATGAGTGACACGATATCCAGAGACAAAAACTTGAGCAGGAGCCTCACACTCGCCCTTCTTTCAAATCCCGAAGTGTTCTCCTCAGGTCTGTAGATCAGTCCTGCCATACCTATGACCCGAAACATAAGCCGAGTTTGTGTTTTCAGACAACTGTCCAAACAGCCCTAGCCTACACAACCTACAGGCTCAGGCCCCTGGAGCCAAACCTGAGGACTGTACTTGCCCTCTCCAAGGGAATTGTGTGTGCCCATTCCAATGGCCACTACCCTTCTAATAGGATAAACCTCCAAAGTCCCTGATCCATCTCAATAGTGGTGGCTTCCCAGGAACAACAGGGGCAATCTGAGCCCAACTGAGCACCTACCTGCACTCAGACCCATAGACAGATGTCCCCAGAGGTCAAAAGGAAAGAACAGGCCCCTAGGCACTAATCAGATCCATTGCTTTGGTTTCCAGGCATCTCTCCTCAGAGGCCTGGATTTCAAAAGCAGCATATAGCTGTTTCTTGACTCACCCATCAGAAAACATCTCATCTACACATGGGAAACTTGCACGTTGGAGCTGTGTCAAAGCCTCTGTTTAGGAGAACCCTTTAGGGCCCCAGTGCCACCGCTTCATTCCAAGGTCACCATAGACACAAAAGCACGTTAGGACCCATCCCCAGGGGTGTCCATTTCAACTCAGCGTCCTCGGTTGCTCCCCACAGATCCAGGAGATCTAACCTGTCTTGTTGCTAGGAGACAATTGGAATGCGAGGTGGGCTACCCCGCCATCCATCCTTAGAACCCTGCTCAGAGTCATTGGCCTGGAGCCAAACAACAGGTCTCAATTGTCCTGCAGAAGACTCTCTGCAGTTTGGAGCTTCTCACAACTCCCATCGTGGGAAAACCCCCATGGCCTCGTGATGCCCCCGCCCATTCATGAAGGGGCCATCAGGGACAGAAACTCCAACCTGAGCGATCGTCTGATCCTCGCCCTGACTTCAGATGCACGAGATCTCGATTCAGGTCTGTAGATTGTGCGTGCCATGGCCTCACCCAGAAACCTAAGCCTAGCTTGTGTTCTCAGACTTTTGTCGTCAGACTACTGGCCCACAAGCCCTCCAGTTTGGCAATCCAGAACTACAATGCAGCACTCTGCCGGCCCTCCAGAAGAAAAACATTGTCCTCTGGTGCTACCCAGTAATCCCAAAAGAGGATCAACCTGCACCGACCTTGGCTGTACCCCAAATACATAGGCTGACCAGGGCACTAATGCCCTTTCTGACACAGCCTGAGCCTGGACCCCCTGGCCCCTCCCAGACAGCTGGCCGCACACTGAGCACATCGAGCCGCCATGGCCTTAGGTCGTCATCTCTTCCCAACATCAGTTTTCAGGTTTCAGAACCTAGACCTTATCTCCAATCACTGCCCAGGGTTGAAGGTGATGCAGAAATCAGAACTCCTTCCCCATGGCAAGAAACCTTGTGGTTGGCATGTTGTCCAACGTTCAGTGTAGTTGAAACCAGTGTGGCCCATGAGGCCCCGCCCATGCTCGCGGGACACATTGGTCACAAACACACATTGTGACGCTCAGGCTGAGCCCAGTCCTCAAGTAAGGCCACTCAGTGGCTGGATGAAGAGATATCATATTGGGCTTGCCATTCCCCTAGGCCCCAATTTTTAACCATAGTTCGGGTTGTCCCTTCAGTCTTCCCCACGGCTTGGCTTTGGAATTCCTCTTTTGGAGGGACACCTGAGGTAACAAAATTGAAATGAGTCCTCCCATCCCACAGATTGACGAAAAGCAATTGGGAATCGGGCCAAATCCTCAGAGAGGAAGATTCGTCTATGGCCCATGAGGCGTCCCCGACATTCCACGGCCATCGCTGATACAAAATCCAGAGACAAAAGCCTGAGCAAGAGCCTCAGACTCACACATTCTTCATATCCTGAAGAGTTCTTCTCATGGCTTGTAGATCGGGCCTGCCATACCTACGTCCCCAAACCTAAGCTGAGTTTGTGTTTTCAGACTTCTGTCCTCAAAGTGTTGGGCCTCACACCCTCCAGGCTGGGCCCTGGAGCCACACATTAGGACTGTGCCTACCAATCCATGGGAATTCTGCCCATTCCATGGTCCAAAATCGTACAAATTAGGAGAAATCTCCAAATTCCCTGAGGCCATCCCAATAGTGTAGGTCGCCCGGAACTAACATGGGCTGTCTGACACCAGCTGATAATCGACCTCCACTCATACCATAGATGGATGTCCACAGAGAAGAAGATTGAACCAGACAGGACCCTAGGCCATAATAGGATCCATTGCGTTGGGTTACAGGCATGTGTCCTCAAAAGGCTGATTCCAATACGAGCATCGGGGTTTTCCTGAGGCACCCATCAGAACTCATCTCGTCTACACAAGGAAACCTGTGCATGGGAGCCATGTCCAAAGCTTAGGAGAGTACTTCAGGGTCCCGGTGCCACCGCCCCATTCCAAGGCCCTCATGGACACAAAAACACATTAGGACCCATCCTCAGGAAAGTCCATTTCAACACAGCCACCCCGGTTGCTCCCGCAGAGCCATCAGATCTAAACTGTCTTGTTGCTAGGAGACAATTAGAATGCGAGGCCGGCTTCCCAGGCATCCATTCGCGAACGGTGCTCTGGAGTCATTCCATATGGGCTGTCCTGGAGCTGTCCAACAGGTCTCAATTGTCCCGCAGAAGGAATCCATGAAGGGGGCATCCCACAACTCCCAACGTGGGAAAACCTCAATGGCCTCGAGTTTCCACTCCCTTCATGAAGCGGCCGTCATGCTCAGAAACTCCAACCTGAGCCAACGTCTGATCCTCGCCCTGACTTCAGATGCATGAGATATTGGTTCAGATCTGCAGGGGGTACCTGCCGTGCCCTCGCCCTGAAACCCAAGTCTAGCTTGTCTTCTCAGACTTCCGTCCTCACACTCCTGGCCCTGAAGCCCTCAAGTTTGGCAATTCCGGACCCACAATGCAGCACTCTGCCTGCCCTCTAGAAAAAAAATGATTGCCTCATGAGCTGCCCAGGCACCTTAAATGAGGGTAAACCTACACAGCACTCGACTTTACCCAAATTATATAGTCTAACCTGGGCACTAATGCACTGTCGAACACAACCTGAGCCTGGACCTCCTGACCAACATCCAGAATGCTGACCAAACACTGAGCACATAAAACCCGCATTGGCCTTAGGTCATCATCTCTTCCCTACCTCAGTTTTCAGGCTTCAGATCCGAGACCTTATCTCCAATCACTTCCAAGGGGTGAGTGTGATGCAGAAATCAGAACTCCTCCTTACCCATGGCAAGAACCCTGTGGTTGGCACGTTGTCCAACGTTCAGTGTAGTAGAAACCAGCATTCACCCTGAGGACCCACCCATTCTTGAGTGCGACGAGGGCATACACATGCATTGTGACCCTCAGCATGAGTCCTGTCCTCTAGTAAGTCTTCTCAGTGGCTGGACCATTAGATGTCATAATGGGCTTGAACATGCCCCTAGGCCCCAATTTTTAACCAAATTTCTGATGGTCCAGTTGCCCCTCCCCAGGGCTCTACTCTGGAATCCCTCATTTGGTGGGACACCTGAGGATAAAAAAGAAAAAAACAAGAATAAAAAAAAAAAAACGGACTTCTTCCAGCCCACAGAATGACCCCAAACTCTTTGGACGGGGCCAAACCAATAGAGAGTAAGACTCGTCCATTTCCCATGATGTCACCCAGAAATTCCACGACCATGAGTGACACGATATCCAGAGACAAAAACTTGAGCAGGAGCCTCACACTCGCCCTTCTTTCAAATCCCGAAGTGTTCTCCTCAGGTCTGTAGATCAGTCCTGCCATACCTATGACCCGAAACATAAGCCGAGGTTGTGTTTTCAGACAACTGTCCAAACAGCCCTAGCCTACACAACCTACAGGCTCAGGCCCCTGGAGCCAAACCTGAGGACTGTACTTGCCCTCTCCAAGGGAATTGTGTGTGCCCATTCCAATGGCCACTACCCTTCTAATAGGATAAACCTCCAAAGTCCCTGATCCATCTCAATAGTGGTGGCTTCCCAGGAACAACAGGGGCAATCTGAGCCCAACTGAGCACCTACCTGCACTCAGACCCATAGACAGATGTCCCCAGAGGTCAAAAGGAAAGAACAGGCCCCTAGGCACTAATCAGATCCATTGCTTTGGTTTCCAGGCATCTCTCCTCAGAGGCCTGGATTTCAAAAGCAGCATATAGCTGTTTCTTGACTCACCCATCAGAAAACATCTCATCTACACATGGGAAACTTGCACGTTGGAGCTGTGTCAAAGCCTCTGTTTAGGAGAACCCTTTAGGGCCCCAGTGCCACCGCTTCATTCCAAGGTCACCATAGACACAAAAGCACGTTAGGACCCATCCCCAGGGGTGTCCATTTCAACTCAGCGTCCTCGGTTGCTCCCCACAGATCCAGGAGATCTAACCTGTCTTGTTGCTAGGAGACAATTGGAATGCGAGGTGGGCTACCCCGCCATCCATCCTTAGAACCCTGCTCAGAGTCATTGGCCTGGAGCCAAACAACAGGTCTCAATTGTCCTGCAGAAGACTCTCTGCAGTTTGGAGCTTCTCACAACTCCCATCGTGGGAAAACCCCCATGGCCTCGTGATGCCCCCGCCCATTCATGAAGGGGCCATCAGGGACAGAAACTCCAACCTGAGCGATCGTCTGATCCTCGCCCTGACTTCAGATGCACGAGATCTCGATTCAGGTCTGTAGATTGTGCGTGCCATGGCCTCACCCAGAAACCTAAGCCTAGCTTGTGTTCTCAGACTTTTGTCGTCAGACTACTGGCCCACAAGCCCTCCAGTTTGGCAATCCAGAACTACAATGCAGCACTCTGCCGGCCCTCCAGAAGAAAAACATTGTCCTCTGGTGCTACCCAGTAATCCCAAAAGAGGATCAACCTGCACCGACCTTGGCTGTACCCCAAATACATAGGCTGACCAGGGCACTAATGCCCTTTCTGACACAGCCTGAGCCTGGACCCCCTGGCCCCTCCCAGACAGCTGGCCGCACACTGAGCACATCGAGCCGCCATGGCCTTAGGTCGTCATCTCTTCCCAACATCAGTTTTCAGGTTTCAGAACCTAGACCTTATCTCCAATCACTGCCCAGGGTTGAAGGTGATGCAGAAATCAGAACTCCTTCCCCATGGCAAGAAACCTTGTGGTTGGCATGTTGTCCAACGTTCAGTGTAGTTGAAACCAGTGTGGCCCATGAGGCCCCGCCCATGCTCGCGGGACACATTGGTCACAAACACACATTGTGACGCTCAGGCTGAGCCCAGTCCTCAAGTAAGGCCACTCAGTGGCTGGATGAAGAGATATCATATTGGGCTTGCCATTCCCCTAGGCCCCAATTTTTAACCATAGTTCGGGTTGTCCCTTCAGTCTTCCCCACGGCTTGGCTTTGGAATTCCTCTTTTGGAGGGACACCTGAGGTAACAAAATTGAAATGAGTCCTCCCATCCCACAGATTGACGAAAAGCAATTGGGAATCGGGCCAAATCCTCAGAGAGGAAGATTCGTCTATGGCCCATGAGGCGTCCCCGACATTCCACGGCCATCGCTGATACAAAATCCAGAGACAAAAGCCTGAGCAAGAGCCTCAGACTCACACATTCTTCATATCCTGAAGAGTTCTTCTCATGGCTTGTAGATCGGGCCTGCCATACCTACGTCCCCAAACCTAAGCTGAGTTTGTGTTTTCAGACTTCTGTCCTCAAAGTGTTGGGCCTCACACCCTCCAGGCTGGGCCCTGGAGCCACACATTAGGACTGTGCCTACCAATCCATGGGAATTCTGCCCATTCCATGGTCCAAAATCGTACAAATTAGGAGAAATCTCCAAATTCCCTGAGGCCATCCCAATAGTGTAGGTCGCCCGGAACTAACATGGGCTGTCTGACACCAGCTGATAATCGACCTCCACTCATACCATAGATGGATGTCCACAGAGAAGAAGATTGAACCAGACAGGACCCTAGGCCATAATAGGATCCATTGCGTTGGGTTACAGGCATGTGTCCTCAAAAGGCTGATTCCAATACGAGCATCGGGGTTTTCCTGAGGCACCCATCAGAACTCATCTCGTCTACACAAGGAAACCTGTGCATGGGAGCCATGTCCAAAGCTTAGGAGAGTACTTCAGGGTCCCGGTGCCACCGCCCCATTCCAAGGCCCTCATGGACACAAAAACACATTAGGACCCATCCTCAGGAAAGTCCATTTCAACACAGCCACCCCGGTTGCTCCCGCAGAGCCATCAGATCTAAACTGTCTTGTTGCTAGGAGACAATTAGAATGCGAGGCCGGCTTCCCAGGCATCCATTCGCGAACGGTGCTCTGGAGTCATTCCATATGGGCTGTCCTGGAGCTGTCCAACAGGTCTCAATTGTCCCGCAGAAGGAATCCATGAAGGGGGCATCCCACAACTCCCAACGTGGGAAAACCTCAATGGCCTCGAGTTTCCACTCCCTTCATGAAGCGGCCGTCATGCTCAGAAACTCCAACCTGAGCCAACGTCTGATCCTCGCCCTGACTTCAGATGCATGAGATATTGGTTCAGATCTGCAGGGGGTACCTGCCGTGCCCTCGCCCTGAAACCCAAGTCTAGCTTGTCTTCTCAGACTTCCGTCCTCACACTCCTGGCCCCGAAGCCCTCAAGTTTGGCAATTCCGGACCCACAATGCAGCACTCTGCCTGCCCTCTAGAAAAAAAATGATTGCCTCATGAGCTGCCCAGGCACCTTAAATGAGGGTAAACCTACACAGCACTCGACTTTACCCAAATTATATAGTCTAACCTGGGCACTAATGCACTGTCGAACACAACCTGAGCCTGGACCTCCTGACCAACATCCAGAATGCTGACCAAACACTGAGCACATAAAACCCGCATTGGCCTTAGGTCATCATCTCTTGCCTACCTCAGTTTTCAGGCTTCAGATCCGAGACCTTATCTCCAATCACTTCCAAGGGGTGAGTGTGATGCAGAAATCAGAACTCCTCCTTACCCATGGCAAGAACCCTGTGGTTGGCACGTTGACCAACGTTCAGTGTAGTAGAAACCAGCATTCACCCTGAGGCCCCGCCCATTCTTGAGTGCGACGAGGGCATACACATGCATTGTGACCCTCAGCATGAGTCCTGTCCTCTAGTAAGTCCTCTCAGTGGCTGGACCATTAGATGTCATAATGGGCTTGAACATGCCCCTAGGCCCCAATTTTTAACCAAATTTCTGATGGTCCAGTCGCCCCTCCCCAGGGCTCTACTCTGGAATCCCTCATTTGGTGGGACACCTGAGGATAAAAAAGAAAAAAACAAGAATAAAAAAAAAAACAACGGACTTCTTCCAGCCCACAGAATGACCCCAAACTCTTTGGACGGGGCCAAACCAATAGAGAGTAAGACTCGTCCATTTCCCATGATGTCACCCAGAAATTCCACGACCATGAGTGACACGATATCCAGAGACAAAAACTTGAGCAGGAGCCTCACACTCGCCCTTCTTTCAAATCCCGAAGTGTTCTCCTCAGGTCTGTAGATCAGTCCAGCCATACTTATGACCCGAAACATAAGCCGAGTTTGTGTTTTCAGACAACTGTCCAAACAGCCCTAGCCTACACAACCTACAGGCTCAGGCCCCTGGAGCCAAACCTGAGGACTGTACTTGCCCTCTCCAAGGGAATTGTGTGTGCCCATTCCAATGGCCACTACCCTTCTAATAGGATAAACCTCCAAAGTCCCTGATCCATCTCAATAGTGGTGGCTTCCCAGGAACAACAGGGGCAATCTGAGCCCAACTGAGCACCTACCTGCACTCAGACCCATAGACAGATGTCCCCAGAGGTCAAAAGGAAAGAACAGGCCCCTAGGCACTAATCAGATCCATTGCTTTGGTTTCCAGGCATCTCTCCTCAGAGGCCTGGATTTCAAAAGCAGCATATAGCTGTTTCTTGACTCACCCATCAGAAAACATCTCATCTACACATGGGAAACTTGCACGTTGGAGCTGTGTCAAAGCCTCTGTTTAGGAGAACCCTTTAGGGCCCCAGTGCCACCGCTTCATTCCAAGGTCTCCATAGACACAAAAGCACGTTAGGACCCATCCCCAGGGGTGTCCATTTCAACTCAGCGTCCTCGGTTGCTCCCCACAGATCCAGGAGATCTAACCTGTCTTGTTGCTAGGAGACAATTGGAATGCGAGGTGGGCTACCCCGCCATCCATCCTTAGAACCCTGCTCAGAGTCATTGGCCTGGAGCCAAACAACAGGTCTCAATTGTCCTGCAGAAGACTCTCTGCAGTTTGGAGCTTCTCACAACTCCCATCGTGGGAAAACCCCCATGGCCTCGTGATGCCCCCGCCCATTCATGAAGGGGCCATCAGGGACAGAAACTCCAACCTGAGCGATCGTCTGATCCTCGCCCTGACTTCAGATGCACGAGATCTCGATTCAGGTCTGTAGATTGTGCGTGCCATGGCCTCACCCAGAAACCTAAGCCTAGCTTGTGTTCTCAGACTTTTGTCGTCAGACTACTGGCCCACAAGCCCTCCAGTTTGGCAATCCAGAACTACAATGCAGCACTCTGCCGGCCCTCCAGAAGAAAAACATTGTCCTCTGGTGCTACCCAGTAATCCCAAAAGAGGATCAACCTGCACCGACCTTGGCTGTACCCCAAATACATAGGCTGACCAGGGCACTAATGCCCTTTCTGACACAGCCTGAGCCTGGACCCCCTGGCCCCTCCCAGACAGCTGGCCGCACACTGAGCACATCGAGCCGCCATGGCCTTAGGTCGTCATCTCTTCCCAACATCAGTTTTCAGGTTTCAGAACCTAGACCTTATCTCAAATCACTGCCCAGGGTTGAAGGTGATGCAGAAATCAGAACTCCTTCCCCATGGCAAGAAACCTTGTGGTTGGCATGTTGTCCAACGTTCAGTGTAGTTGAAACCAGTGTGGCCCATGAGGCCCCGCCCATGCTCGCGGGACACATTGGTCACAAACACACATTGTGACGCTCAGGCTGAGCCCAGTCCTCAAGTAAGGCCACTCAGTGGCTGGATGAAGAGATATCATATTGGGCTTGCCATTCCCCTAGGCCCCAATTTTTAACCATAGTTCGGGTTGTCCCTTCAGTCTTCCCCACGGCTTGGCTTTGGAATTCCTCTTTTGGAGGGACACCTGAGGTAACAAAATTGAAATGAGTCCTCCCATCCCACAGATTGACGAAAAGCAATTGGGAATCGGGCCAAATCCTCAGAGAGGAAGATTCGTCTATGGCCCATGAGGCGTCCCCGACATTCCACGGCCATCGCTGATACAAAATCCAGAGACAAAAGCCTGAGCAAGAGCCTCAGACTCACACATTCTTCATATCCTGAAGAGTTCTTCTCATGGCTTGTAGATCGGGCCTGCCATACCTACGTCCCCAAACCTAAGCTGAGTTTGTGTTTTCAGACTTCTGTCCTCAAAGTGTTGGGCCTCACACCCTCCAGGCTGGGCCCTGGAGCCACACATTAGGACTGTGCCTACCAATCCATGGGAATTCTGCCCATTCCATGGTCCAAAATCGTACAAATTAGGAGAAATCTCCAAATTCCCTGAGGCCATCCCAATAGTGTAGGTCGCCCGGAACAAACATGGGCTGTCTGACACCAGCTGATAATCGACCTCCACTCATACCATAGATGGATGTCCACAGAGAAGAAGATTGAACCAGACAGGACCCTAGGCCATAATAGGATCCATTGCGTTGGGTTACAGGCATGTGTCCTCAAAAGGCTGATTCCAATACGAGCATCGGGGTTTTCCTGAGGCACCCATCAGAACTCATCTCGTCTACACAAGGAAACCTGTGCATGGGAGCCATGTCCAAAGCTTAGGAGAGTACTTCAGGGTCCCGGTGCCACCGCCCCATTCCAAGGCCCTCATGGACACAAAAACACATTAGGACCCATCCTCAGGAAAGTCCATTTCAACACAGCCACCCCGGTTGCTCCCGCAGAGCCATCAGATCTAAACTGTCTTGTTGCTAGGAGACAATTAGAATGCGAGGCCGGCTTCCCAGGCATCCATTCGCGAACGGTGCTCTGGAGTCATTCCATATGGGCTGTCCTGGAGCTGTCCAACAGGTCTCAATTGTCCCGCAGAAGGAATCCATGAAGGGGGCATCCCACAACTCCCAACGTGGGAAAACCTCAATGGCCTCGAGTTTCCACTCCCTTCATGAAGCGGCCGTCATGCTCAGAAACTCCAACCTGAGCCAACGTCTGATCCTCGCCCTGACTTCAGATGCATGAGATATTGGTTCAGATCTGCAGGGGGTACCTGCCGTGCCCTCGCCCTGAAACCCAAGTCTAGCTTGTCTTCTCAGACTTCCGTCCTCACACTCCTGGCCCCGAAGCCCTCAAGTTTGGCAATTCCGGACCCACAATGCAGCACTCTGCCTGCCCTCTAGAAAAAAAATGATTGCCTCATGAGCTGCCCAGGCACCTTAAATGAGGGTAAACCTACACAGCACTCGACTTTACCCAAATTATATAGTCTAACCTGGGCACTAATGCACTGTCGAACACAACCTGAGCCTGGACCTCCTGACCAACATCCAGAATGCTGACCAAACACTGAGCACATAAAACCCGCATTGGCCTTAGGTCATCATCTCTTCCCTACCTCAGTTTTCAGGCTTCAGATCCGAGACCTTATCTCCAATCACTTCCAAGGGGTGAGTGTGATGCAGAAATCAGAACTCCTCCTTACCCATGGCAAGAACCCTGTGGTTGGCACGTTGTCCAACGTTCAGTGTAGTAGAAACCAGCATTCACCCTGAGGCCCCGCCCATTCTTGAGTGCGACGAGGGCATACACATGCATTGTGACCCTCAGCATGAGTCCTGTCCTCTAGTAAGTCCTCTCAGTGGCTGGACCATTAGATGTCATAATGGGCTTGAACATGCCCCTAGGCCCCAATTTTTAACCAAATTTCTGATGGTCCAGTCGCCCCTCCCCAGGGCTCTACTCTGGAATCCCTCATTTGGTGGGACACCTGAGGATAAAAAAGAAAAAAACAAGAATAAAAAAAAAAAAACGGACTTCTTCCAGCCCACAGAATGACCCCAAACTCTTTGGACGGGGCCAAACCAATAGAGAGTAAGACTCGTCCATTTCCCATGATGTCACCCAGAAATTCCACGACCATGAGTGACACGATATCCAGAGACAAAAACTTGAGCAGGAGCCTCACACTCGCCCTTCTTTCAAATCCCGAAGTGTTCTCCTCAGGTCTGTAGATCAGTCCTGCCATACCTATGACCCAAAACATAAGCCGAGTTTGTGTTTTCAGACAACTGTCCAAACAGCCCTAGCCTACACAACCTACAGGCTCAGGCCCCTGGAGCCAAACCTGAGGACTGTACTTGCCCTCTCCAAGGGAATTGTGTGTGCCCATTCCAATGGCCACTACCCTTCTAATAGGATAAACCTCCAAAGTCCCTGATCCATCTCAATAGTGGTGGCTTCCCAGGAACAACAGGGGCAATCTGAGCCCAACTGAGCACCTACCTGCACTCAGACCCATAGACAGATGTCCCCAGAGGTAAAAAGGAAAGAACAGGCCCCTAGGCACTAATCAGATCCATTGCTTTGGTTTCCAGGCATCTCTCCTCAGAGGCCTGGATTTCAAAAGCAGCATATAGCTGTTTCTTGACTCACCCATCAGAAAACATCTCATCTACACATGGGAAACTTGCACGTTGGAGCTGTGTCAAAGCCTCTGTTTAGGAGAACCCTTTAGGGCCCCAGTGCCACCGCTTCATTCCAAGGTCACCATAGACACAAAAGCACGTTAGGACCCATCCCCAGGGGTGTCCATTTCAACTCAGCGTCCTCGGTTGCTCCCCACAGATCCAGGAGATCTAACCTGTCTTGTTGCTAGGAGACAATTGGAATGCGAGGTGGGCTACCCCGCCATCCATCCTTAGAACCCTGCTCAGAGTCATTGGCCTGGAGCCAAACAACAGGTCTCAATTGTCCTGCAGAAGACTCTCTGCAGTTTGGAGCTTCTCACAACTCCCATCGTGGGAAAACCCCCATGGCCTCGTGATGCCCCCGCCCATTCATGAAGGGGCCATCAGGGACAGAAACTCCAACCTGAGCGATCGTCTGATCCTCGCCCTGACTTCAGATGCACGAGATCTCGATTCAGGTCTGTAGATTGTGCGTGCCATGGCCTCACCCAGAAACCTAAGCCTAGCTTGTGTTCTCAGACTTTTGTCGTCAGACTACTGGCCCACAAGCCCTCCAGTTTGGCAATCCAGAACTACAATGCAGCACTCTGCCGGCCCTCCAGAAGAAAAACATTGTCCTCTGGTGCTACCCAGTAATCCCAAAAGAGGATCAACCTGCACCGACCTTGGCTGTACCCCAAATACATAGGCTGACCAGGGCACTAATGCCCTTTCTGACACAGCCTGAGCCTGGACCCCCTGGCCCCTCCCAGACAGCTGGCCGCACACTGAGCACATCGAGCCGCCATGGCCTTAGGTCGTCATCTCTTCCCAACATCAGTTTTCAGGTTTCAGAACCTAGACCTTATCTCAAATCACTGCCCAGGGTTGAAGGTGATGCAGAAATCAGAACTCCTTCCCCATGGCAAGAAACCTTGTGGTTGGCATGTTGTCCAACGTTCAGTGTAGTTGAAACCAGTGTGGCCCATGAGGCCCCGCCCATGCTCGCGGGACACATTGGTCACAAACACACATTGTGACGCTCAGGCTGAGCCCAGTCCTCAAGTAAGGCCACTCAGTGGCTGGATGAAGAGATATCATATTGGGCTTGCCATTCCCCTAGGCCCCAATTTTTAACCATAGTTCGGGTTGTCCCTTCAGTCTTCCCCACGGCTTGGCTTTGGAATTCCTCTTTTGGAGGGACACCTGAGGTAACAAAATTGAAATGAGTCCTCCCATCCCACAGATTGACGAAAAGCAATTGGGAATCGGGCCAAATCCTCAGAGAGGAAGATTCGTCTATGGCCCATGAGGCGTCCCCGACATTCCACGGCCATCGCTGATACAAAATCCAGAGACAAAAGCCTGAGCAAGAGCCTCAGACTCACACATTCTTCATATCCTGAAGAGTTCTTCTCATGGCTTGTAGATCGGGCCTGCCATACCTACGTCCCCAAACCTAAGCTGAGTTTGTGTTTTCAGACTTCTGTCCTCAAAGTGTTGGGCCTCACACCCTCCAGGCTGGGCCCTGGAGCCACACATTAGGACTGTGCCTACCAATCCATGGGAATTCTGCCCATTCCATGGTCCAAAATCGTACAAATTAGGAGAAATCTCCAAATTCCATGAGGCCATCCCAATAGTGTAGGTCGCCCGGAACAAACATGGGCTGTCTGACACCAGCTGATAATCGACCTCCACTCATACCATAGATGGATGTCCACAGAGAAGAAGATTGAACCAGACAGGACCCTAGGCCATAATAGGATCCATTGCGTTGGGTTACAGGCATGTGTCCTCAAAAGGCTGATTCCAATACGAGCATCGGGGTTTTCCTGAGGCACCCATCAGAACTCATCTCGTCTCCACAAGGAAACCTGTGCATGGGAGCCATGTCCAAAGCTTAGGAGAGTACTTCAGGGTCCCGGTGCCACCGCCCCATTCCAAGGCCCTCATGGACACAAAAACACATTAGGACCCATCCTCAGGAAAGTCCATTTCAACACAGCCACCCCGGTTGCTCCCGCAGAGCCATCAGATCTAAACTGTCTTGTTGCTAGGAGACAATTAGAATGCGAGGCCGGCTTCCCAGGCATCCATTCGCGAACGGTGCTCTGGAGTCATTCCATATGGGCTGTCCTGGAGCTGTCCAACAGGTCTCAATTGTCCCGCAGAAGGAATCCATGAAGGGGGCATCCCACAACTCCCAACGTGGGAAAACCTCAATGGCCTCGAGTTTCCACTCCCTTCATGAAGCGGCCGTCATGCTCAGAAACTCCAACCTGAGCCAACGTCTGATCCTCGCCCTGACTTCAGATGCATGAGATATTGGTTCAGATCTGCAGGGGGTACCTGCCGTGCCCTCGCCCTGAAACCCAAGTCTAGCTTGTCTTCTCAGACTTCCGTCCTCACACTCCTGGCCCCGAAGCCCTCAAGTTTGGCAATTCCGGACCCACAATGCAGCACTCTGCCTGCCCTCTAGAAAAAAAATGATTGCCTCATGAGCTGCCCAGGCACCTTAAATGAGGGTAAACCTACACAGCACTCGACTTTACCCAAATTATATAGTCTAACCTGGGCACTAATGCACTGTCGAACACAACCTGAGCCTGGACCTCCTGACCAACATCCAGAATGCTGACCAAACACTGAGCACATAAAACCCGCATTGGCCTTAGGTCATCATCTCTTCCCTACCTCAGTTTTCAGGCTTCAGATCCGAGACCTTATCTCCAATCACTTCCAAGGGGTGAGTGTGATGCAGAAATCAGAACTCCTCCTTACCCATGGCAAGAACCCTGTGGTTGGCACGTTGTCCAACGTTCAGTGTAGTAGAAACCAGCATTCACCCTGAGGCCCCGCCCATTCTTGAGTGCGACGAGGGCATACACATGCATTGTGACCCTCAGCATGAGTCCTGTCCTCTAGTAAGTCCTCTCAGTGGCTGGACCATTAGATGTCATAATGGGCTTGAACATGCCCCTAGGCCCCAATTTTTAACCAAATTTCTGATGGTCCAGTCGCCCCTCCCCAGGGCTCTACTCTGGAATCCCTCATTTGGTGGGACACCTGAGGATAAAAAAGAAAAAAACAAGAATAAAAAAAAAAAAACGGACTTCTTCCAGCCCACAGAATGACCCCAAACTCTTTGGACGGGGCCAAACCAATAGAGAGTAAGACTCGTCCATTTCCCATGATGTCACCCAGAAATTCCACGACCATGAGTGACACGATATCCAGAGACAAAAACTTGAGCAGGAGCCTCACACTCGCCCTTCTTTCAAATCCCGAAGTGTTCTCCTCAGGTCTGTAGATCAGTCCTGCCATACCTATGACCCGAAACATAAGCCGAGTTTGTGTTTTCAGACAACTGTCCAAACAGCCCTAGCCTACACAACCTACAGGCTCAGGCCCCTGGAGCCAAACCTGAGGACTGTACTTGCCCTCTCCAAGGGAATTGTGTGTGCCCATTCCAATGGCCACTACCCTTCTAATAGGATAAACCTCCAAAGTCCCTGATCCATCTCAATAGTGGTGGCTTCCCAGGAACAACAGGGGCAATCTGAGCCCAACTGAGCACCTACCTGCACTCAGACCCATAGACAGATGTCCCCAGAGGTAAAAAGGAAAGAACAGGCCCCTAGGCACTAATCAGATCCATTGCTTTGGTTTCCAGGCATCTCTCCTCAGAGGCCTGGATTTCAAAAGCAGCATATAGCTGTTTCTTGACTCACCCATCAGAAAACATCTCATCTACACATGGGAAACTTGCACGTTGGAGCTGTGTCAAAGCCTCTGTTTAGGAGAACCCTTTAGGGCCCCAGTGCCACCGCTTCATTCCAAGGTCTCCATAGACACAAAAGCACGTTAGGACCCATCCCCAGGGGTGTCCATTTCAACTCAGCGTCCTCGGTTGCTCCCCACAGATCCAGGAGATCTAACCTGTCTTGTTGCTAGGAGACAATTGGAATGCGAGGTGGGCTACCCCGCCATCCATCCTTAGAACCCTGCTCAGAGTCATTGGCCTGGAGCCAAACAACAGGTCTCAATTGTCCTGCAGAAGACTCTCTGCAGTTTGGAGCTTCTCACAACTCCCATCGTGGGAAAACCCCCATGGCCTCGTGATGCCCCCGCCCATTCATGAAGGGGCCATCAGGGACAGAAACTCCAACCTGAGCGATCGTCTGATCCTCGCCCTGACTTCAGATGCACGAGATCTCGATTCAGGTCTGTAGATTGTGCGTGCCATGGCCTCACCCAGAAACCTAAGCCTAGCTTGTGTTCTCAGACTTTTGTCGTCAGACTACTGGCCCACAAGCCCTCCAGTTTGGCAATCCAGAACTACAATGCAGCACTCTGCCGGCCCTCCAGAAGAAAAACATTGTCCTCTGGTGCTACCCAGTAATCCCAAAAGAGGATCAACCTGCACCGACCTTGGCTGTACCCCAAATACATAGGCTGACCAGGGCACTAATGCCCTTTCTGACACAGCCTGAGCCTGGACCCCCTGGCCCCTCCCAGACAGCTGGCCGCACACTGAGCACATCGAGCCGCCATGGCCTTAGGTCGTCATCTCTTCCCAACATCAGTTTTCAGGTTTCAGAACCTAGACCTTATCTCAAATCACTGCCCAGGGTTGAAGGTGATGCAGAAATCAGAACTCCTTCCCCATGGCAAGAAACCTTGTGGTTGGCATGTTGTCCAACGTTCAGTGTAGTTGAAACCAGTGTGGCCCATGAGGCCCCGCCCATGCTCGCGGGACACATTGGTCACAAACACACATTGTGACGCTCAGGCTGAGCCCAGTCCTCAAGTAAGGCCACTCAGTGGCTGGATGAAGAGATATCATATTGGGCTTGCCATTCCCCTAGGCCCCAATTTTTAACCATAGTTCGGGTTGTCCCTTCAGTCTTCCCCACGGCTTGGCTTTGGAATTCCTCTTTTGGAGGGACACCTGAGGTAACAAAATTGAAATGAGTCCTCCCATCCCACAGATTGACGAAAAGCAATTGGGAATCGGGCCAAATCCTCAGAGAGGAAGATTCGTCTATGGCCCATGAGGCGTCCCCGACATTCCACGGCCATCGCTGATACAAAATCCAGAGACAAAAGCCTGAGCAAGAGCCTCAGACTCACACATTCTTCATATCCTGAAGAGTTCTTCTCATGGCTTGTAGATCGGGCCTGCCATACCTACGTCCCCAAACCTAAGCTGAGTTTGTGTTTTCAGACTTCTGTCCTCAAAGTGTTGGGCCTCACACCCTCCAGGCTGGGCCCTGGAGCCACACATTAGGACTGTGCCTACCAATCCATGGGAATTCTGCCCATTCCATGGTCCAAAATCGTACAAATTAGGAGAAATCTCCAAATTCCATGAGGCCATCCCAATAGTGTAGGTCGCCCGGAACAAACATGGGCTGTCTGACACCAGCTGATAATCGACCTCCACTCATACCATAGATGGATGTCCACAGAGAAGAAGATTGAACCAGACAGGACCCTAGGCCATAATAGGATCCATTGCGTTGGGTTACAGGCATGTGTCCTCAAAAGGCTGATTCCAATATGAGCATCGGGGTTTTCCTGAGGCACCCATCAGAACTCATCTCGTCTCCACAAGGAAACCTGTGCATGGGAGCCATGTCCAAAGCTTAGGAGAGTACTTCAGGGTCCCGGTGCCACCGCCCCATTCCAAGGCCCTCATGGACACAAAAACACATTAGGACCCATCCTCAGGAAAGTCCATTTCAACACAGCCACCCCGGTTGCTCCCGCAGAGCCATCAGATCTAAACTGTCTTGTTGCTAGGAGACAATTAGAATGCGAGGCCGGCTTCCCAGGCATCCATTCGCGAACGGTGCTCTGGAGTCATTCCATATGGGCTGTCCTGGAGCTGTCCAACAGGTCTCAATTGTCCCGCAGAAGGAATCCATGAAGGGGGCATCCCACAACTCCCAACGTGGGAAAACCTCAATGGCCTCGAGTTTCCACTCCCTTCATGAAGCGGCCGTCATGCTCAGAAACTCCAACCTGAGCCAACGTCTGATCCTCGCCCTGACTTCAGATGCATGAGATATTGGTTCAGATCTGCAGGGGGTACCTGCCGTGCCCTCGCCCTGAAACCCAAGTCTAGCTTGTCTTCTCAGACTTCCGTCCTCACACTCCTGGCCCCGAAGCCCTCAAGTTTGGCAATTCCGGACCCACAATGCAGCACTCTGCCTGCCCTCTAGAAAAAAAATGATTGCCTCATGAGCTGCCCAGGCACCTTAAATGAGGGTAAACCTACACAGCACTCGACTTTACCCAAATTATATAGTCTAACCTGGGCACTAATGCACTGTCGAACACAACCTGAGCCTGGACCTCCTGACCAACATCCAGAATGCTGACCAAACACTGAGCACATAAAACCCGCATTGGCCTTAGGTCATCATCTCTTCCCTACCTCAGTTTTCAGGCTTCAGATCCGAGACCTTATCTCCAATCACTTCCAAGGGGTGAGTGTGATGCAGAAATCAGAACTCCTCCTTACCCATGGCAAGAACCCTGTGGTTGGCACGTTGTCCAACGTTCAGTGTAGTAGAAACCAGCATTCACCCTGAGGCCCCGCCCATTCTTGAGTGCGACGAGGGCATACACATGCATTGTGACCCTCAGCATGAGTCCTGTCCTCTAGTAAGTCCTCTCAGTGGCTGGACCATTAGATGTCATAATGGGCTTGAACATGCCCCTAGGCCCCAATTTTTAACCAAATTTCTGATGGTCCAGTCGCCCCTCCCCAGGGCTCTACTCTGGAATCCCTCATTTGGTGGGACACCTGAGGATAAAAAAGAAAAAAACAAGAATAAAAAAAAAAAAAAACGGACTTCTTCCAGCCCACAGAATGACCCCAAACTCTTTGGACGGGGCCAAACCAATAGAGAGTAAGACTCGTCCATTTCCCATGATGTCACCCAGAAATTCCACGACCATGAGTGACACGATATCCAGAGACAAAAACTTGAGCAGGAGCCTCACACTCGCCCTTCTTTCAAATCCCGAAGTGTTCTCCTCAGGTCTGTAGATCAGTCCTGCCATACCTATGACCCAAAACATAAGCCGAGTTTGTGTTTTCAGACAACTGTCCAAACAGCCCTAGCCTACACAACCTACAGGCTCAGGCCCCTGGAGCCAAACCTGAGGACTGTACTTGCCCTCTCCAAGGGAATTGTGTGTGCCCATTCCAATGGCCACTACCCTTCTAATAGGATAAACCTCCAAAGTCCCTGATCCATCTCAATAGTGGTGGCTTCCCAGGAACAACAGGGGCAATCTGAGCCCAACTGAGCACCTACCTGCACTCAGACCCATAGACAGATGTCCCCAGAGGTAAAAAGGAAAGAACAGGCCCCTAGGCACTAATCAGATCCATTGCTTTGGTTTCCAGGCATCTCTCCTCAGAGGCCTGGATTTCAAAAGCAGCATATAGCTGTTTCTTGACTCACCCATCAGAAAACATCTCATCTACACATGGGAAACTTGCACGTTGGAGCTGTGTCAAAGCCTCTGTTTAGGAGAACCCTTTAGGGCCCCAGTGCCACCGCTTCATTCCAAGGTCTCCATAGACACAAAAGCACGTTAGGACCCATCCCCAGGGGTGTCCATTTCAACTCAGCGTCCTCGGTTGCTCCCCACAGATCCAGGAGATCTAACCTGTCTTGTTGCTAGGAGACAATTGGAATGCGAGGTGGGCTACCCCGCCATCCATCCTTAGAACCCTGCTCAGAGTCATTGGCCTGGAGCCAAACAACAGGTCTCAATTGTCCTGCAGAAGACTCTCTGCAGTTTGGAGCTTCTCACAACTCCCATCGTGGGAAAACCCCCATGGCCTCGTGATGCCCCCGCCCATTCATGAAGGGGCCATCAGGGACAGAAACTCCAACCTGAGCGATCGTCTGATCCTCGCCCTGACTTCAGATGCACGAGATCTCGATTCAGGTCTGTAGATTGTGCGTGCCATGGCCTCACCCAGAAACCTAAGCCTAGCTTGTGTTCTCAGACTTTTGTCGTCAGACTACTGGCCCACAAGCCCTCCAGTTTGGCAATCCAGAACTACAATGCAGCACTCTGCCGGCCCTCCAGAAGAAAAACATTGTCCTCTGGTGCTACCCAGTAATCCCAAAAGAGGATCAACCTGCACCGACCTTGGCTGTACCCCAAATACATAGGCTGACCAGGGCACTAATGCCCTTTCTGACACAGCCTGAGCCTGGACCCCCTGGCCCCTCCCAGACAGCTGGCCGCACACTGAGCACATCGAGCCGCCATGGCCTTAGGTCGTCATCTCTTCCCAACATCAGTTTTCAGGTTTCAGAACCTAGACCTTATCTCAAATCACTGCCCAGGGTTGAAGGTGATGCAGAAATCAGAACTCCTTCCCCATGGCAAGAAACCTTGTGGTTGGCATGTTGTCCAACGTTCAGTGTAGTTGAAACCAGTGTGGCCCATGAGGCCCCGCCCATGCTCGCAGGACACATTGGTCACAAACACACATTGTGACGTTCAGGCTGAGCCCAGTCCTCAAGTAAGGCCACTCAGTGGCTGGATGAAGAGATATCATATTGGGCTTGCCATTCCCCTAGGCCCCAATTTTTAACCATAGTTCGGGTTGTCCCTTCAGTCTTCCCCACGGCTTGGCTTTGGAATTCCTCTTTTGGAGGGACACCTGAGGTAACAAAATTGAAATGAGTCCTCCCATCCCACAGATTGACGAAAAGCAATTGGGAATCGGGCCAAATCCTCAGAGAGGAAGATTCGTCCATGGCCCATGAGGCGTCCCCGACATTCCACGGCCATCGCTGATACAAAATCCAGAGACAAAAGCCTGAGCAAGAGCCTCAGACTCACACATTCTTCATATCCTGAAGAGTTCTTCTCATGGCTTGTAGATCGGGCCTGCCATACCTACGTCCCCAAACCTAAGCTGAGTTTGTGTTTTCAGACTTCTGTCCTCAAAGTGTTGGGCCTCACACCCTCCAGGCTGGGCCCTGGAGCCACACATTAGGACTGTGCCTACCAATCCATGGGAATTCTGCCCATTCCATGGTCCAAAATCGTACAAATTAGGAGAAATCTCCAAATTCCATGAGGCCATCCCAATAGTTTAGGTCGCCCGGAACAAACATGGGCTGTCTGACACCAGCTGATAATCGACCTCCACTCATACCATAGATGGATGTCCACAGAGAAGAAGATTGAACCAGACAGGACCCTAGGCCATAATAGGATCCATTGCGTTGGGTTACAGGCATGTGTCCTCAAAAGGCTGATTCCAATATGAGCATCGGGGTTTTCCTGAGGCACCCATCAGAACTCATCTCGTCTCCACAAGGAAACCTGTGCATGGGAGCCATGTCCAAAGCTTAGGAGAGTACTTCAGGGTCCCGGTGCCACCGCCCCATTCCAAGGCCCTCATGGACACAAAAACACATTAGGACCCATCCTCAGGAAAGTCCATTTCAACACAGCCACCCCGGTTGCTCCCGCAGAGCCATCAGATCTAAACTGTCTTGTTCCTAGGAGACAATTAGAATGCGAGGCCGGCTTCCCAGGCATCCATCCGCGAACGGTGCTCTGGAGTCATTCCATATGGGCTGTCCTGGAGCTGTCCAACAGGTCTCAATTGTCCCACAGATGGAATCCATGAAGGGGGCAATCCACAACTCCCAACGTGGGAAAACCTCAATGGCCTCGAGTTTCCACTCCCTTCATGAAGCGGCCGTCATGCTCAGAAACTCCAACCTGAGCCAACGTCTGATCCTCGCCCTGACTTCAGATGCATGAGATATTGGTTCAGATCTGCAGGGGGTACCTGCCGTGCCCTCGCCCTGAAACCCAAGTCTAGCTTGTCTTCTCAGACTTCCGTCCTCACACTCCTGGCCCCGAAGCCCTCAAGTTTGGCAATTCCGGACCCACAATGCAGCACTCTGCCTGCCCTCTAGAAAAAAAATGATTGCCTCATGAGCTGCCCAGGCACCTTAAATGAGGGTAAACCTACACAGCACTCGACTTTACCCAAATTATATAATCTAACCTGGGCACTAATGCACTGTCGAACACAACCTGAGCCTGGACCTCCTGACCAACATCCAGAATGCTGACCAAACACTGAGCACATAAAACCCGCATTGGCCTTAGGTCATCATCTCTTCCCTACCTCAGTTTTCAGGCTTCAGATCCGAGACCTTATCTCCAATCACTTCCAAGGGGTGAGTGTGATGCAGAAATCAGAACTCCTCCTTACCCATGGCAAGAACCCTGTGGTTGGCACGTTGTCCAACGTTCAGTGTAGTAGAAACCAGCATTCACCCTGAGGCCCCGCCCATTCTTGAGTGCGACGAGGGCATACACATGCATTGTGACCCTCAGCATGAGTCCTGTCCTCTAGTAAGTCCTCTCAGTGGCTGGACCATTAGATGTCATAATGGGCTTGAACATGCCCCTAGGCCCCAATTTTTAACCAAATTTCTGATGGTCCAGTCGCCCCTCCCCAGGGCTCTACTCTGGAATCCCTCATTTGGTGGGACACCTGAGGATAAAAAAGAAAAAAACAAGAATAAAAAAAAAAAAAAAACGGACTTCTTCCAGCCCACAGAATGACCCCAAACTCTTTGGACGGGGCCAAACCACCAGAGAGTAAGACTCGTCCATTTCCCATGATGTCACCCAGAAATTCCACGACCATGAGTGACACGATATCCAGAGACAAAAACTTGAGCAGGAGCCTCACACTCGCCCTTCTTTCAAATCCCGAAGTGTTCTCCTCAGGTCTGTAGATCAGTCCTGCCATACCTATGACCCGAAACATAAGCCGAGTTTGTGTTTTCAGACAACTGTCCAAACAGCCCTAGCCTACACAACCTACAGGCTCAGGCCCCTGGAGCCAAACCTGAGGACTGTACTTGCCCTCTCCAAGGGAATTGTGTGTGCCCATTCCAATGGCCACTACCCTTCTAATAGGATAAACCTCCAAAGTCCCTGATCCATCTCAATAGTGGTGGCTTCCCAGGAACAACAGGGGCAATCTGAGCCCAACTGAGCACCTACCTGCACTCAGACCCATAGACAGATGTCCCCAGAGGTAAAAAGGAAAGAACAGGCCCCTAGGCACTAATCAGATCCATTGCTTTGGTTTCCAGGCATCTCTCCTCAGAGGCCTGGATTTCAAAAGCAGCATATAGCTGTTTCTTGACTCACCCATCAGAAAACATCTCATCTACACATGGGAAACTTGCACGTTGGAGCTGTGTCAAAGCCTCTGTTTAGGAGAACCCTTTAGGGCCCCAGTGCCACCGCTTCATTCCAAGGTCTCCATAGACACAAAAGCACGTTAGGACCCATCCCCAGGGGTGTCCATTTCAACTCAGCGTCCTCGGTTGCTCCCCACAGATCCAGGAGATCTAACCTGTCTTGTTGCTAGGAGACAATTGGAATGCGAGGTGGGCTACCCCGCCATCCATCCTTAGAACCCTGCTCAGAGTCATTGGCCTGGAGCCAAACAACAGGTCTCAATTGTCCTGCAGAAGACTCTCTGCAGTTTGGAGCTTCTCACAACTCCCATCGTGGGAAAACCCCCATGGCCTCGTGATGCCCCCGCCCATTCATGAAGGGGCCATCAGGGACAGAAACTCCAACCTGAGCGATCGTCTGATCCTCGCCCTGACTTCAGATGCACGAGATCTCGATTCAGGTCTGTAGATTGTGCGTGCCATGGCCTCACCCAGAAACCTAAGCCTAGCTTGTGTTCTCAGACTTTTGTCGTCAGACTACTGGCCCACAAGCCCTCCAGTTTGGCAATCCAGAACTACAATGCAGCACTCTGCCGGCCCTCCAGAAGAAAAACATTGTCCTCTGGTGCTACCCAGTAATCCCAAAAGAGGATCAACCTGCACCGACCTTGGCTGTACCCCAAATACATAGGCTGACCAGGGCACTAATGCCCTTTCTGACACAGCCTGAGCCTGGACCCCCTGGCCCCTCCCAGACAGCTGGCCGCACACTGAGCACATCGAGCCGCCATGGCCTTAGGTCGTCATCTCTTCCCAACATCAGTTTTCAGGTTTCAGAACCTAGACCTTATCTCAAATCACTGCCCAGGGTTGAAGGTGATGCAGAAATCAGAACTCCTTCCCCATGGCAAGAAACCTTGTGGTTGGCATGTTGTCCAACGTTCAGTGTAGTTGAAACCAGTGTGGCCCATGAGGCCCCGCCCATGCTCGCGGGACACATTGGTCACAAACACACATTGTGACGCTCAGGCTGAGCCCAGTCCTCAAGTAAGGCCACTCAGTGGCTGGATGAAGAGATATCATATTGGGCTTGCCATTCCCCTAGGCCCCAATTTTTAACCATAGTTCGGGTTGTCCCTTCAGTCTTCCCCACGGCTTGGCTTTGGAATTCCTCTTTTGGAGGGACACCTGAGGTAACAAAATTGAAATGAGTCCTCCCATCCCACAGATTGACGAAAAGCAATTGGGAATCGGGCCAAATCCTCAGAGAGGAAGATTCGTCTATGGCCCATGAGGCGTCCCCGACATTCCACGGCCATCGCTGATACAAAATCCAGAGACAAAAGCCTGAGCAAGAGCCTCAGACTCACACATTCTTCATATCCTGAAGAGTTCTTCTCATGGCTTGTAGATCGGGCCTGCCATACCTACGTCCCCAAACCTAAGCTGAGTTTGTGTTTTCAGACTTCTGTCCTCAAAGTGTTGGGCCTCACACCCTCCAGGCTGGGCCCTGGAGCCACACATTAGGACTGTGCCTACCAATCCATGGGAATTCTGCCCATTCCATGGTCCAAAATCGTACAAATTAGGAGAAATCTCCAAATTCCATGAGGCCATCCCAATAGTGTAGGTCGCCCGGAACAAACATGGGCTGTCTGACACCAGCTGATAATCGACCTCCACTCATACCATAGATGGATGTCCACAGAGAAGAAGATTGAACCAGACAGGACCCTAGGCCATAATAGGATCCATTGCGTTGGGTTACAGGCATGTGTCCTCAAAAGCCTGATTCCAATACGAGCATCGGGGTTTTCCTGAGGCACCCATCAGAACTCATCTCGTCTCCACAAGGAAACCTGTGCATGGGAGCCATGTCCAAAGCTTAGGAGAGTACTTCAGGGTCCCGGTGCCACCGCCCCATTCCAAGGCCCTCATGGACACAAAAACACATTAGGACCCATCCTCAGGAAAGTCCATTTCAACACAGCCACCCCGGTTGCTCCCGCAGAGCCATCAGATCTAAACTGTCTTGTTGCTAGGAGACAATTAGAATGCGAGGCCGGCTTCCCAGGCATCCATTCGCGAACGGTGCTCTGGAGTCATTCCATATGGGCTGTCCTGGAGCTGTCCAACAGGTCTCAATTGTCCCGCAGAAGGAATCCATGAAGGGGGCATCCCACAACTCCCAACGTGGGAAAACCTCAATGGCCTCGAGTTTCCACTCCCTTCATGAAGCGGCCGTCATGCTCAGAAACTCCAACCTGAGCCAACGTCTGATCCTCGCCCTGACTTCAGATGCATGAGATATTGGTTCAGATCTGCAGGGGGTACCTGCCGTGCCCTCGCCCTGAAACCCAAGTCTAGCTTGTCTTCTCAGACTTCCGTCCTCACACTCCTGGCCCCGAAGCCCTCAAGTTTGGCAATTCCGGACCCACAATGCAGCACTCTGCCTGCCCTCTAGAAAAAAAATGATTGCCTCATGAGCTGCCCAGGCACCTTAAATGAGGGTAAACCTACACAGCACTCGACTTTACCCAAATTATATAGTCTAACCTGGGCACTAATGCACTGTCGAACACAACCTGAGCCTGGACCTCCTGACCAACATCCAGAATGCTGACCAAACACTGAGCACATAAAACCCGCATTGGCCTTAGGTCATCATCTCTTCCCTACCTCAGTTTTCAGGCTTCAGATCCGAGACCTTATCTCCAATAACTTCCAAGGGGTGAGTGTGATGCAGAAATCAGAACTCCTCCTTACCCATGGCAAGAACCCTGTGGTTGGCACGTTGTCCAACGTTCAGTGTAGTAGAAACCAGCATTCACCCTGAGGCCCCGCCCATTCTTGAGTGCGACGAGGGCATACACATGCATTGTGACCCTCAGCATGAGTCCTGTCCTCTAGTAAGTCCTCTCAGTGGCTGGACCATTAGATGTCATAATGGGCTTGAACATGCCCCTAGGCCCCAATTTTTAACCAAATTTCTGATGGTCCAGTCGCCCCTCCCCAGGGCTCTACTCTGGAATCCCTCATTTGGTGGGACACCTGAGGATAAAAAAGAAAAAAACAAGAATAAAAAAAAAAAAAAACGGACTTCTTCCAGCCCACAGAATGACCCCAAACTCTTTGGACGGGGCCAATCCACCAGAGAGTAAGACTCGTCCATTTCCCATGATGTCACCCAGAAATTCCACGACCATGAGTGACACGATATCCAGAGACAAAAACTTGAGCAGGAGCCTCACACTCGCCCTTCTTTCAAATCCCGAAGTGTTCTCCTCAGGTCTGTAGATCAGTCCTGCCATACCTATGACCCGAAACATAAGCCGAGTTTGTGTTTTCAGACAACTGTCCAAACAGCCCTAGCCTACACAACCTACAGGCTCAGGCCCCTGGAGCCAAACCTGAGGACTGTACTTGCCCTCTCCAAGGGAATTGTGTGTGCCCATTCCAATGGCCACTACCCTTCTAATAGGATAAACCTCCAAAGTCCCTGATCCATCTCAATAGTGGTGGCTTCCCAGGAACAACAGGGGCAATCTGAGCCCAACTGAGCACCTACCTGCACTCAGACCCATAGACAGATGTCCCCAGAGGTAAAAAGGAAAGAACAGGCCCCTAGGCACTAATCAGATCCATTGCTTTGGTTTCCAGGCATCTCTCCTCAGAGGCCTGGATTTCAAAAGCAGCATATAGCTGTTTCTTGACTCACCCATCAGAAAACATCTCATCTACACATGGGAAACTTGCACGTTGGAGCTGTGTCAAAGCCTCTGTTTAGGAGAACCCTTTAGGGCCCCAGTGCCACCGCTTCATTCCAAGGTCACCATAGACACAAAAGCACGTTAGGACCCATCCCCAGGGGTGTCCATTTCAACTCAGCGTCCTCGGTTGCTCCCCACAGATCCAGGAGATCTAACCTGTCTTGTTGCTAGGAGACAATTGGAATGCGAGGTGGGCTACCCCGCCATCCATCCTTAGAACCCTGCTCAGAGTCATTGGCCTGGAGCCAAACAACAGGTCTCAATTGTCCTGCAGAAGACTCTCTGCAGTTTGGAGCTTCTCACAACTCCCATCGTGGGAAAACCCCCATGGCCTCGTGATGCCCCCGCCCATTCATGAAGGGGCCATCAGGGACAGAAACTCCAACCTGAGCGATCGTCTGATCCTCGCCCTGACTTCAGATGCACGAGATCTCGATTCAGGTCTGTAGATTGTGCGTGCCATGGCCTCACCCAGAAACCTAAGCCTAGCTTGTGTTCTCAGACTTTTGTCGTCAGACTACTGGCCCACAAGCCCTCCAGTTTGGCAATCCAGAACTACAATGCAGCACTCTGCCGGCCCTCCAGAAGAAAAACATTGTCCTCTGGTGCTACCCAGTAATCCCAAAAGAGGATCAACCTGCACCGACCTTGGCTGTACCCCAAATACATAGGCTGACCAGGGCACTAATGCCCTTTCTGACACAGCCTGAGCCTGGACCCCCTGGCCCCTCCCAGACAGCTGGCCGCACACTGAGCACATCGAGCCGCCATGGCCTTAGGTCGTCATCTCTTCCCAACATCAGTTTTCAGGTTTCAGAACCTAGACCTTATCTCAAATCACTGCCCAGGGTTGAAGGTGATGCAGAAATCAGAACTCCTTCCCCATGGCAAGAAACCTTGTGGTTGGCATGTTGTCCAACGTTCAGTGTAGTTGAAACCAGTGTGGCCCATGAGGCCCCGCCCATGCTCGCGGGACACATTGGTCACAAACACACATTGTGACGCTCAGGCTGAGCCCAGTCCTCAAGTAAGGCCACTCAGTGGCTGGATGAAGAGATATCATATTGGGCTTGCCATTCCCCTAGGCCCCAATTTTTAACCATAGTTCGGGTTGTCCCTTCAGTCTTCCCCACGGCTTGGCTTTGGAATTCCTCTTTTGGAGGGACACCTGAGGTAACAAAATTGAAATGAGTCCTCCCATCCCACAGATTGACGAAAAGCAATTGGGAATCGGGCCAAATCCTCAGAGAGGAAGATTCGTCTATGGCCCATGAGGCGTCCCCGACATTCCACGGCCATCGCTGATACAAAATCCAGAGACAAAAGCCTGAGCAAGAGCCTCAGACTCACACATTCTTCATATCCTGAAGAGTTCTTCTCATGGCTTGTAGATCGGGCCTGCCATACCTACGTCCCCAAACCTAAGCTGAGTTTGTGTTTTCAGACTTCTGTCCTCAAAGTGTTGGGCCTCACACCCTCCAGGCTGGGCCCTGGAGCCACACATTAGGACTGTGCCTACCAATCCATGGGAATTCTGCCCATTCCATGGTCCAAAATCGTACAAATTAGGAGAAATCTCCAAATTCCATGAGGCCATCCCAATAGTGTAGGTCGCCCGGAACAAACATGGGCTGTCTGACACCAGCTGATAATCGACCTCCACTCATACCATAGATGGATGTCCACAGAGAAGAAGATTGAACCAGACAGGACCCTAGGCCATAATAGGATCCATTGCGTTGGGTTACAGGCATGTGTCCTCAAAAGGCTGATTCCAATATGAGCATCGGGGTTTTCCTGAGGCACCCATCAGAACTCATCTCGTCTCCACAAGGAAACCTGTGCATGGGAGCCATGTCCAAAGCTTAGGAGAGTACTTCAGGGTCCCGGTGCCACCGCCCCATTCCAAGGCCCTCATGGACACAAAAACACATTAGGACCCATCCTCAGGAAAGTCCATTTCAACACAGCCACCCCGGTTGCTCCCGCAGAGCCATCAGATCTAAACTGTCTTGTTGCTAGGAGACAATTAGAATGCGAGGCCGGCTTCCCAGGCATCCATCCGCGAACGGTGCTCTGGAGTCATTCCATATGGGCTGTCCTGGAGCTGTCCAACAGGTCTCAATTGTCCCACAGAAGGAATCCATGAAGGGGGCATCCCACAACTCCCAACGTGGGAAAACCTCAATGGCCTCGAGTTTCCACTCCCTTCATGAAGCGGCCGTCATGCTCAGAAACTCCAACCTGAGCCAACGTCTGATCCTCGCCCTGACTTCAGATGCATGAGATATTGGTTCAGATCTGCAGGGGGTACCTGCCGTGCCCTCGCCCTGAAACCCAAGTCTAGCTTGTCTTCTCAGACTTCCGTCCTCACACTCCTGGCCCCGAAGCCCTCAAGTTTGGCAATTCCGGACCCACAATGCAGCACTCTGCCTGCCCTCTAGAAAAAAAATGATTGCCTCATGAGCTGCCCAGGCACCTTAAATGAGGGTAAACCTACACAGCACTCGACTTTACCCAAATTATATAATCTAACCTGGGCACTAATGCACTGTCGAACACAACCTGAGCCTGGACCTCCTGA
The DNA here is from genome assembly GCF_964662115.1 of Mustela nivalis. Lineage (NCBI taxonomy): Eukaryota > Metazoa > Chordata > Mammalia > Carnivora > Mustelidae > Mustela > Mustela nivalis. The sequence continues at coordinate 1,181,123 of NW_028136531.1, read as the reverse complement.
CCAACATCCAGAATGCTGACCAAACACTGAGCACATAAAACCCGCATTGGCCTTAGGTCATCATCTCTTCCCTACCTCAGTTTTCAGGCTTCAGATCCGAGACCTTATCTCCAATCACTTCCAAGGGGTGAGTGTGATGCAGAAATCAGAACTCCTCCTTACCCATGGCAAGAACCCTGTGGTTGGCACGTTGTCCAACGTTCAGTGTAGTAGAAACCAGCATTCACCCTGAGGCCCCGCCCATTCTTGAGTGCGACGAGGGCATACACATGCATTGTGACCCTCAGCATGAGTCCTGTCCTCTAGTAAGTCCTCTCAGTGGCTGGACCATTAGATGTCATAATGGGCTTGAACATGCCCCTAGGCCCCAATTTTTAACCAAATTTCTGATGGTCCAGTCGCCCCTCCCCAGGGCTCTACTCTGGAATCCCTCATTTGGTGGGACACCTGAGGATAAAAAAGAAAAAAACAAGAATAAAAAAAAAAAAAACGGACTTCTTCCAGCCCACAGAATGACCCCAAACTCTTTGGACGGGGCCAAACCACCAGAGAGTAAGACTCGTCCATTTCCCATGATGTCACCCAGAAATTCCACGACCATGAGTGACACGATATCCAGAGACAAAAACTTGAGCAGGAGCCTCACACTCGCCCTTCTTTCAAATCCCGAAGTGTTCTCCTCAGGTCTGTAGATCAGTCATGCCATACCTATGACCCGAAACATAAGCCGAGTTTGTGTTTTCAGACAACTGTCCAAACAGCCCTAGCCTACACAACCTACAGGCTCAGGCCCCTGGAGCCAAACCTGAGGACTGTACTTGCCCTCTCCAAGGGAATTGTGTGTGCCCATTCCAATGGCCACTACCCTTCTAATAGGATAAACCTCCAAAGTCCCTGATCCATCTCAATAGTGGTGGCTTCCCAGGAACAACAGGGGCAATCTGAGCCCAACTGAGCACCTACCTGCACTCAGACCCATAGACAGATGTCCCCAGAGGTAAAAAGGAAAGAACAGGCCCCTAGGCACTAATCAGATCCATTGCTTTGGTTTCCAGGCATCTCTCCTCAGAGGCCTGGATTTCAAAAGCAGCATATAGCTGTTTCTTGACTCACCCATCAGAAAACATCTCATCTACACATGGGAAACTTGCACGTTGGAGCTGTGTCAAAGCCTCTGTTTAGGAGAACCCTTTAGGGCCCCAGTGCCACCGCTTCATTCCAAGGTCTCCATAGACACAAAAGCACGTTAGGACCCATCCCCAGGGGTGTCCATTTCAACTCAGCGTCCTCGGTTGCTCCCCACAGATCCAGGAGATCTAACCTGTCTTGTTGCTAGGAGACAATTGGAATGCGAGGTGGGCTACCCCGCCATCCATCCTTAGAACCCTGCTCAGAGTCATTGGCCTGGAGCCAAACAACAGGTCTCAATTGTCCTGCAGAAGACTCTCTGCAGTTTGGAGCTTCTCACAACTCCCATCGTGGGAAAACCCCCATGGCCTCGTGATGCCCCCGCCCATTCATGAAGGGGCCATCAGGGACAGAAACTCCAACCTGAGCGATCGTCTGATCCTCGCCCTGACTTCAGATGCACGAGATCTCGATTCAGGTCTGTAGATTGTGCGTGCCATGGCCTCACCCAGAAACCTAAGCCTAGCTTGTGTTCTCAGACTTTTGTCGTCAGACTACTGGCCCACAAGCCCTCCAGTTTGGCAATCCAGAACTACAATGCAGCACTCTGCCGGCCCTCCAGAAGAAAAACATTGTCCTCTGGTGCTACCCAGTAATCCCAAAAGAGGATCAACCTGCACCGACCTTGGCTGTACCCCAAATACATAGGCTGACCAGGGCACTAATGCCCTTTCTGACACAGCCTGAGCCTGGACCCCCTGGCCCCTCCCAGACAGCTGGCCGCACACTGAGCACATCGAGCCGCCATGGCCTTAGGTCGTCATCTCTTCCCAACATCAGTTTTCAGGTTTCAGAACCTAGACCTTATCTCAAATCACTGCCCAGGGTTGAAGGTGATGCAGAAATCAGAACTCCTTCCCCATGGCAAGAAACCTTGTGGTTGGCATGTTGTCCAACGTTCAGTGTAGTTGAAACCAGTGTGGCCCATGAGGCCCCGCCCATGCTCGCAGGACACATTGGTCACAAACACACATTGTGACGCTCAGGCTGAGCCCAGTCCTCAAGTAAGGCCACTCAGTGGCTGGATGAAGAGATATCATATTGGGCTTGCCATTCCCCTAGGCCCCAATTTTTAACCATAGTTCGGGTTGTCCCTTCAGTCTTCCCCACGGCTTGGCTTTGGAATTCCTCTTTTGGAGGGACACCTGAGGTAACAAAATTGAAATGAGTCCTCCCATCCCACAGATTGACGAAAAGCAATTGGGAATCGGGCCAAATCCTCAGAGAGGAAGATTCGTCCATGGCCCATGAGGCGTCCCCGACATTCCACGGCCATCGCTGATACAAAATCCAGAGACAAAAGCCTGAGCAAGAGCCTCAGACTCACACATTCTTCATATCCTGAAGAGTTCTTCTCATGGCTTGTAGATCGGGCCTGCCATACCTACGTCCCCAAACCTAAGCTGAGTTTGTGTTTTCAGACTTCTGTCCTCAAAGTGTTGGGCCTCACACCCTCCAGGCTGGGCCCTGGAGCCACACATTAGGACTGTGCCTACCAATCCATGGGAATTCTGCCCATTCCATGGTCCAAAATCGTACAAATTAGGAGAAATCTCCAAATTCCATGAGGCCATCCCAATAGTGTAGGTCGCCCGGAACAAACATGGGCTGTCTGACACCAGCTGATAATCGACCTCCACTCATACCATAGATGGATGTCCACAGAGAAGAAGATTGAACCAGACAGGACCCTAGGCCATAATAGGATCCATTGCGTTGGGTTACAGGCATGTGTCCTCAAAAGGCTGATTCCAATACGAGCATCGGGGTTTTCCTGAGGCACCCATCAGAACTCATCTCGTCTCCACAAGGAAACCTGTGCATGGGAGCCATGTCCAAAGCTTAGGAGAGTACTTCAGGGTCCCGGTGCCACCGCCCCATTCCAAGGCCCTCATGGACACAAAAACACATTAGGACCCATCCTCAGGAAAGTCCATTTCAACACAGCCACCCCGGTTGCTCCCGCAGAGCCATCAGATCTAAACTGTCTTGTTGCTAGGAGACAATTAGAATGCGAGGCCGGCTTCCCAGGCATCCATTCGCGAACGGTGCTCTGGAGTCATTCCATATGGGCTGTCCTGGAGCTGTCCAACAGGTCTCAATTGTCCCGCAGAAGGAATCCATGAAGGGGGCATCCCACAACTCCCAACGTGGGAAAACCTCAATGGCCTCGAGTTTCCACTCCCTTCATGAAGCGGCCGTCATGCTCAGAAACTCCAACCTGAGCCAACGTCTGATCCTCGCCCTGACTTCAGATGCATGAGATATTGGTTCAGATCTGCAGGGGGTACCTGCCGTGCCCTCGCCCTGAAACCCAAGTCTAGCTTGTCTTCTCAGACTTCCGTCCTCACACTCCTGGCCCCGAAGCCCTCAAGTTTGGCAATTCCGGACCCACAATGCAGCACTCTGCCTGCCCTCTAGAAAAAAAATGATTGCCTCATGAGCTGCCCAGGCACCTTAAATGAGGGTAAACCTACACAGCACTCGACTTTACCCAAATTATATAGTCTAACCTGGGCACTAATGCACTGTCGAACACAACCTGAGCCTGGACCTCCTGACCAACATCCAGAATGCTGACCAAACACTGAGCACATAAAACCCGCATTGGCCTTAGGTCATCATCTCTTCCCTACCTCAGTTTTCAGGCTTCAGATCCGAGACCTTATCTCCAATCACTTCCAAGGGGTGAGTGTGATGCAGAAATCAGAACTCCTCCTTACCCATGGCAAGAACCCTGTGGTTGGCACGTTGTCCAACGTTCAGTGTAGTAGAAACCAGCATTCACCCTGAGGCCCCGCCCATTCTTGAGTGCGACGAGGGCATACACATGCATTGTGACCCTCAGCATGAGTCCTGTCCTCTAGTAAGTCCTCTCAGTGGCTGGACCATTAGATGTCATAATGGGCTTGAACATGCCCCTAGGCCCCAATTTTTAACCAAATTTCTGATGGTCCAGTCGCCCCTCCCCAGGGCTCTACTCTGGAATCCCTCATTTGGTGGGACACCTGAGGATAAAAAAGAAAAAAACAAGAATAAAAAAAAAAAAAAACGGACTTCTTCCAGCCCACAGAATGACCCCAAACTCTTTGGACGGGGCCAAACCACCAGAGAGTAAGACTCGTCCATTTCCCATGATGTCACCCAGAAATTCCACGACCATGAGTGACACGATATCCAGAGACAAAAACTTGAGCAGGAGCCTCACACTCGCCCTTCTTTCAAATCCCGAAGTGTTCTCCTCAGGTCTGTAGATCAGTCATGCCATACCTATGACCCGAAACATAAGCCGAGTTTGTGTTTTCAGACAACTGTCCAAACAGCCCTAGCCTACACAACCTACAGGCTCAGGCCCCTGGAGCCAAACCTGAGGACTGTACTTGCCCTCTCCAAGGGAATTGTGTGTGCCCATTCCAATGGCCACTACCCTTCTAATAGGATAAACCTCCAAAGTCCCTGATCCATCTCAATAGTGGTGGCTTCCCAGGAACAACAGGGGCAATCTGAGCCCAACTGAGCACCTACCTGCACTCAGACCCATAGACAGATGTCCCCAGAGGTAAAAAGGAAAGAACAGGCCCCTAGGCACTAATCAGATCCATTGCTTTGGTTTCCAGGCATCTCTCCTCAGAGGCCTGGATTTCAAAAGCAGCATATAGCTGTTTCTTGACTCACCCATCAGAAAACATCTCATCTACACATGGGAAACTTGCACGTTGGAGCTGTGTCAAAGCCTCTGTTTAGGAGAACCCTTTAGGGCCCCAGTGCCACCGCTTCATTCCAAGGTCTCCATAGACACAAAAGCACGTTAGGACCCATCCCCAGGGGTGTCCATTTCAACTCAGCGTCCTCGGTTGCTCCCCACAGATCCAGGAGATCTAACCTGTCTTGTTGCTAGGAGACAATTGGAATGCGAGGTGGGCTACCCCGCCATCCATCCTTAGAACCCTGCTCAGAGTCATTGGCCTGGAGCCAAACAACAGGTCTCAATTGTCCTGCAGAAGACTCTCTGCAGTTTGGAGCTTCTCACAACTCCCATCGTGGGAAAACCCCCATGGCCTCGTGATGCCCCCGCCCATTCATGAAGGGGCCATCAGGGACAGAAACTCCAACCTGAGCGATCGTCTGATCCTCGCCCTGACTTCAGATGCACGAGATCTCGATTCAGGTCTGTAGATTGTGCGTGCCATGGCCTCACCCAGAAACCTAAGCCTAGCTTGTGTTCTCAGACTTTTGTCGTCAGACTACTGGCCCACAAGCCCTCCAGTTTGGCAATCCAGAACTACAATGCAGCACTCTGCCGGCCCTCCAGAAGAAAAACATTGTCCTCTGGTGCTACCCAGTAATCCCAAAAGAGGATCAACCTGCACCGACCTTGGCTGTACCCCAAATACATAGGCTGACCAGGGCACTAATGCCCTTTCTGACACAGCCTGAGCCTGGACCCCCTGGCCCCTCCCAGACAGCTGGCCGCACACTGAGCACATCGAGCCGCCATGGCCTTAGGTCGTCATCTCTTCCCAACATCAGTTTTCAGGTTTCAGAACCTAGACCTTATCTCAAATCACTGCCCAGGGTTGAAGGTGATGCAGAAATCAGAACTCCTTCCCCATGGCAAGAAACCTTGTGGTTGGCATGTTGTCCAACGTTCAGTGTAGTTGAAACCAGTGTGGCCCATGAGGCCCCGCCCATGCTCGCAGGACACATTGGTCACAAACACACATTGTGACGCTCAGGCTGAGCCCAGTCCTCAAGTAAGGCCACTCAGTGGCTGGATGAAGAGATATCATATTGGGCTTGCCATTCCCCTAGGCCCCAATTTTTAACCATAGTTCGGGTTGTCCCTTCAGTCTTCCCCACGGCTTGGCTTTGGAATTCCTCTTTTGGAGGGACACCTGAGGTAACAAAATTGAAATGAGTCCTCCCATCCCACAGATTGACGAAAAGCAATTGGGAATCGGGCCAAATCCTCAGAGAGGAAGATTCGTCCATGGCCCATGAGGCGTCCCCGACATTCCACGGCCATCGCTGATACAAAATCCAGAGACAAAAGCCTGAGCAAGAGCCTCAGACTCACACATTCTTCATATCCTGAAGAGTTCTTCTCATGGCTTGTAGATCGGGCCTGCCATACCTACGTCCCCAAACCTAAGCTGAGTTTGTGTTTTCAGACTTCTGTCCTCAAAGTGTTGGGCCTCACACCCTCCAGGCTGGGCCCTGGAGCCACACATTAGGACTGTGCCTACCAATCCATGGGAATTCTGCCCATTCCATGGTCCAAAATCGTACAAATTAGGAGAAATCTCCAAATTCCATGAGGCCATCCCAATAGTGTAGGTCGCCCGGAACAAACATGGGCTGTCTGACACCAGCTGATAATCGACCTCCACTCATACCATAGATGGATGTCCACAGAGAAGAAGATTGAACCAGACAGGACCCTAGGCCATAATAGGATCCATTGCGTTGGGTTACAGGCATGTGTCCTCAAAAGGCTGATTCCAATACGAGCATCGGGGTTTTCCTGAGGCACCCATCAGAACTCATCTCGTCTCCACAAGGAAACCTGTGCATGGGAGCCATGTCCAAAGCTTAGGAGAGTACTTCAGGGTCCCGGTGCCACCGCCCCATTCCAAGGCCCTCATGGACACAAAAACACATTAGGACCCATCCTCAGGAAAGTCCATTTCAACACAGCCACCCCGGTTGCTCCCGCAGAGCCATCAGATCTAAACTGTCTTGTTCCTAGGAGACAATTAGAATGCGAGGCCGGCTTCCCAGGCATCCATTCGCGAACGGTGCTCTGGAGTCATTCCATATGGGCTGTCCTGGAGCTGTCCAACAGGTCTCAATTGTCCCGCAGAAGGAATCCATGAAGGGGGCATCCCACAACTCCCAACGTGGGAAAACCTCAATGGCCTCGAGTTTCCACTCCCTTCATGAAGCGGCCGTCATGCTCAGAAACTCCAACCTGAGCCAACGTCTGATCCTCGCCCTGACTTCAGATGCATGAGATATTGGTTCAGATCTGCAGGGGGTACCTGCCGTGCCCTCGCCCTGAAACCCAAGTCTAGCTTGTCTTCTCAGACTTCCGTCCTCACACTCCTGGCCCCGAAGCCCTCAAGTTTGGCAATTCCGGACCCACAATGCAGCACTCTGCCTGCCCTCTAGAAAAAAAATGATTGCCTCATGAGCTGCCCAGGCACCTTAAATGAGGGTAAACCTACACAGCACTCGACTTTACCCAAATTATATAGTCTAACCTGGGCACTAATGCACTGTCGAACACAACCTGAGCCTGGACCTCCTGACCAACATCCAGAATGCTGACCAAACACTGAGCACATAAAACCCGCATTGGCCTTAGGTCATCATCTCTTCCCTACCTCAGTTTTCAGGCTTCAGATCCGAGACCTTATCTCCAATCACTTCCAAGGGGTGAGTGTGATGCAGAAATCAGAACTCCTCCTTACCCATGGCAAGAACCCTGTGGTTGGCACGTTGTCCAACGTTCAGTGTAGTAGAAACCAGCATTCACCCTGAGGCCCCGCCCATTCTTGAGTGCGACGAGGGCATACACATGCATTGTGACCCTCAGCATGAGTCCTGTCCTCTAGTAAGTCCTCTCAGTGGCTGGACCATTAGATGTCATAATGGGCTTGAACATGCCCCTAGGCCCCAATTTTTAACCAAATTTCTGATGGTCCAGTCGCCCCTCCCCAGGGCTCTACTCTGGAATCCCTCATTTGGTGGGACACCTGAGGATAAAAAAGAAAAAAACAAGAATAAAAAAAAAAAAACGGACTTCTTCCAGCCCAAAGAATGACCCCAAACTCTTTGGACGGGGCCAAACCAATAGAGAGTAAGACTCGTCCATTTCCCATGATGTCACCCAGAAATTCCACGACCATGAGTGACACGATATCCAGAGACAAAAACTTGAGCAGGAGCCTCACACTCGCCCTTCTTTCAAATCCCGAAGTGTTCTCCTCAGGTCTGTAGATCAGTCCTGCCATACCTATGACCCGAAACATAAGCCGAGTTTGTGTTTTCAGACAACTGTCCAAACAGCCCTAGCCTACACAACCTACAGGCTCAGGCCCCTGGAGCCAAACCTGAGGACTGTACTTGCCCTCTCCAAGGGAATTGTGTGTGCCCATTCCAATGGCCACTACCCTTCTAATAGGATAAACCTCCAAAGTCCCTGATCCATCTCAATAGTGGTGGCTTCCCAGGAACAACAGGGGCAATCTGAGCCCAACTGAGCACCTACCTGCACTCAGACCCATAGACAGATGTCCCCAGAGGTAAAAAGGAAAGAACAGGCCCCTAGGCACTAATCAGATCCATTGCTTTGGTTTCCAGGCATCTCGCCTCAGAGGCCTGGATTTCAAAAGCAGCATATAGCTGTTTCTTGACTCACCCATCAGAAAACATCTCATCTACACATGGGAAACTTGCACGTTGGAGCTGTGTCAAAGCCTCTGTTTAGGAGAACCCTTTAGGGCCCCAGTGCCACCGCTTCATTCCAAGGTCACCATAGACACAAAAGCACGTTAGGACCCATCCCCAGGGGTGTCCATTTCAACTCAGCGTCCTCGGTTGCTCCCCACAGATCCAGGAGATCTAACCTGTCTTGTTGCTAGGAGACAATTGGAATGCGAGGTGGGCTACCCCGCCATCCATCCTTAGAACCCTGCTCAGAGTCATTGGCCTGGAGCCAAACAACAGGTCTCAATTGTCCTGCAGAAGACTCTCTGCAGTTTGGAGCTTCTCACAACTCCCATCGTGGGAAAACCCCCATGGCCTCGTGATGCCCCCGCCCATTCATGAAGGGGCCATCAGGGACAGAAACTCCAACCTGAGCGATCGTCTGATCCTCGCCCTGACTTCAGATGCACGAGATCTCGATTCAGGTCTGTAGATTGTGCGTGCCATGGCCTCACCCAGAAACCTAAGCCTAGCTTGTGTTCTCAGACTTTTGTCGTCAGACTACTGGCCCACAAGCCCTCCAGTTTGGCAATCCAGAACTACAATGCAGCACTCTGCCGGCCCTCCAGAAGAAAAACATTGTCCTCTGGTGCTACCCAGTAATCCCAAAAGAGGATCAACCTGCACCGACCTTGGCTGTACCCCAAATACATAGGCTGACCAGGGCACTAATGCCCTTTCTGACACAGCCTGAGCCTGGACCCCCTGGCCCCTCCCAGACAGCTGGCCGCACACTGAGCACATCGAGCCGCCATGGCCTTAGGTCGTCATCTCTTCCCAACATCAGTTTTCAGGTTTCAGAACCTAGACCTTATCTCAAATCACTGCCCAGGGTTGAAGGTGATGCAGAAATCAGAACTCCTTCCCCATGGCAAGAAACCTTGTGGTTGGCATGTTGTCCAACGTTCAGTGTAGTTGAAACCAGTGTGGCCCATGAGGCCCCGCCCATGCTCGCGGGACACATTGGTCACAAACACACATTGTGACGCTCAGGCTGAGCCCAGTCCTCAAGTAAGGCCACTCAGTGGCTGGATGAAGAGATATCATATTGGGCTTGCCATTCCCCTAGGCCCCAATTTTTAACCATAGTTCGGGTTGTCCCTTCAGTCTTCCCCACGGCTTGGCTTTGGAATTCCTCTTTTGGAGGGACACCTGAGGTAACAAAATTGAAATGAGTCCTCCCATCCCACAGATTGACGAAAAGCAATTGGGAATCGGGCCAAATCCTCAGAGAGGAAGATTCGTCCATGGCCCATGAGGCGTCCCCGACATTCCACGGCCATCGCTGATACAAAATCCAGAGACAAAAGCCTGAGCAAGAGCCTCAGACTCACACATTCTTCATATCCTGAAGAGTTCTTCTCATGGCTTGTAGATCGGGCCTGCCATACCTACGTCCCCAAACCTAAGCTGAGTTTGTGTTTTCAGACTTCTGTCCTCAAAGTGTTGGGCCTCACACCCTCCAGGCTGGGCCCTGGAGCCACACATTAGGACTGTGCCTACCAATCCATGGGAATTCTGCCCATTCCATGGTCCAAAATCGTACAAATTAGGAGAAATCTCCAAATTCCATGAGGCCATCCCAATAGTGTAGGTCGCCCGGAACAAACATGGGCTGTCTGACACCAGCTGATAATCGACCTCCACTCATACCATAGATGGATGTCCACAGAGAAGAAGATTGAACCAGACAGGACCCTAGGCCATAATAGGATCCATTGCGTTGGGTTACAGGCATGTGTCCTCAAAAGGCTGATTCCAATACGAGCATCGGGGTTTTCCTGAGGCACCCATCAGAACTCATCTCGTCTCCACAAGGAAACCTGTGCATGGGAGCCATGTCCAAAGCTTAGGAGAGTACTTCAGGGTCCCGGTGCCACCGCCCCATTCCAAGGCCCTCATGGACACAAAAACACATTAGGACCCATCCTCAGGAAAGTCCATTTCAACACAGCCACCCCGGTTGCTCCCGCAGAGCCATCAGATCTAAACTGTCTTGTTCCTAGGAGACAATTAGAATGCGAGGCCGGCTTCCCAGGCATCCATTCGCGAACGGTGCTCTGGAGTCATTCCATATGGGCTGTCCTGGAGCTGTCCAACAGGTCTCAATTGTCCCGCAGAAGGAATCCATGAAGGGGGCATCCCACAACTCCCAACGTGGGAAAACCTCAATGGCCTCGAGTTTCCACTCCCTTCATGAAGCGGCCGTCATGCTCAGAAACTCCAACCTGAGCCAACGTCTGATCCTCGCCCTGACTTCAGATGCATGAGATATTGGTTCAGATCTGCAGGGGGTACCTGCCGTGCCCTCGCCCTGAAACCCAAGTCTAGCTTGTCTTCTCAGACTTCCGTCCTCACACTCCTGGCCCCGAAGCCCTCAAGTTTGGCAATTCCGGACCCACAATGCAGCACTCTGCCTGCCCTCTAGAAAAAAAATGATTGCCTCATGAGCTGCCCAGGCACCTTAAATGAGGGTAAACCTACACAGCACTCGACTTTACCCAAATTATATAGTCTAACCTGGGCACTAATGCACTGTCGAACACAACCTGAGCCTGGACCTCCTGACCAACATCCAGAATGCTGACCAAACACTGAGCACATAAAACCCGCATTGGCCTTAGGTCATCATCTCTTCCCTACCTCAGTTTTCAGGCTTCAGATCCGAGACCTTATCTCCAATCACTTCCAAGGGGTGAGTGTGATGCAGAAATCAGAACTCCTCCTTACCCATGGCAAGAACCCTGTGGTTGGCACGTTGTCCAACGTTCAGTGTAGTAGAAACCAGCATTCACCCTGAGGCCCCGCCCATTCTTGAGTGCGACGAGGGCATACACATGCATTGTGACCCTCAGCATGAGTCCTGTCCTCTAGTAAGTCCTCTCAGTGGCTGGACCATTAGATGTCATAATGGGCTTGAACATGCCCCTAGGCCCCAATTTTTAACCAAATTTCTGATGGTCCAGTCGCCCCTCCCCAGGGCTCTACTCTGGAATCCCTCATTTGGTGGGACACCTGAGGATAAAAAAGAAAAAAACAAGAATAAAAAAAAAAAACGGACTTCTTCCAGCCCACAGAATGACCCCAAACTCTTTGGACGAGGCCAAACCAATAGAGAGTAAGACTCGTCCATTTCCCATGATGTCACCCAGAAATTCCACGACCATGAGAGACACGATATCCAGAGACAAAAACTTGAGCAGGAGCCTCACACTCGCCCTTCTTTCAAATCCCGAAGTGTTCTCCTCAGGTCTGTAGATCAGTCCTGCCATACCTATGACCCGAAACATAAGCCGAGTTTGTGTTTTCAGACAACTGTCCAAACAGACCTAGCCTACACAACCTACAGGCTCAGGCCCCTGGAGCCAAACCTGAGGACTGTACTTGCCCTCTCCAAGGGAATTGTGTGTGCCCATTCCAATGGCCACTACCCTTCTAATAGGATAAACCTCCAAAGTCCCTGATCCATCTCAATAGTGGTGGCTTCCCAGGAACAACAGGGGCAATCTGAGCCCAACTGAGCACCTACCTGCACTCAGTCCCATAGACAGATGTCCCCAGAGGTAAAAAGGAAAGAACAGGCCCCTAGGCACTAATCAGATCCATTGCTTTGGTTTCAGGCATCTCGCCTCAGAGGTCTGGATTTCAAAAGCAGCATAGAGCTGTTTCTTGACTCACCCATCAGAAAACATCTCATCTACACATGGGAAACTTGCACGTTGGAGCTGTGTCAAAGCCTCTGTTTAGGAGAACCCTTTAGGGCCCCAGTGCCACCGCTTCATTCCAAGGTCTCCATAGACACAAAAGCACGTTAGGACCCATCCCCAGGGGTGTCCATTTCAACTCAGCGTCCTCGGTTGCTCCCCACAGATCCAGGAGATCTAACCTGTCTTGTAGCTAGGAGACAATTGGAATGCGAGGTGGGCTACCCCGCCATCCATCCTTAGAACCCTGCTCAGAATCATTGGCCTGGAGCCAAACAACAGGTCTCAATTGTCCTGCAGAAGACTCTCTGCAGTTTGGAGCTTCTCACAACTCCCATCGTGTGAAAACACCCATGGCCTCGTGATGCCCCCGCCCATTCATGAAGGGGCCATCAGGGACAGAAACTCCAACCTGAGCGATCGTCTGATCCTCGCCCTGACTTCAGATGCACGAGATCTCGATTCAGGTCTGTAGATTGTGCGTGCCATGGCCTCACCCAGAAACCTAAGCCTAGCTTGTGTTCTCAGACTTTTGTCGTCAGACTACTGGCCCACAAGCCCTCCAGTTTGGCAATCCAGAACTACAATGCAGCACTCTGCCGGCCCTCCAGAAGAAAAACATTGTCCTCTGGTGCTACCCAGTAATCCCAAATGAGGATCAACCTGCACCGACCTTGGCTGTACCCCAAATACATAGGCTGACCAGGGCACTAATGCCCTTTCTGACACAGCCTGAGCCTGGACCCCCTGGCCCCTCCCAGAGAGCTGGCCGCACACTGAGCACATCGAACCACCATGGCCTTAGGTCGTCATCTCTTCCCAACATCAGTTTTCAGGTTTCAGAACCTAGACCTTATCTCCAATCACTGCCCAGGGTTGAAGGTGACGCAGAAATCAGAACTCCTTCCCCATGGCAAGAAACCTTGTGGTTGGCATGTTGTCCAACGTTCAGTGTAGTTGAAACCAGTGTGGCCCATGAGGCCCCGCCCATGCTCGCGGGCCACATTGGTCACAAACACACATTGTGACGCTCAGGCTGAGCCCAGTCCTCAAGTAAGGTCACTCAGTGGCTGGATGAAGAGATATCATATTGGGCTTGCCATGCCCCTAGGCCCCAATTTTTAACCATAGTTCGGGTTGTCCCTTCAGTCTTCCCCACGGCTTGGCTTTGGAATTCCTCTTTTGGTGGGACACCTGAGGTAACAAACCTGAAATGAGTCCTCCCATCCCACAGATTGACGAAAAGCAATTGGGAATCGGGCCAAATCCTCAGAGAGGAAGATTCGTCCATGGCCCATGAGGCGTCCCCGACATTCCACGGCCATCGCTGATACAAAATCCAGAGACAAAAGCCTGAGCAAGAGCCTCAGACTCGCACTTTCTTCATATCCTGAAGAGTTCTTCTCATGGTTTGTAGATCGGGCCGGCCATACCTACGTCCCCAAACCTAAGCTGAGTTTGTGTTTTCAGACTTCTGTCCTCAAAGTCTTGGGCCACACACCCTCCAGGCTGGGCCCCTGGAGCCACACATTAGGACTGTGCCTACCAATCCATGGGAATTCTGCCCATTCCATGGTACAAAATCGTACAAATTAGGAGAAATCTCCAAAGTCCCTGAGGCCATCCCAATAGTGTAGGTCGCCTGGAACAAACATGGGCTGTCTGACACCAGCTGATAATCGACCTCCACTCATACCATAGATGGATGTCCCCAGAGAAGAAGATTGAACCAGACAGGACCCTAGGCCATAATAGGATCCATTGCTTTGGGTTACAGGCATGTGTCCTCAAAAGCCTGATTCCAATACGAGCATAGGGGTTTTCCTGAGGCACCCATCAGAACTCATCTCGTCTCCACAAGGAAACCTGTGCATGGGAGCCATGTCCAAAGCTTAGGAGAGTACTTCAGGGTCCCGGTGCCACCGCCCCATTCCAAGGCCCTCATGGACACAAAAACACATTAGGACCCATCCTCAGGAAAGTCCATTTCAACTCAGCCACCCCGGTTGCTCCCGCAGAGCCATCAGATCTAAACTGTCTTGTTGCTAGGAGACAATTGGAATGCGAGGCGGGCTTCCCAGGCATCCATCCGCGAACGGTGCTCTGGAGTCATTCCATATGGGATGTCCTGGAGCTGTCCAACAGGTCTCAATTGTCCCGCAGAAGGAATCCATGAAGGGGGCATCCCACAACTCCCAACGTGGGAAAACCTCAATGGCCTCGAGTTTCCACTCCCTTCATGAAGCGGCCGTCATGCTCAGAAACTCCAACCTGAGCCAACGTCTGATCCTCGCCCTGACTTCAGATGCATGAGATATTGGTTCAGATCTGCAGGGGGTACCTGCCGTGCCCTCGCCCTGAAACCCAAGTCTAGCTTGTCTTCTCAGACTTCCGTCCTCACACTCCTGGCCCCGAAGCCCTCAAGTTTGGCAATTCCGGACACACAATGCAGCACTCTGCCTGCCCTCTAGAAAAAAAATGATTGCCTCATGAGCTGCCCAGGCACCTTTAATGAGGGTAAACCTACACAGCACTCGACTTTACCCAAATTATATAGTCTAACCTGGGCACTAATGCACTGTTGAACACAACCTGAGCCCGGACCTCCTGACCAACACCCAGAGAGCTGACCACACACTGAGCACATAAAACCCGCCATGGCCTTAGGTCATCATCTCTTCCCTACCTCAGTTTTCAGGCTTCAGAACCGAGACCTTATCTCCAATCACTTCCCAGGGGTGAGTGTGATGCAGAAATCATAACTCTTCCTTACCCATGGCAAGAACCCTGTGGTTGGCACGTTGTCCAAAGTTCAGTTTAGGAGAAACCAGCATTCACCCAGAGGCCCCGCCCATTCATGAGTGCGACGAGGGCATACACACGCATTGTGACCCTCAGCATGAGTCCTGTCCTCTAGTAAGTCCTCTCAGTTGCTGGACCATTAGATGTCATAATGGGCTTGACATGTCCCTAGGCCCCAATTTTAAACCAAATTTCTGATGGTCCAGTCGCCCCTCCCCAGGGCTCTACTCTGGAATCCCTCATTTGGTGGGAAACCTGAGGATAAAAAAGAAAAAAACAAGAATAAAAAAAAAAAAACGGACTTCTTCCAGCCCACAGAATGAACCCAAACTCTTTGGATGGGGCCAAACCACCAGAGAGTAAGACTCGTCCATTTCCCATGAAGTCACCCAGAAATTCAACGACCATGAGTGACACGATATCCAGAGACAAAAACTTGAGCAGGAGCCTCACACTCGCCCTTCTTTCAAATCCCGAAGTGTTCTCCTCATGGTCTGTAGATCAGTCCTGCCATACCTATGACCCGAAACATAAGCCGAGTTTGTGTTTTCAGACAACTGTCCAAACAGCCCTGGCCTACACAACCTACAGGCTCAGGCCTCTGGAGCCAAACCTGAGGACTGTACTTGCCCTCTCCAAGGGAATTGTGTGTGCCCATTCCAATGGCCACTACCCTTCTAATAGGATAAACCTCCAAAGTCCCTGATCCATCTCAATAGTGGTGGCTTCCCAGGAACAACAGGGGCAATCTGAGCCCAACTGAGCACCTACCTGCACTCAGTCCCATAGACAGATGTCCCCAGAGGTAAAAAGGAAAGAACAGGCCCCTAGGCACTAATCAGATCCATTGCTTTGGTTTCCAGGCATCTCGCCTCAGAGGCCTGGATTTCAAAAGCAGCATATAGCTGTTTCTTGACTCACCCATCAGAAAACATCTCATCTACACATGGGAAACTTGGACGTTGGAGCTGTGTCAAAGCCTCTGTTTAGGAGAACCCTTTAGGGCCCCAGTGCCACCGCTTCATTCCAAGGTCACCATAGACACAAAAGCACGTTAGGACCCATCCCCAGGGGTGTCCATTTCAACTCAGCGTCCTCGGTTGCTCCCCACAGATCCAGGAGATCTAACCTGTCTTGTTGCTAGGAGACAATTGGAATGCGAGGTGGGCTACCCAGCCATCCATCCTTAGAACCCTGCTCAGAATCATTGGCCTGGAGCCAAACAACAGGTCTCAATTGTCCTGCAGAAGACTCTCTGCAGTTTGGAGCTTCTCACAACTCCCATCGTGGGAAAACCCACATGGCCTCGTGATGCCCCCGCCCATTCATGAAGGGGCCATCAGGGACAGAAACTCCAACCTGAGCGATCGTCTGATCCTCGCCCTGACTTCAGATGCACGAGATCTCGATTCAGGTCTGTAGATTGTGCGTGCCATGGCCTCACCCAGAAACCTAACCTAGCTTGTGTTCTCAGACTTTTGTCGTCAGACTACTGGCCCACAAGCCCTCCAGTTTGGCAATCCAGAACTACAATGCAGCACTCTGCCGGCCCTCCAGAAGAAAAACATTGTCCTCTGGTGCTACCCAGTAATCCCAAATGAGGATCAACCTGCACCGACCTTGGCTGTACCCCAAATACATAGGCTGACCAGGGCACTAATGCCCTTTCTGACACAGCCTGAGCCTGGACCCCCTGGCCCCTCCCAGACAGCTGGCCGCACACTGAGCACATCGAGCCGCCATGGCCATAGGTCGTCATCTCTTCCCAACATCAGTTTTCAGGTTTCAGAACCTAGACCTTATCTCCAATCACTGCCCAGGGTTGAAGGTGACGCAGAAATCAGAACTCCTTCCCCATGGCAAGAAACCTTGTGGTTGGCATGTTGTCCAACGTTCAGTGTAGTTGAAACCAGTGTGGCCCATGAGGCCCCGCCCATGCTCGCGGGCCACATTGGTCACAAACACACATTGTGACGCTCAGGCTGAGCCCAGTCCTCAAGTAAGGTCACTCAGTGGCTGGATGAAGAGATATCATATTGGGCTTGCCATGCCCCTAGGCCCCAATTTTTAACCATAGTTCGGGTTGTCCCTTCAGTCTTCCCCACGGCTTGGCTTTGGAATTCCTCTTTTGGTGGGACACCTGAGGTAACAAACCTGAAATGAGTCCTCCCATCCCACAGATTGACGAAAAGCAATTGGGAATCGGGCCAAATCCTCAGAGAGGAAGATTCGTCCATGGCCCATGAGGCGTCCCCGACATTCCACGGCCATCGCTGATACAAAATCCAGAGACAAAAGCCTGAGCAAGAGCCTCAGACTCGCACTTTCTTCATATCCTGAAGAGTTCTTCTCATGGTTTGTAGATCGGGCCGGCCATACCTACGTCCCCAAACCTAAGCTGAGTTTGTGTTTTCAGACTTCTGTCCTCAAAGTCTTGGGCCACACACCCTCCAGGCTGGGCCCCTGGAGCCACACATTAGGACTGTGCCTACCAATCCATGGGAATTCTGCCCATTCCATGGTACAAAATCGTACAAATTAGGAGAAATCTCCAAAGTCCCTGAGGCCATCCCAATAGTGTAGGTCGCCTGGAACAAACATGGGCTGTCTGACACCAGCTGATAATCGACCTCCACTCATACCATAGATGGATGTCCCCAGAGAAGAAGATTGAACCAGACAGGACCCTAGGCCATAATAGGATCCATTGCTTTGGGTTACAGGCATGTGTCCTCAAAAGCCTGATTCCAATACGAGCATAGGGGTTTTCCTGAGGCACCCATCAGAACTCATCTCGTCTCCACAAGGAAACCTGTGCATGGGAGCCATGTCCAAAGCTTAGGAGAGTACTTCAGGGTCCCGGTGCCACCGCCCCATTCCAAGGCCCTCATGGACACAAAAACACATTAGGACCCATCCTCAGGAAAGTCCATTTCAACTCAGCCACCCCGGTTGCTCCCGCAGAGCCATCAGATCTAAACTGTCTTGTTGCTAGGAGACAATTGGAATGCGAGGCGGGCTTCCCAGGCATCCATCCGCGAACGGTGCTCTGGAGTCATTCCATATGGGATGTCCTGGAGCTGTCCAACAGGTCTCAATTGTCCCGCAGAAGGAATCCATGAAGGGGGCATCCCACAACTCCCAACGTGGGAAAACCTCAATGGCCTCGAGTTTCCACTCCCTTCATGAAGCGGCCGTCATGCTCAGAAACTCCAACCTGAGCCAACGTCTGATCCTCGCCCTGACTTCAGATGCATGAGATATTGGTTCAGATCTGCAGGGGGTACCTGCCGTGCCCTCGCCCTGAAACCCAAGTCTAGCTTGTCTTCTCAGACTTCCGTCCTCACACTCCTGGCCCCGAAGCCCTCAAGTTTGGCAATTCCGGACACACAATGCAGCACTCTGCCTGCCCTCTAGAAAAAAAATGATTGCCTCATGAGCTGCCCAGGCACCTTTAATGAGGGTAAACCTACACAGCACTCGACTTTACCCAAATTATATAGTCTAACCTGGGCACTAATGCACTGTTGAACACAACCTGAGCCCGGACCTCCTGACCAACACCCAGAGAGCTGACCACACACTGAGCACATAAAACCCGCCATGGCCTTAGGTCATCATCTCTTCCCTACCTCAGTTTTCAGGCTTCAGAACCGAGACCTTATCTCCAATCACTTCCCAGGGGTGAGTGTGATGCAGAAATCATAACTCTTCCTTACCCATGGCAAGAACCCTGTGGTTGGCACGTTGTCCAAAGTTCAGTTTAGGAGAAACCAGCATTCACCCTGAGGCCCCGCCCATTCATGAGTGCGACGAGGGCATACACACGCATTGTGACCCTCAGCATGAGTCCTGTCCTCTAGTAAGTCCTCTCAGTTGCTGGACCATTAGATGTCATAATGGGCTTGACATGTCCCTAGGCCCCAATTTTAAACCAAATTTCTGATGGTCCAGTCGCCCCTCCCCAGGGCTCTACTCTGGAATCCCTCATTTGGTGGGAAACCTGAGGATAAAAAAGAAAAAAACAAGAATAAAAAAAAAAAAAACGGACTTCTTCCAGCCCACAGAATGAACCCAAACTCTTTGGATGGGGCCAAACCACCAGAGAGTAAGACTCGTCCATTTCCCATGAAGTCACCCAGAAATTCAACGACCATGAGTGACACGATATCCAGAGACAAAAACTTGAGCAGGAGCCTCACACTCGCCCTTCTTTCAAATCCCGAAGTGTTCTCCTCATGGTCTGTAGATCAGTCCTGCCATACCTATGACCCGAAACATAAGCCGAGTTTGTGTTTTCAGACAACTGTCCAAACAGCCCTGGCCTACACAACCTACAGGCTCAGGCCTCTGGAGCCAAACCTGAGGACTGTACTTGCCCTCTCCAAGGGAATTGTGTGTGCCCATTCCAATGGCCACTACCCTTCTAATAGGATAAACCTCCAAAGTCCCTGATCCATCTCAATAGTGGTGGCTTCCCAGGAACAACAGGGGCAATCTGAGCCCAACTGAGCACCTACCTGCACTCAGTCCCATAGACAGATGTCCCCAGAGGTAAAAAGGAAAGAACAGGCCCCTAGGCACTAATCAGATCCATTGCTTTGGTTTCCAGGCATCTCGCCTCAGAGGCCTGGATTTCAAAAGCAGCATATAGCTGTTTCTTGACTCACCCATCAGAAAACATCTCATCTACACATGGGAAACTTGGACGTTGGAGCTGTGTCAAAGCCTCTGTTTAGGAGAACCCTTTAGGGCCCCAGTGCCACCGCTTCATTCCAAGGTCACCATAGACACAAAAGCACGTTAGGACCCATCCCCAGGGGTGTCCATTTCAACTCAGCGTCCTCGGTTGCTCCCCACAGATCCAGGAGATCTAACCTGTCTTGTTGCTAGGAGACAATTGGAATGCGAGGTGGGCTACCCAGCCATCCATCCTTAGAACCCTGCTCAGAATCATTGGCCTGGAGCCAAACAACAGGTCTCAATTGTCCTGCAGAAGACTCTCTGCAGTTTGGAGCTTCTCACAACTCCCATCGTGGGAAAACCCACATGGCCTCGTGATGCCCCCGCCCATTCATGAAGGGGCCATCAGGGACAGAAACTCCAACCTGAGCGATCGTCTGATCCTCGCCCTGACTTCAGATGCACGAGATCTCGATTCAGGTCTGTAGATTGTGCGTGCCATGGCCTCACCCAGAAACCTAACCTAGCTTGTGTTCTCAGACTTTTGTCGTCAGACTACTGGCCCACAAGCCCTCCAGTTTGGCAATCCAGAACTACAATGCAGCACTCTGCCGGCCCTCCAGAAGAAAAACATTGTCCTCTGGTGCTACCCAGTAATCCCAAATGAGGATCAACCTGCACCGACCTTGGCTGTACCCCAAATACATAGGCTGACCAGGGCACTAATGCCCTTTCTGACACAGCCTGAGCCTGGACCCCCTGGCCCCTCCCAGACAGCTGGCCGCACACTGAGCACATCGAGCCGCCATGGCCATAGGTCGTCATCTCTTCCCAACATCAGTTTTCAGGTTTCAGAACCTAGACCTTATCTCCAATCACTGCCCAGGGTTGAAGGTGACGCAGAAATCAGAACTCCTTCCCCATGGCAAGAAACCTTGTGGTTGGCATGTTGTCCAACGTTCAGTGTAGTTGAAACCAGTGTGGCCCATGAGGCCCCGCCCATGCTCGCGGGCCACATTGGTCACAAACACACATTGTGACGCTCAGGCTGAGCCCAGTCCTCAAGTAAGGTCACTCAGTGGCTGGATGAAGAGATATCATATTGGGCTTGCCATGCCCCTAGGCCCCAATTTTTAACCATAGTTCGGGTTGTCCCTTCAGTCTTCCCCACGGCTTGGCTTTGGAATTCCTCTTTTGGTGGGACACCTGAGGTAACAAACCTGAAATGAGTCCTCCCATCCCACAGATTGACGAAAAGCAATTGGGAATCGGGCCAAATCCTCAGAGAGGAAGATTCGTCCATGGCCCATGAGGCGTCCCCGACATTCCACGGCCATCGCTGATACAAAATCCAGAGACAAAAGCCTGAGCAAGAGCCTCAGACTCGCACTTTCTTCATATCCTGAAGAGTTCTTCTCATGGTTTGTAGATCGGGCCGGCCATACCTACGTCCCCAAACCTAAGCTGAGTTTGTGTTTTCAGACTTCTGTCCTCAAAGTCTTGGGCCACACACCCTCCAGGCTGGGCCCCTGGAGCCACACATTAGGACTGTGCCTACCAATCCATGGGAATTCTGCCCATTCCATGGTACAAAATCGTACAAATTAGGAGAAATCTCCAAAGTCCCTGAGGCCATCCCAATAGTGTAGGTCGCCTGGAACAAACATGGGCTGTCTGACACCAGCTGATAATCGACCTCCACTCATACCATAGATGGATGTCCCCAGAGAAGAAGATTGAACCAGACAGGACCCTAGGCCATAATAGGATCCATTGCTTTGGGTTACAGGCATGTGTCCTCAAAAGCCTGATTCCAATACGAGCATAGGGGTTTTCCTGAGGCACCCATCAGAACTCATCTCGTCTCCACAAGGAAACCTGTGCATGGGAGCCATGTCCAAAGCTTAGGAGAGTACTTCAGGGTCCCGGTGCCACCGCCCCATTCCAAGGCCCTCATGGACACAAAAACACATTAGGACCCATCCTCAGGAAAGTCCATTTCAACTCAGCCACCCCGGTTGCTCCCGCAGAGCCATCAGATCTAAACTGTCTTGTTGCTAGGAGACAATTGGAATGCGAGGCGGGCTTCCCAGGCATCCATCCGCGAACGGTGCTCTGGAGTCATTCCATATGGGATGTCCTGGAGCTGTCCAACAGGTCTCAATTGTCCCGCAGAAGGAATCCATGAAGGGGGCATCCCACAACTCCCAACGTGGGAAAACCTCAATGGCCTCGAGTTTCCACTCCCTTCATGAAGCGGCCGTCATGCTCAGAAACTCCAACCTGAGCCAACGTCTGATCCTCGCCCTGACTTCAGATGCATGAGATATTGGTTCAGATCTGCAGGGGGTACCTGCCGTGCCCTCGCCCTGAAACCCAAGTCTAGCTTGTCTTCTCAGACTTCCGTCCTCACACTCCTGGCCCCGAAGCCCTCAAGTTTGGCAATTCCGGACACACAATGCAGCACTCTGCCTGCCCTCTAGAAAAAAAATGATTGCCTCATGAGCTGCCCAGGCACCTTTAATGAGGGTAAACCTACACAGCACTCGACTTTACCCAAATTATATAGTCTAACCTGGGCACTAATGCACTGTTGAACACAACCTGAGCCCGGACCTCCTGACCAACACCCAGAGAGCTGACCACACACTGAGCACATAAAACCCGCCATGGCCTTAGGTCATCATCTCTTCCCTACCTCAGTTTTCAGGCTTCAGAACCGAGACCTTATCTCCAATCACTTCCCAGGGGTGAGTGTGATGCAGAAATCATAACTCTTCCTTACCCATGGCAAGAACCCTGTGGTTGGCACGTTGTCCAAAGTTCAGTTTAGGAGAAACCAGCATTCACCCTGAGGCCCCGCCCATTCATGAGTGCGACGAGGGCATACACACGCATTGTGACCCTCAGCATGAGTCCTGTCCTCTAGTAAGTCCTCTCAGTTGCTGGACCATTAGATGTCATAATGGGCTTGACATGTCCCTAGGCCCCAATTTTAAACCAAATTTCTGATGGTCCAGTCGCCCCTCCCCAGGGCTCTACTCTGGAATCCCTCATTTGGTGGGAAACCTGAGGATAAAAAAGAAAAAAACAAGAATAAAAAAAAAAAACGGACTTCTTCCAGCCCACAGAATGAACCCAAACTCTTTGGATGGGGCCAAACCACCAGAGAGTAAGACTCGTCCATTTCCCATGAAGTCACCCAGAAATTCAACGACCATGAGTGACACGATATCCAGAGACAAAAACTTGAGCAGGAGCCTCACACTCGCCCTTCTTTCAAATCCCGAAGTGTTCTCCTCATGGTCTGTAGATCAGTCCTGCCATACCTATGACCCGAAACATAAGCCGAGTTTGTGTTTTCAGACAACTGTCCAAACAGCCCTGGCCTACACAACCTACAGGCTCAGGCCTCTGGAGCCAAACCTGAGGACTGTACTTGCCCTCTCCAAGGGAATTGTGTGTGCCCATTCCAATGGCCACTACCCTTCTAATAGGATAAACCTCCAAAGTCCCTGATCCATCTCAATAGTGGTGGCTTCCCAGGAACAACAGGGGCAATCTGAGCCCAACTGAGCACCTACCTGCACTCAGTCCCATAGACAGATGTCCCCAGAGGTAAAAAGGAAAGAACAGGCCCCTAGGCACTAATCAGATCCATTGCTTTGGTTTCCAGGCATCTCGCCTCAGAGGCCTGGATTTCAAAAGCAGCATATAGCTGTTTCTTGACTCACCCATCAGAAAACATCTCATCTACACATGGGAAACTTGGACGTTGGAGCTGTGTCAAAGCCTCTGTTTAGGAGAACCCTTTAGGGCCCCAGTGCCACCGCTTCATTCCAAGGTCACCATAGACACAAAAGCACGTTAGGACCCATCCCCAGGGGTGTCCATTTCAACTCAGCGTCCTCGGTTGCTCCCCACAGATCCAGGAGATCTAACCTGTCTTGTTGCTAGGAGACAATTGGAATGCGAGGTGGGCTACCCAGCCATCCATCCTTAGAACCCTGCTCAGAATCATTGGCCTGGAGCCAAACAACAGGTCTCAATTGTCCTGCAGAAGACTCTCTGCAGTTTGGAGCTTCTCACAACTCCCATCGTGGGAAAACCCACATGGCCTCGTGATGCCCCCGCCCATTCATGAAGGGGCCATCAGGGACAGAAACTCCAACCTGAGCGATCGTCTGATCCTCGCCCTGACTTCAGATGCACGAGATCTCGATTCAGGTCTGTAGATTGTGCGTGCCATGGCCTCACCCAGAAACCTAACCTAGCTTGTGTTCTCAGACTTTTGTCGTCAGACTACTGGCCCACAAGCCCTCCAGTTTGGCAATCCAGAACTACAATGCAGCACTCTGCCGGCCCTCCAGAAGAAAAACATTGTCCTCTGGTGCTACCCAGTAATCCCAAATGAGGATCAACCTGCACCGACCTTGGCTGTACCCCAAATACATAGGCTGACCAGGGCACTAATGCCCTTTCTGACACAGCCTGAGCCTGGACCCCCTGGCCCCTCCCAGACAGCTGGCCGCACACTGAGCACATCGAGCCGCCATGGCCATAGGTCGTCATCTCTTCCCAACATCAGTTTTCAGGTTTCAGAACCTAGACCTTATCTCCAATCACTGCCCAGGGTTGAAGGTGACGCAGAAATCAGAACTCCTTCCCCATGGCAAGAAACCTTGTGGTTGGCATGTTGTCCAACGTTCAGTGTAGTTGAAACCAGTGTGGCCCATGAGGCCCCGCCCATGCTCGCGGGCCACATTGGTCACAAACACACATTGTGACGCTCAGGCTGAGCCCAGTCCTCAAGTAAGGTCACTCAGTGGCTGGATGAAGAGATATCATATTGGGCTTGCCATGCCCCTAGGCCCCAATTTTTAACCATAGTTCGGGTTGTCCCTTCAGTCTTCCCCACGGCTTGGCTTTGGAATTCCTCTTTTGGTGGGACACCTGAGGTAACAAACCTGAAATGAGTCCTCCCATCCCACAGATTGACGAAAAGCAATTGGGAATCGGGCCAAATCCTCAGAGAGGAAGATTCGTCCATGGCCCATGAGGCGTCCCCGACATTCCACGGCCATCGCTGATACAAAATCCAGAGACAAAAGCCTGAGCAAGAGCCTCAGACTCGCACTTTCTTCATATCCTGAAGAGTTCTTCTCATGGTTTGTAGATCGGGCCGGCCATACCTACGTCCCCAAACCTAAGCTGAGTTTGTGTTTTCAGACTTCTGTCCTCAAAGTCTTGGGCCACACACCCTCCAGGCTGGGCCCCTGGAGCCACACATTAGGACTGTGCCTACCAATCCATGGGAATTCTGCCCATTCCATGGTACAAAATCGTACAAATTAGGAGAAATCTCCAAAGTCCCTGAGGCCATCCCAATAGTGTAGGTCGCCTGGAACAAACATGGGCTGTCTGACACCAGCTGATAATCGACCTCCACTCATACCATAGATGGATGTCCCCAGAGAAGAAGATTGAACCAGACAGGACCCTAGGCCATAATAGGATCCATTGCTTTGGGTTACAGGCATGTGTCCTCAAAAGCCTGATTCCAATACGAGCATAGGGGTTTTCCTGAGGCACCCATCAGAACTCATCTCGTCTCCACAAGGAAACCTGTGCATGGGAGCCATGTCCAAAGCTTAGGAGAGTACTTCAGGGTCCCGGTGCCACCGCCCCATTCCAAGGCCCTCATGGACACAAAAACACATTAGGACCCATCCTCAGGAAAGTCCATTTCAACTCAGCCACCCCGGTTGCTCCCGCAGAGCCATCAGATCTAAACTGTCTTGTTGCTAGGAGACAATTGGAATGCGAGGCGGGCTTCCCAGGCATCCATCCGCGAACGGTGCTCTGGAGTCATTCCATATGGGATGTCCTGGAGCTGTCCAACAGGTCTCAATTGTCCCGCAGAAGGAATCCATGAAGGGGGCATCCCACAACTCCCAACGTGGGAAAACCTCAATGGCCTCGAGTTTCCACTCCCTTCATGAAGCGGCCGTCATGCTCAGAAACTCCAACCTGAGCCAACGTCTGATCCTCGCCCTGACTTCAGATGCATGAGATATTGGTTCAGATCTGCAGGGGGTACCTGCCGTGCCCTCGCCCTGAAACCCAAGTCTAGCTTGTCTTCTCAGACTTCCGTCCTCACACTCCTGGCCCCGAAGCCCTCAAGTTTGGCAATTCCGGACCCACAATGCAGCACTCTGCCTGCCCTCTAGAAAAAAAATGATTGCCTCATGAGCTGCCCAGGCACCTTTAATGAGGGTAAACCTACACAGCACTCGACTTTACCCAAATTATATAGTCTAACCTGGGCACTAATGCACTGTTGAACACAACCTGAGCCCGGACCTCCTGACCAACACCCAGAGAGCTGACCACACACTGAGCACATAAAACCCGCCATGGCCTTAGGTCATCATCTCTTCCCTACCTCAGTTTTCAGGCTTCAGAACCGAGACCTTATCTCCAATCACTTCCCAGGGGTGAGTGTGATGCAGAAATCATAACTCCTCCTTACCCATGGCAAGAACCCTGTGGTTGGCACGTTGTCCAACGTTCAGTGTAGGAGAAACCAGCATTCACCCTGAGGCCCCGCCCATTCATGAGTGCGACGAGGGCATACACACGCATTGTGACCCTCAGCATGAGTCCTGTCCTCTAGTAAGTCCTCTCAGTGGCTGGACCATTAGATGTCATAATGGGCTTGACATGTCCCTAGGCCCCAATTTTTAACCAAATTTCTGATGGTCCAGTCGCCCCTCCCCAGGGCTCTACTCTGGAATCCCTCATTTGGTGGGACACCTGAGGAGAAAAAAGAAAAAAACAAGAATAAAAAAAAAAAACGGACTTCTTCCAGCCCACAAAATGACCCCAAACTCTTTGGACGGGGCCAAACCACCAGAGAGTAAGACTCGTCCATTTCCCATGAAGTCACCCAGAAATTCAACGACCATGAATGACACGATATCCAGAGACAAAAACTTGAGCAGGAGCCTCACACTCGCCCTTCTTTCAAATCCCGAAGTGTTCTCCTCATGGTCTGTAGATCAGTCCTGCCATACCTATGACCCGAAACATAAGCCGAGTTTGTGTTTTCAGACAACTGTCCAAACAGCCCTAGCCTACACAACCTACAGGCTCAGGCCCCTGGAGCCAAACCTGAGGACTGTACTTGCCCTCTCCAAGGGAATTGTGTGTGCCCATTCCAATGCCCACTACCCTTCTAATAGGATAAACCTCCAAAGTCCCTGATCCATCTCAATAGTGGTGGCTTCCCAGGAACAACAGGGGCAATCTGAGCCCAACTGAGCACCTATCTGCACTCAGTCCCATAGACAGATGTCCCCAGAGGTAAAAAGGAAAGAACAGGCCCCTAGGCACTAATCAGATCCATTGCTTTGGTTTCAGGCATCTCGCCTCAGAGGCCTGGATTTCAAAAGCAGCATATAGCTGTTTCTTGACTCACCCATCAGAAAACATCTCATCTACACATGGGAAACTTGCACGTTGGAGCTGTGTCAAAGCCTCTGTTTAGGAGAACCCTTTAGGGCCCCAGTGCCACCGCTTCAATCCAAGG
This sequence comes from Mustela nivalis, assembly GCF_964662115.1. Taxonomy (NCBI): domain Eukaryota; kingdom Metazoa; phylum Chordata; class Mammalia; order Carnivora; family Mustelidae; genus Mustela; species Mustela nivalis. The sequence goes on along the minus strand of NW_028136531.1, from coordinate 1,153,664 downwards.
TCTCCATAGACACAAAAGCACGTTAGGACCCATCCCCAGGGGTGTCCATTTCAACTCAGCGTCCTCGGTTGCTCCCCACAGATCCAGGAGATCTAACCTGTCTTGTTGCTAGGAGACAATTGGAATGCGAGGTGGGCTACCCCGCCATCCATCCTTAGAACCCTGCTCAGAATCATTGGCCTGGAGCCAAACAACAGGTGTCAATTGTCCTGCAGAAGACTCTCTGCAGTTTGGAGCTTCTCACAACTCCCATCGTGGGAAAACACCCATGGCCTCGTGATGCCCCCGCCCATTCATGAAGGGGCCATCAGGGACAGAAACTCCAACCTGAGCGATCGTCTGATCCTCGCCCTGACTTCAGATGCACCAGATCTCGATTCAGGTCTGTAGATTGTGCGTGCCATGGCCTCACCCAGAAACCTAAGCCTAGCTTGTGTTCTCAGACTTTTGTCGTCAGACTACTGGCCCACAAGCCCTCCAGTTTGGCAATCCAGAACTACAATGCAGCACTCTGCCGGCCCTCCAGAAGAAAAACATTGTCCTCTGGTGCTACCCAGTAATCCCAAATGAGGATCAACCTGCACCGACCTTGGCTGTACCCCAAATACATAGGCTGACCAGGGCACTAATGCCCTTTCTGACACAGCCTGAGCCTGGACCCCCTGGCCCCTCCCAGACAGCTGGCCGCACACTGAGCACATCGAGCCGCCATGGCCTTAGGTCGTCATCTCTTCCCAACATCAGTTTTCAGGTTTCAGAACCTAGACCTTATCTCCAATCACTGCCCAGGGTTGAAGGTGATGCAGAAATCAGAACTCCTTCCCCATGGCAAGAAACCTTGTGGTTGGCATGTTGTCCAACGTTCAGTGTAGTTGAAACCAGTGTGGCCCATGAGGCCCCGCCCATGCTCGCGGGCCACATTGGTCACAAACACACATTGTGACGCTCAGGCTGAGCCCAGTCCTCAAGTAAGGCCACTCAGTGGCTGGATGAAGAGATATCATATTGGGCTTGCCATGCCCCTAGGCCCCAATTTTTAACCATAGTTCGGGGTGTCCCTTCAGTCTTCCCCACGGCTTGGCTTTGGAATTCCTCTTTTGGTGGGACACCTGAGGTAACAAACCTGAAATGAGTCCTCCCATCCCACAGATTGACAAAAAGCAATTGGGAATCGGGCCAAATCCTCATAGAGGAAGATTCGTCCATGGCCCATGAGGCGTCCCCGACATTCCACGGCCATCGCTGATACAAAATCCAGAGACAAAAGCCTGAGCAAGAGCCTCAGACTCGCACTTTCTTCATATCCTGAAGAGTTCTTCTCATGGTTTGTAGATCGGGCCGGCCATACCTACGTCCCCAAACCTAAGCTGAGTTTGTGTTTTCAGACTTCTGTCCTCAAAGTCTTGGGCCACACACCCTCCAGGCTGGGCCCCTGGAGCCACACATTAGGACTGTGCCTACCAATCCATGGGAATTCTGCCCATTCCATGGTACAAAATCGTACAAATTAGGAGAAATCTCCAAAGTCCCTGAGGCCATCCCAATAGTGTAGGTCGCCCGGAACAAACATGGGCTGTCTAACACCAGCTGATAATCGACCTCCACTCATACCATAGATGGATGTCCCCAGAGAAGAAGATTGAACCAGACAGGACCCTAGGCCATAATAGGATCCATTGCTTTGGGTTACAGGCATGTGTCCTCAAATGCCTGATTCCAATACGAGCATCGGGGTTTTCCTGAGGCACCCATCAGAACTCATCTCTTCTCCACAAGGAAACCTGTGCATGGGAGCCATGTCCAAAGCTTAGGAGAGTACTTCAGGGTCCCGGTGCCACCGCCCCATTCCAAGGCCCTCATGGACACAAAAACACATTAGGACCCATCCTCAGGAAAGTCCATTTCAACTCAGCCACCCCGGTTGCTCCCGCAGAGCCATCAGATCTAAACTGTCTTGTTGCTAGGAGACAATTGGAATGCGAGGCGGGCTTCCCAGGCATCCATCCGCGAACGGTGCTCTGGAGTCATTCCATATGGGATGTCCTGGAGCTGTCCAACAGGTCTCAATTGTCCCGCAGAAGGAATCCATGAAGGGGGCATCCCACAACTCCCAACGTGGGAAAACCTCAATGGCCTCGAGATTCCGCTCACTTCATGAAGCGGCCGTCATGCTCAGAAACTCCAACCTGAGCTAACGTCTGATCCTCGCCCTGACTTCAGATGCATGAGATATTGGTTCAGATCTGCAGGGGGTACCTGCCGTGCCCTCGCCCTGAAACCCAAGTCTAGCTTGTCTTCTCAGACTTCCGTCCTCACACTCCTGGCCCCGAAGCCCTCAAGTTTGGCAATTCCGGACCCACAATGCAGCACTCTGCCTGCCCTCTAGAAAAAAAATTATTGCCTCATGAGCTGCCCAGGCACCTTAAATGAGGGTAAACCTACACAGCACTCGACTTTACCCAAATTATATAGTCTAACCTGGGCTCTAATGCACTGTCGAACACAACCTGAGCCTGGACCTCCTGACCAACATCCAGAATGCTGACCAAACACTGAGCACATAAAACCCGCATTGGCCTTAGGTCATCATCTCTTCCCTACCTCAGTTTTCAGGCTTCAGAACCGAGACCTTATCTCCAATCACTTCCCAGGGGTGAGTGTGATGCAGAAATCAGAACTCCTCCTTACCCATGGCAAGAACCATGTGGTTGGCACGTTGTCCAACGTTCAGTGTAGGAGAAACCAGCATTCACCCTGAGGCCCCGCCCATTCTTGAGTGCGACGAGGGCATACACATGAATTGTGACCCTCAGCATGAGTCCTGTCCTCTAGTAAGTCCTCTCAGTGGCTGGACCATTAGATATCATAATGGGCTTGAACATGCCCCTAGGCCCCAATTTTTAACGAAATTTCTGATGGTCCAGTCGCCCCTCCCCAGGGCTCTACTCTGGAATCCCTCATTTGGTGGGACACCTGAGGATAAAAAAGAAAAAAACAAGAATAAAAAAAAAAAAACGGACTTCTTCCAGCCCACAGAATGACCCCAAACTCTTTGGACGGGGCCAAACCACCAGAGAGTAAGACTCGTCCATTTCCCATGAAGTCACCCAGAAATTCCACGACCATGAGTGACACGATATCCATAGACAAAAACTTGAGCAGGAGCCTCACACTCGCCCTTCTTTCAAATCCCGAAGTGTTCTCCTCAGGTCTGTAGATCAGTCCTGCCATACCTATGACCCGAAACATAAGCCGAGTTTGTGTTTTCAGACAACTGTCCAAACAGCCCTAGCCTACACAACCTACAGGCTCAGGCCACTGGAACCAAACCTGAGGACTGTACTTGCCCTCTCCAAGGGAATTGTGTGTGCCCATTCCAATGGCCACTACCCTTCTAATAGGATAAATCTCCAAAGTCCCTGATCCATCTCAATAGTGGTGGCTTCCCAGGAACAACAGGGGCAATCTGAGCCCAACTGTGCACCTACCTGCACTCAGACCCATAGACAGATGTCCCCAGAGGTAAAAAGGAAAGAACAGGCCCCTAGGCACTAATCAGATCCATTGCTCTGGTTTCCAGGCATCTCTCCTCAGAGGCCTGGATTTCAAAAGCAGCATATAGCTGTTTCTTGACTCACCCATCAGAAAACATCTCATCTACACATGGGAAACTTGCACGTTGGAGCTGTGTCAAAGCCTCTGTTTAGGAGAACCCTTTAAGGCCCCAGTGCCACCGCTTCATTCCAAGGTCTCCATAGACACAAAAGCACGTTAGGACCCATCCCCAGGGGTGTCCATTTCAACTCAGCGTCCTCGGTTGCTCCCCACAGATCCAGGAGATCTAACCTGTCTTGTTGCTAGGAGACAATTGGAATGCGAGGTGGGCTACCCCGCCATCCATCCTTAGAACCCTGCTCAGAATCATTGGCCTGGAGCCAAAAACAGGTCTCAATTGTCCTGCAGAAGACTCTCTGCAGTTTGGAGCTTCTCACAACTCCCATCGTGGGAAAACCCCCATGGCCTCGTGATTCCCCCGCCCATTCATGAAGGGGCCATCAGGGACAGAAACTCCAACCTGAGCGATCGTCTGATCCTCGCCCTGACTTCAGATGCACGAGATCTCGATTCAGGTCTGTAGATTGTGCGTGCCATGGACTCACCCAGAAACCTAACCTAGCTTGTGTTCTCAGACTTTGGTCGTCAGACTACTGGCCCACAAGCCCTCCAGTTTGGCAATCCAGAACTACAATGCAGCACTCTGCCGGCCCTCCAGAAGAAAAACATTGTCCTCTGGTGCTACCCAGTAATCCCAAATGAGGATCAACCTGCACCGACCTTGGCTGTACCCCAAATACAATGGCTGACCAGGGCACTAATGCCCTTTCTGACACAGCCTGAGCCTGGACCCCCTGGCCCCTCCCAGACAGCTGGCCGCACACTGAGCACATCGAGCCGCCATGGCCTTAGGTCGTCATCTCTTCCCAACATCAGTTTTCAGGTTTCAGAACCTAGACCTTATCTCCAATCACTGCCCAGGGTTGAAGGTGATGCAGAAATCAGAACTCCTTCCCCATGGCAAGAAACCTTGTGGTTGGCATGTTGTCCAACGTTCAGTGTAGTTGAAACCAGTGTGGCCCATGAGGCCCCGCCCATGCTCGCGGGCCACATTGGTCACAAACACACATTGTGACGCTCAGGCTGAGCCCAGTCCTCAAGTAAGGCCACTCAGTGGCTGGATGAAGAGATATCATATTGGGCTTGCCATGCCCCTAGGCCCCAATTTTTTACCATAGTTCGGGTTGTCCCTTCAGTCTTCCCCACGGCTTGGCTTTGGAATTCCTCTTTTGGTGGGACACCTGAGGTAACAAACCTGAAATGAGTCCTCCCATCCCACAGATTGACAAAAAGCAATTGGGAATCGGGCCAAATCCTCATAGAGGAAGATTCGTCCATGGCCCATGAGGCGTCCCCGACATTCCACGGCCATCGCTGATACAAAATCCAGAGACAAAAGCCTGAGCAAGAGCCTCAGACTCGCACTTTCTTCATATCCTGAAGAGTTCTTCTCATGGTTTGTAGATAGGGCCGGCCATACCTACGTCCCCAAACCTAAGCTGAGTTTGTGTTTTCAGACTTCTGTCCTCAAAGTCTTGGGCCACACACCCTCCAGGCTGGGCCCCTGGAGCCACACATTAGGACTGTGCCTACCAATCCATGGGAATTCTGCCCATTCCATGGTACAAAATCGTACAAATTAGGAGAAATCTCCAAAGTCCCTGAGGCCATCCCAATAGTGTAGGTCGCCCGGAACAAACATGGGCTGTCTAACACCAGCTGATAATCGACCTCCACTCATACCATAGATGGATGTCCCCAGAGAAGAAGATTGAACCAGACAGGACCCTAGGCCATAATAGGATCCATTGCTTTGGGTTACCGGCATGTGTCCTCAAATGCCTGATTCCAATACGAGCATCGGGGTTTTCCTGAGGCACCCATCAGAACTCATCTCTTCTCCACAAGGAAACCTGTGCATGGGAGCCATGTCCAAAGCTTAGGAGAGTACTTCAGGGTCCCGGTGCCACCGCCCCATTCCAAGGCCCTCATGGACACAAAAACACATTAGGACCCATCCTCAGGAAAGTCCATTTCAACTCAGCCACCCCGGTTGCTCCCGCAGAGCCATCAGATCTAAACTGTCTTGTTGCTAGGAGACAATTGGAATGCGAGGCGGGCTTCCCAGGCATCCATCCGCGAACGGTGCTCTGGAGTCATTCCATATGGGATGTCCTGGAGCTGTCCAACAGGTCTCAATTGTCCCGCAGAAGGAATCCATGAAGGGGGCATCCCACAACTCCCAACGTGGGAAAACCTCAATGGCCTCGAGATTCCGCTCACTTCATGAAGCGGCCGTCATGCTCAGAAACTCCAACCTGAGCTAACGTCTGATCCTCGCCCTGACTTCAGATGCATGAGATATTGGTTCAGATCTGCAGGGGGTACCTGCCGTGCCCTCGCCCTGAAACCCAAGTCTAGCTTGTCTTCTCAGACTTCCGTCCTCACACTCCTGGCCCCGAAGCCCTCAAGTTTGGCAATTCCGGACCCACAATGCAGCACTCTGCCTGCCCTCTAGAAAAAAAATTATTGCCTCATGAGCTGCCCAGGCACCTTAAATGAGGGTAAACCTACACAGCACTCGACTTTACCCAAATTATATAGTCTAACCTGGGCTCTAATGCACTGTCGAACACAACCTGAGCCTGGACCTCCTGACCAACATCCAGAATGCTGACCAAACACTGAGCACATAAAACCCGCATTGGCCTTAGGTCATCATCTCTTCCCTACCTCAGTTTTCAGGCTTCAGACTGAGACCTTATCTCCAATCAATGCCCAGGGGTGAGTGTGATGCAGCAATCAGAACTCCTCCTTACCCATGGCAAGAACCATGTGGTTGGCACGTTGTCCAATGTTCAGTGTAGGAGAAACCAGCATTCACCCTGAGGCCCCGCCCATTCGTGAGTGCGACGAGGGCATACACACGCACTGTGACCCTAATCATGAGTCCTGTCCTATAGTAAGTCCTCTCAGTGGCTGGACCATTAGATGTCATAATGGGTTTGACATGTCCCTAGGCCCCAATTTTTAACCAGATTTCTGATGGTCCAGTCGCCCCTCCCCAGGGCTCTACTCTGGAATCCCTCATTTGGTGGGACACCTGAGGTTAAAAAAGAAAAAATCAACAATAAAAAAAAAACGGACTTCTTCCAGCCCACAGAATGACCCCAAACTCTTTGGACGGGGCCAAACCACCAGAGAGTAAGACTCGTCCATTTCCTATGAAGTCACCCAGAAATTCTACGACCATGAGTGACACGATATCCAGAGACAAAAACTTGAGCAGGAGCCTCACACTCGCCCTTCTTTCAAATCCCGAAGAGTTATCCTCATGGTCTGTAGATCAGTTCTGCCATACCCATGACCCGAAACATAAGCCGAGTTTGGGTTTTCAGGCAACTGTCCAAACAGCCCTGGCCTACACAACCTACAGGCTCAGGCCCCTGGAGCCAAACCTGAGGACTGTACTTGCCCTCTCCAAGGGAATTGTGTGTGCCCATTCCAATGGCCACAACCCTTCTAATAGGATAAACCTCCAAAGTCCCTGATCCATCTCAATAGTGGTGGCTTCCCAGGTAAAACAGGGGCAATCTGAGCCCAACTGAGCACCTACCTGCACTCAGACCCATAGACAGATGTCCCCAGAGGTAAAAAGGAAAGAACAGGCCCCTAGGCACTAATCAGATCCATTGCTTTGGTTTCCAGGCATCTCTCCTCAGAGGCCTGGATTTCAAAAGCAGCATATAGCTGTTTCTTGACTCACCCATCAGAAAACATCTCATCTACACATGGGAAACTTGCACGTTGGAGCTGTGTCAAAGCCTCTGTTTAGGAGAACCCTTTAGGGCCCCAGTGCCACCGCTTCATACCAAGGTCTCCATAGACACAAAAGCACGTTAGGACCCATCCCCAGGGGTGTCCATTTCAACTCAGCATCCTCGGTTGCTCCCCACAGATCCAGGAGATCTAACCTGTCTTGTTGCTAGGAGACAATTGGAATGCGAGGTGGGCTACCCAGCCATCCATCCTTAGAACCCTGCTCAGAATCATTGGCCTGGAGCCAAACAACTGGTCTCAATTGTCCTGCAGAAGACTCTCTGCAGTTTGGAGCTTCTGACAACTCTCATCTTGGGAAAACACCCATGGCCTCGTGATGCCCGCCCCATTCATGAAGGGGCCATCATTGTCAGAAACTCCAACCTGAGCGATCGTCTGATCCTCGCCCTGACTTCAGATGCACGAGATCTCGATTCAGGTCTGTAGATTGTGCGTGCCATGGCCTCACCCAGAAACCTAAGCCTAGCTTGTGTTCTCAGACTTTTGTCGTCAGACTACTGGCCCACAAGCCCTCCAGTTTGGCAATCCAGAACTACAACACAGCACTCTGCCGGCCCTCCAGAAGAAAAACATTGTCCTCTGGGGCTACCCAGTAACCCCAAATGAGGATCATCCTGCACCAACCTTGGCTGTACCCCAAATACACAGGCTGACCAGGGCTCTAATGCCCTTTCTGGTACAGCCTGAGCCTGGACCCCCTGGCCCCTCCCAGACAGCTGGCCGCAAACTGAGCACATCGAGCCGCCATGGCCTTAGGTCGTCATCTCTTCCCAACATCAATTTTCAGGTTTCAGAACCTAGACCTTATATCCAATCACTGCCCAGGGTTGAAGGTGATGCAGAAATCAGAACTCCTTCCCCATGGCAAGAAACCTTGTGGTTGGCATGTTGTCCAACGTTCAGTGTAGTTGAAACCAGTGTGGCCCATGAGGCCCTGCCCATGCTCGTGGGCCACATTGGTCACAAACACACATTGTGACGCTCAGGCTGAGCCCAGTCCTCAAGTAAGGCCACTAAGTGGCTGGATGAAGAGATAGCATATTGGGCTTGCCATGCCCCTAGGCCCCAATTTTTAACCATAGTTCGGGTTGTCCCTTCAGTCTTCCCCACAGCTTGGCTTTGGAATTCCTCTTTTGGTGGGACACCTGAGGTAACAAAACTGAAATGAGTCCTCCCATCCCACAGATTGACGAAAAGCAATTGGGAATCGGGCCAAATCCTCAGAGAGGAAGATTCGTCCGTGGCCCATGAGGCCTCCCCGACATTCCACGGCCATCGCTGATACAAAATCCAGAGACAAAAGCCTGAGCAAGCGCCTCAGACTCGCACTTTCTTCATATCCTGAAGAGTTCTTCTCATGGTTTGTAGATCGGGCCTGCCATACCTACGTCCCCAAACCTAAGCTGAGTTTGTGTTTTCAGACTTCTGTCCTCAAAGTCTTGGGCCACCCACCCTCCAGGCTGGGCCCCTGGAGCCACACATTCGGACTGTGCCTACCAATCCATGGGAATTCTGCCCATTCCATGGTCCAAAATCGTACAAATTAGGAGTAACCTCCAAAGTCCCTGAGGCCATCCCAATAGTGTAGGTCGCCCAGAACAAACAAGGGCTGTCTGACACCAGCTGATAATCGACCTATACTCATAACAGAGATGGTTGTCCCCAGAGAAGAAGATTGAACCAGACAGGACCCTAGGCCATAATAGGATCCATTGCTTTGGGATACAGGCATGTGTCCTCAAAAGCCTGATTCCAATACGAGCATATGTGTTTTCCTGAGGCACCCATCAGAACTCATCTCTTCTCCACAAGGAAACCTGTGCATGGGAGCCATGTCCAAAGCTTAGGAGAGTACTTCAGGGCCCCGGTACCACCGCCCCATTCCAAGGCCCTCATGGACACAAAAGCACATTAGGACCCATCCTCAGGAAAGTCCATTTAAACTCAGCCACCCCGGTTGCTCCCGCAGAGCCATCAGATCTAAACTGTCTTGTTGCTAGGAGACAATTGGAATGCGAGGCGGGCTTCCCAGGCATCCATCCGCGAACGGTGCTCTGGAGTCATTCCATATGGGATGTCCTGGAGCTGTCCAACAAGTCTTAATTGTCCCGCAGAAGGATCCTTGAAGGGGGCATCCCACAACTCCCAACGTGGGAAAACCTCAATGACCTCGAGATTCCGCTGCCTTCAAGAAGCGGCCGTCATGCTCAGATTCTCCAACCTGAGCCATAGTCTGATACTTGCCCTGACTTCAGATGCATGAGATATTTTTTCAGATCTGCATGGGGTACATGCCGTGCCCTCGCCCTGAAACCCAAGTCTAGCTTGTCTTCTCAGACTTCCGTCCTCATACTCCTGGTTCCGAAGCCCTCAAGTTTGGCAATTCCGGACCCACAATGAGGCACTATGCCTGCCCTCTAGAAAAAAAAATTTTTGCCTCATGAGCTGCCCAGGCACCTTAAATGAGGGTAAACCTACACAGCCCTCAACTTTACCCAAATTATATATTCTAACCTGGGCACTAATGCACTGTCGAACACAACCTGAGCCCGGACCTTCTGACCAACACCCAGAGAGCTGACCGCACCTGAGCACAAAAAACCCGCCATCGCCTTAGGTCATCATCTCTTCCTTACCTCAGTTTTCAGGCTTCAGAACTGAGACCTTATCTCCAATCACTGCCAAGGGGTGAGTGTGATGTAGAAATCAGAACTCCTCTTTACCCATGGCAAGAACCCTTGTGGTTGGCACGTTGTCCAACGTTCAGAGTAGAAGAAACCAGCATTCACCCTGAGGCCCCGCCCATTCTTGAGTGCGACGAGGGCATACACAAACATTGTGACCCTCAGCTTGAGTTCTGTAGTCTAGTAAGTCCTCTCAGTGGCTGGACCATCAGATGTCATAATGGGCTTGACATGTCCCTAGGCCCCAATTTTTAACCAGATTTCTGATTGTCCAGTCGCCCCTCCCCAGGGCTCTACTCTGGAATCCCTCATTTGGTGGGACGCCGGAGGTTAAAAAAGAAAAACAAAAACAAAAACAAAACTGACTTCTTCCAGCCCAAAGAATGACCCCAAACTCTTTGGACGGGGCCAAACCACCAGAGAGTAAGACTCGTCCATTTCCCATGAAGTCACTCAGAAATTCCACGACCATGAGTGACATGATATCCAGAGACAAAAACTTGAGCAGGAGCCTCACACTAGCCCTTCTTTCAAATCCCGAAGAGTTCTCCTCATGGTCTGTAGATCAGTCCTACCATAACTATGACCCGAAACATAAGCCTAGTTTGTGTTTTCAGAGAACTGACCAAACAGCCCTGGCCTACACAACCTACAGGCTCAGGCCCCTGGACACAAAACTGAGGACTGTACTTGCCCTCTCCAAGGGAATTGTGTGTGCCCATTCCAATGGCCACAACCCTTCTAATAGGATAAACCTCCAAAGTCCCTGATCCATGTCAATAGTGGTGGCTTCCCAGGAAAAACAGGGGCAATCTGAGCCCAACTGAGCACCTACCTGCACTCAGACCCATAGCAGATATCCCCAGAGGTAAAAAGAAAAGAACAGGCCCCTAGGCACTAATCAGATCCATTGCTTTGGTTTCCAGGCATCTCTCCTCAGAGGCCTGGATTTCAAAAGCAGCATATAGCTGTTTCGTGACTCACCCATCAGAAAACATCTCATCTACACATGGGAAACTTGCACGTTGGAGCTGTGTCAAAGCCTCTGTTTAGGAGAACCCTTTAGGGCCCCAGTGCCACTGCTTCATTCCAAGGTCTCCATAGACACAAAAGCACGTTAGGACCCATCCCCAGGGGTGTCCATTTCAACTCAGCATCCTCGGTTGCTCCTCACAGATCCAGGAGATCTAACCTGTCTTGTTGCTAGGAGACAATTGGAATGCGAGGTGGGCTACCCAGCCATCCATCCTTAGAACCCTGCTCAGAATCATTGGCCTGGAGCCAAACAACAGGTCTCAATTGTCCTGCAGAAGACTCTCTGCAGTTTGGAGCTTCTCACAACTCCCATCGTTGGAAAGCCCCATGGCCTCGTGATGACCCCCTTTTTATGAACGGGCCATCAGGGACAGAAACTCCTACCTGAGCGATCGTCTGATCCTCGCCCTGACTTCAGATGCACGAGATCTCGATTCAGGTCTGTAGATTGTGCGTGCCATGGCCTCACCCAGAAACCTAAGCCTAGCTTGTGTTCTCAGACTTTTGTCGTCAGACTACTGGCCCACAAGCCCTCCAGTTTGGCAATCCAGAACTACAATGCAGCACTCTGCCGGCCCTCCAGAAGAAAAACTTTGTCCTCTGGGGCTACCCAGTCATCCCAAATGAGGATCAACCTGCACCGACCTTGTCTGTACCCCAAATACATAGGCTGACCAGGGCACTAATGCCCTTTCTGACACAGCCTGATCCTGGACCCCCTGGCCCCTGCCAGACAGCTGTCCGCACACTGAGCACATCGAGCCGCCATGGCCTTAGGTCGTCATCTCTTCCCAACCTCAGTTTTCAGGTTTCAGAACCTAGACCTTATCTCCAATCACTGTCCAGGGTTGAAGATGATGCAGAAATCAGAACTCCTTCCCCATGGCAAGAAACCTTGTGGTTGGCATGTTGTCCAACGTTCAGTGTAGTTGAAACCAGTGTGGCCCATGAGGCCCCACCCATGCTCGCGGGCCACATTGTTCACAAGCACACATTGTGACTCTCAGGCTGAGCCCAGTCCTCAAGTAAGGCCACTCAGTGGCTGGATGAAGAGATAGCATATTGTGCTTGCCATGCCCGTAGGCCCCAATTTTTAACCATAGTTCAGGTTGTCCCTTCAGTCTTCCCCACGGCTTTGCTTTGGAATTCCTCTTTTGGTGGGACACCTGAGGTAACAAACCTGAAAGGAGACCTCCCATCCCACAGATTGACGAAAAGCAATTTGGAATCGGGCCAAATCCTCAGAGAGGAAGATTCGTCCATGGCCCATGAGGCATCCCCGACATTCCACGGAGATCGCTGATACAAATTCCAGAGACAAATGCCTGAGCAAGCGCCTCAGACTCACTCTATATTCAAATCTTCATGAGTTCTTCTCATGGTTTGTAGGTTGGGCCTGCCATACCGAAGTCCCCAAAGAAAGCTGAGTTTGAGTATCGGAATCACAATCAGAACTCTGCCTTCCACATGGCTGTAATGCTTGTTCTTCGCATGGAGTCACACCTTCACGTGGGGAACCCTTCATGGCCCCTGATGCCACGCCCAAACATGAGTGCTGCTTGGGCACAAATTCACACTGTGACCCTAGCATGAGCCCCATGACAAAGAAAGGCTTGTCAGGTTCGGGACGAAGATCCTGCATTTAGTCCTTGCCATGCACATATCACCCAGGACTAACTAGATGGTGTGTATTCCAGTTGAGGGAACCCACTGCTGTGCTCTAGAGTCCCTCTCCTGGGAGGTCCTTTGTGGCAGAAAACAGTACTCTTCACTTCCCACAGAATGAACCCAAACACTTGGGACCTTGGACAATCCCCCGAGAGGAAGGCTCTTCCTCGGACCCTGAGGCAACCCCTACCCTGACCGGACACTGTGAACGCAACACCCAGAGACAAAATCCTGAGTGACTGCCTCCCACTTGCCCTCCTTTGATATCCAGAGGATCTCCCCTCACGGACTGGAGATCAGGCCTGCCATTACCTTGGCCCCTACCTGAGCCAAGTTTTCTCTTTCAGACATCAGTCCCCAGAGCCCTGGAAAACACAGCCTCTAGGCTGGGTCCTCTGGAGCCATACCACAGGACTGTGCCTGCTCTCTCCTGGGAAACTGTGTCCATTCCTTTGGCCACACACCTCCAGAATATGAGAAACCTCAAGGCCCCCGAGGTCATCCCACTACTGGGAGCCTCCCTGGACACACAGGGGCATTAGGACACAATCTGAGCAGCTACCTCCACGAAGGCATGCACACAGATGTCAACAGAGATAGAAGGTTGAGCCGGACAGGCCCTTAGGCCCTAATCTCAACTCTTGCTTTGGGTTCCAGGTGTTACTCCTCAGAGGCTTTGGTTCGAAGAACAGGATATGGGGCTTTCCTGAGGCACTGAACAGAACTCCTCTCATCTCCACATGGGAAGCTTCCTTGTTGTAGCTGTGCCAAACGCCTCAGTTTGGAAAACCCTGCAGAGTCCCCGAGCCACCTCCACATTCCAAGGTCTCCCAGGCCACCAAGCAACAGTAGAACTCATCTTCAGGAGAGTCCATTTCAACTCTCCCCTCTAGGTAGCTCACCCAGGAGCCTGCAGATTGAGCCTGACTTGTCCTGACTAAACAGTGGGAATATGAAGTGACGTTCCCAGGCATCCATGCTTTGACACCTGCTCTCGAGTCTTTCCGTATGGGGCCTCCTGGAACCATCCAATAGGACTCGACTGTCGAGAAGAAGGAAATCTTGAGGTTTGGAGTAGTTCACAAATCCCATCGTAGGCAAACCTCCCTGGCTTCATGAAGCCCCCACACCCTTCAGGAAGAGGACATGCTGGACAAAAACTCTAGCCTGAGGCACGTCTCATAGTTGACATGACCTCAGTGCAGGAGATCTCGATTCAGCCTCTGCAGAGTGAGCCTGCCGTGCCCTCGGTCCCAAACCTCACGCTAGCTTGTGTTTTCAGACTTCCTTCCTCACACTCCTGGAAAACAAGACCTCCGGACTAGGAACTCCAGAACCAAAACCCAGCCCAGTGTCTGCCCAACGGAAGAAAAACGTTTCCCTGTGGGGCTCTCCAGAAAACCCAGATGAGGATCAACCTGCTCGGGCCTCGACGGTACCCGAACTGGATAGGCTGCTCTGGGCACTCATGCTTTGTCTGACACAGCCTGAAGCCAGACGTCCAGACAGACAAGGAGACAGCTGGCCGCACACCCACACTTCGGACACGCCATGGTCTTATGCCGTCACCTCTTCCTAACCTTGGTTTTCAGATATCTGAACCTAGACATCATATCAATTCTCCACACAGCTGGGTATCGCAAGCACAAAACAGAAGTCCTGCTTCCCCATGGCTGTAAAGCTTGCTCTTGGCATGGAGTAACACATTCAGGGTGGGAGAAACCTTCATGGCCCCTGATGCCACGCAAAACGTGAGTGCTGATTGGGAACAAATTCACACTGTGACCCTCAGCATGAGCCCCATGTCAAAGAAAGGCCTCTCAGGGCTTGGACAAAGAGCGCGCATATGGGGCTTGCCAAGCCTCTATGCACCCAATCCTCACCACGTTTTGAATTTTCCAGTCGCCATGCCCGTACCTGGGGCTCTGCTCTGGAATCCCTTTCTTGGAGAGACCCATGAGCCAGACAACACGACTCCACCCTTCCACAAAACGACCCCAATCTTGGGAGCTGGGACAAATCCCCAGAGAGGGATACTCGTCCACTGTCCCTGAGGCCACCCCTCAAATCCACGGATATCCCGGACACAACATCCAGAGACAAAAGCCTGTTGGAACGCCTCTCACTCGCTCTTGTTTCAGAGGCCCAGGAGCTCCCTCTCGGGCTGTACCTCCGGCCTGCCATACCCTAGGCGCCACTCATAAGCTGAGTTTGTGTATTCAGACTTCTGTGCCCACAGCCAGGATCCACACACCTCCAGGCTAGGGCCTCTAGGGCCACAGCGAAAGATTGTGCCTGTCCTCTCCAAGGAAAGTGTGCCCAATCCATTGACGACAACCCTACAGGTTAGGGAAAAGCTCCAAGGCCCCTGAGGCCATCAATAGTGTAGGCCCCCCTGGACTAAGAGGGGCTCTCTGACACCAGCGGAGCAACTATCTCCACTTAGACTCTCAGACAGTGTCCCCAGAGACAGAAGGTTGAAATGGACAGGCCCCCAGGCCCTAATCTGAACCTTAGCTTTGGTTTCCATGTTTCCGTTCTCAGAGGACTGTTTTCGTAGACCAGCACATGGGGCTTTTCTGAGGCACCAAAACAAACCTCTCTCATCACCACATGGGCAGCTTTCTTACTGGGATGTATCAAACACTTCAGGTAGGAGAGTTCCGCAGGGCCACTGAACAACCAGCACATTCCAAGGTCTCCATGGACCCAAACGCACATTATGACGCATCCTCAGGAGAGGCCATTTCAACTCAGCCCCCTGGGTCGCGTGTTCCAGAGGCAGCAGATCAAACATATCTTGTCGCTAATAGCCAATGGGAATGCGAGGCATGCTGTACAGGGTTCCATCCTTCGAACCCTGCTCTCCAGTCCTTCCATATGGTATGTCCTGGAGCCATGCATCAGGACTCGAATGTCCCGCAGAAGGAAACGTTGTGGTTTGGGGCAACCTCCAAACTCAGCGTGGGAAAACTTCCTTGGCCTCATGAGGCCCCCACTTCATGAAGGTGCCATCATGGACACATACTTCAGCGTCAGCCAACGTCTGATCCTCAGCCTGACTTCAGATGCAGGAGATTTTGATTCAGCCTCTGCAGAGTGGGCCTGCTCTGCCCTTGGCTTCAATCCTCACACTAGTTTGTGTTTTTAGACTTCCGTCCTCACACTCCTGGCCCACAAACCCTCCCTACTGGGAATTCTGGGGCCACAATGAAGCACTGTGCCTGCCTCCCAGGAGAAAAACATTGTCTATGGCGCTGCCCAGAAACCCCAAAAGAGGATCAAACTGCTTGGCCCTTGGCAACACCCCAATTGCATAGGCTACCTTAAACAGTGATGCTCTGTCGCAAATAGCCTGAGCCCAGACCTTCCAACAGACACCGACACAGCTGGCTGCACACCCAGCACATTGGACCCGCCACTGCCTTAGGCCACCATCCATTCCCAACCTGGGTTTTCAGTCATCGGAACCTAGACCTTATCTCCAATCCCTGCACAGGGGGGAACCTGATGCACAAATAAGAACCCCTCCTTCCCCATGGCAAGAAACCTTGCTGCTGACAGTGAGTCAAACCTCCAGTGTAGGAGAAAACGGCATGGCCCATGAGGCCACGCCCAAGCGTGAGGGCCGCCTTGGGCACAAACACACATTGTGACCCTCAGCGTGAGTTCCTTATTCAAGTAACGCGTCTCAGTGACTGGACCAAGAGCCCGCATATGTGGCTTGCCATGCCCATAGGCACCCAGGACTAACTAGATGGTGTGTATTCCAGTTGAGGGAACCCACTGCTGTGCTCTAGAGTCCCTCTCCTGGGGTGTCCCCTGTGGCAGAAAACAGTACTCTTCATTCCCACAGAATGAACACAAACACTTGGGAGCTTGGAAAATCCCCCGAGAGGAAGGCTCTTCCTCGGCCTCTGAGACAACCCCTACCCTGATCGGACACTGTAAATGCAACACCCAGAGACAAAATCCTGAGTGACTGCCTCCCACTTGCCCTACTTTGATTTCCAGAGGATCTCCCCTCACGGACTAGAGATCAGGCCTGCCATTACATTGGCCCCTAGCTGAGCCAAGTTTGCTTTTTCAGACATCTGTCCCCACAGCCCTGGCAAACACAGCCTCTAGGCTGGGTCCTCTGGAGCCATAGCACAGGACCGTGCCTGCTCTCTCCTGGGAAACTGTGTCGATTCCTTTGGCCACACACCTCCAGAATATGAGAAACCTCAAGGCCTCCGAGGACATCCCACTACTGGGAGCCTCACTGGACTCACAGGGGCATTCGGACACAAGCTGAGCAGCTACATCCATGAATGCATGCACACAGATGTCAACAGAGATAGAAGGTTGAGCCGGACAGGCCTTTAGGCCGTAGTCTCAACTCTTGCTTTGGTTTCCAGGTGTCACTCCTCAGAGGCTTTGGTTCGAAGAACAGGGTATGGGGCTTTCCTGAGGCACGGAACAGAACTCCTCTCGTCTCCACATGGGAAGTTTCCTTGTTGGAGCCGTGTCAAACACCTCATGTTGGAGAATCCTTCAGAGTCCCTGAGCCACCTCCACATTCCAAGGTCTCCCAGGCCACCAAGCCACAGTAGGACTCATCTTCAGGAGAGTCCATTTCAACTCTCCCCTCTGGGTAGCTCACCCAGGAGCCCGCAGATTGAGCCTGCCTTGTCCTGACTAAAGAGTGGGAATATGAGGTGGCGTTCCCAGGCATCCATGCTTAGACACCTGCTCTCGAGTCTTTCCATATGGGGCCTCTTGGAACCATCCAATAGAACTCGACTGTCGTGCAGAAGGTAACCTTCAGTTTTGGAGCAGTTCACAAATCCCATCGTAGGCAAAACTTTCTGGCCTCATGAAGCCCCCACACCCTTCAGGAAGAGGCCATGCTGGACAAGAACTCTAGCCTGAGGCACGTCTCATAGTTGACATGACCTCAGTGCAGGAGATCTCGATTCAGCCTCTGCAGAGTGGGCCTGCCGTGCCCTCGGTCCCAAACCTCACGCTAGCTTGTGTTTTCAGACTTCCTTCCTCCCACTCCTGGCAAACAAGCCCTCTGGACTAGGAACTCCGGAACCAAAACCCAGCCCAGTGTCTGCCCAACGGAAGAAAAACGTTTCCCTGTGGGGCTCTCCAGAAAACCCAATGAGGATCAACCTGCTCGGTCCTCGATGGTACCCGAACTGGATAGGCTGCTCTGGGCACTCATGCTCTGCCTGACACAGCCTGAAGCCAGACGTCCAGACAGACAAGGAGACAGCTGGCCGCACACCCAGCACTTCGGACACGCCATGGTCTTATGCCGTCACCTCATCCTAACCTTGGTTTTCAGATATCTGAACCTAGACATTATATCAATTCTCCACACAGCTGGGTATAGCAAGCACAAAACAGAACTCCTCCTTCCCCATGGCTGTCAAGCTTGGTCTTGGCATGGAGTCACACCTTCAGGGTGGGAGAAACCTTCATGGCCCCTGAAGCCACGCCCAAACTTGAGTGCTGCTTGGGCACAAATTCACACTGTGACCCTCAGCATGAGCCCCATGTCAAAGAAAGACCTGTCAGGCCCTGGATCAAGAGCCCTCATATGGGGCTTGCCAAGCCCCTATGCACCCAATCCTCACCACGGTTTGAATTCTCCAGTCGCCCCGCCCATACCTGGAGCTCTGCTCTGGAATCCCTTTCTTGGAGAGACCCATGAGTCAGACAACACGACTCCACCCTTCCCACAAAATGACCCCAAACTCTTGGGAGCTGGGACAAATCCCCAGAGAGGGATACTCGTCCACAGTACCTGAGGCCACCGCTCCAATCCACGGCTATCCCGGACACAACATCCAGAGACAAAAGCCTGAAGGAACGCCTCCCACTCGCCCTTGTTTCAGAGGCCCAGGAGCTCCCTCTCGGGCTGTACATCCGGCCGGCCATACCCTAGGCGCCACTCATAAGCTGAGTTTGTGTATTCAGACTTCTGTGCCCACAGCCTGGACCCACACAACATCCAGGCTAGGGCCTCTGGACCAAACAGCGAAAGATTGTGCCTGCCCTCTCCAAGGAAAGTGTGCCCAATCCATTGACCACAACCCTACAGGTTAGGGAAAAGCTCCAAGGTCCCTGAGGCCATCAATAGTATAGGCCACCCTGGACTAAGAGGGGTTCTCTGACACCAGCGGAGCAACTATCTCCACTTAGACTCTCAGACAGTGTCCCCAGAGACAGAAGGTTGAAATGGACAGGCCCCCAGGCCCTAATCTGAACCTTAGCTTTGGTTTCCATGTTTCCGTTCTCAGAGGACTGTTTTCGTAGACCAGCACATGGGGCTTTTCTGAGGCACCAAACCAAACATCTCTCATCTCCACATGGGCAGCCTTCTTACTGGGATGTATCAAACACTTCAGGTAGGAGAGTTCCGCAGGGCCACTGAACAACCAGCACATTCCAAGGTCTCCATGGACCCAAACGCACATTATGACGCATCCTCAGGAGAGGCCATTTCAACTCAGCCCGCTGGGTCGCGTGTTCCAGAGGCAGCAGATCAAACATATCTTGTCGCTAATAGCCAATGGGAATGCGAGGCATGCAGTACAGGGATCCATCCTTCGAACCCTGCTCTCCAGTCCTTCCATATGATATGTCCTGGAGCCATGCAACAGGACTCGAATGTCCCGCAGAAGGAAACCTTGTGGTTTGGGGCAACCTCCAAACTCAGCGTGGGAAAACTTCCTTGGCCTCATGAGGCCCCCACTTCATGAAGGTGCCATCATGGACACATACTGCAGCCTCAGCCAACGTCTGATCCTCAGCCTGACTTCAGATGCAGGAGATTTTGATTCAGCCTCTGCAGAGTGGGCCTGCTCTGCCCTTGGCTCCAATCCTCACACTAGCTTGTGTTTTCAGACTTCCGTCCTCACACTCCTGGCCCACAAACCCTTCCTACTGGGAATTCTGGGGCCACAATGAAGCACTGTGCCTGCCTCCCAGGAGAAAAACCTTGTCTATGGCGCTGCCCAGAAACCCCAAATGAGGATCAAACTGCTTGGCCCTCGGCAACACCCCAATTGCATAGGCTACCTTAAACAGTGATGTTCTGTCGCAAATAGCCTGAGCCCAGACCTTCCAACAGACACCGACAGAGCTGGCTGCACACTCAGCACATTGGACCCGCCACTGCCTTAGGCCACCATCCATTCCCAACCTGGGTTTTCAGTCATCGGAACCTAGACCTTATCTCCAATCCCTGCACAGGGGGGAACCTGATGCACAAGTCAGAACCCCTCCTTCCCCATGGCAAGAAACCTTGCTGCTGGCAGTGAGTCAAACCTCCAGTGTAGGAGAAAACGACATGGCCCATGAGGTCACGCCCAAGCGTGAGGGCCGCCTTGGGCACAAACACACATTGTGACCCTCACCGTGAGTACCTTATTCAAGTAACGCCTCTCATTGACTGGACCAAGAGTCCGCATATGTGGCTTGCCATGGCCATAGGCACCCAGGACTAACTAGATGGTGTGTATTCCATTTGAGGGAACCAACTGCTGTGCTCTAGAGTCCCTCTCCTGGGGGGTCCCCTGTGGCAGAAAACAGTACTCTTCATTCCCACAGAATGAACACAAACACTTGGGAGCTTGGACAATCCCCCGAGAGGAAGGCTCTTCCTCGGCCTCTGAGACAACCCCTACCCTGACCGGACACTGTAAACGCAACACCCAGAGACAAAAGCCTGAGTGACTGCCTCCCACTTGCCCTCCTTTGATTTCCAGAGGATCTCCCCTCACGGACTAGAGATCAGGCCTGCCATTACATTGGCCCCTAGCTGAGCCAAGTTTGCTTTTTCAGACATCTGTCCCCACAGCCCTGGCAAACACAGCC
Source organism: Mustela nivalis (assembly GCF_964662115.1). Lineage (NCBI taxonomy): Eukaryota > Metazoa > Chordata > Mammalia > Carnivora > Mustelidae > Mustela > Mustela nivalis. The sequence goes on along the minus strand of NW_028136531.1, from coordinate 1,132,950 downwards.
TCTAGGCTGGGTCCTCTGGAGCCATAGCACAGGACCGTGCCTGCTCTCTCCTGGGAAACTGTGTCCATTCCTTTGGCCACACACCTCCAGAATATGAGAAACCTCAAGGCCTCCGAGGACATCCCACTACTGGGAGCCTCACTGGACTCACAGGGGCATTCGGACACAAGCTGAGCAGCTACATCCATGAATGCATGCACACAGATGTCAACAGAGATAGAAGGTTGAGCCGGACAGGCCTTTAGGCCGTAGTCTCAACTCTTGCTTTGGTTTCCAGGTGTCACTCCTCAGAGGCTTTGGTTCGAAGAACAGGGTATGGGGCTTTCCTGAGGCACGGAACAGAACTCCTCTCGTCTCCACATGGGAAGTTTCCTTGTTGGAGCCGTGTCAAACACCTCATGTTGGAGAATCCTGCAGAGTCCCTGAGCCACCTCCACATTCCAAGGTCTCCCAGGCCACCAAGCCACAGTAGGACTCATCTTCAGGAGAGTCCATTTCAACTCTCCCCTCTGGGTAGCTCACCCAGGAGCCCGCAGATTGAGCCTGCCTTGTCCTGACTAAAGAGTGGGAATATGAGGTGGCGTTCCCAGGCATCCATGCTTAGACACCTGCTCTCGAGTCTTTCCATATGGGGCCTCTTGGAACCATCCAATAGGACTCGACTGTCGTGCAGAAGGTAACCTTCAGTTTTGGAGCAGTTCACAAATCCCATCGTAGGCAAAACTTTCTGGCCTCATAAAGCCCCCACACCCTTCAGGAAGAGGCCATGCTGGACAAGAACTCTAGCCTGAGGCACGTCTCATAGTTGACATGACCTCAGTGCAGGAGATCTCGATTCAGCCTCTGCAGAGTGGGCCTGCCGTGCCCTCGGTCCCAAACCTCACGCTAGCTTGTGTTTTCAGACTTCCTTCCTCCCACTCCTGGCAAACAAGCCCTCTGGACTAGGAACTCCGGAACCAAAACCCAGCCCAGTGTCTGCCCAACGGAAGAAAAACGTTTCCCTGTGGGGCTCTCCAGAAAACCCAATGAGGATCAACCTGCTCGGTCCTCGATGGTACCCGAACTGGATAGGCTGCTCTGGGCACTCATGCTCTGCCTGACACAGCCTGAAGCCAGACGTCCAGACAGACAAGGAGACAGCTGGCCGCACACCCAGCACTTCGGACACGCCATGGTCTTATGCCGTCACCTCATCCTAACCTTGGTTTTCAGATATCTGAACCTAGACATTATATCAATTCTCCACACAGCTGGGTATAGCAAGCACAAAACAGAACTCCTCCTTCCCCATGGCTGTCAAGCTTGGTCTTGGCATGGAGTCACACCTTCAGGGTGGGAGAAACCTTCATGGCCCCTGAAGCCACGCCCAAACTTGAGTGCTGCTTGGGCACAAATTCACACTGTGACCCTCAGCATGAGCCCCATGTCAAAGAAAGACCTGTCAGGCCCTGGATCAAGAGCCCTCATATGGGGCTTGCCAAGCCCCTATTCACCCAATCCTCACCACGGTTTGAATTCTCCAGTCGCCCCGCCCATACCTGGAGCTCTGCTCTGGAATCCCTTTCTTGGAGAGACCCATGAGTCAGACAACACGACTCCACCCTTCCCACAAAATGACCCCAAACTCTTGGGAGCTGGGACAAATCCCCAGAGAGGGATACTCGTCCACAGTACCTGAGGCCACCGCTCCAATCCACGGCTATCCCGGACACAACATCCAGAGACAAAAGCCTGAAGGAACGCCTCCCACTCGCCCTTGTTTCAGAGGCCCAGGAGCTCCCTCTCGGGCTGTACATCCGGCCGGCCATACCCTAGGCGCCACTCATAAGCTGAGTTTGTGTATTCAGACTTCTGTGCCCACAGCCTGGACCCACACAACATCCAGGCTAGGGCCTCTGGACCAAACAGCGAAAGATTGTGCCTGCCCTCTCCAAGGAAAGTGTGCCCAATCCATTGACCACAACCCTACAGGTTAGGGAAAAGCTCCAAGGTCCCTGAGGCCATCAATAGTATAGGCCACCCTGGACTAAGAGGGGTTCTCTGACACCAGCGGAGCAACTATCTCCACTTAGACTCTCAGACAGTGTCCCCAGAGACAGAAGGTTGAAATGGACAGGCCCCCAGGCCCTAATCTGAACCTTAGCTTTGGTTTCCATGTTTCCGTTCTCAGAGGACTGTTTTCGTAGACCAGCACATGGGGCTTTTCTGAGGCACCAAACCAAACATCTCTCATCTCCACATGGGCAGCCTTCTTACTGGGATGTATCAAACACTTCAGGTAGGAGAGTTCCGCAGGGCCACTGAACAACCAGCACATTCCAAGGTCTCCATGGACCCAAACGCACATTATGACGCATCCTCAGGAGAGGCCATTTCAACTCAGCCCGCTGGGTCGCGTGTTCCAGAGGCAGCAGATCAAACATATCTTGTCGCTAATAGCCAATGGGAATGCGAGGCATGCAGTACAGGGATCCATCCTTCGAACCCTGCTCTCCAGTCCTTCCATATGATATGTCCTGGAGCCATGCAACAGGACTCGAATGTCCCGCAGAAGGAAACCTTGTGGTTTGGGGCAACCTCCAAACTCAGCGTGGGAAAACTTCCTTGGCCTCATGAGGCCCCCACTTCATGAAGGTGCCATCATGGACACATACTGCAGCCTCAGCCAACGTCTGATCCTCAGCCTGACTTCAGATGCAGGAGATTTTGATTCAGCCTCTGCAGAGTGGGCCTGCTCTGCCCTTGGCTCCAATCCTCACACTAGCTTGTGTTTTCAGACTTCCGTCCTCACACTCCTGGCCCACAAACCCTTCCTACTGGGAATTCTGGGGCCACAATGAAGCACTGTGCCTGCCTCCCAGGAGAAAAACCTTGTCTATGGCGCTGCCCAGAAACCCCAAAAGAGGATCAAACTGCTTGGCCCTCGGCAACACCCCAATTGCATAGGCTACCTTAAACAGTGATGTTCTGTCGCAAATAGCCTGAGCCCAGACCTTCCAACAGACACCGACAGAGCTGGCTGCACACTCAGCACATTGGACCCGCCACTGCCTTAGGCCACCATCCATTCCCAACCTGGGTTTTCAGTCATCGGAACCTAGACCTTATCTCCAATCCCTGCACAGGGGGGAACCTGATGCACAAGTCAGAACCCCTCCTTCCCCATGGCAAGAAACCTTGCTGCTGGCAGTGAGTCAAACCTCCAGTGTAGGAGAAAACGGCATGGCCCATGAGGTCACGCCCAAGCGTGAGGGCCGCCTTGGGCACAAACACACATTGTGACCCTCACCGTGAGTACCTTATTCAAGTAACGCCTCTCATTGACTGGACCAAGAGTCCGCATATGTGGCTTGCCATGGCCATAGGCACCCAGGACTAACTAGATGGTGTGTATTCCATTTGAGGGAACCAACTGCTGTGCTCTAGAGTCCCTCTCCTGGGGGGTCCCCTGTGGCAGAAAACAGTACTCTTCATTCCCACAGAATGAACACAAACACTTGGGAGCTTGGACAATCCCCCGAGAGGAAGGCTCTTCCTCGGCCTCTGAGACAACCCCTACCCTGACCGGACACTGTAAACGCAACACCCAGAGACAAAAGCCTGAGTGACTGCCTCCCACTTGCCCTCCTTTGATTTCCAGAGGATCTCCCCTCACGGACTAGAGATCAGGCCTGCCATTACATTGGCCCCTAGCTGAGCCAAGTTTGCTTTTTCAGACATCTGTCCCCACAGCCCTGGCAAACACAGCCTCTAGGCTGGGTCCTCTGGAGCCATAGCACAGGACCGTGCCTGCTCTCTCCTGGGAAACTGTGTCCATTCCTTTGGCCACACACCTCCAGAATATGAGAAACCTCAAGGCCTCCGAGGACATCCCACTACTGGGAGCCTCACTGGACTCACAGGGGCATTCGGACACAAGCTGAGCAGCTACATCCATGAATGCATGCACACAGATGTCAACAGAGATAGAAGGTTGAGCCGGACAGGCCTTTAGGCCGTAGTCTCAACTCTTGCTTTGGTTTCCAGGTGTCACTCCTCAGAGGCTTTGGTTCGAAGAACAGGGTATGGGGCTTTCCTGAGGCACGGAACAGAACTCCTCTCGTCTCCACATGGGAAGTTTCCTTGTTGGAGCCGTGTCAAACACCTCATGTTGGAGAATCCTGCAGAGTCCCTGAGCCACCTCCACATTCCAAGGTCTCCCAGGCCACCAAGCCACAGTAGGACTCATCTTCAGGAGAGTCCATTTCAACTCTCCCCTCTGGGTAGCTCACCCAGGAGCCCGCAGATTGAGCCTGCCTTGTCCTGACTAAAGAGTGGGAATATGAGGTGGCGTTCCCAGGCATCCATGCTTAGACACCTGCTCTCGAGTCTTTCCATATGGGGCCTCTTGGAACCATCCAATAGGACTCGACTGTCGTGCAGAAGGTAACCTTCAGTTTTGGAGCAGTTCACAAATCCCATCGTAGGCAAAACTTTCTGGCCTCATGAAGCCCCCACACCCTTCAGGAAGAGGCCATGCTGGACAAGAACTCTAGCCTGAGGCACGTCTCATAGTTGACATGACCTCAGTGCAGGAGATCTCGATTCAGCCTCTGCAGAGTGGGCCTGCCGTGCCCTCGGTCCCAAACCTCATGCTAGCTTGTGTTTTCAGACTTCCTTCCTCCCACTCCTGGCAAACAAGCCCTCTGGACTAGGAACTCCGGAACCAAAACCCAGCCCAGTGTCTGCCCAACGGAAGAAAAACGTTTCCCTGTGGGGCTCTCCAGAAAACCCAATGAGGATCAACCTGCTCGGTCCTCGATGGTACCCGAACTGGATAGGCTGCTCTGGGCACTCATGCTCTGCCTGACACAGCCTGAAGCCAGACGTCCAGACAGACAAGGAGACAGCTGGCCGCACACCCAGCACTTCGGACACGCCATGGTCTTATGCCGTCACCTCATCCTAACCTTGTTTTTCAGATATCTGAACCTAGACATTATATCAATTCTCCACACAGCTGGGTATAGCAAGCACAAAACAGAACTCCTCCTTCCCCATGGCTGTCAAGCTTGGTCTTGGCATGGAGTCACACCTTCAGGGTGGGAGAAACCTTCATGGCCCCTGAAGCCACGCCCAAACTTGAGTGCTGCTTGGGCACAAATTCACACTGTGACCCTCAGCATGAGACCCATGTCAAAGAAAGACCTGTCAGGCCCTGGATCAAGAGCCCTCATATGGGGCTTGCCAAGCCCCTATGCACCCAATCCTCACCACGGTTTGAATTCTCCAGTCGCCCCGCCCATACCTGGAGCTCTGCTCTGGAATCCCTTTCTTGGAGAGACCCATGAGTCAGACAACACGACTCCACCCTTCCCACAAAATGACCCCAAACTCTTGGGAGCTGGGACAAATCCCCAGAGAGGGATACTCGTCCACAGTACCTGAGGCCACCGCTCCAATCCACGGCTATCCCGGACACAACATCCAGAGACAAAAGCCTGAAGGAACGCCTCCCACTCGCCCTTGTTTCAGAGGCCCAGGAGCTCCCTCTCGGGCTGTACATCCGGCCGGCCATACCCTAGGCGCCACTCATAAGCTGAGTTTGTGTATTCAGACTTCTGTGCCCACAGCCTGGACCCACACAACATCCAGGCTAGGGCCTCTGGACCAAACAGCGAAAGATTGTGCCTGCCCTCTCCAAGGAAAGTGTGCCCAATCCATTGACCACAACCCTACAGGTTAGGGAAAAGCTCCAAGGTCCCTGAGGCCATCAATAGTATAGGCCACCCTGGACTAAGAGGGGTTCTCTGACACCAGCGGAGCAACTATCTCCACTTAGACTCTCAGACAGTGTCCCCAGAGACAGAAGGTTGAAATGGACAGGCCCCCAGGCCCTAATCTGAACCTTAGCTTTGGTTTCCATGTTTCCGTTCTCAGAGGACTGTTTTCGTAGACCAGCACATGGGGCTTTTCTGAGGCACCAAACCAAACATCTCTCATCTCCACATGGGCAGCCTTCTTACTGGGATGTATCAAACACTTCAGGTAGGAGAGTTCCGCAGGGCCACTGAACAACCAGCACATTCCAAGGTCTCCATGGACCCAAACGCACATTATGACGCGTCCTCAGGAGAGGCCATTTCAACTCAGCCCGCTGGGTCGCGTGTTCCAGAGGCAGCAGATCAAACATATCTTGTCGCTAATAGCCAATGGGAATGCGAGGCATGCAGTACAGGGATCCATCCTTCGAACCCTGCTCTCCAGTCCTTCCATATGATATGTCCTGGAGCCATGCAACAGGACTCGAATGTCCCGCAGAAGGAAACCTTGTGGTTTGGGGCAACCTCCAAACTCAGCGTGGGAAAACTTCCTTGGCCTCATGAGGCCCCCACTTCATGAAGGTGCCATCATGGACACATACTGCAGCCTCAGCCAACGTCTGATCCTCAGCCTGACTTCAGATGCAGGAGATTTTGATTCAGCCTCTGCAGAGTGGGCCTGCTCTGCCCTTGGCTCCAATCCTCACACTAGCTTGTGTTTTCAGACTTCCGTCCTCACACTCCTGGCCCACAAACCCTTCCTACTGGGAATTCTGGGGCCACAATGAAGCACTGTGCCTGCCTCCCAGGAGAAAAACCTTGTCTATGGCGCTGCCCAGAAACCCCAAAAGAGGATCAAACTGCTTGGCCCTCGGCAACACCCCAATTGCATAGGCTACCTTAAACAGTGATGTTCTGTCGCAAATAGCCTGAGCCCAGACCTTCCAACAGACACCGACAGAGCTGGCTGCACACTCAGCACATTGGACCCGCCACTGCCTTAGGCCACCATCCATTCCCAACCTGGGTTTTCAGTCATCGGAACCTAGACCTTATCTCCAATCCCTGCACAGGGGGGAACCTGATGCACAAGTCAGAACCCCTCCTTCCCCATGGCAAGAAACCTTGCTGCTGGCAGTGAGTCAAACCTCCAGTGTAGGAGAAAACGGCATGGCCCATGAGGTCACGCCCAAGCGTGAGGGCCGCCTTGGGCACAAACACACATTGTGACCCTCACCGTGAGTACCTTATTCAAGTAACGCCTCTCATTGACTGGACCAAGAGTCCGCATATGTGGCTTGCCATGGCCATAGGCACCCAGGACTAACTAGATGGTGTGTATTCCATTTGAGGGAACCAACTGCTGTGCTCTAGAGTCCCTCTCCTGGGGGGTCCCCTGTGGCAGAAAACAGTACTCTTCATTCCCACAGAATGAACACAAACACTTGGGAGCTTGGACAATCCCCCGAGAGGAAGGCTCTTCCTCGGCCTCTGAGACAACCCCTACCCTGACCGGACACTGTAAACGCAACACCCAGAGACAAAAGCCTGAGTGACTGCCTCCCACTTGCCCTCCTTTGATTTCCAGAGGATCTCCCCTCACGGACTAGAGATCAGGCCTGCCATTACATTGGCCCCTAGCTGAGCCAAGTTTGCTTTTTCAGACATCTGTCCCCACAGCCCTGGCAAACACAGCCTCTAGGCTGGGTCCTCTGGAGCCATAGCACAGGACCGTGCCTGCTCTCTCCTGGGAAACTGTGTCCATTCCTTTGGCCACACACCTCCAGAATATGAGAAACCTCAAGGCCTCCGAGGACATCCCACTACTGGGAGCCTCACTGGACTCACAGGGGCATTCGGACACAAGCTGAGCAGCTACATCCATGAATGCATGCACACAGATGTCAACAGAGATAGAAGGTTGAGCCGGACAGGCCTTTAGGCCGTAGTCTCAACTCTTGCTTTGGTTTCCAGGTGTCACTCCTCAGAGGCTTTGGTTCGAAGAACAGGGTATGGGGCTTTCCTGAGGCACGGAACAGAACTCCTCTCGTCTCCACATGGGAAGTTTCCTTGTTGGAGCCGTGTGAAACACCTCATGTTGGAGAATCCTGCAGAGTCCCTGAGCCACCTCCACATTCCAAGGTCTCCCAGGCCACCAAGCCACAGTAGGACTCATCTTCAGGAGAGTCCATTTCAACTCTCCCCTCTGGGTAGCTCACCCAGGAGCCCGCAGATTGAGCCTGCCTTGTCCTGACTAAAGAGTGGGAATATGAGGTGGCGTTCCCAGGCATCCATGCTTAGACACCTGCTCTCGAGTCTTTCCATATGGGGCCTCTTGGAACCATCCAATAGGACTCGACTGTCGTGCAGAAGGTAACCTTCAGTTTTGGAGCAGTTCACAAATCCCATCGTAGGCAAAACTTTCTGGCCTCATGAAGCCCCCACACCCTTCAGGAAGAGGCCATGCTGGACAAGAACTCTAGCCTGAGGCACGTCTCATAGTTGACATGACCTCAGTGCAGGAGATCTCGATTCAGCCTCTGCAGAGTGGGCCTGCCGTGCCCTCGGTCCCAAACCTCACGCTAGCTTGTGTTTTCAGACTTCCTTCCTCCCACTCCTGGCAAACAAGCCCTCTGGACTAGGAACTCCGGAACCAAAACCCAGCCCAGTGTCTGCCCAACGGAAGAAAAACGTTTCCCTGTGGGGCTCTCCAGAAAACCCAATGAGGATCAACCTGCTCGGTCCTCGATGGTACCCGAACTGGATAGGCTGCTCTGGGCACTCATGCTCTGCCTGACACAGCCTGAAGCCAGACGTCCAGACAGACAAGGAGACAGCTGGCCGCACACCCAGCACTTCGGACACGCCATGGTCTTATGCCGTCACCTCATCCTAACCTTGTTTTTCAGATATCTGAACCTAGACATTATATCAATTCTCCACACAGCTGGGTATAGCAAGCACAAAACAGAACTCCTCCTTCCCCATGGCTGTCAAGCTTGGTCTTGGCATGGAGTCACACCTTCAGGGTGGGAGAAACCTTCATGGCCCCTGAAGCCACGCCCAAACTTGAGTGCTGCTTGGGCACAAATTCACACTGTGACCCTCAGCATGAGACCAATGTCAAAGAAAGACCTGTCAGGCCCTGGATCAAGAGCCCTCATATGGGGCTTGCCAAGACCCTATGCACCCAATCCTCACCACGGTTTGAATTCTCCAGTCGCCCCGCCCATACCTGGAGCTCTGCTCTGGAATCCCTTTCTTGGAGAGACCCATGAGTCAGACAACACGACTCCACCCTTCCCACAAAATGACCCCAAACTCTTGGGAGCTGGGACAAATCCCCAGAGAGGGATACTCGTCCACAGTACCTGAGGCCACCGCTCCAATCCACGGCTATCCCGGACACAACATCCAGAGACAAAAGCCTGAAGGAACGCCTCCCACTCGCCCTTGTTTCAGAGGCCCAGGAGCTCCCTCTCGGGCTGTACATCCGGCCGGCCATACCCTAGGCGCCACTCATAAGCTGAGTTTGTGTATTCAGACTTCTGTGCCCACAGCCTGGACCCACACAACATCCAGGCTAGGGCCTCTGGACCAAACAGCGAAAGATTGTGCCTGCCCTCTCCAAGGAAAGTGTGCCCAATCCATTGACCACAACCCTACAGGTTAGGGAAAAGCTCCAAGGTCCCTGAGGCCATCAATAGTATAGGCCACCCTGGACTAAGAGGGGTTCTCTGACACCAGCGGAGCAACTATCTCCACTTAGACTCTCAGACAGTGTCCCCAGAGACAGAAGGTTGAAATGGACAGGCCCCCAGGCCCTAATCTGAACCTTAGCTTTGGTTTCCATGTTTCCGTTCTCAGAGGACTGTTTTCGTAGACCAGCACATGGGGCTTTTCTGAGGCACCAAACCAAACATCTCTCATCTCCACATGGGCAGCCTTCTTACTGGGATGTATCAAACACTTCAGGTAGGAGAGTTCCGCAGGGCCACTGAACAACCAGCACATTCCAAGGTCTCCATGGACCCAAACGCACATTATGACGCGTCCTCAGGAGAGGCCATTTCAACTCAGCCCGCTGGGTCGCGTGTTCCAGAGGCAGCAGATCAAACATATCTTGTCGCTAATAGCCAATGGGAATGCGAGGCATGCAGTACAGGGATCCATCCTTCGAACCCTGCTCTCCAGTCCTTCCATATGATATGTCCTGGAGCCATGCAACAGGACTCGAATGTCCCGCAGAAGGAAACCTTGTGGTTTGGGGCAACCTCCAAACTCAGCGTGGGAAAACTTCCTTGGCCTCATGAGGCCCCCACTTCATGAAGGTGCCATCATGGACACATACTGCAGCCTCAGCCAACGTCTGATCCTCAGCCTGACTTCAGATGCAGGAGATTTTGATTCAGCCTCTGCAGAGTGGGCCTGCTCTGCCCTTGGCTCCAATCCTCACACTAGCTTGTGTTTTCAGACTTCCGTCCTCACACTCCTGGCCCACAAACCCTTCCTACTGGGAATTCTGGGGCCACAATGAAGCACTGTGCCTGCCTCCCAGGAGAAAAACCTTGTCTATGGCGCTGCCCAGAAACCCCAAATGAGGATCAAACTGCTTGGCCCTCGGCAACACCCCAATTGCATAGGCTACCTTAAACAGTGATGTTCTGTCGCAAATAGCCTGAGCCCAGACCTTCCAACAGACACCGACAGAGCTGGCTGCACACCCAGCACATTGGACCCGCCACTGCCTTAGGCCACCATCCATTCCCAACCTGGGTTTTCAGTCATCGGAACCTAGACCTTATCTCCAATCCCTGCACAGGGGGGAACCTGATGCACAAGTCAGAACCCCTCCTTCCCCATGGCAAGAAACCTTGCTGCTGGCAGTGAGTCAAACCTCCAGTGTAGGAGAAAACGGCATGGCCCATGAGGTCACGCCCAAGCGTGAGGGCCGCCTTGGGCACAAACACACATTGTGACCCTCACCGTGAGTACCTTATTCAAGTAACGCCTCTCATTGACTGGACCAAGAGTCCGCATATGTGGCTTGCCATGGCCATAGGCACCCAGGACTAACTAGATGGTGTGTATTCCATTTGAGGGAACCAACTGCTGTGCTCTAGAGTCCCTCTCCTGGGCGGTCCCCTGTGGCAGAAAACAGTACTCTTCATTCCCACAGAATGAACACAAACACTTGGGAGCTTGGACAATCCCCCGAGAGGAAGGCTCTTCCTCGGCCTCTGAGACAACCCCTACCCTGACCGGACACTGTAAACGCAACACCCAGAGACAAAAGCCTGAGTGACTGCCTCCCACTTGCCCTCCTTTGATTTCCAGAGGATCTCCCCTCACGGACTAGAGATCAGGCCTGCCATTACATTGGCCCCTAGCTGAGCCAAGTTTGCTTTTTCAGACATCTGTCCCCACAGCCCTGGCAAACACAGCCTCTAGGCTGGGTCCTCTGGAGCCATAGCACAGGACCGTGCCTGCTCTCTCCTGGGAAACTGTGTCCATTCCTTTGGCCACACACCTCCAGAATATGAGAAACCTCAAGGCCTCCGAGGACATCCCACTACTGGGAGCCTCACTGGACTCACAGGGGCATTCGGACACAAGCTGAGCAGCTACATCCATGAATGCATGCACACAGATGTCAACAGAGATAGAAGGTTGAGCCGGACAGGCCTTTAGGCCGTAGTCTCAACTCTTGCTTTGGTTTCCAGGTGTCACTCCTCAGAGGCTTTGGTTCGAAGAACAGGGTATGGGGCTTTCCTGAGGCACGGAACAGAACTCCTCTCGTCTCCACATGGGAAGTTTCCTTGTTGGAGCCGTGTCAAACACCTCATGTTGGAGAATCCTGCAGAGTCCCTGAGCCACCTCCACATTCCAAGGTCTCCCAGGCCACCAAGCCACAGTAGGACTCATCTTCAGGAGAGTCCATTTCAACTCTCCCCTCTGGGTAGCTCACCCAGGAGCCCGCAGATTGCGCCTGCCTTGTCCTGACTAAAGAGTGGGAATATGAGGTGGCGTTCCCAGGCATCCATGCTTAGACACCTGCTCTCGAGTCTTTCCATAAGGGGCCTCTTGGAACCATCCAATAGGACTCGACTGTCGTGCAGAAGGTAACCTTCAGTTTTGGAGCAGTTCACAAATCCCATCATAGGCAAAACTTTCTGGCCTCATGAAGCCCCCACACCCTTCAGGAAGAGGCCATGCTGGACAAGAACTCTAGCCTGAGGCACGTCTCATAGTTGACATGACCTCAGTGCAGGAGATCTCGATTCAGCCTCTGCAGAGTGGGCCTGCCGTGCCCTCGGTCCCAAACCTCACGCTAGCTTGTGTTTTCAGACTTCCTTCCTCACACTCCTGGCAAACAAGCCCTCCGGACTAGGAACTCCAGAACCAAAACCCAGCCCAGTGTCTGCCCAACGGAAGAAAAACGTTTCCCTGTGGGGCTCTCCAGAAAACCCAGATGAGGATCAACCTGCTCGGTCCTCGATGGTACCCGAACTGGATAGGCTGCTCGGGGCACTCATGCTCTGCCTGACACAGCCTGAAGCCAGACGTCCAGACAGACAAGGAGACAGCTGGCCGCACACCCAGCACTTCGTACACACCATGGTCTTATGCTGTCACCTCATCCTAACCTTGGTTTTCAGATATCTGAACCTAGACATTATATCAATTCTCCACACAGCTGGGTATAGCAAGCACAAAACAGAACTCCTCCTTCTCCATGGCTGTCAAGCTTGCTCTTGGCATGCAGTCACACCTTCAGAGTGGGAGAAACCTTCATGGCCCCTGATGCCACGCCCAAACTTGAGTGCTGCTTGGGCACAAATTCACACTGTGACCCTCAGCATGAGCCCCATGTCAAAGAAAGGCCTGTCAGGGCCTGGACCAAGAGCCCACATATGGGGCTTGCCAAGCCCCTATGCACCCAATCCTCACCACGGTTTGAATTTTCCACTCGCCCCGCCCGTACCTGGAGCTCTGCTCTGGAATCCCTTTCTTGGAGAGACTCATGAGCCAGACAACACGACTCCACCCTTCCCACAAAATGACCCCAAACTCTTGGGAGCTGGGACAAATCCCCAGAGAGGGATACTCGTCCACAGTGCCTGAGGCCACCGCTCCAATCCACGGCTATCCCGGACACAACATCCAGAGACAAAAGCCTGAAGGAACGCCTCCCACTCGCCCTTGTTTCAGAGACCCAGGAGCTCCCTCTCGGGCTGTACATCCGGCCTGCCATACCCTAGGCGCCACTCATAAGCTGAGTTTGTGTATTCAGACTTCTGTGCCCACAGCCTGGACCCACACAACATCCAGGCTAGGGCCTCTGGACCAAACAGCGAAAGATTGTGCCTGCCCTCTCCAAGGAAAGTGTGCCCAATCCATTGACCACAACCCTACAGGTTAGGGAAAAGCTCCAAAGTCCCTGAGGCCATCAATAGTATAGGCCACCCTGGACTAAGAGGGGCTCTCTGACACCAGTGGAGCAACTATCTCCACTTAGACTCTCAGACAGTGTCCCCAGAGACAGAAGGTTGAAATGGACAGGCCCCCAGGCCCTAATCTGAACCTTAGCTTTGGTTTCCATGTTTCCGTTCTCAGAGGACTGTTTTCATAGACCAGCACATGGGGCTTTTCTGAGGCACCAAACCAAACATCTCTCATCTCCACATGGGCAGCTTTCTTAATGGGATGTATCAAACACTTCAGTTAGGAGAGTTCCGCTGGGCCACTGAACAACCAGCACATTCCAAGGTCTCCATGGACCCAAACGCACATTATGACGCTTCCTTAGGAGAGGCCATTTCAACTCAGCCCGCTGGGTCGCGTGTTCCAGAGGCAGCAGATCAAACATATCTTGTCGCTAATAGCCAATGGGAATGCGAGGCATGCTGTTCAGGGATCCATCCTTCGAACCCTGCTCTCCAGTCCTTCCATATGGTATGTCCTGGAGCCATGCAACAGGACTCGAATGTCCCGCAGAAGGAAACCTTGTGGTTTGGGGCAACCTCCAAACTCATCGTGGGAAAACTTCCTTGGCCTCATGAGGCCCCCACTTCATGAAGGTGCCATCATGGACACATACTCCAGCCTCAGCCAACGTCTGATCCTCAGCCTGACTTCAGATGCAGGAGATTTTGATTCAGCCTCTGCAGAGTGGGCCTGCTCTGCCCTTGGCTCCATTCCTCACACTAGCTTGTGTTTTCAGACTTCCGTCCTCACACTCCTGGCCCACAAACCCTCCTTACTGGGAATTCTGGGCCCACAATGAAGCACTGTGCCTGACTCCCAGGAGAAAAACATTGTCTATGGCCTTGCCCAGAAACCCCAAATGAGGATCAAACTGCTTGGCTTTCGGCAACACCCCAATTGCATAGGCTACCTTAAGCAGTGATGCTCTGTCGCAAATAGCATGAGCCCAGACCTTCCAACAGACACCGACACAGCTGGCTGCACACCCAGCACATTGGACTCGCCACTGCCTTAGGCCACCATCCATTCCCAACCTGGGTTTTCAGTCATCGGAACCTAGACCTTATCTCCAATCCCTGCACAGGGGGGAACCTGATGCACATTCAGAACCCCTCCTTCCCCATGGCAAGAAACCTTGCTGCTGGCAGTGAGTCAAACCTTCAGTGTAGGAGAAAATGGCATGGCCCATGAGGCCACGCCCAAGCGTGAGGGCCGCCTTGGGCACAAACACACATTGTGACCCTCAGCGTGAGTACCTTATTCAAGTAACGCCTCTCAGTGACTGGAACAAGAGCCCTCATATGTGGCTTGCCATGCCCATAGGCACCCAGGACTAACTAGATGGTGTGTATTCCATTTGAGGGAACCCACTGCTGTGCTCTAGAGTCCCTCTCCTGGGGGGTCCCCTGTGGCAGAAAACAGTACTTTTCATTCCCACAGAATGAACACAAACACTTGGGAGATTGGACAATCCCCCGAGAGGAAGGCTCTTCCTCGGCCTCTGAGACAACCCCTACCCTGACCGGACACTGTAAACGCAACACCCAGAGACAAAATCCTGAGTGACTGCCTCCCACTTGCCCTCCTTTGATTTCCAGAGGATCTCCCCTCACGGACTAGAGATCAGGCCTGCCATTACATTGGCCCCTAGCTGAGCCAAGTTTGCTTTTTCAGACATCTGTCCCCACAGCCCTGGCAAACACAGCCTCTAGGCTGGGTCCTCTGGAGCCATAGCACAGGACCGTGCCTGCTCTCTCCTGGGAAACTGTGTCCATTCCTTTGTCCACACACCTCCAGAATATGAGAAACCTCAAGGCCTCCGAGGACATCCCACTACTGGGAGCCTCACTGGACTCACAGGGGCATTCGGACACAAGCTGAGCAGCTACATCCATGAATGCATGCACACAGATGTCAACAGAGATAGAAGGTTGAGTCGGACAGGCCTTTAGGCCGTAGTCTCAACTCTTGCTTTGGTTTCCAGGTGTCACTCCTCAGAGGCTTTGGTTCGAAGAACAGGGTATGGGGCTTTCCTGAGGCACGGAACAGAACTCCTCTCGTCTCCACATGGGAAGTTTCCTTGTTGGAGCCGTGTGAAACACCTCATGTTGGAGAATCCTGCAGAGTCCCTGAGCCACCTCCACATTCCAAGGTCTCCCAGGCCACCAAGCCACAGTAGGACTCATCTTCAGGAGAGTCCATTTCAACTCTCCCCTCTGGGTAGCTCACCCAGGAGCCCGCAGATTGCGCCTGCCTTGTCCTGACTAAAGAGTGTGAATATGAGGTGGCGTTCTCAGGCATCCATGCTTAGACACCTGCTCTCGAGTCTTTCCATATGGGGCCTCTTGGTACCATCCAATAGGACTCGACTGTCGTGCAGAAGGTAACCTTCAGTTTTGGAGCAGTTCACAAATCCCATCGTAGGCAAAACTTTCTGGCCTCATGAAGCCCCCACACCCTTCAGGAAGAGGCCATGCTGGACAAGAACTCTAGCCTGAGGCACGTCTCATAGTTCACATGACCTCAGTGCAGGAGATCTCGATTCAGCCTCTGCAGAGTGGGCCTGCCGTGCCCTCGGTCCCAAACCTCACGCTAGCTTGTGTTTTCAGACTTCCTTCCTCACACTCCTGGCAAACAAGCCCTCTGGACTAGGAACTCCAG
Organism: Mustela nivalis; assembly: GCF_964662115.1. Taxonomy (NCBI): domain Eukaryota; kingdom Metazoa; phylum Chordata; class Mammalia; order Carnivora; family Mustelidae; genus Mustela; species Mustela nivalis. Next base: position 1,117,000 of record NW_028136531.1, on the reverse strand, counting down.
AACCAAAACCCAGCCCAGTGTCTGCCCAACGGAAGAAAAACGTTTCCCTGTGGGGCTCTCCAGAAAACCAGATGAGGATCAACCTGCTCGGGCCTCGACGGTACCCGAACTGGATAGGCTGCTCTGGGCACTCATGCTCTGCCTGACACAGCCTGAAGCCAGACGTCCAGACAGACAAGGAGACTGCTGGCCGCACACCCAGCACTTCGGACACGCCATGGGCTTATGCCGTCACCTCATCCTAACCTTGGTTTTCAGATATCTGAACCTAGACATTATATCAATTCTCCACACAGCTGGGTATAGCAAGCACAAAACAGAACTCCTCCTTCCCCATGGCTGTCAAGCTTGCTCTTGGCATGGAGTCACACCTTCAGGGTGGGAGAAACCTTCATGGCCCCTGATGCCATGCCCAAACTTGAGTGCTGCTTGGGCACAAATTCACACTGTGACCCTCAGCATGAGCCCCATGTCAAAGAAAGGCCTGTCAGGGCCTGGACCAAGAGCCCACATATGGGGCTTGCCAAGCCCCTATGCACCCAATCCTCACCACGGTTTGAATTTTCCAGTCGCCCCGCCCGTACCTGGAGCTCTGCTCTGGAATCCCTTTCTTGGAGAGACCCATGAGCCCGACAACACGACTCCACCCTTCCCACAAAATGACCCCAAACTCTTGGGAGCTGGGACAAATCCCCAGAGAGGGATACTCGTCCACAGTACCTGAGGCCACCGCTCCAATCCACGGCTATCCCGGACACAACATCCAGAGACAAAAGCCTGAAGGAACGCCTCCCACTCGCCCTTGTTTCAGAGGCCCAGGAGCTCCCTCTCGGGCTGTACATCCGGCCTCCCATACCCTAGGCGCCACTTATAAGCTGAGTTTGTGTATTCAGACTTCTGTGCCCACAGCCTGGACCCACACAACATCCAGGCTAGGGCCTCTGGACCAAACAGCGAAAGATTGTGCCTGCCCTCTCCAAGCAAAGTGTGCCCAATCCATTTGCCACAACCCTACAGGTTAGGGAAAAGCTTCAAGGTCCCTGAGGCCATCAATAGTATAGGCCACCCTGGACTAAGAGGGGCTCTCTGACACCAGCGGAGCAACTATCTCCACTTAGACTCTCAGACAGTGTCCCCAGATACAGAAGGTTGAAATGAACAGGCCCCCAGGCCCTAATCTGAACCTTAGCTTTGGTTTCCATGTTTCCGTTCTCAGAGGACTGTTTTCGTAGACCAGCACATGGGGCTTTTCTGAGGCACCAAACCAAACATCTCTCATCTCCACATGGGCAGCTTTCTTACTGGGATGTATCAAACACTTCAGGTAGGAGAGTTCCGCAGGGCCACTGAACAACCAGCACATTCCAAGGTCTCCATGGACCCAAACGCACATTATGACGCACCTCAGGAGAGGCCATTTCAACTCAGCCCCCTGGGTCGCGTGTTCCAGAGGCAGCAGATCAAACATATCTTGTCGCTAATAGCCAATGGGAATGCGAGGCATGCTGTACAAGGATCCATCCTTCAAACCCTGCTCTCCAGTCCTTCCATATGGTATGTCCTGGAGCCATGCAACAGGACTCGAATGTCCCGCAGAAGGAAACCTTGTGGTTTGGGGCAACCTCCAAACTCAGCGTGGGAAAACTTCCTTGGCCTCATGAGGCCCCCACTTCATGAAGGTGCCATCATGGACACATACTGCAGCCTCAGCCAACGTCTGATCCTCAGCCTGACTTCAGATGCAGGAGATTTTGATTCAGCCTCTGCAGAGTGGGCCTGCTCTGCCCTTGGCTCCAATCCTCACACTAGCTTGTGTTTTTAGACTTCCGTCCTCACACTCCTGGCCCACAAACCCTCCCTACTGGGAATTCTGGGGCCACAATGAAGCACTCTGCCTGCCTCCCAGGAGAAAAACATTGTCTATGGAGCTGCCCAGAAACCCCAAATGAGGATCAAACTGCTTGGCCCTCGGCAACACCCCAATTGCATAGGCTACCTTAAACAGTGATGCTCTGTCGCAAATAGCCTGAGCCCAGACATTCCAACAGACACCGACACAGCTGGCTGCACACCCAGCACATTGGACCCGCCACTGCCTTAGGCCACCATCCATTCCCAACCTGGGTTTTCAGTCATTGGAACCTAGACCTTATCTCCAATCCCTGCACAGGGGGGAACCTGATGCACAAGTCAGAACCCCTCCTTCCCCATGGCAAGAAACCTTGCTGCTGGCAGTGAGTCAAACCTTCAGTGTAGGAGAAAACGGCATGGCCCATGAGGCCACGCCCAAGCGTGAGGGCCGCCTTGGGCACAAACACACATTGTGACCCTCAGCGTGAGTACCTTATTCAAGTAACGCCTCTCAGTGACTGGACCAAGAGCCCGCATATGTGGCTTGCCATGCCCATAGGCACCCAGGACTAACTAGATGGTGTGTATTCCAGTTGAGGGAACCCACTGCTGGGCTCTAGAGTCCCTCTCCTGGGGGGTCCCCTGTGGCAGAAAACAGTACGCTTCATTCCCACAGAATGAACCCAAACACTTGGGAGCTTGGACAATTCCCCGAGAGGAAGGCTGTTCCTCGGCCCCTGAAGCAACCCCAACCATGAAGGGCCACTGTGAACGCAACACCCAGATACAAAAGCCTGAGCGACTGCCTCTCACTTGCTCTCCTTTGATATCCAGAGCATCTCCCCTCACGGGTTGGAGATCAGGCCTGCCATTACCTTGGCCCCTAGCTGAGCCAAGTTTGCTTTTTCAGCCATCTGACCTTACAGCCCTGGCAAACACAGCCTCTTGGCTGGGTCCTCTGGAGCCATTCCACAGGACTATGCCTCCTGTCTCCTGGGAAACTGTGTCCATTCCTTTGGCCACACACCTCCAGAATATGAGAAACCTCAAGGCCCCCGAGGACATCCCACTACTGGGAGAGTCACTGGACACACAGGGGCATTCAGACACAAGCTGAGCAGCTACCTCCACGAAGGCATGAACACAGATGTCAACAGAGATAGAAGGTTGAGCAGGACAGGCCCTTAGGCCCTAAACTCAACTCTTGCGTGGTTCCCAGGTGTCACCTCAGAGGCTTTGGTTCGAAGAACAGGGTATGGGGCTTTCCTGAGGCACGGAACAGAACTCCTCTCGTCTCCACATGGGAAGTTTCCTTGTTGGAGCCGTGTCAAACACCTCATGTTGGAGAATCCTGCAGAGTCCCTGAGCCACCTCCACATTCCAAGGTCTCCCAGGCCACCAAGCCACAGTAGGACTCATCTTCAGGAGAGTCCATTCCAACTTTCCCCTCTGGGTAGCTCACCCAGGAGCCCGCAGATTGAGCCTGCCCCGGTACCACCGCCCCATTCCAAGGCCCTCATGGACACAAAAGCACATTAGGACCCATCCTCAGGAAAGTCCATTTCAACTCAGCCACCCCGGTTGCTCCCGCAGAGCCATCAGATCTAAACTGTCTTGTTGCTAGGAGACAATTGGAATGCGAGGCGGGCTTCCCAGGCATCCATCCGCGAACGGTGCTCTGGAGTCATTCCATATGGGATGTCCTGGAGCTGTCCAACAGGTCTCAATTGTCCCGCAGAAGGAATCCATGAAGGGGGCATCCCACAACTCCCAACGTGGGAAAACCTCAATGACCTCGAGATTCCGCTGCCTTCAAGAAGCGGCCGTCATGCTCAGATTCTCCAACCTGAGCCATAGTCTGATACTTGCCCTGACTTCAGATGCATGAGATATTTTTTCAGATCTGCATGGGGTACATGCCGTGCCCTCGCCCTGAAACCCAAGTCTAGCTTGTCTTCTCAGACTTCCGTCCTCATACTCCTGGTTCCGAAGCCCTCAAGTTTGGCAATTCCGGACCCACAATGAGGCACTATGCCTGCCCTCTAGAAAAAAAAATTATTGCCTCATGAGCTGCCCAGGCACCTTAAATGAGGGTAAACCTACACAGCCCTCAACTTTACCCAAATTATATAGTCTAACCTGGGCACTAATGCACTGTCGAACACAACCTGAGCCCGGACCTCCTGACCAACACCCAGAAAGCTGACCGCACACTGAGCACAAAAAACCCGCCATGGCCTTAGGTCATCATCTCTTCCTTACCTCAGTTTTCAGGCTTCAGAACTGAGACCTTATCTCCAATCACTGCCAAGGGGTGAGTGTGATGTAGAAATCAGAACTCCTCTTTACCCATGGCAAGAACCCTTGTGGTTGGCACGTTGTCCAACGTTCAGAGTAGAAGAAACCAGCATTCACCCTGAGGCCCCGCCCATTCTTGAGTGCGACGAGGGCATACACAAACATTGTGACCCTCAGCTTGAGTTCTGTAGTCTAGTAAGTCCTCTCAGTGGCTGGACCATTAGATGTCATAATGGGCTTGACATGTCCCTAGGCCCCAATTTTTAACCAGATTTCTGATTGTCCAGTCGCCCCTCCCCAGGGCTCTACTCTGGAATCCCTCATTTGGTGGGACACCGGAGGTTAAAAAAGAAAAACAAAAAAAAAAAAAAAAAACTGACTTCTTCCAGCCCAAAGAATGACCCCAAACTCTTTGGACGGGGCCAAACCACCAAAGAGTAAGACTCGTCCATTTCCCATGAAGTCACTCAGAAATTCCACGACCATGAGTGACATGATATCCAGAGACAAAAACTTGAGCAGGAGCCTCACACTAGCCCTTCTTTCAAATCCCGAAGAGTTCTCCTCATGGTCTGTAGATCAGTCCTACCATAACTATGACCCGAAACATAAGCCTAGTTTGTGTTTTCAGAGAACTGACCAAACAGCCCTGGCCTACACAACCTACAGGCTCAGGCCCCTGGACACAAAACTGAGGACTGTACTTGCCCTCTCCAAGGGAATTGTGTGTGCCCATTCCAATGGCCACAACCCTTCTAATAGGATAAACCTCCAAAGTCCCTGATCCATGTCAATAGTGGTGGCTTCCCAGGAAAAACAGGGGCAATCTGAGCCCAACTGAGCACCTACCTGCACTCAGACCCATAGCAGATATCCCCAGAGGTAAAAAGAAAAGAACAGGCCCCTAGGCACTAATCAGATCCATTGCTTTGGTTTCCAGGCATCTCTCCTCAGAGGCCTGGATTTCAAAAGCAGCATATAGCTGTTTCGTGACTCACCCATCAGAAAACATCTCATCTACACATGGGAAACTTGCACGTTGGAGCTGTGTCAAAGCCTCTGTTTAGGAGAACCCTTTAGGGCCCCAGTGCCACCGCTTCATTCCAAGGTCTCCATAGACACAAAAGCACGTTAGGACCCATCCCCAGGGGTGTCCATTTCAACTCAGCATCCTCGGTTGCTCCTCACAGATCCAGGAGATCTAACCTGTCTTGTTGCTAGGAGACAATTGGAATGCGAGGTGGGCTACCCAGCCATCCATCCTTAGAACCCTGCTCAGAATCATTGGCCTGGAGCCAAACAACAGGTCTCAATTGTCCTGCAGAAGACTCTCTGCAGTTTGGAGCTTCTCACAACTCCCATCGTTGGAAAGCCCCATGGCCTCGTGATGACCCCCTTTTTATGAACGGGCCATCAGGGACAGAAACTCCTACCTGAGCGATCGTCTGATCCTCGCCCTGACTTCAGATGCACGAGATCTCGATTCAGGTCTGTAGATTGTGCGTGCCATGGCCTCACCCAGAAACCTAAGCCTAGCTTGTGTTCTCAGACTTTTGTCGTCAGACTACTGGCCCACAAGCCCTCCAGTTTGGCAATCCAGAACTACAATGCAGCACTCTGCCGGCCCTCCAGAAGAAAAACTTTGTCCTCTGGGGCTACCCAGTCATCCCAAATGAGGATCAACCTGCACCGACCTTGTCTGTACCCCAAATACATAGGCTGACCAGGGCACTAATGCCCTTTCTGACACAGCCTGATCCTGGACCCCCTGGCCCCTGCCAGACAGCTGTCCGCACACTGAGCACATCGAGCCGCCATGGCCTTAGGTCGTCATCTCTTCCCAACCTCAGTTTTCAGGTTTCAGAACCTAGACCTTATCTCCAATCACTGTCCAGGGTTGAAGATGATGCAGAAATCAGAACTCCTTCCCCATGGCAAGAAACCTTGTGGTTGGCATGTTGTCCAACGTTCAGTGTAGTTGAAACCAGTGTGGCCCATGAGGCCCCACCCATGCTCGCGGGCCACATTGTTCACAAGCACACATTGTGACTCTCAGGCTGAGCCCAGTCCTCAAGTAAGGCCACTCAGTGGCTGGATGAAGAGATAGCATATTGTGCTTGCCATGCCCGTAGGCCCCAATTTTTAACCATAGTTCAGGTTGTCCCTTCAGTCTTCCCCACGGCTTTGCTTTGGAATTCCTCTTTTGGTGGGACACCTGAGGTAACAAACCTGAAAGGAGACCTCCCATCCCACAGATTGACGAAAAGCAATTTGGAATCGGGCCAAATCCTCAGAGAGGAAGATTCGTCCATGGCCCATGAGGCATCCCCGACATTCCACGGAGATCGCTGATACAAATTCCAGAGACAAATGCCTGAGCAAGCGCCTCAGACTCACTCTATATTCAAATCTTCATGAGTTCTTCTCATGGTTTGTAGGTTGGGCCTGCCATACCGAAGTCCCCAAAGAAAGCTGAGTTTGAGTATCGGAATCACAATCAGAACTCTGCCTTCCACATGGCTGTAATGCTTGTTCTTCGCATGGAGTCACACCTTCACGTGGGGAACCCTTCATGGCCCCTGATGCCACGCCCAAACATGAGTGCTGCTTGGGCACAAATTCACACTGTGACCCTAGCATGAGCCCCATGACAAAGAAAGGCTTGTCAGGTTCGGGACGAAGATCCTGCATTTAGTCCTTGCCATGCACATAGTCACCCAGGACTAACTAGATGGTGTGTATTCCAGTTGAGGGAACCCACTGCTGTGCTCTAGAGTCCCTCTCCTGGGAGGTCCTTTGTGGCAGAAAACAGTACTCTTCACTTCCCACAGAATGAACCCAAACACTTGGGACCTTGGACAATCCCCCGAGAGGAAGGCTCTTCCTCGGACCCTGAGGCAACCCCTACCCTGACCGGACACTGTGAACGCAACACCCAGAGACAAAATCCTGAGTGACTGCCTCCCACTTGCCCTCCTTTGATATCCAGAGGATCTCCCCTCACGGACTGGAGATCAGGCCTGCCATTACCTTGGCCCCTACCTGAGCCAAGTTTTCTCTTTCAGACATCAGTCCCCAGAGCCCTGGAAAACACAGCCTCTAGGCTGGGTCCTCTGGAGCCATACCACAGGACTGTGCCTGCTCTCTCCTGGGAAACTGTGTCCATTCCTTTGGCCACACACCTCCAGAATATGAGAAACCTCAAGGCCCCCGAGGTCATCCCACTACTGGGAGCCTCCCTGGACACACAGGGGCATTAGGACACAATCTGAGCAGCTACCTCCACGAAGGCATGCACACAGATGTCAACAGAGATAGAAGGTTGAGCCGGACAGGCCCTTAGGCCCTAATCTCAACTCTTGCTTTGGGTTCCAGGTGTTACTCCTCAGAGGCTTTGGTTCGAAGAACAGGATATGGGGCTTTCCTGAGGCACTGAACAGAACTCCTCTCATCTCCACATGGGAAGCTTCCTTGTTGTAGCTGTGCCAAACGCCTCAGTTTGGAAAACCCTGCAGAGTCCCCGAGCCACCTCCACATTCCAAGGTCTCCCAGGCCACCAAGCAACAGTAGAACTCATCTTCAGGAGAGTCCATTTCAACTCTCCCCTCTAGGTAGCTCACCCAGGAGCCTGCAGATTGAGCCTGACTTGTCCTGACTAAACAGTGGGAATATGAAGTGACGTTCCCAGGCATCCATGCTTTGACACCTGCTCTCGAGTCTTTCCGTATGGGGCCTCCTGGAACCATCCAATAGGACTCGACTGTCGAGAAGAAGGAAATCTTGAGGTTTGGAGTAGTTCACAAATCCCATCGTAGGCAAACCTCCCTGGCTTCATGAAGCCCCCACACCCTTCAGGAAGAGGACATGCTGGACAAAAACTCTAGCCTGAGGCACGTCTCATAGTTGACATGACCTCAGTGCAGGAGATCTCGATTCAGCCTCTGCAGAGTGAGCCTGCCGTGCCCTCGGTCCCAAACCTCACGCTAGCTTGTGTTTTCAGACTTCCTTCCTCACACTCCTGGAAAACAAGACCTCCGGACTAGGAACTCCAGAACCAAAACCCAGCCCAGTGTCTGCCCAACGGAAGAAAAACGTTTCCCTGTGGGGCTCTCCAGAAAACCCAGATGAGGATCAACCTGCTCGGGCCTCGACGGTACCCGAACTGGATAGGCTGCTCTGGGCACTCATGCTTTGTCTGACACAGCCTGAAGCCAGACGTCCAGACAGACAAGGAGACAGCTGGCCGCACACCCACACTTCGGACACGCCATGGTCTTATGCCGTCACCTCTTCCTAACCTTGGTTTTCAGATATCTGAACCTAGACATCATATCAATTCTCCACACAGCTGGGTATCGCAAGCACAAAACAGAAGTCCTGCTTCCCCATGGCTGTAAAGCTTGCTCTTGGCATGGAGTAACACATTCAGGGTGGGAGAAACCTTCATGGCCCCTGATGCCACGCAAAACGTGAGTGCTGATTGGGAACAAATTCACACTGTGACCCTCAGCATGAGCCCCATGTCAAAGAAAGGCCTCTCAGGGCTTGGACAAAGAGCGCGCATATGGGGCTTGCCAAGCCCCTATGCACCCAATCCTCACCACGTTTTGAATTTTCCAGTCGCCATGCCCGTACCTGGGGCTCTGCTCTGGAATCCCTTTCTTGGAGAGACCCATGAGCCAGACAACACGACTCCACCCTTCCACAAAACGACCCCAATCTTGGGAGCTGGGACAAATCCCCAGAGAGGGATACTCGTCCACTGTCCCTGAGGCCACCCCTCAAATCCACGGATATCCCGGACACAACATCCAGAGACAAAAGCCTGTTGGAACGCCTCTCACTCGCTCTTGTTTCAGAGGCCCAGGAGCTCCCTCTCGGGCTGTACCTCCGGCCTGCCATACCCTAGGCGCCACTCATAAGCTGAGTTTGTGTATTCAGACTTCTGTGCCCACAGCCAGGATCCACACACCTCCAGGCTAGGGCCTCTAGGGCCACAGCGAAAGATTGTGCCTGTCCTCTCCAAGGAAAGTGTGCCCAATCCATTGACGACAACCCTACAGGTTAGGGAAAAGCTCCAAGGCCCCTGAGGCCATCAATAGTGTAGGCCCCCCTGGACTAAGAGGGGCTCTCTGACACCAGCGGAGCAACTATCTCCACTTAGACTCTCAGACAGTGTCCCCAGAGACAGAAGGTTGAAATGGACAGGCCCCCAGGCCCTAATCTGAACCTTAGCTTTGGTTTCCATGTTTCCGTTCTCAGAGGACTGTTTTCGTAGACCAGCACATGGGGCTTTTCTGAGGCACCAAAACAAACCTCTCTCATCACCACATGGGCAGCTTTCTTACTGGGATGTATCAAACACTTCAGGTAGGAGAGTTCCGCAGGGCCACTGAACAACCAGCACATTCCAAGGTCTCCATGGACCCAAACGCACATTATGACGCATCCTCAGGAGAGGCCATTTCAACTCAGCCCCCTGGGTCGCGTGTTCCAGAGGCAGCAGATCAAACATATCTTGTCGCTAATAGCCAATGGGAATGCGAGGCATGCTGTACAGGGTTCCATCCTTCGAACCCTGCTCTCCAGTCCTTCCATATGGTATGTCCTGGAGCCATGCATCAGGACTCGAATGTCCCGCAGAAGGAAACCTTGTGGTTTGGGGCAACCTCCAAACTCAGCGTGGGAAAACTTCCTTGGCCTCATGAGGCCCCCACTTCATGAAGGTGCCATCATGGACACATACTTCAGCGTCAGCCAACGTCTGATCCTCAGCCTGACTTCAGATGCAGGAGATTTTGATTCAGCCTCTGCAGAGTGGGCCTGCTCTGCCCTTGGCTTCAATCCTCACACTAGTTTGTGTTTTTAGACTTCCGTCCTCACACTCCTGGCCCACAAACCCTCCCTACTGGGAATTCTGGGGCCACAATGAAGCACTGTGCCTGACTCCCAGGAGAAAAACATTGTCTATGGCGCTGCCCAGAAACCCCAAAAGAGGATCAAACTGCTTGGCCCTTGGCAACACCCCAATTGCATAGGCTACCTTAAACAGTGATGTTCTGTCGCAAATAGCCTGAGCCCAGACCTTCCAACAGACACCGACACAGCTGGCTGCACACCCAGCACATTGGACCCGCCACTGCCTTAGGCCACCATCCATTCCCAACCTGGGTTTTCAGTCATCGGAACCTAGACCTTATCTCCAATCCCTGCACAGGGGGGAACCTGATGCACAAATAAGAACCCCTCCTTCCCCATGGCAAGAAACCTTGCTGCTGACAGTGAGTCAAACCTCCAGTGTAGGAGATAACGGCATGGCCCATGAGGCCATGCCCAAGCGTGAGGGCCGCCTTGGGCACAAACACACATTGTGACCCTCAGCGTGAGTTCCTTATTCAAGTAACGCGTCTCAGTGACTGGACCAAGAGCCCGCATATGTGGCTTGCCATGCCCATAGGCACCCAGGACTAACTAGATGGTGTGTATTCCAGTTGAGGGAACCCACTGCTGTGCTCTAGAGTCCCTCTCCTGGGGTGTCCCCTGTGGCAGAAAACAGTACTCTTCATTCCCACAGAATGAACACAAACACTTGGGAGCTTGGAAAATCCCCCGAGAGGAAGGCTCTTCCTCGGCCTCTGAGACAACCCCTACCCTGATCGGACACTGTAAATGCAACACCCAGAGACAAAATCCTGAGTGACTGCCTCCCACTTGCCCTACTTTGATTTCCAGAGGATCTCCCCTCACGGACTAGAGATCAGGCCTGCCATTACATTGGCCCCTAGCTGAGCCAAGTTTGCTTTTTCAGACATCTGTCCCCACAGCCCTGGCAAACACAGCCTCTAGGCTGGGTCCTCTGGAGCCATAGCACAGGACCGTGCCTGCTCTCTCCTGGGAAACTGTGTCGATTCCTTTGGCCACACACCTCCAGAATATGAGAAACCTCAAGGCCTCCGAGGACATCCCACTACTGGGAGCCTCACTGGACTCACAGGGGCATTCGGACACAAGCTGAGCAGCTACATCCATGAATGCATGCACACAGATGTCAACAGAGATAGAAGGTTGAGCCGGACAGGCCTTTAGGCCGTAGTCTCAACTCTTGCTTTGGTTTCCAGGTGTCACTCCTCAGAGGCTTTGGTTCGAAGAACAGGGTATGGGGCTTTCCTGAGGCACGGAACAGAACTCCTCTCGTCTCCACATGGGAAGTTTCCTTGTTGGAGCCGTGTGAAACACCTCATGTTGGAGAATCCTGCAGAGTCCCTGAGCCACCTCCACATTCCAAGGTCTCCCAGGCCACCAAGCCACAGTAGGACTCATCTTCAGGAGAGTCCATTTCAACTCTCCCCTCTGGGTAGCTCACCCAGGAGCCCGCAGATTGAGCCTGCCTTGTCCTGACTAAAGAGTGGGAATATGAGGTGGCGTTCCCAGGCATCCATGCTTAGACACCTGCTCTCGAGTCTTTCCATATGGGGCCTCTTGGAACCATCCAATAGGACTCGACTGTCGTGCAGAAGGTAACCTTCAGTTTTGGAGCAGTTCACAAATCCCATCGTAGGCAAAACTTTCTGGCCTCATGAAGCCCCCACACCCTTCAGGAAGAGGCCATGCTGGACAAGAACTCTAGCCTGAGGCACGTCTCATAGTTGACATGACCTCAGTGCAGGAGATCTCGATTCAGCCTCTGCAGAGTGGGCCTGCCGTGCCCTCGGTCCCAAACCTCACGCTAGCTTGTGTTTTCAGACTTCCTTCCTCCCACTCCTGGCAAACAAGCCCTCTGGACTAGGAACTCCGGAACCAAAACCCAGCCCAGTGTCTGCCCAACGGAAGAAAAACGTTTCCCTGTGGGGCTCTCCAGAAAACCCAATGAGGATCAACCTGCTCGGTCCTCGATGGTACCCGAACTGGATAGGCTGCTCTGGGCACTCATGCTCTGCCTGACACAGCCTGAAGCCAGACGTCCAGACAGACAAGGAGACAGCTGGCCGCACACCCAGCACTTCGGACACGCCATGGTCTTATGCCGTCACCTCATCCTAACCTTGGTTTTCAGATATCTGAACCTAGACATTATATCAATTCTCCACACAGCTGGGTATAGCAAGCACAAAACAGAACTCCTCCTTCCCCATGGCTGTCAAGCTTGGTCTTGGCATGGAGTCACACCTTCAGGGTGGGAGAAACCTTCATGGCCCCTGAAGCCACGCCCAAACTTGAGTGCTGCTTGGGCACAAATTCACACTGTGACCCTCAGCATGAGCCCCATGTCAAAGAAAGACCTGTCAGGCCCTGGATCAAGAGCCCTCATATGGGGCTTGCCAAGCCCCTATGCACCCAATCCTCACCACGGTTTGAATTCTCCAGTCGCCCCGCCCATACCTGGAGCTCTGCTCTGGAATCCCTTTCTTGGAGAGACCCATGAGTCAGACAACACGACTCCACCCTTCCCACAAAATGACCCCAAACTCTTGGGAGCTGGGACAAATCCCCAGAGAGGGATACTCGTCCACAGTACCTGAGGCCACCGCTCCAATCCACGGCTATCCCGGACACAACATCCAGAGACAAAAGCCTGAAGGAACGCCTCCCACTCGCCCTTGTTTCAGAGGCCCAGGAGCTCCCTCTCGGGCTGTACATCCGGCCGGCCATACCCTAGGCGCCACTCATAAGCTGAGTTTGTGTATTCAGACTTCTGTGCCCACAGCCTGGACCCACACAACATCCAGGCTAGGGCCTCTGGACCAAACAGCGAAAGATTGTGCCTGCCCTCTCCAAGGAAAGTGTGCCCAATCCATTGACCACAACCCTACAGGTTAGGGAAAAGCTCCAAGGTCCCTGAGGCCATCAATAGTATAGGCCACCCTGGACTAAGAGGGGTTCTCTGACACCAGCGGAGCAACTATCTCCACTTAGACTCTCAGACAGTGTCCCCAGAGACAGAAGGTTGAAATGGACAGGCCCCCAGGCCCTAATCTGAACCTTAGCTTTGGTTTCCATGTTTCCGTTCTCAGAGGACTGTTTTCGTAGACCAGCACATGGGGCTTTTCTGAGGCACCAAACCAAACATCTCTCATCTCCACATGGGCAGCCTTCTTACTGGGATGTATCAAACACTTCAGGTAGGAGAGTTCCGCAGGGCCACTGAACAACCAGCACATTCCAAGGTCTCCATGGACCCAAACGCACATTATGACGCGTCCTCAGGAGAGGCCATTTCAACTCAGCCCGCTGGGTCGCGTGTTCCAGAGGCAGCAGATCAAACATATCTTGTCGCTAATAGCCAATGGGAATGCGAGGCATGCAGTACAGGGATCCATCCTTCGAACCCTGCTCTCCAGTCCTTCCATATGATATGTCCTGGAGCCATGCAACAGGACTCGAATGTCCCGCAGAAGGAAACCTTGTGGTTTGGGGCAACCTCCAAACTCAGCGTGGGAAAACTTCCTTGGCCTCATGAGGCCCCCACTTCATGAAGGTGCCATCATGGACACATACTGCAGCCTCAGCCAACGTCTGATCCTCAGCCTGACTTCAGATGCAGGAGATTTTGATTCAGCCTCTGCAGAGTGGGCCTGCTCTGCCCTTGGCTCCAATCCTCACACTAGCTTGTGTTTTCAGACTTCCGTCCTCACACTCCTGGCCCACAAACCCTTCCTACTGGGAATTCTGGGGCCACAATGAAGCACTGTGCCTGCCTCCCAGGAGAAAAACCTTGTCTATGGCGCTGCCCAGAAACCCCAAATGAGGATCAAACTGCTTGGCCCTCGGCAACACCCCAATTGCATAGGCTACCTTAAACAGTGATGTTCTGTCGCAAATAGCCTGAGCCCAGACCTTCCAACAGACACCGACAGAGCTGGCTGCACACTCAGCACATTGGACCCGCCACTGCCTTAGGCCACCATCCATTCCCAACCTGGGTTTTCAGTCATCGGAACCTAGACCTTATCTCCAATCCCTGCACAGGGGGGAACCTGATGCACAAGTCAGAACCCCTCCTTCCCCATGGCAAGAAACCTTGCTGCTGGCAGTGAGTCAAACCTCCAGTGTAGGAGAAAACGGCATGGCCCATGAGGTCACGCCCAAGCGTGAGGGCCGCCTTGGGCACAAACACACATTGTGACCCTCAGCGTGAGTACCTTATTCAAGTAACGCCTCTCATTGACTGGACCAAGAGTCCGCATATGTGGCTTGCCATGGCCATAGGCACCCAGGACTAACTAGATGGTGTGTATTCCATTTGAGGGAACCAACTGCTGTGCTCTAGAGTCCCTCTCCTGGGGGGTCCCCTGTGGCAGAAAACAGTACTCTTCATTCCCACAGAATGAACACAAACACTTGGGAGCTTGGACAATCCCCCGAGAGGAAGGCTCTTCCTCGGCCTCGGAGACAACCCCTACCCTGACCGGACACTGTAAACGCAACACCCAGAGACAAAAGCCTGAGTGACTGCCTCCCACTTGCCCTCCTTTGATTTCCAGAGGATCTCCCCTCACGGACTAGAGATCAGGCCTGCCATTACATTGGCCCCTAGCTGAGCCAAGTTTGCTTTTTCAGACATCTGTCCCCACAGCCCTGGCAAACACAGCCTCTAGGCTGGGTCCTCTGGAGCCATAGCACAGGACCGTGCCTGCTCTCTCCTGGGAAACTGTGTCCATTCCTTTGGCCACACACCTCCAGAATATGAGAAACCTCAAGGCCTCCGAGGACATCCCACTACTGGGAGCCTCACTGGACTCACAGGGGCATTCGGACACAAGCTGAGCAGCTACATCCATGAATGCATGCACACAGATGTCAACAGAGATAGAAGGTTGAGCCGGACAGGCCTTTAGGCCGTAGTCTCAACTCTTGCTTTGGTTTCCAGGTGTCACTCCTCAGAGGCTTTGGTTCGAAGAACAGGGTATGGGGCTTTCCTGAGGCACGGAACAGAACTCCTCTCGTCTCCACATGGGAAGTTTCCTTGTTGGAGCCGTGTCAAACACCTCATGTTGGAGAATCCTGCAGAGTCCCTGAGCCACCTCCACATTCCAAGGTCTCCCAGGCCACCAAGCCACAGTAGGACTCATCTTCAGGAGAGTCCATTTCAACTCTCCCCTCTGGGTAGCTCACCCAGGAGCCCGCAGATTGAGCCTGCCTTGTCCTGACTAAAGAGTGGGAATATGAGGTGGCGTTCCCAGGCATCCATGCTTAGACACCTGCTCTCGAGTCTTTCCATATGGGGCCTCTTGGAACCATCCAATAGGACTCGACTGTCGTGCAGAAGGTAACCTTCAGTTTTGGAGCAGTTCACAAATCCCATCGTAGGCAAAACTTTCTGGCCTCATAAAGCCCCCACACCCTTCA
Source organism: Mustela nivalis (assembly GCF_964662115.1). Lineage (NCBI taxonomy): Eukaryota > Metazoa > Chordata > Mammalia > Carnivora > Mustelidae > Mustela > Mustela nivalis. The sequence goes on along the minus strand of NW_028136531.1, from coordinate 1,101,505 downwards.
GGAAGAGGCCATGCTGGACAAGAACTCTAGCCTGAGGCACGTCTCATAGTTGACATGACCTCAGTGCAGGAGATCTCGATTCAGCCTCTGCAGAGTGGGCCTGCCGTGCCCTCGGTCCCAAACCTCACGCTAGCTTGTGTTTTCAGACTTCCTTCCTCCCACTCCTGGCAAACAAGCCCTCTGGACTAGGAACTCCGGAACCAAAACCCAGCCCAGTGTCTGCCCAACGGAAGAAAAACGTTTCCCTGTGGGGCTCTCCAGAAAACCCAATGAGGATCAACCTGCTCGGTCCTCGATGGTACCCGAACTGGATAGGCTGCTCTGGGCACTCATGCTCTGCCTGACACAGCCTGAAGCCAGACGTCCAGACAGACAAGGAGACAGCTGGCCGCACACCCAGCACTTCGGACACGCCATGGTCTTATGCCGTCACCTCATCCTAACCTTGGTTTTCAGATATCTGAACCTAGACATTATATCAATTCTCCACACAGCTGGGTATAGCAAGCACAAAACAGAACTCCTCCTTCCCCATGGCTGTCAAGCTTGGTCTTGGCATGGAGTCACACCTTCAGGGTGGGAGAAACCTTCATGGCCCCTGAAGCCACGCCCAAACTTGAGTGCTGCTTGGGCACAAATTCACACTGTGACCCTCAGCATGAGCCCCATGTCAAAGAAAGACCTGTCAGGCCCTGGATCAAGAGCCCTCATATGGGGCTTGCCAAGCCCCTATGCACCCAATCCTCACCACGGTTTGAATTCTCCAGTCGCCCCGCCCATACCTGGAGCTCTGCTCTGGAATCCCTTTCTTGGAGAGACCCATGAGTCAGACAACACGACTCCACCCTTCCCACAAAATGACCCCAAACTCTTGGGAGCTGGGACAAATCCCCAGAGAGGGATACTCGTCCACAGTACCTGAGGCCACCGCTCCAATCCACGGCTATCCCGGACACAACATCCAGAGACAAAAGCCTGAAGGAACGCCTCCCACTCGCCCTTGTTTCAGAGGCCCAGGAGCTCCCTCTCGGGCTGTACATCCGGCCGGCCATACCCTAGGCGCCACTCATAAGCTGAGTTTGTGTATTCAGACTTCTGTGCCCACAGCCTGGACCCACACAACATCCAGGCTAGGGCCTCTGGACCAAACAGCGAAAGATTGTGCCTGCCCTCTCCAAGGAAAGTGTGCCCAATCCATTGACCACAACCCTACAGGTTAGGGAAAAGCTCCAAGGTCCCTGAGGCCATCAATAGTATAGGCCACCCTGGACTAAGAGGGGTTCTCTGACACCAGCGGAGCAACTATCTCCACTTAGACTCTCAGACAGTGTCCCCAGAGACAGAAGGTTGAAATGGACAGGCCCCCAGGCCCTAATCTGAACCTTAGCTTTGGTTTCCATGTTTCCGTTCTCAGAGGACTGTTTTCGTAGACCAGCACATGGGGCTTTTCTGAGGCACCAAACCAAACATCTCTCATCTCCACATGGGCAGCCTTCTTACTGGGATGTATCAAACACTTCAGGTAGGAGAGTTCCGCAGGGCCACTGAACAACCAGCACATTCCAAGGTCTCCATGGACCCAAACGCACATTATGACGCATCCTCAGGAGAGGCCATTTCAACTCAGCCCGCTGGGTCGCGTGTTCCAGAGGCAGCAGATCAAACATATCTTGTCGCTAATAGCCAATGGGAATGCGAGGCATGCAGTACAGGGATCCATCCTTCGAACCCTGCTCTCCAGTCCTTCCATATGATATGTCCTGGAGCCATGCAACAGGACTCGAATGTCCCGCAGAAGGAAACCTTGTGGTTTGGGGCAACCTCCAAACTCAGCGTGGGAAAACTTCCTTGGCCTCATGAGGCCCCCACTTCATGAAGGTGCCATCATGGACACATACTGCAGCCTCAGCCAACGTCTGATCCTCAGCCTGACTTCAGATGCAGGAGATTTTGATTCAGCCTCTGCAGAGTGGGCCTGCTCTGCCCTTGGCTCCAATCCTCACACTAGCTTGTGTTTTCAGACTTCCGTCCTCACACTCCTGGCCCACAAACCCTTCCTACTGGGAATTCTGGGGCCACAATGAAGCACTGTGCCTGCCTCCCAGGAGAAAAACCTTGTCTATGGCGCTGCCCAGAAACCCCAAATGAGGATCAAACTGCTTGGCCCTCGGCAACACCCCAATTGCATAGGCTACCTTAAACAGTGATGTTCTGTCGCAAATAGCCTGAGCCCAGACCTTCCAACAGACACCGACAGAGCTGGCTGCACACCCAGCACATTGGACCCGCCACTGCCTTAGGCCACCATCCATTCCCAACCTGGGTTTTCAGTCATCGGAACCTAGACCTTATCTCCAATCCCTGCACAGGGGGGAACCTGATGCACAAGTCAGAACCCCTCCTTCCCCATGGCAAGAAACCTTGCTGCTGGCAGTGAGTCAAACCTCCAGTGTAGGAGAAAACGGCATGGCCCATGAGGTCACGCCCAAGCGTGAGGGCCGCCTTGGGCACAAACACACATTGTGACCCTCACCGTGAGTACCTTATTCAAGTAACGCCTCTCATTGACTGGACCAAGAGTCCGCATATGTGGCTTGCCATGGCCATAGGCACCCAGGACTAACTAGATGGTGTGTATTCCATTTGAGGGAACCAACTGCTGTGCTCTAGAGTCCCTCTCCTGGGCGGTCCCCTGTGGCAGAAAACAGTACTCTTCATTCCCACAGAATGAACACAAACACTTGGGAGCTTGGACAATCCCCCGAGAGGAAGGCTCTTCCTCGGCCTCTGAGACAACCCCTACCCTGACCGGACACTGTAAACGCAACACCCAGAGACAAAAGCCTGAGTGACTGCCTCCCACTTGCCCTCCTTTGATTTCCAGAGGATCTCCCCTCACGGACTAGAGATCAGGCCTGCCATTACATTGGCCCCTAGCTGAGCCAAGTTTGCTTTTTCAGACATCTGTCCCCACAGCCCTGGCAAACACAGCCTCTAGGCTGGGTCCTCTGGAGCCATAGCACAGGACCGTGCCTGCTCTCTCCTGGGAAACTGTGTCCATTCCTTTGGCCACACACCTCCAGAATATGAGAAACCTCAAGGCCTCCGAGGACATCCCACTACTGGGAGCCTCACTGGACTCACAGGGGCATTCGGACACAAGCTGAGCAGCTACATCCATGAATGCATGCACACAGATGTCAACAGAGATAGAAGGTTGAGCCGGACAGGCCTTTAGGCCGTAGTCTCAACTCTTGCTTTGGTTTCCAGGTGTCACTCCTCAGAGGCTTTGGTTCGAAGAACAGGGTATGGGGCTTTCCTGAGGCACGGAACAGAACTCCTCTCGTCTCCACATGGGAAGTTTCCTTGTTGGAGCCGTGTCAAACACCTCATGTTGGAGAATCCTGCAGAGTCCCTGAGCCACCTCCACATTCCAAGGTCTCCCAGGCCACCAAGCCACAGTAGGACTCATCTTCAGGAGAGTCCATTTCAACTCTCCCCTCTGGGTAGCTCACCCAGGAGCCCGCAGATTGCGCCTGCCTTGTCCTGACTAAAGAGTGGGAATATGAGGTGGCGTTCCCAGGCATCCATGCTTAGACACCTGCTCTCGAGTCTTTCCATAAGGGGCCTCTTGGAACCATCCAATAGGACTCGACTGTCGTGCAGAAGGTAACCTTCAGTTTTGGAGCAGTTCACAAATCCCATCATAGGCAAAACTTTCTGGCCTCATGAAGCCCCCACACCCTTCAGGAAGAGGCCATGCTGGACAAGAACTCTAGCCTGAGGCACGTCTCATAGTTGACATGACCTCAGTGCAGGAGATCTCGATTCAGCCTCTGCAGAGTGGGCCTGCCGTGCCCTCGGTCCCAAACCTCACGCTAGCTTGTGTTTTCAGACTTCCTTCCTCACACTCCTGGCAAACAAGCCCTCCGGACTAGGAACTCCAGAACCAAAACCCAGCCCAGTGTCTGCCCAACGGAAGAAAAACGTTTCCCTGTGGGGCTCTCCAGAAAACCCAGATGAGGATCAACCTGCTCGGTCCTCGATGGTACCCGAACTGGATAGGCTGCTCGGGGCACTCATGCTCTGCCTGACACAGCCTGAAGCCAGACGTCCAGACAGACAAGGAGACAGCTGGCCGCACACCCAGCACTTCGTACACACCATGGTCTTATGCTGTCACCTCATCCTAACCTTGGTTTTCAGATATCTGAACCTAGACATTATATCAATTCTCCACACAGCTGGGTATAGCAAGCACAAAACAGAACTCCTCCTTCTCCATGGCTGTCAAGCTTGCTCTTGGCATGCAGTCACACCTTCAGAGTGGGAGAAACCTTCATGGCCCCTGATGCCACGCCCAAACTTGAGTGCTGCTTGGGCACAAATTCACACTGTGACCCTCAGCATGAGCCCCATGTCAAAGAAAGGCCTGTCAGGGCCTGGACCAAGAGCCCACATATGGGGCTTGCCAAGCCCCTATGCACCCAATCCTCACCACGGTTTGAATTTTCCACTCGCCCCGCCCGTACCTGGAGCTCTGCTCTGGAATCCCTTTCTTGGAGAGACTCATGAGCCAGACAACACGACTCCACCCTTCCCACAAAATGACCCCAAACTCTTGGGAGCTGGGACAAATCCCCAGAGAGGGATACTCGTCCACAGTGCCTGAGGCCACCGCTCCAATCCACGGCTATCCCGGACACAACATCCAGAGACAAAAGCCTGAAGGAACGCCTCCCACTCGCCCTTGTTTCAGAGACCCAGGAGCTCCCTCTCGGGCTGTACATCCGGCCTGCCATACCCTAGGCGCCACTCATAAGCTGAGTTTGTGTATTCAGACTTCTGTGCCCACAGCCTGGACCCACACAACATCCAGGCTAGGGCCTCTGGACCAAACAGCGAAAGATTGTGCCTGCCCTCTCCAAGGAAAGTGTGCCCAATCCATTGACCACAACCCTACAGGTTAGGGAAAAGCTCCAAAGTCCCTGAGGCCATCAATAGTATAGGCCACCCTGGACTAAGAGGGGCTCTCTGACACCAGTGGAGCAACTATCTCCACTTAGACTCTCAGACAGTGTCCCCAGAGACAGAAGGTTGAAATGGACAGGCCCCCAGGCCCTAATCTGAACCTTAGCTTTGGTTTCCATGTTTCCGTTCTCAGAGGACTGTTTTCATAGACCAGCACATGGGGCTTTTCTGAGGCACCAAACCAAACATCTCTCATCTCCACATGGGCAGCTTTCTTAATGGGATGTATCAAACACTTCAGTTAGGAGAGTTCCGCTGGGCCACTGAACAACCAGCACATTCCAAGGTCTCCATGGACCCAAACGCACATTATGACGCTTCCTTAGGAGAGGCCATTTCAACTCAGCCCGCTGGGTCGCGTGTTCCAGAGGCAGCAGATCAAACATATCTTGTCGCTAATAGCCAATGGGAATGCGAGGCATGCTGTTCAGGGATCCATCCTTCGAACCCTGCTCTCCAGTCCTTCCATATGGTATGTCCTGGAGCCATGCAACAGGACTCGAATGTCCCGCAGAAGGAAACCTTGTGGTTTGGGGCAACCTCCAAACTCATCGTGGGAAAACTTCCTTGGCCTCATGAGGCCCCCACTTCATGAAGGTGCCATCATGGACACATACTCCAGCCTCAGCCAACGTCTGATCCTCAGCCTGACTTCAGATGCAGGAGATTTTGATTCAGCCTCTGCAGAGTGGGCCTGCTCTGCCCTTGGCTCCATTCCTCACACTAGCTTGTGTTTTCAGACTTCCGTCCTCACACTCCTGGCCCACAAACCCTCCTTACTGGGAATTCTGGGCCCACAATGAAGCACTGTGCCTGACTCCCAGGAGAAAAACATTGTCTATGGCCTTGCCCAGAAACCCCAAATGAGGATCAAACTGCTTGGCTTTCGGCAACACCCCAATTGCATAGGCTACCTTAAGCAGTGATGCTCTGTCGCAAATAGCATGAGCCCAGACCTTCCAACAGACACCGACACAGCTGGCTGCACACCCAGCACATTGGACTCGCCACTGCCTTAGGCCACCATCCATTCCCAACCTGGGTTTTCAGTCATCGGAACCTAGACCTTATCTCCAATCCCTGCACAGGGGGGAACCTGATGCACATTCAGAACCCCTCCTTCCCCATGGCAAGAAACCTTGCTGCTGGCAGTGAGTCAAACCTTCAGTGTAGGAGAAAATGGCATGGCCCATGAGGCCACGCCCAAGCGTGAGGGCCGCCTTGGGCACAAACACACATTGTGACCCTCAGCGTGAGTACCTTATTCAAGTAACGCCTCTCAGTGACTGGAACAAGAGCCCTCATATGTGGCTTGCCATGCCCATAGGCACCCAGGACTAACTAGATGGTGTGTATTCCATTTGAGGGAACCCACTGCTGTGCTCTAGAGTCCCTCTCCTGGGGGGTCCCCTGTGGCAGAAAACAGTACTTTTCATTCCCACAGAATGAACACAAACACTTGGGAGATTGGACAATCCCCCGAGAGGAAGGCTCTTCCTCGGCCTCTGAGACAACCCCTACCCTGACCGGACACTGTAAACGCAACACCCAGAGACAAAATCCTGAGTGACTGCCTCCCACTTGCCCTCCTTTGATTTCCAGAGGATCTCCCCTCACGGACTAGAGATCAGGCCTGCCATTACATTGGCCCCTAGCTGAGCCAAGTTTGCTTTTTCAGACATCTGTCCCCACAGCCCTGGCAAACACAGCCTCTAGGCTGGGTCCTCTGGAGCCATAGCACAGGACCGTGCCTGCTCTCTCCTGGGAAACTGTGTCCATTCCTTTGTCCACACACCTCCAGAATATGAGAAACCTCAAGGCCTCCGAGGACATCCCACTACTGGGAGCCTCACTGGACTCACAGGGGCATTCGGACACAAGCTGAGCAGCTACATCCATGAATGCATGCACACAGATGTCAACAGAGATAGAAGGTTGAGTCGGACAGGCCTTTAGGCCGTAGTCTCAACTCTTGCTTTGGTTTCCAGGTGTCACTCCTCAGAGGCTTTGGTTCGAAGAACAGGGTATGGGGCTTTCCTGAGGCACGGAACAGAACTCCTCTCGTCTCCACATGGGAAGTTTCCTTGTTGGAGCCGTGTGAAACACCTCATGTTGGAGAATCCTGCAGAGTCCCTGAGCCACCTCCACATTCCAAGGTCTCCCAGGCCACCAAGCCACAGTAGGACTCATCTTCAGGAGAGTCCATTTCAACTCTCCCCTCTGGGTAGCTCACCCAGGAGCCCGCAGATTGCGCCTGCCTTGTCCTGACTAAAGAGTGTGAATATGAGGTGGCGTTCTCAGGCATCCATGCTTAGACACCTGCTCTCGAGTCTTTCCATATGGGGCCTCTTGGTACCATCCAATAGGACTCGACTGTCGTGCAGAAGGTAACCTTCAGTTTTGGAGCAGTTCACAAATCCCATCGTAGGCAAAACTTTCTGGCCTCATGAAGCCCCCACACCCTTCAGGAAGAGGCCATGCTGGACAAGAACTCTAGCCTGAGGCACGTCTCATAGTTCACATGACCTCAGTGCAGGAGATCTCGATTCAGCCTCTGCAGAGTGGGCCTGCCGTGCCCTCGGTCCCAAACCTCACGCTAGCTTGTGTTTTCAGACTTCCTTCCTCACACTCCTGGCAAACAAGCCCTCTGGACTAGGAACTCCAGAACCAAAACCCAGCCCAGTGTCTGCCCAACGGAAGAAAAACGTTTCCCTGTGGGGCTCTCCAGAAAACCAGATGAGGATCAACCTGCTCGGGCCTCGACGGTACCCGAACTGGATAGGCTGCTCTGGGCACTCATGCTCTGCCTGACACAGCCTGAAGCCAGACGTCCAGACAGACAAGGAGACTGCTGGCCGCACACCCAGCACTTCGGACACGCCATGGGCTTATGCCGTCACCTCATCCTAACCTTGGTTTTCAGATATCTGAACCTAGACATTATATCAATTCTCCACACAGCTGGGTATAGCAAGCACAAAACAGAACTCCTCCTTCCCCATGGCTGTCAAGCTTGCTCTTGGCATGGAGTCACACCTTCAGGGTGGGAGAAACCTTCATGGCCCCTGATGCCATGCCCAAACTTGAGTGCTGCTTGGGCACAAATTCACACTGTGACCCTCAGCATGAGCCCCATGTCAAAGAAAGGCCTGTCAGGGCCTGGACCAAGAGCCCACATATGGGGCTTGCCAAGCCCCTATGCACCCAATCCTCACCACGGTTTGAATTTTCCAGTCGCCCCGCCCGTACCTGGAGCTCTGCTCTGGAATCCCTTTCTTGGAGAGACCCATGAGCCCGACAACACGACTCCACCCTTCCCACAAAATGACCCCAAACTCTTGGGAGCTGGGACAAATCCCCAGAGAGGGATACTCGTCCACAGTACCTGAGGCCACCGCTCCAATCCACGGCTATCCCGGACACAACATCCAGAGACAAAAGCCTGAAGGAACGCCTCCCACTCGCCCTTGTTTCAGAGGCCCAGGAGCTCCCTCTCGGGCTGTACATCCGGCCTCCCATACCCTAGGCGCCACTTATAAGCTGAGTTTGTGTATTCAGACTTCTGTGCCCACAGCCTGGACCCACACAACATCCAGGCTAGGGCCTCTGGACCAAACAGCGAAAGATTGTGCCTGCCCTCTCCAAGCAAAGTGTGCCCAATCCATTTGCCACAACCCTACAGGTTAGGGAAAAGCTTCAAGGTCCCTGAGGCCATCAATAGTATAGGCCACCCTGGACTAAGAGGGGCTCTCTGACACCAGCGGAGCAACTATCTCCACTTAGACTCTCAGACAGTGTCCCCAGATACAGAAGGTTGAAATGAACAGGCCCCCAGGCCCTAATCTGAACCTTAGCTTTGGTTTCCATGTTTCCGTTCTCAGAGGACTGTTTTCGTAGACCAGCACATGGGGCTTTTCTGAGGCACCAAACCAAACATCTCTCATCTCCACATGGGCAGCTTTCTTACTGGGATGTATCAAACACTTCAGGTAGGAGAGTTCCGCAGGGCCACTGAACAACCAGCACATTCCAAGGTCTCCATGGACCCAAACGCACATTATGACGCACCTCAGGAGAGGCCATTTCAACTCAGCCCCCTGGGTCGCGTGTTCCAGAGGCAGCAGATCAAACATATCTTGTCGCTAATAGCCAATGGGAATGCGAGGCATGCTGTACAAGGATCCATCCTTCAAACCCTGCTCTCCAGTCCTTCCATATGGTATGTCCTGGAGCCATGCAACAGGACTCGAATGTCCCGCAGAAGGAAACCTTGTGGTTTGGGGCAACCTCCAAACTCAGCGTGGGAAAACTTCCTTGGCCTCATGAGGCCCCCACTTCATGAAGGTGCCATCATGGACACATACTGCAGCCTCAGCCAACGTCTGATCCTCAGCCTGACTTCAGATGCAGGAGATTTTGATTCAGCCTCTGCAGAGTGGGCCTGCTCTGCCCTTGGCTCCAATCCTCACACTAGCTTGTGTTTTTAGACTTCCGTCCTCACACTCCTGGCCCACAAACCCTCCCTACTGGGAATTCTGGGGCCACAATGAAGCACTCTGCCTGCCTCCCAGGAGAAAAACATTGTCTATGGAGCTGCCCAGAAACCCCAAATGAGGATCAAACTGCTTGGCCCTCGGCAACACCCCAATTGCATAGGCTACCTTAAACAGTGATGCTCTGTCGCAAATAGCCTGAGCCCAGACATTCCAACAGACACCGACACAGCTGGCTGCACACCCAGCACATTGGACCCGCCACTGCCTTAGGCCACCATCCATTCCCAACCTGGGTTTTCAGTCATTGGAACCTAGACCTTATCTCCAATCCCTGCACAGGGGGGAACCTGATGCACAAGTCAGAACCCCTCCTTCCCCATGGCAAGAAACCTTGCTGCTGGCAGTGAGTCAAACCTTCAGTGTAGGAGAAAACGGCATGGCCCATGAGGCCACGCCCAAGCGTGAGGGCCGCCTTGGGCACAAACACACATTGTGACCCTCAGCGTGAGTACCTTATTCAAGTAACGCCTCTCAGTGACTGGACCAAGAGCCCGCATATGTGGCTTGCCATGCCCATAGGCACCCAGGACTAACTAGATGGTGTGTATTCCAGTTGAGGGAACCCACTGCTGGGCTCTAGAGTCCCTCTCCTGGGGGGTCCCCTGTGGCAGAAAACAGTACGCTTCATTCCCACAGAATGAACCCAAACACTTGGGAGCTTGGACAATTCCCCGAGAGGAAGGCTGTTCCTCGGCCCCTGAAGCAACCCCAACCATGAAGGGCCACTGTGAACGCAACACCCAGATACAAAAGCCTGAGCGACTGCCTCTCACTTGCTCTCCTTTGATATCCAGAGCATCTCCCCTCACGGGTTGGAGATCAGGCCTGCCATTACCTTGGCCCCTAGCTGAGCCAAGTTTGCTTTTTCAGCCATCTGACCTTACAGCCCTGGCAAACACAGCCTCTTGGCTGGGTCCTCTGGAGCCATTCCACAGGACTATGCCTCCTGTCTCCTGGGAAACTGTGTCCATTCCTTTGGCCACACACCTCCAGAATATGAGAAACCTCAAGGCCCCCGAGGACATCCCACTACTGGGAGAGTCACTGGACACACAGGGGCATTCAGACACAAGCTGAGCAGCTACCTCCACGAAGGCATGAACACAGATGTCAACAGAGATAGAAGGTTGAGCAGGACAGGCCCTTAGGCCCTAAACTCAACTCTTGCGTGGTTCCCAGGTGTCACCTCAGAGGCTTTGGTTCGAAGAACAGGGTATGGGGCTTTCCTGAGGCACGGAACAGAACTCCTCTCGTCTCCACATGGGAAGTTTCCTTGTTGGAGCCGTGTCAAACACCTCATGTTGGAGAATCCTGCAGAGTCCCTGAGCCACCTCCACATTCCAAGGTCTCCCAGGCCACCAAGCCACAGTAGGACTCATCTTCAGGAGAGTCCATTCCAACTTTCCCCTCTGGGTAGCTCACCCAGGAGCCCGCAGATTGAGCCTGCCCCGGTACCACCGCCCCATTCCAAGGCCCTCATGGACACAAAAGCACATTAGGACCCATCCTCAGGAAAGTCCATTTCAACTCAGCCACCCCGGTTGCTCCCGCAGAGCCATCAGATCTAAACTGTCTTGTTGCTAGGAGACAATTGGAATGCGAGGCGGGCTTCCCAGGCATCCATCCGCGAACGGTGCTCTGGAGTCATTCCATATGGGATGTCCTGGAGCTGTCCAACAGGTCTCAATTGTCCCGCAGAAGGAATCCATGAAGGGGGCATCCCACAACTCCCAACGTGGGAAAACCTCAATGACCTCGAGATTCCGCTGCCTTCAAGAAGCGGCCGTCATGCTCAGATTCTCCAACCTGAGCCATAGTCTGATACTTGCCCTGACTTCAGATGCATGAGATATTTTTTCAGATCTGCATGGGGTACATGCCGTGCCCTCGCCCTGAAACCCAAGTCTAGCTTGTCTTCTCAGACTTCCGTCCTCATACTCCTGGTTCCGAAGCCCTCAAGTTTGGCAATTCCGGACCCACAATGAGGCACTATGCCTGCCCTCTAGAAAAAAAAATTATTGCCTCATGAGCTGCCCAGGCACCTTAAATGAGGGTAAACCTACACAGCCCTCAACTTTACCCAAATTATATAGTCTAACCTGGGCACTAATGCACTGTCGAACACAACCTGAGCCCGGACCTCCTGACCAACACCCAGAAAGCTGACCGCACACTGAGCACAAAAAACCCGCCATGGCCTTAGGTCATCATCTCTTCCTTACCTCAGTTTTCAGGCTTCAGAACTGAGACCTTATCTCCAATCACTGCCAAGGGGTGAGTGTGATGTAGAAATCAGAACTCCTCTTTACCCATGGCAAGAACCCTTGTGGTTGGCACGTTGTCCAACGTTCAGAGTAGAAGAAACCAGCATTCACCCTGAGGCCCCGCCCATTCTTGAGTGCGACGAGGGCATACACAAACATTGTGACCCTCAGCTTGAGTTCTGTAGTCTAGTAAGTCCTCTCAGTGGCTGGACCATTAGATGTCATAATGGGCTTGACATGTCCCTAGGCCCCAATTTTTAACCAGATTTCTGATTGTCCAGTCGCCCCTCCCCAGGGCTCTACTCTGGAATCCCTCATTTGGTGGGACACCGGAGGTTAAAAAAGAAAAACAAAAAAAAAAAAAAAAAACTGACTTCTTCCAGCCCAAAGAATGACCCCAAACTCTTTGGACGGGGCCAAACCACCAAAGAGTAAGACTCGTCCATTTCCCATGAAGTCACTCAGAAATTCCACGACCATGAGTGACATGATATCCAGAGACAAAAACTTGAGCAGGAGCCTCACACTAGCCCTTCTTTCAAATCCCGAAGAGTTCTCCTCATGGTCTGTAGATCAGTCCTACCATAACTATGACCCGAAACATAAGCCTAGTTTGTGTTTTCAGAGAACTGACCAAACAGCCCTGGCCTACACAACCTACAGGCTCAGGCCCCTGGACACAAAACTGAGGACTGTACTTGCCCTCTCCAAGGGAATTGTGTGTGCCCATTCCAATGGCCACAACCCTTCTAATAGGATAAACCTCCAAAGTCCCTGATCCATGTCAATAGTGGTGGCTTCCCAGGAAAAACAGGGGCAATCTGAGCCCAACTGAGCACCTACCTGCACTCAGACCCATAGCAGATATCCCCAGAGGTAAAAAGAAAAGAACAGGCCCCTAGGCACTAATCAGATCCATTGCTTTGGTTTCCAGGCATCTCTCCTCAGAGGCCTGGATTTCAAAAGCAGCATATAGCTGTTTCGTGACTCACCCATCAGAAAACATCTCATCTACACATGGGAAACTTGCACGTTGGAGCTGTGTCAAAGCCTCTGTTTAGGAGAACCCTTTAGGGCCCCAGTGCCACCGCTTCATTCCAAGGTCTCCATAGACACAAAAGCACGTTAGGACCCATCCCCAGGGGTGTCCATTTCAACTCAGCATCCTCGGTTGCTCCTCACAGATCCAGGAGATCTAACCTGTCTTGTTGCTAGGAGACAATTGGAATGCGAGGTGGGCTACCCAGCCATCCATCCTTAGAACCCTGCTCAGAATCATTGGCCTGGAGCCAAACAACAGGTCTCAATTGTCCTGCAGAAGACTCTCTGCAGTTTGGAGCTTCTCACAACTCCCATCGTTGGAAAGCCCCATGGCCTCGTGATGACCCCCTTTTTATGAACGGGCCATCAGGGACAGAAACTCCTACCTGAGCGATCGTCTGATCCTCGCCCTGACTTCAGATGCACGAGATCTCGATTCAGGTCTGTAGATTGTGCGTGCCATGGCCTCACCCAGAAACCTAAGCCTAGCTTGTGTTCTCAGACTTTTGTCGTCAGACTACTGGCCCACAAGCCCTCCAGTTTGGCAATCCAGAACTACAATGCAGCACTCTGCCGGCCCTCCAGAAGAAAAACTTTGTCCTCTGGGGCTACCCAGTCATCCCAAATGAGGATCAACCTGCACCGACCTTGTCTGTACCCCAAATACATAGGCTGACCAGGGCACTAATGCCCTTTCTGACACAGCCTGATCCTGGACCCCCTGGCCCCTGCCAGACAGCTGTCCGCACACTGAGCACATCGAGCCGCCATGGCCTTAGGTCGTCATCTCTTCCCAACCTCAGTTTTCAGGTTTCAGAACCTAGACCTTATCTCCAATCACTGTCCAGGGTTGAAGATGATGCAGAAATCAGAACTCCTTCCCCATGGCAAGAAACCTTGTGGTTGGCATGTTGTCCAACGTTCAGTGTAGTTGAAACCAGTGTGGCCCATGAGGCCCCACCCATGCTCGCGGGCCACATTGTTCACAAGCACACATTGTGACTCTCAGGCTGAGCCCAGTCCTCAAGTAAGGCCACTCAGTGGCTGGATGAAGAGATAGCATATTGTGCTTGCCATGCCCGTAGGCCCCAATTTTTAACCATAGTTCAGGTTGTCCCTTCAGTCTTCCCCACGGCTTTGCTTTGGAATTCCTCTTTTGGTGGGACACCTGAGGTAACAAACCTGAAAGGAGACCTCCCATCCCACAGATTGACGAAAAGCAATTTGGAATCGGGCCAAATCCTCAGAGAGGAAGATTCGTCCATGGCCCATGAGGCATCCCCGACATTCCACGGAGATCGCTGATACAAATTCCAGAGACAAATGCCTGAGCAAGCGCCTCAGACTCACTCTATATTCAAATCTTCATGAGTTCTTCTCATGGTTTGTAGGTTGGGCCTGCCATACCGAAGTCCCCAAAGAAAGCTGAGTTTGAGTATCGGAATCACAATCAGAACTCTGCCTTCCACATGGCTGTAATGCTTGTTCTTCGCATGGAGTCACACCTTCACGTGGGGAACCCTTCATGGCCCCTGATGCCACGCCCAAACATGAGTGCTGCTTGGGCACAAATTCACACTGTGACCCTAGCATGAGCCCCATGACAAAGAAAGGCTTGTCAGGTTCGGGACGAAGATCCTGCATTTAGTCCTTGCCATGCACATAGTCACCCAGGACTAACTAGATGGTGTGTATTCCAGTTGAGGGAACCCACTGCTGTGCTCTAGAGTCCCTCTCCTGGGAGGTCCTTTGTGGCAGAAAACAGTACTCTTCACTTCCCACAGAATGAACCCAAACACTTGGGACCTTGGACAATCCCCCGAGAGGAAGGCTCTTCCTCGGACCCTGAGGCAACCCCTACCCTGACCGGACACTGTGAACGCAACACCCAGAGACAAAATCCTGAGTGACTGCCTCCCACTTGCCCTCCTTTGATATCCAGAGGATCTCCCCTCACGGACTGGAGATCAGGCCTGCCATTACCTTGGCCCCTACCTGAGCCAAGTTTTCTCTTTCAGACATCAGTCCCCAGAGCCCTGGAAAACACAGCCTCTAGGCTGGGTCCTCTGGAGCCATACCACAGGACTGTGCCTGCTCTCTCCTGGGAAACTGTGTCCATTCCTTTGGCCACACACCTCCAGAATATGAGAAACCTCAAGGCCCCCGAGGTCATCCCACTACTGGGAGCCTCCCTGGACACACAGGGGCATTAGGACACAATCTGAGCAGCTACCTCCACGAAGGCATGCACACAGATGTCAACAGAGATAGAAGGTTGAGCCGGACAGGCCCTTAGGCCCTAATCTCAACTCTTGCTTTGGGTTCCAGGTGTTACTCCTCAGAGGCTTTGGTTCGAAGAACAGGATATGGGGCTTTCCTGAGGCACTGAACAGAACTCCTCTCATCTCCACATGGGAAGCTTCCTTGTTGTAGCTGTGCCAAACGCCTCAGTTTGGAAAACCCTGCAGAGTCCCCGAGCCACCTCCACATTCCAAGGTCTCCCAGGCCACCAAGCAACAGTAGAACTCATCTTCAGGAGAGTCCATTTCAACTCTCCCCTCTAGGTAGCTCACCCAGGAGCCTGCAGATTGAGCCTGACTTGTCCTGACTAAACAGTGGGAATATGAAGTGACGTTCCCAGGCATCCATGCTTTGACACCTGCTCTCGAGTCTTTCCGTATGGGGCCTCCTGGAACCATCCAATAGGACTCGACTGTCGAGAAGAAGGAAATCTTGAGGTTTGGAGTAGTTCACAAATCCCATCGTAGGCAAACCTCCCTGGCTTCATGAAGCCCCCACACCCTTCAGGAAGAGGACATGCTGGACAAAAACTCTAGCCTGAGGCACGTCTCATAGTTGACATGACCTCAGTGCAGGAGATCTCGATTCAGCCTCTGCAGAGTGAGCCTGCCGTGCCCTCGGTCCCAAACCTCACGCTAGCTTGTGTTTTCAGACTTCCTTCCTCACACTCCTGGAAAACAAGACCTCCGGACTAGGAACTCCAGAACCAAAACCCAGCCCAGTGTCTGCCCAACGGAAGAAAAACGTTTCCCTGTGGGGCTCTCCAGAAAACCCAGATGAGGATCAACCTGCTCGGGCCTCGACGGTACCCGAACTGGATAGGCTGCTCTGGGCACTCATGCTTTGTCTGACACAGCCTGAAGCCAGACGTCCAGACAGACAAGGAGACAGCTGGCCGCACACCCACACTTCGGACACGCCATGGTCTTATGCCGTCACCTCTTCCTAACCTTGGTTTTCAGATATCTGAACCTAGACATCATATCAATTCTCCACACAGCTGGGTATCGCAAGCACAAAACAGAAGTCCTGCTTCCCCATGGCTGTAAAGCTTGCTCTTGGCATGGAGTAACACATTCAGGGTGGGAGAAACCTTCATGGCCCCTGATGCCACGCAAAACGTGAGTGCTGATTGGGAACAAATTCACACTGTGACCCTCAGCATGAGCCCCATGTCAAAGAAAGGCCTCTCAGGGCTTGGACAAAGAGCGCGCATATGGGGCTTGCCAAGCCCCTATGCACCCAATCCTCACCACGTTTTGAATTTTCCAGTCGCCATGCCCGTACCTGGGGCTCTGCTCTGGAATCCCTTTCTTGGAGAGACCCATGAGCCAGACAACACGACTCCACCCTTCCACAAAACGACCCCAATCTTGGGAGCTGGGACAAATCCCCAGAGAGGGATACTCGTCCACTGTCCCTGAGGCCACCCCTCAAATCCACGGATATCCCGGACACAACATCCAGAGACAAAAGCCTGTTGGAACGCCTCTCACTCGCTCTTGTTTCAGAGGCCCAGGAGCTCCCTCTCGGGCTGTACCTCCGGCCTGCCATACCCTAGGCGCCACTCATAAGCTGAGTTTGTGTATTCAGACTTCTGTGCCCACAGCCAGGATCCACACACCTCCAGGCTAGGGCCTCTAGGGCCACAGCGAAAGATTGTGCCTGTCCTCTCCAAGGAAAGTGTGCCCAATCCATTGACGACAACCCTACAGGTTAGGGAAAAGCTCCAAGGCCCCTGAGGCCATCAATAGTGTAGGCCCCCCTGGACTAAGAGGGGCTCTCTGACACCAGCGGAGCAACTATCTCCACTTAGACTCTCAGACAGTGTCCCCAGAGACAGAAGGTTGAAATGGACAGGCCCCCAGGCCCTAATCTGAACCTTAGCTTTGGTTTCCATGTTTCCGTTCTCAGAGGACTGTTTTCGTAGACCAGCACATGGGGCTTTTCTGAGGCACCAAAACAAACCTCTCTCATCACCACATGGGCAGCTTTCTTACTGGGATGTATCAAACACTTCAGGTAGGAGAGTTCCGCAGGGCCACTGAACAACCAGCACATTCCAAGGTCTCCATGGACCCAAACGCACATTATGACGCATCCTCAGGAGAGGCCATTTCAACTCAGCCCCCTGGGTCGCGTGTTCCAGAGGCAGCAGATCAAACATATCTTGTCGCTAATAGCCAATGGGAATGCGAGGCATGCTGTACAGGGTTCCATCCTTCGAACCCTGCTCTCCAGTCCTTCCATATGGTATGTCCTGGAGCCATGCATCAGGACTCGAATGTCCCGCAGAAGGAAACCTTGTGGTTTGGGGCAACCTCCAAACTCAGCGTGGGAAAACTTCCTTGGCCTCATGAGGCCCCCACTTCATGAAGGTGCCATCATGGACACATACTTCAGCGTCAGCCAACGTCTGATCCTCAGCCTGACTTCAGATGCAGGAGATTTTGATTCAGCCTCTGCAGAGTGGGCCTGCTCTGCCCTTGGCTTCAATCCTCACACTAGTTTGTGTTTTTAGACTTCCGTCCTCACACTCCTGGCCCACAAACCCTCCCTACTGGGAATTCTGGGGCCACAATGAAGCACTGTGCCTGACTCCCAGGAGAAAAACATTGTCTATGGCGCTGCCCAGAAACCCCAAAAGAGGATCAAACTGCTTGGCCCTTGGCAACACCCCAATTGCATAGGCTACCTTAAACAGTGATGTTCTGTCGCAAATAGCCTGAGCCCAGACCTTCCAACAGACACCGACACAGCTGGCTGCACACCCAGCACATTGGACCCGCCACTGCCTTAGGCCACCATCCATTCCCAACCTGGGTTTTCAGTCATCGGAACCTAGACCTTATCTCCAATCCCTGCACAGGGGGGAACCTGATGCACAAATAAGAACCCCTCCTTCCCCATGGCAAGAAACCTTGCTGCTGACAGTGAGTCAAACCTCCAGTGTAGGAGATAACGGCATGGCCCATGAGGCCATGCCCAAGCGTGAGGGCCGCCTTGGGCACAAACACACATTGTGACCCTCAGCGTGAGTTCCTTATTCAAGTAACGCGTCTCAGTGACTGGACCAAGAGCCCGCATATGTGGCTTGCCATGCCCATAGGCACCCAGGACTAACTAGATGGTGTGTATTCCAGTTGAGGGAACCCACTGCTGTGCTCTAGAGTCCCTCTCCTGGGGTGTCCCCTGTGGCAGAAAACAGTACTCTTCATTCCCACAGAATGAACACAAACACTTGGGAGCTTGGAAAATCCCCCGAGAGGAAGGCTCTTCCTCGGCCTCTGAGACAACCCCTACCCTGATCGGACACTGTAAATGCAACACCCAGAGACAAAATCCTGAGTGACTGCCTCCCACTTGCCCTACTTTGATTTCCAGAGGATCTCCCCTCACGGACTAGAGATCAGGCCTGCCATTACATTGGCCCCTAGCTGAGCCAAGTTTGCTTTTTCAGACATCTGTCCCCACAGCCCTGGCAAACACAGCCTCTAGGCTGGGTCCTCTGGAGCCATAGCACAGGACCGTGCCTGCTCTCTCCTGGGAAACTGTGTCGATTCCTTTGGCCACACACCTCCAGAATATGAGAAACCTCAAGGCCTCCGAGGACATCCCACTACTGGGAGCCTCACTGGACTCACAGGGGCATTCGGACACAAGCTGAGCAGCTACATCCATGAATGCATGCACACAGATGTCAACAGAGATAGAAGGTTGAGCCGGACAGGCCTTTAGGCCGTAGTCTCAACTCTTGCTTTGGTTTCCAGGTGTCACTCCTCAGAGGCTTTGGTTCGAAGAACAGGGTATGGGGCTTTCCTGAGGCACGGAACAGAACTCCTCTCGTCTCCACATGGGAAGTTTCCTTGTTGGAGCCGTGTGAAACACCTCATGTTGGAGAATCCTGCAGAGTCCCTGAGCCACCTCCACATTCCAAGGTCTCCCAGGCCACCAAGCCACAGTAGGACTCATCTTCAGGAGAGTCCATTTCAACTCTCCCCTCTGGGTAGCTCACCCAGGAGCCCGCAGATTGAGCCTGCCTTGTCCTGACTAAAGAGTGGGAATATGAGGTGGCGTTCCCAGGCATCCATGCTTAGACACCTGCTCTCGAGTCTTTCCATATGGGGCCTCTTGGAACCATCCAATAGGACTCGACTGTCGTGCAGAAGGTAACCTTCAGTTTTGGAGCAGTTCACAAATCCCATCGTAGGCAAAACTTTCTGGCCTCATGAAGCCCCCACACCCTTCAGGAAGAGGCCATGCTGGACAAGAACTCTAGCCTGAGGCACGTCTCATAGTTGACATGACCTCAGTGCAGGAGATCTCGATTCAGCCTCTGCAGAGTGGGCCTGCCGTGCCCTCGGTCCCAAACCTCACGCTAGCTTGTGTTTTCAGACTTCCTTCCTCCCACTCCTGGCAAACAAGCCCTCTGGACTAGGAACTCCGGAACCAAAACCCAGCCCAGTGTCTGCCCAACGGAAGAAAAACGTTTCCCTGTGGGGCTCTCCAGAAAACCCAATGAGGATCAACCTGCTCGGTCCTCGATGGTACCCGAACTGGATAGGCTGCTCTGGGCACTCATGCTCTGCCTGACACAGCCTGAAGCCAGACGTCCAGACAGACAAGGAGACAGCTGGCCGCACACCCAGCACTTCGGACACGCCATGGTCTTATGCCGTCACCTCATCCTAACCTTGGTTTTCAGATATCTGAACCTAGACATTATATCAATTCTCCACACAGCTGGGTATAGCAAGCACAAAACAGAACTCCTCCTTCCCCATGGCTGTCAAGCTTGGTCTTGGCATGGAGTCACACCTTCAGGGTGGGAGAAACCTTCATGGCCCCTGAAGCCACGCCCAAACTTGAGTGCTGCTTGGGCACAAATTCACACTGTGACCCTCAGCATGAGCCCCATGTCAAAGAAAGACCTGTCAGGCCCTGGATCAAGAGCCCTCATATGGGGCTTGCCAAGCCCCTATGCACCCAATCCTCACCACGGTTTGAATTCTCCAGTCGCCCCGCCCATACCTGGAGCTCTGCTCTGGAATCCCTTTCTTGGAGAGACCCATGAGTCAGACAACACGACTCCACCCTTCCCACAAAATGACCCCAAACTCTTGGGAGCTGGGACAAATCCCCAGAGAGGGATACTCGTCCACAGTACCTGAGGCCACCGCTCCAATCCACGGCTATCCCGGACACAACATCCAGAGACAAAAGCCTGAAGGAACGCCTCCCACTCGCCCTTGTTTCAGAGGCCCAGGAGCTCCCTCTCGGGCTGTACATCCGGCCGGCCATACCCTAGGCGCCACTCATAAGCTGAGTTTGTGTATTCAGACTTCTGTGCCCACAGCCTGGACCCACACAACATCCAGGCTAGGGCCTCTGGACCAAACAGCGAAAGATTGTGCCTGCCCTCTCCAAGGAAAGTGTGCCCAATCCATTGACCACAACCCTACAGGTTAGGGAAAAGCTCCAAGGTCCCTGAGGCCATCAATAGTATAGGCCACCCTGGACTAAGAGGGGTTCTCTGACACCAGCGGAGCAACTATCTCCACTTAGACTCTCAGACAGTGTCCCCAGAGACAGAAGGTTGAAATGGACAGGCCCCCAGGCCCTAATCTGAACCTTAGCTTTGGTTTCCATGTTTCCGTTCTCAGAGGACTGTTTTCGTAGACCAGCACATGGGGCTTTTCTGAGGCACCAAACCAAACATCTCTCATCTCCACATGGGCAGCCTTCTTACTGGGATGTATCAAACACTTCAGGTAGGAGAGTTCCGCAGGGCCACTGAACAACCAGCACATTCCAAGGTCTCCATGGACCCAAACGCACATTATGACGCGTCCTCAGGAGAGGCCATTTCAACTCAGCCCGCTGGGTCGCGTGTTCCAGAGGCAGCAGATCAAACATATCTTGTCGCTAATAGCCAATGGGAATGCGAGGCATGCAGTACAGGGATCCATCCTTCGAACCCTGCTCTCCAGTCCTTCCATATGATATGTCCTGGAGCCATGCAACAGGACTCGAATGTCCCGCAGAAGGAAACCTTGTGGTTTGGGGCAACCTCCAAACTCAGCGTGGGAAAACTTCCTTGGCCTCATGAGGCCCCCACTTCATGAAGGTGCCATCATGGACACATACTGCAGCCTCAGCCAACGTCTGATCCTCAGCCTGACTTCAGATGCAGGAGATTTTGATTCAGCCTCTGCAGAGTGGGCCTGCTCTGCCCTTGGCTCCAATCCTCACACTAGCTTGTGTTTTCAGACTTCCGTCCTCACACTCCTGGCCCACAAACCCTTCCTACTGGGAATTCTGGGGCCACAATGAAGCACTGTGCCTGCCTCCCAGGAGAAAAACCTTGTCTATGGCGCTGCCCAGAAACCCCAAATGAGGATCAAACTGCTTGGCCCTCGGCAACACCCCAATTGCATAGGCTACCTTAAACAGTGATGTTCTGTCGCAAATAGCCTGAGCCCAGACCTTCCAACAGACACCGACAGAGCTGGCTGCACACTCAGCACATTGGACCCGCCACTGCCTTAGGCCACCATCCATTCCCAACCTGGGTTTTCAGTCATCGGAACCTAGACCTTATCTCCAATCCCTGCACAGGGGGGAACCTGATGCACAAGTCAGAACCCCTCCTTCCCCATGGCAAGAAACCTTGCTGCTGGCAGTGAGTCAAACCTCCAGTGTAGGAGAAAACGGCATGGCCCATGAGGTCACGCCCAAGCGTGAGGGCCGCCTTGGGCACAAACACACATTGTGACCCTCAGCGTGAGTACCTTATTCAAGTAACGCCTCTCATTGACTGGACCAAGAGTCCGCATATGTGGCTTGCCATGGCCATAGGCACCCAGGACTAACTAGATGGTGTGTATTCCATTTGAGGGAACCAACTGCTGTGCTCTAGAGTCCCTCTCCTGGGGGGTCCCCTGTGGCAGAAAACAGTACTCTTCATTCCCACAGAATGAACACAAACACTTGGGAGCTTGGACAATCCCCCGAGAGGAAGGCTCTTCCTCGGCCTCGGAGACAACCCCTACCCTGACCGGACACTGTAAACGCAACACCCAGAGACAAAAGCCTGAGTGACTGCCTCCCACTTGCCCTCCTTTGATTTCCAGAGGATCTCCCCTCACGGACTAGAGATCAGGCCTGCCATTACATTGGCCCCTAGCTGAGCCAAGTTTGCTTTTTCAGACATCTGTCCCCACAGCCCTGGCAAACACAGCCTCTAGGCTGGGTCCTCTGGAGCCATAGCACAGGACCGTGCCTGCTCTCTCCTGGGAAACTGTGTCCATTCCTTTGGCCACACACCTCCAGAATATGAGAAACCTCAAGGCCTCCGAGGACATCCCACTACTGGGAGCCTCACTGGACTCACAGGGGCATTCGGACACAAGCTGAGCAGCTACATCCATGAATGCATGCACACAGATGTCAACAGAGATAGAAGGTTGAGCCGGACAGGCCTTTAGGCCGTAGTCTCAACTCTTGCTTTGGTTTCCAGGTGTCACTCCTCAGAGGCTTTGGTTCGAAGAACAGGGTATGGGGCTTTCCTGAGGCACGGAACAGAACTCCTCTCGTCTCCACATGGGAAGTTTCCTTGTTGGAGCCGTGTCAAACACCTCATGTTGGAGAATCCTGCAGAGTCCCTGAGCCACCTCCACATTCCAAGGTCTCCCAGGCCACCAAGCCACAGTAGGACTCATCTTCAGGAGAGTCCATTTCAACTCTCCCCTCTGGGTAGCTCACCCAGGAGCCCGCAGATTGAGCCTGCCTTGTCCTGACTAAAGAGTGGGAATATGAGGTGGCGTTCCCAGGCATCCATGCTTAGACACCTGCTCTCGAGTCTTTCCATATGGGGCCTCTTGGAACCATCCAATAGGACTCGACTGTCGTGCAGAAGGTAACCTTCAGTTTTGGAGCAGTTCACAAATCCCATCGTAGGCAAAACTTTCTGGCCTCATAAAGCCCCCACACCCTTCAGGAAGAGGCCATGCTGGACAAGAACTCTAGCCTGAGGCACGTCTCATAGTTGACATGACCTCAGTGCAGGAGATCTCGATTCAGCCTCTGCAGAGTGGGCCTGCCGTGCCCTCGGTCCCAAACCTCACGCTAGCTTGTGTTTTCAGACTTCCTTCCTCCCACTCCTGGCAAACAAGCCCTCTGGACTAGGAACTCCGGAACCAAAACCCAGCCCAGTGTCTGCCCAACGGAAGAAAAACGTTTCCCTGTGGGGCTCTCCAGAAAACCCAATGAGGATCAACCTGCTCGGTCCTCGATGGTACCCGAACTGGATAGGCTGCTCTGGGCACTCATGCTCTGCCTGACACAGCCTGAAGCCAGACGTCCAGACAGACAAGGAGACAGCTGGCCGCACACCCAGCACTTCGGACACGCCATGGTCTTATGCCGTCACCTCATCCTAACCTTGGTTTTCAGATATCTGAACCTAGACATTATATCAATTCTCCACACAGCTGGGTATAGCAAGCACAAAACAGAACTCCTCCTTCCCCATGGCTGTCAAGCTTGGTCTTGGCATGGAGTCACACCTTCAGGGTGGGAGAAACCTTCATGGCCCCTGAAGCCACGCCCAAACTTGAGTGCTGCTTGGGCACAAATTCACACTGTGACCCTCAGCATGAGCCCCATGTCAAAGAAAGACCTGTCAGGCCCTGGATCAAGAGCCCTCATATGGGGCTTGCCAAGCCCCTATGCACCCAATCCTCACCACGGTTTGAATTCTCCAGTCGCCCCGCCCATACCTGGAGCTCTGCTCTGGAATCCCTTTCTTGGAGAGACCCATGAGTCAGACAACACGACTCCACCCTTCCCACAAAATGACCCCAAACTCTTGGGAGCTGGGACAAATCCCCAGAGAGGGATACTCGTCCACAGTACCTGAGGCCACCGCTCCAATCCACGGCTATCCCGGACACAACATCCAGAGACAAAAGCCTGAAGGAACGCCTCCCACTCGCCCTTGTTTCAGAGGCCCAGGAGCTCCCTCTCGGGCTGTACATCCGGCCGGCCATACCCTAGGCGCCACTCATAAGCTGAGTTTGTGTATTCAGACTTCTGTGCCCACAGCCTGGACCCACACAACATCCAGGCTAGGGCCTCTGGACCAAACAGCGAAAGATTGTGCCTGCCCTCTCCAAGGAAAGTGTGCCCAATCCATTGACCACAACCCTACAGGTTAGGGAAAAGCTCCAAGGTCCCTGAGGCCATCAATAGTATAGGCCACCCTGGACTAAGAGGGGTTCTCTGACACCAGCGGAGCAACTATCTCCACTTAGACTCTCAGACAGTGTCCCCAGAGACAGAAGGTTGAAATGGACAGGCCCCCAGGCCCTAATCTGAACCTTAGCTTTGGTTTCCATGTTTCCGTTCTCAGAGGACTGTTTTCGTAGACCAGCACATGGGGCTTTTCTGAGGCACCAAACCAAACATCTCTCATCTCCACATGGGCAGCCTTCTTACTGGGATGTATCAAACACTTCAGGTAGGAGAGTTCCGCAGGGCCACTGAACAACCAGCACATTCCAAGGTCTCCATGGACCCAAACGCACATTATGACGCATCCTCAGGAGAGGCCATTTCAACTCAGCCCGCTGGGTCGCGTGTTCCAGAGGCAGCAGATCAAACATATCTTGTCGCTAATAGCCAATGGGAATGCGAGGCATGCAGTACAGGGATCCATCCTTCGAACCCTGCTCTCCAGTCCTTCCATATGATATGTCCTGGAGCCATGCAACAGGACTCGAATGTCCCGCAGAAGGAAACCTTGTGGTTTGGGGCAACCTCCAAACTCAGCGTGGGAAAACTTCCTTGGCCTCATGAGGCCCCCACTTCATGAAGGTGCCATCATGGACACATACTGCAGCCTCAGCCAACGTCTGATCCTCAGCCTGACTTCAGATGCAGGAGATTTTGATTCAGCCTCTGCAGAGTGGGCCTGCTCTGCCCTTGGCTCCAATCCTCACACTAGCTTGTGTTTTCAGACTTCCGTCCTCACACTCCTGGCCCACAAACCCTTCCTACTGGGAATTCTGGGGCCACAATGAAGCACTGTGCCTGCCTCCCAGGAGAAAAACCTTGTCTATGGCGCTGCCCAGAAACCCCAAATGAGGATCAAACTGCTTGGCCCTCGGCAACACCCCAATTGCATAGGCTACCTTAAACAGTGATGTTCTGTCGCAAATAGCCTGAGCCCAGACCTTCCAACAGACACCGACAGAGCTGGCTGCACACTCAGCACATTGGACCCGCCACTGCCTTAGGCCACCATCCATTCCCAACCTGGGTTTTCAGTCATCGGAACCTAGACCTTATCTCCAATCCCTGCACAGGGGGGAACCTGATGCACAAGTCAGAACCCCTCCTTCCCCATGGCAAGAAACCTTGCTGCTGGCAGTGAGTCAAACCTCCAGTGTAGGAGAAAACGGCATGGCCCATGAGGTCACGCCCAAGCGTGAGGGCCGCCTTGGGCACAAACACACATTGTGACCCTCACCGTGAGTACCTTATTCAAGTAACGCCTCTCATTGACTGGACCAAGAGTCCGCATATGTGGCTTGCCATGGCCATAGGCACCCAGGACTAACTAGATGGTGTGTATTCCATTTGAGGGAACCAACTGCTGTGCTCTAGAGTCCCTCTCCTGGGGGGTCCCCTGTGGCAGAAAACAGTACTCTTCATTCCCACAGAATGAACACAAACACTTGGGAGCTTGGACAATCCCCCGAGAGGAAGGCTCTTCCTCGGCCTCTGAGACAACCCCTACCCTGACCGGACACTGTAAACGCAACACCCAGAGACAAAAGCCTGAGTGACTGCCTCCCACTTGCCCTCCTTTGATTTCCAGAGGATCTCCCCTCACGGACTAGAGATCAGGCCTGCCATTACATTGGCCCCTAGCTGAGCCAAGTTTGCTTTTTCAGACATCTGTCCCCACAGCCCTGGCAAACACAGCCTCTAGGCTGGGTCCTCTGGAGCCATAGCACAGGACCGTGCCTGCTCTCTCCTGGGAAACTGTGTCCATTCCTTTGGCCACACACCTCCAGAATATGAGAAACCTCAAGGCCTCCGAGGACATCCCACTACTGGGAGCCTCACTGGACTCACAGGGGCATTCGGACACAAGCTGAGCAGCTACATCCATGAATGCATGCACACAGATGTCAACAGAGATAGAAGGTTGAGCCGGACAGGCCTTTAGGCCGTAGTCTCAACTCTTGCTTTGGTTTCCAGGTGTCACTCCTCAGAGGCTTTGGTTCGAAGAACAGGGTATGGGGCTTTCCTGAGGCACGGAACATAACTCCTCTCGTCTCCACATGGGAAGTTTCCTTGTTGGAGCCGTGTCAAACACCTCATGTTGGAGAATCCTGCAGAGTCCCTGAGCCACCTCCACATTCCAAGGTCTCCCAGGCCACCAAGCCACAGTAGGACTCATCTTCAGGAGAGTCCATTTCAACTCTCCCCTCTGGGTAGCTCACCCAGGAGCCCGCAGATTGAACCTGCCTTGTCCTGACTAAAGAGTGGGAATATGAGGTGGCGTTCCCAGGCATCCATGCTTAGACACCTGCTCTCGAGTCTTTCCATATGGGGCCTCTTGGAACCATCCAATAGGACTCGACTGTCGTGCAGAAGGTAACCTTCAGTTTTGGAGCAGTTCACAAATCCCATCGTAGGCAAAACTTTCTGGCCTCATAAAGCCCCCACACCCTTCAGGAAGAGGCCATGCTGGACAAGAACTCTAGCCTGAGGCACGTCTCATAGTTGACATGACCTCAGTGCAGGAGATCTCGATTCAGCCTCTGCAGAGTGGGCCTGCCGTGCCCTCGGTCCCAAACCTCACGCTAGCTTGTGTTTTCAGACTTCCTTCCTCCCACTCCTGGCAAACAAGCCCTCTGGACTAGGAACTCCGGAACCAAAACCCAGCCCAGTGTCTGCCCAACGGAAGAAAAACGTTTCCCTGTGGGGCTCTCCAGAAAACCCAATGAGGATCAACCTGCTCGGTCCTCGATGGTACCCGAACTGGATAGGCTGCTCTGGGCACTCATGCTCTGCCTGACACAGCCTGAAGCCAGACGTCCAGACAGACAAGGAGACAGCTGGCCGCACACCCAGCACTTCGGACACGCCATGGTCTTATGCCGTCACCTCATCCTAACCTTGGTTTTCAGATATCTGAACCTAGACATTATATCAATTCTCCACACAGCTGGGTATAGCAAGCACAAAACAGAACTCCTCCTTCCCCATGGCTGTCAAGCTTGGTCTTGGCATGGAGTCACACCTTCAGGGTGGGAGAAACCTTCATGGCCCCTGAAGCCACGCCCAAACTTGAGTGCTGCTTGGGCACAAATTCACACTGTGACCCTCAGCATGAGCCCCATGTCAAAGAAAGACCTGTCAGGCCCTGGATCAAGAGCCCTCATATGGGGCTTGCCAAGCCCCTATGCACCCAATCCTCACCACGGTTTGAATTCTCCAGTCGCCCCGCCCATACCTGGAGCTCTGCTCTGGAATCCCTTTCTTGGAGAGACCCATGAGTCAGACAACACGACTCCACCCTTCCCACAAAATGACCCCAAACTCTTGGGAGCTGGGACAAATCCCCAGAGAGGGATACTCGTCCACAGTACCTGAGGCCACCGCTCCAATCCACGGCTATCCCGGACACAACATCCAGAGACAAAAGCCTGAAGGAACGCCTCCCACTCGCCCTTGTTTCAGAGGCCCAGGAGCTCCCTCTCGGGCTGTACATCCGTCCGGCCATACCCTAGGCGCCACTCATAAGCTGAGTTTGTGTATTCAGACTTCTGTGCCCACAGCCTGGACCCACACAACATCCAGGCTAGGGCCTCTGGACCAAACAGCGAAAGATTGTGCCTGCCCTCTCCAAGGAAAGTGTGCCCAATCCATTGACCACAACCCTACAGGTTAGGGAAAAGCTCCAAGGTCCCTGAGGCCATCAATAGTATAGGCCACCCTGGACTAAGAGGGGTTCTCTGACACCAGCGGAGCAACTATCTCCACTTAGACTCTCAGACAGTGTCCCCAGAGACAGAAGGTTGAAATGGACAGGCCCCCAGGCCCTAATCTGAACCTTAGCTTTGGTTTCCATGTTTCCGTTCTCAGAGGACTGTTTTCGTAGACCAGCACATGGGGCTTTTCTGAGGCACCAAACCAAACATCTCTCATCTCCACATGGGCAGCCTTCTTACTGGGATGTATCAAACACTTCAGGTAGGAGAGTTCCGCAGGGCCACTGAACAACCAGCACATTCCAAGGTCTCCATGGACCCAAACGCACATTATGACGCATCCTCAGGAGAGGCCATTTCAACTCAGCCCGCTGGGTCGCGTGTTCCAGAGGCAGCAGATCAAACATATCTTGTCGCTAATAGCCAATGGGAATGCGAGGCATGCAGTACAGGAATCCATCCTTCGAACCCTGCTCTCCAGTCCTTCCATATGATATGTCCTGGAGCCATGCAACAGGACTCGAATGTCCCGCAGAAGGAAACCTTGTGGTTTGGGGCAACCTCCAAACTCAGCGTGGGAAAACTTCCTTGGCCTCATGAGGCCCCCACTTCATGAAGGTGCCATCATGGACACATACTGCAGCCTCAGCCAACGTCTGATCCTCAGCCTGACTTCAGATGCAGGAGATTTTGATTCAGCCTCTGCAGAGTGGGCCTGCTCTGCCCTTGGCTCCAATCCTCACACTAGCTTGTGTTTTCAGACTTCCGTCCTCACACTCCTGGCCCACAAACCCTTCCTACTGGGAATTCTGGGGCCACAATGAAGCACTGTGCCTGCCTCCCAGGAGAAAAACCTTGTCTATGGCGCTGCCCAGAAACCCCAAATGAGGATCAAACTGCTTGGCCCTCGGCAACACCCCAATTGCATAGGCTACCTTAAACAGTGATGTTCTGTCGCAAATAGCCTGAGCCCAGACCTTCCAACAGACACCGACAGAGCTGGCTGCACACTCAGCACATTGGACCCGCCACTGCCTTAGGCCACCATCCATTCCCAACCTGGGTTTTCAGTCATCGGAACCTAGACCTTATCTCCAATCCCTGCACAGGGGGGAACCTGATGCACAAGTCAGAACCCCTCCTTCCCCATGGCAAGAAACCTTGCTGCTGGCAGTGAGTCAAACCTCCAGTGTAGGAGAAAACGGCATGGCCCATGAGGTCACGCCCAAGCGTGAGGGCCGCCTTGGGCACAAACACACATTGTGACCCTCACCGTGAGTACCTTATTCAAGTAACGCCTCTCATTGACTGGACCAAGAGTCCGCATATGTGGCTTGCCATGGCCATAGGCACCCAGGACTAACTAGATGGTGTGTATTCCATTTGAGGGAACCAACTGCTGTGCTCTAGAGTCCCTCTCCTGGGGGGTCCCCTGTGGCAGAAAACAGTACTCTTCATTCCCACAGAATGAACACAAACACTTGGGAGCTTGGACAATCCCCCGAGAGGAAGGCTCTTCCTCGGCCTCTGAGACAACCCCTACCCTGACCGGACACTGTAAACGCAACACCCAGAGACAAAAGCCTGAGTGACTGCCTCCCACTTGCCCTCCTTTGATTTCCAGAGGATCTCCCCTCACGGACTAGAGATCAGGCCTGCCATTACATTGGCCCCTAGCTGAGCCAAGTTTGCTTTTTCAGACATCTGTCCCCACAGCCCTGGCAAACACAGCCTCTAGGCTGGGTCCTCTGGAGCCATAGCACAGGACCGTGCCTGCTCTCTCCTGGGAAACTGTGTCCATTCCTTTGGCCACACACCTCCAGAATATGAGAAACCTCAAGGCCTCCGAGGACATCCCACTACTGGGAGCCTCACTGGACTCACAGGGGCATTCGGACACAAGCTGAGCAGCTACATCCATGAATGCATGCACACAGATGTCAACAGAGATAGAAGGTTGAGCCGGACAGGCCTTTAGGCCGTAGTCTCAACTCTTGCTTTGGTTTCCAGGTGTCACTCCTCAGAGGCTTTGGTTCGAAGAACAGGGTATGGGGCTTTCCTGAGGCACGGAACAGAACTCCTCTCGTCTCCACATGGGAAGTTTCCTTGTTGGAGCCGTGTCAAACACCTCATGTTGGAGAATCCTGCAGAGTCCCTGAGCCACCTCCACATTCCAAGGTCTCCCAGGCCACCAAGCCACAGTAGGACTCATCTTCAGGAGAGTCCATTTCAACTCTCCCCTCTGGGTAGCTCACCCAGGAGCCCGCAGATTGAGCCTGCCTTGTCCTGACTAAAGAGTGGGAATATGAGGTGGCGTTCCCAGGCATCCATGCTTAGACACCTGCTCTCGAGTCTTTCCATATGGGGCCTCTTGGAACCATCCAATAGGACTCGACTGTCGTGCAGAAGGTAACCTTCAGTTTTGGAGCAGTTCACAAATCCCATCGTAGGCAAAACTTTCTGGCCTCATGAAGCCCCCACACCCTTCAGGAAGAGGCCATGCTGGACAAGAACTCTAGCCTGAGGCACGTCTCATAGTTGACATGACCTCAGTGCAGGAGATCTCGATTCAGCCTCTGCAGAGTGGGCCTGCCGTGCCCTCGGTCCCAAACCTCACGCTAGCTTGTGTTTTCAGACTTCCTTCCTCCCACTCCTGGCAAACAAGCCCTCTGGACTAGGAACTCCGGAACCAAAACCCAGCCCAGTGTCTGCCCAACGGAAGAAAAACGTTTCCCTGTGGGGCTCTCCAGAAAACCCAATGAGGATCAACCTGCTCGGTCCTCGATGGTACCCGAACTGGATAGGCTGCTCTGGGCACTCATGCTCTGCCTGACACAGCCTGAAGCCAGACGTCCAGACAGACAAGGAGACAGCTGGCCGCAAACCCAGCACTTCGGACACGCCATGGTCTTATGCCGTCACCTCATCCTAACCTTGTTTTTCAGATATCTGAACCTAGACATTATATCAATTCTCCACACAGCTGGGTATAGCAAGCACAAAACAGAACTCCTCCTTCCCCATGGCTGTCAAGCTTGGTCTTGGCATGGAGTCACACCTTCAGGGTGGGAGAAACCTTCATGGCCCCTGAAGCCACGCCCAAACTTGAGTGCTGCTTGGGCACAAATTCACACTGTGACCCTCAGCATGAGCCCCATGTCAAAGAAAGACCTGTCAGGCCCTGGATCAAGAGCCCTCATATGGGGCTTGCCAAGCCCCTATGCACCCAATCCTCACCACGGTTTGAATTCTCCAGTCGCCCCGCCCATACCTGGAGCTCTGCTCTGGAATCCCTTTCTTGGAGAGACCCATGAGTCAGACAACACGACTCCACCCTTCCCACAAAATGACCCCAAACTCTTGGGAGCTGGGACAAATCCCCAGAGAGGGATACTCGTCCACAGTACCTGAGGCCACCGCTCCAATCCACGGCTATCCCGGACACAACATCCAGAGACAAAAGCCTGAAGGAACGCCTCCCACTCGCCCTTGTTTCAGAGGCCCAGGAGCTCCCTCTCGGGCTGTACATCCGGCCGGCCATACCCTAGGCGCCACTCATAAGCTGAGTTTGTGTATTCAGACTTCTGTGCCCACAGCCTGGACCCACACAACATCCAGGCTAGGGCCTCTGGACCAAACAGCGAAAGATTGTGCCTGCCCTCTCCAAGGAAAGTGTGCCCAATCCATTGACCACAACCCTACAGGTTAGGGAAAAGCTCCAAGGTCCCTGAGGCCATCAATAGTATAGGCCACCCTGGACTAAGAGGGGTTCTCTGACACCAGCGGAGCAACTATCTCCACTTAGACTCTCAGACAGTGTCCCCAGAGACAGAAGGTTGAAATGGACAGGCCCCCAGGCCCTAATCTGAACCTTAGCTTTGGTTTCCATGTTTCCGTTCTCAGAGGACTGTTTTCGTAGACCAGCACATGGGGCTTTTCTGAGGCACCAAACCAAACATCTCTCATCTCCACATGGGCAGCCTTCTTACTGGGATGTATCAAACACTTCAGGTAGGAGAGTTCCGCAGGGCCACTGAACAACCAGCACATTCCAAGGTCTCCATGGACCCAAACGCACATTATGACGCGTCCTCAGGAGAGGCCATTTCAACTCAGCCCGCTGGGTCGCGTGTTCCAGAGGCAGCAGATCAAACATATCTTGTCGCTAATAGCCAATGGGAATGCGAGGCATGCAGTACAGGGATCCATCCTTCGAACCCTGCTCTCCAGTCCTTCCATATGATATGTCCTGGTGCCATGCAACAGGACTCGAATGTCCCGCAGAAGGAAACCTTGTGGTTTGGGGCAACCTCCAAACTCAGCGTGGGAAAACTTCCTTGGCCTCATGAGGCCCCCACTTCATGAAGGTGCCATCATGGACACATACTGCAGCCTCAGCCAACGTCTGATCCTCAGCCTGACTTCAGATGCAGGAGATTTTGATTCAGCCTCTGCAGAGTGGGCCTGCTCTGCCCTTGGCTCCAATCCTCACACTAGCTTGTGTTTTCAGACTTCCGTCCTCACACTCCTGGCCCACAAACCCTTCCTTCTGGGAATTCTGGGGCCACAATGAAGCACTGTGCCTGCCTCCCAGGAGAAAAACCTTGTCTATGGCGCTGCCCAGAAACCCCAAATGAGGATCAAACTGCTTGGCCCTCGGCAACACCCCAATTGCATAGGCTACCTTAAACAGTGATGTTCTGTCGCAAATAGCCTGAGCCCAGACCTTCCAACAGACACCGACAGAGCTGGCTGCACACCCAGCACATTGGACCCGCCACTGCCTTAGGCCACCATCCATTCCCAACCTGGGTTTTCAGTCATCGGAACCTAGACCTTATCTCCAATCCCTGCACAGGGGGGAACCTGATGCACAAGTCAGAACCCCTCCTTCCCCATGGCAAGAAACCTTGCTGCTGGCAGTGAGTCAAACCTCCAGTGTAGGAGAAAACGGCATGGCCCATGAGGTCACGCCCAAGCGTGAGGGCCGCCTTGGGCACAAACACACATTGTGACCCTCACCGTGAGTACCTTATTCAAGTAACGCCTCTCATTGACTGGACCAAGAGTCCGCATATGTGGCTTGCCATGGCCATAGGCACCCAGGACTAACTAGATGGTGTGTATTCCATTTGAGGGAACCAACTGCTGTGCTCTAGAGTCCCTCTCCTGGGGGGTCCCCTGTGGCAGAAAACAGTACTCTTCATTCCCACAGAATGAACACAAACACTTGGGAGCTTGGACAATCCCCCGAGAGGAAGGCTCTTCCTCGGCCTCGGAGACAACCCCTACCCTGACCGGACACTGTAAACGCAACACCCAGAGACAAAAGCCTGAGTGACTGCCTCCCACTTGCCCTCTGATTTCCAGAGGATCTCCCCTCACGGACTAGAGATCAGGCCTGCCATTACATTGGCCCCTAGCTGAGCCAAGTTTGCTTTTTCAGACATCTGTCCCCACAGCCCTGGCAAACACAGCCTCTAGGCTGGGTCCTCTGGAGCCATAGCACAGGACCGTGCCTGCTCTCTCCTGGGAAACTGTGTCGATTCCTTTGGCCACACACCTCCAGAATATGAGAAACCTCAAGGCCTCCGAGGACATCCCACTACTGGGAGCCTCACTGGACTCACAGGGGCATTCGGACACAAGCTGAGCAGCTACATCCATGAATGCATGCACACAGATGTCAACAGAGATAGAAGGTTGAGCCGGACAGGCCTTTAGGCCGTAGTCTCAACTCTTGCTTTGGTTTCCAGGTGTCACCCCTCAGAGGCTTTGGTTCGAAGAACAGGGTATGGGGCTTTCCTGAGGCACGGAACAGAACTCCTCTCGTCTCCACATGGGAAGTTTCCTTGTTGGAGCCGTGTCAAACACCTCATGTTGGAGAATCCTGCAGAGTCCCTGAGCCACCTCCACATTCCAAGGTCTCCCAGGCCACCAAGCCACAGTAGGACTCATCTTCAGGAGAGTCCATTTCAACTCTCCCCTCTGGGTAGCTCACCCAGGAGCCCGCAGATTGCGCCTGCCTTGTCCTGACTAAAGAGTGGGAATATGAGGTGGCGTTCCCAGGCATCCATGCTTAGACACCTGCTCTCGAGTCTTTCCATAAGGGGCCTCTTGGAACCATCCAATAGGACTCGACTGTCGTGCAGAAGGTAACCTTCAGTTTTGGAGCAGTTCACAAATCCCATCATAGGCAAAACTTTCTGGCCTCATGAAGCCCCCACACCCTTCAGGAAGAGGCCATGCTGGACAAGAACTCTAGCCTGAGGCACGTCTCATAGTTGACATGACCTCAGTGCAGGAGATCTCGATTCAGCCTCTGCAGAGTGGGCCTGCCGTGCCCTCGGTCCCAAACCTCACGCTAGCTTGTGTTTTCAGACTTCCTTCCTCACACTCCTGGCAAACAAGCCCTCCGGACTAGGAACTCCAGAACCAAAACCCAGCCCAGTGTCTGCCCAACGGAAGAAAAACGTTTCCCTGTGGGGCTCTCAAGAAAACCCAGATGAGGATCAACCTGCTCGGGACTCGATGGTACCCGAACTGGATAGGCTGCTCGGGGCACTCATGCTCTGCCTGACACAGCCTGAAGCCAGACGTCCAGACAGACAAGGAGACAGCTGGCCGCACACCCAGCACTTCGTACACACCATGGTCTTATGCCGTCACCTCATCCTAACCTTGGTTTTCAGATATCTGAACCTAGACATTATATCAATTCTCCACACAGCTGGGTATAGCAAGCACAAAACAGAACTCCTCCTTCTCCATGGCTGTCAAGCTTGCTCTTGGCATGCAGTCACACCTTCAGAGTGGGAGAAACCTTCATGGCCCCTGATGCCACGCCCAAACTTGAGTGCTGCTTGGGCACAAATTCACACTGTGACCCTCAGCATGAGCCCCATGTCAAAGAAAGGCCTGTCAGGGCCTGGACCAAGAGCCCACATATGGGGCTTGCCAAGCCCCTATGCACCCAATCCTCACCACGGTTTGAATTTTCCACTCGCCCCGCCCGTACCTGGAGCTCTGCTCTGGAATCCCTTTCTTGGAGAGACTCATGAGCCAGACAACACGACTCCACCCTTCCCACAAAATGACCCCAAACTCTTGGGAGCTGGGACAAATCCCCAGAGAGGGATACTCGTCCACAGTGCCTGAGGCCACCGCTCCAATCCACGGCTATCCCGGACACAACATCCAGAGACAAAAGCCTGAAGGAACGCCTCCCACTCGCCCTTGTTTCAGAGACCCAGGAGCTCCCTCTCGGGCTGTACATCCGGCCTGCCATACCCTAGGCGCCACTCATAAGCTGAGTTTGTGTATTCAGACTTCTGTGCCCACAGCCTGGACCCACACAACATCCAGGCTAGGGCCTCTGGACCAAACAGCGAAAGATTGTGCCTGCCCTCTCCAAGGAAAGTGTGCCCAATCCATTGACCACAACCCTACAGGTTAGGGAAAAGCTCCAAGGTCCCTGAGGCCATCAATAGTATAGGCCACCCTGGACTAAGAGGGGCTCTCTGACACCAGTGGAGCAACTATCTCCACTTAGACTCTCAGACAGTGTCCCCAGAGACAGAAGGTTGAAATGGACAGGCCCCCAGGCCCTAATCTGAACCTTAGCTTTGGTTTCCATGTTTCCGTTCTCAGAGGACTGTTTTCATAGACCAGCACATGGGGCTTTTCTGAGGCACCAAACCAAACATCTCTCATCTCCACATGGGCAGCTTTCTTACTGGGATGTATCAAACACTTCAGTTAGGAGAGTTCCGCTGGGCCACTGAACAACCAGCACATTCCAAGGTCTCCATGGACCCAAACGCACATTATGACGCTTCCTTAGGAGAGGCCATTTCAACTCAGCCCGCTGGGTCGCGTGTTCCAGAGGCAGCAGATCAAACATATCTTGTCGCTAATAGCCAATGGGAATGCGAGGCATGCTGTTCAGGGATCCATCCTTCGAACCCTGCTCTCCAGTCCTTCCATATGGTATGTCCTGGAGCCATGCAACAGGACTCGAATGTCCCGCAGAAGGAAACCTTGTGGTTTGGGGCAACCTCCAAACTCATCGTGGGAAAACTTCCTTGGCCTCATGAGGCCCCCACTTCATGAAGGTGCCATCATGGACACATACTCCAGCCTCAGCCAACGTCTGATCCTCAGCCTGACTTCAGATGCAGGAGATTTTGATTCAGCCTCTGCAGAGTGGGCCTGCTCTGCCCTTGGCTCCATTCCTCACACTAGCTTGTGTTTTCAGACTTCCGTCCTCACACTCCTGGCCCACAAACCCTCCTTACTGGGAATTCTGGGCCCACAATGAAGCACTGTGCCTGACTCCCAGGAGAAAAACATTGTCTATGGCCTTGCCCAGAAACCCCAAATGAGGATCAAACTGCTTGGCTTTCGGCAACACCCCAATTGCATAGGCTACCTTAAGCAGTGATGCTCTGTCGCAAATAGCATGAGCCCAGACCTTCCAACAGACACCGACACAGCTGGCTGCACACCCAGCACATTGGACTCGCCACTGCCTTAGGCCACCATCCATTCCCAACCTGGGTTTTCAGTCATCGGAACCTAGACCTTATCTCCAATCCCTGCACAGGGGGGAACCTGATGCACATTCAGAACCCCTCCTTCCCCATGGCAAGAAACCTTGCTGCTGGCAGTGAGTCAAACCTTCAGTGTAGGAGAAAATGGCATGGCCCATGAGGCCACGCCCAAGCGTGAGGGCCGCCTTGGGCACAAACACACATTGTGACCCTCAGCGTGAGTACCTTATTCAAGTAACGCCTCTCAGTGACTGGAACAAGAGCCCTCATATGTGGCTTGCCATGCCCATAGGCACCCAGGACTAACTAGATGGTGTGTATTCCATTTGAGGGAACCCACTGCTGTGCTCTAGAGTCCCTCTCCTGGGGGGTCCCCTGTGGCAGAAAACAGTACTTTTCATTCCCACAGAATGAACACAAACACTTGGGAGATTGGACAATCCCCCGAGAGGAAGGCTCTTCCTCGGCCTCTGAGACAACCCCTACCCTGACCGGACACTGTAAACGCAACACCCAGAGACAAAATCCTGAGTGACTGCCTCCCACTTGCCCTCCTTTGATTTCCAGAGGATCTCCCCTCACGGACTAGAGATCAGGCCTGCCATTACATTGGCCCCTAGCTGAGCCAAGTTTGCTTTTTCAGACATCTGTCCCCACAGCCCTGGCAAACACAGCCTCTAGGCTGGGTCCTCTGGAGCCATATCACAGGACCGTGCCTGCTCTCTCCTGGGAAACTGTGTCCATTCCTTTGTCCACACACCTCCAGAATATGAGAAACCTCAAGGCCTCCGAGGACATCCCACTACTGGGAGCCTCACTGGACTCACAGGGGCATTCGGACACAAGCTGAGCAGCTACATCCATGAATGCATGCACACAGATGTCAACAGAGATAGAAGGTTGAGCCGGACAGGCCTTTAGGCCGTAGTCTCAACTCTTGCTTTGGTTTCCAGGTGTCACTCCTCAGAGGCTTTGGTTCGAAGAACAGGGTATGGGGCTTTCCTGAGGCACGGAACAGAACTCCTCTCGTCTCCACATGGGAAGTTTCCTTGTTGGAGCCGTGTGAAACACCTCATGTTGGAGAATCCTGCAGAGTCCCTGAGCCACCTCCACATTCCAAGGTCTCCCAGGCCACCAAGCCACAGTAGGACTCATCTTCAGGAGAGTCCATTTCAACTCTCCCCTCTGGGTAGCTCACCCAGGAGCCCGCAGATTGCGCCTGCCTTGTCCTGACTAAAGAGTGTGAATATGAGGTGGCGTTCTCAGGCATCCATGCTTAGACACCTGCTCTCGAGTCTTTCCATATGGGGTCTTGGTACCATCCAATAGGACTCGACTGTCGTGCAGAAGGTAACCTTCAGTTTTGGAGCAGTTCACAAATCCCATCGTAGGCAAAACTTTCTGGCCTCAGGAAGCCCCCACACCCTTCAGGAAGAGGCCATGCTGGACAAGAACTCTAGCCTGAGGCACGTCTCATAGTTCACATGACCTCAGTGCAGGAGATCTCGATTCAGCCTCTGCAGAGTGGGCCTGCCGTGCCCTCGGTCCCAAACCTCACGCTAGCTTGTGTTTTCAGACTTCCTTCCTCACACTCCTGGCAAACAAGCCCTCTGGACTAGGAACTCCAGAACCAAAACCCAGCCCAGTGTCTGCCCAACGGAAGAAAAACGTTTCCCTGTGGGGCTCTCCAGAAAACCCAGATGAGGATCAACCTGCTCGGGCCTCGACGGTACCCGAACTGGATAGGCTGCTCTGGGCACTCATGCTCTGCCTGACACAGCCTGAAGCCAGACGTCCAGACAGACAAGGAGACTGCTGGCCGCACACCCAGCACTTCGGACACGCCATGGGCTTATGCCGTCACCTCATCCTAACCTTGGTTTTCAGATATCTGAACCTAGACATTATATCAATTCTCCACACAGCTGGGTATAGCAAGCACAAAACAGAACTCCTCCTTCCCCATGGCTGTCAAGCTTGCTCTTGGCATGGAGTCACACCTTCAGGGTGGGAGAAACCTTCATGGCCCCTGATGCCATGCCCAAACTTGAGTGCTGCTTGGGCACAAATTAACACTGTGACCCTCAGCATGAGCCCCATGTCAAAGAAAGGCCTGTCAGGGCCTGGACCAAGAGCCCACATATGGGGCTTGCCAAGCCCCTATGCACCCAATCCTCACCACGGTTTGAATTTTCCAGTCGCCCCGCCCGTACCTGGAGCTCTGCTCTGGAATCCCTTTCTTGGAGAGACCCATGAGCCCGACAACACGACTCCACCCTTCCCACAAAATGACCCCAAACTCTTGGGAGCTGGGACAAATCCCCAGAGAGGGATACTCGTCCACAGTACCTGAGGCCACCGCTCCAATCCACGGCTATCCCGGACACAACATCCAGAGACAAAAGCCTGAAGGAACGCCTCCCACTCGCCCTTGTTTCAGAGGCCCAGGAGCTCCCTCTCGGGCTGTACATCCGGCCTGCCATACCCTAGGCGCCACTTATAAGCTGAGTTTGTGTATTCAGACTTCTGTGCCCACAGCCTGGACCCACACAACATCCAGGCTAGGGCCTCTGGACCAAACAGCGAAAGATTGTGCCTGCCCTCTCCAAGCAAAGTGTGCCCAATCCATTGACCACAACCCTACAGGTTAGGGAAAAGCTTCAAGGTCCCTGAGGCCATCAATAGTATAGGCCACCCTGGACTAAGAGGGGCTCTCTGACACCAGCGGAGCAACTATCTCCACTTAGACTCTCAGACAGTGTCCCCAGATACAGAAGGTTGAAATGAACAGGCCCCCAGGCCCTAATCTGAACCTTAGCTTTGGTTTCCATGTTTCCGTTCTCAGAGGACTGTTTTCGTAGACCAGCACATGGGGCTTTGCTGAGGCACCAAACCAAACATCTCTCATCTCCACATGGGCAGCTTTCTTACTGGGATGTATCAAACACTTCAGGTAGTAGAGTTCCGCAGGGCCACTGAACAACCAGCACATTCCAAGGTCTCCATGGACCCAAACGCACATTATGACGCACCTCAGGAGAGGCCATTTCAACTCAGCCCCCTGGGTCGCGTGTTCCAGAGGCAGCAGATCAAACATATCTTGTCGCTAATAGCCAATGGGAATGCGAGGCATGCTGTACAAGGATCCATCCTTCAAACCCTGCTCTCCAGTCCTTCCATATGGTATGTCCTGGAGCCATGCAACAGGACTCGAATGTCCCGCAGAAGGAAACCTTGTGGTTTGGGGCAACCTCCAAACTCAGCGTGGGAAAACTTCCTTGGCCTCATGAGGCCCCCACTTCATGAAGGTGCCATCATGGACACATACTGCAGCCTCAGCCAACGTCTGATCCTCAGCCTGACTTCAGATGCAGGAGATTTTGATTCAGCCTCTGCAGAGTGGGCCTGCTCTGCCCTTGGCTCCAATCCTCACACTAGCTTGTGTTTTTAGACTTCCGTCCTCACACTCCTGGCCCACAAACCCTCCCTACTGGGAATTCTGGGGCCACAATGAAGCACTCTGCCTGCCTCCCAGGAGAAAAACATTGTCTATGGAGCTGCCCAGAAACCCCAAATGAGGATCAAACTGCTTGGCCCTCGGCAACACCCCAATTGCATAGGCTACCTTAAACAGTGATGCTCTGTCGCAAATAGCCTGAGCCCAGACATTCCAACAGACACCGACACAGCTGGCTGCACACCCAGCACATTGGACCCGCCACTGCCTTAGGCCACCATCCATTCCCAACCTGGGTTTTCAGTCATTGGAACCTAGACCTTATCTCCAATCCCTGCACAGGGGGGAACCTGATGCACAAGTCAGAACCCCTCCTTCCCCATGGCAAGAAACCTTGCTGCTGGCAGTGAGTCAAACCTTCAGTGTAGGAGAAAACGGCATGGCCCATGAGGCCACGCCCAAGCGTGAGGGCCGCCTTGGGCACAAACACACATTGTGATCCTCAGCGTGAGTACCTTATTCAAGTAACGCCTCTCAGTGACTGGACCAAGAGCCCGCATATGTGGCTTGCCATGCCCATAGGCACCCAGGACTAACTAGATGGTGTGTATTCCAGTTGAGGGAACCCACTGCTGGGCTCTAGAGTCCCTCTCCTGGGGGGTCCCCTGTGGCAGAAAACAGTACGCTTCATTCCCACAGAATGAACCCAAACACTTGGGAGCTTGGACAATTCCCCGAGAGGAAGGCTGTTCCTCGGCCCCTGAAGCAACCACAACCATGAAGGGCCACTGTGAACGCAACACCCAGATACAAAAGCCTGAGCGACTGCCTCTCACTTGCTCTCCTTTGATATCCAGAGCATCTCCCCTCACGGGTTGGAGATCAGGCCTGCCATTACCTTGGCCCCTAGCTGAGCCAAGTTTGCTTTTTCAGCCATCTGACCCCACAGCCCTGGCAAACACAGCCTCTTGGCTGGGTCCTCTGGAGCCATTCCACAGGACTATGCCTCCTGTCTCCTGGGAAACTGTGTCCATTCCTTTGGCCAAACACTTTCAGAATATGAGAAACCTCAAGGCCCCCGAGGACATCCCACTACTGGGAGAGTCACTGGACACACAGGGGCATTCAGACACAAGCTGAGCAGCTACCTCCACGAAGGCATGAACACAGATGTCAACAGAGATAGAAGGTTGAGCAGGACAGGCCCTTAGGCCCTAAACTCAACTCTTGCGTGGTTCCCAGGTGTCACCTCAGAGGCTTTGGTTCGAAGAACAGGGTATGGGGCTTTCCTGAGGCACGGAACAGAACTCCTCTCGTCTCCACATGGGAAGTTTCCTTGTTGGAGCCGTGTCAAACACCTCATGTTGGAGAATCCTGCAGAGTCCCTGAGCCACCTCCACATTCCAAGGTCTCCCAGGCCACCAAGCCACAGTAGGACTCATCTTCAGGAGAGTCCATTCCAACTTTCCCCTCTGGGTAGCTCACCCAGGAGCCCGCAGATTGAGCCTGCCCCGGTACCACCGCCCCATTCCAAGGCCCTCATGGACACAAAAGCACATTAGGACCCATCCTCAGGAAAGTCCATTTCAACTCAGCCACCCCGGTTGCTCCCGCAGAGCCATCAGATCTAAACTGTCTTGTTGCTAGGAGACAATTGGAATGCGAGGCGGGCTTCCCAGGCATCCATCCGCGAACGGTGCTCTGGAGTCATTCCATATGGGATGTCCTGGAGCTGTCCAACAGGTCTCAATTGTCCCGCAGAAGGAATCCATGAAGGGGGCATCCCACAACTCCCAACGTGGGAAAACCTCAATGACCTCGAGATTCCGCTGCCTTCAAGAAGCGGCCGTCATGCTCAGATTCTCCAACCTGAGCCATAGTCTGATACTTGCCCTGACTTCAGATGCATGAGATATTTTTTCAGATCTGCATGGGGTACATGCCGTGCCCTCGCCCTGAAACCCAAGTCTAGCTTGTCTTCTCAGACTTCCGTCCTCATACTCCTGGTTCCGAAGCCCTCAAGTTTGGCAATTCCGGACCCACAATGAGGCACTATGCCTGCCCTCTAGAAAAAAAAATTATTGCCTCATGAGCTGCCCAGGCACCTTAAATGAGGGTAAACCTACACAGCCCTCAACTTTACCCAAATTATATAGTCTAACCTGGGCACTAATGCACTGTCGAACACAACCTGAGCCCGGACCTCCTGACCAACACCCAGAAAGCTGACCGCACACTGAGCACAAAAAACCCACCATGGCCTTAGGTCATCATCTCTTCCTTACCTCAGTTTTCAGGCTTCAGAACTGAGACCTTATCTCCAATCACTGCCAAGGGGTGAGTGTGATGTAGAAATCAGAACTCCTCTTTACCCATGGCAAGAACCCTTGTGGTTGGCACGTTGTCCAACGTTCAGAGTAGAAGAAACCAGCATTCACCCTGAGGCCCCGCCCATTCTTGAGTGCGACGAGGGCATACACAAACATTGTGACCCTCAGCTTGAGTTCTGTAGTCTAGTAAGTCCTCTCAGTGGCTGGACCATTAGATGTCATAATGGGCTTGACATGTCCCTAGGCCCCAATTTTTAACCAGATTTCTGATTGTCCAGTCGCCCCTCCCCAGGGCTCTACTCTGGAATCCCTCATTTGGTGGGACACCGGAGGTTAAAAAAGAAAAACAAAAAAAAAAAAAAAAACTGACTTCTTCCAGCCCAAAGAATGACCCCAAACTCTTTGGACGGGGCCAAACCACCAAAGAGTAAGACTCGTCCATTTCCCATGAAGTCACTCAGAAATTCCACGACCATGAGTGACATGATATCCAGAGACAAAAACTTGAGCAGGAGCCTCACACTAGCCCTTCTTTCAAATCCCGAAGAGTTCTCCTCATGGTCTGTAGATCAGTCCTACCATAACTATGACCCGAAACATAAGCCTAGTTTGTGTTTTCAGAGAACTGACCAAACAGCCCTGGCCTACACAACCTACAGGCTCAGGCCCCTGGACACAAAACTGAGGACTGTACTTGCCCTCTCCAAGGGAATTGTGTGTGCCCATTCCAATGGCCACAACCCTTCTAATAGGATAAACCTCCAAAGTCCCTGATCCATGTCAATAGTGGTGGCTTCCCAGGAAAAACAGGGGCAATCTGAGCCCAACTGAGCACCTACCTGCACTCAGACCCATAGCAGATATCCCCAGAGGTAAAAAGAAAAGAACAGGCCCCTAGGCACTAATCAGATCCATTGCTTTGGTTTCCAGGCATCTCTCCTCAGAGGCCTGGATTTCAAAAGCAGCATATAGCTGTTTCGTGACTCACCCATCAGAAAACATCTCATCTACACATGGGAAACTTGCACGTTGGAGCTGTGTCAAAGCCTCTGTTTAGGAGAACCCTTTAGGGCCCCAGTGCCACCGCTTCATTCCAAGGTCTCCATAGACACAAAAGCACGTTAGGACCCATCCCCAGGGGTGT
Organism: Mustela nivalis; assembly: GCF_964662115.1. Taxonomy (NCBI): domain Eukaryota; kingdom Metazoa; phylum Chordata; class Mammalia; order Carnivora; family Mustelidae; genus Mustela; species Mustela nivalis. The sequence continues at coordinate 1,057,822 of NW_028136531.1, read as the reverse complement.
CCATTTCAACTCAGCATCCTCGGTTGCTCCTCACAGATCCAGGAGATCTAACCTGTCTTGTTGCTAGGAGACAATTGGAATGCGAGGTGGGCTACCCAGCCATCCATCCTTAGAACCCTGCTCAGAATCATTGGCCTGGAGCCAAACAACAGGTCTCAATTGTCCTGCAGAAGACTCTCTGCAGTTTGGAGCTTCTCACAACTCCCATCGTTGGAAAGCCCCATGGCCTCGTGATGACCCCCTTTTTATGAACGGGCCATCAGGGACAGAAACTCCTACCTGAGCGATCGTCTGATCCTCGCCCTGACTTCAGATGCACGAGATCTCGATTCAGGTCTGTAGATTGTGCGTGCCATGGCCTCACCCAGAAACCTAAGCCTAGCTTGTGTTCTCAGACTTTTGTCGTCAGACTACTGGCCCACAAGCCCTCCAGTTTGGCAATCCAGAACTACAATGCAGCACTCTGCCGGCCCTCCAGAAGAAAAACTTTGTCCTCTGGGGCTACCCAGTCATCCCAAATGAGGATCAACCTGCACCGACCTTGTCTGTACCCCAAATACATAGGCTGACCAGGGCACTAATGCCCTTTCTGACACAGCCTGATCCTGGACCCCCTGGCCCCTGCCAGACAGCTGTCCGCACACTGAGCACATCGAGCCGCCATGGCCTTAGGTCGTCATCTCTTCCCAACCTCAGTTTTCAGGTTTCAGAACCTAGACCTTATCTCCAATCACTGTCCAGGGTTGAAGATGATGCAGAAATCAGAACTCCTTCCCCATGGCAAGAAACCTTGTGGTTGGCATGTTGTCCAACGTTCAGTGTAGTTGAAACCAGTGTGGCCCATGAGGCCCCACCCATGCTCGCGGGCCACATTGTTCACAAGCACACATTGTGACTCTCAGGCTGAGCCCAGTCCTCAAGTAAGGCCACTCAGTGGCTGGATGAAGAGATAGCATATTGTGCTTGCCATGCCCGTAGGCCCCAATTTTTAACCATAGTTCAGGTTGTCCCTTCAGTCTTCCCCACGGCTTTGCTTTGGAATTCCTCTTTTGGTGGGACACCTGAGGTAACAAACCTGAAAGGAGACCTCCCATCCCACAGATTGACGAAAAGCAATTTGGAATCGGGCCAAATCCTCAGAGAGGAAGATTCGTCCATGGCCCATGAGGCATCCCCGACATTCCACGGAGATCGCTGATACAAATTCCAGAGACAAATGCCTGAGCAAGCGCCTCAGACTCACTCTATATTCAAATCTTCATGAGTTCTTCTCATGGTTTGTAGGTTGGGCCTGCCATACCGAAGTCCCCAAAGAAAGCTGAGTTTGAGTATCGGAATCACAATCAGAACTCTGCCTTCCACATGGCTGTAATGCTTGTTCTTCGCATGGAGTCACACCTTCACGTGGGGAACCCTTCATGGCCCCTGATGCCACGCCCAAACATGAGTGCTGCTTGGGCACAAATTCACACTGTGACCCTAGCATGAGCCCCATGACAAAGAAAGGCTTGTCAGGTTCGGGACGAAGATCCTGCATTTAGTCCTTGCCATGCACATAGTCACCCAGGACTAACTAGATGGTGTGTATTCCAGTTGAGGGAACCCACTGCTGTGCTCTAGAGTCCCTCTCCTGGGAGGTCCTTTGTGGCAGAAAACAGTACTCTTCACTTCCCACAGAATGAACCCAAACACTTGGGACCTTGGACAATCCCCCGAGAGGAAGGCTCTTCCTCGGACCCTGAGGCAACCCCTACCCTGACCGGACACTGTGAACGCAACACCCAGAGACAAAAGCCTGAGCGACTGCCTCCCACTTGCCCTCCTTTGATATCCAGAGGATCTCCCCTCACGGACTGGAGATCAGGCCTGCCATTACCTTGGCCCCTACCTGAGCCAAGTTTTCTCTTTCAGACATCAGTCCCCAGAGCCCTGGAAAACACAGCCTCTAGGCTGGGTCCTCTGGAGCCATACCACAGGACTGTGCCTGCTCTCTCCTGGGAAACTGTGTCCATTCCTTTGGCCACACACCTCCAGAATATGAGAAACCTCAAGGCCCCCGAGGTCATCCCACTACTGGGAGCCTCCCTGGACACACAGGGGCATTAGGACACAATCTGAGCAGCTACCTCCACGAAGGCATGCACACAGATGTCAACAGAGATAGAAGGTTGAGCCGGACAGGCCCTTAGGCCCTAATCTCAACTCTTGCTTTGGGTTCCAGGTGTTACTCCTCAGAGGCTTTGGTTCGAAGAACAGGATATGGGGCTTTCCTGAGGCACTGAACAGAACTCCTCTCATCTCCACATGGGAAGCTTCCTTGTTGTAGCTGTGCCAAACGCCTCAGTTTGGAAAACCCTGCAGAGTCCCCGAGCCACCTCCACATTCCAAGGTCTCCCAGGCCACCAAGCAACAGTAGAACTCATCTTCAGGAGAGTCCATTTCAACTCTCCCCTCTAGGTAGCTCACCCAGGAGCCTGCAGATTGAGCCTGACTTGTCCTGACTAAACAGTGGGAATATGAAGTGACGTTCCCAGGCATCCATGCTTTGACACCTGCTCTCGAGTCTTTCCGTATGGGGCCTCCTGGAACCATCCAATAGGACTCGACTGTCGAGAAGAAGGAAATCTTGAGGTTTGGAGTAGTTCACAAATCCCATCGTAGGCAAACCTCCCTGGCTTCATGAAGCCCCCACACCCTTCAGGAAGAGGACATGCTGGACAAAAACTCTAGCCTGAGGCACGTCTCATAGTTGACATGACCTCAGTGCAGGAGATCTCGATTCAGCCTCTGCAGAGTGAGCCTGCCGTGCCCTCGGTCCCAAACCTCACGCTAGCTTGTGTTTTCAGACTTCCTTCCTCACACTCCTGGAAAACAAGACCTCCGGACTAGGAACTCCAGAACCAAAACCCAGCCCAGTGTCTGCCCAACGGAAGAAAAACGTTTCCCTGTGGGGCTCTCCAGAAAACCCAGATGAGGATCAACCTGCTCGGGCCTCGACGGTACCCGAACTGGATAGGCTGCTCTGGGCACTCATGCTTTGTCTGACACAGCCTGAAGCCAGACGTCCAGACAGACAAGGAGACAGCTGGCCGCACACCCACACTTCGGACACGCCATGGTCTTATGCCGTCACCTCTTCCTAACCTTGGTTTTCAGATATCTGAACCTAGACATCATATCAATTCTCCACACAGCTGGGTATCGCAAGCACAAAACAGAAGTCCTGCTTCCCCATGGCTGTAAAGCTTGCTCTTGGCATGGAGTAACACATTCAGGGTGGGAGAAACCTTCATGGCCCCTGATGCCACGCAAAACGTGAGTGCTGATTGGGAACAAATTCACACTGTGACCCTCAGCATGAGCCCCATGTCAAAGAAAGGCCTCTCAGGGCTTGGACAAAGAGCGCGCATATGGGGCTTGCCAAGCCCCTATGCACCCAATCCTCACCACGTTTTGAATTTTCCAGTCGCCATGCCCGTACCTGGGGCTCTGCTCTGGAATCCCTTTCTTGGAGAGACCCATGAGCCAGACAACACGACTCCACCCTTCCACAAAACGACCCCAATCTTGGGAGCTGGGACAAATCCCCAGAGAGGGATACTCGTCCACTGTCCCTGAGGCCACCCCTCAAATCCACGGATATCCCGGACACAACATCCAGAGACAAAAGCCTGTTGGAACGCCTCTCACTCGCTCTTGTTTCAGAGGCCCAGGAGCTCCCTCTCGGGCTGTACCTCCGGCCTGCCATACCCTAGGCGCCACTCATAAGCTGAGTTTGTGTATTCAGACTTCTGTGCCCACAGCCAGGATCCACACACCTCCAGGCTAGGGCCTCTAGGGCCACAGCGAAAGATTGTGCCTGTCCTCTCCAAGGAAAGTGTGCCCAATCCATTGACGACAACCCTACAGGTTAGGGAAAAGCTCCAAGGCCCCTGAGGCCATCAATAGTGTAGGCCCCCCTGGACTAAGAGGGGCTCTCTGACACCAGCGGAGCAACTATCTCCACTTAGACTCTCAGACAGTGTCCCCAGAGACAGAAGGTTGAAATGGACAGGCCCCCAGGCCCTAATCTGAACCTTAGCTTTGGTTTCCATGTTTCCGTTCTCAGAGGACTGTTTTCGTAGACCAGCACATGGGGCTTTTCTGAGGCACCAAAACAAACCTTCACCACATGGGCAGCTTTCTTACTGGGATGTATCAAACACTTCAGGTAGGAGAGTTCCGCAGGGCCACTGAACAACCAGCACATTCCAAGGTCTCCATGGACCCAAACGCACATTATGACGCATCCTCAGGAGAGGCCATTTCAACTCAGCCCCCTGGGTCGCGTGTTCCAGAGGCAGCAGATCAAACATATCTTGTCGCTAATAGCCAATGGGAATGCGAGGCATGCTGTACAGGGTTCCATCCTTCGAACCCTGCTCTCCAGTCCTTCCATATGGTATGTCCTGGAGCCATGCATCAGGACTCGAATGTCCCGCAGAAGGAAACGTTGTGGTTTGGGGCAACCTCCAAACTCAGCGTGGGAAAACTTCCTTGGCCTCATGAGGCCCCCACTTCATGAAGGTGCCATCATGGACACATACTTCAGCGTCAGCCAACGTCTGATCCTCAGCCTGACTTCAGATGCAGGAGATTTTGATTCAGCCTCTGCAGAGTGGGCCTGCTCTGCCCTTGGCTTCAATCCTCACACTAGTTTGTGTTTTTAGACTTCCGTCCTCACACTCCTGGCCCACAAACCCTCCCTACTGGGAATTCTGGGGCCACAATGAAGCACTGTGCCTGCCTCCCAGGAGAAAAACATTGTCTATGGCGCTGCCCAGAAACCCCAAAAGAGGATCAAACTGCTTGGCCCTTGGCAACACCCCAATTGCATAGGCTACCTTAAACAGTGATGTTCTGTCGCAAATAGCCTGAGCCCAGACCTTCCAACAGACACCGACACAGCTGGCTGCACACCCAGCACATTGGACCCGCCACTGCCTTAGGCCACCATCCATTCCCAACCTGGGTTTTCAGTCATCGGAACCTAGACCTTATCTCCAATCCCTGCACAGGGGGGAACCTGATGCACAAATAAGAACCCCTCCTTCCCCATGGCAAGAAACCTTGCTGCTGACAGTGAGTCAAACCTCCAGTGTAGGAGAAAACGGCATGGCCCATGAGGCCACGCCCAAGCGTGAGGGCCGCCTTGGGCACAAACACACATTGTGACCCTCAGCGTGAGTTCCTTATTCAAGTAACGCGTCTCAGTGACTGGACCAAGAGCCCGCATATGTGGCTTGCCATGCCCATAGGCACCCAGGACTAACTAGATGGTGTGTATTCCAGTTGAGGGAACCAACTGCTGTGCTCTAGAGTCCCTCTCCTGGGGTGTCCCCTGTGGCAGAAAACAGTACTCTTCATTCCCACAGAATGAACACAAACACTTGGGAGCTTGGAAAATCCCCCGAGAGGAAGGCTCTTCCTCGGCCTCTGAGACAACCCCTACCCTGATCGGACACTGTAAATGCAACACCCAGAGACAAAATCCTGAGTGACTGCCTCCCACTTGCCCTACTTTGATTTCCAGAGGATCTCCCCTCACGGACTAGAGATCAGGCCTGCCATTACATTGGCCCCTAGCTGAGCCAAGTTTGCTTTTTCAGACATCTGTCCCCACAGCCCTGGCAAACACAGCCTCTAGGCTGGGTCCTCTGGAGCCATAGCACAGGACCGTGCCTGCTCTCTCCTGGGAAACTGTGTCGATTCCTTTGGCCACACACCTCCAGAATATGAGAAACCTCAAGGCCTCCGAGGACATCCCACTACTGGGAGCCTCACTGGACTCACAGGGGCATTCGGACACAAGCTGAGCAGCTACATCCATGAATGCATGCACACAGATGTCAACAGAGATAGAAGGTTGAGCCGGACAGGCCTTTAGGCCGTAGTCTCAACTCTTGCTTTGGTTTCCAGGTGTCACTCCTCAGAGGCTTTGGTTCGAAGAACAGGGTATGGGGCTTTCCTGAGGCACGGAACAGAACTCCTCTCGTCTCCACATGGGAAGTTTCCTTGTTGGAGCCGTGTCAAACACCTCATGTTGGAGAATCCTGCAGAGTCCCTGAGCCACCTCCACATTCCAAGGTCTCCCAGGCCACCAAGCCACAGTAGGACTCATCTTCAGGAGAGTCCATTTCAACTCTCCCCTCTGGGTAGCTCACCCAGGAGCCCGCAGATTGAGCCTGCCTTGTCCTGACTAAAGAGTGGGAATATGAGGTGGCGTTCCCAGGCATCCATGCTTAGACACCTGCTCTCGAGTCTTTCCATATGGGGCCTCTTGGAACCATCCAATAGGACTCGACTGTCGTGCAGAAGGTAACCTTCAGTTTTGGAGCAGTTCACAAATCCCATCGTAGGCAAAACTTTCTGGCCTCATGAAGCCCCCACACCCTTCAGGAAGAGGCCATGCTGGACAAGAACTCTAGCCTGAGGCACGTCTCATAGTTGACATGACCTCAGTGCAGGAGATCTCGATTCAGCCTCTGCAGAGTGGGCCTGCCGTGCCCTCGGTCCCAAACCTCACGCTAGCTTGTGTTTTCAGACTTCCTTCCTCCCACTCCTGGCAAACAAGCCCTCTGGACTAGGAACTCCGGAACCAAAACCCAGCCCAGTGTCTGCCCAACGGAAGAAAAACGTTTCCCTGTGGGGCTCTCCAGAAAACCCAATGAGGATCAACCTGCTCGGTCCTCGATGGTACCCGAACTGGATAGGCTGCTCTGGGCACTCATGCTCTGCCTGACACAGCCTGAAGCCAGACGTCCAGACAGACAAGGAGACAGCTGGCCGCAAACCCAGCACTTCGGACACGCCATGGTCTTATGCCGTCACCTCATCCTAACCTTGGTTTTCAGATATCTGAACCTAGACATTATATCAATTCTCCACACAGCTGGGTATAGCAAGCACAAAACAGAACTCCTCCTTCCCCATGGCTGTCAAGCTTGCTCTTGGCATGGAGTCACACCTTCAGGGTGGGAGAAACCTTCATGGCCCCTGAAGCCACGCCCAAACTTGAGTGCTGCTTGGGCACAAATTCACACTGTGACCCTCAGCATGAGCCCCATGTCAAAGAAAGACCTGTCAGGCCCTGGATCAAGAGCCCTCATATGGGGCTTGCCAAGCCCCTATGCACCCAATCCTCACCACGGTTTGAATTTTCCAGTCGCCCCGCCCATACCTGGAGCTCTGCTCTGGAATCCCTTTCTTGGAGAGACCCATGAGCCAGACAACACGACTCCACCCTTCCCACAAAATGACCCCAAACTCTTGGGAGCTGGGACAAATCCCCAGAGAGGGATACTCGTCCACAGTACCTGAGGCCACCGCTCCAATCCACGGCTATCCCGGACACAACATCCAGAGACAAAAGCCTGAAGGAACGCCTCCCACTCGCCCTTGTTTCAGAGGCCCAGGAGCTCCCTCTCGGGCTGTACATCCGGCCGGCCATACCCTAGGCGCCACTCATAAGCTGAGTTTGTGTATTCAGACTTCTGTGCCCACAGCCTGGACCCACACAACATCCAGGCTAGGGCCTCTGGACCAAACAGCGAAAGATTGTGCCTGCCCTCTCCAAGGAAAGTGTGCCCAATCCATTGACCACAACCCTACAGGTTAGGGAAAAGCTCCAAGGTCCCTGAGGCCATCAATAGTATAGGCCACCCTGGACTAAGAGGGGTTCTCTGACACCAGCGGAGCAACTATCTCCACTTAGACTCTCAGACAGTGTCCCCAGAGACAGAAGGTTGAAATGGACAGGCCCCCAGGCCCTAATCTGAACCTTAGCTTTGGTTTCCATGTTTCCGTTCTCAGAGGACTGTTTTCGTAGACCAGCACATGGGGCTTTTCTGAGGCACCAAACCAAACATCTCTCATCTCCACATGGGCAGCCTTCTTACTGGGATGTATCAAACACTTCAGGTAGGAGAGTTCCGCAGGGCCACTGAACAACCAGCACATTCCAAGGTCTCCATGGACCCAAACGCACATTATGACGCATCCTCAGGAGAGGCCATTTCAACTCAGCCCGCTGGGTCGCGTGTTCCAGAGGCAGCAGATCAAACATATCTTGTCGCTAATAGCCAATGGGAATGCGAGGCATGCAGTACAGGGATCCATCCTTCGAACCCTGCTCTCCAGTCCTTCCATATGATATGTCCTGGAGCCATGCAACAGGACTCGAATGTCCCGCAGAAGGAAACCTTGTGGTTTGGGGCAACCTCCAAACTCAGCGTGGGAAAACTTCCTTGGCCTCATGAGGCCCCCACTTCATGAAGGTGCCATCATGGACACATACTGCAGCCTCAGCCAACGTCTGATCCTCAGCCTGACTTCAGATGCAGGAGATTTTGATTCAGCCTCTGCAGAGTGGGCCTGCTCTGCCCTTGGCTCCAATCCTCACACTAGCTTGTGTTTTCAGACTTACGTCCTCACACTCCTGGCCCACAAACCCTTCCTACTGGGAATTCTGGGGCCACAATGAAGCACTGTGCCTGCCTCCCAGGAGAAAAACCTTGTCTATGGCGCTGCCCAGAAACCCCAAATGAGGATCAAACTGCTTGGCCCTCGGCAACACCCCAATTGCATAGGCTACCTTAAACAGTGATGTTCTGTCGCAAATAGCCTGAGCCCAGACCTTCCAACAGACACCGACAGAGCTGGCTGCACACCCAGCACATTGGACCCGCCACTGCCTTAGGCCACCATCCATTCCCAACCTGGGTTTTCAGTCATCGGAACCTAGACCTTATCTCCAATCCCTGCACAGGGGGGAACCTGATGCACAAGTCAGAACCCCTCCTTCCCCATGGCAAGAAACCTTGCTGCTGGCAGTGAGTCAAACCTCCAGTGTAGGAGAAAACGGCATGGCCCATGAGGTCACGCCCAAGCGTGAGGGCCGCCTTGGGCACAAACACACATTGTGACCCTCACCGTGAGTACCTTATTCAAGTAACGCCTCTCATTGACTGGACCAAGAGTCCGCATATGTGGCTTGCCATGCCCATAGGCACCCAGGACTAACTAGATGGTGTGTATTCCATTTGAGGGAACCAACTGCTGTGCTCTAGAGTCCCTCTCCTGGGGGGTCCCCTGTGGCAGAAAACAGTACTCTTCATTCCCACAGAATGAACACAAACACTTGGGAGCTTGGACAATCCCCCGAGAGGAAGGCTCTTCCTCGGCCTCTGAGACAACCCCTACCCTGACCGGACACTGTAAACGCAACACCCAGAGACAAAAGCCTGAGTGACTGCCTCCCACTTGCCCTCCTTTGATTTCCAGAGGATCTCCCCTCACGGACTAGAGATCAGGCCTGCCATTACATTGGCCCCTAGCTGAGCCAAGTTTGCTTTTTCAGACATCTGTCCCCACAGCCCTGGCAAACACAGCCTCTAGGCTGGGTCCTCTGGAGCCATAGCACAGGACCGTGCCTGCTCTCTCCTGGGAAACTGTGTCCATTCCTTTGGCCACACACCTCCAGAATATGAGAAACCTCAAGGCCTCCGAGGACATCCCACTACTGGGAGCCTCACTGGACTCACAGGGGCATTCGGACACAAGCTGAGCAGCTACATCCATGAATGCATGCACACAGATGTCAACAGAGATAGAAGGTTGAGCCGGACAGGCCTTTAGGCCGTAGTCTCAACTCTTGCTTTGGTTTCCAGGTGTCACTCCTCAGAGGCTTTGGTTCGAAGAACAGGGTATGGGGCTTTCCTGAGGCACGGAACAGAACTCCTCTCGTCTCCACATGGGAAGTTTCCTTGTTGGAGCCGTGTCAAACACCTCATGTTGGAGAATCCTGCAGAGTCCCTGAGCCACCTCCACATTCCAAGGTCTCCCAGGCCACCAAGCCACAGTAGGACTCATCTTCAGGAGAGTCCATTTCAACTCTCCCCTCTGGGTAGCTCACCCAGGAGCCCGCAGATTGAGCCTGCCTTGTCCTGACTAAAGAGTGGGAATATGAGGTGGCGTTCCCAGGCATCCATGCTTAGACACCTGCTCTCGAGTCTTTCCATAAGGGGCCTCTTGGAACCATCCAATAGGACTCGACTGTCGTGCAGAAGGTAACCTTCAGTTTTGGAGCAGTTCACAAATCCCATCGTAGGCAAAACTTTCTGGCCTCATGAAGCCCCCACACCCTTCAGGAAGAGGCCATGCTGGACAAGAACTCTAGCCTGAGGCACTTCTCATAGTTGACATGACCTCAGTGCAGGAGATCTCGATTCAGCCTCTGCAGAGTGGGCCTGCCGTGCCCTCGGTCCCAAACCTCACGCTAGCTTGTGTTTTCAGACTTCCTTCCTCACACTCCTGGCAAACAAGCCCTCCGGACTAGGAACTCCAGAACCAAAACCCAGCCCAGTGTCTGCCCAACGGAAGAAAAACGTTTCCCTGTGGGGCTCTCAAGAAAACCCAGATGAGGATCAACCTGCTCGGGCCTCGACGGTACCCGAACTGGATAGGCTGCTCGGGGCACTCATGCTCTGCCTGACACAGCCTGAAGCCAGACGTCCAGACAGACAAGGAGACAGCTGGCCGCACACCCAGCACTTCGTACACACCATGGTCTTATGCCGTCACCTCATCCTAACCTTGGTTTTCAGATATCTGAACCTAGACATTATATCAATTCTCCACACAGCTGGGTATAGCAAGCACAAAACAGAACTCCTCCTTCTCCATGGCTGTCAAGCTTGCTCTTGGCATGCAGTCACACCTTCAGAGTGGGAGAAACCTTCATGGCCCCTGATGCCACGCCCAAACTTGAGTGCTGCTTGGGCACAAATTCACACTGTGACCCTCAGCATGAGCCCCATGTCAAAGAAAGGCCTGTCAGGGCCTGGACCAAGAGCCCACATATGGGGCTTGCCAAGCCCCTATGCACCCAATCCTCACCACGGTTTGAATTTTCCACTCGCCCCGCCCGTACCTGGAGCTCTGCTCTGGAATCCCTTTCTTGGAGAGACCCATGAGCCAGACAACACGACTCCACCCTTTTCACAAAATGACCCCAAACTCTAGGGAGCTGGGACAAATCCCCAGAGAGGGATACTCGTCCACAGTGCCTGAGGCCACCGCTCCAATCCACGTATATCCCGGACACAACATCCAGAGACAAAAGCCTGAAGGAACGCCTCCCACTCGCCCTTGTTTCAGAGACCCAGGAGCTCCCTCTCGGGCTGTACATCCGGCCGGCCATACCCTAGGCGCCACTCATAAGCTGAGTTTGTGTATTCAGACTTCTGTGCCCACAGCCTGGACCCACACAACATCCAGGCTAGGGCCTCTGGACCAAACAGCGAAAGATTGTGCCTGCCCTCTCCAAGCAAAGTGTGCCCAATCCATTGACCACAACCCTACAGGTTAGGGAAAAGCTCAAAGGTCCCTGAGGCCATCAATAGTATAGGCCACCCTGGACTAAGAGGGGCTCTCTGACACCAGCGGAGCAACTATCTCCACTTAGACTCTCAGACAGTGTCCCCAGAGACAGAAGGTTGAAATGGACAGGCCCCCAGGCCCTAATCTGAACCTTAGCTTTGGTTTCCATGTTTCCGTTCTCAGAGGACTGTTTTCATAGACCAGCACATGGGGCTTTTCTGAGGCACCAAACCAAACATCTCTCATCTCCACATGGGCAGCTTTCTTACTGGGATGTATCAAACACTTCAGTTAGGAGAGTTTCGCTGGGCCACTGAACAACCAGCACATTCCAAGGTCTCCATGGACCCAAACGCACATTATGACGCTTCCTCAGGAGAGGCCATTTCAACTCAGCCCGCTGGGTCGCGTGTTCCAGAGGCAGCAGATCAAACATATCTTGTCGCTAATAGCCAATGGGAATGCGAGGCATGCTGTTCAGGGATCCATCCTTCGAACCCTGCTCTCCAGTCCTTCCATATTGTATGTCCTGGAGCCATGCAACAGGACTCGAATGTCCCGCAGAAGGAAACCTTGTGGTTTGGGGCAACCTCCAAACTCATCGTGGGAAAACTTCCTTGGCCTCATGAGGCCCCCACTTCATGAAGGTGCCATCATGGACACATACTCCAGCCTCAGCCAACGTCTGATCCTCAGCCTGACTTCAGATGCAGGAGATTTTGATTCAGCCTCTGCAGAGTGGGCCTGCTCTGCCCTTGGCTCCATTCCTCACAATAGCTTGTGTTTTCAGACTTCTATCCTCACACTCCTGGCCAACAAACCCTCCTTACTGGGAATTCTGGGCCCACAATGAAGCACTGTGCCTGACTCCCAGGAGAAAAACATTGTCTATGGCCTTGCCCAGAAACCCCAAATGAGGATCAAACTGCTTGGCCCTCGGCAACACCCCAATTGCATAGGCTACCTTAAGCAGTGATGCTCTGTCGCAAATAGCATGAGCCCAGACCTTCCAACAGACACCGACACAGCTGGCTGCACACCCAGCACATTGGACTCGCCACTGCCTTAGGCCACCATCCATTCCCAACCTGGGTTTTCAGTCATCGGAACCTAGACCTTATCTCCAATCCCTGCACAGGGGGGAACCTGATGCACATTCAGAACCCCTCCTTCCCCATGGCAAGAAACCTTGCTGCTGGCAGTGAGTCAAACCTTCGGTGTAGGAGAAAATGGCATGGCCCATGAGGCCACGCCCAAGCGTGAGGGCCGCCTTGGGCACAAACACACATTGTGACCCTCAGCGTGAGTACCTTATTCAAGTAACGCCTCTCAGTGACTGGAACAAGAGCCCTCATATGTGGCTTGCCATGCCCATAGGCACCCAGGACTAACTAGATGGTGTGTATTCCATTTGAGGGAACCCACTGCTGTGCTCTAGAGTCCCTCTGCTGGGGGGTCCCCTGTGGCAGAAAACAGTACTTTTCATTCCCACAGAATGAACACAAACACTTGGGAGATTGGACAATCCCCCGAGAGGAAGGCTCTTCCTCGGCCTCTGAGACAACCCCTACCCTGACCGGACACTGTAAACGCAACACCCAGAGACAAAATCCTGAGTGACTGCCTCCCACTTGCCCTCCTTTGATTTCCAGAGGATCTCCCCTCACGGACTAGAGATCAGGCCTGCCATTACATTGGCCCCTAGCTGAGCCAAGTTTGCTTTTTCAGACATCTGTCCCCACAGCCCTGGCAAACACAGCCTCTAGGCTGGGTCCTCTGGAGCCATAGCACAGGACCGTGCCTGCTCTCTCCTGGGAAACTGTGTCCATTCCTTTGGCCACACACCTCCAGAATATGAGAAACCTCAAGGCCTCCGAGGACATCCCACTACTGGGAGCCTCACTGGACTCACAGGGGCATTCGGACACAAGCTGAGCAGCTACATCCATGAATGCATGCACACAGATGTCAACAGAGATAGAAGGTTTAGCCGGACAGGCCTTTAGGCCGTAGTCTCAACTCTTGCTTTGGTTTCCATGTGTCACTCCTCAGAGGCTTTGGTTCGAAGAACAGGGTATGGGGCTTTCCTGAGGCATGGAACAGAACTCCTCTCGTCTCCACATGGGAAGTTGCCTTGTTGGAGCCGTGTCAAACACCTCATGTTGGAGAATCCTGCAGAGTCCCTGAGCCACCTCCACATTCCAAGGTCTCCCAGGCCACCAAGCCACAGTAGGACTCATCTTCAGGAGAGTCCATTTCAACTCTCCCCTCTGGGTAGCTCACCCAGGAGCCCGCAGATTGCGCCTGCCTTGTCCTGACTAAAGAGTGTGAATATGAGGTGGCGTTCTCAGGCATCCATGCTTAGACACCTGCTCTCGAGTCTTTCCATATGGGGCCTCTTGGTACCATCCAATAGGACTCGACTGTCGTGCAGAAGGTAACCTTCAGTTTTGGAGCAGTTCACAAATCCCATCGTAGGCAAAACTTTCTGGCCTCATGAAGCCCCCACACCCTTCAGGAAGAGGCCATGCTGGACAAGAACTCTAGCCTGAGGCACGTCTCATAGTTGACATGACCACAGTGCAGGAGATCTCGATTCAGCCTCTGCAGAGTGGGCCTGCCGTGCCCTCGGTCCCAAACCTCACGCTAGCTTGTGTTTTCATACTTCCTTCCTCACACTCCTAGCAAACAAGCCCTCTGGACTAGGAACTCCGGAACCAAAACCCAGCCCAGTGTCTGCCCAACGGAAAAAAAACTTTTCCCTGTGGGGCTCTCCAAAAAACCCAGATGAGGATCAACCTGCTCGGTCCTCGACGGTACCCGAACTGGATAGGCTGCTCTGGGCACTCATGCTCTGTCTGACACAGCCTGAAGCCAGACGTCCAGACAGACAAGAAGACAGCTGGCCGCACACCCAGCACTTCGTACACACCATGGTCTTATGCCGTCACCTCATCCTAACCTAGGTTTTCAAATATCTGAACCTAGACATTATATCAATTCTCCACACAGCTGGGTATAGCAAGCACAAAACAGAACTCCTCCTTCCCCATGGCTGTCAAGCTTGCTCTTGGCATGGAGTCACACCTTCAGGGTGGGAGAAACCTTCATGGCCCCTGAAGCCACGCCCAAACTTGAGTGCTGCTTGGGCACAAATTCACACTGTGACCCTCAGCATGAGCCCCATGTCAAAGAAAGGCCTGTCAGGGCCTGGACCAAGAGCCCACATATGGGGCTTGCCAAGCCCCTATGCACCCAATCCTCACCACGGTTTGAAATTTCCAGTCGCCCGGCCCGTACCTGGAGCTCTGCTCTGGAATCCCTTTCTTGGAGAGACCCATGAGCCAGACAACACGACTCCACCCTTCCCACAAAATGACCCCAAACTCTTGGGAGCTGGGACAAATCCCCAGAGAGGGATACTCGACCACAGTACCTGAGGCCACCGCTCCAATCCACGGCTATCTCGGACACAACATCCAGAGACAAAAGCCTGAAGGAACGCCTCCCACTCGCCCTTGTTTCAGAGGCCCAGGAGCTCCCTCTCGGGCTGTACATCCGGCCGGCCATACCCTAGGCGCCACTCATAAGCTGAGTTTGTGTATTCAGACTTCTGTGCCCACAGCCTGGACCCACACAACATCCAGGCTAGGGCCTCTGGACCAAACAGCGAAAGATTGTGCCTGCCCTCTCCAAGGAAAGTGTGCCCAATCCATTGACCACAACCCTACCGGTTAGGGAAAAGCTCCAAGGTCCCTGAGGCCATCAATAGTATAGGCCACCCTGGACTAAGAGGGGTTCTCTGACACCAGCGGAGCAACTATCTCCACTTAGACTCTCAGACAGTGTCCCCAGAGACAGAAGGTTGAAATGGACAGGCCCCCAGGCCCTAATCTGAACCTTAGCTTTGGTTTCCATGTTTCCGTTCTCAGAGTACTGTTTTCGTAGATCAGCACCTGGGGATTTTCTGAGGCACCAAAGCAAACCTCTCTCATCTCCACATGGGCAGTCTTCTTACTGGGATGTATCAAACACTTCAGGTAGGAGAGTTCCGCAGGGCCTCTGAACAACCAGCACATTCCAAGGTCTCCATGGACCCATACGCACATTATGACGCATCCTCAGGAGAGGCCATTTCATCTCAGCCCGCTGGGTCGCGTGTTCCAGAGGCAGCAGATCAAACATATCTTGTCGCTAATAGCCAATGGGAATGCGAGGCATGCAGTACAGGGATCCATCCTTTGAACCCTGCTCTCCAGTCCTTCCATATGATATGTCCTGGAGCCATGCAACAGGACTCGAATGTCCCGCAGAAGGAAACCTTGTGGTTTGAGGCAACCTCCAAACTCAGCGTGGGAAAACTTCCTTGGCCTCATGAGGCCCCCACTTCATGAAGGTGCCATCATGGACACATACTCCAGCCTCAGCCAACGTCTGATCCTCAGCCTGACTTCAGATGCAGGAGATTTTGATTCAGCCTCTGCAGAGTGGGCCTGCTCTGCCCTTGGCTCCAATCCTCACACTAGCTTGTGTTTTTAGACTTCCGTCCTCACACTCCTGGCCCACAAACCCTCCCTACTGGGAATTCTGGGGCCACAATGAAGCACTGTGCCTGCCTCCCAGGAGAAAAACCTTGTCTATGGCGCTGCCCAGAAACCCCAAATGAGGATCAAACTGCTTGGCCCTTGGCAACACCCCAATTGCATAGGCTACCTTAAACAGTGATGCTCTGTCGCAAATAGCCTGAGCCCAGACCTTCCAACAGACACCTACATAGCTGGCTGCACACCCAGCACATTGGACCCGCCACTGCCTTAGGCCACCATCCATTCCCAACCTGGGTTTTCAGTCATCGGAACCTAGACCTTATCTCCAATCCCTGCACAGGGGGGAACCTGATGCACAAGTCAGAACCCCTCCTTCCCCATGGCAAGAAACCTTGCTGCTGACAGTGAGTCAAACCTCCAGTGTAGGAGAAAACGGCATGGCCCATGAGGCCACGCCCAAGCGTGAGGGCCGCCTTGGGCACAAACACACATTGTGACCCTCAGCGTGAGTACCTTATTCAAGTAACGCGTCTCAGTGACTGGACCAAGAGCCCGCATATGTGGCTTGCCATGCCCATAGGCACCCAGGACTAACTAGATGGTGTGTATTCCAGTTGAGGGAACCCACTGCTGTGCTCTAGAGTCCCTCTCCTGGGGTGTCCCCTGTGGCAGAAAACAGTACTCTTCATTCCCACAGAATGAACACAAACACTTGGGAGCTTGGAAAATCCCCCGAGAGGAAGGCTCTTCCTCGGCCTCTGAGACAACCCCTACCCTGATCGGACACTGTAAATGCAACACCCAGAGACAAAATCCTGAGTGACTGCCTCCCACTTGCCCTACTTTGATTTCCAGAGGATCTCCCCTCACGGACTAGAGATCAGGCCTGCCATTACATTGGCCCCTAGCTGAGCCAAGTTTGCTTTTTCAGACATCTGTCCCCACAGCCCTGGCAAACACAGCCTCTAGGCTGGGTCCTCTGGAGCCATAGCACAGGACCGTGCCTGCTCTCTCCTGGGAAACTGTGTCGATTCCTTTGGCCACACACCTCCAGAATATGAGAAACCTCAAGGCCTCTGAGGACATCCCACTACTGGGAGCCTCACTGGACTCACAGGGGCATTCGGACACAAGCTGAGCAGCTACATCCATGAATGCATGCACACAGATGTCAACAGAGATAGAAGGTTGAGCCGGACAGGCCTTTAGGCCGTAGTCTCAACTCTTGCTTTGGTTTCCAGGTGTCACTCCTCAGAGGCTTTGGTTCGAAGAACAGGGTATGGGGCTTTCCTGAGGCACGGAACAGAACTCCTCTCGTCTCCACATGGGAAGTTTCCTTGTTGGAGCCGTGTGAAACACCTCATGTTGGAGAATCCTGCAGAGTCCCTGAGCCACCTCCACATTCCAAGGTCTCCCAGGCCACCAAGCCACAGTAGGACTCATCTTCAGGAGAGTCCATTTCAACTCTCCCCTCTGGGTAGCTCACCCAGGAGCCCGCAGATTGAGCCTGCCTTGTCCTGACTAAAGAGTGGGAATATGAGGTGGCGTTCCCAGGCATCCATGCTTAGACACCTGCTCTCGAGTCTTTCCATATGGGGCCTCTTGGAACCATCCAATAGGACTCGACTGTCGTGCAGAAGGTAACCTTCAGTTTTGGAGCAGTTCACAAATCCCATCGTAGGCAAAACTTTCTGGCCTCATGAAGCCCCCACACCCTTCAGGAAGAGGCCATGCTGGACAAGAACTCTAGCCTGAGGCACGTCTCATAGTTGACATGACCTCAGTGCAGGAGATCTCGATTCAGCCTCTGCAGAGTGGGCCTGCCGTGCCCTCGGTCCCAAACCTCACGCTAGCTTGTGTTTTCAGACTTCCTTCATCCCACTCCTGGCAAACAAGCCCTCTGGACTAGGAACTCCGGAACCAAAACCCAGCCCAGTGTCTGCCCAACGGAAGAAAAACGTTTCCCTGTGGGACTCTCCAGAAAACCCAATGAGGATCAACCTGCTCGGTCCTCGATGGTACCCGAACTGGATAGGCTGCTCTGGGCACTCATGCTCTGCCTGACACAGCCTGAAGCCAGACGTCCAGACAGACAAGGAGACAGCTGGCCGCACACCCAGCACTTCGGACACGCCATGGTCTTATGCCGTCACCTCATCCTAACCTTGTTTTTCAGATATCTGAACCTAGACATTATATCAATTCTCCACACAGCTGGGTATAGCAAGCACAAAACAGAACTCCTCCTTCCCCATGGCTGTCAAGCTTGCTCTTGGCATGGAGTCACACCTTCAGGGTGGGAGAAACCTTCATGGCCCCTGAAGCCACGCCCAAACTTGAGTGCTGCTTGGGCACAAATTCACACTGTGACCCTCAGCATGAGACCCATGTCAAAGAAAGACCTGTCAGGCCCTGGATCAAGAGCCCTCATATGGGGCTTGCCAAGCCCCTATGCACCCAATCCTCACCACGGTTTGAATTCTCCAGTCGCCCCGCCCATACCTGGAGCTCTGCTCTGGAATCCCTTTCTTGGAGAGACCCATGAGTCAGACAACACGACTCCACCCTTCCCACAAAATGACCCCAAACTCTTGGGAGCTGGGACAAATCCCCAGAGAGGGATACTCGTCCACAGTACCTGAGGCCACCGCTCCAATCCACGGCTATCCCAGACACAACATCCAGAGACAAAAGCCTGAAGGAACGCCTCCCACTCGCCCTTGTTTCAGAGGCCCAGGAGCTCCCTCTCGGGCTGTACATCCGTCCGGCCATACCCTAGGCGCCACTCATAAGCTGAGTTTGTGTATTCAGACTTCTGTGCCCACAGCCTGGACCCACACAACATCCAGGCTAGGGCCTCTGGACCAAACAGCGAAAGATTGTGCCTGCCCTCTCCAAGGAAAGTGTGCCCAATCCATTGACCACAACCCTACAGGTTAGGGAAAAGCTCCAAGGTCCCTGAGGCCATCAATAGTATAGGCCACCCTGGACTAAGAGGGGTTCTCTGACACCAGCGGAGCAACTATCTCCACTTAGACTCTCAGACAGTGTCCCCAGAGACAGAAGGTTGAAATGGACAGGCCCCCAGGCCCTAATCTGAACCTTAGCTTTGGTTTCCATGTTTCCGTTCTCAGAGGACTGTTTTCGTAGACCAGCACATGGGGCTTTTCTGAGGCACCAAACCAAACATCTCTCATCTCCACATGGGCAGCCTTCTTACTGGGATGTATCAAACACTTCAGGTAGGAGAGTTCCGCAGGGCCACTGAACAACCAGCACATTCCAAGGTCTCCATGGACCCAAACGCACATTATGACGCATCCTCAGGAGAGGCCATTTCAACTCAGCCCGCTGGGTCGCGTGTTCCAGAGGCAGCAGATCAAACATATCTTGTCGCTAATAGCCAATGGGAATGCGAGGCATGCAGTACAGGGATCCATCCTTCGAACCCTGCTCTCCAGTCCTTCCATATGATATGTCCTGGAGCCATGCAACAGGACTCGAATGTCCCGCAGAAGGAAACCTTGTGGTTTGGGGCAACCTCCAAACTCAGCGTGGGAAAACTTCCTTGGCCTCATGAGGCCCCCACTTCATGAAGGTGCCATCATGGACACATACTGCAGCCTCAGCCAACGTCTGATCCTCAGCCTGACTTCAGATGCAGGAGATTTTGATTCAGCCTCTGCAGAGTGGGCCTGCTCTGCCCTTGGCTCCAATCCTCACACTAGCTTGTGTTTTCAGACTTCCGTCCTCACACTCCTGGCCCACAAACCCTTCCTACTGGGAATTCTGGGGCCACAATGAAGCACTCTGCCTGCCTCCCAGGAGAAAAACCTTGTCTATGGCGCTGCCCAGAAACCCCAAATGAGGATCAAACTGCTTGGCCCTCGGCAACACCCCAATTGCATAGGCTACCTTAAACAGTGATGTTCTGTCGCAAATAGCCTGAGCCCAGACCTTCCAACAGACACCGACAGAGCTGGCTGCACACCCAGCACATTGGACCCGCCACTGCCTTAGGCCACCATCCATTCCCAACCTGGGTTTTCAGTCATCGGAACCTAGACCTTATCTCCAATCCCTGCACAGGGGGGAACCTGATGCACAAGTCAGAACCCCTCCTTCCCCATGGCAAGAAACCTTGCTGCTGGCAGTGAGTCAAACCTCCAGTGTAGGAGAAAACGGCATGGCCCATGAGGTCACGCCCAAGCGTGAGGGCCGCCTTGGGCACAAACACACATTGTGACCCTCACCGTGAGTACCTTATTCAAGTAACGCCTCTCATTGACTGGACCAAGAGTCCGCATATGTGGCTTGCCATGCCCATAGGCACCCAGGACTAACTAGATGGTGTGTATTCCATTTGAGGGAACCCACTGCTGTGCTCTAGAGTCCCTCTCCTGGGGGGTCCCCTGTGGCAGAAAACAGTACTCTTCATTCCCACAGAATGAACACAAACACTTGGGAGCTTGGACAATCCCCCGAGAGGAAGGCTCTTCCTCGGCCTCTGAGACAACCCCTACCCTGACCGGACACTGTAAACGCAACACCCAGAGACAAAATCCTGAGTGACTGCCTCCCACTTGCCCTCCTTTGATTTCCAGAGGATCTCCCCTCACGGACTAGAGATCAGGCCTGCCATTACATTGGCCCCTAGCTGAGCCAAGTTTGCTTTTTCAGACATCTGTCCCCACAGCCCTGGCAAACACAGCCTCTAGGCTGGGTCCTCTGGAGCCATAGCACAGGACCGTGCCTGCTCTCTCCTGGGAAACTGTGTCCATTCCTTTGGCCACACACCTCCAGAATATGAGAAACCTCAAGGCCTCCGAGGACATCCCACTACTGGGAGCCTCACTGGACTCACAGGGGCATTCGGACACAAGCTGAGCAGCTACATCCATGAATGCATGCACACAGATGTCAACAGAGATAGAAGGTTGAGCCGGACAGGCCTTTAGGCCGTAGTCTCAACTCTTGCTTTGGTTTCCAGGTGTCACTCCTCAGAGGCTTTGGTTCGAAGAACAGGGTATGGGGCTTTCCTGAGGCACGGAACAGAACTCCTCTCGTCTCCACATGGGAAGTTTCCTTGTTGGAGCCGTGTCAAACACCTCATGTTGGAGAATCCTGCAGAGTCCCTGAGCCACCTCCACATTCCAAGGTCTCCCAGGCCACCAAGCCACAGTAGGACTCATCTTCAGGAGAGTCCATTTCAACTCTCCCCTCTGGGTAGCTCACCCAGGAGCCCGCAGATTGAGCCTGCCTTGTCCTGATTAAAGAGTGGGAATATGAGGTGGCGTTCCCAGGCATCCATGCTTAGACACCTGCTCTCGAGACTTTCCATAAGGGGCCTCTTGGAACCATCCAATAGGACTCGACTGTCGTGCAGAAGGTAACCTTCAGTTTTGGAGCAGTTCACAAATCCCATCGTAGGCAAAACTTTCTGGCCTCATGAAGCCCCCACACCCTTCAGGAAGAGGCCATGCTGGACAAGAACTATAGCCTGAGGCACGTCTCATAGTTGACATGACCTCAGTGCAGGAGATCTCGATTCAGCCTCTGCAGAGTGGGCCTGCCGTGCCCTCGGTCCCAAACCTCACGCTAGCTTGTGTTTTCAGACTTCCTTCCTCACACTCCTGGCAAACAAGCCCTCCGGACTAGGAACTCCAGAACCAAAACCCAGCCCAGTGTCTGCCCAACGGAAGAAAAACGTTTCCCTGTGGGGCTCTCAAGAAAACCCAGATGAGGATCAACCTGCTCGGGCCTCGACGGTACCCGAACTGGATAGGCTGCTCGGGGCACTCATGCTCTGCCTGACACAGCCTGAAGCCAGACGTCCAGACAGACAAGGAGACAGCTGGCCGCACACCCAGCACTTCGTACACACCATGGTCTTATGCCGTCACCTCATCCTAACCTTGGTTTTCAGATATCTGAACCTAGACATTATATCAATTCTCCACACAGCTGGGTATAGCAAGCACAAAACAGAACTCCTCCTTCTCCATGGCTGTCAAGCTTGCTCTTGGCATGCAGTCACACCTTCAGAGTGGGAGAAACCTTCATGGCCCCTGATGCCACGCCCAAACTTGAGTGCTGCTTGGGCACAAATTCACACTGTGACCCTCAGCATGAGCCCCATGTCAAAGAAAGGCCTGTCAGGGCCTGGACCAAGAGCCCACATATGGGGCTTGCCAAGCCCCTATGCACCCAATCCTCACCACGGTTTGAATTTTCCACTCGCCCCGCCTGTACCTGGAGCTCTGACTGGAATCCCTTTCTTGGAGAGACCCATGAGCCAGACAACACGACTCCACCCTTTTCACAAAATGACCCCAAACTCTTGGGAGCTGGGACAAATCCCCAGAGAGGGATACTCGTCCACAGTGCCTGAGGCCACCGCTCCAATCCACGTATATCCCGGACACAACATCCAGAGACAAAAGCCTGAAGGAACGCCTCCCACTCGCCCTTGTTTCAGAGACCCAGGAGCTCCCTCTCGGGCTGTACATCCGGCCGGCCATACCCTAGGCGCCACTCATAAGCTGAGTTTGTGTATTCAGACTTCTGTGCCCACAGCCTGGACCCACACAACATCCAGGCTAGGGCCTCTGGACCAAACAGCGAAAGATTGTGCCTGCCCTCTCCAAGCAAAGTGTGCCCAATCCATAGACCACAACCCTACAGGTTAGGGAAAAGCTTCAAGGTCCCTGAGGCCATCAATAGTATAGGCCACCCTGGACTAAGAGGGGCTCTCTGACACCAGCGGAGCAACTATCTCCACTTAGACTCTCAGACAGTGTCCCCAGAGACAGAAGGTTGAAATGGACAGGCCCCCAGGCCCTAATCTGAACCTTAGCTTTGGTTTCCATGTTTCCGTTCTCAGAGGACTGTTTTCATAGACCAGCACATGGGGCTTTTCTGAGGCACCAAACCAAACATCTCTCATCTCCACATGGGCAGCTTTCTTACTGGGATGTATCAAACACTTCAGTTAGGAGAGTTTCGCTGGGCCACTGAACAACCAGCACATTCCAAGGTCTCCATGGACCCAAACGCACATTATGACGCTTCCTCAGGAGAGGCCATTTCAACTCAGCCCGCTGGGTCGCGTGTTCCAGAGGCAGCAGATCAAACATATCTTGTCGCTAATAGCCAATGGGAATGCGAGGCATGCTGTTCAGGGATCCATCCTTCGAACCCTGCTCTCCAGTCCTTCCATATTGTATGTCCTGGAGCCATGCAACAGGACTCGAATGTCCCGCAGAAGGAAACCTTGTGGTTTGGGGCAACCTCCAAACTCATCGTGGGAAAACTTCCTTGGCCTCATGAGGCCCCCACTTCATGAAGGTGCCATCATGGACACATACTCCAGCCTCAGCCAACGTCTGATCCTCAGCCTGACTTCAGATGCAGGAGATTTTGATTCAGCCTCTGCAGAGTGGGCCTGCTCTGCCCTTGGCTCCATTCCTCACAATAGCTTGTGTTTTCAGACTTCTATCCTCACACTCCTGGCCAACAAACCCTCCTTACTGGGAATTCTGGGCCCACAATGAAGCACTGTGCCTGACTCCCAGGAGAAAAACATTGTCTATGGCCTTGCCCAGAAACCCCAAATGAGGATCAAACTGCTTGGCTTTCGGCAACACCCCAATTGCATAGGCTACCTTAAGCAGTGATGCTCTGTCGCAAATAGCATGAGCCCAGACCTTCCAACAGACACCGACACAGCTGGCTGCACACCCAGCACATTGGACTCGCCACTGCCTTAGGCCACCATCCATTCCCAACCTGGGTTTTCAGTCATCGGAACCTAGACCTTATCTCCAATCCCTGCACAGGGGGGAACCTGATGCACATTCAGAACCCCTCCTTCCCCATGGCAAGAAACCTTGCTGCTGGCAGTGAGTCAAACCTTCGGTGTAGGAGAAAATGGCATGGCCCAAGAGGCCACGCCCAAGCGTGAGGGCCGCCTTGGGCACAAACACACATTGTGACCCTCAGCGTGAGTACCTTATTCAAGTAACGCCTCTCAGTGACTGGAACAAGAGCCCTCATATGTGGCTTGCCATGCCCATAGGCACCCAGGACTAACTAGATGGTGTGTATTCCATTTGAGGGAACCCACTGCTGTGCTCTAGAGTCCCTCTGCTGGGGGGTCCCCTGTGGCAGAAAACAGTACTTTTCATTCCCACAGAATGAACACAAACACTTGGGAGATTGGACAATCCCCCGAGAGGAAGGCTCTTCCTCGGCCTCTGAGACAACCCCTACCCTGACCGGACACTGTAAACGCAACACCCAGAGACAAAATCCTGAGTGACTGCCTCCCACTTGCCCTCCTTTGATTTCCAGAGGATCTCCCCTCACGGACTAGAGATCAGGCCTGCCATTACATTGGCCCCTAGCTGAGCCAAGTTTGCTTTTTCAGACATCTGTCCCCACAGCCCTGGCAAACACAGCCTCTAGGCTGGGTCCTCTGGAGCCATAGCACAGGACCGTGCCTGCTCTCTCCTGGGAAACTGTGTCCATTCCTTTGGCCACACACCTCCAGAATATGAGAAACCTCAAGGCCTCCGAGGACATCCCACTACTGGGAGCCTCACTGGACTCACAGGGGCATTCGGACACAAGCTGAGCAGCTACATCCATGAATGCATGCACACAGATGTCAACAGAGATAGAAGGTTTAGCCGGACAGGCCTTTAGGCCGTAGTCTCAACTCTTGCTTTGGTTTCCATGTGTCACTCCTCAGAGGCTTTGGTTCGAAGAACAGGGTATGGGGCTTTCCTGAGGCATGGAACAGAACTCCTCTCGTCTCCACATGGGAAGTTGCCTTGTTGGAGCCGTGTCAAACACCTCATGTTGGAGAATCCTGCAGAGTCCCTGAGCCACCTCCACATTCCAAGGTCTCCCAGGCCACCAAGCCACAGTAGGACTCATCTTCAGGAGAGTCCATTTCAACTCTCCCCTCTGGGTAGCTCACCCAGGAGCCCGCAGATTGCGCCTGCCTTGTCCTGACTAAAGAGTGTGAATATGAGGTGGCGTTCTCAGGCATCCATGCTTAGACACCTGCTCTCGAGTCTTTCCATATGGGGCCTCTTGGTACCATCCAATAGGACTCGACTGTCGTGCAGAAGGTAACCTTCAGTTTTGGAACAGTTCACAAATCCCATCGTAGGCAAAACTTTCTGGCCTCATGAAGCCCCCACACCCTTCAGGAAGAGGCCATGCTGGACAAGAACTCTAGCCTGAGGCACGTCTCATAGTTCACATGACCTCAGTGCAGGAGATCTCGATTCAGCCTCTGCAGAGTGGGCCTGCCGTGCCCTCGGTCCCAAACCTCACGCTAGCTTGTGTTTTCAGACTTCCTTCCTCACACTCCTGGCAAACAAGCCCTCTGGACTAGGAACTCCAGAACCAAAACCCAGCCCAGTGTCTGCCCAACGGAAGAAAAACGTTTCCCTGTGGGGCTCTCCAGAAAACCCAGATGAGGATCAACCTGCTCGGGCCTCGACGGTACCCGAACTGGATAGGCTGCTCTGGGCACTCAAGCTCTGCCTGACACAGCCTCAAGCCAGACGTCCAGACAGACAAGGAGACAGCTGGCCGCACACCCAGCACTTCGGACACGCCATGGGCTTATGCCGTCACCTCATCCTAACCTTGGTTTTCAGATATCTGAACCTAGACATTATATCAATTCTCCACACAGCTGGGTATAGCAAGCACAAAACAGAACTCCTCCTTCCCCATGGCTGTCAAGCTTGCTCTTGGCATGGAGTCACACCTTCAGGGTGGGAGAAACCTTCATGGCCCCTGATGCCATGCCCAAACTTGAGTGCTGCTTGGGCACAAATTCACACTGTGACCCTCAGCATGAGCCCCATGTCAAAGAAAGGCCTGTCAGGGCCTGGACCAAGAGCCCACATATGGGGCTTGCCAAGCCCCTATGCACCCAATCCTCACCACGGTTTGAATTTTCCAGTCGCCCCGCCCGTACCTGGAGCTCTGCTCTGGAATCCCTTTCTTGGAGAGACCCATGAGCCCGACAACACGACTCCACCCTTCCCACAAAATGACCCCAAACTCTTGGGAGCTGGGACAAATCCCCAGAGAGGGATACTCGTCCACAGTACCTGAGGCCACCGCTCCAATCCACGGCTATCCCGGACACAACATCCAGAGACAAAAGCCTGAAGGAACGCCTCCCACTCGCCCTTGTTTCAGAGGCCCAGGAGCTCCCTCTCGGGCTGTACATCCGGCCTGCCATACCCTAGGCGCCACTTATAAGCTGAGTTTGTGTATTCAGACTTCTGTGCCCACAGCCTGGACCCACACAACATCCAGGCTAGGGCCTCTGGACCAAACAGCGAAAGATTGTGCCTGCCCTCTCCAAGCAAAGTGTGCCCAATCCATTGACCACAACCCTACAGGTTAGGGAAAAGCTTCAAGGTCCCTGAGGCCATCAATAGTATAGGCCACCCTGGACTAAGAGGGGCTCTCTGACACCAGCGGAGCAACTATCTCCACTTAGACTCTCAGACAGTGTCCCCAGATACAGAAGGTTGAAATGAACAGGCCCCCAGGCCCTAATCTGAACCTTAGCTTTGGTTTCCATGTTTCCGTTCTCAGAGGACTGTTTTCGTAGACCAGCACATGGGGCTTTGCTGAGGCACCAAACCAAACATCTCTCATCTCCACATGGGCAGCCTTCTTACTGGGATGTATCAAACACTTCAGGTAGGAGAGTTCCGCAGGGCCACTGAACAACCAGCACATTCCAAGGTCTCCATGGACCCAAACGCACATTATGACGCTTCCTCAGGAGAGGCCATTTCAACTCAGCCCGCTGGGTCGCGTGTTCCAGAGGCAGCAGATCAAACATATCTTGTCGCTAATAGCCAATGGGAATGCGAGGCATGCAGTACAGGGATCCATCCTTCGAACCCTGCTCTCCAGTCCTTCCATATGATATGTCCTGGAGCCATGCAACAGGACTCGAATGTCCCGCAGAAGGAAACCTTGTGGTTTGGGGCAACCTCCAAACTCAGCGTGGGAAAACTTCCTTGGCCTCATGAGGCCCCCACTTCATGAAGGTGCCATCATGGACACATACTGCAGCCTCAGCCAACGTCTGATCCTCAGCCTGACTTCAGATGCAGGAGATTTTGATTCAGCCTCTGCAGAGTGGGCCTGCTCTGCCCTTGGCTCCAATCCTCACACTAGCTTGTGTTTTCAGACTTCCGTCCTCACACTCCTGGCCCACAAACCCTTCCTACTGGGAATTCTGGGGCCACAATGAAGCACTCTGCCTGCCTCCCAGGAGAAAAACCTTGTCTATGGCGCTGCCCAGAAACCCCAAATGAGGATCAAACTGCTTGGCCCTCGGCAACACCCCAATTGCATAGGCTACCTTAAACAGTGATGTTCTGTCGCAAATAGCCTGAGCCCAGACCTTCCAACAGACACCGACAGAGCTGGCTGCACACCCAGCACATTGGACCCGCCACTGCCTTAGGCCACCATCCATTCCCAACCTGGGTTTTCAGTCATCGGAACCTAGACCTTATCTCCAATCCCTGCACAGGGGGGAACCTGATGCACAAGTCAGAACCCCTCCTTCCCCATGGCAAGAAACCTTGCTGCTGGCAGTGAGTCAAACCTCCAGTGTAGGAGAAAACGGCATGGCCCATGAGGTCACGCCCAAGCGTGAGGGCCGCCTTGGGCACAAACACACATTGTGACCCTCACCGTGAGTACCTTATTCAAGTAACGCCTCTCATTGACTGGACCAAGAGTCCGCATATGTGGCTTGCCATGCCCATAGGCACCCAGGACTAACTAGATGGTGTGTATTCCATTTGAGGGAACCCACTGCTGTGCTCTAGAGTCCCTCTCCTGGGGGGTCCCCTGTGGCAGAAAACAGTACTCTTCATTCCCACAGAATGAACACAAACACTTGGGAGCTTGGACAATCCCCCGAGAGGAAGGCTCTTCCTCGGCCTCTGAGACAACCCCTACCCTGACCGGACACTGTAAACGCAACACCCAGAGACAAAATCCTGAGTGACTGCCTCCCACTTGCCCTCCTTTGATTTCCAGAGGATCTCCCCTCACGGACTAGAGATCAGGCCTGCCATTACATTGGCCCCTAGCTGAGCCAAGTTTGCTTTTTCAGACATCTGTCCCCACAGCCCTGGCAAACACAGCCTCTAGGCTGGGTCCTCTGGAGCCATAGCACAGGACCGTGCCTGCTCTCTCCTGGGAAACTGTGTCCATTCCTTTGGCCACACACCTCCAGAATATGAGAAACCTCAAGGCCTCCGAGGACATCCCACTACTGGGAGCCTCACTGGACTCACAGGGGCATTCGGACACAAGCTGAGCAGCTACATCCATGAATGCATGCACACAGATGTCAACAGAGATAGAAGGTTGAGCCGGACAGGCCTTTAGGCCGTAGTCTCAACTCTTGCTTTGGTTTCCAGGTGTCACTCCTCAGAGGCTTTGGTTCGAAGAACAGGGTATGGGGCTTTCCTGAGGCACGGAACAGAACTCCTCTCGTCTCCACATGGGAAGTTTCCTTGTTGGAGCCGTGTCAAACACCTCATGTTGGAGAATCCTGCAGAGTCCCTGAGCCACCTCCACATTCCAAGGTCTCCCAGGCCACCAAGCCACAGTAGGACTCATCTTCAGGAGAGTCCATTTCAACTCTCCCCTCTGGGTAGCTCACCCAGGAGCCCGCAGATTGAGCCTGCCTTGTCCTGATTAAAGAGTGGGAATATGAGGTGGCGTTCCCAGGCATCCATGCTTAGACACCTGCTCTCGAGACTTTCCATAAGGGGCCTCTTGGAACCATCCAATAGGACTCGACTGTCGTGCAGAAGGTAACCTTCAGTTTTGGAGCAGTTCACAAATCCCATCGTAGGCAAAACTTTCTGGCCTCATGAAGCCCCCACACCCTTCAGGAAGAGGCCATGCTGGACAAGAACTATAGCCTGAGGCACGTCTCATAGTTGACATGACCTCAGTGCAGGAGATCTCGATTCAGCCTCTGCAGAGTGGGCCTGCCGTGCCCTCGGTCCCAAACCTCACGCTAGCTTGTGTTTTCAGACTTCCTTCCTCACACTCCTGGCAAACAAGCCCTCCGGACTAGGAACTCCAGAACCAAAACCCAGCCCAGTGTCTGCCCAACGGAAGAAAAACGTTTCCCTGTGGGGCTCTCAAGAAAACCCAGATGAGGATCAACCTGCTCGGGCCTCGACGGTACCCGAACTGGATAGGCTGCTCGGGGCACTCATGCTCTGCCTGACACAGCCTGAAGCCAGACGTCCAGACAGACAAGGAGACAGCTGGCCGCACACCCAGCACTTCGTACACACCATGGTCTTATGCCGTCACCTCATCCTAACCTTGGTTTTCAGATATCTGAACCTAGACATTATATCAATTCTCCACACAGCTGGGTATAGCAAGCACAAAACAGAACTCCTCCTTCTCCATGGCTGTCAAGCTTGCTCTTGGCATGCAGTCACACCTTCAGAGTGGGAGAAACCTTCATGGCCCCTGATGCCACGCCCAAACTTGAGTGCTGCTTGGGCACAAATTCACACTGTGACCCTCAGCATGAGCCCCATGTCAAAGAAAGGCCTGTCAGGGCCTGGACCAAGAGCCCACATATGGGGCTTGCCAAGCCCCTATGCACCCAATCCTCACCACGGTTTGAATTTTCCACTCGCCCCGCCTGTACCTGGAGCTCTGCTCTGGAATCCCTTTCTTGGAGAGACCCATGAGCCAGACAACACGACTCCACCCTTTTCACAAAATGACCCCAAACTCTTGGGAGCTGGGACAAATCCCCAGAGAGGGATACTCGTCCACAGTGCCTGAGGCCACCGCTCCAATCCACGTATATCCCGGACACAACATCCAGAGACAAAAGCCTGAAGGAACGCCTCCCACTCGCCCTTGTTTCAGAGACCCAGGAGCTCCCTCTCGGGCTGTACATCCGGCCGGCCATACCCTAGGCGCCACTCATAAGCTGAGTTTGTGTATTCAGACTTCTGTGCCCACAGCCTGGACCCACACAACATCCAGGCTAGGGCCTCTGGACCAAACAGCGAAAGATTGTGCCTGCCCTCTCCAAGCAAAGTGTGCCCAATCCATAGACCACAACCCTACAGGTTAGGGAAAAGCTTCAAGGTCCCTGAGGCCATCAATAGTATAGGCCACCCTGGACTAAGAGGGGCTCTCTGACACCAGCGGAGCAACTATCTCCACTTAGACTCTCAGACAGTGTCCCCAGAGACAGAAGGTTGAAATGGACAGGCCCCCAGGCCCTAATCTGAACCTTAGCTTTGGTTTCCATGTTTCCGTTCTCAGAGGACTGTTTTCATAGACCAGCACATGGGGCTTTTCTGAGGCACCAAACCAAACATCTCTCATCTCCACATGGGCAGCTTTCTTACTGGGATGTATCAAACACTTCAGTTAGGAGAGTTTCGCTGGGCCACTGAACAACCAGCACATTCCAAGGTCTCCATGGACCCAAACGCACATTATGACGCTTCCTCAGGAGAGGCCATTTCAACTCAGCCCGCTGGGTCGCGTGTTCCAGAGGCAGCAGATCAAACATATCTTGTCGCTAATAGCCAATGGGAATGCGAGGCATGCTGTTCAGGGATCCATCCTTCGAACCCTGCTCTCCAGTCCTTCCATATTGTATGTCCTGGAGCCATGCAACAGGACTCGAATGTCCCGCAGAAGGAAACCTTGTGGTTTGGGGCAACCTCCAAACTCATCGTGGGAAAACTTCCTTGGCCTCATGAGGCCCCCACTTCATGAAGGTGCCATCATGGACACATACTCCAGCCTCAGCCAACGTCTGATCCTCAGCCTGACTTCAGATGCAGGAGATTTTGATTCAGCCTCTGCAGAGTGGGCCTGCTCTGCCCTTGGCTCCATTCCTCACAATAGCTTGTGTTTTCAGACTTCTATCCTCACACTCCTGGCCAACAAACCCTCCTTACTGGGAATTCTGGGCCCACAATGAAGCACTGTGCCTGACTCCCAGGAGAAAAACATTGTCTATGGCCTTGCCCAGAAACCCCAAATGAGGATCAAACTGCTTGGCTTTCGGCAACACCCCAATTGCATAGGCTACCTTAAGCAGTGATGCTCTGTCGCAAATAGCATGAGCCCAGACCTTCCAACAGACACCGACACAGCTGGCTGCACACCCAGCACATTGGACTCGCCACTGCCTTAGGCCACCATCCATTCCCAACCTGGGTTTTCAGTCATCGGAACCTAGACCTTATCTCCAATCCCTGCACAGGGGGGAACCTGATGCACATTCAGAACCCCTCCTTCCCCATGGCAAGAAACCTTGCTGCTGGCAGTGAGTCAAACCTTCGGTGTAGGAGAAAATGGCATGGCCCAAGAGGCCACGCCCAAGCGTGAGGGCCGCCTTGGGCACAAACACACATTGTGACCCTCAGCGTGAGTACCTTATTCAAGTAACGCCTCTCAGTGACTGGAACAAGAGCCCTCATATGTGGCTTGCCATGCCCATAGGCACCCAGGACTAACTAGATGGTGTGTATTCCATTTGAGGGAACCCACTGCTGTGCTCTAGAGTCCCTCTGCTGGGGGGTCCCCTGTGGCAGAAAACAGTACTTTTCATTCCCACAGAATGAACACAAACACTTGGGAGATTGGACAATCCCCCGAGAGGAAGGCTCTTCCTCGGCCTCTGAGACAACCCCTACCCTGACCGGACACTGTAAACGCAACACCCAGAGACAAAATCCTGAGTGACTGCCTCCCACTTGCCCTCCTTTGATTTCCAGAGGATCTCCCCTCACGGACTAGAGATCAGGCCTGCCATTACATTGGCCCCTAGCTGAGCCAAGTTTGCTTTTTCAGACATCTGTCCCCACAGCCCTGGCAAACACAGCCTCTAGGCTGGGTCCTCTGGAGCCATAGCACAGGACCGTGCCTGCTCTCTCCTGGGAAACTGTGTCCATTCCTTTGGCCACACACCTCCAGAATATGAGAAACCTCAAGGCCTCCGAGGACATCCCACTACTGGGAGCCTCACTGGACTCACAGGGGCATTCGGACACAAGCTGAGCAGCTACATCCATGAATGCATGCACACAGATGTCAACAGAGATAGAAGGTTTAGCCGGACAGGCCTTTAGGCCGTAGTCTCAACTCTTGCTTTGGTTTCCATGTGTCACTCCTCAGAGGCTTTGGTTCGAAGAACAGGGTATGGGGCTTTCCTGAGGCATGGAACAGAACTCCTCTCGTCTCCACATGGGAAGTTGCCTTGTTGGAGCCGTGTCAAACACCTCATGTTGGAGAATCCTGCAGAGTCCCTGAGCCACCTCCACATTCCAAGGTCTCCCAGGCCACCAAGCCACAGTAGGACTCATCTTCAGGAGAGTCCATTTCAACTCTCCCCTCTGGGTAGCTCACCCAGGAGCCCGCAGATTGCGCCTGCCTTGTCCTGACTAAAGAGTGTGAATATGAGGTGGCGTTCTCAGGCATCCATGCTTAGACACCTGCTCTCGAGTCTTTCCATATGGGGCCTCTTGGTACCATCCAATAGGACTCGACTGTCGTGCAGAAGGTAACCTTCAGTTTTGGAACAGTTCACAAATCCCATCGTAGGCAAAACTTTCTGGCCTCATGAAGCCCCCACACCCTTCAGGAAGAGGCCATGCTGGACAAGAACTCTAGCCTGAGGCACGTCTCATAGTTCACATGACCTCAGTGCAGGAGATCTCGATTCAGCCTCTGCAGAGTGGGCCTGCCATGCCCTCGGTCCCAAACCTCACGCTAGCTTGTGTTTTCAGACTTCCTTCCTCACACTCCTGGCAAACAAGCCCTCTGGACTAGGAACTCCAGAACCAAAACCCAGCCCAGTGTCTGCCCAACGGAAGAAAAACGTTTCCCTGTGGGGCTCTCCAGAAAACCCAGATGAGGATCAACCTGCTCGGGCCTCGACGGTACCCGAACTGGATAGGCTGCTCTGGGCACTCAAGCTCTGCCTGACACAGCCTCAAGCCAGACGTCCAGACAGACAAGGAGACAGCTGGCCGCACACCCAGCACTTCGGACACGCCATGGGCTTATGCCGTCACCTCATCCTAACCTTGGTTTTCAGATATCTGAACCTAGACATTATATCAATTCTCCACACAGCTGGGTATAGCAAGCACAAAACAGAACTCCTCCTTCCCCATGGCTGTCAAGCTTGCTCTTGGCATGGAGTCACACCTTCAGGGTGGGAGAAACCTTCATGGCCCCTGATGCCATGCCCAAACTTGAGTGCTGCTTGGGCACAAATTCACACTGTGACCCTCAGCATGAGCCCCATGTCAAAGAAAGGCCTGTCAGGGCCTGGACCAAGAGCCCACATATGGGGCTTGCCAAGCCCCTATGCACCCAATCCTCACCACGGTTTGAATTTTCCAGTCGCCCCGCCCGTACCTGGAGCTCTGCTCTGGAATCCCTTTCTTGGAGAGACCCATGAGCCCGACAACACGACTCCACCCTTCCCACAAAATGACCCCAAACTCTTGGGAGCTGGGACAAATCCCCAGAGAGGGATACTCGTCCACAGTACCTGAGGCCACCGCTCCAATCCACGGCTATCCCGGACACAACATCCAGAGACAAAAGCCTGAAGGAACGCCTCCCACTCGCCCTTGTTTCAGAGGCCCAGGAGCTCCCTCTCGGGCTGTACATCCGGCCTGCCATACCCTAGGCGCCACTTATAAGCTGAGTTTGTGTATTCAGACTTCTGTGCCCACAGCCTGGACCCACACAACATCCAGGCTAGGGCCTCTGGACCAAACAGCGAAAGATTGTGCCTGCCCTCTCCAAGCAAAGTGTGCCCAATCCATTGACCACAACCCTACAGGTTAGGGAAAAGCTTCAAGGTCCCTGAGGCCATCAATAGTATAGGCCACCCTGGACTAAGAGGGGCTCTCTGACACCAGCGGAGCAACTATCTCCACTTAGACTCTCAGACA
Organism: Mustela nivalis; assembly: GCF_964662115.1. NCBI lineage: Eukaryota > Metazoa > Chordata > Mammalia > Carnivora > Mustelidae > Mustela > Mustela nivalis. The sequence continues at coordinate 1,023,813 of NW_028136531.1, read as the reverse complement.
GTGTCCCCAGATACAGAAGGTTGAAATGAACAGGCCCCCAGGCCCTAATCTGAACCTTAGCTTTGGTTTCCATGTTTCCGTTCTCAGAGGACTGTTTTCGTAGACCAGCACATGGGGCTTTGCTGAGGCACCAAACCAAACATCTCTCATCTCCACATGGGCAGCTTTCTTACTGGGATGTATCAAACACTTCAGGTAGGAGAGTTCCGCAGGGCCACTGAACAACCAGCACATTCCAAGGTCTCCATGGACCCAAACGCACATTATGACGCACCTCAGGAGAGGCCATTTCAACTCAGCCCCCTGGGTCGCGTGTTCCAGAGGCAGCAGATCAAACATATCTTGTCGCTAATAGCCAATGGGAATGCGAGGCATGCTGTACAAGGATCCATCCTTCAAACCCTGCTCTCCAGTCCTTCCATATGGTATGTCCTGGAGCCATGCAACAGGACTCGAATGTCCCGCAGAAGGAAACCTTGTGGTTTGGGGCAACCTCCAAACTCAGCGTGGGAAAATTTCCTTGGCCTCATGAGGCCCCCACTTCATGAAGGTGCCATCATGGACACATACTCCAGCCTCAGCCAACGTCTGATCCTCAGCCTGACTTCAGATGCAGGAGATTTTGATTCAGCCTCTGCAGAGTGGGCCTGCTCTGCCCTTGGCTCCAATCCTCACACTAGCTTGTGTTTTTAGACTTCCGTCCTCACACTCCTGGCCCACAAACCCTCCCTACTGGGAATTCTGGGGCCACAATGAAGCACTCTGCCTGCCTCCCAGAAGAAAAACATTGTCTATGGCGCTGCCCAGAAACCCCAAATGAGGATCAAACTGCTTGGCCCTCGGCAACACCCCAATTGCATAGGCTACCTTAAACAGTGATGCTCTGTCGCAAATAGCCTGAGCCCAGACATTCCAACAGACACCGACACAGCTGGCTGCACACCCAGCACATTGGACCCGCCACTGCCTTAGGCCACCATCCATTCCCAACCTGGGTTTTCAGTCATCGGAACCTAGACCTTATCTCCAATCCCTGCACAGGGGGGAACCTGATGCACAAGTCAGAACCCCTCCTTCCCCATGGCAAGAAACCTTGCTGCTGGCAGTGAGTCAAACCTTCAGTGTAGGAGAAAACGGCATGGCCCATGAGGCCACGCCCAAGCGTGAGGGCCGCCTTGGGCACAAACACACATTGTGACCCTCAGCGTGAGTACCTTATTCAAGTATTGCCTCTCAGTGACTGGACCAAGAGCCCGCATATGTGGCTTGCCATGACCATAGGCACCCAGGACTAACTAGATGGTGTGTATTCCAGTTGAGGGAACCCACTGCTGGGCTCTAGAGTCCCTCTCCTGGGGGGTCCCCTGTGGCAGAAAACAGTACGCTTCATTCCCACAGAATGAACCCAAACACTTGGGAGCTTGGACAATTCCCCGAGAGGAAGGCTGTTCCTCGGCCCCTGAAGCAACCCCAACCATGAAGGGCCACTGTGAACGCAACACCCAGATACAAAAGCCTGAGCGACTGCCTCTCACTTGCTCTCCTTTGATATCCAGAGCATCTCCCCTCACGGGTTGGAGATCAGGCCTGCCATTACCTTGGCCCCTAGCTGAGCCAAGTTTGCTTTTTCAGCCATCTGACCCCACAGCCCTGGCAAACACAGCCTCTTGGCTGGGTCCTCTGGAGCCATTCCACAGGACTATGCCTCCTGTCTCCTGGGAAACTGTGTCCATTCCTTTGGCCAAACACTTTCAGAATATGAGAAACCTCAAGGCCCCCGAGGACATCCCACTACTGGGAGAGTCACTGGACACACAAGGGCATTCAGACACAAGCTGAGCAGCTACCTCCACGAAGGCATGAACACAGATGTCAACAGAGATAGAAGGTTGAGCAGGACAGGCCCTTAGGCCCTAAACTCAACTCTTGCGTGGTTTCCAGGTGTCACTCCTCAGAGGCTTTGGTTCGAAGAACAGGGTATGGGGCTTTCCTGAGGCACGGAACAGAACTCCTCTCGTCTCCACATGGGAAGTTTCCTTGTTGGAGCCGTGTCAAACACCTCATGTTGGAGAATCCTGCAGAGTCCCTGAGCCACCTCCACATTCCAAGGTCTCCCAGGCCACCAAGCCACAGTAGGACTCATCTTCAGGAGAGTCCATTCCAACTTTCCCCTCTGGGTAGCTCACCCAGGAGCCCACAGATTGAGCCTGCCTTGTCCTGACTAAAGAGTGGGAATATGAGGTGGCGTTCCCAGGCTTCCATGCTTAGACACCTGCTCTCGAGTCTTTCCGTATGGGGCCTCTTGGAACCATCCAATAGGACTCGACTGTCGTGCAGAAGGAAAAACCTTGAGGTTTGGAGCAGTTCACAAATCCCATAGTAGGCAAACCTCCCTGGCCTCATGTAGCCCCCACACCCTTCAGGAAGAGGCCATGCTGGACAAAAACTCTAGCCTGAGGCACGTCTCATGGTTGACATGACCTCAGTGCAGGAGATCTCGATTCAGCCTCTGCAGAGTGAGCCTGCCGTGCCCTCGGTCCCAACCTCATGGTAGCTTGTGTTTTGAGACTTCCTTCCTCACACTCCTGGCAAACAAGCCCTCCGGACTAGGAACTCCAGAACCACAACCCAGCCCAGTGTCTGCCCAACGGAAGAAAAACGTTTCCCTGTGGGGCTCTCCAGAAAACCCAGATGAGGATCAACCTGCTCGAGCCTCGACGGTACCCGATCTAGATAGGCTGCTCAGGGCACTCATGCTCTGTCTGACACAGCCTGAAGCCAGACGTCCAAACAGGCAAGGAGACAGCTGGCCGCACACCCAGCACTTCGGACACGCCATGGCCTTATGCCGTCACCTCTTCCTAACCTTGGTTTTCAGATATCTGAACCTAGACATTATATCTATTCTCCACACAGCTGGGTATCGCAAGCACAAAACAGAACTCCTCCTTCCCCATGGCTGTAAAGCTTGCTCTTGGCATGGAATCACAGCTTCAGGGTGGGAGAATCCTTCATGGCCCCTGATTCCACGCCCAAACTTGAGTGCTGCTTGGGCACAAATTCACACTGTGACCCTCAGCATGAGCCCCATGTCAAAGAAAGGCTTGTGAGGGCCTAGAACAAGAGCCCCCATATGGGTCTTGCCAAGCCCCTATGACCCAATCCTCACCAGGTTTTGAGTTTTCCAGTCGCCCCACCTGTACCTGGGGCTCTGCCCTTGAATCCCTTTCTTGGAGAGACCCATGAGCCAGACAACACGACTCCACCCTTCCCACAAAATGACCCCAAACTCTTGGGAACTGGGACAAATCCCAAGAGAGGGATACCCCTCCACAGATCCTAAGGCCCCCCTCCAATCCACGGCTATCCCGGACACAACATCCAGAGACAAAAGCCTGAAGGAATGCCTCCCACTCGCCCTTGTTTCAGAGGCCCCGGAGCTCCCTCTCGGGCTGTACATCAGGCCTGCCATACCCTAGGCGCCACTCTTAAGCTGAGTTTGTGTTTTCAGACTTCTGTGCCCACAGCCTGGACACACACAACCCCCAGGCGAGGGCCTCTGGAGCCACAGCGAAAAATTGTGCCTGCCCTCTCCAAGGAAAGTGTGCCCAATCCATGACCACAAGTTAGGGAAAAGCTCCAAGCCCCTGAGGCCATCAATAGTGGAGGCCACCCTGGACTAAGAGGGGATCTCTGACACCAGCGGATCAACTATCTCCACTTAGACTCTCAGACAGTGTCCCCAGAGACAGAAGGTTTAAATGGACAGGCCCCCAGGCCCTAATCTGAACCTTTCTTTGGTTTCCATGTGTCCGTCCTCAGAGGACTGTTTTCGTAGACCAGCACACGGGGCTTTTCTGAGGCACCAAACAAAACCTCTCTCGTCTCCACATGGGTGCTTTCTTACTGGGGATGTATCAAGCCCTTCAGGTAGGAGAGTTCCGCAGGGCCACTGAACAACCAGCACATTCCAAGGTCTCCATGGACTCCAAATGCACATTATGACGCATCCTCAGGAGAGGCTTTTTCAACACAGCCCCCTGGGTAGCGTGCCCCAGAGGCAGCAGATCAAACATATTTTGTCGCTTCTGGCCAAGGGGAATGCGAGGCATGCTGTACAGTGATCCATCCTTCGAACCCTGCTCTCCAGTCCTTCCGTATGGTATGTCCTGGAGCCATGCAACAGGACTCGAATGTCCCGCAGAAGGAAACCTTGTGGTTTGGGGCAACCTCCAAACTCAATGTGGGAAAACTTCCTTGGTCTCATGAGGCCCCCGCTTCATGAAGGTGCCATCATGGACACATACTCCAGCCTCAGCCAACGTCTGATCCTCAGCCTGACTTCAGATGCAGGAGATTTTGATTCAGCCTCTGCAGAGTGGGCCTGCTCTGCCCTTGGCTCCAATCCTCACACTAGCTTGTGTTTTCAGACTTCCGTCCTCACACTCCTGGCCCACAAACCCTCCCTACTGGGAATTCTGGGGCCACACTGAAGCACTCTTCCTGCCTCCCAGGAGAAAAACATTGTCTATGGTGCTGCACAGAAACCCCAAATGAGGATCAAACTGCTTGGCCCTCGGCAACACCCCAATTGCATAGGCTACCTTAAACACTGATGCTCTTTCGCAAAAGCCTGAGCCCAGACCTTCCAACAGACACCGACACAGCTGGCTGCACACCCAGCACATTGGACCCGCCACTGTCTTAGGCCACCATCCATTCCCAACCTGGGTTTTCAGTCATCGGAACCTAGACCTTATCTCCAATCCCTGCACAGGGGGGAACCTGATGCATAAGTCAAAACCCCTTCTTCCCCATGGCAAGAAACCTTGCTGCTGGCAGTGAGTCAAACCTTCAGTGTAGGAGAAAACGGCAAACCTGCCGGGCCTTATGAAGCCCCCATATCCTTCAGGGAGAGGCCATCATGGTCAAAAACTCTAGCTTGAAGCACGTCTCATAGTAGACATGACCGCAATGCAGGAGATCTTGATTCAGCCTCTGCAGAGTGGCCTGCCGTGCCCTCGGTCCCAAAACTCGTGCTAGCTTGTGTTTTCAGACTTCCTTCCTCACACTCCTGGCAAACAATCCCTCCAGAGTAGGATTTGCAGAACCACAAGCCTGCCCAGTTACTGCACACCCGTAGAAAACGTTTCCTTGTGGGGCTTTCCATAAAACCCAGATGAGGATCAACCTGCTCTTGCCTCGACGGCACTCAGATTTGATAGGCTGCTCTGGGCACTAATGCTCTGCCTTTCACAGCCTGATGCCAGACGTCCAGACAGGCAAGGAGACAACTGGCCACACACCTAGCACTTCTGACACGCCATGGTCTTATGCCGTTATCTCTTCCTAACCTTGGTTTTCCGATATCTAAACCCAGATATTATATCAATTCCCCACACAGTTGGGCATCTGAAGCACAAATCAGAACTCCTTCTTCCCCATGGCTGTAAGGCTTGCTCTTGGCATGGAGTCACACCTTCAGGGTGGGAAAAACCTTCATTTCCCCTGAAACCACGCCCAAACTTGAGTGCTGCCTTGGGCACAAATTCACTCTGTGACCCTCAGCATGAGCCCAATATCAAAGAAAGGCCTGTCAGGGCCTTGACCAAGAGCCCTCATATGGGGCGTGCCAAGCCCCTATACACCCAATCCTCACCAGTGTTTGAGTTTTCCAGTCTCCCCCCTGTTCCTGGGGCTCTGCTCTGGAATCACTTTCTTGGAGAGACACATGAGCCAGACAACAGGACTCCACCCTTCCCACAAAATGACCCCAAACTCCTGTTAGCTGGGACAAATCCCCAGAGAGGTTACTCGTCCACAGTCACTGAGGCCACTCCCTACAATCCACGGCTATCCTGGACGCATCCAGACACAAAAGCCTGAAGGAATCTCGCCCTTGATTCACAAGCCAAGGAGCTCACTCTTTATCTGTACATCCGGCCTGCCATACCCTCGGCGCCACTCATAAGCTGAGTTTTTGTTTTCAGACTTATGTGCCCACAGCCTGGACCCACACACCCTCCAGGCTAGGGCATCTGGAGCCACAGTGAAAGATTGTGCCTGCCATCTCCAAGGAAAGTGTGCCCAATCCATTGACCACAGCCCTACAGGTTAGGGAAAAGTTCCAAGGCCCCTGAGGCCATCCTGATAGTGTAGGCTGCCCTGGACTAAAAGGGGCACTCTGACTCCAGCTGAGCCATTATCACCACTTAGACTTTCAGACAGTGTCCCCAGAGACAGAAGATTGAAATGGACAGGCCCTTGGGCTTTAATATGAACCTTAGCTTTAGTTTTCATGTGTCTGTCCTCAGAGGACTGGTTTCTTATACCAGCATATTAGGTTTTTCTGAGGCTCCAAACCAAACCTCTCTCGTCTCCACATGGAGTGCTTTCTTACTGGATCTGTATCAAACCCTTCTGGTCGGAGAATTCTGCAGGGCCACAGTACAACCATCACATTCCAAGGTCTCCATGGACAGAAACCCACATTATGACGCATCCTCAGGAGAGGCCATTTCAACTCAGCCCACTGGTTAGCTTGCCCCAGAGCCAGGAGAACAAACATATCTTGTCGTTAATGGCCAAAGGGAATGCGAGGCATGTTGTTAAGGGATCCATCCTTTGAACCCTCCTCTTCAGTCCTTCCGTATGGTATGTACTGGAGCCATTCAAGAGGACTCGACTGTTTCGCAGAAGGAAACCTTGTGGTTTGTGGCAACCTCCAAACTCAGCGTGGGAAAACTTCGTTGGCCTCATGAGGCACCTGCTTCATGAAGGTGCCATCAAGGGCACAATCCAACCTCAGCCAATGTCTGATCCTCAGCCTGACTTCAGATGCATGAGATATCCTTTCAGCCTTTGCAGAGTGGGCCTGCTCCCCACCTCACCCTATGTTTTGTTTTCAGACTCTACCCTAGCACTCCTGGCCCAAACCCTCATGATTGGGAATTCTGGTTCCAGAACGAAGCACTCTGCCTGCCCCCCAAAGAAAAACATTGTCTATGGCATTGCTCAGAAACCCCAAATGAAAATCAACCTGCTCAGCCCTCGGCAACACCCCAATTGCATAGGCTACCCTAAACACTGTGCTCTGTCTTACATAGCCTGAGCCCAGACCTTGTGAGAGACATTGAGACAGTTGGCTTCACACCCAGCACATCGAACCTGCCATGGGTTAGGCCATTTCATCCCTTCCCATTGACCTGGGTGTCTTCCTGGAGGTATATTCTGAGGCTGTGTCAGACTATGCATTTTTTCTGGAGCTTCCTATGGAATTGGGGTGGTATTAGGGGCCTTGCAATTTTCTCTTAATCTGGTGGGTTGGGAAACTGAGACAGGCTGACATTCCTTGGGAGAGCTGGCCCAGTGCTGTTGTGTGTTCCTGGAGGCCCCATCCTGGAGGGCATATGGGTCAGGACTCTGGGTCCAAAGTCTCCAGACACAAACTCGGGTAAGAGTTAAGCTCGAGGTGATGGCAGACCCAATCTGCAGACCCTGAGCGAAGCATCTCCAGATATGAAATTCGGACGGCTGTGAGGCAGGAGCACAGTCTTTTCTGTCTGACTTGTTTGTCTATGATGGCCACGAAATGGAGGGGTGGCCTCATGGGTCCATGTGAGATTCTACCTCTCTGGGAAATCTGCTCGGCACCCAAGAGTTTGGTGTATTTCTGCGGGATGGGAGGAGCGCAGTTTTATGAGTCAGGGATCCCGTCCAAACAGCCTTTCCAGAGATGGGTCCTGGGTTCTGGAGCCTGGATCACCGCAACAAGGCTTAGGATTTGGGCCTAGGGTCCTGCTCTATGTTTTCCTGGTACAGCTCCCGAGTGTTCTTGTTGGAAATGGGTCTCAATCTGAGGGTCACAATGCCTGTTTTTGCCCAGATGCCCATGCTGAGTGGGTGTGACCTCATGGGCTATGCACTTGGCTCCCACTCTGAGGGTTGGACTGCCATCTCAACATTCAGTTTTCCTGCCATGGGGAAGGAGGGGTACTTTTTTATGCTTCAGGTTCCCCCATGGGCAGGAATTTGAGCTAAGTTCTGGGACAGGGGCCTGAATACCCAGTTCACTTTGAGATGAGGTCCTCGGGCCAAGGCAGGACCCACCTGCAGAAAATGAGGCCTGCTTTCTGGGTGGCTGTCAGGAGCTCGGGCTCGAGCTGTGTCAGACAGAACATTCGTGGAGAGTTCGGCCTATGATATTGGGGTGCTTTTGAGAGCTGTGCAACTGGATCCTCATGGGGGATTTTTGCACAGACCCTTTCTTCACTTCTTCTATCTGGTGAGCAGGCAGATGGCTGCATTACGGCTCCAGAATATCCAAGTTGGAGGGTTTGCAGGCGAGGAGTGTGAGGACAGAAGTATGAAAACATAAGCTACGGTTACGCTCAGTGCCGAGCACATGTCTATTCCAATGTACAGCAGTTGTTTCGAGATCTTCAGCACCTGGGCGAGGGGAAGATGTCTGCTCACGCTGGAGTTTGTATCCATGATGGCCAACAAATGGTGGGGAGGCCTCAAGAATTCTTGGAGGTTTTTCCAAGCTGGAGCTTGTGAGCTGCTCCAAACATCAAGGTGTCCTACTAAGGGACAGCAGAAGACTTCTTACAGGGCTCCAGGGTCCCCCATATGGAAGATTCGATAGCAATGCTCTCTGAATGGAGGCCTGGGAAGCCAATCTCGTGTTACCATTGCAGCTGAGGAACAGGGTAAGCTTGAACCAATGACACTGATTCCAAGTTCCAAGTGATTTTCGTTGATGGAAGTTCTCAGTCTAACAGGTCCCAATGCTGCTTGGTGTCCAGGGAGACCTTAGAATGTGGTGGCGGCTCTCTGACCATTGAGGATTCTCTATCCTTAGGATTAGACCCAGTACCCAGGAGCCAGGTTTCCTTCTTGGGACAGGAGGTGTGCTCTTGTATGGCTCACGGACCACAGGTTGGACCATATGCTTGAATTTCCAGAACAGCCCTCTAGGGAGAGAGACCTCAAAACATAAGCTAGGGTTCTGATGAGGTTTTAGGGCCATGGAAGTTTCAATCTTCGGACTAAGTGCCATTGGCCTGCATGTCATCCTGGAGGTAGGTGCTGAGGCTGTGTCAGGCTGTGCACTTTTTCCAGAGTGGCCTATGATATTGGGGTGCAGTCAGGGGCCTTGCAGTTTTCTCCTAATCTGGACATTTTGGGAAACTGAGATGGGCAGGGTTTCCTCAGGAGAGCAGGGCCAGTGATGTAATGTGTTTCTCGAGGCCCCATCCTGGAGGTCATGTGTGTCAGGACTTTGGGACCAAAGACTTTAGACACAACCTCGGATAAGAGATAGGAGTGAGGTGATGGCAGTCCGAATCTGAAGTCCCTGAGGGAAGCTCCTCGGGATTTGAAATTCAGGTGGCTGGGAGGGAGGAGCACAGGCTTTTCTGTCTGGATTGTGTGTCTAGGATGGCCACTAAATGGAGGGGTGACCTCATGTGTCCATGGGATATTCTTCCACTCTGGTGATTCTGCTTGGCACCCAAGAGTTTGATTTCTTTCTGGGGAAGAGGAAAAGACTGTATTCCATCTCTGGGATCCTGTCCAAACAGGGATTCCAGAGATGGTTTCTGGGTCCAGACACTGGGAAAACTTAACCAAAGCTTCGATTTGGGTTCCTGGTCCAGATCCCAAGGGGGATCTTTGGAAAGGGGTCTCATTCTGAGGGTCACAATGCCTGTTTGTGCCCAGCTGCCCATCCTGTGTAGGCGTGGTCTCATGGACCATGCACCTGGTTCCCACTCAGGGTTGTACAGCCATCTCAACATTCAGTTTTCTGGCCATGGGGAAGGAGGAGCACTCTTTTGTGCTTCCGAGTCCCCTATGGGCAGGTATTTGAGCTAAGTCTGGGACAGGTACCTGAATATCCAGGTTGGACCCACCTGGAGGATATGGGGCCCACTATCTGGGTGGCTGACAGGAGGTCGGTGATCAGGCGATGTCAGACAGACAATTTATGCAGAGGTCGGTCTATTATATTGGGGTGCCATTGAGGGCCGTGCAGGAGGATCCTCATGTGGGTTTCTGCGAAGACCCATAGGGCACTTCTTCTTTCTGGTGGGCAGGCAGAAAGCTGCACTGTGGCTTCAGAATTCCCAATATGGAGGGCTTGTAGGCGAGGAGTGTGAAGACAGAAGTCTGAAAACACAAGCCACGGATAAGCTCAGTGCCGACCACAGGACCATTCCATTGTGCAGTGGTTGTTTCGAGATTTCCAGCACCTGAGTATGGGCGAGGGTCAGATGTCTGCTCACGCTGGGTTTGCATCCATGATGGTCAACGAATTGTGGGGTGGCCTCAAGAATTCTTGGAGATTTTCCCAAGCAGGACCTTGTGAGCTGCTCCAAACAGCAAGGTGTCCTACTGTGGGACAGGGGAAGTCCGCTTACAAGGCTCCAGGGTCCCCCATATAGAAAGATTCGACAGCAGAGGTCTCTGAATGGGGGCCTGGGAAGTCTTCCTTGCATGACCATTGCAGCTGAGGAACATTGCAGGCTTGATCTGCTGGTTTTTGTTCAAATTTCCAAGTGATCTAAGTTGACGGATGTTCTCAGTCTAATGAGTCACAATGCTGCTTGGTGTCCAGGGAGACCTTAAAATGTGGTGGTGAGGGTGCCTGGGTGGCTCAATGGGCTAAGCCGCTGCCTTCGGCTCAGGTCATGATCTCAGGGTCCTGGGATTGAGTCCCGCATCGGGCTCTCTGCTCAGCAGGGAGCCTGCTTCTTCCTCTCTCTCTCTCTGCCTTCCTTTATGCCTACTTGTGATCTCTCTCTGTCAAATAAATAAATAAAATCTATATAAAAAAAAAGAATGTGGTTGTGGGTCTGTGGCCATGCAGGATTCTCCTACCTGAGGGTTAGACCCAGTTCCCAGGAGCCAGGTTCCCTTCTCGGGACAGGAGGGGTTCTCTTGTATGGCTCAGGGACCACATGTCGAATCATATGTTGGATTTCAAGACCAGGCCTCTGGGCACAGAGGCCTGAATATCTAGGCTAGGGTTCTTATGAGGTTGTAGGGGCATGTCATCCTCAACCTTCGGACTTAGGGACTTTGACCTGTGAGTCTTCCTGGAGGTAGATGCTCAGGCTGTGTCAGACTGTGCATTTTTTCCAGAGTGGCCTATGAAATTGGGGTGGGCTCAGGGGCCTTGCAGGCTTTTCCTAATCTGGAGGGTTTGTGCAACTGAGAAGGCAGAATTTCATCCAGAGATCAGGCCCAGTGATGTAGTGTGGTTCTGTCAGCCCCATCCTGCAGGGAATGTGGTTAAGGGCTCTGGGACCAAAGTCTTCAGACACAAAATTGTGTATCAATTAGGAGGGAGGTGATGGCAGCCCCGATCTGCAGACGCTAAGGGCAGCTCCTCAGGATTTGAAATTCGTGTGGCTGGGAGGCAGGAGCAAAGGCTTTTCTGTCTGGATTGTGTCTAGGATGGCCTTGGAATGGTGGTGTGTCCTCATGTGTCCATGGAATATTCTACCTCTCTGGGGATTCTGCCCAGCACCCAAGAGTTTGGTGTCTCACTGAGAAGGAGAGAGCGTGGTTTACTGTTTCACGGTTCCCGTCAACACAGGGATTCCAGAGATGGGTTATAGGTCCCTGTGCCTGGATAACCCTACAAAGGCTTAGTATTTGGGCCTAGAGGCTTGACTTCCTGGCTCTGTGGGGCTTTGGTTCAGCTCCCATGGAGACTTGTTGGAAATGGGTCTCAGGGTAAGGGTCACAATGCCTGTTTTTGCCCAGATGCCCATCCTGAGTGGGCATTGGCTCTTGTTCCATGCACCTGGATCCCAATATGAGGGTTGGACCACCATATCAACATTTAATTTTCCTTCTATGAGGAAGGAGGAGTACTCTTTTGTGCTTCAGATTCCCCCATGCACAGTAATTTGAGCTATGTTCTGGGACTGGTACGTGAATAACCAGGTTGGTTTGAGATGAAGGACTCAGGTCAAGGCAGGTCACACCTGCCAGATATGGGTCCCGCTATCTAGGTGGCTACCAGGAGGTCGGGGCTCGAGCTGTGTCAGACAGAGCATTAGTTCACAAGGTGGCCTATGATATTGTGGTGCTATAGAGGGCTGTGCTGGTGGAACCTTATATGGAGTTTCATGCAGACCCATAGGGCACCTCTTTTTTCTGGTGGGCAGGCAGAAGGCTGCATTGTGGCTCCCAAATTCCCAATATGGGGGACTTGAAGGCGAGGAGTGTGAGAACAGAAGGCAGAAAACACAATCTATGCTTAATCTCAGTGCCGAGAACATGGCCGTTCCAATGTGCAGTGGTTTTTTTCGAGATCTCCAGCATCTGAGTACAGGCAAGGGTCAGATGTCTGCTCATGATAGAGTTTGTATCTATCGTGGCCAACAAATGAAATATCCAGCACCTGAGTAAAGGTGGATTTCAGATGTTTACGCGCACTGGAGTTTGTGTCTCTGATGACCGAATGGAGGAGTGGCATCAAGAGGCTGATGCATGTGAGATGCTCCAAACAGCAAGGTTGTTTTTTCTACTGGACAGTTAGAGTCTGGTATGTTTTCTGCAGGGCCCCCCATGTGAAAAGTATGGGTAGCAGAGCCCTTCCACATGGATGCCTGGAAAGCACACCTCCATTGACCAATGCAGCTGAGGAACATGCAGGTTCTTTACGGTGCTTCTGGGGCGAAGCACCAAGGTCTTGAGTTGACATGGAATCTCTTGAAGATGGGTTACAATGCTGGTTTTTTTTTACCAGGTAGATCTTAGAATGTGTTGGTGGCTAAGGTGCCTGCAGGATTCTCCTACCCTGAGGGTTTAACACAGGTCGAAGAGCACGGTTACCTTCTGGGGACAGGAGATGTAGTGTTTTGTGGCTCAGGGACCACATGCCGTATCATAAGTTCCTATTCAAGAACAGGCCTCTGAAGACAGATGCCCGACAACCTAATCTAGGGTTCCAATGAGTCCCAGGGGCATGAGAGGTTCAATCTTCAGACTTAGGACAGTTGACTTGGGTGTCTGCCAGGATGTAGGTGATCAGGGCGTTTCAGACTGTGCACTTATGTCCAGAGTAACCTCCAATATTGGGGTGGCCACAGGGGCCTTGAATGTTTCAACCAACTCTGGAGGGTTTGGTTAACTGACATGCACAATGTCCATGGGGATGGCAAGCACAGTCCTGTTGTGTGGCTCCAGAGACTCCACCCTGGAGGGCATGTGAGCCATGGTTCTGGGAGGGAAGTCTGCAAACACAAACTTGGGTTAGGTTTAGTGGCTAGGTTATCACAGGGCAATGTGTAGACCTGGAAGGCTACTCATCAGGAACAGTAACTGGAATGACCCGAAGGCAGAAGCACAGGCTTTTATATCTGGATTGTGTGTCTAGGGTGACGTCAGAATGTAGCTGTGGCCTCATGGGTATATGGGAGATTTTTCCTCTAAGGATACAGGCGGCTCCCAATATTTTGATGACTTTTTGGTATGGGAAGACTGCTACTTTCGATCTTAGGTGTGCCCCAAAACAGAGATTCCAGAGATGGGCTCTGGGTCTAGGCGCCTGGAAAATCCCACCAAGGGTTGGGATTTGGGCTTATGGGCAGACCAGGCCTGCAATGCAGGATCTTGGTGGTGCAACTGAGAGGGCTTGTTTGGAAACATGCTCAGGCTGAGCATTACAATGCCTGTTTGTGCCCAGGGTGGCCCTCAGGAGTGGGCGTGGTCCCATTGTCCATTTTCTGGCTCCCACACTGAGGGATGGACACACATTCCAATGCCCAGGTTTCCAGCCATGGGGAAGGAGGAAATATCTATTGTGCTTCATGTTCCCCCATAGGCAGGGATTACAGCAAAGGTCTGGGGACAGATGCCTGAATACCAAGGATGCATAGAGATGACAGATTTGGGCCATGGCCGTTCTCACATGCTGGATATGGGCCCCGCTCTCTGGGTGGCTGACACGAGGTCTGGGCTCAGGCTGTGTCAGACACAGCACTAGTGGCCAGAGAAGTCTATATATTGGGGTTCTCTCCAGGGCCGAGTAAATTGATCCTCATGTAGGGTTTCTGGCCAGACTCACGAAGCACTTCTTTCTGTGGGGCAGGCAGAATGCTGCCTTATGGATCCAGAATTCCCTATCAAGAGGGTTTGGGGACAAATAGGGTGAGAATGCAATTGTAAACACCAGCTATGCTTAAATTGAGTGCCAAGCGGAAGTCAGTTTCAATGTGCAGCAGCTTATACGAGATATCCAGCACCTGAGTAAAGGCAGATGTCAGATATTTGCTCACACTGGAGTTTGTGTCTAGGATGACGACTAATGGAGGGGTGGCTTCAGGAGGCAATGGAGGATTACCCACGCTTAAGATTGTGAGATGCTCCAAACAACAAGGTTTCCTTCTAATGGACAGGAGGAGTCTGTTTTTTTTTTTTCCTCCAGGGTCCCTCAAGTGGAAGTTTGCGTAGCAGAGCCCTCCCGCATGGATGACTGGAAAGCACACGTCCAATGACCATTGCAGCTGAGGAACATGACAGGTTCGTTTTGGTGGTTCTGGTGCCAAGTACCAAGGCCTTGAGTTGACTTGGAATCTCTTACAGATGTGTCCCAAAACTGGTTTGTTACAAGGGAGGTCATAGAATGTATTGGTGGCTATGGGCCACGCTGAGGGTTTGGCACAGGTCGATGTGCACAGTTTCCATCTTGGGAGAGGAGATGTTCTGTTTTGTGGCTCAGGGTACATATGTTGTATCCTGACTTGGTATTCAAGAACAGGCCTCTGAGGATTGATGCTTGCAACCTAATCTAGAGATCCAATGATGTCCTTGGTGCCCATCAGGTTCAATTTTCTTACTAAGGACCATTGATATGGTTGTCTGACTGGATGTAGGTGATCAGGGTGTTTCAGACTGTGCATTTGCATCCAGAGCCACTTCCACTATTGGGGTGGGCTCAGGGGCCTTGCAGGTTTCTCCTAACTTGGAGGCTTTGGGGAACTGTGATGGGCACAGTTTCCTTGGGGATGGCAGGCCCAGTCCTGTGGTAAGGCTTCAGAGACCACCTCCTTGAGGATATGAGAGCCATGGTTTTGGGAGGGAAGTCTGCAAACACAAATTTGGGTCAGGGATAGTGGCAAGGTGATGGCAGGTCCAATGCCTAGACCTAGAAGGCATCACGTCAGGAACTGTAATTAGGGTGACTGAAAGCTGGTAGCACAGGCTTTTCTATCTGGATTGTGTGTCCAGGATGGGCTCTGAATGTAGACGTGGTCTCATGGTTCAATGGGAGACTTTTCCTCTCTAAGGATCCTGGTGGATCTCCATAGATTGGTGGTTTTTCAGAGAAGAAAAGAGTGCTCTTTTCCATCTTAGGGGTGCTCCAAAACAGGGAAGAATGCTGTTTTCCAACTTAGGCTTATGCCAAAACAGGGATTCCAGAGACGGGCTCTGGGTCTGGGTGCCCGGATATCCCACCAAGTGTTAGGATTTGGGCCTAGGGGCATTCCAGGCCTGCAATGCAGGATCCTAATGGTGTAACAGAGAGGGCTTGTTTGAAAGCATGCTCAGGCTGAGGGTCATCATGCCTCTTTGTGCCCAGGGGGGCCCTCAGGAGAGGGCGTAGTCTCATTGGCCATATAGCTGGATCCCAATTTGAGGGTTGGACACCCATTGCAACAGCCAGGCTTCCTGCAATGGAAAGAGGAGTTCTCTATTGTGCTTCAGGTTCCCCCATTGGCAGGGTTACAGGAAAGGTCTGTGGAAAGTTGCCTTAATACCAAGGATGTGTACAGATGACAGGCTAAGAATTCCCAGGTAACAAAACAGCATTGTTACCCATATTCATGACATTCCATGTAAAAATATGCCCTTAGTACTTCGCCCCAGAGCCACCAGAATGAACTTGCCATGTTCTTAAGCTGCAATGGTCAGTGGAGGTGTGGTTTCCAGGCAACCATACGGGGGTGCTCTGCTACACGAACTTTGCAATTGGCGGGGACCCTTGAGACAAAAAAACAGAATGCCCCTGTCCGGTAGAAGGAAACCTTCTGTTTGGAGCATCTCACAAGCCCCAGCGTGGGAAATCCTCCATTTCCTCTTGAAGCCACCACTCCATTTGTCAGTAATCATAGACACAAACTCCAGCATGAGCAAACATCTGACATCTGCCCTTACTCAGGTGCTGGATTTCAATTCGATCGCTGCACACTGGAACTGCCTTTAGTTTGACTGAATTAAGCCATAGCTTGGGTTTACAATTCCATCCTCAGCCTACTGGTCCACAAGCCCTATTGTGAGGGAGTTCTGGAGCTACAACACAATATTCTGCCTTCCCCATAGAAAGAAAAAGGGCCTGGAGAGTCTGCCCAGAAACTCCATATGATGGTCAATCTTCTCGGTGCTAGACGGAACCCTGATTCATAGGCTGCCCTGGGCACTAGTGCTGTGTCTGACATAGCCGGAGCCAGGACCTAGTGTCAGCCACTGAGAGATCAGGGCCCATATACAGCATGTGAGACCAGCTATGGCCCAAGTCTGTCTTCTCTTCTATTCTTGGTATTCAGGCATCTGTACCCACACCTTTGCTGAAATCCTTGCCATTGGGGGAACCTGAAGCACAATAGAGAACTCCTCCTTCCCCATGGAAGGTATTCTGACAGTTGGGATAGTTGCTCAACCCTCAAAGTGGAAGGCAGCTCCATGGCCAAGGAGACCATGTGCACTCATGATGGCTTCCCCGGGCACAAGAAGGCATTGTGACCTCAGCCTGAGCATGCTTTCAACCAAACGCTCTCAATTGCATCTCTGGGACCCCGAATTGCAGGCCTAGTACACACCTAGGCCCAAATCCTAACCCTGGTGGGATTTTACAGGGGCCCAGACACAGAGCCCATCTCTGGAATCCCTATTTTGGGGGACCCTTAAGATGGAAAACAGCACTCTTCCCTTCCCCGAGATAGTCACCAAACTCTTGGTAGCCACCAGGATCCTTGATTGGAAAAATCTGCCATAGACCCATGAGAACACACCTGCATTCCGAGGCCATCCTGGACATACAATCCAGATACATATCATGTGCTATCACCTTTGAGTCATCGGATTTACAGTTCCTGACGAGCTGCCTTCCAGGTCTATGCATTGGGCCTGCAATCACCTTGCCATTAACCTAAACTGAGTTTGTGTTTGCAGACTTCCTTCCTAAAACCATGGCTCACATGACCTCCAGGTTCTGGCATCTGAAGCCACACCACAAGACTGTGCATGAGATCCTCAAGGAAACTGTGCCCATCACTTTTGCCCGATACCTTTAGATTAGGAGAAACCTGCAAGGCCCCTGAGCGCAGCCAAATAATGGAGGCCGCTCTGGGCACAAATGCACAGTCTGAGACACCCTGATCACCTCCATACAGGCAGACACCCAAGTCAATGCTCGTGAGTCAGAAGATTGAACCTGACATGCCCCGAGGACTTCATTGGCACACTAGATTAGGTTTACAGGTATCTGTCATCAGAGGCCTGCTCTGGAATATCAACTTATGATAAAATATATAGTCCCTGAGCCACAGAACAGAATATATCCTCCCCAAAAAGGAAGCCATGCTCCTGGAATTGTGTCATACCCTAAGGGTATTTGGATCCTGAATGGCCCCTTAGCAACCAGCACATTCTGATATTCCTGGTAACAAACCATCATTGTGCCCCATCTTCATGAGACTCCATGTCAACTTAAGGTCTCGATATATTGCCCCAGAGCCACCAGAATGCACCTGCCATGTTCCTCAGGTGCAATGGTCAATTGAGGGGTGATTTCCAGGCATCCCTGTGGGGTTCTCTGCTACAAAACTTTCCACATGGAGAAACCAGAGAAAACAAACCAGACTTCTCCTGTCCGGTAGAAAGAAACTTTGCTATTTGGAGCATCTCACAAGCCCCAGCATGGGAAATCCTCCATGGCCTCTTGACGCCACCCTTCCATTTGTGGGTAATCACAGACACAAACTCCAGTGTGAGCAAACATCTGACATCCACCCTTACTCAGGTGCTGGATATTCGAAACGGCAGCTGCACACTGGAACTGCCTTTTGCTTTTCACTGAACTTAACCATAGCTTTGTATTACTATTCTATCCTCACCACACTGGTCCACAATATCTCTTGATAGGGAATTCTGGAGCCACAACGCAGTATTCTGCCTTCCACATAGAAAGAAGAAGGACCTGTTGAGTCTGCCCAGAAACCTCACATGAGGATCAATCTACTCAGACCACGAGGCAACCCTGATTAATAGATTTCCCTGACCACTAGTGCTGTGTCTGACAGAGTCTAAGCCCCGACCTCGTGTCAGCCACCCAGAGTTGAGGGCCCATATTTAGCATGAGATATCGGCCATGGCCCTGGGCCATCATCTGTACCCATCCTTGGTATCCAGTCATCTGTCCCCCAAACTTTGCTGGAATTCCTGCCAATGGCGAACCTGAAACACAATAGAGAACACCTCCTTCCCCATGGCAGGAATATTGGTTGTCCAACCCTCAGCGTGGGAGCCAGCTGCATGGCCAAGGAGACCATGCCCACTCCTGAGGGCCGACATGGGCACAGGCAGGCATGGTGATCCTCAGCCTGAGCATGTTTTCCAACAAACACTCTCAGTAGCTCCTCCAGTACCAGCATTGCAGGCCTGGTATGCCCCTAGGCCCAAATCCTAACCCTTGGTGGGATTTTCCAGGTGCCCAGACACAGAGTCCGTCTCAGAATCCCTGTTTGGGGCACCATTAAGATGGAAAACAGCACTCTTCCCTTCCCTGAGAAAGGCACCAAACTATTGGGAGCCGCCAGGATCCTTAGAGAGAAAAAATCTCCCATGGACCCATGAAAACAAACCTGCATTCCGAGGCCATCCTGTCCACACAATCCAGAGAGAAAAGTCTTTGCTACCGCCTTCGAGTCATCCTATTTACATTTCCTGACGAGCTGCCCTCCATGTCTATGCATTGGGCCTGTGATAATCTCGACACTAACCCTAACCCCAGTTTGTGTTTGCCGACTTCTCTCCCAAAACCATGGCTTACATGCCCACCAAGATGTGGTCCCTCAAGCCACATCACAGGAAAGTTCCTGCCATCCCCAAGAAAACTGTGCCCATCTGGTTGTCCAAACCCTCCAGATTAGGAGAAACCTGCCAGGCCCCTGAACCCACCCCAATATTGGAGGTTGCTCTGGATGCAAACGTGCAGTCTGAAACACCCTGAGCACCTCCATCAAGGCAGAAAGCCAAGTCAATGGTTCTGAGTCAGATGATTGAACCTGACATGCCCCTAGGACTTCACTGGAACCCTAGATTGGGTCTTCAGACATCTGTTCTCAGAGTCCTGTTCTGGAATACCAAGTTATGATACAACATGTGGTCCCTTATTCCCACAACAGAACATCTCCTGTCTCCAGAAGGAAAATGTGCTCTTGGATCTATGTCCAACTTTCAGGGTAGATGGATCCTGCATGACCCATTAGCCCCAGCACCTTCTATGATCTCCCTGGTAACAAACCAGCATTGTGACCCAACTTCCTGAGACTTGATGCCAACTCAAGGTGTTGGTACTTTGCCCAAGAGCCATGAAACGAATCTGCCATGTTCCTCAGGTACAAAGGTCAATGGACGTGTGCTTTCTAGGCATCCAAGAGGTAGTTCTCTGCTACACAAAAATTCCACATAGGGAACCCTAGAGCAAACAAATAAGACTGCTCCTGTCAGGTTGAAGGAAACCTTGGTTGTTTGGAGCATCTCACAAGCCCCAGCCTGGGAAGTCCTCCACAATCTCTTGATGCCAACCCTCCATTTGTTAGTCATCATAGACACAAATTCCAGCATGAGCAAACATCTGACATCTGCTCTTACTCAGGTGCTGGATATTCGAATCAGTCACGCACACTGGAAATACCTTTCACTTGACACTGTATTCTTGCATAGTTTGGTTTTACAATTCCATCCTCACCCTACTGGACTGCAAGTCCTCTTGAGAGGGAATTAGGGAGACAAAACGCAACATTCTGCCTTCCCCATAGAAAGAAGAAGGGCCTGGTGAGTCTGCCCAGAAACTCCCCATGAAGATCAATCTACTTGGCCCTCGAGGGAACCCCGATTTATACTTTGCGCTGGCCACTAGCGCTGTGTCTGAGAGAGCCTGAGCCCCAACCTCGTGTCAGCCACCCAGAGTGTTGGGCCCTTATCCAGCATGTGGGACTGGCCATGGCCCAGTCATCTCTACCCATCCTTGGTATTCCGGCAACTATCCCAGACCTTTGCTGGAATCCCCACCAGTGGGGGAACCTGAAGCACAATTGAGAACTCCTCCTTCCCCATGGCAGGAAGCCTGGCTGTTGCTATGGGTGCCCAACCCTCAGAATTAGAACCAGGTGCATGGCCAATGAGACAACGCCCAATCATAAGGGCCGCCTGGGCCAAAGCAGGCATTGTGTCCCTCAACCTTAGCATGCATTCAAACAAATGCTCTCAGTTGTTTCTGCAGGGTCCCGCATCGCAGGCCTGGTATGCCCTTAGGACCAAATCCTAACACTTCGTGGGATTTTCCATGCCAACATAACCAGAGCCCGTCTCTGGAATCTCTGTTTTGAAGCACCCCTATGATGGAAAACAGCACTCTTCCCTCCCCTGAGAAAACTATTAGGAGCTGCCAGGATGCGTAGAGAGGAAAAATCTCCCAGGGCTCCATAAGACCACACCTTCATTCCGAGGCCATCCAGGACACACAATCCAGATACAAGAGACTGTGCTACCACCTTCGAATCACCTGGTTTACAGTTCCAGACGAGCTGCCCTACAGATCTACGCATTGGGCCTGTGATCACCTCGCCATTAACCCTACCACAAGTTTGTGTTTGCAGACTTCTTTCCCAAAACCATGGCTCACATGCCCTCTATGATGGGTCTCTGTAGCCACACCACAGGAAAGATCCTGCTATCCCCAATGAAACTGTGTCCATCACAGTTGCCCAAACCCTCCAGATTAGGAGAGACCTGCAAGTCCCCTGAGCCCAGTCCAATATTGGAGGCCACTCTGGACACAAATGCACAGTGTGCAACACCCTGATCACCTCCATCCAGGAAGACACCCAAGTCAATGGTCCTGAGTCAGAATATTGGTCCCTGAACCCCACAATAGAATATCTCCTGTCCCCAGATGGAATTCGTGCTCTTCAACTTGTGTCAAGGGTCGGGGTATATGAATTATGCACAGCCCCTTAGCCCCCAGCACATTCTAAGATCTCTCTGGTAACAAACAAACAGCATTGTGATCCATCTTCATGAGATTCCATGTCACTTCAAGTCCTTGGTAATTCGCCCCAGAGCCACCAGAATGAACCTGCCATGTTCCTCACCTGATATGGTCAGTGGAGGTGTGCTTTCCAGGCATCCATGTGGGAGTGCTCTTCTACTTATTCTTTCCACATGTGGGACCCTGGAGCAAACAAACCAGACTGCCACTGACCAGTAGAAGGGAACCCTCTGTTTGGAGCATCTCAGAAGCACCAGCAGGAGAAATCCTTCATGGCCCTTGACACAACCCCTCCATTTGTCAGTCATCATAGACAAAAACTCCAGCATGAGAAAACATTTGAAATCTGCCGTTATTTAGATTCTGCATTTTCTTTTCCACTACTGCACACTGGAACTGCGTTTCACTTGACACTGAATTTAACAATAGCTTGGGTTTAGAATTCCATCCTCAGCCTCCTGGTCTGCAAGCCCTCTAGAGAGGGAATTTGGAGCCACAAGGCAACATTCTGCATTCCCACTAGAAAGAAATAGGGCCTGGTGAATCTTCCCAGAAACTCCACATGAGGTTCAATCTACTTGGCACTCGATGGAACCTTGATTTATAGGCTGTCCTGGGCACTAGTACTAGTACTAGTACTAGTACTGTGTCTGACAGAGCCTGAGCCAAGACCTAGTTTCAGGCACCCAGAGATATGAGCCCATATCCAGCATGTGAGATTGGCCAGGGCCCAATTACATCATCTCTACCCATCCTTGGTATTCAGGCACCTGTCCCCAGACCTTTTATGTAATCCCTACCAATGGGGTAACCTAAAGCACAATAGAGAACTCCTCCTTCCCCATGGTAGGAATCCTGGCTGTTGATATGGGTGTCCAAACCTCAAAGTGGGAGCCAGCTGCATGGCCAAGGAGACAATGCCCACTCATGAGGGCTGCCCTGGGCACAAGTAGCCTTTGTAACCCTCAGCTTGATCAAGCCTTCAAAAAAAATGCTCTTAGTTGCACCTCCAGGATCCTTCATTGCAGGCCTGATATGCCCTTAAGCCCAAATCCTAACACATCGTGGGATGTTCCATGTGCACATACCCAGAGCCCGTCACTGGAATCCCTGTTTTGAGGCAACCCTAAGATGGACAACAGCACTCTTCACTTCCCTGAGAAAGCCACCAAACTAATGGGATCCCCCAGGATCCTTGAGAAGAAGAATCTCCCATGGTCCCATGAGTCCACACCTGTATTCCGAGGCCAGCGTGGATATGCTATCCAGATACAAGAGACTGTGCTACTGGCTTCGAGTCACCTGATTTACAGTTCCTGACGTGCTGCCCTCCAGATCTTTGGATTGGGGCTGTGAACACCTCTCCATTAACCTTATCCCGAGTTTGTGTTTGCAGATCTCTCTCTAAAAACCATTGCTCACATGTCCTCCAGGATGGGGCCCCTAGAGTCACACCACAAGACTGTGCTTGCCATCCCCAAGGAAACTGGGCCCATCACAGTTGCCCAAACCCTCCTGATTAGGAGAAACCTGGAAGGCTCCTGAGCACATCCCAATATTGGAGGCTGCTCTGGATGCAAATGCACAGTCTGAAACACCCTGATCACCTCCATCCAGGCAGACACCCAAATCAATGGTCCTGAGTCAGATAATTAAACCTGACATGGCCCTAGGACCTCATTGGAAGAGGGATTAACTTTTCAGGCACCTGTCCTCAGAGGCCTCTTCTGGAATACCAACTTATGATACAAATTATGGCCCCTG
Source organism: Mustela nivalis (assembly GCF_964662115.1). Lineage (NCBI taxonomy): Eukaryota > Metazoa > Chordata > Mammalia > Carnivora > Mustelidae > Mustela > Mustela nivalis. Next base: position 1,000,760 of record NW_028136531.1, on the reverse strand, counting down.
AGCCCCAGGGTGGGAAATCCTCCATGGCCTCTTGACGCCACCTCTCCATTTGTTGGTCATCATAGACACAAACTCCAGCCTGAGCAAACATCTGACATCCGCCCATATTCAGGCGCTGATATTGGAATCAGCTGCTGCACACTGGAACTGCCTTTCGCTTTGCAATGAATTTAAGCCTAGCTTCAGACTACAATTTCATCCTCACCCTACTGGTCTGCCATATCTCTTGATAGGGAATTCTGGAGCCACAACGCAACATTCTGCCTTCTTCATAGATAGAAGGACCTGGTGAGTCTGCCCATAAACTGCACATGAAGATCAATATACTCAGCCCAGGAGGGAACCCCTATTTATAGTTTGCCCTAGCCACTAGTGCTGTGTCTGACAGAGCCTGAGCCCCTACCTCGTGTCAGCAACCCAGAGGGTGGGGCCCACATTAACCATGTGAGACCGGCCATGGCCCAGGGCTGTCATTACTACCCATCCTTGGTATTCAGGCATCTGTCCCCTAGATCTTAGCTGGAATCCCTACCAATGGGGGGACCTGAAGCACAATAGAGAATTCATCCTTCGCCATGGCAGGAATCCTGGCTTTTGGATGGGTGTCCAACACTAGGAATGGGAACTGGCTGCATGGCTGAGTAGACATCGCCCAATCCTGATGGCCTCCGGGGCACAAGCAGGCATTGCGACCCTCAGCTTGACCATACTTTCAAACAAACGCTCTCAGTTGCACCTCCAGGATCCCGCATTGCAGGCCTGGTATGGCCCTAGGCCTAAATATTAACCCTTGGTGGGATTTTCCAAGCACTTAGACCCAGAGCTCATCTCTGGAATGCCTGTTTTGGGGCACACCTAAGCTGGAAAACAGTACTCATCCCTTCCCAGAGAAATCCAACAAACTATTGAGAACCGCCAGGATCCTTGAGAGGAGAAATCTCCCATGGACCCTTGAGACAACACCTGCAATAAAGGCCATTCTGGAAATTAAATCCAGATACAATTACCTGTGCTACCACCTTTGAGTTACGTGATTTACAGTTCCAGACTTGCTGCCCTCCTGGTCTATGGATTGGGACTATGATCACCTTGCCACTAACCCTAACCTAAGTTTGTGTTTGCAGACTTCTCTCTCAAAATCATGGCGCACATGTCCTCCAGGATGGGGTCTCTGGAGTCACACCACAGGACAGTTCCTGCAATCCCCAAGGAAACTGCCCATCACAGTTGTCCAAAAACCCCATATAAGGAGAAACCTGCAAGAAACATGAGCCAACCCTAGTATTGGATGCCACTCTGGACACAAATGCACAGTCTGAAACACCCTCATCACCTGCATTCAGTCAGACACCAGAGTCAATGATCCTGAGTCAGAAGATTGAATGACATTCCCCTAGGGCCTCATTCAAACCCTTTATTAGGTTTTCAGGCTTCTGTCCTCAGAGACCTGTTCTGGATTACCAATTTATGATACAACATATGGACGCTGAGCCCCACAACAGAATATCTCCTGCCCCCAGAAGCAATCCGGGCTCTTGGGCCTGTGTCAAATCCTCAGGCTAGATGAATCCTGCATGGCCCATTAACCACCAGCACATTCTAAGATCTCCCTGGTAACAAACCAACATTTTGACCCATCTTCATGAGGTTCCATGTCCAATCCAGTCTTTATTTCTTCGCCTCAAAGCCACCAGATGCCATGTTCCTTCGCTGTCATGGTCAATGACGGTGTGCTTTCCAGTCACCCATGTGGGAGATCTATGTTATCCGATCTTTCGACATGGGGAACCATGGAGGAAACAAATCAGACTGCCCCTGTCTGGTAGAAGGAAACCTTGCTGTTTGGAGCATCTCAAAAACACCAGATTGGGAAATCCTCCATAACCTCTTGACGCCACCCCTCCATTTTTGTGTCATCATAGACACAAACTCCAGCATGAGCAAATATCTGACATCCACCCTCACTCAAGTGCTGAATATTGGATTCAAACATTGCACACTGGAAATTCCTTTTGCTTGATACAGAATGTAACCATAGCTTAGGTTTACAATTCCATCCTCAGCCTCCTGGTCCACAAGCCCTCTTGATAGTGAATTCTAGAGCCACAAAGCAGCATTCTGCCTTCCCCTTACAAACAAGAAGGGCCTGGTGAGTCTGCCCAGAAACCATACATGAGGATCAATCTGCTCGGCACTTGAGGAACCCCAATTTATAGGCTGCCCTGGGCACTAGTGCTGTGTCTGACAGAGCCTGAGCCAAGACCTAGTGTCAGCCACCCAGTGATCGGGGCCAATATCCACGATTTGATACTGGCCATGGCCCATGTCCATCATCTTTACCCATCCTTGGTATTCAGGCCTCTGTCCCCAGACCTTTGCTGGAATCCCCGCTAATGGGGGAACCTGAAGCACTATAGAGAACTCCTCTTTCCCCATGGCAGGATTCTGGCTGTTGGGATGGTTTTCCAACCCTCAAAGTGGGAGCCAGCTGCATGGCCAATGTGACCACGCCCACTCATGAGGGCCACCTGGGCATAAGCAAGTATTGTGACCCTCAGCCTGAGAATGATTTCAAACAAGCCCTCTCAGTTGCACATCCAGGATCCTGAATGCAGGCCCGGTAAGCCACTAGGCCAAAATTCTAACACTTGGTGGGATTTTCCAGGGGACCAAACCCAGAGCCCGCCTCTGGAATCCATATTTTGGGGCACCCCTAACATGAAAAACAGCACTCTTCCCTTCCTCGAAAAAGCCACCAACTATTGGGAGCCACCAGGATCCTTAGAGAGGAAAAATCTCCCATGGACCCATGAGGCCACAACTGCATTCTGAGGCCATCCTGCACACAATACAGAGAAAAAAGCCTGTGATTCTGCCTTTGAGTCACCCGATTAACAGTTCCTGAAGAGCTGCCATCCATGTCTATGCATTGGGCCTGTGATAACCTTGCCACTAACCCTAACCCAAGTTTGTGTTTTCAGACTTCCCTCCCAAAACCATGGCTCACATGCCCTCCAGTTTGTGATAACTGGAGCCACACCACGGGATTGTACCTGTCTTCCCAAAGGAAACTGTGATTGTCACTATGAAACAAACCCTCTAGATTAGGAGAAACCTGCAAGGCCCCTAAGCCCAGCCCAATATTGGAGGCCACTCTGGACGCAAATGCACAGTCTGACACACCATATCACCTACATCCAGGCTGATATCCAAGTCAATGGTCCTCAGACAGAAGATTGAACCTGAAATGCTCCTAGGATTCACTGGAACACTAGAATAGGTTTTCAGGTATCTGTACTCAGAAGGCTGTTCTGAATATCAATGTATGATACAATATGGTCACTGAGCCACACAAAAGAACATCTCCTGTCCTTAGAAGAAAGCTGTGCTCTGGACCTGTGTCAAACACTCTGGGTAGATGAATCCTTCAAGGCCCCCTGACAACCAGCACATTCTATGATCTCCCTGACAACATACCAGCATTGTGACCCATCTTCATGAGACTCCATGACAACTCCAGCCCTTGGTACTTCGGCCCAGAGCCACCAGAATGAAACTGCCATGTTCCTCTGCTGCCATGGTCAATGTAGGTGTACTTTCCAGGCATCCAGCAGGAGTGCTCTGATACCAACTTTCCACATGGGGAACCCTGGAGGAAACAAACCAGACTCCCCTGTACGGTAAAAGGAATCTTTGCTGTATGGAGTATCTCAAGCCTGAGGGTGGGTAATCCTCCATGGCCTCTTGAGGCCACCCATCCATTTGTTGGTCATCATAGACACTAACTCCAGCGTGAGCAATCAACTGACATCTGCACTTACTCAAGTGCTGGATATTTGAATCAGCTGCTACACACTGGAATTGCCTTATGCTTGGCACTGAATTTAAAAGTAGCTTGGCGGGACGCCTGGGTGGCTCAGTTGGTTAAACAGCTGCCTTCGGCTCAGGTCATGATCCCAGCGTCCTGGGATCGAGTCCCACATCAGGCTCCTTGCTCCGCAGGGAGCCTGCTTCTCCGTCTGACTCTGCCTTCCACTCTGTCTGCCTGTGCTTGCTCTCGCTCGCTCTCTGACAAATAAATAAAATCTTGAAAAAAAAAAAGTAGCTTGGGTTTGCAATTCCATCCTCACCCTGGTGTTCAGTAAGCTCTCTTGATAGGGAATTCTGAAGCCACAACACAGCATTCTGCCTTCCCCATAGCAAGAAAAAACAGCCTGGAGAGACTTCCCAGAAACCCTACATGAGGATAAATCTACTCGACCCTCGAGTGAACCCCATTTATAGTGAGACCAGCCATGTCCCAGGGCTGTCATCTCTACCCATTCTTGATTCAGGCATCTGTCCCCAGACATTTGCTGAAATCCCTGCCAATGGGGGAACCAGAAGCACAATAGGGAAATCCTCCTTCCCCATGGCATGAATGATGGCTCTTGGGATGGGTTTCCAGACCTCAGAGTGGTAGCCAGCTGAATGGCCAATGATAACCCGCCCACTCATGAGGGCCGCCCTGGACACAAGCAGGCATTGTGACCCCCAACATGAGCATGCTTTCAAACAAACACTCTCAGTTGCATTCCAGAATCCAAATTTGCAGGCCTGATATGCCCCTAAGCACAAATCCTAACACCTGGTGGGATTTTTCAGGGGCCCAGAAACACAGCCTGTCTCTGGAATCCCTGTTTTGGGACACCCCTAAGATGGAAAATAGCACTCTACCCTTCGCCAAGAAAGCCACCATAGTATAGGGAGCCGCTAGGATCCTTCAGAGGAAAAATCTCCCATGGATCCATGAGACCACACCTGTATTCCGAGGCCATCCTGGACACAAAAGCCAGATACACAAGCCTGTGCTACCACCTTCAAGGCAACTAATTTATAGTTCCAGACGAGCTGCCCTCCAGGTCTATGCATTGGGCCTGCGATCACCTCACCGCTAACCTTAACCCGAGTTTGTGCTTACAGACTTCTATCCCGAAACCATGGCTCATATTTCCTCCAGGATGGGGTCTCTGGAGCCACACCAAAGGACTGTGCCTGCCATCCCCAAGGAAAATGTGTCCGTCACATTTGCCTAAAACTTCGAGATAAGGAGAAACCTGCAAGGCCCCTGAGCCCACCCCAATACTGGAGGCCCCTCTGGACACAAATGTGCAGTCTGAAATACGCTGATCACCTGAATCCAGGCAGATACCCAAGTCAGTGTTTCTCAGTCAGAAGATTGAACCTGACATGCTCCTATGACCTCATTGTAACCCCTGATTAGGTTTTCAGGCATCTGTAATCAGAGACCTGTTCTGGAGTACCAACTTAAGATACAACATATGGTCCCTGATCCCCACAACAGAACATCTCCTTTCTCTAGATGGAAGCCGTGCTCTTGGAACTGTGTCAAACCCTCAGGGTAGATGAATCCTACTTGGCCCGTAGCCACCAGCAGATTCTAAGATCTCACTGGTAACAAGCCAGCATTGTGAGCCATCTTCATGAGATTCCATGTCAACTACAGGCCTTGGTACTTCACCCCAGAGCCTTCAGAAAGAACCTGTCATGTTCCTCAGCTGCAATGTTCAGTGGAAGTGTGCTTTCCAGGCATCCATGTGGGAGTGCTCTGCTACCCAAACTTTCCACATGGGGGACTCTCGAGCAAACAAATCTGACTGCCCTGTCCTGTAGAAGGAAACCTGGCTGTTTGGAGCATCTCACAAGCTCAAGTGTGGGAAATCCTCTATGACCTCTTTTCAACTCCTCTCCATTTGTCGGTCATTATAGACACAAACTCCAGCTTGAGCAAACATCTGACGTCTGCGCTTACTCAGGTGCTGGATATTCGAATCAGCCGCTGCACACTGGAAATGCCATTCGCTTGTCACTGAATTTATTCATAGCTTGGGTTTACAATTCCATCCTCACCCTACTGGTCCACAAGCCCTCATGATAGGGAATTCTGCAGCCACAACACAGCATTCTGCCTTCCCAATAGAAAGAAGAAGGGCCTGGTGAGTCTGCCCAGAAACTCCACATTATGATCAATCTACTTGTCCCTTGAGGGAACCCTGAATTATAGACAGCCCTGGCCCCTAGTGTTGTGTCTGACAGAGCCTAAGCCCCGACCTCGTGTCAGCCACCTAGAAGGCGGGGCCCATATCCCGCATGTTAGACTGGCCACGGAACAGAGCCGTCATCTTTACCCATCCTTGGTATTCAGGCATGTGTCCCCAGACCTTTCCTGGAATCCCTACCAATGAGGGAACCTGAATCACAATAGAGAAATCCTCATTCCCCATGGCAGGATTCCTGTAAGTTCGGAAGGGTGTCCAACACTCAGAGTGTTAGCCTACTGAATGGCCATTGAGACCACCCCCATTCCTGAGGGCCACCCTATGCAAAAGCTTGCATAGTGACCCTCAGCCTGAGCATGCTTTCAAACAAACGCTCTCAGTTGTATCTCCAGGACTTGCATTGGAGGCCTGGTAAGCCCCTATGCCCAAATCATAACCCTTGGTGGGTATTTCCAGGTGCCCAGAGCCAGAGCACTTCTCTGCAATCCCTGTTATGGGACACCCTTAATATGGAAAACAGAACTCTTTCCTCTCTGAGAAAGCCACCACATTATAAGGAGCCGCCAGGATACTTGAGAGGAAATATCACCCATGGACACCTGAGACCACACCTGCATTCTTAGTCCATCGTGGATACACAATCCAGATAAAAAAGACTGTGCTACCTCCTTTGAGGCATGCGATTTACATTTCACACGGAGCTTCCCTCCAGGAGTATGCATTGGGCCTACAATCACTTCGCCACTAAACCTAACCCGCATTTGTGTTTGCAGACTTCCCTCCGAAAACCATGGCTCTCATGCCCTCCAGCATGGGGTCTTTGGAGCCACACCACAGGACTGTGCCCACCATTGCCAAGGAAACTGTGCCCATCAAATTGCCCTATCTTTCCAGATTAGGAGAAACCTGCAAGGCCCCTGAGCCCACCCCAATACTGGTTGCCACTCTGTACACAAATGCACAGTCTGGAACACCCTGATCACCTACATCTAGGCAGACTTTGAAGTCAATGATACTGAGTCAGAGGATTGAACCTGACATTCCGTTAGGATTTTATTGGAACCCTAGATTAAATTTTCAGGCATCTATCCTCAGAGGCCTGTTCTGCAATACCAAATTATGATACATTTGGTCCGTTAGCCCCACATCAGAACATCTCTGGTCCGAGAAGGAAACCGTGCCCTTTGACCAGTGTCAAACCCTCAGGGTAGATGAATCCTACATGGTCCCTTAGCCACCAGCACACTCTAAGGTCTCCATGGTAACAAACCTGCATTATGACCCATCTTCATGAGACTTCATGTCAACTCCAGGCCTTGGTAATTCGCCCAAGAGCCACCAGAACGAATTGGCCATGTTTCTCAGCTGCAATTTTAATGGAGGTGTGCTTTTCAGGCATCCACGTGGGAGTGCTCTGCTACCCAAACTTTCCACATGGGGGACCCTGGAGCAAATAAACCAGACTCCCCCTGTGTGGTAGAAGGAAACTTTGCTGTTTGAAGCATCTCACAAGCCCCAGCATGTGAAATCCTCCATGGTCTCTTGACGCCACCCCTCCATTCATCGGTCATCATAGACATAAACTCCAGCATGAGGAAATGTCTGACTTTCACCTTTACTCAGGTGCTGGATATCTGGAATCAGACACTACACAATGGAACTGCCTTTTGCTTGGCACTGAATTGAACCTTAGCTTGAGTTTACAATTCCATCCTCACCCTACTGGTCCCCAAGCCCGCTTGATAGGGAATTCTGGGGCCACAACGCAGCTTTTTGCCTTCCCCTTAGAAAGAAGAAGGGCATGGTGATTCTGCCCAGAAACTCTGCATGAGGATCAATCTGCTCAGCCCTTGAGGGATCCCTGATTCATACTCAGCCCTGACCACTAGTTCTGTTTCTGACAGAGCCTGAGTGCTCAATTCATGTCAGCTACTCAGAGAGTCGGGCATGTGAGACTGGCCATGTCTCAGGTCCCTCATCTCTACCCATCCTTGGTATTCAGGCATCTGTCCCCAGACATTTGCTAGAATACCTGCTAATGGGGGAACCTGAGGCACAATAGAGAATTCTTCCTTTTCCATGGCAGGAATCCTGGTAGTTGGGATGGGTGTCCTACATTAAAGTGGTAGCCAGCTGCATGGCCAAGGAGACAACTCCCACTCATAAGGGCTGCCCTAATCACATCAGGCATTGTGACACTCAGACTAGCATGCTTTCAAACAAACGCTCTCAGTTGTACCTCCAAGTCACACATTGTAGGCCTGGTACTCCCCTAGGCCCAAATCCTAATCCTGGTGGGATTTTCCAAGCACCCAGACTCACAGCCCTTCTCTGGAATCCCTTTTTGGGGAACATCTAAGATTGAAAACAGCACTCTTCCATTCAAACGAGAAAGCCACCATACTATTGGGAGCTTCCAGGATCCGTAGAGAGGAAAATACTCTCATGGAAACATTAGAACACACCTGCATTCCAAGGCTATCATGGACACACAATCCAGATACAAAAGCCAGTGCTAGTGCCTTCGAGGTACGTGATTTACAGTTCCTGACGATCTGCCCTCCAGGTCTATGCATTGGGCCTACGATCACCTCGCAACTCAACCTAATCCGAGTTTGTGATTGCAGACTTCTCTCCCAAAACCATGGCTTACATGCCCTCCACGATGGAGTCTCTGGAGCCACACCACAGGACTGTGCCTGCCACCCCCAAGGAAACCGTGCCCACAAATTTGCCTAAACCTTCAAGATTAGGAGAAACCTGCAAGGCCCCAGAGCCCACCCCAATATTGGAGGCCACTCTGTACACAAAGGCACAGTCAGAAACATTCTGGCTGCCTACATATAGGCAGACACCGAAGTCAATGTTCCTGAGTCTGATGATTCAACCTGAAATTCCCCTTGGACTTCATTGGAACCCTAGATGAAGTTTTTAGGCATCTGTCCTCAGAGGCCTGTTCTGGAATACCAACTTATGATACAACATTTGGTCCGTGAGCCCCACAACAGAACATCTCCGATACCCAGAAAGAAACCATGTTCTTCGACCGGTGTCAAACCATCAGTATAGACTAATCATACATGGCCCCTTAGCCACCAGCACATAGTAAGATTTCCGTGGTAACAAAACTGCATTGTGACCCAACTTTATTAGAATCCAGGCCTTGGTACTTTGCCCTAGAGCAACCAGAAAGAACCTGCCATGTTCCTTAGGTGCAATGGTCAATGTAGGTGTGCTTTCCAGTATCCACGTGCGAGTACTATGCTACCCAAACTTTGCACATGGGGGAACCTGGTGTAAACAAACCAGACCTCCCCTGTCCAGTAGAAGGAAACCTTATGTTTGGATCAACTCACAGGCCTCAGCGTGTAAACTGCTCCATGGCCTCTTGATGCCACCACTCCATTGGTTGGTCATCATAGACACAAACTCCAGTCTAAGCAAACATCTGACATGCACCCTTATCCCGGTGCTGGATGTCTTGAATAAACCACTGCACATTGGAACTGCCTTCCACTTGGCACTGAATTGAACCATAGCTTGTGTTTACAATTCCATCCTCACCTGACAGGTCCCTAAGCCCTCTTGATAGGGAAATCTGGGGCCACAACGCAGCATTCTGCCTTCCCCATCGAATGAAGAAATGCCTGGTGAGTCTGCCCTGAAAACCCACATGAGGATCAATCAGGTCGGCCCTCGAGTCAACACCGATTTATAGGCTGCCATGGCCACTAGTGCCGTGTCTGACAGAGCCTGAGCTCGACTGAGTTTCAGCCACTAAAGAGCAGGCCCCATATCTAGCATTTGGGATTGCCATGGCCAAAGTATGTCATCTCTACCCATCCTTGATATTCAGGCACCTGTCCCCAGACCTTGGCAGGGATCCCTGCCAATTAGGGAACTTGAAGCACAATAGAGAACTCTTCTTTCCCCATGGCAATAAACCTGGCTTTTGGGATGGGTGTTCTACCCTCAAAGGGGGAGCCAGTTACAACATCAATGACACCACACACACTCCTGAGGACTACCCTTGGCACAAACAGGCATTGTGACCCTCACCCTGAGCATGCTTTCAAAAAATCCCTCTCAGATTCACCACAATGATCCCTCATTTCAGGCCTGGTATGCCTGTAGGTTCAAATCATAAAACTTGGTGGGATTTTCGAGGTGCCCAGACCCAGAGACCATCTCTGGAATTTTTGTTTTGGTGCACCCTTCAGATGGAAAACAGCACTCATCCCTTCCCCAAAAATGTCACCAAATTATGAGGAGCCACCAGGATCCATAGAGAGGCAATGTCTCCCATGGACCCATGAGAACACACCTGCATTCCGAGGCCATCCTGGACACACAATCCGGAGAGAAAAGCCTGTGCTACTGCCTTCCATTCACCCTAATTACAGTTCCAGATGAGCTGCTCTCAAGGTATATGCATTGGGCCTGTGATCACCTCGCCACTCACCCTAATTCGAATTTGTGTTTGCAGACTTATCTACCAAAACCATGGCACACATGCCCTCCAGGATGGGGTCTCTGGATCCACACTGCAGGACTGTCCCTGCCATCCACAAGGAAACTGTTTCCATCACAGTTGCCCAAACTGTCTAGATTAGGAGAAACCTACAAGGGCTCTGGGCCTACCCCAATTTCGGCGGCCGCTCTGAACACAAATGCACAGTCTGAAATACCCTGATCTCCTACATCCAGGAACACAGCCAAGTCAATGGTCCTGAGTCAGAATAATGAACCTAACATGCCCCTAGGACGTCATTGGAACCATTGATTCGGTTTTCAGACATGTGTCCTCAGAGGCCTGTTCTAGAATGTGAACTTATGATACAACATGTGGTGGCTGGGCCACACAACAGAACATCTCCTGTCCCCAGAAGGAAACCGTGCCCTACAATCTGTGCAAAATCCCAGAGTCGTAGATTCCTGCACAACTACTAAGCCACCAGCACATTCTAAGATCTACCTGGTAACAAACCAGCTGTGTGGCCCATCTGCAAGAGATTCCATGTCAAATCAAGGACTTGGTACTTTGCTACAGAGACACCAGAATAAAGCTGCCATGTTCTTCAGTTGCAATGGTCAATGAAGTTGAACATTCCAGGCATCCATGCGGTAGAGCTCTGCTACCCAAACTTTCCACATGGGGGACCCTGGAGCAAATAAACCACACTCCACCTGTCCAGTAGAACAAAACCTTGGTATTTGGAGCAGCTCATGAGTCTCAACGTGAAAATCCCTCCATGGTTTCTTGATGCCACCCCTCCATTTGTCAGTCATCATAGACACAAACTCCAGTGTGAGCAAATATCTGACGTCCTCCCTTACTAAGGTGCTGGATATCTCGAAAAAGCTGCTGGACACAGGAACTGCCTTCCGCTTGGCAGTGAATTGAACTGTAGCTTGTGTTTACAATTCCTTCCTCACCCGACTGGTCCCCAAGCCTTCTTGATAGCGAATTATGGAGACACAACACAGCATTCTGCCTTCCCGATAGAAACAAGTGCCTGGTGTGTCTGGCCAGAAACCCCACATGAGGATCAATCTGCTCGGCCCTATATCGGAGGGACGCTGATTTATAGGTTGCCCTGGCCACTAGTGCTGTGTCTGACAGAGCCTGAGCCCAGACCTAGTGTCAGTCACCAGAGTTTGAGCCCCACATCTAGTATTTGGAAATGCCATGGCTCAAGTATTTCATCTCTACCCATCCGTGGTATTCAGGCACCTGTCCCCAGACCTTTGCTGGAATCCCTGATAATGGGGCATCCTGAAGCACAATAGAGAACTCCTCCTTCTTCATATCAGGAAACTTGGCTGTTAGGATGGGTGTTCAACCCTGAAAGGGGGAGTCATTTACAATACCAGTGAGACCACACAAACGCCTCAGGGATGCCCTGGAGGCAAACAGGCCTTGTGACCCTCAGCCTGAGCATGCTTTCAAACAATCCTTCTCTGTTGCACCACCATGAACCCGCATTGCAGGTCTAATATGCCCCTAAGCCGAAATCCTAGCACTTGTTGTGATGTCCCAGATGCCATGAACCAGAGCCCGTCTCTGGAATCCCTGTTTTGGGGCACCCATAAGGTGGAAAACATCACTCTCCCCTTCCCCGAAAAAGCCACCAAACTATGGAGAGCCACCAGGATCCATAGAGAGGAAAAGACTCCCATGGACCCATGAGACCACACCTGCATTCCAAGGCCATCCTGGACACACAATCCAGAGAGAAAAGCCTGTGCTACTGCCTTCCAGTCTCCCTAATTATAGTTCATGACGAGCTTCCCTCCAGGTCTACGCATTGGGCCTGTGATCACCTCGCCACTCACCCTAATTTGTATTTGTGTTTGCAGACTTCTCTCCCAAAACCATGGCTCACATGCCCACCAGAATGTGATCTCTGGAGCCACACCACAGAACTCTGGCTGCCAACCCCAAGGACACTGTGCATATCAGATTTGCCCAAACCTTCCAGATTAGGAGAAACCTGTGTGGCCCCTGAGCCCACACCAATATTGCCGGCCACTCGGGATGGAAATACGCAGTCTGAAACACCCTTATCACCTACATCCAGGGAAATAGCCAAGTCAATGATCGTGAGATAGACGATTGAACCTAAAATGCCCCTAGGCTCTCAATGGAACCCCATTTGGTTTTCAGGCATCTGTCCTCAGGGGCCTGTTCTAAAATACCAATCTATGACACATCATGTTTTCTCTGAGCCACACGACAGAACATCCCCTGTCCCCAAAAGAATACCATGCTCTTCGACCTGTGCCAAACCCTCAGGGTAGGAGAATCCTGCATGGCACCTTAGCAACCAGCACATTCTAAGTTCTCCCTGGTAACAAACAAGCATTGTGACCCATCTGCAAGAGATCCCATGTCAACTCAAGGCCTTGGCACTTTGTCCCAGAGCCACCAGAACGAATCTGCCATGTTCCTCAGCTGCAATTGTCAATGGAGGTGTGCTTTCCTGGCATCCATGCCGGAGAGCTCTTCTTCACAAACTTTCCACATGGGGAAACCTAGAGTAAACAAACCAGACTTCAACTACTCTGTACAAAGAAATGTTACTTTTTGCAGCAGTTCACAGGCCTCAGCATGTGAACTCCTCCATGGCCTCTTTATACCACCCCTCCACTTGTCGGTCATCATAGACAAAAACTCTAGTGTGAGCAAGCATCTGACATCCACCCTTATTCCAGTGCTGGATGTCTCGAGTAAACTGCTACAAATTGGAACTGCCTTCTGCTTGGCACTGAATTGAACCATAGCTTTTGTTTACAATTCCACCCAAAACTGACTGGTCCCCAAGCTCTCGTGATTGGGAAATCTGGAGCCACAACACAGCATTCTGCCTTTCCTATTGAATGAACAAATGCCTGGGAATCTTCCCAAGAAACTCCACATGAGGATCAATCTGCTCCGCCCTCGAATCTACTCTGATATAAAGGCTGCCATGGCCACTAGCGCTGTGTCTGACAGAGCCTGAGCCCCGACCGAGTTTTAGGCCTCATATCTAGCATTTGGGATTGCTATGGCCCAAGTACGTCATCTCCACCCATCCTTGGTATTCAGGCACCTATCTCGAGACCTTGCTGGAAACCCTGCCAATGGGGCAACCTGAAGCACAGAGGAACCTGACGGAAGAGAACTCATCCTTCCTCATGGCAGGACATTTGGCTGTTGGGTTGGGTGTCCAACTCTCTAAGAGGGAGCCAGATATATGACCAATGAGACCACTCCCACTCCTGAGGGCCGCCATGGGAGCAAACAGGCATTGTGAGACTCAGCCTGAGCAAGCTTTCAAACAATCCCTCTCAGTTGCACCATCATGATCCCGCATTGCAGGCCTCATACACCCCTAGGTGCAAATCCTAACCCTTGGTGGGAAGTCCCAGATGCCCAGAAAAAGAGCCTGTATCTGGAATCCCTGTTTTGGGGCACCCATAAGATGGAAAACAACACTCTGCCCTTCCCCAAAAAAGCCACCAAACTATGAGCTGCACAGATCCATAGAGAGGAAAAGTTTCCCATGGACCCATGAGACTATACCTGCATTCCGAGGCCATCCTGGACACACAATATAGAGAGAAAAGCCTGTGCTACTGCCTTCCAGTCACCCTAATTACAACTCCTGACAAGCTGCACTCCAGGTCTACTCATTGGGCCTGTGATCACCTTTCCACTAACCATAACCCACATTTGTGTTTGCAGACTTCTCTCCCAAAACCATGGCTCATATGCCCTCCAGGACAGGGTCTCTGGATCCACAACACATGACTAGGCCTGCCATCCCCAAGGAAACTGTGCCCGTCAAACCTGCCCAAACCTTCCAGTTTAGGAGAAACACGCAAGAGCCCTGAGCCCAACCCAATATTGTCGGCAGCACTGGACACAAATGCCAGTCTGAAACGCCCTGATCACCTACATCCAAGCAGACAGCCATTTCAATGTTCCTGGGTCAGAAGATTGTACCTGACATGCTCCTAGGACGTCATTGGAACACTAGATTAGGTTTTCAGGCATCTGTCCTCAGGGTCCTGTTCTGAAATACCAACTTAGGATACAACATGTGGTCCCTGAGCCACACAATAGAATATCTCCTGTCCCCAGTAGGAAACCATGCCCTTCGACCTGTGCCAAACCCTCAAGATTGGAGAATCCTGCACAGCACCTTAGACACCAGCACAAACTCTAGTTTGTGCGTTGACCCATACCACAAGCTTTCCATCTGCTGGACAGTCGAGTCCTGTTGAATGGCTCCAGGATGTCCCATACGGAAAGACTGGAGAGCAGGATTCGAAGGATGGATGCCTGTACAGCATACCTCACATTCCCATTGGCTCTTTGTGACAAGACATGTTTGAACTACTGGCTCTGGGGCGAGCTAACTAGGGGGCTGAATTGAAATGGACTCTCCTGCGGATGGGTCATAATGTGGGTTTGTGTGCATGGAGACCTTGGAATATGTTGGCAGCTCAGGGGCCATGAAGTATTCGCCTAACCGAAGGGTGTAATATTGCTCCAATTAAAAAGAGATCCCTATGTGGAGATGAGACAGGTTCTCTTTGGTGCCTCAGAAAAGCCCCAGATACTGGTCTTCAAACCAGTTCTCTGAGTAGAGACACCTGGAAACCAAAGCTAGGGTTCAGATTAGAGCCTAGATGCCTGTCCGTTTCAATATTCTGTCTCTGGGGACACTGTCTGAGTATCTAAGTGGAGATAGTTGCTCAGCTGGTGTCAGAGTGCCCCTCTTAGTCCATGCCCGAGGCATGGCCTTGGAGACCTTATTGGATTTTCCTAATCTCTAGGGTTGTGGCCAATGGATTGGGTACAGTTTTCCTGGAGAGGACTGGCACAGTCCTTCAGTGTGTCTCCATAGGCCCTAGCCTGGAGGGTGTGTGGGTCCGGGCTGTGGGCACAGAAGTCTGAAAACACAAACTCGGCTTGGGTGCGGAGCCGAGAGCATTGCAGGATGGACCCACAGACCGTGAGAGGAGATCCTCAGCTTATGAAAGAAGGGCAAATGGGAGGCAGTCACGCAAGCTTTTGTCTTTGGATGTTTTGTCTCCCATAGCCGTGGAATGTAGGGGTGACCTCAGGGGCTATGGAAGAGTCTCCCTCTCTGAGGAGTTGGTCCAGCTCTTAAGATTTTGGGGACATTTTGTGGGAAGGGTGGAGTCCTGCTGTCTGGCTCAGGTGTTCTTCCAGGAGAGGGACTCCAGATCACAGTCCTGGGTTCGAGCAAATGGAATACTCGAGCTCTTGTGAAGATTGGGATCATAGGGGCTTGGCAAGCCCCATATGCGGGCTCTTGGTCCAGGCCCTGAGAGACCTTACTTCGACATGGGGCCCATGCTGATGGTCCCAATGCGAGTTTGTAACCAAGGAGGCACTCAAGTTTAGGCTTGGCCTCAGGGGCCATGAAGGTTTCTCCTACACTGAAGGTATGACTCCATGCCAACAGCAAGCTTTCCAGCCATGGGGAAGGAGAAGATCTGATTTGTGCTTCAGTTACCCACGTTTGCCAGGATTTGATATAATATCTAGGGTCAGATGTCTGAAAACCCAGGTTGGGAAGAGATGACAGCATAAGGCCATGGCCTGTCTGATGTGCTTAGTGTGCAGCCAGCTGTTTCCTTGTCTGTCGGGACGTCAGGCTGTGTCAGACAGAGCATTACTGACCAGGGTAGCTTTTCCAGTTAGGGTGCGGTCGAGGCCAGAGCAGGTTGGTTCTCATTTGTGGTTTCTGGAGAGCCCCATAGGGCAACGTTTTTCTTCTGGTGGGCAGGCAGAAAACTGTGTTGTGGTTCTGGAATTCCCAGTCTGGAGGGCTTGTTTGCCAGGTTTGTGAAGAGGGTAGTCTGAAAACACAAGCTAGCGTTAGGTTTGGGGCCGAGGGCATGGCAGGCCCACTCTGCAGAGACTGAATCAAGATCTCCTGCATCTGAGGTCAGGGCGAGTATCAGACGTTGCCTCAGGTTGGAGTTTGTGTCCATTATGGCCCCTTCCTGAAGGGGGTGGGGGCGTCATGAGGCCAGGGAGGTTTCCCAACGCTGGGAGTTATGAGCTGCCCCAAACATCAAGGTTTCCTCTGTAGGACAGTCGAGTACTATGAGATGGTTCTAGGATGACCCCTACAGAAAGACTCGAGAGAAGGGGTCTAAGCATGAATGTCTGCAAATGCCACCTCACATTCCCACTGGCTGCTTGGGGCAAGGCAGGCTCAATCTGCAGGCTCTTGGGCGGGTTTCTCAGAGGGCTGAGTTGAAATGGACTCTCCTGAGGATGAGTCATACTGTGGGTTGGTGGCCATGGAGACCTTGGAATGTGGCGGTGGCTCAGGGACTCTGCAGGTTTCTCCAAACCGAAGGGTTTGACACAGCTCCAACAATGAAGCTTCCCATGTGGAGACGATAGTTGTTCTGTTTGGTGTCTCAGGAAAGCCCCAGATGCTGGTCTTCAAACCCAGGCCTCTGAGGAGTGACACCTGGAAACCAAAGCAAGAGTTCAGATTAGGGCCCAGGGGCCTGTCTGGTTCAATCTACTGTCTCTGCCGACATCTGTCTGTGTTTCTGCATGGAGGTAGTTGCTCAGCTAGTGTCAGGATGCCTTTGTCCAGAGAGGCTTATAGTAGTGGGATGTCCTTGGGGGCCTTGAGGTTTCTCCTATTCTGGGGGGTTATGGGCAATGGAATGGGCATAGTCTTCTTGGAGAGAGCAGGACAGTCCTGTGGTGTGGCTCCAGAGGCCCCAGCCTGGCGGCTGTGTGGGCCAGGGCTGTGGGGACAGACATCCAAAAACACAAACTCGGCTGAGGTTTGGGGCTGAGGTTATGGCAGGAGTGATCTACAGTCCGTGAGCGGAGCTCATTGTGATTAGAAAGTAAGGCGAGTGAGAGGCGGTCGTTCAAGCTTATGTCTCTGGATGTTGTATTCATGATGGTCATTTAATGTAAGCATGGTCTCATGGGCCATGGAAGTCTCCCTCTCTGGTGATTTGTCCGGCTCCCAAGAGATTGGGGTCATTTTGTGGGAAGGGAGGAGTCCTGTTTTCTGCCTCATGTGTTCCCACAATAGAGGGATTCTAGAGCAGAGCACTGGGTACATACAACTGGAATACCCACCCTCTGGTTAGGCCTGGGGTCCTATGGGCATGGCAAGCCCATATGCAGATTCTTGGTCCAGCCACTGAGAGACGTTACTTGAATAGTGGACTCATGCTGAGGGTCACAATGTGTGTTTGTGCCCAAGGTAGTCCCCAATATTGGGCGGGACTTCATTGAGCTTGCAGGTTTCTCCTACACTGAACCTTGGACATGCCAACCTCAGGGTTTCTTGCCATGGGGAAGGAGGAGTTTTGATTTCTGCATCATGTTCACCTCTGGGCACTAATTGGAGATAAGGTCTAGGTTCTGAAGCCTGAAAACCGAGGTTTGGAAGAGATGACGACCTAAGGCCATGGCGGGTCCGATGTGTTCAGTTTGGGGCCAGCTTCTAGGTATCGTTCAGGAGGTCTGCACTCAGGCTGTGCCAGACAGGGCATTCGTGCCCAGATACGCTGTATAATTGGGGTACAGTTGAGTGGCATGCAGAAGATAATTATTTGGGGTTTCTCCGTAGCCCCATAGGGCAAAGTCTTTCTTCTGGAGGGCAGGCAGAGTGCTGCATTCTGGCTCCGGAACTGCCAAACTGGAGTCCTTGGGGCCAGGAATGCAAGGATGTAAGTCTGAGAACTGAAGCTTTGCTTTGGTTTCAGGGCGAGGACATGGCAGGCACACTCTGCAGAGCTAAATTGAGATTTCATGCATCTGAGGTCAGGGCGAGGTTCATATGTTGGCTCAGGTTGGAGTTTCTGTCCATGATGGCCCCTTCATGAAGGGGGGTCATCACACCGCCATTGGTGTTTTCCCATGATGGCAGTAGTGAAATGCTCCAAACCACAAGGATTTTCTGCGGGTCAGTTGAAACCTGTTGGATGGCTCCAGGGCATCCCATATGGAACAATTGCAGAGCAGGGTTCTAAGGATGGATGCCTGGGCATCCGGCCTTGCATTCCAATTGTCTCCTAGCGAAATGGCACGTTTGATTGCTGCCTATGATGTAGCAGCCGAGGGGGCTGAGTTGAAATGCATTCTGCTGAGGTTCGGTCATAATGTGGGATTGTGTCCATGGAGACCTTGGAATGGGGCAGTGGCACCAGGGCTCTGAAGGATGCTCCTAACCAGAGGTTTAGACACAGCTCCAAGAAGCATTTTTCCCATGGGGAAACAAGATTTGTTCTCATTGGTGCTTCAGTAACCCCCAATATGCTGGTATTGGAAACCAGAACTCTGAGGAGAGATGCCTGGAAACCAAGGCAATGGATCTGATTAGGGCCTGGGGCCTGTCTGGTTTAATCTTCTTCTCTCGGTTCATCTGTCTATGGGATTGAGTGGAGGTAGTTCCTCAGCTGGTGTCAGATTGCCCCTATTTGTCCTGGGCAGTCTACACTATTGGGATGGCCACTTTGACTTTGGAGGTTTCTCCTAATTTGCAAGTTTGTGGCCAATGAAATGGGCAGAATTCCTTTGGGGAGGGAAGGCACAATCCTGAGGTGTGGCTCTAGGGGCTCAAGCATGGAGGGTGTGTGGGTCAGAGCTGTGGGGACAGAAGTCTGAAAACAGAAACTCGTCTTAGGTTTGGGGACATAGGTATGGGAGGCCCGATCTACAGACCTTGAGGAGAACTCTTCAGGATATGAACAAAGAGTGAGTGTGAGGCACTTGCTCAGGCTTTTGACTCTGGATTTTGTGTCACTGATGGCCGTGGAATGTAGGGGCGTCCTCATGGACCATGGGTGAGAGTTCCTCTATGGGGATTTGGATGATCCCAATATTTTGGGGTCATTCCGTGGGATGGGAGGAGTCCATTCTGGTTTTTTTTTTTTTTTTTTTTTTTTTTTTTTTTTTTTTTTTACCTCAGGTGTGCCACTAAAGAGGGATTCCAGAGCAGAACCCTGGGAAGGGGCGACTGGACAACCCGAACTCTGTATAAGATTGGGGGCCTAAGGGCATGGCAATCCCCATATGGGGTACCTTGGTCCAGCCACTGAGAGGTCTTACTTGAGTACAGTGCTCACACTGAGGGTCACAATGCATGTTTCTGCCCAATGTAGGCATCAAGCATGGGCGGGGACTCATGGGCCATGCTTGATTCTCCTACACTGAACTTTGGACAACATACGAACCACAAGGTTTCTTTCCATGGGGAAGGAGGAATTCTGATTTCTGCATCATGTTCACCCCTGGGCAGTGACTGGAGATAAGATCTAAGTTCTGAATCCAGAAAATCGAGGTTGGGATGAGATGATAACCTAAGGTCATGGAGGGTCCGATGTGCTCAGTGTGCGGTCAGCTTTCTGGGTGTTCTTCAGGAGGTATGGATTCAGGCTGTGTCAGACAGTGCATTAGTGCCCAGGTTAGACTGTATAATTTGGGTACAGTTGAGTTCCATGTAGGTTTATCCTCATTTATTGTGTCAGGGAAGCTCACTGGGGCAACATTTTTCTTCTGGTGGGCAGGCAGAGTGCAGCATTGTGGGTCCAGAATTGCCAAACTTAAGGGCGTCGGGACCAGGAGTGTGAGGACGTAAGTCTGAGATCATAAGCTAGACTTAAGTTTCAGGGCGAGGGCACGGCAGGCACCCTCTGCAGATCCGAATCAAAATCTCATTCATCTGAAGTCAGGACGAGGATCAGACTTAGGCGCAGGTTGGAGTTTCTGTCCATGATGGCCTCTTCATCAAAGGGGTGGAATCTCGAGGCCATGGAGGTTTTCCCACGTTGGGAGTTGTGGGATGCTCCAAACTGCAAGGATTCCTTCTGCGGGAAAATTGAGACCTGTTGGATGGCTCCAGGACATCCCATATGGAATGACTCCGGAGCCGGGTTCTAAGGATGGATGCCTGAGCAGACTGCCTCTTACACCAATTGTCTCCCTGCCACAAGACAGGTACGATCTGATGGCTATGCAGGAGCAATCGTGGGAGCTGAGTTGAAATGGACTCTCCTGAAGATGGGTCTTAATGTGTGTTTGTGTCCATGAGGACGTTGGAATGGGGTGGTGGCCCCAGGGCTCTAAAGGATTCTAACCGGAGATTTTGAAACAACTCGAAAGAGCAAGTTTTCCATGTGGAGACAAGATTTGTTCTAATTGGTGCCTCAGGAAACCCACATATGCTGGTATTAGAACCAGGCCTCTGAGGAGAGATACATAGAAACCACAGCAATGCATCCAATTAGGTCCTAGGAGCCTCTCTGGTTCAATCTTCTTCTCTGTCGACATCTGTCTATTTTATGAAATGGAGGTAGTTGCTCAGCTGGTGTCAGACCGCTCCTGTTTGTCCGGGCGGCCTACACTATAGGGATGGCCTCGGGGACTTTGGAGGTTTCTCCTAAATTGTATGATTATGGACAATGGCATGGGCAGAATTCCTGTGGAGTGGGCAGGCACAGACCTGATGTGTGGCTCCAAGGGCCCAGCCTTGAGGGTGTGTGGGCAAGGACTGTGGGGACAGATGTCTGAAAACACAAACTCAGCTTAGGTTTTGGGACGTAGGTATGGCAGGTCCGATTTACAGACTATGAGGAGAACTTTTTGGGATATGAATAAAGGGTGAAAGTGTGACACTTGTCAGGCTTTTGCCCCTGGATTTTGTGTCAATGATGGCTGTGGAATGTCGAGGAGTCCTCATGGGCCATGGAAGAGTCTTTCTCTCTGTGGATTTGGCCAGATCCCAATTGTTTTGGGTTAATCTGTGGGATTCAGATTTGTTAACTAAGGTGTCCCACCAAAAGAGGGATTCCAGAGCAGAGCCCTGGACAACAAGAAATCTAACTAAAAATACGGGCCTAGGGGCATGGCAAGCCCAATATGCCTTCTAATGGTCCAGCCACTGAGAGGCCTTCATTGAGGACAGAACTCATGCTGAGGGTCACAATGCGTGTTTATGCCCTTGTGGTACTCAAGCATGGGTGGGGACTCATGGTGCATGCTTGTTTCTCCTACACTGAATGATAGTCAACATGTCAACCACATGAGTTCTTGCCATGGGGAAGTATTAATTCTGATTTCTGCATGTCATTCACCCCTGGGCAGTGATTGGAGATAAGGTCTAGGTTGTGAAGTCTGAAAACCGAGGTTGGGAAGAGATGATGACCTAAGACCATGTCGGGTCCGATATGCTCAGCGTGGAGCCAGCTGTCTGGGTGTTGGTCGGGAGGTCCAAGCTTGGGCTGTGTCAGACAGGGCATTAGTGCCCAGGGTAGATTGTATAATTGGGGTACAACTGAGTGCCGTGCAGGTTGATCTTTATTTGGCATTTCTGGGTAGCCCCAAGGGCAATGTTTTTCTTCTGGAGAACAGGCAGAGTGCTGCATTGTGGCTCCGGAATTTCCAAAGTGGATGCCTTGTGGACGGGGAGTGTGAGAACGGAAGTCTGAGAACACATGTTAGGCGTAGGTTCTGGGCGAGGGCACGGCAGGCACCCTCTGCAGATCTGAATCGGGATATCATGAATCTGAAGTCAGGGCAAGGTTCAAACCTAGGCTTAGGTTTGAATTTATGTCCATTCTGGCCACTTTATGAAGGGGACAGCATCTCCAGTCTATGGAGGTTTACCCACAATGGGAGTTGTGAGATGCTCCAAACAACAAGGATTCCTTCTGATCAACAATTGAGACCTTTTGTATCACTCCAGTACATACCATACAGAATGACACCAGAGCAGGGATCTTATGATGGATGCATGGGAAGCCCTCCTCACATTGCAGTTGTCTCCTAGCAAATAGACAGGTTTGATATGCTGGCTCTGTCAGAGCAACCAAGGGGGCTGAGTTGAAATGGACTCTCCTGAGGATGGATGCTAATGTGGGTTTGTGTCCATGGAGACCTTGGAATGGGGCGTTGGTGCATGGGCCCTGAAGGATTCTCCTAACCGGAGGTTTTGAGACATCTCCAAAGGACAAGTTTCCCATGTGGAGACGAGATTTGTTCTGATTGGTGCCTCAGGAAACCCCCATATACTGTTATTGGAATATAGGCCTCTGAAGAGAGATAACTGGAAACCAAAGCAATGGCTCCATTTAGAGCCTAGGGGCCTGTCCGGTTGAATCTTCTTCTCTGTGTACATCCATCTAAGGTATTAGTGGAGTTAGATGCTCAGCTGGTGTCAGATGGCCCTTGTTTGTCCCAGGCGGCCTACACTATTGTGAAGGCCTTGGGGACTTTGGAGGTTTCTCCTAATTTTATGATTATGGACAATGAAATGGGCAGAATTCCCGTGGAGAGGGAAGGCACAGTTTTGATGTGGCTCCAGGGGCCCCAGCCTGCAGGGTGTGTGCCTCAGGACTGTGGAGACAGAAGTCTAAAACACAAACTCAGTTTATGTTTAGGGACGTAGGTATGGCAGGCCCGATCTACAGACCGTGAGGAGAATTCTTCCAGATATGAAGAAAGAGAGATTGTGAGGCACTTGTTCAGGCTTTTGTTTCTGGATTTTGTGTCAACGATGGGCGTGGAATGTCCGGGAGGCCTCATGGGCCATGGACGAGTCTTCTGCTCAGTGGATTTGGCCCGATTCCAATTGTTTTGGGTCAAACTGTGGGATGGGAGGAGTCCTTTCAGTTTTGTTACCTCAGGTGTCCCACCAAAAGAGGGATTCCAAAGCCGAGCCCTGGGGAGGGGAGACTGGACAACCAGAAATCTGGTTAAAAATTGGGGCCTAGGGGCATGACAAGCCCAATATGCTGTCTTTTGGTCCAGCCACTGAGAGGCCTTCCTTGAGAACTGGGCTCACGTTGAGGGTCAGAATGCATGTTTGTGAACGACTTGGTCCTCAAGCATCTGCAGGGCCTCATGGGCCACACTGGTTTCAACTACATTTTACGTTGGACAACATGCCAACCACAAGGTTTCTTGCCATGGGGAAGGAGTTCTGATTCCTGCATCATGTTCAACCCTGGGTGGTGACTGGAGATAAGGTTTAGGTTCTGAAGCCTGAAAACCGAGGTTGGAAAGAGATGATGACCTAAGGCCATGGCGGGTCTGATGTGCTCAGTGTGTGGCTAGCTGGGTGGGTGCAAGCCAGGAGGTTCAGTCTCAGGCTGTGCCAGAAAGGGCAGTAGTGCCCAGGGCAGCCTGTATAATTGGGGTCCAGTCAAGTGGCATGCAGGTTGATCCTCATTTGGGGAATCTGGGTAGCCCCAGAGGGCAATGTTTTTCTTCCGGAAAGCAGGCAGAGTGCTGCCTTGTAGTTCTGGAATTGCCAAACTGGAGGGCTTGTGGGCCAGGAATGTGAGGATGGAAGTTGAGAACACAAACTAGACTTACGTTTCTGGGCAAGGGCACGGCAGACACACTCTGCAGAGCTGAATCAAGATGTCCTGCATCTGAAGTCAGGGCGAGGATCAGACGATCGCTCAGGTTGGAGCTTCTGTCCCTGATGGCCCCTTCATGAAGCACAGGGGGCGGGATCACGAGGCCATGGAGGTTTGCCCACGATGGGAGTTGTGAGATGCTCCAAACAGTAAAGATTCTTCTGCGGGACTATTGAGACCTGTTGGTTGGCTCCAGGACTTCCCATACAGCATAATTCTGAGAATGGTTCTAAGTATGGATGTCTGGGAAGCCTGCCTCTCATTCCAATCATCTCCTAGCGACAAGACGGGTTAGATCTGCTGGATCAGGGGGAGCAACTGAGGGGGCTGAGTTGAAATGGACTCTCCTGTGGATGGGTCCTAATGTGGGTGTGTCTCCATGGAGACCTTGAAATGAGGCGCTGGCACCGGGAACCTGAAATGTCCTTCTAACCAGAGGCTTTGAGAGAGCTCCAACATGCAAGTTTCCCATGTGTAGACGAGATTTGTTCTGATGGGTGCCTCAGGAGAAGCCCTCAGCTGGTATTGGAAACCAGGCTTTTGAGGAGACATGCCTGTAAACCAAAGCTATGGATCCCATTATGGCCTTCGGTCCTGTCTGGTCAATCTTCTTCTCTGGGGACATCCATCTATGGTATGAGTGGAGGTAGATGCTCAGCTGGTGTCAGACGGCCCTTTTTTGTCCCAGACAACCTACACCATTGGTATGGCCTCAGGGAATTTGGAGGTTTCTCCCAATTTGTACGGTTTTGGATAATGGAATGGGCAGAATTCCCATGGATTGGTTAGGCACAGTCTTAATGTGTGGTTCCAGGGGCCCAGCCTGGAGGGTGTGTGGCCCAGGACTTTGAGGACAGAACTCAAAAAACACAAACTCAGCTTAGGTTTGGGAACGTAGGTATGGCACGGCCGAACTACAAATCATGAGAAGAACTCTTCAGGATATGAAGAAAGAGCGAGTCTGAGGCGCTTAGTTAGGCTTTTGTCTCTGGATTTTGTATCAGCGATGGCCGTGGAATGTCGAGGCGGCCTCAAGGGCCATGGACGAATCTTCCTCTCTGTGGATTTAGCCCTATCCCAATTCTTTTTCGTGAATCTGTGGGATGGGAGGACTCCTTTAAGGTTTGTTACCTGAGGTGTCCCACCAAAAGAGGAATTCCAAAGCAGAGCCCTGCGCAAGAGTGAAGGGACAACCCGAAATATGGTTAAAAATTAGGGTCTAGGGGCATGGCAAGCCCAATATGCTGTTTCTTCATGCAGCCACTGAGAGGCCTTGCCTGAGGACCGGGCTCAGGCTGAGGGTCACAATGTGTGTTTGAGACCAATGTGGCCCTCAAGCATGGGCTGGGTCTCATGTGCCACACTGGTTTCAACTACACTGAACGTTGGACAACATGCCAACCACGAGGTTTCTTGCCAAGGGAACGAGTTCGGATTTCTGCAACATTTTCAAACCTGGGCAGTGATTGGAGATAAGGTCAAGGTTCTGAAGCCTGAAAACCGAGGTTGGGTAGAGATGACGACCTAAGGCCATGGCGGGTCCGATGTGCTCAGTGTGCGGCCAGCTGTCTGGGTGGGGCCAGGAGTTCCAGGATCAGGCTGTGTCAGAATGGGCAATTGTGCCCACTTCAGCCTATATATTTGGTGTACAGCCAAATGGCGTGCAGGTTGATCCTCATTTGGGGTTTCTGGGTAGCCCCAGAGGGCAATGTTCTTCTTCCAGGGAGCAGGCAGAGTGCCGCATTGTACTTCTGGATTGCCAAACTGGAGGGCTTGTGGGCCAGTAGTCTGAGGACTGAAGTCTGAGAACACAAGCTAGGCTTAGTTTTTATGCGTGAGGACATGGCAGGCACAATCTACAGACCTGAATCGAGATCTCGTGCATCTGAAGTCAGGGTGAGGATCAGACGATCTTCAGGTTGGACATTCTGTCCCTGATGGCCCCTTCATGAAGGGGGGGAATCAAGAGGCCATGGGGGTTTTCGCACGATGGGAGTTGTGAGAAGCTCCAAACTACAAAGATTCTTCTCCAGGACAATTGAGACCTGTTAGTTGGCGCCAGGCCAAGGATTCCAAGCATGGTTCTGAGGATGGATGGCTGGGTACCCCACCTGGCATTCCAATTTTCTCCTAGCTACAAGAAAGGTTAGATCTGCTGGATCTGGGGGAGCAACTGAGGAGGCTGAGTTGAAATTGACTCTCCTGTGGATGTGTCCTAATATGTTTTTGTGTCTATGGAGACCTTGGAATGAAGCGGTGGCACTGGGTCCCTGATGGGTTCTTCTAAACAGAGACTTTGACACAGCTCCACCGTGCAAGTTTCCCATATGTAGATGAGATTTGTTCTGATGGGTGAGTCAAGAAACAGCCATATGCTGGTATTGAAATCCAGGCCTCTGAGGAGACATGCCTGGAAACCATAGCAATGGATCCGATTAGTGCCTAGTGGTCTGTTCATTCCTTTTTTCCTCTGGGGACATCAGTCTATGGGTCTGAGTGCGGGTAGGTGCTCTGATGTGCTCAGATTGCTCCTGTTTGTCCTGGGAAGCCACCACTATTGGGATGGCCTCAGGAACTTTGGAGGTTTATCTTATTAGTAGGATTGTGGCCATTGGAATGGGTACACACAATTCCCTTGGAGAGGGCAAGTACAGTCCTCAGGTTTGGCTCCAAGGGCCTGAGCCTTTGGGGTGTGTAGGCCAGGGCTGTTTGGACAGTTGTCTGAAAACACAACCTCGGCTTATGTTTCGGGTCATAGGTATGGCAGGACTGATCTACAGAACATGAGAAGAACTCTCCGGGATATGAAAAAAGGGCGAGTGTGAGGCTCTTGCTCAAGTTTATCTCTGGATATCGTGTGACTCATGGTCGTGAAATTTCCGGGTGACTTCATGGGAAATGGACGAGTCTTACTCTTTAGAAGGTTGGCCTCATCCAAAGAGTTTGGTGTGTTTATGCCCTCGTCGCACTTGAGAATGGGCTGGGCCTCAGGGTGAATGCTGGTTTCTCCTACACTGAACGTTGGACAACATGCCAACCACAAGGTTTCTTGCCATGGGTAAGGAGGAGTTCTGATTTCTACATACCATCACCCCTGGGCAGTGATTGGAGAAAAGGTAGGTTCTGAAGCCTGAAAACTGAGGTATGGAAGAGATGATGTCCGAGGGCCATGGCTGGACTGTTGTGCTCAGTGTGTGGTCAGCTGTCTGTGTGTTAGTCAGGAGGACCGGGCTCAGGTGTGTCAGACCGTGCATTAGTGCACAGCTTAGAGTATATAATTTATGTACAGTCAAGTGGAGTGTAGGTTTATCCTCATATGATGTGCCTGGGCAGCTCATT
The DNA here is from genome assembly GCF_964662115.1 of Mustela nivalis. Lineage (NCBI taxonomy): Eukaryota > Metazoa > Chordata > Mammalia > Carnivora > Mustelidae > Mustela > Mustela nivalis. The sequence continues at coordinate 973,434 of NW_028136531.1, read as the reverse complement.
AGGCAATATTTTTTTTCTAGAGGGCAGGCAGAGTGCTGCACAGTGGGTTCGGAATTGCCAAACTTGAGGTCTTCTGGGCCAGGAGTGTGAGGACGGAAGTCTGAGAACACAAGCTAGACTTGTGTTTCAGGTCGAGGGCACGGCAGGTACCTCGGCAGATCTGAACCAATATCTCATGCATCTGAATTCAGGGCGAGGATCAGACATTGGCTCTGGTTGGAGTTTCTGTACATGACGGCCCATTCATGAAGGGAGTGGAATCTCTAGGCCATGGAGGTTTTCCCACGTTGGGAGTTGTGAGATGGCCCTTCAAAGATTCCTTCTGCGGGACAATTGAGACCTGTTTGACAGCTCCAGGACATCACATATGGAATGACTCGAGAGCACCATTCGAGGATGAATGCCTGGGAAGCCCGCCTCGCATTCCAATTTTCTTCTAGCAACAAGACAGTATAGATCTGATGGCTCAGCAGGTGTTACCGGGGTGGCTGAGTTGAAATGGACTTTCCGGAGGATGGGTCCTAATGTTTGTTTGTGTCGCTGAGGGCCTTGGAATGGGGCGGTGGCACCGGCACCCTGAAGTATTCTCCTAAGCCTTTGACATAGCTCCCATGCACAAGTTTCCTTGTGGAGACGAAATTTGTTCTGATGGGTGCCTCAGGAGAAGCCCTATGCTGGTATTGGAATCCAGGCTTTTGAGGAGACATGCCTGTAAACCAAAGCTATGGATCCCATTATGTCCTAGGGTCCTGCCTGGTTAAATCTTCTTCTCTGGGGACATCCATCTATGGTATGAGTGGAGGTTGATGCTCAGCTGGTGTCAGACGGCCCTTGTTTGTCCGGGACAACCTACACCATTGGGATGGCCTCAGGGACTATGGAGGGTTCTCCTAATTTGAACGGTTTGAGACAATGGCATGGGCAGAATTCCCATGGATTGGGTAGGCACAGTACTAATGTGTGGCTCCAGGGGCTCAGTCTGGAGGGTATGTGGCCCAGGAATTTGAGGACAGAAAACAAAAAACACAAACTCATCTTAGGTTTGGGAACGTAGGTATGGCAAGCCCGACCTACAAACCAGGAGAAGAACTCTTCAGGATATGAAGAAAGAGCGAGTCTGAGGCGCTTGCTCAGGCTTTTGTCTCTGGATTTTGTATCAGCGATGGCCGAGGAATGTCGGGGAGGCCTCCTGGGCCATGGAGGAATCTTAATCTCTGTGGATCTGGTCCGATCACAATTCTTTTTCGTGAATCTGTGGGATGGGAGGACTCCTTTAAGGTTTGTTACCTGAGGTGTCCCACCAAAAGAGGAATTCCAAAGCAGAGCCCTGCGCAAGAGTGAAGGGACAACCCGAATTATGGTTAAAAATTGGGGTCTAGGGGCATGGCAAGCCCAATATGCTGTTTCTTCATGCAGCCACTGAGAGGCCTTGCCTGAGGACCGGGCTCAGGCTGAGGGTCACAATGTGTGTTTGAGACCAATGTGGCCCTCTAGCATGGGCTGGGTCTCATGTGCCACACTGGTTTCAACTACACTGAACGTTGGACAACATGCCAACCACGAGGTTTCTTGCCAAGGGAACGAGTACTGATTTCTGCAACATTTTCAAACCTGGGCAGTGATTAGAGATAAGGTCTAGGTACTGAAGCCTGAAAACCGAGGTTGGGAAGAGATGACGAACTAAGGCCATGGCGGTTCCAATGTGCCTAGTGTGCGGCCAGCTGTCTGGGTGGGGCCAGGAGGTCCAGCTCAGGCTGTGTCAGAGAAGGCAATGATGCCCAGATCAGCCTATATATTTGGTGTACAGCCAAATGGCGTGCAGGTTGATCTTCATTTGGGGTTTCTAGGTAGCCCCAGAGGGCAATGTTTCTCTTGGAGGGCCCACAGAGTGCTGCATTGTACTTCCGGATTGCCAAACTGGAGGGCTTGTGGGCCGGTAGTCTGAGGACGGAACTCTGAGAACACAAGCTAGGCTTAGGTTTTATGGGTGAGGACATGGCAGGCACAATCTACAGACCTGAATCGAGATCTCGTGCACCTGAAGTCAGGTTGAGCATCAGACGATGCCTCAGGTTTGACTTTCTGTCCCTGATGGCCCCTTCATAAAGGGGGGGAATTACGAGGCCGTGGGGGTTTTCCCACCATGGGAGTTGTGAGAAGCTCCAAACTGCAAAGATTCTACTGTGGGACAATTGAGACCAGTTGGTTGGCTCCAGGCCAACGATTCTGAGCAGGGTTCTAAGGATGGATGGCTGGGTAGCCCACCTCGCATTCCAATATTCTCCTAGCTACAAGATAGGCTAGATCTGTTGGATCTCGGGGAGCAACCGAGGAGGCTGAGTTGAAATTGACTCTCCTGTGGATGTGTCCTAATATGTTTTTGTGTCTATGGAGACTGTGGCATTAAGCGGTGGCACTAGGGCCCTGAAGGCTTCTCCTAAACAGAGGTTTGACACAGCTCCACCATGCAAGTTTCCCATGTGTAGAGGAGATTTGTTCTGATGGGTGAGTCAAGAAACAGCCATATTCTGGTATTGAAATCCAGGCCTCTGAGGAGAGATGCCTGGAAACCAAAGCAATGAATCCGATTAGTGCCTAGGGGCCTGTTGGTTTCTTTTTACCTCGGGCGACATGTATCTATGGGTCAGAGTGCAGGTAGGTGCTCAGATGAACTCAGATTGCCCGTGTTTGTCCTTGGAAGCCAACACTATGGGATGGCATCAGGGAATTTAAAGGTTTATACTTTTAGTTGCGTTGTCACCATTGGAATGGGCTCACACAATTCCCTTGCGAGGGCAAGAACAGTCCTCAGGTTTGGCTTCAGGGGCCTGAAGCCTATAGGGTGTGTAAGCCAGGGCTGTTTGGACAGTTGTCTGAAAACACAAACTCGACTTCTGTTTCGGGTCATAGGTAGGGCATGACTGATCTACAGACCATGAGGAGAACATTTTGGTATATGAAAAAAAAGCGAGTGTGAGGCTATTGCTCATGTTTTTGTCTCTGGATATCGTGTGACTCATGGTCGTGAAATTTCCGGGTGACTTCATGGGAAATGGACGAGTCTTACTCTCTGGGGATTTGGCCCCTTCCAAAGAGGTTGGGGTCATTCTGTGGGATGGAAGAAGTCGTTTTTTTTTTGTTGTTGTTGCTTTGTTTTGTTTCATTTTTTAACCTCCGTTGTCCCACCAAATGAGGAATTCCAGAGTAGAGCTCTGGGGAGGGGTGACTGGACAACCAGAAATCTGGTTAAAAATTGGGGCCTAGGGCTATGTCAAGCCCATTATGACATCTAGTGATCCAGGCTCTGAGAGGACTTACTAGAGGACAGGACTCACCCTGAGGGTCACAATGCATATTTATGCCCTCGTCGCACTCAAGAATAGGCGGGCCTCAGGGTGAATGCTAGTTTCTCCTACAATGAACGTTGGACAACATGCCAACCACAAGGTTTCTTGCCATGTGTAAGGAGAAGTTCTGATTTCTGCATCACACTCACCCCTGGGCAGTGATTGGAGATAAGGTCTAGTTTCTGAGGCCTGAAAACTGAGGTAGGGAAGAGATGATGACCTAAGGCCATGGAGGTTCTGATGTGCTCAGTGTGCGGTCAGCTGTCTGGGTGTTGGTCAGGAAGTCCGGGCTCAGGTTGTGTCAGACAGTGCATTAGTGCCCAGGTTAGACTATATAATTCGGGCAAAGTCGAGTACCGTGTAGGTTTATCTTCATATAAGGTGCCTTGGCAGCTCTTTAGGCAATATTTTTTTTCCAGAAAGCAGGCCATGTGCTGCATTGTGGGACCGGATTTACCAATCATGAGGGCTTTGAGGCCAGGAGAGTGAGGTTGGAATTCTGAGAACAAAAGCTATACTTGGGCTCAGGGCAAGGGCACGGCAGGTACCCCCTGCAGATCTGAACCAATATCTCATCCATTTCAAGTCAGGGAGAGAATTAGACTTTGGCTTAGGTTGGAGTTTCTGTGCCTGACGGCCCCTTCATGAAGGGAGCTGGAATCTCGTGTCCATGGAGTTTTTCCCACGTGGGAGTTGTGGGTTGCCCCCTTCAAGAATTCCTTCTGCGGGACAATTGAGACCTTTGGGCAGCTCCAGGACATCCCATATGGAATGACTCCAGAGCACCGTTCGAGGGAGGATGCTTGGGAAGCCAGCCTCGCATTCCAATTGTCTCCTAGCAACAAGCCAGTTTAGATCTGATGGCTCTGCAGGAGCAACCGGGGTGGCTGACTTGATATGGACTTTCCTGAGGATGGGTCCTAATGTGTGTTTGTGTCCATGGGGCCTTGGAATGGGGCCGTGGCACCAGGACCCTGAAGTATTCTCCTAAGCTTTTGACATAGCTCGATGCACATGTTTCCTTGTGGAGACGAGATTTGTTCTGATTGCTGCCTCAGGAAAACCCCTATGCTGGTATTGGAATCCAGGCTTTTGAGGAGACATGCCTGTAACCAAAGCAATGGATCCGATATGGCCAGGGTCCTGTCTGGTTCAATATTCTTCTCTGCAGACATCCATCTATGGTGTGAGTGGAGGTTGATGCTCAGCTGCTATCAGACCGCGCTTGTTTGTCACGGGCGACCTGCACTATTGGGATGGCCTCAGGGATTTGGAGGGTTCTCCTAATTTTACGGTTTTGGACAATGGAATGGGCAGAGTTCCCATGGATTGGGTAGGCACAGTCCTTATGTGTGGCTCCAGGGACCGCAGCGTGGAGGGTGTGTGGCCCAGGACTTTGAGGACAGAAGTCTGAAAACATAAACTCAGCTTAGGTTTGGAGACGTAGGTATGGCAGGCCCAATCTATAAACCATGAGAAGAACTCTTCAGGATATGAAGAAAGAGCGAGTCTGAGGTGCTTGTTCAGTCTTTTGTCTCTAGATTCGGTATCCGTGATGGCCGTGGATTGTCTGGGAAACCTCATGGGACATTGACGAATCTTCCTCTCTGTGGAATTGGCCCGATCCCAATTCTTTTTCGTCAATCTGTGGAATGGGAGGTCTCCTTTCAGGTTGGTTACCTTAGATGTCCCGCCAAAAGAGGAATTCCAAAGAAGAGCCCTGTGGAAAAGCGAAGGGACAACCCGAACTATGGGTAAAATTTGGGGCCTAGGGGCATGGCAAGCCCAATATGCTGTCTCTTCATCCAGCCACTGAGAGGCCTTACCTGAGGACTGGGATCAGGCTGAGGGTCACAATGTGTGTTTGTGACCAATGTGGCCCATAAACATGGGCGGGGCCTCATGGGCCACACTGGTTTCAACTACAATGAACATTGGAAAACATGCCAACCACATGGTTTCTAGCCACGGGGAAGGAGTTGTGATTTCTGCATCACTTACAAGCCTGGGCAGTGATTGGAGATAAGGTCTAGGTTCTGAAACTTGAGAATCGAGGTTGGGAAGAGATGACGACCTAAGGACATGGCTCGTCCGGCGTGCTCAGTGTTCGACCAGCTTTCTGGGTGGGGCCAGGAAGTCCAGGCTCAGGCTGTGTAGAAAGGGCAATAGTGCCCAGGTCAGCCTATATATTTGGGGTACAGTCGAATGGCGTGCAGGTTGATCCTCATTTGGAGTTTCTGGGTAGCCCCACAGGGCAATGTTTTTCTTCCTGAAGGGTGGAAGAGTGCTGCATTATAGTTCTGGTTTGCAAACTGGAGGCTTGTGGGCCAGTAGTCTGAAGACGGAAATCTGAGAACACAAGCTAGGCTTAGGTTTCTGGGTGAGGACAAGGCAGGAACAATCTACAGACCTGAATCGAGATCTCGTGCTTCTGAAGTCAGGGCGAGGATCAGAAGATCGCTCAGGTTGGTGTTTCTGTCCCTGATGGCCCCTTCATGAAGGGGCGGGGGGGTCAAGAGGCCATGGGGGTTTTCCCACGATGTTAGTTGTGAGAAGCTCCAAACTGCAAAGATTCTTGTGCAGGACAATTGAGACATGTTGGTTGGCTCCAGGCCAACGATTCTGAGCAGGGTTCTAAGGATGGATGCCTGGGTAGCCCACCTTGCATTCCAATTGTGTCCTAGCAACAAGACAGGTTATATCTGCTGGATCTGGGCGAGCAATCTGGATCTGAGTTGAAATGGATTCTCCTGTGGATGGATCCTAATATGTTTTGTGTCTATGGAGACCTTTGAATGAAGCGGTGGCACTGGGGTCCTGAAGGGTTTTTTCAAACAGAGGCTTTGACACAGCTCCAACGTGCAAGTTTCCCATATATAGATGAGATTTTTTATGCCGGATGAGTCAGGAAACAGCCATATGCTGGTATTGAAATCCAAGCCTCTGAGGAGAGATGACTGGATACCACAACAATGAATCCGAATAGTGCCTAGGGGCCTGTTCATACCTTTTTACCTCTGGGAACATCAGTCTATGCGTCTGAGTGCATGTCGGTGCTCAGATGGGCTCAGATTGCCCGAGTTTGTCCTGGGAAGCCACCACTATTGGGATGGTCTCAGGGAGTTTGCAGGTTTATCCTATTAGTAGGGTTGTGGCCATTGGAATGGGCACATACAATTCCCTTGGAGAGGGCAAGTACACTCCTCCGGATTGGCTCCAGGGGCCTGAGCCTGTAGGGTGTGTAGGCAGAGCTGTTTGGACAGTCGTCTGAAAACACAAACGCAGCTTATGTTTCAGGTCATAGATATGGCAGGATTGATCTACAGACCATGAGGAGAACTCTTCGGGATATGAATGAGGGGCGAGTGTGAGGCTCGTGCTCAAGTTTTTGTCTCTGGATATCGTGTCACTCATGGTCGTGAAATTCCCTGGTGACTTCATGGGAAATGGACGAGTCTTACACTCTGGGGGTTTGGCCCCGTCCAAAGAGTTTGGGGTCATTCTGTGGGATGGAAGAAGTCCGTTTTGTTGTTGTTGTTGATTTGCCATGTTTTGTTTTTTAACCTCAGGTGTCCCACCAAATGAGGGATTCCAGAGTAGAGCCCTGGGGAGGGCCGAACGGACAACCAGAAATCTGGTTAAAAATCGTGGCCTAGGGACATGTCAAGCCCATTATGACATCTAATAGTCGAGCCACTGAGAGGACTTACTAGAGGACAGGACTCACGCTGAGGGTCACAATGCGTGTCTATGCCCACTTCGCAAACAAGAATGGGCAGGGCCTCATGGTGAATCCTGGTTTCTCCTACACTGAACGTTGGACAACATGCCAACCACAAGGTTTCTTGCCATGGGTAAGGAAGAGTTCTGATTTCTGCATCACAGGCACCCCTGGGCAGTGATTGGAGATAAGGTCTAGGTTCTGAAGCCTAAAAACTGAGGTAGGGAAGAGATGATGACCTAAGGCCATGGCGGGTCTGATGTGCTCAGTGTGCGGTCAGCTGTCTGGGTGTTGGTCAGGAGGTCCGGGCTCAGGTTGTGTCAGACAGTGCATTAGTGCCCAGGTTAGACTATATAATTTTGGTACAGTCGAGTGCCATGTAGATTTATCCTCATATAAGTTGTCTGGGCAGCTCATTAGGCCAATTTTTTTTTCTAGAGGGCAGGCAGAGTGCTTCATTGTCAGTCCGGAATTGCTAAACTTGAGGGCTTCGTGTAGAGGAGTGTGAGGACGGAAGTCTGAGAACACAAGCTAGACTTGGTTTTCAGGGCGAGGACACGGCAGGTACCACTGTAGATCTGAACCAATATCTCATGCATCTGAAGTCAGGGCGAGGATCAGACGTTGGCTCAGGTTGGAGTTTCTGTGCATGACGGACCCTTCATGAAGGGAGCGGAATCTCAAGGCCATGGAGTTTTTCCCACGTTGGGAGTTGTGGGATGCCCCCATCAAGGATTCCTTCTGCGGGACAATTGAGACCTGTTGGGCAGCTTCAGGACATCAGGGCACTGTTCGAGGATGGATGCCTGGGAAGCCGGCCTCGCATTCCAAATGTCTCCCAGCAACAAGACAGTTTAGATCTGATGGCTCTGCGGGAGCAACCGGGGCGGCTGACTTGATATGGACTTTCCTGAGGATGGGTCCTAATGTGTGTTTGTGTCCATGAGGGCCTTAAAAAGGGGCGGTGCCACCGGGACCCTGAATTATTCTCCTAAGCTTTTGACATAGCTCGATGCACAAGGTTCCTTGTGGAGACGAGATTTGTTTTGATGGCTGCCTCAGGAAAACTTCTATGCTGGTATTGGAATCCAGGCTTTTGAGGAGACATGCCTGTAATCCAAAGCAATGTATCCGATTATGGCCTAGGGTCCAGTCTGGTTCAATCTTCTTCTCAGGGGACATCCATTTATGGTATGAGTGGAGGTAGAGCTCAGCAGGTATCAGACCGCCCTTGTTTGTCCTGGGCGACCTGCACTATTGGATGGCCTCAGGGATTTGTAGGGTTCTCCAAATTTTACTGTTTTGGACAATGGCATCGGCAGAAATCCCATGGATTGGGTTGGCACAGTCCTAATGTGTGACTCCAGGGGCCCCAGCCTGGAGGGTGTGTGGCCCAGGACTTTGAGGACAGAAGTCTGAAAACACAAACTCAGCTTAGGTTTGGGGACATAGGTATGGCAGGCCCGATCTATAAACCATGAGAAGAACTCTTCCGGATATGAAGAGAGAGCGAGTCTGAGGCGCTTGCTCAGGCTTTTGTCTCTGGATTTTGTATCAGAGATGGCCGTGGAATGTCGGGGAGGCCTCATGGGCCATGGACGAATTTTCCACTCTGTGGATTTGGCCCGATCCCAATTGTTTTTCATCAATCTGTGGAATGGGAGGACTCCTTTCAGGTTTGTTACCTCAGGTGTCCCGCCAAAAGAGTAATTCCAAAGAAGAGCCCTGGGGAAAAGTGAAGGGAGAACCCGAACTATGGGTAAAATTTGGGGCATAGGGGCATGGCAAGCCCAATATGCTGTCTCTTCATCCAGCCACTGAAAGGCCTTACCTGAGGCCTGGGATCAGGCTGAGGGACACAATGTGTGTTTGTGACCAATGTGGCCCATAAACATGGGCGGGGCCTCATGGGCCACACTGGTTTCAACTACACTGAACGTTGGAAAACATGCCAACCACTAGGTTTCTTGCCAAGGCGAAGGAAAAGTTCTGATTCTTCCATCACGTTCACTCCTGAACAGTGAGTGGAGATAAGGTCTAGGTTCTGAAGGTGAAAACTGAGGTTGGGTAGAGATGATGGCCTAAAGCCATTGTGGGTGTGATATGCTCTGTGTACGGCCAGCTGTCTGGGTGTTGGACTGGAGGTCTGCCCTCAGGCTGTGTCAGACAGGGCTTTAGTGCACAGGCTAGACCGTATAATTGGGGTATGGTCGAGTGGCATGCAGGTTGTTACTCATTTGGCGTTTCTGGTTAGCCCTATAGGGCAACATTTTTCTTCTGGAGGGCAGGCAGAGTGCTGCATTGTGTCTCCAGAATTGCCAAACTGGAGGGGTGTGGCCAGGATTGTGAGGAAGGAAGACTGAAAACACAAGCTAGCACGAGTTTTGGGGTCAAGAGCATGGCAGGCCCACTCTGCAGAGGCTGAATCGAGATCTCCTGCAGGTGAGGTCAGGGCGAGTATCAGATGTTGCCTCAAGCTGCAGTTTGTGTCCAAGACGGCCCTTACATGAAGGGGGTGGGGGCGTCATGAGGCCAGGGAGGTTTCCCTACGCTGGGAGTTGTGAGCTGCTCCAAACTTCAAAGTTTCCTTCTTCAGGACAGTCGAGTACTATTGGATGGTCCCTTGATGCCCCATACAGAAAGACTGGAGAGCAGGGGCCTAAGCATGGATGCCGAGAAACGCCAACTCACCTTCCCATTGCCTGGTCGAGACAAGGCACGCTCAATCTGCGGGCTCTTGGGTGAGCTACCCAGAAGGCTGAGTTTAAATGGACTCTCCTGAGGATGAGTCATAATGTGGGTTGGTGGCCATGGAGACCTTGGAATATGGCAGTAGCTAAGGAGCTCTGCAGGATTCTCCAACCCGAAGGGCTTGACACAACTCCAACAAGGAATCTTCCCATGTGGACATGAGAGGTCTTCTGTCTGGTGCCTCAGGAAAGCCCCGTATGCTGGTCTTCGAACCCAGGCCTCTGAGGAGTGATACCTGGACACCAAAGCAAGAGTTCATAATAGGGCCTCGGGGCCTGTCTGGTTCAATCTTCTGTCTCTACGGATATCTGTCTGTGACTCTGCATGGAGGTAGTAGTTGCTCAGCTTGTGTCATAATGCCCCTATTTGTCCAGTGCGGCTTGCGGTAGTGGGATTTCCTTGGGGACCTTGAGGTTTCTACTATTTTGTAGAGTTGTGGCCAATGGAATGGGCAGTTTCTTAGGAGAGAGCAGGCACAGTTCTGTGGTGTGGCTCCAGAGACCCCAGCCTGGAGGCTGTGTGGGCCATGGCTGTGCAGACAGACATCCAAAAACCCTAACTCAGCTCAGGTTTGGGGCCGAGGTTACGGCAGGCCTGATCTACAGTCCATGAGGGGAGGTCCTCTGGATATGAAAGAAGGGTGATAGGGAGGCAGTCGCTCAGGCTTTTGTCTCTGGATGTTTTGTCCACAATGGCCGTTTAATGTAGGAGTTGCCTCACGGGTCGTAGAAGTCTCCCTTTCTGGTAGTTTGTCCAGCCCCCAAGAGTTTGGGGTCATTCTGTGGGAAGGGAAGTGTCCTGTTTTCTGCTTCATGTGTCCCCCCAGTAGAGGGATTCTAGAGCATAGCAGTGGGTACTGACAACTGGAATACTCGCCCTCTGGTTAAGCCTGGGGGCCTATGGATATGACAAGCCCATTATGCAGGATCTTGGTCCAGCCACTGAGAGGCGTTACTTTAATACGGGACTCACGCTGCAGGTCACAATGCATGTCTGTGCCCTAGGCGGCCCTCAAGCACTGGCGTGGCCTTTCGGACAATGCAGGTTTTCCCACATTGAACGTTGGACAACATGCCAACCACAAGGTTTCTGGCCATGGGGAAGGAGGAATTCTAATTTCTGCATCACGTTCACCCCTGGGCAGTGATTGGAGATAAGGTCTAGGTTCTGAAGCCTGAAAACCGAGGTTGGGAAGAGATGACGACCTACAGCCATAGCGGGTCCTATGTGTCCAGGTTGGGGCCAGGTGTCTGGGTGTCGTTTGGGATGTCTTGTCTCAGGCTGTGCCAGACAGGGCATTAGTATACAGGGTGGGCTGTATAATTGCTTTACAATCGAGTGGCATGCATTAGAAAATCATTCGGGGTTTCTTATTACCAGCATAGGGCAAAGTTTTTCTTCTGGAGGGCAGGCAGAGTGCTGCATTGTGGCTTCGGAATTCCCAAACTGGAGGGCTTGTGGGCCAGGAGAGTGAGGACAGAAGTCTGAGAACACAAGCTAGGCTTAGGTTTTGGGGCAAGGACATGGCAGGCACACTCTGCAGAGCTGAATTGAGATCTCATGCGTCTGAAGTCAGGTCGAGGTTCAGACTTTGGCTCAGGTTTGAGTTTCTGTCCATGTTGGCCCCATCAGGAAGGGGCGGCATTATGAGGCCATGGGGGTTTTCCCACTATTGGAGTTGTGAGATGTTCCAAACCGCAAGGATTCCTGCTGTGGGACAATTAAGATTTGTTGGATGTCTCCAGGACGTCTTATAAGGTATTTTTCCAGAACAGGGTTCTAAGTATGGATGCCTGGGCAGCCAGCCTCACATTCCAATTGTCTCCTAGCAACAAGAAACATTTGATCTGCTGGCTTGGGGTAGTAACAGAGGGGGCTGAGTAGAAATGGACTTTCCTGAGGATGGTCTTAATGTTGGTTTGAGTCCATGGAGACCTAGGTATGGGGTAGTGGCACCAGGGCCCTGAAGGATTCTCCTAACCAGAGGTTATGACAAAGCTCCAATGAGCAAGTTTTCCATGGGGAGACGAGATTTGTTCTTATTGGTGCCTCAGGAAACCACCATATGCTGGTATTGGAAACGAGGCCTCTGAGGAGAGATGCCTGGAAACCAAAGCAATGGATCTGATTAGGGCCTAGGGGCCTGTCCGGTTCAATATTCTTCTCTGGGGACATCTGTTGTCTGAGTGGAGCTAGTTGCTCAGCTGGTTTGAGATCACCCCTGTTTGTCCTGGGCGGCCTACACTATTGGGATGGCCTCGGTGACTTTGGAGGTTTTTCCTAATTTGCAAGGTTGTGGCCAATGGAATGGGAAGAATTCCCTTGAAAGGGAAGCACAGTCCTGAGGTGTGGCTCCAGGGACCCAAGTGTGGAGCGTGTGTGGTCCAGGGCTATTTGGACAAATGTCTGAAAACACAAACTCCATTTAGGTTGGGGGATGTAGGTATGGCCGTCCCGATCTATAGACCGTGAGGAGACCCCTTCGGGATATGAACAAAGGGCGAATGTGATGTGCATGCTCATGTTTTTTTTTTTTTTTTTTTTCTGGAAATGTGTCACCGATTGCCATGGAATGTCGGGGTGTCCTCATGGTCCATCGATGAGGCTCCCTTTCTGGGGATTTGACCCGAACCCAAGAGTTTGGGGTCATTCTGTGGGAAGGGAGGAGGCCTGTCTGTTTTTTTTTTGTTTATTTTATTTGTTTTTGTTTTTTGTGTTTTTACCTCAGGTGGACCACCAAAAGAGGGATTCCAGAGCAGAGTCGTGGGTGGGGGCAACTGCACAACCATAACTATGGTTAACATTGGGACCTAAGAACATGGCAAGCCCCATATGTGGGCTCTTGGTCCAGACACTGAGAGGCCTTCCTTGAGGATAGGTCTCACACTGAGTTTCACAATGTGTTTTTGTGCCCAAGGAGCCCCTCAAGTCAAGGCGTGGCCTAATGTACCATGCTGGTTTCTCCTACACTGAACGTTGCACAGTATGGGAACCACAAGTTTTCTGGCAATGGGGAAGATGGAGTTCTAATTTCTGCAACAATTTCACTCCTGGACTGTGATTGGATTTAAGGTCTAGGTTCTGAAGCCTGAAAACTGAGGTTGGGAAGAGATGAAGCCCTAAGGCCATGGTGTGTCTGATGTGCTCAGTGTTCGGCCAGCTGTTGAGTGTGGGTTGGGAGGTGCAGGCTCAGGCTGTGGCAGACAGGGAATTAGTGCCCAGGCTAGACTGTATCATTGGGGTGCAGTCGAGTTTCGTGCAGGATGGTACTCATTTGTGGTTACTGGGTAGCCCCAGAGGGCAACGTTTTTCTTCTGGAGGGAAGACACAGTGCCACATAGTGGCTCCAGAATTCCCAAACTGGAAGGCTTGTGGGCCAGGAGTGTGTGGAAAAAATTCTGAGAACACAAGCCAGACTTAGATTTCGGGGTGAGGGGACGGCAGGCACCCTCTGCAGAGATGATTCGAGATCCCGTATACCTGAAGACAGAGCTAGGATCAGACGTTGGCTTAGATCGGAGTCTCTGTCCACGACGGGCCCTTCATGAAGGGGAGGGTGTAACGAGGACATGGAGGTTTTCCCACGATGGGAATTGTGAGATGCTCCAAACCGCAATGATTCCTTCTGTGGAACAGTCGAGACCTGTTGGATGGCTCCAGGACATCCCATAAGGAAATTATCCAGAGCAGGGTTCTAAGGATGGATGCCTGGGCAGCCTGCCTCCCATTCCAGGTGTCTCATAGAGCCAAGGCATATTCGATCTGCTGGATCAGGGGAGCAACCGAGGCGGGTGTTTTGAAATGGGTGAGTTGAGGATGGGTCATAATGTGCATTTGTGTCCATGTAGACCTTGGAATGTGGTGCTTGATCCGGGGCCTTGAGGGATGTTCATAACCGGAGGTTTTGATGGAGCTCTAAAGAGTATGTTTCCTATGTAGAGAAGAGAATTGTTTTGATGAGTGCCTAAGGAATCTCCCATATGCTGGTATTGGAAACCAGGCCTCTGAGGGGAGATGACTGGAATCAAAAGCAATGGATCTGATTAGGACATAAGTGCCTGTCCAGTTCAATCTAATTCTATGGGGATATCTGTCTCTGTGTCTGAGTGGTGTGAGTTTCCTAACTTGTGAAAGATCATCCCTGTTTGTCCTGGGCAGCCAACACAATTCGGATGGCCTGGGGGAGTTTGGAGGATTCTCCTAATCTATAGGGTTGTGGCCAATTGAAATGGCAGAATTCCCCTGGAGAGGGAAGCCACAGTCCTGAGGTGTGGCTCCAGGGGCCCCAGCTTGGATGGTCTGTGGGCCAGGACTGTGGGGACAGAATTCTGAAAACACAAACTCAGCTTATGTTTGGGTATGTATGTATGAAGGCTCGATCAACAGACCGTGAGAATTTTCCGGTCTATGAACAAAGGGCGAGTATGTGGCGCTTGCTCAGGGTTTTGTCTCTGGATTTTGTGTCAACGGTGGCCGTGGAATTTCGGGATGTCCTCAAGGGCCATGGACAATTCTTTCTCTGGTCATATGGCCTGATCCCAAGTGGTTGGGATCATTCTGTGGATTGGAAGAGTCCTTTCTGTATATATATATATATATATATATATATATATATATATATATATATATATATTTTTTTTTTTTTTTTTTTTTTTTTTTTTTACCTCAGGTGTCCCACCAAAGAGGGATTCCAGAGTAGAGCCCTGAGTAGGGGTGACTAGACATCTCGAAATCTGGTTGAGATTGGGGGACTAGGGGCTTGGCAAGCCCCATATGTGGGCTGTTGTTCCAGTCACTAAGAGGCTTTACATGAGGATAGGGCTCACGCTGAGGGTCTCAATGTGTGTTTGTGCAAATTGTGGCCCTCAGGGATAGGTGGGGCCTCATAGTCCATGCTGCTTTCTCCTACAATGAACATTGGACAACATGCCAACCACTAGGTTTCTTTCCAAGGCGAAGGAGAAGTTCTGATTCTTGCATCACGTTCACTCCTGAGCAGTGAGTCTAGATAAGGTCTAGGTTCTGATGGTGAAAACTGAGGTTGGGTAGAGTTGATGCCCTAAAGCCATTGTGGGTGTGATATGCTCTGTGTACGGCCAGCTGTCTGGGTGTTGGACTGGAGGTCTGCCCTCAGGCTGTGTCAGACAGGGCTTTAGTGCACAGGCTAGACTGTATAATTGGGGTATGGTCGAGTGGCATGCAGGTTGTTACTCATTTGGCGTTTCTGGTTAGCCCTATAGGGCAACATTTTTCTTCTGGAGGGCAGGCAGAGTGCTGCATTGTGTCTCCAGAATTGCCAAACTGGAGGGGTGTGGCCAGGATTGTGAGGAAGGAAGTCTGAAAAAACAAGCTAGCACGAGTTTTGGGGCCAAGAGCATGGCAGGCCCACTCTGCAAAGGCTGAATCGAGATCTCCTGCAGTTGAGGTCAGGGCGAGTATTAGATGTTGCCTCAAGATGGAGTTTGTGTCCATGACGGCCCCTTCCTGAAGGGGGTGGGGGCGTCATGAGGCCAGGGAGGTTTCCCTACGCTGGGAGTTGTGAGCTGCTCCAAACGTCAAAGTTTCCTTCTTCAGGACAGTCGAGTACGATTGGATGGTTCCAGGATGCCCCATACAGAAAGACTCGATAGCAGGGGCCTAAGCATGGATGCCGAGAAACGCCAACTCACCTTCCCATTGCCTGGTCGAGACATGGCACGCTCAATCTGCGGGCTCTTGGGTGAGCTACCCAGAAGGCTGAGTTTAAATGGACTCTCCTGAGGATGAGTCATAATGTGGGTTGGTGGCAATGGAGACCTTGGAATGTGGCAGTAGCTAAGGGACTCTGCAGGATTCTTCAACCCGAAGGGCTTGACACAACTCCAACAAGGAAGCTTCCCATGTGGAGATGAGAGGTCTTCTGTCTGGTCCCTCAGGAAAGCCCCGTATGCTGGTCTTCGAACCCAGGCCTCTGAGGAGTGATACCTGGACACCAAAGCAAGAGTTCATAATAGGGCCTAGGGGCCTGTCTGGTTCAATCTTCTGTCTCTGCGGATATCTGTCTGTGTGTCTGCATGGAGGTAGTAGTTGCTCAGCTTGTGTCATAATGCCCCTATTTGTCCAGTGTGGCTTGTGGTAGTGGGATGTCCTTGGGGACCTTGAGGTTTCTACTATTTTGTAGAGTTGTGGCCAATGGAATGGGCAGTTTCTTAGGAGAAAGCAGGCACAGTTCTGTGGTGTGGCTCCAGAGACCCCAGCCTGGAGGCTGTGTGGGCCATGGCTGTGCAGACAGACATCCAAAAACCCTAACTCAGCTCAGGTTTGGGGCCGAGGTTACGGCAGGCCTGATCTACAGTCCATGAGGGGAGCTCCTCTGGATATGAAAGAAGGGTGAGAGGGAGGCAGTCGCTCAGGCTTTTGTCTCTGGATGTTTTGTCCACAATGGCCGTTTAATGTAGGAGTTGCCTCACGGGTCGTAGAAGTCTCCCTTTCTGGTAGTTTGTCCAGCCCCCAAGAGTTTGGGGTCATTCTGTGGGAAGGGAAGTGTCCTGTTTTCTGCTTCATGTGTCCCCCCAGTAGAGGGATTCTAGAGCATAGCAGTGGGTACTGACAACTGGAATACTCGCCCTCTGGTTAAGCCTGGGGGCCTATGGATATGACAAGCCCCATATGCAGGATCTTGGTCCAGCCACTGAGAGGCGTTACTTTAATACGGGACTCACGCTGCAGGTCACAATGCATGTCTGTGCCCTAGGCGGCCCTCAAGCACTGGCGTGGCCTTTCGGACAATGCAGGTTTTCCCACATTGAACGTTGGACAACATGCCAACCACAAGGTTTCTGGCCATGGGGAAGGAGGAATTCTAATTTCTGCATCACGTTCACCCCTGGGCAGTGATTGGAGATAAGGTCTAGGTTCTGAAGCCTGAAAACCGAGGTTGGGAAGAGATGACGACCTACAGCCATAGCGGGTCCTATGTGTCCAGGTTGGGGCCAGGTGTCTGGGTGTCGTTTGGGATGTCTTGTCTCAGGCTGTGCCAGACAGGGCATTAGTATACAGGGTGGGCTGTATAATTGCTTTACAATCGAGTGGCATGCATTAGAAAATCATTCGGGGTTTCTTATTACCAGCATAGGGCAAAGTTTTTCTTCTGGAGGGCAGGCAGAGTGCTGCATTGTGGCTTCGGAATTCCCAAACTGGAGGGCTTGTGGGCCAGGAGAGTGAGGACAGAAGTCTGAGAACACAAGCTAGGCTTAGGTTTTGGGGCAAGGACATGGCAGGGACACTCTGCAGAGCTGAATTGAGATCTCATGCGTCTGAAGTCAGGTCGAGGTTCAGACTTTGGCTCAGGTTTGAGTTTCTGTCCATGTTGGCCCCATCAAGAAGGGGGGGGGCATTATGAGGCCATGGGGGTTTTCCCACTATTGGAGTTGTGAGATGCTCCAAACCGCAAGGATTCCTTCTGTGGGACAATTAAAATTTGTTGGATGGCTCCAGGACGTCTTATAAGGTATTTTTCCAGAACAGGGTTCTAAGTATGGATGCCTGGGCAGCCAGCCTCACATTCCAATTGTCTCCTAGCAACAAGAAACGTTTGATCTGCTGGCTTGGGGTAGCAACAGAGTGGGCTGAGTTGATATGGACTTTCCTGAGGATGGTCTTAATGGTGGTTTGAGTCCATGGAGACCTTGGTATGGGGCAGTGGCACCAGGGCCCTGAAGGATTCTCCTAACCAGAGGTTATGACAAAGCTCCAATGAGCAAGTTTCCATGGGGAGACGAGATTTGTTCTTATTGGTGCCTCAGGAAACCACCATATGCTGGTATTGGAAACGAGGCCTCTGAGGAGAGATGCCTCGAAACCAAAGCAATGGATCTGATTAGGGCCTAGGGGCCTGTCCGGTTCAATATTCTTCTCTGGGGACATCTGTTGTCTGAGTGGAGGTAGTTGCTCAGCTGGTTTGAGATCACCCCTGTTTGTCCTGGGCAGCCTACACTATTGGGATGTCCTCGGTGACTTTGGAGGTTTTTCCTAATTTGCAAGGTTGTGGCCAATGGAATGGGAAGAATTCCCTTGAAAGGGAAGCACAGTCCTGAGGTGTGGCTCCAGGGACCCAAGTGTGGAGCGTGTGCGGTCCAGCGCTATTTGGACAAAAGTCTGAAAACACAAACTCCTCTTAGGTTGGGGGATGTAGGTATGGCCGGCCCCATCTATAGACCGTGAGGAGACCTCTTCGGGATATGAACAAAGGGCGAATGTGAGCTGCTTGCTCATGCTTATTTTTTTTTTTCTGTAAATGTGTCACCGATTGCCATGGAATGTCGGGGTGTCCTCATGGGCCATCGATGAGGCTCCCTTTCTGGGGATTTGACCCGATCCCAAGAGTTTGGGGTCATTCTGTGGGAAGGGAGGAGGCCTTTCTGTTTTTTGTTTGTTTGTTTGTTTGTTTGTTTGTTTTTTTGTTTGTTTGTTTTTAACCTTGGTGGACCACCAAAAGAGGGATTCCAGAGCAGATTCGTGGGTGGGGGCAACAGGACAACCAGACCTCTGGTTAACATTGGGACCTAAGAACATGGCAAGCCCCTTATGTGGGCTCTTGGTCCAGACACTGAGAGGCCTTCCTTGAGGATAGGTCTCACACTGAGTTTCACAATGTGTTTTTGTGCCCAAGGAGCCCCTCAAGTCAGGGCGTGGCCTAATGTACCATGCTGGTTTCTCCTACACTGAACGTTGCACAGTATGGGAACCACACGTTTTCTGGCAATGGGAAAGATGGAGTTCTAATTTCTGCAACACTTTCACTCCTGGACTGTGATTGGATTTAAGGTCTAGGTTCTGAAGCCTGAAAACTGAGGTTGGGAAGAGATGAAGCCCTAAGGCCATGGTGTGTCCGATGTGCTCAGTGTTCAGCCAGCTGTTGAGTGTGGGTTGGGAGGTGCAGGCTCAGGCTGTGGAAGACAGGGAATTAGTGCCCAGGCTAGACTGTATCATTGGGGTGCAGTCGAGTTTCGTGCAGGATGGTACTCATTTGTGGTTACTGGGTAGCCCAAGAGGGCAACGTTTTTCTTCTGGAGGGAAGACACAGTGCCACATAGTGGCTCCAGAATTCCCAAACTGGAAGGCTTGTGGGCCAGGAGTGTGAGGAAAAAATTCTGAGAACACAAGCCTGACTTAGATTTCGGGGTGAGGGGACGGCAGGCACCCTCTGCAGAGATGATTCGAGATCCCGTATACCTGAAGACAGAGCTAGGATCAGACGTTGGCTTACGTCGGAGTTTCTGTCCATGAAGGCCCCTTCATGAAGGGGAGGGTGTCACGAGGACATGGAGGTTTTCCCACGATGGGAATTGTGAGATGCTCCAAACCACAATGATTCCTTCTGTGGGACAGTCGAGACCTGTTGGATGGCTCCAGGACATCCCATAAGGAAGTTATCCAGAGCAGGGTTCTAAGGATGGATGCTTGCGCAGCCTGCCTTTCATTCCAGGTGTCTCATAGAGCCAAGGCAAGTTCGATCTGCTGGATCTAGGGGAGCAAACGAGGCGGGTGTGTTGAAATGGGTGAGTTGAGGATGGGTCATAATGTGCATTTGTGTCCATGTAGACCTTGGAATGGGGTGCTTGATCCGGGGCCTTGAGGGATGTTCATAACCGGAGGTTTTGATGGAGCTCTAAAGAGTATGTTTCCTATGTAGAGAAGAGAATTGTTTTGATGAGTGCCTAAGGAATTTCCCATATGCTGGTATGGGAAATCAGGCCTCTGAGGAGAGATGACTGGAATCAAAAGCAATGGATCTAATTAGGGCCTAAGTGCCCGTCCAGTTCAATCTTATTCTATGGGGATATCTGTCTCTGGGTCTGAGTGGAGGTGGTTTCCTAACTTGTGAAAGATCTTCCCTGTGTGTCCTGGGAAGCCAACACAATTCGGATGGCCTGGGGGAGTTTGGAGGATTCTCCTAATCTATAGGGTTGTGGCCAATGGAAATGGCAGAATTCCCCTGGAGAGGGAAGCCACAGTCCTGAGGTGTGGCTCCAGGGGACCCAGCTTGGATGGTGTGTGGGCCAGGACAGTGGGGACAGAAGTCTGAAAACACAAACTCAGCTTAGGTTTGGGGATGTATGTATGAAAGCTCGATCTACAGACCGTGAGAATTTTCCGGGCTATGAACAAAGGGCGAGTATGTGGCGCTTGCTCAGGCTTTTGTCTCTGGATTTAGTGTCAATGGTGGCCGTGGAATGTCGGGGTGTCCTCAAGGGCCATGGACAATTCTTTATCTGGTGATTTGGCCTGATCTCAAGTGGTTGGGATCATTCTGTGGATGGGAAGAGTCCTTTCTGTATTTTTTTTTTTATCTCAGGTGTCCCACCAAAGAGGGATTCCCGAGTAGAGCCCTGAGTAGGGGTGACTAGACATCTCGAACTCTGGTTGAGATTGGGGGACTAGGGGCTTGGCAAGCCCCATATGTGGGCTGTTGTTCCAGTGACTAAGAGGCTTTACATGAAGATAGGGCTCACGCTGAAGGTCACAATGTGTGTTTGTGCACATTGTGGCCCTCAGGGATAGGTGGGACCTCCTAGTCCATGATGCTTTCTCCTACAATGACCATTGGACAACATGCCAACCACTAGGTTTCTTGCCAAGGCGAAGGAGAAGTTCTGATTCTTGCATCACTTTCACTCCTGAGCAATGAGTGGAGATAAGTTCAAGGTTCTGAAGGTGAAAACTGAGGTTGGGTAGAGATGATGGCCTAAAGCCATTGTGGGTGTGATATGCTCTGTGTATGGCCAGCTGACTGGGTGTTGGACTGGAGGTCTGCCCTCAGGCTGTGTCAGACAGGGCTTTAGTGCACAGGCTAGACTGTATAATTGTGGTATGGTCGAGTGGCATGCAGGTTGTTACTCATTTGGCGTTTCTGGTTAGCCCTATAGGGCAACATTTTTCTTCTGGAGGGCAGGCAGAGTGCTGCATTGTGTCTCCAGAATTGCCAAACTGGAGGGGTGTGGCCAGGATTGTGAGGAAGGAAGTCTGAAAACACAAGCTAGCACGAGTTTTGGGGCCAAGAGCATGGCAGGCCCACTCTGCAGAGGCTGAATCGAGATCTCCTGCAGGTGAGGTCAGGGCGATTATCAGATGTTGCCTCAAGCTGGAGTTTGTGTCCATGACGGCCCCTTCCTGAAGGGGGTGGGGGCGTCATGAGGCCAGGGAGGTTTCCCTACGCTGGGAGTTGTGAGCTGCTCCATACTTCAAAGTTTCCTTCTTCAGGACAGTCGAGTACTATTGGATGGTTCCAGGATGCCCCATACAGAAAGACTCGAGAGCAGGGCCCTAAGCATGGATGCCGAGAAACGCCAACTCACCTTCCCATTGCCTGGTCGAGACAAGGCACGCTCAATCTGCGGGCTCTTGGGTGAGCTACCCAGAAGGCTGAGTTTAAATGGACTCTCCTGAGGATGAGTCATAATGTGGGTTGGTGGCCATGGAGACCTTGGAATGTGGCAGTAGCTAAGGGACTCTGCAGGATTCTCCAACCCGAAGGGCTTGACACAACTCCAACAAGGAAGCTTCCCATGTGGAGATGAGAGGTCTTCTGTCTGGTGCCTCAGGAAAGCCCCGTATGCTGGTCTTCGAACCCAGGCCTCTGAGGAGTGATACCTGGACACCAAAGCAAGAGTTCATAATAGGGCCTAGGGGCCTGTCTGGTTCAATCTTCTGTCTCTGCGGATATCTGTCTGTGTGTCTGCATGGAGGTAGTAGTTGCTCAGCTTGTGTCATAATGCCCCTATTTGTCCAGTGCGGCTTGCGGTAGTGGGATGTCCTTGGGGACCTTGAGGTTTCTACTATTTTGTAGAGTTGTGGCCAATGGAATGGGCAGTTTCTTAAGAGAGAGCAGGCACAGTTCTGTGGTGTGGCTCCAGAGACCCCAGCCTGGAGGCTGTGTGGGCCATGGCTGTGCAGACAGACATCCAAAAACCCTAACTCAGCTCAGGTTTGGGGCCGAGGTTACGGCAGGCCTGATCTACAGTCCATGAGGGGAGCTCCTCTGGATATGAAAGAAGGGTGAGAGGGAGGCAGTCGCTCAGGCTTTTGTCTCTGGATGTTTTGTCCACAATGGCCGTTTAATGTTGAGTTGCCTCATGGGTCGTAGAAGTCTCCCTCTCTGGTAGTATGTCCAGCCCCCAAGAGTTTGGGGTCATTCTGTGGGAAGGGAAGTGTCCTGTTTTCTGCTTCATGTGTCCCCCCAGTAGAGGGATTCTAGAGCATAGCAGTGGGTACTGACAACTGGAATACTCGCCCTCTGGTTAAGCCTGGGGGCCTATGGATATGACAAGCCCCATATGCAGGATCTTGGTCCAGCCACTGAGAGGCGTTACTTTAATACGGGACTCACGCTGCAGGTCACAATGCATGTCTGTGCCCTAGGCGGCCCTCAAGCACTGGCGTGGCCTTTCAGACAATGCAGGTTTTCCCACATTGAACGTTGGACAACATGCCAACCACAAGGTTTCTGGCCATGGGGAAGGAGGAATTCTAATTTCTGCATCACGTTCACCCCTGGGCAGTGATTGGAGATAAGGTCTAGGTTCTGAAGCCTGAAAACAGAGGTTGGGAAGAGATGACGACCTACAGCCATAGCGGGTCCTATGTGTCCAGGTTGGGGCCAGCTGTCTGGGTGTCGTTTGGGATGTCTTGTCTCAGGCTGTGCCAGACAGGGCATTAGTATACAGGGTGGGCTGTATAATTGCTTTACAATCGAGTGGCATGCATTAGAATATCATTTGGGGTTTCTTATTAGCAGCATAGGGCAAAGTTTTTCTTCTGGAGGGCAGGCAGAGTGCTGCATTGTGGCTTCGGAATTCCCAAACTGGAGGGCTTGTGGGCCAGGAGAGTGAGGACGGAAGTCTGAGAACACAAGCTAGGCTTAGGTTTCGGGGCAAGGATATGGCAGGCACACTCTGCAGAGCTGAATTGAGATCTCATGCGTCTGAAGTCAGGTCGAGGTTCAGACATTGGCTCAGGTTTGAGTTTCTGTCCATGTTGGCCCCTTCAGGAAGGGGGGGGCATTATGAGGCCATGGGGGTTTTCCCACTATTGGAGTTGTGAGATGCTCCAAACCGCAAGGATTCCTTCTGTGGGACAATTAAGATTTGTTGGATGGCTCCAGGACGTCTTATAAGGTATTTTTCCAGAACAGGTTTCTAAGTATGGATGCCTGGGCAGCCAGCCTCACATTCCAATTGTCTCCTAGCAACAAGAAACGTTTGATCTGCTGGCTTGGGGTAGCAACAGAGGGGACTGAGTTGAAATGGACTTTCCTGAGGATGGTCTTAATGTTGGTTTGAGTCCATGGAGACCTTGGTATGGGGCAGTGGCACCAGGGCCCTGAAGGATTCTCCTAACCAGAGGTTATGACAAAGCTCCAATGAGCAAGTTTTCCATGGGGAGACGAGATTTGTTCTTATTGGTGCCTCAGGAAACCACCATATGCTGGTATTGGAAACGAGGCCTCTGAGGACAGATGCCTGGAAACCAAAGCAATGGATCTGATTAGGGCCTAGGGGCCTGTCCGTTCAATATTCTTCTCTGGGGACATCTGTTGTCTGAGTGGAGGTAGTTGCTTAGCTGCTTTGAGATCACCCCTGTTTGTCCTGGGCGGCCTACACTATTGGGATGGCCTCGGTGACTTTGGAGGTTTTTCTTCATTTGCAAGGTTGTGGCCAATGGAATGGGAAGAATTCCCTTGAAAGGGAAGCACAGTCCTGAGGTGTGGCTCCAGAGACCCAAGTGTGGAGCGTGTGTGGTCCAGGGCTATTTGGACAAAAGTCTGAAAACACAAACTCCACTTAGGTTGGGGGATGTAGGTATGGCCGGCCCGATCTATAGACCGTGAGGAGACATCTTCGGGATATGAACAAAGGGCGAATGTGAGGTGCTTGTTCATGCTTTTTTTTTTTTTTTCTGGAAATGTGTCACCGATTGCCATGGAATGTCGGGGTGTCCTCATGGGCCATCGATGAGGCTCCCTTTCTGGGGATTTGACCCGATCCTAAAAGTTTGGGGTCATTCTGTGGGAAAGGAGAAGGCCTTTCTGTTTTTTTTGTTTACTTTTTTTTTGTTTTTTTTTTCTGTTTTTTTTTTTTTTTTTTACCTCAGTTGGACCACCAAAAGAGGGATTCCAGAGCAGAGTCGTGGGTGGGGGCAACTGGACAACCAGACCTCTGGTTAACATTGGGACCTAAGAACATGGCAAGCCCCATATGTGGGCTCTTGGTCCAGACACTGAAAGGCCTTCCTTGAGGATAGGTCTCACACTGAGTTTCACAATGTGGTTTTGTGCCCAAGGACCCCTCAAGTCAGGGCGTGGCCTAAAGTACACATCTGGTGCCTCCTACACTGAACGTTGCACAGTATGGGAACCACAAGTTTTCTGGCCATGGGGAAGATGGAGTTCTAATTTCTGCAACACTTTCACTCCTGGACTGTGATTGGATTTAAGGTCTAGGTTCTGAAGCCTGAAAACTGAGCTTGGGAAGAGATGAAGCCCCAAGGCCATGGTGTGTCTGATGTGCTCAGTGTTCGGCCAGCTGTTGAGTGTGGGTTGGGAGGTGCAGGCTCAGGCTGTGGCAGACAGGGAATAAGTGCCCAGGCTAGACTGTATCATTGGGGTGCAGTCGAGTTTCGTGCAGGATGGTACTCATTTGTGGTTACTGGGTAGCTCCAGAGGGCAACGTTTTTCTTCTGGAGGGAAGACACAGTGCCACATAGTGGTTCCAGCATTCCCAAACTGGAAGGCTTGTGGGCCAGGAGTGTGAGGAAAAAATTCTGAGAACACAAGCCTGACTTAGATTTCGGGGTGAGGGGACGGCAGGCACCCTCTGCAGAGATGATTCGAGATCCCGTATACCTGAAGACAGCGCTAGGATCAGACGTTGGCTTACGTCGGAGTTTCTGTCCATGAAGGCCCCTTCATGAAGGGGAGGGTGTCACGAGGACATGGAGGTTTTCCCACGATGGGAATTGTGAGATGCTCCAAACCGCAATGATTCCTTCTGTGGGACAGTCGAGACCTGTTGGATGGCTCCAGGACATCCCATAAGGAAGTTATCCAGAGCAGGGTTCTAAGGATGGATGCCTGGGCAGCCTGCCTCCCATTCCAGGTGTCTCATAGAGCCAAGCCAAGTTCGATCTGCTGGATCTAGGGGAGCAACCGAGGCGGGTGTTTTGAAATGAGTGAGTTGAGGATGGGTCATAATGTGCATTTGTGTCCATGTAGACCTTGGAATGGGGTGCTTGATCCGGGGCCTTGAGGGATGTTCATAACCGGAGGTTTTGATGGAGCTCTAAAGAGTATGTTTCCTATGTAGAGAAGAGAATTGTTTTGATGAGTGCCTAAGGAATCTCCCATATGCTGGTATTGGAAACCAGGCCTCTGAGGAGAGATGACTAGAATCAAAATCAATGGATCTGATTAGGGCCTAAGTGCCCTTCCAGTTCAATCTTATTCTATGGGGATATCTGTCTCTGGGTCTGAGTGGAGGTGGTTTCCTAACTTGTGAAAGATCTTCCCTGTGTGTCCTGGGAAGCCAACACAATTCGGATGGCCTGGGGGAGTTTGGAGGATTCTCCTAATCTATAGGGTTGTGGCCAATGGAAATGGCAGAATTCCCCTGGAGAGGGAAGCCACAGTCCTGAGGTGTGGCTCCAAGGGCCCCAGCTTGGATGGTGTGTGGGCCAGGACTGTGGGGACAGATGTCTGAAAACACAAACTCAGCTTAGGTTTGGGGATGTATGTAAGAAGGCTCGATCTACAGACCGTGAGAATTTTCCGGGCTATGAACAAAGGGCGAGTATGTGGCGCTTGCTCAGGCTTTTGTCTCTGGATTTTGTGTCAATGTTGGCCGTGGAATGTCGGGGTGTCCTCAAGGGCCATGGACAATTCTTTCTCTGGTGATTTGGCCTGATCCCAAGTGGTTGGGATCATGCTGTGAATGCGAAGAGTCCTTTCTGTATTTTTTTTTTTTTTTACCTCAGGTGTCCCACCAAAGAGGGATACCCGAGTAGAGCCCTGAGTAGGGGTGACTAGACATCTCGAAATCTGGTTGAGATTGGGGGACTAGGGGCTTGGCAAGCCCCATATGTGGGCTGTTGTTCCAGTCACTAAGAGGCTTTACATGAGGATAGGGCTCACGTTGAGGGTCACAATGTGTGTTTGTGCACATTGTGGCCCTCTGGGATAGGTGGGGCCTCATAGTCCATGCTGCTTTCTCCTACAATGAACTTTGGACAACATGCCAACCACTAGGTTTCTTGCCAAGGCGAAGGAGAAGTTCTGATTCTTGCATCCCGTTCACTCCTGAGCAGTGAGTGGAGATAAGGTCTAGGTTCTGAAGGTGAAAATTGAGGTTGGGTAGAGATGATGGCCTAAAGCCATTGTGGGTTTGATATGCTCAGTGTACGGCCAACTGTCTGGGTGTTGGACTGGAGGTCTGCCCTCAGGCTGTGTCAGACAGGGCTTTAGTGCACAGGCTAGACTGTATAATTGGGGTATGGTCGAGTGGCATGCAGGTTGTTACTCATTTGGCGTTTCTGGTTAGCCCTATAGGGCAACATTTTTCTTCTGGAGGGAAGGCAGAGTGCTGCATTGTGTCTCCAGAATTTCCAAACTGGAAGGGTGTGGCCAGGATTCTGAGGACGGAAGTCTGAGAACAGAAGTTAGGCTTAGGTTTCAGGGCGAGGGCCCAGCAGGCACACTCTCAAGTGCTGAATCGAGATCTCATGCTTCTGAATTCAGGGCGAGGATCAGACTTTGGCTTAGGATGGAGTTTCTGTCCGTGATGGCCCATTTATGAAGGTGTGGGGCATCATGAGGAAATGGAGGTTTTCTCACAGTGTTTTTGTGTGATGATTCAAACCACAAGGATTCATTCTGCGAGACAGTCAAGACAGGTTGGTTGGATTCAAGACGTCCCATAAAGAAGTTCTCCAGAGCAGGGTTCTAAGGATGGATGCCTGGGAAGCCCGCCTCCCATTCTAACTGTCTCCTAGTGCCAAGGAAGGTTTGATCTGCTGGCTCTGGGTGAGCAGCCGAGGGGGCTGATTTGAAATGGACTCTCCTGAGAATGGATCATAATGTAAGTTTGTGTCCTTGGAGACCTTTGGGATTGGGCCATGGTGCCAGCGCCCTGAAGGATCCTCCTAACCTGAGGTATTGACACAGCTCCAAAGAGCAAGTTTCCCATGTGGAGATGAGATCTGTTCTGATTGTTTCCTTAGGAAACCCCCATATTCTGATATTGGAAACCAGGCCTCTGAGGAGAGATACCTAGAAACCAAAGCAATGCATCAGAAGTTTGCACAGGTTGGAGTTTCTGTCCATGATGGCCCCTTTATAAAGGGGAGCATCTCATGAGGCCATGTAGGTTTTCCCACGATAGGAGTTGTGAGATGCTCCAATCTGCAAGGATTCCTTCTGTGGGACAGTCAATACCTGTTGGAAGGCTCCAGGACATCCCATATGGAACGGCGCCAGAGCAGGATTCCAAGGATGGATGCCTAGATAGTCTGCTTTGCATTCCAGTTGTCTCCTAGCGACAAGGCAGGTTTGATATTCTGCCTCTGGGGGAGTAATCGACGGGGCTGAGTTGAAATGTACTCTCCTGCCGAATGGTCATAATGCGGGTATGTGTCCATGGAGACCTTGGAATAGGACGGTTGCTCCGGCTACCTGAAGGTTTCTCCTAACTGGAGGCTTTTACAGAGCTCCAAAGGATAAGTTTCCCATGTGAAGACAAGATTTGTTCTGATTGGTATCTCTGGAATCTCCCATATGCTGGTATTGGAAAACAGGCCTCTGAGGAGAGATGCTTAGAAAAAAAAGCAATGGAACCAATTACATTCTAGGTGCCAGTCCAGTTTAATCTTCTTCTCTTGGGTTATCTGTCTATGGGTGAGTTGACGTCGTTGCTCAGCTTGTGAGAAATCGCCCCTCTTTGTCCTGGGTGGCCTACACTATTGGAATGGCCTCTGGGAGTTTGGAGGTTTCTCCTTATCTGTAGGGTTGTGGCCAATGGAATGGGAAGAATTTCCTTGGAGAGGGCAGGCACAGTCCTGAGGTGTGGCTCCAGGGGCCTCAGTCTGGAGGGTGTGTGGGACAGGGATGTCAGGATAGAAGTCTGAAAACACAAACTCGGCTTAGGTTTGGGGACGTAGGTATGGCAGGCCCAATCTACAGACTATGAGGAGAATTTTTTGGGCTATGACCTAAGGGTGAGTGTGAACGCTTGCTGAAGCTTATGTCTCTGGATTTTGTGTCAATAGTGGCCGTGGAATGTCGGGCTGGCCTCATGGGCCATGGACGAGTCTTTCTCTCTGGACCCCAATCACTTGGGATGGCCCAATCCCAAGTGATTGGGGTCATTCTGTGAGTGGGAGGAGTCCTTTCTGTGTTTATTTACCTCAAATGTCCCACCAAAGAGGGATTCCAGAGCAGAGCCCTGAGTAGGGGTGACTAGATGTCTCTACCTCTGGTTAAGATTGGGTGACTTGGGGCATTGCAGGCCCCATATGCGGGCTCATGGTCCAGCCACTGAGAGGCTTTACTTGAGGACAGGGCTCAAACTGAGGGTCCCAATGTGTGTTTGAGCCCACCGCAGCTCTTAAGCATAGGCAGGGCCTCAGGGACCCTACACTACCCTCAGGGGCCCTACTACTACCCCTGTAGGCCCTACAGGGGTCCTACACCGAACGTTGGACAAGATGCCAACCACAAGATTCTGGCGAGAGGGAAAGAGGAGTTCTGATTTCTGCATCACGTTCACCCATGGGAAGTGAGTAGAGATAAGGTCTAGGATTCTGTAGCCTGAAAACCGAAGTTGGAAAGAGATGGCGACCTAAGGCCATGGCGGTTCTGATGTTCTCAGTGTACTGCAAGCTGTCTGGGTGTCGGTTGGGAATTCAGGCCTCAGGTTCTGTCAGACAGGGCATTAGTGCACAGGCTAGACTATATAATTGGTGTACAGTTGAGTGACGTGCAGGTTTATCCTCATTTGAGGTTTCTGGGTAGACCCATAGGGCAATATTTTTCTTCTAGAGGGCAGGCAGAGTGCAGCACTGTGTCATCGGAAATCCCAAAATAGAGGGCGTGTGGTCCAGGAGAGTGAGGACGGAAGTCAGAGAACACTAGCTACGCTTAGGTTTTGGGGTGAGGGCACAGCAGGTACACTCTGAAGAGCTGAATCAAGATCTCGTGCATCTGAAGTCAAGGCGAAGATCAGCTGTTGGCTCAGGTTGGAGTTTCTTTCCATGATCTGCCTTCATGAAGATTGGGGGCATCATGTGACCTTGGAAGCTTTCCATGATATGAGTTGTTAGGTGGTCAATGCACAAGGACTCCTGTGGGACAGTCGAGACCTGTTGGATGGCTCAAGGATGTCCCATAAGGAACGACGCAAGAGCAGGGTTCTAAGGATGGATGCCTGAAGAGCCCAACTCGCATTTCAATTGTCTCCTAGTGACAAGGCAGGTTCAATCTGCTGGCTCTGGAGTAGCAACCGAGGGGGTTTAGTTGAAATGGACTCTCCTGAGGATGGGTCATAATATGCGATTGTGTCCATGGAGATATTCAAATGGGGCAGTGGCTCCAGTGACCTGAAGTTTTCTCCTAACTGGAGGTTATGACACAGCTCCATAGAGCAAGATTCCCATGTGGAGACGAGATTTTTTCTGATAGGTAGCTCTGGAAACCCCCTTATGCTGGTATTGGAATCCAGGCCTCTGAGGAGAGATGCCTGAAAACAAAAGCAATGGATCCAATTAGGGCCCAGGTGTCTGTCTTGTTCAATATTCTTTTCTATGGATATCTGTCTAAGGTTCTGATTGGAGGTAGTGGCTCAGCTTGTGCCAGAGGGTCCCTGTATGTCCAGGACATCCTACACTATTGGGATGGCCTCAGAGATTTTGGATGATTCTCCTAATCTGTCAGGTTGTGCCAAATGAATGAGCAGAATTCCCTTGGAGAGGGCAGGCACAGTCCTGAGGTGTGGCTCCATGGGGCCCAGCCTTTAGAATGTGTGGGTGAGGACAATGGAGACAGAAATCTGAAAACACAAACTCGGCTTAGGTTTGGGGACATAGGTATGGCAGGCCCGATCTACAGACCTTGAGAATTTTGGGGGCTCTGAACAAAGGGAAAGTGTGTGGCGCTTTTTCAGGTTTTTGTCTCCGGATTTTGTGTCAATGGTGGCCGTGGAATGTCAGGCTGGCCTCATCGACCATGGACGAGTATTTCTCTCTGTGGATTTGGCCAGATTCCAATTGTTTGGGGTCATTCTTTGGATGGTAGGAGTCCTTACTTTTTTTTTTTTTTCTTTATCTTGGTTTTTTTTTTTTTTTTTTTTTTTTTACCTTATGTGTCCCACCAAAGAGGGATTCCAGAAAAGAGCTCTGAATAAGGATGACTAGACTTCTCAAGCCCTGGCTAGGATTGGGGGAGTAGGGGCATGGCAAGTCCCATATGCAGGCTCTTGGTCCAGCCCCGCAGAGGCTTTACTTGAGGCCATGGTTCATGCTTAGGGTCCTAATGTGTGTTTGTGCCCATCGCAGCCCTCAAGCGTGTCTGAGGCCTCATGGGCCATGCTGGGTTCTCATATACTGAACGTTGGACAACATGCCAACCACAAGGTTTCTGGTCTTGGGGAAGGTGAAGTTCTGATTTCTGCATCACGTACATCACTTAGTTGTGAGTGGAGATAATGTCTAGGTTCTGAAGCCTGAAGACCAAGGTTGGGAAGAGATGATGACCTAAGGCCATGGCATGTTCGATGTGTTCAGTGTGAGGCCAGGTGTCTGGGTGTCGGTCACGAGGTCTGGGGTCAGGCAGTGTCAGACAGGGAATTAGTGCCCAGGCTAGACTGTATAATTGGGGTACAGTCTAGAGAATTGCAGGTTGATCCTCATTTGATGTTTCTGGGTAGACCCCTAGGGCAAAGTCTCTCTTCTGGAGGGCAGGCAGAGTGCTGCATTTTGTCTCCAGAATTCCCAAAGTGGAAGGCTTGTGTGCCAGGAGTGTGAGGACGGAAGTCTGAGAACGTGAGCTGGCTTAGGTTTTGGAGCGAGGGAAAGGCAGGCACACTCTGCAGAGCTGAATTGAGATTTCATGCATCTGAAGTCAGGGCGAGGATCAGACGGGAGTTTCTGTCCATGATGTCCTCTACCTGAAGGTGGAGGCATCATGAGGCCATGGAGGTTTTCCCACGGTGCGAGTGTGTGATGCTGCAAACCACAAGGATTCCTTCTGCAGGACAGTTGAGACCTGTTGAATGGATCAAGGACACCCCATTAGGAATTTCTCCAGAGCAGAGTTCTAACATGGATACCTGGGCAACGAACTCGCATTCCAATTGTCTCCTAGTGACAAAGCAGGTTTGATCTGCTGGCACTGGGTGAGCAACCGCCAGGTTTGTGTTGAAATGGACTCTCCTGAGGATGGGTCATAATGTGGGATTGTGTCCATTGAGACATTGGAATGGGGCGGTGGCTCCAGTGACGTGAAATTTTCTCCTAACTGGAGGTTTTGACACAGTTCCATATAGCATGATTCCCATGTGGCATGCGATTTGTTCTGATTGGTAGCTCCAGAAACCCCCATGTGCTGGTATTGGAATCCAGGCCTCTGAGGAGAGATACATGAAAACAAAAGCAATGAATTCGTTTAGGGCCTAGGTGCCTGTCCTGTTCAATCTTCTTTTCTATGGATATCTATCTACAGGTCTGATTGGAGGTAGTGGCTCAGCTTGTGGCAGATGGTCCCTGTTTGTCCCGGACATCCTTCAATATTGGGGTGGCCTCGGGGACTTCGGATGTTTCTCCTAATCTGTCAGGTTGTGCCAAAGGAATGAGCAGAATTCCCATGGAGAGGGCAGGCACAGTCCTGAGGTGTGGCTCCATGGGGCCAAGCCTTGAGGGTGTGTGGGCCAGGACAATGGAGACAGAAGTCTGAAAACACAAACTTGTCTTAGGTTTGGGGACATAGGTATGGCAGGCCCGATCTACAGACCGTGAGAATTTTTCAGGCTTTGAACAAAGGGCGAGTGTGTGGCGCTTTTTCAGGCTTTTGTCTCCGGATTTTGTGTCAATGGTGGCCGTGGAATGTCAGGATGGCCTCATCAGCCATGGACGAGTATTTCTCTCTGTGAATTTGGCCCAACTCCAAGTGTTTGCGGTCATTCTTTGGACGGTAGGAGTCCTTTCTCTATTTTTTTTTTAACCTCATGTGTACCACCAAGGATGGATTCTAGAGAAGAGATCTGAGTAGGGGTGACTAGACTTCTCAAGCACTGGTTAAGGTTTGGGGAGTAGGGGCATGGTAATCTCCATATATGGGCTCTTGGTCCAGCCCCGGAGAGGCTTTACTTGAGGCCAGGGTTCATGCTTAGGGTCCTAATGTGTGTTTGTGCCCATCGCAGCCCTCAAGCATGTCTGAGGCCTCATGGGCCATGCTGGTTTCTCCTACACTGCACGTTGGACAACATGCCAACCACAGGGTTTCTGGTCATGGGGAAGGAGGAGTTCTGATTTCTGCATCACGTACACGGCATGGCAGTGAGTAGAGATAAGGTCTAGATTCTGAAGCCTGAAAACCGAGGTTGGTAAGAGATGACGACCTAAGGCCATGGTGGGTCCGATGCACTTAGTGTGCGGCCAGATGTCTGTGTCCATCATGAGGTCTGGGCTCAGGCTGTGTCAGGCAGGGCATTAGTCCCCAGGCTAGACTGTATAATTGGGGTACAGTCGAGTGATGTGAAGGTTGGTCCTCATTTGGGGTTTCTGGTTGGCCCCATAGGGCAAAGATTTTCTTCTGGAGGGCAGGCAGAGTGCTGCATTCTGGCTCCAGAAATGCCAACTTCAGGGCTTGTGGGCCAGGTGTTTTTGGACAGAAGTCTGAGAACACAAGTTCAGCTTAGAATTCGCAGCGGTGACATGGCAGGCACACTCTACAGACCTGAAATGAGATCTCGTGCATCTGAAGTCAGGGCGAGGATCAGATGTTGGCTTAGGTTGGAGTTTCTGTACATGATGTCCCCTTCATGAAGGTGGGGGGGCATCAGGAAACCATGGAAGATTTCCAACTTTGTGAGTGTGTGATGCTCCAAACCACAAGGATTCCGTCAGCGGGACAGTCACGACCTTTTGGATGGATCAAGGACGTCCCATAAGAAATGCTCCAAAGCACAGTTCTAATGATGGATGCCTGGGCAGTCCAACTTGCATTCCAGTTGTGTCCTAGTGAAAAGGAGGATTCGATCTGCTGTCACTGGGGGAACAACCGAGGGGGCTGAATTGAAATGGACTCTCATGAGGATCAGTCATGATGTGGATTTGTGTCCATGGATCCCTTGGAATGGGGCAGTGGCTCTGTTGCCCTGAAGAATTCTCCTAACCTGATGTTTTGATGCAGCTCCAAAGAGCAAGTTTCCCATGTAGAGACGAGATTTGTTCTGAAACCCCCACAACCTGGTATTGGAAACCAAGCATCTGGGGAACAATGCCTGGAATCCAAAGCAATGGATCTGATTACGGTCTAGGGGCCTGTCCTTTTCAATATTCTCCTCTGAGTGTCTCTGTCTAAGATTCAGAATGGAGGTCACTGCTCAGCTTGTGTCAGATCACCCATGTTTGTTGGGGGAGGCCAACACTATTGGGCTGGTCTTGGGAATTGGAGGTTTCTCCTAATCTGTAAGGTTGTGGCAAATGAAACGGGCAGAGTTCCCTTGGAGAGCACTGGCACAGTCCTTAGGTGTGACACCACCTTTCTGGGTGTCATCCAGGAGGTCCAGGCTCAGGCTGTGTCAGACAGGGCATTAGTGCCAAGCTTAGACTGTATAATTGGAGTAAAGTTGAGTGGCATGCAGGTTGATCCTCATTTGGCGTTTCTGGGTAGCCCCAGGGGCAACGTTTTTCTTCTGGAGGGAAGGAAGAGTGCTGCATTGTGGCGACGGAATTCTCACACTGGAGGGCTTGTGGGCCAGAATTGTGAGGAAGGAAGTGAGAGAACACAAGCTAGGCTTCGGTTTTGGGTCAAGATCATGGCAGGCACACTCTGTAGAGCTAAATCTAAATCTCATGCATCTGAAGTCAGGGCGAGGATCAGACGTAGGCTCAGGTTGAAGTTTCTGTTCAGGATGGCCCCTTCATGATGGTGGGGGGCATCATGGGGCTATGGAGACTTTCCCACGATTGGCATTGTAAGTTGCTCCAATCGGCAAGGATTCCTTCTACGGGACAGTCGAGACCGGTCAGATTGCTCCAGGACGTCCCATGCGGAACCACGGCAGTGCAGGGTTCTAAGGATGGATTCCTGGAGTGCCCGCCTCACATTCCTATTGTCTCCTAGTGACAAGGCAGGTTTGATCTGCTTCTTTTGGGGAGCAACCAAAGGGGATGTGTTGAAATGGACTCGCCTGCGGATGGGTCATAATGCGGGTTTGTGTCCATGGAGACCTTGGAATGGGGTGTTGGCTGCTGGGACCTGAAGGTTTCCCTTAACTGGAGGTTGTGACACAGCTCCAAAATGCATGTTTCCCATGTGGAAATGAGATTTGTTCAGACTGGTACCTCTTGAAGAACACATATACTGGTATTGGAAACCAGGCCTCTGAGGAGAGATGCCTGGAATCAAAAGCAATGAATCTGATTAGGGCCTAGGTGCCTGTCCGGTTCGATCTTCTTCTCTGGGGTTATCTGTCTATGGATCTGAGTTGAGGTAGTTGCTCATCTTGGGACAGATCACCCTGTTTGCCCTGAGTGGCCAACACTATTGGGAAGGCCTCAGGGACGTTGGAGTGTTCTCCTAATCTTTAGGGTTGTGGCCAATGGAATGGGCAGAATTTGCTTGGAGAAGGCAGGCACAGTCCTGAGGCATGGCTCCAGGGGCCCCAGCCTGGAGGGTGTGTGGGCCAGGACAGTGGGGACAGAAACCTGAAAACCCAAACTCAGCTTAGATTTGGGGACGTAGGTATGACATGCCTGATCTATAGACCGTGAGAAGAATTTATCAGGCTATGAACAAAGGGCAAGTGTGAGGCATATCTCCAGGCTTTTGTCTCTAGATTTTGTGTCAATGGTGGCCATGGAATGACGGGATGGCCTCTTTGGCCATGGATGATTCTTTCTCTTTTAAGATTTGGTCAGATCCCAAGTTTTGGGGCTCATTCAGGGGATGGAGGAGACCCTTCAATATTTTTTTTTCCTCAGGGGTTCCAGAGCAGAGACCTGAATAGGGGTGATTAGAACTCTCAACCTCTCATTAATATTGGGGGACTAGGGATGGCAATGCGGGTTCTTGGTCCAGACCCTGAGAGGCTTTACTTGAGGACAGGGCTCACACTGAGGGTCCCAATGTGTTTGTGCCCATTGCGGTTTTTCAAGCATGGGCGGGGACTCATGGGATACACTGGATTCTCCTACACTGAACGTTGGAAAACATGCCAACCACAAGGTTTCTTGCCTTGAGGAAGAAGGAGTTTCATTTCTGCATCACGTTCACCCCTGGGTAGTGAGTATATATAAGGTCTAGGTTCTGAAGCCTGAAAACCAAGGTTGAAAAGAGATGATGACCTAAAGCCATGGCGGGTCTGATGTGCTCAGTGTACAGCCAGCTGTCTGGGTGTCGGTTGAAAATTCAGACCTCAGGCTGTGCAAGACAGGGCATTAACGCCGAAGCGAAACTGTATAATTGGGGTAGAGTCAAGTGGCATGCAGGTTGATCCTCATTTGGTGTTTCTGGTTAGCCCCATAGGACAACGTTTCCCTTCTGGAGGGCAGTCAGAGTGCTGCATTGTGTCTCTCCAGAATTCCCTAACTGGAGGGCTGGTGGGCTCGGAGTGTGAGGACGAAGTCTGAGAACAATAGCTAGGTTTTGCTTCGGGGCGGGGTTTCGGCAGGCACACTCTGCAGAGTTGAATCAAGATTTCGTGCATCTGAAGTCAGGGCGAGGATTAGACGTTGGCTCAGGTTGGAGTTTCTGTCCAAGATGGCTCTTTCATGAAGGGGACAGTGCACCACGAGGCCACAGAGCTTTTCCCATGATGGGAGTTGTGAGGTGCTCCAAAGCGCAAGGATTCCTTCTGCAGGACAGCTGTGACCTGTTGGATGGCTCCAGGAGGTCCCATATGGAATTACTTCAGAGTAGTTTTCTACAGATGGATGCCTAGCCAGCCCGCCTCACATTCCAATTGTCTCCTAGTGACAAGATAGGTTCGATCTGCTGGCTCCAGGGGAGCACCCAAGGGCACTGAGTTGAAATAGACTCTCCTGCAGATGGGTCCTAATGTGGGATTGTGTCCATGGAGACCTTGGAATGAGGTGGTGGCACCGGGGCCCTGAAGGATTTTCCTAGCCGGAGGTTTTGACACATCTTGAAAGAGCACGTTTCCCATGTGGTGAAGACATTTGTTCTGACTGATGCCTCAGGAAACCCCCATATGGTGGTATTGAAAACCAGGCCTCTGAGGTTCTGACATAGCTCCTCGAGCAAGTTTCCAATGTGCAGACAAGACTGGCTCTGAAGGAGCCTATGGAAACCCCATAGGCTGGTATTGGAAACCAGGCCTCTTAGAAGAGATGCCTGGAAACGAAAGCAATGGATCTGATTAGGGCCTAGGGGCCTGTCCAGTTCAATGTTCTTCTCTGGGGACATCTGTCTCCGAGTCTGTGTGGAGCTAGTTGCTCAGCTAGTGTCAGATCACCCCTGTTTGTTCCAAGCAGCCT
Organism: Mustela nivalis; assembly: GCF_964662115.1. Lineage (NCBI taxonomy): Eukaryota > Metazoa > Chordata > Mammalia > Carnivora > Mustelidae > Mustela > Mustela nivalis. The sequence goes on along the minus strand of NW_028136531.1, from coordinate 936,873 downwards.
ACAATATTGGGATGGTCCCAGGGACATTGGAGATTTCTCCTGATTTATATGGTTGTGGCCAATGGAATATGAAGAATTCCCTATGAGAGGGCAGGAACAATCCTGATGTGTGGTTCCAGGGGCCCTAGCATGGAGGGTGTGTGTTTTCACACAACTGTCCAAACAGCCCTGGCCTACACAACCTACAGGCTCAGGCCCCTGGAGCCAAACCTGAGGACTGTACTTGTCCCCTCAGAGGGAATTGTGTGTGCCCATTCCAAAGGCCACAACCCTTCTAATAGGATAAACCTCCAAAGTCCCTGATCCATCTCAATAGTGGTGGCTTCCCAGGAAAAACAGGGGTAATCTGAGCCCAACTGAGCACCTACCTGCACTCAGACCCATAGACAGATGTCCCCAGAGGTAAAAAGGAAAGAACAGGCCCCTAGGCACTAATCAGATCCATTGCTTTGGTTTCCAGGCATCTCTCCTCAGAGGCCTGGATTTCAAAAGCAGCATATAGCTGTTTCTGACTCACCCATCAGAAAACATCTCATCTACACATGGGAAACTTGCACGTTGGGGCTGTGTCAAAGCCTCTGTTTAGGAGAACCCTTTAGGGCCCCAGTGCCACCGCTTCATTCCAAGGTCTCCATAGACACAAAAGCACATTAGGACCCATCCCCAGGGGTGTCCATTTCAACTCAGCGTCCACGGTTGCTCCCCACAGATCCAGATCTAACCTGTCTTGTTGCTAGGAGACAATTGAAATGCGAGGTGGGCTACCCATCCAACCATCCTTAGAACCCTGCTCAGAATCATTGGCCTGGAGCCAAACAACAGGTCTCAATTGTCCTGCAGAAGACTCTCTGCAGTTTGGAGATTCTCACAACTCCCATCGTGGGAAAACACCCATGGACCCGTGATGCCCCCCCCCCATTCATGAAGGGGCCATCAGGGACAGTAACTCCAACCTGAGCGAAGGTAAGTCCTCGCCCTGACTTCAGATGCACGAGATCTCGATTCAGGTCTGTAGATTGTGCCTGCCATGGCCTCACCCAGAAACCTAAGCCTAGCTTGTGTTCTCAGACTTTTGTCGTCAGACTACTGGCCCACAAGCCCTCCAGTTTGGCAATCCAGAACTACAATGCAGCACTCTGCCGGCCCTCCAGAAGAAAAACATTGCCCTCTGGGGCTACCCAGTAACCCCAAATGAGGATCAACCTGCACCGACCTTGGCTGTACCCCAAATACATAGGCTGACCAGGGCACTAATGCCCTTTCTGACACAGCCTGAGCCTGGAACCCGTGGACACTCCCAGACAGCTGACCGCACACTGAGCACATCGAGCCGCCATGGCCTTAGGTCGTCATCTCTTCCCAACATCGGTTATCAGGTTTCAGAACCTAGACCTTATCTCCAATCACTGCCCAGGGTTGAAGGTGATGCAGAAATCAGAACTCCTTCCCCCCATGGCAAAAAACCTTGTGGTTGGCATGTTGTCCAACGTTCAGTGTAGTTGAAACCAGTGTGGCCCATGAGGCCCCGCCCATCTCGCGGGCCACATTGGTCACAAACACACATTGTGACGCTCAGGCTGAGCCCAGTCCTCAAGTAAGGTCACTCAGTGCCTGGATGAAGAGATAGCATATTGGGCTTGCCATGCCCCTAGGCCCCAATTTTTTACCATAGTTCGGGTTGTCCCTTCAGTCTTCCCCACGGCTTGGCTTTGGAATTCCTCTTTTGGTGGGACACCTGAGGTAACAAAACTGAAATGAGTCCTCCCATCCCACAGATTGACGAAAAGCAATTGGGAATCGGGCCAAATCCTCAGAGAGGAAGATTTGTCCATGGCCCATGAGGCCTCCCCGACATTCCACGGCCATCGCTGATACAAAATCCAGAGACAAAAGCCTGAGCAAGCACCTCAGACTCGCACTTTCTTCGTATCCTGAAGAGTTCTTCTCATGGTGTGTAGATCAGGCCTGCCATACATACGTCCCCAAAACTAAGCTGAGTTTGTGTTTTCAGACTTCTGTCCTCAAAGTCTTGGGCCACACACCCTCCAGGCTGGGCCCCTGGAGCCACACATTAGGACTGTGCCTACCAATCCATGGGAATTCTGCCCATTCCATGGTCCAAAATCGTACAAATTAGGAGAAACCTCCAAAGTCCCTGAGGCCATCCCAATATATTTGGTCGCCCTGAACAAACAAGGGCTGTCTAACGCCAGCTGATAATCGACCTCCACTCATACCATAGATGGATGTCCCCAGAGAAGAAGATTGAACCAGACAGGACCCTAGGCCATAATAGGATCCATTCCTTTGGGTTACAGGCATGTGTCCTCAAAAGCCTGATTCCAATACGAGCATAGGGGTTTTCCTGAGGCACCCATCAGAACTCATCTCGTCTCCGCAAGGAAACCTGTGCATGGGAGCCATGTCCAAAGCTTAGGAGAGTACTTCAGGGTCCCGGTGCCACCGCCCGATTCCAAGGCCCTCATGGACACAAAAACACATTAGGACCCATCCTCAGGAAAGTCCCTTTCAACTCCGCCACCCCGGTTGCTCCCGCAGAGCCATCAGATCTAAACTGTCTTGTTGCTAGGAGACAAATGGAATGCGAGGCGGGCTTCCTAGGCATACATCCGCGAACGGTGCTCTGGAGTCATTCCATATGGGATGTCCTGGAGCTGTCCAACAGGTCTCAATTGTCCCGCAGAAGGAATCCTTGAAGGGGGCATCCCACAACTCCCAACGTGGGAAAACCTCAATGGCCTCGAGATTCCGCTCCCTTCATGAAGCGGCCGTCATGCTCAGAAACTCCCACCTGAGCCAACGTCTGATCCTCGCCCTGACTTCAGATGCATAGATATTGGATCAGATCTGCAGGGGGTACCTGCCGTGCCCTCGCCCTGAAACCCAAGTCTAGCTTGTCTTCTCAGACTTCCGTCCTCACACTCCTGGCCCTGAAGCCCTCAAGTTTGGCAATTCCGGACCCACAATGCAGCACTCTGCCTGCCCTCTAGAAAAAAAATTATTGCCTCAACCTGCCCAGGCACCTTAAATGCGGGTAAACCTACGCAGCACTCGACTTTACCCAAATTATATAGTCTAACCTGGGCACTAATGCACTGTCGAACACAACCTGAGCCCGGACCTCCTGACCAACACCCAGAAAGCTGACCGCACAATGAGCACATAAAACCCGCCATGGCCTTAGGTCATCATCTCTTCCCTACCTCAGTTTTCAGGCTTCAGAACCGAGACCTTATCTCCAATCACTGCCCAGGGGTGAGTGTGATGCAGAAGTCAGAACTCCTCCTTACCCATGGCAAGAACCCTTGTGGTTGGCACGTTGTCCAACGTTCAGTGTAGGAGAAACCAGCATTCACCCTGAGGCCCCGCCCATTCTTGAGTGCGACGAGGGCATACACACGCATTGTTACCCTCAGCATGAGTCCTGTCCTCTAGTAAGTCCTCTCAGTGGCTGGACCATTAGATGTCATAATGGGCTTGACATGTCCCTAAGGCCCCAATTTTTAACCAGATTTCTGATTGTCCAGTCGTCCCTCACCAGGGCTCTACTCTGGAATCCATCATTTGGTGGGACACCTAGGTTAAAAAAGAAAACAACAACAACAACAACAACAAAAAAAAACGGACTTCTTCCAGCCTACAGAATGACCCCAAACTCTTTGGACGGGGCCAAACCACCAGAGAGTAAGACTCGTCCATTTCCCATAAAGTCACCCAGAAATTGCACGACCATGAGTGACACGATATCCAGAGACAAAAACTTGCGCAGGAGCCTCACACTCGCCCTTCTTTCAAATCCCGAAGAGTTCTCCTCATGGTCTGTAGATCAGTCCTGCCATACCTATGACCCTAAACATAAGCCGAGTTTGTGTTTTCAGACAACTGTCCAAACAGCCCTAGCCTACACAACCTACAGGCTCAGGCCCCTGGAGCCAAACCTGAGGACTGTACTTGCCCTCTCCAAGGGAATTGTGTGTGCCCATTCCAATGGCCACAACCCTTCTAATAGGATAAACCTCCAAAGTCCCTGATCCATCTCAAAAGTGGTGGCTTCCCAGAAAAGACAGGGGCAATCTGAGCCCAACTGAGCACCTACCTGCACTCAGACCCATAGACAGATGTCCCCAGAGGTAAAAAGGAAAGAACAGGCCCCTAGGCACTAATCAGATCCATTGCTTTGTTTTCCAGGCATCTCTCCTCAGTGGCCTGTATTTCAAAAGCAGCATATAGCTGTTTCTTGACTCACCCATCAGAAAACATCTCATCTACTCATGGGAAACTTGCACGTTGGAGCTGTGTCAAAGCCTCTGTTTAGGAGAACCCTTTAGGGCCCCAGTGCCATCGCTTCATTCCAAAGTCTCCATAGACAAAAAAGCACGTTAGGATCCATCCCCAGGGGTGTCCATTTCAACTCAGCGTCCTCGGTTGCTCCCCACAGATCCAGGAGATCTAACCTGTCTTGTTGCTAGGAGACAATTGGAATGCGAGGTGTGATACCCAGCCATCCATCCTTAGAACCCTGCTCAGAATCATTGGCCTGGAGCCAAACAACAGGTCTCAATTGTCCTGCAGAAGACTCTCTGCAGTTTGGACCTTCTCACAACTCCCCTCGTGGGAAAACAACCATGGCCTCGTGATGCCTCCCCCAATCATGAAGGGGTTATCAGGGACAGAAACTCCAACCTGAGCGATAGTCTGATCCTCGCCCTGACTTCAGATGCACGAGATCTCGATTCAGGTCTGTAGATTGTGCCTGCCATGGCCTCACCCAGAAACCTAAGCCTAGCTTGTGTTCTCAGACTTTTGTCGTCAGACTACTGGCCCACAAGCCCTCCAGTTTGGCAATCCAGAACTACAATGCAGCACTCTGCCGGCCCTCCAGAAGAAAAACATTGTCCTCTGGGGCTACCCAGTAACCCCAAATGAGGATCAACCTGCACCGACCTTGGCTGTACCCCAAATACATAGGCTGACCAGGGCACTAATGCCCTTTCTGACACAGCCTGAGCCTGGACCCCCTGGACCCTCCCAGACAGCTGGCCGCACACTGAGCACATCGAGCCGCCATGGCCTTAGGTCGTCATCTCTTCCCAACCTCGGTTTTCAGGTTTCAGAACCTAGACCTTATCTCCAATCACTGCCCAAGGTTGAAGGTGATGCAGAAATCAGAACTACTTCCCCATGGCAAGAAACCTTGTGGTTGGCATGTTGTCCAATATTCAGTGTAGTTGAAACCAGTGTGGCCCATGAGGCCCTGCCCATGCTCACGGGTCACATTGATCACAAACACACATTATGACGCTCAGGCTGAGCCCAGTACTCAAGTAAGGCCACGCAGTGGCTGGATGAAGAGATAGCATATTGGGCTTGCCATGCCCCTAGGCCCCAATTTTTAACCATAGTTCGGGTTGTCCCTTCAGTCTTCCCCACGGCTTGGCTTTGGAATTCCTCTTTTGGTGGGACACCTGAGGTAACAAAACTGAAATGAGTCCTCCCATCCCAGAGATTGACGAAAAGCAATTGGGAATCAGGCCAAATCCTCAGAGAGGAAGATTCGTCCATGGCCCATGAGGCCTCCCCGACATTCCACGGCCATCGCTGATACAAAATCCAGAGACAAAATCCTGAGCACGCGCCTAAGACTCGCACTTTCTTCATATCCTGAAGAGTTCTTTTCATGGTTTGTAGATCGGGCCTGCCATACCTACGTCCCCAAACCTAAGCTGAGTTTGTGTTTTCAGACTTCTGTCCTCAAAGTCTTGGGCCACACACCCACCAGGCTTGGCCCCTGGAGCCACACATTAGGACTGTGCCTACCAATCCATGGGAATTCTGCCCATTCCATGGTCCAAAATCGTACAAATTAGGAGAAACCTCCAAAGTCCCTGAGGCCATCCCAATAGTGTAGGTCGCCCGGAACAAACAAGGGGTGTCTGACACCAGCTGATATCGACCTCCACTCATACCATAGATGGATGTCCACAGAGACGAAGATTGAACCAGACAGGACCCTAGGCCATAATAGGATCCATTGCTTTAGGTTACAGGCATGTGTCCTCAAAAGCCTGATTCGAATACGAGCATAGGTGTTTTCCTGAGGCACCCATCAGAACTCATCTCGTCTCCACAAGGAAACCTGTGCATGGGAGCCATGTCCAAAGCTTAGGAGAGTACTTCAGGGTCCCGGTGCCACCGCCCCATTCCAAGGCCCTCATGGACACAAAAACACATTAGGACCCATCCTCAGGAAAGTCCATTTCAACTCAGCCACCCCTGTTGCTCCAGCAGAGCCATCAGATCTAAACTTTCTTGTTGCTAGTAGACAATTGGAATGCGAGGCGGGCTTCCCAGGCATCCATCCGCGAACGGTGCTCTGGAGTCATTCCATATGGGAAGTCCTGGAGCTGTCCAACAGGTCTCAATTGTCCCGCAGAAGGAACCCTTGAAGGGGGCATCCCACAACTCCCAACGTGGGAAAACCTCAATGGTCTCGAGATTCCGCTCCCTTCATGAAGCGGCCGTCTTGCACAGAAACTCCAACCTGAGCCAACGTCTGATCCTCGCCCTGACTTCAGATGCATGAGATATTGGTTCAGATCTGCAGGGGTACCTGCCATGCCCTTGCCCTGAAACCCAAGTCTAGCTTTTCTTCTCAGACTTCTGTCCTCACACTCCTGGCCCCGAAGCCCTCAAGTTTGGCAATTCCGGACCCTTAATGCAGCACTCTGCCTGCCCTCTAGAAAAAAAATTATTGCCTCATGAGCTGCCCAGGCACCTTAAATGAGGGTAAACCTACACAGCACTCGACTTTACCCAAATTATATAGTCTGACCTGGGCACTAATGCACTGTCGAACACAACCTGAGCCCGGACCTCCTGACCAACACCCAGAAAGCTGACCGCACACTGAGCACATAAAACCCGCCATGGCCTTAGGTCATCATCTCTTCCCTACCTCAGTTTTCAGGCTTCAGAACCGAGACCTTATCTCCAATCACTGCCCAGGGGTGAGTGTGATGCAGAAATCAGAACTCCTCCTTACCCATGGCAAGAACCCTTGTGGTTGGCACGTTGTCCAACGTTCAGTGTAGGAGAAACCAGCATTCACCCTGAGGCCCCGCCCATTCTTGAGTGCGACGAGGGCATACACACGCATTGTTACCCTCAGCATGAGTCCTGTCCTCTAGTAAGTCCTCTCAGTGGCTGGACCATTAGATGACATAATGGGCTTGACATGTCCCTAGGCCCCAATTTTTAACCAGATTTCTGATTGTCCAGTCGCCCCTCACCAGGGCTCTACTCTGGAATCCATCATTTGGTGGGACACCTGAGGTTAAAAAAGAAAACAACAACAACAACAACAACAAAAAACGGTCTTCTTCCAGCCCACAGAATGACCCCAAACTCTTTGGACTGGGCCAAACCACCAGAGAGTAAGACTCGTCCATTTCCCATGAAGTCACCCAGAAATTGCACGACCATGAGTGACACGATATCCAGAGACAAAAACTTGAGCAGGAGCCTCACACTCGCCCTTCTTTCAAATCCCGAAGAGTTCTCCTCATGGTCTGTAGATCAGTCCTGCCATACCTATTACCCGAAACATAAGCCGAGTTTGTGTTTTCAGACAACTGTCCAAACATCCTGGCCTACACAACCTACAGGCTCAGGCCCCTGGAGCCAAACCTGAGGACTGTACTTGCCCTCTCCAAGGGAATTGTGTGTGCCCATTCCAATGGCCACAAACCTTCTAAGAGGATAAACCTCCAAAGTCCCTGATCCATCTCAATAGTGGTGGCTTCCCAGGAAAAACAGGGGCGATCTGAGCTCAACTGAGCACCTACCTGCACTCAGACCCATAGACAGATGTCCCCAGAGGTAAAAAGGAAAGAACGGGCTTCTAGGTACTAATCAGATCCATTGCTTTGGTTTCCAGGCATCTCTCCTCAGAGGCCTGGATTTCAAAAGCAGCATATAGCTGTTTCTTGACTCACCCATCAGAAAACATCTCATCTACAAATGGGAAACTTGCACGTTGGAGCTGTGTCAAAGCCTTTGTTTAGGAGATCCCTTTAGGGCCCCAGTGCCACCGCTTCATTCCAAGGTCTCCATAGACACAAAAGCACATTAGGACCCATCCCCAGGGGTGTCCATTTCAACTCAGCGTCCTCGGTTGCTCCCCACAGATCCAGGAGATATAACCTGTCTGGTTGCTAGGAGACAATTGGTATGCGAGGTGGGCTACCCCGCCATCCATCCTTAGAACCCTGCTCAGAATCATTGGCCTGGAGCCAAACAACAGGTCTCAATTGTCCTGCAGAAGACTCTCTGCATTTTGGAGCTTCTCACAACTCCCATCGTGGGAAACCCCCATGGCCTCGTGATGCCCCCCCCATTCATGAAGGGGCCATCAGGGACAGAAAGTCGAACATTAGCGATCGTCTGATCCTCGCCCTGACTTCAGATGCACGAGATCTCGATTCAGGTTTGTAGATTGTGCCTGCCATGGCCTCACCCAGAAACCTAAGCCTAGCTTGTGTTCTCAGACTTTTGTCGTCAGACTACTGGCCCACAAGCCCTCCAGTTTGGCAATCCAGAACTACAATGCAGCACGCTTTCGGCCCTCCAGTAGAAAAACATTGTCCTCTGGAGCTACCCAGTAACCCCAAATGAGGATCAACCTGCACCGACCTTGGCTGTAATTCAAATACGTAGGCTGACCAGGGCACTAATGCCCTTTCTGACACAGCCAGAGCCTTGACCCCCTGGACCCTTCCAGACAGCTGGCCGCACACTGAGCACATCCAGCCGCCATGGCCTTAGGTCGTCATCTCTTCCCAACCACGGTTTTCAGGTTTCAGAACCTAGACCTTATCTCCAATCACTGCCCAGGTTTGAAGGTGATGCAGAAATCAGAACTCCTTCCCCATGGCAAGAAACCTTGTGGTTGGCATGTTGTCCAACGTTCAGTGTAGTTGAAACCAGTGTGGCCCATGAGGCCCCGCCCATGTTCGCGGGCCACATTGGTCACAAACACACATTGTGACGCTCAGGCTGAGCCCAGTTCTCAGTAAGGCCACTCAGTGGCTGGATGAAGAGATAGAATATTGGGCTTGCCATGCCCCTAGGCCCCAATTATTAACCATAGTTCGGGTTGTCCCTTCAGTATTCCCCACTGCTTGGCTTTGGAATTCCTCTTTTGGTGGGACACCTGAGGTAACAAAACTGATAGGAGACTTCCCATCCCACAGATTGACGAAAAGCAATTGGGAATCAGGCCAAATCCTCAGAGAGGAAGATTCGTCCATGGCCCATGAGGCTTCCCCGACATTCCACGGCCATCGCTGATACAAAATCCAGAGACAATAGCCTGAGCAATCGCCTCAGACTCGCACTTTCTTTATATCCTGAAGAGTTCTTCTCATGGTTTGTAGATCGGGCCTGCCATACCAACGTCCCCAAACCTAAGCTGAGTTTGTGTTTTCAGACTTCTGTCCTCAAAGTCTTGGGCCCCACACCCTCCAGGGTGGGACCCTGGAGCCACACATAGGACTGTGCCTACCAATCCATGGGAATTCTGCCCATTCCATGGTCCAAAATCGTACAAATTAGGAGAAACCTCCAAAGTCCCTGAGGCCATCCCAATAGTGTAGGTCGCCCGGAACAAACAAGGGCTGTCTGACACCAGCTGATAATCGACCTGCACTCATACCATAAATGGATGTCTCCAGAAAAGAAGATTGAACCAGACAGGACCCTAGGCCATAATAGGATCCATTGCTTTAGGTTACAGGCATGTGTCCTCAAAAGCCTGATTCCAATACGAGCATAGGGGGTTTCCTGAGGCACCCATCAGAACTCATCTCGTCTCCACAAGAAAACGTGTGCATGGGAGCCATGTCCAAAGCTTAGGAGAGTACTTCAGGGTCCCGGTGCCACCGCCCCATTCCAAGGCCCTCATGGACACAAAACACATTAGGACCCATCCTCAGGAAAGTCCATTTCAACTCAGCCAACCCAGTTGCTCCCCCAGAGCCATCAGATCTAAACTGTCTTGTTGCTAGGAGACAATTGGAATGCGCGGCGGGCTTCCCAGGCATCCATCCGCGAACGGTGCTCTGGAGTCATTCCATATGGGATGTCCTGGAGCTGTCCAACAGGTCTCAATTGTCCCGCAGAAGGAATCCTTGAAGGGGGCATCCCACAACTCCCAACGTGGGAAAACCTCAATGGCCTCGAGATTCCGCTCCCTTCATGAAGCGGTCGTCATGCTCAGAAACTCCCACCTGAGCCAACGTCTGATCCTCGCCCTGACTTCAGATGCATGAGATATTGGTTCAGATCTGCAGGGGGTACCTGCCGTGCCCTCGCCCTGAAACCCAAGTCTAGCTTGTCTTCTCAGACTTCCGTCCTCACACTCCTGGCCCTGAAGCCCTCAAGTTTGGCAATTCCGGACCCACAATGCAGCACTCTGCCTGCCCTCTAGAAAAAAAATTATTGCCTCAACCTGCCCAGGCACCTTAAATGCGGGTAAACCTACGCAGCACTCGACTTTACCCAAATTATATAGTCTAACCTGGGCACTAATGCACTGTCGAACACAACCTGAGCCCGGACCTCCTAACCAACACCCAGAAAGCTGACCGCACAATGAGCACATAAAACCCGCCATGGCCTTAGGTCATCATCTCTTCCCTACCTCAGCTTTCAGGCTTCAGAACCGAGACCTTATCTCCAATCACTGCCCAGGGGTGAGTGTGATGCAGAAATCAGAACTCCTCCTTACACATGGAAAGAACCCTTGTGGTTGGCACGTTGTCCAACGTTCAGTGTAGGAGAAACCAGCATTCACCTTGATGCCCCGCCCTTTCTTGAGTGCGACGAGGTCATACACACACATTGTGACCCTCAGCATGAGTCCTGTCCTCTAGTAAGTCCTCTCAGTGGCTGGACCATTAGATGTCATAATGGGCTTGACATGTCCCTAAGGCCCCAATTTTTAACCAGATTTCTGATTGTCCAGTCGCCCCTCACCAGGGCTCTACTCTGGAATCCATCATTTGGTGGGACACCTGAGGTTAAAAAAGAAAACAAAAACAACAACATCAACAAAAAAACGGACTTCTTCCAGCCCACAGAATGACCCCAAACTCTTTGGACGGGGCCAAACCACCAGAGAGTAAGACTCGTCCATTTCCCATGAAGTCACCCAGATATTGCACGACCATAAGTGACACGATATCCAGAGACAAAAACTTGAGAAGTAGCCTCACACTCGCCCTTCTTTCAAATCCCGAAGAGTTCTCCTCATGGTCTGTAGATCAGTCCTGCCATACCTATGACCCGAAACATAAGCCGAGTTTGTGTTTTCAGACAACTGTCCAAACAGCCCTGGCCTACACAACCTACAGGCTCAGGCCCCTGGAGCCAAACCTGAGGACTGTACTTGCCCTCTCCAAGGGAATTGTGTGTGCCCATTCCAATGGCCACAACCCTTCTAATAGGATAAACCTCCAAAGTCCCTGATCCATCTCAATAGTGGTGGCTTCCCAGGAAAGACAGGGGCAATCTGAGCCAAACTGAGCACCTACCTGCACTCAGACCCATAGACAGATGTCCCCAGAGGTAAAAAGGAAAGAACAGGCCCCTAGGCACTAATCAGATCCATTGCTTTGCTTTCCAGGCATCTCACCTCAGAGGCCTGGATTTCAAAAGCAGCATATAGCTGTTTCTTGACTCACCCATCAGAAAACATCTCATCTACCCATGGGAAACTTGCACGTTGGAGCTGTGTCAAAGCCTCTGTTTAGGAGAACCCTTTAGGGCCCCAGTGCCACCGCTTCATTCCAAGGTCTCCAAAGACACAAAAGCATGTTAGGACCCATCCCCAGGGGTGTCCCTTTCAACTCAGCGTCCTCGGTTGCTCCCCACAGATCCAGGAGATCTAACCTGTCTTGTTGCTAGGAGACAATTGGAATGCGAGGTGGGCTACCCAGCCATCCATCCTTAGAACCCTGCTCAGAATCATTGGCCTGGAGCCAAACAACAGGTCTCAATTGTCCTGCAGAAGACTCTCTGCAGTTTGGAGCTTCTCACAACTTCCATCGTGGGAAAACACCCATGGCCTCGTGATGCCCCCCCCCATTCATGAAGGGGCCATCAGGGACAGAAACTCCAACCTGAGTGATCCTCTGATCCTCGCCCTGACTTCAGATGCACGAGATCTCGATTCAGGTCTGTAGATTGTGCGCGCCATGGCCTCACCCAGAAACCTAAGCCTGGCTTGTGTTCTCAGACTTTTGTCGTCAGATTACTGGCCCACAAGCTCTCCAGTTTGGCAATCCAGAACTACAATGCAGCACACTGCCGGCCCTCCAGAAGAAAACCATTGTCCTCTGAGTCTACCCAGTAACCCCAAATGAGGATCAACCTGCACCGACCTTGGCTGTACCCCAAATACATAGGCTGACCAGGGCACTAATGCCATTTCTGACACAGCCTGAGCCTGGACCCCCTGGACCCTCCCAGACAGCTGGCCGCACACTGAGCACATCGAGCCGCCATGGCCTTAGGTCGTCATCTCTTCCAAACCTCGGTTTTCAGGTTTCAGAACCTAGACCTTATCTCCAATCACTGCCCAAGGTTGAAGGTGATGCAGAAATCAGAACTCCTTCCCCATGGCAAGAAACCTTGTGGTTGGCATGTTGTCCAACGTTCAGTGTAGTTGAAACCAGTGTGGCCCATGAGGCCCCGCCCATGCTCACGGGTCACATTGGTCACAAACACACAGTATGACGCTCAGGCTTAGCCCAGTCCTCAAGTAAGGCCACTCAGTGGCTGGATGAAGAGATAGCATATTGGGCTTGCCATGCCCCTAGGCCCCAATTTTTAACCATAGTTCGGGTTGTCCCTTCAGTCTTCCCCACGGCTTGGCTTTGGAATTCCTCTTTTGGTGGGACACCTGAGGTAACAAAACTGATAGGAGACTTCCCATCCCAGAGATTGACGAAAAGCAATTGGGAATCAGGCCAAATACTCAGAGAGGAAGATTCGTCCATGGCCCATGAGGCCTCCCCGACATTCCACGGCCATCGCTGATACAAAATCCAGAGACAAAAGCCTGAGCAAGCGCCTAAGACTCGCACTTTCTTCATAGCCTAAAGAGTTCTTCTCATGGTTTGTAGATCGGGCCTGCCATACCTACGTCCCCAAACCTAAGCTGAGTTTGTGTTTTCAGACTTCTGTCCTCAAAGTCTTGGGCCCCACACCCTCCAGGCTGGGCCCCTGGAGCCACACATTAGGACTGTGCCTACCAATCCATGGGAATTCTGCCCATTCCATGGTCCAAAATCGTACAAATTAGGAGAAACCTCCAAAGTCCCTGAGGCCATCCCAATAGTGTAGGTCGCCCGGAACAAACAAGGGGTGTCTGACACCAGCTGATATCGACCTCCACTCATACCATAGATGGATGTCCACAGAGACGAAGATTGAACCAGACAGGACCCTAGGCCATAATAGGATCCATTGCTTTGGGTTACAGGCATGTGTCCTCAAAAGCCTGATTCGAATACGAGCATAGGTGTTTTCCTGAGGCACCCATCAGAACTCATCTCGTCTCCACAAGGAAACCTGTGCATGGGAGCCATGTCCAAATCTTAGGAGAGTACTTCAGGGTCCCGGTGCCACCGCCCGATTCCAAGGCCCTCATGGACACAAAAACACATTAGGACCCATCCTCAGGAAAGTCCATTTCAACTCTGCCACCCCGGTTGCTCCGGCAGAGCCATCAGATCTAAACTGTCTTGTTGCTAGTAGACAATTGGAATGCGAGGCGGGCTTCCCAGGCATCCATCCGCGAACGGTGCTCTGGAGTCATTCCATATGGGATGTCCTGGAGCTGTCCAACAGGTCTCAATTGTCCCGTAGAAGGAAACCTTGAAGGGGGCATCCCACAACTCCCAACGTGGGAAAACCTCAATGGCCTCGAGATTCCGCTCCCTTCATGAAGCGGCCGTCATGCACAGAAACTCCAACCTGAGCCAACGTCTGATCCTCGCCCTGACTTCAAATGCATGAGATATTGGTTCAGATCTGCAGGGGGTACCTGCCATGCCCTCGCCCTGAAACCCAAGTCTAGCTTTTCTTCTCAGACTTCCGTCCTCACACTCCTGGCCCCGAAGCCCTCATGTTTGGCTATTCCGGACCCACAATGCAGCACTCTGCCTGCCCTCTAGAAAAAAAATTATTGCCTCATGACCTGCCCAGGCACCTTAAATGCGGGTAAACCTACACAGCACTCGACTTTACGCAAATTATATAGCCTATCCTGGGCACTAATGCACTGTCGAACACAACCTGAGCCCGGACCTCCTAACCAACACCCAGAAAGCTGACCGCACACTGAGCACATAAAACCCGCCATGGCCTTAGGTCATCATCTCTTCCCTACCTCAATTTTCAGGCTTCAGAACCGAGACCTTATCTCCAATCACTGCCCAGGGGTGAGTGTGATGCAGAAATCAGAACTCCTCCTTACCCATGGCAAGAACCCTTGTTGTTGGCACGTTGTCCACCATTCAGTGTAGGAGAAACCAGCATTCACCCTGAGTCCCCGCCCATTCTTGAGTGCGACGAGGGCATACACACGCATTGTGACACTCAGCATGAGTCCTGTCCTCTAGTAAGTCCTCTCAGTGGCTGGACCATTAGATGTCATAATGGGCTTGACATGTCCCTAGGCCCCAATTTTTAACCAGATTTCTGATTGTCCAGTCGCCCCTCACCAGGGCTCTACTCTGGAATCCATCATTTGGTGGGACACCTGAGGTTAAAAAAGAAAACAACAACAACAACAACCAAAAAAAAAAAAAAAACGGACTTCTTCCAGCCCACAGAATGACCCCAAACTCTTTGGACGGGGCCAAACCACCAGAGAGTAAGACTCGTCCATTTCCCATGAAGTCACCCAGAAATTCCACGACCATGAGTGACACGATATCCAAAGTCAAAAACTTGAGCAGGAGCCTCACACTCGCCCTTCTTTCAAATCCTGAAGAGTTCTCCTCATGGTCTGTAGATCAGTCCTGCCATACCTATGACCCGAAACGTAAGCCGAGTTTGTGTTTTCAGACAACTGTCAAAACAGCCCTGGCCTACACAACCTACAGGCTCAGGCCCCTGGAGCCAAACCTGAGGACTGTACTTGCCCTCTCCAAGGGAATTGTGTGTGCCCATTCCAATGGCCACAACCCTTCTAATAGGATAAACCTCCAAAGTCCCTGATCCATCTCAATAGTGGTGGCTTCCCAGGAACAACAGGGGCAATCTGAGCCCAAATGAGCACCTACCTGCACTCAGACCCATAGACAGATGTCCCCAGAGCTAAAAAGGAAAGAACAGGCCCCTAGGCACTCATCAGATCCATTGCTTTGGTTTCCAGGCATCTCTCCTCAGAGGCCTGGATTTCAAAAGCAGCATATAGCTGTTTCTTGACTCACCCATCAGAAAACATCTCATCTACACATGGAAAACTTGCACGTTGGAGCTGTGTCAAAGCCTTTGTTTTGGAGAACCCTTTAGGGCCCCAGTGCCACCGCTTCATTCCAAGGTCTCCAAAGACACAAAAGCACGTTAGGAACCATCCCCAGGGGTGTCCATTTCAACTCAGCGTCCTCACTTGCTCCCCACAGATCCAGGAGATCTAACCTGTCTTGTTGCTAGGAGACAATTGGAATGCGAGGTGGGCTACCAGGCATCCATCCTTAGAACCCTGCTCAGAATCATTGGCCTGGAGCCAAACAACAGGTCTCAGTTGTCCTGCAGAACACTCTCTGCAGTTTGGAGCTTCTCACAACTCCCATCGTGGGAAAACACCCATGGCCTCGTGATGGCCCCCCCCATTCATGAAGGGGCCATCAGGGACAGAAACTCCAACCTGAGTGATCGTCTGATCCTCGCCCTGACTTCAGATGCACGAGATCTCGATTCAGGTCTGTAGATTGTGCCTTCCATGGCCTCGCCCAGAAACCTAAGCCTAGCTTGTGTTCTCAGACTTTTGTCGTCAGACTACTGGCCCACAAGCCCTCCAGTTTGGCAATCCAGAACTAAAATGCAGCACTCTGCCGGCCCTCCAGAAGAAAAACATTGTCCTCTGGGGCTACCCAGTAACCCTAAATGAGGATCAACCTGCACCGACCTTGGCTGTACCCCAAATACGTAGGCTGACCAGGGCACTAATGCCCTTTCTGACAGCCTGAGCCTGGACTCCCTGGACCCTGCCAGACAGCTGGCCGCACACTGAGCACATCGAGCCGCCATGGCCTTAGGTCGTCATCTCTTCCCAACCTCGGTTTTCAGGTTTCAGAACCTAGACCTTATCTCCAATCACTGCCCAGGGTTGAAGGTGATGCAGAAATCAGAACTCCTTCCCCATGGCAATAAACCTTGTGGTTGGCATGTTGTCCAACGTTCAGTGTAGTTGAAACCAGTGTGGCCCATGAGGCCCCACCCATGCTTGCGGGCCACATTGGTCACAAACACACTTTGTGACGCTCAGGCTGTGCCCAGTCCTCAAGTAAGGCCACTCAGAGGCTGGATGAAGAGATAGAATATTGGGCTTGCCATGCCCCTATGCCCCAATTTTTAACCATAGTTCGGGTTGACCCTTCAGTCTTCCCCACGGCTTGGCTTTGGAATTCCTCTTTTGGTGGGACACCTGAGGTAACCAAACTGAAATGAGTCCTCCCATCCCACAGATTGAAGAAAAGCAATTGGGAATCGGGCCAAATCCTCAGAGAGGAAGATTCGTCCATGGCCCATGAGGCCTCCCCGACATTCCACGGCCATCGCTGATACAAAATCCAGAGACAAAAGCATGAGTAAGCGCCTCAGACTCGCACTTTCTTCATATCCTGAAGAGTTCTTCTCATGGTTTGTCGATCGGGCCTGCCAAACCTACGTCCCCAAACCTAAGCTGAGTTTGTGTTTTCAGACTTCTGTCCTCAAAGTCTTGGGCCACAAACCCTCCAGGCTGGGCCCCTGGAGCCACACATTAGGACTGTGCCTACCAATCCATGGGAATTCTGCCCATTCCATGGTCCAAAATCGTACAAATTAGGAGAAACCTCCAAAGTCCCTGAGGCCATCCCAATAGTGTAGGTCGCCCGGAACAAACAAGGGCTGTCTGACACCAGCTGATAATCGACCTCCACTCATACCATAGATGGATGTCCCCAGAGAAGAAGATGGAACCAGACAGGACCCTAGGCCATAATAGGATCCATTGCTTTGGGTTACAGGCATGTGTCCTCAAAAGCCTGAATCCAATACGAGCATAGGGGTTTTCCTGAGGCACCCATCAGAACTCATCTCGTCTCCACAAGGAAACCTGTGCATGGGAGCCATGTCCAAATCTTAGGAGATACTTCAGGGTCCCGGTGCCACCGCCCCATTCCAAGGCCCTCATGGACACAAAAACACATTAGGACCCATCCTCAGGAAAGTCCATTTCAACTCAGCCACCCCTGTTGCTCCCGCAGAGCCATCAGATCTAAACTGTCTTGTTGCTAGGAGACAATTGGAATGCGAGGCGTTCTTCCCAGGCATCCATCCGAGAACGGTGCTCTGGAGTCATTCCATATGGGATGTCCTGGAGCTGTCCAACAGGTCTCAATAGTCCCGCAGAAGGAATCCTTGAAGGGGGCATCCCACAACTCCCAACCTGGGAAAACCTCAATGGCCTCGAGATTCCGCTCCCTTCACGAAGCGGCCGTCATGCTCAGAAACTCCATCCTGAGCCAACGTCTGATCCTCGCCCTGACTTCAGATGCATGAGAATTAGGTTCAGATCTGCAGGGGGTACCTGCCGTGCCCTCGCCCTGAAACCCAAGTCTAGCTTGTCTTCTCAGACTTCCGTCCTCACACTCCTGGCCCCGAAGCCCTCAAGTTTGGCAATTCCGGACCCTTAATGCAGCACTGTGCCTGCCCTCTAGAAAAAAAATTATTGCCACATGAGCTCCAGGCACCTTAAATGAGGGTAAACCTACACAGCACTCGACTTTACCCAAATTATATAGTCTAACCTGGGCACTAATGCACTGTCGAACACAACTTGAGCACGGACCTCCTGACCAACACCCAGAAAGCTGACCGCACAATGAGCACATAAAACCCGCCATGGCCTTAGGTCATCATCTCTTCCCTACCTCAGTTTTCAGGCTTCAGAACCGAGACCTTATCTCCAATCACTGCCCAGGGGTGAGTGTGATGCAGAAATCAGAACTCCTCCTACCCATGGCAAGAACCCTTGTGGTTGGCACGTTGTCCAACGTTCAGTGTAGGAGAAACCAGCATTCAGCCTGAGGCCCCGCCCATTCTGTAGTGCGACGAGAGCATACACACGCATTGTGACCCTCAGCATGAGTCCTGTCCTCTAGTAAGTCCTCTCAGTGGCTGGACCATTAGATGTCATAATGGGCTTGACATGCCCCTAGGCCCCAATTTTTAACCAGATTTCTGATTGTCCAGTCGCCCCTCCCCAGGGCTCTACTCTGGAATCCATCATTTGGTGGGACACCTGAGGTTAAAAAGAAAACAACAACAACAACAACAACAACAAAAAAAAAAAAACGGACTTCTTCCACCCCACAGAATGACCGCAAACTCTTTGGACGGGGCCAAACCACCAGAGAGTAAGACACCTCCATTTCCCATGAAGTCACCCAGAAATTCCACGACCATGAGTGACACGATATCCAGAGACAAAAACTTGAGCAGAGCCTCACACTCGCCCTTCTTTCAAATCCCGAAGAGTTCTCCTCATGGTCTGTAGATCAGTCCTGCCATACCTATGTCCCGAAACATAAGCCGAGTTTGTGTTTTCAGACAACTGTCCAAACAGCCCTGGCCTGCACAACCTACAGGCTCAGGCCCCTGGAGCCAAACCTGAGGACTGTACTTGCCCTCTCCAAGGGAATTGTGTGTGCCCATTCCAATGGCCACAACCCTTCTAATAGGATAAACCTCCAAAGTCCCTGATCCATCTCAATAGTGGTGGCTTCCCAGGAACAACAGGGGCAATCTGAGCCCAAATGAGCACCTACCTGCACTCAGACCCATAGACAGATGTCCCCAGATGTAAAAAGGAAAGAACAGGCCCCTAGGCACTAATCAGATCCATTGCTTTGCTTTCCAGGCATCTCTCCTCAGAGGCCTGGATTTCAAAAGCAGCATATAGCTGTTTCTTGACTCACCCATCAGAAAACATCTCATCTTCACATGTGAAACTTGCACGTTGGAGCTGTGTCAAAGCCTTTGTTTAGGAGAACCCTTTCGGGCCCCAGTGCCACCGCTTCATTCAAAGGTCTCCATAGACACAAAAGCACGTTAGGACCCATTCTCAGGGGTGTCCATTTCTACTCAGCGTCCTCGGTTGCTCCCCAAAGATCCAGGAGATCTAACCTGTCTTGTTGCTAGGAGACACTTGGAATGCGAGGTGGGCTACCCAGCCATCCATCCTTAGAACCCTGCTCAGAATCATTGGCCTGGAGCCAAACAACAGGTCTCAATTGTCCTGCAGAAGACTCTCTGCAGTTTGGAGCTTCTCACAACTCCCATCGTGGGAAAACACCCATGGCCTCGTGATGCCCCCCCCCATTCATGAAGGGGCCATCAGGGACAGAAACTCCAACCTGAGCGATCTTCTGATCCTCGCCCTGACTTCAGATGTACGAGAACTCGATTCAGGTCTGTAGATTGTGCGCGCCATGGCCTCACCCAGAAACCTAAGCCTAGCTTGTGTTCTCAGACTTTTGTCGTCAGACTACTGGCCCACAAGCCCTCCAGTTTGGCAATCCAGAACTACAATGCAGCACTCTGCCGGCCCTCCAGAAGAAAAACATTGTCCTCAGGGGCTACCCAGAAACCCCAAATGAGGATCAACCTGCACCGACCTTGGCTGTACCCCAAATATATAGGCTGACCAGGGCACTAATGCCATTTCTCACACAACCTGAGCTTGGACTCCCTGGCCCGTCCCAGACAGCTGGCCGCACACTGAGCACATCGAGCCATAGTGGCCTTAGGTCGTCATTTCTTCCCACCCTCGGTTTTCAGGTTTCAGAACCTAGAGCTTATATCCAGTCACTGCCCAAGGTTGAAGGTGATGCAGAAATCAGAACTCCTTCCCCATGGCAAGAAACTTGTGTTTGGCATTTGTCCAACGTTCAGTGTGGTTGAAACCAGTGTGGCCCATGAGGCCCCGCCCAAACTCATGGGCCACATTGGTCACAAACACACATTGTGACCCTCAGGCTGAGCCCAGTCCTCAAGTAAGGCCACTCAGTGGCTGGATGAAGAGATAGCATATTGGGCTTGCCATAGTTCGCGTTGTCCCTTCAGTCTTCCCCACGGCTTTGCTTTGGAATTCCTCTTTTGGTGGGACAACTGAGGTAACAAACCTGAAATGAGTCCTCCCATCCCAAGATTGACGAAAAGCAATTGGGAATCGGGCCAAATCCTCAGAGAGGAAGATTCGTCCATGGCCCATGAGGCCTCCCCGACATTCTACGGCCATCGCTGATACAAAATCCAGAGACAAAAGCCTGAGCAAGCGCCTCAGACTCGCACTTTCTTCATATCCTGAAGAGTTCTTCTCATGGTTTGTAGATCGGGGCTGCCATACCTACTTCCCCAAACCTAAGCTGAGTTTGTTTTCAGACAACTGTCCAAACAGCCCTGCCCTACACAACCTACAGGCTCAGGCCCCTGGAGCCAAACCTGAGGACTGTACTTGCCCTCTCCAAGGGAATTGTTTGTGCCCATTCCAATGGCCACAACCCTTCTAATAGGATAAACCTCCAAAGTCCCTGATCCATCTCAGTAGTGGTGGCTTCCCAGGAAAAAACAGGGGCAATCTGAGCCCAAATGAGCACCTACCTGCACTCAGACCCCTAGACAGATGTCCCCTGAGGTAAAAAGGAAAGAAAAGGCCCCTAGGCACTATTCAGAACCATTGCTTTGGTTTACAGGCATCTCTCCTCAGATGCCTGGATTTCAAAAGCAGCATATAGCTGTTTCTTGACTCACCCATCAGAAAACACCTCATCTACACATGGGAAACTTGCACGTTTGACTTGTGTCAAAGCCTCTGTTTAGGAGAACCCTTTAGGGCCCCAGTGCCACCGCTTCATTCCAAGGTCTCCATAGACACAAAAGCACGTTAGGACCCATCCCCAGGGGTGTCCACTTCAACTCAGCATTTTCGTTAGCTCCCCACAGATCCAGGAGATCTAACCTGTCTTTTTGCTAGGAGACAATTGGAATGTGAGGTGGGCTACCCAGCCATCCATCCTTAGAACCCTGCTCAGAATCATTGGCCTGGAGCCAAACAACAGGTCTCAATTGTCCTGCAGAAGACTCTCTGCAGTTTGGAGCTTCTCACAACTCCCATAGTGGGAAAACCCCCATGGCCTCGTGATGCCCCCCCATTCATGAAGCGGCCATCAGGGACTGAAACTCCAACCTGAGTGATCGTCTGATCCTCGCCCTGACTTCAGATGCACGAGATCTCGATTCAGGTCTGTAGATTGTGCCTGCCATGGCCTCACCCAGAAACCTAAGCCTACCTTGTGTTCTCAGACTTTTGTCGTCAGACTACTGGCCCACAAGCCCTCCAGTTTGGCAATCCAGAACTACAATGCAGCACTCTTCCTGCCCTCCAGAAGAAAAACATTGTCCTCTGGGGCTACCCAGTAACCCCAAATGAGGATCAACCTGCACCGACCTTGGCTGTACCCCAAATACATAGGCTGACCAGGGCACTAATGCCCTTTCTGACACAGCCTGAGCCTGGACCCCCTGGACCCTCCCAGAGAGCTGGCCGCACACTGAGCACATCGAGCCGCCATGGCCTTAGGTCGTCATCTCTTCCCAACCTCGGTTTTCAGGTTTCAGAACCTAGACCTTATCTCCAATCACTGCCCAGGGTTGAAGGTGATGCAGAAATCAGAACTCCTTCCCCATGGCAAGAAACCTTGTGGTTGGCATGTTGTCCAACATTCAGTGTAGTTGAAACCAGTGTGGCCCATGAGTCCCCGCCCATGCTCGCGGGCCACATTGGTCACAAACACACATTGTGACGCTCAGGCTGACCCCAGTCCTCAAGTAAGGCCACTCAGCGGCTGGATGAAGAGATAGAATATTGGGCTTGCCATGCCCCTAGGCCCCAATTTTTAACCATAGTTCGGGTTGTCCCTTCAGTCTTCCCCACGGCTTGGCTTTGGAATTCCTCTTTTGGTGGGACACCTGAGGTAACAAACCTGAAAGGAGACCTCCCATCCCACAGATTGACGAAAAGCAATTGGGAATCGGGCCAAATCCTCAGAGAGGAAGATTCGTCCATGGCCCTTGAGTCCTCCCCGACATTCCACGGCCATCGCTGATACAAAATCCAGAGACAAAAGCCTGAGCAAGTGCCTCAGACTCGCACTTTCTTCATATCCTGAAGAGTTCTTCTCATGGTTTGTCGATCGGGACTGTCATACCACGTCCCCAAACCTAAGCTGAGTTTCTGTTTTCAGACTTCTGTCCTCAAAGTCTTGGGCCACACACCCTCCACGCTGGGCGCCTGGAGCCACACATTAGGACTGTGCCTACCAATCCATGGGAATTCTGCCCATTCCATGGTCCAAAATCGTACAAATTAGGAGAAACCTCCAAAGTCCCTGAGGCCATCCCAATAGTGTAGGTCGCCCGGAACAAACAAGGGCTGTCTGACACCAGCTGATAATCGACCTCCACTCATACCATAGATGGATGTCCCCAGAGAAGAAGATTGAACCAGACTTGACCCTAGGCCATAATAGGATCCATTGCTTTGGGTTACAGGCATGTGTCCTCAAAAGCCTGATTCCAATACGAGCATAGGGGTTTTCCTGAGGCACCCATCAGAACTCATCTCGTCTCCACAAGGAAACCTGTGCATGGGAGCCATGTCCAAAGCTTAGGAGAGTACTTCAGGGTCCCGGTGCCACCGCCCCATTCCAAGGCCCTCATGGACACAAAAACACATTAGGACCCATCCTCAGGAAAGTCCATTTCAACTCAGCCACCCCGGTTGCTTCGGCAGAGCCATCAGATCTAAACTGTCTTGTTGCTAGGAGACAATTGGAATGTGAGGCGGGCTTCCCAGGCATCCATCCGCGAACGGTGCTCTGGAGTCATTCCATATGGGATGTCCTGGAGCTGTCCAACAGGTCTCAATTGTCCCGCAGAAGGAATCCTTGAAGGGGGCATCCCACAACTCCCAACGTGGGAAAACCTCAATGGCCCCGAGATTCCGCTCCCTTCATAAAGCGGCCGGCATGCACAGGAACTCCAAACTGAGCCAACGTCTGATCCTCGCCCTGACTTCAGAAGCATGAGATATTGGTTCAGATCTGCAGGGGGTACCTGTCGTGCCCTCGCCCTGAAACCCAAGTCTAGCTTGTGTTCTCACACTTCCGTCCTCAAACTCCTGGCCCCGAAGTCCTAAAATTTAGCAATTCCGGACCCACAATGCAGCACTCTGCCGGCCCTCTAGAAAAAAAAAATTATTGCCTCATGAGCTACCCAGGCACCTTAAATGAGGGTAAACCTACACAGCACTCGACCTTACCCAAATTATATAGTCTAACCTGGGCACTAATGCACTGTCGAACACAACCTGAGCCGGGACCTCCTGACCAACACCCAGAAAGCTGACCGCACACTGAGCACATAAACCCCGCCATGGCCTTAGGTCATCATCTCTTCCCTACCTCAGTTTTCAGGCTTCTGAACCGAGACCTTATCTCCAATCACTGCCCAGGGGTGAATGTTATGCAGAAATCAGAACTCCTCCTTACCCATGGCAAGAACCCTTGTGGTTGGCATGTTGTCCAACGTTCAGTGTAGGAGAAACCAGCATTCACCCTGACCCCCCGCCCATTCTGGAGTGCGACGAGGGCATACACACGCATTGTGACCCTCAGCATGAGTCCTGTCCTCTAGTAAGTCCTCTCAGTGTCTGGAACTTTAGATGTCATAATGGGCTTGACATGTCCCTAAGCCCCAATTTTTAACCAGATTTCTGACTGTCCAGTCGCCCCTCCCCAGGACTCTACTCTGGAATCCCTCATTTGGTGGGACACCAGAGGTTAAAAAAGAAAACAACAACGACAACAACAACAAAAAAAAACGGACTTCTTCCATCCCCAGAATGACCCCAAACTCTTTGGATGGTGCCGGACCCCCAGAGAGTATGACTCGTCCATTTCCCATGAAGTCACCCAGAAATTCCACGACCATGAGTGACACGATATCCAGTGACAAAAACTTGAGCAGGAGCCTCACACTCGCTCTTCTTTCAAATCCAGAAGAGTTCTCCTCATGGTCTGTAGATCAGTCCTGCCATACCTATGACCCGAAACATAAGCCGAGCTTGTGTTTTCAGACAACTGTCCAAACAGCCCTGGCCTGCACAACCTTCAGGCTCAGGCCCCTGGAGCCAAACCAGAGGACTGTACTTTCCCTCTCAAAGGGAATTGTGTGTGCCCATTCCAATGGCCACAAACCTTCTAATAGGATAAACCTCCGAAGTCCCTGATCCATCTCAATAGTGGTGGCTTCCCAGGAAAAACAGGGGCTATCTGAGCCCTACAGAGCACCTTCCTGCACTCAGACCCATAGACAGATGTCCCCAGAGGTAAAAAGGAAAGAACAGGCCCCTAGGCACTAATCAGATCCATTGCTTTGGTTTCCAGGCATCTCTCCTCAGAGGCCTGGATTTCAAAAGCAGCATATAGCTGTTTCTTGATTCATCCATCAGAAAACATCTCATCTACACATGGGAAACTTGCACGTTGGAGCTGTGTCAAAGCCTCTGTTTAGTAGAACTCTTTAGAGCCCAAGTGCCACCGCTTCATTCCAAGGTCTCCTTAGACACAAAAGCACATTAGGACCCATGCCCAGTGGTGTCCATTTCAATGCAGCGTCCTCGGTTGCTCCCCACAGATCCAGGAGATCTAACCTGTCTTGTTGCTAGGAGACAATTGGAATGCGAGGTGGGCTACCCAGCCATCCATCCTTAGAACCCTGCTCAGAATCATTGGCCTGGAGCCAAACAACAGGTCTCAATTGTCCTGCAGAAGACTCTCTGCAGTTTGGAGCTTCTCACAACTCCCGTCGTGGGAAAACCCCCATGGCCTCGTGATCGCCCCCCCATTCATGAAGGGGCCATCAGGGACAGAAACTACAACCTGAGCGATCGTCTGATCCTCGCCCTGACTTCAGATGCACGAGATCTCGATTCAGGTCTGTAGATTGTGCCTGCGATGGCCTCACCCAGAAACCTAAGCCTAGCTTGTGTTCTCAGACTTTTGTCGTCAGACTACTGGCCCACAAGCCCTCCAGTTTGGCAATCCAGAACTACAATGCAGCACTCTGCCTGCCCTCCAGATAAAAAAACATTGTCCTCTGGGGCTAACCAGTAACCCCAAATGAGGATCAACCTGCACCGACCTTGGCTGTACCCCAAATACGTAGGCTGACAAGGGCACTAATGCCCTTTCTGACACAGCCTGAGCCTGGACCCCTGGCCCCTCCCAGACAGCTGGCCGCACACTGAGCACATCGAGCCCCCATGGCCTTAGGTCGTCATCTCTTCCCAACCTCGGTTTCCAGGTTTCAGAACCTAGACCTTATCTCCAATCACTGCCCAGGTTGAAGGTGATGCAGAAATCAGAACTCCTTCCCCATGGCAAGAAACCTTGTGGTTGGCATGTTGTCAAACGTTCAGTGTCTTTGAAACCAGTGTGGCCCATGAGGCCCCGCCCATGCTCACAGGCCACATTGTTTACAAACACACATTGTGACCCTCAGGCTGAGCCCAGTCCTCAAGTAAGGCCACTCAGTGGCTGGATGAAGAGATAGCATATTGGGCTTGCCATGCCCCTAGGCCCCAATTTTTAACCATAGTTCCGGTTGTCCCTTCAGTCTTCCCCACGGCTTGGCTTTGGAATTCCTCTTTTGGTGGGACACCTGAGGTAACAAAACTGAAATGAGTCCTCCCATCCCACAGATTGACGAAAAGCAATTGGGAATCGGGCCAAATCCTCAGAGAGGAAGATTCGTCCATGGCCCATAAGGCCTCCCCGACATTCCACGGCCATCGCTGATACAAAATCCAGAGACAAAAGCCTGAGCAAGTGCCTCAGACTCGCACTTTCTTCATATCCTGAAGAGTTCTTCTCATGGTTTGTAGATCGGGGCTGCCATACCTACGTCCCCAAATCTACGCTGAGTTTGTGTTTTCAGACTTCTGTCCTCAAAGTCTTGGGCCACACACTCTACAGACTGGGACCCTGGAGCCACACATTAGGACTGTGCCTACCAATCCATGGGAATTCTGCCCATTCCATGGTCCATAATCGTACAAATTAGGAGAAACCTCCAAAGTCCCTATGGCCATCCCAATAGTGTAGGTCGCCCGGAACAAACAAGGGCTGTCTGACACCAGCTGATAATCGACCTCCACTCATACCATAGATGGATGTCCCCAGAGAAGAAGATTGAACCAGACAGGACCCTAGGCCATAATAGGATCCATTCCTTTGGGTTAAAGACATGTGTCCTCAAAAGCCTGATTCCAATACGAGCATAGGGGTTTTCCTGAGGCACCCATCAGAACTCATCTCGTCTCCACAAGGAAACCTGTGCATGGGAGCCATGTCCAAAGCTTAGGAGAGAACGTCAGATTCCCGGTGCCACCGCCCCATTCCAAGGCCCTCATGGACACAAAAACACATTAGGACACATCCTCAGGAAAGTCCATTTCAACTCTGCCACCCCGGTTGCTCCGGCAGAGCCATCAGATCTAAACTGTCTTGTTGCTAGGAGACAATTGGAATGTGAGGCGGGCTTCCCAGGCATCCATCCGCGAACGGTGCTCTGGAGTCATTCCATATGGGATGTCCTGGAGCTGTCCAACAGGTCTCAATGTCCGGAAGAAGGAATCCTGGAAGGGGGCATCCCACAACTCCCAACGTGGGAAAACCTCAATGGCCTCGAGATTCCGCTCCCTTCATGAAGCGTCCATCATGCACAGAAACTCCAACCTGAGTCATCGTCTGATCCTCGTCCTGACTTCAGATGCATGAGATATTGGTTCAGATCTGCAGGGGGTACCTGCCATGACCTCGCCCTGAAACCCAAGTCTAGCTTGTCTTCTCAGACTACTGTCCTCACACTCCTGGCCCCGAAGCCCTCAAGTTTGGCAATTCCTGACCTACAATGCAGCACTCTGCCTGCCCTCTAGAAAAAAAATTATTGCCTCATGAGCTGCCCAGGCACCTTAAATGAGGGTAAACCTACACAGCACTCGATTTTACCCAAATTATATAGTCTAAGCTGGGCACTAATGCACTGTCGAACACAACCTGAGCCCGGAACTCCTGACCAACACCCAGAAAGCTGACCGCACACTGAGCACATAAAACCCGCCATGGCCTTAGGTCATCATCTCTTCCCTACCTCAGTTTTCAGGCTTCAGAACCGAGACCTTATCTCCAATCACTGCCCAGGGGTGAGTGTAATGCAGAAGTCAGAACTCCTCCTTACCCATGGCAAGAACCCTTGTGGTTGGCAAGTTGTCCAACATTCAGTGTAGGAGAAACCAACATTCACCCTGAGGCCCCGCCCATTCTTGAGTACGACGAGGGCATACACACGCATTGTGACCCTCAGCATGAGTCCTGTCCTCTAGTAAGTCCTCTCAGTGGCTGGACCATTAGATGTTAATGGGCTTGACATGTCCCTAGGCCCCAATTTTTAACCAGATTTCTGATTGTCCAGTCGCCCCTCCCCCGGGCTCTACTCTGGAATCCCTCATTTGGTGGGACACCTGAGGTTAAAAAAGAAAACAACAACAACAACAACAAAAAACGGACTTCTTCCAGCCCACAGAATGACCCCAAACTCTTTGGACGGGGCCAAACCACCAGAGAGTAAGACTCGTCCATTTCCCATGAAGTCACCCAGAAATTCCACGACCATGAGTGACACGATATCCAGAGACAAAAACTTGAGCAGGAGCCTCACACTCGCCCTTCTTTCAAATCCCAAAGAGTTCTCCTCATGGTCTGTAGATTAGTCCTGCCATACCTATGACCCGAAACATAAGCCGAGTTTGTGTTTTCAGACAACTGTCCAAACAGCCCTAGCCTACACAACCTACAGGCTCAGGCCCCTGGAGCCAAACCTGAGGACTGTACTTGCCCTCTCCAAGGGAATTGTGTGTGCCCATTCCAATGGATACAACCTTTCTAATAGGATAAACCTCCAAAGTCCCTGATCCATCTCAATAGTGGTGGCTTCCCAGGAAAAACAGGGGCAATCTGAGCACTACAGAGCACCTACCTTCACTCAGACCCATAGACACATGTGCCCAGAGGTAAAAAGGAAAGAATAGGACCCTAGGCACTAATCAGATCCATTGCTTTCGTTTCCAGGCATCTCTCCTCAGAGGCCTGGAATTCAAAAGCAGCATATAGCTGTTTCTTGACTCACCCAACAGAAAACATCTCATCTACACATGGGAAACTTGCACGTTGGAGCTGTGTCAAAGCCTCTGTTTAGTAGAACTCTTTAGGGCCCAAGTGCCACCGCTTCATTCCAAGGTCTCCTTAGACACAAAAGCACATTAGGACCCATGCCCAGGGGTGTCCATTTCAATGCAGCGTCCTCGGTTGCTCCCCACAGTTCCAGGAGATCTAACCTGTCTTGTTGCTAGGAGACAATTGGAATGCGAGGTGGGCTACCCAGCCATCCATCCTTAGAACCCTGCTCAGAATCATTGGCCTGGAGCCAAACAACAGGTCTCAATTGTCCTGCAGAACTCTCTGCAGTTTGGAGCTTCTCACAACTCCCATCGTGGGAAAACCCCCATGGCCTGGTGATCCCCCCCCCATTCATGAAGGGGCCATCAGGGACAGAAACTACAACCTGAGCGATAGTCTGATCCTCGCCCTGACTTCAGATGCATGAGATCTCGATTCAGGTCTGTAGATTGTGCCTTCCATGGCCTCATCCAGAAACCTAAGCCTAGCTTGTGTTCTCAAACTTTTGTCGTCAGACTACTGGCCCACAAGCCCTCCAGTTTGGCAATCCAGAACTACAATGCAGCACTCTGCCTGCCCTCCAGAAGAAAAACATTGTCCTCTGGGGCTACAGAGTAACCCCAAATGAGGATCAACCTGCACCGACCTTGGCTGTACCCCAAATACATAGGCTGACCAGGGCACTAATGCCCTTTCTGACACAGCCTGAGCCTGGACTCCCTGGCCCGTCCCAGACAGCTGGCCGCACACTGAGCACATCAAGCCGCCATGGCCTTAGGTCGTCATCTCTTCCCTACCTCGGATTTCAGGCTTTAGATTCTAGAACTTACCTCCAATCATGCCCAGGGTTGAACGGGATGCAGAAATCAGAACTCCTTCCCCATGGCAAGATACTTTGTGTTTGGCATGTTGTCCAACTTTCAGTGTAGTTGAATCCAGTTATGCCCATGAGGCCCTGCCATGCTCGCAGGCTACATTGGTCACAAACACACATTGTGACCCTCAGCCTCACCAAAGTCCTCAAGTAAGGCCTCTCAGTGGCTGGATGAAGAGATAGCATATTGGGCTTGCCATGCCCCTAGTCCCAATTTTGAACCATAGTTCTGGTGGTCCCTTCAGTCTTCCCCACGACTTTACTTTGGAATTCCTCTTTTCGAGGGACACCTGAGGTAACAAAACTGAAAAAAGTCCTCCCATCCCACAGTTTGACGAAAAAAAATTGGGAATCGGGCGAAATCCTCATAGAGGTAGATTCGTCCATGGCCCATGAAGCATCCCCGACATTCTACGGCCATTGCTGATACAAATTCCAGAGACAAATGCCTGAGCAAGCACCTCAGACTCGCTCTATATTCAAATCTTCATGAGTTCTTCTCATGGTTTGTATATTGGTCCTGCCATACCGACGTCCCCAAAAAAAGCTGAGTTTGTGTATCGGAATCACAATCAGAACTCTGCCTTCCACATGGCTGTAATGCTTGTTCTTCACATGGAGTCACACCTTCACGTGGGGAACCCTTCATGGCCCCTGATGCCACGCCAAAACATGAGTGCTGCTTGGGCACAAATTCACACTGTGACCCTAGCATGAGCCCCATGTCAAAGAAAGGCCTGTCAGGTTCGGGACGAAGATCCTGCATATAATCCCTGCCATGCCTATAGGCACCCAGGACTAACTAGATGGTGTGTATTCCAATTGAAGGAACCCACTGCTGTGCTCTAGAGTCCCTCTCCTGGGGGGTCCTTTCTGGCAGAAAACAGTACTCTTCACTTCCCACAGAATGAACCCAAACACTTGGGAGCTTGGACAATCCCCCGAGAGGAAGGCTCTTCCTCGGCCCCTGAGGCAACCCCTACCCTGACCGGACACTGTGAATGCAACACCCAGAGACAAAAGCCTGAGCAACTGCCTCCCACTTGCCCTCCTTTGATATCCAGAGAATCTCCCCTCACGGACTGGAGATCAGGCCTGCCATTACCTTGGCCCCTTCCTGAGCCAAGTTTGCTTTTTCAGACATCTGTCCCCACAGCCCTGGCAAACACAGCCTCTAGGCTGGGTCCTCTGGAGCCATACCACAGGACCGTGCCTGCTCTCTCCTGGGAAACTGTGTCCATTCCTTTGGACACAAACCTCCAGAATATGAGAAACCTCAAGGCCCCCGAGGACATCCCACTACTGGGAGCCTCCCTGGACACACAGGGGCATTCCGACACAAGCTGAGCAGCTACCTCCACGAAGGCATGCACAAGATGTCAACAGAGATAGAAGGTTGAGCCGGACAGGCCCTTAGGCCATAATCTCAACTCTTGCTTTGGGTTCCAGGTGTTACTCCTCAGAGTCTTTGGTTCGAAGAAAAGGATATGGGGCTTTCCTGAGGCACTGAACAGAACTCCTCTCGTCTCCACATGGGAAGCTTCCTTGTTGGAGCTGTGTCAAACACCTCAGTTTGGAAAACCCTGCAGAGTCCCTGAGCCACCTCCACATTCCAAGGTCTCCCAGGCCACCAAGCCACAGTAGGACTCATCTTCAGGAGAGTCCATTTCAACTCTCCCCTCTGGGTAGCTCACCCAGGAGCCTGCAGATTGAGCCTGCCTTGTCCTGCCTAAAGAGTGGGAATATGAGGTGGCGTTCCCAGGCATCCATGCTTAGACATCTGCTCTCGAGTCTTTCCGTATGGGGCCTCCTGGAACCATCCAATAGGACTCGACTGTCGTGCAGAAGGAAAGCTTGAGGTTTGGAGTAGTTCACAAATCCCATCGTAGGCAAACCTCCCTGGTTTCATGAAGCCCCCACACCCTTCAGGAAAAGGCCATGCTGGAAAAAACTCTAGCCTGAGGCACGTCTCATAGTTGACATGACATCAGTGCAGGAGATCTCGATTCAGCCTCTGCAGACTGGCCCTGCCGTGCCCTCGGTCCCAAACCTCATGCTAGCTTGTGTTTTCAGACTTCCTTCCTCACACTCCTGGCAAACAAGCCCTCCGGACCAGAAACTCCAGAACCACAACCCTGCCCAGTGTCTGCCCAAAGGAAGAAAAACGTTTCCCTGTGGGGCTCTCCAGAAAACCCAGATGAGGATCAACCTGCTCGGGCCTCGACGGTACCCGAACTGGATAGGATGCTCTGGGCACTCATGCTCTGTCTGACACAGCCTGAAGCCAGACGTCCAGACAGACAAGGAGACAGATGGCCGCACACCCAGCACTTCGGACACGCCATGGTCTTATGCCGTCACCTCTTCCTAACCTTGGTTCAGATATCTGAACCTAGACATTATATCAATTCTCCACACAGCTGGGTATAGCTAGCACAAAACAGAATTCCTCCTTCCCATTGGCTGTCAAGGTTGCCTTGGCATGGAGTCACACCTTCAGGGTGGGAGAAACCTTCATGGCCCCTGATGCCACGCCCAAACGTGAGTGCTGCTTGGGCACAAATTCACACTGTGACCCTCAGCATGAGCCCCATGTCAAAGAAAGGCCTGTCAGGGCCTGGACCAAGTGCCCGCATATGGGGCTTGCCAAGCCCCTATGCACCCAATCCTCACCAGTGTTTGAGTTTTCCAGTCGCCCCGCCCGTACCTGGGGCTCTGTTCTGGAATCCCTTTCTTTGAGAGACCCATGAGCCAGACAACACGACTCCACCCTTCCCACAAAATGACCCCAAACTCTTGGGAGCTGGGACAAATCCCCAGAGAGGGATACTCGTCCACAGTCCCTGAGGCCACCCCTCCAATCCATGGCTATCCAGGACACAACATTCAGAGACAAAAGCCTGAAGGAACGCCTCCCACTCGCCCTTGTTTCAGAGGCCCAGGAGCTCCCTCTTGTGCTGTACCTCCGGCCTGCCATACCCTAGGCGCCACTCATAAGCTGACTTTGTGTTTTCAGACTTCTGTGCCCACAGCCTGGACCCACACAACCTCCAGGCTAGGGCCTCTGGAGCCACAGCGAAAGATTGTGCCTGCCCTCTCCAAAAAAAGTGTGCCCAATCCATGGACCACAAACCTACAGGTTAGGGAAAAGTTCCAAGGCCCTGAGGCCATCAATAGTGTAGGCCACCCTGGACTGAGAGGGGCTCTCTGACACCAGCGGAGCAACTATCTCCACTTAGACTCTCAGACAGTGTCCCCAGAGACAGAAGGTTGAGCCGGACAGGCCCTTAGGCCGTAGTCTCAACTCTTGCTTTGGGTTCCAGTTGTTACTCCTCAGAAGCTTTGGTTCAAAGAACAGGATATGGGGCTTTCCTGAGGCACTGAACAGAACTCCTTTCGTCTTCACATGGGAAGCTTCCTTGTTGGAGCTGTGTCAAACACCTCAGTTTGGAATACCCTGCAGAGTCCCTGAGCCACCTCCACATTCCAAGGTCTCTCAGGCCACCAAGCCACAGTAGGACTCATCTTCAGGAGAGTCCATTTCAACTCTCCCCTCTGGGTAGCTCACCCAGGAGCCTGCAGATTGAGCCTGCCTTGTCCTGACTAAAGAGTGGGAATATGAGGTGGCGTTCCCAGGCATCCATGCTTAGACTACTACTCTCGAGTCTTTCCGTATGGGGCCTCCTGGAACCATCCAATAGGACTCGACTGTCGTGCAGAAGGAAAGCTTGAGGTTTGCAGTAGTTCACAAATCCCATCGTAGGCAAACCTCCCTGGCTTCATGAAGCCCCCACACCCTTCAGGAAGAGGCCATGCTGGACAAAAACTCTAGCCTGAGGCACGTCTCATAGTTGACATGACCTCAGTGCAGGAGATCTCGATTCAGCCTCTGCAGAGTGGGCCTGCCGTGCCCTCGTTCCCAAACCTCACGCTAGCTTGTGTTTTCAGACTTCCTTCCTCACACTCCTGGCAAACAAGCCCTCCGGACCAGAAACTCCAGAACCAAAACCCAGCCCAGTGTCTGCCCAACGGAAGAAAAAAGTTTCCCTGTGGGGCTCTCCAGAAAACCCAGATGAGGATCAACCTGCTCGGGCCTCGACGGACCCCGAACTGGATATGCTGCTCTGGGCACTCATGCTCTGTCTGACACAACCTGAAACCAGACGTCCAGAGAGACAAGGAGACAGCTGGCCGCACACCCAGCACTTCGGATACGCCATGGTCTTATGCCGTCACCTCTTCCTAACCTTGGTTTTCAGATATCTGAACCTAGACATTATATCAATTCTCCACACAGCTGGGTATCGCAAGTACAAAACAGAACTCCTCCTTCCCCATGGCTGTCAAGCTTGATCTTGGCATGGAGTCACACCTTCAGGGTGGGAGAAACCTTCATGGCCCTGATGCCACGCCCAAAGTTGAGTGCTGCTTGGGCACAAATTCACACTGTGACCCTCAGCATGAGCCCCATGTCAAAGAAAGGCCTGTCAGGACCTGGACCAAGAGCCCGCATATGGGGCTTGCCAAGCCCCTATGCACCCAATCCTCACCAGTGTTTGAGTTTTCCAGTCGCCCCACCTGTACCTGGGCTCTGCTCTGGAATCCCTTTCTTGGAGAGACACATGAGCCAGACAACACGACTCCACCCTTCCTTCAAAATGTCCCCAAACTCTTGGGAGCTGCGACAAATCCCCAGAGAGGGATACTCGTCCACAGTACCTGAGGCCACCGCTCCAATCCACGGCTATCCCGGACACAACATCCAGAGACAAAAGCCTGAAGGAACGCCTCCCACTCGCCCTTGTTTCAGAGGCCCAGGAGCTCCCTCTCGGGCTGTACATCCGGCCTGCCATACCCTAGGCGCCACTCATAAGCTTAGTTTTGTTTTCAGACTTCTGTGCCCACAGCCTGGACCCACACAACCTCCAGGCTAGGGCATCTGGAGCCAAAGCGAAAGATTGTGCCTGCCCTCTCCAAGGAAAGTGTGCCCAATTCATTGTCCACAACCCTACAGGTTAGGAAAAAGCTCCAGGGCCCCTGAGGCCATCAATAGTGTAGTCCACCCTGGACTAAGAGGGGCTCTCTGACACCAGCGGAGCAACTATCTCCACTTAGACTCTCAGACAGTGTCACCAGAGACGGAAGGTTGAAATGGACAGGCCCCCAGCCCCTAATCTGAACCTTAGCTTTGGTTTCCATATTTCCTTTCTCAGAGGACTGTTTTCGTAGACCAGCACATGGGGCTTTTCTGAGGCACCAAACCAAGCATCTCTCGTCTCCACATGGGCAGCTTTCTTACTGGGGATGTATCAAACCCTTCAGGTAGGAGAGTTCTGCAAGGCCACCGAACAACCAGCACATTCCAAGGTCTCCATGGACCCAAACTCACATTTAGAAGCATCCTCAGGAGAGGCCATTTAAACTCAGCCCCCTGGGTAGCGTGACCCAGAGGCAGCAGATCAAACATATCTTGTCGCTAATGGCCAATTGGAATGCGAGGAATGCTGTACAGGGATCCATCCTTTGAACCCTGCTCTCCAGTCCTTCTATATGGTATGTCCTGGAGCCATGCAACAGGACTCGAATGTCCCGCAGAAGGAAACCTTGTGGTTTGGGGCAACCTGCAAACTCAGCGTGGGAAAACTTCCTTGGCCTCATGAGGCCCCCGCTTCATGAAGGTGCCATCATGGACACATACTCCAGCCTCAGCCAACGTCTGATCCTCAGCCTGACTTCAGATGCAGGAGATTTTGATTCAGCCTCTGCAGAGTGGGCCTGCTCTGCCCTTGGCTCCAAGACTCACCCTAGCTTGTGTTTTCAGACTTCCGTCCTCACACTCCTTGCCCACAAACCCTCCCTACTGGGAATTCTGGGGCCACACTGAAGCACTCTGCCTGCCTCCCAGGAGAAAAACATTGTCTATGGTGCTGCCCAGAAACCCCAAATGAGGATCAAACTGCTTGGCCCTCGGCAACACCCCAATTGCATAGGCTACCTTAAACACTGATGCTCTGTCGCAAATAGCCTGAGCCCAGACCTTCCAACAGACACCGACAATGCTGGCTGCACTCCTAGGACATTGGACCCGCCACTGCCTTAGGCCACCAACCATTCCCAACCTGGGTTTTCAGTCATCGGATCCTAGACCTTATCTCCAATCCCTGGACAGGGGGGAACCTGATGCACAAATCAGAACCCCACCTTCCCCATGGCAAGAAAACTTGCTGCTGGCAGTGAGTCAAACCTTCAGTGTAGGAAAAACGACATGGTCCATGAGGCAACGCCCAAGCGTTAGGGCCGCCTTGGGCACAAACACACATTGTGACCCTCAGCGTGAGTACCTTATTCAAGTAACGCCTCTCATTGACTGGACCAAGAGCCCGCATATGTGGCTTGCCATGCCCATAGGCACCCAGGACTAACTAGATGGTGTGTATTCCAGTTAAGGGAACCCACTGCTGTGCTCTAGAGTCCCTCTCCTGGGGGGTCCCCTGTGGCAGAAAACATTACTCTTCATTCCCACAGAATGAACACAAACACTTGGGAGCTTGGACAATCCCCCGAGAGGAAGGCTCTTCCTCGGCCTCTGAGACAACCCCTACCCTGACCGGACACTGTAAACGCAACACCCAGAGACAAAATCCTGAGTGACTGCCTCCCACTTGCCCTCCTTTGATATCCAGAGGATCTCCCCTCACGGACTGGAGATCAGTCCTGCCATTACCTTGGCCACTAGCTGAGCCAAGTTTGCTTTTTCAGACATCTGTCCCCACAGCCCTGGCAAACACAGCCTCTAGGCTGGGTCTTCAGGAGCCATAGCACAGGACCGTGCCTGCTCTCTCCTGGGAAACTGTGTCCATTCCTTTGGACACACACCTCCAGAATATGAGAAACCTCAAGGCCCCCGAGGACATCCCACTACTGGGAGGCTCCCTGGACACACAGGGGCATTCGGACACAAGCTGAGCAGCTACCTCCACGAAGGCATGCCCACAGATGTCAACAGAGATAGAAGGTTGAGCCGGACAGGCCCTTAGGCCGTAGTCTCAACTCTTGCTTTGGGTTCCAGGTGTTACTCCTCAGAGGCTTTGGTTCAAAGAACAGGATATGGGGCTTTCCTGAGGCACTGAACAGAACTCCTCTCGTCTCCACATGGGAAGCTTCCCTGTTGGAGCTGTGTCAAACACCTCAGTTTGGAGAACCCTGCAGAGTCCCTGAGCCACCTCCACATTCCAAGGTCTCCCAGGCCACCAAGCCACAGTAGGACTCATCTTCAGGAGAGTCCATTTCAACTCTCCCCACTGGGTAGCTCACCCAGGAGCCTGCAGATTGAGCCTGCCTTGTCCTGCCTAAAGAGTGGGAATATGAGGTGGCGTTCCGAGGCATCCATGCTTAGACACCTGCTCTCGAGTCTTTCCGTATGGGGCCCCCTGGAACCATCCAATAGGACTCGACTGTCGTGCAGCAGGAAAGCTTGAGGTTTGGAGTAGTTCACAAATCCCATCGTAGACAAACCTCCCTGGCTTCATGAAGCCCCCACACCCTTCAGGAAGAGGCCATGCTGGGCAAAAACTCTAGCCTGAGGCACGTCTCATAGTTGACATGACCTCAGTGCAGGAGATCTCGATTCAGCCTCTGCAGAGTGGCCCTGCCATGCCCTCGGTCCCAAACCTCACACTAGCTTTTGTTTTCAGACTTCCTTCCTCACACTCCTGGCAAACAAGCCCTACGGACTAGGAACTCCAGAACCACAACCCAGCCCAGTGTCTGCCCAACGGAAGAAAAACGTTTCCCTGTGGGGCTCTTCAGAAAACCCAGATGAGGATCAACCTGCTCGGGCCTCGATGGTCCCCGAACTGGATATGCTGCTCTGGGCACTCATGCTCTGTCTGACACAGCCTGAAGCCAGACGTCCAGACAGACAAAGAGACAGCTTGCCGCACACCCAGCACTTCGGACACGCCATGGTCTTATGCCGTCACCTCATCCTAACCTTGGTTTTCAGATATCTGAACCTAGACATTATATCAATTCTCCACACAGCTGGGTATCGCAAGCACAAAACAGAACTCCTCCTTCCCCATGGCTGTCAAGCTTGCTCTTGGCATGGAGTCACACCTTCAGGGTGGGAGAAACCTTCATGGCCCCTGATGCCACGCCCAAAGTTGAGTGCTGCTTGGGCACAAATTCACACTCTGACCCTCAGCATGAGCCCCATGTCAAAGAAAGGCCTGTCAGGACCTGGACCAAGAGCCCGCATATGGGGCTTGCCAAGCCCCTATGCACCCAATCCTCACCAGTGTTTGAGTTTTCCAGTCGCCCCACCTCTACCTGGGCTCTGCTCTGGAAACCCTTTCTTGGAGAGACACATGAGCCAGACAACACGACTCCACCCTTCCCACAAAATGACCCCAAACTCATGAGGAACCCGCTTCATGAAGGTGCCATCATGGACACATACTCCAGCCTCAGCCAACTTCTGATCCTCAGGCTGACTTCAGATGCAGGAGATTTTGATTCAGCCTCTGCCGATTGGGCCTGCTCTCCCTTGGCTCCAATCCTCACCCTAGCTTGTGTTTTCAGACTTCCGTCATCACACTCCTGGCCCACAATCCCTCCCTACTGGGAATTCTGGGGCCACACTGAAGCACTCTGCCTGCCTCCCAGGAGAAAAACATTGTCTATGGTGCTGCCCAGAAACCCCAAATGAGGATCAAACTGCTTGGCCCTCGGCAACACCCCAATTGCATAGGCTACCTTAAACACTGATGCTCTGTCGCAAATAGCCTGAGCCCAGACCTTCCAACAGACACCGACACAGCTGGCTGCACACCCAGCACATTGGACCCGCCACTGCCTTAGGCCACCATCCATTCCCAACCTGGGTTTTCAGTCATCGGAACCTAGACCTTATCTCCAATCCCTGCACAGGGGGAACCTGATGCACAAGTCAGAACCCCTCCTTCCCCATGGCAAGAAACCTTGCTGCTGGCCGTGAGTCAAACCTTCAGTGTAGGAGAAAACGGCAAACCTGCCGGGCCTCATGAAGCCCCCCATATCTTTCAGGGAGAGGCCATCATGGACAAAAACTCTTGCTTGAAGCACGTCTCATAGTAGATATGACCGCAATGCAGGAGATCTTGATTCAGCCTCTGCAGAGTGGCCTGCCGTGCCCTCGGTCCCAAACCTCATGCTAGCTTGTGTTTTCAGACATCCTTCCTCACACTCCTGGCAAACAATCCCTCCAGAGTAGGATTTGCAGAACCACAAGCCAGCCCAGTGACTGCCCACCGGTAGAAAACGTTTCCTTGTGGGGCTCTCCATAAATCCCAGATGAGGATCAACCTGCTCTTGCCTCGACGGCACTCAGATTTGATAGGCTGCTCTGGGCACTAATGCTCTGCCTTTCACAGCCTGATGCCAGAAGTCCAGACAGGCAAGGAGACAGCTGGCCACACACCTAGCACTTCTGACACGCCATGGTCTTATGCTGTTATCTCTTCCTAACCTTGGTTTCCAGATATCTAAACCCAGATATTATATCAATTCCCCACACGGTTGGGCATCTGAATCACAAATCAGAACTCCTTCTTCCCCATGGCTGTAAGGCTTGCTCTTGGCATGGAGTCACACCTTCAGGGTGGGAGAAATCTTCATTTCCCCTGAAACCACGCCCAAACTTGAGTGCTGCCTTGGGCACAAATTCACTCTGTGACCCTCAGCATGAGCCCAATATCAAAGAAAGGCCTGTCAGGGCCTTGACCAAGAGCCCGCATATGGGGCGTGCCACGCCCCTATACACCCAATCCTCACCAGTGTTTGAGTTTTCCAGTCTCCCCCCCGTTCCTGGAGCTCTGCTCTGGAATCACTTTCTTGGAGAGACACATGAGCCAGACAACAGGACTCCACCCTTCCCACAAAATGACCCCAAACTCCTGTTAGCTGGGACAAATCCCCAGGGAGGGATACTTGTCCACAGTCACTGAGGCCACCCCCTACAATCTATGGCTATCCTGGACGCATCCAGAGAAAAAAGCCTGAAGGAATCTCGCCCTTGATTCACAAGCCAAGGAGCTCATTCTCTATCTGTACATCTGGCCTGCCATACCCTCGGCGCCACTCATAAGCTGAGTTTGTGTTTTCAGACTTCTGTGCCCACAGCCTGGACCCACACACCCTCCAGGCTAGGGCATCTGGAGCCACAGCGAAAGATTGTGCCTGCCCTCTCCAAGGAAAATGTGCCCAATCCATTGACCACAACCCTACAGGTTAGGGAAAAGCTCCAAGGCCCCTGAGGCCATCCTGATAGTGTAGGCTGCCCTGGACTAAGAGGGGCACTCTGACACCAGCTGAGCCATTATCACCACTTAGACTCTCAGACAGTGTCCCCAGAGACAGAAGATTGAAATGGACAGGCCCTTAGGCCCTAATATGAACCTTAGCTTTAGTTTTCATGTGTCTGTCCTCAGAGGACTGGTTTCGTATACCAGCATATTAGGTTTTTCTGAGGCTCCAAACCAAACCTCTCTCGTCTCCACATGGAGTGCTTTCTTACTGGATCTGTATCAAACCCTTCTGGTCGGAGAATTCCGCAGGGCCACAGTACAACCATCACATTCCAAGGTCTCCATGGACAGAAACACACATTATGACACATCCTCAGGAGAGGCCATTTCAACTCAGCCCGCTGGTTAGCTTGCCCCAGAGCCAGCAGATCAAACATATCTTGTCGTTAATGGCCAAAGGGAATGCGAGGCATGCTGTTCAGGGATCCATCCTTTGAACCCTCCTCTTCAGTCCTTCCGTATGGTATGTACTGGAGCCACTCAACAGGACTCGACTGTCTTGCAGAAGGAAACCTTGTGGTTTGTGGCAACCTCCAAACTCAGCGTGGGAAAATTTCGTTGGCCTCATGAGGCACCTGCTTCATGAAGGTGCTATCAAGGGCACAATCCAACCTCAGCCAACGTCTGATCCTCAGCCTGACTTCAGATGCATGAGATATCCTTTCAGCCTTTGCAGAGTGGGCCTGCTCCCAACCTCACCCTATCTTTTGTTTTCAGACTCTACCCTAGCACTCCTGGCCCAAAAGCCCTCATGATTGGGAATTCTGGTTCCAGAACGAAGCACTCTGCCTGCCCCCCAAGAAAAACATTGTCTATGGCATTGCTCAGAAACTCCAAATGAAAATCAACCTGCTCAGCCCTCGGCAACACCCCAATTGCATAGGCTACCCTAAACACTATGCTCTGTCTTACATAGCCTGAGCCCAGACCTTGTGAGAGACATTGAGACAGTTGGCTTCACACCCAGCACATCGAACCTGCCATGGGTTAGGCCATTTCATCCCTTCCCATTGACCTGGGTGTCTTCCTGGAGGTATATTCTGAGGCTGTGTCAGACTATGCATTTTTTCTGGAGCTTCCTATGGAATTGGGGTGGTATTAGGGGCCTTGCAATTTTCTCTTAATCTGGTGGGTTGGGAAACTGAGACAGGCTGACATTCCTTGGGAGAGCTGGCCCAGTGCTGTTGTGTGTTCCTGGAGGCCCCATCCTGGAGGGCATATGGGTCAGGACTCTGGGTCCAAAGTCTTCAGACACAAACTCGGGTAAGAGTTAAGCTCGAGGTGATGGCAGACCCAATCTGCAGACCCTGAGCGAAGCATCTCCAGATATGAAATTCGGACGGCTGTGAGGCAGGAGCACAGTCTTTTCTGTCTGACTTGTTTGTCTATGATGGCCACGAAATGGAGGGGTGGCCTCATGGGTCCATGTGAGATTCTACCTCTCTGGGAATTCTGCTCGGCACCCAAGAGTTTGGTGTATTTCCGGGGGATGGGAGGAGCGCAGTTTTCTGAGTCAGGGATCCCGTCCAAACAGCCATTCCAGAGATGGGTCCTGGGTTCTGGAGCCTGGATCACCGCAACAAGGCTTAGGATTTGGGCCTAGGGTCCTGCTCTGTTTTCCTGGTACAGCTCCCGAGTGTTCTTGTTGGAAATGGGTATCATTCTGAGGGTCACAATGCCTGTTTTTGCCCAGATGCCCATGCTGAGTGGGTGTGACCTCATGGGCTATGCACTTGGCTCCCACTCTGAGGGTTGGACTGCCATCTCAACATTCAGTTTTCCTTCCATGGGGAGGGAGGTGTACTTTTTTATGCTTCAGGTTCCCCCATGGGCAGGAATTTGAGCTAAGTTCTGGGACAGGTGCCTGAATACCCAGTTCACTTTGAGATGAGGTCCTCGGGCCAAGGCAGGAACCACCTGCAGAAAATGAGGCCTGCTTTCTGGGTGGCTGTCAGGAGCTCGGGCTCGAGCTGTGTCAGACAGAACATTCGTGGAGAGTTCGGCCTATTATATTGGGGTGCTTTTGAGAGCTGTGCAACTGGATCCTCATGGGGGATTTTTGCACAGACCCTTTCTTCACTTCTTCTATCTGGTGAGCAGGCAGATGGCTGCATTACGGCTCCAGAATATCCAAGTTGGAGGGTTTGCAGGCGAGGAGTGTGAGGACAGAAGTATGAAAACATAAGCTACGGTTACGCTCAGTGCCGAGCACATGTCTATTCCAATGTACAGCAGTTGTTTCGAGATCTCCAGCACCTGGGCGAGGGGAAGATGTCTGCTCATGCTGGAGTTTGTATCCATGATGGCCAACAAATGGTGGGGAGGCCTCAAGAATTCTTGGAGGTTTTTCCAAGCTGGAGCTTGTGAGCTTCTCCAAACATCAAGGTGTCCTACTAAGGGGCAGCAGAAGTCTTCTTACAGGGCTCCAGGGTCCCCCATATGGAAGATTCGATAGCAATGCTCTCTGAATGGAGGCCTGGGAAGCCAATCTCGTGTTACCATTGCAGCTGAGGAACAGGGTAAGCTTGAACCAATGACACTGATTCCAAGTTCCAAGTGATTTGCGTTGATGGAAGTTCTCAGTCTAACATTTCCCAATGCTGCTTGGTGTCCAGGGAGACCTTCGAATGTGGTGGCAGCTCTATGACCATTGAGGATTCTCTATCCTTAGGATTAGACCCAGTACCCAGGAGCCAGGTTTCCTTCTTGGGACAGGAGGTGTGCTCTTGTATGGCTCACGGACCACAGGTTGGACCATATGCTTGAATTTCCAGAACAGACCTCTAGGAATAGAGACCTCAAAACATAAGCTCGGGTTCTGATGAGGTTTTAGGGCCATGGAAGTTTCAATCTTCGGACTAAGTGCCATTGGCCTGCATGTCATCCTGGAGGTAGGTGCTGAGGCTGTGTCAGGCTGTGCACTTTTTCCAGAGTGGCCTATGATATTGGGGTGCAGTCAGGGGCCTTGCAGTTTTCTCCTAATCTGGACATTTTGGGAAACTGAGATGGGCAGGGTTTCCTCAGGAGAGCAGGGCCAGTGATGTCATGTGTTTCTCGAGGCCCCATCCTGGAGGTCATGTGTGTCAGGACTTTGGGACCAAAGACTTTAGACACAACCTCGGATAAGAGATAGGAGTGAGGTGATGGCAGTCCGAATCTGAAGACCCTGAGGGAAGCTCCTCGGGATTTGTAATTCAGGTGGCTGGGAGGGAGGAGCACAGGCTTTTCTGTCTGGATTTTGTGTCTAGGATGGCCACTAAATGGAGGGGTGACCTCATGTGTCCATGGGATATTCTTCCACTCTGGTGATTCTGCTTGGCACCCAAGAGTTTGATTTCTTTCTGGGGAAAAGGAAAAGACTGTATTCCATCTCTGGGATCCTGTCCAAACAGGGATTCCAGAGATGGGTTCTGGGTCCAGACACTGGGAAAACTTAACCAAAGCTTCGATTTGGGATCCTGGTCCAGATCCCAAGGGGGATCTTTGGAAAGGGGTCTCATTCTGAGGGTCACAATGCCTATTTGTGCCCAGCTGCCCATCCTGTGTAGGCATGGTCCAATGGACCATGCACCTGGTTCCCACTCAGGGTTGTACAGCCATCTCAACATTCAGTTTTCTGGCCATGGGGAAGGAGGAGCACTCTTTTGTGCTTCCGAGTCCCCTATGGGCAGGAATTTGAGCTAAGTCTGGGACAGGTACCTGAATATCCAGGTTGCTTCAAGATGATGGCCTCGGGCCAAGGTTGGACCCACCTGGAGGATATGGGGCCAACTATCTGGGTGGCTGACAGGAGGTCGGGGATCAGGCGGTGTCAGATAGCCAATTTATGCAGAGGTCGGTCTATTATATTGGGGTGCCATTGAGGGCCGTGCAGGAGGATCCTCTCCAACCTAGCTAGAGAAAGCCATGGACGACCAAATGGAATTGATTAGGGCTGAGCTGAACGTGAAGAGAGATGATGTTCACAATGTTAGGGTGGAGCTTAAAGCTACCAGGGCTGAGGTTCACAATGCTCTCAATGAGTTCCAATCTAATCTAAATTCTCTCAAAGCTAGGGTAACTGAGACAGAAGTTAGAATTAGTGATCTGGAGGACAAACAGATAGAGAGAGGGGATCAGGAGGAGGGCTGGAACAAACAGCCTAGAAACCATGAAAACAGAATCAGGGAAATAAATGATGCCACGAAACCTTCCAAAGTCAGAATTATTGGAATCCCTGAAGGGGAGGAGAAAGAAAGAAGTCTAGAAGATATAGTGGAACAAGTTCTTCATGAAAAATTTCCCAAACTCCTGAATGGAATCTGCGTTCATGTACTAGAGTCTGAACGGTCTCCACCCAAGATTATCCATTCCAAAAAACCATCACAACACCTGGTAGTCAAATTGAGGAATCATAATTGTAGGTATAATCTCATGAAAGCCGCTAGGACAAAGAGGCTCCTTTCTTACAGAGGAAAGCCCATCAGAATAACATCAGACCTGTACACAGAGACCTGGCAAGCCAGAAAGAGCTGGCAAGATATATTCAGGGCATTAAATGAGAAGAATATGCAGCCAAGAATACTTTATCCAGCAAGACTGACATTCAAAATGGATGGGGAGATATAGAGTT
Source organism: Mustela nivalis (assembly GCF_964662115.1). NCBI lineage: Eukaryota > Metazoa > Chordata > Mammalia > Carnivora > Mustelidae > Mustela > Mustela nivalis. The sequence goes on along the minus strand of NW_028136531.1, from coordinate 892,386 downwards.
TCCAAGACCGGCAAGGCTTAAAAGACTATGCAACCTCCAAGCCGACACTGCAGGAAATATTAAAGGGGGTTCTATAAAAGAGGAAAAAATCCTAATAATAGCATTGAACAGAAATATAGAGACAGTCTACAGAAAGAAAGACTTCAAAGGTAACTCGATGTCAATAAAAATGTATCTATAAATAATCACTCTCAATGTGAATGGCCTAAATACGCCCATAACATGACACAGGGTTGCAGATTGGATAAAACGACAGGACCCATTCATGTATTGTCTACAAGAGACCCATTTTGAACCTAAAGATACATGCAGACTGAAAGTGAAGGGATGGAGAAGCATCTTTCATGCCAATGGGCCTCAAAAGAAGGCTGGGGTAGCAATTTTTGTATCAGATAAATTAGACTTTAAACTAAAGACTGTAGTCAGAGATACAGAAAGACACTACATCATTCTTAAAGAGACTATCCACCAAGTTGATCTAACAATTGTAAATATCTATGCCCCCAATATGGGAGCAGGCAATAATAAAACTGTTAATCAAGATAAAGAGTTATATTGATATAAATACACTAATTGTAGGAGATCTTAACACGTCTCCCTCAGAAATAGACAGATCATCAAAGCAGAAAATCAATAAAGAAACAAAAGCATTGAATGACACATTGGACCAGATGGACCTCATAGATATATACAGAACATTCCACTCTAAAACAACAGAATACTAATTCATCTCAAGTGCACATGGAACCTTCTCAAGAATAGACCACAAACTGGGTTACAAATCAGGACTCAACCGATACAAAAAGACTGAGAATATTCCCTGCATTTTCTCAGATCACAATGCTTTGAAACTGGAGCTCAATCACAAGGAAAAGTTCAGAAGGAACTCAAACACATGGAAGCTAAAGACCACCTTGCTTAAGTATGCTTGGATCAAGCAGGAGATCAAAGAATAACTGAAAAAAAATCATGGAAACCAATGAGAATGAAGACCCTTCCGTCCAAAATTTATGGGATAGAGCAAAGGCGGTCCTAAGGGGGAAATATATAGCCATCCAGCCCTCCCTCAAAAAAATTGAAAAATCCAGAACACAGCAGCTGACTCTACACCTTCAAGAACTGGAGAATCAACAACAAATCAAACCAACTCCACACATAAGAAGAGAAATAATCAAGATTAGAGCTGAGATCAATGAGGTAGAAACCAGAGATACAATAGAACGTACTAATGAATCTAGAAGTTGGTTTTTTGAAAGTATCAATAAAATCAATAGACCACTGGACACACTAATCCAAAAGAAAAGAGAGAAAGCCCAAATTCATAAAATTATGAATGAAAAGGGAGAGATCACAAGTAACACCAAGGAAGTAGAAATAATCATCAGAAGTTTTTATCAACAGTTATATGCCAATAAGCATAGCAACCTAGATGAAATGGATGCATTCCTGGAATACTATAAACTCCCAAAATTGAACCAGGAAGAAATTGACAACTTGAATAGACCAATATCTAGTAACGAGTTTGAAGCAGTGATCAAAAATCTCCAAAAAAACAAGAGCCCAGGACCTGACGGATTCCCTGGGGAATTCTATCAAACTTTCAAAGAAGAAATAAGACCAATTATCCTGAAGATGTTTCAAAAAATTGAAGCAGAAGCCAGCATTACCCTGACCCCTAAACCAGGCATTGACCCTTAAAAAAAGGAGAATTTCAGACTAAAATCACTGATGAATACGGATGCTAAGATTCTCAACAAGATCCTAGCAAACAGGATCCAACAGCCCATTAAAAAGATTATCCGACATGACCAGTTGGGATTCATCCCTGGGCTACAAGGATGGTTCAACATTCGCAAATCAATCAATGTGATAGAACAAATGAATACGAGACGAGAGAAGAACAACATGGTCCTCTCAATCGATGCAGAAAAAGCAGTTGAAAAAATCCAGCATCCGTTTCTGACAAAAACCCTTCAAAGAATAGGGATAGAAAGAACATTCCTGAACGTCATCAAATCTAACTATGAAAGACCCACAGCAAATATCATCCTCAATGGGAAAAAGCTTGCAGCCTTCCCGTTGAGATCAGGAACAAGTCAAGGATGCCCTGTCTTACCACTCTTGTTCAATATAGTATTAGAAGTCCTAGCAACAGCAATGACAACAAAGAGAAATAAAATGTATCCAAGCTGGCAATGAAGAAGTCAAACTCTCTTCGCAGATGACATGATTCTTTATACGGAAAACCCAAAAGACTCCACCCCCAAACTACTAGAACTCATACAGCAATTCAGCAACGTGGCAGGATACAAAGTCAATGTACAGAAATCAGTGGCTTTCTTATACACTAACAATGAAAATACAGAAAGGGAAATTAGAGAATCAATTTCATTTACTATAGCACCAGAACCATAAGATACCTGGGAATAAACCTTACCAAAGAGGTAAAGGATCCATACTTGAGGAACTACAGAACACTCATGAAAGAAACTGAAGAAGACACAAAAAGATGAAAGACCATTCCATACTCTTGGTTCGGAAGAATAAACATTGTTAAATTGTCTATACTGCCTAGAGCAATCTATACTTTTAATGCCATTCTGATCAAAATTCCACCGGTATTCCTCAATGAGCTGGAGCAAATAATCCAAAAATTTGTATGGAATCAGAAGAGACTCTGAATCGCTAAGGAATTGTTGAAAAACAAAAATAAAACGGGGGCATCACATTACCTGATTTCAAGCTTTATTACAATGCTGTGACACCAAAACAGCATGGTACTGACATTAAAACAGTGGAACAGAGTAGAGTGCCCAGATATGGACCCTCAACTCTATGGGCAAATAATCCTCGAGAAAACAGGAAAAAATATACAATGGAAAAAAGACAGTCTCTTCAATAAATGGTGCTGGGAAAACTGGACAGCTATGTGTAGAAGAATGAAACTCGACCATTCTCTAACACCGTACACAAAGATAAACTCAAAATGGATAAAAGACCTCAACATGAGACAGGAATCCATCAGAATCCTTGAGGAGAACATAGGCAGCAATCTCTTCGATATTAGCCACACAATCTTCTTTCAAGTTATGTCTCCAAAGGCAAAGGAAACAAAAGCGAAAATAAACCTTTCAGACTTCATCAAAATCAAAAGCTTCTGCACAGCAAAGGAAACAGTCAAAAAAACAAAGGTGCAACCCACGGAATGAGAGAAGATATTTGCAAATGACAGTGCAGAGAAAAGATTGATATCCAGGATCTATAATGAACTCCTCAAATTCAACATGCACAAAACAGACAATCATATCAAAAAATGGGCAGAAGATATAAACATAAACTTCTCCAATGAAGACATACAAATGGCTATCAGACACATGAAAAAAATGTTCATCATCACTAGCCCTCAGGGAGATTCAAATTAAAACCACATTGAGATATCATGTTTCAGCAGTTAGAATGGTCATTAGCAAGACAGGAAACAACTTGTGTTGGAGGGGATATGGTTGGTGGGAATGTAAGTTGGTGCAGCCTCTTTGGAGAACAGTGTGGAGATGTCTCAAGAAATTAAAAATAGAACTTCCCTATGACCCTGCAATTTCACTTCTGGATATTTACCCCAAAGATACAGATGTCATGAAAAGAAGGGCCATCTGTACCCCAATGTGTACAGCAGCAATGGCCACGGTAGACAAACTATGGAAAGAACCAAGATGCCCTTCAACGGACGAATGGATAAGGAAGATGTGGTCCATATACACTATGTATGCATACCCAACTTTTTAGCAACATGGACGGGACTGGAAGAGATTATGCTGAGTGATATCAGTCAAGCAGAGAGTGTCAATTATCATATGGTTCACTTATTTGTGGAGCATAACAAATAGCATGGAGGACATGGGGAGTTAGAGAGAAGGGAGTTGGGGAAATTGGAAGGGGAGGTAAACCATAAGAGACTATGGACTCTATAAAACAATCTGAGGGGTTTGAATTGGCGGGTGGGTGGGAGGTTGGGGTACACAGGTGGCCGGTATTATAGAGGACACGGATTGCATGGAACACTGGGTTTGGTGAAAAAATAATGAATACTGTTATGCTGAAAATAAAAAATAATAATAATAATACGCACTTGAGTCCAGAGTGTTGTTTGAAATTAAGGTCGGCACAGGGAATTTGTACTTTGCTTCTAATCTTCAGGGTTTGAGCAACCGTGAAGGGCAGAGTTTTCTTTTGGGTGGTAAGCATACTCATCTGGTGTGGCACCAGAGGCCCCATCCTGGAAAGCATGTGGTCCAGGGCCTTGGGGACAGAAATTTGCAAATGCAAACTAGGTTTATGGTGAGGGCGGAGGCGATCACAGGCCCAATCTGCAGGCCTGAGTGCACCACATAGTGTACTGAAATTAAGGTGTCATGGAGGCAGTATCACAGGCTTTTCTGTCTGGATTGTGTGTCTAGGATGGTCGCAAAATGTAGGGGAGTCTTCATTGGGCCACGGGAGATTCTTCATCTCTGGGCATTCTGCCCAGCTCTCTAGAGTTTGGTGTCTCTGGGGAAAAGAAGACTGCTGTTTTCCGTCTCAGCAGATTCCCAAAAGAGGGATTTCAGAGACAGTTTCTGGGATTTTTCAGGGCCCCTGAACAACACGAATGAGGGTGAGGATTTGGCCCTAGGGACCTGGCAGGCCCGCCCTGTGTCCTTTCTGTCCAGCTACCAAGGGGGTTTGTTTGAAAGCAGGCTCACTCTGAGGGTCATAATGCCCAGGGCAGCTCACATGAGTGGCCGTGGTCTCATGGGCCATGCAGCTGGTTCCCACTCTGAGGGTTGGAAACCCATCTCAACAGCCAGGATTCCTGCCATGGGGAAGGAGGAGTACTCTTGTGCTTCAGGTTCCCCCATAAGCAGGGATTTGAGCTACAGTATGAAGGAGAGATGACTGAATATCCAGGTTGAGTATATGTGATGGCTTCTGGCCACAACAGGTCCCACTTGCAGGATATGGGGCAAACTGTCTGTGTGGCTGATTAGAGGTCGTGGCTCAGGATGTGTCAGACCAAGCCTGATTGCCCATGGTGGCCGATGATATTAGGGTACCGTCGAGGGCCATGCCGCTGTATCCTCATATGGAGTTTCTGGGCAGAATCACCAGGCACTTCTTCTTTCTGTTGGGCAGGCAAATTCTGCATTTTGTTACCAGATTCCCTATCAAGAGGCCTTGGGGATGGATGAAATTGAGGATGGAATTGTAAACACAAGCTACGGTTAAATTCAGTGCGAAGCAGAAGGCAGTTCCCGTGTGCAGTGGCTGATTCGAGATATCCAGCACCTGAGTAAGGGCAGATGTCTGAAGTTAGCTCACACTGTAGTTTGTGACTATGATGACCGACTAATGGAGTGGGGGCGCAAGATGCCATGGAGGATTTCCCACACTGTGGCTTGTGGGATGCTCCAAACAGCAAGGTTTCCTTGTACTGGACAGGGGGAGTCTGGTTTGTTGGCTCCAGGATCCCCATAGTGAAAGTTTGGGTAGCAGAGATCTCTCACATGGATGCCTGGAAAGCACACCTCCATTGACCATTGCAGCTGAGGAACAAAGCAGGTTCCATTGGTGGCTCTGGGGTGAAATTCCAAGCAGCCTGAGTTGACATGGAGTTCCATGCTGTTGGATCATAATGATGGTTTGTATCCAGGGAAACGTTAGAATGTTTGAGTGGTAGGGGCCATGCAGGATTCTCATCCACTGAGTCTTGGACATATCTACCAAGAGCAATGTTTTTTACTGGGGACAGGAGGGGTTCTGTTGTGTGGCTCACAGACCATATGTTGGAATATAAGTTGGTTTTGGAAAAAAGGCCTCTGGGGACAGGCGCCTGAAAATATAAGCTATGGTATCAATGAAGTCTTATGGGCATGTCAGGTTCAGTCATCTGACTCAGGGCCTTTGACGTGGATATCTGCCTGGAAATAGGTGCTCATGGTGTATCAGAATGCGCATTTGGGTCCAGAGTGTTCCTCAGAATTGAGGTGTGCTCAGGGGTTTTGCATATTGCTACTAAACTTCAGGGTTTGGGCAACAGTGAAGGGCAGAGTTTCCTTTGAGTACGTAGGCACAATCATCTGGTTTGGCTCCAGAGACCCCATCCTGGAGGGCTTCTGGTCCAGGGCTTTGGGAATTAGGGTTAATGTGAGGGACAAGTTGATCACAGGCCCGACATGCAGGCCCGAGGGCAGCTCATAGTGTACTGAAATTACACTATCATGGAGGCGGTAGTGCAGGCTTTTCTGTCAGGTATGTGTCCAGGACAGTCACAAAAGGTAGGGGTGGCTTCATGAGGCCATGGTAAATTCTTCGTCGCTAGGGATTCTTCTCAGCTCCCAAGTGTTTTGTGTCTCTGGGAGAAAGGAAGACTGCTGTTTTCTGTCTCAGGGCACCCCCAAAAGAGGGATTAGAGACAGGTTCTTGGTCTGGTCGCCAGGAAAACACGAACGATGGTGAGAATTTGGCCCTAGGGATCTGGAAGCCCCACTCTGCGGGCTCCTGGGCCAGGTTCCGAGGGGGTTTGTTTGAAAGCAGACTCCCACTGACGATCACAATGACTGTTTGTGCCCAGGGCGGCTCCCATGAATGGCCATGGTCTCATGGGCCATGCAGCTAGTTCCCACTCTGAGGGTTAGACACCCATCCCATCAGCCAGGTTTCCTGCCATCAGAAAGGAGGACTCATGCTGTGCTTCAGGTTACACCATAGGCAGGGATTTGAGATTTGAGCTACGGTCTGGGGACAGATGCCTGAATACCCAGGTTGTGTAGAGATGATGGCTTCGGGCCATGGCAGGTCCAGCTGCAGGATATGGGGCCCACTCTCTGCGTGGCTGACTGGAGGTCGTGGCTCAGGCTGTGTCAGACAGAGTCTTAGTGCCCATGGCAGCCTATTTATTATGGTGCTGTCGAGGGTCATGCAGGTGGTTCCTCATGTGGGATTTCTGGTCAGACTCACCAGCCACTTCTTCTTTCTGTGGGGCATGCAGAATGCTGTGTTATGGCTCCAGAATTCCCTATCAAGAGGGCTTGGGGACCAGGAAGTTGAGGATGGAATTGTAAACACAAGCTATGGTTCAATTCAGTGACAAACAGAAGGCACTTCCAGTTTGCAGTGGCTGATTCGAGACATCTAGCTCCTGAATAAGGGCAGATGTCAGATGTTTGCTCATGCAGGAGATTGTGTCTATGATGACCAAGAAATGGAGCAATGGCATCAAGAAGCCATGGAGGATTTCCCACACTGGGGCTTCTGAGATGCTCCAAACAGCAAGGTCTCCTTCAACCAGACAGAGGAGTCTGGTTTGTTTGCTCCAGGGTCCCCAATATGGAAAGGTTGGGTAGCAGAGTACTCCCTCATGGATGACTGGAAAGCACACCTTCATTGACCATTGTAGTTGAGGAACATGGCAGGTTCGATCTGCTGGCCCTGGAGCCAAGTTCCAAGGGGGCTGAGTTGACATGGAGTTTCATGCTGTTGGATCACAATGCTGGTTTGTATCCAGGGAGACGTTAGAAAGTTGGGGTGGTCAGGGGCCATGCAGGATTCTCCTACACTGAGTCTTGGACACAGCTACCAAGAGCAAGGTATCTTTCTGGGAACAGCAGGGGTTCTGTTGTGTTTCTCAGGGACCACATGTTGGAATATAAGTTGGTATTAGAGAACAGGCCTCTCAGGATGGGCGCCTGAAAACCTAAGCTAGGGTCAATGAAGTCCTTGGTGTATGTCAGATTCAAACTTCTACTCAGGGCTTTTGACTTGAATGTCTGCCTGGAGACAAGTGCTCATTGTGTGTCAGAATGTGCATTTGGTTCCAGAGCTTTCTTTGAATTTGAGGTGGGCTCAGGGGCTTTGTACTTTGCTCCTAATCTTCAGGGTTTGGGCAACAGTGAAAGGCAGAGTTTCCTTTGGGAGGGTAGTCACAGTCTTCTGGTGTGGCACCAGAGGCCCAAGTCTGGATGGCATGAGGGCAGGATTTTGGAGACAGAAATCTGCCAATGCGAACTAGGGTTAGGGTCAGGCCCGAGGTGATCACAGCCCTGATCTGTAGGATCTGAGGGCAGCTCATTGTGTAGTGAAATTAAGGTATCATGGAGGCGGTGGGTAGACTTTTCTGTCTGGATTGTGTGTCCAGAACGGTGGCCAAATGTAGGGATGGCTTCATGGGGCCATGGAACATTCTTCATCTCTGGGGTTTCTGCCCAGCTCCCAAGAGTTTGTGTCTCTGGGGGAAGGGAAGACTGCTGTTTTCCGTCTCAATGGATCCCCACTAGAGCGATTCCAGAGACAGTTTCTGGGTCTCAGCGCCAGAAAACACCACCAAGTGTGAAGATTTGCCTCTAGGCACCTGGAAGGCCCACTCTGCCGGCTCCTGGTCCAGCTACCATGGGGGTTTGTTGGAAACAGGCTCATGCTGAGGATCACAAAGCCTGTTTGTGCCCAGGGCGGCTCCCATGTGTGGTCGTGGTCTCATGTCCATGCAGCTGGTTCCCACTCTGAGGGTGAAACACCCATCTCACCAGCCAGATTTCCTGCCATTAGGAAGGAGGTGTACCCTTGTTCTTCAGGTTCCCTCATAGGGTAGGATTTGAGCTAAGTGCTAGGCACAGATGCCTGAATATCCAGGTTGAGTAGAGATGACGGCTTTGGGCCACAACAAGTCCCATCTGTAGTATATGGGACCCACTGTCTGGGTGGCTGACTAAAGATCGTGGTGCAGGCTGTGTCAGACAGAGCCTTAGTTCCCATGGTGGCCTATGACATTAGGGTGTCGTCGAGGGCCCTGCAGGTGGATCCTCATGTGGGGTTACTGGGCAGACTTACCAGGCTATTCTTCTTTCTTGTGGCAGGCAGAATGCTGCGTTGTGGCTACAGAATTTCCTATCAAGAGTGTTTGTGGACCAGGAGCATGAGGATGGAATGGTAAACACACGCTAATGTTAAATTCAGTGCCAAGCGAAAAACAGTTCCAATGTGCAGTGGCTGATTGGAGATATCCAACACCTGAGTAAGGGCGGATGTCAGATGTTTGCTCACACTGGAGTTTTTGTCTATGATGACCAACAAATGGAGGGGTGGCGTCAAGAGGCAATGGAGGATTTACCACGCTAGGGCTTCTGAGATGATCCAAACAGCAAGGTTTCCTTCTACCAGACAGGGGGAGTCTGTTTTTTTTTTTTTCTCCAGGGTCCCCCATGAGGGAACTTTGTGTAGCAGAGCACTCCCTCATGGATTCCTGGAAAGCACACCTGCATTGACCATTGCAGCTGAGGAACATGGCAGGTTTGTTGTGGTGGCTATGGGGTGTAGTTCCAAGGCCTTGAGTTGACATGGAGTCTCATGTAAATTGGGCACAATGCTGGTTTGTTACCAGGGAGATCTTAGAATGTGCTGGTGGCTAAGGGGCCATGCAGAGTTCATCTACCCTGACAGTTTGACACAGGTCCAAGAGCAAGTCTTTCTTCTGGGGACACTAGATGTTCTTTTGTGGGGCTCAGGGATGACATGTTTTATCATAGGTTGGTATTCCAGAACAGGTCACTGAGGACAGGTGCCTGAAAACCTCATCTAGGGTTCCAATGAGGTCCTAGGGACATGTCAGTGTAAAACTTCTGACTCAGGACCATTGACATGGCTTCCTGCCTGGATGTAGGTGATGAGGGTGTATCAGACTGGGCATTGCATTCAGAGGGTTCACCAATATGCTGATTGGCTCAGGGGCCTTACAGGTTTCTCCTAATCTGGAGGGGTTGGGCAATTGTGACCGTCAGAGCTTCCATGGGGATGGCAGGCACAGTCCTCTGGTGTGGCTCCAGAGACACCATCCTGGAGGGCAGGTGAGCCATGGTTTTGGGAATGAAGTCTTCAAACACAAATTCCGGTTAGGGTTAGTGGCACGGTGATCACAGGCCCAATGCATAGACCTTGAGGGCAGCTTGTGAGGAATTGTTATTAGGGTGACTCAAAGGCGGTAGCACAGGCTTTTCTATCTGAATTGTGTGTCCAGGATGGCCTCGGAATACAGGTGTGATCTCATGGGTCCATGGGATATCATGACAGGGTTGCCCACTCTCTCCACTCTTATTCAACATAGTATTTGAAGTCCTAGCAACAGCAATCAGACAACAAGGAGAAATAAAATGTATCCAAATTGGCAATGAAGAAGTCAAACTCTCTCTTCACAGATGACATACTTTATATGGAAAACCCAAAAGAATCCACCCCAAAACTACTAGAACGCATACAGCACTTCAATAATGTGGGAGGATACAAAATCTTTGTACAAAAATCAGTGGTTTTCTTATCCTTTAACAATGAAAATACAGAAAGGGAAATTAGAGAATCAATTCCATTTACTACAGCTCCAAAACCATAAGATACCTGGGAATAATCCAAACCAAAGTGATAAGCAATCTATACTCAGGGAACTACAGAACACTCATGAAATAAATGGAAGAAAACCATAAAGATGGAAGACCATTCCATACTCGTGGATCAGAAGAATAAACAGTCTTTAAAAGTCTATACAACCTAGAGAAATCTATCCTTTTAATGCCATTCTGATCAAAATTCCTCCGGTATTTTTCAAAGAGCTGGAGCAAACAGAAGCCTAAAATTGGTGTGGAATCAGAGGAGATCCCGTATTGCTAAGGAAATGGCAAAAAGGAAAGAACAAAACTGGGTGCACCCTGTTGCCTGGTTTCAAGGGTTACTACAAAGCTGTGACCACCAAGACAGCAGGGGACTGGCATAAAAACAGGCCATTAGACCAGTGTAACAGAGTAGAGAGCTCAGATATGGACCATCAATCTATAGTCAAATAATTTTCAAGAAAGCAGGAAAAAATATACAAAGGAAAAAAAAACGTCTTTTCAATAAATGCTGCTGAGAAAATTGGGACAGCTTTGTGTAGATGAATGAAACTAGACCATTCTCTGACACCATACACAAAGAGAAACTCGAAATGGATAAAAGACCTCAACCTGAGGCAGGAATCCATCAGAATCTTGGAGGAGAAAATAGGCAGAAACCTCTTCAACATTGGCCATAGCAACTTCTTTCAAAATGTGTCTCCAAAGGCAAAGGAAAAAAATGTGAAGATGAACGTTTGGGACTTCATAAAGATCAAAAGCTTCTACACAGCAAAGGAAACAGTCAACAAAACAATGAGGCAACCCACGGAATTCGAGTAGATATTTGCAAATGACAGTACTGACAAAACCTTTTATCCAGGATCTATAAAGAATTCCTGAAACTCAACACACACAACACAGATAATCCTATTAAAAAATGGGCAGAAGATACAAAGAGACATTTCTCCAATGAAGACATACAAATGGCTATCAGACACATTAAAAAATGTTTGTCATCACTAGCCATCAGGGAGATGCAAACTAAAACCACATTGAGATATCACCTTACACCAGTTAGAATGGCCTTAGAAAGATAGGAATCAACATGTGTTGGAGAGGATGTAGAGAAAGGGGAACCCTCTTACACTGATGGTGGGAAAGCAAGTCGGTGCAGCCACTCTGGAGAACAGTGTGGAGATTACTCAAGAAATTAAAAATAGAACTTCCCTAAGACCCTGCAATTGCACTACTGGGTATTTACCCCCAAAGAAACAGATGGAGTGAAAAGAAGGGCCATCTCTACCCCCAAATTTATAGAAGCAATGTCCATGGTCGTCAAAGAGTGGATAGAACCAAGATGCCCTTCAATGGATGATTGGATAAGGAATATGTGGTCCATATACACTACAGAGTATTAGGCCTCCATCAGAAAGGATGAATACCTAACATATGTAGCTACATGAATGGGACTGGAAAAGATTCTGCTGAGTGAAATAAGTTAAATAAGTCAAGCAGAGAGAATCAATTATCATAAGGTTCCACTTATGTGTGGAGCATAACAAATAGCATGGAGGACAAGGGGAGTTAGAGAGGAAAAGGGAGTTTGGGGAAATTGGAAGGGGAGGTGAACCATGAGAGACTATGGACTCTGAAAAACAATCTTAGGGTTTTGAAGTGGCGGGGGTGTGGGAGGTTGGTACCAGGTGGTTTGGCATTATAGAGAGCACAAATTGCATGGAGCACTGGGTGTGGTGAAAAAATAATAAGTACTTTTTTTCTGAAAATAAATCAATTGGAAAAGAAAAAAAAAAGCAAATGGGGGCATCACATTTCCGGACTTTAAGCTTTACTACAAAGCTATGATAACCAAGACAGCATGGTACTGGCAAAAAAATAGACATATAGACCAGTGGAACAGAGTAGAGAGCCCTGATATGGACCCTCAACTCTATGGTCAAATAATCTTAGACAAAACAGGAAAAAATATACAGTGGAAAAAAGACAGTCTCTTCCATAAATGGTGCAGAGAAAACTGGGCAACTATACGTAGAAGAATGAAACTGGACCATTGTCTTACACCGCACACAAAGATAAACTCAAAATGGATAAAAGACCTCAATGTGAGACAAAATCCATCAGAATCATAGAGGAGAATATAAGCAGTAATCTCTTCGATGTCAGCCACAGCAACTTCTTTCAAGATATGTCTCCAAAGGGAAAGGAAACAAAAGCCAAAATAAACTTCTGGGACTTCGTCAAAATTTAAAACTTCTGCATAGCAAAGGAAACAGTCAACAAAACAAAGAGCAACCCAAGGATTGCGAGAAGATACTTGCAAATGACAGGACAGACAAATGGTTGATATCCAGGACCTATAAAGAACTCCTCAAACTCAACACACACAAAACAGACAATCATATTTTAAAAATGGGCAGAAGATATGAAGAGACACTTCTCCAATGAAGACATACAAATGGCTATCAGACACATGAAAAAAAAAGGTTCATCATCATTAGCCATCAGACTGATGCACATTAAAACCGCATTGAGATACCACCTTACACCAGTTAGAACAGCCAAAATAAGCAAGACAGGAAACAACATGTGTTGGAGAGGATGTGGAGAAAGGGAAACCCTCTTACACTGTTGGTGGGGATGCAAGTTGGTGCAGCTACTTTGGAAAACAGTGTGGAGATTCCTCAAGAAATTAAAAACAGAGCTATCCTATGACCCTGCAATTGCACTACTGGGTATTTACCCCAAAGATACAGATGGAGTGAAACGAAGGGTCATCTGTACCCCAATGTTTATAGCAGCAATGGCCATGGTCAACAAACTGTGGAAAAAACGAAGATGAACTTCAAAAGATGAATGGATAAGGAAGATGTAGTCCATATACACAATGGAGTATTATGCCTCCATCAGAAAGGTTGAATACCCAAATTTTGCAGCAACATGGACAGGACTGGAAGAGATTATGCTTAGTGGAATAAGATAAGCAGACAGAGTCAGTTATCATATTGTTTTACTTAAGTGTGGAGCATAAACAATACCATGGAGGACAAGGGGAGATGGAGAGGAGAAGGGAGTTGAGGGAAACTGGAAGCGGAGGTGAACCATGAGAGACTATGGACTCTGTAAAAGAATCTGAGGTCTTTGCATGGGTTGGGTGGGAGTTTGGGGGAACCAAGTGGTGCTTTTTAGAGATGGTATGGAGTGCATGGAACACTGGGAGTTGTACTAAAACATTGAATATGGTTACACTGAAAATAATTTAAAAAATTAAACAGTTGTATGCCAATATGCTAAGCAAACTTTGTGAAATAGATGCATTTTTAGAAAAGTATAATCCCAAAATTGAACCGGGAAGAAATTCACAACATAAATAGACTTTTACCCAGTAAAAAGATTGAAGCAGTGTTCAAAAACCTCCCAATACACAAGAGCCCAGGACTTGATGGATTCACAGGAGAAATCTACCAGACTTTAATAGAAGAAATAACATGTCTTCTCCTGAAGCTCGTTCCAAAAATTAAGCAGAAAGAAAACTTCCAGACCCTTTTTATGAAGGCAGCATTACCCTGCTCCACAAACCAGGCAAAGACCTCACCAAAAGGAAAATTTCAGACCAATATCACTGATGAATATGGATACTAAGATTCTCAACAAGATCCTAGCTCACAGGATCCAACAGTACATTCAAAAGATGATCCACCATGACCAGGTGGGATCTATCCCTGGGTTGCAAGGATGGTTCAGCATTCACAAATCAATCAATGTCATAGAACAAATTATGAAGCGTGGAGAGGAGAACCACATGGTCCTCTCCATTGAAGAAGAAAAAGCATTATACAAAATCCAGCATCCGGTCCTGATTAAAATGCTTCAAATTATAGGGATAGAGGGAACATTAGTCAACTTCATAAAATGTCTATGAAAAACCCACAGTGAATATTATCCTCAATGGGTAATAGCTGACAGGCTTCCCTTTGAGATCAGGAACATGACAAGGATGCCCACTCTCACCACTCTTGTTCTACAAACTATTTGAAATCCTAGCAACAGCAATCAGACAACAATGAGAAATAAAAGGTATCCAAATTGGTAATGAAGAAGTCAAACACTCTCTCCTCACAGATGACATAATTTATATGGAAAACTCAAAACACCCCACCTCCAAACTACCAGAACTCATACAGCAACTCAATAATGTGGCAGGATACAAAATCATTGTACAGAAATCAGTGGCCTTCTTCTACATTATCAATGAAAATACAGAAAGGGACATTAGAGAATCAATTCCATTTACTACAGCACTGAAACCATAAGATACCTGGGAATAAACCATACCAAAGAAGTAAAGGATTTTTCTTGAGGAACTACAGAACACTCATGAAAAAAATTGAAGAAAACAAAAAAGACAGAAGACCATTCCATGCTCAAGGATCAGAAGAATAAACATTGGTAAAATGGATAAAAGACCTCAATGTAAGACAGGAATCCATCAGAACCCTAGAGGAGAACATTGGCAGTAATCTCTTCTATATCAGCCACAGCAACTTATTTCAAGATATGTCTCCAAAGGCAAAGGAAACAAAGGCCAAAATAAACTTTTGGGACTTCATCAAAATCAAAAGCCTCTGCACAGCAAAGGAAAAAGTCAAAAAAACAAAGATGCAACCCATGGAATGTGATAAGATATTTGCAAATAACAGTACAGACAAAAGGTTGATATCCAGGATCTATAATGAACTCCTCAAACTCAACACATAGGAAATAGGCAAACATATCAAAAAATGGGCAGAAGATATGAACAGACAATTCTCTAATGAAGACATACAAATGGCAATCAGACACATGAAAAAATGTACATCATCACTAGCCCTCAGGGTGATTCAAAATAAAACCACAGTGAGATATCACCTTACACCAGTTAGAATTGCCAAAGTTAACAAAACAAGAAACAACATGTGTTGGAGAGGATGTGGAGAAAGGGGAACCCTTTTACACTGTTGGTGGGATTGCAAGTTGGTGCAGCCTCTTTGGAGAACAGTGTGGAGATTCCTCAAGAAATTAAAAACAGAACTTCCCTATGACCCTGCAATTGCACTCCTGGGTATTTACCCCAAAGATACAGATGTCGTGAAAAGAAGGGCCATCTGTACCCTAATGTTTATAGCAGCAATGGCCATGGTCGCCAAACTATGAAAGAACCAAGATGCCCTTCAACGGACGAATGGATAAGGAAGATGTGGTCCATATACACTATGGAGTATTATGCCTCCATCAGAAAGGATGAATACCCAACTTTTGTAGCAGCATGGACGGGACTGGAAGAGATTTTGCTGAATGAAGAAAGGCAGAGAGAATCAATTATCATATGGTTTCACTTATTTGTGGAGCATAACAAATATCATGGAGAACAAGGGGTCTTAGAGAGGAGAAGGGAGTTTGGGGGAATTGGAAGGGGAGGTGAATCATGAGAGACTATGGACTCTGAAAAACAACCTAGGGGTTTGAAGTGGCGGGGGGGTGGGATCTTGGGGTACCAGGTGGTGGGTATTATAGAGGGCACAGATTGCATGGAGCACTGGGTTGGTGAAAAAAATAATGAATACTGTTTTTCTGAAAATAAAGAAATTAATTTAATTAAAAAAAAAACATTGTTAAAATGTTATACTGGAGACAAGATGGCGGAGAAGTAGGAGGAGGCTCCCTTTCAACCTGAACCCTACTTCTATTGAACTCCACTCACCGACAAAATCAGCCTGAGACCCGAATTATACACATCTGGATCTCTACCAGAGCAGAAAACGCCAGTGGGCAGGTAAAGCAGAGTGGGAAAGTCGGACTGATATCGGAAGATAAACAAAAGTGGGAGGGTGCTACCAGAGGTGACCCACTGGAAAGTAATATCCCAATACGAGAGTGCCCTGCGTCTGGGGACCAGCATTATCTCAGAAGTATGGTAGAAAGCACTCAAGAAGAGCAAGGGATCACTGGGAAGAAATTGCAGGAATCGGGGTGTTAGGGTCAGGGGCTTAAGTCCCCAGACCCAGGACAACCACCCCTGGTGCAGAGCCAGAAAGAGTGCGGCAGAGAAACCAGGTCTTGGTCCCTGAACCACCAGCAAGCTCGCCTGAGAGCGTGTGGCTCCCAGCTCCCATGAGGGGCTGGGAGCCTCGCCAGCCAACAGAAGCACAGCTTTTTTGCAGTCCCCATGCAAGTGCCCTGCCATGCCATCAGAGTCTGAGTCATGCCCTGCGCCCTCCAGAGAGAGAGGTGGCACAGGCACCAGCCTGGTGCTCTCGGACCTGGAAATACCAGGCACTCCCAGCTTGTGCCAGGGGGAAAATCTCAGTTTGCGATTGCTGCTTGGAACTTCTCTGGCAGTCTGGAGCTGCCCAGACAGCGGCCACTGCTGTGGTTTTGGTACAAGCAAAAAATCTTGAGTCCCCAGGGACCGCGACTGGGAACCTGCTCTGCCAGTGTTGAAGGGGGATTTTATTTGGGCTCTTCGGACAGATTGAGGCTTCTCTCTGAGACGAAGGACAGGGTACAGTTTGCTTTCCTCTAAACCTACAAAAACCATCAAAAGCCCTCAAGGCAAGAGAAAAACAAAAGTGAACAAATATAAAAACCTCCAGAGAACAAAAGCCTGAAAAAAACAGTTTCCTAAGAGCACACCCCCTTGAGGGGGGTGGGAGGACTTAACTCAGAGAACATCATTGACTGAAATCCCACGTGGCAGGCCCCTCCCCCAGAAAACCAACCGGGAAAGGAAAAAAAAAAAAAAAAGACAACAAGAGATCAACCACCACTACTTCATAGGACAATTTTTATTATTAATTTGTTCCCACTATCCTGGCTCATTTTATTAAAGATAATTTTTTATTATTATATAGAAAATTTTTTAACCTATTTACCGTCACAGTGAGATGTCCAGTACATCAAATTCCATAATAACCTTCTAACCTGAACTTTTTGATACATACACCTGTGTTTTCCTTTTGCATTTCTGTTTTTTAAATTTATTTTTTTTAATTTTAGTTTAGTTTAGTCTAGTTTATTCCTTTTTTTAATTTTTATTTTCTAATATTCATATAGAATTAAACTTCAAGGTAATCCCCTTTTCCCAATCAAAGCCACCCCTATAGGTAAAACAATTCCTAATCCCCATTTATCTTAGGAAAGTGGAGTCTTTAACAAATACATCAAGATACATCCGGAAAAAAAAAAAAAAAACAAAAAACAAAAAACCTTCCTCACCCACACTGAGAATTTACAACCACTCTACAATCTTTTTCTTCCACCAGTATTTCTGTGTTGTTTTTTATTTATATATTTGACAGAGAGAGATCACAAGTAGGCAGAGAGGCAGGCAGAGAGAGAGAGAGAGAGAGAGGAAGCAGGCTCCCTGCTGAGCAGAGAGCCCGATGTGGGACTTGATCCCAGGACCCTGAGATCATGACCTGAGCCGAAGGCAGCGGCTTAACCCACTGAGCCACCCAGGCGCCCCTATTTCTGTGTTTTTGTGTTTGTCCTAATAGTATATAAATCTTACACTCGGGGTTCTTTCTGATGAGGTTATTCCTTTATATGCATTTATATATGCAAATATATATATATATATATATATATATATATATATATAATTTTCTCTTCTCATATACTTTTATCAGTCTTTTTGTTTGTCTGTTTTTGTTTGTAAACTTCATAAATCTTACCTTGGAACCCATTTGGGCTGAACCTTCTCTTTTATCTCACCTTTCATTCTTGTCTCTCTCCCTCTCTCTTTTTTTTCTTTTTTTTAACCTCAGGTGTCCCAACAAATGAGGGATTCCAGAGTAGAACCCTGGGGAGGGGCGACTGGACAATCAGAAATCTGATTAAAAATTGGGGCCTAGGGACATGTCAAGCCCATTATGACACCTAATGGTCCAGCCACTGAGAGGACTTACTAGAGGACAGGAATCATGCTGAGGGTCACAATGCATGTGTATGCCCTCGTCGCACTCAAGAATGGGCGGGGCCTCAGGGTGAATGCTGGTTTCTCCTACACTGAACTTTGGACAACATGCCAACCACAAGGGTTCTTGCCATGGGTAAGGTGAAGTTCTGATTTCTGCATCACACTCACCCCTGGGCAGTGATTGGAGATAAGGTCTCGGTTCTGTAGCCTGAAACCTGAGGTAGGGAAGAGGTGATGACCTAAGGCCATGGAGGGTTTTATGTGCTCAGTGTGCGGTCACCTTTCTGGGTGTTGGTCAGGAGGTCTGGGCTCAGGTTGTGTTCGACAGTGCATTAGTGCCCAGGTTAGACTATATAATTTGGGTAAAGTCGAGTGCTGTGTAGGTTGATCCTCATTTATGGTGCCTGGGCAGCTCATGAGGCAATAATTTTTTTTTCTATAGGGCAGGCAGTGTGCTGCATTGTGGGTCCGGAATTGCCAAACTTGAGGGCTTCGGGGCCAGGAGTGTGAGGACGGAAGTCTGAGAAGACAAGCCAGACTTGGGTTTCAGGGCGAGGGCACGGCAGGTACCCTCTGCAGATCTGAACCAATATCTCATGCATCTGAAGTCAGGGCAAGGATCAGACATTGGCAAAGGTTGGAGTTTCTCTGCATGACGGCCGCTTCATGAAGAGAGCGGAATCTCGAGGCCATTGAGGTTTTCCCACGTTGGGAGTTGTGGGATGCCCCCTTCAAGGATTCCTTCTGCGGGACAATTGAGACCTGTTGGACAGCTCCAGGACATCCCATACGGAATGACTCCAGAGCACCGTTCGCGGATGGATGCCTGGGAAGCCCGCCTCGCACTCCAATTGTCTCCTAGCAACAAGACAGTTTAGATCTGATGGCTCTGCTGGAGCAACCTCGGTGGCTGAGTTGAAATGGACTTTCCTGAGGATGTGCCCTAATGTGTTTTTGTGTCTATGAGGGCCTTGGAATGGGGCGGTGGCACTGGCAACCTGAAGTACTTTCCTAAGCTTTGGACATGGCTCCCATGCACAGGTTTCCTTGTGGAGACGAGATGAGTTCTGATGGGTGCCTCAGGAAAACCCCTATGCTCGTATTGGAATCAGGCTTTTGAGGACACATGCCTGTAACCCATAGCAATGGATCTTATTATGGCCTAGGATCCTGTCTGGTTCAATCTTCTTCTCTGGGGACATCCATCAATGGTATGAGTGGAGGTCGATTATCAGCTGGTGTCAGACACCCCTTGTTTGTTCCGGGTGACGCACACTATTGGGATGGCCTAAGGGTCGTTGGAGGTTTCTCCTAATTTGTACGATTTTGGACCATGGAATGGGCAGAATAACCATGGATTGGTAGGCAGAGTCCTAATGTGTGGCTCCAGGGGCCCAGCCTGGAGGGTGTGTGGCCCAAGACGTTGAGGACAGGAGTCTGAAAACACAAACTCAGCTTAGGTTTGCGACGTAAGTATGGCAGGCCCGATCTACAAACCATGAGAAGAACTCTACAGGATATGAAGAAAGTGCGAGTCTGTGGCGATTGCTCAGGCTTTTCTCTCTGGATTTTGTATCAGTGATGGCCGTGGAATGTCGGGGAGGCCTCATGGGCCATGGACGAATCTTCCTCTCTGAGGATTTGGCCCGATTCCCAATTGCTTTTCGTCAATCTGTGGGATGGGAGGACTCATTTCAGTTTTGTTACCTCAGGTGTCCCACCAAAAGAGGAATTCCAAAGCAAAGCCGTGGGGAAGACTGAAGAGACAACCGGAACTATGGTTAAAAATTGGGGCCTAGGGGCATGGCAAGCCCAATATGCTATCCTTTCATCCAGCCACTGAGTGGCCTTACTTGAGGACTGGGCTCAGCCTGAGCATCACAATGTGTTTGTGACCAATGTGGCCCGCGTTCATGGGCGGGGCCTCATGGGCCACTGGTTTCAACGACACTGAACGTTGGACAACATGCCAACCACAAGGTTTCTTGCCATGGGGAAGGAGTTCTGATTTCTGCATCACCTTCAACATGGACAGTGATTGGAGATAAGGTCTAAGTTCTGTACCTGAAAACCGAGGTTGGGAACCGATGACGACCTAAGGCCATGGCGGCTTGATGTGCTCAGTGTGCGTCCAGCTCTCTGGGAGGGGCCAGGGGGTCCAGGCTCAGGCTGTGTCAGAAAGGGCATTAGTGCCCTGGTCAGCCTATGTATTTGGGGTACTGCCAAGGTCGGTGCAGGTTGATCCTCATTTGGGGTTACTGGTTAGCCCCAGAGGACAATGTTTTTTATCTGGAGGGCAGGCAGAGTGCTGCATTGTAGTTCTGGATTGCCAAACTGGAGGGCTTGTGGGCCAGTAGTCTGACGACAAAAGTCTGAGAACACAAGCTAGGCTTAGGTTTCTCGGTGAGGCCATGGCAGGCACAATCTACAGACCTGAATCGAGATCTCGTGCATCTGAAGTCAGGGCGAGGATCAGACGATCGCTCAGGTTGGAGTTTCTGTCCCTGATGGCCCCTTCATGAATGGGGCGGGCATCACGAGGCCATGGGGGTTTTTCCATGATGGGAGTTCTGAGAAGCTCCAAACTGCAGAGAGTCTTTGGCAGGACAATTGAGACCTGTTGTTTGGCTCCAGGCCAATGATTCTGAGCAGGGTTCTAAGGATGGATGGCTGGGTAGCCCACCTCGCATTCCAATTGTCTCCTAGCAACAAGACAGGTTAGATCTCCTGGATCTGTGGGGAGCTACCGAGGATGCTGAGTTGAAATGCATACCCCTGGGGATGGGTCCGAATGTGCTTTTGTGTCTATGGAAACCTTGGAATGAAGCGGTGGCACTTGGGCCCTAAAGGGTTCTCCTAAACAGAGGCTTTGACACAGCTCCAACGTGCAAGTTTCCCATTTGTAGATGAGATGTTTTCTGATGGGTGAATCAAGAAACAGCTATATGCTGCTTTTGAAATCCAGGCCTCTGAGGAGAGATGACTGGAAACCAAAGCAATGGATCTGATTAGTGCCTAGGGGCCTGTTCTTTCATTTTTACCTCTGAGGACATCTCTCTATGGGTCTGAGTGCAGGTAGGGGTTCATTTGGGCTCAGATTGCCCCTGTTTTTCCTGGGAAGCCACCACTATTGAGATATAACAGGGACTTTGGAGGTTTAACCTATTAGAAGGGTTGTGGCCATTGGAATGGGCACACACAATTCCCTTGGAGAGGGCAAGTACAGTCCTCAGGTTTGGCTCCAGGGGCCCGAGCCTGTAGGTTGTGTAGGCCAGGGCTGTTTGGACAGTTGTCTGAAAACACAAACTCGGCTTATGTTTCGGGTCATAGGTATGGCAGAACTGATCTACAGACCATGAGGAGAAGTCTTTGGGTTGAAAGAAGGGCGAGTGTGAGGCTCCTGCTCAAGTTTTTGTCTCGGGATATCGTGTCACTCATGGTCGTGGAATTTCTGGGTGACTTCATGGAAAATGGACGAGTTTTACTCTCTGGTGGTATGGCCCCGTCCAAAGAGTTTGGGTTCATTCTGTGGGCTGGAAGAAGTCCGTTTTATTTTGTTGTTGTTGTTGTTGTTGTTTTCTATTTTAACCTCAGGTGTCCCACCAAATGAGGGATTCCGGAGTAGAGACCTGGGGAGGGGCGACTGGACAGTCAGAAATCTGGTTAAAAATTGGGCCCGAGTGACATTTCAAGCCCATTATGACATCTAAAGGTCCAGCCACTGAAAGGACTTACTAAAGGACAGGACTCATGCTGAGGGTCTCAATGCGTGTGTATGCCCTCCTCGCACTCAAGAATGGGCGGGGCCTCAGGGTTTCTCCTACACTGATCATTGGACAACGTGCCAACCACAAGGGTTCTTGCCATGGGTAAGGAGGAGTACTGATTTCTGCATCAGACTCACCCCTGGGCAGTGATTGGAGATAAGGTCTCGGTTCTGAAGCCTGAAAACTGAGGTAGGGAGGAGATGATGACCTAAGGCCATGGCGGGTTTTATGTGCTCAGTGTGCGGTCAGCTTTCTGGGTGTTGGTCAGGAGTTCCGGGCTCAGGTTGTGTTCGACAGTGCATTAGTGCCCAGGTTAGACTATTTAATTTGGGTAAAGTCGAGAGCTGTGTAGGTTTACCCTCATTTAAGGTGCCTGGGCAGCTCATGAGGCAATAATTTTTTTTCTAGAGGGCAGGCAGAGTGCTGCATTGTGGGTCCGGAATTGCCAAACTTGAGGGCTTTGGGGCCAGGAGTGTGAGGACGGAAGTCTGAGAAGACAAGCTAGACTTGGGTTTCAGGGCGAGGGCACGGCAGGTACCCCCTGCAGATCTGAACCAATATCTCATGCATCTGAAGTCAGGGCGAGGATCAGACGTTGGCTCAGGTTGGAGTTTCTGAGCATGACGGCCGCTTCATGAAGGGAGCGGAATCTCGAGGCCATTGAGGTTTTCCCACGTTGGGAGTTGTGGGATGCCCCCTTCAAGGATTCCTTCTGCGGGACAATTGAGACCTGTTGGACAGCTCCAGGACATCCCATATGGAATGACTCCAGAGCACCGTTTGGGGATGGATGCCTGGGAAGCCCGCCTCGCATTCCAATTGTCTCCTAGCAACAAGACAGTTTAGAAATGATGGCTCTGCGGGAGCAACCTGGGTGGCTGAGTTGAAATGGACTTTCCTGAGGATGTGCCCTAATGTGTTTTTGTGTCCATGAGGGCCTTGGAATGGGGCGGTGGCACCGGGACCCTGAAGTACTCTCCTAAGCTTTGGATATGGCTCCCATGCACAGGTTTCCTTGTGGAGACGAGATGAGTTCTGATGGGTGCCTCAGGAAAACCCCTATGCTCGTATTGGAATCAGGCTTTTGAGGACACATGCCTGTAACCCAAAGCAATGGATCCTATTATGGCCTTGGGTCCTGTCTGGTTCAATCCACTTTTCTGGGTACATCCATCTATGGTATGAGTGGAGGTCGATTATCAGCTGGTGTCAGACACCCCTTGTTTGTTCCGGGCGACCCACACTATTGGGATGGCCTCAGGGTCGTTGGATGTTTCTCCTAATTTGTACGATTTTGGACCATGGAATGGGCAGAATTCCCATGGATTGGTAGGCACAGTCCTAATGTGTGGCTTCAGGCGCCCAGCCTGGAGGGTGTGTGGACCAAGACTTTGAGGACAGAAGTGTGAAAACACAAACTCAGCTTAGGTTTGGGGACATAGTTATGGCAGGCCCGATCGACAAACCATGAGAAGAACTCTTCAGGATATGAAGAAAGTGCGAGTCTGAGGCGCTTGCTCAGGCTTTTCTCTCTGGATTTTGTATCAGCGATGGCCGTGGAATGTCCGGCAGGCCTCATGGGCCATGGACGAATCTTCCTCTCTGAGGATTTGGCCCGATTCCCAATTGCTTTTCGTCATTCTGTGGGATGGGAGGTCTCCTTTCAGGTTTGTTACCTCAGGTGTCCCACCAAAAGAGGAATTCCAAATCCAAGCCGTGGGGAAGACTGAAGGGACATCCCGAAATATGGTTAAAAGTTGGGGCCTAGGGGCATGGCAAGCCCAATAGCTATCTCTTCATCCAGCCATTGAGTGGCCTTACTTGAGGACTGGGCTCAGCCTGAGGGTCACAATGTGTGTTTGTGACCAATGTGGCCCGCGAGCATGGGCGGGGCCTCATGGGCCACACTGGTTTCAACGACACTGAACGTTGGACAACATGCCAACCACAAGGTTTCTTGCCATGGGGAAGGAGTTCTGATTTCTGCATCACCTTCAACCTTGGGCAGCGATTAGAGATAAGGTCTAGGTTCTGAAACCTGAAAACCGAGGTTGGGAGAGATGACGACCTAAGGCCATGGCAGCTCGATGTGCTCAGTGTGCGGCCAGCTGTCTGGGAGGGGCCAGGGGGTCCAGGCTCAGGCTATGACAGAAAGGGCATTAGTGCCCTGGTCAGCCTATGTATTAGGGGTACAGCCAAGGTCGTGCAAGTTGATCCTCATTTGGGGATACTGGGTATCCCCAGAGGACAATGTTTTTCTTCTGGAGGGCAGGCAGAGTGCTGCATTGTAGTTCTGGATTGCCAAATGGAGGGCTTGTGGGCCAGTAGTCTGACGACAAAAGTCTGAGAACACAAGCTAGGCTTAGGTTTTTGGGTGAGGCCATGGCAGGCACAATCTACAGACCTGAATCGAGATCTCATGCATCTGAAGTCAGGGCGAGGATCAGACGATTGCTCAGGTTGGAGTTTCTGTCCCTGATGGCCCCTTCATGAATGGGGGGGTCATCACGAGGCCATGGGTGTTTTCCCACTATGGGAGTTGTGAGAAGCTCCAAACTGCAGTGAGTCTTCTGCAGGACAATTGAGACCTGTTGTTTGGCTCCACGGCAATGATTCTGAGCAGGGTTCTAAGGATGGATGGCTGGGTAGCCCACCTCGCATTCCAATTGTCTCCTAGCAACAAGACAGGTTAGATCTCCTGGATCTGTGGTCAGCTACCGAGGATGCTGAGTTGAAATGGACACCCCTGGGGATTGGTCCTAATGTGCTTTTGTGTATGGAGACCTTGGAATGAAGCGGTGGCACTGGGGCCCTAAAGGATTCTCCTAAACAGAGGCTTTGACACAGCTCCAACGTGCAAGTTTCCCATGTGTAGATGAGATGTTTTCTGATGGGTGAATCAAGAAAGAGCTATATGCTGCTTTTGAAATCCAGGCCTCTGAGGAGAGATGCCTGGAAACCAAAGCAATGGATCTGATTAGTGCCTAGGGGCCTGTTCTTTCCTTTTTACCTCTGGGGACATCTGTCTATGGGTCTGAGTGCAGGTAGGTGCTCATTGGGCTCAGATTGCCTCTGTCTTTCCTGGGAAGCCACCACTATTGAGATGGATCAGGGACTTTGGAGGTTTATCCTATTAGAAGGGTTGTGGCCATTGGAATGGGCACACACAATTCCCTTGGAGAGGGCAAGTACAGTCCTCAGGTTTAGCTCCAGGGTTCTGAGCCTGTAGGTTGTGTAGGCCAGGGCTGTTTGGACAGTTGTCTGAAAATTAACTCAGCTTAGGTTTGGGGACGTAGGTATGGCAGGCCCGATCTACAAACCATGGGAAGAACTCTTCAGGATATGAAGAAAGTGCGAGACTGAGTCGCTTGTTCAGGCTTTTGTGTCTGGATTTTTTATCAGCGATGGCCGTGGAATGTCGGGGAGGCCTCATGGGCCATGGACGAATCTTCCTCTCTGAGGTTTTGGCCCGATTCCCAATTGCTTTTCGTCAATCTGTGGGATGGGAGGACTCATTTCAGGTTTGTTACCTCAGGTGTCCCACCAAAAGAGGAATTCCAAAGCAAAGCCGTGGGGAAGACTGAAGGGACATCCCGAAATATGGTTAAAAATTGGGGCCTAGGGGCATGGCAAGCCCAATTTTCTATCTCTTCATCCAGCCACTGAGTGGCCTTAATTGAGGACTGGGCTCAGCCTGAGGGTCACAATGTGTGTTTGTGACCAATGTGGCCCGCGAGCATGGGCGGGGCCACATGGGCCACACTGGTTTCAACCACACTGAACGTTAGACAACATGCCAACCACAGGGTTTCTTGCCATGGGAAAGGAGTTCTGATTTCTGCATCACCTTCAACCTTGGGCAGTTATTGGAGATAAGGTCTAGGTTCTGAAACCTGGAAACCGAGGTTGGGAAGAGATGACGACCTCAGGCCACGGAGGCTCGATGTGCTCAGTGTGCGGCCAGCTGTCTGGGACGGGCCAGGGAGTCCAGGCTCAGGCTGTGTCAGAAAGGGCATTAGGGCCTTGGTCAGCCTATGTATTTGGGGTACAGCCAAGGTCGGTGCAGGTTGATCCTCATTTGGGGTTACTGGGTAGCCCCAGAGGACAATGTTTTTCTACTGGAGGGCCGGCAGAGTGCTGCATTGTAGTTCTGGATTGCCAAACTGGTGGGCTTGTGGGCCAGTAGTCTGACGACAAAAGTCTGAGAACACAAGCTAGGCTTAGGTTTCTGGGTGAGGCCATGGCAGGCACAATCTACAGACCTGAATCGAGATCTCGTGCATCTGAAGTCAGGGCGAGGATCAGACGATCGCTCAGGTTGGAGTTCTGTCCCTGATGGCCCCCTCATGAATTGGGGGGGGGGGTATCACGAGGCCATGGGTGTTTTCCCACGATGGGAGTTGTGAGAAGGTCCAAACTGCAGAGAGTCTTCTGCAGGAAAATTGAGACCTGTTGCTTGGCTCCAGGCCAATGATTATGAGCAGGGTTCTAAGGATGGATGGCTGCGTAGCCCACCTCGCATTCCAATTGTCTCCTAGCAACAAGACAGGTTAGATCTCCTGGATCTGTGGGGAGCAACCGTGGACGCTGAGTTGAAATGGACACCCCAAAGGATGGGTCCTAATGTACTTTTAAGTCCATGGAGACCTTGGAATGAAGCGGTGGCACTGGTGCCCTAAATGGTTCTCCTAAACAGAGGCTTTGACACAGCTCCAACGTGCAAGTTTCCCATGTGTAGATGAGATGTTTTCTGATGGGTGAATCAAGAAAGAGCTATATGCTGCTTTTGAAATCCAGGCCTCTGAGGAGAGATGCCTGGAAACCAAAGCAATGGATCTGATTAGTGCCTAGGGGCCTGTTCTTTCCTTTTTACCTCTGGGGACATCTGTCTATGGGTCTGAGTGCACGTAGGTGCTCATTTGGGCTCAGATTGCCCCTGTTTTTCCTGGGAAGCCACCACTATTGAGATGGACAAGGGACTTTGGAGGTTTATCCTATTTGAAGGGTTGTGGCCATTGGAATGGGCACACACAATTCCCTTGGAGAGGGCAAGTACAGTCCTCAGGTTTGGCTCCAGGGGCCTGAGCCTGTAGGTTGTGTAGGCCAGGGCTTTTTGGACAGTTGTCTGAAAACACAAACTCGGCTTATGTTTCGGGTCATAGGTATCGCAGGACTGATCTACAGACCATGAGGAGAACTCTTCGGGATTTGAAAGAAGGGCGAGTGTGAGGCTCCTGCTCAAGTTTTTGTCTCTGGATATCGTGTCAATCATGGTCGTGGAATTTCTGGGTGACTTCATGGGAAATGGACGAGTCTTACTCTCTGGTGGTTTGGCCCCGTCCAAAGAGTTTGGGGTCATTCTGTGGGCTGGAAGAAGTCCGTTTTGTTGTTGTTGTTGTTGTTGTTGTTTTCTTTTTTAACCTCAGGTGTCCCACTAAATGAGGGATTCCAGAGTAGAGTCCTGGGGAGGGGCGACTGGACAATCAGAAATCTGGTTAAAAATTGGGGCCTAGGGACATGTCAAGCCCATTATGACATTTAATGATCCAGCCACTGAGAGGACTTACTAGAGGACAGGACTCATGCTGAGGGTCACAATGCATGTGTATGCCCTCGTCTCACTCAAGAATGGGCAGGGCCTCAGCGTGAATGCTGGATTCTCCTACACTGAATGTTGGACAACGTGCCAACCACAAGGGTTCTTGCCATGGGTAAGGAGGAGTACTGATTTCTGCATCACATTCACCCCTGGGCAGTGATTGGAGATAAGGTCTCGGTTCTGAAGCCTGACAACTGAGGTAGGGAAGAGATGATGACCTAAGGCCATGGCGGGTTTTATGTGCTCAGTGTGTGGTCAGCTTTCTGGGTGTTGGTCAGGAATTCCGAGCTCAGGTTGTGTTCGACAGTGCATTAGTGCCCAGGTTAGACTATATAATTTGGGTAAGGTCGAGTGCTGCGTAGGTTTATCTTCATTTAAGGTGCCTGGGTAGCTCATGAGGCAATATATTTTTTTTTTCTTTCTAGAGGGCCGGCAGAGTGCTGCATTGTGGGTCCGTAATTGCCAAATTTTAGGAATTCGGGGCCAGGAGTGTGAGGACGGAAGTGTGAGAAGACAAGCTAGACATGGGTTTCAGGGCAAAGGCACGGCAGGTACCCCCTGCAGATCTGAACCAATATATCATGTTTCTGAAGTCAGGGCGAGGATCAGACGTTGGCTCAGGTTGGAGTTCCTGTGCATGACGGCCGCTTTATGAAGGGAGCGGAATCTCGAGGCCATTGAGGTTTTCCCACGTTGGGAGTTGTGGGATGCCCCCTTCAAGGATTCTTTCTGCGGGACAATTGAGACCTTTTGGACAGCTCCAGGACATCCCATATGGATATACTTTAGAGCACCGAACGCGGATGGATGCCTGGAAAGCCCGCCTCGCATTCCAATTGTCTCCTAGCAACGAGACAGTTTTGATCTGATGGCTCTGCCGGAGCAACCGGGGGGGCTGAGTTGAAATGGACTTTCCTGAGGATGGGTCCTAATGTGTTTTTCTGTCCATGAGGGCCTTGGAATGGGGCGGTGGCACCGGGACCCTGAAGTACTCTCCTAAGCTTTGGACATGGCTCCCATGCACAGGTTTCCTTGTGGAGACGAGATGAGATCTGATGGGTGTCTCAGGAAAACCCCTATGCTCATATTGGAATCAGGCTTTTGAGGACACATGCCTGTAACCCAAAGCAATGGATCCTATTATGGCCTAGGTCTGTCTGGTTCAATCTTCTTCTCTGGGGACATCCATCTATGGTATGAGTGGAGGTCGATTATCAGCTGGTGTCAGACAGCCCTTGTTTGTTCCGGTCGACCTAAACTATTGGGATGGCCTCAGGAACTTTGGAGGTTTCTCCTAATTGTACGATTTTGGACCATGGAATGGGCAGAATTCCCATGGATTGGTAGGCACAGTCCTAATGTGTGGCTCAAGGCGCCCAGCCTGGAGGGTGTGTGGCCCAAGAATTTGAGGACAGAAGTCTGAAAACACAAACTCAGCTTAGGTTCGGGGACGTAGGTATGGCAGGCCTGATCGACAAACCATGAGAACTCTTCAGGATATGAAGAAAGTGCGAGTCTGAGGCGCTTGCTCAGGCTTTTGTCTCTGGATTTTGTATCAGCGATGGCCGTGGAATGTCGGGGAGGCCTCATGGGCCATGGACGAATCTTCCTCTCTGAGGAAAGGCCCGATTCCCAATTGCTTTTCGTAAATCTGTGGGATGGGAGGACTCATTTCAGGTTTGTTACCTCAGGTATCCCACCAAAGGAGGAACTCCAAAGCAAAGCCGTGGGGAAGACTGAAAGGACAACCCGAACTATGGTTAAAAATTGGGCCCTGGGGCATGGCAAGCCCAATATGCTATCTCTTCATCCAGCCACTGAGTGGCCTTACTTGAGGACTGGGCTCAGCCTGAGGGTCACAATGTGTGTTTGTGACCAATGTGGCCCGCGAGCATGGGCGGGGCTTCATGGGCCACACTGGTTTCCACGACACTGAACGTTGGACAACATGCCAACCACAAGGTTTCTTGCCATGGGGAAGGAGTTCTGATTTCTGCATCACCTTCAACCTTGGGCAGTGATTGGAGATAAGTCTAGGTTCTGAAACCTGAAAACCGAGGTTGGGAAGAGATGACGACCTAAGGCCATGGCGGCTGGATGTGCTCAGTGTGTGGCCAGCTGTCTGGGAGGGGCCAGGGGGTCCAGGCTCAGGCTGTGTCAGAAAGGGCATTAGTGCCCTGGTCAGCCTATGTATTTGGGGTACAGCCAAGGTCGGTGTAGGTTGATCCTCATTTGGGGTTACTGGGTAGCCCCAGAGGACAATGTTTTTCTTCTGGAGGGCAGTCATAGTGCTCCATTGTAGTTCTGGATTTCCAAATGGAGGGCTTGTGGGCCAGTAGTCTGAAGAAAAAAGTCTAAGAACACAAGCTCAGCTTAGGTTTCTGGGTGAGGCCATGGCAGGCACAATCTACAGACCTGAATCGAGATCTTGTGCATCTGAAGTCAGGGCAAGGATCAGACGATCGCTCAGGTTGGAGTTTCTGACCCTGATGGCCCCTTCATGAATGGGGGGGGGCATCACGAGGCCATGGGTGTTTTCCCACTATGGGAGTTGTGAGAAGCTCCAAACTGCAGTGAGTCTTCTGCAGGACAATTGAGACCAGTTGTTTGGCTCCAGGCCAATGATTCTGAGCAGAGTTCTAAGGATGGATGGCTGGGTAGCCCACCTCGCATTCCAATTGTCTCCTAGCAACAAGACAGGTTAGATCTCCTGGATCTGTGGTCAGCTACCGAGGATGCTGAGTTGAAATGGACACCCCTGGGGATTGATCCTAATGTGCTTTTGTGTCTATGGAGACCTTGGAATGAAGCGGTGGCACTGGGGCCCTAAAGGGTTCTCCTAAACAGAGGCTTTGACACAGCTCCAACCTGCAAGTTTCCCATGTGTAGATGAGATGTTTTCTGATGGGTGAATCAAGAAACAGCTATATGCTGCTTTTGAAATCCAGGCCTCTGAGGAGAGATGCCTGGAAACCAAAGCAATGGATCTGATTAGTGCCTAGGGGCCTGTTATTTCCTTTTTACCTCTGGGGACATCTGTCTATGGGTCTGAGTGCAGGTAGGTGCTCTGTAGGGCTCAGATTGCCCCTGTTTTTCCTGGGAAGCCACCACTTTTGAGATGGATCAGGGACTTTGGAGGTTTATCCTATTAGAAGGGTTGTGGCCATGGAATGGGCACAAACAATTCCCTTGGAGAAGGCTAGTACAGTCCTCAGGTTTGGCTCCAGGGGCCTGAGCCTGTAGGTTGTGTAGGCCAGGGCTGTTTAGACAGTTGTCTGAAAACAAACTCAGATTAGGTTTGGGGACGTAGGTATGGCAGGCTTGATCTACAACCATGAGAAGAACTCTTCAGGATATGAAGAAAGTGCGAGTCTGAGGCGCTTGCTCAGGCTTTTGTCTCTGGATTTTGTATCAGCGATGGCCGTGGAATGTCAGGGAGGCCTCATGGGCCATGGACGAATCTTCCTCTCTGAGAATTTGGCCCGATACCCAATTGCTTTTCATCAATCTGTGGGATGGGAGGACTCATTTCAGGTTTGTTAACTCAGGTGTCCCACCAAAAGAGTTATTCCAAAGCAAAGCCGTGGGGAAGACTGAAGGGACAACCCGAAATATGGTTAAAAATTGGGGCCTAGGGGCATGGCAAGCCCAATATGCTATCTCTTCATCCAGCCACTGAGTGGCCTTACTTGAGAACTGGGCTCAGCCTGAGGGTCACAATGTGTGTTTGTGACCAATGTGGCCCGCGAGCATTGGCGGGGCCTCATGGGCCACACTGTTTTGAACGACCATGAACGTTGGACAACATGCCAACCACAAGGTTTCTTGCCATGGGGAAGGAGTTCTGATTTCTGCATCACCTTCAAACTTGGGCAGTGATTGGAGATTAGGTCTAGGTTCTGAAACCTGGAAACCGAGGTTGGGAAGAGATGACGACCTAAGGCCACGGAGGCTCGATGTGCTCAGTGTGCGGCCAGCTGTCTGGGACGGGCTAGGGGCTCCAGGCTCAGGCTGTGTCAGAAAGGGCATTAGTGCCCTGGTCAGCCTATGTATTTGGGGTACAGCCAAGGTCGGTGTAGGTTGATCCTCATTTGGGGTTACTGGGTAGCCCCAGAGGACAATGTTTTTCTTCTGGAGGGCCGGCAGAGTGCTGCATTATAGTTCTGGATTGCCAAACTGGAGGGCTTGTGGGCCAGTAGTCTGACGACAAAAGTCTGAGAACACAAGCTAGGCTTAGGTTTCTGGGTGAGGCCATGGCAGTCACAATCTACAGACCTGAATCGAGATCTCGTGCATCTGAAGTCAGGGCGAGGATCAGACGATCGCTCAGGTTGGAGTTTCTGTCCCTGATGGCCCCTTCATGAATGGGGGGGGGCATCACGAGGCCATGGGTGTTTTCCCACGATGGGAGTTGTGAGAAGCTCCAAACTGCAGAGAGTCTTCTGCAGGACAATTGAGACCTGTTGTTTGGCTCCAGACCAATGACTCTGAGCAGGGTTCTAAGGATGGATGGCTGGGTAGCCCACCTCACATTCCAATTGTCTCCTAGCAACAAGACAGGTTAAATGTCCTGGATCTGTGGGGAGCAACCGAGGACACTGTGTTGAAATGGACATTCCTAAGGATGGGTCCTAATGTGCTTTTGTGTCTATGGAGACCTTGGAATGAAGCGGTGGCACTGGTGCCCTAAATGGTTCTCCTAAACAGAGGCTTTGACACAGCTCCAACGTGCAAGTTTCCCATGTGTAGATGAGATGTTTTCTGATGGGTGAGTCAAGAAACAGCTATATGCTGCTTTTGAAATCCAGGCCTCTGAGGAGAGATGCCTGGAAACCAAAGCAATGGATCTGATGAGTGCCTAGGGGCCTGTTCTTTCCTTTTTAGCTCTGGGGACATCTGTCTATGGGTCTGAGTGCAGGTAGGTGCTCATTTGGGCTCAGATTGCCCCTGTTTTTCCTGGGAAGCCACCACTTTTGAGATGGATCAGGTATTTGGAGGTTTATCCTATTAGAAGGGTTGTGGCCATTGGAATGGGCACACACAATTCCCTTGGAGAGGGCAAGTACAGTCCTCAGGTTTGGCTCCAGGGGCCTGAGCCTGTAGGTTGTGTAGGCCAGGGCTGTTTGGACAGTTGTCTGAAAACACAAACTCGGCTTATGTTTCGGGTCATAGGTATCGCAGGACTGATCTACAGACCATGAGGAGAACTCTTCGGGATTTGAAAGAAGGGCGAGTGAGGCTCCTGCTCAAGTTTTTGTCTCTTGATATCGTGTCACTCATGGTCGTGGAATTTCTGGGTGACTTCATGGGAAATGGACGATTCTTACTCTCTGGTGGTTGGGCCCCATCCAAAGAGAATGGGGTCATTCTGTGAGCTGGAAGAAGTCCGTTTTTTTTTTTTTTGTTGTTGTTGTTGTTGTTGTTTTCTTTTTTAACCTCAGGTGTCCCACCAAATGAGGGATTCCAGAATAGACACCTGGGGAGGGGCGACTGGACAGTCAGAAATCTGGTTAAAAATTGGGGCCTAGGGACATGTCAAGCCCATTATGACATCTAAAGGTCCAGCTACTGAGAGGACTTACTAGAGGACAGGACTCATGCTGAGGGTCACAATGCGTGTGTATGCCCTCGTCGCACTCAATAATGGGCGGGGCCTCAGGGTGAATGCTGGTTTCTCCTACACTGAACGTTGGACAACGTGCCAACCACAAGGGTTCTTGCCATGGGTAAGGAGGAGTTCTGATTTCTGCATAACATTCACCCCTGGGCAGTGATTGGAGATAAGGTCTGGTTTCTGAAGCCTGAAAACTGAGGTAGGGAAGAGATGATGACCTAAGGCCATGTCGTGTTTTATGTGCTCAGTGTGTGGTCAGCTTTCTGGGTGTTGGTCAGGAGGTCCGGGCTCAGGTTGTGTTCGACAGTGCATTAGTGCCCAGGTTAGACTATATAATTTGGGCAAGGTCGAGAGCTGTGTAGGTTTATCCTCATTTAAGGTGCCTGGGCAGCTCATGAGGCAATAATTTTTTTTTTTTCTAGAGGGCCGGGAGAGTGCTGCATTGTGGGTCCGGAATTGCCAAATTTTAGGACTTCGGGGCCAGGAGTTTGAGGACGGAAGTGTGAGAAGACAAGCTAGACATGGGTTTCAGGGTGAGGGCACGACAGGTACCCCCTGCAGATCTGAACCAATATCTCATGCTTCTGAAGTCAGAGCGAGGATCAGACGTTGGCTCAGGTTGGAGTTCCTGTGCATGACGGCCGCTTTATGAAGGGAGCAGAATCTCGGGGCCATTGAGGTTTTCCCACGTTGGGAGTTGTGGGATGCCCCCTTCAAGGATTCGTTCTGCGGGACAATTGAGACCTGTTGGACAGCTCCAGGACATCCCATATGGAATGACTCCAGAGCACCATTTGCGGATGGATGCCTGGGAAGCCCGCCTCGCATTCCAATTGTCTCCTAGCAACAAGACAGTTTTGATCTGATGGCTCTGCCGGAGCAACCGGGGTGGCTGAGTTGAAATGGACTTTCCTGAGGATGGGTCCTAAGGTGTTTTTGTGTCCATGAGGGCCTTGGAATGGGGCGGTGGCACCGGGACCCTGAAGTACTCTCCTAAGCTTTGGACATGGCTCCCATGCACAGGTTTCCTTGTGGAGACGAGATGAGTTCTGATGGGTGCCTCAGGAAAACCCCTATGCTCGTATTGGAATCAGGCTTTTGAGGACACATGCCTGTAACCCAAAGCAATGGATCCTATTATGGCCTAGGGTCCTGTCTGGTTCAATCTTCTTCTCTGGGGACATCCATCTATGGTATGAGTGGAGGTCGATTATCAGCTGGCGTCAGACAGCCCTTGTTTGTTCTGGGCGACCTACACTATTGGGATGGCCTCAGGGACTTTGGAGGTTTCTCCTAATTTGTACGATTTTGGACCATGGAATGGGCAGAATTCCCATGGATTGGTAGGCACAGTCCTAATGTGTGGCTACAGGCGCCCAGCCTGGAGCGTGTGTGGCCCAAGACTTTGAGGACAGAAGTCTGAAAACACAAACTCAGCTTAGGTTTGGGGACGTAGGTATGGCAGGCCCGATCGACAAACCATGAGAAGAACTCTTCAAGATATGAAGAAAGTGCGAGACTGAGGCGCTTGCTCAGGCTTTTGTCTCTGGATTTTGTATCAGCGATAGCCGTGGAATGTCGGGGAGGCCTCATGGGCCATGGTCGAATCTTCCTCTCTGAGGATTTGGCCCGATTCCCAATTGCTTTTCGTCAATCTGTGGGATGGGAGGACTCATTTCAGGTTTGATACCTCAGGTGTCCCACTAAAAGAGGAATTCCAAAGCCAAGCAGTGGGGAAGACTGAAGGGACAACCCGAACTATGGTTAAAAATTGGGGCCTAGGGGCATGGCAAGCCCAATATGCTATCTCTTCATCCAGCCACTGAGTGGCCTTACTTGAGGACTGGGCTCAGCCTGAGGTTCACAATGTGTGTTTGTGACCAATGTGGCCTGCGAGCATGGGCGGGGCCTCATGGGCCACACTGGTTTCAACTACACTGAACGTTGGACAACATGCCAACCACAAGGTTTCTTGCCATGGGGAAGGATTTCTGATTTCTGCATCCCCTTCAACCTTGGGCAGTGATTGGAGATAAGGTCTAGGTTCTGAAACCTGAAAACCGAGGTTGGGAAGAGATGACGACCTAAGGCCATGGCGGCTGGATGTGCTCAGTGTGCGGCCAGCTGTCTGGGAGGGGCCAGGGGCTCCAAGCTCAGGCTGTGTCAGAAAGGGCATTAGTGACCTGGTCAGCCTATGTATTTGGGGTACAGCCATGGTCGGTTCAGGTTGATCCTCATTTGGGGTTACTGGGTAGCCCCAGAGGACAATGTTTTTCTTCTGGAGGGCCGGCAGAGTGCTGCATTATAGTTCTGGATTGCCAAACTGGAGGGCTTGTGGGCCAGTAGTCTGACGACAAAAGTCTGAGAACACAAGCTAGGCTTAGGTCTGGGTGAGGCCATGGCAGGCACAATCTACAGACCTGAATCGAGATCTCGTGCATCTGAAGTCAGGGCGAGGATCAGACGATCGCTGAGGTTGGAGTTTCTGTCCCTGATGGCCCCTTCATGAATGGGGGGGGGCATCACGAGGCCATGGGTGTTTTCCCACGATGGGAGTTGTGAGAAGCTCCAAACTGCAGAGAGTCTTCTGCAGGACAATTGTGACCTGTGTTTGGCTCCAGACCAATGATTCTGAGCAGGGTTCTAAGGATGGATGGCTGGGTAGCCCACCTCGCATTCCAATTGTCTCCTAGCAACAAGACAGGTTAAATGTCCTGGATCTGTGGGGAGCAACCGAGGACGCTGTGTTGAAATGGACACCCCTAAGGATGGTTCCTAATGTGCTTTTGTGTCTATGGAGACCTTGGAATGAAGAGGTGGCACTGGTGCCCTAAAGGGTTCTCCTAAACAGAGGCTTTGACACAGCTCCAACGTGCACGTTTCCCATGTGTAGATGAGATGTTTTCTGATGGGTGAGTCAAGAAACAACTATATGCTGCTTTTGAAATCCAGGCCTCTGAGGAGAGATGCCTGGAAACCAAAGCAATGGATCTGATTAGTGCCTAGGGGCCTGTTCTTTCCTTTTTACCTCTGGGGACATCTGTCTATGGGTCTGAGTGCAGGTAGGTGCTCATTTGGGCTCAAATTGCCCCTGATTTTCCTGGGAAGCCACCACTTTTGAGATGGATCAGGGACTTTGGAGGTTTATCCTATGAGAAGGGTTGTGGCCATTGGAATGGGCACACACAATTCCCTTGGAGAGGGCAAGTACAGTCCTCAGGTTTGGCTCCAGGGGCCTGAGCCTGTAGGTTGTGTAGGCCAGGGCTGTTTGGACAGTTGTCTGAAAACACAAACTCGGCTTATGTTTCGGGTCTTAGGTATGGCAGGACTGATGTACAGACCATGAGGAGAACTCTTTGGGATTTGAAAGAAGGGTGAGTGTGAGGATCCTTCTCAAGTTTTTGTCTCTTGATATCGTGTCACACATGGTCCTGGAATTTCTGGGTGACTTCATAGGAAATGGACGAGTCCTACTCTCTGGTGGTTTGGCCCGTCCAAAGAGATTGGGGTCATTCTGTGGGCTGGAAGAAGTCCGTTTTTTTTTGTTGTTGTTGTTGTTGTTTTCTTTTTAACCTCAGGTGTCCCACCAAATGAGGGATTCCAGAATAGAGACCTGGGGAGGGGCGACTGGACAGTCAGAAATCTGGTTAAAAATTGGGGCCTAGGGACATGTCAAGCCCATTATGACATCTAAAGGTCCAGCCACTGAGAGGACTTACTAGAGGACAGGACTCATGCTGAGGGTCACAATGCGTGTGTATGCCCTCGTCGCACTCAAGAATGGGCGGGGCCTCAGGGTGAATGCTGGTTTCTCCTACACTGAACGTTGGACAACGTGCCAACCACAAGGGTTCTTGCCATGCGTAAGGAGGAGTTCTGATTTCTGCATAACATTCACCCCTGGGCAGTGATTGGAGATAAGGTCTGGTTTCTGAAGCCTGAAAACTGAGGTAGGGAAGAGATGATGACCTAAGGCCATGGCGGGTTTTATGTGCTCAGTGTGCGGTCAGCTTTCTGGGTGTTGGTCAGGAGGTCCGGGCTCAGGTTGTGTTCGACAGTGCATTAGTGCCCAGGTTAGATTATATAATTTGGGTAAGGTCGAGTGCTGTGTAGGTTTATCCTCATTTAAGGTGCCTGGGCAGCTCATGAGGCAATAATTTTTTTTTTTTCTAGAGGGCCGTGAGAGTGCTGCATTGTGGGTCCGGAATTGCCAAATTTTAGGACTTCGGGGCCAGGAGTTTGAGGTCAAAAGTGTGAGAGGACAAGCTAGACATGGGTTTCAGGGCGAGGGCACGACAGGTACCCCCTGCAGATTTGAACCAATATCTCATGCTTCTGAAGTCAGGGCGAGGATCAGACGTTGGCTCAGGTTGGAGTTCCTGTGCATGACGGTCGCTTTATGAAGGGAGCGGAATCTCGGGGCCATTGAGGTTTTCCCACGTTGGGAGTTGTGGGATGCCCCCTTCAAGGATTCCTTCTGCGGGACAATTGAGACCTGTTGGACAGCTCCAGGACATCCCATATGGAATGACTCCAGAGCACCCTTCGC
The DNA here is from genome assembly GCF_964662115.1 of Mustela nivalis. NCBI lineage: Eukaryota > Metazoa > Chordata > Mammalia > Carnivora > Mustelidae > Mustela > Mustela nivalis. The sequence continues at coordinate 854,497 of NW_028136531.1, read as the reverse complement.
GGATGGATGCCTGGGAAGCCCGCCTCGCATTCCAATTGTCTCTTAGCAACAAGACAGTTTTGATCTGATGGCTCTGCCGGAGCAACCGGGGTGGCTGAGTTGAAATGGAATTCCCTGAGGATGGGTCCTAATGTGTTTTTGTGTCCATGAGGGCCTTGGAATGGGGCGGTGGCACCGGGACCCTGAAGTACTCTCCTAAGCTTTGGACATGGCTCCCATGCACAGGTTTCCTTGTGGAGACGAGATGAGTTCTGATGGGTGCCTCAGGAAAACCCCTATGCTCGTATTGGAATCAGGCTTTTGAGGACACATGCCTGTAACCCAAAGCAATGGATCCTATTATGGCCTAGGGTCCTGTCTGGTTCAATCTTCTTCTCTGGGGACATCCATCTATGGTATGAGTGGATGTCGATTATCAGCTGGTGTCAGACAGTCCTTGTTTGTTCCGGGCGACCTACACTATTGGGATGGCCTCAGGGACTTTGGAGGATTCTCCTAATTTGTACGATTTTGGACCATGGAATGGGCAGAATTCCCATGGATTGGTAGGCACAGTCCTAATGTGTGGCTCCAGGCGCCCAGCCTGGAGCGTGTGTGGCCCAAGACTTTGAGGACAGAAGTCTGAAAACACAAACTCAGCTTAGGTTTGGGGACGTAGGTATGGCAGGCCTGATCGACAAACCATGAGAAGAACTCTTCAAGATATGAAGAAAGTGCGAGACTGAGGCGCTTGCTCAGGCTTTTGTCTCTGGATTTTGTATCAGCGATAGCCGTGGAATGTCGGGGAGGCCTCATGGGCCATGGACGAATCTTCCTCTCTGAGGATTTGGCCCGATTCCCAATTGCTTTTCGTCAATCTGTGGGATGGGAGGACTCATTTCAGTTTTGTTACCTCAGGTGTCCCACCAAAAGAGGAATTCCAAAGCAAAGCCATGGGGAAGACTGAAGGGACAACCCGAACTATGGTTAAAAATTGGGGCCTAGGGGCATGGCAAGCCCAATATGCTATCTCTTCATCCAGCCACTGAGTGGCCTTACTTGAGGACTGGGCTCAGCCTGAGGTTCACAATGTGTGTTTGTGACCAATGTGGCCTGCGAAAATGGGCGGGGCCTCATGGGCCACACTGGTTTCAACTACACTGAACGTTGGACAACATGCCAACCACAAGGTTTCTTGCCATGGGGAAGGATTTCTGATTTCTGCATCCCCTTCAACCTTGGGCAGTGATTGGAGATAAGGTCTAGGTTCTGAAACCTGAAAACCGAGGTTAGGAAGAGATGACGACCTAAGGCCATGGCGGCTGGATGTGCTCAGTGTGCGGCCAGCTCTCTGGGAGGGGCCAGGGGGTCCAGGCTCAGGCTGTGTCAGAAAGGGCATTAGTGACCTGGTCAGCCTATGTATTTGGGGTATTGCCAAGGTCGGTGCAGGTTGATCCTCATTTGGGGTTACTGGGTAGGCCCAGAGGACAATGTTTTTCTTCTGGAGGGCAGGCAGAGTGCTCCATTGTAGTTCTGGATTTCCAAATGGAGGGCTTGTGGGCCAGTAGTCTGACGACAAAAGTCTAAGAACACAAGCTAGGCTTAGGTTTCTTGGTGAGGCTATGGCAGGCACAATCTACAGACCTGAATCGAGATCTCGTGCATCTGAAGTCAGGGCGAGGATCAGACGATCGCTCAGGTTGGAGTTTCTGTCCCTGATGGCCCCTTCATGAATGGGGGGGCATCACGAGGCCATGGGGGTTTTCCCATATGGGAGTTGTGAGAAGCTCCAAACAGCAGAGAGTCTTCTGCAGGACAATTGAGACCTGTTGTTTGGTTCCAGGCCAATGATTCTGAGCAGGGTTCTAAGGATGGATGGCTGGGTAGCCCACCTCGCATTCCAATTGTCTCCTAGCAACAAGACAGGTTAGATCTCCTGGATCTGTGGGCAGCTACCGAGGATGCTGAGTTGAAATAGACACCCCTGGTGATGGGTCCTAATGTGCTTTTGTGTATGGAGACCTTGGAATGAAGCGGTGGCACTGGGGCCCTAAAGGGTTCTCCTAAACAGAGGCTTTGACACAGCTCCAACGTGCAAGTTTCCCATGTGTAGATGAGATGTTTTCTGATGGGTGAGTCAAGAAAAAGCTATATGCTGCTTTTGAAATCCATGCCTCTGAGGAGAGATGCCTGGAAACCAAAGCAATGGATCTGATTAGTGCCTAGGGGCCTGTTCTTTCCTTTTTACCTCTGGGGACATCTGTCTATGGGTCTGAGTGCAGGTAGGTGCTCATTTGGGCTCAGATTGCCCCTGTTTTTCCTGGGAAGCCACCACTTTTGAGATGGATCAGGGACTTTGGAGATTTATCCTATTAGAAGGGTTGTGGCCATAGGAATGGGCACAAACAATTCCCTTGGAGAAGGCAAGTACATTCCTCAGGTTTGCCTCCAGGGGCCTGAGCCTGTAGGTTGTGTAGGCCAGGGCTGTTTAGACAGTTGTCTGAAAACAAACTCAGCTTAGGTTTGGGGACGTAGGTATGGCAGGCCCGATCTACTACCATGAGAAGAACTCTTCAGGATATGAAGAAAGTGCGAGTCTGAGTCGCTTGCTCAGGCTTTTGTCTCTGGATTTTGTATCAGCGATAGCCGTGGAATGTCGGGGAGGCCTCATGGACCATGGACGAATCTTCCTCTCTGAGAATTTGGCCCGATTCCCAATTGCTTTTCGTCAATCTGTGGGATGGGAGGACTCATTTCAGGTTTGTTACCTCAGGTGTCCCACCAAAAGAGAATTCCAAAGACAAGCCGTGGGGAAGACTGAAGGGACAACCCGAACTATGGTTAAAAATTGGGGCCTAGGGGCATGGCAAGCCCAATATGCTATCTCTTCATCCAGCCACTGAGCGGCCTTCCTTGAGTACTGGGCTCAGCCTGAGGGTCACAATGTGTGTTTGTGACCAATGTGGCCCACGAGCATGGGGGGGCCTCATGGGCCACACTGGTTTCAACTACACTGAACGTTGGACAACATGCCAACCACAAGGTTTCTTGCCATGGGAAGGAGTTCTGATTTCTGCATCACCTTCAACCTTGGGCACTGATTGCAGATAAGGTCTAGGTTCTGAAACCTGAAAACCGAGGTTGGGAAGAGATGACGACCTAAGGCCATGGCGGCTGGATGTGCTCAGTGTGCGGCCAGCTGTCTGGGAGGGGCCAGGGGCTCCAGGCTCAGGCTGTGTCAGAAAGGGCATTAGTGCCCTGGTCAGCCTATGTATTTGGGGTACAGCCATGGTCGGTGCAGGTTATCCTCATTTGGGGTTACTGGGTAGCCCCAGAGAACAATGTTTTTCTTCTGGAGGGCCGGCAGAGTGCTGCATTGTAATTCTGGATTGCCAAACTGGAGGGCTTGTGGGCCAGTAGTCTGACGACAAAAGTCTGAGAACACAAGCTAGGCTTAGGTTTCTGGGTGAGGCCATGGCAGGCACAATCTACAGACCTGAATCGAGATCTCGTGCATCTGAAGTCAGGGCGAGGATCAGACGATCGCTCAGGTTGGAGTTTCTGTCCCTGATGGCCCCTTCATGAATGGGGGGGGGGCTTCACGAGGCCATGGGTGTTTTCCCACGATGGGAGTTGTGAGAAGCTCCAAACTGCAGAGAGTCTTCTGCAGGACAATTGAGACCTGTTGTTTGGCTCCAGGCCAATGATTCTGAGCAGGGTTCTAAGGATGGATGGCTGGGTAGCCCACCTCGCATTCCAATTGTCTCCTAGCAACAAGACAGGTTAGATCTCCTGGATCTGTGGGGAGCAACCGAGGACGCTGAGTTGAAATGGACACCCCTGGGGATGGGTCCTAACGTGCTTTTGTGTCTATGGAGACCTTGGAATGAAGCGGTGGCACTGGGGCCCAAAAGGGTTCTCCTAAACAAAGGCTTTGACACAGCTCCAACGTGCAAGTTTCCCATGTGTAGATGAGATGTTTCTGATGGGTGAGTCAAGAAACAGCTATATGCTGCTTTTGAAATCCAGGCCTCTGAGGAGAGATGCCTGGAAACCAAAGCAATGGATCTGATTAGTGCCTAGGGGCCTGTTCTTTCCTTTTTACCTCTGGGGACATCTGTCTATGGGTCTGAGTGCAGGTAGGTGCTCAGTTGGGCTCAGATTGCCCCTGTTTTTTCTGGGAAGCCACCACTATTGAGATGGATCAGGGACTTTGGAGGTTTATACTATGAGAAGGGTTGTGGCCATTGGAATGGGCACACACAATTCCCTTGGAGAGGGCAAGTACACTCCTCAGGTTTGGCTCCAGGGGCCTGAGCCTGTAGGTTGTGTAGGCCAGGGCTGTTTGGACAGTTGTCTGAAAACACAAACTCGGCTTATGTTTAGGGTCATAGGTATGGCAGAACTGATCTACAGACCATGAGGAGAACTCTTCGGGATTTGAAAGAAGGGCGAGTGTGAGGCTCTGCTCAAGTTTTTGTCCTGGATATCGTGTCACTCATGGTCGTTGAATTTCTGGGTGACTTCATGGGAAATGGACGAGTCTTACTCTCTGGTTGTTTGGCCCCGTCCAAAGAGTTTGGGGTCATTCTGTGGGCTGGAAGAAGTCCGTTTTTTTTTTGTTGTTGTTGTTGTTGTTGTTTTCTTTTTTAACCTCAGGTGTCCCACCAAATGATGGATTCCAGAGTAGAGCCCTGGGGAGGGGCGACTGGACAATCAGAAATCTGGTTAAAAATTGGGGCCTAGGGACATGTCAAGCCCATTATGACATCTAATGGTCCAGCCACTGAGAGGACTTACTAGAGGACAGGACTCATGCTGAGGGTCACAATGCGTGTGTATGCCCTCGTCGCACTCAAGAATGGGCGGGGCCTCAGGGTGAATGCTGGTTTCTCCTACACTGAACGTTGGACAACGTGCCAACCACAAGGGTTCTTGCCATGGGTAAGGAGGAGTTCTGATTTCTGCATCACACTCACCCCTGGGCAGTGATTGGAGATAAGGTCTCCCTTTTCAAGCCTGAAAACTGAGGTAGGGAAGAGATGATGACCTAAGGCCATGGCGGGTTTTATGTGCTCAGTGTGCGGTCAGCTTTCTGGGTGTTGGTCAGGAGGTCCGGGCTCAGGTTGTGTTCGACAGTCCAGTAGTGCCCAGGTTAGACTATATAATTTGGGTAAAGTCGAGTGCTGTGTAGGTTTACCCGCATTTAAGGTGCCTGGGCAGGTCATGAGGCAATAATTTTTTTTTCTAGAGGGCAGGCAGAGTGCTGCATTGTGGGTCTGGAATTGCCAAACTTGAGGGCTTCGGGGCCAGCTGTGTGAGGACGGAAGTCTGAGAAGACAAGCTAGACTTGGGTTTCAGGGCGAGGGCACGGCAGGTACCCCCTGCAGATCTGAACCAATATCTCATGCATCTGAAGTCAGGGCGAGGATCAGACGTTGGCTCAGGTTGGAATTTCTGAGCATGACGGCCGCTTCATGAAGGGAGCGGAATCTCGAGGCCATTGAAGTTTTCCCACGTTGGGAGTTGTGGGATGCCCCCTTCAAGGATTCCTTCTGCGGGACAATTGAGACCTGTTGTACAGCTCCAGGATATCCCATATGGAATGACTCCAGAGCACCGTTCGCGGATGGATGCCTGGGAAGCCCTCCTCGCATTCCAATTGTCTCCTAGCAACAAGACAGTTTAGATCTGATGGCTCTGCGGGAGCAACCGGGTTGGCTGAGTTGAAATGGACTTTCCTGAGGATGAGTCCTAATGTGTTTTTGTGTCCATGAAGGCCTTGGAATGGAGCGGTGGCACCGGGACCCTGAAGTACTCTCCTAAGCTTTGGACATGGCTCCCATGCACAGGTTTCCTTGTGGAGACGAGATGAGTTCTGATGGGTGCCTCAGGAAACCCCCTGAGGGTGAAAACACACACCCTCCCTGCCAGGGCCCCTGGAACCACACATCAGGATTGTTCCTGCCCTCTCAAAGGGAATTCTTCATATTCCTTTGGCCACAGCCATATAAATCAGGAGAAATCTCCAATGTCCCTGGGACCATCCCAATATTGTAGGCTGCTCGGAACAAACAGGGGCGATCTGACACTAGCTGAGCAACTTGCTCCACACAGACTCGGAGACAGATGTCCCCAGAGAAGAACATTGAACTGGACAGGCCCCTAGGCCCTAATCAGATTCATTGCTTTGGTTTCCAGGCATCTCTTCTCAGAGGCCTGGTTTCCAATACCAGCCTATGGGGTTTCCATAGGCTCCTTCAGTGCAAGTCTTGTCTGCACATTGGAAACTTGCTCGAGGAGCTATGTCAGAACCTCAGAGGCCTGGTTTTCAATACCACCATATGGGGGTTTCCTGAGGCATCAGTCAGAACAAATGTCTTCTCCACATGGGAAATGTGCTCTTTCAAGCTGTGTCAAAACCTCCGGCTAGGAAAATCCTTCAGGGCCCCGGTGCCACCACCTCATTCCAAGGTCTCCATGGACAAAATCCCACATTAGGACCCATCTGCAGGAGAGTCTATTTCAACTCAGTGCCCTTGGGTTCTCCCCTAGAGCCAGCAGATCGAACCTATCTTGTCACTAGGAGACAATTGGAATGTGAGGCGGGCTGGCTAGGCATCCATCTGTAGAAAACTACTCTGAAGTAATTCCATATGGGACGTCCTGGAGCCATCCAACAGGTCACAGCTGTCCTGCAGAAGGAATCCTTGCGCTTTGGAGCACCTCACAACTCCCATCATGGGAAAAGCTCTGTGGCCTCGTGGTGCACTGTCCCCTTCATGAAAGAGCCATCTTGGACAGAAACTCCAACCTGAGCCAACGTCTAATCCTCGCCCTGACTTCAGATGCACGAAATCTTGATTCAACTCTGCAGAGTGTGCCTGCCGAAACCCCGTCCCGAAGCAAAACCTAGCTATTGTTCTCAGACTTCGTCCTCACACTCCGAGCCCACCAGCCCTCCAGTTAGGGAATTCTGGAGAGACACAATGCAGCACTCTGACTGCCCTCCAGAAGAGAAACGTTGTCCTATGGGGCTAACCAGAAACACCAAATGAGGATCAACCTGCATGCCACTTGACTCTACCCCAATTATACAGTTTCGCTTCGGCGTTAATGCCTTGTCTTGCACAGCCTGAGGTCTGAATTTTCAACCGACACCCAGACAGCTGGCTGTACACTGAGCACATCAGACCCGCCATGGCTTTAGGTCATCATCTCTTTTCAACCTTGGTTTTCAGGCTTCAGAACCTAGACCTTATATATACTCACTACCCAGGGGTGAACGTGATGCAGAAATGAAACTCCTTCTTCCTCAAGGCAAGAAACCTTGTGGTTGGCATGTTTTCCAACGTTCAGTGTAGAAGAATCCAGTGTAGCCCATGAGTCCCCGCCCATGCTTGAGAACCGCAATGGGCACAAACACATTGGGACCCTAAGTGTGAGCCCTGTCCTCAAGTAAAGCCTCTCAGGGGCTGGACCAAGAACCCGCATTGCCATCCCTAGTCCCCCAATATTAATGAGAGGTTGAGAGTTCTAGTCACCCCTATTCAGGTCTCTGCTCTGGAACCCCTGAGGAAAAAAAATATTGAAGGGTCTCCTCCATCCCCTGAATGAGCCCCAAAACTTGGGATCTGACCAAATCTTAAAAGAGAAAGAATCATCCATGGCCAAAGAGGCCATCCCGTCATTCCATGGCCATCATTGACACAAAATCTAGAGACAAAATCCTGGAGATATGCCTCACACTTGCTCTTTGTTCATAGCCTGATAAATTCTCCTCACGGTCTATAGATCAGGCATGTCATACCTACGTCCCCAAATCTAAGCTGAGTTTGGGTTTTCAGGTTTCTGTCCCCACTGTCCTGGCCCACACACCCTCCAGGCTGGGGCCCCTGGAGCCATGCCTCAGGACTGTGCCTGCCTTCTCCAAGCAAATTCTGCCCATTCCATTGGCCACAACCCTAAAGATTAGGAGAACACTCCAACGTCCCTGAGGCCATCCCAATAGTGTTGGCCACTCAGGGCAAACAGGGTGATCTGTCCCAAGATGAGCAACTACCTCAACTCAGATCCATAGACAGATAACCCCAGAGAAGAAGATTGAACCGGACAGGCACCTAGGCCCTAATCAGATCCATTGCTTTTGATTCCAGGCATCTCTCCTCAGAGGCCTGTTTTCCAATACCAGCATATGTGTTCTTCAGGAGGTACCAGTCTGAACAAATCTCATTTCCACATGGGAAACATGCATTTTGGAGCTGTGTCACAACCTCCAGTTAAGGGAAACCTTCAGGTCCCAGCAGCCAACACCCCATTCCAAGGTCTCCATGGACACAAACCCGCATTATGACCCATCCGCAGGCGAGTCCATTTCAACACATCCCCTTTGGTTGCTCCCCAAAAGAAGCAGATCGAACCTGCCTTGTCACTAGGAGACAATAGGAATGTGAGGCGGGCACTCCAGGAATCCATCCTTAGAACCCTGCACTGCTGTGGTTCCGCATGGGACGTCCTGGAGCAATCTGACCGGTCTCGACTGTCCCGTAGAAGGAATCCTTGCCGATTGGAGCAACTTACAATGCCAATCGTGGGAAAGTCTCCATAGCCCCATGATGCCCCCCACCATCATGAAGGGGCCATCCTGAACAGAAACTTCAACCTGAGCCTACGTCTGATCCTCGCCCTGACTTCAGATGCATGAGATTTAGATTTAGCTCTACAGAGTGTGCCTGCCATGATCTTGACCCAAAACCGAAGCCTAGCTTGTGTTCTCTCACTTCCTTCCTCACAATTCTGGCCCACAAGCCCTCCAGTGTGAGAATTCCGTCGCCACAATGCAGCACTCTTCCTTCCCTCCAGAAGAAAAACGTTGCCCCTGGGGCTACCCAGAAACGCCAAATGAGGATCAACCTGCATGCCACTCAACTTTACTCCAATTATACAGTCTAAGCTTGGCACTAATGCCCTGTCTGACACAGCCTGAGCCTGGACCTCCTGGATGACACCCAGAAAGGTGGTGTCACACCTAAGGACTGTGCCAGTGCTCTCCAAGGGAACTCTGCCCGTTTCATTTGCCACAACCTTACAGATTAGGAGAAACCTCCAATTCCCAAGACCAGCCCAATAGTGTTGGCCTCCCCCAACAAACATGGGTGATCTGACACAAGCTGAGCAGTGACCTCCATTCTGAATCTTAGACAGAGACACTCAGAGGAGAATATTGAAAAGGACAGGCCCCTAGACCGTAATCAGATCCATTGCTTTGGATTCCAGGCATTGTTCCCCAGATGCTTGGTTTCCAATACCAGGTTGTGGGGGTTTCAGAACAAATCTCGTCTCTACATGGGAAACTTGCTCTTTGGAGCTGCATCAAAACCTCAGGTTAGGAGAATTCTTCAGGGCAACAGAGCCACTGCCCCATTCCAAGGGATCCATGGACACAAATCCACATCATGACTGATCCTCATGAGAGTCCATTTCAATTCAGCCCCCTCGGTTGTTCCCCCAGTGACAGCAGATCGAATCCTCCTTTTCACTAGGACACAACTGGAATGCAAGTTGGACTGCCCAGGCATCCATCATTAGAACTGTGCTTTGGAGCATTTCTTATGGGACGTCCTTGATCCATCCAAAAGGTCGTGACTGTCCCGCTGACGGAATCCTTGTGGTTTGGAGCATCACACACTCACAAAGTTGGAAATCTTCCATGGTTTCCTGATGCCCCCCCACCTTCATGAAGGGGACATCATGTACAGAAACTCCAACCTAAGCCAACATCTGATCCTCGCCCTGACTTCAGATGCACGAGATCTCATTTCAGGTCTGTAGAGTGTGCCTGCCATGTCACCGCTGCGAATTCTAAGCTGAACTTGTGTTCTCAGACTTCTGTCCAAAAACACCTGGCCCACAAGCCCTGAAGTTGGCATTTCTGGAGCCAGAATGCAGCACTCTGCCTGCCCTCCAGAAGAAAATCTTTGCCCTATGGGGCCAACCAGAAACCCCAAATGAGGACCAACCTTCACATCACTCGACTGTACCCCAATTATACAGTCTAGCCTGGGGACTAATGCCCTGCCTAACACAGCCTGAGCCCAGACCTCATGATGGACACAGACATCTGGCCGCACACTAAGTGCATCGGACCCACCATGGCCTTAGGTCGTCATCTCTTACCAACCTCGGTTTTCAGGCTTCAGAATCTAGACCTTATCTCTATTCACTGCCATGCCGTGTACGTGATGCAGAAATTAGAACTCCTCCTTCCCCATGACCAGAAACCCTGTGGTTGGCATGTTGTCCAACGTGCAGTGTAGGAGAAACCAGCATGGCCCATGAGGCCTCAGACATGCTTGAGGGCTGCGATGGGCACAAACACACATTAGGACCCTAAGCATGAACCCTGGCCTCAAGTAAAGCCTCTCCGGGGCTGGACCAAGAGCCCACATATGGAGATTACCATGCCCCTATTCCCCAAACCTTAACCAGTGCTTGAGAAGTCTAGTCACCCCTACTCAGATCTCTTCTCTAGAATCCCTCCTTGGTGGGACACATGAGGTTAAAAAAAAAATAGAGAAAGGACTCCTACCGTCCAAAGAATGACCGCAAACACTTGGAATTGGGCCAAATTCACAGAGAGAAATACTCGTCCATGGCTGATGAGGCCATCCTGACATTCCACGGCCACCATTGACACAAAATCCGGAGACAAAAGCCTGAAAAAGCGCCACACACTCGCCCTTTGTTCAAAGCCTGAAAAATTCTCACGGTCTGTAGATCGGGCCTGCCATACCTATGTCCCCAAACCTAAGACAAGTTTGTGTTTTCAGACTTCTGTCTCCATTGTCCTGGCCCACACACCCTCAAGGCTTGGCCCCATGGAGCCACACCTCAGGACTGTGCCTGCCCTCTCCATGGGAATTCTGCTCATTCCTTTGGCACAACCTGACAGATTAGGAGAAACATCCGAAGTCCCCGAGGCCACCCCAATATTGTAGGATGTCCGGGACAAACAGGGACCATCTGCCACAAGCTGAGCCACTACCTCCAATCAGACCTGTAGATAGATATCCATAGAAAAGAAGATTGAACAGGACAGGCACCTAGGCCCTAAACGGATTCATTGCTTTTGTTTTCATGTATCTCTCCTCAGAGGCCTGGATTCCAATACCAGCACATGGGGGTTTCTGGAGCTACCAATCAGAACAAATCGCATGCCACATGGGAATCATGCTATATGGAACTGTGTCAAAACCTCCAGTTAGGAGGAAATTTCACGTCACTGGAGCCACCGCCCCATTCCAATGTCTCAATGGACACAATCCCACATTATGACCCATCCTCAGGAGAGTCCATTTCAACACAAACCTGGCGGTTGCTCACCCAGTGCCAGCAGATCAAACCTGATTTATCACTAGGAGACAATTGGAATGCGAGTTCGTTTGTGTTTGAGTTTGTGTTTCAGACTTCTATCCTGACATCCCTGTCCCACACACCCTCCAGACTGAGGCCCCTGGAGCCACACCTCAGGACTGTGCCTGCCCTCTCCAAGGAAATTCTTCCCATTCCATTGGCCACAACCCTACAGATAAGGAGAAACCTCCAAAGTCCCAGAGGCAATTCCAATAGTGTAGGCCACACAGGACAAAGAGGGGCGATCTCTCACAAGCTGAGCAACGACGTCAACTCACCCATAGACAGATAACCCAAGAGAAGAAGATTAAACTGGACTGGCCCCTAGAATGTAATTGGTTCCATTGCTTTTTTTTCTAAGCATCTCTCCTCAGAGGCCTGTTTTCCAATACCAGCATATGGGGGATTCCAGAGATACCAATCAGAACAAATCTTGTCTTCACATGGGAAACTTATCCTTTGGAGCTCTGTAAAAGCCTCCAGTTAGGAGAAACCTTCAGGTAGCCGGAGCAACCGCCCTATTCCAAGGTCTCCATGGACACATACCCGCATTATGACCATTCGGCAGGAGAGTACATTTCAACTCAGCCCCGTCGATTACTCCCCCAGAGGCAGAATATCAAACCTGCCTTGTCGCTAGGAGACAACTGGAATGCAAAGCAGACTCTCTAAGCATCCATCCTTGGAATCCTGCTCTGGCACCGTTCCATATGGGATGTCCTGGAGCCTTCCAACAGGTCTTGACTGTCCCACAGAAGGAATCCTTGCAGATTGGAGCATCTCACAACTCCTATCGTGGGAAAACCTACATGGCCTCATGAGATGCTCCCCTATATAAAGGGGCCATCATGGACAGAAACTCCAACCTGAGCCAACTTCTGATGCATTGCTTTGGTTTCTAGGTATCTCTCCTCAGAGGCCTGGTTTCCAATATCAGAATATGGGGGTTTCCTAAGGAAACAATCAGAACAGATCTCATCTCCACATGGGAAACTTGCTCTTTGGAGCTGTGTCAATACCTCAGGTTAGGAGGATCCTTCAGGGCGCTGGCACCATGGCCCAATCCCAAGGTCTCCAAGGACACAAACTTACATTATGAACCATTCTCAGGAGAGTCCATTTCAAATCAGCCCCCTCGGCTGCTCACCCAGAGCCAGCAGATCAAACCTTCCTTGTCACTAGGAGACAGTTAGAATGGGAGGCGGGCTTCCCAGGCATCCATCCTTAGAACCGTGCTCTGGAGAACTTCTTTATGGGACGTCTTGAATCCAACCAACCTGTCTTGACTGTCTCGCAGAATGAATCCTTGTGGTTTGAAGCATCACACAATAACACTGTGAGAAAACCTCCATTTCCTCATGATGCCCCACACCTTCATAAATGGGCCATCACGGACAGAAACTCCATCCTAAGCCAAAGTCTGATCCTCGCCCTGAATTCAGAAGCATGAGATCTCGATTCAGCACTTGAGAGTGTGCCTGCTGGGCCCTCTCCCCGAAAACTAAGCCTAACTTGTGTTCTCAGACGTCCGTCCTCAGAATCCTGGCCACACTCCTCCAGTTTGGAAATTCTGGAGACACAATGCAGCACTCTGCCTGGCCTCCAGAAGAAAAATGTTGCCCTATAGGGCTAAACAGAAACGCCAAATGAGTAACAACCTGCATGCCACTCGACCATACCCCAATTTTACAGTCTAGCCTGTGCACTAAAGCCCTGTCTGACACAGCCTGAGGGCAGACCTCCAGTCCAACACCCAGACAGTTGGCCGTACACTGAGCATATCAAACCCACAATGGCTTTAGGCCATCATCTCTACCCAACCTCAATTTTCACCTTCAGAACCTAGACCTTATCTCCACTCACTGCTCAGGAGTGAACGTGATGCAAGAATCAGAAATTCTCCTTCGCCTTGGCAAGAAAACTAGTGGTTGGCATGTTGTCCAATGTTCATTGTAGGAGAAAGCAGCATGGACTATGAGGCCCCACCTATCCCTGAGGGCCACAATTTGCACAAACACACATTGTGACCCTCAGCGTGAGCCCTATCCTCATGTAAAGCCTCTTAGTGACTGGAACAACAGCCCACATATGGGGCTTGCAAAGCCCCTAGTCCCCCAATCTCAACCAGAGTTCGAGATGTCTAGTCACCCCTACTCAGGGCTCTACTCGGAATCCCTCTTTGGTGGGACACCTGAGGTAAAAAAAAAAAAAATACAGAAAGGACTCTTCCCATTCACAGAATGATCCCAACCACTTGGGATCAGGCCAAATCACCAGAGAAAGAATTGTCCATGGCCCTTGAGGACACCCCGACATTCCACGGCCGCCATTGACACAAAATCCAGAGACAAAACCCTGAGCAAGCGCCACATACTCGCCCTTTGTTCATAGCCCGGAAAATTCTCACGGTCTGTAGATCGAGCCTTCATACATACATCCCCAAACCTAAGCTGAGTTTGTGTTTTCAGTCTTCTGTCCCCACAGTCCTGGCCCACACACCATCCAAGCTGGGGCCCCTGGAGCCACACCTCAGGACTGTGGCTTCCCTCTCCAGGGGAATTCTGCCATTTCCATTGGCCACAACCCTATAGATTAGGAGAATCCTCCAAACTCCCCCAGGCCATCTGAATTGTGTTGGCTGCCCAGGACAAACAGGGATGATCTTTCACAAGTTAGGAAACCACCTCCAATCAGAGCCAGAGACAGATATCCCCATAGAATAAGATTGAACTGGAAGGGCACTTAGGCCCTAATCAGATCCATTGCTTTTGATTCCAGTCATCTCTCCTCAGAGGCCTGGTTTCCAATACCAGCATATGGGAGATTTCTTAGGCACTCATCAAAACAATTCTCTTCTCTACATAGGAAACATACTCTTTAGAGCTCCATCAAAACCTCCGGTTATGAACATCCCTCAAGGCCCCGGATCAAGCACCCCATTCCAAGGTCTACATGGACACAAATGCACATTATGACCAATCCTCAACTCACCCATTTCAACACACCCGCCTCGGTTGCTCCCCTAGATCCAGCAGATCGAACTTGCCTTGGCTCTATGAGACACCTGGAATGGGAGGCAGGCTGCCCAGGCATCCATCCTTAGAACCCTGCTCTGGATAACTTCCTGATGGGATGTCCTGGAGCCATCCAACAGGTCTCGACTGTCCCACAGAAGAAATCATTGTGGTTTGGAGCATCTCACAATTCCCATCGTGGGAAAACCTCCATGTCCTCGTGACACCCTCCCCTTCATGAATGGGCCGTCATGGACAGAAACTCCGACCTAAGAAAACGTATGATCCTAGCTCTGTCTTCAGGTATACGGGATCTCGAATCATCTCTGCAGAGGGTGCCTGCCGTCCCCTCACCCCGAAATCTAAGTCTGGCTTGTGTTCTCAGAATTTTTTCCTCACACTCCTGGCCCACGAGCCTTCCAGTTTGGGAATTCTGGAGCCACTATGTTGCACGGTGTCTTCCCTCCAGAAGAAAAACGTTGCCCTCTGGGGCTACCCAGTAACCACAAGTGAGTACCATCCTGCACAAAACTCGACTGCACCCCAATGATACAGTCTAGCCTGGGCACTAATGCCCTGTCTGCCACAGCCTGAGCCTGCACCTCCCAACCCACACTCAACAGCTGGCCGAACACTGAGCACATCAGACACACCATGGCCTTAGGTCTTCATCTCTTCCCAACCTCAGTTTTCAGGCTTCAGAACCTAGACCTTAAATCCAATCACAGTCCAGGAGTGAAAGTGTTGCAGAAATTAGAACTCCATCTTCCCCATTGCCAGAAAACTTGTGGTTCCCATACTGTGCAACGTTCAGTGTAGGAGAAACCAGCATGGTACATTAGGCCACGCCCAGACTTGAGGGGCTCCTTGGGCACAAAAACACATTGTGAAACTCAGTGTGAGAACTATCCTCAAGGAAGGCCTCTCAGTGTCTGGACCAAGAGCCCACATATGGGGCTTGCCATGTTCTTAGGCCCAATATTAACCAGAGGTCTGGTTGTCCAGTTGCCCCCACCCACGACTCTGCTCTGGAATCTTTCTTTTGGTGGCCCACCTGAGGAAAAAAAAAAAACAAAAAACAAAAAAAAAATAAACAAAAAAAACAGAAAGGCCTCCTCCCTTCCCACGGATTGACGCCAAACTCTTGGGATCGGGTCAAATCCCCAGAAAGGGAGCCTCATCGATGGCCCATGAGGACTCCCCGACATTCCATGGCAATCGGTGACACATTTCCAGAAAAAAAAAAAAAAAAAACAAAAGCATGAGCTCGCACCTCACATTCGCCCTTTGTTCATATCCCGAAGAGGTCTCCTCACGGTCTATAGATCAGGCCGGCAATACCTACATTCCCCAACCTAAGTGGAGTTTGTGTTTTCAGACTTTGTCCAAATAGCCCTGGACCACACACGCTCCACACTTGGGTCCCTGGAGCCACACCTCAGGACTGTGCTTCCCTTTCAAGGGAATTCTTCCCATTCCATTGGCCACAACCTTGCAAATTAGGAAAAACATCCAAAGTCACCGAGGCCATCCCAATAGTGTAGGCCGCCCAGGACAAACAGGGGTGATCTCAAACCAGCTGAGCAACTACCTCCACTCAGACAACAGATGTCCCCAGAGAAGAATATTGAACCGGACAGGCCCCAAGGCCCTAATCAGATCCATTGCTTTGGTTTCCAGGCATCTCTCCTCAGAGGCCTCGTTTCCAATGCCAGCGTATGGTGTTTTCCTGAGGCACCAATAAGAACAAATCTCGTCTCCCCATGGAAAATTTGCTCATTGGAGCTTTGTCATAACCTCTGGTTAGGAGAATCCTTCAGGGCCCTGGTGCCACTGCCCCATACCAAGGTCTCCATGGACTCAAACCACCATTAAGACCATCCTCAGGAAAGTCCATTTCAACTCCGCCCCCTCTGTTGCTACCCCAAGCCAGCAGATCAAACGTTTCTTGTTGCTAGGAGACAATTGGAATGTGAGGCTGGCTGCCCAGGCATCCATACTTAGAACCCTGTTCTGGAAAAATACCTTATAAGACGTCCTGGAGCCATCCAACAAATCTTAATTGTCCCACAGAAGGAATCCTTGCGGTTTGGAGCATCTCACAACTCCAATAGTGGGAAAACCCCCATGGCCTAATAATGCCCCCCTTCCTGAAGAGGCCAACATGGACAGAAACTCAAACCTGAGCCAAAGTCTGAACCTCGACCTGACTTCAGACGCATGAGATCTCAATTCAGCTCTGCAAAGTGTGCCTGCCATGTCCTTGCCCCGAAACCTAAGCCTAGCTTGTGTTCTCAGACTTCCGTCCTCACTCTCCTTGCCCACAAGCCCTCCAGTTTGGGAATTCCGAAGCCACAATGCAGCACTCTGCCTGCCCTCCAGAAGAAAAACTTTGCCCTATGCTGCTAATAAGAAACCCCAAATGATTTTCTAATGCATGCCACTCGATTGTAAAGCAATTATACAGCCCACCCTGTATACTAATGCCCTGTCTGGCACAGCCTGAGACAAGACATCCCAAACGACACCCAGACAGCTAGCCCCAACCTGGACACATAGGACCCGCTATGGCTGTAGGTCGTCATCTCTTCCCAACCTCGGTTTTCAGGCTTCAGAACCTAGACCTTATCTCCCATCACTGCCCAGGGGTGAACGTGATGCATAAATTAGAATTCCTCCTTCCCCATGGCCTGAAAACTTGTGGTTGGCATGTTGTCCAACGTTCAATGTGGGAAAACCTGCATTGTCCGAAAGGCCACGCCAGTGCTTGAGGGCCGCCTAGGGCACAGACATGCATTGTGACCTGCAGCGTGAGTCCGGTATTAAAGTAACACCTCTCAGTGGCTGATCAAGATCCTGCCAATGGGGCTTGTCATATCCATAGGCCCCCAGGCTTAACCAGAGGGCGAGTATTCCAGTGGTCAGTACCCACTGCTATGCTCTAGAATCCCTCTACTGGGGGGACACATGAAGCAGAAAACAGGACACTTCCCTTCCCACAGAATGACCCCAAACTCTTGGGGGCTGGACAAACTACCAGAGAGGGAGACTTCTACGACCCATGTGGCAACTCCTACATTAAACGGCCATTGTGGACAAAACATCCAGAGACAAAAGCCTGAGCGACTGCCTCCCTCTCACCCTTCTTTCATATCCAGAGGAGCTCCCCTCATGGACTGTAGATCAGGCCTGCCGTAACCTCGGCCCCAAACCTGAGCTGAGTTAGGGTTTTTGGATGGCTGTCTGCAGAGCCATGGCCCACACTGCCTCCAGGCTGGGGTCTCTGGAGCCACACCACAGAACTGTGCCTGCTCTCTCCTAAGAAACTGCCCATTCCATTGGCCACAACTCTACAAAATAGTAGAAACCTCAAGGTCCCCAAGGACATCCCACTACCGCAAGCCGCACTGGACAAATAGGGGCATTATGACACAAGCTGAGCAACTACTACCTCCATGCAGACACACAGACAGATATCCGCAGAGACAGAAGATTAAACCAGACATGCCCCTTGGCCCTATTATGAACTCTTGCTTTAGTGTCCAGGTATCACTCCTCAGAGGCCTGGGTTCGAAGACCAGCATACGGGGCTTTCCTGAGGCACCAGACAGAAGTCCTCTCATCTCCACATGGGAAGCTTCCTTGTTGGAGATGTGTCAAGCCCTTCGGGTTGGAGAGTCCTGCAGAGTCCCTTAGCTACTGCCACATTCCAAGGTCTCCATGGCCACCAACCCACATTATGACTCATCCTCAGGAGAGTCCATTTAAACTCAGCCTTCTGGGTAGCTCACCCAAGAGCGCGCAGATTGAGCGTGCCTTGTCTCGACCAGGCAATGGGAAGGTGAGTTGGTGTTTCTCGGCATCCATGCTTAGGCCCCTGCTCTCGAGTCTTTCTGTATGGGGCATCCTGGAACCATCCAATAGTACTCGACTGTCCTGAAGAAGGAAACTTTGAAGTTTGGAGCAGCTCACCACTCCCAGCATAGGAAAACCTCCCTGGCCTGATGACGCCCCCAACCCCTTCACGAAGGGGCCGTCATGGACACAAACTCCAGCTTGAGGCAACATCTGATACTCGCCCTGACCTCACCTGCAGGAGATCTCGATTCAGCCTCTGCAGAGTGGGCCTGCCATGCTCTTGGCCCCAAAACTCGTGCTAGCTTGTGTTTTCAGACTTCCTTCCTCACAATCCTGGCCACACCCCTCCAGTTTGGCAATTCTGGAGACACAATGCAGCACTCTGCCTGCCCTCCAGAAGAAAAATGTTGCCCTATAGGGCTAACCAGAAACGCCAAATGAGTAACAACCTGCATGCCACTCAACCATACCCCAATTATACAGTCTAGCCTGTGCACTAAAGCCCTGTCTGACACAGCCTGAGGGCAGACCTCCAGTCCAACACCCAGACAGCTGACCATACATAGAGCATATCACACCCACAATGGCTTTAGGCCATCATCTCTACCCAACCTGTTTTCACCTTCAGAACCTAGACCTTATCTCCACTCACTGCTCACGAGTGAACGTGATGCAAGAATCAGAACTTCTCCTTCGCCTTGGCAAGAAACCTAGTGGTTGGCATGTTGTCCAATGTTCATTGTAGGAGAAAGCAGCATGGACTATGAGGCCCCACCTATCCCTGAAAGCCACAATGTGCACTAAGACACATTGTGACCCTCAGCGTGAGCCCTATCCTCATGTAAAGCCTCTTAGTGACTGGAACAACAGCTCACATATGGGGCTTGCCAAGCCCCTAGTCCCCCAATCTCAACCAGAGTTTGAGATGTCTAGTCACCCCTACTCAGGGCTCTACTCGGGAATCCCTCTTTGGTGGGACACTTGAGGTAAAAAAAAAAATACAGAAAGGACTCTTCCCATTCACAGAATGATCCCATCCACTTGGGATCAAGCCAAATCACCAGAGAAAGAATTGTCCATGGCCCATGAGGACACCCCGACATTCGACGGCCACCATTGACACAAAATCCAGAGACAAAACCCTGAGCAAGCGCCACATACTCGCCCTTTGTTCATAGCCCGGAAAATTCTCACGGTCTGTAGATCGAGCCTTCATACATACATCCCCAAACCTAAGCTGAGTTTGTGTTTTCTGACTTCTGTCCCCACAGTCCTGGCCCACACACCATCCAAGCTGGGGCCCCTGGAGACACACCTCAGGACTGTGGCTTCCCTCTCCAGGGGAATTCTGCCATTTCCATTGGCCACAACCCAATAGATTAGGAGAATCCTCCAAACTCCCACAGGCCATCCGAATTGTGTTGGCTGCCCAGGACAAACAGGGATGATCTTTCACAAGTTAGGAAACCACCTCCACTCAGACCCAGAGACAGATATCCCCATAGAATAAGATTGAACTGGACGGGCACTTAGGCCCTAATCAGATCAATTGCTTTTGATTCCAGTCATCTCTCCTCAGAAACCTGGTTTCCAATACCAGCATATGGGAGATTCCTTAGGCACTCATCAAAACAATTCTCTTCTCTACATAGGAATCATACTCTTTAGAGCTCCATCAAAACCTCCGGTTATGAACATCCCTCAAGGCCCTGGATCAAGCACCCCATTCCAAGGTCTACATGGACACAAATGCACATTATGACCCATCCTCAACTCACCCATTTCAAAACACCCGCCTCGGTTGCTCCCCTAGATCCAGCAGATCGAACTTGCCTTGGCTCTATGAGACAACTGGAATGGGAGGCAGGCTGCCCAGGCATCCATCCTTAGAACCCTGCTCTGGATAACTTCCTGATGGGATGTCCTGGAGCCATCCAACAGGTCTCGACTGTCCCACAGAAGGAATCATTGTGGTTTGGAGCATCTCACAATTACCATCGTGGGAAAACCTCCATGTCCTCGTGACACCCTCCCCTTCATGAATGGGCCGTCATGGACAGAAACTCCGACCTAAGAAAACGTATGATCCTAGCTCTGTCTTCAGGTATACGGGATCTCGAATCATCTCTGCAGAGGGTGCCTGCTGTCCCCTCACCCCGAAATCTAAGTCTGGCTTGTGTTCTCAGAATTTTTTCCTCACACTCCTGGCCCACGAGCCTTCCAGTTTGGGAATTCTGGAGCCACTATGTTGCATGGTGTCTTCCCTCCAGAAGAAAAACGTTGCCCTCTGGGGCTACCCAGTAACCGCAAATGAGTACCATCCTGCACAAAACTCGACTGCACCCCAATGATACAGTCTAGCCTGGGCACTAATGCCCTGTCTGCCACAGCCTGAGCCTGCACCTCCCAACCCACACTCAACAGCTGGCCGAACACTGAGCACATCAGACACACCATGGCCTTAGGGCTTCATCTCTTCCCAACCTCAATATTCAGGCTTCAGAACCTAGACCTTAAATCCAATCACAGTCCAGGAGTGAAAGTGTTGCAGAAATTAGAACTCCATCTTCCCCATTGCCAGAAAACTTGTGGTTCCCATACTGTGCAACGTTCAGTGTAGGAGTAACCAGCATGGTACATTAGGCCACGCCCTGACTTGAGGGGCTCCTTGGGCACAAAAACACATTGTGAAACTCAGTGTGAGACCTATCCTCAAGGAAGGCCTCTCAGTGTCTGGACCAAGAGCCCACATATGGGGCTTGCCATGTTCTTAGGTCCCAATATTAACCAGAGGTCTGGTTGTCCAGTTGCCCCCACCCACGACTCTACTCTGGAATCCCTCTTTTGGTGGTCCAACTGAGGTAAAAAAATAAATAAACAAACAAATAAATAAATAAATAAATAAACAGAAAGCCCTCCTCTTTTTCCACAGAATGACACCAAACTCTTGGGATCGGGTCAAATGCCTGAAATGGAGCTTCATCGATGGCCCATGAGGACACCCCAACATTCCATGGCAATCGTTGACACATTTCCAGAAAAAAAAAAAAAAAAAGCATGAACAAGCACCTCACATTCGCCCTTTGTTCATATCCCGAAGAGGTCTCCTCACGGTCTATAGATCGGGCCGGCCATACCTACATCCCCCACCTAAGTGGAGTTTCTGTTTTCAGACTTTTGTCCAAATAGCCCTGGACCACACACGCTCCACACTTGGGTCCCTGGAGCCACACCTCAGGACTGTGCTTCCCTTTCAAGGGAATTCTTCCCATTCCATTGGCCACTACCTTGCAAATTAGGAAAAACCTCCAAAGTCACCGAGGCCATCCCAATAGTGTAGGCCGCCCAGGACAAACAGGGGTGATCTCAAACCAGCTGAGCAACTACCTCCACTCAGACAACAGATGTCCCCAGAGAAGAATATTGAACCGGACAGGCCCCTTGGCCCTAATCAGATCCATTGCTTTGGTTTCCAGGCATCTCTCCTCAGAGGCCTCGTTTCCAATACCAGGATATGGTGGTTTCCTGAGGCACCATTAAGAACAAATCTCGTCTCCCCATGGAAAACTTGCTCATTGGAGCTTTGTCATAACCTCTGGTTAGGAGAATCCTTCAGGGCCCTGGTGCCACTGCCCCATACCAAGGTCTCCATGGACTCAAACCAACATTAAGACCATCCTCAGGAAAGACCATTTCAACTCAGCCCCCTCTGTTGCTACCCCAAGCCAGCAGATCAAACGTTTCTTGTTGCTAGGAGACAATTGGAATGTGAGGCTGGCTGCCCAGGCATCCATACTTAGAACCCTGTTCTGGAAAAATACCTTATAAGACGTCCTGGAGCCATCCAACAAATCTTAATTGTCCCACAGAAGGAATCCTTGCGGTTTGGAGCATCTCACAACTCCAATAGTGGGAAAACCCCCATGGCCTCATAATGCCCCCCCCTTCCTGAAGGGGCCAACATGGACAGAAACTCAAACCTGAGCCAAAGTCTGAACTTCAACCTGACTTCAGACGCATGAGATCTCAATTCAGCTCTGCAGAGTGTGCCTGCCATGTCCTTGCCCCGAAACCTAAGCCTAGCTTGTGTTCTCAGACTTCCGTCCTCACTCTCCTTGCCCACAAGCCCTCCAGTTTGGGAATTCCGAAGCCACAATGCAGCACTCTGCCTGCCCTCCAGAAGAAAAACTTTGCCCTATGCTGCTAATAAGAAACCCCAAATGATTTTCTAATGCATGCCACTCGATTGTAAAGCAATTATACAACCCACCCTGTATACTAATGCCCTGTCTGGCACAGCCTGAGACAAGACATCCCAAACGACACCCAGACAGCTGGCCCCAACCTGGACACATAGGACCCGTTATGGCTGTAGGTCGTCATCTCTTCCCAACCTCGGTTCT
This sequence comes from Mustela nivalis, assembly GCF_964662115.1. Lineage (NCBI taxonomy): Eukaryota > Metazoa > Chordata > Mammalia > Carnivora > Mustelidae > Mustela > Mustela nivalis. Next base: position 831,831 of record NW_028136531.1, on the reverse strand, counting down.
CAGGCTTCAGAACCTAGACCTTATCTCCAATCACTGCCCAGGGGTGAACGTGATGCAGAAATTAGAATTCCTCCTTCCCCATGGCCAGAAACCTTGTGGTTGGCATGTTGTCCAACGTTCAATGTGGGAAAACCTGCATTGTCCGAAAGGCCACGCCAGTGCTTGAGGGCCGCCTAGGGCACAGACATGCATTGTGACCTGCAGCGTGAGTCCCGTATTAAAGTAACGCCTCTCAGTGGCTGGACCAAGATCCTGCATATGGGGCTTGTCATATCCATAGGCCCCCAGGCTTAACCAGAGGGCGAGTATTCCAGTTGTCAGTACCCACTGCTATGCTCTAGAATCCCTCTACTGGGGGGACACATGAAGCAGAAAACAGGACACTTCCCTTCCCACAGAATGACCCCAAACTCTTGGGGGCTGGACAAACTACCAGAGAGGGAGACTTCTACGACCCATGAGGCAACTCCTACATTAAACGGCCATTGTGGACAAAACATCCAGAGACAAAAGCCTGAGCGACTGCCTCCCTCTCACCCTTCTTTCATATCCAGAGGAGCTCCCCTCATGGACTGTAGATCAGGCCTGCCGTAACCTCGGCCCCAAACCTGAGCTGAGTTAGGGTTTTTGGATTCTGTCTGCACAGCCATGGCCCACACAGCCTCCAGGCTGGGGTCTCTGGAGCCACACCAAGAACTGTGCCTGCTCTCTTCTAAGAAACTGCACATTCCATTGGCCACAACTCTACAAAATAGTAGAAACCTCAAGGTCCCCAAGGACATCCCACTAGGGCAAGCCGCACTGGACAAATAGGGGCATTATGACACAAGCTGAGCAACTACTACCTCCATGCAGACACACAGACAGATATCCGCAGAGACAGAAGATTGAACCAGACAGTCCCCTAGGCCCTATTATGAACTCTTGCTTTGGTGTCCAGGTATCACTCCTCAGAGGCCTGGGTTCGAAGACCAGCATACGGGGCTTTCCTGAGGCACCAGACAGAAGACCTCTCATCTCCACATGTGAAGCTTCCTTGTTGGAGTTGTGTCAAGCCCTTCGGGTTGGAGAGTCCTGCAGAGTCCCTTAGCTACTGCCACATTCCAAGGTCTCCATGGCCACCAACCCACATTATGACTCATTTTCAGCAGAGTCCATTTAAACTCAGCCTTCTGGGTAGCTCACCCAAGAGCCCGCAGATTGAGCGTGCCTTGTCTCGACCAGGCAATGGGAAGGTGAGTTGGCGTTTCTCGGCATCCATGCTTAGGCCCCTGCTCTCAAGTCTTTCTGTATGGGGCATCCTGGAACCATCCAATAGTACTCGACTGTCCTGAAGAAGGAAACTTTGAAGTTTGGAGCAGCTCACATCTCCCAGCGTAGGAAAACCTCCCTGGCCTCATGACGCCCGCACCCCCTTCAGGAAGAAGCCGTCATGGACACAAACTCCAGCTTGAGGCAACATCTGATACTCGCCCTGACCTCACCTGCAGGAGATCTCGATTCAGCCTCTGCAGAGTGGGCCTGCCATGCTCTTGGCCCCAAAACTCGTGCTAGCTTGTGTTTTCAGACTTCCTTCCTCACAATCCTGGCCACACCCCTCCAGTTTGGCAATTCTGGAGACACAATGCAGCACTCTGCCTGCCCTCCAGAAGAAAAATGTTGCCCTATAGGGCTAACCAGAAACGCCAAATGAGTAACAACCTGCATGCCACTCGACCATACCCCAATTATACAGTCTAGCCTGTGCACTAAAGCCCTGTCTGACACAGCCTGAGGGCAGACCTCCAGTCCAACACCCAGACAGCTGACCATACACAGAGCATATCACACCCACAATGGCTTTAGGCCATCATCTCTACCCAACCTCAGTTTTCACCTTCAGAACCTAGACCTTATCTCCACTCACTGCTCAGGAGTGATCGTGATGCAAGAATCAGAACTTCTCCTCCACCTTGGCAAGAAACCTAGTGGTTGGAATGTTTTCCAACGTTCAGTGTAGTTGAAACCAGTGTGGCCCATGAGGTCCCGCCCATGTTTAAGAGCCACATTGGTCACAAACACACATTGTGTCCCTCTGCCTGATCCCAGGCCTCAGGTAAGGCCTCTCAGTGGCTGGATGAAGAGACAGCATATTGGGCTTGCCATGCCCCTAGGCCCCAAATTTTACCCATAGTTCGGGTTCTCCCTTCACTTTTCCCCAGGGCTCTTCTTTGGAATTCCTCTTTTGGCGGGACACCTGAGGTAACAAACCTGAAAGGAGTCCTCCCATTCCACAGATTGACGAAAAACATTTGGGATCGGGCCAAATCCACAAAGAGCAGAATTCGTCCATGGCCCATGAGGCCTCCCCGACATTCCACGGCCATCGCTGATACAAAATCCAGAGACAAAAGCCTGAGCAAGCGCCTCAGACTCGCTCTCTCTTCATATCCGGAAGAGTTCTTCTCATGGTTTATAGATCGGGCCTGCCATACCTACGTCCCCAAACCTAAGCTGAGTTTGTGTTTTCAGACTTCTGTCCTCAAAGTCCTGGGCCACACACCCTCCAGGCTGGGGCCCCTGGAGTCACACATTAGGACTGTGCCAACCCAATCCATGGGAATTCTGCCGATGCCATTGTCCAAAACAGTAAAATTTGGAGAACCCTACAAATCCCTGAGGCCATCCCAATAGTGCAGGTCGCCCGGGACAAACAAGGGCGGTCTGATACCTGCTGAGCATCTACCTCCACTCATACCATAGATGGATGTCCCCTGAGAAGAAGATTGAACCAGACAGGACCCTAGGCCATAATCGGATACATTGCTTTTGATTACAGGCACGTCTCCTCAAAAGCCTGGATTCCAATACCAGCATAGAGGTTTTCCTGAGGCACCCATCAAAACAAATCTCGTCTCCACAAAGGAACCTTGTGCATCGAGCTATGTCAAAAGCTTAGGAGAATACTTCAGGGTCCCGGTGCCACCGCCCCATTTTAAGGACCTCATGGACACAAACACACATTAGGACCCATCCTCAGGAAAGTCCATTTCAAGTCAGCCACCCCGGTTTCTCCCGCAGAGCCATCAGATCTAAACTGTCTTGTTGCTGGGAGACATTTGGAATGCGAGGCGGGCTTCCCAGGCATCCATCCTCGAACGGTGCCCTGGAATCATTCCATATGGGATGTCCTGAAGCTGCCCAACAGGTCTCAATTGTCCCGCAGAAGGAATCATTGATGGGGGCATCCCACAACTCCCAACGTGGGAAAAACTCCATGGCCTTGAGATTCCGCTCCCTTCATGAAGGGTCCGTCATGCACAGAAACTCCAACCTTAGCCAACGTCTGATCCTCGCCCTGACTTCAGATGCATGAGATATTGGTTCAGATCTACAGTGGTACCTGCCGTGTCCTCGCCCTGAAACCCAAATCTAGCTTGTGTTCTCAGACTTCCGTCCTCACACTCATCTACACGAAGCCCTCAAGTTTAGCAATTCCGGACTGACAATGAAGCACTCTGCCTGCCCTCTAGAAAAAAAATTTTGCCTAATGAGTTGCCCAGACAACTTATATGAGGATAAATCTACGTGGCACTCGACTGTACCCAAATTATATAGTCTAACCTGGGCACTAATGCACTGTCTGACACAACCTGAGCCCGGACCTCCTGACCAACACCCAGACAGCTGACCGCACACTGAGCACATCAGACCCGCCATGGCCTTAGGTCATCATCTCTTCCCTACCTCAGTTTTTAGGCTTCAGAACCTAGACCTTATCTCCAATCACTGCCCAGTGGTGAGTGTGATGCAGAAATCATAACTCTTCCTTACCCATGGCAAGAAACCTTGTGGTTGGCATGTTGTCCAACGTTCAGTGTAGGAGAAACCAGGATTCACCATGAGGCCCTGCCCATTCTTGTTTGCGAAGTGGGCATAAACTCGCATTGTGACCCTCAGCGTGAGTCCTGTCCTCTAGTAAGTCCTCTCAGTGGCTCGACCATTAGATGTCATAATGGGCTTGACATGTCCCTAGGCCACAATTTTTAACCAGATTTCTGGTTGTCCGTTCCCCCCTCCCCAGGGCTCTACTCTGGAATCCCTCATTTGGTGGGACACCTGAGGTTAAAAAACAAAACATGGCAAATCAACAACAACAACAAAACGGACTTCTTCCATCCCACAGAATGACCCCAAACTCTTTGGACGGGGCCAAACCCCCAGAGTGTAAGACTCGTCCATTTCCCATGAAGTCACCAGGGAATTTCACGACCATGAGTGACACGATATCCAGAGACAAAAACTTGAGCACGAGCCTCACACTCGCCCCTTATTCATATCCCGAAGAGTTCTCCTCATGGTCTGTAGATCAATCCTGCCATACCGATGACCTGAAACATAAGCCGCGTTTGTGTTTTCAGACGACTGTCCAAACAGCTCTGCCTACACACCCTACAGGCTCAGGCCCCTGGAGCCAAACCGGAGGAGTGTACTTGCCCTCTCCAAGGGAATTGTATGTGCCCATTCCAATGGCCACAACCCTACTAATAGGATAAACCTGCAAACTCCCTGAGGCCATCCCAATAGTGGTGGCTTCCCAGGACAAACTCGGGCAATCTGAGCCCATCTGAGCACCTACATGCACTCAGACGCATAGACTGATGTTCTCAGAGGTAAAAAGGTACGAACAGGCCCCTAGGCACTATTCGGATTCATTGTTGTGGTATCTAGTCATCTCTCCTCAGAGGCCTGGATTTCAATACCAGCATATGGCTGTTTCCTGACTCATCCGTCATAAAAAATCTCATCTATATATGGGAAACTTGCACGTTGGAGCTGTGTCAAAGCCTCTGTTTGAAAAAACCCTTCAGGACCCCAGTGCCACCGCTTCATTCCAAGGTCTCCATAGACACAAAAACATATTAGGATCCATCCACAGGAGAGTCCATTTCAACTCAGATCCAGATTGCTCGCCCAGATCCAGCAGATATAACCTGTCTTGTTGCTAGGACACAATTGGAATGCAAGGTGGGCTACCCAGGCATCCATCCTTAGAACCCTGCTCGGAATCGTTGGCCTGGAGCCAACCAACATGTCTCAATTGTCCTGCACAAGAATCTTTGCAATTTGGAGCTTCTCACAACTAACATCGTGGGAAAACCCCCACGGCCTCTTGACCCCCCCGTCCCTTCATGAAGGGGCCATCAGGGACAGAAACACCAACCTGAGCGATCTTCTGATCCTCGCCCTGACTTCAGAAGCACGAGATCTCGATTCAGGTCTGTAGATTGTTCCTGCCTTGTCCTCACGCAGAAACCTAAGCCTAGCTTGTGTTCTCAGATTTCCGTCTTCAGACTACTGGCCCACAAGCCTCCAGTTTGCAAACCAGAACTATAATGCAGCACTCTTCCAGCCTTCAGGAAGAAAAACATTGCCCTGTGGGGCTACCCAGAAACTCCAAATGAGGATCAACCTGCACGCCATTCGACTGTACCCCAAATATATAGGCTGACCTGGGCACTATTGCCCTTTCTACACAGCCTGAGCCTGGACTTCCTGGCCCCACCCAGAAAGCTGGTCGAACACTGAGCACGCCGGACGAGCCATGTCCTTAGGTCGTCATCTCTTCCCAACCTCGATTCTCAAGTTTCAGAACCTAGACCTTATCTCCAATCACTGCCCAGGCTTGTAAGTGATGCAGAAATCACAACTCCTTCCCCGTGGCTAGAAACCATGTGGTTGGCATGTTTTCCAATGTTCAGTGTAGTTGAAACCAGTGTGGCCCATGAGGCCCCGCCCATGTTTATGGGCCACATTGGTCACAAACACACATTGTGACCCTCAGCCTGATCCCAGTCCTCAGGTAAGGCCTCTCAGTGGCTGGATGAAGAGACAGCATATTGGGATTGCCATGCCCCTAGGCCCCAAATTTTACCCATAGTTCGGGTTGTCCCTTCGCTTTTCCACAGGGCTCTTCTTTGGAATTGCTCTTTTGGCGGGACACCTAAGGTAACCAACCTGAAAGGAGTCCTCCCATTCCACAGATTGACGAAAAACAATTGGGATCGGGGCCAATTCCACAGAGAGGAAGATTCGTCAATGACCCATGAGGTTTCCCAGACAATCCACGGCCATCGCTGATACCGAATCTAGAGACAAAAGACTGAACAAGCACCTCAGACTCGCTCTTTCTTCATATCCTGAAGAGTTCTTCTCAGGTTTATAGATCGGGCCTGCCATACCTACGTCTCCAAACCTAAGCTGAGTTTATGTTTTCAGACTTCTGTCCTCAAAGTCCTGGGCCACAAACCCTCCATGCTGCGGTCCCTGGAGCCACACATAAGGACTGTGCCTACCCAATCCATGTGAACTCTGCCCATTCCATTGTCCAAAACCGTAAAATTAGGAGAACCCTCCAAATCCCTGAGGCCATCCCAATAGTGCAGGTCGCCCGTGACAAACAAGCGCGGTCTGATAGCAGCTGAGCATCAACCTCCACTCATACCATAGATGGATGTCTGCAGAGAAGAAGATTAAACCAGACAGGACCCTGGCCATATCGGATCCATTGCTTTGGTTACAGGCATGTCTCCTCAAAAGCCTGGATTCCAATACCAGCATAGGGGTTTTCCTGAGGCAGCAATCAGAACAAATCTCGTCTCCACAAGGAAACATGTGCATCGAGCTATGTCAAAAGCTTAGGAGAATACTTCAGGGTCCTGGTGCCACGGCCCCATTCCAAGGCCCCATGGACACAAACACACATTAGGACCCATCCTCAGGAAAGTCCATATCAAGTCAGCCACCCCGGTTGCTCCCGCAGAGCCATCAGATCTAAACTGGCTTGTTGCTAGGAGACAATTGGAATGCGAGGCTGGCTTCCCAGGCATCCTCCCTTGAACTGTGCTCTGGAGTCATTCCATATGGGATGTCCTGGTGTTGCCCAAAGGTCTCAATTGTCCCGCAGAAGGAATTCTTGAAGGGGGCAACCCACAACTCCCACGTGGAAAAAACTCCATGGACACGAGATTCCCGCTCCCTTCATGAAGGGGCCGTCAGGCACAGAAACTCCAACCTAAGCCAAAGTCTAATTCTCTCCCTGACTTCAAATGGATGAGATATTGGTTCAGATCTGCAGGGGGTACCTGCCGTGCCCTTGCCCTGAGCCCAAGTATAGCTTTTGTTCTCAGAATTCCGACCTCACTCTCCTGGCCTCAAAGCCCTCATGATTGGTAAATCCGGTCCCACAATGCAGCACATGGCCTGCTTTCTGGAAAAAAAATATTGCCTAAAGAGCTGCCACGGCACCTTATATGAAGATAAACCTACACGGTACTCGACTTTGCCCGAATTATATAGTCTAACCTGGGCACTAATGCACTGTCTGACACAACCTGAGCCCGGACTTCCTGACCAACACCCAGACAGCTGACCGCACACTGAGCACATCAGAACCGCCATGGCCTTAGGTCATCATCTCTTCCATACCTCAGTTTTCAGGCCTCAGAAACTAGACTTTATCTCCAATCACTGCCCAGGGGTGAGTGTGATGCAGAAATCAGAACTTCTCCTTACACATGGCAAGAAACCTTGTGGTTGTCATGTTGTCCAACGTTCATTGTAGGAGAAACTAGCATTCACCCTGAGGCCCGCCTATTCTTGAGTGCGACGAGGGCATAAATATGCATTGTGACCCTCAGGGTGAGTCCTGTCCTCTAGTAAGTCCTCTCAGAGCCTGGATCACTAGATGTCATAATGGGCTTGACATAGCCCTAGGCCCCAATTTTTAACCAGATTTCTGGTTGTCCAGTCACCCCTCCCCAGAGCTCTACTCTGGAATTCCTCATTTGGTGGGACAACGGAGGTTAAAAAATGAAACAAAACAAAGCAACAACAACAAAAAAAACGACTTCTTCCATCCCATAGAATGACCCCAACCTCTTTGGAAGGGGCCAAATCCCCAGAGAGTAAGACTCGTCCATTTCCCATGAAGTCACCCGGAAATTTCACGACCATGAGTGACATGATATGCAGAGACAAAAAGGTGAGCAATAGCCTCACACTCGCTTTTTTTTCATATACCGAAATGTTCTCCTCATGGTCTGTAGATCAGTCCTGCCCTACCTATGACCCGAAACAGAAGTCGAGTTTGTGTTTTCAGACAACTGTCCAAACAGCCCTGGCTTACACACCCTATAGGCTCAGGCCCCTGAAGCCAAACCTGAGGACTGTTCTTGCCCTCGCAAGGGAATTGTGTGAGCCCATTCCAATGGCGACAACGCAACTAAAAGTATAAACCTTTAAATTCCCTGAGGCCATCCCATAGTGTTGGCTTCCAAGGACAAACACGGGCAATCTGAGTTCATCTGAGCACCTACCTGCACTCTGACCCATAGATAGATGTCGCCCGAGGTAAAAAGAAACCAACAGGCCCCTAGGCACTAATCGGATTCATTGCTTTGGTTTCCAGGCATCTCTCCTCAGAGGCCTGGATTTCAATACCAGAATATGGCTGTTTCTTGACTCACCCATCAGAACAAATCTCCTCTACACATGGGAAACTTGCATGGTGGAGCTGTGTCAAACCTCTGTTTAGGAGAAGCCTTCAGGGCCCTAGTGCCACCGCTTAATGCCACAGTCTCCATAGACACAAAAACATATTAGGACCCATCCACAGGAGAGTCCATTTAAACTCAGCCTCCTCGGTTGCTCCCCGAGATCCAACAGATCTAGCCTATCTTGTAGCTAGGAGAATATTGGAATGCGAGGTGGGCTACCCAGCCATCCATCCTTAGAACCCTGCTCAGAATCGTTGCCCTGGAGCCAACCAACTGGTCTCAATTGTCCCACAGTAGAATCTTTGCAGTTTGGAGCTTCTCACAACTCCCATGGTGGGAAAACCCCCACGGCCTCGTGATTCCCCCCCTTTATGAAGGGGCCATCAGGGACAGAAAGTCAAACCTGAGGCATCGTCTGATGCTCAACCTGACTTCAGGTGCACGAGATCTCGATTCAGGTCTGTAGATTGTGCCTGCCATGTCCTCACCATAAAACCTAAGCCTAGCTTGTGTTCTCAGAGTTCCGTCCTCAGACTACCGGCCCACAAGCCCTCCAGTTTGGCAATCCGGAAGTACAATGCAGCACTCTGTGGGCCCTCCAAGAGAAACATTGCCCTCTGGGGCTACCTAGAAACCCTAAATGAAGATCAACCTGCACGCCATTTGGCTGTACACCAAATATATAGGCTGATCTGGGCATCATTGCCTTCTCTGACACAGCCTGAGCTGGACCTCCTGGCCCCACCCAGACAGCTGGCCGCACACTAGGCACATTGGAACCGCCATGGCCTTAGTTCGTCATCTCTTCCCAACCTCGGTTTTCAGGCTTCAGTACCTAGACCTTATCTCTAATCACTGCCCAGGTTTGAAAATGTTGCAGAAATCAGTACTCGTTCCCTTGGCAAGAAACCTCGTGGTTGGCATGTTGTCCAACGTTCAGTGTAGTTGAAACCAGTGTGGCACATGAGACCCAGCCCATGCTTGAGGGCAACATTGGTCTCAAACACACATTGTGACCCTCAGCCTGAGCCCGGTCCTCATGCAAGGCCTCTCAGTGGCTGCATGAAGAAACAGCATATTGGGCTTGCCATGCCCCTAGAGCCCAATTTTTAACCATAGTTCGGGTTGTCCCTTCACTCTTGCCCAGGGCTCTGCTTTGGAATTCCTCTTTTGGTGGGACACCTCAGGTAACAAACCTGAAAGGAGTCCTCCCATCCCACAGATTCACGAAAAATAATTGGGATCGGACCAGATCCACAGAGAGGAAGATTCGTCCATGGCCCATGAGGCCTCCCCGACTTTCCACGGCCATCGCTGATACAAAATCCAGAGACAAAAGCCTGAGCAAGCGCCTCAGACTCGCTCTTTCTTCATATCCTGAAGAGTTCTTCTCCTGGTTTGTAGGTCGGGCTTGCCATACCTACGTTCCCAAACCTAAGATGAGTTTGTGTTTTTTGTTTTCTGTCCTCAAATTCCTGGGCCACATGCCCTCCAGACTGAGCCCCTGGAGCCACACATTAGTACTGTGCCTACCCAATCCATGGGAATTCTGCCCATGCCATTGTCTCAAACCGTTCAAATTAGGAGAACCCTCCATAGTCCCTGAGGCCATCCCAATGGTGTAGGTTGTCCCGGACAAACAAGGGCCGTCTGACACCAGCTGAGCATCAACCTCCACTCATACCATAGATGGATGTCCCCAGAGAAGAAGATTGAACCAGGCAGGACCCTAGGACATAATGGGATCCATAGCTTTGGTTTACAGGCATGTCTCCTCAAAAGCCTGGATTCCAATACCAGCATAGGGCTTCTCCTGAGGCACCCATCAGAACAAATCTCGTCTCCACAAGGAAACTAGTGCATGGGAGCTATGTCAAAGGCTTAGGAGAATACTTCAGGGTGCCGGTGCCACCGCCCCATTCCAAGGCCCTCAGGGACACAAGCAAACATTAGGACCCATCCTCCGGAAAGTCCATTTCAACTCAGCCACCCCGGTAACACCTGCTGAGCCATCAGATCTATACTGTCTTGTTGCTAGAAGAAAATTGGAATGCGAGGCGGGCTTCCCAGGCATTCATCCTCGAATGGTGCTCTCGAGTCATTCCATATGTGATGTCCTGGAGCTGTCCAACAGGTCTCAATTGTCCCGCAGAAGGAATCTTTGAAGGGCCATCTCACAACTCCCAACGTGGGAAAACCTCCATGGCCTAGAGATTCCACTCCCTTCATGAATGGGCCGTCATGTACAGAAACTCCAACCAGAGCCAATGTCTGATCCTCGCCCTGAATTCAGATGCATGAGATATTGGTTCAGATCTGCCGAGGTACCTGCCGTGCCCTCGACCTGAAACCCAAGTCTAGCTTGTGTTCTCAGACTTCCGTCCTCACACTCCTGGCCCAGAAGACCTCAAGTTTGGCAATTCCGAACCCACTGTGCAGCACTCTGCCTGCCCTCTAGAAAAAAAATATTGCCTCATGAGCTGCCCAGGCACATCATATGAGGATAAACCTACACGCCACTTGACTGTACGTAAATTATATACTCTAAGCTGTGCACTAATGCACGGTCTGACACACCTGAGCCTGGACCTCCTGACTAACACACAGACAGCTGACCACACACTGAGCACAACAGACCAGCCATGGCCCTCGGACATCATCTTTTCCATACCTCAGTTTTCAGGCTTCAGAACCTACCTTTTCTCCAATCACTGCCCAGGGGTGATGGTATGTAGAAATCAGAACTCCTCCTTACCCATGGCAAGAAACCTTGTGGTTGGCATGTTGTCCAATGTTCAGTGTAGGAGAAACCAGCATTCACCCTGAGGCCCAGCCCATTCTCAAGTGCGACGAGGGCATAAACACACCAAACTCTTTGGACAAGGCCAACCTTCTAAAGAGTAAGACTCGTCCATTTCCCATGAAGTCACCCGGAAATTTCACGACCATGAGTCACACGATATCCAGAGGTAAACTTGAGCAAGAGCCTCACACTCGCCCTTTTTTCATATCTCGAAGAGTTCTTCTCATGTTCTGTAGATCAGTCCTGCCATACCTATGACCCAAAACATAAGCCGAGGTTGTGTTTTCAGACAACTGTCCAAACAGCCCTGGCCTACACCCCAAAGTCTCAGGCCCTTGGAGCCAAACCTGAGGACTGTACTTGCCCTCTCCAAGGGAATTGTGTGTACCCATTCCAATGGCCACAATCCTACTAATAGGATAAACCTTCAAAGTTCCTGAGGCCATCCCAATAGTGGTGGCTTCCCAGGACAAACAGGAGCAATCTGAGCACATCAGAGCACCTACCTGCACTCAGACCCATAGACTGATGTCCCCAGAGGAAAAAAGGAATGAACAGACCACTAGGCACTAATCGGATCCATTGCTATGGTTTCCAGGCATGTCTCCTCAGAGGCCTGGATTTCAATACCAGCATATGGCTGTTTCTTGACTCACCCATAAGAACAAATCTCATCTACATATGGGAAACTTGCACGGTGGAGCTGTGTCAAAGTCTCTGTTTAGAAGAACCCATCAGGGACCCAGTGCCACCGCTTCATTCCAAGGTCTCCATAGACACAAAAACATATTAGGACACATCCACAGGAGAGTCAATTTCAACTCGGCCTCCTCAGTTGCTCCCCCAGATCCAGCAGATCTAACCTTTCTTGTAGCTAGGAGAAAATTGGAATGCCAGGTGGGGTACCTAGCCATCCATCCTCAGAAGCATGCTTGGAATCCTTGGCCTGGCGCCAACTAACAGGTCTCAATTGTCCTGGAGAAGAATCTTTGTAGTTTGGAGCTTCTCACAACTCCCATCGTGCGAAAACCCCCATGGCCTCGTGATTCCCCCCCTTCATGAAGGGGCCATCAGGGACAGAAAGTCCAACCTGAAGATCGTCTGATCCTCACCCTGACTTCAGATGCACGAGATCTCGATTCAGGTCTGTAGATTGTGCCTGCCATGTCCTCACCCATAAAAACTAAGCCTAGCTTGTGTTCTCAGACTTCAGTCCTCAGACTACTGGCCTACAAGCCCTCCAGTTTGGCAATCCAGAAGTACAATGCGGCACTCTGCCTGCTCCCTGGAAGAAGAACATTGCCCTCTGGGGCTACCCAGAAACCCCAAATGAGGATCAACCTGCACGCCATTTGGCTGTACACCAAATATATAGGCTGAAGTGGGCACAATTGCCAATTCTGACACAGCCTGAGCCTGGAACTCCTGGCCCCACCCAGACAGCTTGCCGCACACTGAGCACATCGGACCCGCCATGGCCTTAGGTCGTCATCTCTACCCAACCTCGGTTTTCAGGCTTCAGAACCTTGACCTTATCTCCAATCACTGCCCAGGTTTGAAAATGTTGCAGAAATCCGAACTCGTTCCCTTGGCATGAAACCTCGTGGTTGGCATGTTGTCCAACTTTCAGTGTAGTTGAAACCAGTGTGGCACATGAGACCCAGCCCATGCTTGAGGGCCACATTGGTCTCAAACACACATTGTGACCCTCAGCCTGAGCCCGGTCCTCAGGCAAGGCCTCTCAGTGGCTGCATGAAGAAACAGAATATTGGGCTTGCCATGCCCCTAGACCCTAATTTTTAACCATATTTCGGGTTGTCCCTTCACTCTTGCCCAGGGCTCTGCTTTGGAATTCCTCTTTTGGTGGGACACCTCAGGTAACAAACCTTAAAGGAGTCCTCCCATCCCACAGATTCACGAAAAAGAATTGGGATAGGGCCAAATCCACAGAGAGGAAGATTCGTCCATGGCCCATGAGGCCTCCCCGACATTCCATGGCCATCGCTGATACAAAATCCAGAGACAAAAGCCTAACTAAGCGCCTCAGACTCGCTCTTTCTTCATATCCTGAAGAGTTCTTCTCATGATTTGTAGTTCGGCCGTGCCATACCTACGTTCCCAAACCTAAGCTGAGTTTGTGTTTTTTGAGTTCTGTCCTCAAAGTCCTGGGCCACACACCCTCCAGGCTGGGCCCCTGGAACCACACATTAGGACTGGGCCTAACCAATCCATGGGAATTCTGCCCATTCCATTATCCAAAACCGTACAAATTAGGAGAAACCTCCAAATTCCCTGAGGCCATACCAATGGTGTAGGTTGTCCGGGACAAAAAAGGGCCGTCTGACACCAGCTGAGCATCTACCTCCACTCATACCATAGATGGATGTCCCCAGAGAAGAAGATTGACCAGACAGGACCCCAGGCCATAATGGGATCCATAGCTTTGGTTTACAGGCATGTCTCCTCAAAAGCCTGGTTTCCAATACCAGCTGAGGGCTTCTCCTGAGGCACCCATCAGAACAAATCTCGTCTACACATGGGAAACTTGCATGTTGGAGCTCTCTCAAAGCCTCTGGTTAGAAGGACATTTCAGGTTCCCGGTGCCAGCGCCTCATTCCAAGGTCTCCATGGAGACACACCCACATTAGGACCCATCCACAGGAGAGTACATTTCAACTCAGCCCCCTCAGTTGCTCCCCCTGATCCAGCAGATGTAACCCGTCTTGTCGCTAGGAGATGATTGGAATGAGAGGCAGGCTTCCCAGACATCCATACTTAGAACCATTCTCAGAATGATGCTGTATGGGAAGTCCTGGAGCCAACCAACAGGTCTCAATAGTCCCGCAGAAGAATCTTTACTGTTTGGAGCATCTCACAACTCCCATCGTGGGCAAACCTCCATGGCCTCGTGATCCCGCCCCCTGTGCTTCATGAAGGGGCCATCAGGGACAGAAGCTCCAACCTGATCGATCGTCTGATCCTCGCCCTGACTTCAGATGCAGGACATCTTGATTCAGCTCTGCAGAGTGTGTCTGCCGTGCCCTTGCCCAGAAACGTAAGTCTAGTTTGTGTTCTCAACTTCCATCCTCACATTCCTGGCCCACAAGCCCTCCAGTTTGGCAATTCCAGAACTACAAGGCAGCACTCTGCCTGCTTTCCGGAAGAAAAACATTGCCCTCTGGGGCTACCCAGATTCCCCAAATGAGGATCAACCTGCATGCCACTTGACTGGACCCCAATTATACAGGCTGCCCTGGGCACTATTGCCCTTTCTGGCACAGCCTGAGACTGAACCTCCTGGCTCGCACCCACCCAGCTAGCCACACACTGAGCACATCAGACCCGCCATGGCCTTAGGTCATCATTTCTTTCCAACCTCGGTTTTCAGGCTTCAGAACCTAAACCTTATCTCCAGTCACCACCCAGGGTTGAACATGATGCAGGAATCAGAACTCCTTCCCCATGGCAATAAACCTTGTGGTTGGCATGTTGTCCAACGTAAAATGTAGTTGAAACCAGTGTGGCCCATGAGGCCCTGCAGATGCTTGAGGACCAAATCATTCACAAACATGCATTCTGACCCTCAACCTGAGCCCAGTTCTCAAGTAAGGCCTCTCAGTGGCTGGACCAAAAGACAGCATATTGGGCTTGTCATGCCCCTAGGCCCCAATTTTTAACTAGATTTCTGGTTGTCCAGTCTCCCCTCCCCAGGGCTCGGCTTTGGAATCCCTCTTTTGGTGGGACACCTGAGGTAACAAAACTGAAAGGACTCCTCCCATCCCACAGTTTGACCCAAAACAATTGGAATCGGGCCAAATCCACTGAGCGGAAGACTCGTCCATGGCCCATGAGGCCTCCCGGACATTCCACGCCCATCGTTGACACAAAATCCAGAAACAAAAGCCTGAACAAGTGCCTCACAATCTCTCTTTCTTCATATCTGGAAGAATTCTCCTCACGGTCTGTAGATCGGGCCTGCCATACCTACGTCCCTAAACATAAACTGAGTTTGTGTTTTAGACTTCTGTCTCCACAGTCCTGAGGCACACACCCTGCAGGCTGGGGCCCCTGGAGCCACATCAAAACTGTGCCTTCCCTCTCCACGGGAATTCTGCCCATTCCATTGTCCATAATCATAAAATTAGGAGAAACCTCCAAAGTCCCCAAGGCCTTCACAATAGTGTAGGCCGCCTGGGACAAACAAGGGCCATCTGACACCAGCTGAGCATCTAACTCCACTAATACCTTAGATGGATGTACACAGAGAAGAAGATTCAACCGGACAGGCCGCTAGGCTCTAAATGGAGCCATTGCTTTGGTTTCCAGTTATCTCTCTTCAGAGGCCTATATTCCAATAACAGTATATGGGGGTTTCCTGAGGCACCAATCAGAACAAATCTCGTCTCCACATGGGAAACTTGTCCTTTGGAGATGTCTCAAAACCTCCGGTTAGGAGAATCCTTCAGGGCCCATGCACCAACGCCCCATTCCAAGGTCTCCATGGACACAAACCCACATTAGCATCCATCCTCAGGAGAGTCCATTTCAACTCAGCCCCCTTGGTTGCTCTGACAGAGCCAGCATATCAAACCTGTCTATTTGCTAGGAGACAACTGCAATGTGAGGCGGGCTTCCCATGCATCCATCCTAAGATCCCTGCTCTGGTGTCATTCTGTATGGTATGTACTGGAGTGATACAAAAGGTCTCAATTGTTGATCAGAAGGAATCCTTGTTGTTTGGAGCATCTCACAACTCCCATTGTGGGTAAACGTCCATGGACTGGAGATGCTGTCCCCTTCATAAAGTGGCCAGAATGGACAGAAATTCAAACCTAAGCCTAGGTTTGAACCTCGCCCTGACTTCAGATTCATGATATCCCGATTCAGATCTGCAGAGGGTGGCTGCCGTGCCCTCGCCCAGAACCTAAGCCTAACATGTGTTCTCAGACTTCCGTTCTCACACTCCCCGTCCACAAGGCATCCACTTTGGAAATTCCGGAGCCACAATGCAGCACTCTGCCTGTTCTCCAGAAGAAAAACATTGCCCTTGGGGCTACCCAGAAATGCCAAATAAAGATCAACCTGCACGGAACTCAGTTGTACCCCAATTATACAATCTACCCTGGGCACTAATGCCCTGCCTGACACAGCCCAAGCTTGGACCTCCCGACCAACACCCAGACAGCTGGCTCCACGCTGAGCATATCGGACCCGACATGGTCTTAGGTCGTCATCTCTTCCCAACCTCGGTTTTCAGACTTCACAACCTAGACCTTATCTCCAATCACTGCCCAGGGGTGAATGACATGCAGAAATCAGAATTAATACTTCCCATGGCAAGAACTCATGTGGTTGACATGTTGACTATCATTCAGTGTAGGAGAAACAAGCATGCACCATGAGTCCCCACCCATGCTTGAGTACCACAAGGGCATAAACACGCATTGTGACCCTCAGCATGAGTTCTGTCCTCAATGAAGGCCTCTCAGTGGCTGGACCATTAGAAGGCATATTGGGCTTGCCATGCCCCTAGGCCCGTATTTTTAGTTAGATTTCTTGTTGTCCAGGGCTCTGCTCTGGAATCCCTCTTTTGGTGGGACACCTTAGTTAACAAAACTGAATCCCACAGATTAACCCAAAACAATTGGGATCTGGCCAAATCCACAGAGAGAAAGACTCTTCCATGGCCCATGAGGACTCCTCGACATTCCACAGCCATCATTGACACAAAATCCAGGGGCAAAAGCCTGACAAGTGTCACACTTTCACCCTTTATTCATATCCCAAAAAGTTCTCCTCATAGTCTGTAAATCGGACCTGCCATACCTACGTCCCAAAACCTAAGCTGAGTTTGTGTTTTCAGACATCTGTCCCCACAGTCCTTACCCACACACCCTCAAGGCTGGGCCCTTGGAGCCACACATCAGGTCTGTGCCTGCCCACTCCACAGGAATTCTGCCCATGCCATTGTCCATAATCATACAATTTAGGAGAAACCTCCAAAGTCCCCGAGGCCATCCCTATAGTGTAGGCCGCCCGGACAAACAGGAGCGGTCTGACACCAGCTGAGCAACTACCTCCATTTCATAAAATAGACAGATGTCGACAGAGAAGAAGATTGAACCAGAGAGGCTCCTAGGACCTAATTGGATGCATTGCTGTGGTTTCTATGTATCTCTCCTCAGAGGCCTGGTTCTAATACCAGCATATGTGGGTTTCCTGAGGCACCAATTAGAACAAATCTTGTCTCCACATGGAAAACTTGCTCTTTCGAGTTGTTTCAAAATCTCCGGTTAGAATCCTTTAGAGCCCTGGGGCCACCACCCCATTCCAACGTCCTCATGGACACAAACACACATTAAGACCCATCTTCAGGAGAGTCCATTTCAACTCAGCTCCCACGATTGCTCCTGCATAGCCATCAGATCGTACCTGTCTTGTGGCAGGGAGACAATTGGTGTAAGAGGCAGTCTGCTCAGGCATCCATCCTTAGAACCCGGCTCTGGAGTCATTCCATATGGGATGTCCTGGAGCCATCCAACAGGTCTCAATTTTCCCGCAGAAGGAATCCTTGCAGTTTGGAGCATCCCACAACTCCCAACGTGGGAAAACCTCCATGGCCTCGAGATTCCACCCCTTTGATGAAGGGGCCATCATGGACAGAAACTCCAACCTGCACCTAAGTCTGATCCTCGTCCTGACTTCAGATGAATGAGATTTTGATTCGGATCTGCAGAGGGTGCCTGCCGTGCCCTCGCCCTGAAACTTAAGTCTAGCTTATGATCTCAGACTTACGTCCTCACACTCCTGGTCCCGACGTCCTTAAGTTTGGCAATTCTGGACCCACAATGCTGCACTCTGCCTGCCCACCAGAAGAAAAATGTTGCCCCAGTGAGCTTCCCTGACACAATAAATGAGGATGAACCTACATGGAACTCAACTGTACCCAAATTATACAGTCTAACCTGGGCACTAATGCACTGTCTGACACAGCCTGAATCCATACCTCCTGAACAACACCCAGAAAGCTGACCGCACACTGAGCACATCGGACCCTCCATGACCTTAGGTTATCATCTCATCCCAACCTCGATTTTCTGGATTCAGAACTTAGATCTTATCTCCAGTCACTGCCCAGGGGTGAACATGATGCAGAAATCAGAATTCCTCCTTCCCCATGGAAAGAAACCTTGTGGTTCGTATGTTGTCCAAAGTTCAGTGTAGGAGAATCAAGCATGGCCCATGGTCCCCGCCCATGCTTGATGCCTACATTGGGCACAAACATGCATTGTGACCCTCAGTGTGAGCACTGTACTCAAGTAAGACCTCTCAGTGGCTGGACCAAGGTACCCCATATGGGGATTGCCATGCCCTTAGGCCCCCAATCTTATACAGAGTTCGGGTTGTCCAGTCGCCCCTTCCTAGGGTTCTGCTCTGGAATCTCTCTTTAGTGGCACACCTGAGGTAAAAAAAAATAAAATAAAATAAAAAAAATAAAAAACAGAATGGACTCCTCCCATCCCACGGAATGACCCCAAAATATTGGGATCATCCAAATCCCCATAGAGGAAGTCTCACCCATGGTCCATGAGGACGCCCCTACATTCCACGGCCATCAGTGACACAAAATCCAGAGTCAAAAGCCTGAGCAAGTGCCTCACACTCACTCTTTGTTCATATCCTGAAGAGTTCTGCTCAAGGTCTGTAGATCGGGTCTCCCATACCTATGTCCCCAAACCTAAGACGAGTTTCTGTTTTCAGACTTCTGTCCCCACAGCTCTGACCCACACACCCTCCATGCTTGAGCCCCTAGAGCCACACCTCAGGATTGTGCCTTCCCTCCCCAAAGGAATTCTGCCCATTTCATTGGCCACAAACTTGCAAATTAGGAGAAACCTCCAAAGTCTAAGTGGCCATCCCAATAGTGTAGACTGCCCAGGACAAATAGGGGCAATCTGACACCAGCTGAGGAACTACCTCCACTCAATCCCATAGACAGATGAACCGAGAGAAGAAGATTAAACCAGACAGGCCCCAGGCCCTAATCAGATCCATTGCCTTGGTTTCCAGGCATCTCTCCTCAGAGTTCTGGTTTCCAATACCAGCATATTGGGGGTTACTGAAGCACCAATGAGAACAAATCTTGTTTCCCCATGGGAAAAATGCTTCTTGGAGCTGTGTCAAAACCTCTGGTTAGGAGCATCCTTCAGAGCCCTGGTGCCACTGCCCCATTCCAAGGTCTCCATGGACACAATCCCACATTATGACCGATACTCAGAAGAATGCATTTCAACTCAGCCCCCTCGGCTGCTACATCATAGGCAGCAATCAAACGTGCCGTTTCACTAGGAGACAATTGGAATGCAAGGCCGGATGCCCAGGCATCCATCCTTAGAACCCTGCTCTGCAATTGTTCCATATGGGATGCCCTGGAGCCATCCAACAGGTTTCAACTGACCCGCAGAAAATCCTTGTGGTTTGGAGCATCTCACTACTGCCATCATGGGAAAACACCAATGGTGTGATGACCCCCCTTCATGAAGGGGCCATCATGGACAGAAACTCCAACCTGAGCCAACATATGAACCTCGCCCTGACCTCAGATGCATGAAATCTCAATTCAGCTCTGCAGAGTGTGCCTGCCATGTCCTCGCCCTGAAACCAAAGCAAAGCTTCAGTTCTCAGACTTACATCCTTGCATTCCTGGCCCCAAGGACTCCAGTTTGGCAGTTCCGGAGCCAGAATGCAGCACTCTGCCTGCCCTCCAGAAGAAAGACTTTGCCCTATGGGGCTACGGAGAAACCCCAAATAATTATCTTCTGCATGCCACTCAACTGTACCCCAATTATACAGCGTATCTGGGCACGAATGCCCTGTCTGGCACAGCCTGAGTGCAGACCTCCTGAACGACACCTAGAAAGCTGGCCCCAAACTGAACACATCGGACCCGCCATGGCCTTAGGTCGTCATCTCTTCCAAACCTCGGTTTTCAGGCTTCAGAACCTAGACCTTATCTCCAATTAGTGCCCAGAGGTGAACGTGATGCAGAAATCAAAACTCCTCCTTCCCCATGGCAAGAAACCCTGAGGTTGGCATGTCCAAGGTTCAGTGTAGGAGAAACCTGCAAGCTCAATGAAGTCCCGCCCAATATTGAGGACCACCTTGGGCACAAACACACATTGTGACCCTCAGCATGAGTCCACTATTCAAGTAAAGTCTCTCAGTGGCTGGACCAAGAATCTGCATATGGGCTTGCCATGCCCATAGGACCCCAGGCCTAACCAGAGGGTGGGTATTCCAGTTGTATGTACCCAGTGCTCTGCTCTAGAATCCCTCTATTGTGGGGACACATGAGGCAGAAAACAGGACTCCTCCCTTCCCACAAAATGACCCCAATCTCTTGGGAGCCGGACAAATCACCAGAGAGGGAGACTTCCATGGCCCATGAGACCATGCTTACATTAAATGACCATCATGAATACAACATCCAGAGACATAAGCCTGAACGACCGCCTCTCACTCGCCTTACTTTCTAATCACAATGAGCTCCCCTCACGGACTGTAAATCACTCCTGCCATAACCTCAGCCCCAAACCTCAGCCGAGTTTGTGTTTTTGGATGTCTGTCCCCACAGCCCTGGCCCACACAGCCGCCAGGCTGGGGCCTCTGGAGCCACACCACAGGACTGTCCTGCTCTCTCCAAGGAGACTATGCCCATTCCATTGCCCATAACCCCACAGAATAGGAGAAACCTCAAGGCCCCCGAGGACATCCCACTACTATAAGCCTCTCTGGACAAAGGCATCCTGACACTAGCTGAGCAACTACCTCCATGCAGAAACACAGACAGATGTCGGCAGAGACAGTAGATTGAACCAGACAGGCCCCTGGGCCCTAATCTGAACTCTTGCTTTGGTTTCCAGGTGTCACTCCTCAGAGGCCTGGGTTTGAAGACCAGCATCTGGGGCTTTCCTGAGACACCAAACAGAACAACTATCGTCTCCACATGGGAAGCTTCATTGTTGGAGCTGTGTCAAACCCTTCGGTTTGGAGAAACCTGCAGAGTCCCTGAGCCACCGCCACATTCCAAGGTCTCCATGGCCACCAACCCACAGAATGACTCATCCTCAGGAGAGTCCATTTCAACTCAGCCCTCTGAGAAACCCGCCCAAGAGCCTGCAGATTGAGCCTGCCTTGCCCCAAGCAGCCAGTGGGAATGTGAGGTGGCATTTGCAGACATTCATGCTTAGACCCCTTCTCTCGAGTCTTTCTGTAGGGTTCATCCTAGAACCATCTCATAGTACTCGACTGTCCTACAGAGGAAACCTTGATGTTTGGGGCAGCTCATAACTCCCAGCGTTGGGAAACCTCCCTGGCCTCATGACGCCCCCACCCCCTTCAGGAAGGGGCCATAATGGACAAAAACTCCAACCTGAGGCAACGTCTGATACTCGCCCTGACCTCAGATGCACGAGATCTTGATTCAGTCTCTGCAGAGTGGGCCTGCCATGCCCTCGGCCCCAAACCTAACGCTAGCTTGTGTTTTCAGACTTCCCTCTTCACACTCCTGGCAAACAAGCCCTCCAGACTGGGAATTCCAGAACCACAACACAGTTTTCTGCCTGCCCACCAGAAGAAAAACGTTGCCCTATGGGGCTCTCCAGAAACCACAAATGAGAACCAACCTGCTCTGGCCTCGACTGCACCCTAACTGGAAAAGCTACCCTGGTCAGTAATGCTCTGTCTGACACAGCCTGACGTCCCGACAGACAAGGAAACAGCTGGCTGCACACTAAGCACATCAGACAGGCCATGGCCTTATGCTGTCATCTCTTCCCAACCTGGGTTTTCAGACATCTGACCCTAGATATTATATCAAATCCTGGCAAACGTGGGTAACTGAAGCACAAATCAGATCTTCTCCTTCCCCATGGCTGGAAAGCTTGCTGTTGGCATGGAGTCATACCTTCAGTGTAGGAGAAACCTTCATGGCCCCTGAGGCCAAGCCTAAACTTGAGTGCCTCCTTGGGTACAAACTCGCATTGGGACCATCAGCATGGGCCCCATGTCGAAGTAAGGTCTCTCAGGGCCTGGACTAAGAGCCCGCATATGGGGCTTGCCAAGCCCCTATGATTCCAATCTTCACAAGAGCTCGAGTATTCCATTTGCTCGAACCCAGGACTGTGATCTGGAGTCCCTCTCCTGGAAGAACACCTGAGCCAGACAGCAGGACTCCACCCTTCCCACAAAATGTCCCCAAAATCTTAAGAGCTGGACCAACTCCTCAGAGAGGGAGACTCTTCCATAGCCCCTGAGGTCACCCCTACATTCCACGGCTATGGGAGACAAAACATCCAAAGACAAAAGCTTGCGTGACTGCCTCCCATTTGCCCTTCTTTCATAAGCTGAGGATCTCCTCTCACGGTCTGTGGGTCCATCCTGCCATGCTCTCGGCTCCGCACCCAAGCCGAGTTTGTGTTTTCAGAATTCTGTGCCCACAGCCCGGACCCACACACCCTCCAGGCTAGGGCCTATGGAGACACACTGAAGGACTGTGCCAGTCCTCTCCAAGAAAACTGTACCCAATCCATTGGCCACAACCCTAGAGATTAGGAAAATCCAATAAGGTCTCCAAGGCCATGCCTCGGCCATGGACTAAGAGGGGCACTCTGACACCAGCTGAGCAACTATCTCCACTTAGATACTCAGACAGTGTCCCCAGAGACAGAAGATTGAAACGGACAGGCATCTGGGCTCTAATCTGAACCCTAGCTTTGGTTTCCAGGTGTCTCTACTCAGAGAACTGGTTTGAAGACCAGTATCTGGGGCTTTTCTGAGGCACCAAAGAGAACCTGTCTCATCTCCACATAGGGATCTCTTTTTAATTGGAGCAATATTACACCCTTCGGTTAGGCGAATACTTCATGGCCCCTGAGCTGCCAACATATTCCAAGGTCTCCATGCACACAAACCCACATTATGACCCATCCGCAGGAGAGTCCATTTCAATTCAGCCCCCTAGTTAGCTCGCCCCAGAGCCAGTAGTTCAAACATGTCTTGTCACAAAGAGCCAATGGGAATGTGAGGTATGCTGTACAGGCATCCATCCTTCGAATCCTGCTCTCCAGTCTTTCCGTATGGGACATCCTGGAGCCATTCAACAGGACTCGACTGTCCAGCAGATGGAAAGCTTGTGGTATGGGTCAACGCACAAACTAGAGTTTGTGCTGGTGTCTAAGGTGCTGTGCAGGATTCTCCAATCTTGAGGGTTTGGCACAGGTCGAAGGGCATGGTTTCCTACTGGGGACAGGAGATATTCTATTGTGTGGCTCAGGGACCACATGTTGTATCCTAAGTTGGTATTTCAGAACAGGACCCTGAGGACAGATGCCTGAAAACCTAATCTAGTGTTCCAATGACGTCCTAGGAGCATGTCAGGTACAATCTTCTGACCCAGGAACATTGAAATGGCTGTCTGCTTGGATGTAGGTGATCAGGGCGTTTCAGACTGGCATTTGTGTCCAGTGCTGCCGACAATATTGGGTTGGGCTCAGGGCTCTTGCGTGTTTCTCCTAAACTGGAAGGTTTGGGCAGGTTTGACGGGCACAGTTTCCTTGGGGATGGCAGGCCTAGTCATGTGTTGTGGATCCAGAGACCCTGTCCTGGAGGGCATATGAGCCATGGTTTTGGGAGAGAAGTCTGCAAACACAAATGTGGGTTATGGTTAGTGGAAAGGTGATCACAGGCCCAATGAGTAGACCTGGAGTGCAGCTTGTCAGGAGTTGTAATTAGGGTGACTGGAAGGCAGTAGCACAGGCTTTTCTCTCTATATTGTGTGTCCAGGATGGCCTCGGGAATGCAGGTATAGTCTCATGGGTCCATGGGAAACTTTTCCTCTCTATGGATCTGTGCAGCTCATAGTTTGGTGGCTTTTTTGGGGAAGGGAAGAGTGTTGTTTTCCATCTTATGGGTGCCCCAAAACAGGGATTCCAGATACAGGCTCTTTTTCTGGGCATCTGGGACTTCCCACCAAGGGTTAGGATTTGCACCTAGGGGTGTATGAGGCCTGCAATGCGGGATCATGATGGTGCAACTGAGAGGGATTGTTTGAAAGCTTGCTCAGGCTGAGTCTCACAATGCCTGTTTGCTCCCATGGCGGCCCTCAGGAGTGGAAGTGGTCTCATTGGTCATATATCTGGCTCCCTCTTAGAGAGTTGGACACCCAACCCAACAGCCAAATGTCCTGCCATGAGGAAGGATGAGTTCTCTTCCGTCAGGTTCCTCTGTGCTTCAGGTTGCCCCATTGGCAGGGTTTCCAGCAAGGTTTCGAGATAGGTGCCTGAATACCAAGGATGGGTGGAGATGACGTACTTGGGCCATAGCAATCCCAAATGCTAGATATGAGGCCTAAAACTCGGTCGGGGCTCAGGCTCTGTCAGACACAGCGCTAGTGGCCATGGCAGCCTTTATATCAGAGTAGATTCGAGGGCGGAGCAGATTGATCCTCATGTGGAGTTTCTTGGGAAAATTCCCAGGCATTTGTTCATTCAATAGGGAAGGCAGAATGCTGTGTTGTGGCTCCAGATTTCCCAATCACGAGAGCTTGGGAACCAGTCAGTTTTGGGTGGAATTGTAAACAAAAGCTATGGTTCAATTCAGTGCCAAGCAGAAGGCAGTTCCAATTTGTAGCAGTTTACTCGAGACATCCAGCACTGGAATAAGGGTGGATGTCAGATGCTTGCTCACACTAGAGTTTTTGTCTATGATGACCGACAAGTGGAGGGGTGGTATAGAGGCCATGGAGGAGTTCACATGCTGAGGCCTGTGAACTGCTGCAAAAAGTAACATTTCTTTGTACAGAGTAGGTGAAGTCTGGTTTGTTTACTCTAGGTTTCCCCATGTGGAAAGTTTGTGAAGAAGAGCTCTCTGGCATGGATGCCAGGAAAGCACACCTCCATTGACAATTGCAGCTGAGGAACATGGCAGATTCGTTCTGGTGGCTCTGGGACAAAGTGCCAAGGCCTGGAGTTGACATGGGATCTCTTGCAGATGGGTCACAATGCTTGTTTGTTACCAGGGAGAACTTAGAATGTGCTGGTTGCTAAGGTGCCATGCAGGATTCTCCTACCCTGAGGGTTTGGCACAGGTCGAAGAGCATGGTATTCTTCTGGGGACAGGGGATGTTCTGTTGTGTGGCTCAGAGACCACATGATGTGTCATAGATTGGTATTTCAGAACAGGCCCCTGAGGACAGATGCCTAAAAACCTAATGGGGTTCCATTGAGAGCCTACTGGCATTTTAGGTTCAATCGTCTATCTCACGATCATTGACTTGGCTATTTCCCTGGATGTAGGTGATAAGGGTGTTTCAGACTGCGCATTTCCATCCCGAGTGGCCGGCAATATTGGTGTGGGCTCAGGGGCCACACAGGTTTCTCCTAATCTGGAAGGTTTGGGCAAATCTGATATGCACAGTGTCCTTGGGGTTGGCAGCCAGAGTTCTGTGGTGTGGCTCCAGAGATCACATTCTGGTGGGCATGTGAGCCATGGTTTTGGGAGAGAAGTCTGCAAACACAAATACAAATTAGGGTGAGTGGCGAGGTGATCACAGGCCCAATGCGTAGACCTGGAGGGAAGCTCGTCATGAACTATAATTAGGGAGACTGGAAGGCAGTAGCACAGGCTTTTCTCTCTGGATTGTGTGTCCAGGATGGCCTTGGAATGCAGGTGTGGTCTCATGGGTCCATGGAAGTCTTTTCCTCTCTATGGATCCTGGTGGCTCTCCATAGTTTGGTGGCTTTTTCGGGGAAGGGGAGAGTGATGTTTTCCACTTTATGGGTGCCCCAAAACAGGGATTCCAGAGACGGGCTCTGGTTCAGGGCATCTGGGACATCACAACAAGTGCTAGGATTTGGGCTTAGGGCATATTAGGCCTGCAATGCGGGTTCATGGTGGTGCAACAGAGAAGGATTGTTTGAAAGCATGCTCAGGCTGAGGGTCACAAGGCCTGTTTGCCTCCAGGGCATCCCTGAGGAGTTTTTGTGGTCTCACTGGACTTGTAAATGACTCCCCCTTTCAGGGTTGAACACCCATTTTAACAGCCAAGTTTCCTGATATGAAGAAGGAGGAGTTCTCTATTGTGCTTCAGGATGCCCCATTATCAGGGATTCCAGCAAAGGTCTGGGGACAGGTGCCTGAATACCAAGGATGGGTAGAGATGAAATACTTGAGCCATGGCATTTCCAAATACTAGATGTGGGGCTCAAACTCTGGTGACTGACACTAGGTCTGGGCTCAGGCTCTGTCCGACACAGCACTAGTGGCCAGGGCAACCTATAAATCAGCGTCCCTCCGATATAGGGCCGAGCAGATTGATCCTCATGTGGGGTTTCTGGCCAGACTCACCAGGCACTTGTTTCTATCGGGAAGGCAGAATGCTGTGTTGTGTCTCCATAATTCGCTATCAAGAAGGCTTGGGGACCAGTCGGGTGAGGAAGGAATTGTAAACACAAGCTACAGTTCAATTCACTGCCAAGCGGAAGGCAGTTCCTGTGTCCAGCAGCTTTTTCGAGATATCCAGCACCTTAGTAAGGGAGGACGTCGGATATTTGCTCACACTAGAGTTTGTGTCTATGATGACTGACAAATGGAGGGGTGGCGTCAAGAAGCCATGGAGGGATTTTCACGTTGAGACTCATGAGCTGCTCCAAATAGCAAGATTTCGTTCTACTGGACAGGTGGAGTGTGGTTTATTTGCTCCAGGGTCCCCCATGTGGAAAGTTTGGGTAGCAGAGCTCTACCGCATGGATGCCTGGAATGTTCAACTTCATTGACCATTGCAACTGAAGAACATGGCAGCTTTATTCTGGTGTCTCTGTAGCAAAGTACCAAGTCCTTGATTTGACATGGAATCTCTTGCAGATGGGCCACACAGCTGGTTTGTTACCAGGTAGATCTTAGAATGTGCTGGTGGCTTAGTAGTTGTGCAGGAATCTACTACTCTGGGATTTTGCACAGATTGTAGGGCACGGTTTCCTTCTGGGGACAGGAGATGTTCTGTTGTGTGGCCCAGCCACCACATGTTGTATCATAAGTTCGCATTCTAAAACAGGCCTCTGAGGACACATGTCTGAAAACCGAATCAATGGTTCCAATGACGTCCTAGGGGCATGTTAGGTTCATTATTCTGACTCAGGACCATTGACTTGGCTGTGTTCCTGGATGTAGGAGATCAGGGTATTTCAGACTGTGCATTTGTGTTCAGAGCGGCCGCCGAAATTGGGGTAGGCCCAGAGCCCTTGTAGGTTTCTCCTAATCTAGACAGTTTGGGCAACTGTGATGGAAACAGTTTCCTTGTGGATGGCAGGGACAGTCCTGCAGTGTGGATCCAGAGACCCCATCCTGGAGGGCATGTGTGCCATGGTTTTGGTAGATAAGTCTGCAAACACAAATTCGAATTAGGGTGAGTGGCGAGGTGATCACAGGCCCAATGCATATACCTTGAGAGCAGCTCATCTGGAACTGTAATTAGGGTGAATGGAAGGCAGTAGCACAGGCTTTTCTCTCCGGATTGTGTGTCCAGGATGGCCTCGGAATGCAGGTGTGTTCTCATGGGTCCATGGGAGACATTGCCTCTCTATGGATCCTGGTGGCTCCTCATAATTTGGTGACATTTTTGGGGAAGGGATGAGTGCTGTTTTCCATCTGAAGGGTGCACCAAAACAAAAATTCCAGAGATGGTCTCTGGGTCTGGGCACCTCGAAAATCCCACCAAGTGTTATGATTTGAACCTACAGGCATACCAGGCCTGAAATGAGGGATCATTGTGGTGAATCTGAGAGGGATTTTTTGAAAGCATGCTCAGGGTGAGGGTCACAATGCCTGTTTGTGCCAAGGGTAGTCCTCAGGAGTGTGTGTGGTGTCATTGATGTTGTAACTGGCTCCCCCTTTGAGGGTAGAACACCCATCCCAAAAGCCAGGTTTATTGCCATGGGGAAAGAAGAGTTCTCTATTGTGCTTCAAGTTCCCTAATTGGCAGGGATCCCTGCCAAGGTCTGGGGACAGGTGCCTGAATATCAAGGATGGGTAGAGATGACATACTTTGGCCATGGCAATCCCAAATGCTAGATATGGGGCCTGCTCTTTAGTGGCTGAAACTCAGTCGAGCTCAGGCTCTGTCAGACACGGCACTAGTGGCCATGGCAGCCTATAAATCGGTGTTGACTCGAGGGCCGACCTGATTGATCCTCATGTGGGTTTTCAGGGCAGACTCACCAGGCATTTCTTCATTCGATGGGGAAGGCAGAATGCTGCGTTGTGGCCCCAGATTTCCCTATCAAGAGGGCTTAGGGACCAGTCAGGTGAGGATGGAATTGTAAACACAAGCTATGGTTCAATTCAGTGCCAAGTGGAAGGCAGTTCCAATGTGCAGTGGTTTATTCAAGACATTCAGCACCGGGATAAGGGTGCATGTCAGATGTTTGCTTAGACTGGAGTTTGTGTCTATGATGACCGACCAATGGAGTGGTGGCATCAAGAGGCCATGGAGCAGTTTACACGCTGAGGCCTGTGAGTTGATCCAAACATAAGGTTTCCTTCTACTGGACAGGGGAGGTCTGGTTTGTTTACACCAGGTTCCCCCATGTGCAAAGTTTGGGTAGCATAGTACTCGCACGTGGATACTGGAAAGCACACCTACATTGACCATTGCACCTAAGGAACATGGCAGGTTCTTTCTGGTTGCTCTAGGGCAAAGTACCAAGGCCTGGATTCTAATAAAGTTGGGTCACAATGCAGTTTTGTTACCACGGAAATCTTACTATGTGCTGGTGGCTAAGGGGCCATGTATGATTAGTCTATCCTGATGGTTTGACACCGGTCGAAGAACATGGTTTCTTTCTGGGTATCGGAGATGTTCTGTTGTGGGGCTCACGGACCAAATGTTGTATCATAAGTTGGTATTCCAGAACAGGCCTCTGAGGACAGATGCCTAAAAACTTCATCTAGGGTTCCAATGAAGTCCAAGGGGAATTTCAGGTTGAATCATCAGACTCAGGAACATTGACTTCGGTGTCTGCCTATATGTAGGCAACCAGAATGTTTCTGACTGTGCCTTTGTGTACAGAGTGGCCTCCAATATTGGGGTGGGCTCTGGGGCCTTGCAGGTTTCTCCTAATCTTGAAGGTTTAGGCAAATTTGTGGGCACGGTTTCCTTGGGGGTGGCAGGCACAGTCCTGTGGTGTGGCTCCAGAGACTCCATCGTGGAGGGCATGTAAGCCATGGTTTTGGGAGAGAAGTCTGCAATCACAAACTCGGATTAGGTTGAGTTGCGAGGTGATCGTAGGCCCAATGCATAGACCTGGAGGGCAGATCGTCAGGAACTGTAAATCACGTACCTCGAAGGCACTAGCACTGGCTTTTGTATCTGGATTGTGTGTCCATGATAGCCTTGGAATGCAGGTGTGTTCTAATGTTTCCATGAGAGTATTTTCCTCTCTACGGATCCTGGAAGCTCCCAATAGTATGGTGGCTTTCTCATTTGAATGGAAGAGTGCTGTTTTCAATCTTAGATGTTCCCCAAAAAGGGATTCCAGAGAAGGGCTGTGAGTCTGGGTGCTTGGAAAATCCCACCAGGATTAGGATTTGGGCCTAGGGGAGTACCAGGCCTACAATGTGTGACTTGGAGGTACAACTGAGAGCGTTTGTTTGAAAGCATGCTAGTCTGAGTGTCACAATGCCTGATGTGATTAGGGCAGCCCTTATGAGTGGGAGTTGTCTCCTTGGCCATGCAGCTGGCTACCACTTTAATGTAGGACACCCATCCCAACAACCAGGATTACTGCCATGGAAAAGGAAGAATTCTCTATTGTGCCTCAGGTTCCCCCATTAGCAGGTATTCTAGCAAATGTCTGGGGACAGATGCCTGAATACCAAGGATGGGTAGAGATGAGGGACCTGAGACATGGCCAGTCTCACATGCCTGACTCTCTGAGTAGCTGACATGAATTGAGCACTCAGGCTCTGTCAGAAACAGAACTAGTGGTCAGGGCTGAGTATGAATCAGGGATCCCTCAAGGGCTGAGCAGATTGATCCTCATGCAGAGTTTCTGGGCAGAATCACCATGCCCTTCTTCTTTCTAAGGGGAAGGCAAAAAGCTGCGTTGTGGCCCCAGAATTCCCTATCAAGCGGGCTTGGGGACCAGTAGGGTGAGGATGGAATTGTAAACTCAAGCTAAGGTTCAATTCAGTGCCAAGCAAAAGGCAGTTCCATTGTGCAGTGTCTGATTCCAGATATCCAGCACCTGAGTAAAGGTGAAAGTCAGACATTTCCTCATGCTGGAGTTTATGTCTATGATGACCGATGAATGGAGGGGTGGCGTCAAGAGGCCATGGAGGATTTCACATGCTGGGGCTTGTGAGATGCTTCAAACAGCAAAGTTTCCTTCTACCACACAGGGGGAGTCTGGTTTATTTGCTCCAGGGTCCCCCATGTGGAAAGTTTGGGTAGCAGAGCACTCCCACGTGGATGCCTGAAAAGCACACCTCCATTAAAATTGCAGCTGAGAAACATGGCCAATTCGTTCTGGTGGCTCTTGGGCGAATTACCAAGGCCTGGAGTTGACATGAAGTCTCATGAAGATGGGTCATAATGCAGGTTTGTTACCATGGAGACCTTACAGTGTGCTGGTGGCTAAGGGACCATGTAGGATTCATCTACCCTGAGGGTTTGACACTGGTCAAAGGGCACGGTTTCCTTCTCGGACCAGAGATGTTCTGATGTGGGGCTAACGGACCAAATGTATCATAATTTGGTATTGCAGAACAGGCCTCTGAGGATAGATGCCTGAAAATTTAATCTAGGGTTCCAATAAAATCCTAACGGAATGTCAGGTTCAATCCTCTGACTCAGTATCATTGACTTCAAAATCTGCCTAGATGTAGGTGATCAGGGTGTTCCAGACTGTGCATTTGTGTACAGAGTGGCAACCAGTATTGGGGTGGGCTCAGGGGCCTTGCAGGTTTCTCCTAATCTGGAAAGATAGGGCAATTTGATGGGCACAGTTTCCTTGGCAATGGTGGGCACAGTCCTGTGGTGTGGCTCCAAAGACCCCATGCTGGAGGGCATGAGAGCCATGGTTTTCGGAGGGAAGTCTGCAAACACAAATGCGGGTTAGGTTTAGTGGCGAAGTGATTGTAGGCCCAATATATACTCCTGGAGGGAAGCTCCGTGTGAAATGTAAATCGCATGCCTCAAAGGAGGTAGCACAGGCTTTTTTATCTGGATTGTGTATCCACGATGGACTAAGAATGCAGGTGTGGTCTCAGGTGTCCATGGGTGATATTTCCTCTCAAGTATCCTGGCGGCTCCTTATAATGTGGTGGCTTTCTCAGAGAGGAAAGAGTTCTGTTTTCCATATTAAGGGTGTCCCATAACAGGGATTGCAGAGAAGTGCTCTGGCTCTGGGCACCTGGAAATACCCACCAAGGGTTATGATTTGGGCATAGGGGCTTACCAGGCCTCAAATGCAAGTCCTGGAGATACAACTGAGAGCGTTTGTTTGAAAGCATGCTCAGGCTGAGAGTCACTATGCAAGCTTTTGCATAGGGTGGCCCTCAGGAATGGGGGTAGTCTCAATGGCCATTCAGTAGGCTAACACTCTGAGTGTTGGACACCCTTCCGAACTTACAGGAATCCTGCCATGGGGAATGAGGATTTCTCTATTGTGATTCAGGTTCCCTCATTGGTAGGGATTCCAGGAAAGGTCTGGGGACACATGCCTGAATACCAAGGATGGGTAAAGATGACGGCTCTGTTCCGTGGCCAGTCTAACATGCGGGATATGGGCCCCGCCTTCTAGGTGGCTGACACGAGGTCGGGGCATAGGCTCTGTCAGACACAACACTAGGGGCCAGGGCTGTCTATAATTCAGGGTTCCCTCAAGGGACAAGTAGATTGATCATAATGTGGAGTTTCTGGGCAGACTCACCAGGCCCTTCTTCTTTCTATTGGGAAGGCAGAATGCTGTGTTGTGGCTGCAGAATTCCCTATCATGAGGGCTTGTGGACCAGTAGGGTGAGGATGGAATTGTAAACCCAAGCTATGAATAAATTCAGTGACAAGCGAATGGCATTTCCAGTGTGCAGCGGCTGATTCAAATATCCAGCACCTGAGTACGCGCAGACGTCAGATGTTTGCTCAAGCTGGAGTTTGTGTCTATAATGACCGACAAATGGAGAGGAGTTGAAAAGAGGTCATAGAGAATTTCCCACACTTGAGCTTGTGAGATGCTCCAAACAGCCAGGTTTCCTTCTACAGGACAGGGCAGTCAGATTTGTTTGCTCGAGAGTCCCCCATGTGGAAAGTTTGGGTAGCAGAGCACTCCCACATGGATGCCTGGAAAGCACACTTCCACTGAACATTGCAGCTGAGGAACATGGCAGGTTCTTTCTGAAGGCTCTGGGGTGAAGTACCAAGGCCTGTAGTTGACATGGAATCTCATGAAGATGGCTCACAATGCTGGCTTGTTACCAGTGAGATCTTAGAATCTGCTGGTGGCTACGGGCCAAGTAGGATTCATCTACCCTGAGGGTTTGACACAGTTCCAAGAGCACGGCTTCCATCTAGAGAAAGGAGATGTTCTGTTGTGGGGATCAGGGACCATATGTTGTATCTTAAGTTGGTACTCCAGAACAGGTCTCTGATTACAGATGCCTGAAAACCTAATCAGGGGTTACAATGAGGTCATAGGAGCATGTCAGGTTCAATCTTCTGACTGAGAAACACTGACTTGGGTATCTGCCTGGATTCAGGTGATCAGCGTATTTCAGACTGCACATTTGTGTCCAGAGGGGCCTCCAGTATTGGGGTGGGCTCAGGGGCCTTGCAGGTTTCTCCTTATCTCGAAGTTTTAGGCAAATGTGACGGACACATTTTCCTTGGGGATGGCAGGCACAGTCCTTTGGTGTGGCTCCAGAGACCCCATCCTGGAGGAAATATGAGCCATGGTTTCGGGATAGAAGTCTGTAAGCACAAACTCGGGTTAAGGTTAGCGGTGAGGTGATCGCAGGCCCAATGCATAGACCTGGAGGGCAGCTCGTCTGGAACTATAAATTAGTTGCCTTGAAGGTGGTAGCACAGGCTTGTGTATCTGGCTTTTGTGTCCAGGATGGCCTCGGTATACAGGTGTGGTCTCATGGATCCATGGGAGATTTTTCCTCTCAAGGATCCTAGCGGCTCCCTATACTATGGTGGCTTTCTTGGCGAAGGGGAGAGTGCTATTTTCCATCTTAGGGGTGTCCCAAAACAGGGATTCCAGAGACAGGCTGTGTTTCTGGTCCCCTGAAAAATCCCACCAGGTGTTAGGATTTGTGCTTAGGGGCATATCAGGCCTGCAAATTTGGATTCTGGAATGCAACTGAGAGTGTTTGTTTGAAAGCATGCTCATGTTGGGGGTCACAATGCCTGCTTGTGTCCAGGGCGGCCCTCATGAGTGGGCGGGTTATCATTGGCCATTCAGCTGGCTACCACTCTGAGGTCTGGAAACCCATCCCAAGAGCCATCATTCCTGCCATGGGGAAGGAGGATTTCCCTATTGTGCTTCTGGTTCCCCCATTGGCAGGGATTTCAGCAAATGTCTGGGGACAGATGCCTGAATCAAGAATGGGTGGAGATGACAGCCCTGGGACATGGCTGGTCTCACATTCTGGAGTTGGAGCCCAGTCTCTGGGTCCTGACACGAGGTCAGAGACGAGGTTCTGTCAGACTCAGCGCTAGTGGCCAGGTAAACCTATAAATGGGGTTCACTCGAGGGTCGAGTAGATTTATCCTCATGTAGGGTTTCTGGGCAGTCTCTCCAGGCTGTTTTTTCTTGCTATGGGGAAGGCAGAATGCTGTGTTGTGGCTTCAGAATTCCCTATCAAGAGAGCTTACTGAACACCAGGGTGAGGATGGAATTGCAAACCCAAGCTACTTTTTTTTTTTTTCAAGATTTTATTTATTTGTCAGAGAGCGAGCGAGAGCAAGCACAGGCAGACAGAGTGGAAGGCAGAGTCAGACGGAGAAGCAGGCTCCCTGCGGAGCAAGGAGCCTGATGTGTGACTCGATCCCAGGACGCTGGGATCATGACCTGAGGCGAAGGCAGCTGTTTAACCAACTGAGCCACCCAGGCGTCCCGCCAAGCTACTTTTAAATTCAGTGCCAAGCATAAGGCAATTCCAGTGTGTAGCAGCTTATTCATATATCCAGCACTTGAGTAAGTGCAGATGTCAGTTGATTGCTCACGCTGGAGTTAGTGTCTATGATGACCAACAAATGGATGGGTGGCCTCAAGAGGCCATGGAGGATTACCCACACTCAGGCTTGAGATACTCCATACAGCAAAGATTCCTTTTACCGTACAGGGGAGTCTGGTTTGTTTCCTCCAGAGTTCCCCATGTGGAAAGTTGGTATCAGAGCACTCCCGCTGGATGCCTGGAAAGTACACCTACATTGACCATGGCAGCAGAGGAACAAGGCAGTTTCATTCTGGTGGGTCTGGGCCGAAGTACCAAGGGCTGGAGTTGTCATGGAGTCTCATGAAGATGGGTCACAATGCTGGTATGTTGTCAGGGAGATCATAGAATGTGCTGGTTGCCAGGGGGCCTTGAAGGATTCATCTACCCAGAGTTTTTGACACAGGTCCAGAGCACAGCTTTCTTCTAAGTACAGGAGATGTTCTTTTGTGTGGCTCAGTGACCATATTGTATCATACATTGATATTCAGAACAGCCTTCTGAGTACAGATACCTGAAATCCTATTCTAGTGTTCCAGTGAATCCTAGGAGCATGTCAGGTTCAATCTTCTGTCTGAGGACCATTGACTTGGATATCAGCCTGGATGTAGGTGATATGGTGTGTCAGACTGTGCATTTGCGTCCAGAGTGGCCTCCAATATTGGGCTGGGCTTAGGGGCCTTGCAGGTTTCTCCTAATCTAGAGGGTTTGTTTAATAGTGACAATCACAGTTTCCTTTGGGAAGACAGGTACAATCCCGTGGTGTGGCTCCAGTTATCACAAACTGGAGGGCATGTGAGCCATGGTTTTGGGAGGGAAGTCTGAAAACACAAACTTGGGTTAGGGTTAGTGGCAAGGTTATCACAGGCCCAATGCATAGACATGGATGGCAGTTCTTCAGGAACTGTTAATGGGGTGACGCAAAGGCAGAATCACAGGCTTTTTTCTCTGTATTGTGTGCAGGATGGCCTCAGAATGCAGTTGTGGCCTCATGGGTCCATGGGAGATTTTTCCTCTCTAAGGATCCTGGTGGCTCCCAATAGTTGGTGGCTTTTTCGGGGAAGGGAAGAGTGCTGTTTTTCATGTTAGGGGTGCCCCAAAATATGGATTCCAGAGACGGACTCTGGGTTTGGTCCCCTGGAAAATCCCACCAAGTGTTAGGATTTGGGCCTAGTGGCTTACCAGGCCTGCATGCAGGATCCTGGAGGTGCAACTGAGAGGGCTTGTTTAAAATCATTCTCAGGCTGAGGGTCACAATACTTGCTTATGCCCAGGTGGCCCTCATGAGTGGGCGTGGTCACATTGGCCATGCAGCTGGCTCCCACTTTGAGGGTTGGAAAACCATCCCAACAGCCAGAATCCTGCCATGGGGAAAGAGGAGTTCTCTATAGTGCTTCAGGTTCCCCCATTAGCGGGGATTCCAGCAAAGGTCTGGGGACAGAGGCCTGAATACCAAGGATGGGTAAAGATAATGGACATGGGCCATGGCCAGTATCAAATCGTGGATATTGGCCCCGATCACTGGGTGGCTGACACTAGGTCTTGGCTCAGGCTCTGTCAGACACAGCACTAGTGCCCAGGACAGCCTATAAATTGGGGTTCCCTCAAGTGCCGAGCAGATTGATCCTCATGTATGGTTTCTGGGCAGACTCACCAGGCCCTTCTTGTTTGTAAGGGGAAGGCAGAATGCTGCTTTGTGGCTCTAGAATTCACTATCAAGAGGGCTTGTGGACCAGGAGGCTGAGGATGGAATTGTAAACCTAAGCTATGGTTACATTCTGTATCAAGCAAAAGGAATTTCCAGTGTGCAATGTTTGAATCCAATATTCAGCACTTGAGTGAGGGTGGATGTCAGATATTTGCTCATGCTGGAGTTTGTGTCTATGATGACACAAAAATGGAGGGGTGGCGTCAAGAGGTTATGGAGGATTTCCCAATCTGGTGTTTTTGAGATGCTCCAAACAGCAAGGTTTCCTTCTACCAGACAGGGGAAGTCTGATTTGTTTCCTCCATGGTTCCCCATGTCGAAAGATCGGATAACATAGATCTCCCACATGGGTGACTGGAAAGCACACCTTCATTGACCATGACAGCGAAGGAACATGGCATCTGGTGGCTTTGAGGCGAAGAAATAAAGACTGGATTGGACATGGAACCTCATGAAGATGGGTCAAAATGTTGGTTTGTTACCAGGGAGATCTTAGAATGTGCTGGTGGTTAATGGGCCATGCAGGATTCATCTAGCCTGAGGATTTGACACAGGCCCAAGAGCCCGGATTGCTTCTGGGGGCAGGAGATATTCTGTTGTGGGGCTCAGCGGCCATATGTTGTATCATAAATTGGTAATCCAGAACAGGTCTCTGAGGACAGAAGCCTGAAAACCTAATAAAGGGTTTGAATGAGGCCCTAGGGGAATGTCATTCAATCTTCTGACTCAGGATCATTGACTCTGGTGTCTGACTGGATGCAGGTGATGAGGGTGTTTCAGACTGTGCATTTGTGTCCAGAGTGGCATCCAATACTAGGGTTGGCTCAGGTTCCTTGCAGGTTTCTCCTTATATGGGGTTTTTGGACAACTGTGATGGGCAGTTTCCTTGGGGATTGCAGGAACTGTCCTGTGGTGTGACTCCAGAGACCCCATCCTGGAGGACATGTGCGCCATGATTTTGAGAGAGAAGTCTGCAAACACAAACTTAGGTTAGGGTTAGTGGCAAGGTGATCATAGTCCCAATCCATAGACCAGGAGGGCAGCAAGTCTGGAACTGTAAATCACGTAACTCAAAGGTGGTAGCACAGGTAATTGTATCTGGATTTAATTTCCAGAATGGCCTTTATTGCAGGTGTTGTCTCAAGGGTCCATGGGAGATTTCTCCTCTCAAGGATCCTGGCGGTTCTCAATAGTTTGTTGGATTTCTCCGGGAAGGGATGAGTACTGTTTTCCAGCTTAGGCGTGCCCCAAAACAGGCATT
This sequence comes from Mustela nivalis, assembly GCF_964662115.1. Lineage (NCBI taxonomy): Eukaryota > Metazoa > Chordata > Mammalia > Carnivora > Mustelidae > Mustela > Mustela nivalis. Next base: position 794,251 of record NW_028136531.1, on the reverse strand, counting down.
CCAGAGATGAGCTCTGGGTCTAAGTGCTTGGAAAATCCCACCAAGGGTTAATATTTAGGCCTAGGGCCATACCAGGCCTGCAATGCGGGATCCTGGAGGTGCAACTGAGAGCGTTTGTTTGAAAGTATGGTCAAGCTGAGGGTCCCAATGCCTGCTTGTGCCCCGGAGGCCATCAGGATTGGGCGATGTCTACTCAGCCATGCAGCCAGTTCCCATTCCTAGTGTTGGACACCCATCCAAAAGCCAGGATTCCTGCCATGGCGAAGGATGAATTCTCTATTGTGCTTCAGGTCCCCCCATTGGTAGGGATTCCAGCTAAGATCTAGGGGACAGATGCCTGAATACCAAGGATGGGTAGTAATGACAGCCCTGGGCCATGGCCGGTCTCACATGGTTAATGTGGGCCCCACCCTCTGGGTTGCTGACACGAGGTAGGGGCTCAGGCTCTGTCAGACACAGCACTAGTGGCTAGGGCAAACTATAAATAGGGGTTCCCTCCTGGGCTGAGTATATTGATCTTCATGTGCAGTTTATGGGCAGACTCACCAGGTCCTTCTATCTATGAAGAAGGCAGAATGTTGCGTTGTGGCTCCAGAATTCCCTATCAAGAGATATGGCAGACCAGTAGGGTGAGGATGAAATTGTAGTCTGAAGCTAGGCTTAAATTCATTGCAAAGCGAAAGGCAGTTCCAGTGTGCAGCAGCTGATTCCAATATCAGCGCCTGAATATGGGCGGATGTCAGATGTTTGCTCAGGCTGGAGTTTGTGTCTATGATGACCAACAAATGGAGAGGTGGCGTCAAGAGGCCATGGAGGTTTCCCACCCTGGGGCTCAGGGGCCATAATTTGTATCATAAGTTGGTATTCCAGAAGAGGCCTCTGAGGACAGGTGCCTGAAAAGTTAATCCCTCTTCCAATGAGGTCCTAGGGCCATGTCAGGTTCAATTATCTGACTCAGGACCATTGATTTGGGTGTCTGCCTGGATGGAGGTGATCAGGGTGTTTCAGACTGTGCATTTGCATCCAGAGCAGCCTCCAATATTGGGATGTGCTCAGGAGCCTTCCGGGTTTCTCCTAATCAGGAGGGTTTGGGCAACTGTGATGGGCCCAGTTTCCTTGGGGATGGCAAGCACAGTCTTGTGGTGTGACTCTAGGGGCCCCATCCTGGAGGACATGTGAGCTATTGTTTTTAGAGAGAGATCTGCAAACACAAACTCGGGATAAGGTTAATGGAGAGGTGTTCACAGTCCCAATCCAAAGATCTGGAGGGCAGCACGTCAGGAACTGTAAATCAGGTGACTCGAAGCCAGTAGCACAGTCTCTTGTATCTGGATAGCATATCCACGCTGGCCTCGGAATACAGGTGTGGACTCATGGGACCATGGGAGATTCTTCTTCTCAAGGATCCTGGGGGATCCCATTAGTTTGGTGGCTTTCTCAGGGAAGTGAAGAGTGCTGTTTTCCATCTTAGGGGTGCCTCAAAACAGGGATTCCAGTGACGGGCTCAGGGTATGTGCACATGGAACATCCCACGATGTGTTAGGATTTGGGCTTAAGGGCATATCAGGCCTGCAATGCAGGATCCTGGAGGTGCAACTAAGAGCATTTTTTTGAAGGCTTGATCAAGCTGAGGGTTACAATGGCTACTTGTGCCCAGGGCAGCCCTCATGAGTGGGCATTGTCTCCTTGGCCATGCAGCTGGCTCCCACTTTGAGGTTTGGACACTCATATCAACAGCCAGGATTCCTACCATGGGGAAGGAGGAGTTCTCTATTGTGCTTTAGGTTACCCCATTGGTAGGGATTACATAAAAGGTCTGGGGACAGGTGCCTGAATACCAAGGATGGGTAGAGATGATGGACTTGGGCCCTGGCCAATCTCACATGCTGGATATGGGCTCATATCTCTGGGTGCCTGAAACTAGGTCTTGGCTCAGGCTCTGTCAGACACAGTACTAGTACTAATACTAGTACTAGTGCCCAGGACAGCCTATAAATCAAGGTTCCATCGAGTGCCAAGTAGATTGAACCTCATGTGGAGTTTCTGGGAAGATTCACCAGGCCCTATTTCTTTCTAGTGGGAATGGAGAATGTTGCCTTGTGGCTCCAAATTCCCTCTCTAGAGGGCTTGCAGACCAGGAGGCTGAGGATGGAATTCTAAACCCAAGCTATGGATAAATTCAGTGTCAAGTGAAACGCAGTTCCAGTGTGCAGTGGTGGAAAAGAAAATGCAGAATCTAAATAACGGCAGATCTCAGATGTTTTCTCATGCTGGAGTTTTTGTCTATGATGACTGACAAATGGAGGGGTTGTGTCAAGGGCCATGGAGGATTTCTCCTGCTGGTGCTTCTGAGATGCTCCAAACAGAGGGTTCCCTTCTACTGGTCAGTGGCAGTCTGGTTTGTTTGCTCCAGGGTCCCACATGTGGAAAGAATAAGTAGAAGAGCACTCCCACATGGATGCCTGGAAAGCACACCTCCACTGACCATATCAGGTGAGGAACATGGCAGGTTCATTCTGGTGGCTCTGGGGCGAATTACCAAGGACTTGAAGTGACATGGAATCTCATGAAGATGGATCACAATGCTGTTTGTTTGTTACCAGAGAGATCTTAGAATGTGCTGGGGGCTAAGGGGCTGTGCATAATTCATATACCCCGACCCTTGACACAAGTTGAAGAGCACGAATTCCATCTGGGGACAGGAGATATTCTATTGTGGGGTTCAGGGACCAATCTTCTGACTCAGGACCATTGACTTGGGTGTCTTCCTGGATGGAGGTGATCAGGGTGTTGCACACTGTGCATTTGTGTCCAGAGTGGCCTCCAATATTGGACTGGGCTCAGGGGACTTGCAGGTCTCTCCTAATCTGGAGGGTTTGGGCAACTGTGATTGACACAGTTTCATTGGGGATAGCAGGATCTTTCCTGTGGTGTGGCTACAGAGACCCATCATAGACGGCATGTGAGCCATGGTTTTGGGAAAGAAGTCTGCAAACACAAACTTGGGGTAGGGTTAATGGCGAGGTGATCACAGGCCCAATGCATAGGTCTGTAGGGCAGCTCGTCTGGAACTGTAAACCAGGTGATTCGAAGGTGGTAGCACAGTCTCTTGTATCTGGATTGTGTGTCCAGGATGGCCTCGGAATGAAGGTGTGGTCTTATGGAGCCCTGGGAGATTTTTCCTCTCTACGCATCCTGGCAGCTCCTAATAGTTTTCTCAGGGGAGGGAAGATTGCTGTTTTCCATCATAGGGGTGCTTCAAAACAGAGATTCCAGAGACGGGCTCTGGTTATGTTGGCATGGAAAATCCCACGAAGTGTTAGGATTTGGTCCTAAGGGCATACCAGGCCTGCGATGCGGGACCCTGCAGAAACAACTGAGAGCATTTGTTTGAATGCATGCTAAGGTTGAGGAACACAATGCCTGCTTTGGCCCAGGCGGCCCTTATGATTGGGCGTTGTCTCATTGGCCATGCACCTGGTTCTAATTCTGAGGGTTGGGCACCCATAGCAACAGCCAGGCTTCCTGCCATGGGGAAGGAGGAGTTCTCAATTGTGCTTCAGATTCCCCCACTGGTAGGGATTCCAGCAAAGGTCTGGGATAGTTGCCGGAATACCAAGGATGGGTAGAGATGACTGGGCCATGGCCAGTCCCACATGCTGGATAAGGGCCCCACACTCTGGGTGGCTGACACGAGGTTGGGGCTCAGGCTCTCTCAGACACAGCGCTAGTGGCCAGCACAAAGTATAAATCAGGGTTCCCTCGAGGGCCAAGTAGATTGATCTTCATGGGGAGTTTCTGGGCAGACTCACCAGGCCCTTCTTTCTATGGGGAAGGCAGAATGTTGCGTTTTGTCTCCCTAATTCCCTCTCAAGAGGACTTGCGGTCCAGTAGGGTGAGGATGGAATTGTAAACCCAAACTATGCAAGAATACAGTGTCAAGTGAAAGGTATTTCCAGTGTGCGTGACTGATTCGAATATCCAGCACCTGAGTAAGAGCAGATGTCAGATGTTTGCTCATGCTGGAATTTGTGTCTATGATGACTAACAAATGGAGGGTTGGCATCAAGAGAATGTGGAGGACTTCCCAGGCTGGGGCTTGTGAGATGCTCCAAACAACCAAGGTTTCCTTCAACCTGACAGGAGCAGTCTTATTTGTTTGCTCTAGGGTTCCCTATGTGGAATTTTTGTGTAGCAGAGAACTACCTCTTGGATGCCTAGAAAGCACACGTCCATTGACCTTTGTACCTGAGGAACATGGCAGATTCGTTTCATGGCTCTTGGGCAAAGTACCAACACCTTGAGTTGGCATCAAGTCTCAGGAAGTTGGGTCACAATGCTGGTTTGTTACCAGGGAGATCATAGAAGCTGCTGGGGCTAATGGGTCATGCAGGATCCATCTACCCTGAAAGTTGGACATAGATCCAAGAGCACATTTTCCTTCTGGAGACAGGAGATGTTCTGTTGTGGGAATCAGGGACCACATGTTGTATCATAACTTGGTATTCCAGAACAGGACTCTGAGAACAGATGTCTGAAGACCCAATCTAGGGTTCCAGTGAAGTCCTAGGGGCATGTCAGGTTCAATCATCTGACTCAGAACCATTGACTTGGCTTTCTGCCTCGATGGAGGTGCTCAGGGTGTTTCAGACTGCACGTTTGCATCCAGAGCAACCTCCAATATTGGGGTGGGTTCAGGGGCCTGGCAGGTTTCTCCTAATCTGGAGGGTTTGGACAACCTGATGGGCACAGTTTTCTTGGGGATGGCAGGAACTTTCCTGTGATGTGGCTTGAGGGACCACATCTTGGTGGGCATGTAAGCCATGGTTTTGGGAGAGAAGTCGGCAAACATAAACTGGGGTTAGGGTTAGTGTCGAGATGATCACAGGCCCAATGCATAGACATGGAGGGCAGCTCGTCAGGAAATGTAAATAGGATGACTCGAAGGCGGTAGCAAAGACTTTTCTCTCTGGATTGTGTGGACAGGATGGCCTCGGAATGCAGGTTTGTTTTCATGGGTCCATGGGAGATTTTTTCTCTCTAAGGATCCTGGCGGCTCCCAATAGTTTGATGCCTTTCTCAGGGAAGGGAAGAGTGCTGTTTTCCATCTTAATGGTGCCCCAAACAGGGATTCTGAGACGGACTCTGGGTCTGGGCACCTGGAAAATCCCACCAAGGGTTAGGATTTGGGCCTAGGGGCATACCAGGCCTGCAATGCTGGTACTGGAGGAGCAACTGAGAGTGTTTGAAAACATGCTCAGGCTGAGGATCACCATGCCTGCCTGTGCCCATGTCGGCCCTCAGGAGTGGGCATGGTCTCCTTGGCCATGCAGCTGGCTCCCACGCTGAGGGTTGGACAACCAATATTCCTGCCATGGGGAAGGAGGTGTTCTCTATTGTGTTTCAGGTTCGCCATTGGCAGGAATTCCAGCAAAGTTTGGGGGACAGATGACTGGATACCAAGGATGGGTACAGATGATGGCCCAGGGCCATGGCCGATCTCTCATGCTAAATATGGGCCCTCAACTCTGGGTGGCTGACACGAGGTCGGGGCTTAGACTCTGTCAGACACAGCACTAGTGGTCAGGGAAATCTATTAATCAGGGTTGCCTCGTGGTCTGAGTAGATTGATCCTCATGTGCAGTTTCTGGGCAGACTCAACAGGTCCTTCTTCTTTCTATGTGCAAGGCAGAATACTGCATTGTGGCTCCAGAATTCCCTATCAAGAGATATTGTGGACCAGTGTGGTGAGGATAGAATAGTAATACAAAGCTATGGTTAAGTTCAGTGAAAAGCAAAAGGCAGTTCCAGTGTGCAGCTGCCGTTTCGAATATCCAGCACCTGAGTAAGGGTGGATGTCAGATGTTTGCTCACACTGGAGTTTGTGTCTGTGATTACCCACAAATGGAAGGGTGGCGTCAAGAGGCCATGGAGGATTTCCCATGCTGGGGCTTGTGAGATGCTCCAAATAGCAAAGTTTCTTTCTACCGGACAGGAGAAGTCTGGTTTGTTTTCTCTGGTTTCTCCATGTGGAAAGTTTTGTAGCAGAGAACGCCACAGGGATGCCTGGAAATCACCCCTCCATTGACCATTGCACCTGAGGAACATGGCAGGTGCATTCTGGTGGCTCTGGGGCAATATATCGAGACCTTGAGTTGACATGGAGTCTCATGAATATGGGGCACAATGATGGTTTGTTACCAGGAATATCATAGAATGTGCTGGTTGCTAAGGGGCCATTCAGGATCCAAATACCCTAAGGGTATGACACAATTCCAGGAGCATGGCTTCCTTTTTGGGGAGGACATATTCTGTTCTGTGGCTCAGGGACTATATATTTTATCATAAGTTGATATTCCAGAGCAGGCCTCTGATGACAGATACCTGTAAACCTAATCTAGTGTGCCAATGAAGTCCTCGGGGCATGTCAGGTTCAATCTTCTGACTCAGGAGCATTGACTTGGGTGTCTGCCTGTATGGAGGTGATCAGGGTGTCTCAGACTGTGCATTTGTGCCCAGAGCGGCCTCCATTATTTGGCTGCGCTCAGGGGCCTTGTAGGTTTCTCCTTATCTAAAGGTATCGGGCAAAAGTGATGGGCACAGATTCTTTGAGGTTCTCATGCACAGTCTTGTGGTGTGGCTTCAGATGCCAGAACCTGGAGGTCATGTGAGCCATGGTTTTAGGAAGGAAGTCTGCAAACACAAACTCAGTTTAGGTTAATGGCAAGGTGATTGCAGGCCCAATGCATAGACCTGGAAGGCAGCTCGTCAGGAACTGTAAATCCGATGACTCAAAGGTGATAGCACATGATATGTATCTGGATTGTATGTCCAGGATGGCCTCGGAATGCAGGTGTGTTCTCATGGGTCTATGGCAGATTTTTCCACTCAAGGATCCTGGTGGCTACCATGAGTTTGGTGACTATCTCGGGGAAGGGAAGAGTGTTGTTTTCCATCTTGAGGGTCCCCCAAAATAGGGATTCCAGAGATGGGCTCTGTGTCTGGGCCCCTGTAAAATCCCACCAGGGTTAGGATTTGGGCCTAGGTGTGTACTAGGCCTGCAATTCGGGGTCCCAGAGATGCAATTGAGAGCGTTTGGTTAAAAGCATGCTCAGGCTGAGGTCACAATGCCTGCTTGTGCCCGGGGAAGCCATCATGAGTGCACATGGTCTCCTTGGCCATGGAGCTGCCTTCCACTTTGAGGGTTGAGCAACTATCCCAACTGTCAGAATACCTTCCATGGGGAAGGAGGAGTTCTCTATTGTGCTTCAGGTTCCCCCAATGGCAAGGATTTCAGCAAAGGTGTGGGTACAGATGCCTGAATAACAAGAATAGAAGAGAAGACAGACTTAGGCCATAGCTGGTCTCACATGCTGTATATGGGCCCTGATCTCTCCGTGGCTGACACTAGGTCCTGGCTATGGCTATGTCAGACACAGCACTAGTGCCCAGGGCAGCCTATGAATCAGGGTTCCGTCTAGCACCGAGAAGATTGACCATCATATCGAGTTTCTGGGCAGACTCTCCAGGCCCTTTTTCTTTCTATGGGGAAGGCAGAATATTGTGTTGTAGCTCCAGAATTCCCTCACAATAGGGCTTGTGGACCAGTAGGCTGAGGATGGAATTGTAAACCCAAGCTATGGCTTAATTCAGTCAAACTAAAGGCAATTCCAGTGTGCAGCGATCGAATTGAAATCCAGCACCTGAGTAAGGGCGGATGTCAGATGTTTGCTCATGCTGGAGTTTGTGTCTATGATGACTGACAAATGGAGTGGTGGCTTCAAGAGGAAATGGAGGATTTCCCACGCTGGGGCTTGTGAGATGCTCCAAACAGAAGGTTTCCTTCTACCGGACAGGGGCATTCTGTTTTTTTGTCTCAAGGGTCCCCGCCAATTGCAAAGTTTGTGTAGCAGAGCACCCCCGTATGGTTGCCTGGAAACCACACCTCCACTGACCATTGCAGCTTAGGAACATGGCAAGTTCATTCTGGTGGCTCTGGGGCGAAGTACTAAGGGCTTATTTTTACATGGAATGTCATGAATATGGGTAACAATGCTGTTTTGTTACCTGGGAATTCTTAGCCTGTCATCTGTACACATCCTTGGTATTAAGGCAACTTTCCACAGACCTTTCCTGTAACCCTGCCAATGGGGGAACCTGAAGCACAATAGAGAACTCCTCTTTCCATTGCAGGAAGCCTGGCTGTTGCAATGGGTGTCCAACCCTCAAAGTGGGATCCAGCTATATGGCCAATGAGACTATGCCCTCTCATGAGGGCCCCCCTGGGCACAAAGAGGCATGATGACCCTCAGCCTGAGCATGCTTTCAAACAAGCCCTCTCTGTTACACCATTAGGATCCTGCATTGCAGGCCTGGAATGCCCCTAGGCCCAAATCCTAACACTTGGTGGGATATCCGGGCACCCAGACCCAGAGCCCGTCTCTGGAATCCCTGTTTTGGCATAAGCCTAAGTTGGAAAACAGCATTCTTCCCTGTTTTGGAGCACCCCTAAGATGGAAAAGAGCACTCTTTCTTCTCTGAAAAACCACCAATCTATGGAGATCCACCAGGATCCTTAGAGAGGAAAAGTCTCCCATTGAACCATGAGACCACGTCTACATTCAGAGCCCATCCTGGACACACAATCCATATAGAAAAGCCTGTGCTACCAGCTTTCAGTCACCCTAATTACAGTTCCTGACGTGATGCCTTCTAGGTCTATGCATTGGACCTGCGATCACCTTGCCACTATCCCTTACCCAAATTTGTGTTTGCAGACTTCCCTCCCAAAACCATGGCTCTCATATCCTCAAGGAGGTGGTCTCTGAAGCCTTACCACAGGACTGGGCCTGCCATCCCCAAGGAAACTGTGCCCATCACAGTTCCCCAAAGCCTCCAAGTTAGGAGAAACCTGCAAGGTCCCTGAGCCCACCCCAATAGTGGAAGTGGCTCTGGATGCAAATGCACAGTCTGAAACACCCTGATCACCTACATCCAGTCAGACAACCATATCAATGGTCCTTAGTAAGAAAATTGAACCTGATGGGCACCAAGGACATCATTGGATCTCTAGATTAGGTTGCCAGCATCAATCCTCAGAGGCCTGTTCTTGAATACCAAGTCAGGATACAACATATGTACCCTGAGCCACAAAACAGAACATCTCCTCTCCCAAGATGGAAACTGTGCACATCGACCTGTGCCAAACCCTCAGCGTGGCCCATAGCCACCAATACATTCTATGACCTCCCTTGTAACAAACCAGTTTTGGGACACATCTGTAAGAGATACCAAGTCAACTCAAGGCCTTGGTACTTGGCACCAGAACCACCAAAACGAACCTGTCATGTTCCTCAGCTGCAATGGTCATTGGACGTGTGCTTTCCAGTCATCCATGCGGGAGGGCTCTGCTACGCAAACTTCCACTTGAGGGACCCTGGAGGAAAAAAAAAAAAAAAACAGACTCCTCCTGTCCATTAGAAGGAAACCTTGTTGTTTGGAGCATCTCACAATCTTAAGCGTGGGTAATCCTCCATTGCCTCCTGAAGCCACCCCTCCATTAGTCGTCATCCTAGACACAAACTCCAGTGTGAGCAAATATCTGACATCTGCCCTTACTCAGGTGCTGGATATCTCGTATAAGCTGCTGCACATTGAAACTGACTTCCGCTTGGCACTCAATTTAAGCATAGCTGGTGTTTACAATTGCATTCTCACCCTATTTGTCCCCAAACCCTCTTGATAGGGAATTCTGGAACCATAAGGCAGCATTCTGCCTGCCCCACAGAAAGAAGTGCTTCGTGAGTCTCGCCAGAAACCCTACATGAGGATCAATTTACTCGGCCCTGGAGAGAACCCCAATATATAGACTTCTCTGGCCACTAGTGCTGTGTCTGACACAGCCTGAGCCCAGACCTCGTGTCAGCCACCCAGAGAGCGGGGCCCATATCCAGCATGTGAGAACGGCCATGGCCCAAATCTGTCATCTCTATGCATCCTTGGTATTCAGGCATCTGTCCCCAGACCTTTGCTGTAATCCCTGCCTATGGGGGAACATGAAGCACAATAGATATTTCCTCCTTCCCCATGGCTGGAAACCTGGCCATTGGAATGTGTGTCCATCCCTCAGTGTGGGAGCCAGAAAATGGACAATGGGACCACGCCCACTCCTGAGGGCCACCCTGGGCACAAACAGGCATTGTAATGCTCAGCCTGAGCATGCTTCCAAACAAGCCCTCTCAGTTGCACCACCAAGATCCTGCATTGCAGGCCTGGTCTGCCCATAAGCCCAAATCCCAACCCTTGGTGGGATTTTCCAGGCGCCTAGACCCAGAGCCCATCTCTGGAATCCCTGTTTTGGGGCACACCTAAGATCGAAAATAGCAGTCTTCCCATACCAAAAAGTCATCAAAATATTGGGAGCCGCCTGTATCCTTAGAGGAAAAATCTCCCATGGACCCATGAGGCCACAGCTACATTCTGACGTCACCCTAGACACACAATCCAGATATAAAAGCCTGTGCTTCCGCCTTCGGGTCATTCCAGTTACTGTTCCTGACGAGTAGCCTTCCAGGTCTACACATTGCCCTGCGATAACCTAGCCACTAAACCTAACCCAAGTTTGTGTTTGCAGACTTCCCTCCCAGAACCATGGCTCACATGCCCTCCAGGGTGGAGTCTCTGGAGCCACACCACAGGACTGTGCTTGCCATCCCCATGGAAATTGTGCATGTCAGTTAACCAAACCCTCCAGAGTTGGTTGAAACATTCAAGGCCCCTGTGGCCACCCCAATATTGGAGGTTACTCTGGACATAAGTGCACAGTCTGAAACTCCCTGATCACCTACATCCTGGCAGACACCCAAGTCAACTGTCCTAAGTCTGAATATTGAACCTCTCATGCCCCTGGGACTCATTGGAACCCTAGATTAGGTTGTCGGGCATCTGTCTTCAGAGGCCTGTTCTTGAATAGGAACTTATGATACGGCATGTGGTCCCTGAGCCACAAAACACTACATCTCCTGTCCCCAGAAGGTAACCGTGCTCTTCGACCTGTGTTAAACCCTCAGGGTAGGAGAATCCTGCAGGCACCTTAGCCACCAACACATTCTAAGATCTACCTGGTAAAAAAAAAACCAGCATTGTAACCCATCTTCAAGAGATTCCATGTCAACTCAAGACCTTGGTGCTTCGCCCCAGAAGCACCGTAATGAACCTGCATGTTCCTCAGCTGCATTGGTCAATGGAGGTGTGCTTTCCAGGCATCCATGTGGAAGGGCTCTGCTACCCATACTTTTCACATGGGGGGCCCTGCAGAAAACATACCAAACTCTAACTGTCCAGTAGAAAAAACAACCTTGCTGTTTGGAGCATCTCACATGCATCAGCCTCTTGATGCCACTCCTCCATTCGGTCATCAGAGACACAAACTCCAGTGTGCGTAAACATCTGAAATCCACCTTTACTCAGGTGCTGGATATTTCATTTGTTGGCCACGATAGATACAAACTCTATCATGAGCAGACATCTGACCCTCGCCTGTACTCAGATGCTGGAGATCTCGAAAAAAACCACTGCACATTGGAACGGCCATGTTCTCGGCACTGAGATTAAGCATAGATTGTGTTTTCTGCCTTCTGTTCTCACACTCCTCGCCTTCAAGTCCCCCATATTGGGAATTTGGGAGCCACAATGCAGCCTTCTGCCTGCCCACCAGAAAAAAGAGGTGCCCTATGGGTCTGCGTGCAACTCCATATAAGGTTCCACCAGCACAGCCCTCTATAGCACCACAATATCATAGGCCACCTTGTGAACTAATGCTCTGTCTGACACAGCTCGAGCCCCGACCTCCTGGTAGCCACCTAGATAGCGGGACCCATATCTGGCAGGTGTGACCTGCCTTGACCTGAGTCCTTCATCTCAAACCAACCTGGTTATTCACGTACCAGTCCCAGAACATAGCTCAAATTACTGTGCATGGGGGAATCTGAAGCACAAAAGAGTACTCCTCCTTCCTCATAGAAGGAAAATTAAATGTTGATATGGTGGTCCAACCCTCATATTGGGATCCAGGTGCATGGAACAAGAGCCAATGCCCACTCAGGATGGGCATCTGGGCACAAACAGGCATTGTGACCCTTACCCTGAGACCCATTTCCAACAAGTCTCCATGGGAGCTGAACCAAAGCCCCACAGAGCCAGGCAGTCAAGCCTCTAGGCCCAAATACTAAGCCTTTGTAGGGTTATCCAGGCACAGGGACCTATAACCCATCTCTGGAATCCCTGTGTTGACGGGAACCGTGAAACAGTAAACCACGCTCTCTCCTTCGCAGTGAGACACCAAACTCTTGGGTGCTGGGCAGAATCCCCAGAGAGGTAGAATATTCCATGGAAACATGAGGACACACCACCATTCCAAGGCCATCCTAGACACAATCCAGACAGAAAAGCCTTTGCTCCTGCCTCCCAGCCACACGAATTTCAAATCCTGAGGAGCTGCCCTCAGCGTCTGCAGATCGGGGCTGCCATCACCTCCCTCCTAATTGATACACAATTTTGTGTCTGAAGACTTTGGTCCCAGAGCCCTTAACCACATTCCCTGCAGGATGGGGCTGACAGAACCACACTACATCACTGGGCCTGATCTCTGGATGAAATTCTGCCGTCTCAGTTGCACAAACCCTCCAGATTAGGAAAAGCCTGCAAGGCCCCTGAGCCCACCCCAATTTCATAGGCCACTCTGGAAAAAATGCACAGTCTGACACAGCCTGAGCATCTACCTCCAGGAAGACTCACAGGTCAAAGTCCCTAAGTCCGAAGGTTGAGGATGACATGCCCCTACAACCTCATAAGAACCCTAGCCTAGATATTCAGGCCTCTGTGCCCAGAGGCCTGGTCTTGAAATCCAACATATGATCCGACATGTGGTCCCTGAGCCATACAAGAGAACCCCTCCTGTCCCGAGAAGGGAACCTGGCTCCTGGGAACTGGGTCTAACCCTCAGGTTGGAGAATCCTGCATGGCCACAGACCCACAACCACATTCTTTTTTTTTATATAGATTTTATTTATTTATTTGACAGAGAGAGATCACAAGTAGGCATAGAGGAAGGCAGAGAGAGAGAGAGGAAGAAGCAGGCTCCCTGCTGAAGCAGAGAGCCCGATGCGGGACTCAATCCCAGGACCCTGAGATCATGACCTGAGCCGAAGGCAGCGGCTTAGCCCAGTGAGCCACCCAGGCACCCTCACCACCACATTCTAAGGTCTCCCTGGACACCAAGCAGCATTGTGACTCATTAGACTGAGAACATCCGTCAACTTAGATCACTTGGAAATTTGAACAAAAACCAGCAGATCAAGCCTGCAATGTTCCTCAGCTGCAATGGTCATGCAAGGAAGACTTCCCAGGCCCCCATTCAGAGACCTCTGCTGTCGAATCTGTCTATAAGGGGGACCCTGGAGCCTTGTAAGCGGACTTCCCCTGTCCCACAGTAGGACACCTTGCTGTTTGGAGCAGCTCACAAGGTCCTGCTTGGGAAAATCTCCAAGAATTCTTGAGGCCACCCCACAATTCGTTGACCATCATGGATGCAAACCCAGCGTGAGCAGACATCTGACCCTCGCCCATACTCAGGTGCTGGAAATCTCGAAACAACCACTGCACAATGGAATGGTCCTGTGGTCGGCACTGAGCTTATCCGTGGCTTGTGTTTTCAGACTTCTGTCTTCACACTCCTCGCCTACAAGCCCTCCATATTGGGAATTCTGAAGCCACAGTGCAGCTTTCTGCCTGCCCACCAGAAAGAGGAAGTGCCCTATGGGTCTTCGCAGAAACCCACATGAGGATCCTCCTGCACGGCCCTCAATGGCACCCCAATATAATAGACCGACCTCTGCATAAATTGTCTGTCTGACATCGCCTGATCCCCGACCTCCTGTCAGCCACCCAGATAGTGGGACCCATATCCTCCAGGTGGGTCCAACCTTGGCCCGAGGCCATCATCTTGAAGCAACCTGGATATTCAGGTACCTGTCCCAGACTTAGCTCAAATTCCTGCCCATAGGGGACTCGGAAGCACAAAAGAGTGCTCCTCCTTCCCCATGGCCAGAAAACTGAATGTTGAGATGGCTGTACAACCCTGAGTGGGAACCAGGTGCATGGTCCATGAGACCACGCCTACACAGGATGGGCAGCTGGGCACAAACAGGCATTGTGACCCTCAGAATGAGACCCCTTTCCAAAGATCCCCCTTGGGATCTGGACCAGGAACCCAAATCGAAGCTTTGGTTAAGTTTTCCCAGTGTCTGGACCCAGAAACCATCTCTGGAATCCCTCTTTGGACAGGATCCCAGAGATGGAATACAGTCTTTTCCTCTTCCCCAGAAAGAAATCAAACTCTTGGGTGCCAAGCAGAATCACCAGAGTGGAAGAATATCCCATGGAAACATGAGGTCACCCCTCCATTTAGTGGCCATCCTAGACACAAAATCCAGACAGAAAAGCCTGTGCTCCTCCCTCCCAGCCACCTGAATTTCAAATCCCGAGGAGCTTCCCTCAGGGTCTTCAGATTCGGACTGCCATCACCTCACTCCTATCTCTTATCCGAGGTTGTGTCTAAAGTCTTTGGTCCCAAAGTCCTGACACACATGACCTCCAGGATGGGGCCTCGAGAAACACATGACATCACTGGCCCTGCTCTCCTGAGGAAACCCTGCCCATCTCAGTTTCCCAAAATGTCCAGATTAGGAGAAAACTGCAAGGCCCCTGACTGCACCCCAATATCATAGGCCACTCTGGAAAAAGTGCACAGCCTGACACAGCCTCAGCACCTACCTCCAGGATGACATGCAGGCCAATGGCACTTAGTCCGAAGATTGAAACTTCCATGGCCCTAAAACCTCATCAGAACCCTAGCTTATGTTTTGAGGTCTCTCTCCCTAGAGGGCTGTTCTGGAAATTCAAGCATATGGTCCAACCTGTGGTCCGTGAGCCATACAAGAGTACACCTCCTGTCCCAAGAAGGAAACCTGGCTCCTGGGTACTGGGTCTAATACTAAGGATAGAGAATCCTCAATGGTCAGAGAGCCGCCACCACATTCTAAGGTCTCCCTGGACACCAAGCAGCATTGGGACCTGTTAGACTGAGAACTTCCATCAACGCAAATCACTTGGAACTTGGAATCAGTGTCATTGATTCAAGCTTACCCTGTTCCTCACTGCAATGGTAACAAGAGATTGGCTTCCCAGGCCTCCATTCAGAGAGCATTGCTATCGAATCTTCCATATGGGGGACCCTGGAGCCCTGTAAGAAGACTTCTGCTGCCCCTTAGTAGGACACCTTGATGTTTGGAGCAGCTCACAAGCTCCAGCTTGGAAAAACCTCCAAGAATTCTTGAGGCCTCCCCACAATTTGTTGGCCATCATGGATACAAACTCCAGCGTGAGCAGACATCTTCCCCTCGCCCAGGTGCTGAAGATCTCGAAACAACTGCTGTACATTGGAATAGACATGTGCTCGGCACTGAGCGTAACCGTAGCTTATGTTTTCATACTTCTGTCCTCACACTCCTCGCCTGCAAACCCTCCAACTTGGATATTCTGGAGCCGTAATGCAGCCATCTGCCTGCTCACCAGATAGAAGAAGTGAAAAAAGGGTCTGTGCAAAAATCCCCCATGAGGATCCAGTTGCACAGCTCTCAAAAGCACCCCAATATAATAGGCCGAACTCTCCACGAATGTTCTGTCTGACACAGCTCGAGCCCGAGCTCCTGACAGCCACCCAGAAAGCAGGCCTCATTTTCTGCAGGTGGGTCCTGCCTTGGCCCGAGGACCTCATCTCAAAGTGAACTGGGTATTCAGGCCCCTGTCCCAGAACTTAGCTCAAATTCCTGCCCGTGGGGGAACCTGAAGCATAAAAAAGTACACCTCCTTCCCCATGGCAGGAAAACTGAATGTTGAGATGGCAGTCCAACCCTCAGAGTGGGAGCCAAGTGCATAGCCCATGAGGTCACACCCACTCAGCATGGGCATCTGGGCAAAAACAGGCATTGTGACCCTCAGAATGAGACCCATTTCCAACAAGAACACTCGGGAGCTGTACCAGGAAAACATAGAGCAGGACCCTAGGCCCAAATCCTAAGCCTTGTTGCGGTGATCCAGGCTCCAGAATCCAGGACCCATCTCTGGAATGGCTGTTTGGACGGGATCCCTGACTCATAAAACTGCGCTCCTCCCATCCCCCAGAAATACACCAAACTCTTGGGTGCCGAGCAGAATTCCCAGAGAGGTAGAATCTCACATGGACCCATGAGGCCACCCCTCCATTTCGTGGCCATCATAGACAAACAAGTCAGACAGAAAAGACTGTGCTCCTGCCTCACAGCCGTCCGAATTTCATATCTGGAGATGCTTCGCTCAGGGTCTGCAGATTGGGTCTGCCATCACCTCGAGCTTAACTCTTACCCGAGTTTGTGTCTGAAGACTTTGGACCCAGAGTCCTGACCCATATGCCCTCCAGGATGGGGCCTCCAGGAACACACAACAGCACTGGGCCAGCTCTCCCAAGGAATGTCAGCCTGTCTCAGTTTCCCAACCCACCAGATTAAGAGAAAATTTCAAGGCCCCTAATACCACCCCAATTCCATAGGAAGCTCCAGAAAAAATGCATAGTCTGACACAGCCTCAGAATATACCTCCAGGAAGACACCCAGGTCAATGGGAAGGGATGATGGCCTAACCCATGGCAGGTTCGATGTGCTGGGTGTGAAGCCAACTGTCTCAATGTCTCTCACAAGGTCTGGGCTCAGGCTATGTAAGACAGAGCATAGTGTTTAGGGTAGCCTATGCAATTGGGGTGTTGCCGAGGGCTGAGCAGGTTGATTTTCATTTGGGGTTTCTGAGAAATGCCATAGACAATGTTTTTCTTTGGGGGGCAGGCAGAGTGCTTCGTTCTGGAACCAGAATTCCCAATCATGAGGGCTTTTGGGCCAGGAGTGCTAGGGTAGAGTCTGAAAACAAAACATAGGGTGAGGTGGGGAGCAGGCCCACTCTGCAAAGGCTGAAAGGATATCTCATGCATCTGAAGTCAGGCTGAGGATCAGACATTGGCTGAGGTTGGATTGTGCCCTTGATGGCACCTTCATGAAGCAGGTGCCTCATGAGGCCGACGAAGTTTTCCCACGCTGAGTTTGGAGGTTGCCACAAACCACAAGGTTTCCTTCTGCGAGACAGTCGAGTCCTGTTGAATGGCTCCAGTACATACCATACGGAAGGACTGAAGAGGAGGGTTCAAAGGATGGATCCCTGAACAACATGCCTCGCATTCTCTTTGGCCATTAACGACAAGATATGTTTGTTCTGCTGGCTCTGGGGCAAGCTAACCAGTGCGCTGAGTTGAAATGGCCTCTCCTGAGGATGCGTCATAATGTGGGTTTCTGTCCATGGAGACCTTGGAATGTGATGGTTGTACTGTGGCCCTGCGGAATTCTCCGACCAGAAGGGTTTGATACAGATCCAGTAAGAAAGCACTCCATGTGGAGACGAGAGAGGTTTGGTTTGGAGCCTCAGAAAAACCTAATATGCTGGTATACGAAACCAGTCCTCTGATGACAGACACATGAAAACTAAAGCTAAGGTTCATATTAAAGCCTAAGGGCCTGTCCATTTCAATCTTCTGTCTCTGGGGATACTGTCTGAAAGTCTAAGTGGTGATAATGGCTCAGCTGGTGTCAGAGTGCCCCTTATAGTCCAGGGCAGCCTAAACTATCAGGATGGCCTCAGGGGCCTTGGAACTTTTCCCTAACCTGTAGGGTTGTGGTCAATGGATTGGGCACACTTTCCTTGGAGATGGCAGGCACAATCTTTCACTGTGGCTCCAGATGCCCTAGCCTGGAGGGTGTGTGGGTCCAGGCTGTGGGCACATAAGTCTGAAAACAAAAACTCAGCTTATGAGTGGCGCCGAGGGTATGGCAGGCCGGATGTACAGATAAAGAGTGAGCTCCTTGGATTGTGAATCAAGGGCGAGATTCCTTCAGGCTTTTGTCTCTGGATGCGTCCAGGATAGCCGTGGATTGTAGGGGGTGGCCTCAGTGACTGTGGACGAGTAACCTCTCTGGGGATTTGTCCCAGCTAACAGGAGTTTGGGGTCATTTTGTGGGAAGGGTGGAGTCCTGTTGTCTGGCTCATGTGTCTCTCCAAGAAAGTGATTCCAGAGCAGAGCCCCAGGAACAGGGGGGAGACTGGAAAACTCAAACACTGGTGAGGATTGGGTGTATAGGGGCTTGGCACGCCCCATATGAGGGCTCTTGGTCAAGGCCCTGACAGGCCTTTCTTTGATATTGGGCTCATGCTGAGGGTCACAGAGTGAATTTGTGCCCAAGGTAGCACGCAAGTTTGGGCGTGGTTTAAGGGGAAATGAAGGTTTCTCCCACCCTGAAGGTGTGACTCCATGCCAAGAGCAAGCCTTACAGCCATGGGGAAGAAGGAGTTCTGATTTGTGCTTCAGATGCCCAGTGTGTGGGGAATTGATATAATATCTGGGTTTAGATATCGGAAAACCAAGGTTAGGAAGAGATAACGGCATAAGACCATGGCATGTCAGAAGTGCTAGGTGTGTGGCCAGCTGTCTCCTTGCCTGTCTGGACGTCTGGCATCAGGCTGTGAAAGGCAGAGCATTAGTGCCCAGAGCAGCCTATTAAATCTGAGTGCCGTCGAGGCAAGAGCAGGTTGGTCCTCATCTGGGTTTTATGGAAAGCCCTCAAGGAAACGTTTTCTACCGGTGTGCAGTAACTTTGCAGGCTTGTGGTTCTGCAATTCCTACTCTGGAGGGATTGTTTGCCAGGAGTGTGAGGAAGGAAGTCTGAAAACACAAGCTAGCGTGAGGTTTGGGACCGAGGGCATGGCAGGCAACTCTGCAGAGGCTGAATCAAGATCTCCTGCATTGCGGTCATGTCTACTATGAGACGTGCTTCAAGATAGAGTTTTTGACCATGATGGCCTCTCCCTGAAGGATATGGCGGCTTCATGAGGCCCGGCAGGTTTGCCGATTTCTCCTACACTGAAGGTTTGACTCACGGCCAGCAGCAAGGTTTCTTGCCATGGGGAAGGAGGGGTTCTGACTTATGCATCAGGTTCCCCCCTGTGCAGGGATTGGAGATAAGGTCTAGGTTCCGATGACTGAAAACCCAGGTTGGGAATGGATGGTGGCCTAAGGCAGTGGCGGGTCCAATGTGCTGGGTGTGCAGCCAGCTGTGTCGGTGTCTGTTGGAAGGTCTGGGCTCAGGCTTTTGTGAGAGAGCATCAGTGTTTAAGGTAGCCTATGCAATTGGGGTGTTGCCGAGGGCAAAGCAGTTTGATCCTCATTTGGGGTTTCTGTGCAGCACCATAGACAATGTTTTTCTCCTGGGAGGCAGGCAGAGTGCTTCATTGTGGCCCCAGAATTCCCAGTAGTGAGGGTTTGTGGGACAGGAGTGTGAGGACAGAAGTCTGAAAACACAAGCTAGTGTGAGGATTGGAGCCAAGGGCAGAGCAGGCCCACTCTGCAGAGGCTGAATCAAAATCTCCTGCATCTGAAGTCAGGCTGAGGATCAGACGTTGGCTGAGACTGGAGTATGTGTCCATGATGGCACCTTCATGAAGCGGGGGTATCATGAGGCCAAGGAAGTGTTCCCACGGTGAGTTTGGAGGATGCCCCAAACCACAAGGTTTCCTTCTGCGGGACATTCGAGTCCTGTTGCATGGCTACAGGACATACCATACGGAAGGACTGGAGAGCAGGGTTCGAAGGATGGATCCCTGTACAGCATGCCTCGCATTCCCATTGGCCATAAGCAACAAGATTTGTTTGATCTGCTGCCTCTGGGGCACGCTACCCAGGGGGCTGTGTTGAAAAAGCCTCTCCTGAGGATGCGTCATAATGTGCGTTTGGGGTCCATGGAGACCTTGGAATGTGCTGGTTGTTCAGTGGCCCTGCGGAACTCTCCTACCTGAAGGGTTTGATACATCCCCAGTAAGAAAGCTCCCCATGTGGAGACGAGAGAGGTTTGGTTTGGTGCCTCAGAAAAGCCCCATGTGCTGGTCTACGAAAACAGTCCTCTGAGGACGGACACATGGAAACCAAAGCTAAGGTTCAGATTAGGGCCTGGGGGCCTGTCCATTTCAACCTTCTGTCTCTGGGGACACTGTCTGAGAGTCTAAGTGGAGATAGTTGCTCCGCTGGTGTCAGAGAGCCCCTCTTAGTCCAGGGTGGCCTCCACTATTGATGGCCTCAGGGGCTTGGAGCTTTTCCCTAACCAGTAGGGTTGTGGTCAATGGATTGGGCACACTTTCCTTGGAGAGGACAGGCACAATTTTTCGCTGTGGCTCCAGAGGCCCTAGCCTGGATGTTGTGTGTGTCCAGGCTGTGGGCACAGAAGTCTGAATACACAAACTCAGCTTAAGAGTGGCGGCTAGGGTATGGCAGGCCTGATGTACAGCCCGAGAGGGAGCTCCTGGGCCTCTGAAACAAGGGCGAGTGGGAGGCGTTCCTTCAGGCTTTTGTCTCTGGATGTTGTGTCCGGGATAGCCGTGGATTGGAGCGGTGGCCTCAGGTACTGTGGACGAGTATCCCTCTCTTGGGATTTGTCCCAGCTCCCACGAGTTTGGGGTCATATTGTGGGAAGGGTGGAGTCGTGTAGTCTGGCTCATGGGTCTCTCCAAGAAAGGGATTCAAGGGCAGAGCCCCAGGTACAGGTGGGGTGACTGGAAAACTCAAACCCTGTTGAGGATTGGGTGCATAGGGGTTTGGCAAGCCCCATATGGGGGCTCTTGCTCTAGGCCCTCACAGGCCTTTCTTTGACATGGGGCTCATGCTGAGGGTCACAGTGTGAATTTGTGCACAAGCAGCACTTAAGTTTGGGCGTGGAATCAGGGGCCATGAAGGTTTCTCCCACCCTGAAGGTGTGACCCCATGCCAAGAGCAAGCTTTACAGCCATGGGGAAGGAGGAGTTCTGTTTTGTGCTTGCTATACCCAGCTGTGTGGAGAATTGATATAATGTCTAGGTTCAGATATCTGAAAACCAAGGTTAGGATGAGGTGACGGCATAAGGCCATGGCGTGTCCGAAGTGCTGGGTGTGCGGCCAGCTGTCTCCTTGTCTGTCTGGACGTCTGGCTTCAGGCTGTGTCAGGCAGAGCATGAGTGCCCTGAGCAGCCTATCCAGATCGGGTACCATCGAGGCTCGAGCAGGTTGATCCTCATCTGGGTTTTCTGGAGAGCCCCATAGGGAAATGTTTTTCTTTTGTTGGGCAGACACTGGGCTGGGTTTTGGTTCTGGAGTTCCTAGTCCGGAGGGCTTGTTTGCCAGGAGTGTGAGGAAGGAAGTCTGAAAACACAAGCTACCATGAGGTTTGGGACCAAGGGCACGGCAGGGCCACTCTGCAGAGGCTGAATCGAGATCTCCTGCACTGAGGTCATGTCAACCATGAGACGTGCCTCAGGCTAGAGTTTTTGTCCAGCATGGCCTCTTCCTGAAGGGTGTGGGGCCTACATGAGGCCAGGGAGGTTTGCCTACGATGGGATTTGTGAACTGCTCCAAACCTCAAGGTTTTTCTTTCTGCACGACAGTCGAGTTTTATTGGATGGTTCCAAGAGGCCCCATACGGAAAGACTCGAGAGCAGGTGTCTAAGCATGGATGCCTGGGAACGCCACCTCATATTCCCACTCTTTAGTCAGGACAAGGCAGGCTCAATCTGCGGGCTCCTGGGTGAGCTACCCAGAGGGGAAAGTTGGAATGGACTCTCCTGAAATGAGTCCTACTGTGGCTTGGTGGCCTGGGAGACCTTGGAATGTGGATGTGGCTCAGGGACTCTGCAGGATTCTCCAACATGAGGTGTTTGACACGGCTCCAACAAGGAAACTTCCCATGTGGAGACGAGAGGAGTTCTATTAAGTGACTCAGGAAAGCCCCATACCCTGTTCTTCGAACCAAAGCCTCTGAGGAGTGACACCTGGGAACCACGCAAGAGTTGAGATTAGGGCCTAAGGGCCTGTCCTGCTCAACCTTCTATCTCTGTTGACATCTGTGTGCATGCCTTCGTGGAGGTAGCTGCTCAGCTTGTGTCCGAATGCCCCTGTGAGTCCAGTGAGGCTCCCAGTAGTGGGATGTCCTCGGGGGCCTTGAGGTTTCTCATATTCTGGAGGTGTTTGTCCAAAGGAATGGACACAGTTTCCCAGGAGACAGGAGGCATAGTCCTGTGGAATGGCTCCAGAGGACCAAGCCAAGAGGCTGTGTTTGCCAGGGCTGTGGGGTCAGATGGCTGAAAAAGCAAACTTGGCTCAGCTAGGGGCCAAGGTAATGGCAGGCCTGATCTCCAACCCGTGAGGGGAGATCCTCTGGATATCAAAGGAGAGCAAGTGAGAGGCAGTCGCTCAGGCTTTTGTATCTGGGTGTTGCGTTCACAGTGGCCGTTCATGGTTGGGGTTGCTTCAGGGGCCGAGGAACAGCCTTCTTCTCGGGGAATTGTCCAAGCTCCCAAGTGTTTGGATTCATTCTGTGGGAAGGGAAGAGTACTGTTTTCTGCCACAGGGGACCCCCCAGGAGAGGGACTCTAGAGCTCAGCAGTGGGTTCCCTCAACTGGAATACAAACCATCTAGTTAGTCCTGGGTGCCTATGGGCAAGGCAAGCCACATATGCGGGCTTTTGGTCCAGTCACTGAGAGGCGTTACTTGAATAAGGTACTCACGCTGAGGTTCACAATGTGTGTTTGTGCCCAAGGCGGCCCTCACGCTTGGGCGTGGCCTCATGGGCCATGCCCTTTTCTCCTACACTAAAGGTTTGACTCACTGCCAGCAGCAAGGTTTCTTGCCATGGGGAATGAGGGGTTCTGACTTGTGCATCAGGTTCCCCCTGTGCAGGGATTGGAGATAAGGTCTAGGTTCCGATGACTGAAAACCCAGGTTGGGAATGTATGGTGGCCTAAGGCAGTGGCGGGTCCAATGTGCTGGGTGTGCAGCCAGCTGTGTTGGTGTCTGTTGGAAGGTCTGGGCTCAGGCTTTTGCGACAGAGCATCAGTGTTTAAGGTAGCCTATGCAATTGGGGTGTTGCGGAGGGCCAAGCAGTTTGATCCTCATTTGGGGTTTCTGTGCAGCACCATAGACAATGTTTTTCTCCTGGGAGGCAGGCAGAGTGCTTCATTGTGGCCCCAGAATTCCCAGTAGGGAGGGTTTGTGGGCCAGTAGTGTGAGGACGGAAGTCTGAAAACACAAGCTAGGGTGAGGATTGGAGCCAAGGGCAGAGCAGGCCCAATCTGCAGAGGCTAAATCAAAATCTCCTGCATCTGAAGTCAGGCTGAGGATCAGACGTTGGCTGAGACTGGAGTATGTGTCCATGATGGCACCTTCATGAAGCGGGGTTATCATGAGGCCAAGGAAGTGTTCCCACGCTGAGTTTGGAGGATGCCCCAAACCACAAGGTTTCCTTCTGCGGGACATTCGAGTCCTGTTGCATGGCTCCAGGACATACCATACGGAAGGACTGGAGAGCAGGGTTCGAAGGATGGATCCCTGTACAGCATGCCTCGCATTCCCCTTGGCCATAAGCGACAAAATATGTTTGATCTGCTGCCTCTGGGGCACGCTACCCAGGGGGCTGAGTTGAAATGGCCTCTCCAGAGGATGCGTCATAATGTGCGTTTGGGTCCATGGAGACCTTGGAATGTGCTGGTTGTTCAGTGGCCCTGCGGAACTCTCCTACCTGAAGGGTTTGATACATCCCCAGTAAGAAATCTCCCCATGTGGAGACGAGAGAGGTTTGGTTTGATGCCTCAGAAAAGCCCCGTGTGCCGGTCTACGAAAACAGTCCTCTGAGGACGGACACATGGAAACCAAAGCTAAGGTTCAGATTAGGGCCTGGGGGCCTGTCCATTTCAACCTTCGGTCTCTGGGGACACTCTCTGAGAGTCTAAGTGGAGATAGTTGCTCCGCTGGTGTCAGAGAGCCCCTCTTAGTCCAGGGTGGCCTATACTATTGATGGCCTCAGGGACCTTGGAGCTTTTCCCGAACCTGTAGGGTTGTGGTCAATGGATTGGGCACACTTTCCTTGGAGAGGGCAGGCACAATCTTTCGCTGTTTGGTCCAGAGGCCCTAGCCTGGATGTTGTGTGGGTCCAGGCTGTGGGCACAGAAGTCTGAATACACAAACTCAGCTTATGAGTGGCGCCTAGGGTATGGCAGGCCGGATGTACAGCCCGAGAGGGAGCTCCTGGGCCTCTGAAACAAGGGCGAGTGGGAGGCGTTCCTTCAGGCTTTTGTCTCTGGATGTTGTGTCCGGGATAGCCGTGGATTGGAGCGGTGGCCTCAGGTACTGTGGACGAGTATCCCTCTCTGGGGATTTGTCCCAGCTCCCAAAAGTTTGGGGTCATTTTGTGGGAAGGTTGGAGTCGTGTTGTCTGGCTCATGGGTCTCTCCAAGAAAGGGATTCCAGAGCAGAGCTCCAGGTACGGGCGGGGCGACTGGAAAATTCAAACCGTGGTGAGGATTGGGTGCATAGGGGCTTGGCAAGCCCCATATGTGGGCTCTTGGTCCAGGCCCTGACAGGCCTTTCTTTGACATGGGGCTCATGCTGAGGGTCACAGTGTGAATTTGTGCCCAAGCAGCACTCAAGTTTGGGCGTGGAATCAGGGGCCATGAAGGATTCTCCCACCATGAAGGTGTGACTCCAAGTCAAGAGCAAGCTTGACAGCCATGGGGAAGGAGGAGTTCTGTTTTGTGCTTGCTATACCCAGCTGTGTGGAGAATTGATATAATGTCTAGGTTCAGATATCTGAAAACCAAGGTTAGGATGAGGTGACGGCATAAGACCATGGCGTGTCCGAAGTGCTGGGTGTGCGGCCACCTGTCTCCTTGTCTGTCTGGACGTCTGGCTTCAGGCTGTGTCAGGCAGAGCATGAGTGCCCAGAGCAGCCTATCAAGTTCGGGTACCGTCGAGGCCCGAGCAGGTTGATCCTCATCTGGGTTTTCTGGAGAACCCCACAGGGAAACGTTTTTCTTCCGTTGGGCAGACACTGGGCTGGGTTTTGGTTCCGGAGTTCCTAGTCCGGAGGGCTTGTTTGCCAGGAGTGTGAGGAAGGAAGTCGGAAAACACAAGCTAGCGTGAGGTTTGGGACCGAGGTCACGGCATGCCCACTCTGCAGAGGCTGAATCGAGATCTCCTGCACTGAGGTCATGTCAACTATGAGACGTGCCTCAGGCTAGAGTTCTTGTCCAGCATGGCCTCTTCCTGAAGGGTGTGGGGGCTTCATGAGGCCAGAAAGTTTTGCCTACGATGGGATTTGTGAACTGCTCCAAAACTGAAGGTTACCTTCTGCACGACAGTCGAGTCCTATTGGATGGTTCCAAGAGGCCCCATATGGAAAGACTCGAGAGCAGGTGTCTAAGCATGGATGCCTGGGAACGCCACCTCATATTCCCACTCTTTAGTCAGGACAAGGCAGGCTCAATCTGCGGGCTCCTGGGTGAGCTACCCAGAGGGGAGAGTTGAAATGGACTCTCCTGAAGATGAGTCCTACTGTGGCTTGGTGCCCTGGGAGACGTTGGAATGTGGAGGTGGCTCAGGGACTCTGCAGGATTCTCCAACATGAGGTGTTTGACACGGCTCCAACAAGGAAACTTCCCATGTGGAGACGAGAGGAGTTCTGTTCCGTGCCTCAGGAAAGCCCCATACCCTGTTCTTCGAACCAAAGCCTCTGAGGAGTGACACCTGGAAACCAAAGCAAGAGTTGAGACTACGGCCTAAAGGCCTGTCCGGCTCAACCTTCTATCTCTGTTGATATCTGTGTGCATGCATTCATGGATGTAGCTGCTCAGCTTGTGTCCGAATGCCCCTATGAGTCCAGTAAGGCTCCCAGTAGTGGGATGTCCTCGGAGGCCTTGAGGTTACTCATATTCTGGAGGTGTGTGGCCAAAGGAATGGACACAGTTTCCCAGGAGAGAGCAGGCACGGTCCTGTGGTATGGCTCCAGAGGACCCAGCCTAGAGGCTCTGTTTGCCAGGGCTGTGGGGACAGATGTCTGAAAAAGCAAACTTGGCTCAGCTAGGGGCCAATATAATGGCAGGCCTGATCTCTAGTCCGTTAAGGGAGATCCTCTGGAAATCAAAGTAGGGCAAGTGGGAGGCAGTCACTCAGTATTTTGTCTCTGGGTGTTGCGTTTACAGTGTCCGGTAAGGGTAGGGGTTGTCTTAGAGGCCGAGGGGGTGGGAATGAAGAGTACTGTTTTCTGCCACAGGGGACCCCCCAGGAGAGGGACTCTAGTCACAGCAGTGGGTTCCCTCAACTGGAATACACACCATCTAGTTAGTCCTGGGTGCCTATGGGCATGGCAAGCCACATATGCGGGCTCTTGGTCCAGTCACTGAGAGGCGTTACTTGAATAAGGTACTCACGCGGAGGGTCACAATGTGTGTTTGTGCCCAAGGCGGCCCTCATGCTTGGGCGTGGCCTCATGGGCCATGCCGTTTTCTCCTACACTGAAGGTTTGACTCACTGCCAGCAGCAAGGTTTCTTGCCATGGAAAAGGAGGGGTTCTGACTTGTGCATCAGTTTCCCCCCTGTGCAGGGATTGGAGATAAAATCTAGGTTCCGATGACTGAAAACCCAGGTTGGGAATGGATGGTGGCCTAAGGCAGTGGCGGGTCCAATGTGCTGGGTGTGCAGCCAGCTGTGTCGGTGTCTGTTGGAAGGTCTGGGCTCAGGCTATTTGCGACAGAGCATCACTGTTTAAGGTAGCCTATGCAATTGGGGTGTTGCCGAGGGCCAAGCTGTTTGATCCTCATTTGGGGTTTCAGGGCAGCGCCATAGACAATGATTTTCTCCTTGGAGGCAGGCACAGTGATTCATTGTGGCCCCAGAATTCCCAGTAGGGAGGGTTTGTGGGCCAGGTGTGTGAGGACGGAAGTCTGAAAACACAAGCTAGTGTGAGGATTGGAACCAAGGGCAGAGCAGGCCCACTCTGCAAGGCTGAATCAAAATCTCCTGCATCTGAAGTCAGGCTGAGGATCAGACGTTGGCTGAGGCTGGAGTATGTGTCCATGATGGCACCTTCATGAAGTGGGGGCCTCATGAGGCCAAGGAAGTTTTCCCAGGCTGAGTTTGGAGGTTGCCCCAAACCACAAGGTTTTCTTCTGCGGGACATTCGAGTCCTGTTGCATGGCTCCAGGACATACCATACGGAAGGACTGGAGAGCAGGGTTCGAAGGATGGATCCCTGTACAGCATGGCTCGCATTCCCATTGGCTATTAGTGACAAGATATGTTTGATCTGCTGCCTCTAGAACACGCGACCCAGGGGGCTGAGTTGAAATGGCCTCTCCTGAGGATGCGTCATAATGTGCGTTTGGGTCCATTGAGACCTTGGAATGTGCTGGTTGTTCAGTGGCCCTGCGGAACTCTCCTACCTAAAGTGTTTGATACATCCCAGTAAGAAAGCTGCCCATGTGGAGATGAGAGATGTTTGGTTTGGTGCCTCAGAAAAGCCCCATGTGCTGGTCTACGAAAACAGTCCTCTGAGAACGGAAACATGGAAACCAAAGCTAAGGTTCAGATTAGGGCCTGGGGGCCTGTCCATTTCAACCTTCTGTCTCTGGGGACACTGTCTGAGAGTCTAAGTGGAGATAGTTGCTCCGCTGGTGTCAGAGAGCCCCTCTTAGTCCAGGGGGGCCTACACTATTGATGGCCTCAGAGGCCTTGGAGCTTTTCCCTAACCTGTAGTGTTGTGGTCAATGGACTGGGCACACTTTCCTTGGAGAGGACAGGCACAATCTTTCGCTGTGGCCCTAGAGGCCCTAGCCTGGAGGTGTGTGGGTCCAGGCTGTGGGCACAGAAGTCTGAATACACAAACTCAGCTTATGAGTGGCGCCTAGGGTATGGCAGGCCAGATGTACAGCCCGAGAGGGAGCTCCTGGGCCTCTGAAACAAGGGCGAGTGGGAGGCGTTCCTTCAGGCTTTTGTCTCTGGATGTTGTGTCCGGGATAGCCGTGGATTGGAGCGGTGGCCTCAGGTACTGTGGACGAGTATCCCTCTCTGGGTATTTGTCCCAGCTCCCAAGAGTTTGGGGTCATTTTGTGGGAAGGGTGGAGTCGTGTTGTCTGGCTCATGGGTCTCTCCAAGAAAGGGATTCCAGAGCAGAGCTCCAGGTACGGGCGGGGCGACTGGAAAATTCAAACCGTGGTGAGGATTGGGTGCATAGGGGCTTGGCAAGCCCCATATGTGGGCTCTTGGTCCAGGCCCTGACAGGCCTTTCTTTGACATGGGGCTCATGCGGAGGGTCACAGTGTGAATTTGTGCCCAAGCAGCACTCAAGTTTGGGCGTGGCATCAGGGGCCATGAAGGTTTCTCCCACCCTGAAGGTGTGACTCCATGCCAAGAGCAAGCTTGACAGCCATGGGGAAGGAGGAGTTCTGTTTTGTGCTTGCTATACCCAGCTGTGTGGAGAATTGATATAATGTCTAGGTTCAGATATCTGAAAACCAAGGTTAGGATGAGGTGACGGCATAAGACCATGGCGTGTCCGAAGTGCTGGGTGTGCGGCCACCTGTCTCCTTGTCTGTCTGGACGTCTGGCTTCAGGCTGTGTCAGGCAGAGCATGAGTGCCCAGAGCAGCCTATCCAGTTCGGGTACCGTCGAGGCCCGAGCAGGTTGATCCTCATCTGGGTTTTCTGGAGAGCCCCACAGGGAAACGTTTTTCTTCTGTTGGGCAGACACTGGGCTGGGTTTTGGTTCTGGAGTTCCTAGTCCGGAGGGCTTGTTTGCCAGGAGTGTGAGGAAGGAAGTCTGAAAACACAAGCTAGCGTGAGGTTTGGGACCGAGGTCACGGCATGCCCACTCTGCAGAGGCTGAATCGGGATCTCCTGCACTGAGGTCATGTCAACTATGAGACGTGCCTCAGGCTAGAGTTCTTGTCCAGCATGGCCTCTTCCTGAAGGGTGTGGGGGCTTCATGAGGCCAGAAAGTTTTGCCTACGATGGGATTTGTGAACTGCTCCAAAACTGAAGGTTACCTTCTGCACGACAGTCGAGTCCTATTGGATGGTTCCAAGAGGCCCCATATGGAAAGACTCGAGAGCAGGTGTCTAAGCATGGATGCCTGGGAACGCCACCTCATATTCCCACTCTTTAGTCAGGACAAGGCAGGCTCAATCTGCGGGCTCCTGGGTGAGCTACCCAGAGGGGAGAGTTGAAATGGACTCTCCTGAAGATGAGTCCTACTGTGGCTTGGAAGCCTGGGAGACCTTGGAATGTGGAGGTGGCTCAGGGACTCTGCAGGATTCTCCAACATGAGGTGTTTGACACGGCTCCAACAAGGAAACTTCCCATGTGGAGACGAGAGGAGTTCTGTTCCGTGCCTCAGGAAAGCCCCATATCCTGTTCTTCGAACCAAAGCCTCTGAGGAGTGACACCTGGAAACCAAAGTAAGAGTTGAGACTACGGCCTAAAGGCCTGTCCGGCTCAACCTTCTATCTCTGTTGTCATCTGTGTGCATGCATTCATGGATGTAGCTGCTCAGCTTGTGTCCGAATGCCCCTGTGAGTCCAGTGAGGCTCCCAGTAGTGGGATGTCCTCGGAGGCCATGAGGTTTCTCATATTCTGGAGGTGTGTGGCCAAAGGAATGGACACAGTTTCCCAGGAGAGAGCAGGCACGGTCCTGTGGTATGGCTCCAGAGGACCCAGCCTAGAGGCTCTGTTTGCCAGGGCTGTGGGGACAGATGTCTGAAAAAGCAAACTTGGCTCAGCTAGGGGCCAATGTAATGGCAGGCCTGATCTCTAGTCCGTGAGGGGAGATCCTCTGGAAATCAAAGTAGGGCAAGTGGGAGGCAGTCACTCAGGATTTTGTCTCTGGGTGTTGCGTTTACAGTGTCCGGTCAGGGTAGGGGTTGTCTCAGAGGCCGAGGAAGAGCCTTCCTCTCAGGGGATTGTCCAAGCTCCCAAGTGTTTGTGTTCATTCTGTGGGAATGAAGAGTACTATTTTCTGCCACAGGGGAACTCCCAGGAGAGGGACTCTAGAGCACAGCAGTGGGTTCCCTCAACTGGAATACACACCATCTAGTTAGTCCTGGGTGCCTATGGGCATGGCAACCCACATATGCGGGCTCTTGGTCCAGTCACTGGGAGGCGTTACTTGAATAAGGTACTCACGCTGAGGGTCACAATGTGTGTTTGTGCCCAAGGCGGCCCTCACGCTTCGGCGTGGCCCCATGAGCCATGCCGTTTTCTCCTACACTGAAGGTTTGACTCACTGCCAGCAGCAAGGTTTCTTGCCAGGGGGAAGGAGGGGTTCTGACTTGTGCATCAGGTTCCCCCCTGTGCAGGGATTGGAGATAAGGTCTATGTTCCGATGACTGAAAACCCAGGTTGGGAATGGATGGTGGCCTAAGGCAGTGGCGGGTCCAATGTGCTGGGTGTGCAGCCAGCTGTGTCGGTGTCTGTTGGAAGGTCTGGGCTCAGGCTATTTGCGACAGAGCATCACTGTTTAAGGTAGCCTATGCAATTGGGGTGTTGCCGAGGGCCAAGCAGTTTGATCCTCATTTGGGGTTTCTGGGCAGCGCCATAGACAATGTTTTTCTCTTGGGAGGCAGGCACAGTGCTTCATTGTGGCCCCAGAATTCCCAGTAGGGAGGGTTTGTGGGCCAGGAGTGTGAGGACGGAAGTCTGAAAACACAAGCTAGTGTGAGGATTGGAACCAAGGGCAGAGCAGGCCCACTCTGCAGAGGCTGAATCAAAATCTCCTGCATCTGAAGTCAGGCTGAGGATCAGACGTTGGCTGAGGCTGGAGTATGTGTCCATGATGGCACCTTCATGAAGTGGGGGCCTCATGAGGCCAAGGAAGTTTTCCCACGCTGAGTTTGGAGGTTGCCCCAAACCACAAGGTTTCCTTCTGCGGGACATTCGAGTCCTGTTGCATGGCTCCAGGACATACCATACGGAAGGACTGGAGAGCAGGGTTCGAAGGATGGATCCCTGTACAGCATGCCTCGCATTCCCATTGGCTATTAGCGACAAGATATGTTTGATCTGCTGCCTCTGGAACACGCGACCCAGGGGGCTGAGTTGAAATGGCCTCTCCTGAGGATGCGTCATAATATGCGTTTGGGTCCATGGAGACCTTGGAATGTGCTGGTTGTTCAGTGGCCCTGCGGAACTCTCCTACCTGAAGTGTTTGATACATCCCAGTAAGAAAGCTGCCCATGTGGAGATGAGAGATGTTTGGTTTGGTGCCTCAGAAAAGTCCCATGTGCTGGTCTACGAAAACAGTCCTCTGAGAACGGAAACATGGAAACCAAAGCTAAGGTTCAGATTAGGGCCTGGGGGCCTGTCCATTTCAACCTTCTGTCTCTGGGGACACTGTCTGAGAGTCTAAGTGGAGATAGTTGCTCCGCTGGTGTCAGAGAGCCTCTCTTAGTCCAGGGGGGCCTACACTATTGATGGCCTCAGGGGCCTTGGAGCTTTTCCCTAACCTGTAGTGTTGTGGTCAATGGACTGGGCACACTTTCCTTGGAGAGGGCAGGCACAATCTTTCGCTGTGGCCCTAGAGGCCCTAGCCTGGAGGTGTGTGGGTCCAGGCTGTGGGCACAGAAGTCTGAATACACAAACTCAGCTTATGAGTGGTGCCTAGGGTATGGCAGGCCGGATGTACAGCCCGAGAGGGAGCTCCTGGGCCTCTGAAACAAGGGCGAGTGGGAGGCGTTCCTTCAGGCTTTTGTCTCTGGATGTTGTGTCCGGGATAGCCGTGGATTGGAGCGGTGGCCTCAGGTACTGTGGACGAGTATCCCTCTCTGGGGATTTGTCCCAGCTCCCAAGAGTTTGGGGTCATTTTGTGGGAAGGGTGGAGTCGTGTTGTCTGGCTCATGAGTCTCTCCAAGAAAGGGATTCCAGAGCAGAGCTCCAGGTACGGGCGGGGCGACTGGAAAATTCAAACCGTGGTGAGGATTGGGTGCATAGGGGCTTGGCAAGCCCCATATGTGGGCTCTTGGTCCAGGCCCTGACAGGCCTTTCTTTGACATGGGGCTCATGCTGAGGATCACAGTGTGAATTTGTGCCCAAGCAGCACTCAAGTTTGGGCGTGGCATCAGGGGCCATGAAGGTTTCTCCCACCCTGAAGGTGTGACTCCATGCCAAGAGCAAGCTTGACAGCCATGGGGAAGGAGGAGTTCTGTTTTGTGCTTGCTATACCCAGCTGTGTGGAGAATTGATATAATGTCTAGGTTCAGATATCTGAAAACCAAGGTTAGGATGAGGTGACGGCATAAGACCATGGCGTGTCCGAAGTGCTGGGTGTGCGGCCAGCTGTCTCCTTGTCTGTCTGGACGTCTGGCTTCAGGCTGTGTCAGGCAGAGCATGAGTGCCCAGAGCAGCCTATCCAGTTCGGGTACCGTCGAGGCCCGAGCAGGTTGATCCTCATCTGGGTTTTCTGGAGAGCCCCACAGGGAAACGTTTTTCTTCCGTTGGGCAGACACTGGGCTGGGTTTTGGTTCTGGTGTTCGTAGTCCGGAGGGCTTGTTTGCCAGGAGTGTGAGGAAGGAAGTCTGAAAACACAAGCTAGCGTGAGGTTTGGGACTGAGGTCACGGCATGCCCACTCTGCAGAGGCTGAATCGGGATCTCCTGCACTGAGGTCATGTCAACTATGAGACGTGCCTCAGGCTAGAGTTCTTGTCCAGCATGGCCTCTTCCTGAAGGGTGTGGGGGCTTCATGAGGCCAGAAAGTTTTGCCTACGATGGGATTTGTGAACTGCTCCAAAACTGAAGGTTACCTTCTGCACGACAGTCGAGTCCTATTGGATGGTTCCAAGAGGCCCCATATGGAAAGACTCGAGAGCAGGTGTCTAAGCATGGATGCCTGGGAACGCCACCTCATATTCCCACTCTTTAGTCAGGACAAGGCAGGCTCAATCTGCGGGCTTCTGGGTGAGCTACCCAGAGGGGAGAGTTGAAATGGACTCTCCTGAAGATGAGTCCTACTGTGGCTTGGTGGCCTGGGAGACCTTGGAATGTGGAGGTGGCTCAGGGACTCTGCAGGATTCTCCAACATGAGGTGTTTGACACGGCTCCAACAAGGAAACTTCCCATGTGGAGACGAGAGGAGTTCTGTTCCGTGCCTCAGGAAAGCCCCATACCCTGTTCTTCGAACCAAAGCCTCTGAGGAGTGACACCTGGAAACCAAAGCAAGAGTTGAGACTACGGCCTAAAGGCCTGTCCGGCTCAACCTTCTATCTCTGTTGTCATCTGTGTGCATGCATTCATGGATGTAGCTGCTCAGCTTGTGTCCGAAT
Organism: Mustela nivalis; assembly: GCF_964662115.1. Taxonomy (NCBI): domain Eukaryota; kingdom Metazoa; phylum Chordata; class Mammalia; order Carnivora; family Mustelidae; genus Mustela; species Mustela nivalis. The sequence continues at coordinate 760,956 of NW_028136531.1, read as the reverse complement.
GCCCCTGTGAGTCCAGTGAGGCTCCCAGTAGTGGGATGTCCTCGGAGGCCTTGAGGTTTCTCATATTCTGGAGGTGTGTGGCCAAAGGAATGGACACAGTTTCCCAGGAGAGAGCAGGCACGGTCCTGTGGTATGGCTCCAGAGGACCCAGCCTAGAGGCTCTGTTTGCCAGGGCTGTGGGGACAGATGTCTGAAAAAGCAAACTTGGCTCAGCTAGGGGCCAATGTAATGGCAGGCCTGATCTCTAGTCCGTGAGGGGAGATCCTCTGGAAATCAAAGTAGGGCAAGTGGGAGGCAGTCACTCAGGATTTTGTCTCTGGGTGTTGCGTTTACAGTGTCCGGTCAGGGTAGGGGTTGTCTCAGAGGCCGAGGAAGAGCCTTCCTCTCAGGGGATTGTCCAAGCTCCCAAGTGTTTGTGTTCATTCTGTGGGAATGAAGAGTACTGTTTTCTGCCACAGGGGAACCCCCAGGAGAGGGACTCTAGAGCACAGCAGTGGGTTCCCTCAACTGGAATACACACCATCTAGTTAGTCCTGGGTGCCTATGGGCATGGCAAGCCACATATGCGGGCTCTTGGTCCAGTCACTGAGAGGCGTTACTTGAATAAGGTACTCACGCTGAGGGTCACAATGTGTGTTTGTGCCCAAGGCGGCCCTCACGCTTGGGCGTGGCCTCATGGGCTATGCCGTTTTCTCCTACACTGAAGATTTGACTCACTGCCAGCAGCAAGGTTTCTTGCCAGGGGGAAGGAGGGGTTCTGACTTGTGCATCAGGTTCCCCCCTGTGCAGGGATTGGAGATAAGGTATAGGTTCCGATGACTGAAAACCCAGGTTGGGAATGGATGGTGGCCTAAGGCAGTGGCGGGTCCAATGTGCTGGGTGTGCAGCCAGCTGTGTCGGTGTCTGTTGGAAGGTCTGGGCTCAGGCTATTTGCGACAGAGCATCACTGTTTAAGGTAGCCTATGCAATTGGGGTGTTGCCGAGGGCCAAGCAGTTTGATCCTCATTTGGGGTTTCTGGGCAGCGCCATAGACAATGTTTTTCTCTTGGGAGGCAGGCACAGTGCTTCATTGTGGCCCCAGAATTCCCAGTAGGGAGGGTTTGTGGGCCAGGAGTGTGAGGACGGAAGTCTGAAAACACAAGCTAGTGTGAGGATTGGAACCAAGGGCAGAGCAGGCCCACTCTGCAGAGGCTGAATCAAAATCTCCTGCATCTGAAGTCAGGCTGAGGATCAGACGTTGGCTGAGGCTGGAGTATGTGTCCATGATGGCACCTTCATGAAGTGGGGGCCTCATGAGGCCAAGGAAGTTTTCCCACGCTGAGTTTGGAGGTTGCCCCAAACCACAAGGTTTCCTTCTGCGGGACATTCGAGTCCTGTTGCATGGCTCCAGGACATACCATACGGAAGGACTGGAGAGCAGGGTTCGAAGGATGGATCCCTGTACAGCATGCCTCGCATTCCCATTGGCTATTAGCGACAAGATATGTTTGATCTGCTGCCTCTGGAACACGCGACCCAGGGGGCTGAGTTGAAATGGCCTCTCCTGAGGATGCGTCATAATGTGCGTTTGGGTCCATGGAGACCTTGGAATGTGCTGGTTGTTCAGTGGCCCTGCGGAACTCTCCTACCTGAAGTGTTTGATACATCCCAGTAAGAAAGCTGCCCATGTGGAGATGAGAGATGTTTGGTTTGGTGCCTCAGAAAAGCCCCATGTGCTGGTCTACGAAAACAGTCCTCTGAGAACGGAAACATGGAAACCAAAGCTAAGGTTCAGATTAGGGCCTGGGGGCCTGTCCATTTCAACCTTCTGTCTCTGGGGACACTGTCTGAGAGTCTAAGTGGAGATAGTTGCTCCGCTGGTGTCAGAGAGCCCCTCTTAGTCCAGGGGGGCCTACACTATTGATGGCCTCAGGGGCCTTGGAGCTTTTCCCTAACCTGTAGTGTTGTGGTCAATGGACTGGGCACACTTTCCTTGGAGAGGGCAGGCACAATCATTCGCTGTGGCCCTAGAGGCCCTAGCCTGGAGGTGTGTGGGTCCAGGCTGTGGGCACAGAAGTCTGAATACACAAACTCAGCTTATGAGTGGCGCCTAGGGTATGGCAGGCCGGATGTACAGCCCGAGAGGGAGCTCCTGGGCCTCTGAAACAAGGGCGAGTGGGAGGCGTTCCTTCAGGCTTTTGTCTCTGGATGTTGTGTCCGGGGTAGCCGTGGATTGGAGCGGTGGCCTCAGGTACTGTGGACGAGTATCCCTCTCTGGGGATTTGTCCCAGCTCCCAAGAGTTTGGGGTCATTTTGTGGGAAGGGTGGAGTCGTGTTGTCTGGCTCATGGGTCTCTCCAAGAAAGGGATTCCAGAGCAGAGCTCCAGGTACGGGCGGGGCGACTGGAAAATTCAAACCGTGGTGAGGATTGGGTGCATAGGGGATTGGCAAGCCCCATATGTGGGCTCTTGGTCCAGGCCCTGACAGGCCTTTGTTTGACATGGGGCTCATGCTGAGGATCACAGTGTGAATTTGTGCCCAAGCAGCACTCAAGTTTGGGCGTGGCATCAGGGGCCATGAAGGTTTCTCCCACCCTGAAGGTGTGACTCCATGCCAAGAGCAAGCTTGACAGCCATGGGGAAGGAGGAGTTCTGTTTTGTGCTTGCTATACCCAGCTGTGTGGAGAATTGATATAATGTCTAGGTTCAGATATCGGAAAACCAAGGTTAGGATGAGGTGACGGCATAAGACCATGGCGTGTCCGAAGTGCTGGGTGTGCGGCCAGCTGTCTCCTTGTCTGTCTGGACGTCTGGCTTCAGGCTGTGTCAGGCAGAGCATGAGTGCCCAGAGCAGCCTATCCAGTTCGGGTACCGTCGAGGCCCGAGCAGGTTGATCCTCATCTGGGTTTTCTGGAGAGCCCCACAGGGAAACGTTTTTCTTCCGTTGGGCAGACACTGGGCTGGGTTTTGGTTCTGGTGTTCGTAGTCCGGAGGGCTTGTTTGCCAGGAGTGTGAGGAAGGAAGTCTGAAAACACAAGCTAGCGTGAGGTTTGGGACCGAGGTCACGGCATGCCCACTCTGCAGAGGCTGAATCGGGATCTCCTGCACTGAGGTCATGTCAACTATGAGACGTGCCTCAGGCTAGAGTTCTTGTCCAGCATGGCCTCTTCCTGAAGGGTGTGGGGGCTTCATGAGGCCAGAAAGTTTTGCCTACGATGGGATTTGTGAACTGCTCCAAAACTGAAGGTTACCTTCTGCACGACAGTCGAGTCCTATTGGATGGTTCCAAGAGGCCCCATATGGAAAGACTCGAGAGCAGGTGTCTAAGCATGGATGCCTGGGAACGCCACCTCATATTCCCACTCTTTAGTCAGGACAAGGCAGGCTCAATCTGCGGGCTCCTGGGTGAGCTACCCAGAGGGGAGAGTTGAAATGGACTCTCCTGAAGATGAGTCCTACTGTGGCTTGGTGGCCTGGGAGACCTTGGAATGTGGAGGTGGCTCAGGGACTCTGCAGGATTCTCCCACATGAGGTGTTTGACACGGCTCCAACAAGGAAACTTCCCATGTGGAGACGAGAGGAGTTCTGTTCCGTGCCTCAGGAAAGCCCCATACCCTGTTCTTCGAACCAAAGCCTCTGAGGAGTGACACCTGGAAACCAAAGCAAGAGTTGAGACTACGGCCTAAAGGCCTGTCCGGCTCAACCTTCTATCTCTGTTGTCATCTGTGTGCATGCATTCATGGATGTAGCTGCTCAGCTTGTGTCCGAATGCCCCTGTGAGTCCAGTGAGGCTCCCAGTAGTGGGATGTCCTCGGAGGCCTTGAGGTTTCTCATATTCTGGAGGTGTGTGGCCAAAGGAATGGACACAGTTTCCCAGGAGAGAGCAGGCACGGTCCTGTGGTATGGCTCCAGAGGACCCAGCCTAGAGGCTCTGTTTGCCAGGGCTGTGGGGACAGATGTCTGAAAAAGCAAACTTGGCTCAGCTAGGGGCCAATGTAATGGCAGGCCTGATCTCTAGTCCGTGAGGGGAGATCCTCTGGAAATCAAAGTAGGGCAAGTGGGAGGCAGTCACTCAGGATTTTGTCTCTGGGTGTTGCGTTTACAGTGTCCGGTCAGGGTAGGGGTTGTCTCAGAGGCCGAGGAAGAGCCTTCCTCTCAGGGGATTGTCCAAGCTCCCAAGTGTTTGTGTTCATTCTGTGGGAATGAAGAGTACTGTTTTCTGCCACAGGGGAACCCCCAGGAGAGGGACTCTAGAGCACAGCAGTGGGTTCCCTCAACTGGAATACACACCATCTAGTTAGTCCTGGGTGCCTATGGGCATGGCAACCCACATATGCGGGCTCTTGGTCCAGTCACTGAGAGGCGTTACTTGAATAAGGTACTCACGCTGAGGGTCACAATGTGTGTTTGTGCCCAAGGCGGCCCTCACGCTTCGGCGTGGCCTCATGAGCCATGCCGTTTTCTCCTACACTGAAGGTTTGACTCACTGCCAGCAGCAAGGTTTCTTGCCAGGGGGAAGGAGGGGTTCTGACTTGTGCATCAGGTTCCCCCCTGTGCAGGGATTGGAGATAAGGTCTAGGTTCCGATGACTGAAAACCCAGGTTGGGAATGGATGGTGGCCTAAGGCAGTGGCGGGTCCAATGTGCTGGGTGTGCAGCCAGCTGTGTCGGTGTCTGTTGGAAGGTCTGGGCTCAGGCTATTTGCGACAGAGCATCACTGTTTAAGGTAGCCTATGCAATTGGGGTGTTGCCGAGGGCCAAGCAGTTTGATCCTCATTTGGGGTTTCTGGGCAGCGCCATAGACAATGTTTTTCTCTTGGGAGGCAGGCACAGTGCTTCATTGTGGCCCCAGAATTCCCAGTAGGGAGGGTTTGTGGGCCAGGAGTGTGAGGACGGAAGTCTGAAAACACAAGCTAGTGTGAGGATTGGAACCAAGGGCAGACCAGGCCCACTCTGCAGAGGCTGAATCAAAATCTCCTGCATCTGAAGTCAGGCTGAGGATCAGACGTTGGCTGAGGCTGGAGTATGTGTCCATGATGGCACCTTCATGAAGTGGGGGCCTCATGAGGCCAAGGAAGTTTTCCCACGCTGAGTTTGGAGGTTGCCCCAAACCACAAGGTTTCCTTCTGCGGGACATTCGAGTCCTGTTGCATGGCTCCAGGACATACCATATGGAAGGACTGGAGAGCAGGGTTCGAAGGATGGATCCCTGTACAGCATGCCTCGCATTCCCATTGGCTATTAGCGACAAGATATGTTTGATCTGCTGCCTCTGGAACACGCGACCCAGGGGGCTGAGTTGAAATGGCCTCTCCTGAGGATGCGTCATAATGTGCGTTTGGGTCCATGGAGACCTTGGAATGTGCTGGTTGTTCAGTGGCCCTGCGGAACTCTCCTACCTGAAGTGTTTGATACATCCCAGTAAGAAAGCTGCCCATGTGGAGATGAGAGATGTTTGGTTTGGTGCCTCAGAAAAGCCCCATGTGCTGGTCTCCGAAAACAGTCCTCTGAGAACGGAAACATGGAAACCAAAGCTAAGGTTCAGATTAGGGCCTGGGGGCCTGTCCATTTCAACCTTCTGTCTCTGGGGACACTGTCTGAGAGTCTAAGTGGAGATAGTTGCTCCGCTGGTGTCAGAGAGCCCCTCTTAGTCCAGGGGGGCCTACACTATTGATGGCCTCAGAGGCCTTGGAGCTTTTCCCTAACCTGTAGTGTTGTGGTCAATGGACTGGGCACACTTTCCTTGGAGAGGGCAGGCACAATCTTTCGCTGTGGCCCTAGAGGCCCTAGCCTGGAGGTGTGTGGGTCCAGGCTGTGGGCACAGAAGTCTGAATACACAAACTCAGCTTATGAGTGGCGCCTAGGGTATGGCAGGCCGGATGTACAGCCCGAGAGGGAGCTCTTGGGCCACTGAAACAAGGGCGAGTGGGAGGCGTTCCTTCAGGCTTTTGTCTCTGGATGTTGTGTCCGGGATAGCCGTGGATTGGAGCGGTGGCCTCAGGTTCTGTGGACGAGTATCCCTCTCTGGGGATTTGTCCCAGCTCCCAAGAGTTTGGGGTCATTTTGTGGGAAGGGTGGAGTCGTGTTGTCTGGCTCATGGGTCTCTCCAAGAAAGGGATTCCAGAGCAGAGCTCCAGGTACGGGCGGGGCGACTGGAAAATTCAAACCGTGGTGAGGATTGGGTGCATAGGGGCTTGGCAAGCCCCATATGTGGGCTCTTGGTCCAGGCCCTGACAGGCCTTTGTTTGACATGGGGCTCATGCTGAGGATCACAGTGTGAATTTGTGCCCAAGCAGCACTCAAGTTTGGGCGTGGCATCAGGGGCCATGAAGGTTTCTCCCACCCTGAAGGTGTGACTCCATGCCAAGAGCAAGCTTGACAGCCATGGGGAAGGAGGAGTTCTGTTTTGTGCTTGCTATACCCAGCTGTGTGGAGAATTGATATAATGTCTAGGTTCAGATATCGGAAAACCAAGGTTAGGATGAGGTGACGGCATAAGACCATGGCGTGTCCGAAGTGCTGGGTGTGCGGCCAGCTGTCTCCTTGTCTGTCTGGACGTCTGGCTTCAGGCTGTGTCAGGCAGAGCATGAGTGCCCAGAGCAGCCTATCCAGTTCGGGTACCGTCGAGGCCCGAGCAGGTTGATCCTCATCTGGGTTTTCTGGAGAGCCCCACAGGGAAACGTTTTTCTTCCGTTGGGCAGACACTGGGCTGGGTTTTGGTTCTGGTGTTCCTAGTCCGGAGGGCTTGTTTGCCAGGAGTGTGAGGAAGGAAGTCTGAAAACACAAGCTAGCGTGAGGTTTGGGACCGAGGTCACGGCATGCCCACTCTGCAGAGGCTGAATCGGGATCTCCTGCACTGAGGTCATGTCAACTATGAGACGTGCCTCAGGCTAGAGTTCTTGTCCAGCATGGCCTCTTCCTGAAGGGTGTGGGGGCTTCATGAGGCCAGAAAGTTTTGCCTACGATGGGATTTGTGAACTGCTCCAAAACTGAAGGTTACCTTCTGCACGACAGTCGAGTCCTATTGGATGGTTCCAAGAGGCCCCATATGGAAAGACTCGAGAGCAGGTGTCTAAGCATGGATGCCTGGGAACGCCACCTCATATTCCCACTCTTTAGTCAGGACAAGGCAGGCTCAATCTGCGGGCTCCTGGTTGAGCTACCCAGAGGGGAGAGTTGAAATGGACTCTCCTGAAGATGAGTCCTACTGTGGCTTGGTGGCCTGGGAGACCTTGGAATGTGGAGGTGGCTCAGGGACTCTGCAGGATTCTCCCACATGAGGTGTTTGACACGGCTCCAACAAGGAAACTTCCCATGTGGAGACGAGAGGAGTTCTGTTCCGTGCCTCAGGAAAGCCCCATACCCTGTTCTTCGAACCAAAGCCTCTGAGGAGTGACACCTGGAAACCAAAGCAAGAGTTGAGACTACGGCCTAAAGGCCTGTCCGGCTCAACCTTCTATCTCTGTTGATATCTGTGTGCATGCATTCATGGATGTAGCTGCTCAGCTTGTGTCCGAATGCCCCTGTGAGTCCAGTGAGGCTCCCAGTAGTGGGATGTCCTCGGAGGCCTTGAGGTTTCTCATATTCTGGAGGTGTGTGGCCAAAGGAATGGACACAGTTTCCCAGGAGAGAGCAGGCACGGTCCTGTGGTATGGCTCCAGAGGACCCAGCCTAGAGGCTCTGTTTGCCAGGGCTGTGGGGACAGATGTCTGAAAAAGCAAACTTGGCTCAGCTAGGGGCCAATGTAATGGCAGGCCTGATCTCTAGTCCGTGAGGGGAGATCCTCTGGAAATCAAAGTAGGGCAAGTGGGAGGCAGTCACTCAGGATTTTGTCTCTGGGTGTTGCGTTTACAGTGTCCGGTCAGGGTAGGGGTTGTCTCAGAGGCCGAGGAAGAGCCTTCCTCTCAGGGGATTGTCCAAGCTCCCAAGTGTTTGTGTTCATTCTGTGGGAATGAAGAGTACTGTTTTCTGCCACAGGGGAACCCCCAGGAGAGGGACTCTAGAGCACAGCAGTGGGTTCCCTCAACTGGAATACACACCATCTAGTTAGTCCTGGGTGCCTATGGGCATGGCAACCCACATATGCGGGCTCTTGGTCCAGTCACTGAGAGGCGTTACTTGAATAAGGTACTCACGCTGAGGGTCACAATGTGTGTTTGTGCCCAAGGCGGCCCTCACGCTTCGGCGTGGCCTCATGAGCCATGCCGTTTTCTCCTACACTGAAGGTTTGACTCACTGCCAGCAGCAAGGTTTCTTGCCAGGGGGAAGGAGGGGTTCTGACTTGTGCATCAGGTTCCCCCCTGTGCAGGGATTGGAGATAAGGTCTAGGTTCCGATGACTGAAAACCCAGGTTGGGAATGGATGGTGGCCTAAGGCAGTGGCGGGTCCAATGTGCTGGGTGTGCAGCCAGCTGTGTCGGTGTCTGTTGGAAGGTCTGGGCTCAGGCTATTTGCGACAGAGCATCACTGTTTAAGGTAGCCTATGCAATTGGGGTGTTGCCGAGGGCCAAGCAGTTTGATCCTCATTTGGGGTTTCTGGGCAGCGCCATAGACAATGTTTTTCTCTTGGGAGGCAGGCACAGTGCTTCATTGTGGCCCCAGAATTCCCAGTAGGGAGGGTTTGTGGGCCAGGAGTGTGAGGACGGAAGTCTGAAAACACAAGCTAGTGTGAGGATTGGAACCAAGGGCAGACCAGGCCCACTCTGCAGAGGCTGAATCAAAATCTCCTGCATCTGAAGTCAGGCTGAGGATCAGACGTTGGCTGAGGCTGGAGTATGTGTCCATGATGGCACCTTCATGAAGTGGGGGCCTCATGAGGCCAAGGAAGTTTTCCCACGCTGAGTTTGGAGGTTGCCCCAAACCACAAGGTTTCCTTCTGCGGGACATTCGAGTCCTGTTGCATGGCTCCAGGACATACCATATGGAAGGACTGGAGAGCAGGGTTCGAAGGATGGATCCCTGTACAGCATGCCTCGCATTCCCATTGGCTATTAGCGACAAGATATGTTTGATCTGCTGCCTCTGGAACACGCGACCCAGGGGGCTGAGTTGAAATGGCCTCTCCTGAGGATGCGTCATAATGTGCGTTTGGGTCCATGGAGACCTTGGAATGTGCTGGTTGTTCAGTGGCCCTGCGGAACTCTCCTACCTGAAGTGTTTGATACATCCCAGTAAGAAAGCTGCCCATGTGGAGATGAGAGATGTTTGGTTTGGTGCCTCAGAAAAGCCCCATGTGCTGGTCTCCGAAAACAGTCCTCTGAGAACGGAAACATGGAAACCAAAGCTAAGGTTCAGATTAGGGCCTGGGGGCCTGTCCATTTCAACCTTCTGTCTCTGGGGACACTGTCTGAGAGTCTAAGTGGAGATAGTTGCTCCGCTGGTGTCAGAGAGCCCCTCTTAGTCCAGGGGGGCCTACACTATTGATGGCCTCAGAGGCCTTGGAGCTTTTCCCTAACCTGTAGTGTTGTGGTCAATGGACTGGGCACACTTTCCTTGGAGAGGGCAGGCACAATCTTTCGCTGTGGCCCTAGAGGCCCTAGCCTGGAGGTGTGTGGGTCCAGGCTGTGGGCACAGAAGTCTGAATACACAAACTCAGCTTATGAGTGGCGCCTAGGGTATGGCAGGCCGGATGTACAGCCCGAGAGGGAGCTCTTGGGCCACTGAAACAAGGGCGAGTGGGAGGCGTTCCTTCAGGCTTTTGTCTCTGGATGTTGTGTCCGGGATAGCCGTGGATTGGAGCGGTGGCCTCAGGTTCTGTGGACGAGTATCCCTCTCTGGGGATTTGTCCCAGCTCCCAAGAGTTTGGGGTCATTTTGTGGGAAGGGTGGAGTCGTGTTGTCTGGCTCATGGGTCTCTCCAAGAAAGGGATTCCAGAGCAGAGCTCCAGGTACGGGCGGGGCGACTGGAAAATTCAAACCGTGGTGAGGATTGGGTGCATAGGGGCTTGGCAAGCCCCATATGTGGGCTCTTGGTCCAGGCCCTGACAGGCCTTTCTTTGACATGGGGCTCATGCTGAGGATCACAGTGTGAATTTGTGCCCAAGCAGCACTCAAGTTTGGGCGTGGCATCAGGGGCCATGAAGGTTTCTCCCACCCTGAAGGTGTGACTCCATGCCAAGAGCAAGCTTGACAGCCATGGGGAAGGAGGAGTTCTGTTTTGTGCTTGCTATACCCAGCTGTGTGGAGAATTGATATAATGTCTAGGTTCAGATATCGGAAAACCAAGGTTAGGATGAGGTGACGGCATAAGACCATGGCGTGTCCGAAGTGCTGGGTGTGCGGCCAGCTGTCTCCTTGTCTGTCTGGACGTCTGGCTTCAGGCTGTGTCAGGCAGAGCATGAGTGCCCAGAGCAGCCTATCCAGTTCGGGTACCGTCGAGGCCCGAGCAGGTTGATCCTCATCTGGGTTTTCTGGAGAGCCCCACAGGGAAACGTTTTTCTTCCGTTGGGCAGACACTGGGCTGGGTTTTGGTTCTGGTGTTCCTAGTCCGGAGGGCTTGTTTGCCAGGAGTGTGAGGAAGGAAGTCTGAAAACACAAGCTAGCGTGAGGTTTGGGACCGAGGTCACGGCATGCCCACTCTGCAGAGGCTGAATCGGGATCTCCTGCACTGAGGTCATGTCAACTATGAGACGTGCCTCAGGCTAGAGTTCTTGTCCAGCATGGCCTCTTCCTGAAGGGTGTGGGGGCTTCATGAGGCCAGAAAGTTTTGCCTACGATGGGATTTGTGAACTGCTCCAAAACTGAAGGTTACCTTCTGCACGACAGTCGAGTCCTATTGGATGGTTCCAAGAGGCCCCATATGGAAAGACTCGAGAGCAGGTGTCTAAGCATGGATGCCTGGGAACGCCACCTCATATTCCCACTCTTTAGTCAGGACAAGGCAGGCTCAATCTGCGGGCTCCTGGGTGAGCTACCCAGAGGGGAGAGTTGAAATGGACTCTCCTGAAGATGAGTCCTACTGTGGCTTGGTGGCCTGGGAGACCTTGGAATGTGGAGGTGGCTCAGGGACTCTGCAGGATTCTCCAACATGAGGTGTTTGACACGGCTCCAACAAGGAAACTTCCCATGTGGAGACGAGAGGAGTTCTGTTCCGTGCCTCAGGAAAGCCCCATACCCTGTTCTTCGAACCAAAGCCTCTGAGGAGTGACACCTGGAAACCAAAGCAAGAGTTGAGACTACGGCCTAAAGGCCTGTCCGGCTCAACCTTCTATCTCTGTTGTCATCTGTGTGCATGCATTCATGGATGTAGCTGCTCAGCTTGTGTCCGAATGCCCCTGTGAGTCCAGTGAGGCTCCCAGTAGTGGGATGTCCTCGGAGGCCTTGAGGTTTCTCATATTCTGGAGGTGTGTGGCCAAAGGAATGGACACAGTTTCCCAGGAGAGAGCAGGCACGGTCCTGTGGTATGGCTCCAGAGGACCCAGCCTAGAGGCTCTGTTTGCCAGGGCTGTGGGGACAGATGTCTGAAAAAGCAAACTTGGCTCAGCTAGGGGCCAATGTAATGGCAGGCCTGATCTCTAGTCCGTGAGGGGAGATCCTCTGGAAATCAAAGTAGGGCAAGTGGGAGGCAGTCACTCAGGATTTTGTCTCTGGGTGTTGCGTTTACAGTGTCCGGTCAGGGTAGGGGTTGTCTCAGAGGCCGAGGAAGAGCCTTCCTCTCAGGGGATTGTCCAAGCTCCCAAGTGTTTGTGTTCATTCTGTGGGAATGAAGAGTACTGTTTTCTGCCACAGGGGAACCCCCAGGAGAGGGACTCTAGAGCACAGCAGTGGGTTCCCTCAACTGGAATACACACCATCTAGTTAGTCCTGGGTGCCTATGGGCATGGCAAGCCACATATGCGGGCTCTTGGTCCAGTCACTGAGAGGCGTTACTTGAATAAGGTACTCACGCTGAGGGTCACAATGTGTGTTTGTGCCCAAGGCGGCCCTCACGCTTGGGCGTGGCCTCATGGGCCATGCCGTTTTCTCCTACACTGAAGGTTTGACTCACTGCCAGCAGCAAGGTTTCTTGCCAGGGGGAAGGAGGGGTTCTGACTTGTGCATCAGGTTCCCCCCTGTGCAGGGATTGGAGATAAGGTCTAGGTTCCGATGACTGAAAACCAAGGTTGGGAATGGATGGTGGCCTAAGGCAGTGGCGGGTCCAATGTGCTGGGTGTGCAGCCAGCTGTGTCGGTGTCTGTTGGAAGGTCTGGGCTCAGGCTATTTGCGACAGAGCATCACTGTTTAAGGTAGCCTATGCAATTGGGGTGTTGCCGAGGGCCAAGCAGTTTGATCCTCATTGGGGTTTCTGGGCAGCGCCATAGACAATGTTTTTCTCTTGGGAGGCAGGCACAGTGCTTCATTGTGGCCCCAGAATTCCCAGTAGGGAGGGTTTGTGGGCCAGGAGTGTGAGGACGGAAGTCTGAAAACACAAGCTAGTGTGAGGATTGGAACCAAGGGCAGAGCAGGCCCACTCTGCAGAGGCTGAATCAAAATCTCCTGCATCTGAAGTCAGGCTGAGGATCAGACGTTGGCTGAGGCTGGAGTATGTGTCCATGATGGCACCTTCATGAAGTGGGGGCCTCATGAGGCCAAGGAAGTTTTCCCACGCTGAGTTTGGAGGTTGCCCCAAACCACAAGGTTTCCTTCTGCGGGACATTCGAGTCCTGTTGCATGGCTCCAGGACATACCATACGGAAGGACTGGAGAGCAGGGTTCGAAGGATGGATCCCTGTACAGCATGCCTCGCATTCCCATTGGCTATTAGCGACAAGATATGTTTGATCTGCTGCCTCTGGAACACGCGACCCAGGGGGCTGAGTTGAAATGGCCTCTCCTGAGGATGCGTCATAATGTGCGTTTGGGTCCATGGAGACCTTGGAATGTGCTGGTTGTTCAGTGGCCCTGCGGAACTCTCCTACCTGAAGTGTTTGATACATCCCAGTAAGAAAGCTGCCCATGTGGAGATGAGAGATGTTTGGTTTGGTGCCTCAGAAAAGCCCCATGTGCTGGTCTACGAAAACAGTCCTCTGAGAACGGAAACATGGAAACCAAAGCTAAGGTTCAGATTAGGGCCTGGGGGCCTGTCCATTTCAACCTTCTGTCTCTGGGGACACTGTCTGAGAGTCTAAGTGGAGATAGTTGCTCCGCTGGTGTCAGAGAGCCCCTCTTAGTCCAGGGGGGCCTACACTATTGATGGCCTCAGAGGCCTTGGAGCTTTTCCCTAACCTGTAGTGTTGTGGTCAATGGACTGGGCACACTTTCCTTGGAGAGGGCAGGCACAATCTTTCGCTGTGGCCCTAGAGGCCCTAGCCTGGAGGTGTGTGGGTCCAGGCTGTGGGCACAGAAGTCTGAATACACAAACTCAGCTTATGAGTGGCGCCTAGGGTATGGCAGGCCGGATGTACAGCCCGAGAGGGAGCTCCTGGGCCACTGAAACAAGGGCGAGTGGGAGGCGTTCCTTCAGGCTTTTGTCTCTGGATGTTGTGTCCGGGATAGCCGTGGATTGGAGCGGTGGCCTCAGGTTCTGTGGACGAGTATCCCTCTCTGGGGATTTGTCCCAGCTCCCAAGAGTTTGGGGTCATTTTGTGGGAAGGGTGGAGTCGTGTTGTCTGGCTCATGGGTCTCTCCAAGAAAGGGATTCCAGAGCAGAGCTCCAGGTACGGGCGGGGCGACTGGAAAATTCAAACCGTGGTGAGGATTGGGTGCATAGGGGCTTGGCAAGCCCCATATGTGGGCTCTTGGTCCAGGCCCTGACAGGCCTTTCTTTGACATGGGGCTCATGCTGAGGATCACAGTGTGAATTTGTGCCCAAGCAGCACTCAAGATTGGGCGTGGCATCAGGGGCCATGAAGGTTTCTCCCACCCTGAAGGTGTGACTCCATGCCAAGAGCAAGCTTGACAGCCATGGGGAAGGAGGAGTTCTGTTTTGTGCTTGCTATACCCAGCTGTGTGGAGAATTGATATAATGTCTAGGTTCAGATATCGGAAAACCAAGGTTAGGATGAGGTGACGGCATAAGACCAAGGCGTGTCCGAAGTGCTGGGTGTGCGGCCAGCTGTCTCCTTGTCTGTCTGGACGTCTGGCTTCAGGCTGTGTCAGGCAGAGCATGAGTGCCCAGAGCAGCCTATCCAGTTCGGGTACCGTCGAGGCCCGAGCAGGTTGATCCTCATCTGGGTTTTCTGGAGAGCCCCACAGGGAAACGTTTTTCTTCCGTTGGGCAGACACTGGGCTGGGTTTTGGTTCTGGTGTTCCTAGTCCGGAGGGCTTGTTTGCCAGGAGTGTGAGGAAGGAAGTCTGAAAACACAAGCTAGCGTGAGGTTTGGGACCGAGGTCACGGCATGCCCACTCTGCAGAGGCTGAATCGGGATCTCCTGCACTGAGGTCATGTCAACTATGAGACGTGCCTCAGGCTAGAGTTCTTGTCCAGCATGGCCTCTTCCTGAAGGGTGTGGGGGCTTCATCAGGCCAGAAAGTTTTGCCTACGATGGGATTTGTGAACTGCTCCAAAACTGAAGGTTACCTTCTGCACGACAGTCGAGTCCTATTGGATGGTTCCAAGAGGCCCCATATGGAAAGACTCGAGAGCAGGTGTCTAAGCATGGATGCCTGGGAACGCCACCTCATATTCCCACTCTTTAGTCAGGACAAGGCAGGCTCAATCTGCGGGCTCCTGGGTGAGCTACCCAGAGGGGAGAGTTGAAATGGACTCTCCTGAAGATGAGTCCTACTGTGGCTTGGTGGCCTGGGAGACCTTGGAATGTGGAGGTGGCTCAGGGACTCTGCAGGATTCTCCAACATGAGGTGTTTGACACGGCTCCAACAAGGAAACTTCCCATGTGGAGACGAGAGGAGTTCTGTTCCGTGCCTCAGGAAAGCCCCATACCCTGTTCTTCGAACCAAAGCCTCTGAGGAGTGACACCTGGAAACCAAAGCAAGAGTTGAGACTACGGCCTAAAGGCCTGTCCGGCTCAACCTTCTATCTCTGTTGTCATCTGTGTGCATGCATTCATGGATGTAGCTGCTCAGCTTGTGTCCGAATGCCCCTGTGAGTCCAGTGAGGCTCCCAGTAGTGGGATGTCCTCGGAGGCCTTGAGGTTTCTCATATTCTGGAGGTGTGTGGCCAAAGGAATGGACACAGTTTCCCAGGAGAGAGCAGGCACGGTCCTGTGGTATGGCTCCAGAGGACCCAGCCTAGAGGCTCTGTTTGCCAGGGCTGTGGGGACAGATGTCTGAAAAAGCAAACTTGGCTCAGCTAGGGGCCAATGTAATGGCAGGCCTGATCTCTAGTCCGTGAGGGGAGATCCTCTGGAAATCAAAGTAGGGCAAGTGGGAGGCAGTCACTCAGGATTTTGTCTCTGGGTGTTGCGTTTACAGTGTCCGGTCAGGGTAGGGGTTGTCTCAGAGGCCGAGGAAGAGCCTTCCTCTCAGGGGATTGTCCAAGCTCCCAAGTGTTTGTGTTCATTCTGTGGGAATGAAGAGTAATGTTTTCTGCCACAGGGGAACCCCCAGGAGAGGGACTCTAGAGCACAGCAGTGGGTTCCCTCAACTGGAATACACACCATCTAGTTAGTCCTGGGTGCCTATGGGCATGGCAAGCCACATATGCGGGCTCTTGGTCCAGTCACTGAGAGGCGTTACTTGAATAAGGTACTCACGCTGAGGGTCACAATGTGTGTTTGTGCCCAAGGCGGCCCTCACGCTTGGGCGTGGCCTCATGGGCCATGCCGTTTTCTCCTACACTGAAGGTTTGACTCACTGCCAGCAGCAAGGTTTCTTGCCAGGGGGAAGGAGGGGTTCTGACTTGTGCATCAGGTTCCCCCCTGTGCAGGGATTGGAGATAAGGTCTAGGTTCCGATGACTGAAAACCCAGGTTGGGAATGGATGGTGGCCTAAGGCAGTGGCGGGTCCAATGTGCTGGGTGTGCAGCCAGCTGTGTCGGTGTCTGCTGGAAGGTCTGGGCTCAGGCTATTTGCGACAGAGCATCACTGTTTAAGGTAGCCTATGCAATTGGGGTGTTGCCGAGGGCCAAGTAGTTTGATCCTCATTTGGGGTTTCTGGGCAGCGCCATAGACAATGTTTTTCTCTTGGGAGGCAGGCACAGTGCTTCATTGTGGCCCCAGAATTCCCAGTAGGGAGGGCTTGTGGGCCAGGAGTGTGAGGACGGAAGTCTGAAAACACAAGCTAGTGTGAGGATTGGAACCAAGGGCAGAGCAGGCCCACTCTGCAGAGGCTGAATCAAAATCTCCTGCATCTGAAGTCAGGCTGAGGATCAGACGTTGGCTGAGGCTGGAGTATGTGTCCATGATGGCACCTTCATGAAGTGGGGGCCTCATGAGGCCAAGGAAGTTTTCCCACGCTGAGTTTGGAGGTTGCCCCAAACCACAAGGTTTCCTTCTGCGGGACATTCGAGTCCTGTTGCATGGCTCCAGGACATACCATATGGAAGGACTGGAGAGCAGGGTTCGAAGGATGGATCCCTGTACAGCATGCCTCGCATTCCCATTGGCTATTAGCGACAAGATATGTTTGATCTGCTGCCTCTGGAACACGCGACCCAGGGGGCTGAGTTGAAATGGCCTCTCCTGAGGATGCGTCATAATGTGCGTTTGGGTCCATGGAGACCTTGGAATGTGCTGGTTGTTCAGTGGCCCTGCGGAACTCTCCTACCTGAAGTGTTTGATACATCCCAGTAAGAAAGCTGCCCATGTGGAGATGAGAGATGTTTGGTTTGGTGCCTCAGAAAAGCCCCATGTGCTGGTCTACGAAAACAGTCCTCTGAGAAAGGAAACATGGAAACCAAAGCTAAGGTTCAGATTAGGGCCTGGGGGCCTGTCCATTTCAACCTTCTGTCTCTGGGGACACTGTCTGAGAGTCTAAGTGGAGATAGTTGCTCCGCTGGTGTCAGAGAGCCCCTCTTAGTCCAGGGGGGCCTACACTATTGATGGCCTCAGAGGCCTTGGAGCTTTTCCCTAACCTGTAGTGTTGTGGTCAATGGACTGGGCACACTTTCCTTGGAGAGGGCAGGCACAATCTTTCGCTGTGGCCCTAGAGGCCCTAGCCTGGAGGTGTGTGGGTCCAGGCTGTGGGCACAGAAGTCTGAATACACAAACTCAGCTTATGAGTGGCGCCTAGGGTATGGCAGGCCGGATGTACAGCCCGAGAGGGAGCTCCTGGGCCACTGAAACAAGGGCGAGTGGGAGGCGTTCCTTCAGGCTTTTGTCTCTGGATGTTGTGTCCGGGATAGCCGTGGATTGGAGCGGTGGCCTCAGGTTCTGTGGACGAGTATCCCTCTCTGGGGATTTGTCCCAGCTCCCAAGAGTTTGGGGTCATTTTGTGGGAAGGGTGGAGTCGTGTTGTCTGGCTCATGGGTCTCTCCAAGAAAGGGATTCCAGAGCAGAGCTCCAGGTACGGGCGGGGCGACTGGAAAATTCAAACCGTGGTGAGGATTGGGTGCATAGGGGCTTGGCAAGCCCCATATGTGGGCTCTTGGTCCAGGCCCTGACAGGCCTTTCTTTGACATGGGGCTCATGCTGAGGATCACAGTGTGAATTTGTGCCCAAGCAGCACTCAAGTTTGGGCGTGGCATCAGGGGCCATGAAGGTTTCTCCCACCCTGAAGGTGTGACTCCATGCCAAGAGCAAGCTTGACAGCCATGGGGAAGGAGGAGTTCTGTTTTGTGCTTGCTATACCCAGCTGTGTGGAGAATTGATATAATGTCTAGGTTCAGATATCGGAAAACCAAGGTTAGGATGAGGTGACGGCATAAGACCATGGCGTGTCCGAAGTGCTGGGTGTGCGGCCAGCTGTCTCCTTGTCTGTCTGGACGTCTGGCTTCAGGCTGTGTCAGGCAGAGCATGAGTGCCCAGAGCAGCCTATCCAGTTCGGGTACCGTCGAGGCCCGAGCAGGTTGATCCTCATCTGGGTTTTCTGGAGAGCCCCACAGGGAAACGTTTTTCTTCCGTTGGGCAGACACTGGGCTGGGTTTTGGTTCTGGTGTTCCTAGTCCGGAGGGCTTGTTTGCCAGGAGTGTGAGGAAGGAAGTCTGAAAACACAAGCTAGCGTGAGGTTTGGGACCGAGGTCACGGCATGCCCACTCTGCAGAGGCTGAATCGGGATCTCCTGCACTGAGGTCATGTCAACTATGAGACGTGCCTCAGGCTAGAGTTCTTGTCCAGCATGGCCTCTTCCTGAAGGGTGTGGGGGCTTCATGAGGCCAGAAAGTTTTGCCTACGATGGGATTTGTGAACTGCTCCAAAACTGAAGGTTACCTTCTGCACGACAGTCGAGTCCTATTGGATGGTTCCAAGAGGCCCCATATGGAAAGACTCGAGAGCAGGTGTCTAAGCATGGATGCCTGGGAACGCCACCTCATATTCCCACTCTTTAGTCAGGACAAGGCAGGCTCAATCTGCGGGCTCCTGGGTGAGCTACCCAGAGGGGGAGTTGAAATGGACTCTCCTGAAGATGAGTCCTACTGTGGCTTGGTGGCCTGGGAGACCTTGGAATGTGGAGGTGGCTCAGGGACTCTGCAGGATTCTCCAACATGAGGTGTTTGACACGGCTCCAACAAGGAAACTTCCCATGTGGAGACGAGAGGAGTTCTGTTCCGTGCCTCAGGAAAGCCCCATACCCTGTTCTTCGAACCAAAGCCTCTGAGGAGTGACACCTGGAAACCAAAGTAAGAGTTGAGACTACGGCCTAAAGGCCTGTCCGGCTCAACCTTCTATCTCTGTTGTCATCTGTGTGCATGCATTCATGGATGTAGCTGCTCAGCTTGTGTCCGAATGCCCCTGTGAGTCCAGTGAGGCTCCCAGTAGTGGGATGTCCTCGGAGGCCTTGAGGTTTCTCATATTCTGGAGGTGTGTGGCCAAAGGAATGGACACAGTTTCCCAGGAGAGAGCAGGCACGGTCCTGTGGTATGGCTCCAGAGGACCCAGCCTAGAGGCTCTGTTTGCCAGGGCTGTGGGGACAGATGTCTGAAAAAGCAAACTTGGCTCAGCTAGGGGCCAATGTAATGGCAGGCCTGATCTCTAGTCCGTGAGGGGAGATCCTCTGGAAATCAAAGTAGGGCAAGTGGGAGGCAGTCACTCAGGATTTTGTCTCTGGGTGTTGCGTTTACAGTGTCCGGTCAGGGTAGGGGTTGTCTCAGAGGCCGAGGAAGAGCCTTCCTCTCAGGGGATTGTCCAAGCTCCCAAGTGTTTGTGTTCATTCTGTGGGAATGAAGAGTACTGTTTCCTGCCACAGGGGAACCCCCAGGAGAGGGACTCTAGAGCACAGCAGTGGGTTCCCTCAACTGGAATACACACCATCTAGTTAGTCCTGGGTGCCTATGGGCATGGCAAGCCACATATGCGGGCTCTTGGTCCAGTCACTGAGAGGCGTTACTTGAATAAGGTACTCACGCTGAGGGTCACATTGTGTGTTTGTGCCCAAGGCGGCCCTCACGCTTGGGCGTGGCCTCATGGGCCATGCCCTTTTCTCCTACACTGAAGGTTTGACTCACTGCCAGCAGCAAGGTTTCTTGCCAGGGGGAAGGAGGGGTTCTGACTTGTGCATCAGGTTCCCCCCTGTGCAGGGATTGGAGATAAGGTCTAGGTTCCGATGACTGAAAACCCAGGTTGGGAATGGATGGTGGCCTAAGGCAGTGGCGGGTCCAATGTGCTGGGTGTGCAGCCAGCTGTGTCGGTGTCTGCTGGAAGGTCTGGGCTCAGGCTATTTGCGACAGAGCATCACTGTTTAAGGTAGCCTATGCAATTGGGGTGTTGCCGAGGGCCAAGTAGTTTGATCCTCATTTGGGGTTTCTGGGCAGCGCCATAGACAATGTTTTTCTCTTGGGAGGCAGGCACAGTGCTTCATTGTGGCCCCAGAATTCCCAGTAGGGAGGGCTTGTGGGCCAGGAGTGTGAGGACGGAAGTCTGAAAACACAAGCTAGTGTGAGGATTGGAACCAAGGGCAGAGCAGGCCCACTCTGCAGAGGCTGAATCAAAATCTCCTGCATCTGAAGTCAGGCTGAGGATCAGACGTTGGCTGAGGCTGGAGTA
Source organism: Mustela nivalis (assembly GCF_964662115.1). Classification (NCBI taxonomy): domain Eukaryota; kingdom Metazoa; phylum Chordata; class Mammalia; order Carnivora; family Mustelidae; genus Mustela; species Mustela nivalis. The sequence goes on along the minus strand of NW_028136531.1, from coordinate 740,963 downwards.
TGTGTCCATGATGGCACCTTCATGAAGTGGGGGCCTCATGAGGCCAAGGAAGTTTTCCCACGCTGAGTTTGGAGGTTGCCCCAAACCACAAGGTTTCCTTCTGCGGGACATTCGAGTCCTGTTGCATGGCTCCAGGACATACCATATGGAAGGACTGGAGAGCAGGGTTCGAAGGATGGATCCCTGTACAGCATGCCTCGCATTCCCATTGGCTATTAGCGACAAGATATGTTTGATCTGCTGCCTCTGGAACACGCGACCCAGGGGGCTGAGTTGAAATGGCCTCTCCTGAGGATGCGTCATAATGTGCGTTTGGGTCCATGGAGACCTTGGAATGTGCTGGTTGTTCAGTGGCCCTGCGGAACTCTCCTACCTGAAGTGTTTGATACATCCCAGTAAGAAAGCTGCCCATGTGGAGATGAGAGATGTTTGGTTTGGTGCCTCAGAAAAGCCCCATGTGCTGGTCTACGAAAACAGTCCTCTGAGAAGGGAAACATGGAAACCAAAGCTAAGGTTCAGATTAGGGCCTGGGGGCCTGTCCATTTCAACCTTCTGTCTCTGGGGACACTGTCTGAGAGTCTAAGTGGAGATAGTTGCTCCGCTGGTGTCAGAGAGCCCCTCTTAGTCCAGGGGGGCCTACACTATTGATGGCCTCAGAGGCCTTGGAGCTTTTCCCTAACCTGTAGTGTTGTGGTCAATGGACTGGGCACACTTTCCTTGGAGAGGGCAGGCACAATCTTTCGCTGTGGCCCTAGAGGCCCTAGCCTGGAGGTGTGTGGGTCCAGGCTGTGGGCACAGAAGTCTGAATACACAAACTCAGCTTATGAGTGGCGCCTAGGGTATGGCAGGCCGGATGTACAGCCCGAGAGGGAGCTCCTGGGCCACTGAAACAAGGGCGAGTGGGAGGCGTTCCTTCAGGCTTTTGTCTCTGGATGTTGTGTCCGGGATAGCCGTGGATTGGAGCGGTGGCCTCAGGTTCTGTGGACGAGTATCCCTCTCTGGGGATTTGTCCCAGCTCCCAAGAGTTTGGGGTCATTTTGTGGGAAGGGTGGAGTCGTGTTGTCTGGCTCATGGGTCTCTCCAAGAAAGGGATTCCAGAGCAGAGCTCCAGGTACGGGCGGGGCGACTGGAAAATTCAAACCGTGGTGAGGATTGGGTGCATAGGGGCTTGGCAAGCCCCATATGTGGGCTCTTGGTCCAGGCCCTGACAGGCCTTTCTTTGACATGGGGCTCATGCTGAGGATCACAGTGTGAATTTGTGCCCAAGCAGCACTCAAGTTTGGGCGTGGCATCAGGGGCCATGAAGGTTTCTCCCACCCTGAAGGTGTGACTCCATGCCAAGAGCAAGCTTGACAGCCATGGGGAAGGAGGAGTTCTGTTTTGTGCTTGCTATACCCAGCTGTGTGGAGAATTGATATAATGTCTAGGTTCAGATATCGGAAAACCAAGGTTAGGATGAGGTGACGGCATAAGACCAAGGCGTGTCCGAAGTGCTGGGTGTGCGGCCAGCTGTCTCCTTGTCTGTCTGGACGTCTGGCTTCAGGCTGTGTCAGGCAGAGCATGAGTGCCCAGAGCAGCCTATCCAGTTCGGGTACCGTCGAGGCCCGAGCAGGTTGATCCTCATCTGGGTTTTCTGGAGAGCCCCACAGGGAAACGTTTTTCTTCCGTTGGGCAGACACTGGGCTGGGTTTTGGTTCTGGTGTTCCTAGTCCGGAGGGCTTGTTTGCCAGGAGTGTGAGGAAGGAAGTCTGAAAACACAAGCTAGCGTGAGGTTTGGGACCGAGGTCACGGCATGCCCACTCTGCAGAGGCTGAATCGGGATCTCCTGCACTGAGGTCATGTCAACTATGAGACGTGCCTCAGGCTAGAGTTCTTGTCCAGCATGGCCTCTTCCTGAAGGGTGTGGGGGCTTCATGAGGCCAGAAAGTTTTGCCTACGATGGGATTTGTGAACTGCTCCAAAACTGAAGGTTACCTTCTGCACGACAGTCGAGTCCTATTGGATGGTTCCAAGAGGCCCCATATGGAAAGACTCGAGAGCAGGTGTCTAAGCATGGATGCCTGGGAACGCCACCTCATATTCCCACTCTTTAGTCAGGACAAGGCAGGCTCAATCTGCGGGCTCCTGGGTGAGCTACCCAGAGGGGGAGTTGAAATGGACTCTCCTGAAGATGAGTCCTACTGTGGCTTGGTGGCCTGGGAGACCTTGGAATGTGGAGGTGGCTCAGGGACTCTGCAGGATTCTCCAACATGAGGTGTTTGACACGGCTCCAACAAGGAAACTTCCCATGTGGAGACGAGAGGAGTTCTGTTCCGTGCCTCAGGAAAGCCCCATACCCTGTTCTTCGAACCAAAGCCTCTGAGGAGTGACACCTGGAAACCAAAGTAAGAGTTGAGACTACGGCCTAAAGGCCTGTCCGGCTCAACCTTCTATCTCTGTTGTCATCTGTGTGCATGCATTCATGGATGTAGCTGCTCAGCTTGTGTCCGAATGCCCCTGTGAGTCCAGTGAGGCTCCCAGTAGTGGGATGTCCTCGGAGGCCTTGAGGTTTCTCATATTCTGGAGGTGTGTGGCCAAAGGAATGGACACAGTTTCCCAGGAGAGAGCAGGCACGGTCCTGTGGTATGGCTCCAGAGGACCCAGCCTAGAGGCTCTGTTTGCCAGGGCTGTGGGGACAGATGTCTGAAAAAGCAAACTTGGCTCAGCTAGGGGCCAATGTAATGGCAGGCCTGATCTCTAGTCCGTGAGGGGAGATCCTCTGGAAATCAAAGTAGGGCAAGTGGGAGGCAGTCACTCAGGATTTTGTCTCTGGGTGTTGCGTTTACAGTGTCCGGTCAGGGTAGGGGTTGTCTCAGAGGCCGAGGAAGAGCCTTCCTCTCAGGGGATTGTCCAAGCTCCCAAGTGTTTGTGTTCATTCTGTGGGAATGAAGAGTACTGTTTCCTGCCACAGGGGAACCCCCAGGAGAGGGACTCTAGAGCACAGCAGTGGGTTCCCTCAACTGGAATACACACCATCTAGTTAGTCCTGGGTGCCTATGGGCATGGCAAGCCACATATGCGGGCTCTTGGTCCAGTCACTGAGAGGCGTTACTTGAATAAGGTACTCACGCTGAGGGTCACATTGTGTGTTTGTGCCCAAGGCGGCCCTCACGCTTGGGCGTGGCCTCATGGGCCATGCCCTTTTCTCCTACACTGAAGGTTTGACTCACTGCCAGCAGCAAGGTTTCTTGCCAGGGGGAAGGAGGGGTTCTGACTTGTGCATCAGGTTCCCCCCTGTGCAGGGATTGGAGATAAGGTCTAGGTTCCGATGACTGAAAACCCAGGTTGGGAATGGATGGTGGCCTAAGGCAGTGGCGGGTCCAATGTGCTGGGTGTGCAGCCAGCTGTGTCGGTGTCTGCTGGAAGGTCTGGGCTCAGGCTATTTGCGACAGAGCATCACTGTTTAAGGTAGCCTATGCAATTGGGGTGTTGCCGAGGGCCAAGTAGTTTGATCCTCATTTGGGGTTTCTGGGCAGCGCCATAGACAATGTTTTTCTCTTGGGAGGCAGGCACAGTGCTTCATTGTGGCCCCAGAATTCCCAGTAGGGAGGGCTTGTGGGCCAGGAGTGTGAGGACGGAAGTCTGAAAACACAAGCTAGTGTGAGGATTGGAACCAAGGGCAGAGCAGGCCCACTCTGCAGAGGCTGAATCAAAATCTCCTGCATCTGAAGTCAGGCTGAGGATCAGACGTTGGCTGAGGCTGGAGTATGTGTCCATGATGGCACCTTCATGAAGTGGGGGCCTCATGAGGCCAAGGAAGTTTTCCCACGCTGAGTTTGGAGGTTGCCCCAAACCACAAGGTTTCCTTCTGCGGGACATTCGAGTCCTGTTGCATGGCTCCAGGACATACCATATGGAAGGACTGGAGAGCAGGGTTCGAAGGATGGATCCCTGTACAGCATGCCTCGCATTCCCATTGGCTATTAGCGACAAGATATGTTTGATCTGCTGCCTCTGGAACACGCGACCCAGGGGGCTGAGTTGAAATGGCCTCTCCTGAGGATGCGTCATAATGTGCGTTTGGGTCCATGGAGACCTTGGAATGTGCTGGTTGTTCAGTGGCCCTGCGGAACTCTCCTACCTGAAGTGTTTGATACATCCCAGTAAGAAAGCTGCCCATGTGGAGATGAGAGATGTTTGGTTTGGTGCCTCAGAAAAGCCCCATGTGCTGGTCTACGAAAACAGTCCTCTGAGAAGGGAAACATGGAAACCAAAGCTAAGGTTCAGATTAGGGCCTGGGGGCCTGTCCATTTCAACCTTCTGTCTCTGGGGACACTGTCTGAGAGTCTAAGTGGAGATAGTTGCTCCGCTGGTGTCAGAGAGCCCCTCTTAGTCCAGGGGGGCCTACACTATTGATGGCCTCAGAGGCCTTGGAGCTTTTCCCTAACCTGTAGTGTTGTGGTCAATGGACTGGGCACACTTTCCTTGGAGAGGGCAGGCACAATCTTTCGCTGTGGCCCTAGAGGCCCTAGCCTGGAGGTGTGTGGGTCCAGGCTGTGGGCACAGAAGTCTGAATACACAAACTCAGCTTATGAGTGGCGCCTAGGGTATGGCAGGCCGGATGTACAGCCCGAGAGGGAGCTCCTGGGCCACTGAAACAAGGGCGAGTGGGAGGCGTTCCTTCAGGCTTTTGTCTCTGGATGTTGTGTCCGGGATAGCCGTGGATTGGAGCGGTGGCCTCAGGTTCTGTGGACGAGTATCCCTCTCTGGGGATTGGTCTCAGCTCCCAAGAGTTTGGGGTCATTTTGTGGGAAGGGTGGAGTCGTGTTGTCTGGCTCATGGGTCTCTCCAAGAAAGGGATTCCAGAGCAGAGCTCCAGGTACGGGCGGGGCGACTGGAAAATTCAAACCGTGGTGAGGATTGGGTGCATAGGGGCTTGGCAAGCCCCATATGTGGGCTCTTGGTCCAGGCCCTGACAGGCCTTTCTTTGACATGGGGCTCATGCTGAGGATCACAGTGTGAATTTGTGCCCAAGCAGCACTCAAGTTTGGGCGTGGCATCAGGGGCCATGAAGGTTTCTCCCACCCTGAAGGTGTGACTCCATGCCAAGAGCAAGCTTGACAGCCATGGGGAAGGAGGAGTTCTGTTTTGTGCTTGCTATACCCAGCTGTGTGGAGAATTGATATAATGTCTAGGTTCAGATATCGGAAAACCAAGGTTAGGATGAGGTGACGGCATAAGACCAAGGCGTGTCCGAAGTGCTGGGTGTGCGGCCAGCTGTCTCCTTGTCTGTCTGGACGTCTGGCTTCAGGCTGTGTCAGGCAGAGCATGAGTGCCCAGAGCAGCCTATCCAGTTCGGGTACCGTCGAGGCCCGAGCAGGTTGATCCTCATCTGGGTTTTCTGGAGAGCCCCACAGGGAAACGTTTTTCTTCCGTTGGGCAGACACTGGGCTGGGTTTTGGTTCTGGTGTTCCTAGTCCGGAGGGCTTGTTTGCCAGGAGTGTGAGGAAGGAAGTCTGAAAACACAAGCTAGCGTGAGGTTTGGGACCGAGGTCACGGCATGCCCACTCTGCAGAGGCTGAATCGGGATCTCCTGCACTGAGGTCATGTCAACTATGAGACGTGCCTCAGGCTAGAGTTCTTGTCCAGCATGGCCTCTTCCTGAAGGGTGTGGGGGCTTCATGAGGCCAGAAAGTTTTGCCTACGATGGGATTTGTGAACTGCTCCAAAACTGAAGGTTACCTTCTGCACGACAGTCGAGTCCTATTGGATGGTTCCAAGAGGCCCCATATGGAAAGACTCGAGAGCAGGTGTCTAAGCATGGATGCCTGGGAACGCCACCTCATATTCCCACTCTTTAGTCAGGACAAGGCAGGCTCAATCTGCGGGCTCCTGGGTGAGCTACCCAGAGGGGGAGTTGAAATGGACTCTCCTGAAGATGAGTCCTACTGTGGCTTGGTGGCCTGGGAGACCTTGGAATGTGGAGGTGGCTCAGGGACTCTGCAGGATTCTCCAACATGAGGTGTTTGACACGGCTCCAACAAGGAAACTTCCCATGTGGAGACGAGAGGAGTTCTGTTCCGTGCCTCAGGAAAGGCCCATACCCTGTTCTTCGAACCAAAGCCTCTGAGGAGTGACACCTGGAAACCAAAGTAAGAGTTGAGACTACGGCCTAAAGGCCTGTCCGGCTCAACCTTCTATCTCTGTTGTCATCTGTGTGCATGCATTCATGGATGTAGCTGCTCAGCTTGTGTCCGAATGCCCCTGTGAGTCCAGTGAGGCTCCCAGTAGTGGGATGTCCTCGGAGGCCTTGAGGTTTCTCATATTCTGGAGGTGTGTGGCCAAAGGAATGGACACAGTTTCCCAGGAGAGAGCAGGCACGGTCCTGTGGTATGGCTCCAGAGGACCCAGCCTAGAGGCTCTGTTTGCCAGGGCTGTGGGGACAGATGTCTGAAAAAGCAAACTTGGCTCAGCTAGGGGCCAATGTAATGGCAGGCCTGATCTCTAGTCCGTGAGGGGAGATCCTCTGGAAATCAAAGTAGGGCAAGTGGGAGGCAGTCACTCAGGATTTTGTCTCTGGGTGTTGCGTTTACAGTGTCCGGTCAGGGTAGGGGTTGTCTCAGAGGCCGAGGAAGAGCCTTCCTCTCAGGGGATTGTCCAAGCTCCCAAGTGTTTGTGTTCATTCTGTGGGAATGAAGAGTACTGTTTCCTGCCACAGGGGAACCCCCAGGAGAGGGACTCTAGAGCACAGCAGTGGGTTCCCTCAACTGGAATACACACCATCTAGTTAGTCCTGGGTGCCTATGGGCATGGCAAGCCACATATGCGGGCTCTTGGTCCAGTCACTGAGAGGCGTTACTTGAATAAGGTACTCACGCTGAGGGTCACATTGTGTGTTTGTGCCCAAGGCGGCCCTCACGCTTGGGCGTGGCCTCATGGGCCATGCCCTTTTCTCCTACACTGAAGGTTTGACTCACTGCCAGCAGCAAGGTTTCTTGCCAGGGGGAAGGAGGGGTTCTGACTTGTGCATCAGGTTCCCCCCTGTGCAGGGATTGGAGATAAGGTCTAGGTTCCGATGACTGAAAACCCAGGTTGGGAATGGATGGTGGCCTAAGGCAGTGGCGGGTCCAATGTGCTGGGTGTGCAGCCAGCTGTGTCGGTGTCTGCTGGAAGGTCTGGGCTCAGGCTATTTGCGACAGAGCATCACTGTTTAAGGTAGCCTATGCAATTGGGGTGTTGCCGAGGGCCAAGTAGTTTGATCCTCATTTGGGGTTTCTGGGCAGCGCCATAGACAATGTTTTTCTCTTGGGAGGCAGGCACAGTGCTTCATTGTGGCCCCAGAATTCCCAGTAGGGAGGGCTTGTGGGCCAGGAGTGTGAGGACGGAAGTCTGAAAACACAAGCTAGTGTGAGGATTGGAACCAAGGGCAGAGCAGGCCCACTCTGCAGGGGCTGAATCAAAATCTCCTGCATCTGAAGTCAGGCTGAGGATCAGACGTTGGCTGAGGCTGGAGTATGTGTCCATGATGGCACCTTCATGAAGTGGGGGCCTCATGAGGCCAAGGAAGTTTTCCCACGCTGAGTTTGGAGGTTGCCCCAAACCACAAGGTTTCCTTCTGTGGGACATTCGAGTCCTGTTGCATGGCTCCAGGACATACCATATGGAAGGACTGGAGAGCAGGGTTCGAAGGATGGATCCCTGTACAGCATGCCTCGCATTCCCATTGGCTATTAGCGACAAGATATGTTTGATCTGCTGCCTCTGGAACACGCGACCCAGGGGGCTGAGTTGAAATGGCCTCTCCTGAGGATGCGTCATAATGTGCGTTTGGGTCCATGGAGACCTTGGAATGTGCTGGTTGTTCAGTGGCCCTGCGGAACTCTCCTACCTGAAGTGTTTGATACATCCCAGTAAGAAAGCTGCCCATGTGGAGATGAGAGATGTTTGGTTTGGTGCCTCAGAAAAGCCCCATGTGCTGGTCTACGAAAACAGTCCTCTGAGAAGGGAAACATGGAAACCAAAGCTAAGGTTCAGATTAGGGCCTGGGGGCCTGTCCATTTCAACCTTCTGTCTCTGGGGACACTGTCTGAGAGTCTAAGTGGAGATAGTTGCTCCGCTGGTGTCAGAGAGCCCCTCTTAGTCCAGGGGGGCCTACACTATTGATGGCCTCAGGGGCCTTGGAGCTTTTCCCTAACCTGTAGTGTTGTGGTCAATGGACTGGGCACACTTTCCTTGGAGAAGGCAGGCACAATCTTTCGCTGTGGCCCTAGAGGCCCTAGCCTGGAGGTGTGTGGGTCCAGGCTGTGGGCACAGAAGTCTGAATACACAAACTCAGCTTATGAGTGGCGCCTAGGGTATGGCAGGCCGGATGTACAGCCCGAGAGGGAGCTCCTGGGCCTCTGAAACAAGGGCGAGTGGGAGGCGTTCCTTCAGGCTTTTGTCTCTGGATGTTGTGTCCGGGATAGCCGTGGATTGGAGCGGTGGCCTCAGGTACTGTGGACGAGTATCCCTCTCTGGGGATTTGTCCCAGCTCCCAAGAGTTTGGGGTCATTTTGTGGGAAGGGTGGAGTCGTGTTGTCTGGCTCATGGGTCTCTCCAAGAAAGGGATTCCAGAGCAGAGCTCCAGGTACGGGCGGGGCGACTGGAAAATTCAAACCGTGGTGAGGATTGGGTGCATAGGGGCTTGGCAAGCCCCATATGTGGGCTCTTGGTCCAGGCCCTGACAGGCCTTTCTTTGACATGGGGCTCATGCTGAGGATCACAGTGTGAATTTGTGCCCAAGCAGCACTCAAGTTTGGGCGTGGCATCAGGGGCCATGAAGGTTTCTCCCACCCTGAAGGTGTGACTCCATGCCAAGAGCAAGCTTGACAGCCATGGGGAAGGAGGAGTTCTGTTTTGTGCTTGCTATACCCAGCTGTGTGGAGAATTAATATAATGTCTAGGTTCAGATATCTGAAAACCAAGGTTAGGATGAGGTGACGGCATAAGACCATGGCGTGTCCGAAGTGCTGGGTGTGCGGCCAGCTGTCTCCTTGTCTGTCTGGACGTCTGGCTTCAGGCTGTGTCAGGCAGAGCATGAGTGCCCAGAGCAGCCTATCCAGTTCGGGTACCGTCGAGGCCCGAGCAGGTTGATCCTCATCTGGGTTTTCTGGAGAGCCCCACAGGGAAACGTTTTTCTTCCGTTGGGCAGACACTGGGCTGGGTTTTGGTTCTGGAGTTCCTAGTCCGGAGGGCTTGTTTGCCAGGAGTGTGAGGAAGGAAGTCTGAAAACACAAGCTAGCGTGAGGTTTGGGACCGAGGTCACGGCATGCCCACTCTGCAGAGGCTGAATCGGGATCTCCTGCACTGAGGTCATGTCAACTATGAGACGTGCCTCAGGCTAGAGTTCTTGTCCAGCATGGCCTCTTCCTGAAGGGTGTGGGGGCTTCATGAGGCCAGAAAGTTTTGCCTACGATGGGATTTGTGAACTGCTCCAAAACTGAAGGTTACCTTCTGCACGACAGTCGAGTCCTATTGGATGGTTCCAAGAGGCCCCATATGGAAAGACTCGAGAGCAGGTGTCTAAGCATGGATGCCTGGGAACGCCACCTCATATTCCCACTCTTTAGTCAGGACAAGGCAGGCTCAATCTGCGGGCTCCTGGGTGAGCTACCCAGAGGGGGAGTTGAAATGGACTCTCCTGAAGATGAGTCCTACTGTGGCTTGGTGGCCTGGGAGACCTTGGAATGTGGAGGTGGCTCAGGGACTCTGCAGGATTCTCCAACATGAGGTGTTTGACACGGCTCCAACAAGGAAACTTCCCATGTGGAGACGAGAGGAGTTCTGTTCCGTGCCTCAGGAAAGCCCCATACCCTGTTCTTCGAACCAAAGCCTCTGAGGAGTGACACCTGGAAACCAAAGCAAGAGTTGAGACTACGGCCTAAAGGCCTGTCCGGCTCAACCTTCTATCTCTGTTGTCATCTGTGTGCATGCATTCATGGATGTAGCTGCTCAGCTTGTGTCCGAATGCCCCTGTGAGTCCAGTGAGGCTCCCAGTAGTGGGATGTCCTCGGAGGCCTTGAGGTTTCTCATATTCTGGAGGTGTGTGGCCAAAGGAATGGACACAGTTTCCCAGGAGAGAGCAGGCACGGTCCTGTGGTATGGCTCCAGAGGACCCAGCCTAGAGGCTCTGTTTGCCAGGGCTGTGGGGACAGATGTCTGAAAAAGCAAACTTGGCTCAGCTAGGGGCCAATGTAATGGCAGGCCTGATCTCTAGTCCGTGAGGGGAGATCCTCTGGAAATCAAAGTAGGGCAAGTGGGAGGCAGTCACTCAGGATTTTGTCTCTGGGTGTTGCGTTTACAGTGTCCGGTCAGGGTAGGGGTTGTCTCAGAGGCCGAGGAAGAGCCTTCCTCTCAGGGGATTGTCCAAGCTCCCAAGTGTTTGTGTTCATTCTGTGGGAATGAAGAGTACTGTTTTCTGCCACAGGGGAACCCCCAGGAGAGGGACTCTAGAGCACAGCAGTGGGTTCCCTCAACTGGAATACACACCATCTAGTTAGTCCTGGGTGCCTATGGGCATGGCAAGCCACATATGCGGGCTCTTGGTCCAGTCACTGAGAGGCGTTACTTGAATAAGGTACTCACGCTGAGGGTCACAATGTGTGTTTGTGCCCAAGGCGGCCCTCACGCTTGGGCGTGGCCTCATGGGCCATGCCGTTTTCTCCTACACTGAAGGTTTGACTCACTGCCAGCAGCAAGGTTTCTTGCCAGGGGGAAGGAGGGGTTCTGACTTGTGCATCAGGTTCCCCCCTGTGCAGGGATTGGAGATAAGGTCTAGGTTCCGATGACTGAAAACCCAGGTTGGGAATGGATGGTGGCCTAAGGCAGTGGCGGGTCCAATGTGCTGGGTGTGCAGCCAGCTGTGTCGGTGTCTGCTGGAAGGTCTGGGCTCAGGCTATTTGCGACAGAGCATCACTGTTTAAGGTAGCCTATGCAATTGGGGTGTTGCCGAGGGCCAAGCAGTTTGATCCTCATTTGGGGTTTCTGGGCAGCGCCATAGACAATGTTTTTCTCTTGGGAGGCAGGCACAGTGCTTCATTGTGGCCCCAGAATTCCCAGTAGGGAGGGTTTGTGGTCCAGGAGTGTGAGGACGGAAGTCTGAAAACACAAGCTAGTGTGAGGATTGGAACCAAGGGCAGAGCAGGCCCACTCTGCAGAGGCTGAATCAAAATCTCCTGCATCTGAATTCAGGCTGAGGATCAGACGTTGGCTGAGGCTGGAGTATGTGTCCATGATGGCACCTTCATGAAGTGGGGGCCTCATGAGGCCAAGGAAGTTTTCCCACGCTGAGTTTGGAGGTTGCCCCAAACCACAAGGTTTCCTTCTGCGGGACATTCGAGTCCTGTTGCATGGCTCCAGGACATACCATATGGAAGGACTGGAGAGCAGGGTTCGAAGGATGGATCCCTGTACAGCATGCCTCGCATTCCCATTGGCTATTAGCGACAAGATATGTTTGATCTGCTGCCTCTGGAACACGCGACCCAGGGGGCTGAGTTGAAATGGCCTCTCCTGAGGATGCGTCATAATGTGCGTTTGGGTCCATGGAGACCTTGGAATGTGCTGGTTGTTCAGTGGCCCTGCGGAACTCTCCTACCTGAAGTGTTTGATACATCCCAGTAAGAAAGCTGCCCATGTGGAGATGAGAGATGTTTGGTTTGGTGCCTCAGAAAAGCCCCATGTGCTGGTCTACGAAAACAGTCCTCTGAGAACGGAAACATGGAAACCAAAGCTAAGGTTCAGATTAGGGCCTGGGGGCCTGTCCATTTCAACCTTCTGTCTCTGGGGACACTGTCTGAGAGTCTAAGTGGAGATAGTTGCTCCGCTGGTGTCAGAGAGCCCCTCTTAGTCCAGGGGGGCCTACACTATTGATGGCCTCAGGGGCCTTGGAGCTTTTCCCTAACCTGTAGTGTTGTGGTCAATGGACTGGGCACACTTTCCTTGGAGAAGGCAGGCACAATCTTTCGCTGTGGCCCTAGAGGCCCTAGCCTGGAGGTGTGTGGGTCCAGGCTGTGGGCACAGAAGTCTGAATACACAAACTCAGCTTATGAGTGGCGCCTAGGGTATGGCAGGCCGGATGTACAGCCCGAGAGGGAGCTCCTGGGCCTCTGAAACAAGGGCGAGTGGGAGGCTTTCCTTCAGGCTTTTGTCTCTGGATGTTGTGTCCGGGATAGCCGTGGATTGGAGCGGTGGCCTCAGGTTCTGTGGACGAGTATCCCTCTCTGGGGATTTGTCCCAGCTCCCAAGAGTTTGGGGTCATTTTGTGGGAAGGGTGGAGTCGTGTTGTCTGGCTCATGGGTCTCTCCAAGAAAGGGATTCCAGAGCAGAGCTCCAGGTACGGGCGGGGCGACTGGAAAATTCAAACCGTGGTGAGGATTGGGTGCATAGGGGCTTGGCAAGCCCCATATGTGGGCTCTTGGTCCAGGCCCTGACAGGCCTTTCTTTGACATGGGGCTCATGCTGAGGATCACAGTGTGAATTTGTGCCCAAGCAGCACTCAAGTTTGGGCGTGGCATCAGGGGCCATGAAGGTTTCTCCCACCCTGAAGGTGTGACTCCATGCCAAGAGCAAGCTTGACAGCCATGGGGAAGGAGGAGTTCTGTTTTGTGCTTGCTATACCCAGCTGTGTGGAGAATTGATATAATGTCTAGGTTCAGATATCGGAAAACCAAGGTTAGGATGAGGTGACGGCATAAGACCAAGGCGTGTCCGAAGTGCTGGGTGTGCGGCCAGCTGTCTCCTTGTCTGTCTGGACGTCTGGCTTCAGGCTGTGTCAGGCAGAGCATGAGTGCCCAGAGCAGCCTATCCAGTTCGGGTACCGTCGAGGCCCGAGCAGGTTGATCCTCATCTGGGTTTTCTGGAGAGCCCCACAGGGAAACGTTTTTCTTCCGTTGGGCAGACACTGGGCTGGGTTTTGGTTCTGGTGTTCCTAGTCCGGAGGGCTTGTTTGCCAGGAGTGTGAGGAAGGAAGTCTGAAAACACAAGCTAGCGTGAGGTTTGGGACCGAGGTCACGGCATGCCCACTCTGCAGAGGCTGAATCGGGATCTCCTGCACTGAGGTCATGTCAACTATGAGACGTGCCTCAGGCTAGAGTTCTTGTCCAGCATGGCCTCTTCCTGAAGGGTGTGGGGGCTTCATGAGGCCAGAAAGTTTTGCCTACGATGGGATTTGTGAACTGCTCCAAAACTGAAGGTTACCTTCTGCACGACAGTCGAGTCCTATTGGATGGTTCCAAGAGGCCCCATATGGAAAGACTCGAGAGCAGGTGTCTAAGCATGGATGCCTGGGAACGCCACCTCATATTCCCACTCTTTAGTCAGGACAAGGCAGGCTCAATCTGCGGGCTCCTGGGTGAGCTACCCAGAGGGGGAGTTGAAATGGACTCTCCTGAAGATGAGTCCTACTGTGGCTTGGTGGCCTGGGAGACCTTGGAATGTGGAGGTGGCTCAGGGACTCTGCAGGATTCTCCAACATGAGGTGTTTGACACGGCTCCAACAAGGAAACTTCCCATGTGGAGACGAGAGGAGTTCTGTTCCGTGCCTCAGGAAAGCCCCATACCCTGTTCTTCGAACCAAAGCCTCTGAGGAGTGACACCTGGAAACCAAAGTAAGAGTTGAGACTACGGCCTAAAGGCCTGTCCGGCTCAACCTTCTATCTCTGTTGTCATCTGTGTGCATGCATTCATGGATGTAGCTGCTCAGCTTGTGTCCGAATGCCCCTGTGAGTCCAGTGAGGCTCCCAGTAGTGGGATGTCCTCGGAGGCCTTGAGGTTTCTCATATTCTGGAGGTGTGTGGCCAAAGGAATGGACACAGTTTCCCAGGAGAGAGCAGGCACGGTCCTGTGGTATGGCTCCAGAGGACCCAGCCTAGAGGCTCTGTTTGCCAGGGCTGTGGGGACAGATGTCTGAAAAAGCAAACTTGGCTCAGCTAGGGGCCAATGTAATGGCAGGCCTGATCTCTAGTCCGTGAGGGGAGATCCTCTGGAAATCAAAGTAGGGCAAGTGGGAGGCAGTCACTCAGGATTTTGTCTCTGGGTGTTGCGTTTACAGTGTCCGGTCAGGGTAGGGGTTGTCTCAGAGGCCGAGGAAGAGCCTTCCTCTCAGGGGATTGTCCAAGCTCCCAAGTGTTTGTGTTCATTCTGTGGGAATGAAGAGTACTGTTTCCTGCCACAGGGGAACCCCCAGGAGAGGGACTCTAGAGCACAGCAGTGGGTTCCCTCAACTGGAATACACACCATCTAGTTAGTCCTGGGTGCCTATGGGCATGGCAAGCCACATATGCGGGCTCTTGGTCCAGTCACTGAGAGGCGTTACTTGAATAAGGTACTCACGCTGAGGGTCACATTGTGTGTTTGTGCCCAAGGCGGCCCTCACGCTTGGGCGTGGCCTCATGGGCCATGCCCTTTTCTCCTACACTGAAGGTTTGACTCACTGCCAGCAGCAAGGTTTCTTGCCAGGGGGAAGGAGGGGTTCTGACTTGTGCATCAGGTTCCCCCCTGTGCAGGGATTGGAGATAAGGTCTAGGTTCCGATGACTGAAAACCCAGGTTGGGAATGGATGGTGGCCTAAGGCAGTGGCGGGTCCAATGTGCTGGGTGTGCAGCCAGCTGTGTCGGTGTCTGCTGGAAGGTCTGGGCTCAGGCTATTTGCGACAGAGCATCACTGTTTAAGGTAGCCTATGCAATTGGGGTGTTGCCGAGGGCCAAGTAGTTTGATCCTCATTTGGGGTTTCTGGGCAGCGCCATAGACAATGTTTTTCTCTTGGGAGGCAGGCACAGTGCTTCATTGTGGCCCCAGAATTCCCAGTAGGGAGGGCTTGTGGGCCAGGAGTGTGAGGACGGAAGTCTGAAAACACAAGCTAGTGTGAGGATTGGAACCAAGGGCAGAGCAGGCCCACTCTGCAGGGGCTGAATCAAAATCTCCTGCATCTGAAGTCAGGCTGAGGATCAGACGTTGGCTGAGGCTGGAGTATGTGTCCATGATGGCACCTTCATGAAGTGGGGGCCTCATGAGGCCAAGGAAGTTTTCCCACGCTGAGTTTGGAGGTTGCCCCAAACCACAAGGTTTCCTTCTGTGGGACATTCGAGTCCTGTTGCATGGCTCCAGGACATACCATATGGAAGGACTGGAGAGCAGGGTTCGAAGGATGGATCCCTGTACAGCATGCCTCGCATTCCCATTGGCTATTAGCGACAAGATATGTTTGATCTGCTGCCTCTGGAACACGCGACCCAGGGGGCTGAGTTGAAATGGCCTCTCCTGAGGATGCGTCATAATGTGCGTTTGGGTCCATGGAGACCTTGGAATGTGCTGGTTGTTCAGTGGCCCTGCGGAACTCTCCTACCTGAAGTGTTTGATACATCCCAGTAAGAAAGCTGCCCATGTGGAGATGAGAGATGTTTGGTTTGGTGCCTCAGAAAAGCCCCATGTGCTGGTCTACGAAAACAGTCCTCTGAGAAGGGAAACATGGAAACCAAAGCTAAGGTTCAGATTAGGGCCTGGGGGCCTGTCCATTTCAACCTTCTGTCTCTGGGGACACTGTCTGAGAGTCTAAGTGGAGATAGTTGCTCCGCTGGTGTCAGAGAGCCCCTCTTAGTCCAGGGGGGCCTACACTATTGATGGCCTCAGGGGCCTTGGAGCTTTTCCCTAACCTGTAGTGTTGTGGTCAATGGACTGGGCACACTTTCCTTGGAGAAGGCAGGCACAATCTTTCGCTGTGGCCCTAGAGGCCCTAGCCTGGAGGTGTGTGGGTCCAGGCTGTGGGCACAGAAGTCTGAATACACAAACTCAGCTTATGAGTGGCGCCTAGGGTATGGCAGGCCGGATGTACAGCCCGAGAGGGAGCTCCTGGGCCTCTGAAACAAGGGCGAGTGGGAGGCGTTCCTTCAGGCTTTTGTCTCTGGATGTTGTGTCCGGGATAGCCGTGGATTGGAGCGGTGGCCTCAGGTACTGTGGACGAGTATCCCTCTCTGGGGATTTGTCCCAGCTCCCAAGAGTTTGGGGTCATTTTGTGGGAAGGGTGGAGTCGTGTTGTCTGGCTCATGGGTCTCTCCAAGAAAGGGATTCCAGAGCAGAGCTCCAGGTACGGGCGGGGCGACTGGAAAATTCAAACCGTGGTGAGGATTGGGTGCATAGGGGCTTGGCAAGCCCCATATGTGGGCTCTTGGTCCAGGCCCTGACAGGCCTTTCTTTGACATGGGGCTCATGCTGAGGATCACAGTGTGAATTTGTGCCCAAGCAGCACTCAAGTTTGGGCGTGGCATCAGGGGCCATGAAGGTTTCTCCCACCCTGAAGGTGTGACTCCATGCCAAGAGCAAGCTTGACAGCCATGGGGAAGGAGGAGTTCTGTTTTGTGCTTGCTATACCCAGCTGTGTGGAGAATTAATATAATGTCTAGGTTCAGATATCTGAAAACCAAGGTTAGGATGAGGTGACGGCATAAGACCATGGCGTGTCCGAAGTGCTGGGTGTGCGGCCAGCTGTCTCCTTGTCTGTCTGGACGTCTGGCTTCAGGCTGTGTCAGGCAGAGCATGAGTGCCCAGAGCAGCCTATCCAGTTCGGGTACCGTCGAGGCCCGAGCAGGTTGATCCTCATCTGGGTTTTCTGGAGAGCCCCACAGGGAAACGTTTTTCTTCCGTTGGGCAGACACTGGGCTGGGTTTTGGTTCTGGAGTTCCTAGTCCGGAGGGCTTGTTTGCCAGGAGTGTGAGGAAGGAAGTCTGAAAACACAAGCTAGCGTGAGGTTTGGGACCGAGGTCACGGCATGCCCACTCTGCAGAGGCTGAATCGGGATCTCCTGCACTGAGGTCATGTCAACTATGAGACGTGCCTCAGGCTAGAGTTCTTGTCCAGCATGGCCTCTTCCTGAAGGGTGTGGGGGCTTCATGAGGCCAGAAAGTTTTGCCTACGATGGGATTTGTGAACTGCTCCAAAACTGAAGGTTACCTTCTGCACGACAGTCGAGTCCTATTGGATGGTTCCAAGAGGCCCCATATGGAAAGACTCGAGAGCAGGTGTCTAAGCATGGATGCCTGGGAACGCCACCTCATATTCCCACTCTTTAGTCAGGACAAGGCAGGCTCAATCTGCGGGCTCCTGGGTGAGCTACCCAGAGGGGGAGTTGAAATGGACTCTCCTGAAGATGAGTCCTACTGTGGCTTGGTGGCCTGGGAGACCTTGGAATGTGGAGGTGGCTCAGGGACTCTGCAGGATTCTCCAACATGAGGTGTTTGACACGGCTCCAACAAGGAAACTTCCCATGTGGAGACGAGAGGAGTTCTGTTCCGTGCCTCAGGAAAGCCCCATACCCTGTTCTTCGAACCAAAGCCTCTGAGGAGTGACACCTGGAAACCAAAGCAAGAGTTGAGACTACGGCCTAAAGGCCTGTCCGGCTCAACCTTCTATCTCTGTTGTCATCTGTGTGCATGCATTCATGGATGTAGCTGCTCAGCTTGTGTCCGAATGCCCCTGTGAGTCCAGTGAGGCTCCCAGTAGTGGGATGTCCTCGGAGGCCTTGAGGTTTCTCATATTCTGGAGGTGTGTGGCCAAAGGAATGGACACAGTTTCCCAGGAGAGAGCAGGCACGGTCCTGTGGTATGGCTCCAGAGGACCCAGCCTAGAGGCTCTGTTTGCCAGGGCTGTGGGGACAGATGTCTGAAAAAGCAAACTTGGCTCAGCTAGGGGCCAATGTAATGGCAGGCCTGATCTCTAGTCCGTGAGGGGAGATCCTCTGGAAATCAAAGTAGGGCAAGTGGGAGGCAGTCACTCAGGATTTTGTCTCTGGGTGTTGCGTTTACAGTGTCCGGTCAGGGTAGGGGTTGTCTCAGAGGCCGAGGAAGAGCCTTCCTCTCAGGGGATTGTCCAAGCTCCCAAGTGTTTGTGTTCATTCTGTGGGAATGAAGAGTACTGTTTTCTGCCACAGGGGAACCCCCAGGAGAGGGACTCTAGAGCACAGCAGTGGGTTCCCTCAACTGGAATACACACCATCTAGTTAGTCCTGGGTGCCTATGGGCATGGCAAGCCACATATGCGGGCTCTTGGTCCAGTCACTGAGAGGCGTTACTTGAATAAGGTACTCACGCTGAGGGTCACAATGTGTGTTTGTGCCCAAGGCGGCCCTCACGCTTGGGCGTGGCCTCATGGGCCATGCCGTTTTCTCCTACACTGAAGGTTTGACTCACTGCCAGCAGCAAGGTTTCTTGCCAGGGGGAAGGAGGGGTTCTGACTTGTGCATCAGGTTCCCCCCTGTGCAGGGATTGGAGATAAGGTCTAGGTTCCGATGACTGAAAACCCAGGTTGGGAATGGATGGTGGCCTAAGGCAGTGGCGGGTCCAATGTGCTGGGTGTGCAGCCAGCTGTGTCGGTGTCTGCTGGAAGGTCTGGGCTCAGGCTATTTGCGACAGAGCATCACTGTTTAAGGTAGCCTATGCAATTGGGGTGTTGCCGAGGGCCAAGCAGTTTGATCCTCATTTGGGGTTTCTGGGCAGCGCCATAGACAATGTTTTTCTCTTGGGAGGCAGGCACAGTGCTTCATTGTGGCCCCAGAATTCCCAGTAGGGAGGGTTTGTGGGCCAGGAGTGTGAGGACGGAAGTCTGAAAACACAAGCTAGTGTGAGGATTGGAACCAAGGGCAGAGCAGGCCCACTCTGCAGAGGCTGAATCAAAATCTCCTGCATCTGAATTCAGGCTGAGGATCAGACGTTGGCTGAGGCTGGAGTATGTGTCCATGATGGCACCTTCATGAAGTGGGGGCCTCATGAGGCCAAGGAAGTTTTCCCACGCTGAGTTTGGAGGTTGCCCCAAACCACAAGGTTTCCTTCTGCGGGACATTCGAGTCCTGTTGCATGGCTCCAGGACATACCATATGGAAGGACTGGAGAGCAGGGTTCGAAGGATGGATCCCTGTACAGCATGCCTCGCATTCCCATTGGCTATTAGCGACAAGATATGTTTGATCTGCTGCCTCTGGAACACGCGACCCAGGGGGCTGAGTTGAAATGGCCTCTCCTGAGGATGCGTCATAATGTGCGTTTGGGTCCATGGAGACCTTGGAATGTGCTGGTTGTTCAGTGGCCCTGCGGAACTCTCCTACCTGAAGTGTTTGATACATCCCAGTAAGAAAGCTGCCCATGTGGAGATGAGAGATGTTTGGTTTGGTGCCTCAGAAAAGCCCCATGTGCTGGTCTACGAAAACAGTCCTCTGAGAACGGAAACATGGAAACCAAAGCTAAGGTTCAGATTAGGGCCTGGGGGCCTGTCCATTTCAACCTTCTGTCTCTGGGGACACTGTCTGAGAGTCTAAGTGGAGATAGTTGCTCCGCTGGTGTCAGAGAGCCCCTCTTAGTCCAGGGGGGCCTACACTATTGATGGCCTCAGAGGCCTTGGAGCTTTTCCCTAACCTGTAGTGTTGTGGTCAATGGACTGGGCACACTTTCCTTGGAGAAGGCAGGCACAATCTTTCGCTGTGGCCCTAGAGGCCCTAGCCTGGAGGTGTGTGGGTCCAGGCTGTGGGCACAGAAGTCTGAATACACAAACTCAGCTTATGAGTGGCGCCTAGGGTATGGCAGGCCGGATGTACAGCCCGAGAGGGAGCTCCTGGGCCACTGAAACAAGGGCGAGTGGGAGGCATTCCTTCAGGCTTTTGTCTCTGGATGTTGTGTCCGGGATAGCCGTGGATTGGAGCGGTGGCCTCAGGTTCTGTGGACGAGTATCCCTCTCTGGGGATTTGTCCCAGCTCCCAAGAGTTTGGGGTCATTTTGTGGGAAGGGTGGAGTCGTGTTGTCTGGCTCATGGGTCTCTCCAAGAAAGGGATTCCAGAGCAGAGCTCCAGGTACGGGCGGGGCGACTGGAAAATTCAAACCGTGGTGAGGATTGGGTGCATAGGGGCTTGGCAAGCCCCATATGTGGGCTCTTGGTCCAGGCCCTGACAGGCCTTTCTTTGACATGGGGCTCATGCTGAGGATCACAGTGTGAATTTGTGCCCAAGCAGCACTCAAGTTTGGGCGTGGCATCAGGGGCCATGAAGGTTTCTCCCACCCTGAAGGTGTGACTCCATGCCAAGAGCAAGCTTGACAGCCATGGGGAAGGAGGAGTTCTGTTTTGTGCTTGCTATACCCAGCTGTGTGGAGAATTGATATAATGTCTAGGTTCAGATATCTGAAAACCAAGGTTAGGATGAGGTGACGGCATAAGACCATGGCGTGTCCGAAGTGCTGGGTGTGCGGCCAGCTGTCTCCTTGTCTGTCTGGACGTCTGGCTTCAGGCTGTGTCAGGCAGAGCATGAGTGCCCAGAGCAGCCTATCCAGTTCGGGTACCGTCGAGGCCCGAGCAGGTTGATCCTCATCTGGGTTTTCTGGAGAGCCCCACAGGGAAACGTTTTTCTTCCGTTGGGCAGACACTGGGCTGGGTTTTGGTTCTGGTGTTCCTAGTCCGGAGGGCTTGTTTGCCAGGAGTGTGAGGAAGGAAGTCTGAAAACACAAGCTAGCGTGAGGTTTGGGACCGAGGTCACGGCATGCCCACTCTGCAGAGGCTGAATCGGGATCTCCTGCACTGAGGTCATGTCAACTATGAGACGTGCCTCAGGCTAGAGTTCTTGTCCAGCATGGCCTCTTCCTGAAGGGTGTGGGGGCTTCATGAGGCCAGAAAGTTTTGCCTACGATGGGATTTGTGAACTGCTCCAAAACTGAAGGTTACCTTCTGCACGACAGTCGAGTCCTATTGGATGGTTCCAAGAGGCCCCATATGGAAAGACTCGAGAGCAGGTGTCTAAGCATGGATGCCTGGGAACGCCACCTCATATTCCCACTCTTTAGTCAGGACAAGGCAGGCTCAATCTGCGGGCTCCTGGGTGAGCTACCCAGAGGGGGAGTTGAAATGGACTCTCCTGAAGATGAGTCCTACTGTGGCTTGGTGGCCTGGGAGACCTTGGAATGTGGAGGTGGCTCAGGGACTCTGCAGGATTCTCCAACATGAGGTGTTTGACACGGCTCCAACAAGGAAACTTCCCATGTGGAGACGAGAGGAGTTCTGTTCCGTGCCTCAGGAAAGCCCCATACCCTGTTCTTCGAACCAAAGCCTCTGAGGAGTGACACCTGGAAACCAAAGTAAGAGTTGAGACTACGGCCTAAAGGCCTGTCCGGCTCAACCTTCTATCTCTGTTGTCATCTGTGTGCATGCATTCATGGATGTAGCTGCTCAGCTTGTGTCCGAATGCCCCTGTGAGTCCAGTGAGGCTCCCAGTAGTGGGATGTCCTCGGAGGCCTTGAGGTTTCTCATATTCTGGAGGTGTGTGGCCAAAGGAATGGACACAGTTTCCCAGGAGAGAGCAGGCACGGTCCTGTGGTATGGCTCCAGAGGACCCAGCCTAGAGGCTCTGTTTGCCAGGGCTGTGGGGACAGATGTCTGAAAAAGCAAACTTGGCTCAGCTAGGGGCCAATGTAATGGCAGGCCTGATCTCTAGTCCGTGAGGGGAGATCCTCTGGAAATCAAAGTAGGGCAAGTGGGAGGCAGTCACTCAGGATTTTGTCTCTGGGTGCTGCGTTTACAGTGTCCGGTCAGGGTAGGGGTTGTCTCAGAGGCCGAGGAAGAGCCTTCCTCTCAGGGGATTGTCCAAGCTCCCAAGTGTTTGTGTTCATTCTGTGGGAATGAAGAGTACTGTTTCCTGCCACAGGGGAACCCCCAGGAGAGGGACTCTAGAGCACAGCAGTGGGTTCCCTCAACTGGAATACACACCATCTAGTTAGTCCTGGGTGCCTATGGGCATGGCAAGCCACATATGCGGGCTCTTGGTCCAGTCACTGAGAGGCGTTACTTGAATAAGGTACTCACGCTGAGGGTCACATTGTGTGTTTGTGCACAAGGCGGCCCTCACGCTTGGGCGTGGCCTCATGGGCCATGCCGTTTTCTCCTACACTGAAGGTTTGACTCACTGCCAGCAGCAAGGTTTCTTGCCAGGGGGAAGGAGGGGTTCTGACTTGTGCATCAGGTTCCCCCCTGTGCAGGGATTGGAGATAAGGTCTAGGTTCCGATGACTGAAAACCCAGGTTGGGAATGGATGGTGGCCTAAGGCAGTGGCGGGTCCAATGTGCTGGGTGTGCAGCCAGCTGTGTCGGTGTCTGCTGGAAGGTCTGGGCTCAGGCTATTTGCGACAGAGCATCACTGTTTAAGGTAGCCTATGCAATTGGGGTGTTGCCGAGGGCCAAGCAGTTTGATCCTCATTTGGGGTTTCTGGGCAGCGCCATAGACAATGTTTTTCTCTTGGGAGGCAGGCACAGTGCTTCATTGTGGCCCCAGAATTCCCAGTAGGGAGGGTTTGTGGGCCAGGAGTGTGAGGACGGAAGTCTGAAAACACAAGCTAGTGTGAGGATTGGAACCAAGGGCAGACCAGGCCCACTCTGCAGAGGCTGAATCAAAATCTCCTGCATCTGAAGTCAGGCTGAGGATCAGACGTTGGCTGAGGCTGGAGTATGTGTCCATGATGGCACCTTCATGAAGTGGGGGCCTCATGAGGCCAAGGAAGTTTTCCCACGCTGAGTTTGGAGGTTGCCCCAAACCACAAGGTTTCCTTCTGCGGGACATTCGAGTCCTGTTGCATGGCTCCAGGACATACCATATGGAAGGACTGGAGAGCAGGGTTCGAAGGATGGATCCCTGTACAGCATGCCTCGCATTCCCATTGGCTATTAGCGACAAGATATGTTTGATCTGCTGCCTCTGGAACACGCGACCCAGGGGGCTGAGTTGAAATGGCCTCTCCTGAGGATGCGTCATAATGTGCGTTTGGGTCCATGGAGACCTTGGAATGTGCTGGTTGTTCAGTGGCCCTGCGGAACTCTCCTACCTGAAGTGTTTGATACATCCCAGTAAGAAAGCTGCCCATGTGGAGATGAGAGATGTTTGGTTTGGTGCCTCAGAAAAGCCCCATGTGCTGGTCTACGAAAACAGTCCTCTGAGAACGGAAACATGGAAACCAAAGCTAAGGTTCAGATTAGGGCCTGGGGGCCTGTCCATTTCAACCTTCTGTCTCTGGGGACACTGTCTGAGAGTCTAAGTGGAGATAGTTGCTCCGCTGGTGTCAGAGAGCCCCTCTTAGTCCAGGGGGGCCTACACTATTGATGGCCTCAGGGGCCTTGGAGCTTTTCCCTAACCTGTAGTGTTGTGGTCAATGGACTGGGCACACTTTCCTTGGAGAAGGCAGGCACAATCTTTCGCTGTGGCCCTAGAGGCCCTAGCCTGGAGGTGTGTGGGTCCAGGCTGTGGGCACAGAAGTCTGAATACACAAACTCAGCTTATGAGTGGCGCCTAGGGTATGGCAGGCCGGATGTACAGCCCGAGAGGGAGCTCCTGGGCCTCTGAAACAAGGGCGAGTGGGAGGCGTTCCTTCAGGCTTTTGTCTCTGGATGTTGTGTCCGGGATAGCCGTGGATTGGAGCGGTGGCCTCAGGTACTGTGGACGAGTATCCCTCTCTGGGGATTTGTCCCAGCTCCAAAGAGTTTGGGGTCATTTTGTGGGAAGGGTGGAGTCGTGTTGTCTGGCTCATGGGTCTCTCCAAGAAAGGGATACCAGAGCAGAGCTCCAGGTACGGGCGGGGCGACTGGAAAATTCAAACCGTGGTGAGGATTGGGTGCATAGGGGCTTGGCAAGCCCCATATGTGGGCTCTTGGTCCAGGCCCTGACAGGCCTTTCTTTGACATGGGGCTCATGCTGAGGATCACATTGTGAATTTGTGCCCAAGCAGCACTCAAGTTTGGGCGTGGCATCAGGGGCCATGAAGGTTTCTCCCACCCTGAAGGTGTGACTCCATGCCAAGAGCAAGCTTGACAGCCATGGGGAAGGAGGAGTTCTGTTTTGTGCTTGCTATACCCAGCTGTGTGGAGAATTGATATAATGTCTAGGTTCAGATATCTGAAAACCAAGGTTAGGATGAGGTGACGGCATAAGACCATGGCGTGTCCGAAGTGCTGGGTGTGCGGCCAGCTGTCTCCTTGTCTGTCTGGACGTCTGGCTTCAGGCTGTGTCAGGCAGAGCATGAGTGCCCAGAGCAGCCTATCCAGTTCGGGTACCGTCGAGGCCCGAGCAGGTTGATCCTCATCTGGGTTTTCTGGAGAGCCCCACAGGGAAACGTTTTTCTTCCGTTGGGCAGACACTGGGCTGGGTTTTGGTTCTGGAGTTCCTAGTCCGGAGGGCTTGTTTGCCAGGAGTGTGAGGAAGGAAGTCTGAAAACACAAGCTAGCGTGAGGTTTGGGACCGAGGTCACGGCATGCCCACTCTTCAGAGGCTGAATCGGGATCTCCTGCACTGAGGTCATGTCAACTATGAGACGTGCCTCAGGCTAGAGTTCTTGTCCAGCATGGCCTCTTCCTGAAGGGTGTGGGGGCTTCATGAGGCCAGAAAGTTTTGCCTACGATGGGATTTGTGAACTGCTCCAAAACTGAAGGTTACCTTCTGCACGACAGTCGAGTCCTATTGGATGGTTCCAAGAGGCCCCATATGGAAAGACTCGAGAGCAGGTGTCTAAGCATGGATGCCTGGGAACGCCACCTCATATTCCCACTCTTTAGTCAGGACAAGGCAGGCTCAATCTGCGGGCTCCTGGGTGAGCTACCCAGAGGGGGAGTTGAAATGGACTCTCCTGAAGATGAGTCCTACTGTGGCTTGGTGGCCTGGGAGACCTTGGAATGTGGAGGTGGCTCAGGGACTCTGCAGGATTCTCCAACATGAGGTGTTTGACACGGCTCCAACAAGGAAACTTCCCATGTGGAGACGAGAGGAGTTCTGTTCCGTGCCTCAGGAAAGCCCCATACCCTGTTCTTCGAACCAAAGCCTCTGAGGAGTGACACCTGGAAACCAAAGCAAGAGTTGAGACTACGGCCTAAAGGCCTGTCCGGCTCAACCTTCTATCTCTGTTGTCATCTGTGTGCATGCATTCATGGATGTAGCTGCTCAGCTTGTGTCCGAATGCCCCTGTGAGTCCAGTGAGGCTCCCAGTAGTGGGATGTCCTCGGAGGCCTTGAGGTTTCTCATATTCTGGAGGTGTGTGGCCAAAGGAATGGACACAGTTTCCCAGGAGAGAGCAGGCACGGTCCTGTGGTATGGCTCCAGAGGACCCAGCCTAGAGGCTCTGTTTGCCAGGGCTGTGGGGACAGATGTCTGAAAAAGCAAACTTGGCTCAGCTAGGGGCCAATGTAATGGCAGGCCTGATCTCTAGTCCGTGAGGGGAGATCCTCTGGAAATCAAAGTAGGGCAAGTGGGAGGCAGTCACTCAGGATTTTGTCTCTGGGTGTTGCGTTTACAGTGTCCGGTCAGGGTAGGGGTTGTCTCAGAGGCCGAGGAAGAGCCTTCCTCTCAGGGGATTGTCCAAGCTCCCAAGTGTTTGTGTTCATTCTGTGGGAATGAAGAGTACTGTTTTCTGCCACAGGGGAACCCCCAGGAGAGGGACTCTAGAGCACAGCAGTGGGTTCCCTCAACTGGAATACACACCATCTAGTTAGTCCTGGGTGCCTATGGGCATGGCAAGCCACATATGCGGGCTCTTGGTCCAGTCACTGAGAGGCGTTACTTGAATAAGGTACTCACGCTGAGGGTCACAATGTGTGTTTGTGCCCAAGGCGGCCCTCACGCTTGGGCGTGGCCTCATGGGCCATGCCGTTTTCTCCTACACTGAAGGTTTGACTCACTGCCAGCAGCAAGGTTTCTTGCCAGGGGGAAGGAGGGGTTCTGACTTGTGCATCAGGTTCCCCCCTGTGCAGGGATTGGAGATAAGGTCTAGGTTCCGATGACTGAAAACCCAGGTTGGGAATGGATGGTGGCCTAAGGCAGTGGCGGGTCCAATGTGCTGGGTGTGCAGCCAGCTGTGTCGGTGTCTGCTGGAAGGTCTGGGCTCAGGCTATTTGCGACAGAGCATCACTGTTTAAGGTAGCCTATGCAATTGGGGTGTTGCCGAGGGCCAAGCAGTTTGATCCTCATTTGGGGTTTCTGGGCAGCGCCATAGACAATGTTTTTCTCTTGGGAGGCAGGCACAGTGCTTCATTGTGGCCCCAGAATTCCCAGTAGGGAGGGTTTGTGGGCCAGGAGTGTGAGGACGGAAGTCTGAAAACACAAGCTAGTGTGAGGATTGGAACCAAGGGCAGAGCAGGCCCACTCTGCAGAGGCTGAATCAAAATCTCCTGCATCTGAAGTCAGGCTGAGGATCAGACGTTGGCTGAGGCTGGAGTATGTGTCCATGATGGCACCTTCATGAAGTGGGGGCCTCATGAGGCCAAGGAAGTTTTCCCACGCTGAGTTTGGAGGTTGCCCCAAACCACAAGGTTTCCTTCTGCGGGACATTCGAGTCCTGTTGCATGGCTCCAGGACATACCATATGGAAGGACTGGAGAGCAGGGTTCGAAGGATGGATCCCTGTACAGCATGCCTCGCATTCCCATTGGCTATTAGCGACAAGATATGTTTGATCTGCTGCCTCTGGAACACGCGACCCAGGGGGCTGAGTTGAAATGGCCTCTCCTGAGGATGCGTCATAATGTGCGTTTGGGTCCATGGAGACCTTGGAATGTGCTGGTTGTTCAGTGGCCCTGCGGAACTCTCCTACCTGAAGTGTTTGATACATCCCAGTAAGAAAGCTGCCCATGTGGAGATGAGAGATGTTTGGTTTGGTGCCTCAGAAAAGCCCCATGTGCTGGTCTACGAAAACAGTCCTCTGAGAACGGAAACATGGAAACCAAAGCTAAGGTTCAGATTAGGGCCTGGGGGCCTGTCCATTTCAACCTTCTGTCTCTGGGGACACTGTCTGAGAGTCTAAGTGGAGATAGTTGCTCCGCTGGTGTCAGAGAGCCCCTCTTAGTCCAGGGGGGCCTACACTATTGATGGCCTCAGAGGCCTTGGAGCTTTTCCCTAACCTGTAGTGTTGTGGTCAATGGACTGGGCACACTTTCCTTGGAGAGGGCAGGCACAATCTTTCGCTGTGGCCCTAGAGGCCCTAGCCTGGAGGTGTGTGGGTCCAGGCTGTGGGCACAGAAGTCTGAATACACAAACTCAGCTTATGAGTGGCGCCTAGGGTATGGCAGGCCGGATGTACAGCCCGAGAGGGAGCTCCTGGGCCACTGAAACAAGGGCGAGTGGGAGGCATTCCTTCAGGCTTTTGTCTCTGGATGTTGTGTCCGGGATAGCCGTGGATTGGAGCGGTGGCCTCAGGTTCTGTGGACGAGTATCCCTCTCTGGGGATTTGTCCCATCTCCCAAGAGTTTGGGGTCATTTTGTGGGAAGGGTGGAGTCGTGTTGTCTGGCTCATGGGTCTCTCCAAGAAAGGGATTCCAGAGCAGAGCTCCAGGTACGGGCGGGGCGACTGGAAAATTCAAATCGTGGTGAGGATTGGGTGCATAGGGGCTTGGCAAGCCCCATATGTGGGCTCTTGGTCCAGGCCCTGACAGGCCTTTCTTTGACATGGGGCTCATGCTGAGGATCACAGTGTGAATTTGTGCCCAAGCAGCACTCAAGTTTGGGCGTGGCATCAGGGGCCATGAAGGTTTCTCCCACCCTGAAGGTGTGACTCCATGCCAAGAGCAAGCTTGACAGCCATGGGGAAGGAGGAGTTCTGTTTTGTGCTTGCTATACCCAGCTGTGTGGAGAATTGATATAATGTCTAGGTTCAGATATCTGAAAACCAAGGTTAGGATGAGGTGACGGCATAAGACCATGGCGTGTCCGAAGTGCTGGGTGTGCGGCCAGCTGTCTCCTTGTCTGTCTGGACGTCTGGCTTCAGGCTGTGTCAGGCAGAGCATGAGTGCCCAGAGCAGCCTATCCAGTTCGGGTACCGTCGAGGCCCGAGCAGGTTGATCCTCATCTGGGTTTTCTGGAGAGCCCCACAGGGAAACGTTTTTCTTCCGTTGGGCAGACACTGGGCTGGGTTTTGGTTCTGGTGTTCCTAGTCCGGAGGGCTTGTTTGCCAGGAGTGTGAGGAAGGAAGTCTGAAAACACAAGCTAGCGTGAGGTTTGGGACCGAGGTCACGGCATGCCCACTCTGCAGAGGCTGAATCGGGATCTCCTGCACTGAGGTCATGTCAACTATGAGACGTGCCTCAGGCTAGAGTTCTTGTCCAGCATGGCCTCTTCCTGAAGGGTGTGGGGGCTTCATGAGGCCAGAAAGTTTTGCCTACGATGGGATTTGTGAACTGCTCCAAAACTGAAGGTTACCTTCTGCACGACAGTCGAGTCCTATTGGATGGTTCCAAGAGGCCCCATATGGAAAGACTCGAGAGCAGGTGTCTAAGCATGGATGCCTGGGAACGCCACCTCATATTCCCACTCTTTAGTCAGGACAAGGCAGGCTCAATCTGCGGGCTCCTGGGTGAGCTACCCAGAGGGGAGAGTTGAAATGGACTCTCCTGAAGATGAGTCCTACTGTGGCTTGGTGGCCTGGGAGACCTTGGAATGTGGAGGTGGCTCAGGGACTCTGCAGGATTCTCCAACATGAGGTGTTTGACACGGCTCCAACAAGGAAACTTCCCATGTGGAGACGAGAGGAGTTCTGTTCCGTGCCTCAGGAAAGCCCCATACCCTGTTCTTCGAACCAAAGCCTCTGAGGAGTGACACCTGGAAACCAAAGCAAGAGTTGAGACTACGGCCTAAAGGCCTGTCCGGCTCAACCTTCTATCTCTGTTGTCATCTGTGTGCATGCATTCATGGATGTAGCTGCTCAGCTTGTGTCCGAATGCCCCTGTGAGTCCAGTGAGGCTCCCAGTAGTGGGATGTCCTCGGAGGCCTTGAGGTTTCTCATATTCTGGAGGTGTGTGGCCAAAGGAATGGACACAGTTCCCCAGGAGAGAGCAGGCACGGTCCTGTGGTATGGCTCCAGAGGACCCAGCCTAGAGGCTCTGTTTGCCAGGGCTGTGGGGACAGATGTCTGAAAAAGCAAACTTGGCTCAGCTAGGGGCCAATGTAATGGCAGGCCTGATCTCTAGTCCGTGAGGGGAGATCCTCTGGAAATCAAAGTAGGGCAAGTGGGAGGCAGTCACTCAGGATTTTGTCTCTGGGTGTTGCGTTTACAGTGTCCGGTCAGGGTAGGGGTTGTCTCAGAGGCCGAGGAAGAGCCTTCCTCTCAGGGGATTGTCCAAGCTCCCAAGTGTTTGTGTTCATTCTGTGGGAATGAAGAGTACTGTTTTCTGCCACAGGGGAACCCCCAGGAGAGGGACTCTAGAGCACAGCAGTGGGTTCCCTCAACTGGAATACACACCATCTAGTTAGTCCTGGGTGCCTATGGGCATGGCAAGCCACATATGCGGGCTCTTGGTCCAGTCACTGAGAGGCGTTACTTGAATAAGGTACTCACGCTGAGGGTCACAATGTGTGTTTGTGCCCAAGGCGGCCCTCAGGCTTGGGCGTGGCCTCATGGGCCATGCCGTTTTCTCCTACACTGAAGGTTTGACTCACTGCCAGCAGCAAGGTTTCTTGCCAGGGGGGAGGAGGGGTTCTGACTTGTGCATCAGGTTCCCCCCTGTGCAGGGATTGGAGATAAGGTCTAGGTTCCGATGACTGAAAACCCAGGTTGGGAATGGATGGTGGCCTAAGGCAGTGGCGGGTCCAATGTGCTGGGTGTGCAGCCAGCTGTGTCGGTGTCTGTTGGAAGGTCTGGGCTCAGGCTATTTGCGACAGAGCATCACTGTTTAAGGTAGCCTATGCAATTGGGGTGTTGCCGAGGGCCAAGCAGTTTGATCCTCATTTGGGGTTTCTGGGCAGCGCCATAGACAATGTTTTTCTCTTGGGAGGCAGGCACAGTGCTTCATTGTGGCCCCAGAATTCCCAGTAGGGAGGGCTTGTGGGCCAGGAGTGTGAGGACGGAAGTCTGAAAACACAAGCTAGTGTGAGGATTGGAACCAAGGGCAGAGCAGGCCCACTCTGCAGAGGCTGAATCAAAATCTCCTGCATCTGAAGTCAGGCTGAGGATCAGACGTTGGCTGAGGCTGGAGTATGTGTCCATGATGGCACCTTCATGAAGTGGGGGCCTCATGAGGCCAAGGAAGTTTTCCCACGCTGAGTTTGGAGGTTGCCCCAAACCACAAGGTTTCCTTCTGCGGGACATTCGAGTCCTGTTGCATGGCTCCAGGACATACCATATGGAAGGACTGGAGAGCAGGGTTCGAAGGATGGATCCCTGTACAGCATGCCTCGCATTCCCATTGGCTATTAGCGACAAGATATGTTTGATCTGCTGCCTCTGGAACACGCGACCCAGGGGGCTGAGTTGAAATGGCCTCTCCTGAGGATGCGTCATAATGTGCGTTTGGGTCCATGGAGACCTTGGAATGTGCTGGTTGTTCAGTGGCCCTGCGGAACTCTCCTACCTGAAGTGTTTGATACATCCCAGTAAGAAAGCTGCCCATGTGGAGATGAGAGATGTTTGGTTTGGTGCCTCAGAAAAGCCCCATGTGCTGGTCTACGAAAACAGTCCTCTGAGAACGGAAACATGGAAACCAAAGCTAAGGTTCAGATTAGGGCCTGGGGGCCTGTCCATTTCAACCTTCTGTCTCTGGGGACACTGTCTGAGAGTCTAAGTGGAGATAGTTGCTCCGCTGGTGTCAGAGAGCCCCTCTTAGTCCAGGGGGGCCTACACTATTGATGGCCTCAGAGGCCTTGGAGCTTTTCCCTAACCTGTAGTGTTGTGGTCAATGGACTGGGCACACTTTCCTTGGAGAGGGCAGGCACAATCTTTCGCTGTGGCCCTAGAGGCCCTAGCCTGGAGGTGTGTGGGTCCAGGCTGTGGGCACAGAAGTCTGAATACACAAACTCAGCTTATGAGTGGCGCCTAGGGTATGGCAGGCCGGATGTACAGCCCGAGAGGGAGCTCCTGGGCCACTGAAACAAGGGCGAGTGGGAGGCGTTCCTTCAGGCTTTTGTCTCTGGATGTTGTGTCCGGGATAGCCGTGGATTGGAGCGGTGGCCTCAGGTTCTGTGGACGAGTATCCCTCTCTGGGGATTTGTCCCAGCTCCCAAGAGTTTGGGGTCATTTTGTGGGAAGGGTGGAGTCGTGTTGTCTGGCTCATGGGTCTCTCCAAGAAAGGGATTCCAGAGCAGAGCTCCAGGTACGGGCGGGGCGACTGGAAAATTCAAACCGTGGTGAGGATTGGGTGCATAGGGGCTTGGCAAGCCCCATATGTGGGCTCTTGGTCCAGGCCCTGACAGGCCTTTCTTTGACATGGGGCTCATGCTGAGGATCACAGTGTGAATTTGTGCCCAAGCAGCACTCAAGTTTGGGCGTGGCATCAGGGGCCATGAAGGTTTCTCCCACCCTGAAGGTGTGACTCCATGCCAAGAGCAAGCTTGACAGCCATGGGGAAGGAGGAGTTCTGTTTTGTGCTTGCTATACCCAGCTGTGTGGAGAATTGATATATTGTCTAGGTTCAGATATCTGAAAACCAAGGTTAGGATGAGGTGACGGCATAAGACCATGGCGTGTCCGAAGTGCTGGGTGTGCGGCCAGCTGTCTCCTTGTCTGTCTGGACGTCTGGCTTCAGGCTGTGTCAGGCAGAGCATGAGTGCCCAGAGCAGCCTATCCAGTTCGGGTACCGTCGAGGCCCGAGCAGGTTGATCCTCATCTGGGTTTTCTGGAGAGCCCCACAGGGAAACGTTTTTCTTCCGTTGGGCAGACACTGGGCTGGGTTTTGGTTCTGGTGTTCCTAGTCCGGAGGGCTTGTTTGCCAGGAGTGTGAGGAAGGAAGTCTGAAAACACAAGCTAGCGTGAGGTTTGGGACCGAGGTCACGGCATGCCCACTCTGCAGAGGCTGAATCGGGATCTCCTGCACTGAGGTCATGTCAACTATGAGACGTGCCTCAGGCGAGAGTTCTTGTCCAGCATGGCCTCTTCCTGAAGGGTGTGGGGGCTTCATGAGGCCAGAAAGTTTTGCCTACGATGGGATTTGTGAACTGCTCCAAAACTGAAGGTTACCTTCTGCACGACAGTCGAGTCCTATTGGATGGTTCCAAGAGGCCCCATATGGAAAGACTCGAGAGCAGGTGTCTAAGCATGGATGCCTGGGAACGCCACCTCATATTCCCACTCTTTAGTCAGGACAAGGCAGGCTCAATCTGCGGGCTCCTGGGTGAGCTACCCAGAGGGGAGAGTTGAAATGGACTCTCCTGAAGATGAGTCCTACTGTGGCTTGGTGGCCTGGGAGACCTTGGAATGTGGAGGTGGCTCAGGGACTCTGCAGGATTCTCCAACATGAGGTGTTTGACACGGCTCCAACAAGGAAACTTCCCATGTGGAGACGAGAGGAGTTCTGTTCCGTGCCTCAGGAAAGCCCCATACCCTGTTCTTCGAACCAAAGCCTCTGAGGAGTGACACCTGGAAACCAAAGCAAGAGTTGAGACTACGGCCTAAAGGCCTGTCCGGCTCAACCTTCTATCTCTGTTGTCATCTGTGTGCATGCATTCATGGATGTAGCTGCTCAGCTTGTGTCCGAATGCCCCTGTGAGTCCAGTGAGGCTCCCAGTAGTGGGATGTCCTCGGAGGCCTTGAGGTTTCTCATATTCTGGAGGTGTGTGGCCAAAGGAATGGACACAGTTCCCCAGGAGAGAGCAGGCACGGTCCTGTGGTATGGCTCCAGAGGACCCAGCCTAGAGGCTCTGTTTGCCAGGGCTGTGGGGACAGATGTCTGAAAAAGCAAACTTGGCTCAGCTAGGGGCCAATGTAATGGCAGGCCTGATCTCTAGTCCGTGAGGGGAGATCCTCTGGAAATCAAAGTAGGGCAAGTGGGAGGCAGTCACTCAGGATTTTGTCTCTGGGTGTTGCGTTTACAGTGTCCGGTCAGGGTAGGGGTTGTCTCAGAGGCCGAGGAAGAGCCTTCCTCTCAGGGGATTGTCCAAGCTCCCAAGTGTTTGTGTTCATTCTGTGGGAATGAAGAGTACTGTTTTCTGCCACAGGGGAACCCCCAGGAGAGGGACTCTAGAGCACAGCAATGGGTTCCCTCAACTGGAATACACACCATCTAGTTAGTCCTGGGTGCCTATGGGCATGGCAAGCCACATATGCGGGCTCTTGGTCCAGTCACTGAGAGGCGTTACTTGAATAAGGTACTCACGCTGAGGGTCACAATGTGTGTTTGTGCCCAAGGCGGCCCTCACGCTTGGGCGTGGCCTCATGGGCCATGCCGTTTTCTCCTACACTGAAGGTTTGACTCACTGCCAGCAGCAAGGTTTCTTGCCAGGGGGAAAAAGGGGTTCTGACTTGTGCATCAGGTTCCCCCCTGTGCAGGGATTGGAGGTAAGGTCTAGGTTCCGATGACTGAAAACCCAGGTTGGGAATGGATGGTGGCCTAAGGCAGTGGCGGGTCCAATGTGCTGGGTGTGCAGCCAGCTGTGTCGGTGTCTGTTGGAAGGTCTGGGCTCAGGCTATTTGCGACAGAGCATCACTGTTTAAGGTAGCCTATGCAATTGGGGTGTTGCCGAGGGCCAAGCAGTTTGATCCTCATTTGGGGTTTCTGGGCAGCGCCATAGACAATGTTTTTCTCTTGGGAGGCAGGCACAGTGCTTCATTGTGGCCCCAGAATTCCCAGTAGGGAGGGTTTGTGGGCCAGGAGTGTGAGGACGGAAGTCTGAAAACACAAGCTAGTGTGAGGATTGGAACCAAGGGCAGACCAGGCCCACTCTGCAGAGGCTGAATCAAAATCTCCTGCATCTGAAGTCAGGCTGAGGATCAGACGTTGGCTGAGGCTGGAGTATGTGTCCATGATGGCACCTTCATGAAGTGGGGGCCTCATGAGGCCAAGGAAGTTTTCCCACGCTGAGTTTGGAGGTTGCCCCAAACCACAAGGTTTCCTTCTGCGGGACATTCGAGTCCTGTTGCATGGCTCCAGGACATACCATACGGAAGGACTGGAGAGCAGGGTTCGAAGGATGGATCCCTGTACAGCATGCCTCGCATTCCCATTGGCTATTAGCGACAAGATATGTTTGATCTGCTGCCTCTGGAACACGCGACCCAGGGGGCTGAGTTGAAATGGCCTCTCCTGAGGATGCGTCATAATGTGCGTTTGGGTCCATGGAGACCTTGGAATGTGCTGGTTGTTCAGTGGCCCTGCGGAACTCTCCTACCTGAAGTGTTTGATACATCCCAGTAAGAAAGCTGCCCATGTGGAGATGAGAGATGTTTGGTTTGGTGCCTCAGAAAAGCCCCATGTGCTGGTCTACGAAAACAGTCCTCTGAGAACGGAAACATGGAAACCAAAGCTAAGGTTCAGATTAGGGCCTGGGGGCCTGTCCATTTCAACCTTCTGTCTCTGGGGACACTGTCTGAGAGTCTAAGTGGAGATAGTTGCTCCGCTGGTGTCAGAGAGCCCCTCTTAGTCCAGGGGGGCCTACACTATTGATGGCCTCAGAGGCCTTGGAGCTTTTCCCTAACCTGTAGGGTTGTGGTCAATGGACTGGGCACACTTTCCTTGGAGAGGGCAGGCACAATCTTTCGCTGTTTGGTCCAGAGGCCCTAGCCTGGATGTTCTGTGGGTCCAGGCTGTGGGCACAGAAGTCTGAATACACAAACTCAGCTTATGAGTGGCGCCTAGGGTATGGCAGGCCGGATGTACAGCCCGAGAGGGAGCTCCTGGGCCTCTGAAACAAGGGCGAGTGGGAGGCGTTCCTTCAGGCTTTTGTCTCTGGATGTTGTGTCCGGGATAGCCGTGGATTGGAGCGGTGGCCTCAGGTACTGTGGACGAGTATCCCTCTCTGGGGATTTGTCCCAGCTCCCAAGAGTTTGGGGTCATTTTGTGGGAAGGGTGGAGTCGTGTTGTCTGGCTCATGGGTCTCTCCAAGAAAGGGATACCAGAGCAGAGCTCCAGGTACGGGCGGGGCGACTGGAAAATTCAAACCGTGGTGAGGATTGGGTGCATAGGGGCTTGGCAAGCTCCATATGTGGGCTCTTGGACCAAGCCCTGACAGGCCTTTCGTTGACATGGGGCTCATGCTGAGGGTCACAGTGTGAATTTGTGCCCAAGCAGCACTCAAGTTTGGGCGTGGCATCAGGGGCCATGAAGGTTTCTCCCACCGTGAAGGTGTGACTCCATGCCAAGAGCAAGCTTGACAGCCATGGGGAAGGAGGAGTTCTGTTTTGTGCTTGCTATACCCAGCTGTGTGGAGAATTGATATAATGTCTAGGTTCAGATATCTGAAAACCAAGGTTAGGATGAGGTGACGGCATAAGACCATGGCGTGTCCGAAGTGCTGGGTGTGCGGCCAGCTGTCTCCTTGTCTGTCTGGACGTCTGGCTTCAGGCTGTGTCAGGCAGAGCATGAGTGCCCAGAGCAGCCTATCCAGTTCGGGTACCGTCGAGGCCCGAGCAGGTTGATGCTCATCTGGGTTTTCTGGAGAGCCCCACAGGGAAACGTTTTTCTTCCGTTGGGCAGACACTGGGCTGGGTTTTGGTTCCGGAGTTCCTAGTCCGGAGGGCTTGTTTGCCAGGAGTGTGAGGAAGGAAGTCTGAAAACACAAGCTAGCGTGAGGTTTGGGACCGAGGGCACGGCAGGCCCCCTCTGCAGAGGCTGAATCGAGATCTCCTGCACTGAGGTCATGTCAACTATGAGACGTGCCTCAGGCTAGAGTTCTTGTCCAGCATGGCCTCTTCCTGAAGGGTGTGGGGGCTTCATGAGGCCAGAAAGTTTTGCTTACGATGGGATTTGTGAACTGCTCCAAAACTGAAGGTTACCTTCTGCACGACAGTCGAGTCCTATTGGATGGTTCCAAGAGGCCCCATATGGAAAGACTCGAGAGCAGGTGTCTAAGCATGGATGCCTGGGAACGCCACCTCATATTCCCACTCTTTAGTCAGGACAAGGCAGGCTCAATCTGCGGGCTCCTGGGTGAGCTACCCAGAGGGGAGAGTTGAAATGGACTCTCCTGAAGATGAGTCCTACTGTGGCTTGGTGGCCTGGGAGACCTTGGAATGTGGAGGTGGCTCAGGGACTCTGCAGGATTCTCCAACATGAGGTGTTTGACACGGCTCCAACAAGGAAACTTCCCATGTGGAGATGAGAGGAGTTCTGTTCCCTGCCTCAGGAAAGCCCCATACCCTGTTCTTCGAACCAAAGCCTCTGAGGAGTGACATATGGAAACCAAAGCAAGAGTTGAGACTACGGCCTAAAGGCCTGTCCGGCTCAACCTTCTATCTCTGTTGACATCTGTGTGCATGCATTCATGGATGTAGCTGCTCAGCTTGTGTCCGAATGCCCCTGTGAGTCCAGTGAGGCTCCCAGTAGTGGGATGTCCTCGGAGGCCTTGAGGTTTCTCATATTCTGGAGGTGTGTGTCCAAAGGAATGGACACAGTTTGCCAGGAGAGAGCAGGCACGGTCCTGTGGTATGGCTCCAGAGGACCCAGCCTAGAGGCTGTGTTTGCCAGGTCTGTGGGGACAGATGTCTGAAAAAGCAAACTTGGCTCAGCTAGGGGCCAATGTAATGGCAGGCCTGATCTCTAGTCCGTGAGGGGAGATCCTCTGGAAATCAAAGTAGGGCGAGTGGGAGGCAGTCACTCAGGATTTTGTCTCTGGGTGTTGCGTTTACAGTGTCCGGTCAGGGTAGGGGTTGTCTCAGAGGCCGAGGAAGAGCCTTCCTCTCGGGGGATTGTCCAAGCTCCCAAGTGTTTGTGTTCATTCTGTGGGAATGAAGAGTACTGTTTTCTGCCACAGGGGCCCCCCCGGAGAGGGACTCTAGAGGACAGCAGTGGGTTCACTCAACTAGAATAAACACCATCTAGTTAGTCCTGGGTGCCTATGGGCATGGCAAGCCACATATGCGGGCTCTTGGTCCAGTCACTGAGAGGCGTTACTTGAATAAGGTACTCACGCTGAGGGTCACAATGTGTGTTTGTGCCCAAGGCGGCCCTCACGCTTGGGCGTGGCCTCATGGGCCATGCCGTTTTCTCCTACACTGAAGGTTTGACTCACTGCCAGCAGCAAGGTTTCTTGCCAGGGGGAAGGAGGGGTTCTGACTTGTGCATCAGGTTCCCCCCTGTGCAGGGATTGGAGATAAGGTCTAGGTTCCGATGACTGAAAACCCAGGTTGGGAATGGATGGTGGCCTAAGGCAGTGGCGGGTCCAATGTGCTGGGTGTGCAGCCAGCTGTCGGTGTCTGTTGGAAGGTCTGGGCTCAGGCTATTTGCGACAGAGCATCACTGTTTAAGGTAGCCTATGCAATTGGGGTGTTGCCGAGGGCCAAGCAGTTTGATCCTCATTTGGGGTTTTTGGGCAGCGCCATAGAAAATGTTTTTCTCCTGGGAGGCAGGCACAGTGCTTCATTGTGGCCCCAGAATTCCCAGTAGGGAGGGTTTGTGGGCCAGGTGTGTGAGGACGGAAGTCTGAAAACACAAGCTAGTGTGAGGATTGGAGCCAAGGGCAGAGCAGGCCCACTCTGCAGAGGCTGAATCAAAATCTCCTGCATCTGAAGTCAGGCTGAGGATCAGACGTTGGCTGAGGCTGGAGTATGTGTCCATGATGGCACCTTCATGAAGTGGGGGCCTCATGAGGCCCAGGAAGTTTTCCCAGGCTGAGTTTGAAGGTTGCCCCAAACCACAAGGTTTCCTTCTACGGGACATTCGAGTCCTGTTGCATGGCTCCAGGACATACCATATGGAAGGACTGGAGAGCAGGGTTCGAAGGATGGATCCTTGTACAGCATGCCTCGCATTCCCATTGGCTATTAACGAAAAGATATGTTTGATCTGCTGCCTCTGGAACACGCGAACCAGGGGGCTGGGTTGAAATGGCCTCTCCTGAAGATGCGTCTTAATGTGCGTTTGGGTCCATGGAGACCTTGGAATGTGCTGGTTGTTCGGTGGCCCTGCGGGACTCTCCTACCTGAAGTGTTTGATACATCCCAGTAAGAAAGCTGCCCATGTGGAGATGAGAGATGTTTGGTTTGGTGCCTCAGAAAAGCCCCATGTGCTGGTTTACGAAAACAGTCCTCTGAGAACGGAAACATGGAAACCAAAGCTAAGGTTCAGATTAGGGCCTGGGGGCCTGTCCATTTCAACCTTCTGTCTCTGGGGACACTGTCTGAGAGTCTAAGTGGAGATAGTTGCTCCGCTGGTGTCAGAGAGTCCCTCTTAGTCCAGGGTGACCTATACTATTGATGGCCTCAGGGACCTAGGAGCTTTTCCCTAACCTGTAGGGTTGTGGTCAATGGATTGGGCACACTTTCCTTGGAGAGGGCAGGCACAATCTTTCGCTGTTTGGTCCAGAGGCCCTAGCCTGGATGTTCTGTGGGTCCAGGATGTGGGCACAGAAGTCTGAATACACAAACTCAGCTTATGAGTGGCGCCTAGGGTATGGCAGGCCGGATGTACAGCCCGAGAGGGAGCTCCTGGGCCTCTGAAACAAGGGCGAGTGGGAGGCGTTCCTTCAGGCTTTTGTCTCTGGATGTTGTGTCCGGGATAGCCGTGGATTGGAGCGGTGGCCTCAGGTACTGTGGACGAGTATCCCTCTCTGGGGATTTGTCCCAGCTCCCAAGAGTTTGGGGTCATTTTGTGGGAAGGGTGGAGTCGTGTTGTCTGGCTCATGGGTCTCTCCAAGAAAGGGATTCCAGAGCAGAGCTCCAGGTACGGGCGGGGCGACTGGAAAATTCAAACCGTGGTGAGGATTGGGTGCATAGGGGCTTGGCAAGCTCCATATGTGGGCTCTTGGACCAAGCCCTGACAGGCCTTTCGTTGACATGGGGCTCATGCTGAGGGTCACAGTGTGAATTTGTGCCCAAGCAGCACTCAAGTTTGGGCGTGGCATCAGGGGCCATGAAGGTTTCTCCCACCCTGAAGGTGTGACTCCATGCCAAGAGCAAGCTTGACAGCCATGGGGAAGGAGGAGTTCTGTTTTGTGCTTGCTATACCCAGCTGTGTGGAGAATTGATATAATGTCTAGGTTCAGATATCTGAAAACCAAGGTTAGGATGAGGTGACGGCATAAGACCATGGCGTGTCCGAAGTGCTGGGTGTGCGGCCAGCTGTCTCCTTGTCTGTCTGGACGTCTGGCTTCAGGCTGTGTCAGGCAGAGCATGAGTGCCCAGAGCAGCCTATCCAGTTCGGGTACCGTCGAGGCCCGAGCAGGTTGATGCTCATCTGGGTTTTCTGGAGAGCCCCACAGGGAAACGTTTTTCTTCCGTTGGGCAGACACTGGGCTGGGTTTTGGTTCCGGAGTTCCTAGTCCGGAGGGCTTGTTTGCCAGGAGTGTGAGGAAGGAAGTCTGAAAACACAAGCTAGCGTGAGGTTTGGGACCGAGGGCACGGCAGGCCCACTCTGCAGAGGCTGAATCGAGATCTCCTGCACTGAGGTCATGTCAACTATGAGACGTGCCTCAGGCTAGAGTTCTTGTCCAGCATGGCCTCTTCCTGAAGGGTGTGGGGGCTTCATGAGGCCAGAAAGTTTTGCTTACGATGGGATTTGTGAACTGCTCCAAAACTGAAGGTTACCTTCTGCACGACAGTCGAGTCCTATTGGATGGTTCCAAGAGGCCCCATATGGAAAGACTCGAGAGCAGGTGTCTAAGCATGGATGCCTGGGAACGCCACCTCATATTCCCACTCTTTAGTCAGGACAAGGCAGGCTCAATCTGCGGGCTCCTGGGTGAGCTACCCAGAGGGGAGAGTTGAAATGGACTCTCCTGAAGATGAGTCCTACTGTGGCTTGGTGGCCTGGGAGACCTTGGAATGTGGAGGTGGCTCAGGGACTCTGCAGGATTCTCCAACATGAGGTGTTTGACACGGCTCCAACAAGGCAACTTCCCATGTGGAGACGAGAGGAGTTCTGTTCCATGCCTCAGGAAAGCCCCATACCCTGTTCTTCGAACCAAAGCCTCTGAGGAGTGACACATGGAAACCAAAGCAAGAGATGAGACTACGGCCTAAAGGCCTGTCCGGCTAAACCTTCTATCTCTGTTGACATCTGTGTGCATGCATTCATGGATGTAGCTGCTCAGCTTGTGTCCGAATGCCCCTGTGAGTCCAGTGAGGCTCCCAGTAGTGGGATGTCCTCGGAGGCCTTGAGGTTTCTCATATTCTGGAGGTGTGTGGCCAAAGGAATGGACACAGTTTCCCAGGAGAGAGTAGGCACGGTCCTGTGGTATGGCTCCAGAGGACCCAGCCTAGAGGCTCTGTTTGCCAGGGCTGTGGGGACAGATGTCTGAAAAAGCAAACTTGGCTCAGCTAGGGGCCAATGTAATGGCAGGCCTGATCTCTAGTCCGTGAGGGGAGATCCTCTGGAAATCAAAGTAGGGCGAGTGGGAGGCAGTCACTCAGGATTTTGTCTCTGGGTGTTGCGTTTACAGTGTCCGGTCAGGGTAGGGGTTGTCTCAGAGGCCGAGGAAGAGCCTTCCTCTCGGGGGATTGTCCAAGCTCCCAAGTGTTTGTGTTCATTCTGTGGGAATGAAGAGTACTGTTTTCTGCCACAGGGGCCCCCCCGGAGAGGGACTCTAGAGGACAGCAGTGGGTTCACTCAACTAGAATAAACACCATCTAGTTAGTCCTGGGTGCCTATGGGCATGGCAAGCCACATATGCGGGCTCTTGGTCCAGTCACTGAGAGGCGTTACTTGAATAAGGTACTCACGCTGAGGGTTACAATGTGTGTTTGTGCCCAAGGCAGCCCTCACGCTTGGGCGTGGCCTCATGGGCCATGCCGTTTTCTCCTACACTGAAGGTTTGACTCACTGCCAGCAGCAAGGTTTCTTGCCAGGGGGAAGGAGGGGT
Source organism: Mustela nivalis (assembly GCF_964662115.1). NCBI lineage: Eukaryota > Metazoa > Chordata > Mammalia > Carnivora > Mustelidae > Mustela > Mustela nivalis. The sequence continues at coordinate 700,241 of NW_028136531.1, read as the reverse complement.
TCTGACTTGTGCATCAGGTTCCCCCCTGTGCAGGGATTGGAGATAAGGTCTAGGTTCCGATGACTGAAAACCCAGGTTGGGAATGGATGGTGGCCTAAGGCAGTGGCGGGTCCAATGTGCTGGGTGTGCAGCCAGCTGTGTCGGTGTCTGTTGGAAGGTCTGGGCTCAGGCTATTTGCGACAGAGCATCACTGTTTAAGGTAGCCTATGCAATTGGGGTGTTGCCGAGGGCCAAGCAGTTTGATCCTCATTTGGGGTTTTTGGGCAGCGCCATAGAAAATGTTTTTCTCCTGGGAGGCAGGCACAGTGCTTCATTGTGGCCCCAGAATTCCCAGTAGGGAGGGTTTGTGGGCCAGGTGTGTGAGGACGGAAGTCTGAAAACACAAGCTAGTGTGAGGATTGGAGCCAAGGGCAGAGCAGGCCCACTCTGCAGAGGCTGAATCAAAATCTCCTGCATCTGAAGTCAGGCTGAGGATCAGACGTTGGCTGAGGCTGGAGTATGTGTCCATGATGGCACCTTCATGAAGTGGGGGCCTCATGAGGCCAAGGAAGTTTTCCCAGACTGAGTTTGGAGGTTGCCCCAAACCACAAGGTTTCCTTCTACGGGACATTCGAGTCCTGTTGCATGGCTCCAGGACATACCATATGGAAGGACTGGCGAGCAGGGTTCGAAGGATGGATCCTTGTACAGCATGCCTCGCATTCCCATTGGCTATTAACGACAAGATATGTTTGATCTGCTGCCTCTGGAACACGCGAACCAGGGGGCTGGGTTGAAATTGCCTCTCCTGAGGATGCGTCTTAATGTGCGTTTGGGTCCATGGAGACCTTGGAATGTGCTGGTTGTTCGGTGGCCCTGCGGGACTCTCCTACCTGAAGTGTTTGATACATCCCAGTAAGAAAGCTGCCCATGTGGAGATGAGAGATGTTTGGTTTGGAGCCTCAGAAAAGCCCCATGTGCTGGTTTACGAAAACAGTCCTCTGAGAACGGAAACATGGAAACCAAAGCTAAGGTTCAGATTAGGGCCTGGGGGCCTGTCCATTTCAACCTTCTGTCTCTGGGGACACTGTCTGAGAGTCTAAGTGGAGATAGTTGCTCCGCTGGTGTCAGAGAGTCCCTCTTAGTCCAGGGTGACCTATACTATTGATGGCCTCAGGGACCTAGGAGCTTTTCCCTAACCTGTAGGGTTGTGGTCAATGGATTGGGCACACTTTCCTTGGAGAGGGCAGGCACAATCTTTCGCTGTTTGGTCCAGAGGCCCTAGCCTGGATGTTGTGTGGGTCCAGGCTGTGGGCACAGAAGTCTGAATACACAAACTCAGCTTATGAGTGGCGCCTAGGGTATGGCAGGCCGGATGTACAGCCCGAGAGGGAGCTCCTGGGCCTCTGAAACAAGGGCGAGTGGGAGGCGTTCCTTCAGGCTTTTGTCTCTGGATGTTGTGTCCGGGATAGCCGTGGATTGGAGCGGTGGCCTCAGGTACTGTGGACGAGTATCCCTCTCTGGGGATTTGTCCCAGCTCCCAAGAGTTTGGGGTCATTTTGTGGGAAGGGTGGAGTCGTGTTGTCTGGCTCATGGGTCTCTCCAAGAAAGGGATTCCAGAGCAGAGCTCCAGGTACGGGCGGGGCGACTGGAAAATTCAAACCGTGGTGAGGATTGGGTGCATAGGAACTTGGCAAGCTCCATATGTGGGCTCTTGGACCAGGCCCTGACAGGCCTTTCGTTGACATGGGGCTCATGCTGAGGGTCACAGTGTGAATTTGTGCCCAAGCAGCACTCAAGTTTGGGCGTGGCATCAGGGGCCATGAAGGTTTCTCCCACCCTGAAGGTGTGACTCCATGCCAAGAGCAAGCTTGACAGCCATGGGGAAGGAGGAGTTCTGTTTTGTGCTTGCTATACCCAGCTGTGTGGAGAATTGATATAATGTCTAGGTTCAGATATCTGAAAACCAAGGTTAGGATGAGGTGACGGCATAAGACCATGGCGTGTCCGAAGTGCTGGGTGTGCGGCCAGCTGTCTCCTTGTCTGTCTGGACGTCTGGCTTCAGGCTGTGTCAGGCAGAGCATGAGTGCCCAGAGCAGCCTATCCAGTTCGGGTACCGTCGAGGCCCGAGCAGGTTGATGCTCATCTGGGTTTTCTGGAGAGCCCCACAGGGAAACGTTTTTCTTCCGTTGGGCAGACACTGGGCTGGGTTTTGGTTCCGGAGTTCCTAGTCCGGAGGGCTTGTTTGCCAGGAGTGTGAGGAAGGAAGTCTGAAAACACAAGCTAGCGTGAGGTTTGGGACCGAGGGCACGGCAGGCCCACTCTGCAGAGGCTGAATCGAGATCTCCTGCACTGAGGTCATGTCAACTATGTGACGTGCCTCAGGCTAGAGTTCTTGTCCAGCATGGCCTCTTCCTGAAGGGTGTGGGGGCTTCATGAGGCCAGAAAGTTTTGCTTACGATGGGATTTGTGAACTGCTCCAAAACTGAAGGTTACCTTCTGCACGACAGTCGAGTCCTATTGGATGGTTCCAAGAGGCCCCATATGGAAAGACTCGAGAGCAGGTGTCTAAGCATGGATGCCTGGGAACGCCACCTCATATTCCCACTCTTTAGTCAGGACAAGGCAGGCTCAATCTGCGGGCTCCTGGGTGAGCTACCCAGAGGGGAGAGTTGAAATGGACTCTCCTGAAGATGAGTCCTACTGTGGCTTGGTGGCCTGGGAGACCTTGGAATGTGGAGGTGGCTCAGGGACTCTGCAGGATTCTCCAACATGAGGTGTTTGACACGGCTCCAACAAGGCAACTTCCCATGTGGAGACGAGAGGAGTTCTGTTCCGTGCCTCAGGAAAGCCCCATACCCTGTTCTTCGAACCAAAGCCTCTGAGGAGTGACACCTGGAAACCAAAGCAAGAGTTGAGACTACGGCCTAAAGGCCTGTCCGGCTCAACCTTCTATCTCTGTTGACATCTGTGTGCATGCATTCATGGATGTAGCTGCTCAGCTTGTGTCCGAATGCCCCTGTGAGTCCAGTGAGGCTCCCAGTAGTGGGATGTCCTCGGAGGCCTTGAGGTTTCTCATATTCTGGAGGTGTGTGGCCAAAGGAATGGACACAGTTTCCCAGGAGAGAGCAGGCACGGTCCTGTGGTATGGCTCCAGAGGACCCAGCCTAGAGGCTGTGTTTGCCAGGGCTGTGGGGACAGATGTCTGAAAAAGCAAACTTGGCTCAGCTAGGGGCCAATGTAATGGCAGGCCTGATCTCTAGTCCGTGAGGGGAGATCCTCTGGAAATCAAAGTAGGGCAAGTGGGAGGCAGTCACTCAGGATTTTGTCTCTGGGTGTTGCGTTTACAGTGTCCGGTCAGGGTAGGGGTTGTCTCAGAGGCCGAGGAAGAGCCTTCCTCTCGGGGGATTGTCCAAGCTCCCAAGTGTTTGTGTTCATTCTGTGGGAATGAAGAGTACTGTTTTCTGCCACAGGGGACCCCCCAGGAGAGGGACTCTAGAGCACAGCAGTGGGTTCCCTCAACTGGAATACACACCATCTAGTTAGTCCTGGGTGCCTATGGGCATGGCAAGCCACATATGCGGGCTCTTGGTCCAGTCACTGAGAGGCGTTACTTGAATAAGGTACTCACGCTGAGGGTCACAATGTGTGTTTGTGCCCAAGGCGGCCCTCAATCTTGGGCGTGGCCTCATGGGCCATGCCGTTTTCTCCTACACTGAATGTTTGACTCACTGCCTGCAGCAAGGTTTCTTGCCAGGGGGAAGGAGGGGTCTGACTTGTGCATCAGGTTCCCCCCTGTGCAGGGATTGGAGATAAGGTCTAGGTTCCGATGACTGAAAACCCAGGTTGGGAATGGATGGTGGCCTAAGGCAGTGGCGGGTCCAATGTGCTGGGTGTGCAGCCAGCTGTGTCGGTGTCTGTTGGAAGGTCTGGGCTCAGGCTATTTGCGACAGAGCATCACTGTTTAAGGTAGCCTTTGCAATTGGGGTGTTGCCGAGGGCCAAGCAGTTTGATCCTCATTTGGGGTTTCTGGGCAGCGCCATAGACAATGTTTTTCTCCTGGGAGGCAGGCACAGTGCTTCATTGTGGCCCCAGAATTCCCAGTAGGGAGGGTTTGTGGGCCAGGAGTGTGAGGACGGAAGTCTGAAAACACAAGCTAGTGTGAGGATTGGAGCCAAGGGCAGAGCAGGCCCACTCTGCAGAGGCTGAATCAAAATCTCCTGCATCTGAAGTCAGGCTGAGGATCAAACGTTGGCTGAGGCTGGAGTATGTGTCCATGATGGCACCTTCATGAAGTGGGGGCCTCATGAGGCCAAGGAAGTTTTCCCACGCTGAGTTTGGAGGTTGCCCCAAACCACAAGGTTTCCTTCTGCGGGACATTCGAGTCCTGTTGCATGGCTCCAGGACATACCATATGGAAGGACTGGAGAGCAGGGTTCGAAGGATGGATCCCTGTACAGCATGCCTCGCATTCCCATTGGCTATTAGCGACAAGATATGTTTGATCTGCTGCCTCTGGAACACGCGACCCAGGGGGCTGAGTTGAAATGGCCTCTCCTGTGGATGCGTCATAATGTGCGTTTGGGTCCATGGAGACCTTGGAATGTGCTGGTTGTTCAGTGGCCCTGCGGAACTCTCCTACCTGAAGTGTTTGATACATCCCAGTAAGAAAGCTGCCCATGTGGAGATGAGAGAGGTTTGGTTTGGTGCCTCAGAAAAGCCCCATGTGCTGGTCTACGAAAACAGTCCTCTGAGAAGGGAAACATGGAAACCAAAGCTAAGGTTCAGATTAGGGCCTGGGGGCCTGTCCATTTCAACCTTCTGTCTCTGGGGACACTCTCTGAGAGTCTAAGTGGAGATAGTTGCTCCGCTGGTGTCAGAGAGCCCCTCTTAGTCCAGGGTGGCCTACTATTGATGGCCTCAGGGACCTTGGAGCTTTTCCCTAACCTGTAGGGTTGTGGTCAATGGATTGGGCACACTTTCCTTGGAGAGGGCAGGCACAATCTTTCGCTGTTTGGTCCAGAGGCCCTAGCCTGGATGTTGTGTGGGTCCAGGCTGTGGGCACAGAAGTCTGAATACACAAACTCAGCTTATGAGTGGCGCCTAGGGTATGGCAGGCCGGATGTACAGCCCGAGAGGGAGCTCCTGGGCCTCTGAAACAAGGGCGAGTGGGAGGCGTTCCTTCAGGCTTTTGTCTCTGGATGTTGTGTCCGGGATAGCCGTGGATTGGAGCGGTGGCCTCAGGTACTGTGGACGAGTATCCCTCTCTGGGGATTTGTCCCAGCTCCCAAGAGTTTGGGGTCATTTTGTGGGAAGGGTGGAGTCGTGTTGTCTGGCTCATGGGTCTCTCCAAGAAAGGGATTCCAGAGCAGAGCTCCAGGTACGGGCGGGGCGACTGGAAAATTCAAACCGTGGTGAGGATTGGGTGCATAGGGGCTTGGCAAGCTCCATATGTGGGCTCTTGGACCAGGCCCTGACAGGCCTTTCGTTGACATGGGGCTCATGCTGAGGGTCACAGTGTGAATTTGTGCCCAAGCAGCACTCAAGTTTGGGCGTGGCATCAGGGGCCATGAAGGTTTCTCCCACCCTGAAGGTGTGACTCCATGCCAAGAGCAAGCTTGACAGCCATGGGGAAGGAGGAGTTCTGTTTTGTGCTTGCTATACCCAGCTGTGTGGAGAATTGATATAATGTCTAGGTTCAGATATCTGAAAACCAAGGTTAGGATGAGGTGACGGCATAAGACCATGGCGTGTCCGAAGTGCTGGGTGTGCGGCCAGCTGTCTCCTTGTCTGTCTGGACGTCTGGCTTCAGGCTGTGTCAGGCAGAGCATGAGTGCCCAGAGCAGCCTATCCAGTTCGGGTACCGTCGAGGCCCGAGCAGGTTGATCCTCATCTGGGTTTTCTGGAGAGCCCCACAGGGAAACGTTTTTCTTCCGTTGGGCAGACACTGGGCTGGGTTTTGGTTCCGGAGTTCCTAGTCCGGAGGGCTTGTTTGCCAGGAGTGTGAGGAAGGAAGTCTGAAAACACAAGCTAGCGTGAGGTTTGGGACCGAGGGCACGGCAGGCCCACTCTGCAGAGGCTGAATCGAGATCTCCTGCACTGAGGTCATGTCAACTATGAGACGTGCCTCAGGCTAGAGTTCTTGTCCAGCATGGCCTCTTCCTGAAGGGTGTGGGGGCTTCATGAGGCCAGAAAGTTTTGCCTACGATGGGATTTGTGAACTGCTCCAAAACTGAAGGTTACCTTCTGCACGACAGTCGAGTCCTATTGGATGGTTCCAAGAGGCCCCATATGGAAAGACTCGAGAGCAGGTGTCTAAGCATGGATGCCTGGGAACGCCACCTCATATTCCCACTCTTTAGTCAGGACAAGGCAGGCTCAATCTGCGGGCTCCTGGGTGAGCTACCCAGAGGGGAGAGTTGAAATGGACTCTCCTGAAGATGAGTCCTACTGTGGCTTGGTGGCCTGGGAGACCTTGGAATGTGGAGGTGGCTCAGGGATTCTGCAGGATTCTCCAACATGAGGTGTTTGACACGGCTCCAACAAGGCAACTTCCCATGTGGAGACGAGAGGAGTTCTGTTCCGTGCCTCAGGAAAGCCCCATACCCTGTTCTTCGAACCAAAGCCTCTGAGGAGTGACACCTGGAAACCAAAGCAAGAGTTGAGACTACGGCCTAAAGGCCTGTCCAGCTCAACCTTCTATCTCTGTTGACATCTGTGTGCATGCATTCATGGATGTAGCTGCTCAGCTTGTGTCCGAATGCCCCTGTCAGTCCAGTGAGGCTCCCAGTAGTGGGATGTCCTCGGAGGCCTTGAGGTTTCTCATATTCTGGAGGTGTGTGGCCAAAGGAATGGACACAGTTTCCCAGGAGAGAGCAGGCACGGTCCTGTGGTATGGCTCCAGAGGACCCAGCCTAGAGGCTGTGTTTGCCAGGGCTGTGGGGACAGATGTCTGAAAAAGCAAACTTGGCTCAGCTAGGGGCCAATGTAATGGCAGGCCTGATCTCTAGTCCGTGAGGGGAGATCCTCTGGAAATCAAAGTAGGGCAAGTGGGAGGCAGTCACTCAGGATTTTGTCTCTGGGTGTTGCGTTTACAGTGTCCGGTCAGGGTAGGGGTTGTCTCAGAGGCCGAGGAAGAGCCTTCCTCTCGGGGGATTGTCCAAGCTCCCAAGTGTTTGTGTTCATTCTGTGGGAATGAAGAGTACTGTTTTCTGCCACAGGGGACCCCCAAGGAGAGGGACTCTAGAGCACAGCAGTGGGTTCCCTCAACTGGAATACACACCATCTAGTTAGTCCTGGGTGCCTATGGGCATGGCAAGCCACATATGCGGGCTCTTGGTCCAGTCACTGAGAGGCGTTACTTGAATAAGGTACTCACGCTGAGGGTCACAATGTGTGTTTGTGCCAAAGGCGGCCCTCAATCTTGGGCGTGGCCTCATGGGCCATGCCGTTTTCTCCTACACTGAATGTTTGACTCACTGCCTGCAGCAAGGTTTCTTGCCAGGGGGAAGGAGGGGTCTGACTTGTGCATCAGGTTCCCCCCTGTGCAGGGATTGGAGATAAGGTCTAGGTTCCGATGAATGAAAACCCAGGTTGGGAATGGATGGTGGCCTAAGGCAGTGGCGGGTCCAATGTGCTGGGTGTGCAGCCAGCTGTGTCGGTGTCTGTTGGAAGGTCTGGGCTCAGGCTATTTGCGACAGAGCATCACTGTTTAAGGTAGCCTTTGCAATTGCGGTGTTGCCGAGGGCCAAGCAGTTTGATCCTGATTTGGGGTTTCTGGGCAGCGCCATAGACAATGTTTTTCTCCTGGGAGGCAGGCACAGTGCTTCATTGTGGCCCCAGAATTCCCAGTAGGGAGGGTTTGTGGGCCCGGAGTGTGAGGACGGAAGTCTGAAAACACAAGCTAGTGTGAGGATTGGAGCCAAGGGCAGAGCAGGCCCACTCTGCAGAGGCTGAATCAAAATCTCCTGCATCTGAAGACAGGCTGAGGATCAAACGTTGGCTGAGGCTGGAGTATGTGTCCATGATGGCACCTTCATGAAGTGGGGGCCTCATGAGGCCAAGGAAGTTTTCCCACGCTGAGTTTGGAGGTTGCCCCAAACCACAAGGTTTCCTTCTGCGGGACATTCGAGTCCTGTTGCATGGCTCCAGGACATACCATATGGAAGGACTGGAGAGCAGGGTTCGAAGGATGGATCCCTGTACAGCATGCCTCGCATTCCCATTGGCTATTAGCGACAAGATATGTTTGATCTGCTGCCTCTGGAACACGCGACCCAGGGGGCTGAGTTGAAATGGCCTCTCCTGTGGATGCGTCATAATGTGCGTTTGGGTCCATGGAGACCTTGGAATGTGCTGGTTGTTCAGTGGCCCTGCGGAACTCTCCTACCTGAAGTGTTTGATACATCCCAGTAAGAAAGCTGCCCATGTGGAGATGAGAGAGGTTTGGTTTGGTGCCTCAGAAAAGCCCCATGTGCTGGTCTACGAAAACAGTCCTCTGAGAAGGGAAACATGGAAACCAAAGCTAAGGTTCAGATTAGGGCCTGGGGGCCTGTCCATTTCAACCTTCTGTCTCTGGGGACACTGTCTGAGAGTCTAAGTGGAGATAGTTGCTCCGCTGGTGTCAGAGAGCCCCTCTTAGTCCAGGGTGGCCTACTATTGATGGCCTCAGGGACTTTGGAGCTTTTCCCTAACCTGTAGGGTTGTGGTCAATGGATTGGGCACACTTTCCTTGGAGAGGGCAGGCACAATCTTTCGCTGTTTGGTCCAGAGGCCCTAGCCTGGATGTTGTGTGGGTCCAGGCTGTGGGCACAGAAGTCTGAATACACAAACTCAGCTTATGAGTGGCGCCTAGGGTATGGCAGGCCGGATGTACAGCCCGAGAGGGAGCTCCTGGGCCTCTGAAACAAGGGCGAGTGGGAGGCGTTCCTTCAGGCTTTTGTCTCTGGATGTTGTGTCCGGGATAGCCGTGGATTGGAGCGGTGGCCTCAGGTACTGTGGACGAGTATCCCTCTCTGGGGATTTGTCCCAGCTCCCAAGAGATTGGGGTCATTTTGTGGGAAGGGTGGAGTCGTGTTGTCTGGCTCATGGGTCTCTCCAAGAAAGGGATTCCAGATCAGAGCTCCAGGTACGGGCGGGGCGACTGGAAAATTCAAACCGTGGTGAGGATTGGGTGCATAGGGGCTTGGCTAGCCCCATATGTGGGCTCTTGGTCCAGGCCCTGACAGGCCTTTCTTTGACATGGGGCTCATGCTGAGGGTCACAGAGTGAATTTGTGCCCAAGTAGCACTCAAGTTTGGGCGTGGCATCAGAAGCCATGAAGGTTTCTCCCACCCTGAAGGTGTGACTCCATGCCAAGAGCAAGCTTGACAGCCATGGGGAAGAAGCAGTTCTGTTTTGTGCTTGCTATACCCAGCTGTGTGGAGAATTGATATAATGTCTAGGTTCAGATATCTGAAAACCAAGGTTAGGATGAGGTGACGGCATAAGACCATGGCGTGTCCGAAGTGCTGGGTGTGCGGCCAGCTGTCTCCTTCTCTGTCTGGACGTCTGGCTTCAGGCTGTGTCAGGCAGAGCATGAGTGCCCAGAGCAGCCTATCCAGTTCGGGTACCGTCGAGGCCCGAGCAGGTTGATCCTCATCTGGGTTTTATGGAGAGCCCCACAGGGAAACGTTTTTCTTCCGTTGGGCTGACACTGGGCTGGGTTTTGGTTCCGGAGTTCCTAGTCCGGAGGGCTTGTTTGCCAGGAGTGTGAGGAAGGTATTCTGAAAACACAAGCTAGTGTGAGGTTTGGGACCGAGGGCACGGCAGGCACACTCTGCAGAGGCTGAATCGAGATCTCCTGCACTGAGGTCATGTCAACTATGAGACGTGCCTCAGGCTAGAGTTTTTGTCCAGCATGGCCTCTTCCTGAAGGGTGTGGGGGCTTCATGAGGCCAGAAAGTTTTGCCTACGATGGGATTTGTGAACTGCTCCAAAACTGAAGGTTACCTTCTGCACGACAGTAGAGTCCTATTGGATGGTTCCAAGAGGCCCCATATGGAAAGACTCGAGAGCAGGTGTCTAAGCATGGATGCCTGGGAACGCCACCTCATATTCCCACTCTTTAGTCAGGACAAGGCAGGCTCAATCTGCGGGCTCCTGGGTGAGCTACCCGGAGGGGAGAGTTGAAATGGTCTCTCCTGAAGATGAGTCCTACTGTGGCTTGGTGGCCTGGGAGACCTTGGAATGTGGAGGTGGCTCAGGGACTCTGCAGGATTCTCCAACATGAGGTGTTTGACACGGCTCCAACAAGGAAACTTCCCATGTGGAGACGAGGGGACTTCTGTTCCGTGCCTCAGGAAAGCCCCATACCCTGTTCTTCGAACCAAATCCTCTGAGGAGTGACACCTGGAAACCAAAGCAAGAGTTGAGACTACGGCCTAAAGGCCTGTCCGGCTCAACCTTCTATCTCTGTTGACATCTGTGTGCATGCATTCATGGATGTAGCTGCTCAGCTTGTGTCCGAATGCCCCTGTGAGTCCAGTGAGGCTCCCAGTAGTGGGATGTCCTCGGAGGCCTTGAGGTTTCTCATATTCTGGAGGTGTGTGGCCAAAGGAATGGACACAGTTTCCCAGGAGAGAGCAGGCACGGTCCTGTGGTAGGGCTCCAGAGGACCCAGCCTAGAGGCTGTGTTTGCCAGGGCTGTGTGGACAGATGTCTGAAAAAGCAAACTTGGCTCAGCTAGGGGCCAATGTAATGGCAGGCCTGATCTCTAGTCCGTGAGGGGAGATCCTCTGGAAATCAAAGTAGGGCAAGTGGGAGGCAGTCACTCAGGATTTTGTCTCTGGGTGTTGCGTTTACAGTGTCCGGTCAGAGTAGGGGTTGTCTCAGAGGCCGAGGAAGAGCCTTCCTCTCGGGGAATTGTCCAAGCTCCCAAGTGTTTGTGTTCATTCTGTGGGAATGAAGAGTACTGTTTTCTGCCACAGGGGACCCCCCAGGAGAGGGACTCTAGAGCACAGCAGTGGGTTCCCTCAACTGGAATACACACCATCTAGTTAGTCCTGGGTGTTTATGGGCATGGCAAGCCACATATGCAGGCTCTTGGTCCAGTCACTGAGAGGCGTTACTTGAATAAGGTACTCACGCTGAGGGTCACAATGTGTGTTTGTGCCCAAGGCGGCCCTCACGCTTGGGCGTGGCCTCATGGGCCATGCCGTTTTCTCCTACACTGAATGTTTGACTCACTGCCTGCAGCAAGGTTTCTTGCCAGGGGGAAGGAGGGGTTCTGACTTGTGCATCAGGTTCCCCCCTGTGCAGGGATTGGAGATAAGGTCTAGGTTCCGATGAATGAAAACCCAGGTTGGGAATGGATGGTTGCCTAAGGCAGTGGCGGGTCCAATGTGCTGGGTGTGCAGCCAGCTGTGTCGGTGTCTGTTGGAAGGTCTGCGCTCAGGCTATTTGCGACAGAGCATCACTGTTTAAGGTAGCCTATGCATTTGGGGTGTTGCCGAGGGCCAAGCAGTTTGATCCTGATTTGGGGTTTCTGGGCAGCGCCATAGACAATGTTTTTCTCCTGGGAGGCAGGCACAGTGCTTCATTGTGGCCCCAGAATTCCCAGTAGGGAGGGTTTGTGGGCCAGGAGTGTGAGGACGGAAGTCTGAAAACACAAGCTAGTGTGAGGATTGGAGCCAAGGGCAGAGCAGGCCCACTCTGCAGATGCTGAATCAATCTCCTGCATCTGAAGTCAGGCTGAGGATCAGACGTTGGCTGAGGCTGGAGTATGTGTCCATGATGGCACCTTCATGAAGTGGGGGCCTCATGAGGCCAAGGAAGTTTTCCCACGCTGAGTTTGGAGGTTGCCCCAAACCCCAAGGTTTCCTTCTGTGGGACATTCGAGTCCTGTTGCATGGCTCAAGGACATACCATATGGAAGGACTGGAGAGCAGGGTTCGAAGGATGGATCCCTGTACAGCATGCCTCGCATTCCCATTGGCTATTAGCGACAAGATATGTTTGATCTGCTGCCTCTGGAACACGCGACCCAGGGGGCTGAGTTGAAATGGCCTCTCCTGAGGATGCGTCATAATGTGCGTTTGGGTCCATGGAGACCTTGGAATGTGCTGGTTGTTCGGTGGCCCTGCGGAACTCTCCTACCTGAAGTGTTTGATACATCCCAGTAAGAAAGCTGCCCATGTGGAGATGAGAGAGGTTTGGTTTGGTGCCTCAGAAAAGCCCCATGTGCTGGTCTACGAAAACAGTCCTCTGAGAACGGAAACATGGAAACCAAAGCTAAGGTTCAGATTAGGGCCTGGGGGCCTGTCCATTTCAACCTTCTGTCTCTGGGGACACTGTCTGAGAGTCTAAGTGGAGATAGTTGCTCCGCTGGTGACAGAAAGCCCCTCTTAGTCCAGGGTGGTCTATACTATTGATGGCCTCAGGGACCTTGGAGCTTTTCCGTAACCTGTAGCGTTGTGGTCAATGGATTGGGCACACTTTCCTTGGAGAGGGTAGGCACAATCTTTCGCTGTTTGGTCCAGAGGCCCTAGCCTGGATGTTGTGTGGGTCCAGGCTGTGGGCACAGAAGTCTGAATACACAAACTCAGCTTATGAGTGGCGCCTAGGGTATGGCAGGCCGGATGTACAGCCCGAGAGGGAGCTCCTGGGCCTCTGAAACAAGGGCGAGTGGGAGGCGTTCCTTCAGGCTTTTGTCTCTGGATGTTGTGTCCGGGATAGCCGTGGATTGGAGCGGTGGCCTCAGGTACTGTGGACGAGTTTCCCTCTCTGGGGATTTGTCCCAGCTCCCAAGAGTTTGGGGTCATTTTGTGGGAAGGGTGGAGTCGTGTTGTCTGGCTCATGGGTCTCTCCAAAAAAGGGATTCCAGAGCAGAGCTCCAGGTACGGGCGGGGCGACTGGAAAATTCAAACTGTGGTGAGGATTGGGTGCATAGGGGCTTTGCAATCCCCATATGTGGGCTCTTGGTCCAGGCCCTGACAGGCCTTTCTTTGACATGGGGCTCATGCTGAGGGTCACAGTGTGAATTTGTGCCCAAGCAGCACTCAAGTTTGGGCGTGGCATCAGGGGCCATGAAGGTTTCTCCCACCCTGAAGGTGTGACTCCATGCCAAGAGCAAGCTTGACAGCCATGGGGAAGGAGGAGTTCTGTTTTGTGCTTGCTATACCCAGCTGTGTGGAGAATTGATATAATGTCTAGGTTCAGATATCTGAAAACCAAGGTTAGGATGAGGTGACGGCATAAGATCATGGCGTGTCCGAAGTGCTGGGTGTGCGGCCAGCTGTCTCCTTGTCTGTCTGGACGTCTGGCTTCAGGCTGTGTCAGGCAGAGCATGAGTGCCCAGAGCAGCCTATCCAGTTCGGTTACCGTCGAGGCCCGAGCATGTTGATCCTCATCTGGGTTTTCTGGAGAGCCCCACAGGGAAACGTTTTTCTTCCGTTGGGCAGACACTGGGCTGGGTTTTGGTTCCGGAGTTCCTAGTCCGGAGGGCTTGTTTGCCAGGAGTGTGAGGAAGGAAGTCTGAAAACACAAGCTAGCGTGAGGTTTGGGACCGAGGTCACGGCAGGCCCACTCTGCAGAGGCTGAATCGAGATCTCCTGCACTGAGGTCATGTCAACTATGAGACGTGCCTCAGGCTAGAGTTTTTGTCCAGCATGGTCTCTTCCTGAAGGGTGTGGGGGCTTCATAAGGCCAGAAAGTTTTGCCTACGATGGGATTTGTGAACTGCTCCAAAACTGAAGGTTACCTTCTGCACGACAGTCGAGTCCTATAGGATGGTTCCAAGAGGCCCCATATGGAAAGACTCGAGAGCAGGTGTCTAAGCATGGATGCCTGGGAACGCCACCTCATATTCCCACTCTTTAGTCAGGACAAGGCAGCTCAATCTGCGGGCTCCTGGGTGAGCTACCCAGAGGGGAGAGTTGAAATGGTCTCTCCTGAAGATGAGTCCTACTGTGGCTTGGTGGCCTGGGAGACCTTGGAATGTGGAGGTGGCTCAGGGACTATGCAGGATTCTCCAACATGAGGTGTTTGACACGGCTCCAACAAGGCGCTTCCCATGTGGAGACGAGAGGAGTTCTGTTCCGTGCCTCAGGAAAGCCCCATACCCTGTTCTTCGAACCAAAGCCTCTGAGGAGTGACACCTGGAAACCAAAGCAAGAGTTGAGACTACGGCCTAAAGGCCTGTCCGGCTCAACCTTCTATCTCTGTTGACATCTGTGTGCATGCATTCATGGATGTAGCTGCTCAGCTTGTGTCCGAATGCCCCTGTGAGTACAGTGAGGCTCCCAGTAGTGGGATGTCCTCGGAGGCCTTGAGGTTTCTCATATTCTGGAGGTGTGTGGCCAAAGGAATGGACACAGTTTCCCAGGAGAGAGCAGGCACGGTCCTGTGGTATGGCTCCAGAGGACCCAGCCTAGAGGCTGTGTTTGCCAGGGCTGTGGGGACAGATGTCTGAAAAAGCAAACTTGGCTCAGCTAGGGGCCAATGTAATGGCAGGCCTGATTTCTAGTCCGTGAGGGGAGATCCTCTGGAAATCAAAGTAGGGCAAGTGGGAGGCAGTCACTCAGGATTTTGTCTCTGGGTGTTGCGTTTAGAGTGTCCGGTCAGGGTAGGGGTTGTCTCAGAGGCCGAGGAAGAGCCTTCCTCTCGGGGGATTGTCCAAGCTCCCAAGTGTTTGTGTTCATTCTGTGGGAATGAAGAGTACTGTTTTCTGCCACAGGGGACCCCCCCAGGAGAGGGACTCTAGAGCACAGCAGTGGGTTCCCTCAACTGGAATACACACCATCTACTTAGTCCTGGGTGCCTATGGGCATGGCAAGCCACATATGCGGGCTCTTGGTCCAGTCACTGAGAGGCGTTACTTGAAAAAGGTACTCACGCTGAGGGTCACAATGTGTGTTTGTGCCCAAGGCGGCCCTCACGCTTGGGCGTGGCCTCATGGGCCATGCCGTTTTCTCCTACACTGAAGGTTTGACTCACTGCCAGCAGCAAGGTTTCTTGCCATGGGGAAGGATGGGTTCTGACTTGTGCATCAGGTTCCCCCCTGTGCAGGGATTGGAGATAAGGTCTAAGTTCCGATGACTGAAAAACCAGGTTGGGAATGGATGGTGGCCTAAGGCAGTGGCGGGTCCAATGTGCTGGGTGTGCAGCCAGCTGTGTCAGTGTCTGTTGGAAGGTCTGGGCTCAGGCTATTTGCGACAGAGCATCACTGTTTAAGGTAGCCTATGCAATTGGGGTGTTGCCGAGGGCCAAGCAGTTTGATCCTGATTTGGTGTTTCAGGGCAGCGCCATAGACAATGTTTTTCTCCTGGGAGGCAGGCACAGTGCTTCATTGTGGCCCCAGAATTCCCAGTAGGGAGGGTTTGTGGGCCAGGAGTGTGAGGACGGAAGTCTGAAAACACAAGCTAGTGTGAGGATTGGAGCCAAGGGCAGAGCAGGCCCACTGTGCAGAGGCTGAATCAAAATCTCCTGCATCTGAAGTCAGGCTGAGGATCAGACGTTGGCTGAGGCTGGAGTATGTGTCCATGATGGCACCTTCATGAAGTGGGGGCCTCATGAGGCCAAGGAAGTTTTCCCACGCTGAGTTTGGAGGTTGCCCCAAACCACAAGGTTTCCTTCTGCGGGACATTCGAGTCCTGTTGCATGGCTCCAGGACATACCATAGGGAATGCCTGGAGAGCAGGGTTCGAAGGATGGATCCCTGTACAGCATGCCTCGCATTCCCATTGGCTATTAGCGACAAGATATGTTTGATCTGCTGCCTCTGGAACACGCGACCCAGGGGGCTGAGTTGAAATGGCCTCTCCTGAGGATGCGTCATAATGTGCGTTTGGGTCCATGGAGACCTTGGAATGTGCTGGTTGTTCGGTGGCCCTGCGGAACTCTCCTACCTGAAGTGTTTGATACATCCCAGTAAGAAAGCTGCCCATGTGGAGATGAGAGATGTTTGGTTTGGTGCCTCAGAAAAGCCCCATGTGCTGGTCTACGAAAACAGTCCTCTGAGAACGGAAACATAGAAACCAAAGCTAAGGTTCAGATTAGGGCCTGGGGGCCTGTGCATTTCAACCTTCTGTCTCTGGGGACACTGTCTGAGAGTCTAAGTGGAGATAGTTGCTCCGCTGGTGTCAGAGAGCCCCTCTTAGTCCAGGGTGGCCTATACTATTGATGGCCTCAGGGACCTTGGAGCTTTTCCCTAACCTGTAGGGTTGTGGTCAATGGATTGGGCACACTTTCCTTGGAGAGGGCAGGCACAATCTTTCGCTGTTTGGTCCAGAGGCCCTAGCCTGGATGTTGTGTGGGTCCAGGCTGTGGGCACAGAAGTCTGAATACACAAACTCAGCTTATGAGTGGCGCCTAGGGTATGGCAGGCCGGATGTACAGCCCGAGAGGGAGCTCCTGGGCCTCTGAATCAAGGGCGAGTGGGAGGCGTTCCTTCAGGCTTTTGTCTCTGGATGTTGTGTCCGGGATAGCCGTGGATTGGAGCGGTGGCCTCAGGTACTGTGGACGAGTATCCCTCTCTGGGGATTGGTCTCAGCTCCCAAGAGTTTGGGGTCATTTTGTGGGAAGGGTGGAGTCGTGTTGTCTGGCTCATGGGTCTCTCCAAGAGAGGGATTCCAGAGCAGAGCTCCAGGTACGGGCGGGGCGACTGGAAAATTCAAACCGTGGTGAGGATTGGGTGCATAGGGGCTTGGCAATCCCCATATGTGGGCTCTTGGTCCAGGCCCTGACAGGCCTTTCTTTGCCATGGGGCTCATGCTGAGGGTCACAGTGTGAATTTGTGCCCAAGCAGCACTCAAGTTTGGGCATGGCATCAGGGGCCATGAAGGTTTCTCCCACCCAGAAGGTGTGACTCCATGCCAAGAGGAAGCTTGACAACCATGGGGAAGGAGGATTTCTCTTTTGTGCTTGCTATACCCAGCTGTGTGGAGAATTGATATAACGTCTAGGTTCAGATATCTGAAAACCAAGGTTAGGATGAGGTGACGGCATAAGACCATGGCATGTCCGAAGTGCTGGGTGTGCGGCCAGCTGTCTCCTTGTCTGTCTGGACGTCTGGCTTCAGGCTGTGTCAGGCAGAGCATGAGTGCCCAGAGCAGCCTATCCAGTTCGGGTACCGTCGAGGCCCGAGCAGGTTGATCCTCATCTGGGTTTTCTGGAGAGCCCCACAGGGAAACATTTTTCTTCCGTTGGGCAGACACTGGGCTGGGTTTTGGTTCCGGAGTTCCTAGTCCGGAGGGCTTGTTTGCAAGGAGTGTGAGGAAGGAAGTCTGAAAACACAAGCTAGCGTGAGGTTTGGGACCGAGGGCACGGCAGGCCCACTCTGCAGAGGCTGAATCGAGATCTCCTGCACTGAGGTCATGTCAACTATGAGACGTGCCTCAGGCTAGAGTTCTTGTCCAGCATGGCCTCTTCCTGAAGGGTGTGGGGGCTTCATGAGGCCAGAAAGTTTTGGCTACGATGGGATTTGTGAACTGCTCCAAAACTGAAGGTTACCTTCTGCACGACAGTCGAGTCCTATTGGATGGTTCCAAGAGGCCCCATATGGAAAGACTCGAGAGCAGGTGTCTAAGCATGGATGCCTGGGAACGCCACCTCATATTCCCACTCTTTAGTCAGGACAAGGCAGGCTCAATCTGCGGGCTCCTGGGTGAGCTACCCAGAGGGGAGAGTTGAAATGGTCTCTCCTGAAGATGAGTCCTACTGTGGCTTGGTGGCCTGGGAGACTTAGGAATGTGGAGGTGGCTCAGGGACTCTGCAGGATTCTCCAACATGAGGTGTTTGACACGGCTCCAACAAGGCAACTTCCCATGTGGAGACGAGAGGAGTTCTGTTCCGTGCCTCAGGAAAGCCGCATACCCTGTTCTTCGAACCAAAGCCTCTGAGGAGTGACACCTGGAAACCAAAGCAAGAGTTGAGACTACGGCCTAAAGGCCAGTCCGGCTCAACCTTCTATCTCTGTTGACATCTGTGTGCATGCATTCATGGATGTAGCTGCTCAGCTTGTGTCCGAATGCCCCTGTGAGTCCAGTGAGGCTCCCAGTAGTGGGATGTCCTCGGAGGCCTTGAGGTTTCTCATATTCTGGAGGTGTGTGGCCAAAGGAATGGACACAGTTTCCCAGGAGAGAGCAGGCACGGTCCTGTGGTATGGCTCCAGAGGACCCAGCCTAGAGGCTGTGTTTGCCAGGGCTGTGGGGACAGATGTCTGAAAAAGCAAACTTGGCTCAGCTAGGGGCCAATGTAATGGCAGGCCTGATCTCTAGTCCGTGAGGGGAGATCCTCTGGAAATCAAAGTAGGGCAAGTGGGAGGCAGTCACACAGGATTTTGTCTCTGGGTGTTGCGTTTACAGTGTCCGGTCAGTGTAGGGGTTGTCTCAGAGGCCGAGGAAGAGCCTTCCTATCGGGGGATTGTCCAAGCTCCCAAGTGTTTGTGTTCATCCTGTGGGAATGAAGAGTACTGTTTTCTGCCACAGGGGACCCCCCCAGGAGAGGGACTCTAGAGCACAGCAGTGGGTTCCCTCAACTGGAATACACACCATCTAGTTAGTCCTGGGTGCCTACGGGCATGGCAAGCCACATATGCGGGCTCTTGGTCCAGTCACTGAGAGGCGTTACTTGAAAAAGCTACTCACACTGAGGGTCGCAATGTGTGTTTGTGCCCAAGGCGGCCCTCAGGCTTGGGCGTGGCCTCATGGGCCATGCCGTTTTCTCCTACACTGAAGGTTTGACTCACTGCCAGCAGCAAGGTTTCTTGCCATGGGGAAGGAGGGGTTCTGACTTGTGCATCAGGTTCCCCCCTGTGCAGGGATTGGAGATAAGGTCTAGGTTCCGATGACTGAAAACCCAGGTTGGGAATGGATGGTGGCCTAAGGCAGTGGCGGGTCCAATGTGCTGGGTGTGCAGCCAGCTGTGTCGGTGTCTGTTGGAAGGTCTGGGCTCAGGCTATTTGCGACAGAGCATCACTGTTTAAGGTAGCCTATGCAATTGGGGTGTTGCCGAGGGCCAAGCAGTTTGATCCTGATTTGGGGTTTCTGGGCAGCGCCATAGACAATGTTTTTCTCCTGGGAGGCAGGCACAGTGCTTCATTGTGGCCCCAGAATTCCCAGTAGGGAGGGTTTGTGGGCCAGGAGTGTGAGGACGGAAGTCTGAAAACACAAGCTAGTGTGAGGATTGGAGCCAAGGGCAGAGCAGGCCCACTGTGCAGAGGCTGAATCAAAATCTCCTGCATCTGAAGTCAGGCTGAGGATCAGACGTTGGCTGAGGCTGGAGTATGTGTCCATGATGGCACCTTCATGAAGTGGGGGCCTCATGAGGCCAAGGAAGTTTTCCCACGCTGAGTTTGGAGGTTGCCCCAAACCACAAGGTTTCCTTCTGCGGGACATTCGAGTCCTGTTGCATGGCTCCAGGACATACCATATGGAAGGACTGGAGAGCAGGGTTCGAAGGATGGATCCCTGTACAGCATGCCTCGCATTCCCATTGGCTATTAGCGACAAGATATGTTTGATCTGCTGCCTCTGGAACACGCGACCCAGGGGGCTGAGTTGAAATGGCCTCTCCTGAGGATGCGTCATAATGTGCGTTTGGGTCCATGGAGACCTTGGAATGTGCTGGTTGTTCGGTGGCCCTGCGGAACTCTCCTACCTGAAGTGTTTGATACATCCCAGTAAGAATGCTGCCCATGTGGAGATGAGAGATGTTTGGTTTGGTGCCTCAGAAAAGCCCCATGTGCTGGTCTACGAAAACAGTCCTCTGAGAACGGAAACATGGAAACCGAAGCTAAGGTTCAGATTACGGCCTGGGGGCCTGTGCATTTTAACCTTCTGTCTCTGGGGACACTGTCTGAGAGTCTAAGTGGAGACCGTTGCTCCGCTGGTGTCAGAGAGCCCCTCTTAGTCCAGGGTGGCCTACTATTGATGGCCTCAGGGACCTTGGAGCTTTTCCCTAACCTGTAGGGTTGTGGTCAATGGATTGGGCACACTTTCCTTGGAGAGGGCAGGCACAATCTTTCGCTGTTTGGTCCAGAGGCCCTAGCCTGGATGTTGTGTGGGTCCAGGCTGTGGGCACAGAAGTCTGAATACACAAACTCAGCTTATGAGTGGCGCCTAGGGTATGGCAGGCCGGATGTACAGCCCGAGAGGGAGCTCCTGGGCCTCTGAAACAAGGGCGAGTGGGAGGCGTTCCTTCAGGCTTTTGTCTCTGGGTGTTGTGTCCGGGATAGCCGTGGATTGGAGCGGTGGCCTCAGGTACTGTGGACGAGTATCCCTCTCTGGGGATTTGTCCCAGCTCCCAAGAGATTGGGGTCATTTTGTGGGAAGGGTGGAGTCGTGTTGTCTGGCTCATGGGTCTCTCCAAGAAAGGGATTCCAGATCAGAGCTCCAGGTACGGGCGGGGCGACTGGAAAATTCAAACCGTGGTGAGGATTGGGTGCATAGGGGCTTGGCAAGCCCCATATGTGGGCTCTTGGTCCAGGCCCTGACAGGCCTTTCTTTGACATGGGGCTCATGCTGAGGGTCACAGTGTGAATTTGTGCCCAAGTAGCACTCAAGTTTGGGCGTGGCATCAGAAGCCATGAAGGTTTCTCCCACCCTGAAGGTGTGACTCCATGCCAAGAGCAAGCTTGACAGCCATGGGGAAGAAGCAGTTCTGTTTTGTGCTTGCTATACCCAGCTGTGTGGAGAATTGATATAATGTCTAGGTTCAGATATCTGAAAACCAAGGTTAGGATGAGGTGACGGCATAAGACCATGGCGTGTCCGAAGTGCTGGGTGTGCGGCCAGCTGTCTCCTTGTCTGTCTGGACGTCTGGCTTCAGGCTGTGTCAGGCAGAGCATGAGTGCCCAGAGCAGCCTATCCAGTTCGGGTACCGTCGAGGCCCGAGCAGGTTGATCCTCATCTGGGTTTTCTGGAGAGCCCCACAGGGAAACGTTTTTCTTCCGTTGTGAAGACACTGGGCTGGGTTTTGGTTCCGGAGTTCCTAGTCCGGAGGGCTTGTTTGCCAGGAGTGTGAGGAAGGAAGTCTGAAAACACAAGCTAGCGTGAGGTTTGGGACCGAGGGCACGGCAGGCCCACTCTGCAGAGGCTGAATCGAGATCTCCTGCACTGAGGTCATGTCAACTATGAGACGTGCCTCAGGCTAGAGTTCTTGTCCAGCATGTCCTCTTCCTGAAGGGTGTGGGGGCTTCATGAGGTCAGAATGTTTTGGCTACGATGGGATTTGTGAACTGCTCGAAAACTGAAGGTTACCTTCTGCACGACAGTCGAGTCCTATTGGATGGTTCCAAGAGGCCCCATATGGAAAGACTCGAGAGCAGGTGTCTAAGCATGGATGCCTGGGAACGCCACCTCATATTCCCACTCTTTAGTCAGGACAAGGCAGGCTCAATCTGCGGGCTCCTGGGTGAGCTACCCAGAGGGGAGAGTTGAAATGGTCTCTCCTGAAGATGAGTCCTACTGTGGCTTGGTGGCCTGGGTGACTTTGGAATGTGGAGGTGGCTCAGGGACTCTGCAGGATTCTCCAACATGAGGTGTTTGACACGGCTCCAACAAGGCAACTTCCCATGTGGAGACGAGAGGAGTTCTGTTCCGTGCCTCAGGAAAGCCGCATACCCTGTTCTTCGAACCAAAGCCTCTGAGGAGTGACACCTGGAAACCAAAGCAAGAGTTGAGACTACGGCCTAAAGGCCTGTCCAGCTCAACCTTCTATCTCTGTTGACATCTGTGTGCATGCATTCATGGATGTAGCTGCTCAGCTTGTGTCCGAATGCCCCTGTGAGTACAGTGAGGCTCCCAGTAGTGGGATGTCCTCGGAGGCCTTGAGGTTTCTCATATTCTGGAGGTGTGTGGCCAAAGGAATGGACACAGTTTCCCAGGAGAGAGCAGGCACGGTCCTGTGGTATGGCTCCAGAGGACCCAGCCTAGAGGCTGTGTTTGCCAGGGCTGTGGGGACAGATGTCTGAAAAAGCAAACTTGGCTCAGCTAGGGGCCAATGTAATGGCAGGCCTGATCTCTAGTCCGTGAGGGGAGATCCTCTGGAAATCAAAGTAGGGCAAGTGGGAGGCAGTCACTCAGGATTTTGTCTCTGGGTGTTGCGTTTACAGTGTCCGGTCAGGGTAGGGGTTGTCTCAGAGGCCGAGGAAGAGCCTTCCTCTCGGGGGATTGTCCAAGCTCCCAAGTGTTTGTGTTCATTCTGTGGGAATGAAGAGTACTGTTTTCTGCCACAGGGGACCCCCCCAGGAGAGGGACTCTAGAGCACAGCAGTGGGTTCCCTCAACTGGAATACACACCATCTAGTTAGTCCTGGGTGCCTATGGGCATGGCAAGCCACATATGCGGGCTCTTGGTCCAGTCACTGAGAGGCGTTACTTGAAAAATGTACTCACGCTGAGGGTCACAATGTGTGTTTGTGCCCAAGGCGGCCCTCACGCTTGGGCGTGGCCTCATGGGCCATGCCGTTTTCTCCTACACTGAAGGTTTGACTCACTGCCTGCAGCAAGGTTTCTTGCCATGGGGAAGGAGGGGTTCTGACTTGTGCATCAGGTTCCCCCCTGTGCAGGGATTGGAGATAAGGTCTAGGTTCCGATGACTGAAAACCCAGGTTGGGAATGGATGGTGGCCTAAGGCAGTGGCGGGTCCAATGTGCTGGGTGTGCAGCCAGCTGTGTCGGTGTCTGTTGGAAGGTCTGGGCTCAGGCTATTTGCGACAGAGCATCACTGTTTAAGGTAGCCTATGCAATTGGGGTGTTGCCGAGGGCCAAGCAGTTTGATCCTGATTTGGGGTTTCTGGGCAGCGCCATAGACAATGTTTTTCTCCTGGGAGGCAGGCACAGTGCTTCATTGTGGCCCCAGAATTCCCAGTAGGGAGGGTTTGTGGGCCAGGAGTGTGAGGACGGAAGTCTGAAAACACAAGCTAGTGTGAGGATTGGAGCCAAGGGCAGAGCAGGCCCACTGTGCAGAGGCTGAATCAAAATCTCCTGCATCTGAAGTCAGGCTGAGGATCAGACGTTGGCTGAGGCTGGAGTATGTGTCCATGATGGCACCTTCATGAAGTGGGGGCCTCATGAGGCCAAGGAAGTTTTCCCACGCTGAGTTTGGAGGTTGCCCCAAACCACAAGGTTTCCTTCTGCGGGACATTCGAGTCCTGTTGCATGGCTCCAGGACATACCATATGGAAGGACTGGAGAGCAGGGTTCGAAGGATGGATCCCTGTACAGCATGCCTCGCATTCCCATTGGCTATTAGCGACAAGATATGTTTGATCTGCTGCCTCTGGAACACGCGACCCAGGGGGCTGAGTTGAAATGGCCTCTCCTGAGGATGCGTCATAATGTGCGTTTGGGTCCATGGAGACCTTGGAATGTGCTGGTTGTTCGGTGGCCCTGCGGAACTCTCCTACCTGAAGTGTTTGATACATCCCAGTAAGAAAGCTGCCCATGTGGAGATGAGAGATGTTTGGTTTGGTGCCTCAGAAAAGCCCCATGTGCTGGTCTACGAAAACAGTCCTCTGAGAACGGAAACATGGAAACCAAAGCTAAGGTTCAGATTAGGGCCTGGGGGCCTGTGCATTTCAACCTTCTGTCTCTGGGGACACTGTCTGAGAGTCTAAGTGGAGATAGTTGCTCCGCTGGTGTCAGAGAGCCCCTCTTAGTCCAGGGTGGCCTACACTATTGATGGCCTCAGGGACCTTGGAGCTTTTCCCTAACCTGTAGGGTTGTGGTCAATGGATTGGGCACACTTTCCTTGGAGAGGGCAGGCACAATCTTTCGCTGTTTGGTCCAGAGGCCCTAGCCTGGATGTTGTGTGGGTCCAGGCTGTGGGCACAGAAGTCTGAATACACAAACTCAGCTTATGAGTGGCGCCTAGGGTATGGCAGGCCGGATGTACAGCCCGAGAGGGAGCTCCTGGGCCTCTGAAACAAGGGCGAGTGGGAGGCGTTCCTTCAGGCTTTTGTCTCTGGATGTTGTGTCCGGGATAGCCGTGGATTGGAGCGGTGGCCTCAGGTACTGTGGACGAGTATCCCTCTCTGGGGATTTGTCCCAGCTCCCAAGAGTTTGGGGTCATTTTGTGGGAAGGGTGGAGTCGTGTTGTCTGGCTCATGGGTCTCTCCAAGAGAGGGATTCCAGAGCAGAGCTCCAGGTACGGGCGGGGCGACTGGAAAATTCAAACCGTGGTGAGGATTGGGTGCATAGGGGCTTGGCAATCCCCATATGTGGGCTCTTGGTCCAGGCCCTGACAGGCCTTTCTTTGACATGGGGCTCATGCTGAGGGTCACAGTGTGAATTTGTGCCCAAGCAGCACTCAAGTTTGGGCGTGGCATCAGGGGCCATGAAGGTTTCTCCCACCCAGAAGGTGTGACTCCATGCCAAGAGGAAGCTTGACAACCATGGGGAAGGAGGAGTTCTCTTTTGTGCTTGCTATACCCAGCTGTGTGGAGAATTGATATAACGTCTAGGTTCAGATATCTGAAAACCAAGGTTAGGATGAGGTGACGGCATAAGACCATGGCATGTCCGAAGTGCTGGGTGTGCGGCCAGCTGTCTCCTTGTCTGTCTGGACGTCTGGCTTCAGGCTGTGTCAGGCAGAGCATGAGTGCCCAGAGCAGCCTATCCAGTTCGGGTACCGTCGAGGCCCGAGCAGGTTGATCCTCATCTGGGTTTTCTGGAGAGCCCCACAGGGAAACATTTTTCTTCCGTTGGGCAGACACTGGGCTGGGTTTTGGTTCCAGAGTTCCTAGTCCGGAGGGCTTGTTTGCAAGGAGTGTGAGGAAGGAAGTCTGAAAACACAAGCTAGCGTGAGGTTTGGGACCGAGGGCACGGCAGGCCCACTCTGCAGAGGCTGAATCGAGATCTCCTGCACTGAGGTCATGTCAACTATGAGACGTGCCTCAGGCTAGAGTTCTTGTCCAGCATGGCCTCTTCCTGAAGGGTGTGGGGGCTTCATGAGGCCAGAAAGTTTTGGCTACGATGGGATTTGTGAACTGCTCCAAAACTGAAGGTTACCTTCTGCACGACAGTCGAGTCCTATTGGATGGTTC
Organism: Mustela nivalis; assembly: GCF_964662115.1. Lineage (NCBI taxonomy): Eukaryota > Metazoa > Chordata > Mammalia > Carnivora > Mustelidae > Mustela > Mustela nivalis. The sequence goes on along the minus strand of NW_028136531.1, from coordinate 675,240 downwards.
CAAGAGGCCCCATATGGAAAGACTCGAGAGCAGGTGTCTAAGCATGGATGCCTGGGAACGCCACCTCATATTCCCACTCTTTAGTCAGGACAAGGCAGGCTCAATCTGCGGGCTCCTGGGTGAGCTACCCAGAGGGGAGAGTTGAAATGGTCTCTCCTGAAGATGAGTCCTACTGTGGCTTGGTGGCCTGGGAGACTTAGGAATGTGGAGGTGGCTCAGGGACTCTGCAGGATTCTCCAACATGAGGTGTTTGACACGGCTCCAACAAGGAAACTTCCCATGTGGAGACGAGAGGAGTTCTGTTCCGTGCCTCAGGAAAGCCGCATACCCTGTTCTTCGAACCAAAGCCTCTGAGGAGTGACACCTGGAAACCAAAGCAAGAGTTGAGACTACGGCCTAAAGGCCAGTCCGGCTCAACCTTCTATCTCTGTTGACATCTGTGTGCATGCATTCATGGATGTAGCTGCTCAGCTTGTGTCCGAATGCCCCTGTGAGTCCAGTGAGGCTCCCAGTAGTGGGATGACCTCGGAGGCCTTGAGGTTTCTCATATTCTGGAGGTGTGTGGCCAAAGGAATGGACACAGTTTCCCAGGAGAGAGCAGGCACGGTCCTGTGGTATGGCTCCAGAGGACCCAGCCTAGAGGCTGTGTTTGCCAGGGCTGTGGGGACAGATGTCTGAAAAAGCAAACTTGGCTCAGCTAGGGGCCAATGTAATGGCAGGCCTGATCTCTAGTCCGTGAGGGGAGATCCTCTGGAAATCAAAGTAGGGCAAGTGGGAGGCAGTCACACAGGATTTTGTCTCTGGGTGTTGCGTTTACAGTGTCCGGTCAGTGTAGGGGTTGTCTCAGAGGCCGAGGAAGAGCCTTCCTATCGGGGGATTGTCCAAGCTCCCAAGTGTTTGTGTTCATTCTGTGGGAATGAAGAGTACTGTTTTCTGCCACAGGGGACCCCCCCAGGAGAGGGACTCTAGAGCACAGCAGTGGGTTCCCTCAACTGGAATACACACCATCTAGTTAGTCCTGGGTGCCTACGGGCATGGCAAGCCACATATGCGGGCTCTTGGTCCAGTCATTGAGAGCCGTTACTTGAAAAAGGTACTCACACTGAGGGTCGCAATGTGTGTTTGTGCCCAAGGCGGCCCTCACGCTTGGGCGTGGCCTCATGGGCCATGCCGTTTTCTCCTACACTGAAGGTTTGACTCACTGCCAGCAGCAAGGTTTCTTGCCAGGGGGAAGGAGGGGTTCTGACTTGTGCATCAGGTTCCCCCCTGTGCAGGGATTGGAGATAAGGTCTAGGTTCCGATGACTGAAAACCCAGGTTGGGAATGGATGGTGGCCTAAGGCAGTGGCGGGTCCAATGTGCTGGGTGTGCAGCCAGCTGTGTCGGTGTCTGTTGGAAGGTCTGGGCTCAGGCTATTTGCGACAGAGCATCACTGTTTAAGGTAGCCTATGCAATTGGGGTGTTGCCGAGGGCCAAGTAGTTTGATCCTCATTTGGGGTTTCTGGGCAAGGCCATAGACAATGTTTTTCTCCTGGGAGGCAGGCACAGTGCTTCATTGTGGCCCCAGAATTCCCAGTAGGGAGGGTTTGTGGGCCAGGAGTGTGAGGACGGAAGTCTGAAAACACAAGCTAGTGTGAGGATTGGAGCCAAGGGCAGAGCAGGCCCACTGTGCAGAGGCTGAATCAAAATCTCCTGCATCTGAAGTCAGGCTGAGGATCAGACGTTGGCTGAGGCTGGAGTATGTGTCCATGATGGCACCTTCATGAAGTGGGGGCCTCATGAGGCCAAGGAAGTTTTCCCACGCTGAGTTTGGAGGTTGCCCCAAACCACAAGGTTTCCTTCTGCGGGACATTCGAGTCCTGTTGCATGGCTCCAGGACATACCATATGGAAGGACTGGAGAGCAGGGTTCGAAGGATGGATCCCTGTACAGCATGCCTCGCATTCCCATTGGCTATTAGCGACAAGATATGTTTGATCTGCTGACTCTGGAACACGCGACCCAGGGGGCTGAGTTGAAATGGCCTCTCCTGAGGATGCGTCATAATGTGCGTTTGGGACCATGGAGACCTTGGAATGTGCTGGTTGTTCAGTGGCCCAGCGGAACTCTCCTACCTGAAGTGTTTGATACATCCCAGTAAGAAAGCTGCCCATGTGGAGATGAGAGAGGTTTGGTTTGGTGCCTCAGAAAAGCCCCATGTGCTGGTGTACGAAAACAGTCCTCTGAGAACGGAAACATGGAAACCAAAGCTAAGGTTCAGATTAGGGCCTGGGGGCCTGTCCATTTCAACCTTCTGTCTCTGGGGACACTGTCTGAGAGTCTAAGTGGAGATAGTTGCTCCGCTGGTGACAGAAAGCCCCTCTTAGTCCAGGGTGGTCTATACTATTGATGGCCTCAGGGACCTTGGAGCTTTTCCGTAACCTGTAGGGTTGTGGTCAATGGATTGGGCACACTTTCCTTGGAGAGGGCAGGCACAATCTTTCGCTGTTTGGTCCAGAGGCCCTAGCCGGGATGTTGTGTGGGTCCAGGCTGTGGGCAAAGAATTCTGAATACACAAACTCAGCTTATGAGTGGCGCCTAGGGTATGGCAGGCCGGATGTACAGCCCGAGAGGGAGCTCCTGGGCCTCTGAAACAAGGGCGAGTGGGAGGCGTTCCTTCAGGCTTTTGTCTCTGGATGTTGTGTCCGGGATAGCCGTGGATTGGAGCGGTGGCCTCAGGTACTGTGGACGAGTATCCCTCTCTGGGGATTTGTCCCAGCTCCCAAGAGTTTGGGGTCATTTTGTGGGAAGGGTGGTGTCGTGTTGTCTGGCTCATGGGTCTCTCCAAGAAAGGGATTCCAGATCAGAGCTCCAGGTACGGGCGGGGAGACTGGAAAATTCAAACCTTGGTGAGGATTGGGTGCATAGGGGCTTGGCAAGCGCCATATGTGGGCTCTTGGTCCAGGCCCTGACAGGCCTTTCTTTGACATGGGGCTCATGCTGAGGGTCACAGTGTGAATTTGTGCCCAAGCAGCACTCAAGTTTGGGCGTGGCATCAGAAGCCATGAAGGTTTCTCCCACCCTGAAGGTGTGACTCCATGCCAAGAGCAAGCTTGACAGCCATGGGGAAGGAGGAGTTCTGTTTTGTGCTTGCTATACCCAGCTGTGTGGAGAATTGATATAATGTCTAGGTTCAGATATCTGAAAACCAAGGTTAGGATGAGGTGACGGCATAAGACCATGGCGTGTCCGAAGTGCTGGGTGTGCGGCCAGCTGTCTCCTTGTCTGTCTGGACGTCTGGCTTCAGGCTGTGTCAGGCAGAGCATGAGTGCCCAGAGCAGCCTATCCAGTTCGGGTACCGTCGAGGCCCGAGCAGGTTGATCCTCATCTGGGTTTTCTGGAGAGCCCCACAGGGAAACGTTTTTCTTCCGTTGGGCAGACACTGGGCTGGGTTTTGGTTCCGGAGTTCCTAGTCCGGAGGGCTTGTTTGCCAGGAGTGTGAGGAAGGAAGTCTGAAAACACAAGCTAGCGTGAGGTTTGGGACCGAGGGCACGGCAGGCCCACTCTGCAGAGGCTGAATCGAGATCTCCTGCACTGAGGTCATGTCAACTATGAGACGTGCCTCAGGCTAGAGTTTTTGTCCAGCATGGCCTCTTCCTGAAGGGTGTGGGGGCTTCATGAGGCCAGAAAGTTTTGCCTACGATGGGATTTGTGAACTGCTCCAAAACTGATGGTTACCTTCTGCACGACAGTCGAGTCCTATAGGATGGTTCCAAGAGGCCCCATATGGAAAGACTCGAGAGCAGTTGTCTAAGCATGGATGCCTGGGAACGCCACGTCATATTCCCACTCTTTAGTCAGGACAAGGCAGGCTCAATCTGCGGGCTCCTGGGTGAGCTACCCAGAGGGGAGAGTTGAAATGGTCTCTCCTGAAGATGAGTCCTACTGTGGCTTGGTGGCCTGGGAGACCTTGGAATGTGGAGGTGGCTCAGGGAATCTGCAGGATTCTCCAACATGAGGTGTTTGACACGGCTCCAACAAGGCAACTTCCCATGTGGAGACGAGAGGAGTTCTGTTCCGTGCCTCAGGAAAGACCCATACCCTGTTCTTCGAACCAAAGCCTCTGAGGAGTGACACCTGGAAACCAAAGCAAGAGTTGAGACTACGGCCTAAAGGCCTGTCCGGCTCAACCTTCTATCTCTGTTGACATCTGTGTGCATGCATTCATGGATGTAGCTGCTCAGCTTGTGTCCGAATGCCCCTGTGAGTCCAGTGAGGCTCCCAGTAGTGGGATGTCCTCGGAGGCCTTGAGGTTTCTCATATTCTGGAGGTGTGTGGCCAAAGGAATGGACACAGTTTCCCAGGAGAGAGCAGGCACGGTCCTGTGGTAGGGCTCCAGAGGACCCAGCCTAGAGGCTGTGTTTGCCAGGGCTGTGGGGACTGATGTCTGAAAAAGCAAACATGGCTCAGCTAGGGGCCAATGTAATGGCAGGCCTGATCTCTAGTCCGTGAGGGGAGATCCTCTGGAAATCAAAGTAGGGCAAGTGGGAGGCAGTCACTCAGGATTTTGTCTCTGGGTGTTGCGTTTACAGTGTCCGGTCAGGGTAGGGGTTGTCTCAGAGGCCGAGGAAGAGCCTTCCTCTCGGGGGATTGTCCAAGCTCCCAAGTGTTTGTGTTCATTCTGTGGGAATGAAGAGTACTGTTTTCTGCCACAGGGGACCCCCCAGGAGAGGGACTCTAGAGCACAGCAGTGGGTTCCCTCAACTGGAATACACACCATCTAGTTAGTCCTGGGTGCCTATGGGCATGGCAAGCCACATATGCGGGCTCTTGGTCCAGTCACTGACAGGCGGTACTTGAATAAGGTACTCACGCTGAGGGTCACAATGTGTGTTTGTGCCCAAGGCGGCCCTCACGCTTGGGCGTGGCCTCATGGGCCATGCCGTTTTCTCCTACACTGAAGGTTTGACTCACTGCCAGCAGCAAGGTTTCTTGCCAGGGGGAAAAAGGGGTTCTGACTTGTGCATCAGGTTCCCCCCTGTGCAGGGATTGGAGATAAGGTCTAGGTTCCGATGACTGAAAACCCAGGTTGGGAATGGATGGTGGCCTAAGGCAGTGGCGGGTCCAATGTGCTGGGTGTGCAGCCAGCTGTGTCGGTGTCTGTTGGAAGGTAGGGCTCAGGCTATTTGCGACAGAGCATCACCTTTTTAGGTAGCCTTTGCAATTGGGGTGTTGCCGAGGGCCAAGCAGTTTGATCCTCATTTGGGGTTTCTGGGCAGCGCCATAGACAATGTTTTTCTCCTGGGAGGCAGGCACAGTGCTTCATTGTGGCCCCAGAATTCCCAGTAGGGAGGGTTTGTGGGCCAGGAGTGTGAGGACGGAAGTCTGAAAACACAAGCTAGTGTGAGGATTGGAGCCAAGGGCAGAGCAGGCCCACTCTGCAGAGGCTGAATCAAAATCTCCTGCATCTGAAGTCAGGCTGAGGATCAAACGTTGGCTGAGGCTGGAGTATGTGTCCATGATGGCACCTTCATGAAGTGGGGGCCTCATGAGGCCAAGGAAGTTTTCCCACGCTGAGTTTGGAGGTTGCCCCAAACCACAAGGTTTCCTTCTGCGGGACATTCGAGTCCTGTTGCACGGCTCCAGGACATACCATATGGAAGGACTGGAGAGCAGGGTTCGAAGGATGGATCCCTGTACAGCATGCCTCGCATTCCCATTGGCTATTAGCGACAAGATATGTTTGATCTGCTGCCTCTGGAACACGCGACCCAGGGGGCTGAGTTGAAATGGCCTCTCCTGTGGATGCGTCATAATGTGCGTTTGGGTCCATGGAGACCTTGGAATGTGCTGGTTGTTCAGTGGCCCTGCGGAACTCTCCTACCTGAAGTGTTTGATACATCCCAGTAAGAAAGCTGCCCATGTGGAGATGAGAGAGGTTTGGTTTGGTGCCTCAGAAAAGCCCCATGTGCTGGTCTACGAAAACAGTCCTCTGAGAAGGGAAACATGGAAACCAAAGCTAAGGTTCAGATTAGGGCATGGGGGCCTGTCCATTTCAACCTTCTGTCTCTGGGGACACTGTCTGAGAGTCTAAGTGGAGATAGTTGCTCCGCTGGTGACAGAAAGCCCCTCTTAGTCCAGGGTGGTCTATACTATTGATGGCCTCAGGGACCTTGGAGCTTTTCCGTAACCTGCACGGTTGTGGTCAATGGATTGGGCACACTTTCCTTGGAGAGGGCAGGCACAATCTTTCGCTGTTTGGTCCAGAGGCCCTAGCCTGGATGTTGTGTGGGTCCAGGCTGTGGGCACAGAAGTCTGAATACACAAACTCAGCTTATGAGTGGCGCCTAGGGTATGGCAGGCCGGATGTACAGCCCGAGAGGGAGCTCCTGGGCCTCTGAAACAAGGGCGAGTGGGAGGCGTTCCTTCAGGCTTTTGCCTCTGGATGTTGTGTCCGGGATAGCCGTGGATTGGAGCGGTAGCCTCAGGTACTGTGGACGAGTATCCCTCTCTGGGGATGTGTCCCAGCTTCCCAGGGTTTGAGGTCATTTTTTGGGAACGGTGGTGTCGTGTTGTCTGGCTCATGGGTCTCTCCAAGAAAAAGATTCCAGAGCAGAGCTCCAGGTATGGGCGGGGCGACTGGAAAATTCAAAGCGTGGTGAGGATTGGGTGCATAGGGGTTTGGCAAGCCCCATATGTGGGCTCTTGGTCCAGGCCCTGACAGGCCTTTCTTTGACATGGGGCTCATGCTGAGGGTCAAAGTGTGAATTTGTGCCCAAGCAGCACTCAAGTTTGGGCGTGGCATCAGAAGCCATGAAGGTTTCTCCCACCCTGAAGGTGTGACTCCATGCCAAGAGCAAGCTTGACAGCCATGGGGAAGGAGGAGTTCTGTTTTGTGCTTGCTATACCCAGCTGTGTGGAGAATTGATATAATGTCTAGGTTCAGATATCTGAAAACCAAGGTTAGGATGAGGTGACGGCATAAGACCATGGCGTGTCCGAAGTGCTGGGTGTGCGGCCAGCTGTCTCCTTGTCTGTCTGGACGTCTGGCTTCAGGCTGTGTCAGGCAGAGCATGAGTGCCCAGAGCAGCCTATCCAGTTCGGGTAACGTCGAGGCCCGAACAGGTTGATCCTCATCTGGGTTTTCTGGAGAGCCCCACAGGGAAACGTTTTTCTTCCGTTGTGAAGTACTGGGCTGGGTTTTGGTTCCGGAGTTCCTAGTCCGGAGGGCTTGTTTGCCAGGAGTGTGAGGAAGGAAGTCTGAAAATACATGCTAGCGTGAGGTTTGGGACCGAGGGCTCGGCAGGCCCACTCTGCAGAGGCTGAATCGAGATCTCCTGCACTGAGGTCATGTCAACTATGAGACGTGCCTCAGGCTAGAGTTCTTGTCCAGCATGGCCTCTTCCTGAAGGTTGTGGGGGCTTCATGATGCCAGAAAGTTTTGCCTACGATGGGATTTGTGAACTGCTCCAAAACTGAAGGTTACCTTCTGCACGACAGTCGAGTCCTATTGGATGGTTCCAAGAGGCCCCATATGGAAAGACTCGAGAGCAGGTGTCTAAGCATGGATGCCTGGGAACGCCACCTCATATTCCCACTCTTTAGTCAGGACAAGGCAAGCTCAATCTGCGGGCTCCTGGGTGAGCTACCCAGAGGGGAGAGTTGAAATGGTCTCTCCTGAAGATGAGTCCTACTGTGGCTTGGTGGCCTGGGAGACCTTGGAATGTGGAGGTGGCTCAGGGACTCTGCAGGATTCTCCAACATGAGGTGTTTGACACGGCTCCAACAAGGAAACTTCCCATGTGGAGACGAGAGGAGTTCTGTTCTGTGCCTCAGGAAAGCCCCATACCCTGTTCTTCGAACCAAAGCCTCTGAGGAGTGACACCTGGAAACCAAAGCAAGAGTTGAGACTACAGCCTAAAGGCCTGTCCGGCTCAACCTTTTATCTCTGTTGACATCTGTGTGCATGCATTCATGGATGTAGCTGCTCAGCTTGTGTCCGAATGCCCCTGTGAGTCCAGTGAGGCTCCCAGTAGTGGGATGTCCTCGGAGGCCTTGAGGATTCTCATATTCTGGAGGTGTGTGGCCAAAGGAATGGACACAGTTTCCCAGGAGAGAGCAGGCACGGTCCTGTGGTATGGCTCCAGAGGACCCAGCCTAGAGGCTGTGTTTGCCAGGGCTGTGGGGACAGATGTCTGAAAAAGCAAACTTGGCTCAGCTAGGGGCCAATGTAATGGCAGGCCTGATCTCTAGTCCGTGAGGGGAGATCCTCTGGAAATCAAAGTATGGCAAGTGGGAGGCAGTCACTCAGGATTTTGTCTCTGGGTGTTGCGTTTACAGTGTCCGGTCAGGGTAGGGGTTGTCTCAGAGGCCGAGGAAGAGCCTTCCTCTCGGGGGATTGTCCAAGCTCCAAAGTGTTTTTGTTCATTCTGTGGGAATGAAGAGTACTGTTTTCTGCCACAGGGGACCCCCCAGGAGAGGGACTCTAGAGCACAGCAGTGGGTTCCCTCAACTGGAATACACACCATCTACTTAGTCCTGGGTGCCTATGGGCATGGCAAGCCACATATGCAGGCTCTTGGTCCAGTCACTGAGAGGCGTTACTTGAATAAGGTACTCAAGCTGAGGGTCACAATGTGTGTTTGTGCCCAAGGCGGCCCTCACGCTTGGGCGTGGCCTCATGGGCCATGCCGTTTTCTCCTACACTGAAGGTTTGACTCACTGCCAGCAGCAAGGTTTCTTGCCAGTGGGAAGGAGGAGTTCTGACTTGTGCATCAGGTTCCCCCCTGTGCAGGGATTGGAGATAAGGTCTAGGTTCCGATGACTAATAACCCAGGTTGGGAATGGATGGTGGCCTAAGGCAGTGGCGGGTCCAATGTGCTGGGTGTGTAGCCAGCTGTGTCGGTGTCTGTTGGAAGGTCTGGGCTCAGGCTATTTTAGACAGAGCATCACTGTTTAAGGTAGCCTATGCAATTGGGGTGTTGCCGAGGGCCAAGCAGTTTGATCCTCATTTGGGGTTTCTGGGCAGCGCCATAGACAATGTTTTTCTCCTGGGAGGCAGGCACAGTGCTTCATTGTGGCTCCAGAATTCCCAGTAGGGAGGGTTTGTGGGCCAGGAGTGTGAGGACGGATGTCTGAAAACACAAGCTAGTGTGAGGATTGGAGCCAAGGGCAGAGCAGGCCCACTCTGCAGAGGCTGAATCAAAATCTCCTGCATCTGAAGTCAGGCTGTGGATCAGACGTTGGCTGAGGCTGGAGTATGTGTCCATGATGGCACCTTCATGAAGTGGGGGCCTCATGAGGCCAAGGAAGTTTTCCCACGCTGAGTTTGGAGGTTGCCCCAAACCACAAGGTTTCCTTCTGCGGGACATTCGAGCCCTGTTGCATGGCTCCAGGACATACCATATGGAAGGACTGGAGAGCAGGGTTCGAAGGATGGATCCCTCTACACCATGCCTCGCATTCCCATTGGCTATTAGCGACAAGATATGTTTGATCTGCTGCCTCTGGAACACGCGACCCAGGGGGCTGAGTTGAAATGGCCTCTCCTGAGGATGCGTCATAATGTGCGTTTGGGTCCATGGAGACCTTGGAATGTGCTGGTTGTTCAGTGGCCCTGCGGAACTATCCTACCTGAAGTGTTTGATACATCCCAGTAAGAAAGCTGCCCATGTGGAGATGAGAGAGGTTTGGTTTGGTGCCTCAGAAAAGCCCCATGTGCTGGTCTACGAAAACAGTCCTCTGAGAAAGGAAACATGGAAACCAATGCTAAGGTTCAGATTAGGGCCTGGGGGCTTGTCCATTTCAACCTTCTGTCTCTGGGGACACTGTCTGAGAGTCTAAGTGGAGATAGTTGCTCCGCTGGTGTCAGAGAGCCCCTCTTAGTCCAGGGTGGCCTATACTATTGATGGCCTCAGGGACCTTGGAGCTTTTCCCTAACCTGTAGGGTTGTGGTCAATGGATTGGGCACACTTTCCTTGGAGAGGGCAGGCACAATCTTTCGCTGTTTGGTCCAGAGGCCCTAGCCTGGATGTTGTGTGGGTCCAGGCTGTGGGCACAGAAGTCTGAATACACAAACTCAGCTTATGAGTGGCGCCTAGGGTATGGCAGGCCGGATGTACAGCCCGAGAGGGAGCTCCTGGGCCTCTGAAACAAGGGCGAGTGGGAGGCGTTCCTTCAGGCTTTTGCCTCTGGATGTTGTGTCCGGGATAGCCGTGGATTGGAGCGGTGGCCTCAGGTACTGTGGACGAGTATCCCTCTCTGGGGATTTGTCCCAGCTCCCAAGAGTTTGGGGTCATTTTTTGGGAAGGGTGGAGTCGTGTTGTCTGGCTCATGGGTCTCTCCAAGAAAGGGATTCCAGAGCAGAGCTCCAGGTATGGGCGGGGCGACTGGAAAATTCAAAGCGTGGTGAGGATTGGGTGCATAGGAGTTTGGCAAGCCCCATATGTGGGCTCTTGGTCCAGGCCCTGACAGGCCTTTCTTTGACATGGGGCTCATGCTGAGGGTCACAGTGTGAATTTGTGCCCAAGCAGCACTCAAGTTTGGGCGTGGCATCAGAAGCCATGAAGGTTTCTCCCACCCTGAAGGTGTGACTCCATGCCAAGAGCAAGCTTGACAGCCATGGGGAAGGAGGAGTTCTGTTTTGTGCTTGCGATACCCAGCTGTGTGGAGAATTGATATAATGTCTAGGTTCAGATATCTGAAAACCAAGGTTAGGATGAGGTGACGGCATAAGGCCATGGCGTGTCCGAAGTGCTGGGTGTGCGGCCAGCTGTCTCCTTGTCTGTCTGGACGTCTGGCTTCAGGCTGTGTCAGGCAGAGCATGAGTGCCCAGAGCAGCCTATCCTGTTCGGGTACCGTCGAGGCCCGAGCAGGTTGATCCTCATCTGGGTTTTCTGGAGAGCCCCACAGGGAAACGTTTTTTTTCCGTTGGGCAGACACTGGGCTGGGTTTTGGGCCGGAGTTCCTAGTCCGGAGGGCTTGTTTGCCAGGAGTGTGAGGAAGGAAGTCTGAAAACACAAGCTAGCATGAGGTTTGGGACCGAGGGCACGGCAGGCCCACTCTGCAGAGGCTGAATCGAGATCTCCTGCACTGAGGTCATGTCAACTATGAGACGTGCCTCAGGCTAGAGTTCTTGTCCAGCATGGCCTCTTCCTGAAGGGTGTGGGGGCTTCATGATGCCAGAAAGTTTTGCCTACGATGGGATTTGTGAACTGCTCCAAAACTGAAGGTTACCTTCTGCACGACAGTCGAGTCCTATTGGATGGTTCCAAGAGGCCCCATATGGAAAGACTCGAGAGCAGGTGTCTAAGCATGGATGCCTGGGAACGCCACCTCATATTCCCACTCTTTAGTCAGGACAAGGCAGGCTCAATCTGCGGGCTCCTGGGTGAGCTACCCAGAGGGGAGAGTTGAAATGGTCTCTCCTGAAATGAGTCCTACTGTGGCTTGGTGGCCTGGGAGACCTTGGAATGTGGAGGTGGCTCAGGGACTCTGCAGGATTCTCCAACATGAGGAGTTTGACACGGCTCCAACAAGGAAACTTCCCATGTGGAGACGAGAGGAGTTCTGTTCCGTGCCTCAGGAAAGCCCCATACCCTGTTCTTCGAACCAAAGCCTCTGAGGAGTGACACCTGGAAACCAAAACAAGAGTTGAGACTACGGCCTAAAGGCCTGTCCGGCTCAACCTTCTATCTCTGTTGACATCTGTGTGCATGCATTCATGGATGTAGCTGCTCAGCTTGTGTCCGAATGCCCCTGTGAGTCCAGTGAGGCTCCCAGTAGTGGGATGTCCTCGGAGGCCTTGAGGTTTCTCATATTCTGGAGGTGTGTGGCCAAAGGAATGGACACAGTTTCCCAGGAGAGAGCAGGCACGGTCCTGTGGTATGGCTCCAGAGGACCCAGCCTAGAGGCTGTGTTTGCCAGGGCTGTGGGGACAGATGTCTGAAAAAGCAAACTTGGCTCAGCTAGGGGCCAATGTAATGGCAGGCCTGATCTCTAGTCCGTGAGGGGAGATCCTCTGGAAATCAAAGTATGGCAAGTGGGAGGCAGTCACTCAGGATTTTGTCTCTGGGTGTTGCGTTTACAGTGTCCGGTCAGGGTAGGGGTTGTCTCAGAGGCCGAGGAAGAGCCTTCCTCTCGGGGGATTGTCCAAGCTCCCAAGTGTTTGTGTTCATTCTGTGGGAATGAAGAGTACTGTTTTCTGCCACAGGGGACCCCCCAGGAGAGGGACTCTAGAGCACAGCAGTGGGTTCCCTCAACTGGAATACACACCATCTAGTTAGTCCTGGGTGCCTATGGGCATGGCAAGCCAAATATGCGGGCTCTTGGTCCAGTCACTGAGAGGCGGTACTTGAATAAGGTACTCACGCTGAGGGTCACAATGTGTGTTTGTGCCCAAGGCGGCCCTCACGCTTGGGCGTGGCCTCATGGGCCATGCCGTTTTCTCCTACACTGAAGGTTTGACTCACTGCCAGCAGCAAGGTTTCTTGCCAGGGGGAAGGAGAGGTTCTGACTTGTGCATCAGGTTCCCCCCTGTGCAGGGATTGGAGATAAGGTCTAGGTTCCGATGACTGAAAACCCAGGTTGGGAATGGATGGTGGCCTAAGGCAGTGGCGGGTCCAATGTGCTGGGTGTGTAGCCAGCTGTGTCGGTGTCTGTTGGAAGGTCTGGGCTCAGGCTATTTTCGACAGAGCATCATTGTTTAAGGTAGCCTATGCAATTGGGGTGTTGCCGAGGGCCAAGCAGTTTGATCCTCATTTGGTGTTTCTGGGCAGCGCCATAGACAATGTTTTTCTCCTGGGAGGCAGGCACAGTGCTTCATTGTGGCTCCAGAATTCCCAGTAGGGAGGGTTTGTGGGCCAGGAGTGTGAGGACGGAAGTCTGAAAACACAAGCTAGTGTGAGGATTGGAGCCAAGGGCAGAGCAGGCCCACTGTGCAGAGGCTGAATCAAAATCTCCTGCATCTGAAGTCAGGCTGAGGATCAGACGTTGGCTGAGGCTGGAGTATGTGTCCATGATGGCACCTTCATGAAGTGGGGGCCTCATGAGGCCAAGGAAGTTTTCCCACGCTGAGTTTGGAGGTTGCCCCAAACCACAAGGTTTCCTTCTGCGGGACATTCGAGCCCTGTTGCATGGCTCCAGGACATACCATATGGAAGGACTGGAGAGCAGGGTTCGAAGGATGGATCCCTGTACAGCATGCCTCGCATTCCCATTGGCTATTAGCGACAAGATATGTTTGATCTGCTGCCTCTGGAACACGCGACCCAGGGGGCTGAGTTGAAATGGCCTCTCCTGAGGATGCGTCATAATGTGCGTTTGGGTCCATGGAGACCTTGGAATGTGCTGGTTGTTCAGTGGCCCTGCGGAACTCTCCTACCTGAAGTGTTTGATACATCCCAGTAAGAAAGCTGCCCATGTGGAGATGAGAGAGGTTTGGTTTGGTGCCTCAGAAAAGCCCCATGTGCTGGTCTACGAAAACAGTCCTCTGAAAACGGAAACATGGAAACCAAAGCTAAGGTTCAGATTAGGGCCTGGGGGCCTGTCCATTTCAACCTTCTGTCTCTGGGGACACTGTCTGAGAGTCTAAGTGGAGATAGTTGCTCCGCTGGTGTCAGAAAGCCCCTCTTAGTCCAGGGTGGTCTATACTATTGATGGCCTCAGGGACCTTGGAGCTTTTCCGTAACCTGTAGCGTTGGGGTCAATGAATTGGGCACACTTTCCTTGGAGAGGGCAGGCACAATCTTTCGCTGTTTGGTCCAGAGGCCCTAGCCTGGATGTTGTGTGGGTCCAGGCTGTGGGCAAAGAATTCTGAATACACAAACTCAGCTAATGAGTGGCGCCTAGGGTATGGCAGGCCGGATGTACAGCCTGAGAGGGAGCTCCTGGGCCTCTGAAACAAGGGCGAGTGGGAGGCGTTCCTTCAGGCTTTTGTCTCTGGATGTTGTGTCCGGGATAGCCGTGGATTGGAGCGGTGGCCTCAGGTACTGTGGACGAGTATCCCTCTCTGGGGATTTGTCCCAGCTCCCAAGAGTTTGGGGTCATTTTGTGGGAAGGGTGGAGTCGTGTTGTCTGGCTCATGGGTCTCTCCAAGAAAGGGATTCCAGAGCAGAGGTCCAGGTTCGGGCGGGGCGACTGGAAAATTCAAACCGTGGTGAGGATTGGGTGCATAGGGGCTTGGCAAGCCCCATATGTGGGCTCTTGGTCCAGGCCCTGACAGGCCTTTCTTTGCCATGGGGCTCATGCTGAGGGTCACAGTGTGAATTTGTACCCAAGCAGCACTCAAGTTTGGGCGTGGCATCAGAAGCCATGAAGGTTTCTCCCACCCTGAAGGTGTGACTCCATGCCAAGAGCAAGCTTGACAGCCATGGGGAAAGAGGAGTTCTGTTTTGTGCTTGCTATACCCAGCTGTGTGGAGAATTGATATAATGTCTAGGTTCAGATATCTGAAAACCAAGGTTAGGATGAGGTGACGGCATAAGACCATGGCGTGTCCGAAGTGCTGGGTGTGCGGCCAGCTGTCTCCTTGTCTGTCTGGACGTCTGGCTTCAGGCTGTGTCAGGCAGAGCATGAGTGCCCAGAGCAGGCTATCCTGTTCGGGTACCGTCGAGGCCCGAGCAGGTTGATCCTCATCTGGGTTTTATGGAGAGCCCCACAGGGAAACGTTTTTTTTCCGTTGGGCAGACACTGGGCTGGGTTGGTTCCGGAGTTCCTAGTCCGGAGGGCTTGTTTGCCAGGAGTGTGAGGAAGGAAGTCTGAAAACACAAGCTAGCGTGAGGTTTGGGACCGAGGGCACTGCAGGCCCACTCTGCAGAGGCTGAATCGAGATCTCCTGCACTAAGGTCATGTCAACTATGAGACGTGCCTCAGGCTAGAGTTCTTGTCCAGCATGGCCTCTTCCTGAAGGGTGTGGGGGCTTCATGATGCCAGAAAGTTTTGCCTACGATGGGATTTGTGAACTGCTCCAAAACTGAAGGTTAAATTCTGCACGACAGTCGAGTCCTATTGGATGGTTCCAAGAGGCCCCATATGGAAAGACTCGAGAGCAGGTGTCTAAGCATGGATGCCTGGGAACGCCACCTCATATTCCCACTCTTTAGTCAGGACAAGGCAGGCTCAATCTTCGGGCTCCTGGGTGAGCTACCCGGAGGGGAGAGTTGAAATGGTCTCTCCTGAAGATGAGTCCTACTGTGGCTTGGTGGCCTGGGAGACCTTGGAATGTGGAGGTGGCTCAGGGACTCTGCAGGATTCTCCAACATGAGGTGTTTGACACGGCTCCAACAAGGAAACTTCCCATGTGGAGACGAGAGGAGTTCTGTTCCGTGCCTCAGGAAAGCCCCATACCCTGTTCTTTGAACCAAAGCCTCTGAGGAGTGACACCTGGAAACCAAAGTAAGAGTTGAGACTACGGCCTAAAGGCCTGTCCGGCTCAACCTTCTATCTCTGTTGACATCTGTGTGCATGCATTCATGGATGTAGCTGCTCAGCTTGTGTCCGAATGCCCCTGTGAGTCCAGTGAGGCTCCCAGTAGTGGGATGTCCTCGGAGGCCTTGAGGTTTCTCATATTCTGGAGGTGTGTGGCCAAAGGAATGGACACAGTTTCCCAGGAGAGAGCAGGCACGGTCCTGTGGTATGGCTCCAGAGGACCCAGCCTAGAGGCTGTGTTTGCCAGGGCTGTGGGGACAGATGTCTGAAAAAGCAAACTTGGCTCAGCTAGGGGCCAATGTAATGGCTGGCCTGATCTCTAGTCCGTGAGGGGAGATCCTCTGGAAATCAAAGTAGGGCAAGTGGGAGGCAGTCACTCAGGATTTTGTCTCTGGGTGTTGCGTTTACAGTGTCCGGTCAGGGTAGGGGTTGTCTTTGAGGCCGAGGAATAGCCTTCCTTTCGGGGGATTGTCCAAGCTCCCAAGTGTTTGTGTTCATTCTGTGGGAATGAAGAGTACTGTTTTCTGCCACAGGGGACCCCCCAGGAGAGGGACTCTAGAGCACAGCAGTGGGTTCCCTCAACTGGAATACACACCATCTAGTTAGTCCTGGGTGCCTATGGGCATGGCAAGCCACATATGCGGGCTCTTGGTCCAGTCACTGAGAGGCGTTACTTGAATAAGGTACTCACGCTAGGGTCACAATGTGTGTTTGTGCCCAAGGCGGCCCTCACGCCTGGGCGTGGCCTCATGGGCCATGCCGTTTTCTCCTACACTGAAGGTTTGACTCACTGCCAGCAGCAAGGTTTCTTGCCATGGGGAAGGAGGGGTTCTGACTTGTGCATCAGGTTCCCCCCTGTGCAGGGATTGGAGATAAGGTCTAGGTTCCGATGACTGAAAACCCAGGTTGGGAATGGATGGTGGCCTAAGGCAGTGGCGGGTCCAATGTGCTGGGTGTGCAGCCAGCTGTGTCGGTGTCTGTTGGAAGGTCTGGGCTCAGGCTATTTGCGACAGAGCATCACTGTTTAAGGTAGCCTATGCAATTGGGGTGTTGCCGAGGGCCAATCAGTTTGATCCTCATTTGGGGTTTCTGGGCAGCGCCATAGACAATATTTTTCTCCTGGGAGGCAGGCACAGTGCTTCATTGTGGCCCCAGAATTCCCAGTAGGGAGGGTTTGTGGGCCAGGAGTGTGAGGACGGAAGTCTGAAAACACAAGCTAATGTGAGGATTGGAGCCAAGGGCAGAGCAGGCCCACTGTGCAGAGGCTGAATCAAAATCTCCTGCGTCTGAAGTCAGGCTGAGGATCAGACGTTGGCTGAGGCTGGAGTATGTGTCCATGATGGCACCTTCATGAAGTGGGGGCCTCATGAGGCCAAGGAAGTTTTCCCACGCTGAGTTTGGAGGTTGCCCCAAACCACAAGGTTTCCTTCTGCGGGACATTCGAGTCCTGTTGCATGGCTCCAGGACATACCATATGGAAGGACTGGAGAGCAGGGTTCGAAGGATGGATCCCTGTACAGCATGCCTCGCATTCCCATTGGCTATTAGCGACAAGATATGTTTGATCTGCTGCCTCTGGAACACGCGACCCAGGGGGCTGAGTTGAAATGGCCTCTCCTGAGGATGCGTCATAATGTGCGTTTGGGTCCATGGAGACCTTGGAATGTGCTGGTTGTTCAGTGGCCCTGCGGAACTCTCCTACCTGAAGTGTTTGATACATCCCAGTAAGAAAGCTGCCCATGTGGAGATGAGAGATGTTTGGTTTGGTGCCTCAGAAAAGCCCCATGTGCTGGTCTACGAAAACAGTCCTCTGAAAACGGAAACATGGAAACCAAAGCTAAGGTTCAGATTAGGGCCTGGGGGCCTGTCCATTTCAACCTTCTGTCTCTGGGGACACTGTCTGAGAGTCTAAGTGGAGATAGTTGCTCCGCTGGTGTCAGAGAGCCCCTCTTAGTCCAGGGTGGCCTATACTATTGATGGCCTCAGGGACCTTGGAGCTTTTCCCTAACCTGTAGGGTTGTGGTCAATGGATTGGGCACACTTTCCTTGGAGAGGGCAGGCACAATCTTTCGCTGTTTGGTCCAGAGGCCCTAGCCTGGAAGTTGTGTGGGTCCAGGCTGTGGGCACAGAAGTCTGAATACACAAACTCAGCTTATGAGTGGCGCCTAGGGTATGGCAGGCCGGATGTACAGCCCGAGTGGGAGCTCCTGGGCCTCTGAAACAAGGGCGAGTGGGAGGCGTTCCTTCAGGCTTTTGTCTCTGGATGTTGTGTCCGGGATAGCCGTGGATTGGAGCGGTGGCCTCAGGTACTGTGGACGAGTATCCCTCTCTGGGGATTTGTCCCAGCTCCCAAGAGTTTGGGGTCATTTTTTGGGAACGGTGGTGTCGTGTTGTCTGGCTCATGGGTCTCTCCAAGAAAGGGATTCCAGAGCAGAGCTCCAGGTACGGGCGGGGCGACTGGAAAATTCAAACCGTGGTGAGGATTGGGTGCATAGGGGTTTGGCAAGCCCCATATGTGGGCTCTTGGTCCAGGCCCTGACAGGCCTTTCTTTGCCATGGGGCTCATGCTGAGGGTCACAGTGTGAATTTGTGCCCAAGCAGCACTCAAGTTTGGGCGTGGCATCAGAAGCCATGAAGGTTTCTCCCACCCTGAAGGTGTGACTCCATGCCAAGAGCAAGCTTGACAGCCATGGGGAAGGAGGAGTTCTGTTTTGTGCTTGCTATACCCAGCTGTGTGGAGAATTGATATAATGTCTAGGTTCAGATATCTGAAAACCAAGGTTAGGATGAGGTGACGGCATAAGACCATGGCGTGTCCGAAGTGCTGGGTGTGCGGCCAGCTGTCTCCTTGTCTGTCTGGACGTCTGGCTTCAGGCTGTGTCAGGCAGAGCATGAGTGCCCAGAGCAGCCTATCCAGTTCGGGTACCGTCGACCCGAGCAGGTTGATCCTCATCTGGGTTTTCTGGAGAGCCCCACAGGGAAACGTTTTTCTTCCGTTGTGAAGTACTGGGCTGGGTTTTGGTTCCGGAGTTCCTAGTCTGGAGGGCTTGTTTGCCAGGAGTGTGAGGAAGGAAGTCTGAAAACACAAGCTAGCGTGAGGTTTGGGACCGAGGGCACGGCAGGCCCACACTGCAGAGGCTGAATCGAGATCTCCTGCACTGAGGTCATGTCAACTATGAGACGTGCCTCAGGCTAGAGTTCTTGTCCAGCATGGCCTCTTCCTGAAGGGTGTGGGGGCTTCATGAGGCCAGAAAATTTTGCCTATGATGGGATTTGTGAACTGCTCCAAAACTGAAGATTACCTTCTGCACCACAGTCGAGTCCTATTGGATGGTTCCAAGAGGCCCCATATGGAAAGACTCGAGAGCAGGTGTCTAAGCATGGATGCCTGGGAACGCCACCTCATATTCCCACTGTTTAGTCAGGACAAATCAGGCTCAATCTGCAGGCTCCTGGGTGAGCTATTTAGAGGGGAGAGTTAAATGGACTCTCCTGAAGATGAGTTCTACTGTGGCTTTGTGGCCTGGGAGACCTTGGAATGTGGAGGTGGCTCAGGGACTCTGCAGGGTTTTCCAAACTGAGGTGTTTGACACAGCTCCAACAAGGAAGCTTCCCATGTGGAGACAAGAGGAGTTCTGTTCAGTGCCTCAGGAAAGCCCCATATCCTGTTCTTCGAACCAAATCCTCTGAGGAGTAACACCTGGAACCCAAAGCAAGAGTTGAGACTACGGCCTAAGGGCCTGTCCGGCTCAACCTTCTATCTCTGTTGACATCTGTGTGCATGCCTTCGTGGAGGTAGCTGCTCAGCTTGTGTCCGAATGCCCCTGTGTGTCCAGGGAGGCTCCCAGTAGTGGGATGTCCTCGGGGGCCTTGAGGTTTCTCATATTCTGGTGGTGTGTGGCCAAAGGAATGGACACAGTTTCCCAGGAGAGAGCAGGCACGGTCCTGTGGTATGGCTCCAGAGGACCCAGTTTAGAGGCTGTGTTTGCCAGGGCTGTGGGGACTGATGTCTGAAAGAGCAAACTTGGCTCAGCTAGGGGCCAAGGTAATGGCAGGCCTGATCTCCAGTCCGTGAGGGGAGATCCTCTGGATATCAAAGGAGGGCAAGTGGGAGGCAGTTGCTCAGGCTTTTGTCTCTGGGTGTTGCGTTCACAGTGTCCGGTCATGGTAGGTGTTGCCTCAGGGTCCGAGGAAGAGCCTTCCTCTCGGGGGATTGTCCAACCTCCCAACGGTTTGGGTTCATTCTGTGGTAAGTGAAGAGTACTGTTTTCTGCCACAAAGGACCTCCCTGGAGAGGGACTCTAGAGCACAGCAGTGGGTTCCCTCAACTGGAATACACACCATCTAGTTAGTCCTGGGTGACTATGGGCATGGCAAGGACTATATGCAGGATCTTCATCCCGAACCTGACAGGCCTTTCTTTGTCATTGGGCTCATGCTAGGGTCACAGTGTGAATTTGTGCCCAAGCAGCACTCATGTTTGGGCGTGGCATCAGGGGCCATGAAGGGTTCCCCACGTGAAGGTGTGACTCCATGCGAAGAACAAGCATTACAGCATTGTGGAAGGCAGAGTTCTGATTGTGATTCCGATACTCAAACTCAGCTTTGGGGACATCGGTATGGCAGGCCCAATTTACAAACCATGAGAAGAACTCATGAAGATTTGAATATAGAGTGAGTCTGAGGCGCTTGCTCAGGCATTTGTCTCTGGAATTTGTATCAGCGATCTCCGTGGAATGTCGTGGATGCCTCTTGGGCCATGGACGAATCTACCTCTATAATTATTTCGCCCGATTCCCAATTATTTTTCGTCAATCTATGGGATGGGAAGCATCCTTTCAGTTATGTTACCTCAGGTGTCCCACGAAAAGAGGAATTCCAAAGCAAAGCCGTGGGGAAGACTGAAGGGACCACCTGAACTATGGTTAAAAATTGGGGCCTAGGGGCATGGCAATACCAATATGCTATCTCTTCATCCAGCCACTGAGAGGCCTTACTTGAAGACTTTGGTAAGGCTGAGGGTCACAATGTGTGTTTGTGACCAATGTAGCCTGCGAGCATGGAGGGGCCTCATGGGCAACACTGGATTCAACTACACTGAAAGTTGGACAACATGCCAACCACAAGGTTTCTTGACATGGGAAGGAGTTCTGATTTCTGCATCACCTTCAACCCTGGGCAGTGATTGGAGATAAGGTCTAGAATCTAAAGCCTGAAAACCGAGGTTGGGAAGAGATGACAACCTAAGGCCATGGCGGCTCGATGTGCTCAGTGTGCGGCAAGCTGTCTGGTTGGGGCCAGGAAGTCCAGGCTCAGGCTGTGTCAGAAAGGGCATTAGTGCCCTGGTCAGCCTATATGTTCAGGGTACAGCCAAGGTAGGTGCAGGTTGATCCTCACTTGGGGTTACTGGGTAGCCCCAGAGGGCAATGTTTTTCTTCTGGAGGGCAGGCAGAGTGCTGCATTGTAGTTCTGGATTGCCAAACTGGAGGGCTTGTGGGCCAGTAGTCTGAGGACAGAAGTCTGAGAACACAAGCTCGGCTTAGGTTTCTGGTGGAGGACATGGCAGGCAGAATCTACAGACCGGAATCGAGATCTCGTGCATCTGAAGTCAGGGCGAGGATCAGACGATCGCTCAGGTTGGAGTTTCTGTCCCTTATGGCCCCTTCATGAAGGGGGAGCATCACAAGGCCATGGGGGTTTTCCCACGATGGGAGTTGTGAGAAGCTGCAAACTGAAGAGAGTCTTCTGCAGGACAATTGAGACCTGTTGTTTGGCTCCAGGCCAATGATTCTGAGCAGGGTTCTAAGGATGGATCGCTGGTTAGCCCACCTCGCATTCCAATTGTCTCCTAGCAACAAGACAGGTTAGATCTGCTGGATCTGGGGGAGCAACCGAGGAGGCTGAGTTGAAATGGACTCTCCTGGGGTTGGGTCCTAGCGTGCTTTTGTGTGTATCGAGACCTTGGAATGAAGCAATGGCACTGGGGCCCTGACGGGTTCTCCAAATTGAGGCTTTGACAGAGCTCCAACGTGCTAGTTTCCCATGTGTAGATGAGATTTTTTTCTGATGGGCGCATCAAGAAAAAGCCATTGCTGGTTTTGAAATCCAGGCGTCTGAGGAGAGATCCTGGAAACCAAAGCAATGGATCTGATTAGTGCCTAGGGGCCTGTTCTTTCCTTTTTACCTCTGGGGACATCTGTCTATGGGTCTGAGTGCAGGTAGGTGCACAGATGGGCTCAGATTGCCCCTGTTTTTCCTGGGAAGCCAGCCCTAGTGAGATGGATCAGGTATTGGGTGTTTATTCTATTAGAAGGGCTGTGGCCATTGGAAATGGCAAACACATTTCCCTTACAGAGGGCAAGTACAGTCCTCAGGCTTGGCTCCAGGGGCCTGATCCTGTAGGTTGTGTAGGCCAGGGATGTTTGGACAGTTGTCTGAAAACACAACCTCGGCTTATGTTTCCGGTCATAGTTATGGCAGGACTGATCTACAGACCATGAGGAGAACTCTTCGGGATTTGAAAAAAGAGCGAGTGTGAGGCTCTTGCTCAAGTTTTTGTCTCTGGATATCGTGTCACTCACGGTGGTGAAATTTCTGGGTGACTTCATGGGAAATGGATGAGTCTTACTCTCTGGTTGTTTGGCCCTGTCCAAAGAGTTTGGGGTCATTCTGTGGGATGGAAGACGTCCGTTTTGTTGTTGTTGTTGTTTTCTTTTTTAACCTCAGGTGTCCCACAAAATGAGGGATTCCAGAGTAGAGCCCTGGGGAGGGGCGACTGGACAATCAGAAATCTGGTTAAAAATTAGGGCCTAGGGACATGTCAAGCCCATTATGACATCTAATGGTCCAGCCACTGAGAGGACTTACTAGAGGAGAAGACTCATGCTGAGGGTCACAATGCGTGTTTATGACCCCGTCTCACTCAAGAATGGGCGGGGCCTCGGGGTGAATGCTGGTTTCTTCTACTCTGACCGTTGACAATGTGCCAACCACAAGGTTTCTTGCCATGGGTAAGGAGGAGTTCTGATTTCTGCATCACACTCAAACCTGGGCAGTGATTGGCGATAAGGTCTCGGTTCTGAAGCCTGAAAACTGAGGGAGGGAAGAGATGATGACCTAAGGCCATGGCGGGTCTTATGTGCTCAGTGTGCTGTCAGCTTTCTGGGGGTTGGTCTGAGGTCCGGGCTCAGGTTGTGTCCGACAGTGGTTTAGTGCCCACGTTAAACTATATAATTTGGGTAGAGTCGAGTGCTGTGTAGGTTTATTCTCATTTAAGATGCCTGGGCAGCTCATGAAGCAATAATTTTTTTCTACAGGGCAGGCAGAGTGCTGCACTTTGGGTCCGGAATTGCCAAACTTGAGGGCTTCGGGGCCTGGGGTGTGAGGACGGAAGTCTGAGAAGACAAGCTAGACTTGGCTTTCAGGGCGAGGGCACGGCAGGTACCCCCTGCAGATCTGAACCAATATCTCATGCATCTGAAGTCAGGCGAGGATCAGACGTTGGCTCAGGTTGAATTTTCTGTGCATGACGGCCGCTTCATGAAGGGAGCGGAATCTCGAGGCCATTGAGGTTTTCCCACGTTGGGAGTTGTGGGATGCCCCCTTCAAGGATTCCTTCTGCGGAACAATTGAGACCTGTTGGACAGCTCCAGGACATCCCATACGGAATGACTCCAGAGCACCCTTCGAGGATGGAAGCCTGGGAAGCCTGCCTCGCATTCCAATTGTCTCCTAGCAACAAGACAGTTTAGATCTGATGGCTCTGCGGGAGCAACCGGGGTGGCTGAGTTGAAATGGACTTTCCTGAGGATGTGTCCTAATGGGTTTTTATGTCCATGAGGGCCTTGGAATGGGGCGGTGGCACCGGGACCATGAAGTACTCTCCTAAGCTTTTGCTATAGCTCCCATGCACAGGTTTCCTTGTGGAGACGAGATGAGTTCTGATGGGTGCCTCAGGAAAACCCCTATCCTCGTATTGGAATCAGGCTTTTGAGGAGACATGCCTGTAAACCAAAGCAATGGATCATATTATGGCCTAGGGTCCTGTCTGGTTCAATCTTCTTCTCTGGGAACACCCATCTATGGTATGAGTGGAGGTCGATTATCAGCTGGTGTCAGACAGCCCTTGTTTGTTCCGGGCGACCTACACTATTGAGATGGCCTCAGGGAATTTGGAGGTTTCTCCTAATTTGTACGATTTTGGACCATGGAATGGGCAGAATTCCCATGGATTGGTAGGCACAGTCCTAATGTGTGGCTCCAGGCGCCCAGCCTGGAGGGTGTGTGGCCCAAGACTTTGAGGACAGAAGTCTGAAAACACAAACTCAGCTTAGGTTTGGTGACGTAGGTATGGCAGGCCCGATCTACAAACCATGAGAAGAACTCTTCAGGATATGAAGAAAGTGCAAGTCTGAGGCGTTTGCTCAGGCTTTTGTCTCTGGATTTTGTATCAGCAACTGCCGTGGAATGTCAGGGAGGCCTCATGGGCCATGGACGAATCTTCCTCTCTGAGGATTTGGCCCGATTCCCAATTGCTTTTCGTCAATCTGTGGGATGGGAGGTCTCCTTTCAGGTTTGTTACCTCAGGTGTCCCACCAAAAGAGGAATTCCAAAGCAAAGCCGTGGGGAAGACTGAAGGGACAACTCGAACTATGGTTAAAAATTGGGGCCTACGGGCATGGCAAGCCCAATATGCTATCTCTTCATCCAGCCACTGAGTGGCCTTACTTGAGGACTGGGCTCATTCTGAGGGTCACAATGTGTGTTTGTGAACAATGTGGCCCGCGAGCATGGGCGGGGCCTCATGGGCCACACTGGTTTCAACTACACTGAACGTTGGACAACATGCCAACCACAAGGTTTCTTGCCATGGGGAAGGAGTTCTGATTTCTGCATCACCTTCAACCCTGGGCAGTGATTGGAGATAAGGTCTAGGTTCTGAAACCTGAAAACCGAGGTTGGGAAGAGATGACGACCTAAGGCCATGGCGGCTCGATGTGATCAGTGTGCGGCCAGCTGTCTGGGAGGGTCCAGGGGGTCCAGGCTCAGGCTGTGTCAGAAAGGGCATTAGTGCCCTGGTCAGCCTATGTATTTGGGGTACAGCCATGGTCGGTGCAGGTTGATCCTCATTTGGGGTTACTGGGTAGCCCCAGAGGACAATGTTTTTCTTCTGGAGGGTCGGCAGAGTGCTGCATTGTAGTTCTGGATTGCCAAACTGGAGGGCTTGTGGGCCAGTAGTCTGACGACAAAAGTCTGAGAACACAAGCTAGGCTTAGGTTTCTGGGTGAGGCCATGGCAGGCACAATCTACAGACCTGAATCTCGTGCATCTGAAGTCAGGTCGAGGATCAGACGATCGCTCAGGTTGGAGTTTCTGTCCCTGATGGCCCCTTCATGAATGGGGGGGGGGCATCACGAGGCCATGGGTGTTTTCCCACGATGGGAGTTGTGAGAAGCTCCAAACTGCAGAGAGTCTTCTGCAGGACAATTGAGACCAGTTGTTTGGCTCCAGGCCAATGATTCTGAGCAGGGTTCTAAGGATGGATCGCTGGGTAGCACACCTCGCATTCCAATTGTCTCCTAGCAACAAGACAGTTTAGATCTCCTGGATCTGTGGGGAGCAACCGATGACGCTGAGTTGAAATGGACACCCCTGGGGATGGGTCCTAACGTGCTTTTGTGTCTATGGAGACCTTGAAATGAAGCGGTGGCACTGGGGCCCTAAATGGTTCTCCTAAACAGAGGCTTTGACACAGCTCCAACGTGCAAGTTTCCCATGTGTAGCTGAGATGTTTTCTGATGGGTGAGTCAAGAAACAGCTATATGCTGTTTTTGAAATCCAGGCCTCTGAGGAGAGATGCCTGGAAACCAAAGCAATGGATCTGATTAGTGCCTAGGGGCCTGTTCTTTCCTTTTTACCTCTGGGGACATCTGTCTATGGGTCTGAGTGCCGGTAGGTGCTCAGTTGGGCTCAGATTGCCCCTGTTTTTCCTGGGAAGCCACCACTATTGAGATGGATCAGGGACATTGGTGGTTTATCCTATTAGAAGGGTTGTGGCCATTGGAATGGGCACACACAATTCCCTTGGAGAGGGCAAGTACAGTCCTCAGGTTTGGCTCCAGGGGCCTTAGCCTGTAGGTTGTGTAGGCCAGGGCTGTTTGGACAGTTGTCTGAAAACACAAACTCGGCTTATGTTTCGGGTCATAGGTATGGCAGGACTGATCTACAGGCCATGAGGATACCTCTTCGGGATTTGAAAGAAGGGCGAGTGTGAGGCTCCTGCTCAAGTTTTTGTCTCAGGATATCGTGTCACTCATGGTCGTGGAATTTCTGGGTGACTTCATGGGAAATGGACGAGTCTTACTCTCTGGTGGTTTGGCCCCGTCCAAAGAGTTTGGGGTCATTCTGTGGGCTGGAAGAAGTCCGTTTTTTTTATTATTCTTGTTTTTTTCTTTTTTATCCTCAGGTGTCCCACCAAATGAGGGATTCCAGAGTAGAGCCCTGGGAAGGGGCGACTGGACCATCAGAAATTTGGTTAAAAATTGGGGCCTAGGGACATGTCAAGCCCATTATGACATCTAATGGTCCAGCAACTGAGAGGACTTACTAGAGGACAGGACTCATGCTGAGGGTCACAATGCGTGTGTATATCCTCGTCGCACTGAAGAATGGGCGGGGCCTCAGGGTGAATGCTGGTTTCTCCTACACTGAACGTTGGACAATGTGCCAACCACAAGGGTTCTTGCCATGGGTAAGGAGGAGTTCTGATTTCTGCATCACACTCACCCCTGGGAAGTGATTGGAGATAAAGTCTCGGTTCTGAAGCCTGAAAACTGAGGGAGGGAAGAGATGATGACCTAAGGCCATGGCAGGTTTTATGTGCTCAGTGTGCGGTCAGCTTTCTGGGTGTTGGTCAGGAGGTCCGGGCTCAGGTTGTGTTAGACAGTGCATTAGTGCCCAGGTTAGACTATATAATTTGGGTAAAGTCGAATGCTGTGTAGGTTTATCCTCATTTAAGGTGCCTGGGCAGCTCATGAGGCAATAATTTTTTTTCTAGAGGGCAGGCAGAGTGCTGCATTGTGGGTCCGGAATTGCCAAACTTGAGGGCTTCGGGGCCAGGAGTGTGAGGACGGAAGTCTGTTAAGACAAGCTAGACTTGGGTTTCAGGGCGAGGGCACGGCAGGTACCCCCTGCAGATCTGAACCAATATCTCATGCATCTGAAGTCAGGGCGAGGATCAGACGTTGGCTCAGGTTGGAGTTTCTGAGCATGACGGCCGCTTCATGAAGGGAGCGGAATCTCGAGGCCATTGAGGTTTTCCCACGTTGGGAGTTGTGGGATGACCCCTTCAAGGATTCCTTCTGCGGCACAATTGAGACCTGTTGGACAGCTCCAGGACATCCCATATAGAAATACTCTAGAGCACCATTCGCGGATGGATGCCTTGAAAGCCCGCCTCGCATTCCAATTGTCTCCTAGCAACAAGACAGTTTTGATCTGATGGCTCTGCCGGAGCAACCGGGGTGGCTGAGTTGAAATGGACTTTCCTGAGGATGGGTCCTAATGTGTTTTTGTGTCCATGAGGGCCTTGGAATGGGGCGGTGGCCCCGGCACCCTGAAGTACTCTCCTAAGCTTTGGACATGGCTCCCATGCACAGGTTTCCTTGTGGAGACGAGATGAGTTCTGATGGGTGCCACAGGAAAACCCCTATGCTCGTATTGGAATCAGACTTTTGAGGACACATGCCTGTAACCCAAAGCAATGGATCCTATTATGGCCTAGGTTCCTGTCTGGTTCAATCTTATTCTCCGGGGACATCCATCTATGTTATGAGTGGAGGTCGATTATCAGCTGGTGTCAGACAGCCCTTGTTTGTTCCGGGCGACCTACACTATTGGGATGGCCTCAGGGACTTTGGAGGTTTCTCCTAATTTGTACGATTTTGGACCATGGAATGGGCAGAATTCCCATGGATTGGTAGGCACAGTCCTAATGTGTGGCTCCAGGCGCCCAGCCTGGAGGGTGTGTGGCCCAAGACTTTGAGGACAGAAGTCTGAAAACACAAACTCAGCTTAGGTTTGGTGACGTAGGTATGGCAGGCCCGATCTACAAACCATGAGAAGAACTCTTCAGGATATGAAGAAAGTGCGAGTCTGAGGTGCTTGCTCAAACTTTTGTCTCTGGATTTTGTATCAGTGATGGCCGTGGAATGTCGGGGAGGCCTCATGGGCCATGGACGAATCTTCCTCTCTGAGGATTTGGCCCGATTCGCAATTGCTTTTCGTCAATCTGTGGGATGGGAGGTCTCATTTCAGTTTTGTTACCTCAGGTGTCCCACCAAAAGAGGAATTCCAAAGCCAAGCCGTGGGGAAGACTTAAGGGACAACCCGAACTATGGTTAAAAATTGGGGCCTAGGGGCATGGCAAGCCCAATATGCTATCTCTTCATCCAGCCACTGAGTGGCCTTACTTGAGGACTGGGCTCAGCCTGAGCGTCACAATGTGTGTTTGTGACCAATGTGGCCCGTGAGCATGGGCGGGGCCTCATGGGCCACACTGGTTTAAACGACACTGAACGTTGGAAAACATGCCAACCACAAGGTTTCTTGCCATGGGGAAGGAGTTCTGATTTCTGCATCACCTTCAACCCTGGGCAGTGATTGGAGATAAGGTCTAGGTTCTGAAACCTGAAAACCGAGGTGGGGAAGAAATGACGAACTAAGGCCATGACGGCTCGATGTGCTCAGTGTGCGGCCAGCTGTCTGGGAGGGGCCAGGGGGTCCAGGCTCAGGCTGTGTCAGAAAGGGCATTAGTGCCCTGGTCAGCCTATGTATTTGGGGTACAGCCAAGGTCGGTGCAGGTTGATCCTCATTTGGGGTTACTGGGTAGCCCCAGAAGACAATGTTTTTATTCTGCAGAGCCGGCAGAGCGCTGCATTGCAGTTCTGTATTGCCAAACTGGAGGGCTTGTGGGCCAGTTGTCTGACGACAAAAGTCTGAGAACACAAGCTAAGCTTAGGTTTCTGGGTGAGGCCATGGCACGCACAATCTACAGACCTGAATCGAGTTCTCGTGCATCTGAAGTCAGCGTGAGGATCAGACGATCGCTCAGGTTGGAGTTTCTGTCCCTGATGGCTCCTTCATGAATGGGGGGGGGGGGCATCACGAGGCCATGGGTGTTTTCCCACGATGGGAGTTGTGAGAAGCTCCAAACTGCAGAGAGTCTTCTGCCGGACAATTGAGACCAGTTGTTTGGCTCCTGGCCAATGATTCTGAGCAGGGTTCTAAGGATGGATGGCTGGGTAGCCCACCTCGCATTCCAATTGTCTCCTAGCAACAAGACAGGTGAGATCTCCTGGATCTGTGGGGAGCAACCGAGGACGCTGAGTTGAAATGGACACCCCTGGGGATGGGTCCTAACGTGCTTTTGTGTCTATGGAGACCTTGGAATGAAGCGGTGGCACTGGGGCCCTAAAGGGTTCTCATAAACAGAGGCTTTGACACAGCTCCAACGTGCAAGTTTCCCATGTGTAGATGAGATGTTTTCAGATGGGTGAGTCAAGAAACAGCTATATGCTGCTTTTGAAATCCAGGCCTCTGAGGAGAGATGCCTGGAAAACAAAGCAATGGATCTGATTAGTGCCTAGAGGCCTGTTCTTTCCTTTTTACCTCTGGGGACATCTGTCTATGGGTCGGAGTGCAGGTAGGTGCTCAGTTGGGCTCAGATTGCCCCTGTTTTTCCTGGGAAGCCACCACTATTGAGATGGATCAGGGACTTTGGAGGTTTATCCTATTAGAATGGTTGTGGCCATTGGAATGGGCACACACAATTCCCTTGGAGAGGGCAAGTACAGTCCTCAGGTTTGGCTCCAGGGGCCTGTAGGTTGTGTAGGCCAGGGCTGTTTGGTCAGTTCTCTGAAAACACAAACTCGGCTTATGTTTCGGGTCATATGTATGGCAGGACTGATCTACAGGCCATGAGGATACCTCTTCGGGATTTGAAAGAAGGGCGAGTGTGAGGCTCCTGCTCAAGTTTTTGTCTCAGGATATCGTGTCACTCATGGTCGTGGAATTTCTGGGTGACTTCATGGGAAATGGACGAGTCTTACTCTCTGGTGGTTTGGCCCCGTCCAAAGAGTTTGGGGTCATTCTGTGGGCTGGAAGAAGTCCGTTTTTTTTATTATTCTTGTTTTTTTCTTTTTTATCCTCAGGTGTCCCACCAAATGAGGGATTCCAGAGTAGAGCCCTGGGAAGGGGCGACTGGACCATCAGAAATTTGGTTAAAAATTGGGGCCTAGGGACATGTCAAGCCCATTATGACATCTAATGGTCCAGCAACTGAGAGGACTTACTAGAGGACAGGACTCATGCTGAGGGTCACAATGCGTGTGTATATCCTCGTCGCACTGAAGAATGGGCGGGGCCTCAGGGTGAATGCTGGTTTCTCCTACACTGAACGTTGGACAATGTGCCAACCACAAGGGTTCTTGCCATGGGTAAGGAGGAGTTCTGATTTCTGCATCACACTCACCCCTGGGAAGTGATTGGAGATAAAGTCTCGGTTCTGAAGCCTGAAAACTGAGGGAGGGAAGACATGATGACCTAAGGCCATGGCAGGTTTTATGTGCTCAGTGTGCGGTCAGCTTTCTGGGTGTTGGTCAGGAGGTCCGGGCTCAGGTTGTGTTAGACAGTGCATTAGTGCCCAGGTTAGACTATATAATTTGGGTAAAGTCGAATGCTGTGTAGGTTTATCCTCATTTAAGGTGCCTGGGCAGCTCATGAGGCAATAATTTTTTTTCTAGAGGGCAGGCAGAGTGCTGCATTGTGGGTCCGGAATTGCCAAACTTGAGGGCTTCGGGGCCAGGAGTGTGAGGACGGAAGTCTGTTAAGACAAGCTAGACTTGGGTTTCAGGGCGAGGGCACGGCAGGTACCCCCTGCAGATCTGAACCAATATCTCATGCATCTGAAGTCAGGGCGAGGATCAGACGTTGGCTCAGGTTGGAGTTTCTGAGCATGACGGCCGCTTCATGAAGGGAGCGGAATCTCGAGGCCATTGAGGTTTTCCCACGTTGGGAGTTGTGGGATGACCCCTTCAAGGATTCCTTCTGCGGCACAATTGAGACCTGTTGGACAGCTCCAGGACATCCCATATAGAAATACTCTAGAGCACCATTCGCGGATGGATGCCTTGAAAGCCCGCCTCGCATTCCAATTGTCTCCTAGCAACAAGACAGTTTTGATCTGATGGCTCTGCCGGAGCAACCGGGGTGGCTGAGTTGAAATGGACTTTCCTGAGGATGGGTCCTAATGTGTTTTTGTGTCCATGAGGGCCTTGGAATGGGGCGGTGGCCCCGGCACCCTGAAGTACTCTCCTAAGCTTTGGACATGGCTCCCATGCACAGGTTTCCTTGTGGAGACGAGATGAGTTCTGATGGGTGCCTCAGGAAAACCCCTATGCTCGTATTGGAATCAGGCTTTTGAGGACACATGCCTGTAACCCAAAGCAATGGATCCTGTTATGGCCTAGGGTCCTGTCTGGTTCAATCTTCTTCTCTGGGGACATCCATATATGGTATGAGTGGAGGTCGATTATCAGCTGGTGTCAGACAGCCCTTGTTTGTTCCGGGCGACCTACACTATTGGGATGGCCTCAGGGACTTTGGAGGTTTCTCCTAATTTGTACGATTTTGGACCATGGAATGAGCAGAATTCCCATGGATTGGTAGGCACAGTCCTAATATGTGGCTCCAGGCCCCCAGCCTGGAAGTGTGTGGCCCAAGACTTTGTGGACAGAAGTCTGAAAACAGAAACTCAGCTTAGGTTTGGGGACGTAGGTATGGCAGGCCCGATCGACAAACCATGAGAAGAACTCTTCAGGATATGAAGAAAGTGCGAGTCTGAGGCGCTTGCTCAGGCTTTTGTCTCTGGATTTTGTATCAGCAATGGCCGTGGAATGTCGGGGAGACCTCATGGTCCATGGACGAATCTTCCTCTCTGAGGATTTAGCCCGATTCCCAATTGCTTTTCATCATTCTGTGGGATGGGAGGTCTCCTTTCAGGTTTGTTACCTCAGGTGTCCCACCAAAAGAGGAATTCCAAATCCAAGCCGTGGGGAAGACTGAAGGGACATCCCGAAATATGGTTAAAAGTTGGGGCCTAGGGGCATGGCAAGCCCAATAGCTATATCTTCATCCAGCCATTGAGTGGCCTTACTTGAGGACTGGGCTCAGCCTGAGGGTCACAATGTGTGTTTGTGACCAATGTGGCCCGCGAGCATGGGCGGGACCTCATGGGCCACACTGGTTTCAACGACACTGAACGTTGGACAACATGCCAACCACAAGGTTTCTTGCCATGGGGAAGGAGTTCTGATTTCTGCATCACCTTCAACCCTGGGCAGTGATTGGAGATAAGGTCTAGGTTCTGAAACCTGAAAACCGAGGTTGGGAGAATGACGACCTAAGGCCATGGCTGCTGGATGTGCTCAGTGTGCGGCCAGCTGTCTGGGAGGGCCAGGGGGTCCAGGCTCAGGCTGTGTCAGAAAGGGCATTAGTGCCCTGGTCAGCCTATGTATTTGGGGTACAGCCAAGGTCGGTGCAGGTTGATCCTCATTTGGGGTTACTGGGTATCCCCAGAAGACAATGTTTTTCTTCTGGAGGGCAGGCAGAGTGCTGCATTGTAGTTATGGATTGCCAAATGGAGGGCTTGTGGGCCAGTAGTCTGACGACAAATGTCTGAGAACACAAGCTAGGCTTAGGTTTCTGGGTGAGGCTATGGCGCGCACAATCTACAGACCTGAATCGAGATCTCATGCATCTGAAGTAAGGGCGAGGATCAGACGATCGCTCAGGTTGGAGTTTCTGTCCCTGATGGCCCCTTCATGAATGGGGGGGCATCACGAGGCCATGGGGGTTTTCCCACTATGGGAGTTGTGAGAAGCTCCAAACTGCAGAGAGTCTTCTGCAGGACAATTGAGACCTGTTGTTTGGCTCCAGGCCAATGATTCTGAGCAGGGTTCTAAGGATGGATGGCTGGGTAGCCCACCTCGCATTCCAATTGTCTCCTAGCAACAAGACAGGTTAGATCTCCTGGATCTGTGGGGAGCTACCGAGGATGCTGAGTTGAAATGGACACCCCTAAGGATGGGTCCTAATGTGCTTTTGTGTCTATGGAGTTCTTGGAATGAAGCGGTGGCACTGTGGCCCTAAAGGGTTTTCCTAAACAGAGGCTTTGACACAGCTCCAACGTGCAAGTTTCCCATGTGTAGATGAGATTTTTTCTGATGGGTGAATCAAGAAACAGCTATATTCTGCTTTTGAAATCCAGGCCTCTGAGGAGAGATGCCTGGAAACCAAAGCAATGGATCTGATTAGTGCCTAGGGGCCTGTTCTTTCCTTCATACCTCTGGGGACATCTGTCTATGGGTCTGAGTGCAGGTAGGTGCTCATTTGGTCTCAGATTGCCCCTTTTTTCCTGGGAAGCCACCACTATTGAGATGGATCAGGGACTTTGGAGGTTTATCCTATTAGAAGGGTTGTGGCCATTGGAATAGGCACACACAATTCCCTTGGAGAGGGCAAGTACAGTCCTCAGGTTTGGCTCCAGGGGCCTTAGCCTGTAGGTTGTGTAGGCCAGGGCTTTTTGGACAGTTGTCTGAAAACACAAACTCGGCTTATGTTTCGGGTCATAGGTATGGCAGGACTGATCTACAGACCATGAGGAGAACTCTTCTGGATTTGAAAGAAGGGCGACTGTGAGGCTCCATTTCTCAAGTTTTTGTCTCTGGATATCGTGTCACTCATGGTCGTGGAATTTCTGGGTGACTTCATGGGAAATGGACGAGTCTTACTCTCTGGTGGTTTGGCCCCGTCCAAAGAGTTTGGGGTCATTCTGTGGGCTGGAAGAAGTCAGTTTTTTTTTTTTTGTTGTTGTTGTTTTCTTTTTTAACCTCAGGTGTCCCACCAAATGAGGGATTTCAGAGTAGAGCCCTGGGGACGGGCGACTGGACAATCAGAAATCTGGTTAAAAATTGGGGCCTAGGGACATGTCAAGCCCATTATGAAATCTAATGGCCCAGCCACTGAGGACTTACTAGAGGACAGGACTCATGCTGAGGGTCACAATGCGTGTGTATGCCCTCGTCGCACTCAAGAATGGGCAGGGCCTCAGGGTTTCTCCTACACTGAACGTTGGACAACGTGCCAACCACAAGGGTTCTTCCCATGGGTAAGGAGGAGTTCTGATTTCTGCATCAGACTCACCCCTGGGGAGTGATTGGAGATAAGGTCTCGGTTCTGAAGCCTGAAAACTGAGGTAGGGAAGAGATGATGACCTAAGGCCATGGAGGTTTTTATGTGCTCAGTGTGCGGTCAGCTTTCTGGGTTTTGGTCAGGAGGTCCGGGCTCAGGATGTGTTCGACAGTGCATTAGTGCCCAGGTTAGACTATATAATTTGGGTAAAGTCGAGTGCTGTGTAGGTTTACCCTCATTTAAGGTGCCTGGGCAGCTCATGAGGCAATAATTTTTTTTTTTCTAGAGGGCAGGCAGAGTGCTGCATTGTGGGTCTGGAATTGCCAAACTTGAGGGCTTCGGGGCCAGGAGTGTGAGGATGGAAGTCTGAGAAGACAAGCTAGACTTGGGTTTCAGGGCGAGGGCACGGCAGGTACCCCCTGCAGATCTGAACCAATATCTCATGCATCTGAAGTCAGGGCGAGGATCAGACGTTGGCTCAATTGGGAGTTTCTGAGCATGACGGCCGCTTCATGAAGGGAGCGGAATCTCGAGGCCATTGAGGTTTTCCCACGTTGGGAGTTGTGGGATGCCCCCTTCAGGATTCCTTCTCCCGGACAATTGAGACCTGTTGGACAGCTCCAGGACATCCCATATGGAATGACTCCAGAGCACCGTTCGCGGATGGATGCCTGGGAAGCCCGCCTCGCATTCCAATTGTCTCATAGCAACAAGACAGTTTAGGTCTGATGGCTCTGCGGGAGCAACCTGAGTGGCTGAGTTGAAATGGACTTTCCTGTGGATGTGTCCTAATGTGTTTTTGTGTCCATGAGGGCCTTGGAATGGGGCGGTGGCACCGGCAACCTGAAGTACTCTCCTACGATTTGGACATGGCTCCCATGCACAGGTTTCCTTGTGGAGACGAGATGAGTACTGATGGGTGCCTCAGGAAAACCCCATGCTCGTATTGGAATCAAGCTTTTGAGGACACATGCCTGTAACCCAAAGCAATGGATCCTATTATGGACTAGGGTCCTGTCTGGTTCAATCTTCTTTTCTGGGTACATCCATCTATGGTATGACGGAGGTCGATTATCAGTTGGTGTCAGACACCCCTTGTTTGTTCCGGGCGACCCACACTATTGGGATGGCCTCTGGGTCGTTGAAGGTTTCTCCTAATTTGTACGATTTTGGACCATGGAATGGGCAGAATTCCCATGGATTAGTAGGCACAGTCCTAATGTGTGGCTCCAGTGGCCCAGCCTGAAAGGTGTGTGGCCCAAGACTTTGAGGACAGAAGTCTGAAAACACAAACTCAGCTTAGGTTTGGGGATGTAGGTATGGCAGGCCAGATCTACAAACCATGAGAAAAACTCTACAGGATATGAAGAAAGTGCGAGTCTGAGGCGATTGCTCAGGCTTTTGTCTCTGGATTTTGTATCAGTGATGGCCGTGGAATGTCGGGGAGGCCTCATGGGCCATGGACGAATCTTCCTCTCTGAGGATTTGGCCTGATTCCCAATTGCTTTTCGTCAATCTGTGGGATGGGAGGACTCATTTCAATTTTGTTACCTCAGGTTTCCCACCAAATGAGGAATTCCAAAGCCAAGCCTTGGGGAAGACTGAAGGGACAACCCGAACTATGGTTAAAAATTGGGTCCTAGGGGCATGGCAAGCCCAATATGTTATCTCTTCATCCAGCCACTGAGTGGCCTTACTTGAGGACTGGGCTCAGCCTGAGGGTCACAATGTGTGTTTGTAACCAATGTGGCCTGCAAGCATGGGCGGGGCCTCATGGGCCACACTGGTTTCAATGACACTGAACGTTGGACAACATGCCAACCACAAGGTTTCTTGCCATGGGGAAGGAGTTCTGATTTCTGCATCACCTTCAACATGGACAGTGATTGGAGATAAGGTCTAGGTTCTGAAACCTGAAAACCGAGGTTGGGAAGAGATGACGACCTAAGGCCATGGCGGCTCGATGTGCTCAGTGTGCGGCCAGCTGTCTGGGAGGGGCCAGGGGGTCCAGGCTCAGGCTGTGTCAGAAAGGGCATTAGTGCCCTGGTCAGCCTATGTATTTGGGGTACAGCCAAGGTCGGTGCAGGTTGATCCTCATTTGGGGTTACTGGGTACCCCAAGAGGACAATGTTTTTCTTCTGGAGGGCAGGCAGAGTGCTGCATTGTAGTTCTGGATTGCCAAACTGGAGGGCTTGTGGGCCAGTACTCTGACGACAAAAGTCTGAGAACACAAGCTAAGCTTAGGTTTCTGGGTGAGGCTATGGCGCGCACAATCTACAGACCTGAATCGAGTTCTCGTACATCTGAAGACAGGGCGAGGATCAGACGATCGCTCAGGTTGGAGTTTCTGTCCCTGATGGCCCCTTCATGAATGGGGGGGCATCACGAGGCCATGGGGGTTTTCCCACGATGGGAGTTGTGAGAAGCTCCAAACTGCAGAGAGTCTTCTGCAGGACAATTGAGACCTGTTGTTTGGCTCCAGGCCAATGATTCTGAGCAGGGTTCTAAGGATGGATGGCTGCGTAGCCCACCTCGCATTCCAATTGTCTCCTAGCAACAAGACAGGTTAGATCTCCTGGATCTGTGGGGAGCTACCGAGGATGCTGAGTTGAAATGGACACCCCTGGGGATGGGTCCTAATGTGCTTTTGTGTCTATGGAGACCTTGGAATGAAGCGGTGGCACTGGGGCCCTAAAGGGTTCTCCTAAACAGAGGCTTTGACACAGCTCCAACGTGCAAGTTTCCCATGTGTAGATGAGATGTTTTCTGATGGGTGAATCAAGAAACAGCTATATTCTGCTTTTGAAATCCAGGCCTCTGAGGAGAGATGCCTGGAAACCAAAGCAATGGATCTGATTAGTGCCTAGGGGCCTGTTCTTTCCTTTTTACATCTCGGGACATCTGTCTATGGTTCTGAGTCAGGTAGGTGCTCATTTTGGCTCAGATTGCCCCTGTTTTTCCTGGGAAGCCACCACTTTTGAGATAGATCAGGGACTTTGGAGGTTTATCCTATTAGAAGGGTTATGGCCATTGGAATGGGCACAAACAATTCCCTTGGAGAGGGCAAGTACAGTCCTCAGGTTCGGCTCCAGGGGCCTGAGCCTGTAGGTTGTGTAGGCCAGGGCTGTTTGGACAGTTGTCTGAAAACAAACTCAGCTTAGGTTTGGGGACGTAGGTATCCCAGGCCCGATTTACAAACCATGAGAAGAATTGTTCAGGATATGAAGAAAGTGCGAGTCTGAGGCGCTTGCTCAGGATTTTGTCTCTGGATTTTGTATCAGCGATGGCCGTGGAATGTCGGGGAGGCCTCATGGGCCATGGACGAATCTTCCTCTCTGAGGATTTGGCCCGATTCCCAATTGCATTTAGTCAATCTGTGGGATGGGAGGACTCATTTCAGGCTTGTTACCTCTGGTGTCCCACCAAAAGAGGAATTCCAAAGCCAAGCCGTGGGGAAGACTGAAGGGACAACCCGAACTATGGTTAAAAATTTGGGCCTAGGGCATGGCAAGCCCAATATGCTATCTCTTCATCCAGCCACTGAGTGGCCTTACTTGAGGACTGGGCTCAGCCTGAGGGTCACAATGTGTGTTTGTGGCCAATGTGGCCGGCGAGCATGGGCGTGGCCTCATGGCCAAACTGGTTTCAAACACATTGAATGTTGGACAACATGCCAACCACAAGGTTTCTTGCCATGGGGAAGGAGTTCTTATTTCTGCATCACCTTCAACCTTGGGCAGTGAGTGGTGATAAGTTCTAGGTTCTGAAACCTGGAAACCGAGGTTGGGAAGATATGACGACCTAAGGCCACGGAGGCTCGATGTGCTCAGTATGCGGCCAGCTGTCTGGGACGGGCCAGGGAGTCCAGGCTCAGGCTGTGTCAGAAAGGGCATTAGTGCCCTGTTCGGCCTATGTATTTGGGGTACAGCCAAGGTCGGTGCAGGTTGATCCTCATTTGGGGTTACTGGGTAGCCCTAGAGGACAATGTTTTTCTTCTGGAGGGCAGGCAGAGTGCTGCATTGTAGTTCTGGATTGCCAAA
This sequence comes from Mustela nivalis, assembly GCF_964662115.1. NCBI lineage: Eukaryota > Metazoa > Chordata > Mammalia > Carnivora > Mustelidae > Mustela > Mustela nivalis. The sequence continues at coordinate 637,547 of NW_028136531.1, read as the reverse complement.
CTGGAGGGCTTGTGGGCCAGTAGTGTGACGACAAATGTCTGAGAACACAAGCTAGGCTTAGGTTTCTGGGTGAGGCTATGGCAGGCACAATCTACAGACCTGAATCGAGATCTCGTGCATCTGAAGTCAGGGCGAGGATCAGACGATCGCTCAGGGTGGAGTTTCTGTCCCTGATGGCCCCTTCATGAATGGGGGGGGGCATCACGAGGCCATGGGGGTTTTCCCACTATGGGAGTTGTGAGAAGCTCCAAACAGCAGAGAGTCTTCTGCAGGTCAATTGAGACCTGTTGCTTGGCTCCAGGCCAATGATTCTGAGCAGGGTTCTAAGGATGGATGGCTGCGTAGCCCACCTCGCATTCCAATTGTCTTCTAGCAACAAGACAGGTTAGATCTCCTGGATCTGTGGGGAGCAACCGAGGACGCTGAGTTGAAATGGACACCCCTAAGGATGGGTTCTAATGTGCTTTTGTGTCTATGGAGACCTTGGAATGAAGCGGTGGCACTTGGGCCCTAAAGAGTTCTACTAAACAGAGGCTTTGACACAGCTCCAACGTGCAAGTTTCCCATGTGTAGATGAGAAGTTTTCTGATGGGTGAATCAAGAAACAGCTATATGCTGCTTTTGAAATCCAGGCCTCTGAGGAGAGATGCCTGGAAACCAAAGCAATGGATCTGATTAGTGCCTAGGGGCCTGTTCTTTCCTTTTTACCTCTGGGGACATCTGTCTATGGGTATGAGTGCAGGAAGGTGCTCTGTAGGGCTCAGAAAGCCCCTGTTTTTCCTGGGAAGCCACCACTATTGAGATGGATCAGGGACTTTGGAGGTTTCTCCTAATTTGTACGATTTTGGACCATGGAATGGGCAGAATTCCCATGGATTGGTAGGCACAGTCCTAATATGTGGCTCCAGGCGCCCAGCCTGGAGGGTGTGTGGCCCAAGACTTTGAGGACAGAAGTCTGAAAACAGAAACTCAGCTTAGGTTTGGGGACGTAGGTATGGCAGGCCCGATCGACAAACCATGAGAAGAACTCTTCAGGATATGAAGAAAGTGCGAGTCTGAGGCGCTTGCTCAGGCTTTTGTCTCTGGATTTTGTATCAGCAATGGCCGTGGAATGTCGGGGAGGCCTCATGGTCCATGGACGAATCTTCCTCTCTGAGGATTTAGCCCGATTCCCAATTGCTTTTCATCATTCTGTGGGATGGGAGGTCTCCTTTCAGGTTTGTTACCTCAGGTGTCCCACCAAAAGAGGAATTCCAAATCCAAGCCGTGGGGAAGACTGAAGGGACATCCCGAAATATGGTTAAAAGTTGGGGCCTAGGGGCATGGCAAGCCCAATAGCTATATCTTCATCCAGCCATTGAGTGGCCTTACTTGAGGACTGGGCTCAGCCTGAGGGTCACAATGTGTGTTTGTGACCAATGTGGCCCGCAAGCATGGGCGGGACCTCATGGGCCACACTGGTTTCAACGACACTGAACGTTGGACAACATGCCAACCACAAGGTTTCTTGCCATGGGGAAGGAGTTCTGATTTCTGCATCACCTTCAACCCTGGGCAGTGATTGGAGATAAGGTCTAGGTTCTGAAACCTGAAAACCGAGGTTGGGAGAATGACGACCTAAGGCCATGGCTGCTGGATGTGCTCAGTGTGCGGCCAGCTGTCTGGGAGGGCCAGGGGGTCCAGGCTCAGGCTGTGTCAGAAAGGGCATTAGTGCCCTGGTCAGCCTATGTATTTGGGGTACAGCCAAGGTCGGTGCAGGTTCATCCTCATTTGGGGTTACTGGGTATCCCCAGAAGACAATGTTTTTCTTCTGGAGGGCAGGCAGAGTGCTGCATTGTAGTTATGGATTGCCAAATGGAGGGCTTGTGGGCCAGTAGTCTGACGACAAATGTCTGAGAACACAAGCTAGGCTTAGGTTTCTGGGTGAGGCTATGGCGCGCACAATCTACAGACCTGAATCGAGATCTCATGCATCTGAAGTAAGGGCGAGGATCAGACGATCGCTCAGGTTGGAGTTTCTGTCCCTGATGGCCCCTTCATGAATGGGGGGGCATCACGAGGCCATGGGGGTTTTCCCACTATGGGAGTTGTGAGAAGCTCCAAACTGCAGAGAGTCTTCTGCAGGACAATTGAGACCTGTTGTTTGGCTCCAGGCCAATGATTCTGAGCAGGGTTCTAAGAATGGATGGCTGGGTAGCCCACCTCGCATTCCAATTGTCTCCTAGCAACAAGACAGGTTAGATCTCCTGGATCTGTGGGGAGCTACCGAGGATGCTGAGTTGAAATGGACACCCCTAAGGATGGGTCCTAATGTGCTTTTGTGTCTATGGAGTTCTTGGAATGAAGCGGTGGCACTGTGGCCCTAAAGGGTTCTCCTAAACAGAGGCTTTGACACAGCTCCAACGTGCAAGTTTCCCATGTGTAGATGAGATTTTTTCTGATGGGTGAATCAAGAAACAGCTATATGCTGCTTTTGAAATCCAGGCCTCCTAGGAGAGATGCCTGGAAACCAAAGCAATGGATCTGATTAGTGCCTAGGGGCCTGTTCTTTCCTTCATACCTCTGGGGACATCTGTCTATGGGTCTGAGTGCAGGTAGGTGCTCATTTGGTCTCAGATTGCCCCTTTTTTCCTGGGAAGCCACCACTATTGAGATGGATCAGGGACTTTGGAGGTTTATCCTATTAGAAGGGTTGTGGCCATTGGAATGGGCACACACAATTCCCTTGGAGAGGGCAAGTACAGTCCTCAGGTTTGGCTCCAGGGTTCTGAGCCTGTAGGTTGTGTAGGCCAGGGCTGTTTGGACAGTTGTCTGAAAACACAAACTCGGCTTATGTTTCGGGTCATAGGTATGGCAGGACTGATCTACAGACCATGAGGAGAACTCTTCTGGATTTGAAAGAAGGGCGAGTGTGAGGCTTCTGCTCAAGTTTTTGTCTCTGGATATCGTGTCACTCATGGTCGTGGAATTTCTGGGTGACTTTATGGGAAATGGACGAGTCTTACTCTCTGGTGGTTTGGCCCCGTCCAAAGAGTTTGGGGTCATTCTGTGGGCTGGAAGAAGTCAGTTTTTGTTTTTTTTTTTTTTTTTTTTTTTTTTGTTGTTGTTGTTTTCTTTTTTAACCTCAGGTGTCCCACTAAATGATGGATTCCAGAGTAGAGCCCTGGGGAGGGGCGACTGGACAATCAGAAATCTGGTTAAAAATTGGGGCCTAGGGACATGTCAAGCCCATTATGACATCTAATGATCCAGCCACTGAGAGGACTTACTAGAGGACACGACTCATGCTGAGGGTCACAATGCGTCTGTATGCCCTCGTCTCACTCAAGAAAGGGAGGGCCTCAGGGTGAATGCTGGTTTCTCCTACACTGAACGTTGGACAACGTGCCAACCACAAGGGTTCTTGCCATGTGTAAGGAGGAGTACTGATTTCTGCATCACATTCACCCCTGGGCAGTGATTGGAGATAAGGTCTCGGTTCTGAAGCCTGAAAACTGAGGTAGGGAAGAGATGATGACCTAAGGCCATGGCGGGTTTTATGTGCTCAGTGTGCGGTCAGCTTTCTGGGTGTTGGTCAGGAGGTCCGGGCTCAGGTTGTGTTCGACAGTGCATTAGTGCCCAGGTTAGACTATATAATTTGGGTAAGGTCGAGTGCTGTGTAGGTTTATCCTCATTTAAGGTGCCGGGGTAGCTCATGAGGCAATATTTTTTTTTTTTTCTAGAGGGCCGGCAGAGTGCTGCATTGTGGGTCCGGAATTGCCAAATTTTAGGACTTCGGGGACAGGAGTGTGAGGACGGAAGTGTGAGAAGAAAAGCTAGACTTGGTTTCAGGGCAAAGGCAAGGCAGGTACCCCCTGCAGATCTGAACCAATATCTCATGCTTCTGAAGTCAGGGCGAGGATCAGAGGTTGGCTCAGGTTGGAGTTCCTGTGCATGACGGCCGCTTCATGAAGGGAGCCGAATCTCGGGGCCATTGAGGTTTTCCCACGTTGGGAGTTGTGGGATGCCCACTTCAAGGATTCCTTCTGCGGGACAATTGAGACCTGTTGGACAGCTCCAGGACATCCCATATGGAAATACTCTAGAGCACCATTCGCGGATGGATGCCTTGAAAGCCCGCCTCGCATTCCAATTGTCTCCTAGCAACAAGACAGTTTTGATCTGATGGCTCTGCCGGAGCAACCGGGGTGGCTGAGTTGAAATGGACTTTCCTGAGGATGGGTCCTAATGTGTTTTTGTGTCCATGAGGGCCTTGGAATGGGGCGGTGGCACCGGCATCCTGAAGTACTCTCCTAAGCTTTGGACATGGCTCCCATGCACAGGTTTCCTTGTGGAGACGAGATGAGTTCTGATGGGTGCCTCAGGAAAACGCCTATGCCCGTATTGGAATCAGGCTTTTGAGGACACATGCATGTAACCCAAAGCAATGGATCCTATTATGGCCTAGGGTCCTGTCTGGTTCAATCTTCTTCTCTGGGGACATCCATATATGGTATGAGTGGAGGTCGATTATCAGCTGGTGTCAGACAGCCCTTGTTTGTTCCGGGCGACCTACACTATTGGGATGGCCTCAAGGACTTTGGAGGTTTCTCCTAATTTGTACGATTTTGGAACATGGAATGGGCAGAATTCCCATGGATTGGTAGGCACAGACCTAATGTGTGGCTCCAGGCGCCCAGCCTGGAGGGTGTGTGGCCCATGACTTTGAGGACAGAAGTCTGAAAACAGAAACTCAGCTTAGGTTTGGGGACGTAGGTATGGCAGGCCCGATCGACAAACCATGAGAAGAACTCTTCAGGATATGAAGAAAGTGCGAGTCTGAGGCGCTTGCTCAGGCTTTTGTCTCTGGATTTTGTATCAGCGATGGCCGTGGAATGTCGGGGAGGCCTCATGGGCCATGGACGAATCTTCCTCTCTGAGGATTTGGCCCGATTCCCAATTGCTTTTCGTCATTCTGTGGGATGGGAGGTCTCCTTTCAGGTTTGTTACCTCAGGTGTCCCACCAAAAGAGGAATTCCAAATCCAAGCCGTGGGGAAGACTGAAGGGACATCCCGAAATATAGTTAAAATTTGGGGCCTAGGGGCATGGCAAGCCCAATAGCTATCTCTTCATCCAGCCATTGAGTGGCCTTACTTGAGGACTGGGCTCAGCCTGAGGGTCACAATGTGTGTTTGTGACCAATGTGGCCCGCGAGCATGGGCGGGACCTCATGGGCCACACTGGTTTCAACGACACTGAACGTTGGACAACATGCCAACCACAAGGTTTCTTGCCATGGGGAAGGAGTTCTGATTTCTGCATCACCTTCAACCCTGGGCAGTGATTGGAGATAAGGTCTAGGTTCTGAAACCTGAAAACCGAGGTTGGGAGAGATGACGACCTAAGGCCATGGCGGCTGGATGTGTTCAGTGTGCGGCCAGCTGTCTGGGAGGGCCAGGGGTTCCAGGCTCAGGCTGTGTCAGAAAGGGCATTAGTGCCCTGGTCAGCCTATGTATTTGGGGTACAGCCAAGGTCGGTGCAGGTTGATCCTCATTTGGGGTTACTGGGTATCCCCAGACGACAATGTTTTTCTTCTGGAAGGCAGGCAGAGTGCTGCATTGTAGTTCTGGATTGCCAAACTGGAGGGCTTGTGGGCCAGTAGTGTGACGACAAATGTCTGAGAACACAAGCTAGGCTTAGGTTTCTGGGTGAGGCTATGGCAGGCACAATCTATAGACCTGAATCGAGATCTCGTGCATCTGATGTCAGGGCGAGGATCAGACGATCTCTCATGTTGGAGTTTCTGTCCCTGATGGCCCCTTCATGAATGGGGGGGGGGCATCACGAGGCCATGGGGGTTTTCCCACGATGGGAGTTATGAGAAGCTCCAAACAGCAGAGAGTCTTCTGCAGGTCAATTGAGACCGTTGCTTGGCTCCAGGCCAATGATTCTGAGCAGGGTTCTAAGGATGGATGGCTGCGTAGCCCACCTCGCATTCCAATTGTCTCCTAGCAACAAGACAGGTTAGATCTCCTGGATCTGTGGGGAGCAACCGAGGACGCTGAGTTGAAATGGACACCCCTAAGGATGGGTCCTAATGTGCTTTTGTGTCTATGGAGAACTTGGAATGAAGCGGTGGCACTGTGGCCCTAAAGGGTTCTCCTAAACAGAGGCTTTGACACAGCTCCAACGTGCAAGTTTCCCATGTGTAGATGAGATGTTTTCTATTGTGTGAATCAAGAAACAGCTATATGCTGCTTTTGAAATCCAGGCCTCTGAGGAGAGATGCCTGGAAACCAAAGCAATGGATCTGATTAGTGCCTAGGGGCCTGTTCTTTCCTTTTTACCTCTGGGGACATCTGTCTAGGGGTCTGAGTGCAGGTAGGTGCTCATTTGGTCTCAGATTGCCCCTGTTTTTCCTGGGAAGCCACCACTATTGAGATGGATCAGGGGCTTTGGAGGTTTATCCTATTAGAAGGGTTGTGGCCATTGGAATGGGCACAAACAATTCCCAAGGAGAGGGCAAGTACAGTCCTCAGGTTTGGCTCCAGGGGCCTGAGCCTGTAGGTTGTGTAGGCCAGGGCTGTTTGGACAGTTGTGTGAAAACACACACCCTCCATGCTAGGGCCCCTGGAACCACACATCAGGATTGTTCCTGCCCTCTCAAAGGGAATTCTTCATATTCCATTGGCCACAACCATATAAATCAGGAGAAATCTCCAATGTCCCTGGACCATCAAAATATTGTAGGCTGCTTGGAACAAACAGGGGTGATCTGACACTAGCTGAGCAACTAGCTCCACACAGACTCGGAGACAGATGTCCCCAGAGAAGAACATTGAACTGGACAGGCCCCTAGGCCCTAATCAGATCCATTGCTTTGGTTTCCAGGCATCTCTTCTCAGAGGCCTGGTTTCCAATACCAGCCTATGGGGTTTCCATAGGCTCCTTCAGAGCAAGTCTTGTCTGCACATTGGAAACTTGCTCGAGGAGCTATGTCAGAAGCTCAGAGGCCTGGTTTTCAATACCACCATATGGGGGTTTCCTGAGGCATCAGTCAGAACAAATGTCTTCTCCACATGGGAAACGTGCTCTTTCAAGATGTGTCAAAACCTCCGGCTAGGAAAATCCTTCAGGGCCCCGGTGCCACCACCTCATTCCAAGGTCTCCATGGACACAATCCCACATTAGGACCCATCTGCAGGAGAGTCTATTTCAACTCAGTGCCCTTGGGTGCTCCCCTAGAGCCAGCAGATCGAACCTATCTTGTCACTAGGAGACAATTGGAATGTGAGGCGGGCTGGCTAGGCATCCATCTGTAGAAAACTACTCTGAAGTAATTCCATATGGGACCTCCTGGAGCCATCCAACAGGTCACAGCTGTCCTGCAGAAGGAATCCTTGCGCTTTGGAGCACCTCACCACTCCCATCATGGGAAAAGCTCTGTGGCCTCGTGGTGCACCGTCCCCTTCATGAAAGAGCCACCTTGGACAGAAACTCCAACCTGAGCCAACGTCTAATCCTCGCCCTGACTTCAGATGCACGAAATCTTGATTCAACTCTGCAGAGTGTGCCTGCCGAAACCCCGCCCCGAAGCAAAACCTAGCTATTATTCTCAGACTTCGTCCTCACACTCCGAGCCCACCAGCCCTCCAGTTAGGGAATTCTGGAGAGACACAATGCAGCACTCTGACTGCCCTCCAGAAGGGAAACGTTGTCCTATGGGGCTAACCAGAAACACCAAATGAGGATCAACCTGCATGCCACTTGACTCTACCCCAATTATACAGTTTCGCTTCGGCGTTAATGCCCTGTCTTGCACAGCCTGAGGTCTGAATTTTCAACCGACACCCAGACAGCTGGCTGTACACTGAGCACATCAGACCCGCCATGGCTTTAGGTCATCATCTCTTTTCAACCTTGGTTTTCAGGCTTCAGAACCTAGACCTTATATATACTCACTACCCAGGGGTGAACGTGATGCAGAAATGAAACTCCTTCTTCCTCAAGGCAAGAAACCTTGTGGTTGGCATGTTTTCCAACGTTCAGTGAAGGAGAATCCAGTGTAGCCCATGAGTCCCCGCCCATGCTTGAAAAACCGCAATGGGCACAAACACATTGGGACCCTCAGTGTGAGCCCTGTCCTCAAGTAAAGCCTCTCAGGGGCTGGACCAAGAACCCGCATTGCCATCCCTAGTCCCCCAATATTAATGAGAGGTTGAGAGTTCAAATCACCCCTATTCAGGTCTCTGCTCTGGAACCCCTGAGGAAAAAAAAAATATTGAAGGGTCTCCTCCATCCCCTGAATGAGCCCCAAAACGTGGGATCTGACCAAATCTTAAAAGAGAAAGAATCATCCATGGCCAAAGAGGCCATCCCGTCATTCCATGGCCACCATTGACACAAAATCTAGAGACAAAAGCCTGGAGATATGCCTCACACTTGCCCTTTGTTCATAGCCTGATAAATTCTTCTCACGGTCTATAGATCAGGCATGTCATACCTACGTCCCCAAATCTAAGCTGAGTTTGGGTTTTCAGGTTTCTGTCCCCACTGTCCTGGCCCACACACCCTCCAGGCTGGGGCCCCTGGAGCCATGCCTCAGGACTGTGCATGCCTTCTCCAAGCAAATTCTGCCCATTCCATTGTCCACAACCCTAAAGATTAGGAGAACACTCCAACGTCCCTGAGGCCTTCCCAATAGTGTTGGCCACTCAGGGCAAACAGGGTGATATGTCCCAAGATGAGCAACTACCTCAACTCAGATCCATAGACAGATAACCCCAGAGAAGAAGATTGAACCGGACAGGCACCTAGGCCCTAATCAGATCCATTGCTTTTGATTCCAGGCATCTCTCCTCAGAGGCCTGGTTTCCAATACCAGCATATGTGTTCTTCAAGAGGTACCAGTCTGAACAAATCTCATTTCCACATGGGAAACATGCATTGTGGAGCTGTGTCACAACCTCCAGTTAAGGGAAACCTTCAGGTCCCAGCAGCCAACACCCCATTCCAAGGTCTCCATGGACACAAACCCGCATTATGACCCATCCGCAGGCGAGTCCATTTCAACACATCCCCTTTGGTTGCTCCCCAAAAGAAGCAGATCGAACCTGTCTTGTCACTAGGAGACAATAGGAATGTGAGGCGGGCACTCCAGGAATCCATCCTTAGAACCCTGCACTGCCGTGGTTCCGCATGGGACGTCCTGGAGCAATCTGACCGGTCTCGACTGTCCCGTAGAAGGAATCCTTGCCGATTGGAGCAACTTACAATGCCAATCGTGGGAAAGTCTCCATAGCCCCATGATGCCCCCCACCATCATGAAGGGGCCATCCTGAACAGAAACTTCAACCTGAGCCTACGTCTGATCCTCGCCCTGACTTCAGATGCATGAGATTTAGATTTAGCTCTACAGAGTGTGCCTGCCATGATCTTGACCCAAAACCGAAGCCTAGCTTGTGTTCTCTCACTTCCTTCCTCACAATTCTGGCCCACAAGCCCTCCAGTGTGAGAATTCCGTCGCCACAATGCAGCACTCTTCCTTCCCTCCAGAAGAAAAACGTTGCCCCTGGGGCTACCCAGAAACGCCAAATGAGGATCAACCTGCATGCCACTCAACTTTACTCCAATTATACAGTCTAAGCTTGGCACTAATGCCCTGTCTGACACAGCCTGAGCCTGGACCTCCTGGATGACACCCAGAAAGGTGGTGTCACACCTAAGGACTGTGCCAGTGCTCTCCAAGGGAACTCTGCCCGTTTCATTTGCCACAACCTTACAGATTAGGAGAAACCTCCAATTCCCAAGACGAGCCCAATAGTGTTGGCCTCCCCCAACAAACATGGGTGATCTGACACAAGCTGAGCAGTGACCTCCATTCTGAATCTTAGACAGAGACACTCAGAGGAGAATATTGAAAAGGACAGGCCCCTAGACCGTAATCAGATCCATTGCTTTGGATTCCAGGCATTGTTCCCCAGATGCTTGGTTTCCAATACCAGGTTGTGGGGGTTTCAGAACAAATCTCGTCTCTACATGGGAAACTTGCTCTTTGGAGCTGCATCAAAACCTCAGGTTAGGAGAATTCTTCAGGGCAACAGAGCCACTGCCCCATTCCAAGGGATCCATGGACACAAATCCACATCATGACTGATCCTCATGAGAGTCCATTTCAATTCAGCCCCCTCGGTTGTTCCCCCAGTGACAGCAGATCGAATCCTCCTTTTCACTAGGACACAACTGGAATGCAAGTTGGACTGCCCAGGCATCCATCATTAGAACTGTGCTTTGGAGCATTTCTTATGGGACGTCCTTGATCCATCCAAAAGGTCGTGACTGTCCCGCTGACGGAATCCTTGTGGTTTGGAGCATCACACACTCACAAAGTTGGAAATCTTCCATGGTTTCCTGATGCCCCCCCACCTTCATGAAGGGGACATCATGTACAGAAACTCCAACCTAAGCCAACATCTGATCCTCGCCTGACTTCAGATGCACGAGATCTCATTTCAGGTCTGTAGAGTGTGCCTGCCATGTCACCGCTGCGAATTCTAAGCTGAACTTGTGTTCTCAGACTTCTGTCCAAAAACACCTGGCCCACAAGCCCTGAAGTTGGCATTTCTGGAGCCAGAATGCAGCACTCTGCCTGCCCTCCAGAAGAAAATCTTTGCCCTATGGGGCCAACCAGAAACCCCAAATGAGGACCAACCTTCACATCACTCGACTGTACCCCAATTATACAGTCTAGCCTGGGGACTAATGCCCTGCCTGACACAGCCTGAGCCCAGACCTCATGATGGACACAGACATCTGGCCGCACACTAAGTGCATCGGACCCACCATGGCCTTAGGTCGTCATCTCTTACCAACCTCGGTTTTCAGGCTTCAGAATCTAGACCTTATCTCTACTCACTGCCATGCCGTGTACGTGATGCAGAAATCAGAAGTCCTCCTTCCCCATGACCAGAAACCCTGTGGTTGGCATGTTGTCCAACGTGCAGTGTAGGAGAAACCAGCATGGCCCATGAGGCCTCAGACATGCTTGAGGGCTGCGATGGGCACAAACACACATTAGGACCCTAAGCATGAACCCTGGCCTCAAGTAAAGCCTCTCCGGGGCTGGACGAAGAGCCCACATATGGAGATTACCATGCCCCTACTCCCCAAACCTTAACCAGTGCTTGAGAAGTCTAGTCACCCCTACTCAGATCTCTTCTCTAGAATCCCTCCTTGGTGGGACACATGAGGTTAAAAAAAAAATAGAGAAAGGACTCCTACCGTCCAAAGAATGACCGCAAACACTTGGAATTGGGCCAAATTCACAGAGAGAAATACTCGTCCATGGCTGATGAGGCCATCCTGACATTCCACGGCCACCATTGACACAAAATCCGGAGACAAAAGCCTGAAAAAGCGCCACACACTCGCCCTTTGTTCAAAGCCTGAAAAATTCTCACCGTCTGTAGATCGGGCCTGCCATACCTATGTCCCCAAACCTAAGCCAAGTTTGTGTTTTCAGACTTCTGTCTCCATTGTCCTAGCCCACACACCCTCAAGGCTTGGCCCCATGGAGCCACACCTCAGGACTGTGCCTGCCCTCTCCATGGGGATTCTGCTCATTCCTTTGGCACAACCTGACAGATTAGGAGAAACATCCGAAGTCCCCGAGGCCACCCCAATATTGTAGGATGTCCGGGACAAACAGGGACCATCTGCCACAAGCTGAGCCACTACCTCCAATCAGACCTGTAGATAGATATCCATAGAAAAGAAGATTGAAGAGGACAGGCACCTAGGCCCTAAACGAATTCATTGCTTTTGTTTTCATGTATCTCTCCTCAGAGGCCTGGATTCCAATACCAGCACATGGGGGTTTCTGGAGCTACCAATCAGAACAAATCGCATGCCACATGGGAATCATGCTATATGGAACTGTGTCAAAACCTCCAGTTAGGAGAAAATTTCACGTCACTGGAGCCACCGCCCCATTCCAATGTCTCAATGGACACAATCCCACATTATGACCCATCCTCAGGAGAGTCCATTTCAACACAAACCTGGCGGTTGCTCACCCATTGCCAGCAGATCAAACCTGCTTTGTCACTAAGAGACAATTGGAATGCGAGTTCGTTGCCCAGGTATCCATGTTAGAACTCTGCTCTGGAGAAATTCCTAATGGGGTGTCCTTGATCCATTCAACAGGTCTCAACTGTCCTGAAGAAGGAATCCTTGTGGTTTGCAGCATCACACACTCGCACCGTGGGAAAACCTCCATGGCCTCGTGATGCCTCCACCTTCAGGTAGAGGACATCATGGACAGAAACTCCCGTCTGATCCTCGCCCTGACCTCAGATGCATGAGATCTCAATTCAGCTCTGCAGAGTGTGCCTGCCTTGCCCTCGCCCCAAAACCTAAGCCAGCTCGCATTCTCAGACTTCCATCCTCACACTCCTGGCCCACAAGCCTTCCACTTTGGGAATTCTGGAGACAAAATGCAGCACTCTGCCTGCCCTCCAGAAGAGAGACTTTGCCCTAGGGGTCTACCCAGAAACATCAAATGAGGATCAACCTGCAATTCTCTAGACTGTACCCCAATTATACAGTCTAGCCTGGGCACTAATGCCCTGTCTGAAACAGCCTGACCCCAGACCTCGTGACCGACACCCAGACACCTGGCCTCACACTGAACACATCGAACATGCCATGGCCTTAGGTCATCATCTCTTCCCAACCTTGGTCTTCAGGCTTCAGAACCTAGACATTATCTCCACTCACAACTAAGTGATGTACGTGATGCAGAAATCAGAACTTCACCTTCCCCATGACCAGAAACCTTGTGGTTGGCATGTTGTCCAACGTTCAGTATATGAGAACCCAGCATGGCCCATGAGGCCTCAGACACGCTTGAGGGCTGCGATGGGCACAAACACACATTAGGACCCTAAGCATGAACCATGGCCTCAAGTAAAGCCTCTGCGGGGCTGGACCAAGAGCCTGCATATGGGACTTGCCATGCCCCTACTCCCCCAATCCTAGCCAGAGCTTGAGAAGTCTAGTCAACCTTATTCAGAGCTCTTTTCTGGAATCCCTCTTTGGTGGGACACATAAGGTAAAAAAAAAAACCCAAGATAAAGAAAAAAAAAAAAACTAAGGACTCCTACCATCCAAAGAATGACCCCAAACAGTTGGAATCTGGCCAAATCCACAGAGAGAAATACTCGACCATGGTCGATGAGGCCAGCCTGACATTCCACGGCCACCATTGACACAAAATCCGGAGACAAAAACCTGAAAAAGCGCCACACACTTGCCCTTTGTTCAGAGCCCCCAAAATTCTCAAGGTCTGTAGATCGGGCCTGCCATACCTATGTCCCCAAACCTAAGCCGAGTTTGTGTTTTCAGATTTCTGTCTCCATTGTCCTCACCCACACATTCTAAAGGCTGGGCCCCATGGAGCCACACCTCAGGACTGTGCCTGCCCTCTCCAAGGGAATTCTGCTCATTCATGTGGCACAACCTGACAGATTAGGAGAATCATCCAAAATCTCTGAGGCCATCCCAATAGTGTACGATGTCCTGGACATACAGGGACCCTCTGGCACAAGCTGAGCCACTACCTCCAATCAGAACCTTAGACAGATATCCATAGAAAAGAATATTGAACAAGACAGGCACCTAGGCCCTAATTGGATCCATTGCTTTTGTTTTCAGGCATCTCTCCTCAGAGGCCTGGATTCCAATACCAGCATAAGGGGGTTTCCAGAGCTACCTATCAGAAAAAATCTCGTCTCCACATGGGAATCTTGCTCTATGGAGCTGTGTCATAACCTCCAGTTAGGAGAAAACTTCAGGTCACTGGAGCCACTGCCCCATTTGAATATCTCCATGGACACAATCCCAAATTATGACCCATCCTCAGGAGAGTCCATTTCAACTAAACCCCCTTGGTTGCTACTCCAGAGCCAGCAGATTGAACCTGCCTTGTCGCTAGGAGACAATTGAAATGCGAGTTGGGCTCTTCAGGCATCCATCCTTAGAACCCTGCTCTTGCGTCATTCCTTATGGGACATCCTTGAGCCATCCAACAGGTCTCGACTGTCCCACAGGTGTCCTTGTGCATGGACCACCTAACAACTCATATCATGGAAAGCTTCCAAGGTCACATGATGCCCCCAATCTTCATGAAGGCAGATCATGGAAAGAAACTCCAACCTGAGCCAACAGCTGATCTTCGCCTTGACTTCAGATGCACGAGTGTACCTGCTGTGCCCTCACCCCAAAACCTAAGCGTAGCTAGTGTTCTCCGACTTCCGTCCTCACTCTCCTGGACCACACGCCCTCTATTTTGGGATTTCCGATGACACAGTGCTGCACTCTGCCTGCCCTCTAGAAGAAAAATATTGCCCTATGGGTCTACCCAGAAACCTCCAATGAGGATAAACCTGCACGTCACTCAACTGTACACCAATTATATAGTCTAGCCTGTGCACTAATGCCCTGTCTGACAGAACCTGCGGCCTGAATTCCCAACCGACACCCAGACAGCTTGCAGTACACTGAGAACATCTGAACCGCCATGGCCTTAGGTCGCCATCTCTTTCCAACTTCGGTTTTCAGGCTACAGAATCCTAGACCTTATCTCTACTCACTTCCCATGGGTGAACGTGATGCAGAAATCAGAACTCCTCCTTCCCTCTCGCCAGAATCTTGTGGTTGGCATCTTGTCCAACGTTCAGTGTAGGACCCCTGTAGGGCCTACAGGGGTAGTAGTAGGGCCCCTGAGGGTAGTGTAGGGTCCCTGAGGCCCTGCCTATGCTTAAGAGCTGCGGTGGGCTCAAACACACATTGGGACCCTCAGTTTGAGCCCTGTCCTCAAGTAAAGCCTCTCAGTGGCTGGACCATGAGCCCGCATATGGGGCCTGCCATGCCCCAAGTCACCCAATCTTAACCAGAGGTAGAGACATCTAGTCACCCCTACTCAGGGCTCTGCTCTGGAATCCCTCTTTGGTGGGACATTTGAGGTAAATAAACACAGAAAGGACTCCTCCCACTCACAGAATGACCCCAATCACTTGGGATTGGGCCATCCCAAGTGATTGGGGTCCAGAGAGGAAGACTCGTCCATGGCCCATGAGGCCAGCCCGACATTCCACGGCCACTATTGACACAAAATCCAGAGACATAAGCTTCAGCAAGCGGTCACACTCACCCTTAGGTCATAGCCCAAAAAATTCTCCTCATAGTCTGTAGATTGGGCCTGCCATACCTACGTCCCCAAACCTAAGCCGAGTTTGTGTTTTCAGACTTCTATCCTGTCATCCCTGTCCCACACACCCTCCAGACTGAGGGCCCTGGAGCCACACTTCAGGACTGTGCCTGCCCTCTCCAAGGAAATTCTTCCCATTCCATTGGCCACAACCCTACAGATAAGGAGAAACCTCCAAAGTCGCAGAGGCCATTCCAATAGTGTAGGCCACCCAGGGCAAAGAGGGGCGATCTCTCACAAGCTGAGCAACGACGTCAACTCACCCATAGACAGATAACCCAAGAGAAGAAGATTAAACTGGACTGGCACCTAGAATGTAATTGGTTCCATTGCTTTTTTTTCTAAGCATCTCTCCTCAGAGGCCTGTTTTCCAATACCAGCATATGGGGGATTCCAGAGATACCAATCAGAACAAATCTTGTCTTCACATGGGAAACTTATCCTTTGGAGCTCTGTAAAAGCCTCCAGTTAGGAGAAACCTTCAGGTAGCCGGAGCAACCGTCCTATTCCAAGGTCTCCATGGACACATACCCGCATTATGACCATTCAGCAGGAGAGTACATTTCAACTCAGCCCCGTCGATTACTCCCCCAGAGGCAGAATATCAAACCTGCCTTGTCGCTAGGAGACAACTGGAATGCAAAGCAGACTCTCTAGGCATCCATCCTTGGAATCCTGCTCTGGCGCCGTTCCATATGGGATTTCCTGGAGCCTTCCAACAGGTCTTGACTGTCCCATAGAAGGAATCCTTGAAGATTGGAGCATCTCACAACTCCTATCGTGGGAAAACCTACATGGCCTCATGAGATGCTCCCCTTTATAAAGGGGCCATCATGGACAGAAACTCCAACCTGAGCCAACTTCTGATGCATTGCTTTGGTTTCTAAGTATCTCTCCTCAGAGGCCTGGTTTCCAATATCAGAATATGGGGGTTTCCTAAGGAAACAATCAGAACAGATCTCATCTCCACATGGGAAACTTGCTCTTTGGAGCTGTGTCAATACCTCAGGTTAGGAGGATCCTTCAGGGCGCTGGCGCCATGGCCCAATCCCAAGGTCTCCAAGGACACAAACTTACATTATGATCCATTCTCAGGAGAGTCCATTTCAAATCAGCCCCCTCGGCTGCTCACCCAGAGCCAGCAGATCAAACCTTCCTTGTCACTAGGAGACAGTTAGAATGGGAGGCGGGCTTCCCAGGCATCCATCCTTAGAACCCTGCTCTGGAGAACTTCTTTATGGGACGTCTTGAATCCAACCAACCTGTCTTGACTGTCTCGCAAAATGAATCCTTGTGGTTTGAATCATCACACAATAACACTGTGAGAAAAACTCCATTTCCTCATGATGCCCCACACCTTCATAAATGGGCCATCACGGACAGAAACTCCATCCTAAGCCAAAGTCTGATCCTCACCCTGAATTCAGAAGCATGAGATCTCGATTCAGCACTTGAGAGTGTGCCTGCTGGGCCCTCGCCCTGAAACCTAGCCTAACTTGTGTTCTCAGACTTCCGTCCTCAGAATCCTGGCCACACCCCTCCAGTTTGGAAATTCTGGAGACACAATGCAGCACTCTGCCTGGCCTCCAGAAGAAAAATGTTGCCCTATAGGGCTAACCAGAAACGCCAAATGAGTAACAACCTGCATGCCACTCGACCATACCCCAATTATACAGTCTAGCCTGTGCACTAAAGCCATGTCTGACACAGCCTGAGGGCAGAACTCCAGTCCAACACCCAGACAGTTGGCCGTACACTGAGCATATCAAACCCACAATGGCTTTAGGCCATCATCTCTACCCAACCTCAATTTTCACCTTCAGAACCTAGACCTTATCTCCACTCACTGCTCAGGAGAGAACGGGATGCAAGAATCGGGCCGGCCATACCTACATCCCCCAACCTAAGTGGAGTTTGTGTTTTCAGAATTTTGTCCAAATAGCCCTGGACCACACACGCTCCACACTTGGGTCCCTGGAGCCACACCTCAGGACTGTGCTTCCCTTTCAAGGGAATTCTTCCCATTCCATTGGCCACAACCTTGCAAATTAGGAAAAACCTCCAAAGTCACCGAGGCCAACCCAATAGTGTAGGCCGCCCAGGACAAACAGGGGTGATCTCAAACCAGCTAAGCAACTACCTCCACTCAGACAACAGATGTCCCCAGAGAAGAATATTGAACGGACAGGCCCCTAGGCCCTAATCAGATCCATTGCTTTGGTTTCCAGGCATCTCTCCTCAGAGGCCTCGTTTCCAATAACAGCATATGGTGGTTTCCTGAGGCACCAATAAGAACAAATCTCGTCTCCCCATGGAAAACTTGCTCATTGGAGCTTTGTCATAACCTCTGGTTAGGAGAATCCTTCAGGGCTCTGGTGCCACTGCCCCATACCAAGGTCTCCATGGACTCAAACCAACATTAAGACCATCCTCAGGAAAGTCCATTTCAACTCAGCCCCCTCTGTTGCTACCCCAAGCCAGCAGATCAAACGTTTCTTGTTGCTAGGAGACAATTGGAATGTGAGGCTGGCTGCCCAGGCATCCATACTTAGAACCCTGTTCTGGAAAAATACCTTATAAGACGTCCTGGAGCCATCCAACAAATCTTAATTGTCCCACAGAAGGAATCCTTGTGGTTTGGAGCATCTCACAACTCCAATAGTGGGAAAACCCCCATGGCCTCATAATGCCCCCCCTTCCTGAAGGGGCCAACATGGACAGAAACTCAAACCTGAGCCAAAGTCTGAACCTCGACCTGACTTCAGACGCATGAGATCTCAATTCAGCTCAGCAGAGTGTGCCTGCCATGTCCTTGCCCCGAAACCCAAGCCTAGCTTGTGTTCTCAGACTTCCGTCCTCACTCTCCTGGCCCACAAGCCCTCCAGTTTGGGAATTCCGAAGCCACAATGCAGCACTCTGCCTGCCCTCCAGAAGAAAAACTTTGCCCTATGATGCTAATAAGAAACCCCAAATGATTTTCTAATGCATGCCACTCGATTGTAAAGCAATTATACAGCCCACCCTGTATACTAATGCCCTTTCTGGCACAGCCTGAGACAAGACATCCCAAACGACACCCAGACAGCTGGCCCCAACCTGGACACATAGGACCCGCTATGGCTGTTGGTCGTCATCTCTTCCCAACCTCGGTTTTCAGGCTTCAGAACCTAGACCTTATCTCCAATCACTGCCCAGGGGTGAACGTGATGCAGAAATTAGAATTCTTCCTTCCCCATGGCCAGAAACCTTGTGGTTGGCATGTTGTCCAACGTTCAATGTGGGAAAACCTGCATTGTCCGAAAGGCCACGCCAGTGCTTGAGGGCCGCCTAGGGCACAGACATGCATTGTGACCTGCAGCTTGAGTCCCGTATTAAAGTAACGCCTCTCAGTGGCTGGACCAAGATCCTGCATATGGGGCTTGTCATATCCATAGGCCCACAGGCTTAACCAGAGGGCGAGTATTCCAGTTGTCAGTACCCACTGCTATGCTCTAGAATCCCTCTACTGGGGGGACACATGAAGCAGAAAACAGGACACTTCCCTTCCCACAGAATGACCCCAAACTCTTGGGAGCTGGACATACTACCAGAGAGGGAGACTTCTACGACCCATGAGGCAACTCCTACATTAAACGGCCATTGTGGACAAAACATCCAGAGACAAAAGCCTGAGCGACTGCCTCCCTCTCACTCTTCTTTCATATCCAGAGGAGCTCCCCTCATGGACTGTAGATCAGGCCTGCCGTAACCTCGGCCCCAAACCTGAGCTGAGTTAGGGTTTTTGGATGTCTGTCTGCACAGCCATGGCCCACACAGCCTCCAGGCTGGGGTCTCTGGAGCCACACCACAGAACTGTGCCTGCTCTCTCCTAAGAAACTGCCCATTCCATTGGCCACAACTCTACAAAATAGTAGAAACCTCAAGGTCCCCAAGGACATCCCACTACCGCAAGCCACACTGGACAAATAGGGGCATTATGACACAAGCTGAGCAACTACTACCTCCATGCAGACACACAGACAGATATCCGCAGAGACAGAAGATTGAACCAGACAGGCCCCTAGGCCCTATTATGAACTCTTGCTTTGGTGTCCAGGTATCACTCCTCAGAAGCCTGGGTTCGAAGACCAGCATACGGGGCTTTCCTGAGGCACCAGACAGAAGACCTCTCACCTCCACATGGGAAGCTTCCTTGTTGGAGTTGTGTCAAGCCCTTCGGGTTGGAGAATCCTGCAGAGTCCCTTAGCTACTGCCACATTCCAAGGTCTCCATGGCCACCAACCCACATTATGACTCATCCTCAGGAGAGTCCATTTAAACTCAGCCTTCTGGGTAGCTCACCCAAGAGCGCGCAGATTGAGCGTGCCTTGTCTCGACCAGGCAATGGGAAGGTGAGTTGGCGTTTCTTGGCATCCATGCTTAGGGCCCTGCTCTCGAGTCTCTCTGTATGGGGCATCCTGGAACCATCCAATAGTACTCGACTGTCCTGAAGAAGGAAACTTTGAAGTATGGAGCAGCTCACAACTCCCAGCGTAGGGAAACCTCCCTGGCCTCATGACGCCTCCACCCCCTTCAGGAAGAGGCCATCATGGACACAAACACCAGCTTGAGGCAACATCTGATTATCGCCCGGACCTCACCTGCAGGAGATCTCGATTCAGCCTCTGCAGAGTGGGCCTGCCATGCTCTTGGCCCCAAAACTCGTGCTAGCTTGTGTTTTCAGACTTCCTTCCTCACAATCCTGGCCACACCCCTCCAGTTTGGCAATTCTGGAGACACAATGCAGCACTCTGCCTGCCCTCCAGAAGAAAAATGTTGCCCTATAGGGCTAACCAGAAACGCCAAATGAGTAACAACCTGCATGCCACTCGACCTTACCCCAATTATACAATCTAGCCTGTGCACTAAACCCTGTCTGACACAGCCTGAGGGCATAGCTCCAGTCCAACACCCAGACAGCTGGCCGTAACACAGAGCATATCACACCCACAATCCCTTTAGGCCATCATCTCTACCCAACCTCAGTTTTCACCTTCAGAACCTAGACCTTATCTCCACTCACTGCTCAGGAGTGAACGTGATGCAAGAATCAGAACTTCTCCTTCGCCTTGGCAAGAAACCTAGTGGTTGGCATGTTGTCCAATGTTCATTGTAGGAGAAAGCAGCATGGACTATGAGGCCCCACCTATCCCTGAGGGCCACAATGTGCACAAACACACATTGTGAGCCTCAGCGTGAGCCCTATCCTCATGTAAAGCCTCTTAGGGACTGGAACAACAGCCCACATATGGGGCTTGCCAGGCCCCTAGTCCCCCAATCTCAACCAGAGTTCGAGATGTCTAGTCACCCCTACTCAGGGCTCTACTCGGGAATCCCTCTTTGGTGGGACACCTGAGGTAAAAAAAAAAATACAGAAAGGACTCTTCCCATCCACAGAATGATCCCAACCAGTTGGGATCAGGCCAAATCACCAGAGAAAGAATTGTCCACGGCCCTTGAGGACACCCCGACATTCCACGGCCACCATTGACACAAAATCCAGAGACAAAACCCTGAGCAAGCGCCACATACTCGCCCTTTGTTCATAGCCCGGAAAATTCTCACGGTCTGTAGATCGAGCCTTCATACATACATCCCCAAACCTAAGCTGAGTTTGTGTTTTCAGACTTCTGTCCCCACAGTCCTGGCCCACACACCATCCAAGCTGGGGCCCCTGGAGCCACACATCAGGACTGTGGCTTCCCTCTCCAGGGGAATTCTGCCATTTCCATTGGCCAAAACCCTATAGATTAGGAGAATCCTCCAAACTCCCCCAGGCCATCCGAATTGTGTTGGCTGCCCAAGACACACAGGGATGATCTTTCACAAGTTAGGAAACCACCTCCACTCAGACCCAGAGACAGATATCCCCATAGAATAAGATTGAACTGGACGGGCACTTAGGCCCTAATCAGATCCATTGATTTTGATTCCTGTCATCTCTCCTCAGAGGCCTGGTTTCCAATACCAGCATATGGGAGATTCCTTAGGCACTCATCAAAACAATTCTCTTCTCTACATAGGAAACATACTCTTTAGAGCTCCATCAAAACCTCCGGTTATGAACATCCCTCACGGCCCCGGATCAAGCACCCCATTCCAAGGTCTACATGGACACAAATGCACATTATGACCCATCCTCAACTCACCCATTTCAACACACCCGCCTCGGTTGCTCCCCTAGATCCAGCAGATCGAACTTGCCTTGGCTCTATGAGACACCTGGAATGGGAGGCAGGCTGCCCAGGCATCCATCCTTAGAAAACTTCTCTGGATAACTTCCTTATGGGATGTCCTGGAGCCATCCAACAGTCTCGACTGTCCCACAGAAGGAATCATTGTGGTTTGGAGCATCTCCCAATTCCCATCGTCGGACAACCTCCATGTCCTCGTGACACCCTCCCCTTCATGAAGAGTCCGTCATGGACAGAAACTCCGACCTAAGCCAACGTCTGATCCTAGCTCTGTCTTCAGGTATACGGGATCTCGAATCATCTCTGCAGAGGGTGCATGCCTCCCTTCACCCCGAAATCTAAGTCTGGCTTGTGTTCTCAGAATTTTTTCCTCACACTCCTGGCCCACAAGACTTCCAGTTTGGGAATTCTGGAACCACTATGTGGCACTGTGTCTTCCCTCCAGAAGAAAAACGTTGCCCTCTGGGGCTACCCAGTATCCACAAATGAGTACCATCCTGCACGAAACTCGACTGCACCCCAATGATACAGTCTAGCCTGGGCACTAATTCCCTGTCTGCCACAGCCTGAGCCTGCACCTCCCAACCCACACTCAACAGCTGGCCGAACACTGAGCACATCAGACACACCATGGCCTTAGGTCTTCCTCTCTTCCCAACCTCAGTTTTCAGGCTTCAGAACCTAGACCTTAAATCCAATCACAGTCCAGGAGTGAAAGTGTTGCAGAAATTAGAACTCCATCTTCACCATGGCCAGAAAACTTGTGGTTCCCATACTGTGCAACGTTCAGTGTAGGAGGCACCAGCATGGTACTTTAGGATACGCCCTGACTGGAGGGGATCCTTGGGCACAAAACCACATTGTGAAACTCAGTGTGAGACCTATCCTCAAGGAAGGCCTCTCAGTGTCTGGACCAAGAGTCCACATAAAGGGCTTGCCATGTTCTTAGGTCCCAATATTAACCAGAGGTCTGGTTGTCCAGTTGCCCCCACCCACGACTCTGCTCCGGAATCCCTCTTTTGGTGGTCCACCTAAGGTAAAAAAAACAAAACAAAACAAAAAAAA
Organism: Mustela nivalis; assembly: GCF_964662115.1. Classification (NCBI taxonomy): domain Eukaryota; kingdom Metazoa; phylum Chordata; class Mammalia; order Carnivora; family Mustelidae; genus Mustela; species Mustela nivalis. The sequence continues at coordinate 615,001 of NW_028136531.1, read as the reverse complement.
ATAAACAAAAAAAAAAACAGAAAGGCCTCCTCCCTTCCCACAGAATGACCCCAAACTCTTGGGATCGGGTCAAATCCCCAGAAAGGGAGCCTCATCGATGGCCCATGAGGACACCCCGACATTCCATGGCAATCGGTGACACATTTCCTGAAAAAAAAAAAAAAAAAAGCATGAGCCAGCACCTCACATTCGCCCTTTGTTCATATCCCGAAGAGGTCTCCTCACGGTCTATAGATCGGGCCGGCCATACCTACATCCCCCAACCTAAGAGGAGTTTGTGTTTTCAGACATTTGTCCAAATAACCCTGGACCACACACGCTTTACACTTGGGTCCCTGGAGCCACACCTCAGGACTGTGCTTCCCTTTCAAGGGAATTCTTCCCATTCCATTGGCCACAACCTTGCAAATTAGGAAAAACCTCCAAAGTCACCGAGGCCATCCCAATAGTGTAGGCCGCCCAGGACAAACAGGGGTGATCTCAAACCAGCTGAGCAACTACCTCCACTCAGACAACAGATGTCCCCAGAGAAGAATATTGAACCGGACAGGCCCCAAGGCCCTAATCAGATCCAATGCTTTGGTTTCCAGGCATCTCTCCTCAGAGGCCTTGTTTCCAATACCAGCATATGGTGGTTTCCTGAGGCACCAATAAGAACAAATCTCGTCTCCCCATGGAAATCTTGCTCATTGGAGCTTTGTCATAACCTCTGGTTAGGAGAATCCTTCAGGGCCCTGGTGCCACTGCCCCATACCAAGGTCTCCATGGACTCAAACCAACATTAAGACCATCCTCAGGAAAGTCCATTTCAACTCAGCCCCCTCTGTTGCTACCCCAAGCCAGCAGATCAAACGTTTCTTGTTGCTAGGAGACAATTGGAATGTGAGGCTGGCTGCCCAGGCATCCATACTTAGAACCCTGTTCTGGAAAAATACCTTATAAGACGTCCTGGAGCCATCCAACAAATCTTAATTGTCCCACAGAAGGAATCCTTGCGGTTTGGAGCATCTCACAACTCCAATAGTGGGAAAACCCCCATGGCCTCATAATGCCCCCCCTTCCTGAAGGGGCCAACATGGACAGAAACTCAAACCTGAGCCAAAGTCTGAACCTCGACCTGACTTCAGACGCATGAGATCTCAATTCAGCTCTGCAGAGTGTGCCTGCCATGTCCTTGCCCCGAAACCTAAGCCTAGCTTGTGTTCTCAGACTTCCGTCCTCACTCTCCTGGCCCACAAGCCCTCCAGTTTGGGAATTCCGAAGCCACAATGCCGCAATCTGCCTGCCCTCCAGAAGAAAAACTTTGCCATATGCTGCTAATAAGAAACCCCAAATGATTTTCTAATGCATGCCACTCGATTGTAAAGGAATTATACAACCCACCCTGTATTCTAATGCCCTGTCTGGCACAGCCTGAGACAAGACATCCCAAATGACACCCAGACAGCTGGCCCCAACATGGACACATAGGACCCGCTATGGCTGTAGGTCGTCATCTCTTCCCAACCTTGGTTTTCAGGCTTCAGAACCTAGACCTTATCTCCAATCACTGCCCAGGGGTGAACGTGATGCAGAAATTAGAATTCCTCCTTCCCCATGGCCAGAAACCTTGTGGTTGGCATGTTGTCCAGCGTTCAATGTGGGAAAACCTGCATTGTCCGAAAGGCCACGCCAGTGCTTGAGGGCCGCCTAGGGCACAGACATGCATTGTGACCTGCAGCGTGAGTCCCGTATTAAAGTAACGCCTCTCAGTGGCTGGACCAAGATCCTGCATATGGGGCTTGTCATATCCATAGGCCCCCAGGCTTAACCAGAGGGCGAGTATTCCAATTGTCAGTACCCACTGCTATGCTCAAGAATCCCTCTACTGGGGGGACAAATGAGGCAGAAAACAGGACACTTCCCTTCCCACAGAATGACCACAAACACTTGGGGGCTGGACAAACTACCAGAGAGGGAGACTTCTACGACCCATGAGGCAACTCCTACATTAAACGGCCATTGTGGACAAAACATCCAGAGACAAAAGCCTGAGCGACTGCCTCCCTCTCACCCTTCTTTCATATCCAGAGGAGCTCCCCTCATGGACTGTAGATCAGGCCTGCCATAACCTCGGCCCCAAACCTGAGCTGAGTTAGGGTTTTTGGATGTCTGTCTGCACAGCCATGGCCCACACAGCCTCCAGGCTGGGGTCTCTGGAGCCACACCACAGAACTGTGACTGCTCTCTCCTAAGAAACTGCCCATTCCATTGGCCACAACTCTACAAAATAGTAAAAACCTCAAGGTCCCCAAGGACATCCCACTACCGCAAGCCGCACTGGACAAATAGGGGCATTATGACACAAGCTGAGCAACTACTACCTCCATGCAGACACACAGACAGATATCCGCAGAGACAGAAATTGAACCAGACAGGCCCCTAGGCCCTATTATGAACTCTTGCTTTGGTGTCCAGGTATCACTCCTCAGAGGCCTGGGTTCGAAGACCAGCATACGGGGCTTTCCTGAGGCACCAGACAGAAGACCTCTCATCTCCACATGGGAAGCTTCCTTGTTGGAGTTGTGTCAAGCCCTTCGGGTTGGAGAATCCTGCAGAGTCCCTTAGCTACTGCCACATTCCAAGGTCTCCATGGCCACCAACCCACATTATGACTCATCGTCAGCAGAGTCCATTTAAATTCAACCTTCTGGGTAGCTCACCCAAGAGCCCGCAGATTGAGCGTTCCTTGTCTCGACCAGGCAATGGGAAGGTGAGTTGGCGTTTCTCGGCATCCATGCCTAGGGCCCTGCTCTCGAGTCTCTCTGTATGGGGCATCCTGGAACCATACAATAGTACTCGACTGTCCTGAAGAAGGAAACTTTGAAGTTTGGAGCAGCTCACAACTCCCAGCGAAGGGAAACCTCCCTGGCCTCATGACGCCCCCACCCCCTTCAGGAAGGGGCCGTCATGGACACAAACTCCACCTTGAGGCAACATCTGATAATCGCCCTGACCTCACCTGCGGGAGATCTCGATTCAGCCTCTGCAGAGTGGGCCTGCCATGCTCTTGGCCCCAAAACTCGTGCTAGCTTGTGTTTTCAGACTTACTTCCTCACAATCCTGGCCACACCCCTCCAGTTTGGCAATTCTGGAGACACAATGCAGCACTCTGCCTGCCCTCCAGAAGAAAAATGTTGCCCTATAGGGCTAACCAGAAACGCCAAATGAGTAACAACCTGCATGCCACTCGTCCATACCCCAATTATACAGTCTAGCCTGTGCACTAAAGCCCTGTCTGACACAGCCTGAGGGCAGACCTTCAGTCCAACACCTAGACAGCTGGCCATACACAGAGCATATCACACCCACAATGGCTTTAGGCCATCATCTCTACCAAACCTCAGTTTTCACCTTCAGAACCTAGACCTTATCTCCACTCACTGCTCAGGAGTGAACGTGATGCAAGAATCAGAATTTCTCCTTCGCCTTGGCAAGAAACCTAGTGGTTGGCATGTTTTCCAATGTTCATTGTAGGAGAAAGCAGCATGGACTATGAGGCCCCACCTATCCCTGAGGGCCACAATGTGCACAAACACACATTGTGACCCTCAGCGTGAGCCCTATCCTCATGTAAAGCCTCTTAGGGACTGGAACAACAGCCCACATATGGGGCTTGCCAAGCCCGTAGTCCCCCAATCTAAACCAGAGTTCGAGATGTCTAGTCACCCCTAATCAGGGCTCTACTCGGGAATCCCTCTTTGGTGGGACCCCTGAGGTAAAAAAAAAAAAAATACTGAAAGGACTCTTACCATCCACAGAATGATCCCAACCACTTGGGATCAGGCCAAATCACCAGAGAAAGAATTGTCCATGGCCCTAGAGGACACCCCGACATTCCACGGCCACCATTGACACAAAATCCAGAGACAAAACCCTGAACAAGCGCCACATACTCGCCCTTAGTTCATAGCCCGGAATATTCTCACGGTCTGTAGATCGAGCCTTCATACATACATCCCCAAGCCTAAGCTGAGTTTGTGTTTTCAGACTTCTGTCCCCACAGTCCTGGCCCACACACCATCCAAGCTGGGGCCCCTGGAGCCACACCTCAGGACTGTGGCTTCCCTCTCCAGGGGAATTCTGCCATTTCCATTGGCCACAACCCTATAGATTAGGAGAATCCTCCAAACTCCCCCAGGCCATCCGAATTGTGTTGGCTGCCCAGGACAAACAGGGATGATCTTTCACAAGTTAGGAAACCAACTCCACTCAGACCCAGAGACAGCTATCCCCATAGAATAAGATTGAACTGGAAGGGCACTTAGGCCCTAATCAGATCCATTGCTTTTGATTCCAGTCATCTCTCCTCAGAGGCCTGGTTTCCAATACCAGCATATGGGAGATTCCTTAGGCACTCATCAAAACAATTCTCTTCTCTACATAGGAAACATACTCTTTAGAGCTCCATCAAAACCTCCGGTTATGAACATCCCTCAAGGCCCCGGATCAAGCACCCCATTCCAAGGTCTACATGGACACAAATGCACATTATGACCCATCCTCAACTCACCCATTTCAACACACCTGGCTCGGTTGCTCCCCTAGATCCAGCAGATCGAAGTTGCCTTGGCTCTATGAGACACCTGGAATGGGAGGCAGGCTGCCCAGGCATCCATCCTTAGAACCCTGCTCTGGATAACTTCCTTATGGGATGTCCTGGAGCCATCCAACAGGTCTCGACTGTCCCACAGAAGAAATCATTGTGGTTTGGAGCATCTCACAATTCCCATCGTCGGACAACCTCCATGTCCTCGTGACACCCTCCCCTTCATGAAGAGGCCGTCATGGACAGAAACTCCGACCTAAGCCAACGTCTGATCCTAGCTCTGTCTTCAGGTATACGGGATCTCGAATCATCTCTGCAGAGGGTGCCTGCCTTCCCTTCACCCCGAAATCAAAGTCTGGCTTGTGTTCTCAGAATTTTTTCCTCACACTCCTGGCCCACAAGACTTCCAGTTTGGGAATTCTGGAACCACTATGTGGCACTGTGTCTTCCCTCCAGAAGAAAAACGTTGCCCTCTGGGGCTACCCAGTAACCACAAATGAGTACCATCCTGCACGAAACTCGACTGCACCCCAATGATACAGTCTAGCCTGGGCACTTATTCCCTGTCTGCCACAGCCTGAGCCTGCACCTCCCAACCCACACTCAACAGCTGGCCGAACACTGAGCACATCAGACACACCATGGCCTTAGGGCTTCATCTCTTCCCAAGCTCAGTTTTCAGTCTTCAGAACCTAGACCTTAAATCCAATCACAGTCCAGGAGTGAAAGTGTTGCAGAAATTAGAACTCCATCTTCACCATGGCCAGAAAACTTGTGGTTCCCATACAGTGCAACGTTCAGTGTAGGAGGCACCAGCATGGTACTTTAAACCATGCCCTGACTGGAGGGGATCCTTGGGCACAAAACCACATTGTGAAACTCAGTGTGAGACCTATCCTCAAGGAAGGCCTCTCAGTGTCTGGACCAAGAGCCCACATATGGGCCTTGCCATGTTCTTAGGTCCCAATGTTAACCAGAGGTCTGGTTGTCCAGTTGCCCCAACCCACGACTCTGCTCTGGAATCCTTCTTTTGGTGGTCCACCTGAGTTAAAAAAAAAAAAAAACAAAACAAAAAGTAAACAAAAAAAAAACAGAAAGGCCTCCTCCCTTCCCACAGAATGACCCCAAACTTTTAGGATCGGGTCAAATCCCCAGAAAGGGAGCCTCATCGATGGCCCATGAGGACACCCCGACATTCCATGGCAATCGGTGACATATTTCCAGAAAAAAAAAAAAAAAGCATGAGCAACACCTCACATTCGCCCTTTGTTCATATTGCGAAGAGGTCTCCTCTCGGTCTATAGATCGGGTCGGCCATACCTACATCCCCCAACCTAAGTGGAGTTTGTGTTTTCAGACTTTTGTCCAAATAGCCCTGGACCACACACGCTCCACACTTGGGTCCCTGGAGCGACACCTCAGGACTGTGCTTCCCTTTCAAGGGAATTCTTCCCATTCCATTGGCCACAACCTTGCAAATTAGGAAAAACCTCCAAAGTCACCGAGGCCATCCCAATAGTGTAGGCCGCCCAGGACAAACAGGGGTGATCTCAAACCAGCTGAGCAACTACCTCCACTCAGACAACAGATGTCCCCAGAGAAGAATATTGAACCGGACAGGCCCCTAGGCCCTAATCAGATCCATTGCTTTGGTTTCCAGGCATCTCTCCTCAGAGGCCTCGTTTCCAATAACAGCATATGGTGGTTTCCTGAGTCACCAATAAGAACAAATCTCGTCTCCCCATGGAAAACTTGCTCATTGGAGCTTTGTCATAACCTCTGGTTAGGAGAATCCTTCAGGGCCCTGGTGCCACTGCCCCATACCAAGGTCTCCATGGACTCAAACCAACATTAAGACCATCCTCAGGAAAGTCCATTTCAACTCAGCCCCTTCTGTTGCTACCCCAAGCCAGCAGATCAAACGTTTCTTGTTGCTAGGAGACAATTGGAATGTGAGGCTGGCTGCCCAGGCATCCATACTTAGAACCCTGTTCTGGAAAAATACCTTATAAGACGTCCTGGAGCCATCCAACAAATCTTAATTGTCCCACAGAAGGAATCCTTGCAGTTTGGAGCACCTCACAACTCCAATAGTGGGAAAACCCCCATGGCCTTATAATGCCCCCGCTTCCTGAAGGGGCCAACATGGACAGAAACTCAAACCTGAGCCAAAGTCTGAACCTCGACCTGACTTCAGACGCATGAGATCTCAATTCAGCTCTGCAGAGTGTGCCTGCCATGTCCTTGCCCCGAAACCTAAGCCTAGCTTGTGTTCTCAGACTTCCGTCCTCACTCTCCTGGCCCACAAGCCCTCCAGTTTGGGAATTCCGAAGCCACAATGCAGCACTCTGCCTGCCCTCCAGAAGAAAAACTTTGCCCTATGCTGCTAATAAGAAACCCCAAATGATTTTCTAATGCATGCCACTCGATTGTAAAGCAATTATACAGCCCACCCTGTATACTAATGCCCTGTCTGGCACAGCCTGAGACAAGACATCCCAAACGACACCCAGACAGCTGGCCCCAACCTGGACACATAGGACCCATTATGGCTGTAGGTCGTCATCTCTTCCCAACCGCGGTTTTCAGGCTTCAGAACCTAGACCTTATCTCCAATCACTGCCCAGGGTTGAACGTGATGCAGAAATTAGAATTCCTCCTTCGCCATGGCCAGAAACCTTGTGATTGGCATGTTGTCCAACGTTCAATGTGGGAAAACCTGCATTGTCCGAAAGGCCACGCCAGTGCTTGAGGGCCGCCTAGGGCACAGACATGCATTGTGACCTGCAGCGTGAGTCCCGTATTAAAGTAACGCCTCTCAGTGGCTGGACCAAGATCCTGCATATGGGGCTTGTCATATCCATAGGCCCCCAGGCTTAACCAGAGGGCGAGTATTCCAGTTGTCAGTACCCACTGCTATGCTCTAGAATCCCTCTACTGGGGGGACACATGAAGCAGAAAACAGGACACTTTCCTTCCCACAGAATGACCCCAAACTCTTGGGGGCTGGACAAAATACCAGAGAGGGAGACTTCTACGACCCATGAGGCAACTCCTACATTAAACGGCCATTGTGGACAAAACATCCAGAGACAAAAGCCTGAGCGACTGCCTCCCTCTCACCCTTCTTTCATATCCAGAGGAGCTCCCCTCATGGACTGTAGATCAGGCCTGCCGTAACCTCGGCCCCAAACCTGAGCTGACTTAGGGTTTTTGGATGTCTGTCTGCACAGCCATGGCCCACACAGCCTCCAGGCTGGGGTCTCTGGAGCCACACCACAGAAATGTGCCTGCTCTCTCCTAAGAAACTGCCCATTCCATTGGCCACAACTCTACAAAATAGTAGAAACCTCAAGGTCCCCAAGGACATCCCACTACCGCAAGCCGCACTGGACAAATAGGGGCATTATGACACAAGCTGATCAACTACTACCTCCATGCAGACACACAGACAGATATCCGCAGAGACAGAAGATTGAACCAGACAGGCCCCTAGGCCCTATTATGAACTCTTGCTTTGGTGTCCAGGTATCACTCCTCAGAGGCCTGGGTTCGAAGACCAGCATACGGGGCTTTCCTGAGGCACCAGACAGAAGACCTCTCAACTCCACATGGGAAGCTTCCTTGTTGGAGTTGTGTGAAGCCCTTCGGGTTGGAGAATCCTGCAGAGTCCCTTAGCTACTGCCTCATTCCAAGGTCTCCATGGCCACCAACACACATTATGACTCATCCTCAGGAGAGTCCATTTAAACTCAGCCTTCTGGGTAGCTCACCCAAGAGCGCGTAGATTGAGCGTACCTTGTCTCGACCAGGCAATGGGAAGGTGAGTTGGCGTTCTCGGCATCCATGCTTAGGCCCCTGCTTTCGAGTCTTTCTGTATGGGGCATCCTGGAACCATCCAATAGTACTCGACTGTCCTGAAGAAGGAAACTTTGAAGTTTGGAGCAGCTCACAACTCCCAGAGTAGGGAAACCTGCCTGGCCTCATGACGCCCCCACCCCCTTCAGGAAGGGGCCGTCATGGACACAAACTCCAGCTTGAGGCAACATCTGATACTCGCCCTGACCTCACCTGCAGGAGATCTCGATTCAGCCTCTGCAGAGTGGGCCTGCCATGCTCTTGGCCCCAAAACTCGTGCTAGCTTGTGTTTTCAGACTTCCTTCCTCACAATCCTGGCCACACCCCTCCAGTTTGGCAATTCTGGAGACACAATGCAGCACTCTGCCTGCCCTCCAGAAGAAAAATGTTGCCCTATAGGGCTAACCGGAAACGCCAAATGAGTAACAACCTGCATGCCACTCGACCACACCCCAATTATACAGTCTAGCCTGTGCACTAAAGCCCTGTCTGACACAGCCTGAGGGCAGACCTCCAGTCTAAACCCAGACAGCTGGCCGTACACAGAGCATATCACACCCACAATGGCTTTAGGCCATCATCTCTACCCAACCTCAGTTTTCAGCTTTAGAACCTAGACCTTATCTCCACTCACTGCTCAGGAGTGAACGTGATGCAAGAATCAGAACTTCTCCTTCGCCTTGGCAAGAAACCTAGTGGTTGGCATGTTGTCCAATGTTCATTGTAGGAGAAAGCAGCATGGACTATGAGGCCCCACCTATCCCTGAGGGCCACAATTTGCACAAACACACATTGTGACCCTCAGCGTGAGCCCTATCCTCATGTAAGCCTATTAGTGACTGGAACAACAGCCCACATATGGGGCTTGCCAAGCCCCTAGTCCCCCAATCTCAACCAGAGTTCGAGATGTCTAGTCACACCTACTCAGGGCTCGACTCTGGAATCCCTCTTTGGTGGGAGAACTGAGGTAAAAAAAAAATACATAAAGGACTCTTCCCATCCACAGAATGATCCCAACCACTTGGGATCAGGCCAAATCATCAGAGAAAGAATTGTCCACGGCCCTTGAGGACACTCCGACATTCCACGGCCACCGTTGACACAAAATCAAGAAACAAAAGCCTGAGCAAGCGCCACATACTCGCCCTTTGTTCATAGCCCGGAAAATTCTCACGGTCTGTAGATCGAGCCTTCATACATACATCCCCAAAACTAAGCTGAGTTTGTGTTTTCAGACTTCTGTCCCCACAGGCCTGGCCAACACACCATCCAAGCTGGGGCCCCTGGAGCCACACCTCAGGACTGTGGCTTCCCTCTCCAGGGGAATTCTGCTATTTCCATTGGCCACAAGCCAATAGATTACAAGAATCCGCCAAACTCCCCCAGGCCATCCGAATAATGTTGGCTGCCCAGGACACACAGGGATGATTTCTCACAAGTTAGGAAACTACCTCCACTCAGACCCAGAGACAGATATCCCCATAGAATAAGATTGAACTGGACAGGCACTTAGGCCCTAATCAGATCCATTGCTTTTGATTCCAGTCATCTCTCCTCAGAGGCCTGTTTTCCAATACCAGCATATGGGAGATTCCTTAGGCACTCATCAAAACAATTCTCTTCTCTACATAGGAAACATACTCTTTAGAGCTCCATCAAAACCTCCGGTTATGAACATCCCTCAAGGCCCCGGTTCAAGTACCCCATTCCAAGGTCTACATGGACACAAATGCACATTATGACCCATCCTCAACTCACCCATTTCAACACACCCGCCTCGGTTGCTCCCCTAGATCCAGCAGATCGAACTTGCCTTGGCGCTATGAGACACCTGGAATGGGAGGCAGGCTGCCCAGGCATCCATCCTTAGAACCCTGCTCTGGATAACTTCCTTATGGGATGTCCTGGAGCCATCCAACAGGTCTCGACTGTCCCACAGATGGAATCATTGCGGTTTGGAGCATCTCACAATTCCCATCGTGGGAAAACCTCCATGTCCTCGTGACAGCCTCCCCTTCATGAAGGGGCCGTCATGGATAGAAACTTCTTCCTAAGCCAACGTCTGATCCTAGCTCTGTCTTCAGGTATAAGGGATCTCGAATCATCTCTGCAGAGGGTGCCTGCCGTCCCCTCACCCCGAAATCTTAGTCTGGCTTGTGTTCTCAGAATTTTTCCTCACACTCCTGGCCCACAAGCCTTCCAGTTTGGGAATTCTGGAGCCACTATATGGCACTGTGTCTTCCCTCCAGAAGAAAAACGTTGCCCTCTGGGGCTACCCAGTAACCACAAATGAGTACCATCCTGCACGAAACTCGACTGCACCCCAATGATACAGTCTAGCCTGGGCACTAATTCCCTGTCTGCCACAGCCTGAGCCTGCACCTCCCAACCCACACTCAACAGCTGGCCGAACACTGAGCACATCAGACACACCATGGCCTTAGGTCTTCATCTCTTCCCAACCTCAGATTTCAGGCTTCAGAACCTAGACCTTAAATCCAATCACAGTCCAGGAGTGAAAGTGTTGCAGAAATTAGAACTCCATCTTCCCCATGGCCAGAAAACTTGTGGTTGCCATATTGTGCAACGTTCAGTGTAGGAGAAACCAGCATGGTACATTAGGCCACGCCCTGACTTGAGGGGCTCCTTGGGCACAAAAACACATTGTGAAACTCAGTGTGAGACCTATCCTCAAGGAAGGCCTCTCAGTGTCTGGACCAAGAGCCCACATATGGGGATTGCCATGTTCTTAGGTCCCAATGTTAACCAGAGGTCTGGTTGTCCAGTTGCCCCAACCCACATCTCTGCTCTGGAATCCCTATTTTGGTGGTCCACCTGAGGTAAAAATAAATAAATAAATAAACAAAAAATAAACAAAAAAACCAGAAAGGCCTCCTCCCTTCCTACAGAATTATAAGTCTAGCCTGTGCACTAAAGCCCGGTCTGACACAGCCTGAGGGCAGACCTCCAGTTCAACACCCAGACAGCTGGCCGTACACAGAGCATATCACACCCACAATGGCTTTAGGCCATCATCTCTACCCAACCTCAGTTTTCACCTTCAGAACCTAGGCCTTATCTCCACTCACTGCTCAGGAGTGAACGTGATGCAAGAATCAGAACTTCTCCTTCGCCTTGGCAAGAAACCTAGTGGTTGGCATGTTGTCCAATGTTCATTGTAGGAGAAAGCAGCATGGACTAGGAGGCCCCACCTATCCCTGAGGGCCACAATGTGCACAAACACACATTGTGACCCTCAGCGTGAGCCCTATCCTCATGTAAAGCCTCTTAGTCACTGGAACAACAGCCCACATATGGGGCTTGCCAAGCCCCTAGTCCCCCAATCTCAACCAGAGTTCGAGATGTCTAGTCACCCCTACTCAGGGCTCTACTCGGGAATCCCTCTTTGGTGGGACCCCTGAGGTAAAAAAAAAAAAAATACTGAAAGGACTCTTACCATCCACAGAATGATCCCAACCACTTGGGATCAGGCCAAATCACCAGAGAAAGAATTGTCCATGGCCCTTGATGACACCCCGACATTCCACGGCCACTGTTGACACAAAATCCAGAGACAAAAGCTTGAGCAAGCGCCACATACTCGCCCTTTGTTCATAGCCCGGGAAATTCTTACTGTCTGTAGATCAAGCCTTCATACATACCAAACCTAAGCTGAGTTTGTGTTTTCAGACTTCTGTCCCCACAGTCCTGGCCCACACACCATCCAAGCTGGGGCCCCTGGAGACACACCTCAGGACTGTGGCTTCCCTCTCCACTGGAATTCTGCCATTTCCATTGGCCACAACCCTATAGATTAGGAGAATCCTCCAAACTCCCCGAGGCCATCCCAATAGTGTTGGCTGCCCAGGACAAACAGGGATGATCTTTCACAAGTTAGGAAACTACCTCCACTCAGACCCAGAGACAGATATCCCCATAGAATAAGATTGAATTGGACAGGCACTTAGGCTCTAATCAGATCCATTGCTTTTGTTTCCAGGCATCTCTCATCAGAGGCCTGGTTTCCAATACCAGAATACGGGGGATTACTGAGGCACTCATCAGAAAAATCTCATCTCCACATAGGAAATGTACTCTTTGGAGCTCTATAAAAACCTCTGTTTAGGAGAATCTTTCAGGGCCCCGGATCAAGCGCCCCATTCCAAGGTCTCCATGGACTTAAACCCACATTATGATCTATTGTCGGGAGAGTCCATGTCAACTCAACCCCCTTGGTTTCTCCCCCAGGGCCTGCAGATCAAACCTGCCTTGTTGCTAGGAGACAACTAGAATGGGAGGCGGGCTGCCCAGGCATCCATCCTTAGAACCCTACTCTGGAGTCGTTCCACATGGGACATCCTAGAGCCATCCAACAGGTCTCAAGTGTCCCACAGAAGGAATCTTTGCAGTCTGGAGCATCTCACAACTCCCATTGTGGGAAAATCTACATGGCCTCTTGAGACGCTCCACTTTATAAAGGGGCCATCATGGACAGAAACTCCAACCTGAGCAAACGTCTGATATTCGCCCTGACTTCAGGTGCATGAGATCTTGATTCAGCTCTGCAGAGTGTGCCTTCTGTGCACTCACCCCCAAAACTAAGCCTAGCTTGTGTTCTCAGACTACCGTCCTCACACCCCTGCCCCAAAAGCCCTACAGATTGGCAATACTGGGGCCACAATGCAGCACACTGCCTGCCCTCCAGAAGAAAAACGTTGCCTTATGGAGCTACCTAGAAACCCGAATAAGGATCAACTGAACACCACTCGACTGCATCCCAAATATGCAGTCTACCCTGTCTAATGCCTTGTCTGACACAGCATGAGCCCACACCTCCAGATCTACGCTCAAGAGCTGGCTGCACGCTGAGCTCATTGGACCCATCAGGTCCTTAGGTCTTCATCTCTTCCCAACCTCAGTTTTCGGGTTTCAGAACCTAGACCTAAACTCCAATCACTGTCCAGGGGTGAACGTGATGCAGAAATCACAACTCTTCCTGCGCCATGGCTGGAAACCTTGTGGTTGGCATATTCTCCAACGTTCAGTGTAGGAGAATCCAGCGTGGCCCATGAGGCACTTCCCATGCTTGAGGGCCTTGTTGGGCACAAATAGGCATTGTGACCCTCAGCATGAGCCCTGTCCTCAAGAAAGGCCTCTCAGTGTCTGAATCAAGAGCCCGCCTATTGGACTTGCCATGCCCGTAGGCCCCCAAACTTAAACAGAGGTGGGGATATCCAGTTGACCCTCCCAAGGACTCTGCTCTGTAATCCCTCTTTTATTGGGACACTTGAGGTACATAAAATAAAATATAAAATAAAATAAAATAAAAAACAGAAAAGAGCCCCCCATCCCACAGAATGTACCCAAACTCTTGGGATTGGGTCAAATCGTCAAAAAAGGAAAGCCATCTACAACCCATGAGGCCACGCCAGCATTCCACCCACATTGTTGACACAAATCCAGAGACAAAACCTGAGCAAGCACCTCAAACTCACCCTTTTTCATATCCCTAAGTGTTATCATGGTCTATAGATTGGGCGTGCCATACCTATGTCCCCAATCCTAAGCGGAGTTTGTGTTTTCATACTTCTGTCCCCACAGGCCTGGCCCACACAGCCTCAAGGCTGGGCCCCTAGAGCCAAACTCAGAACTCTGCTTGCCCTCTCCAGGGGATTTCTGCCCATTCCATTGGCCACAACCCTATAGATTAGGAGAAACTCCAAAGTCCTGAGGCCATCCCAATATTATAGGCTGCCCAGGACAAACAGGGGCGATCTGACACAAGCTGAGCAACTACATCCCCTCAGATCCTTAGACACGTATCCTCAGGAAAGAGATTGAACCGGACAGGCACCTAGGGCCTAATCATCTCGATTGCTTTTGTTTCCAGTCATCTCTCCTCAGAGGCCTGATTTCCAATACCAGCATATGGGAGATTCCTTAGGCACTCATCAAAACAATTCTCTTCTCTACATAGGAAACGTACTCTTTAGAGGCCATCAAAACCTCCGGTTATGAACATCCCTCAAGGCCCCGGATCAAGCACCCCATTCCAAGGTCTACATCGACACAAATGCACATTATGACCCATCCTCAACTCACCCATTTCAACACACCCGCCTCGGTTGCTCCCCTAGATCCAGCAAGCAAACTTGCCTTGGCGCTATGAGACACCTGGAATGGGAGGCAGGCTGCCCAGGCATCCATCCTTAGAACCCTGCTCTGGATAACTTCCTTATGGGATGTCCTGGAGCCATCCCACAGGTCTCGACTGTCCCACAGAACGAATCATTGCGGTTTGGAGCATCTCACAATTCCCATCGTGGGAAAACCTCCATGTCCTCGTGACACCCTCCCCTTCATGAATGGGCCGTCATGGACAGAAACTCCGACCTAAGAAAACATCTGATCCTAGCTCTGTCTTCAGGTATACGGGATCTCGAATCATCTCTGCAGAGGGTGCCTGCCGTCCACTCACCCCGAAATCTAAGTCTGGCTTGTGTTCTCAGAATTTTTTCCTCACACTCCTGGCCCACAAGCCTTCCAGTTTGGGAATTTTGGAGTCACTATGTGGCACTGTGTCTTCCCTCCAGAAGAAAAACGTTGCCCTCTGGGGCTACCCAGTAACCACAAATGAGCACCATCCTGCACGAAACTCGACTGCACCCCAATGATACAGTCTAGCCTGGGCACTAATTCCCTGTCTGCCACAGCCTGAGCCTGCACCTTCCAACCCACACTCAACAGCAGGCCGAACACTGAGCACATAGGACACACCATGGCCTTAGGGATTCATCTCTTCCCAAGCTCAGTTTTCAGGCTTCAGAACCTAGACCTTAAATCCAATCACAGTCCAGGAGTGAAAGTGTTGCAGAAATTAGAAATCCATCTTCCCCATGGCCAGAAAACTTGTGGTTGCCATATTGTCCAACGTTCCGTGTAGGAGAAACCAGCATGGTACATTAGGCCACGCCCTGACTTGAGGGGCTCCTTGGGCACAAAATCACATTGTGAAACTCAGTGTGAGACCTATCCTCAAGGAAGGCCTCTCAGTGTCTGGACCAAGAGCCCACATATGGGGCTTGCCATGTTCTTAGGTCCCAATGTTAACCAGAGGTCTGGTTGTCCAGTCGCTCCTCCCCAGGTCTCTGCTCTGGAATCCCTCTTTTGGTGGTCTACCTTAGGTAAAAAAATAATAATAATAATAATAAAGTAAACAAAAAAACAAGAAAGGCCTCCTCCCTTCCCACAGAATGACCCCAAACTCTTAGGATCAGGTCAAATCCCCAGAAAAGGAGCCTCATCGATGGCCCATGAGGACACCCCGATATTCCATGGCAATCGGTGACAGATTTCCAGAAAAAAAAAAAAAAAGCATGAGCCAGCACCTCACATTCGCCCTTTGTTCATATCCCGATGAGTTCTCCTCACGGTCTATAGATCGGGCCGGCCATACCTACATCCCCCAACCTAAGTGGAGTTTGTGTTTTCAGACTTTTGTCCAAATAGCCCTGGACCACACACGCTCCACACTTGGGTCCCTGGAGCCACACCTCAGGACTGTGCTTCCCTTTCAATGGAATTCTTCCCATTCCATTGGCCACAACATTGCAAATTAGGAAAAACCTCCAAAGTCACCGAGGCCATCCCAATAGTGTAGGCCGCCCAGGACAAACAGGGGTGATCTCAAATCAGCTGAGCAACTACCTCCACTCAGACAACAGATGTCCCCAGAGAAGAATATTGAACCGGACAGGCCCCTAGGCCCTAGTCAGATCCATTGCTTTGGTTTTTAGGCATCTCTCCTCAGAGGCCTCGTTTCCAATACCAGCATATGGTGGTTTCCTGAGGCACCAATAAGAACAAATCTCGTCTCCCCATGGAAAACTTGCTCATTGGAGCTTTGTCATAACCTCTGGTTAGGAGAATCCTTCAGGGCCCTGGTGCCACTGCCCCATACCAAGGTCTCCATGGACTCAAACCAACATTAAGACCATCCTCAGGAAAGTCCATTTCAACTCAGCCCCCTCTGTTGCTACCCCAAGCCAGCAGATCAAACGTTTCTTGTTGCTAGGAGACAATTGGAATGTGAGGCTGGCTGCCCAGGCATCCATACTTAGAACCCTGTTCTGGAAAAATACCTTATAAGACGTCCTGGAGCCATCCAACAAATCTTAATTGTCCCACAGAAGGAATCCTTGCGGTTTGGAGCATCTCACAACTCCAATAGTGGGAAAACCCCCATGGGCTCATAATGTCCCCCCTTCATGAAGGGGCCAACATGGACAGAAACTCAAACCTGAGCCAAAGTCTGATCCTCGACCTGACTTCAGAAGCATGAGATGTCAATTCAGCTCTGCAGAGTGTGCCTGCCATGTCCTTGCCCCGAAACCTAAGCCTAGCTTGTGTTCTCAGACTTCCGTCCTCACTCTCCTGGCCCACAAGCCCTCCAGTTTGGGAATTCCGAAGCCACAATGCCGCAATCTGCCTGCCCTCCAGAAGAAAAACTTTGCCCTATGCTGCTAATAAGAAACCCCAAATGATTTTCTAATGCATGCCACTCGATTGTAAAGCAATTATACAGCCTACCCTGTATATTAATGCCCTGTCTGGCACAGCCTGAGACAAGACATCCCAAACGATACCCAGACAGCTGGCCCCAACATGGTCACATAGGACCCGCTATGGCTGTAGGTCGTCATCTCTTCCCAACCTCGGTTTTCAGGCTTCAGAACCTAGACCTTATCTCCAATCACTGCCCAGGGGTGAACGTGATGCAGAAATTAGAATTCCTCCTTCCCCATGGCCAGAAACCTTGTGGTTGGCATGTTGTCCAACGTTCAATGTGGGAAATTCTGCATTGTCCGAAAGGCCACGCCAGTGCTTGAGGGCCGCCTAGGGCACAGACATGCATTGAGACCTGCAGCGTGAGTCCAGTATTAAAGTAACGCCTCTCAGTGGCTGGACCAAGATCTTGCATATGGGGCTTGTCATATCCATAGGCCCCCAGGCTTAACCAGAGGGCGGATATTCCAGTTGTCAGTACCCACTGCTATGCTCTAGATTCCCTCTACAGGGGGGACACATGAAGCAGAAAACAGGACACTTCCCTTCCCACAGAATGACCCCAAACTCTTGGGGGCTGG
This sequence comes from Mustela nivalis, assembly GCF_964662115.1. Lineage (NCBI taxonomy): Eukaryota > Metazoa > Chordata > Mammalia > Carnivora > Mustelidae > Mustela > Mustela nivalis. The sequence continues at coordinate 597,409 of NW_028136531.1, read as the reverse complement.
ACAAACTACCAGAGAGGGAGACTTCTACGACCCATGAGGCAACTCCTACATTAAACGGCCATTGTGGACAAAACATCCAGAGACAAAAGCCTGAGCGACTGCCTCCCTCTCACCCTTCTTTCATATCCAGAGGAGCTCCCCTCATGGACTGTAGATCAGGCCTGCCGTAACCTCGGCCCCAAACCTGAGCTGAGTTAGGGATTTTGGATGTCTGTCCGCACAGCCATGGCCCACACGGCCTCCAGGATGGGGTCTCTGGAGCCACACCACAGAACTGTGCCTGCTCTCTCCTAAGAAACTGCCCATTCCATTGGCCACAACTCTACAAAATAGTAGAAACCTCAAGGTCCCCAAGGACATCCCACTACCGCAAGCCGCACTGGACAAATAGGGGCATTATGACACAAGCTGAGCAACTACTACCTCCATGCAGACACACAGACAGATATCCGCAGAGACAGAAGATTGAACCAGACAGGCCCCTAGGCCCTATTATGAACTCTTGCTTTGGTGTCCAGATATCCCTCCTCAGAGGCCTGGGTTCGAAGACCAGCATACGGGGAATTCCTGAGGCACCAGACAGAAGATCTCTCATCTCCACCTGGGAAGCTTCCTTGTTGGAGTTGTGTCAAGCCCTTCGGGTTGGAGAATCCTGCAGAGTCCCTTAGCTACTGCCACATTCCAAGGTCTCCATGGCCACTAAACCACATTATGACTCATCCTCAGGAGAGTCCATTTACACTCAACCTTCTGGGTATCTCACCCAAGAGCCCGCAGATTGAGCGTGCCTTGTCTCGACCAGGCAATGGGAAGGTGAGTTGGCGTTTCTCGGCATCCATGCTTAGGCCCCTGCTCACGAGTCTTTCTGTATTGGGCATCAAGGGACCATCCAATAGTACTCGACTGTCCGGAAGAAGGAAACTTTGAAGTTTGGAGCAGCTCACAACTCCCAGTGTAGGGAAACCTCCCTGGCCTCATGACGCCCCCACCCTTTTCATGTAAGGGCCGTCATAGACACAAACTCCAGCTTGAGGCAACATCTGATACTCGCCCTGACCTCACTGCAGGAGATCTCGATTCAGCCTCTGCAGAGTGGACCTGCCATGCTCTTGGTCCCAAAACTCGTGCTAGCTTGTGTTTTCAGACTTCCTTCCTCACAATCCTGGCCACACCCCTCCAGTTTGGCAATTCTGGAGACACAATGCAGCACTCTGCCTGCCCTCCAGAAGAAAAATGTTGCCCTATAGGGCTAACCGGAAACGCCAAATGAGTAACAACCTGCATGCCACTCGAACATACCCCAATTATACAGTCTAGCCTGTGCACTAAAGCCCTGTCTGACACAGCCTGAGGGCAGACCTCCAGTCCAACACCCAGACAGCTGGCCGTACACAGAGCATATCACACCCACAATGGCTTTAGGCCTTCATCTCTACCCAACCTCAGTTTTCACCTTCAGAACCTAGACATTATCTCCACTCACTGCTCAGGAGTGAACGTGATGCAAGAATCAGAAATTCTCCTTCGCCTTGGCAAGAAACCTAGTGGTTGGCATGTTGTCCAATGTTCATTGTAGGAGAAAGCAGCATGGACTATGAGGCCCCACCTATCCCTGAGGGCCACAATTTGCACAAACACACATTGTGACCCTCAGCGTGAACCCTATCCTCATGTAAAGCCTCTTAGTGACTGGAACAACAGCCCACATATGGGGCTTGCAAAGCCCCTAGTCCCCCAATCTCAACCAGAGTTCGAGATGTCTAGTCACCCCTACTCAGGGCTCTACTCTGGAATCCCTCTTTGGTGGAACACCTGAGGTAAAAAAAAAAAAAATACAGAAAGGACTCTTCCCATCCACAGAATGATCCCAACCCCTTGGGATCAGGCCAAATCACCAGAGAAAGAATTGTCCATGGCCCTTGAGGACACCCCAACATTCCACGGCCACCGTTGACACAAAATCCAGAGACAAAACCCTGAGCAAGCGCCACATACTCGCCCTTTGTTCATAGCCCGGAAAATTCTCACGGTCTGTAGATCGAGCCTTCATACATACATCCCCAAACCTAAGCTGAGTTTGTGTTTTCAGACTTCTGTCCCCACAGTCCTGGCCCACACACCATTCAAGCTGGGGCCTCTGGAGACACACCTCAGGACTGTGGCTTCCCTCTCCAGGGGATTCTGCCATTTCCATTGGCCACAACCCTATAGATTAGGAGAATCCTCCAAACTCCCCGAGGCCATCCCAATAGTGTTGGCTGCCCAGGACAAACAGGGATGATCTTTCACAAGTTAGGAAACTACCTCCACTCAGACCCAGAGACAGATATCCCCATAGAATAAGATTGAACTGGACAGGCACTTAGGCTCTAGTCGGATCCATTGCTTTTGTTTCCAGGCATCTCTCCTCAGAGGCCTGGTTTCCAATACCAGAATACGGGGGATTACTGAGGCACTCATCAGAAAAATCTCATCTCCACATAGGAAATGTACTCTTTGGAGCTCTATAAAAACCTCTGTTTAGGAGAATCTTTCAGGGCCCTGGATCAAGCGCCCCATTCCAAGGTCTCCATGGACTTAAACCCACATTATGATCTATTGTCGGGAGAGTCCATGTCAACTCAACCCCCTTGGCTTCTCCCCCAGGGCCTGCAGATCAAACCTGCCTTGTTGCTAGGAGACAACTAGAATGGGAGCCCGGCTGCCCAGGCTTCCATCCTTAGAACCCTACTCTGGAGTCGTTCCACATGGGACATCCTAGAGCCATCCAACAGGTCTCAAGTGTCCCACAGAAGGAATCTTTGCAGTCTGGAGCATCTCACAACTCCCATTGTGGGAAAATCTACATGGCCTCTTGAGACGCTCCACTTTATAAAGGGGCCATCATGGACAGAAACTCCAACCTGAGCAAACGTCTGATATTCGCCCTGACTTCAGGTGCATGAGATCTTGATTCAGCTCTGCAGAGTGTGCCTTCTGTGCACTCACCCCCAAAACTAAGCCTAGCTTGTGTTCTCAGACTACCGTCCTCACACCCCTGCCCCAAAAGCCCTACAGATTGGCAATACTGGGGCCATAATGCAGCACACTGCCTGCCCTCCAGAAGAAAAACGTTGCCTTATGGAGCTACCTAGAAACCCGAATAAGGATCAACTGAACGCCACTCGACTGCACCCCAAATATGCAGTCTACCCTGTCTAATGCCTTGTCTGACACAGCATGAGCCCACACCTCCAGACCTATGCTCAACAGCTGGCTGCACGCTGAGCTCATTGGACCCATCAGGTCCTTAGGTCTTCATCTCTTCCAACCTCAGTTTTCGGGTTTCAGAACCTAGACCTAAACTCCAAACACTGTCCAGGGGTGAACGTGATGCAGAAATCACAACTCTTCCTTCGCCATGGCTGGAAACCTTGTGGTTGGCATATTCTCCAACGTTCAGTGTAGAATAATCTAGCGTGGCCAATGAGGCACTTCCCATGCTTGAGGGCCTTGTTGGGCACAAATAGGCATTGTGAAACTCAGCATGAGCCCTGTCCTCAAGGAAGGCCTCTCAGTGTCTGAATCAAGAGCCCGCGTATTGGACTTGCCATGCCCCTAGGCCCCCAAACTTAAACAGAGGTGGGGATATCCAGTTGTCCCTCCCAAGGACTCTGCTCTGGAATCCCTCTTTTATTGGGACACTTGAGGTACATAAAATAAAATATAAAATAAAATAAAATAAAAAACAGAAAAGACTCCTCCCATCCCACAGAATGTACCCAAACTCTTGGGATCGGGTCAAGTCCTCAGAGAAGGAAAGCCATCCACAACCCATGAGGCCACGCCAGCATTCCACCCACATTGTTGACACAAATCCAGAGACAAAACCTGAGCAAGCACCTCAAACTCACCCTTTTTCATATCCCTAAGTGTTATCACAGTCTGTAGATTGGGCGTGCCATACCTATGTCCCCAATCCTAAGCAGAGTTTGTGTTTTCAGACTTTTGTCCCCACAGGCCTGGCCCACACAGCCTCAAGGCTGGGCCCCTAGAGCCAAACTCAGAACTGTGCCTGCCCTCTCCAGGGGATTTCTGCCCATTCCATTGGCCACAAACCTATAGATTAGGAGAAACTCCAAAGTCCTGAGGCCATCCCAATATTATAGGCTGCCCAGGACAAACAGGGGCGATCTGACACAAGCTGAGCAACTACATCCCCTCAGATCCTTAGACACGTATCCTCAGGAAAGAGATTGAACCGGACAGGCACCTAGGCCCTAATCATCTCGATTGCTTTTGTTTCCAGTCATCTCTCCTCAGAGGCCTGGTTTCCCATACCAGCATATGGGAGATTCCTTAAGCACTCATCAAAACAATTCTCTTCTCTACATAGGAAACGTACTCTTTAGAGCCCATCAAAACCTCCGGTTATGAACGTCCCTCAAGGCCCCGGATCAAGCACCCCATTCCAAGGTCTCCATGGACACAAATGCACATTATGACTCATCCTCAACTCACCCATTTCAACACACCCGCCTCGGTTGCTCCCCTAGATCCAGCAGATCGAACTTGCCTTGGCGCTATGAGACACCTGGAATGGGAGGCAGGCTGCCCAGGCATCCATCCTTAGAACCCTGCTCTGGATAACTTCCTTATGGGATGTCCTGGAGCCATCCAACAGGTCTCGACTGTCCCACAGAAGGAATCATTGCGGTTTGGAGCATCTCACAATTCCCATCGTGGGAAAACCTCCATGTCCTCGTGACACCGTCCCCTTCATGAAGGGGCCGTCATGGACAGAAACTCCGACGTAAGCCAACGTCTGATCCTATCTCTTTCTTCAGGCATACAGGATCTCGAATCATCTCTGCAGAGGGTGCCTGCCGTCCCCTCACCCCGAAATCTAAGTCTGGCTTGTGTTCTCAGAATTTTTTCCTCACACTCCTGGCCCACAAGACTTCCAGTTTGGGAATTCTGGAGCCACTATGTGGCACTGTGTCTTCCCTCCAGAAGAAAAACGTTGCCCTCTGGGGCTACCCAGTATCCACAAATGAGTACCATCCTGCACGAAACTCGACTGCACCCCAATGATACAGTCTAGCCTGGGCACTAATTCCCTGTCTGCCACAGCCTGAGCCTGCACCTCCCAACCCACACTCAACAGTTGGCCGAACACTGAGCACATCAGCCACACCATGGCCTTAGGTCTTCATCTCTTCCCAACCTCAGTTTTCAGGCTTCGGAACCTAGACCTTAAATCCAATCACAGTCCAGGAGTGAAAGTGTTGCAGAAATTAGAACTCCTTCTTCCCCATGGCCAGAAAACTTGTGGTTGCCATATTGTGCAACGTTCAGTGTAGGAGAAACCAGCATGGTACATTAGGCCACGCCCTGACTTGATTGGCTCCTTGGGCACAAAAACACATTGTGAAACTCAGTGTGAGACCTATCCTCAAGGAAGGCCTCTCAGTGTCTGGACCAAGAGTCCACATATGGGGCTTGCCATGTTCTTAGGTCCCAATGTTAACCAGAGGTCTGGTTGTCCAGTCGCTCCTCGCCAGGACTCTGCTCTTGGATCCCTCTTTTGGTGGTCCACCTTAGGTAAAAAAAAATAATAATACTAAAAAAATAAACAAAAAAACAAGAAAGGCCTCCTCCCTTCCCACAGAATGACCCCAAACTCTTGGGATCGGGTCAAATCCCCAGAAAGGGAGCCTCATCAATGACCCATGAGGACACCCCGACATTCCATGGCAATCGGTGACACAATTCCAGAAAAAAAAAAAAAGCATGAGCCAGCACCTCACATTCGCCCTTTGTTCATATCCCGAAGAGTTCTCCTCACGGTCTATAGATCGGGTCGGCCATACCTACATCCACCAACCTAAGTGGAGTTTGTGTTTTCAGACTTTTGTCGAAATAGCCCTGGACCAACACGCTCCACACTTGGGTCCCTGGAGCCACACTTCAGGACTTTGCTTCCCTTTCAAGGGAATTCTTCCCATTCCATTGGCCACAACCTTGCAAATGAGGAAAAACCTCCAAAGTCACCGAGGCCATCTTAATAGTGTAGGCCGCCCAGGACAAACAGGGGTGATCTCAAACCAGCTGAGCAACTACCTCCACTCAGACAACAGATGTCCCCAGAGAAGAATATTGAACCGGACGGGCCCCTAGGCCCTAATCAGATCCATTGCTTTGGTTTTCAGGCATCTCTCCTCAGAGGCCTCGTTTCCAATACCAGCATATGGTGGTTTCCTGAGGCACCAATAAGAACAAATCTCGTCTCCCCATGGAAAACTTGCTCATTGGAGCTTTGTCATAACCTCTGGTTAGGAGAATCCTTCAGGGCCCTGGTGCCACTACCCCATACCAAGGTCTCCATGGACTCAAACCAACATTAAGACCATCCTCAGGAAAGTCCATTTCAACTCAGCCCCCTCTGTTGCTACCCCAAGCCAGCAGATCAAACGTTTCTTGTTGCTAGGAGACAATTGGAATGTGAGGCTGACTGCCCAGGCATTCATACTTAGAACCCTGTTCTGGAAAAATACCTTATAAGACGTCCTGGAGCCATCCAACAAATCTTAATTGTCCCACAGAAGGAATCCTTGCGGTTTGGAGCATCTCACAACTCCAATAGTGGGAAAACCCCCATGGGCTCATAATGTCCCCCCTTCCTGAAGGGGCCAACATGGACAGAAACTCACACCTGAGCCAACGTCTGATCCTCGACCTGACTTCAGAGGCATGAGATGTCAATTCAGCTCTGCAGAGTGTGCCTGCCATGTCCTTGCCCCGAAACCTAAGCCTAGCTTGTGTTCTCAGACTTCCGTCCTCACTCTCCTGGCCCACAAGCCCTCCAGTTTGGGAATTCCGATGCCACAATGCAGCACTCTGCCTGCCCTCCAGAAGAAAAACTTTGCCCTATGCTGCTAATAAGAAACCCCAAATGATTTTCTAATGCATGCCACTTGATTGTAAAGCAATTATACAGCCTACCCTGTATACTAATGCCCTGTCTGGCACAGCCTGAGACAAGACATCCCAAACGATACCCAGACAGCTGGCCCCAACCTGGACACATAGGACCCGCTATGGCTGTAGGTCGTCATCTCTTCCCAACCTCGGTTTTCAGGTTTCAGAACCTAGACCTTATCTCCAATCACTGCCCAGGGGTGAACGTGATGCAGAAATTAGAATTCCTCCTTCCCCATGGCCAGAAACCTTGTGGTTGGCATGTTGTCCAACATTCAATGTTGGAAAACCTGCATTGTCCGAAAGGCCACGCCAGTGCTTGAGGGCCGCCTAGGGCACAGACATGCATTGAGACCTGCAGCGTGAGTCCAGTATTAAAGTAACGCCTCTCAGTGGCTGGACCAAGATCTTGCATATGGGGCTTGTCATATCCATAGGCCCCCAGGCTTAACCAGAGGGCGAGTATTCCAGTTGTCAGTACCCACTGCTATGCTCTAGATTCCCTCTACAGGGGGGACACATGAAGCAGAAAACAGGACACTTCCCTTCCCACAGAATGACCCCAAACTCTTGGGGGCTGGACAAACTACCAGAGAGGGAGACTTCTACGACCCATGAGGCAACTCCTACATTAAACGGCCATTGTGGACAAAACATCCAGAGACAAAAGCCTGAGCGACTGCCTCCCTCTCACCCTTCTTTCATATCCAGAGGAGCTCCCCTCATGGACTGTAGATCAGGCCTGCCGTAACCTCTGCCCCAAACCTGAGCTGAGTTAGGGTTTTTGGATGTCTGTCTGCACAGCCATGGCCCACACAGACTCCAGGCTGGGGTCTCTGGAGCCACACCACAGAACTGTGCCTACTCTCTCCTACGAAACTGCCCATTCCATTGGCCACAACTCTACAAAATAGTAGAAACCTCAAGGTCCCCAAGGACATCCCACTACCACAAGCCGCACTGGACAAATACTGGCATTATGACACAAGCTGAGCAACTACTACCTCCATGCAGACACACAGACAGATATCCGCAGAGAAAGAAGATTGAACCAGACAGGCCCCTAGGCCCTATTATGAACTCTTGCTTTGGTGTCCAGGTATCACTCCTCAGAGGCCTGGGTTCAAAGACCAGCATATGGGGCTTTCCTGAGGCACCAGACAGAAGACCTCTCATCTCCACATGGGAAGCTTCCTTTTTGGAGTTGTGTCAAGCCCTTCGGGTTGGAGAATCCTGCAGAGTCCCTTAGCTACTGCCACATTCCAAGGTCTCCTTGGGCACCAACCCACATTATGACTCATCCTCAGGAGAATCCATTTAAACTCAGCCTTCTGGGTAGCTCACCCAAAAGCCCGCAGATTGAGCGTGCCTTGTCTCGACCAGGCAATGGGAAGGTGAGTTGGCGTTTCTCGGCATCCATGTTTAGGGCCCTGCTCTCGAGTCTTTCTGTATGGGGCATCCTGGAACCATCCAATAGTACTCGACTGTCCTGAAGAAGGAAACTTTGAAGTTTGGAGCAGCTCACAACTCCCAGCGTAGGGAAACCTCACTGGCCTCATGACGCCCCCACCCCTTTCAGGAAGGGTCCGTCATGGACACAAACTCCAGCTTGAGGCAACATCTGATACTCGCCCTGACCTCACCTGCAGGAGATCTCGATTCAGCCTCTGCAGAGTGGGCCTGCCATGCTCTTGGCCCCAAAACTTGTGCTAGCTTGTGTTTTCACACTTCCTTCCTCACAATCCTGGCCACACCCCTCCAGTTTGGCAATTCTGGAGACACAATGCAGCACTCTGCCTGCCCTCCAGAAGAAAAATGTTGCCCTATAGGCCTAACCAGAAACGCCAAATGAGTAACAACCTGCATGCCACTCGACCATACCCCAATTGTACAGTCTAGCCTGTGCACTAAAGCCCTGACTGAAACAGCCTGAGGGCAGACCTCCTGTCCAACACCCAGACAGCTGGCCATAAACAGAGCATATCACACCCACAATGGCTTTAGGCCATCAACTCTACACAACCTCAGTTTTCACCTTCAGAACCTAGACCTTATCTCGACTCACTGCTCAGGAGTGAACGTGATGCAAGAATCAGAACTTCTCCTTCGCCTTGGCAAGAAACCTAGTGGTTGGCATGTTTTTCCAACGTTCAGTGTAGTTGAAACCAGTGTGGCCCATGATGCCCCGCCCATGTTTATGGGCCACATTGGTCACAAACACACATTGTGTCCCTCAGCCTGATCCCAGGCCTCAGGTAAGGCCTCTCAGTGGCTGGATGAAGAGTCAGCATATTGGGCTTGCCATGCCCCTAGGCCCCAAATTTTACCCATAGTTCGGGTTCTCCCTTCACTTTTCCCCAGGGCTCTTCTTTGGAATTCCTCTTTTGGCGGGACACCTGAGGTAACAAACCTGAAAGGAGTCCTCCCATTCCACAGATTGACGAAAAACAATTGGGATCAGGCCAAATCCACAGAGAGGAAGATTCGTCCATGGCCCATGATGCCTCCCCAACATTCCACGGCCATCTCTGATACAAAATCCAGAGACAAAAGTCTGAGCAAGCCCCTCAGACTCACTCTTTCTTCATATCCGGAAGAGTTCTTCTCATGGTTTATAGATCAGGCCTGCCATACCTACGTCCCCAAACCTAAGCTGAGTTTGTGTTTTCAGACTTCTGTCCTCAAAGTCCTGGGCCACACACCCTCCAGGCTGGGGCCCCTGGAGTCACACATTAGGACTGTGCCTACCCAATCCATGGGAATTCTGCCGATGCCATTGTCCAAAACAGTAAAATTTGGAGAACCCTACAAATCGCTGAGGCCATCCCAATAGTGCAGGTCGCCCGGGACAAACAAGGGCGGTCTGATACCAGCTGAGCATCTACCTCCACTCATACCATAGATGGATGTCCCCTGAGAAGAAGATTGAACCAGACAGGACCCTAGGCCATAATCGGATACATTGCCTTGGATTACAGGCATGTCTCCTCAAAAGCCTGGATTCCAATACCAGCATAGAGGTTTTCCTGAGGCACCCATCAAAACAAATCTCGTCTCCACAAGGAACCTTGTGCATCGAGCGATGTCAAAAGCTTAGGAGAATACTTCAGGGTCTCGGTGCCACCGCCCCATTTTAAGGCCCTCATGGACACAAACACACATTAGGATCCATCCTCAGGAAAGTCCATTTCAAGTCAGCCACCCCCGTTTCTCCCGCAGAGCCATCAGATCTAAACTGTCTTGTTGCTGGGAGACAATTGGAATGCGAGGCCGGCTTCCCAGGCATCCAACCTCGAACAGTGCCCTGGAGTCATTCCATATGGGATGTCCTGAAGCTGCCCAACAGGTCTCAATTGTCCCGCAGAAGGAATCCTTGAAGTGGGCATCCCACAACTCCCAACGTGGGAAAAACTCCATGGCCTTGAGATTCCGCTCCCTTCATGAAGGGTCCGTCATGCACAGAAACTCCAACCTGAGCCAACGTCTGATCCGCGCCCTGACTTCAGATGCATGAGATATAGGTTCAGATCTACAGTGGTACCTGCCGTGTCCTCGCCCTGAAACCCAAGTCTAGCTTGTGTTCTCAGACTTCCGTCCTCACACTCCTGGACACGAATCCCTCAAGTTTAAAATTCCGGACCGACAATTAAGCACTCTGCCTGCCCTCTAGAAAACAAATTTTGCCTAATGAGCTGCCCAGACAACTTATATGAGGATATATCTACATGGCACTCGACTGTACCCAAAGTATATAGTCTAAACTGGGCACTAATGCACTCTCTGACACAACCTGAGCCCGGATCTCCTGACCAACACCCAGACAGCTGACCGCACACTGAGCACATCAGAACCGCCATGGCCTTAGGTCATCATCTCTTCCCTACCTCAGTTTTTAGGCTTCAGAACCTAGACCTTATCTCCAATCACTGCCCAGTGGTGAGTGTGATGCAGAAATCAGAACTCTTCCTTACCCATGGCAAGAAACCTTGTGGTTGGCATGTTGTCCAACGTTCAGTGTACGAGAAACCAGGATTCACCATGAGGCCCTGCCCATTCTTGTTTGCGAAGTGGGCATAAACACGCATTGTGACCCTCAGCGTGAGTCCTGTGCTCTAGTAAGTCCTCTCAGTGGCTCGACCATTAGATGGCATAATGGGCTTGACATGTCCCTAGGCCACAATTTTTAACCACATTTCTTGTTGTCCGGTCGGCCCTCCCTAGGGCTCTACTCTGGAATCCCCCATTTGGTGGGACACCTGAGGTTAAAAAACAAAACAAGGCAAATCAACAACAACAACAAAACGGACTTCTTCCATCCCCAGAATGACCCAAAACTCCTTGGACGGGGCCAAACCCCCAGAGTGTAAGACTCGTCCATTTCCCATGAAGTCACCAGGAAATTTCACGACCATGAGTGACACGATATCCAGAGACAAAAACTTGAGCACGAGCCTCACACTCGCCCCTTATCCATATCCCGAAGAGTTCTCCTCATGGTCTGTAGATCAATCCTGCCATACCTATGACCTGAAACATAAGCCGCGTTTGTGTTTTCAGACTGTCCAAACAGCTCTGCCTACACACCCTACAGGCTCAGGCCCCTGGAGCCAAACCTGAGGATTGTACTTGCCCTCTACAAGGGAATTGTATGTGCCCATTCCAATGGCCACAACCTACTAATAGGATAAACCTGCAAACTCCCTGAGGCCATCCCAATAGTGGTGGCTTCCCAGGACAAACAGGGGCAATCTGAGCCCATCTGAGCACCTACATGCTCTCAGACGCATAGACTGATGTCCCCAGAGGTAAAAATGTACGAACAGGCCCCTAGGCCCTATTCGGATCCATAGCTGTGGTATCCAGTCATCTCTCCTCAGAGGCCTGGATTTCAATACCAGCATATGGCTGTTTTCTGACTCATCCGTCAGAACAAATCTCATCTACATATGGGAAACTTGCACGTTGGAGCTGTGTCAAAGATTCTGCTTGAAAAAACCCTTCAGGACCCCAGTGCCACCCCTTCATTCCAAGGTCTCCATAGACACAAAAACATATTAGGATCCATCCACAGGAGAGTCCATTTCAACCCAGATCCAGATTGCTCGCCCAGATCCAGCAGATATAACCTGTCTTGTTGCTAGGACACAATTGGAATGCAAGGTGGGCTGCCCAGGCATCCATCCTTAGAACCCTGCTCGGAATTGTTGCCCTGGAGCCAACCAACATGTCTCAATTGTCCTGCACAAGAATCTTTGCAGTTTGGAACTTCTCACAACTAACATCGTGGGAAAACCCCCACGAACTCGAGACCCCGCCCCTTCATGAAGGGGCCATCAGGGACAGAAACACCAACCTGAGCGATCTTCTGATCCTCACCCTGACTTCAGAAGCACGAGATCTCGATTCAGGTCTGTAGATTGTTCCTGCCTTGTCCTCACCCAGAAACCTAAGCCTAGCTTGTGTTATCAGATTTCCGTCTTCAGACTACTGGCCCACAAGCCCTCCAGTTTGCAAACCAGAACTATAATGCAGCACTCTGCCAGCCTTCAGGAAGAAAAACATAGCCCTGTGGGGCTACCCAGAAACTCCAAATGAGGATCAACCTGCATGCCATTGGACTGTACCCCAAATATATAGGATGACCTAGGCACTATTGCCCTTTCTGACACATCCTGAGCCTGGACTTCCTGGCCCCACCCAGAAAGCTGGTCGAACACTGAGCACGCCGGATGAGCCATGTCCTTAGGTCGTCATCTCTTCCCAACCTCGGTTGTCAAGTCTCAGAACCTAGACCTTATCTCCAATCACTGCCCAGGCTTGTAAGTGATGCAGAAATCACAACTCCTTCCCCGTGGCTAGAAACCATGTGGTTGGCATGTTTTCCAATGTTCAGTGTAGTTGAAACCAGTGTGGCCCATGAGGCCCTGCCCATGTTTATGGGCCACATTGGTCACAAACACACATTGTGACCCTCAGCCTGATCCCAGTCCTCAGGTAAGGCCTCTCAGTGGCTGGATGAAGAGACAGCATATTGGGCTTGCCATGCCCCTAGGCCCCAAATTTTACCCATAATTCGGGTTGTCCCTTCGCTTTTCCCCAGGGCTCTTCTTTGGAATTCCTCTTTTGGTGGGACACCTAAGGTAACCAACATGAAAGGAGACCTCCCATTCCACAGATTGACGAAAAAGAATTGGGATCGGTCCAATTCCACAGAGAGGAAGATTCGTCCATGGCCCATGAGGTTTCCCAGACAATCCACGGCCATCGCTGATACCGAATCTAGAGACAAAAGACTGAACAAGCACCTCAGACTCGCTCTTTCTTCATATCCTGAAAAGTTCTTCTCATGGTTTGTAGATCGGGCCTGCCATACCTACGTCTCCAAACCTAAGCTGAGTTTATGTTTTCAGACTTCTGTCCTCAAAGTCCTGGGCCACACACCCTCCAGGCTGCGGTCCCTGGAGCCACACATAAGGACTGTGCCTACCCAATCCATGGGAACTCTGCCCATTCCATTGTCCAAAACCGTAAAATTAGGAGAACCCTCCAAATCCCTGAGGCCATCCCAATAGGGCATGTCGCCCGTGACATACAAGCGCGGTCTGATAGCAGCTGAGCATCAACCTCCACTCATACCATAGATGGATGTCCCCAGAGAAGAAGATTGAACCAGACAGGACCCTGGCCAATCGGATCCATTGCTTTGGTGAGAGGCATGTCTCCTCAAAAGCCTGGATTCCAATACCAGCATAGGTGTTTTCCTGAGGTAGCAATCAGAACAAATCTCGTCTCCACAAGGAAACATGTGCATCGAGCTCTGTCAAAAGCTTAGGAGAATACTTCAGGGTCCCGGTGCCACAGCCCCATTCCAAGGCCCCATGGACACAAAGACACATTAGGGCCCATCCTGAGGAAAGTCCATTTCAAGTCAGTCACCCCGGTTGCTCCCGCAGAGCCATCAGATCTAAACTGGCTTGTTGCTAGGAGACAATTGGAATGCGAGGCTGGCTTCCCAGGCATCCTCCCTCGAACGGTGCTATGGAGTCACTCCATATGGGATGTCCTGGAGCTGCCCAAAGGTCTCAATTGTCCCGCAGAAGGAATTCTTGAAGAGGGCAACCCACAACTCCCACGTGGGAAAAACTCCATGGACACGAGATTCCGCTCCCTTCATGAAGGAGCCGTCAGGCACAGAAACTCCAACCTAAGCCAAAGTCTAATTCTCTCCCTGACTTGAAATGGATGAGATATTGGTTCAGATCTGCAGGGGGTACCTGCCGTGCCCTTGCCCTGAGCCCAAGTATAACTTTTGTTCTCAGAATTCCGACCTCACTCTCCTGGCCTCAAAGCCCTCATGATTGGTAAATCCGGTCCCACAATTAAGCACATGGCCTGCTTTCTGGAAAAAAAATATTGCCTAAAGAGCTGCCAAGGCACCTTATATGAAGATAAACCTACACGGTACTCGACTTTGCCCGAATTATATAGTCTAACCTGAACACTAATGCACTGTCTGACACAACCTGAGCCCGGACTTCCTGACCAACACCCAGACAGCTGACCGCACACTGAGCACATCAGACTCGCCATGGCCTTAGGTCCTCATCTCTTCCCTACCTCAGTTTTCAGGCCTCAGAAACTAGACTTTATCTCTGCCTGGGGGTGAGTGTGATGCAGAAATCAGAACTTCTCCTTACACATGGCAAGAAACCTTGTGGTTGGCATGTTGTCCAACGTTCATTGTAGGAGAAACTAGCATTCACCCTGAGGCCCGCCTATTCTTGAGTGCGACGAGGGCATAAATATGCATTGTGACCCTCAGGGTGAGTCCTGTCCTCTTGTAAGTCCTCTCAGAGCCTGGATCACTAGATGTCATAATGGGCTTGACATAGCCCTAGGCCCCAATTTTTAAGCAGATTTCTGGTTGTTCAGTCACCCCTCCCCAGAGCTCTACTCTGGAATTCCTCATGTGGTGGGACAACGGAGGTTAAAAAATGAAACAAAACAAAGCAACAACAACAAAAAAAAACGACTTCTTCCATCCCACAGAATGACCCCAACCTCTTTGGAAGGGGCCAAATCCCCAGAGAGTAAGACTCATCCATTTCCCATGAAGTCACCCGGAAATTTCACGACCATGAGTGACATGATATGCAGAGACAAAAACATGAGCAATAGCCTCACACTCGCCCTTTTTTCATATACCGAAATGTTCTCCTCATGGTCTGTACTTCAGTCCTGCCCTACCTATGACCCGAAACAGAAGTCGAGTTTGTGTTTTCAGACAACTGTCCAAACAGCCCTGGCCTACACACCCTATAGGCTCAGGCCCCTGAAGCCAAACCTGAGGACTGTTCTTGCCCTCGCAAGGGAATTGTGTGAGCCCATTCCCATGGCGACAACGCAACTAAAAGTATAAACCTTTAAATTCCCTGATGCCATCCCATAGTGTTGGCTTCCAAGGACAAACACGGGCAATCTGAGTTCATCTGAGCACCTACCTGCACTCTGACCCATAGATAGATGTCGCCCGAGGTAAAAAGAAACCAACAGGCCCCTAGGCACTAATCGGATCCATTGCTTTGGTTTCCAGGCATCTCTCCTCAGAGGCCTGGATTTCAATACCAGAATATGGCTGTTTCTTGACTCACCCATCAGAACAAATCTCCTCTACACATGGGAAACTTGCATGGTGGACCTGTGTCAAACCTCTGTTTAGGAGAAGCCTTCAGGGCCCTAGTGCCACCGCTTAATGCCACAGTCTCCATAGACACAAAAACATATTAAGACCCATCCACAGGAGAGTCCATTTAAACTCAGCCTCCTCGGTTGCTCCCCGAGATCCAACAGATCTAGCCTGTCTTGTAGCTAGGAGAATATTGGAATGCGAGGTGGGCTACCCAGCCATCCATCCTTAGAACCCTGCTCAGAATCGTTGGCCTGGAGCCAACCAACTGGTCTCAATTGTCCCACAGTAGAATCTTTGCAGTTTGGAGCTTCTCACAACTCCCATGGTGGGAAAACCCCCACGGCCTCGTGATTCCCCCCCTTTATGAAGGGGCCATCAGGGACAGAAAGTCAAACCTGAGGCATCGTCTGATGCTCAACCTGACTTCAGGTGCAAGAGATCTCGATTCAGGTCTGCCATGTCCTCACACATAAAACCTAAGCCTTGCTTGTGTTCTCGGAGTTCCGTCCTCAGACTACCGGCCCACAAGCCCTCCAGTTTGGCAATCCAGAAGTACAATGCGGCACTCTGCCTGCTCCCTGGAAGAAGAACATTGCCCTCTGGGGCTACCCAGAAACCCCAAATGAGGATCAACCTGCACGCCATTTGGCTGTACAACAAATATATAGGCTGAAGTGGGCACAATTGCCCATTCTGACACAGCCTGAGCCTGGAACTCCTGGCCCCACCCAGACAGCTGGCCACACACTGAGCACATCGGACCCGCCATGGCCATAGGTCGTCATCTCTACCCAACCTCGGTTTTCAGGCTTCAGAACCTTGACCTTATCTCCAATCACTGCCCAGGTTTGAAAATGTTGCAGAAATCCGAACTCGTTCCCTTGGCAAGAAACCTCGTGGTTGGCATGTTGTCCAACTTTCAGTGTAGTTGAAACCAGTGTGGCACATGAGACCCAGCCCACGCTTGAGGGCCACATTGGTCTCAAACACACATTGTGACCCTCAGCCTGAGCCCGGTCCTCAGGCAAGGCCTCTCAGTGGCTGCATGAAGAAAGAGCATATTGGGCTTGCCATGCCCCTAGACCCCAATTTTTAACCAAGTTCGGTTTGTCCCTTCACTCTTGCCCAGGGCTCTGCTTTGGAATTCCTCTTTTGGTGGGACACCTCAGGTAACAAACCTTAAAGGAGTCCTCCCATTCCACAGATTCACGAAAAAGAATTGGGATAGGGCCAAATCCACAGAGAGGAAGATTCGTCCATGGCTCATGAGGCCTCCCCGACATTCCACGGCCATCGCTGATACAAAATCCAGAGACAAAAGCCTAAGCAAGCGCCTCAGACTCGCTCTTTCTTCATATCCTGAAGAGTTCTTCTCATGATTTGTAGTTCGGCCGTGCCATACCTACGTCCCCAAACCTAAGCTGAGTTTGTGTTTTTTGAGTTCTGTCCTCAAAGTCCTGGGCCACACACCCTCCAGGCTGGGCCCCTGGAACCACACATTAGGACTGTGCCTTACCAATCCATGGGAATTCTGCCCATTCCATTATCCAAAACCATACAAATTAGGAGAAACCTCCAAATTCCCTGAGGCCATACCAATGGTGTAGGTTGTCCGGGACAAAAAAGGGCCGTCTGACACCAGCTGAGCATCTACCTCCACTCATACCATAGATGGATGTCCCCAGAGAAGAAGATTGACCAGACAGGACCCCAGGCCATAATGGGATCCATAGCTTTGGTTTACAGGCATGTCTCTTCAAAATCCTGGTTTCCAATACCAGCTGAGGGCTTTTCCTGAGGCACCCATCAGAACAAATCTCGTTTACACATGGGAAACTTGCATGTTGGAGCTCTCTCAAAGCCTCTGGTTAGAAGGACATTTCAGGTTCCCGGTGCCAGCGCCTCATTCCAAGGTCTCCATGGAGACACACCCACATTAGGACCCATCCACAGGAGAGTCCATTTCAACTCAGCCCCCTCAGTTGCTCCCCCTGATCCAGCAGATCTAACCCGTCTTGTCGCTAGGAGATGATTGGAATGAGAGGCAGGCTTCCCAGCCATCCATACTTAGAACCATTCTCAGAATGATGCTGTATGGGAAGTCCTGGAGCCAACCAACAGGTCTCAATAGTCCCGCAGAAGAATCTTTACTGTTTGGAGCATCTCACAACTCCCATCGTGGGAAAACCTCCATGGCCTCGTGATCCCGCCCCCTGCGCTTCATGAAGGGGCCATCAGGGACAGAAGCTCCAACCTGAGCGATCGTCTGATCCTCGCCCTGACTTCAGATGCAGGACATCTTGATTCAGCTCTGCAGAGTGTGCCTGCCGTGCCCTTGCCCAGAAACGTAAGTCTAGTTTGTGTTCTCAACTTCCATCCTCACATTCCTGGCCCACAAGCCCTCCAGTTTGGCAATTCCAGAACTACAAGGCAGCACTCTGCCTGCTTTCCGGAAGAAAAACTTTGCCCTCTGGGGCTACCCAGATTCCCCAAATGAGGATCAACCTGCATGCCACTTGACTGGACCCCAATTATACAGGCTGCCCTGGGCACTACTGCCCTTTCTGGCACAGCCTGAGACTGAACCTCCTGGCTCGCACCCACCCAGCTAGCCACACACTGAGCACATCGGACCCGCCATGGCCTTAGGTCATCATCTCTTTCCAACCTCGGTTTTCAGGCTTCAGAACCTAAACCTTATCTCCAGTCACTACCCAGGGTTGAACATGATGCAGGAATCAGAACTCCTTCCCCATGGCAAGAAACCTTGTGGTTGGCATGTTGTCCAACGTAAAGTGTAGTTGAAACCAGTGTGGCCCATGAGGCCCTGCAGATGCTTGAGGACCAAGTCGGTCACAAACATGCATTGTGACCCTCAACCTGAGCCCAGTTCTCAAGTAAGGCCTCTCAGCGGCTGGACCAAAAGACAGCATATTGGGCTTGCAATGCCCCTAGGCCCCAATTTTTAACCAGATTTCTGGTTGTCCAGTCTCCCCTCCCCAGGGCTCGGCTTTGGAATCCCTCTTTTGGTGGGACACCTGAGGTAACAAAACTGAAAGGACTCCTCCCATCCCACAGTTTTACCCAAAACAATTGGAATCGGGCCAAATCCACAGAGCGGAAGACTCGTCCATGGCCCATGAGGCCTCCCCGACATTCCACGCCCATCGTTGACACAAAATCCAGAAACAAAAGCCTGAACAAGTGCCTCACAATCTCTCTTTCTTCATATCCGGAAGAATTCTCCTCACGGTCTGTAGATCGGGCCTGCCATACCTACGTCCCTAAACCTAAACTGAGTTTGTGTTTTAGACTTCTGTCTCCACAGTCCTGGTGCACACACCCTGCAGGCTGGGGCCCCTGGAGCCACATCAAAACTGTGCCTTCCCTCTCCACGGGAATTCTGCCCATTCCATTGTCCATAATCATAAAATTAGGAGAAACCTCCAAAGTCCCCAAGGCCTTCACAATAGTGTAGGCCGCCTGGGACAAACAAGGGCCATCTGACACCAGCTGAGCATCTAACTCCACTAATACCTTAGATGGATGTACACAGAGAAGAAGATTCAACCGGACAGGCCCCTAGGCTCTAAACGGAGCCATTGCTTTGGTTTCCAGTTATTTCTCTTCAGAGGCCTATATTCCAATAACAGTATATGGGGGTTTCCTGAGGCACCAATCAGAACAAATCTCGTCTCCACATGGGAAACTTGTCCTTTGGAGATGTCTCAAAACCTCCGGTTAGGAGAATACTTCAGGGCCCATGCACCAACGCCCCATTCCAAGGTCTCCATGGACACAAACCCACATTAGCATCCATCCTCAGGAGAGTCCATTTCAACTCAGCCCCCTTGGTTGCTCTGACAGAGCCAGCATATCAAACCTGTCTATTTGCTAGGAGACAACTGCAATGTGAGGCGGGCTTCCCATGCATTCATCCTTAGATCCCTGCTCTGGTGTCATTCTGTATGGTATGTACTGGAGTGATACAAAAGGTCTCAATTGTTGATCAGAAGGAATCTTTGTTGTTTGGAGCATCTCACAACTTCCATTGTGGGTAAACCTCCATGGACTGGAGATGCTGTCCCCTTCATAAAGTGGCCAGAATGGACAGAAATTCAAACCTAAGCCTAGGTTTGAACCTCGCCCTGACTTCAGATTCATGATATCCCGATTCAGATCTGCAGAGGGTGCCTGCCGTGCCCTCGCCCAGAACCTACGCCTAACATGTGTTCTCAGACTTCCGTCCTCACACTCCCCGTCCACAAGGCATCCACTTTGGAAATTCCGGAGCCACAATGCAGCACTCTGCCTGTTCTCCAGAAGAAAAACATTGCCCTTGGGGCTACCCAGAAATGCCAAATAAAGATCAACCTGCACGGCACTCAGTTGTACCCCAATTATACAATCTACCCTGGGCACTAAGGCCCTGTCTGACACAGCCCAAGCTTGGACCTCCCGACCAACACCCAGACAGCTGGCTCCACGCTGAGCATATCGGACCCAACATGGTCTTAGGTCGTCATCTCTTCCCAACCTCGGTTTTCAGACTTCACAACCTAGACCTTATCTCCAATCACTGCCCAGGGGTGAATGACATGCAGAAATCAGAATTAATACTTCCCCATGGCAAGAACTCATGTGGTTGACATGTTGACTATCATTCAGTGTAGGAGAAACAAGCATGCACCATGAGTCCCCACCCATGCTTGAGTACCACGAGGGCATAAACACGCATTGTGACCCTCAGCATGAGTTCTGTCCTCAATGAAGGCCTCTCAGTGGCTGGACCATTAGAAGGCATATTGGGCTTGCCATGCCCCTAGGCCCGTATTTTTAGTTAGATTTCTTGTTGTCCAGGGCTCTGCTCTGGAATCCCTCTTTTGGTGGGACACCTTAGTTAACAAAACTGAATCCCACAGATTAACCCAAAACAATTGGGATCTGGCCAAATCCACAGAGAGAAAGACTCTTCCATGGCCCATGAGGACTCCTTGACATTCCACAGCCATCATTGACACAAAATCCAGGGGCAAAAGCCTGACAAGTGTCACACTTTCACCCTTTATTCATATCCCAAAAAGTTCTCCTCATAGTCTGTAAATCGGACCTGCCATACCTACGTCCCCAAAGCTAAGCTGAGTTTGTGTTTTCAGACATCTGTCCCCACAGTCCTTGCCCACACACCCTCAAGGCTGGGCCCTTGGAGCCACACATCAGGTCTGTGCCTGCCCACTCCACAGGAATTCTGCCCATGCCATTGTCCATAATCATACAATTTAGGAGAAACCTCCAAAGTCCCCGAGGCCATCCCTATAGTGTAGGCCGCCCGGACAAACAGGAGCGGTCTGACACCAGCTGAGCAACTACCTCCATTTCATAAAATAGATGTCGACAGAGAAGAAGATTGAACCAGAGAGGCTCCTAGGACCTAATTGGATGCATTGCTGCGGTTTCTATGTATCTCTCCTCAGAGGCCTGGTTCTAATACCAGCATATGTGGGTTTCCTGAGGCACCAATTAGAACAAATCTTGTCTCCACATGGAAAACTTGCTCTTTCGAGTTGTTTCAAAATCTCCGGTTAGAATCCTTTAGAGCCCTGGGGCCACCACCCCATTCCAACGTCCTCATGGACACAAACACACATTAAGACCCATCTTCAGGAGAGTCCATTTCAACTCAGCTCCCACGATTGCTCCTGCATAGCCATCAGATCGTACCTGTCTTGTGGCAGGGAGACAATTGGTGTAAGAGGCAGTCTGCTCAGGCATCCATCCTTAGAACCCGGCTCTGGAGTCATTCCATATGGGATGTCCTGGAGCCATCCAACAGTTCTCAATTTTCCCGCAGAAGGTATCCTTGCAGTTTGGAGCATCCCACAACTCCCAACGTGGGAAAACCTCCATGGCCTCGAGATTCCACCCCTTTGATGAAGGGGCCATCATGGACAGAAACTCCAACCTGCGCCTAAGTCTGATCCTCGTCCTGACTTCAGATGAATGAGATTTTGATTCGGATCTGCAGAGGGTGCCTGCCGTGCCCTCGCCCTGAAACTTAAGTTTAGCTTATGATCTCAGACTTACGTCCTCACACTCCTGGTCCCGACGCCCTCAAGTTTGGCAATTCTGGACCCACAATGCTGCACTCTGCCTGCCCACCAGAAGAAAAATGTTGCCCCAGTGAGCTTCCCTGACACAATAAATGAGGATGAACCTACATGGAACTCAACTGTACCCAAATTATACATTCTAACCTGGGCACTAATGCATTGTCTGACACAGCCTGAATCCATAATTCTTGAACAACACCCAGAAAGCTGACCGCACACTGAGCACATCGGACCCTCCATGACCTTAGGTTATCATCTCATCCCAACCTCGATTTTCTGGATTCAGAACTTAGATCTTATCTCCAGTCACTGCCCAGGCGTGAACATGATGCAGAAATCAGAATTCCTCCTTCCCCATGGAAAGAAACCTTGTGGTTCGTATGTTGTCCAAAGTTCAGTGTAGGAGAATCAAGCATGGCCCATGAGTCCCCGCCCATGCTTGATGCCTACATTGGGCACAAACATGCATTGTGACCCTCAGTGTGAGCACTGTACTCAAGTAAGACCTCTCAGTGGCTGGACCAAGGTACCCCATATGGGGATTGCCATGCCCTTAGGCCCCCAATCTTATACAGAGTTCGGGTTGTCCAGTCGCCCCTTCCCAGGGTTCTGCTCTGGAATCCCTCTTTAGTGGCACACCTGAGGTAAAAAAAAACAAACAAACAAACAAACAAAAAAAAAAACAGAATGGACTCCTCCCATCCCACGGAATGACCCCAAAATATTGGGATCATCCAAATCCCCATAGAGGAAGTCTCACCCATGGTCCATGAGGACGCCCCTACATTCCACGGCCATCAGTGACACAAAATCCAGAGTCAAAAGCCTGAGCAAGTGCCTCACACTCACTCTTTGTTCATATCCTGAAGAGTTCTGCTCAAGGTCTGTAGATCGGGCCTCCCATACCTATGTCCCCAAACCTAAGACGAGTTTCTGTTTTCAGACTTCTGTCCCCACAGCTCTGACCCACACACCCTCCATGCTTGAGCCCCTAGAGCCAGACCTCAGGATTGTGCCTTCCCTCCCCAAAGGAATTCTGCCCATTTCATTGGCCACAAACTTGCAAATTAGGAGAAACCTCCAAAGTCAAAGTGGCCATCCCAATAGTGTAGACTGCCCAGGACAAATAGGGGCAATCTGACACCAGCTGAGGAACTACCTCCACTCAATCCCATAGACAGATGAACCGAGAGAAGAAGATTAAACCAGACAGGCCCCAGGCCCTAATCAGATCCATTGCCTTGGTTTCCAGGCATCTCTCCTCAGAGTTCTGGTTTCCAATACCAGCATATTGGGGGTTACTGAAGCACCAATAGGAACAAATCTTGTTTCCCCATGGGAAAAATGCTTCTTGGAGCTGTGTCAAAACCTCTGGTTAGGAGCATCCTTCAGAGCCCTGGTGCCACTGCCCCATTCCAAGGTCTCCATGGACATAATCCCACATTATGACCGATCCTCAGGAGAATGCATTTCAACTCAGCCCCCTCGGCTGCTACATCATAGGCAGCAATCAAACGTGCCGTTTCGCTAGGAAACAATTGGAATGCAAGGCCGGATGCCCAGGCATCCATCCTTAGAACCCTGCTCTGCAATTGTTCCATATGGGATGTCCTGGAGCCATCCAACAGGTTTCAACTGACCCGCAGAAAATCCTTGTGGTTTGGAGCATCTCACTACTGCCATCATGGGAAAACACCAATGGCGGTGTGATGACCCCCCTTCATGAAGGGGCCATCATGGACAGAAACTCCAACCTGAGCCAATATATGAACCTCGCCCTGACCTCAGATGCATGAAATCTAAATTCAGCTCTGCAGAGTGTGCCTGTCATTTCCTCGCCCTGAAACCAAAGCAAAGCTTCAGTTCTCAGACTTACATCCTTGCATTCCTGGCCGCAAGGCCTCCAGTTTGGCAGTTCCGGAGCCAGAATGCAGCACTCTGCCTGCCCTCCAGAAGAAAGACTTTGCCTTATGGGGCTACGGAGAAACCCCAAATAATTATATTCTGCATGCCACTCAACTGTACCCCAATTATACAGCGTATCTGGGCACGAATGCCCTGTCTGGCACAGCCTGAGTGCAGACCTCCTGAACGACACCTAGAAAGCTGGCCCCAAACTGAACACATCGGACCCGCCATGGCCTTAGGTCGTCATCTCTTCCAAACCTCGGTTTTCAGGCTTCAGAACCTAGACCTTATCTCCAATTAGTGCCCAGAGGTGAACGTGATGCAGAAATCAAAACTCCTCCTTCCCCATGGCAAGAAACCCTGAGGTTGGCATGTCCAAGTTTCAGTGTAGGAGAAACCTGCAAGCTCAATGAGGTCCCGCCCAATATTGAGGACCACCTTGGGCACAAACACACATTGTGACCCTCAGCATGAGTCCACTATTCAAGTAACGTCTCTCAGTGGCTGGACCAAGAATCTGCATATGGGCTTGCCATGCCCATAGGACCCCAGGCCTAACCAGAGGGTGGGTATTCCAGTTGTATGTACCCAGTGCTCTGCTCTAGAATCCCTCTATTGTGGGGACACATGAGGCAGAAAACAGGACTCCTCCCTTCCCACAAAATGACCCCAATCTCTTGGGAGCCGGACAAATCACCAGAGAGGGAGACTTCCATGGCCCATGAGACCATGCTTACATTAAATGACCATCATGAATACAACATCCAGAGACATAAGCCTGAACGACCGCCTCTCACTCGCCTTACTTTCTAATCACAATGAGCTCCCCTCACAGACTGTAGATCACTCCTGCCATAACCTCAGCCCCAAACCTCAGCCGAGTTTGTGTTTTTGGATGTCTGTCCCCACAGCCCTGGACCACACAGCCGCCAGGCTGGGGACTCTGGAGCCACACCACAGGACTGTCCTGCTCTCTCCAAGGAGACTATGCCCATTCCATTGCCCATAACCCCACAGAATAGGAGAAACATCAAGGCCCCCGAGGACATCCCACTACTATAAGTCACTCTGGACAAAGGCATCCTGACACAAGCTGAGCAACTACCTCCATGCAGAAACACAGACAGATGTCGGCAGAGACAGTAGATTGAACCAGACAGGCCCCTGGGCCCTAATCTGAATTCTTGCTTTGGTTTCCAGGTGTCACTCCTCAAAGGCCTGGGTTTGAAGACCAGCATCTGGGGCTTTCCTGAGACACCAAACAGAACAACTATCGTCTCCACATGGGAAGCTTCATTGTTGGAGCTGTGTCAAACCCTTCGGTTTGGAGAAACCTGCAGAGTCCCTGAGCCACCGCCACATTCCAAGGTCTCCATGGCCACCAACCCACAGTATGACTCATCCTCAGGAGAGTCCATTTCAACTCAGCCCTCTGAGAAACCCGCCCAAGAGCCTGCAGATTGAGCCTTCCTTGCCCCAAGCAGCCAGTGGGAATGTGAGGTGGCATTTGCAGACATTCATGCTTAGACCCCTTCTCTCGAGTCTTTCTGTAGGGGTCATCCTAGAACCATCTCATAGTACTCGACTGTCCTACAGAGGAAACCTTGATGTTTGGGGCAGCTCATAACTCCCAGCGTTGGGAAACCTCCCTGGCCTCATGACGCCCCCACCCCCTTCAGGAAGGGGCCATAATGGACACAAACTCCAACCTGAGGCAACGTCTGATACTCGCCCTGACCTCAGATGCAGGAGATCTTGATTCAGTCTCTGCAGAGTGGGCCTGCCATGCCCTCGGCCCCAAACCTAACGCTAGCTTGTGTTTTCAGACTTCCCTCTTCACACTCCTGGCAAACAAGCCCTCCAGACTGGGAATTCCAGAACCACAACACAGTTTTCTGCCTGCCCACCAGAAGAAAAACGTTGCCCTATGGGGCTCTCCAGAAACCACAAATGAGAACCAACCTGCTCTGGCCTCGACCGCACCCTAACTGGAAAGGCTACCCTGGTCAGTAATGCTCTGTCTGACACAGCCTGACGTCCCGACAGACAAGGAAACAGCTGGCTGCACACTAAGCACATCAGACAGGCCATGGCCTTATGCCGTCATCTCTTCCCAACCTGGGTTTTCAGACATCTGACCCTAGATATTATATCAAATCCTGGCAAACGAGGGTAACTGAAGCACAAATCAGATCTTCTCCTTCCCCATGGCTGGAAAACTTGCTGTTGGCATGGAGTCATACCTTCAGTGTAGGAGAAACCTTCATGGCCCCTGAGGCCAAGCCTAAACTTGAGTGCCTCCTTGGGTACAAACTCGCATTGGGACCATCAGCATGGGCCCCATGTCGAAGTAAGGTCTCTCAGGGCCTCGACCAAGAGCCCGCATATGGGGCTTGCCAAGCCCCTATGATCCCAATCTTCACAAGAGCTCGAGTATTCCATTTGCTCGAACCCAGGACTGTGATCTGGAGTCCCTCTCCTGGAAGAACACCTGAGCCAGACAGCAGGACTCCACCCTTCCCACAAAATGTCCCCAAAATCTTAAGAGCTGGACCAACTCCTCAGAGAGGGAGACTCTTCCATAGCCCCTGAGGTCACCCCTACATTCCACGGCTATGGGAGTCAAAACATCCAAAGACAAAAGCTTGCGTGACTACCTCCCATTTGCCCTTCTTTCATAAGCTGAGGATCTCCTCTCACGGTCTGTGGGTCCATCCTGCCATGCTCTCGGCTCCACACCCAAGCCGAGTTTGTGTTTTCAGACTTCTGTGCCCACAGCCCGGACCCACACACCCTCCAGGCTAGGGCCTATGGAGACACACTGAAGGACTGTGCCAGTCCTCTCCAAGAAAACTGTACCCAATCCATTGGCCACAACCCTAGAGATTAGGAGAATCCAATAAGGTCTCCAAGGCCATGCCTCGGCCATGGACTAAGAGGGGCACTCTGACACCAGCTGAGCAACTATCTCCACTTAGATACTCAGACAGTGTCCCCAGAGACAGAAGATTGAAACGGACAGGCATCTAGGCTCTAATCTGAACCCTAGCTTTGGTTTCCAGGTGTCTCTACTCAGAGAACTGGTTTGAAGACCAGTATCTGGGGCTTTTCTGAGGCACCAAAGAGAACCTGTCTCATCTCCACATAGGGATCTCTTTTTAATTGGAGCAATATTACACCCTTCGGTTAGGCGAATACTTCATGGCCCCTGAGC
Organism: Mustela nivalis; assembly: GCF_964662115.1. NCBI lineage: Eukaryota > Metazoa > Chordata > Mammalia > Carnivora > Mustelidae > Mustela > Mustela nivalis. Next base: position 570,528 of record NW_028136531.1, on the reverse strand, counting down.
TGCCAACATATTCCAAGGTCTCCATGCACACAAACCCACATTATGACCCATCCGCAGGAGAGTCCATTTCAATTCAGCCCCCTAGTTAGCTCGCCCCAGAGCCAGTAGTTCAAACATGTCTTGTCACAAAGAGCCAATGGGAATGTGAGGTATGCTGTACAGGCATCCATCCTTCGAATCCTGCTCTCCAGTCTTTCCGTATGGGACATCCTGGAGCCATTCAACAGGACTCGACTGTCCAGCAGATGGAAAGCTTGTGGTATGGGTCAACGCACAAACTAGAGTTTGTGCTGGTGTCTAAGGTGCTGTGCAGGATTCTCCAATCTTGAGGGTTTGGCACAGGTCGAAGGGCATGGTTTCCTACTGGGGAGAGGAGATATTCTATTGTGTGGCTCAGGGACCACATGTTGTATCCTAAGTTGGTATTTCAGAACAGGACCCTGAGGACAGATGCCTGAAAACCTAATCTAGTGTTCCAATGACGTCCTAGGAGCATGTCAGGTACAATCTTCTGACCCAGGAACATTGAAATGGCTGTCTGCTTGGATGTAGGTGATCAGGGTGTTTCAGACTGGCATTTGTGTCCAGTGCTGCCGACAATATTGGGTCGGGCTCAGGGCTCTTGCGTGTTTCTCCTAAACTGGAAGGTTTGGGCAGGTTTGACGGGCACAGTTTCCTTGGGGATGGCAGGCCCAGTCATGTGTTGTGGATCCAGAGACCCTGTCCTGGAGGGCATATGAGCCATGGTTTTGGGAGAGAAGTCTGCAAACACAAATGTGGGTTATGGTTAGTGGAAAGGTGATCACAGGCCCAATGAGTAGACCTGGAGTGCAGCTTGTCAGGAGTAATTAGGGTGACTGGAAGGCAGTAGCACAGGCTTTTCTCTCTATATTGTGTGTCCAGGATGGCCTTGGAATGCAGGTATAGTCTCATGGGTCCATGGGAAACTTTTCCTCTCTATGGATCTGTGCAGCTCATAGTTTGGTGGCTTTTTTGGGGAAGGGAAGAGTGTTGTTTTCCATCTTATGGGTGCCCCAAAACAGGGATTCCAGATACAGGCTCTTTTTCTGGGCATCTGGGACTTCCCACCAAGGGTTAGGATTTGCACCTAGGGGTGTATGAGGCCTGCAATGCGGGATCATGATGGTGCAACTGAGAGGGATTGTTTGAAAGCTTGCTCAGGCTGAGTCTCACAATGCCTGTTTGCTCCCATGGCGGCCCTCAGGTGTGGGAGTGGTCTCATTGGTCATATATCTGGCTCCCTCTTAGAGAGTTGGACACCCAACCCAACAGCCAAATGTCCTGCCATGAGGAAGGATGAGTTCTCTTCTGTCAGGTTCCTCTGTGCTTCAGGTTGCCCCATTGGCAGGGTTTCCAGCAAGGTCTCGAGATAGGTGCCTGAATACCAAGGATGGGTGGAGATGACGTACTTGGGCCATAGCAATCCCAAATGCTAGATATGAGGCCTAAAACTCGGTCGGGGCTCAGGCTCTGTCAGACACAGTGCTAGTGGCCATGGCAGCCTTTATATCAGAGTAGATTCGAGGGCGGAGCAGATTGATCCTCATGTGGAGTTTCTTGGGAAGATTCCCAGGCATTTGTTCATTCAATAGGGAAGGCAGAATGCTGTGTTGTGGCTCCAGGTTTCCCAATCACGAGAGCTTGGGAACCAGTCAGTTTTGGGTGGAATTGTAAACAAAAGCTATGGTTCAATTCAGTGCCAAGCAGAAGGCAGTTCCAATTTGTAGCAGTTTACTCGAGATATCCAGCACTGGAATAAGGGTGGATGTCAGATGCTTGCTCACACTAGAGTTTTTGTCTATGATGACCGACAAGTGGAGGGGTGGTATAAAGAGGCCATGGAGGAGTTCACATGCTGAGGCCTGTGAACTGCTGCAAAAAGTAACATTTTTTTGTACAGTGTAGGTGAAGTCTGGTTTGTTTACTCTAGGTTTCCCCATGTGGAAAGTTTGTGAAGAAGAGCTCTCCGGCATGGATGCCAGGAAAGCACACCTCCATTGACAATTGCAGCTGAGGAACATGGCAGATTCGTTCTGGTGGCTCTGGGACAAAGTGCCAAGGCCTTGAGTTGACATGGGATCTCTTGCAGATGGGTCACAATGCTTGTTTGTTACCAGGGAGAACTTAGAATGTGCTGGTTGCTAAGGTGCCATGCAGGATTCTCCTACCTCAGGGCACAGGTCGAAGAGCATGGTATTCTTCTGGGGACAGGGGATGTTCTGTCGTGTGGCTCAGAGACCATATGATGTGTCATAGATTGGTATTTCAGAACAGGCCCCTGAGGACAGATGCCTGAAAACCTAATGGGGTTCCATTGAGAGCCTACTGGCATTTTAGGTTCAATCGTCTATCTCACGATCATTGACTTGGCTATTTCCCTGGATGTAGGTGATAAGGGTGTTTCAGACTGCGCATTTCCATCCCGAGTGGCCGGCAATATTGGTGTGGGCTCAGGGGCCACACAGGTTTCTCCTAATCTGGAAGGTTTGGGCAAATCTGATATGCACAGTGTCCTTGGGGTTGGCAGCCAGAGTTCTGTGGTGTGGCTCCAGAGATCACATTCTGGTGGGCATGTGAGCCATGGTTTTGGGAGAGAAGTCTGCAAACACAAATACAAATTAGGGTGAGTGGCGAGGTGATCACAGGCCCAATGCGTAGACCTGGAGGGAAGCTCGTCATGAACTATAATTAGGGAGACTGGAAGGCAGTCGCACAGGCTTTTCTCTCTGGATTGTGTGTCCAGGATGGCCTTGGAATGCAGGTGTGGTCTCATGGGTCCATGGGAGTCTTTTCCTCTCTATGGATCCTGGTGGCTCTCCATAGTTTGGTGGCTTTTTCGGGGAAGGGGAGAGTGATGTTTTCCACCTTATGGGTGCCCCAAAACAGGGATTCCAGAGACGGGCTCTGGTTCATGGCATCTGGGACATCACAACAAGTGCTAGGATTTGGGCTTAGGGCATATTAGGCCTGCAATGCGGGTTCATGGTGGTGCAACAGAGAAGGATTGTTTGAAAGCATGCTCAGGCTGAGGGTCACAAGGCCTGTTTGCCTCCAGGGCATCCCTGAGGAGTTTGTGTGGTCTCACTGGACTTGTAAATGACTCCCCCTTTCAGGGTTGAACACCCATCCTAATAGCCAAGTTTCCTGATATGAAGAAGGAGGAGTTCTCTATTGTGCTTCAGGATGCCCCATTGTCAGGGATTCCAGCAAAGGTCTGGGGACAGGTGCCTGAATACCAAGGATGGGTAGAGATGAAATACTTGAGCCATGGCATTCCCAAATACTAGATGTGGGGCTCAAACTCTGGTGACTGACACTAGGTCTGGGCTCAGGCTCTGTCAGACACAGCACTAGTGGCCAGGACAACCTATAAATCAGGGTCCCTCCGATATAGGGCCGAGCAGATTGATCCTCATGTGGGGTTTCTGGCCAGACTCACCAGGCACTTGTTTCTATCGGGAAGGCAGAATGCTGTGTTGTGTCTCCATAATTCGCTATCAAGAAGGCTTGGGGACCAGTCGGGTGAGGAAGGAATTGTAAACACAAGCTACAGTTCAATTCACTGCCAAGCGGAAGGCAGTTCCTGTGTCCAGCAGCTTTTTCGAGATATCCAGCACCTTAGTAAGGGAGGACGTCGGATATTTGCTCACACTGGAGTTTGTGTCTATGATGACTGACAAATGGAGGGGTGGCGTCAAGAAGCCATGTAGGGATTTTCACGTTGAGACTCATGAGCTGCTCCAAATAGCAAGGTTTCATTCTACTGGACAGGTGGAGTGTGGTTTATTTGCTCCAGGGTCCCCCATGTGGAAAGTTTGGGTAGCAGAGCTCTACCGCATGGATGCCTGGAATGTTCAACTTCATTGACCATTGCAACTGAAGAACATGGCAGCTTTATTCTGGTGTCTCTGTAGCAAAGTACCAAGTCCTTGATTTGACATGGAATCTCTTGCAGATGGGCCACACAGCTGGTTTGTTACCAGGTAGATCTTAGAATGTGCTGGTGGCTTAGTAGTTGTGCAGGAATCTACTACTCTGGGATTTTGCACAGATTGTAGGGCACGGTTTCCTTCTGGGGACAGGAGATGTTCTGTTGTGTGGCCCAGCCACCACATGTTGTATCATAAGTTCGCATTCTAGAACAGGCCTCTGAGGACACATGTCTGAAAACCGAATCAATGGTTCCAATGACGTCCTAGGGGCATGTTAGGTTCATTATTCTGACTCAGGACCATTGACTTGGCTGTGTTCCTGGATGTAGGGGATCAGGGTATTTCAGACTGTGCATTTGTGTTCAGAGCGGCCGCCGAAATTGGGGTAGGCCCAGAGGCCTTGTAGGTTTCTCCTAATCTAGACAGTTTGGGCAACTGTGATGGAAACAGTTTCCTTGTGGATGGCAGGGACAGTCCTGCAGTGTGGATCCAGAGACCCCATCCTGGAGGGCATGTGTGCCATGGTTTTGGTAGATAAGTCTGCAAACACAAATTCGAATTAGGGTGAGTGGCGAGGTGATCACAGGCCCAATGCATATACCTTGAGAGCAGCTCATCTGGAACTGTAATTAGGGTGAATGGAAGGCAGTAGCACAGGCTTTTCTCTCCGGATTGTGTGTCCAGGATGGCCTCGGAATGCAGGTGTGTTGTCATGGGTCCATGGGAGACATTGCCTCTCTATGGATCCTGGTGGCTCCTCATAATTTGGTGACATTTTTGGGGAAGGGATGAGTGCTGTTTTCCATCTGAAGGGTGCACCAAAACAAAAATTCCAGAGATGGTCTCTGGGTCTGGGCACCTCGAAAATCCCACCAAGTTTTATGATTTGAACCTACAGGCATACCAGGCCTGAAATGAGGGATCATTGTGGTGAATCTGAGAGGGATTTTTTGAAAGCATGCTCAGGGTGAGGGTCACAATGCCTGTTTGTGCCAAGGGTAGTCCTCAGGAGTGTGTGTGGTGTCATTGATGTTGTAACTGGCTCCCCCTTTGAGGGTAGAACACCCATCCCAAAAGCCAGGTTTATTGCCATGGGGAAAGAAGAGTTCTCTATTGTGCTTCAAGTTCCCTAATTGGCAGGGATCCCTGCCAAGGTCTGGAGACAGGTGCCTGAATATCAAGGATGGGTAGAGATGACATACTTTGGCCATGGCAATCCCAAATGCTAGATATGGGGCCTGCTCTTTAGTGGCTGAAACTCAGTCGAGCTCAGGCTCTGTCAGACACGGCACTAGTGGCCATGGCAGCCTATAAATCGGTGTTGACTCGAGGGCCGACCTGATTGATCCTCATGTGGGTTTTCAGGGCAGACTCACCAGGCATTTCTTCATTCGATGGGGAAGGCAGAATGCTGCGTTGTGGCCCCAGATTTCCCTATCAAGAGGGCTTAGGGACCAGTCAGGTGAGGATGGAATTGTAAACACAAGCTATGGTTCAATTCAGTGCCAAGTGGAAGGCAGTTCCAATGTGCAGTGGTTTATTCAAGACATTCAGCACCGGGATAAGGGTGCATGTCAGATGTTTGCTTAGACTGGAGTTTGTGTCTATGATGACCGACCAATGGAGTGGTGGCATCAAGAGGCCATGGAGCAGTTTACACGCTGAGGCCTGTGAGTTGATCCAAACATAAGGTTTCCTTCTACTGGACAGGGGAGGTCTGGTTTGTTTACACCAGGTTCCCCCATGTGCAAAGTTTGGGTAGCATAGTACTCGCACGTGGATACTGGAAAGCACACCTACATTGACCATTGCACCTAAGGAACATGGCAGGTTCTTTCTGGTTGCTCTAGGGCAAAGTACCAAGGCCTGGATTCTAATAAAGTTGGGTCACAATGCAGTTTTGTTACCACGGAAATCTTACTATGTGCTGGTGGCTAAGGGGCCATGTATGATTAGTCTATCCTGATGGTTTGACACCGGTCGAAGAACATGGTTTCTTTCTGGGTATCGGAGATGTTCTGTTGTGGGGCTCACGGACCAAATGTTGTATCATAAGTTGGTATTCCAGAACAGGCCTCTGAGGACAGATGCCTAAAAACTTCATCTAGGGTTCCAATGAAGTCCAAGGGGAATTTCAGGTTGAATCATCAGACTCAGGAACATTGACTTCGGTGTCTGCCTATATGTAGGCAACCAGAATGTTTCTGACTGTGCCTTTGTGTACAGAGTGGCCTCCAATATTGGGGTGGGCTCTGGGGCCTTGCAGGTTTCTCCTAATCTTGAAGGTTTAGGCAAATTTGTGGGCACGGTTTCCTTGGGGGTGGCAGGCACAGTCCTGTGGTGTGGCTCCAGAGACTCCATCGTGGAGGGCATGTAAGCCATGGTTTTGGGAGAGAAGTCTGCAATCACAAACTCGGATTAGGTTGAGTTGCGAGGTGATCGTAGGCCCAATGCATAGACCTGGAGGGCAGATCGTCAGGAACTGTAAATCACGTACCTCGAAGGCACTAGCACTGGCTTTTGTATCTGGATTGTGTGTCCATGATAGCCTTGGAATGCAGGTGTGTTCTAATCTTTCCATGAGAGTATTTTCCTCTCTACGGATCCTGGAAGCTCCCAATAGTATGGTGGCTTTCTCGTTTGAATGGAAGAGTGCTGTTTTCAATCTTAGATGTTCCCCAAAAAGGGATTCCAGAGAAGGGCTGTGAGTCTGGGTGCTTGGAAAATCCCACCAGGATTAGGATTTGGGCCTAGGGGAGTACCAGGCCTGCAATGTGTGACTTGGAGGTACAACTGAGAGCGTTTGTTTGAAAGCATGCTAGTCTGAGTGTCACAATGCCTGATGTGATTAGGGCAGCCCTTATGAGTGGGAGTTGTCTCCTTGGCCAAGCAGCTGGCTACCACTTTAATGTAGGACACCCATCCCAACTACCAGGATTCCTGCCATGGAAAAGGAAAAATTCTCTATTGTGCCTCAGGTTCCCCCATTAGCAGGTATTCTAGCAAATGTCTGGGGACAGATGCCGGAATACCAAGGATGGGTAGAGATGAGGGACCTGAAACATGGCCAGTCTCACATGCCTGACTCTCTGAGTAGCTGACATGAATTGAGCACTCAGGCTCTGTCAGAAACAGAACTAGTGGTCAGGGCTGAGTATGAATCAGGGATCCCTCAAGGGCTGAGCAGATTGATCCTCATGCAGAGTTTCTGGGCAGAATCACCATGCCCTTCTTCTTTCTAAGGGGAAGGCAAAAAGCTGCGTTGTGGCCCCAGAATTCCCTATCAAGCGGGCTTGGGGACCAGTAGGGTGAGGATGGAATTGTAAACTCAAGCTAAGGTTCAATTCAGTGCCAAGCAAAAGGCAGTTCCATTGTGCAGTGTCTGATTCCAGATATCCAGCACCTGAGTAAAGGTGAAAGTCAGACATTTCCTCATGCTGGAGTTTATGTCTATGATGACCGATGAATGGAGGGGTGGCGTCAAGAGACCATGGAGGATTTCACATGCTGGGGCTTGTGAGATGCTTCAAACAGCAAAGTTTCCTTCTACCACACAGGGGGAGTCTGGTTTCTTTGCTCCAGGGTCCCCCATGTGGAAAGTTTGGGTAGCAGAGCACTCCCACGTGGATGCCTGAAAAGCACACCTCCATTAAAATTGCAGCTGAGAAACATGGCCAATTCGTTCTGGTGGCTCTTGGGCGAATTACCAAGGCCTGGAGTTGACATGAAGTCTCATGAAGATGGGTCATAATGCAGGTTTGTTACCATGGAGACCTTAGAGTGTGCTGGTGGCTAAGGGACCATGTAGGATTCATCTACCCTGAGGGTTTGACACTGGTCATAGGGCACGGTTTCCTTCTCGGACCAGAGATGTTCTGATGTGGGGCTAACGGACCAAATGCATCATAATTTGGTATTGCAGAACAGGCCTCTGAGGATAGATGCCTGAAAATTTAATCTAGGTTTCCAATAAAATCCTAACGGAATGTCAGGTTCAATCCTCTGACTCAGTATCATTGACTTCAAAGTCTGCCTAGATGTAGGTGATCAGGGTGTTCCAGACTGTGCATTTGTGTACAGAGTGGCAACCAGTATTGGGGTGGGCTCAGGGGCCTTGCAGGTTTCTCCTAATCTGGAAAGATAGGGCAATTTGATGGGCACAGTTTCCTTGGCAATGGTGGGCACAGTCCTGTGGTGTGGCTCCAAAGACCCCATGCTGGAGGGCATGAGAGCCATGGTTTTCGGAGGGAAGTCTGCAAACACAAATGCGGGTTAGGTTTAGTGGCGAAGTGATTGTAGGCCCAATGCATACTCCTGGAGGGAAGCTCCGTGTGAAATGTAAATCGCATGCCTCAAAGGAGGTAGCACAGGCTTTTTTATCTGGATTGTGTATCCACGATGGACTAAGAATGCAGGTGTGGTCTCAGGTGTCCATGGGTGATATTTCCTCTCAAGTATCCTGGCGGCTCCTTATAATGTGGTGGCTTTCTCAGAGAGGAAAGAGTTCTGTTTTCCATATTAAGGGTGTCCCATAACAGGGATTGCAGAGAAGTGCTCTGGCTCTGGGCACCTGGAAATACCCACCAAGGGTTATGATTTGGGCATAGGGGCTTACCAGGCCTCCAATGCAAGTCCTGGAGATACAACTGAGAGCGTTTGTTTGAAAGCATGCTCAGGTTGAGGGTCACTATGCAAGCTTTTGCATAGGGTGGCCCTCAGGAATGGGGGTGGTCTCAATGGCCATTCAGTAGGCTAACACTCTGAGTGTTGGACACCCTTCCGAACTTACAGGAATCCTGCCATGGGGAATGAGGATTTCTCTATTGTGATTCAGGTTCCCTCATTGGTAGGGATTCCAGGAAAGGTCTGGGGACACATGCCTGAATACCAAGGATGGGTAAAGATGACGGCTCTGTTCCGTGGCCAGTCTAACATGCGGGATATGGGCCCCGCCTTCTAGGTGGCTGACACGAGGTCGGGGCTTAGGCTCTGTCAGACACAACACTAGGGGCCAGGGCTGTCTATAATTCAGGGTTCCCTCAAGGGACAAGTAGATTGATCATAATGTGGAGTTTCTGGGCAGACTCACCAGGCCCTTCTTCTTTCTATTGGGAAGGCAGAATGCTGTGTTGTGGCTGCAGAATTCCCTATCATGAGGGCTTGTAGACCAGTAGGGTGAGGATGGAATTGTAAACCCAAGCTATGAATAAATTCAGTGACAAGCGAATGGCATTTCCAGTGTGCAGCGGCTGATTCGAATATCCAGCACCTGAGTAAGTGCAGACGTCAGATGTTTGCTCAAGCTGGAGTTTGTGTCTATAATGACCGACAAATGGAGAGGAGTTGAAAAGAGGTCATAGAGGATTTCCCACACTTGAGCTTGTGAGATGCTCCAAACAGCCAGGTTTCCTTCTACAGGACAGGGCAGTCAGATTTGTTTGCTCGAGAGTCCCCCATGTGGAAAGTTTGGGTAGCAGAGCACTCCCACATGGATGCCTGGAAAGCACACTTCCACTGAACATTGCAGCTGAGGAACATGACAGGTTCTTTCTGAAGGCTCTGGGGTGAAGTACCAAGGCCTGTAGTTGACATGGAATCTCATGAAGATGGCTCACAATGCTGGCTTGTTACCAGTGAGATCTTAGAATCTGCTGGTGGCTACGGGCCAAGTAGGATTCATCTACCCTGAGGGTTTGACACAGTTCCAAGAGCACGGCTTCCATCTAGAGAAAGGAGATGTTCTGTTGTGGGGATCAGGGACCATATGTTGTATCTTAAGTTGGTACTCCAGAACAGGTCTCTGATTACAGATGCCTGAAAACCTAATCAGGGGTTACAATGAGGTCATAGGAGCATGTCAGGTTCAATCTTCTGACTGAGAAACACTGACTTGGGTATCTGCCTGGATTCAGGTGATCAGCGTATTTCAGACTGCACATTTGTGTCCAGAGGGGCCTCCAGTATTGGGGTGGGCTCAGGGGCCTTGCAGGTTTCTCCTTATCTCGAAGTTTTAGGCAAATGTGACGGACACATTTTTCTTGGGGATGGCAGGCACAGTCCTTTGGTGTGGCTCCAGAGACCCCATCCTGGAGGAAATATGAGCCATGGTTTCGGGATAGAAGTCTGTAAGCACAAACTCGGGTTAAGGTTAGCGGTGAGGTGATCGCAGGCACAATGCATAGACCTGGAGGGCAGCTCGTCTGGAACTATAAATTAGTTGCCTTGAAGGTGGTAGCACAGGCTTGTGTATCTGGCTTTTGTGTCCAGGATGGCCTCGGAATACAGGTGTGGTCTCATGGATCCATGGGAGATTTTTCCTCTCAAGGATCCTAGCGGCTCCCTATACTATGGTGGCTTTCTTGGCGAAGGGGAGAGTGCTATTTTCCATCTTAGGGGTGTCCCAAAACAGGGATTCCAGAGACAGGCTGTGTTTCTGGTCCCCTGAAAAATCCCACCAGGTGTTAGGATTTGTGCTTAGGGGCATATCAGGCCTGCAAATTTGGATTCTGGAATGCAACTGAGAGTGTTTGTTTGAAAGCATGCTCATGTTGGGGGTCACAATGCCTGCTTGTGTCCAGGGCGGCCCTCATGAGTGGGCGGGTTATCATTGGCCATTCAGCTGGCTACCACTCTGAGGTCTGGAAACCCATCCCAAGAGCCATCATTCCTGCCATGGGGAAGGAGGATTTCCCTATTGTGCTTCTGGTTCCCCCATTGGCAGGGATTTCAGCAAATGTCTGGGGACAGATGCCTGAATCAAGAATGGGTAGAGATGACAGCCCTGGGACATGGCTGGTCTCACATTCTGGAGTTGGAGCCCAGTCTCTGGGTCCTGACACGAGGTCAGAGACGAGGTTCTGTCAGACTCAGCGCTAGTGGCCAGGTAAACCTATAAATGGGGTTCACTCGAGGGTCGAGTAGATTTATCCTCATGTAGGGTTTCTGGGCAGTCTCTCCAGGCTGTTTTTTTCTTGCTATGGGGAAGGCAGAATGCTGTGTTGTGGCTTCAGAATTCCCTATCAAGAGAGCTTACTGAACACCAGGGTGAGGATGGAATTGCAAACCCAAGCTACTTTTTTTTTTTCAAGATTTTATTTATTTGTCAGAGAGCGAGCGAGAGCAAGCACAGGCAGACAGAGTGGAAGGCAGAGTCAGACGGAGAAGCAGGCTCCCTGCGGAGCAAGGAGCCTGATGTGGGACTCGATCCCAGGACGCTGGGATCATGACCTGAGCCGAAGGCAGCTGTTTAACCAACTGAGCCACCCAGGCGTCCCGCCAAGCTACTTTTAAATTCAGTGCCAAGCATAAGGCAATTCCAGTGTGTAGCAGCTGATTCAAATATCCAGCACTTGAGTAAGTGCAGATGTCAGTTGATTGCTCACGCTGGAGTTAGTGTCTATGATGACCAACAAATGGATGGGTGGCCTCAAGAGGCCATGGAGGATTACCCACCCTCAGGCTTGAGATACTCCATACAGCAAAGATTCCTTTTACCGTACAGGGGAGTCTGGTTTGTTTCCTCCAGGGTTCCCCATGTGGAAAGTTGGTATCAGAGCACTCCCGCTGGATGCCTGGAAAGTACACCTACATTGACCATGGCAGCAGAGGAACATGGCAGTTTCATTCTGGTGGCTCTGGGCCGAAGTACCAAGGGCTGGAGTTGTCATGGAGTCTCATGAAGATGGGTCACAATGCTGGTATGTTGTCAGGGAGATCATAGAATGTGCTGGTTGTCAGGGGGCCTTGAAGGATTCATCTACCCAGAGTGTTTGACACAGGTCCAGAGCACAGCTTTCTTCTAAGGACAGGAGATGTTCTTTTGTGTGGCTCAGTGACCATATTGTATCATACATTGATATTCAGAACAGCCTTCTGAGTACAGATACCTGAAAACCTATTCTAGTGTTCCAGTGAATCCTAGGAGCATGTCAGGTTCAATCTTCTGTCTGAGGACCATTGACTTGGATATCAGCCTGGATGTAGGTGATATGGTGTGTCAGACTGTGCATTTGCGTCCAGAGTGGCCTCCAATATTGGGCTGGGCTTAGGGGCCTTGCAGGTTTCTCCTAATCTAGAGGGTTTGTTTAATAGTGACAATCACAGTTTCCTTTGGGAAGACAGGTACAATCCCGTGGTGTGGCTCCAGTTATCACAAACTGGAGGGCATGTGAGCCATGGTTTTGGGAGGGAAGTCTGAAAACACAAACTTGGGTTAGGGTTAGTGGCAAGGTTATCACAGGCCCAATGCATAGACATGGATGGCAGCTCTTCAGGAACTGTTAATCGGGTGACTCAAAGGCAGAATCACAGGCTTTTTTCTCTGTATTGTGTGCAGGATGGCCTCAGAATGCAGTTATGGCCTCATGGGTCCATGGGAGATTTTTCCTCTCTAAGGATCCTGGTGGCTCCCAATAGTTGGTGGCTTTTTCGGGGAAGGGAAGAGTGCTGTTTTTCATGTTAGGGGTGCCCCAAAATATGGATTCCAGAGACGGACTCTGGGTTTGGTCCCCTGGAAAATCCCACCAAGTGTTAGAATTTGGGCCTAGTGGCTTACCAGGCCTGCATTCAGGATCCTGGAGGTGCAACTGAGAGGGCTTGTTTGAAATCATTCTCAGGCTGAGGGTCACAATACTTGCTTATGCCCAGGTGGCCCTCATTAGTGGGCGTGGTCACATTGGCCATGCAGCTGGCTCCCACTTTGAGGGTTGGAAAACCATCCCAACAGCCAGAATCCTGCCATGGGGAAAGAGGAGTTCTCTATAGTGCTTCAGGTTCCCCCATTAGCGGGGATTCCAGCAAAGGTCTGGGGACAGAGGCCTGAATACCAAGGATGGGTAAAGATGATGGACATGGGCCATGGCCAGTATCAAATCGTGGATATTGGCCCCGATCACTGGGTGGCTGACACTAGGTCTTGGCTCAGGCTCTGTCAGACACAGCACTAGTGCCCAGGGCAGCCTATAAATTGGGGTTCCCTCAAGTGCCGAGCAGATTGATCCTCATGTATGGTTTCTGGGCAGACTCACAAGGCCCTTCTTGTTTGTAAGGGGAAGGCAGAATGCTGCTTTGTGGCTCTAGAATTCACTATCAAGAGGGCTTGTGGACCAGGAGGCTGAGGATGGAATTGTAAACCTAAGCTATGGTTACATTCTGTATCAAGCAAAAGGAATTTCCAGTGTGCAATGTTTGAATCCAATATTCAGCACTTGAGTGAGGGTGGATGTCAGATATTTGCTCATGCTGGAGTTTGTGTCTATGATGACACAAAAATGGAGGGGTGGCGTCAAGAGGTTATGGAGGATTTCCCAATCTGGTGTTTTTGAGATGCTCCAAACAGCAAGGTTTCCTTCTACCAGACAGGGGCAGTCTGATTTGTTTCCTCCATGGTTCCCCATGTCGAAAGATCGGATAACATAGATCTCCCACATGGGTGACTGGAAAGCACACCTTCATTGACCATGACAGCGAAGGAACATGGCATCTGGTGGCTTTGAGGCGAAGAAATAAAGACTGGATTGGACATGGAACCTCATGAAGATGGGTCAAAATGTTGGTTTGTTACCAGGGAGATCTTAGAATGTGCTGGTGGTTAATGGGCCATGCAGGATTCATCTAGCCTGAGGATTTGACACAGGCCCAAGAGCCCGGATTGCTTCTGGGGGCAGGAGATATTCTGTTGTGGGGCTCAGCGGCCATATGTTGTATCATAAATTGGTAATCCAGAACAGGTCTCTGAGGACAGAAGCCTGAAAACCTAATAAAGGGTTTGAATGAGGCCCTAGGGGAATGTCATTCAATCTTCTGACTCAGGATCATTGACTCTGGTGTCTGACTGAATGCAGGTGATAAGGGTGTTTCAGACTGTGCATTTGTGTCCAGAGTGGCATCCAATACTAGGGTTGGCTCATGTTTCTTGCAGGTTTCTCCTTATATGGGGTTTTTGGACAACTGTGATGGGCAGTTTCCTTGGGGATTGCAGGAACTGTCCTGTGGTGTGACTCCAGAGACCCCATCCTGGAGGACATGTGCGCCATGATTTTGAGAGAGAAGTCTGCAAACACAAACTTAGGTTAGGGTTAGTGGCAAGGTGATCATAGTCCCAATCCATAGACCAGGAGGGCAGCAAGTCTGGAACTGTAAATCACGTAACTCAAAGGTGGTAGCACAGGTAATTGTATCTGGATTTAATTTCCAAAATGGCCCCTATTGCAGGTGTTGTCTCAAGGGTCCATGGGAGATTTCTCCTCTCAAGGATCCTGGCGGTTCTCAATAGTTTGTTGGATTTCTCTGGGAAGGGATGAGTACTGTTTTCCAGCTTAGGTGTGCCCCAAAACAGGCATTCCAGAGATGAGCTCTGGGTCTAAGTGCTTGGAAAATCCCACCAAGGGTTAATATTTAGGCCTAGGGCCATACCAGGCCTGCAATGCGGGATCCTGGAGGTGCAACTGAGAGCGTTTGTTTGAAAGTATGGTCAAGCTGAGGGTCCCAATGCCTGCTTGTGCCCCGGAGGCCATCAGGATTGCGCGATGTCTACTCAGCCATGCAGCCAGTTCCCATTCCTAGTGTTGGACACCCATCCAAAAGCCAGGATTCCTTCCATGGCGAAGGATGAATTCTCTATTGTGCTTCAGGTCCCCCCATTGGTAGGGATTCCAGCTAAGATCTAGGGGACAGATGCCTGAATACCAAGGATGGGTAGTAATGACAGCCCTGGGCCATGGCTGGTCTCACATGGTTAATGTGGGCCCCACCCTCTGGGTTGCTGACACGAGGTAGGGGCTCAGGCTATGTCAGACACAGCACTAGTGGCTAGGGCAAACTATAAATAGGGGTTCCCTCCTGGGCTGAGTATATTGATCTTCATGTGCAGTTTATGGGCAGACTCACCAGGTCCTTCTATCTATGAAGAAGGCAGAATGTTGCGTTGTGGCTCCAGAATTCCCTATCAAGAGATATGGCAGACCAGTAGGGTGAGGATGAAATTGTAGTCTGAAGCTAGGCTTAAATTCATTGCAAAGCGAAAGGCAGTTCCAGTGTGCAGCAGCTGATTCCAATATCAGCGCCTGAATATGGGCGGATGTCAGATGTTTGCTCAGGCTGGAGTTTGTGTCTATGATGACCAACAAATGGAGAGGTGGCGTCAAGAGGCCATGGAGGATTTCCCACCCTGGGGCTCAGGGGCCATAATTTGTATCATAAGTTGGTATTCCAGAAGAGGCCTCTGAGGACAGGTGCCTGAAAAGTTAATCCCTCTTCCAATGAGGTCCTAGGGCCATGTCAGGTTCAATTATCTGACTCAGGACCATTGATTTGGGTGTCTGCCTGGATGGAGGTGATCAGGGTGTTTCAGACTGTGCATTTGCATCCAGAGCAGCCTCCAATATTGGGATGTGCTCAGGAGCCTTCCAGGTTTCTCCTAATCAGGAGGGTTTGGGCAACTGTGATGGGCTCAGTTTCCTTGGGGATGGCAAGCACAGTCTTGTGCTGTGACTCTAGGGGCCCCATCCTGGAGGACATGTGAGCAATGGTTTTTAGAGAGAGATCTGCAAACACAAACTCGGGATAAGGTTAATGGAGAGGTGTTCACAGCCCCAATCCAAAGATCTGGAGGGCAGCACGTCAGGAACTGTAAATCAGGTGACTCGAAGCCAGTAGCACAGTCTCTTGTATCTGGATAGCATATCCACGCTGGCCTCGAAATACAGGTGTGGACTCATGGGACCATGGGAGATTCTTCTTCTCAAGGATCCTGGGGGATCCCATTAGTTTGGTGGCTTTCTCAGGGAAGTGAAGAGTGCTGTTTTCCATCTTAGGGGTGCCTCAAAACAGGGATTCCAGTGACGGGCTCTGGGTATGTGCACATGGAACATCCCACGATGTGTTAGGATTTGGGCTTAAGGGCATATCAGGCCTGCAATGCAGGATCCTGGAGGTGCAACTAAGAGCATTTTTTTGAAGGCTTGATCAAGCTGAGGGTTACAATGGCTACTTGTGCCCTGGGCAGCCCTCATGAGTGGGCATTGTCTCCTTGGCCATGCAGCTGGCTCCCACTTTGAGGTTTGGACACCCATATCAACAGCCAGGATTCCTACCATGGGGAAGGAGGAGTTCTCTATTGTGCTTTAGGTTACCCCATTGGTAGGGATTACATAAAAGGTCTGGGGACAGGTGCCTGAATACCAAGGATGGGTAGAGATGATGTAATTGGGCCCTGGCCAATCTCACATGCTGGATATGGGCTCATATCTCTGGGTGCCTGAAACTAGGTCTTGGCTCAGGCTCTGTCAGACACAGTACTAGTACTAGTACTAGTACTAGTGCCCAGGACAGCCTATAAATCAAGGTTCCATCGAGTGCCAAGTAGATTGATCCTCATGTGGAGTTTCCGGGAAGATTCACCAGGCCCTATTTCTTTCTAGTGGGAATGCAGAATGTTGCCTTGTGGCTCCAAATTCCCTCTCTAGAGGGCTTGAAGACCAGGAGGCTGAGGATGGAATTCTAAACCCAAGCTATTGTTAAATTCAGTGTCAAGCAAAACGCAGTTCCAGTGTGCAGTAGTGGAAAAGAAAATGCAGAATCTAAATAACGGCAGATTTCAGATGTTTTCTCATGCTGGAGTTTTTGTCTATGATGACTGACAAATGGTGGGGTTGTGTCAAGGGCCATGAAGGATTTCTCCTGCTGGTGCTTCTGAGATGCTCCAAACAGAGGGTTCCCTTCTACTGGTCAGTGGCAGTCTGGTTTGTTTGCTCCAGGGTCCCACATGTGGAAAGAATACGTAGAAGAGCACTCCCACATGGATGCCTGGAAAGCACACCTCCACTGACCATATCAGGTGAGGAACATGGCAGGTTCATTCTGGTGGCTCTGGGGCGAATTACCAAGGACTTGAAGTGACATGGAATCTCATGAAGATGGATCACAATGCTGTTTGTTTGTTACCAGAGAGATCTTAGAATGTGCTGGGGGCTAAGGGGCTGTGCATAATTCATATACCCCGACCCTTGACACAAGTTGAAGAGCACGAATTCCATCTGGGGACAGGAGATATTCTATTGTGGGGTTCAGGGGCCAATCTTCTGACTCAGGACCATTGACTTGGGTGTCTTCCTGGATGGAGGTGATCAGGGTGTTGTACACTGTGCATTTGTGTCCAGAGTGGCCTCCAATATTGGACTGGGCTCAGGGGACTTGCAGGTCTCTCCTAATCTGGAGGGTTTGGGCAACAGTGATGGACACAGTTTCATTGGGGATAGCAGGATCTTTCCTGTGGTGTGGCTACAGAGACCCATCATAGAGGGCATGTGAGCCATGGTTTTGGGAAAGAAGTCTGCAAACACAAACTTGGGGTAGGGTTAATGGCGAGGTGATCACAGGCCCAATGCGGAGATCTGTAGGGCAGCTCGTCTGGAACTGTAAACCAGGTGATTCGAAGGTGGTAGCACAGTCTCTTGTATCTGGATTGTGTGTCCTGGATGGCCTCGGAATGAAGGTGTGGTCTTATGGAGCCCTGGGAGATTTTTCCTCTCTACGCATCCTGGCAGCTCCTAATAGTTTTCTCAGGGGAGGGAAGAGTGCTGTTTTCCATCATAGGGGTGCTTCAAAACAGAGATTCCAGAGACGGGCTCTGGTTATGTTGGCATGGAAAATCCCACGAAGTGTTAGGATTTGGTCCTAAGGGCATACCAGGCCTGCGATGCGGGACCCTGCAGAAACAACTGAGAGCATTTGTTTGAATGCATGCTAAGGTTGAGGGACACAATGCCTGCTTTGGCCCAGGCAGCCCTTATGATTGGGCGTTGTCTCATTGGCCATGCACCTGGTTCTAATTCTGAGGGTTGGGCACCCATAGCAACAGCCAGGCTTCCTGCCATGGGGAAGGAGGAGTTCTCAATTGTGCTTCAGGTTCCCCCACTGGTAGGGATTCCAGCAAAGGTCTGGGATAGTTGCTGGAATACCAAGGATGGGTAGAGATGACTGGGCCATGGCCAGTCCCACATGCTGGATAAGGGCCCCACACTCTGGGTGGCTGACACGAGGTTGGGGCTCAGGCTCTCTCAGACACAGCGCTAGTGGCCAGCGCAAAGTATAAATCGGGGTTCCCTCGAGGGCCAAGTAGATTGATCTTCATGGGGAGTTTCTGGGCAGACTCACCAGGCCCTTCTTCTTTCTATGGGGAAGGCAGAATGTTGCGTTTTGTCTCCCTAATTCCCTCTCAAGAGGACTTGCAGTCCAGTAGGGTGAGGATGGAATTGTAAAACCAAACTATGCAAGAATACAGTGTCAAGTGAAAGGTATTTCCAGTGTGCGTGACTGATTCGAATATCCAGCACCTGAGTAAGAGCAGATGTCAGATGTTTGCTCATGCTGGAATTTGTGTCTATGATGACTAACAAATGGAGGGTTGGCATCAAGAGAATGTGGAGGACTTCCCAGGCTGGGGCTTGTGAGATGCTCCAAACAACCAAGGTTTCCTTCAACCTGACAGGAGCAGTCTTATTTGTTTGCTCTAGGGTTCCCTATGTCGAATTTTTGTGTAGCAGAGAACTACCTCTTGGATGCCTAGAAAGCACACGTCCATTGACCTTTGTACCTGAGGAACATGGCAGATTCGTTTCATGGCTCTTGGGCAATGTACCAACACCTTGAGTTGGCATCAAGTCTCAGGAAGTTGGGTCACAATGCTGGTTTGTTACCAGGGAGACCATAGAAGGTGCTGGGGCTAATGGGTCATGCAGGATCCATCTACCCTGAAAGTTGGACATAGATCCAAGAGCACATTTTCCTTCTGGAGACAGGAGATGTTCTGTTGTGGGAATAAGGGACCACATGTTGTATCATAACTTGGTATTCCAGAACAGGACTCTGAGAACAGATGTCTGAAGACCCAATCTAGGGTTCCAGTGAAGTCCTAGGGGCATGTCAGGTTCAATCATCTGACTCAGAACCATTGACTTGGCTTTCTGCCTCGATGGAGGTGCTCAGGGTGTTTCAGACTGCACGTTTGCATCCAGAGCAACCTCCAATATTGGGGTGGGTTCAGGGGCCTGGCAGGTTTCTCCTAATCTGGAGGGTTTGGACAACCTGATGGGCACAGTTTTCTTGGGGATGGCAGGAACTTTCCTGTGATGTGGCTTGAGGGACCACATCTTGGTGGGCATGTAAGCCATGGTTTTGGGAGAGAAGTCGGCAAACACAAACTGGGGTTAGGGTTAGTGTCGAGATGATCACAGGCCCAATGCATAGACATGGAGGGCAGCTCGTCAGGAAATGTAAATAGGATGACTCGAAGGCGGTAGCAAAGACTTTTCTCTCTGGATTGTGTGGACAGGATGGCCTCGGAATGCAGGTTTGTTTTCATGGGTCCATGGGAGATTTTTTCTCTCTAAGGATCCTGGCGGCTCCCAATAGTTTGGTGCCTTTCTCAGGGAAGGGAAGAGTGCTGTTTTCCATCTTAATGGTGCCCCAAACAGGGATTCTGAGACGGACTCTGGGTCTGGGCACCTGGAAAATCCCACCAAGGGTTAGGATTTGGGCCTAAGGGCATACCAGGCCTGCAATTTTGGTACTGGAGGAGCAACTGAGAGTGTTTGTTGGAAAACATGCTCAGGCTGAGGATCACCATGCCTGCCTGTGCCCATGTCGGCCCTCAGGAGTGGGCATGGTCTCCTTGGCCATGCAGCTGGCTCCCACGCTGAGGGTTGGACAACCAATATTCCTGCCATGGGGAAGGAGGTGTTCTCTATTGTGTTTCAGGTTCGCCATTGGCAGGAATTCCAGCAAAGTTTGGGGGACAGATGACTGGATACCAAGGATGGGTACAGATGATGGCCCAGGGCCATGGCCGATCTCTCATGCTAAATATGGGCCCTCAACTCTGGGTGGCTGACACGAGGTCGGGGCTTAGACTCTGTCAGACACAGCACTAGTGGTCAGGGAAATCTATTAATCAGGGTTGCCTCGTGGTCTGATTAGATTGATCCTCATGTGCGGTTTCTGGGCAGACTCAACAGGTCCTTCTTCTTTCTATGTGGAAGGCAGAATACTGCGTTGTGGCTCCAGAATTCCCTATCAAGAGATATTGTGGACCAGTGTGGTGAGGATAGAATAGTAATACAAAGCTATGGTTAAGTTCAGTGAAAAGCAAAAGGCAGTTCCAGTGTGCAGCTGCCGTTTCGAATATCCAGCACCTGAGTAAGGGTGGATGTCAGATGTTTGCTCACACTGGAGTTTGTGTCTGTGATTACCCACAAATGGAAGGGTGGCGTCAAGAGGCCATGGAGGATTTCCCATGCTGGGGCTTGTGAGATGCTCCAAATAGCAAAGTTTCTTTCTACCGGACAGGAGAAGTCTGGTTTGTTTTCTCTGGTTTCTCCATGTGGAAAGTTTTGTAGCAGAGAACCCCACAGGGATGCCTGGAAATCACCCCTCAATTGACCATTGCACCTGAGGAACATGGCAGGTGCATTCTGGTGGCTCTGGGGCAATATATCGAGACCTTAAGTTGACATGGAGTCTGATGAAGATGGGGCACAATGATGGTTTGTTACCAGGAATATCAGAATGTGCTGGTTGCTAAGGGGCCATTCAGGATCCAAATACCCTAAGGGTATGACACAATTCCAGGAGCATGGCTTCCTTTTTGGGGAGGATATATTCTGTTCTGTGGCTCAGGGACTATATATTTTATCATAAGTTGATATTCCAGAGCAGGCCTCTGATGACAGATACCTGTAAACCTAATCTAGTGTGCCAATGAAGTCCTCGGGGCATGTCAGGTTCAATCTTCTGACTCAGGAGCATTGACTTGGGTGTCTGCCTGTATGGAGGTGATCAGGGTGTCTCAGACTGTGCATTTGTGCCCAGAGCGGCCTCCATTATTTGGCTGCGCTCAGGGGCCTTGCAGGTTTCTCCTAATCTAAAGGTATCGGGAAAAAGTGATGGGCACAGTTTCCTTGAGGATCTCAGGCACAGTCTTGTGGTGTGGCTTCAGATGCCAGAACCTGGAGGTCATGTGAGCCATGGTTTTAGGAAGGAAGTCTGCAAACACAAACTCAGTTTAGGTTAATGGCAAGGTGATTGCAGGCCCAATGCATAGACCTGGAAGGCAGCTCGTCAGGAACTGTAAATCCGATGACTCAAAGGTGATAGCACATGATATGTATCTGGATTGTATGTCCAGGATGGCCTCGGAATGCAGGTGTGTTCTCATGGGTCTATGGCAGATTTTTCCACTCAAGGATCCTGGTGGCTACCAAGAGTTTGGTGACTATCTCGTGGAAGGGAAGAGTGCTGTTTTCCATCTTAAGGGTCCCCCAAAATAGGGATTCCAGAGATGGGCTCTGTGTCTGGGCCCCTGTAAAATCCCACCAGGGTTAGGATTTGGGCCTAGGTGTGTACTAGGCCTGCAATTCGGGATCCCAGAGATGCAATTGAGAGCGTTTGGTTGAAAGCATGCTCAGGCTGAGGTCACAATGCCTGCTTGTGCCCGGGGAAGCCATCATGAGTGCACATGGTCTCCTTGGCCATGGAGCTGCCTTCCACTTTGAGGGTTGAGCAACTATCCCAACTGTCAGAATACCTTCCACGGGGAAGGAGGAGTTCTCTATTGTGCTTCAGGTTCCCCCAATGGCAAGGATTTCAGCAAAGGTGTGGGTACAGATGCCTGAATACCAAGAATAGAAGAGAAGACAGACTTGGGCCATAGCTGGTCTCACATGCTGTATATGGGCCCTGATCTCTCAGTGGCTGACACTAGGTCCTGGCTCCGGCTATGTCAGACAGAGCACTAGTGCCCAGGGCAGCCTATGAATCAGGGTTCCGTCTAGCACCGAGAAGATTGACCATCATATGGAGTTTCTGGGCAGACTCTCCAGGCCCTTTTTCTTTCTATGGGGAAGGCAGAATATTGTGTTGTAGCTCCAGAATTCCCTCACAATAGGGCTTGTGGACCAGTAGGCTGAGGATGGAATTGTAAACCCAAGCTATGGCTTAATTCAGTCAAACTAAAGGCAGTTCCAGTGTGCAGCGATCGAATTGAAATCCAGCACCTGAGTAAGGGCAGATGTCAGATGTTTGCTCATGCTGGAGTTTGTGTCTATGATGACTGACAAATGGAGTGGTGGCTTCAAGAGGAAATGGAGGATTTCCCACGCTGGGGCTTGTGAGATGCTCCAAACAGAAGGTTTCCTTCTACCGGACAGGGGCATTCTGTTTTTTTGTCTCAAGGGTCCCAGCCAATTGCAAAGTTTGTGTAGCAGAGCACCCCCGTATGGTTGCCTGGAAACCACATCTCCACTGACCATTGCAGCTTAGGAACATGGCAAGTTCATTCTGGTGGCTCTGGGGCGAAGTACTAAGGGCTTATTTTTACATGGAATGTCATGAATATGGGTAACAATGCTGTTTTGTTACCTGGGAATTTTTAGCCTGTCATCTGTACACATCCTTGGTATTAAGGCAACTTTCCACAGACCTTTCCTGTAACCCTGCCAATGGGGGAACCTGAAGCACAATAGAGAACTCCTCTTTCCATTGCAGGAAGCCTGGCTGTTGCAATGGGTGTCCAACCCTCAAAGTGGGATCCAGCTATATGGCCAATGAGACTACGCCCTCTCCTGAGGGCCCCCCTGGGCACAAAGAGGCATGATGACCCTCAGCCTGAGCATGCTTTCAAACAAGCCCTCTCTGTTACACCATTAGGATCCTGCATTGCAGGCCTGGAATGCCCCTAGGCCCAAATCCTAACACTTGGTGGGATATCCGGGCACCCAGACCCAGAGCCCGTCTCTGGAATCCCTGTTTTGGCATAAGCCTAAGTTGGAAAACAGCATTCTTCCCTGTTTTGGAGCACCCCTAAGATGGAAAAGAGCACTCTTTTCTTCTCTGAAAAACCACCAATCTATGGAGATCCACCAGGATCCTTAGAGAGGAAAAGTCTCCCATTGAACCATGAGACCATGTCTACATTCAGAGCCCATCCTGGACACACAATCCAGATAGAAAAGCCTGTGCTACCAGCTTTCAGTCACCCTAATTACAGTTCCTGACGTGATGCCTTCTAGGTCTATGCATTGGACCTGCCATCACCTTGCCACTATCCCTGACCCAAATTTGTGTTTGCAGACTTCCCTCCCAAAACCATGGCTCTCATATCCTCAAGGAGGTGGTCTCTGAAGCCTTACCACAGGACTGGGCCTGCCATCCCCAAGGAAACTGTGCCCATCACAGTTCCCCAAAGCCTCCAAGTTAGGAGAAACCTGCAAGGTCCCTGAGCCCACCCCAATATTGGAAGTGGCTCTGGATGCAAATGCACAGTCTGAAACACCCTGATCACCTACATCCAGTCAGACAACCATATCAATGGTCCTTAGTAAGAAAATTGAACCTGATGGGCACCAAGGACATCATTGGATCTCTAGATTAGGTTGCCAGCATCAATCCTCAGAGGCCTGTTCTTGAATACTAAGTCAGGATACAACATATGTACCCTGAGCCACAAAACAGAACATCTCCTCTCCCAAGATGGAAACTGTGCACATCGACCTGTGCCAAACCCTCAGCGTGGCCCATAGCCACCAATACATTCTAAGAACTCCCTTGTAACAAACCAGTTTTGGGACACATCTGTAAGAGATTCCAAGTCAACTCAAGGCCTTGGTACTTGGCACCAGAACCACCAAAACGAACCTGTCATGTTCCTCAGCTGCAATGGTCATTGGACGTGTGCTTTCCAGTCATCCATGCGGGAGGGCTCTGCTACGCAAACTTCCACTTGAGGGACCCTGGAGGAAAAAAAAACAGACTCCTCCTGTCCATTAGAAGGAAACCTTGTTGTTTGGAGCATCTCACAATCTTAAGCGTGGGTAATCCTCCATTGCCTCCTGAAGCCACCCCTCCATTAGTCGTCATCCTAGACACAAACTCCAGTGTGAGCAAATATCTGACATCTGCCCTTACTCAGGTGCTGGATATCTCGTATAAGCTGCTGCACATTGAAACTGACTTCCGCTTGGCACTCAATTTAAGCATAGCTGGTGTTTACAATTGCATTCTCACCCTATTTGTCCCCAAACCCTCTTGATAGGGAATTCTGGATCCATAAGGCAGCATTCTGCCTGCCCCACAGAAAGAAGTGCTTCGTGAGTCTCGCCAGAAACCCTACATGAGGATCAATTTACTCGGCCCTGGAGAGAACCCCAATATATAGACTTCTCTGGCCACTAGTGCTGTGTCTGACACAGCCTGAGCCCAGACCTCGTGTCAGCCACCCAGAGAGCGGGGCCCATATCCAGCATGTGAGAACGGCCATGGCCCAAATCTGTCATCTCTATGCATCCTTGGTATTCAGGCATCTGTCCCCAGACCTTTGCTGTAATCCCTGCCTATGGGGGAACATGAAGCACAATAGATATTTCCTCCTTCCCCATGGCTGGAAACCTGGCCATTGGAATGTGTGTCCATCCCTCAGTGTGGGAGCCAGAAAATGGACAATGGGACCACGCCCACTCCTGAGGGCCACCCTGGGCACAAACAGGCATTGTAATGCTCAGCCTGAGCATGTTTCCAAACAAGCCCTCTCAGTTGCACCACCAAGATCCTGCATTGCAGACCTGGTCTGCCCATAAGCCCAAATCCCAACCCTTGGTGGGATTTTCCAGGCGCCTAGACCCAGAGCCCATCTCTGGAATCTCTGTTTTGGGGCACACCTAAGATCGAAAATAGCAGTCTTCCCATACCAAAAAGTCATCAAAATATTGGGAGCCGCCTGTATCCTTAGAGGAAAAATCTCCCATGGACCCATGAGGCCACAGCTACATTCTGACGTCACCCTAGACACACAATCCAGATATAAAAGCCTGTGCTTCCGCCTTCGGGTCATTCCAGTTACTGTTCCTGACGAGTAGCCTTCCAGGTCTACACATTGCCCTGTGATAACCTAGCCACTAAACCTAACCCAAGTTTGTGTTTGCAGACTTCCCTCCCAGAACCATGGCTCACATGCCCTCCAGGGTGGAGTCTCTGGAGCCACACAACAGGACTGTGCTTGCCATCCCCATGGAAATTGTGCATGTCAGTTAACCAAACCCTCCAGAGTTGGTTGAAACATTCAAGGCCCCTGTGGCCACCCCAATATTGGAGGTTACTCTGGACATAAGTGCACAGTCTGAAACGCCCTGATCACCTACATCCTGGCAGACACCCAAGTCAACTGTCCTAAGTCTGAAGATTGAACCTCTCATGCCCCTGGGACTCATTGGAACCCTAGATTAGGTTGTCGGGCATCTGTCTTCAGAGGCCTGTTCTTGAATAGGAACTTATGATACGGCATGTGGTCCCTGAGCCACAAAACACTACATCTCCTGTCCCCAGAAGGTAACCGTGCTCTTCGACTTGTGTTAAACCCTCAGGGTAGGAGAATCCTGCAGGCACCTTAGCCACCAACACATTCTAAGATCTACCTGGTAAAAAAAAACCAGCATTGTAACCCATCTTCAAGAGATTCCATGTCAACTCAAGACCTTGGTGCTTCGCCCCAGAAGCACCGTAAAGAACCTGCATGTTCCTCAGCTGCATTGGTCAATGGAGGTGTGCTTTCCAGGCATCCATGTGGAAGGGCTCTGCTACCCATACTTTTCACATGGGGGGCCCTGCAGAAAACATACCAGACTCTAACTGTCCAGTAGAAAAAACAACCTTGCTGTTTGGAGCATCTCACATGCATCAGCCTCTTGATGCCACTCCTCCATTCGGTCATCAGAGACACAAACTCCAGTGTGCGTAAACATCTGAAATCCACCTTTACTCAGGTGCTGGATATTTCATTTGTTGGCCACGATAGATACAAACTCTATCATGAGCAGACATCTGACCCTCGCCTGTACTCAGATGCTGGAGATCTCGAAAAAAACCACTGCACATTGGAACGGCCATGTTCTCGGCACTGAGATTAAGCATAGATTGTGTTTTCTGCCTTCTGTTCTCACACTCCTCGCCTTCAAGTCCCCCATATTGGGAATTTGGGAGCCACAATGCAGCCTTCTGCCTGCCCACCAGAAAAAAGAGGTGCCCTATGGGTCTGCATGAAACTCCATATAAGGTTCCACCAGCACAGCCCTCTATAGCACCACAATATCATAGGCCACCTTGTGAACTAATGCTCTGTCTGACACAGCTCGAGCCCCGACCTCCTGGTAGCCACCTAGATAGCGGGACCCATATCTGGCAGGTGTGACCTGCCTTGACCTGAGTCCTTCATCTCAAACCAACCTGGTTATTCACGTACCAGTCCCAGAACATAGCTCAAATTACTGTGCATGGGGGAATCTGAAGCACAAAAGAGTACTCCTCCTTCCTCATAGAAGGAAAATTAAATGTTGATATGGTGGTCCAACCCTCATATTGGGATCCAGGTGCATGGAACAAGAGCCAATGCCCACTCAGGATGGGCATCTGGGCACAAAAGGCATTGTGACCCTTACCCTGAGACCCATTTCCAACAAGTCTCCATGGGAGCTGAACCAAAGCCCCACAGAGCCAGGCAGTCAAGCCTCTAGGCCCAAATACTAAGCCTTTGTAGGGTTATCCAGGCACAGGGACCTATAACCCATCTCTGGAATCCCTGTGTTGACGGGAACCGTGAAACAGTAAACCACGCTCTCTCCTTCTCAGTGAGACACCAAACTCTTGGGTGCTGGGCAGAATCCCCAGAGAGGTAGAATATTCCATGGACACATGAGGACACACCACCATTCCAAGGCCATCCTAGACACAATCCAGACAGAAAAGCCTTTGCTCCTGCCTCCCAGCCACACGAATTTCAAATCCTGAGGAGCTGCCCTCAGCGTCTGCAGATCGGGGCTGCCATCACCTCCCTCCTAATTGATACACAATTTTGTGTCTGAAGACTTTGGTCCCAGAGCCCTTAACCACATTCCCTGCAGGATGGGGCTGACAGAACCACACTACATCACTGGGCCTGATCTCTGGATGAAATTCTGCCGTCTCAGTTGCACAAACCCTCCAGATTAGGAAAAGCCTGCAAGGCCCCTGAGCCCACCCCAATTTCATAGGCCACTCTGGAAAAAATGCACAGTCTGACACAGCCTGAGCATCTACCTCCAGGAAGACTCACAGGTCAAAGTCCCTAAGTCCGAAGGTTGAGGATGACATGCCCCTACAACCTCATAAGAACCCTAGCCTAGATATTCAGGCCTCTGTGCCCAGAGGCCTGGTCTTGAAATCCAACATATGATCCAACATGTGGTCCCTGAGCCATACAAGAGAACCCCTCCTGTCCCGAGAAGGGAACCTGGCTCCTGGGAACTGGGTCTAATCCTCAGGTAGGAGAATCCTGCATGGCCACAGACCCACAACCACATTCTTTTTTTTATATAGATTTTATTTATTTATTTGACAGAGAGAGATCACAAGTAGGCATAGAGGAAGGCAGAGAGAGAGAGAGGAAGAAGCAGGCTCCCTGCTGAGCAGAGAGCCCGATGCGGGACTCAATCCCAGGACCCTGAGATCATGACCTGAGCCGAAGGCAGCGGCTTAGCCCAATGAGCCACCCAGGCACCCTCACCACCACATTCTAAGGTCTCCCTGGACACCAAGCAGCATTGTGACTCATTAGACTGAGAACATCCGTCAACTTAGATCACTTGGAAATTTGAACAAAAACCAGCAGATCAAGCCTGCAATGTTCCTCAGCTGCAATGGTCATGCAAGGAAGACTTCCCAGGCCCCCATTCAGAGACCTCTGCTGTCGAATCTTTCTATGTGGGGGACCCTGGACCCTTGTAAGCGGACTTCCCCTGTCCCACAGTAGGACACCTTGCTGTTTGGAGCAGCTCACAAGGTCCTGCTTGGGAAAATCTCCAAGAATTCTTGAGGCCACCCCACAATTCATTGACCATCATGGATGCAAACCCAGCGTGAGCAGACATCTGACCCTCGCCCATACTCAGGTGCTGGAAATCTCGAAACAACCACTGCACAATGGAATGGTCCTGTGGTCGGCACTGAGCTTATCCGTGGCTTGTGTTTTCAGACTTCTGTCTTCACACTCCTCGCCTACAAGCCCTCCATATTGGGAATTCTGAAGCCACAGTGCAGCTTTCTGCCTGCCCACCAGAAAGAAGAAGTGCCCTATGGGTCTTCGCAGAAACCCACATGAGGATCCTCCTGCACGGCCCTCAATGGCACCCCAATATAATAGACCGACCTCTGCATAAATTGTCTGTCTGACACCGCCTGATCCCCGACCTCCTGTCAGTCACCCAGATAGTGGGCCCCATATCCTCCAGGTGGGTCCAACCTTGGCCCGAGGCCATCATCTTGAAACAACCTGGATATTCAGGTACCTGTCCCAGACTTAGCTCAAATTCCTGCCCATAGGGGACTCGGAAGCACAAAAGAGTGCTCCTCCTTCCCCATGGCCAGAAAACTGAATGTTGAGATGGCTGTACAACCCTGAGTGGGAACCAGGTGCATGGTCCATGAGACCACGCCTACACAGGATGGGCAGCTGGGCACAAACAGGCATTGTGACCCTCAGAATGAGACCCCTTTCCAAAGATCCCCCTTGGGATCTGGACCAGGAACCCAAATCGAAGCTTTGGTTAAGTTTTCCCAGTGTCTGGACCCAGAAACCATCTCTGGAATCCCTCTTTGGACAGGATCCCAGAGATGGAATACAGTCTTTTCCTCTTCCCCAGAAAGAAATCAAACTCTTGGGTGCCAAGCAGAATCACCAGAGTGGAAGAATATCCCATGGACACATGAGGTCACCCCTCCATTTAGTGGCCATCCTAGACACACAATCCAGACAGAAAAGCCTGTGCTCCTCCCTCCCAGCCACCTGAATTTCAAATCCCGAGGTGCTTCCCTCAGGGTCTTCAGATTTGGACTGCCATCACCTCACTCCTATCTCTTATCCGAGGTTGTGTCTAAAGTCTTTGGTCCCAAAGTCCTGACACACATGACCTCCAGGATGGGGCCTCGAGAAACACATGACATCACTGGCCCTGCTCTCCTGAGGAAACCCTGCCCATCTCAGTTTCCCAAAATGTCCAGATTAGGAGAAAACTGCAAGGCCCCTGACTGCACCCCAATATCATGGGCCACTCTGGAAAAAGTGCACAGCCTGACACAGCCTCAGCACCTACCTCCAGGATGACATGCAGGCCAATGGCACTTAGTCCGAAGATTGAAACTTCCATGGCCCTAAAACCTCATCAGAACCCTAGCTTATGTTTTGAGGTCTCTCTCCCTAGAGGGCTGTTCTGGAAATTCAAGCATATGGTCCAACCTGTGGTCCGTGAGCCATACAAGAGCACACCTCCTGTCCCAAGAAGGAAACCTGGCTCCTGGGAACTGGGTCTAATCCTAAGGATAGAGAATCCTCAATGGTCAGAGAGCCGCCACCACATTCTAAGGTCTCCCTGGACACCAAGCAGCATTGGGACCTGTTAGACTGAGAACTTCCATCAACGCAAATCACTTGGAACTTGGAATCAGTGTCATTGGTTCAAGCTTACCCTGTTCCTCAGCTGCAATGGTAACAAGAGATTGGCTTCCCAGGCCTCCATTCAGAGAGCATTGCTATCAAATCTTCCATATGGGGGACCCTGGAGCCCTGTAAGAAGACTTCTGCTGTCCCTTAGTAGGACACCTTGATGTTTGGAGCAGCTCACAAGCTCCAGCTTGGAAAAACCTCCAAGAATTCTTGAGGCCTCCCCACCATTTGTTGGCCATCATGGATACAAACTCCAGCGTGAGCAGACATCTTCCCCTCGCCCAGGTGCTGAAGATCTCGAAACAACTGCTGTACATTGGAATAGACATGTGCTCGGCACTGAGCGTAACCGTAGCTTATGTTTTCATACTTCTGTCCTCACACTCCTCGCCTGCAAACCCTCCAACTTGGATATTCTGGAGCCGTAATGCAGCCATCTGCCTGCTCACCAGATAGAAGAAGTGAAAAAAGGGTCTGTGCAAAAATCCCCCATGAGGATCCAGTTGCACAGCTCTCAAAAGCACCCCAATATCATAGGCCGAACTCTCCACGAATGTTCTGTCTGACACAGCTCGAGCCCGAGCTCCTGACAGCCACCCAGAAAGCAGGCCTCATTTTCTGCAGGTGGGTCCTGCCTTGGCCCGAGGACCTCATCTCAAAGTGAACTGGGTATTCAGGCCCCTGTCCCAGAACTTAGCTCAAATTCCTGCCCATGGGGGAACCTGAAGCATAAAAAAGTACACCTCCTTCCCCATGGCAGGAAAACTGAATGTTGAGATGGCAGTCCAACCCTCAGAGTGGGAGCCAAGTGCATAGCCCATGAGGTCACACCCACTCAGCATGGGCATCTGGGCAAAAACAGGCATTGTGACCCTCAGATTGAGACCCATTTCCAACAAGAACACTCGGGAGCTGTACCAGGAAAACATAGAGCAGGACCCTAGGCCCAAATCCTAAGCCTTGTTGCGGTGATCCAGGCTCCAGAACCCAGGACCCATCTCTGGAATGGCTGTTTGGACGGGATCCCTGACTCATAAAACTGCGCTCCTCCCATCCCCCAGAAATACACCAAACTCTTGGGTGCCGAGCAGAATTCCCAGAGAGGTAGAATCTCACATGGACCCATGAGGCCACCCCTCCATTTCGTGGCCATCATAGACAAACAAGTCAGACAGAAAAGACTGTGCTCCTGCCTCACAGCCGTTCGAATTTCATATCTGGAGATGCTTCGCTCAGGGTCTACAGATTGGGTCTGCCTTCACCTCGAGCTTAACTCTTACCCGAGTTTGTGTCTGAAGACTTTGGACCCAGAGTGTTGACCCATATGCCCTCCAGGATGGGGGCTCCAGGAACACACAACAGCACTGGGCCAGCTCTCCCAAGGAATGTCAGCCTGTCTCAGTTTCCCAACCCACCAGATTAAGAGAAAATTGCAAGGCCCCTAATACCACCCCAATTCCATAGGAAGCTCCAGAAAAAATGCATAGTCTGACACAGCCTCAGAATATACCTCCAGGAAGACACCCAGGTCAATGGGAAGGGATAAAATGGCCTAACCCATGGCAGGTTCGATGTGCTGGGTGTGAAGCCAACTGTCTCAATGTCTCTCACAAGGTCTGGGCTCAGGCTATGTAAGACAGAGCATAGTGTTTAGGGTAGCCTATGCAATTGGGGTGTTGCCGAGGGCTGAGCAGGTTGATTTTCATTTGGGGTTTCTGAGCAATGCCATAGACAATGTTTTTCTTTGGGGGGCAGGCAGAGTGCTTCGTTCTGGAACCAGAATTCCCAATCATGAGGGTTTGGGCCAGGAGTGCTAGGGTAGAGTCTGAAAACAAAACATAGGGTGAAGTGGGGAGCAGGCCCACTCTGCAAAGGCTGAAAGGATATCTCATGCATCTGAAGTCAGGATGAGGATCAGACATTGGCTGAGGTTGGATTGTGCCCTTGATGGCACCTTCATGAAGCAGGTGCCTCATGAGGCCAACGAAGTTTTCCCACGCTGAGTTTGGAGGTTGCCACAAACCACAAGGTTTCCTTCTGCGAGACAGTCGAGTCCTGTTGAATGGCTCCAGTACATACCATACGGAAGGACTGAAGAGGAGGGTTCAAAGGATAAATCCCTGAACAACATGCCTCGCTTTCCCTTTGGCCATTAACGACAAGATATGTTTGTTCTGCTGGCTCTGGGGCAAGCTAACCAGTGGGCTGAGTTGAAATGGCCTCTCCTGAGGATGCGTCATAATGTGGGTTTCTGTCCATGGAGACCTTGGAATGTGATGGTTGTACTGTGGCCCTGCGGAATTCTCCGACCAGAAGGGTTTGATACAGATCCAGTAAGAAAGCACTCCATGTGGAGACGAGAGAGGTTTGGTTTGGAGCCTCAGAAAAACCTAATATGCTGGTATAAGAAACCAGTCCTCTGAGGACAGACACATGAAAACTAAAGCTAAGGTTCATATTAAAGCCCAAGGGCCTGTCCATTTCAATCTTCTGTCTCTGGGGACACTGTCTGAAAGTCTAAGTGGTGATAATGGCTCAGCTGGAGTCAGAGTGCCCCTTTTAGTCCAGGGCAGCCCACACTATCAGGATGGCCTCAGGGGCCTTGGAACTTTTCCCTAACCTGTAGGGTTGTGGTCAATGGATTGGGCACACTTTCCTTGGAGATGGCAGGCACAATCTTTCACTGTGGCTCCAGATGCCCTAGCCTGGAGGGTGTGTGGGTCCAGGCTGTGGGCACATAAGTCTGAAAACAAAAACTCAGCTTATGAGTGGCACCGAGGGTATGGCAGGCCGGATGTACAGATAAAGAGTGAGCTCCTTGGCTTGTGAATCAAGGGCGAGATTCCTTCAGGCTTTTGTGTCTGGATGCGTCCAGGATAGCCGTGGATTGTAGGGGGTGGCCTCAGTGACTGTGGACGAGTAACCTCTCTGGGGATTTGTCCCAGCTAACAGGAGTTTGGGGTCATTTTGTGGGAAGGGTGGAGTCCTGTTGTCTGG
Organism: Mustela nivalis; assembly: GCF_964662115.1. Lineage (NCBI taxonomy): Eukaryota > Metazoa > Chordata > Mammalia > Carnivora > Mustelidae > Mustela > Mustela nivalis. The sequence goes on along the minus strand of NW_028136531.1, from coordinate 538,059 downwards.
CTCATGTGTCTCTCCAAGAAAGTGATTCCAGAGCAGAGCCCCAGGAACAGGGGGGAGACTGGAAAACTCAAACACTGGTGAGGATTGGGTGTATAGGGGCTTGGCACGCCCCATATGAGGGCTCTTGGTCAAGGCCCTGACAGGCCTTTCCTTGATATTGGGCTCATGCTGAGGGTCACAGAGTGAATTTGTGCCCAAGGCAGCACTCAAGTTTGGGCGTGGTTTCAGGGGAAATGAAGGTTTCTCCCACCCTGAAGGTGTGACTCCATGCCAAGAGCAAGCCTTACAGCCATTGGGAAGAAGGAGTTCTGATTTGTGCTTCAGATGCCCAACTGTGTGGGGAATTGATATAATATCTGGCTTTAGATATCGGAAAACCAAGGTTAGGAAGAGATAATGGCATAAGACCATGGCGTGTCAGAAGTGCTAGGTGTGTGGCCAGCTGTCTCCTTGCCTGTCTGGACGTCTGGCATCAGGCTGTGAAAGGCAGAGCATTAGTGCCCAGAGCAGCCTATCAAATCTGAGTGCCGTCGAGGCAAGAGCAGGTTGATCCTCATCTGGGTTTTATGGAAAGCCCCACAAGGAAACGTTTTCTACCGGTGGGCAGTAACTGGGCAGGCTTGTGGTTCTTCAATTCCTTCTCTGGAGGGATTGTTTGCCAGGAGTGTGAGGAAGGAAGACTGAAAACACAAGCTAGCACGAGTTTTGGGACCGAGGGCACGGCAGGCCACTCTGCAGAGGCTGAATCAAGATCTCCTGCATTGCGGTCATGTCTACTATGAGACGTGCTTCAAGCTAGAGTTTTTGACCATGATGGCCTCTCCCTGAAGGATATGGGGGCTTCATGAGGCCCGGCAGGTTTGCCGTTTTCTCCTACACTGAAGGTTTGACTCACTGCCAGCAGCAAGGTTTCTTGCCATGGGGAAGGAGGGGTTTTGACTTATGCATCAGGTTCCCCCCTGTGCAGGGATTGGAGATAAGGTCTAGGTTCCGATGACTGAAAACCCAGGTTGGGAATGGATGGTGGCCTAAGGCAGTGGCGGGTCCAATGTGCTGGATGTGCAGCCAGCTGTGTCGGTGTCTGTTGGAAGGTCTGGGCTCAGGCTTTTGCGAAAGAGCATCAGTGTTTAAGGTAGCCTATGCAATTGGGGTGTTGCCGAGGGCAAAGCAGTTTGATCCTCATTTGGGGTTTCTGTGCAGCACCATAGACAATGTTTTTCTCCTGGGAGGCAGGAAGAGTGCTTCAGTGTGGCCCCAGAATTCCCAGTAGGGAGGGTTTGTGGGCCAGGAGTGTGAGGACGGAAGTCTGAAAACACAAGCTAGTGTGAGGATTGGAGCCAAGGGCAGAGCAGGCCCACTCTGCAGAGGCTGAATCAAAATCTCCTGCATCTGAAGTCAGGCTGAGGATCAGACGTTGGCTGAGACTGGAGTATGTGTCCATGATGGCACCTTCATGAAGTGGGGGCCTCATGAGGCCAAGGAAGTTTTCCCACGCTGAGTTTGGAGGTTGCTCCAAACCACAAGATTTCCTTCTGCGGGACATTCGAGTCCTGTTGCATGGCTCCAGGACATACCATACGGAAAGACTGGAGAGCAGGGTTCGAAGGATGGATCACTGTACAGCATGCCTCGCATTCCCCTTGGCCATAAGCGACAAAATATGTTTGATCTGCTGCCTCTGGGGCACGCTACCCAGGGGGCTGTGTTGAAAAAGCCTCTCCTAAGGATGCGTCATAATGTGCGTTTGGAGTCCATGGAGACCTTGGAATGTGCTGGTTGTTCAGTGGCCCTGCGGAACTCTCCTACCTGAAGGGTTTGATACATCCCCAGTAAGAAAGCACCCATGTGGAGACGAGAGAGGTTTGGTTTGGTGCCTCAGAAAAGCCCCGTGTGCTGGTCTACGAAAACAGTCCTCTGAGGACGGACACATGGAAACCAAAGAAAGGTTCAGATTAGGGCCTGGGGGCCTGTCCATTTAAACCTTCTGTCTCTGGGGACACTGTCTGAGAGTCTAAGTGGAGATAGTTGATCCGCTGGTGTCAGAGAGCCCCTCTTAGTCCAGGGTGGCCTCCACTATTGATGGCCTCAGGGGCTTGGAGCATTTCCCTAACCTGTAGTGTTGTGGTCATGGATTGGGCACAGTTTCCTTGGAGAGGGCAGGCACAATTTTTCGCTGTGGCTCCAGAGGCCCTCGCCTAGGGGTTGTGTGTGTCCAGGCTGTGGGCACAGAAGTCTGAAAACACAAACTCAGCTTAAGAGTGGCGCCTAGGGTATGGCAGGCCTGATGTACAGCCCGAGAGGGAGCTCCGGGGCCTCTGAAACAAGGGCGAGTGGGAGGCATTTCTTCAGGCTTTTGTCTCTGGATGTTGTGTCCGGGATAGCCGTGGATTGGAGGGGGGCCTTAGGATCTGTGGAGAGGTATCCCTCTCTTGGGATTTGTCCCAGTTCCCAAGAGTTTGGGGTCATTTTGTGGGAAGGGTGGAGTCGTGTTGTCTGGCTCATGGGTCTCTCCAAGAAAGGGATTCAAGGGCAGAGCCCCAGGTACAGGTGGGGCGAATGGAAAACTCAAAACCTGGTGAGGATTGGGTCATAGGGGCTTAGCAAGACCCATATGGGGGCTCTTGTTCTAGGCCCTCACAGGCCTTTCTTTGACATGGGGTTCATGCTGAGGGTCACAGTGTGAATTTGTGCCCAAGCAGCACTCAAGTTTGGGCGTGGCATCAGGGGCCATGAAGGATTCTCCCACCCTGAAGCTGTGACTCCATGCCAAGAGCAAGCTTTACAGCCATGGGGAAGGAGGAGTTCTGTTTTGTGCTTGCGATACCCAGCTGTGTGGAGAATTGATATAATGTCTAGGTTCAGATATCTGAAAACCAAGGTTAGGAAGAGGTGACGGCATAAGGCCATGGCGTGTCCGAAGTGCTGGGTGTGCGGCCAGCTGTCTCCTTGTCTGTTTGGACGTCTGGCTTCAGGCTGTGTCAGACAGAGCATGAGAGCCCTGAGCAGCCTATCCAGATCGGGTACCATCGAGGCTCGAGCAGGTTGATCCTCATCTGGGTTTTCTGTAGAGCCCCACAGGGAAACGTTTTTATTCCGTTGGGCAGACACTGGGCTGGGTTGTGGTTTTGGAGTTCCTAGTCCGGAGGGCTTGTTTGCCAGGAGTGTGAGGAAGGAAGTCTGAAAACACAAGCTAGCGTGTGGTTTGGGACCGAGGGCACGGCAGGCCCACTCTGCAGAGGCTGAATCGAGATCTCCTGCACTGAGGTCATGTCAACCATGAGACTTGCCTCAGGCTAGAGTTTTTGTCCAGCATGGCCTCTTCCTGAAGGGTGTGGGGGCTACATGAGGCCAGGGAGGTTTGCCTACGATGGGATTTGTGAACGGCTCCAAACCTCAAGGTTTTCCCTTCTGCACGACAGTCGAGTCCTATTGGATGGTTCCAAGAGGCCCCATACGGAAAGACTCTAGAGCAGGTGTCTAAGTATGGATGCCTGGGAACGCCACCTCATATTCCCACTCTTTAGTCAGGACAAGGCAGGCTCAATCTGCGGGCTCCTGGTTGAGCTACCCAGAGGGGAAAGTTGGAATGGACTCTCCTGAAGATGAGTCCTACTGTGGCTTGGTGGCCTGGGAGACCTTGGAATGTGGAGGTGGCTCAGGGACTCTGCAGGATTCTCCAACATGAGGTGTTTGACACGGCTCCAACAAGGAAACTTCCCATGTGGAGACGAGAGGAGTTCTGTTCAGTGCCTCAGGAAAGCCCCATACCATGTTCTTCGAACCAAAGCCTCTGAGGAGTGACACCTGGGAACCACGCAAGAGTTGAGTTTAGGGCCTAAGGGCCTGTCCTGCTCAACCTTCTATCTCTGTTGACATCTGTGTTCATGCCTTCATGGAGGTAGCTGCTCAGCTTGTGTCCGAATGCCCCTGTGAGTCCAGTGAGGCTCCCAGTAGTGGGATGTCCTCGGGGGCCTTGAGGTTTCTCATATTCTGGAGGTGTTTGGCCAAAGGAATGGACACAGTTTCCCAGGAGACAGGAGGCATAGTCCTGTGGAATGGCTCCAGAGGACCCAGCCAAGAGGCTGTGTTTGCCAGGGCTGTGGGGTCAGATGGCTGAAAAAGCAAACTTGGCTCAGCTAGGGGCCAAGGTAATGGCAGGCCTGATCTCCAACCCGTGAGGGAAGATCCTCTGGATATCAAAGGAGAGCAAGTGAGAGGCAGTCGCTCAGGCTTTTGTATCTGGGTGTTGCGTTCACAGTGGCCCTTCATGGTTGGGGTTGCTTCAGGGGCCGAGGAACAGCCTTCCTCTCGGGGAATTGTCCAAGCTCCCAAGTGTTTGGGTTCCTTCTGTGGGAAGGGAAGAGTACTGTTTTCTACCACAGGGGACCCCACAGGAGAGGGACTCTAGAGCACAGCAGTGGGTTCCCTCAACTGGAATACAAACCATCTAGTTAGTCCTCGGTGCCTATGGGCAAGGCAAGCCACATATGCGGGCTTTTGGTCCAGTTACTGAGAGGGGTTACTTGAATAAGGTACTCACGCTGAGGGCCACAATGTGTGTTTGTGCCCAAGGCGGCCCTCACGCTTGGGCGTGGCCTCATGGGCCATGCCGTTTTCTCCTACACTGAAGATTTGACTCACTGCCAGCAGCAAGATTTCTTGCCATGGGGAATGAGGGGTTCTGACTTGTGCATCAGGTTCCGTCTGTGCAGGGATTGGAGATAAGGTCTAGGTTCCGATGACTGAAAACCCAGGTTGGGAATGGATGGTGGCCTAAGGCAGTGGCGGGTCCAATGTGCTGGATGTGCAGCCAGCTGTGTCGGTGTCTGTTGGAAGGTCTGGGCTCAGGCTTTTGCGACAGAGCATCAGTGTTTAAGGTAGCCTATGCAATTGGGGTGTTGCCGAGGGCAAAGCAGTTTGATCCTCATTTGGGGTTTCTGTGCAGCACCATAGACAATGTTTTTCTCCTGGGAGGCAGGAAGAGTGCTTCAGTGTGGCCCCAGAATTCCCAGTAGGGAGGGTTTGTGGGCCAGGAGTGTGAGGACGGAAGTCTGAAAACACAAGCTAGGGTGAGGATTGGAGCCAAGGGCAGAGCAGGCCCAATATGCAGAGGCTGAATCAAAATCTCCTGCATCTGAAGTCAGGCTGAGGATCAGACGTTGGCTGACGCTGGAGCATGTGTCCCTGATGGCACCTTCATGAAGCGGGGGCATCATGAGGCCAAGGAAGTGTTCCCACGCTGAGTTTGGAGGATGCCCCAAACCACAAGGTTTCCTTCTGCGGGACATTCGAGTCCTGTTGCATGGCTCCAGGACATACCATATGGAAGGACTGGAGAGCAGGGTTCGAAGGATGGATCCCTGTACAGCATGCCTCCCATTCCCCTTGGCCATAAGCGACAAAACATGTTTGAACTGCTGCCTCTGGGGCACGCTACCCAGGGGGCTGAGTTGAAATGGCCTCTCCTGAGGATGCGTCATAATGTGCGTTTGGGTCCATGGAGACCTTGGAATGTGCTGGTTGTTCAGTGGCCCTGCGGAACTCTCCTACCTGAAGGGTTTGATACATCCCCAGTTAGAAATCTCCCCATGTGGAGATGAGAGAGGTTTGGTTTGGTGCCTCAGAAAAGCCCCGTGTGCCGGTCTACAAAAACAGTCCTCTGAGGACGGACACATGGAAACCAAAGCTAAGGTTCAGATTAGGGCCTGTGGGCCTGTCCATTTCAATCTTTGGTCTCTGGGGACACTCTCTGAGAGTCTAAGTGGAGATAGTTGCTCCGCTGGTGTCAGAGAGCCCCTCTTAGTCCAGGGTGGCCTATACTATTGATGGCCTCAGGGACCTTGGAGCTTTTCCCTAACCTGTAGGGTTGTGGTCAATGGATTGGGCACACTTTCCCTGGAGAGGGCAGGCACAATCTTTCGCTGTTTGGTCCAGAGGCCCTAGCCTGGATGTTGTGTGGGTCCAGGCTGTGGGCACAGAAGTCGGAATACACAAACTCAGCTTATGAGTGGCGCCTAGGGTATGGCAGGCCGGATGTACAGCCCGAGAGGGAGCTCCTGGGCCTCTGAAACAAGGGCGAGTGGGAGGCGTTCCTTCAGGCTTTTGTCTCTGGATGTTGTGTCCGGGATAGCCGTGGATTGGAGCGGTGGCCTCAGGTACTGTGGACGAGTATCCCTCTCTGGGGATTTGTCCCAGCTCCCAAGAGTTTGGGGTCATTTTGTGGGAAGGGTGGAGTCGTGTTGTCTGGCTCATGGGTCTCTCCAAGAAAGGGATTCCAGAGCAGAGCTCCAGGTTCGGGCGGGGTGACTGGAAAATTCAAACCGTGGTGAGGATTGGGTGCATAGGGGCTTGGCAAGCCCCATATGTGGGCTCTTGGTCCAGGCCCTGACAGGCCTTTCTTTGACATGGGGCTCATGCTGAGGGTCACAGTGTGAATTTGTGCCCAAGCAGCACTCAAGTTTGGGCGTGGAATCAGGGGCCATGAAGGATTCTCCCACCCTGAAGGTGTAACTCCATGCCAAGAGCAAGCTTGACAGCCATGGGGAAGGAGGAGTTCTGTTTTGTGCTTGCTATACCCAGCTGTGTGGAGAATTGATATAATGTCTAGGTTCAGATATCTGAAAACCAAGGTTAGGATGAGGTGACGGCATAAGACCATGGCGTGTCCGAAGTGCTGGGTGTGCGGCCAGCTGTCTCCTTGTCTGTCTGGACGTCTGGCTTTAGGCTGTGTCAGGCAGAGCATGAGTGCCCAGAGCAGCCTATCCAGTTTGGGTACCGTCGAGGCCCGAGAAGGTTGATCCTCATCTGGGTTTTCTGGAGAGCCCCACAGGGAAACGTTTTTCTTCCGTTGGGCAGACACTGGGCTGGGTTTTGGTTCTGGAGTTCCTAGTCCGGAGGGCTTGTTTGCCAGTAGTGTGAGGAAGGAAGTCTGAAAACACAAGCTAGCGTGTGGTTTGGGACCGAGGGCACGGCAGGCCCACTCTGCAGAGGCTGAATCGAGATCTCCTGCACTGAGGTCATGTCAACTATGAGACGTGCCTCAGGCTAGAGTTCTTGTCCAGCATGGCCTCTTCCTGAAGGGTGTGGGGGCTTCATGAGGCCAGAAAGTTTTGCCTACGATGGGATTTGTGAACTGCTCCAAATCTGAAGGTTACCTTCTGCACGACAGTCGAGTCCTATTGGATGGTTCCAAGAGGCCCCATATGGAAAGACTCGAGAGCAGGTGTCTAAGCATGGATGCCTGGGAACGCCACCTCATATTCCCACTCTTTAGTCAGGACAAGGCAGGCTCAATCTGCGGGCTCCTGGGTGAGCTACCCAGAGGGGAGAGTTGAAATGGACTCTCCTGAGGATGAGTCCTACTGTGGCTTGGTGGCCTGGGAGAGCTTGTAATGTGGAGTGGCTCAGGAACTCTGCGGGATTCTCCAACATGAGGTGTTTGACACGGCTCCAACAAGGCAACTTCCCATGTGGAGACGAGAGGAGTTCTGTTCCGTGCCTCAGGAAAGCCCCATACCCTGTTCTTCGAACCAAAGCCTCTGAGGAGTGACACCTGGAAACCAAAGCAAGAGTTGAGACTACGGCCTAAAGGCCTGTCCGGCTCAACCTTCTATCTCTGTTGACATCTGTGTGCATGCATTCATGGATGTAGCTGCTCAGCTTGTGTCCGAATGCCCCTGTGAGTCCAGTGAGGCTCCCAGTAGTGGGATGTCCTCGGAGGCCTTGAGGTTTCTCATATTCTGGAGGTGTGTGGCCAAAGGAATGGACACAGTTTCCCAGGAGAGAGCAGGCACGGTCCTGTGGTATGGCTCCAGAGGACCCAGCCTAGAGGCTGTGTTTGCCAGGGCTGTGGGGACAGATGTCTGAAAAAGCAAACTTGGCTCAGCTAGGGGCCAATGTAATGGCAGGCCTGATCTCTAGTCTGTGAGGGGAGATCCTCTGGAAATCAAAGTAGGGCAAGTGGGAGGCAGTCACTCAGGATTTTGGCTCTGGGTGTTGCGTTTACAGTGTCCGGTCAGGGTAGGGGTTGTCTCAGAGGCCGAGGAAGAGCCTTCCTCTCGGGGGATTGTCCAAGCTCCCAAGTGTTTGTGTTCATTCTGTGGGAATGAAGAGTACTGTTTCTGCCACAGGGGACACCCCAGGAGAGGGACTCTAGAGCACAGCAGTGGGTTCCCTCAACTGGAATACACACCATCTAGTTAGTTCTGGGTGCCTATGGGCATGGCAAGCCACATATGCGGGCTCTTGGTCCAGTCACTGAGAGGCGTTACTTGAAAAAGGTACTCACGCTGAGGGTCACAATGTGTGTTTGTGCCCAAGGCGGCCCTCACGCTTGGGCGTGGCCTCATGGGCCATGCCGTTTTCTCCTACACTGAAGGTTGGACTCACTGCCAGCAGCAAGGTTTCTTGCCAGGGGGAAGGAGGGGTTCTGACTTGTGCATCAGGTTCCCCCCTGTGCAGGGATTGGAGATAAGGTCTAGGTTCCAATGACTGAAAACCCAGGTTGGGAATGGATGGTGGCCTAAGGCAGTGGCGGGTCCAATGTGCTGGATGTGCAGCCAGCTGTGTCGGTGTCTGTTGGAAGGTCTGGACTCAGGCTATTTGCGACAGAGCATCACTGTTTAAGGTAGCCTATGCAATTGGGGTGTTGCCGAGGGCCAAGCAGTTTGATCCTCATTTGGGGTTTCTGGGCAGCGCCATAGACAATGTTTTTCTCCTGGGAGGCAGGCACAGTGCTTCATTTTGGCCCCAGAATTCCCAGTAGGGAGGGTTTGTGGGCCAGGAGTGTGGGGACGGAAGTCTGAAAACACAAGCTAGTGTGAGGATTGGAGCCAAGGGCAGAGCAGGCCCACTCTGCAGAGGCTGAATCAAAAATCTCCTGCATCTGAAGTCAGGCTGAGGATCAGACGTTGGCTGAGGCTGGAGTATGTGTCCATGATGGCACCTTCATGAAGTGGGGGCCTCATGAGGCCAAGGAAGTTTTCCCACGCTGAGTTTGGAGGTTGCCCCAAACCACAAGGTTTCCTTCTGCGGGACATTCGAGTCCTGTTGCATGGCTCCAGGACATACCATATGGAAGGACTGGAGAGCAGGGTTCGAAGGATGGATCCCTGTACAGCATGCTTCGCATTCCCATTGGCTATTAGTGACAAGATATGTTTGATCTGCTGCCTCTGGAACACGCGACCCAGGGGGCTGAGATGAAATGGCCTCTCCTGAGGATGCGTCATAATGTGCGTTTGGGTCCATGGAGACCTTGGAATGTGCTGGTTGTTCAGTGGCCCTGCGGAACTCTCCTACCTGAAGTGTTTGATACATCCCAGTAAGAAAGCTGCCCGTGTGGAGATGAGAGATGTTTGGTTTGGTGCCTCAGAAAAGCCCCATGTGCTGGTCTACGAAAACAGTCCTCTGAGAACGGAAACATGGAAACCAAAGCTAAGGTTCAGATTAGGGCCTGGGGGCCTGTCCATTTCAACCTTCTGTCTCTGGGGACACTGTCTGAGAGTCTAAGTGGAGATAGTTGCTCCGCTGGTGTCAGAGAGCCCCTCTTAGTCCAGCGTGGCCTATACTATTGATGGCCTCAGGGACCTTGGAGCTTTTCCCTAACCTGTAGGGTTGTGGTCAATGGATTGGGCACACTTTCCTTGGAGAGGGCAGGCACAATCTTTCGCTGTTTGGTCCAGAGGCCCTAGCCTGGATGTTGTGTGGGTCCAGGCTGTGGGCACAGAAGTCTGAATACACAAACTCAGCTTATGAGTGGCGCCTAGGGTATGGCAGGCCGGATGTACAGCCCGAGAGGGAGCTCCTGGGCCTCTGAAACAAGGGCGAGTGGGAGGCGTTCCTTCAGGCTTTTGTCTCTGGATGTTGTGTCCGGGATAGCCGTGAATTGGAGCGGTGGCCTCAGGTACTGTGGACGAGTATCCCACTCTGGGGATTTGTCCCAGCTCCCAAGAGTTTGGGGTCATTTTGTGGGAAGGGTGGAGTCGTGTTGTCTGGCTCATGGGTCTCTCCAAGAAAGGGATTCCAGAGCAGAGCTCCAGGTACGGGCGGGGCGACTGGAAAATTCAAACCGTGGTGAGGATTGGGTGCATAGGGGCTTGGCAAGCCCCATATGTGGGCTCTTGGTCCAGGCCCTGACAGGCCTTTCTTTGACATGGGGCTCATGCTGAGGGTCACAGTGTGAATTTGTGCCCAAGCAGCACTCAAGTTTGGCCATGGCATCAGGGGCCATGAAGGTTTCTCCCACCCTGAAGGTGTGACTCCATGCCAAGAGCAAGCTTGACAGCCATGGGGAAGGAGGAGTTCTGTTTTGTGCTTGCTATACCCAGCTGTGTGGAGAATTGATATAATGTCTAGGTTCAGATATCTGAAAACCAAGGTTAGGATGAGGTGACGGCATAAGACCATGGCGTGTCCGAAGTGCTGGGTGTGCGGCCAGCTGTCTCCTTGTCTGTCTGGACGTCTGGCTTCAGGCTGTGTCAGGCAGAGCATGAGTGCCCAGAGCAGCCTATCCAGTTCGGGTACCGTCGAGGCCCGAGCAGGTTGATCCTCATCTGGGTTTTCTGGAGAGCCCCACAGGGAAACGTTTTTCTTCCGTTGGGCAGACACTGGGCTGGGTTTTGGTTCCAGAGTTCCTAGTCCGGAGGGGCTTGTTTGCCAGGAGTGTGAGGAAGGAAGTCGGAAAACACAAGCTAGCGTGAGGTTTGGGACCGAGGGCACGGCAGGCCCACTCTGCAGAGGCTGAATCGAGATCTCCTGCTCTGAGGTCATGTCAACTATGAGACGTGCCTCAGGCTAGAGTTTTTGTCCAGCATGGCCTCTTCCTGAAGGGTGTGGGGGCTCCATGAGGCCAGAAAGTTTTGCCTACGATGGGATTTGTGAACTGCTCCAAAACTGAAGGTTACCTTCTGCACGACAGTCGAGTCCTATTGGATGGTTCCAAGAGGCCCCATATGGAAAGACTCGAGAGCAGGTGTCTAAGCATGGATGCCTGGGAACGCACCTCATATTCCCACTCTTTAGTCAGGACAAGGCAGGCTCAATCTGCGGGCTCCTGGGTGAGCTACCCAGAGGGGAGAGTTGAAATGGACTCTCCTGAAGATGAGTCCTACTGTGGCTTGGTGGCCTGGGAGACCTTGGAATGTGGAGGTGGCTCAGGGACTCTGCAGGATTCTCCAACATGAGGTGTTTGACACGGCTCCAACAAGGAAACTTCCCATGTGGAGACGAGAGGAGTTCTGTTCCGTGCCTCAGGAAAGCCCCATACCCTGTTCTTCGAACCAAAGCCTCTGAGGAGTGACACCTGGAAACCAAAGCAAGAGTTGAGACTACGGCCTAAAGGCCTGTCCGGCTCAACCTTCTATCTCTGTTGACATCTGTGTGCATGCATTCATGGATGTAGCTGCTCAGCTTGTGTCCGAATGCCCCTGTGAGTCCAGTGAGGCTCCCAGTAGTGGGATGTCCTCGGAGGCCTTGAGGTTTCTCATATTCTGGAGGTGTGTGGCCAAAGGAATGGACACAGTTTCCCAGGAGAGAGCAGGCACGGTCCTGTGGTATGGCTCCAGAGGACCCAGCCTAGAGGCTGTGTTTGCCAGGGCTGTGGGGACAGATGTCTGAAAAAGCAAACTTGGCTCAGCTAGGGGCCAATGTAATGGCAGGCCTGATCTCTAGTCCGTGAGGGGAGATCCTCTGGAAATCAAAGTAGGGCAAGTGGGAGGCAGTCACTCAGGATTTTGGCTCTGGGTGTTGCGTTTACAGTGTCCGGTCAGGGTAGGGGTTGTCTCAGAGGCCGAGGAAGAGCCTTCCTCTCGGGGGATTGTCCAAGCTCCCAAGTGTTTGTGTTCATTCTGTGGGAATGAAGAGTACTGTTTCTGCCACAGGGGACACCCCAGGAGAGGGACTCTAGAGCACAGCAGTGGGTTCCCTCAACTGGAATACACACCATCTAGTTAGTCCTGGGTGCCTATGGGCATGGCAAGCCACATATGCGGGCTCTTGGTCCAGTCACTGAGAGGCGTTACTTGAAAAAGGTACTCACGCTGAGGGTCACAATGTGTGTTTGTGCCCAAGGCGGCCCTCACGCTTGGGCGTGGCCTCATGGGCCATGCCGTTTTCTCCTACACTGAAGGTTTGACTCTCTGCCAGCAGCAAGGTTTCTTGCCAGGGGGAAGGAGGGGTTCTGACTTGTGCATCAGGTTCCCCCCTGTGCAGGGATTGGAGATAAGGTCTAGGTTCCAATGACTGAAAACCCAGGTTGGGAATGGATGGTGGCCTAAGGCAGTGGCAGGTCCAATGTGCTGGGTGTGCAGCCAGCTGTGTCGGTGTCTGTTGGAAGGTCTGGGCTCAGGCTATTTGCGACAGAGCATCACTGTTTAAGGTAGCCTATGCAATTGGGGTGTTGCCGAGGGCCAAGCAGTTTGATCCTCATTTGGGGTTTCTGGGCAGCGCCATAGACAATGTTTTTCTCCTGGGAGGCAGGCACAGTGCTTCATTTTGGCCCCAGAATTCCCAGTAGGGAGGGTTTGTGGGCCAGGAGTGTGGGGACGGAAGTCTGAAAACACAAGCTAGTGTGAGGATTGGAGCCAAGGGCAGAGCAGGCCCACTCTGCAGAGGCTGAATCAAAAATCTCCTGCATCTGAAGTCAGGCTGAGGATCAGACGTTGGCTGAGGCTGGAGTATGTGTCCATGATGGCACCTTCATGAAGTGGGGGCCTCATGAGGCCAAGGAAGTTTTCCCACGCTGAGTTTGGAGGTTGCCCCAAACCACAAGGTTTCCTTCTGCGGGACATTCGAGTCCTGTTGCATGGCTCCAGGACATACCATATGGAAGGACTGGAGAGCAGGGTTCGAAGGATGGATCCCTGTACAGCATGCCTCGCATTCCCATTGGCTATTAGTGACAAGATATGTTTGATCTGCTGCCTCTGGAACACGCGACCCAGGGGGCTGAGATGAAATGGCCTCTCCTGAGGATGCGTCATAATGTGCGTTTGGGTCCATGGAGACCCTGGAATGTGCTGGTTGTTCAGTGGCCCTGCGGAACTCTCCTACCTGAAGTGTTTGATACATCCCAGTAAGAAAGCTGCCCGTGTGGAGATGAGAGATGTTTGGTTTGGTGCCTCAGAAAAGCCCCATGTGCTGGTCTACGAAAACAGTCCTCTGAGAACGGAAACATGGAAACCAAAGCTAAGGTTCAGATTAGGGCCTGGGGGCCTGTCCATTTCAACCTTCTGTCTCTGGGGACACTGTCTGAGAGTCTAAGTGGAGATAGTTGCTCCGCTGGTGTCAGAGAGCCCCTCTTAGTCCAGCGTGGCCTATACTATTGATGGCCTCAGGGACCTTGGAGCTTTTCCCTAACCTGTAGGGTTGTGGTCAATGGATTGGGCACACTTTCCTTGGAGAGGGCAGGCACAATCTTTCGCTGTTTGGTCCAGAGGCCCTAGCCTGGATGTTGTGTGGGTCCAGGCTGTGGGCACAGAAGTCTGAATACACAAACTCAGCTTATGAGTGGCGCCTAGGGTATGGCAGGCCGGATGTACAGCCCGAGAGGGAGCTCCTGGGCCTCTGAAACAAGGGCGAGTGGGAGGCGTTCCTTCAGGCTTTTGTCTCTGGATGTTGTGTCCGGGATAGCCGTGGATTGGAGCGGTGGCCTCAGGTACTGTGGACGAGTATCCCACTCTGGGGATTTGTCCCAGCTCCCAAGAGTTTGGGGTCATTTTGTGGGAAGGGTGGAGTCGTGTTGTCTGGCTCATGGGTCTCTCCAAGAAAGGGATTCCAGAGCAGAGCTCCAGGTACGGGCGGGGCGACTGGAAAATTCAAACCGTGGTGAGGATTGGGTGCATAGGGGCTTGGCAAGCCCCATATGTGGGCTCTTGGTCCAGGCCCTGACAGGCCTTTCTTTGACATGGGGCTCATGCTGAGGGTCACAGTGTGAATTTGTGCCCAAGCAGCACTCAAGTTTGGGCGTGGCATCAGGGGCCATGAAGGTTTCTCCCACCCTGAAGGTGTGACTCCATGCCAAGAGCAAGCTTGACAGCCATGGGGAAGGAGGAGTTCTGTTTTGTGCTTGCTATACCCAGCTGTGTGGAGAATTGATATAATGTCTAGGTTCAGATATCTGAAAACCAAGGTTAGGATGAGGTGATGGCATAAGACCATGGCGTGTCCGAAGTGCTGGGTGTGCGGCCAGCTGTCTCCTTGTCTGTCTGGACGTCTGGCTTCAGGCTGTGTCAGGCAGAGCATGAGTGCCCAGAGCAGCCTATCCAGTTCGGGTACCGTCGAGGCCCGAGAAGGTTGATCCTCATCTGGGTTTTCTGGAGAGCACCACAGGGAAACGTTTTTCTTCCGTTGGGCAGACACTGGGCTGGGTTTTGGTTCCAGAGTTCCTAGTCCGGAGGGCTTGTTTGCCAGGAGTGTGAGGAAGGAAGTCGGAAAACACAAGCTAGCGTGAGGTTTGGGACCGAGGGCACGGCAGGCCCACTCTGCAGAGGCTGAATCGAGATCTCCTGCTCTGAGGTCATGTCAACTATGAGACGTGCCTCACGCTAGAGTTTTTGTCCAGCATGGCCTCTTCCTGAAGGGTGTGGGTGCTCCATGAGGCCAGAAAGTTTTGCCTACGATGGGATTTGTGAACTGCTCCAAAACTGAAGGTTACCTTCTGCACGACAGTCGAGTCCTATTGGATGGTTCCAAGAGGCCCCATATGGAAAGACTCGAGAGCAGGTGTCTAAGCATGGATGCCTGGGAACGCCACCTCATATTCCCACTCTTTAGTCAGGACAAGGCAGGCTCAATCTGCGGGCTCCTGGGTGAGCTACCCAGAGGGGAGAGTTGAAATGGACTTTCCTGAAGATGAGTCCTACTGTGGCTTGGTGGCCTGGGAGACCTTGGAATGTGGAGGTGGCTCAGGGACTCTGCAGGATTCTCCAACATGAGGTGTTTGACACGGCTCCAACAAGGAAACTTCCCATGTGGAGACGAGAGGAGTTCTGTTCCGTGCCTCAGGAAAGCCCCATACCCTGTTCTTCGAACCAAAGCCTCTGAGGAGTGACACCTGGAAACCAAAGCAAGAGTTGAGACTACGGCCTAAAGGCCTGTCCGGCTCAACCTTCTATCTCTGTTGACATCTGTGTGCATGCATTCATGGATGTAGCTGCTCAGCTTGTGTCCGAATGCCCCTGTGAGTCCAGTGAGGCTCCCAGTAGTGGGATGTCCTCGGAGGCCTTGAGGTTTCTCATATTCTGGAGGTGTGTGGCCAAAGGAATGGACACAGTTTCCCAGGAGAGAGCAGGCACGGTCCTGTGGTATGGCTCCAGAGGACCCAGCCTAGAGGCTGTGTTTGCCAGGGCTGTGGGGACAGATGTCTGAAAAAGCAAACTTGGCTCAGCTAGGGGCCAATGTAATGGCAGGCCTGATCTCTAGTCCGTGAGGGGAGATCCTCTGGAAATCAAAGTAGGGCAAGTGGGAGGCAGTCACTCAGGATTTTGGCTCTGGGTGTTGCGTTTACAGTGTCCGGTCAGGGTAGGGGTTGTCTCAGAGGCCGAGGAAGAGCCTTCCTCTCGGGGGATTGTCCAAGCTCCCAAGTGTTTGTGTTCATTCTGTGGGAATGAAGAGTACTGTTTCTGCCACAGGGGACACCCCAGGAGAGGGACTCTAGAGCACAGCAGTGGGTTCCCTCAACTGGAATACACACCATCTAGTTAGTTCTGGGTGCCTATGGGCATGGCAAGCCACATATGCGGGCTCTTGGTCCAGTCACTGAGAGGCGTTACTTGAAAAAGGTACTCACGCTGAGGGTCACAATGTGTGTTTGTGCCCAAGGCGGCCCTCACGCTTGGGCGTGGCCTCATGGGCCATGCCGTTTTCTCCTACACTGAAGGTTGGACTCACTGCCAGCAGCAAGGTTTCTTGCCAGGGGGAAGGAGGGGTTCTGACTTGTGCATCAGGTTCCCCCCTGTGCAGGGATTGGAGATAAGGTCTAGGTTCCAATGACTGAAAACCCAGGTTGGGAATGGATGGTGGCCTAAGGCAGTGGCGGGTCCAATGTGCTGGGTGTGCAGCCAGCTGTGTCGGTGTCTGTTGGAAGGTCTGGACTCAGGCTATTTGCGACAGAGCATCACTGTTTAAGGTAGCCTATGCAATTGGGGTGTTGCCGAGGGCCAAGCAGTTTGATCCTCATTTGGGGTTTCTGGGCAGCGCCATAGACAATGTTTTTCTCCTGGGAGGCAGGCACAGTGCTTCATTTTGGCCCCAGAATTCCCAGTAGGGAGGGTTTGTGGGCCAGGAGTGTGGGGACGGAAGTCTGAAAACACAAGCTAGTGTGAGGATTGGAGCCAAGGGCAGAGCAGGCCCACTCTGCAGAGGCTGAATCAAAAATCTCCTGCATCTGAAGTCAGGCTGAGGATCAGACGTTGGCTGAGGCTGGAGTATGTGTCCATGATGGCACCTTCATGAAGTGGGGGCCTCATGAGGCCAAGGAAGTTTTCCCACGCTGAGTTTGGAGGTTGCCCCAAACCACAAGGTTTCCTTCTGCGGGACATTCGAGTCCTGTTGAATGGCTCCAGGACATACCATATGGAAGGACTGGAGAGCAGGGTTCGAAGGATGGATCCCTGTACAGCATGCCTCGCATTCCCATTGGCTATTAGTGACAAGATATGTTTGATCTGCTGCCTCTGGAACACGCGACCCAGGGGGCTGAGATGAAATGGCCTCTCCTGAGGATGCGTCATAATGTGCGTTTGGGTCCATGGAGACCTTGGAATGTGCTGGTTGTTCAGTGGCCCTGCGGAACTCTCCTACCTGAAGTGTTTGATACATCCCAGTAAGAAAGCTGCCCGTGTGGAGATGAGAGATGTTTGGTTTGGTGCCTCAGAAAAGCCCCATGTGCTGGTCTACGAAAACAGTCCTCTGAGAACGGAAACATGGAAACCAAAGCTAAGGTTCAGATTAGGGCCTGGGGGCCTGTCCATTTCAATCTTCTGTCTCTGGGGACACTGTCTGAGAGTCTAAGTGGAGATAGTTGCTCCGCTGGTGTCAGAGAGCCCCTCTTAGTCCAGGGTGGCCTATACTATTGATGGCCTCAGGGACCTTGGAGCTTTTCCCTAACCTGTAGGGTTGTGGTCAATGGATTTGGCAAACTTTCCTTGGAGAGGGCAGGCACAATCTTTCGCTGTTTGGTACAGAGGCCCTAGCCTGGATGTTGTGTGGGTCCAGGCTGTGGGCACAGAAGTCAGAATACACAAACTCAGCTTATGAGTGGCGCCTAGGGTATGGCAGGCCGGATGTACAGCCCGAGAGGGAGCTCCTGGGCCTCTGAAACAAGGGCGAGTGGGAGGCGTTCCTTCAGGCTTTTGTCTCTGGATGTTGTGTCCGGGATAGCCGTGGATTGGAGCGGTGGCCTCAGGTACTGTGGACGAGTATCCCTCTCTGGGGATTTGTCCCAGCTCCCAAGAGTTTGGGGTCATTTTGTGGGAAGGGTGGAGTCGTGTTGTCTGGCTCATGGGTCTCTCCAAGAAAGGGATTCCAGAGCAGAGCTCCAGGTACGGGCGGGGCGACTGGAAAATTCAAACCGTGGTGAGGATTGGGTGCATAGGGGCTTGGCAAGCCCCATATGTGGGCTCTTTGTCCAGGCCCTGACAGGCCTTTCTTTGACATGGGGCTCATGCTGAGGGTCACAGTGTGAATTTGTGCCCAAGCAGCACTCAAGTTTGGGCATGGCATCAGGGGCCATGAAGGTTTCTCCCACCCTGAAGGTGTGACTCCATGCCAAGAGCAAGCTTGACAGCCATGGGGAAGGAGGAGTTCTGTTTTGTGCTTGCTATACCCAGCTGTGTGGAGAATTGATATAATGTCTAGGTTCAGATATCTGAAAACCAAGGTTAGGATGAGGTGACGGCATAAGACCATGGCGTGTCCGAAGTGCTGGGTGTGCGGCCAGCTGTCTCCTTGTCTGTCTGGACGTCTGGCTTCAGGCTGTGTCAGGCAGAGCATGAGTGCCCAGAGCAGCCTATCCAGTTCAGGTACCGTCGAGGCCCGAGCAGGTTGATCCTCATCTGGGTTTTCTGGAGAGCCCCACAGGGAAACGTTTTTCTTCCGTTGGGCAGACACTGGGCTGGGTTTTGGTTCCAGAGTTCCTAGTCCGGAGGGGCTTGTTTGCCAGGAGTGTGAGGAAGGAAGTCGGAAAACACAAGCTAGCGTGAGGTTTGGGACCGAGGGCACGGCAGGCCCACTCTGCAGAGGCTGAATCGAGATCTCCTGCTTTGAGGTCATGTCAACTATGAGACGTGCCTCAGGCTAGAGTTTTTGTCCAGCATGGCCTCTTCCTGAAGGGTGTGGGGGCTCCATGAGGCCAGAAAGTTTTGCCTACGATGGGATTTGTGAACTGCTCCAAAACTGAAGGTTACCTTCTGCACGACAGTCGAGTCCTATTGGATGGTTCCAAGAGGCCCCATATGGAAAGACTCGAGAGCAGGTGTCTAAGCATGGATGCCTGGGAACGCCACCTCATATTCCCACTCTTTAGTCAGGACAAGGCAGGCTCAATCTGCGGGCTCCTGGGTGAGCTACCCAGAGGGGAGAGTTGAAATGGACTCTCCTGAAGATGAGTCCTACTGTGGCTTGGTGGCCTGGGAGACCTTGGAATGTGGAGGTGGCTCAGGGACTCTGCAGGATTCTCCAACATGAGGTGTTTGACACGGCTCCAACAAGGAAACTTCCCATGTGGAGACGAGAGGAGTTCTGTTCCGTGCCTCAGGAAAGCCCCATACCCTGTTCTTCGAACCAAAGCCTCTGAGGAGTGACACCTGGAAACCAAAGCAAGAGTTGAGACTACGGCCTAAAGGCCTGTCCGGCTCAACCTTCTATCTCTGTTGACATCTGTGTGCATGCATTCATGGATGTAGCTGCTCAGCTTGTGTCTGAATGCCCCTGTGAGTCCAGTGAGGCTCCCAGTAGTGTGATGTCCTCGGAGGCCTTGAGGTTTCTCATATTCTGGAGGTGTGTGGCCAAAGGAATGGACACAGTTTCCCAGGAGAGAGCAGGCACGGTCCTGTGGTATGGCTCCAGAGGACCCAGCCTAGAGGCTGTGTTTGCCAGGGCTGTGGGGACAGATGTCTGAAAAAGCAAACTTGGCTCAGCTAGGGGCCAATGTAATGGCAGGCCTGATCTCTAGTCCGTGAGGGGAGATCCTCTGGAAATCAAAGTAGGGCAAGTGGGAGGCAGTCACTCAGGATTTTGTCTCTGGGTGTTGCGTTTACAGTGTCCGGTCAGGGTAGGGGTTGTCTCAGAGGCCGAGGAAGAGCCTTCCTCTCGGGGGATTGTCCAAGCTCCCAAGTGTTTGTGTTCATTCTGTGGGAATGAAGAGTACTGTTTCTGCCACAGGGGACCCCCCAGGAGAGGGACTCTAGAGCACAGCAGTGGGTTCCCTCAACTGGAATACACACCATCTAGTTAGTCCTGGGTGCCTATGGGCATGGCAAGCCACATATGCGGGCTCTTGGTCCAGTCACTGAGAGGCGTTACTTGAAAAAGGTACTCACGCTGAGGGTCACAATGTGTGTTTGTGCCCAAGGCGGCCCTCACGCTTGGGCGTGGCCTCATGGGCCATGCCGTTTTCTCCTACACTGAAGGTTTGACTCTCTGCCAGCAGCAAGGTTTCTTGCCAGGGGGAAGGAGGGGTTCTGACTTGTGCATCAGGTTCCCCCCTGTGCAGGGATTGGAGATAAGGTCTAGGTTCCGATGACTGAAAACCCAGGTTGGGAATGGATGGTGGCCTAAGGCAGTGGCGGGTCCAATGTGCTGGGTGTGCAGCCAGCTGTGTCGGTGTCTGTTGGAAGGTCTGGGCTCAGGCTATTTGCGACAGAGCATCACTGTTTAAGGTAGCCTATGCAATTGGGGTGTTGCCGAGGGCCAAGCAATTTGATCCTCATTTGGGGTTTCTGGGCAGCGCCATAGACAATGTTTTTCTCCTGGGAGGCAGGCACAGTGCTTCATTGTGGACCCAGAATTCCCAGTAGGGAGGGTTTGTGGGCCAGGAGTGTGGGGACGGAAGTCTGAAAACACAAGCTAGTGTGAGGATTGGAGCCAAGGGCAGAGCAGGCCCACTCTGCAGAGGCTGAATCAAAATCTCCTGCATCTGAAGTCAGGCTGAGGATCAGACGTTGGCTGAGGCTGGAGTATGTGTCCATGATGGCACCTTCATGAAGTGGGGGCCTCATGAGGCCAAGGAAGTTTTCCCACGCTGAGTTTGGAGGTTGCCCCAAACCACAAGGTTTCCTTCTGCGGGACATTCGAGTCCTGTTGCATGGCTCCAGGACATACCATATGGAAGGACTGGAGAGCAGGGTTCGAAGGATGGATCCCTGTACAGCATGCCTCGCATTCCCATTGGCTATTAGTGACAAGATATGTTTGATCTGCTGCCTCTGGAACACGCGACCCAGGGGGCTGAGATGAAATGGCCTCTCCTGAGGATGCGTCATAATGTGCGTTTGGGTCCATGGAGACCTTGGAATGTGCTGGTTGTTCAGTGGCCCTGCGGAACTCTCCTACCTGAAGTGTTTGATACATCCCAGTAAGAAAGCTGCCCGTGTGGAGATGAGAGATGTTTGGTTTGGTGCCTCAGAAAAGCCCCATGTGCTGGTCTACGAAAACAGTCCTCTGAGAACGGAAACATGGAAACCAAAGCTAAGGTTCAGATTAGGGCCTGGGGGCCTGTCCATTTCAACCTTCTGTCTCTGGGGACACTGTCTGAGAGTCTAAGTGGAGATAGTTGCTCCGCTGGTGTCAGAGAGCCCCTCTTAGTCCAGCGTGGCCTATACTATTGATGGCCTCAGGGACCTTGGAGCTTTTCCCTAACCTGTAGGGTTGTGGTCAATGGATTGGGCACACTTTCCTTGGAGAGGGCAGGCACAATCTTTCGCTGTTTGGTCCAGAGGCCCTAGCCTGGATGTTGTGTGGGTCCAGGCTGTGGGCACAGAAGTCGGAATACACAAACTCAGCTTATGAGTGGCGCCTAGGGTATGGCAGGCCGGATGTACAGCCCGAGAGGGAGCTCCTGGGCCTCTGAAACAAGGGCGAGTGGGAGGCGTTCCTTCAGGCTTTTGTCTCTGGATGTTGTGTACGGGATAGCCGTGGATTGGAGCGGTGGCCTCAGGTACTGTGGACGAGTATCCCTCTCTGGGGATTTGTCCCAGCTCCCAAGAGTTTGGGGTCATTTTGTGGGAAGGGTGGAGTCGTGTTGTCTGGCTCATGGGTCTCTCCAAGAAAGGGATTCCAGAGCAGAGCTCCAGGTACGGGCGGGGCGACTGGAAAATTCAAACCGTGGTGAGGATTGGGTGCATAGGGGCTTGGCAAGCCCCATATGTGGGCTCTTGGTCCAGGCCCTGACAGGCCTTTCTTTGACATGGGGCTCATGCTGAGGGTCACAGTGTGAATTTGTGCCCAAGCAGCACTCAAGTTTGGGCGTGGCATCAGGGGCCATGAAGGTTTCTCCCACCCTGAAGGTGTGACTCCATGCCAAGAGCAAGCTTGACAGCCATGGGGAAGGAGGAGTTCTGTTTTGTGCTTGCTATACCCAGCTGTGTGGAGAATTGATATAATGTCTAGGTTCAGATATCTGAAAACCAAGGTTAGGATGAGGTGACGGCATAAGACCATGGCGTGTCCGAAGTGCTGGGTGTGCGGCCAGCTGTCTCCTTGTCTGTCTGGACGTCTGGCTTCAGGCTGTGTCAGGCAGAGCATGAGTGCCCAGAGCAGCCTATCCAGTTTGGGTACCGTCGAGGCCCGAGCAGGTTGATCCTCATCTGGGTTTTCTGGAGAGCCCCACAGGGAAACGTTTTTCTTCCGTTGGGCAGACACTGGGCTGGGTTTTGGTTCCAGAGTTCCTAGTCCGGAGGGGCTTGTTTGCCAGGAGTGTGAGGAAGGAAGTCGGAAAACACAAGCTAGCGTGAGGTTTGGGACCGAGGGCACGGCAGGCCCACTCTGCAGAGGCTGAATCGAGATCTCCTGCTCTGAGGTCATGTCAACTATGAGACGTGCCTCAGGCTAGAGTTTTTGTCCAGCATGGCCTCTTCCTGAAGGGTGTGGGGGCTCCATGAGGCCAGAAAGTTTTGCCTACGATGGGATTTGTGAACTGCTCCAAAACTGAAGGTTACCTTCTGCACGACAGTCGAGTCCTATTGGATGGTTCCAAGAGGCCCCATATGGAAAGACACGAGAGCAGGTGTCTAAGCATGGATGCCTGGGAACGCCACCTCATATTCCCACTCTTTAGTCAGGACAAGGCAGGCTCAATCTGCGGGCTCCTGGGTGAGCTACCCAGAGGGGAGAGTTGAAATGGACTCTCCTGAGGATGAGTCCTACTGTGGCTTGGTGGCCTGGGAGAGCTTGTAATGTGGAGTGGCTCAGGAACTCTGCGGGATTCTCCAACATGAGGTGTTTGACACGGCTCCAACAAGGCAACTTCCCATGTGGAGACGAGAGGAGTTCTGTTCCGTGCCTCAGGAAAGCCCCATACCCTGTTCTTCGAACCAAAGCCTCTGAGGAGTGACACCTGGAAACCAAAGCAAGAGTTGAGACTACGGCCTAAAGGCCTGTCCGGCTCAACCTTCTATCTCTGTTGACATCTGTGTGCATGCATTCATGGATGTAGCTGCTCAGCTTGTGTCCGAATGCCCCTGTGAGTCCAGTGAGGCTCCCAGTAGTGGGATGTCCTCGGAGGCCTTGAGGTTTCTCATATTCTGGAGGTGTGTGGCCAAAGGAATGGACACAGTTTCCCAGGAGAGAGCAGGCACGGTCCTGTGGTATGGCTCCAGAGGACCCAGCCTAGAGGCTGTGTTTGCCAGGGCTGTGGGGACAGATGTCTGAAAAAGCAAACTTGGCTCAGCTAGGGGCCAATGTAATGGCAGGCCTGATCTCTAGTCTGTGAGGGGAGATCCTCTGGAAATCAAAGTAGGGCAAGTGGGAGGCAGTCACTCAGGATTTTGGCTCTGGGTGTTGCGTTTACAGTGTCCGGTCAGGGTAGGGGTTGTCTCAGAGGCCGAGGAAGAGCCTTCCTCTCGGGGGATTGTCCAAGCTCCCAAGTGTTTGTGTTCATTCTGTGGGAATGAAGAGTACTGTTTCTGCCACAGGGGACACCCCAGGAGAGGGACTCTAGAGCACAGCAGTGGGTTCCCTCAACTGGAATACACACCATCTAGTTAGTTCTGGGTGCCTATGGGCATGGCAAGCCACATATGCGGGCTCTTGGTCCAGTCACTGAGAGGCGTTACTTGAAAAAGGTACTCACGCTGAGGGTCACAATGTGTGTTTGTGCCCAAGGCGGCCCTCACGCTTGGGCGTGGCCTCATGGGCCATGCCGTTTTCTCCTACACTGAAGGTTGGACTCACTGCCAGCAGCAAGGTTTCTTGCCAGGGGGAAGGAGGGGTTCTGACTTGTGCATCAGGTTCCCCCCTGTGCAGGGATTGGAGATAAGGTCTAGGTTCCAATGACTGAAAACCCAGGTTGGGAATGGATGGTGGCCTAAGGCAGTGGCGGGTCCAATGTGCTGGGTGTGCAGCCAGCTGTGTCGGTGTCTGTTGGAAGGTCTGGACTCAGGCTATTTGCGACAGAGCATCACTGTTTAAGGTAGCCTATGCAATTGGGGTGTTGCCGAGGGCCAAGCAGTTTGATCCTCATTTGGGGTTTCTGGGCAGCGCCATAGACAATGTTTTTCTCCTGGGAGGCAGGCACAGTGCTTCATTTTGGCCCCAGAATTCCCAGTAGGGAGGGTTTGTGGGCCAGGAGTGTGGGGACGGAAGTCTGAAAACACAAGCTAGTGTGAGGATTGGAGCCAAGGGCAGAGCAGGCCCACTCTGCAGAGGCTGAATCAAAAATCTCCTGCATCTGAAGTCAGGCTGAGGATCAGACGTTGGCTGAGGCTGGAGTATGTGTCCATGATGGCACCTTCATGAAGTGGGGGCCTCATGAGGCCAAGGAAGTTTTCCCACGCTGAGTTTGGAGGTTGCCCCAAACCACAAGGTTTCCTTCTGCGGGACATTCGAGTCCTGTTGAATGGCTCCAGGACATACCATATGGAAGGACTGGAGAGCAGGGTTCGAAGGATGGATCCCTGTACAGCATGCTTCGCATTCCCATTGGCTATTAGTGACAAGATATGTTTGATCTGCTGCCTCTGGAACACGCGACCCAGGGGGCTGAGATGAAATGGCCTCTCCTGAGGATGCGTCATAATGTGCGTTTGGGTCCATGGAGACCTTGGAATGTGCTGGTTGTTCAGTGGCCCTGCGGAACTCTCCTACCTGAAGTGTTTGATACATCCCAGTAAGAAAGCTGCCCGTGTGGAGATGAGAGATGTTTGGTTTGGTGCCTCAGAAAAGCCCCATGTGCTGGTCTACGAAAACAGTCCTCTGAGAACGGAAACATGGAAACCAAAGCTAAGGTTCAGATTAGGGCCTGGGGGCCTGTCCATTTCAACCTTCTGTCTCTGGGGACACTGTCTGAGAGTCTAAGTGGAGATAGTTGCTCCGCTGGTGTCAGAGAGCCCCTCTTAGTCCAGGGTGGCCTATACTATTGATGGCCTCAGGGACCTTGGAGCTTTTCCCTAACCTGTAGGGTTGTGGTCAATGGATTGGGCACACTTTCCTTGGAGAGGGCAGGCACAATCTTTCGCTGTTTGGTACAGAGGCCCTAGCCTGGATGTTGTGTGGGTCCAGGCTGTGGGCACAGAAGTCGGAATACACAAACTCAGCTTATGAGTGGCGCCTAGGGTATGGCAGGCCGGATGTACAGCCCGAGAGGGAGCTCCTGGGCCTCTGAAACAAGGGCGAGTGGGAGGCGTTCCTTCAGGCTTTTGTCTCTGGATGTTGTGTCCGGGATAGCCGTGGATTGGAGCGGTGGCCTCAGGTACTGTGGACGAGTATCCCTCTCTGGGGATTTGTCCCAGCTCCCAAGAGTTTGGGGTCATTTTGTGGGAAGGGTGGAGTCGTGTTGTCTGGCTCATGGGTCTCTCCAAGAAAGGGATTCCAGAGCAGAGCTCCAGGTACGGGCGGGGCGACTGGAAAATTCAAACCGTGGTGAGGATTGGGTGCATAGGGGCTTGGCAAGCCCCATATGTGGGCTCTTGGTCCAGGCCCTGACAGGCCTTTCTTTGACATGGGGCTCATGCTGAGGGTCACAGTGTGAATTTGTGCCCAAGCAGCACTCAAGTTTGGGCATGGCATCAGGGGCCATGAAGGTTTCTCCCACCCTGAAGGTGTGACTCCATGCCAAGAGCAAGCTTGACAGCCATGGGGAAGGAGGAGTTCTGTTTTGTGCTTGCTATACCCAGCTGTGTGGAGAATTGATATAATGTCTAGGTTCAGATATCTGAAAACCAAGGTTAGGATGAGGTGACGGCATAAGACCATGGCGTGTCCGAAGTGCTGGGTGTGCGGCCAGCTGTCTCCTTGTCTGTCTGGACGTCTGGCTTCAGGCTGTGTCAGGCAGAGCATGAGTGCCCAGAGCAGCCTATCCAGTTCGGGTACCGTCGAGGCCCGAGCAGGTTGATCCTCATCTGGGTTTTCTGGAGAGCCCCACAGGGAAACGTTTTTCTTCCGTTGGGCAGACACTGGGCTGGGTTTTGGTTCCAGAGTTCCTAGTCCGGAGGGGCTTGTTTGCCAGGAGTGTGAGGAAGGAAGTCGGAAAACACAAGCTAGCGTGAGGTTTGGGACCGAGGGCACGGCAGGCCCACTCTGCAGAGGCTGAATCGAGATCTCCTGCTCTGAGGTCATGTCAACTATGAGACGTGCCTCAGGCTAGAGTTTTTGTCCAGCATGGCCTCTTCCTGAAGGGTGTGGGGGCTCCATGAGGCCAGAAAGTTTTGCCTACGATGGGATTTGTGAACTGCTCCAAAACTGAAGGTTACCTTCTGCACGACAGTCGAGTCCTATTGGATGGTTCCAAGAGGCCCCATATGGAAAGACTCGAGAGCAGGTGTCTAAGCATGGATGCCTGGGAACGCCACCTCATATTCCCACTCTTTAGTCAGGACAAGGCAGGCTCAATCTGCGGGCTCCTGGGTGAGCTACCCAGAGGGGAGAGTTGAAATGGACTCTCCTGAAGATGAGTCCTACTGTGGCTTGGTGGCCTGGGAGACCTTGGAATGTGGAGGTGGCTCAGGGACTCTGCAGGATTCTCCAACATGAGGTGTTTGACACGGCTCCAACAAGGAAACTTCCCATGTGGAGACGAGAGGAGTTCTGTTCCGTGCCTCAGGAAAGCCCCATACCCTGTTCTTCGAACCAAAGCCTCTGAGGAGTGACACCTGGAAACCAAAGCAAGAGTTGAGACTACGGCCTAAAGGCCTGTCCGGCTCAACCTTCTATCTCTGTTGACATCTGTGTGCATGCATTCATGGATGTAGCTGCTCAGCTTGTGTCCGAATGCCCCTGTGAGTCCAGTGAGGCTCCCAGTAGTGGGATGTCCTCGGAGGCCTTGAGGTTTCTCATATTCTGGAGGTGTGTGGCCAAAGGAATGGACACAGTTTCCCAGGAGAGAGCAGGCACGGTCCTGTGGTATGGCTCCAGAGGACCCAGCCTAGAGGCTGTGTTTGCCAGGGCTGTGGGGACAGATGTCTGAAAAAGCAAACTTGGCTCAGCTAGGGGCCAATGTAATGGCAGGCCTGATCTCTAGTCCGTGAGGGGAGATCCTCTGGAAATCAAAGTAGGGCAAGTGGGAGGCAGTCACTCAGGATTTTGGCTCTGGGTGTTGCGTTTACAGTGTCCGGTCAGGGTAGGGGTTGTCTCAGAGGCCGAGGAAGAGCCTTCCTCTCGGGGGATTGTCCAAGCTCCCAAGTGTTTGTGTTCATTCTGTGGGAATGAAGAGTACTGTTTCTGCCACAGGGGACACCCCAGGAGAGGGACTCTAGAGCACAGCAGTGGGTTCCCTCAACTGGAATACACACCATCTAGTTAGTCCTGGGTGCCTATGGGCATGGCAAGCCACATATGCGGGCTCTTGGTCCAGTCACTGAGAGGCGTTACTTGAAAAAGGTACTCACGCTGAGGGTCACAATGTGTGTTTGTGCCCAAGGCGGCCCTCACGCTTGGGCGTGGCCTCATGGGCCATGCCGTTTTCTCCTACACTGAAGGTTTGACTCTCTGCCAGCAGCAAGGTTTCTTGCCAGGGGGAAGGAGGGGTTCTGACTTGTGCATCAGGTTCCCCCCTGTGCAGGGATTGGAGATAAGGTCTAGGTTCCGATGACTGAAAACCCAGGTTGGGAATGGATGGTGGCCTAAGGCAGTGGCGGGTCCAATGTGCTGGGTGTGCAGCCAGCTGTGTCGGTGTCTGTTGGAAGGTCTGGGCTCAGGCTATTTGCGACAGAGCATCACTGTTTAAGGTAGCCTATGCAATTGGGGTGTTGCCGAGGGCCAAGCAGTTTGATCCTCATTTGGGGTTTCTGGGCAGCGCCATAGACAATGTTTTTCTCCTGGGAGGCAGGCACAGTGCTTCATTGTGGACCCAGAATTCCCAGTAGGGAGGGTTTGTGGGCCAGGAGTGTGGGGACGGAAGTCTGAAAACACAAGCTAGTGTGAGGATTGGAGCCCAGGGCAGAGCAGGCCCACTCTGCAGAGGCTGAATCAAAATCTCCTGCATCTGAAGTCAGGCTGAGGATCAGACGTTGGCTGAGGCTGGAGTATGTGTCCATGATGGCACCTTCATGAAGTGGGGGCCTCATGAGGCCAAGGAAGTTTTCCCACGCTGAGTTTGGAGGTTGCCCCAAACCACAAGGTTTCCTTCTGCGGGACATTCGAGTCCTGTTGCATGGCTCCAGGACATACCATATGGAAGGACTGGAGAGCAGGGTTCGAAGGATGGATCCCTGTACAGCATGCCTCGCATTCCCATTGGCTATTAGTGACAAGATATGTTTGATCTGCTGCCTCTGGAACACGCGACCCAGGGGGCTGAGATGAAATGGCCTCTCCTGAGGATGCGTCATAATGTGCGTTTGGGTCCATGGAGACCCTGGAATGTGCTGGTTGTTCAGTGGCCCTGCGGAACTCTCCTACCTGAAGTGTTTGATACATCCCAGTAAGAAAGCTGCCCGTGTGGAGATGAGACATGTTTGGTTTGGTGCCTCAGAAAAGCCCCATGTGCTGGTCTACGAAAACAGTCCTCTGAGAACGGAAACATGGAAACCAAAGCTAAGGTTCAGATTAGGGCCTGGGGGCCTGTCCATTTCAACCTTCTGTCTCTGGGGACACTGTCTGAGAGTCTAAGTGGAGATAGTTGCTCCGCTGGTGTCAGAGAGCCCCTCTTAGTCCAGCGTGGCCTATACTATTGATGGCCTCAGGGACCTTGGAGCTTTTCCCTAACCTGTAGGGTTGTGGTCAATGGATTGGGCACACTTTCCTTGGAGAGGGCAGGCACAATCTTTCGCTGTTTGGTCCAGAGGCCCTAGCCTGGATGTTGTGTGGGTCCAGGCTGTGGGCACAGAAGTCTGAATACACAAACTCAGCTTATGAGTGGCGCCTAGGGTATGGCAGGCCGGATGTACAGCCCGAGAGGGAGCTCCTGGGCCTCTGAAACAAGGGCGAGTGGGAGGCGTTCCTTCAGGCTTTTGTCTCTGGATGTTGTGTCCGGGATAGCCGTGGATTGGAGCGGTGGCCTCAGGTACTGTGGACGAGTATCCCTCTCTGGGGATTTGTCCCAGCTCCCAAGAGTTTGGGGTCATTTTGTGGGAAGGGTGGAGTCGTGTTGTCTGGCTCATGGGTCTCTCCAAGAAAGGGATTCCAGAGCAGAGCTCCAGGTACGGGCGGGGCGACTGGAAAATTCAAACCGTGGTGAGGATTGGGTGCATAGGGGCTTGGCAAGCCCCATATGTGGGCTCTTGGTCCAGGCCCTGACAGGCCTTTCTTTGACATGGGGCTCATGCTGAGGGTCACAGTGTGAATTTGTGCCCAAGCAGCACTCAAGTTTGGGCGTGGCATCAGGGGCCATGAAGGTTTCTCCCACCCTGAAGGTGTGACTCCATGCCAAGAGCAAGCTTGACAGCCATGGGGAAGGAGGAGTTCTGTTTTGTGCTTGCTATACCCAGCTGTGTGGAGAATTGATATAATGTCTAGGTTCAGATATCTGAAAACCAAGGTTAGGATGAGGTGACGGCATAAGACCATGGCGTGTCCGAAGTGCTGGGTGTGCGGCCAGCTGTCTCCTTGTCTGTCTGGACGTCTGGCTTCAGGCTGTGTCAGGCAGAGCATGAGTGCCCAGAGCAGCCTATCCAGTTCGGGTACCGTCGAGGCCCGAGAAGGTTGATCCTCATCTGGGTTTTCTGGAGAGCCCCACAGGGAAACGTTTTTCTTCCGTTGGGCAGACACTGGGCTGGGTTTTGGTTCCAGAGTTCCTAGTCCGGAGGGCTTGTTTGCCAGGAGTGTGAGGAAGGAAGTCGGAAAACACAAGCTAGCGTGAGGTTTGGGACCGAGGGCACGGCAGGCCCACTCTGCAGAGGCTGAATCGAGATCTCCTGCTCTGAGGTCATGTCAACTATGAGACGTGCCTCACGCTAGAGTTTTTGTCCAGCATGGCCTCTTCCTGAAGGGTGTGGGTGCTCCATGAGGCCAGAAAGTTTTGCCTACGATGGGATTTGTGAACTGCTCCAAAACTGAAGGTTACCTTCTGCACGACAGTCGAGTCCTATTGGATGGTTCCAAGAGGCCCCATATGGAAAGACTCGAGAGCAGGTGTCTAAGCATGGATGCCTGGGAACGCCACCTCATATTCCCACTCTTTAGTCAGGACAAGGCAGGCTCAATCTGCGGGCTCCTGGGTGAGCTACCCAGAGGGGAGAGTTGAAATGGACTCTCCTGAAGATGAGTCCTACTGTGGCTTGGTGGCCTGGGAGACCTTGGAATGTGGAGGTGGCTCAGGGACTCTGCAGGATTCTCCAACATGAGGTGTTTGACACGGCTCCAACAAGGAAACTTCCCATGTGGAGACGAGAGGAGTTCTGTTCCGTGCCTCAGGAAAGCCCCATACCCTGTTCTTCGAACCAAAGCCTCTGAGGAGTGACACCTGGAAACCAAAGCAAGAGTTGAGACTACGGCCTAAAGGCCTGTCCGGCTCAACCTTCTATCTCTGTTGACATCTGTGTGCATGCATTCATGGATGTAGCTGCTCAGCTTGTGTCCGAATGCCCCTGTGAGTCCAGTGAGGCTCCCAGTAGTGGGATGTCCTCGGAGGCCTTGAGGTTTCTCATATTCTGGAGGTGTGTGGCCAAAGGAATGGACACAGTTTCCCAGGAGAGAGCAGGCACGGTCCTGTGGTATGGCTCCAGAGGACCCAGCCTAGAGGCTGTGTTTGCCAGGGCTGTGGGGACAGATGTCTGAAAAAGCAAACTTGGCTCAGCTAGGGGCCAATGTAATGGCAGGCCTGATCTCTAGTCCGTGAGGGGAGATCCTCTGGAAATCAAAGTAGGGCAAGTGGGAGGCAGTCACTCAGGATTTTGGCTCTGGGTGTTGCGTTTACAGTGTCCGGTCAGGGTAGGGGTTGTCTCAGAGGCCGAGGAAGAGCCTTCCTCTCGGGGGATTGTCCAAGCTCCCAAGTGTTTGTGTTCATTCTGTGGGAATGAAGAGTACTGTTTCTGCCACAGGGGACACCCCAGGAGAGGGACTCTAGAGCACAGCAGTGGGTTCCCTCAACTGGAATACACACCATCTAGTTAGTTCTGGGTGCCTATGGGCATGGCAAGCCACATATGCGGGCTCTTGGTCCAGTCACTGAGAGGCGTTACTTGAAAAAGGTACTCACGCTGAGGGTCACAATGTGTGTTTGTGCCCAAGGCGGCCCTCACGCTTGGGCGTGGCCTCATGGGCCATGCCGTTTTCTCCTACACTGAAGGTTGGACTCACTGCCAGCAGCAAGGTTTCTTGCCAGGGGGAAGGAGGGGTTCTGACTTGTGCATCAGGTTCCCCCCTGTGCAGGGATTGGAGATAAGGTCTAGGTTCCAATGACTGAAAACCCAGGTTGGGAATGGATGGTGGCCTAAGGCAGTGGCGGGTCCAATGTGCTGGGTGTGCAGCCAGCTGTGTCGGTGTCTGTTGGAAGGTCTGGACTCAGGCTATTTGCGACAGAGCATCACTGTTTAAGGTAGCCTATGCAATTGGGGTGTTGCCGAGGGCCAAGCAGTTTGATCCTCATTTGGGGTTTCTGGGCAGCGCCATAGACAATGTTTTTCTCCTGGGAGGCAGGCACAGTGCTTCATTTTGGCCCCAGAATTCCCAGTAGGGAGGGTTTGTGGGCCAGGAGTGTGGGGACGGAAGTCTGAAAACACAAGCTAGTGTGAGGATTGGAGCCAAGGGCAGAGCAGGCCCACTCTGCAGAGGCTGAATCAAAAATCTCCTGCATCTGAAGTCAGGCTGAGGATCAGACGTTGGCTGAGGCTGGAGTATGTGTCCATGATGGCACCTTCATGAAGTGGGGGCCTCATGAGGCCAAGGAAGTTTTCCCACGCTGAGTTTGGAGGTTGCCCCAAACCACAAGGTTTCCTTCTGCGGGACATTCGAGTCCTGTTGAATGGCTCCAGGACATACCATATGGAAGGACTGGAGAGCAGGGTTCGAAGGATGGATCCCTGTACAGCATGCCTCGCATTCCCATTGGCTATTAGTGACAAGATATGTTTGATCTGCTGCCTCTGGAACACGCGACCCAGGGGGCTGAGATGAAATGGCCTCTCCTGAGGATGCGTCATAATGTGCGTTTGGGTCCATGGAGACCTTGGAATGTGCTGGTTGTTCAGTGGCCCTGCGGAACTCTCCTACCTGAAGTGTTTGATACATCCCAGTAAGAAAGCTGCCCGTGTGGAGATGAGAGATGTTTGGTTTGGTGCCTCAGAAAAGCCCCATGTGCTGGTCTACGAAAACAGTCCTCTGAGAACGGAAACATGGAAACCAAAGCTAAGGTTCAGATTAGGGCCTGGGGGCCTGTCCATTTCAATCTTCTGTCTCTGGGGACACTGTCTGAGAGTCTAAGTGGAGATAGTTGCTCCGCTGGTGTCAGAGAGCCCCTCTTAGTCCAGGGTGGCCTATACTATTGATGGCCTCAGGGACCTTGGAGCTTTTCCCTAACCTGTAGGGTTGTGGTCAATGGATTTGGCAAACTTTCCTTGGAGAGGGCAGGCACAATCTTTCGCTGTTTGGTACAGAGGCCCTAGCCTGGATGTTGTGTGGGTCCAGGCTGTGGGCACAGAAGTCAGAATACACAAACTCAGCTTATGAGTGGCGCCTAGGGTATGGCAGGCCGGATGTACAGCCCGAGAGGGAGCTCCTGGGCCTCTGAAACAAGGGCGAGTGGGAGGCGTTCCTTCAGGCTTTTGTCTCTGGATGTTGTGTACGGGATAGCCGTGGATTGGAGCGGTGGCCTCAGGTACTGTGGACGAGTATCCCTCTCTGGGGATTTGTCCCAGCTCCCAAGAGTTTGGGGTCATTTTGTGGGAAGGGTGGAGTCGTGTTGTCTGGCTCATGGGTCTCTCCAAGAAAGGGATTCCAGAGCAGAGCTCCAGGTACGGGCGGGGCGACTGGAAAATTCAAACCGTGGTGAGGATTGGGTGCATAGGGGCTTGGCAAGCCCCATATGTGGGCTCTTTGTCCAGGCCCTGACAGGCCTTTCTTTGACATGGGGCTCATGCTGAGGGTCACAGTGTGAATTTGTGCCCAAGCAGCACTCAAGTTTGGGCATGGCATCAGGGGCCATGAAGGTTTCTCCCACCCTGAAGGTGTGACTCCATGCCAAGAGCAAGCTTGACAGCCATGGGGAAGGAGGAGTTCTGTTTTGTGCTTGCTATACCCAGCTGTGTGGAGAATTGATATAATGTCTAGGTTCAGATATCTGAAAACCAAGGTTAGGATGAGGTGACGGCATAAGACCATGGCGTGTCCGAAGTGCTGGGTGTGCGGCCAGCTGTCTCCTTGTCTGTCTGGACGTCTGGCTTCAGGCTGTGTCAGGCAGAGCATGAGTGCCCAGAGCAGCCTATCCAGTTCAGGTACCGTCGAGGCCCGAGCAGGTTGATCCTCATCTGGGTTTTCTGGAGAGCCCCACAGGGAAACGTTTTTCTTCCGTTGGGCAGACACTGGGCTGGGTTTTGGTTCCAGAGTTCCTAGTCCGGAGGGGCTTGTTTGCCAGGAGTGTGAGGAAGGAAGTCGGAAAACACAAGCTAGCGTGAGGTTTGGGACCGAGGGCACGGCAGGCCCACTCTGCAGAGGCTGAATCGAGATCTCCTGCTCTGAGGTCATGTCAACTATGAGACGTGCCTCAGGCTAGAGTTTTTGTCCAGCATGGCCTCTTCCTGAAGGGTGTGGGGGCTCCATGAGGCCAGAAAGTTTTGCCTACGATGGGATTTGTGAACTGCTCCAAAACTGAAGGTTACCTTCTGCACGACAGTCGAGTCCTATTGGATGGTTCCAAGAGGCCCCATATGGAAAGACTCGAGAGCAGGTGTCTAAGCATGGATGCCTGGGAACGCCACCTCATATTCCCACTCTTTAGTCAGGACAAGGCAGGCTCAATCTGCGGGCTCCTGGGTGAGCTACCCAGAGGGGAGAGTTGAAATGGACTTTCCTGAAGATGAGTCCTACTGTGGCTTGGTGGCCTGGGAGACCTTGGAATGTGGAGGTGGCTCAGGGACTCTGCAGGATTCTCCAACATGAGGTGTTTGACACGGCTCCAACAAGGAAACTTCCCATGTGGAGACGAGAGGAGTTCTGTTCCGTGCCTCAGGAAAGCCCCATACCCTGTTCTTCGAACCAAAGCCTCTGAGGAGTGACACCTGGAAACCAAAGCAAGAGTTGAGACTACGGCCTAAAGGCCTGTCCGGCTCAACCTTCTATCTCTGTTGACATCTGTGTGCATGCATTCATGGATGTAGCTGCTCAGCTTGTGTCTGAATGCCCCTGTGAGTCCAGTGAGGCTCCCAGTAGTGGGATGTCCTCGGAGGCCTTGAGGTTTCTCATATTCTGGAGGTGTGTGGCCAAAGGAATGGACACAGTTTCCCAGGAGAGAGCAGGCACGGTCCTGTGGTATGGCTCCAGAGGACCCAGCCTAGAGGCTGTGTTTGCCAGGGCTGTGGGGACAGATGTCTGAAAAAGCAAACTTGGCTCAGCTAGGGGCCAATGTAATGGCAGGCCTGATCTCTAGTCCGTGAGGGGAGATCCTCTGGAAATCAAAGTAGGGCAAGTGGGAGGCAGTCACTCAGGATTTTGTCTCTGGGTGTTGCGTTTACAGTGTCCGGTCAGGGTAGGGGTTGTCTCAGAGGCCGAGGAAGAGCCTTCCTCTCGGGGGATTGTCCAAGCTCCCAAGTGTTTGTGTTCATTCTGTGGGAATGAAGAGTACTGTTTCTGCCACAGGGGACCCCCCAGGAGAGGGACTCTAGAGCACAGCAGTGGGTTCCCTCAACTGGAATACACACCATCTAGTTAGTCCTGGGTGCCTATGGGCATGGCAAGCCACATATGCGGGCTCTTGGTCCAGTCACTGAGAGGCGTTACTTGAAAAAGGTACTCACGCTGAGGGTCACAATGTGTGTTTGTGCCCAAGGCGGCCCTCACGCTTGGGCGTGGCCTCATGGGCCATGCCGTTTTCTCCTACACTGAAGGTTTGACTCTCTGCCAGCAGCAAGGTTTCTTGCCAGGGGGAAGGAGGGGTTCTGACTTGTGCATCAGGTTCCCCCCTGTGCAGGGATTGGAGATAAGGTCTAGGTTCCGATGACTGAAAACCCAGGTTGGGAATGGATGGTGGCCTAAGGCAGTGGCGGGTCCAATGTGCTGGGTGTGCAGCCAGCTGTGTCGGTGTCTGTTGGAAGGTCTGGGCTCAGGCTATTTGCGACAGAGCATCACTGTTTAAGGTAGCCTATGCAATTGGGGTGTTGCCGAGGGCCAAGCAGTTTGATCCTCATTTGGGGTTTCTGGGCAGCGCCATAGACAATGTTTTTCTCCTGGGAGGCAGGCACAGTGCTTCATTGTGGCCCCAGAATTCCCAGTAGGGAGGGTTTGTGGGCCAGGAGTGTGGGGACGGAAGTCTGAAAACACAAGCTAGTGTGAGGATTGGAGCCAAGGGCAGAGCAGGCCCACTCTGCAGAGGCTGAATCAAAATCTCCTGCATCTGAAGTCAGGCTGAGGATCAGACGTTGGCTGAGGCTGGAGTATGTGTCCATGATGGCACCTTCATGAAGTGGGGGCCTCATGAGGCCAAGGAAGTTTTCCCACGCTGAGTTTGGAGGTTGCCCCAAACCACAAGGTTTCCTTCTGCGGGACATTCGAGTCCTGTTGCAGGGCTCCAGGACATACCATATGGAAGGACTGGAGAGCAGGGTTCGAAGGATGGATCCCTGTACAGCATGCCTCGCATTCCCATTGGCTATTAGCGACAAGATATGTTTGATCTGCTGCCTCTGGAACACGCGACCCAGGGGGCTGAGATGAAATGGCCTCTCCTGAGGATGCGTCATAATGTGCGTTTGGGTCCATGGAGACCTTGGAATGTGCTGGTTGTTCAGTGGCCCTGCGGAACTCTCCTACCTGAAGTGTTTGATACATCCCAGTAAGAAAGCTGCCCGTGTGGAGATGAGAGATGTTTGGTTTGGTGCCTCAGAAAAGCCCCATGTGCTGGTCTACGAAAACAGTCCTCTGAGAACGGAAACATGGAAACCAAAGCTAAGGTTCTGATTAGGGCCTGGGGGCCTGTCCATTTCAACCTTCTGTCTCTGGGGACACTGTCTGAGAGTCTAAGTGGAGATAGTTGCTCCGCTGGTGTCAGAGAGCCCCTCTTAGTCCAGCGTGGCCTATACTATTGATGGCCTCAGGGACCTTGGAGCTTTTCCCTAACCTGTAGGGTTGTGGTCAATGGATTGGGCACACTTTCCTTGGAGAGGGCAGGCACAATCTTTCGCTGTTTGGTCCAGAGGCCCTAGCCTGGATGTTGTGTGGGTCCAGGCTGTGGGCACAGAAGTCGGAATACACAAACTCAGCTTATGAGTGGCGCCTAGGGTATGGCAGGCCGGATGTACAGCCCGAGAGGGAGCTCCTGGGCCTCTGAAACAAGGGCGAGTGGGAGGCGTTCCTTCAGGCTTTTGTCTCTGGATGTTGTGTACGGGATAGCCGTGGATTGGAGCGGTGGCCTCAGGTACTGTGGACGAGTATCCCTCTCTGGGGATTTGTCCCAGCTCCCAAGAGTTTGGGGTCATTTTGTGGGAAGGGTGGAGTCGTGTTGTCTGGCTCATGGGTCTCTCCAAGAAAGGGATTCCAGAGCAGAGCTCCAGGTACGGGCGGGGCGACTGGAAAATTCAAACCGTGGTGAGGATTGGGTGCATAGGGGCTTGGCAAGCCCCATATGTGGGCTCTTGGTCCAGGCCCTGACAGGCCTTTCTTTGACATGGGGCTCATGCTGAGGGTCACAGTGTGAATTTGTGCCCAAGCAGCACTCAAGTTTGGGCGTGGCATCAGGGGCCATGAAGGTTTCTCCCACCCTGAAGGTGTGACTCCATGCCAAGAGCAAGCTTGACAGCCATGGGGAAGGAGGAGTTCTGTTTTGTGCTTGCTATACCCAGCTGTGTGGAGAATTGATATAATGTCTAGGTTCAGATATCTGAAAACCAAGGTTAGGATGAGGTGACGGCATAAGACCATGGCGTGTCCGAAGTGCTGGGTGTGCGGCCAGCTGTCTCCTTGTCTGTCTGGACGTCTGGCTTCAGGCTGTGTCAGGCAGAGCATGAGTGCCCAGAGCAGCCTATCCAGTTCGGGTACCGTCGAGGCCCGAGCAGGTTGATCCTCATCTGGGTTTTCTGGAGAGCCCCACAGGGAAACGTTTTTCTTCCGTTGGGCAGACACTGGGCTGGGTTTTGGTTCCAGAGTTCCTAGTCCGGAGGGGCTTGTTTGCCAGGAGTGTGAGGAAGGAAGTCGGAAAACACAAGCTAGCGTGAGGTTTGGGACCGAGGGCACGGCAGGCCCACTCTGCAGAGGCTGAATCGAGATCTCCTGCTCTGAGGTCATGTCAACTATGAGACGTGCCTCAGGCTAGAGTTTTTGTCCAGCATGGCCTCTTCCTGAAGGGTGTGGGGGCTCCATGAGGCCAGAAAGTTTTGCCTACGATGGGATTTGTGAACTGCTCCAAAACTGAAGGTTACCTTCTGCACGACAGTCGAGTCCTATTGGATGGTTCCAAGAGGCCCCATATGGAAAGACACGAGAGCAGGTGTCTAAGCATGGATGCCTGGGAACGCCAC
Source organism: Mustela nivalis (assembly GCF_964662115.1). Classification (NCBI taxonomy): domain Eukaryota; kingdom Metazoa; phylum Chordata; class Mammalia; order Carnivora; family Mustelidae; genus Mustela; species Mustela nivalis. The sequence continues at coordinate 500,806 of NW_028136531.1, read as the reverse complement.
CTCATATTCCCACTCTTTAGTCAGGACAAGGCAGGCTCAATCTGCGGCCTCCTGGGTGAGCTACCCAGAGGGGAGAGTTGAAATGGACTCTCCTGAAGATGAGTCCTACTGTGGCTTGGTGGCCTGGGAGACCTTGGAATGTGGAGGTGGCTCAGGGACTCTGCAGGATTCTCCAACATGAGGTGTTTGACACGGCTCCAACAAGGAAACTTCCCATGTGGAGACGAGAGGAGTTCTGTTCCGTGCCTCAGGAAAGCCCCATACCCTGTTCTTCGAACCAAAGCCTCTGAGGAGTGACACCTGGAAACCAAAGCAAGAGTTGAGACTACGGCCTAAAGGCCTGTCCGGCTCAACCTTCTATCTCTGTTGACATCTGTGTGCATGCATTCATGGATGTAGCTGCTCAGCTTGTGTCCGAATGCCCCTGTGAGTCCAGTGAGGCTCCCAGTAGTGGGATGTCCTCGGAGGCCTTGAGGTTTCTCATATTCTGGAGGTGTGTGGCCAAAGGAATGGACACAGTTTCCCAGGAGAGAGCAGGCACGGTCCTGTGTTATGGCTCCAGAGGACCCAGCCTAGAGGCTGTGTTTGCCAGGGCTGTGGGGACAGATGTCTGAAAAAGCAAACTTGGCTCAGCTAGGGGCCAATGTAATGGCAGGCCTGATCTCTAGTCCGTGAGGGGAGATCCTCTGGAAATCAAAGTAGGGCAAGTGGGAGGCAGTCACTCAGGATTTTGTCTCTGGGTGTTGCGTTTACAGTGTCCGGTCAGGGTAGGGGTTGTCTCAGAGGCCGAGGAAGAGCCTTCCTCTCGGGGGATTGTCCAAGCTCCCAAGTGTTTGTGTTCATTCTGTGGGAATGAAGAGTACTGTTTTCTGCCACAGGGGACCCCCCAGGAGAGGGACTCTAGAGCACAGCAGTGGGTTCCCTCAACTGGAATACACACCATCTAGTTAGTCCTGGGTGCCTATGGGCATGGCAAGCCACATATGCGGGCTCTTGGTCCAGTCACTGAGAGGCGTTACTTGAAAAAGGTACTCACGCTGAGGGTCACAATGTGTGTTTGTGCCCAAGGCGGCCCTCACGCTTTTCGTGGCCTCATGGGCCATGCCGTTTTCTCCTACACTGAAGGTTGGACTCTCTGCCAGCAGCAAGGTTTCTTGCCAGGGGGAAGGAGGGGTTCTGACTTGTGCATCAGGTTCCCCCCTGTGCAGGGATTGGAGATAAGGTCTAGGTTCCGATGACTGAAAACCCAGGTTGGGAATGGATGGTGGCCTAAGGCAGTGGCGGGTCCAATGTGCTGGGTGTGCAGCCAGCTGTGTCGGTGTCTGTTGGAAGGTCTGGGCTCAGGCTATTTGCGACAGAGCATCACTGTTTAAGGTAGCCTATGCAATTGGGGTGTTGCCGAGGGCCAAGCAGTTTGATCCTCATTTGGGGTTTCTGGGCAGCGCCATAGACAATGTTTTTCTCCTGGGAGGCAGGCACAGTGCTTCATTGTGGCCCCAGAATTCCCAGTAGGGAGGGTTTGTGGGCCAGGAGTGTGGGGACGGAAGTCTGAAAACACAAGTTAGTGTGAGGATTGGAGCCAAGGGCAGAGCAGGCCCACTCTGCAGAGGCTGAATCAAAATCTCCTGCATCTGAAGTCAGGCTGAGAATCAGACATTGGCTGAGGCTGGAGTATGTGTCCATGATGGCACCTTCATGAAGTGGGGGCCTCATGAGGCCAAGGAAGTTTTCCCACGCTGAGTTTGGAGGTTGCCCCAAACCACAAGGTTTCCTTCTGCGGGACATTCGAGTCCTGTTGCATGGCTCCAGGACATACCATATGGAAGGACTGGAGAGCAGGGTTCGAAGGATGGATCCCTGTACAGCATGCCTCGCATTCCCATTGGCTATTAGTGACAATATATGTTTGATCTGCTGGTCTGGAACACGCGACCCAGGGGGCTGAGATGAAATGGCCTCTCCTGAGGATGCGTCATAATGTGCGTTTGGGTCCATGGAGATCTTGGAATGTGCTGGTTGTTCAGTGGCCCTGCGGAACTCTCCTACCTGAAGTGTTTGATACATCCCAGTAAGAAAGCTGCCCGTGTGGAGATGAGACATGTTTGGTTTGGTGCCTCAGAAAAGCCCCATGTGCTGGTCTACGAAAACAGTCCTCTGAGAACGGAAACATGGAAACCAAAGCTAAGGTTCAGATTAGGGCCTGGGGGCCTGTCCATTTCAACCTTCTGTCTCTGGGGACACTGTCTGAGAGTCTAAGTGGAGATAGTTGCTCCGCTGGTGTCAGAGAGCCCCTCTTAGTCCAGGGTGGCCTATACTATTGATGGCCTCAGGGACCTTGGAGCTTTTCCCTAACCTGTAGGGTTGTGGTCAATGGATTGGGCACACTTTCCTTGGAGAGGGCAGGCACAATCTTTCGCTGTTTGGTCCAGAGGCCCTAGCCTGGATGTTGTGTGGGTCCAGGCTGTGGGCACAGAAGTCGGAATACACAAACTCAGCTTATGAGTGGCGCCTAGGGTATGGCAGGCCGGATGTACAGCCCGAGAGGGATCTCCTGGGCCTCTGAGACAAGGGCGAGTGGGAGGCGTTCCTTCAGGCTTTTGTCTCTGGATGTTGTGTCCGGGATAGCCGTGGATTGGAGCGGTGGCCTCAGGTACTGTGGACGAGTATCCCTCTCTGGGTATTGTCCCAGCTCCCAAGAGTTTGGGGTCATTTTGTGGGAAGGGTGGAGTCGTGTTGTCTGGCTCATGGGTCTCTCCAAGGAAGGGATTCCAGAGCAGAGCTCCTGGTCCTCTGAAACAAGGGCGAGTGGGAGGCGTTCCTTCAGGCTTTTGTCTCTGGATGTTGTGTCCGGGATAGCCGTGGATTGGAGCGGTGGCCTCAGGTACTGTGGACGAGTATCCCTCTCTGGGGATTTGTCCCAGCTCCCAAGAGTTTGGGGTCATTTTGTGGGAAGGGTGGAGTCGTGTTGTCTGGCTCATGGGTCTCTCCAAGAAAGGGATTCCAGAACAGAGCTTCAGGTACGGGCGGGGCGACTGGAAAATTCAAACCGTGGTGAGGATTGGGTGCATAGGGGCTTGGCAAGCCCCATATGTGGGCTCTTGGTCCAGGCCCTGACAGGCCTTTCTTTGACATGGGGCTCATGCTGAGGGTCACAGTGTGAATTTGTGCCCAAGCAGCACTCAAGTTTGGGCGTGGCATCAGGGGCCATGAAGGTTTCTCCCACCCTGAAGGTGTGACTCCATGCCAAGAGCAAGCTTGACAGCCATGGGGAAGGAGGAGTTCTGTTTTGTGCTTGCTATACCCAGCTGTGTGGAGAATTGATATAATGTCTAGGTTCAGATATCTGAAAACCAAGGTTAGGATGAGGTGACGGCATAAGACCATGGCGTGTCCGAAGTGCTGGGTGTGCGGCCAGCTGTCTCCTTGTCTGTCTGGACGTCTGGCTTCAGGCTGTGTCAGGCAGAGCATGAGTGCCCAGAGCAGCCTATCCAGTTCGGGTACCGTCGAGGCCCGAGCAGGTTGATCCTCATCTGGGTTTTCTGGAGAGCCCCACAGGGAAACGTTTTTCTTCCGTTGGGCAGACACTGGGCTGGGTTTTGGTTCCAGAGTTCCTAGTCCGGAGGGGCTTGTTTGCCAGGAGTGTGAGGAAGGAAGTCGGAAAACACAAGCTAGCGTGAGGTTTGGGACCGAGGGCACGGCAGGCCCACTCTGCAGAGGCTGAATCGAGATCTCCTGCTCTGAGGTCATGTCAACTATGAGACGTGCCTCAGGCTAGAGTTTTTGTCCAGCATGGCCTCTTCCTGAAGGGTGTGGGGGCTCCATGAGGCCAGAAAGTTTTGCCTACGATGGGATTTGTGAACTGCTCCAAAACTGAAGGTTACCTTCTGCACGACAGTCGAGTCCTATTGGATGGTTCCAAGAGGCCCCATATGGAAAGACACGAGAGCAGGTGTCTAAGCATGGATGCCTGGGAACGCCACCTCATATTCCCACTCTTTAGTCAGGACAAGGCAGGCTCAATCTGCGGGCTCCTGGGTGAGCTACCCAGAGGGGAGAGTTGAAATGGACTCTCCTGAAGATGAGTCCTACTGTGGCTTGGTGGCCTGGGAGACCTTGGAATGTGGAGGTGGCTCAGGGACTCTGCAGGATTCTCCAACATGAGGTGTTTGACACGGCTCCAACAAGGAAACTTCCCATGTGGAGACGAGAGGAGTTCTGTTCCGTGCCTCAGGAAAGCCCCATACCCTGTTCTTCGAACCAAAGCCTCTGAGGAGTGACACCTGGAAACCAAAGCAAGAGTTGAGACTACGGCCTAAAGGCCTGTCCGGCTCAACCTTCTATCTCTGTTGACATCTGTGTGCATGCATTCATGGATGTAGCTGCTCAGCTTGTGTCCGAATGCCCCTGTGAGTCCAGTGAGGCTCCCAGTAGTGGGATGTCCTCGGAGGCCTTGAGGTTTCTCATATTCTGGAGGTGTGTGGCCAAAGGAATGGACACAGTTTCCCAGGAGAGAGCAGGCACGGTCCTGTGTTATGGCTCCAGAGGACCCAGCCTAGAGGCTGTGTTTGCCAGGGCTGTGGGGACAGATGTCTGAAAAAGCAAACTTGGCTCAGCTAGGGGCCAATGTAATGGCAGGCCTGATCTCTAGTCCGTGAGGGGAGATCCTCTGGAAATCAAAGTAGGGCAAGTGGGAGGCAGTCACTCAGGATTTTGTCTCTGGGTGTTGCGTTTACAGTGTCCGGTCAGGGTAGGGGTTGTCTCAGAGGCCGAGGAAGAGCCTTCCTCTCGGGGGATTGTCCAAGCTCCCAAGTGTTTGTGTTCATTCTGTGGGAATGAAGAGTACTGTTTTCTGCCACAGGGGACCCCCCAGGAGAGGGACTCTAGAGCACAGCAGTGGGTTCCCTCAACTGGAATACACACCATCTAGTTAGTCCTGGGTGCCTATGGGCATGGCAAGCCACATATGCGGGCTCTTGGTCCAGTCACTGAGAGGCGTTACTTGAAAAAGGTACTCACGCTGAGGGTCACAATGTGTGTTTGTGCCCAAGGCGGCCCTCACGCTTTTCGTGGCCTCATGGGCCATGCCGTTTTCTCCTACACTGAAGGTTGGACTCTCTGCCAGCAGCAAGGTTTCTTGCCAGGGGGAAGGAGGGGTTCTGACTTGTGCATCAGGTTCCCCCCTGTGCAGGGATTGGAGATAAGGTCTAGGTTCCGATGACTGAAAACCCAGGTTGGGAATGGATGGTGGCCTAAGGCAGTGGCGGGTCCAATGTGCTGGGTGTGCAGCCAGCTGTGTCGGTGTCTGTTGGAAGGTCTGGGCTCAGGCTATTTGCGACAGAGCATCACTGTTTAAGGTAGCCTATGCAATTGGGGTGTTGCCGAGGGCCAAGCAGTTTGATCCTCATTTGGGGTTTCTGGGCAGCGCCATAGACAATGTTTTTCTCCTGGGAGGCAGGCACAGTGCTTCATTGTGGCCCCAGAATTCCCAGTAGGGAGGGTTTGTGGGCCAGGAGTGTGGGGACGGAAGTCTGAAAACACAAGTTAGTGTGAGGATTGGAGCCAAGGGCAGAGCAGGCCCACTCTGCAGAGGCTGAATCAAAATCTCCTGCATCTGAAGTCAGGCTGAGAATCAGACATTGGCTGAGGCTGGAGTATGTGTCCATGATGGCACCTTCATGAAGTGGGGGCCTCATGAGGCCAAGGAAGTTTTCCCACGCTGAGTTTGGAGGTTGCCCCAAACCACAAGGTTTCCTTCTGCGGGACATTCGAGTCCTGTTGCATGGCTCCAGGACATACCATATGGAAGGACTGGAGAGCAGGGTTCGAAGGATGGATCCCTGTACAGCATGCCTCGCATTCCCATTGGCTATTAGTGACAATATATGTTTGATCTGCTGGTCTGGAACACGCGACCCAGGGGGCTGAGATGAAATGGCCTCTCCTGAGGATGCGTCATAATGTGCGTTTGGGTCCATGGAGATCTTGGAATGTGCTGGTTGTTCAGTGGCCCTGCGGAACTCTCCTACCTGAAGTGTTTGATACATCCCAGTAAGAAAGCTGCCCGTGTGGAGATGAGACATGTTTGGTTTGGTGCCTCAGAAAAGCCCCATGTGCTGGTCTACGAAAACAGTCCTCTGAGAACGGAAACATGGAAACCAAAGCTAAGGTTCAGATTAGGGCCTGGGGGCCTGTCCATTTCAACCTTCTGTCTCTGGGGACACTGTCTGAGAGTCTAAGTGGAGATAGTTGCTCCGCTGGTGTCAGAGAGCCCCTCTTAGTCCAGGGTGGCCTATACTATTGATGGCCTCAGGGACCTTGGAGCTTTTCCCTAACCTGTAGGGTTGTGGTCAATGGATTGGGCACACTTTCCTTGGAGAGGGCAGGCACAATCTTTCGCTGTTTGGTCCAGAGGCCCTAGCCTGGATGTTGTGTGGGTCCAGGCTGTGGGCACAGAAGTCGGAATACACAAACTCAGCTTATGAGTGGCGCCTAGGGTATGGCAGGCCGGATGTACAGCCCGAGAGGGATCTCCTGGGCCTCTGAGACAAGGGCGAGTGGGAGGCGTTCCTTCAGGCTTTTGTCTCTGGATGTTGTGTCCGGGATAGCCGTGGATTGGAGCGGTGGCCTCAGGTACTGTGGACGAGTATCCCTCTCTGGGTATTGTCCCAGCTCCCAAGAGTTTGGGGTCATTTTGTGGGAAGGGTGGAGTCGTGTTGTCTGGCTCATGGGTCTCTCCAAGGAAGGGATTCCAGAGCAGAGCTCCTGGTCCTCTGAAACAAGGGCGAGTGGGAGGCGTTCCTTCAGGCTTTTGTCTCTGGATGTTGTGTCCGGGATAGCCGTGGATTGGAGCGGTGGCCTCAGGTACTGTGGACGAGTATCCCTCTCTGGGGATTTGTCCCAGCTCCCAAGAGTTTGGGGTCATTTTGTGGGAAGGGTGGAGTCGTGTTGTCTGGCTCATGGGTCTCTCCAAGAAAGGGATTCCAGAACAGAGCTTCAGGTACGGGCGGGGCGACTGGAAAATTCAAACCGTGGTGAGGATTGGGTGCATAGGGGCTTGGCAAGCCCCATATGTGGGCTCTTGGTCCAGGCCCTGACAGGCCTTTCTTTGACATGGGGCTCATGCTGAGGGTCACAGTGTGAATTTGTGCCCAAGCAGCACTCAAGTTTGGGCGTGGCATCAGGGGCCATGAAGGTTTCTCCCACCCTGAAGGTGTGACTCCATGCCAAGAGCAAGCTTGACAGCCATGGGAAAGGAGGAGTTCTGTTTTGTGCTTGCTATACCCAGCTGTGTGGAGAATTGATCTAATGTCTAGGTTCAGATATCTGAAAACGAAGGTTAGGATGAGGTGACGGCATAAGACCATGGCGTGTCCGAAGTGCTGGGTGTGCGGCCAGCTGTCTCCTTGTCTGTCTGGACGTCTGGCTTCAGGCTGTGTCAGGCAGAGCATGAGTGCCCAGAGCAGCCTATCCAGTTTGGGTACCGTCGAGGCCCGAGAAGGTTGATCCTCATCTGGGTTTTCTGGAGAGCCCCACAGGGAAACGTTTTTCTTCCGTTGGGCAGACACTGGGCTGGGTTTTGGTTCCAGAGTTCCTAGTCCGGAGGGCTTGTTTGCAAGTAGTGTGAGGAAGGAAGTCGGAAAACACAAGCTAGCGTGAGGTTTGGGACCGAGGGCACGGCAGGCCCACTCTGCAGAGGCTGAATCGAGATCTCCTGCACTGAGGTCATGTCAACTATGAGACGTGCCTCAGGCTAGAGTTTTTGTCCAGCATGGCCTCTTCCTGAAGGGTGTGGGGGCTCCATGAGGCCAGAAAGTTTTGCCTACAATGGGATTTGTGAACTGCTCCAAAACTGAAGGTTACCTTCTGCACGACAGTCGAGTCCTATTGGATGGTTCCAAGAGGCCCCATATGGAAAGACTCGAGAGCAGGTGTCTAAGCATGGATGCCTGGGAACGCCACCTCATATTCCCACTCTTTAGTCAGGACAAGGCAGGCTCAATCTGCGGGCTCCTGGGTGAGCTACCCAGAGGGGAGAGTTGAAATGGACTCTCCTGAAGATGAGTCCTACTGTGGCTTGGTGGCCTGGGAGACCTTGGAATGTGGAGGTGGCTCAGGGACTCTGCAGGATTCTCCAACATGAGGTGTTTGACACGGCTCCAACAAGGAAACTTCCCATGTGGAGACGAGAGGAGTTCTGTTCCGTGCCTCAGGAAAGCCCCATACCCTGTTCTTCGAACCAAAGCCTCTGAGGAGTGACACCTGGAAACCAAAGCAAGAGTTGAGACTACGGCCTAAAGGCCTGTCCGGCTCAACCTTCTATCTCTGTTGACATCTGTGTGCATGCATTCATGGATGTAGCTGCTCAGCTTGTGTCCGAATGCCCCTGTGAGTCCAGTGAGGCTCCCAGTAGTGGGATGTCCTCGGAGGCCTTGAGGTTTCTCATATTCTGGAGGTGTGTGGCCAAAGGAATGGACACAGTTTCCCAGGAGAGAGCAGGCACGGTCCTGTGTTATGGCTCCAGAGGACCCAGCTAGAGGCTGTGTTTGCCAGGGCTGTGGGGACAGATGTCTGAAAAAGCAAACATGGCTCAGCTAGGGGCCAATGTAATGGCAGGCCTGATCTATAGTCCGTGAGGGGAGATCCTCTGGAAATCAAAGTAGGGCAAGTGGGAGGCAGTCACTCAGGATTTTGTCTCTGGGTGTTGCGTTTACAGTGTCCGGTCAGGGTAGGGGTTGTCTCATAGGCCGAGGAAGAGCCTTCCTCTCGGGGGATTGTCCAAGCTCCCAAGTGTTTGTGTTCATTCTGTGGGAATGAAGAGTACTGTTTTCTGCCACAGGGGACCCCCCAGGAGAGGGACTCGAGAGCACAGCAGTGGGTTCCCTCAACTGGAATACACACCATCTAGTTAGTCCTGGGTGCCTATGGGCATGGCAAGCCACATATGCGGGCTCTTGGTCCAGTCACTGAGAGGCGTTACTTGAAAAAGGTACTCACGCTGAGGGTCACAATGTGTGTTTGTGCCCAAGGCGGCCCTCACGCTTGGGCGTGGCCTCATGGGCCATGCCGTTTTCTCCTACACTGAAGGTTTGACTCACTGCCAGCAGCAAGGTTTCTTGCCAGGTGGATGGAGGGGTTCTGACTTGTGTATCAGGTTCCCCCCAGTGCAGAGATTGGAGATAAGGTCTAGGTTCCGATGACTGAAAACCCAGGTTGGGAATGGATGGTGGCCTAAGGCAGTGGCGGGTCCAATGTGCTGGGTGTGCAGCCAGCTGTGTCGGTGTCTGTTGGAAGGTCTGGGCTCAGGCTATTTGCGACAGAGCATCACTGTTTAAGGTAGCCTATGCAATTGGGGTGTTGCCGAGGGCCAAGCAGTTTGATCCTCATTTGGGGTTTCTGGGCAGCGCCATAGACAATGTTTTTCTCCTGGGAGGCAGGCACAGTGCTTCATTGTGGCCCCAGAATTCCCAGTAGGGAGGGTTTGTGGGCCAGGAGTGTGAGGACGGAAGTCTGAAAACACAAGTTAGTGTGAGGATTGGAGCCAAGGGCAGAGCAGGCCCACTCTGCAGAGGCTGAATCAAAATCTCCTGCATCTGAAGTCAGGCTGAGGATCAGACGTTGGCTGAGGCGGGAGTGTGTGTCCATGATGGCACCTTCATGAAGTGGGGGCCTCAATGAGGCCAAGGAAGTTTTCCCACGCTGAGTTTGGAGGTTGCCCCAAACCACAAGGTTTCCTTCTGCGGGACATTCGAGTCCTGTTGCATGGCTCCAGGACATACCATATGGAAGGACTGGAGAGCAGGGTTCGAAGGATGGATCCCTGTACAGCATGCCTCGCATTCCCATTGGCTATTAGTGACAATATATGTTTGATCTGCTGGTCTGGAACACGCGACCCAGGGGGCTGAGATGAAATGGCCTCTCCTGAGGATGCGTCATAATGTGCGTTTGGGTCCATGGAGATCTTGGAATGTGCTGGTTGTTCAGTGGCCCTGCGGAACTCTCCTACCTGAAGTGTTTGATACATCCCAGTAAGAAAGCTGCCCGTGTGGAGATGAGAGATGTTAGGTTTGGTGCCTCAGAAAAGCCCCATGTGCTGGTCTACGAAAACAGTCCTCTGAGAACGGAAACATGGAAACCAAAGCTAAGGTTCAGATTAGGGCCTGGGGGCCTGTCCATTTCAACCTTCTGTCTCTGGGGACACTGTCTGAGAGTCTAAGTGGAGATAGTTGCTCCGCTGGTGTCAGAGAGCCCCTCTTAGTCCAGGGTGGCCTATACTATTGATGGCCTCAGGGACCTTGGAGCTTTTCCCTAACCTGTAGGGTTGTGGTCAATGGATTGGGCACACTTTCCTTGGAGAGGGCAGGCACAATCTTTCGCTGTTTGGTCCAGAGGCCCTAGCCTGGATGTTGTGTGGGTCCAGGCTGTGGGCACAGAAGTCGGAATACACAAACTCAGCTTATGAGTGGCGCCTAGGGTATGGCAGGCCGGATGTACAGCCCGAGAGGGAGCTCCTGGGCCTCTGAAACAAGGGCGAGTGGGAGGCGTTCCTTCAGGCTTTTGTCTCTGGATGTTGTGTCCGGGATAGCCGTGGATTGGAGCGGTGGCCTCAGGTACTGTGGACGAGTATCCCTCTTTGGGTATTGTCCCAGCTCCCAAGAGTTTGGGGTCATTTTGTGGGAAGGGTGGAGTCGTGTTGTCTGGCTCATGGGTCTCTCCAAGAAAGGGATTCCAGAGCAGAGCTCCTGGTCCTCTGAAACAAGGGCGAGTGGGAGGCGTTCCTTCAGGCTTTTGTCTCTGGATGTTGTGTCCGGGATAGCCGTGGATTGGAGCGGTGGCCTCAGGTACTGTGGACGAGTATCCCTCTCTGGGGATTTGTCCCAGCTCCCAAGAGTTTGGGGTCATTTTGTGGGAAGGGTGGAGTCGTGTTGTCTGGCTCATGGGTCTCTCCAAGAAAGGGATTCCAGAACAGAGCTTCAGGTACGGGCGGGGCGACTGGAAAATTCAAACCGTGGTGAGGATTGGGTGCATAGGGGCTTGGCAAGCCCCATATGTGGGCTCTTGGTCCAGGCCCTGACAGGCCTTTCTTTGACATGGGGCTCATGCTGAGGGTCACAGTGTGAATTTGTGCCCAAGCAGCACTCAAGTTTGGGCGTGGCATCAGGGGCCATGAAGGTTTCTCCCACCCTGAAGGTGTGACTCCATGCCAAGAGCAAGCTTGACAGCCATGGGGAAGGAGGAGTTCTGTTTTGTGCTTGCTATACCCAGCTGTGTGGAGAATTGATCTAATGTCTAGGTTCAGATATCTGAAAACCAAGGTTAGGATGAGGTGACGGCATAAGACCATGGCGTGTCCGAAGTGCTGGGTGTGCGGCCAGCTGTCTCCTTGTCTGTCTGGACGTCTGGCTTCAGGCTGTGTCAGGCAGAGCATGAGTGCCCAGAGCAGCCTATCCAGTTTGGGTACCGTCAAGGCCCGAGAAGGTTGATCCTCATCTGGGTTTTCTGGAGAGCCCCACAGGGAAACGTTTTTCTTCCGTTGGGCAGACACTGGGCTGGGTTTTGGTTCCAGAGTTCCTAGACCGGAGGGCTTGTTTGCAAGGAGTGTGAGGAAGGAAGTCGGAAAACACAAGCTAGCGTGAGGTTTGGGACCGAGGGCACGGCAGGCCCACTCTGCAGAGGCTGAATCGAGATCTCCTGCACTGCGGTCATGTCAACTATGAGACGTGCCTCACGCTAGAGTTTTTGTCCAGCATGGCCTCTTCCTGAAGGGTGTGGGGGCTCCATGAGGCCAGAAAGTTTTGCCTACAATGGGATTTGTGAACTGCTCCAAAACTGAAGGTTACCTTCTGCACGACAGTCGAGTCCTATTGGATGGTTCCAAGAGGCCCCATATGGAAAGACTCGAGAGCAGGTGTCTAAGCATGGATGCCTGGGAACGCCACCTCATATTCCCACTCTTTAGTCAGGACAAGGCAGGCTCAATCTGCGGGCTCCTGGGTGAGCTACCCAGAGGGGAGAGTTGAAATGGACTCTCCTGAAGATGAGTCCTACTGTGGCTTGGTGGCCTGGGAGACCTTGGAATGTGGAGGTGGCTCAGGGACTCTGCAGGATTCTCCAACATGAGGTGTTTGACACGGCTCCAACAAGGAAACTTCCCATGTGGAGACGAGAGGAGTTCTGTTCCGTGCCTCAGGAAAGCCCCATACCCTGTTCTTCGAACCAAAGCCTCTGAGGAGTGACACCTGGAAACCAAAGCAAGAGTTGAGACTACGGCCTAAAGGCCTGTCCGGCTCAACCTTCTATCTCTGTTGACATCTGTGTGCATGCATTCATGGATGTAGCTGCTCAGCTTGTGTCCAAATGCCCCTGTGAGTCCAGTGAGGCTCCCAGTAGTGGGATGTCCTCGGAGGCCTTGAGGTTTCTCATATTCTGGAGGTGTGTGGCCAAAGGAATGGACACAGTTTCCCAGGAGAGAGCAGGCACGGTCCTGTGGTATGGCTCCAGAGGACCCAGCCTAGAGGCTGTGTTTGCCAGGGCTGTGGGGACAGATGTCTGAAAAAGCAAACTTGGCTCAGCTAGGGGCCAATGTAATGGCAGGCCTGATCTCTAGTCCGTGAGGGGAGATCCTCTGGAAATCAAAGTAGGGCAAGTGGGAGGCAGTCACTCAGGATTTTGTCTCTGGGTGTTGCGTTTACAGTGTCCGGTCAGGGTAGGGGTTGTCTCAGAGGCCGAGGAAGAGCCTTCCTCTCGGGGGATTGTCCAAGCTCCCAAGTGTTTGTGTTCATTCTGTGGGAATGAAGAGTACTGTTTTCTGCCACAGGGGACCCCCCAGGAGAGGGACTCTAGAGCACAGCAGTGGGTTCCCTCAACTGGAATACACACCATCTAGTTAGTCCTGGGTGCCTATGGGCATGGCAAGCCACATATGCGGGCTCTTGGTTCAGTCACTGAGAGGCGTTACTTGAATAAGGTACTCACGCTGAGGGTCACAATGTGTGTTTGTGCCCAAGGCGGCCCTCACGCGTGGAGGTGGCCTCATGGGCCATGCCGTTTTCTCCTACACTGAAGGTTTGACTCACTGCCAGCAGCAAGGTTTCTTGCCAGGGGGAAGGAGGGGTTCTGACTTGTGTATCAGGTTCCCCCCAGTGCAGAGATTGGAGATAAGGTCTAGGTTCCGATGACTGAAAACCCAGGTTGGGAATGGATGGTGGCCTAAGGCAGTGGCGGGTCCAATGTGCTGGGTGTGCAGCCAGCTGTGTCGGTGTCTGTTGGAAGGTCTGGGCTCAGGCTATTTGCGACAGAGCATCACTGTTTAAGGTAGCCTATGCAATTGGGGTGTTGCCGAGGGCCAAGCAGTTTGATCCTCATTTGGGGTTTCTGAGCAGCGCCATAGACAATGTTTTTCTCCTGGGAGGCAGGCACAGTGCTTCATTGTGGCCCCAGAATTCCCAGTAGGGAGGGTTTGTGGGCCAGGAGTGTGAGGACGGAAGTCTGAAAATACAAGCTAGTGTGAGGATTGGAGCCAAGGGCAGAGCAGGCCCACTCTGCAGAGGCTGAATCAAAATCTCCTGCATCTGAAGTCAGGCTGAGGATCAGACGTTGGCTGAGGCTGGAGTATGTGTCCATGATGGCACCTTCATGAAGTGGGGGCCTCATGAGGCCAAGGAAGTTTTCCCACGCTGAGTTTGGAGGTTGCCCCAAACCACAAGGTTTCCTTCTGCGGGACATTCGAGTCATGTTGCATGGCTCCAGGACATACCATATGGAAGGACTGGAGAGCAGGGTTCGAAGGATGGATCCCTGTACAGCATGCCTCGCATTCCAATTGGCTATTAGTGACAAGATATGTTTGATCTGCTGCCTCTGGAACACGCGACCCAGGGGGCTGAGATGAAATGGCCTCTCCTGAGGATGCGTCATAATGTGCGTTTGGGTCCATGGAGACCTTGGAATGTGCTGGTTGTTCAGTGGCCCTGCGGAACTCTCCTACCTGAAGTGTTTGATACATCCCAGTAAGAAAGCTGCCCATGTGGAGATGAGAGATGTTTGGTTTGGTGCCTCAGAAAAGCCCCATGTGCTGGTCTATGAAAACAGTCCTCTGAGAACGGAAACATGGAAACCAAAGCTAAGGTTCAGATTACGGCCTGGGGGCCTGTCCATTTCAACCTTCTGTCTCTGGGGACACTGTCTGAGAGTCTAAGTGGAGATAGTTGCTCCGCTGGTGTCAGAGAGCTCCTCTTAGTCCAGGGTGGCCTATACTATTGATGGCCTCAGGGACCTTGGAGCTTTTCCCTAACCTGTAGGGTTGTGGTCAATGGATTGGGCACACTTTCCTTGGAGAGGGCAGGCACAATCTTTCGCTGTTTGGTCCAGAGGCCCTAGCCTGGATGTTGTGTGGGTCCAGGCTGTGGGCACAGAAGTCGGAATACACAAACTCAGCTTATGAGTGGCGCCTAGGGTATGGCAGGCCGGATGTACAGCCCGAGAGGGAGCTCCTGGGCCTCTGAAACAAGGGAGAGTGGGAGGCGTTCCTTCAGGCTTTTGTCTCTGGATGTTGTGTCCGGAATAGCCGTGGATTGGAGCGGTGGCCTCAGGTACTGTGGACGAGTATCCCTCTCTGGGGATTTGTCCCAGCTCCCAAGAGTTTGGGGTCATTTTGTGGGAAGGGTGGAGTCGTGTTGTCTGGCTCATGGGTCTCTCCAAGAAAGGGATTCCAGAACAGAGCTCCAGGTACGGGCGGGGCGACTGGAAAATTCAAACCGTGGTGAGGATTGGGTGCATAGGGGCTTGGCAAGCCCCATATGTGGGCTCTTGGTCCAGGCCCTGACAGGCCTTTCTTTGACATGGGGCTCATGCTGAGGGTCACAGTGTGAATTTGTGCCCAAGCAGCACTCAAGTTTGGGCGTGGCATCAGGGGCCATGAAGGTTTCTCCCACCCTGAAGGTGTGACTCCATGCCAAGAGCAAGCTTGACAGCCATGGGAAAGGAGGAGTTCTGTTTTGTGCTTGCTATACCCAGCTGTGTGGAGAATTGATCTAATGTCTAGGTTCAGATATCTGAAAACCAAGGTTAGGATGAGGTGACGGCATAAGACCATGGCGTGTCCGAAGTGCTGGGTGTGCGGCCAGCTGTCTCCTTGTCTGTCTGGACGTCTGGCTTCAGGCTGTGTCAGGCAGAGCATGAGTGCCCAGAGCAGCCTATCCAGTTTGGGTACCGTCGAGGCCCGAGAAGGTTGATCCTCATCTGGGTTTTCTGGAGAGCCCCACAGGGAAACGTTTTTCTTCCGTTGGGCAGACACTGGGCTGGGTTTTGGTTCCAGAGTTCCTAGTCCGGAGGGCTTGTTTGCAAGGAGTGTGAGGAAGGAAGTCGGAAAACACAAGCTAGCGTGAGGTTTGGGACCGAGGGCACGGCAGGCCCACTCTGCAGAGGCTGAATCGAGATCTCCTGCACTGAGGTCATGTCAACTATGAGACGTGCCTCAGGCTAGAGTTTTTGTCCAGCATGGCCTCTTCCTGAAGGGTGTGGGGGCTCCATGAGGCCAGAAAGTTTTGCCTACGATGGGATTTGTGAACTGCTCCAAAACTGAAGGTTACCTTCTGCACGACAGTCGAGTCCTATTGGATGGTTCCAAGAGGCCCCATATGGAAAGACTCGAGAGCAGGTGTCTAAGCATGGATGCCTGGGAACGCCACCTCATATTCCCACTCTTTAGTCAGGACAAGGCAGGCTCAATCTGCGGGCTCCTGGGTGAGCTACCCAGAGGGGAGAGTTGAAATGGACTCTCCTGAAGATGAGTCCTACTGTGGCTTGGTGGCCTGGGAGACCTTGGAATGTGGAGGTGGCTCAGGGACTCTGCAGGATTCTCCAACATGAGGTGTTTGACACGGCTCCAACAAGGAAACTTCCCATGTGGAGACGAGAGGAGTTCTGTTCCGTGCCTCAGGAAAGCCCCATACCCTGTTCTTCGAACCAAAGCCTCTGAGGAGTGACACCTGGAAACCAAAGCAAGAGTTGAGACTACGGCCTAAAGGCCTGTCCGGCTCAACCTTCTATCTCTGTTGACATCTGTGTGCATGCATTCATGGATGTAGCTGCTCAGCTTGTGTCCAAATGCCCCTGTGAGTCCAGTGAGGCTCCCAGTAGTGGGATGTCCTCGGAGGCCTTGAGGTTTCTCATATTCTGGAGGTGTGTGGCCAAAGGAATGGACACAGTTTCCCAGGAGAGAGCAGGCACGGTCCTGTGGTATGGCTCCAGAGGACCCAGCCTAGAGGCTGTGTTTGCCAGGGCTGTGGGGACAGATGTCTGAAAAAGCAAACTTGGCTCAGCTAGGGGCCAATGTAATGGCAGGCCTGATCTCTAGTCCGTGAGGGGAGATCCTCTGGAAATCAAAGTAGGGCAAGTGGGAGGCAGTCACTCAGGATTTTGTCTCTGGGTGTTGCGTTTACAGTGTCTGGTGAGGGTAGGGGTTGTCTCAGAGGCCGAGGAAGAGCCTTCCTCTCGGGGGATTGTCCAAGCTCCCAAGTGTTTGTGTTCATTCTGTGGGAATGAAGAGTACTGTTTTCTGCCACAGGGGACCCCCCAGGAGAGGGACTCTAGAGCACAGCAGTGGGTTCCCTCAACTGGAATACACACCATCTAGTTAGTCCTGGGTGCCTATGGGCATGGCAAGCCACATATGCGGGCTCTTGGTCCAGTCACTGAGAGGCGTTACTTGAATAAGGTACTCACGCTGAGGGTCACAATGTGTGTTTGTGCCCAAGGCGGCCCTCACGCTTGGGCGTGGCCTCATGGGCCATGCCGTTTTCTCCTACACTGAAGGTTTGACTCACTGCCAGCAGCAAGGTTTCTTGCCAGGGGGAAGGAGGGGTTCTGACTTGTGCATCAGGTTCCCCCCAGTGCAGGGATTGGAGATAAGGTCTAGGTTCCGATGACTGAAAACCCAGGTTGGGAATGGATGGTGGCCTAAGGCAGTGGCGGGTCCAATGTGCTGGGTGTGCAGCCAGCTGTGTCGGTGTCTGTTGGAAGGTCTGGGCTCAGGCTATTTGCGACAGAGCATCACTGTTTAAGGTAGCCTATGCAATTGGGGTTTTGCCGAGGGCCAAGCAGTTTGATCCTCATTTGGGGTTTCTGGGCAGCGCCATAGACAATGTTTTTCTCCTGGGAGGCAGGCACAGTGCTTCATTGTGGCCCCAGAATTCCCAGTAGGGAGGGTTTGTGGGCCAGGAGTGTGAGGACGGAAGTCTGAAAACACAAGTTAGTGTGAGGATTGGAGCCAAGGGCAGAGCAGGCCCACTCTGCAGAGGCTGAATCAAAATCTCCTGCATCTGAAGTCAGGCTGAGGATCAGACGTTGGCTGAGGCTGGAGTGTGTGTCCATGATGGCACCTTCATGAAGTGGGGGCCTCAATGAGGCCAAGGAAGTTTTCCCACGCTGAGTTTGGAGGTTGCCCCAAACCACAAGGTTTCCTTCTGCGGGACATTCGAGTCCTGTTGCATGGCTCCAGGACATACCATATGGAGGACTGGAGAGCAGGGTTCGAAGGATGGAACCCTGTACAGCATGCCTCGCATACCCATTGGCTTTTAGCGACAAGATATGTTTGATCTGCTGCCTCTGGAACACGCGACCCAGGGGGCTGAGTTGAAATGGCCTCTCCTGAGGATGCGTCATAATGTGCGTTTGGGTCCATGGAGACCTTGGAATGTGCTGGTTGTTCAGTGGCCCTGCGGAACTCTCCTACCTGAAGTGTTTGATACATCCCAGTAAGAAAGCTGCCCATGTGGAGATGAGAGATGTTTGGTTTGGTGCCTCAGAAAAGCCCCATGTGCTGGTCTACGAAAACAGTCCTCTGAGAACGGAAACATGGAAACCAAAGCTAAGGTTCAGATTAGGGCCTGGGGGCCTGTCCATTTCAACCTTCTGTCTCTGGGGACACTGTCTGAGAGTCTAAGTGGAGATAGTTGCTCCGCTGGTGTCAGAGAGCCCCTCTTAGTCCAGGGGGGCCTACACTATTGATGGCCTCAGGGGCCTTGGAGCTTTTCCCTAACCTGTAGGGTTGTGGTCAATGGATTGGGCACACTTTCCTTGGAGAGGGCAGGCACAATCTTTCGCTGTGGCCCTAGAGGCCCTAGCCTGGAGGTGTGTGGGTCCAGGATGTGGGCACAGAAGTCTGAATACACAAACTCATGTTATGAGTGGCGCCTAGAGTATGGCAGGCCGGAGGTACAGCCCGAGAGGGAGCTCTTGGGCCTCTGAAACAAGAGCGAGTGGGAGGCGTTCCTTCAGGCTTTTGTCTCTGGATGTTGTGTCCGGGATAGCCGTGGATTGGAGGGGTGGCCTCAGGGACAGTGGACGAGTATCCCTCTCTGGGGATTTGTCCCAGCTCCCAAGATTGGGGTCATTTTGTGGGAAGGGTGGAGTCGTGTTGTCTGACTCATGGGTCTCTCCAAGAAAGGGATTCCAGAGCAGAGCCCCAGGTACGGGCATGGCGACTGGAAAATTCAAAACGTGGTGAGGATTGGGTGCATAGGGGCTTGGCAAGCCCCATATGCGCGCTCTTTGTCCAAGCCCTGAGAGGCCTTTCTTTGACATGGGGCTCATGCTGAGGGTCACAGTGTGAATTTGTTCCCAATCAGCACTCACGTTTTGCGTGGCATCAGGGGCCATGAAGGTTTCTCCCACCTTGAAGGTGTTACTCCATGCCAAGAGCAAGCTTTACAGCCATGGGGAAGCAGGACTTCTGTTTTGTGCTTGCGATACCCAGCTGTGTGGAGAATTGATATGATGTCTAGGTTCAGATATCTGAAAACCAAGGTTAGGATGAGGTGAAGGCATAAGACCATGGCGTGTCCGAAGTGCTGGGTGTGCGGCCAGCTATCTCCTTGTCTGTCTGGACGTCTGGCTTCAGGCTGTGTCAGACAGAGCATGAGTGCCCAGAGCAGCCTATCCAGTTCGGGTACCGTCGAGGCCCGAGCAGGTTGATCCTCATCTGGGTTTTCTGGAGAGCCCCACAGGGAAACGTTTTTCTTCCGTTGGGCAGACACTGGGCTGGGTTTTGGTTCTGGAGTTCCTAGTCCGGAGGGCTTGTTTTCCAGGAGTGTGAGGAAGGAAGTCGGAAAACACAAGCTAGCGTGAGGTTTGGGACCGAGGGCACGGCAGGCCCACTCTGCAGAGGCTGAATCGAGATCTCCTGCACTGAGGTCATGTCAACTATGAGACGTGCCTCACGCTAGAGTTTTTGTCCAGCATGTCCTCTTCCTGAAGGGTGTGGGGGCTTCATGAAGCCAGGGAGGTTTGCCTACGATGGGATTTGTGAACTACTCCAAACCTCAAGATTTCCTTCTTCTCGACAGTCGAGTCCTATTGTATGGTTCCAGGAGGCCCCATACGGAAAGACTCGAGAGCAGGTGACAAAGCATGGATGCCTGGGAACGCCACCTCATATTCCCACTGTTTAGTCAGGACAAGTCAGGCTCAATCTGCAGGCTCCTGGGTGAGCTACCTAGAGGGGAGAGTTGAAATGGACTCTCCTGAAGATGAGTTCTACTGTGGCTTGGTGGCCTGGGAGACCTTGGAATGTGGAGGTGGCTCTGAGACTCTGCAGTGTTTTCCAAACTGAGGCGTTTGACACAGCTCCAACAAGGAAGCTTCCCATGTGGAGACGAGAGGAGTTCTGTTCAGTGCCTCAGGAAAGCCCCATATCCTGTTCTTCGAACCAAAGCCTCTGAGGAGTAACACCTGGAACCCAAAGCAAGAGTTGAGATTAGGGCCTATTGCCTGTCCGGCTCAACCTTCTATCTCTGTTGACATCTGTGTGCATGCCTTCGTGGAGGTAGCTGCTCAGCTTGTGTCCGAATGCCCCTGTGTGTCCAGGGAGGCTCCCAGTAGTGGGATGACCTCGGGGGCCTTGAGGTTTCTCATATTCTGGAGGTGTGTGGCCAAAGAAATGGACACAGTTTCCCAGGAGAGAGCAGGCACAGTCCTGTGGTATGGCTCCAGAGGACCCAGCCTAGAGGCTGTGTTTGCCAGGGCTCTGGGGACTGATGTCTGAAAGAGAAAACTTGGCTCAGGTAGGGGCCAAGGTAATGGCAGGCCTGATCTCCAGTCCGTGAGGGGAGATCTTCTGGATATCAAAGGAGGGCAAGTGGGAGGCAGTCGCTCAGGCTTTAGTCTCTGGGTGTTGCGTTCACAGTGTCCGGTCAGGGTAGGGGTTGCCTCAGGGTCCGAAGAAGAGCCTTCCTCTCGGGGGATTGTCAAAGCTCCCAAGTGTTTGGGTTCATTCTGTGGGAAGTGAAGAGTAGTGTTTTCTGCCACAAAGGACCTCCCAGGAGAGGGACTCTAGAGCACAGCAGTGGGTTCCCTCAACTAGAATACACACCATCTAGTTAGTCCTGGGTGACTATGTGCATGGCAAGGACTAAATGCAGGATCTTCGTCCCGAACCTGACAGGCCTTTCTTTGTCATGGGGCTCATGCTAGGGTCACAGTGTGAATTTGTGCCCAAGCAGCACTCATGTTTGGGCGTGGCATCAGGGGCCATGAAGGGTTCCCCACGTGAAGGTGTGACTCCATGCGAAGAACAAGCATTACAGCCATGTGGAAGGCAGAGTTCTGATTGTGATTCCGATACTCAAACTCAGCTTTCTTTGGGGACATCGGTATGGCAGGCCCAATCTACAAACCATGAGAAGAACTCATGAAGATTTGAATATAGAGTGAGTCTGAGGCGCTTGCTCAGGCATTTGTCTCTGGAATTTGTATCAGCGATCTCCGTGGAATGTCGGGATGCATCTGAAGTCAGGGCGAGGATCAGACGTTGGTTCAGGTTGGAGTTTCTGAGCATGACGGCCGCTTCATAAAGGGAGCGGAATCTCGAGGCCATTGAGGTTTTCCCACGTTGGGAGTTGTGGGATGCCCCCTTCAAGGATTCCTTCTGCGGGACAATTGAGACCTGTTGGACAGCTCCAGGACAACCCATATGGAATGACTCCAGAGCACCGTTCGCGGATGGATGCCTGGGAAGCCCGCCTCGCATTCCAATTGTCTCCTAGCAACAAGACAGTTTAGATCTGATGGCGCTGCGGGAGCAACCAGGGTGGCTGATTGAAATGGACTTTCGTGAGGATGGGTCCTAATGTGTTTTTGTGTCCATTAGGGCCTTGGAATGGGGCGGTGGCACCGGGATCCTGAAGTACTCTCCTAAGCTTTGGACATGGCTCCCATGCACAGATTTCCTTGTGGAGATGAGATGAGTTCTGATGGGTGCCTCAGGAAAACACATATGCTTGTATTGGAATCAGGCTTTTGAGGACACATGCCTGTAACCCAAAGCAATGGATCCTATTATGGCCTAGGGTCCTGTCTGGTTCAATCTTCTTCTCTGGGGACATCCATCTATGGTATGAGTGGAGGTCGATTATCAGCTGGTGTCAGACAGCCCTTGTTTGTTTCGGGCGACCTACACTATTGGGATGGCCTCAGGGACTTTAGAGGTTTCTCCTAATTTGTACGATTTTGGACCATGGAATGGGCAGAATTCCCATGGATTGGTAGGCACAGTCCGAATGTGTGGCTACAGGGGCCCAGGCTGGAGGGTGTGTGGCCCAAGACTTTGGGGACAGAAGTCTGAAAACACAAACTCAGCTTAGGTTTGGGGACGTAGGTATGAAAGGCCCGATCGACAAACCATGAGAAGAACTCTTCAGGATATGAAGAAAGTGCGAGTCTGAGGCGCTTCCTCAGGCTTTTGTCTCTGGATTTTGTATCAGCGATGGCCGTGGAATGTTGGGGAGGCCTCATGGGCCATGGACGAATCTTCCTCTCTGAGGATTTGGCCCGATTCCCAATTGCTTTTCGTCAATCTGTGGGATGGGAGGACTCATTTCAGTTTTGTTACCTCAGGTGTCCCACCAAAAGAGAAATTCCAAAGCCAAGCCGTGGGGAAGACTGAAGTGACAACCCGAACTATGGTTAAAAATTGAGGCCTAAGGGCATGGCAAGCCCAATATGATATCTCTTCATCCAGCCACTGAGTGGCCTTACTTGAGGACTGGGCTCAGCCTGAGCGTCACAATGGGTGTTTGTGACCAATGTGGCCCACGAGCATGGGCGGGGCCTCATGGGCCACACTGGTTTCAACTACAATGAACGTTGGACAACATGCCAACCACAAGGTTTCTTGCCATGGGGAAGGAGTTCTAATTTCTGCATCACATTCAACCCTGGGCAGTGATTGGAGATAAGGTCTAGGTTCTGAAACCTGAAAATTGATGTTGGGAAGAGATGACGACCTAAGGCCATGGTGGCTCGATGTGCTCAGTTTGCGGCCAGCTGTCTGGGAGGGGCCAGGGGGTCCAGGATCAGGCTGTACCAGAAAGGGCATTAGTGCCCGGTCAGCCTGTGTATTTGGGGTACAGTCAAGGTCTGTGCAGGTTGATTTTCATTTGGGGTTAATGGGTAGCCCCAGAGGACAATGTTTTTCTTCTGGAGGGCCGGCAGAGTGCTGTGTTGTAGTTCTGGATTGCCAAACTGGAGGGCTTGTGGGCCAGTAGTCTGACGACAAAAGTCTGAGAACACAAGCTAGGCTTAGGTTTCTGGGTGAGGCCATGGCACGCACAATCTACAGACCTGAATCGAGGTCTCGTGCATCTGAAGTCAGGGCGAGGATCAGACGATCGCTCAGGTTGGAGTTTCTGACCCTGATGGCCCCTTCATGAATGGGGCGGCCATCATGAGACCATGGGTGTTTTCCCACGATGAGAGTTGTGAGAAGCTCCAAACTGCAGAGAGTCTTCTGCAGGACAATTGAGACCTGTTGTTTGGCTCCAGGCCAATGATTCTGAGCAGGGTTCTAAGGATGGATGGCTGGGTAGCCCACCTCGCATTCCAATTGTCTCCAAGCAACAAGACAGGTTAGATCTCCTGGATCTGTGGGGAGCAACCGAGGATGCTGAGTTGAAATGGACACCCCTGGGGATGGGTCCTAACGTGCTTTTGTGTCTATGGAGACCTTGGAATGAAGCGGTGGCACTGGGGCTCTAAAGGGTTCTCCTAAAGAGAGGCTTTGACACAGCTCCAACGTGCAAGTTTCCCATGTGTAGATGAGATGTTTTCTGATGGGTGAGTCAAGAAACAGCTATATGCTGCTTTTGAAATCAAGGCCTCTGAGGAGAGATGCCTGGAAACCAAAGCAATGGATCTGATTAGTGCCTAGGGGCCTGTTCTTTCCTTTTTACCTCTGGGGACATCTGTCTATGGGTCTGAGTGCATGTAGGTGCTCAGTAGGGCTCAGATTGCCCCTGTTTTTCCTGGTAAGCCACCACTATTGAGATGGATCAGGGACTTTGGAGGTTTATCCTATTAGAAGGGTTGTGGCCATTGGAATGGGCACACACAATTCCCTTGGAGAGGGCAAGTACAGTCCTCAGGTTTGGCTCCAGGGGCCTGAGCCTGTAGGTTGTGTAGGCCAGGGCTGTTTGGACAGTTGTCTGAAAACCCAAACTCGGCTTATGTTTCGGGTCATGGGTATGGCAGGAGTGATCTACAGACCATGAGGATAACTCATCGGGATTTGAAAGAAGGGCTAGTGTGAGGCTCCTGCTCAAGTTTTGTCTCTGGATATCGTGTCACTCATGGTCGTAGAATTTCTGGGTGACTTCATAGGCAATGGACGAGTCTTACTCTCTGGTGGTTTGGCCCCGTCCAAAGAGTTTGGGGTCATTCTGTGGGCTGGAAGATGTCCGTTTTTTTTTTATTTTTGATTTTTTCTTTTTTAACCTCAGGTGTCCCACCAAATGAGCGATTCCACAGTAGAGCCCTGGGGAGGGGGGACTGGACCATCAGAAATCTGGTTAAAAATTGGGGCCTAGGGACATGTCAAGCCCATTATGACATCTAATGGTCCAGCCACTGAGAGGACTTACTATAGGACAGGACTCATGATTAGGGTCACAGTGCGTGTGTATGCCCTCGTCGCACTCAAGAAGGGGTGGCGCCTCAGGGTGAATGCTGCTTTCTCCTACACTGAACGTTGGACAACGTGCCAACCACAGGGTTCTTGCCATGGGTAAGGAGGAGTTCTGATTTCTGCATCACACTCACCCCTGGGCAGTGATTGGAGATAAGGTCTCGGTCTGAAGCCTGAAAACTGAGGTAGGGAAGACATGATGACCTAAGGCCATGGCGGGTTTTATGTGCTCAGTGTGCGGTCAGCTTTCTGGGTGTTGGTCAGGAGGTCCGGGATCAGGTTGTGTTCGACAGTGCATTAGTGCCCAGGTTAGACTATATAATTTGGGTAAAGTCGAGTGCTGTGTAGGTTTACCTTCATTTAAGGTGCCTGGGCAGCTCATTAGGCAATCATTTTTTTTTCTAGAGGGCAGGCAGAGTGCTGCATTGTGGGTCCGGAATTGCCAAACTTGAGGGCTTCGGGGCCAGGAGTGTGAGGACGGAAGTCTGAGAAGACAAGCTAGACTTGGGTTTCAGGGCGAGGGCACGGCAGGTACCCCCTGCAAATCTGAACCAATATCTCATGCATCTGAAGTCAGGGCGAGGATCAGACGTTGGCTCAGGTTGGAGTTTCTGAGCATGACGGCCGCTTCATGAAGGGAGCGGAATCTCGAGGCCATTGAGGTTTTCCCACGTTGGGAGTTGTGGGATGCCCCCTTCAAGGATTCCTTCTGTGGGACAATTGAGACCTGTTGGACAGCTCCAGGACATCCCATATGGAATGACTCCAGAGCACTGTTCGCGGATGGATGCCTGGGAAGCCCGCCTCACATTCCAATTGTCTCCTAGCAACAAGACAGTTTAGATCTGATGGCTCTGCGGGAGCAACCAGCGTGGCTGACAGAAATGGACTTTCGTGAGGATGGGTCCTAATGTGTTTTTGTGTCCATTAGGGCCTTGGAATGGGGCGGTGGAACCGGGATCCTGAAGTACTCTCCTAAGCTTTGGACATGGCTCCCATGCACAGATTTCCTTGTGGAGATGAGATGAGTACTGATGGGAGCCTCAGGAAAACACATATGCTCGTATTGGAATCAGGCTTTTGAGGACACATGCCTGTAACCCAAAGCAATGGATCCTATTATGGCCTAGGGTCCTGTCTGGTTCAATCTTCTTCTCTGGGGACATCCATCTATGGTATGAGTGGAGGTCGATTATCAGCTGGCGTTAGACAGCCCTTGTTTGTTCCGGGCGACCTACACTATTGGGATGGCCACAGGGACATTGGAGGTTTCTCCTAATTTGTCCGATTTTGGACCATGGAATGGGCAGAATTCCCATGGATTGGTAGGCACAGTCCTAATGTGTGCCTCCAGGGGCCCAGCCTGGATGGTGTGGGGCCCAAGACTTTGAGGACAGAAGTCTGAAAACACAAACTCAGCTTAGGTTTGGGGACGTAGGTATGGCAGGCCCGATCGACAAACCATGAGAAGAACTCTTCAGGATATGAAGAAAGTGCGAGTCTGAGGCGCTTGCTCAGGCTTTTGTCTCTGGATTTTTTATCAGTGATGGCCGTGGAATGTTGGGGAGGCCTCATGGGCCATAGACGAATCTTCCTCTCTGAGGATTTGGCCCGATTCCCAATTACTATTCGTCAATCTGTGGGATGGGAGGACTCATTTCAGTTTTGTTACCTCAGGTGTCCCACCAAAAGAGGAATTCCAAAGCCAAGCCGTGGGGAAGACTGAAGGGACAACCCGAACTATAGTTAAAAATTGGGGCCTAGGGGCATGGCAAGCCCAATATGCTATCTCTTCATCCAGTCACTAAGTGGCCTTACTTGAGGACTGGTCTCAGCCTGAGCGTCACAATGTGTGTTTGTGACCAATGTGGCCCATGAGCATGGGCGGGGCCTCTTGGGACACACTGGTTTCAACTACACTGAACGTTGGACAACTGCCAACCACAAGGTTTCTTGCCATGGGGAAGGAGTTCTGATTTCTGCATCACCTTCAACCCTGGGCAGTGAGTGGAGTAATGGCCTAGGTTCTGAAACCTTAAACCGAGGTTGGGAAGAGATGACGACCTAAGGCCATGGCGGCTCGATGTGCTCAGTGTGCGGCCAGCTGTCTGGGAGAGTCCAGGGGTCCAGGCTCAGGCTGTGTCAGAAAGGGCATTAATGCCCTGATCAGCCTATGTATTTGGGGTACACCAAGGTCGGTGCAGGTTGATCCTCATTTGGGGTTACTGGGTAGCCCCAGAGGACAATATTTTTCTTCTGGAGGGCCGGCAGAGTGCTGCATTGTAGTTCTGGATTGCCAAACTGGAGGGCTGTGGGCCAGTAGTCTGACAACAAAAGTCTGAGAACACAAGCTAGGCTTAGGTTTCTGGGTGAGGCCATGGCAGGCACAATCTACAGACCTGAATCGAGATCTCGTGC
The DNA here is from genome assembly GCF_964662115.1 of Mustela nivalis. Lineage (NCBI taxonomy): Eukaryota > Metazoa > Chordata > Mammalia > Carnivora > Mustelidae > Mustela > Mustela nivalis. The sequence continues at coordinate 474,426 of NW_028136531.1, read as the reverse complement.
ATTTGAAGCCAGGGCGAGAATCAGATGATCGCTCAGGTTGGAGTTTCTGACCCTGATGGCCCCTTCATGAATGGGGGGGGCATCACGAGACCATGGGTGTTTTCCCACGATGGGAGTTGTGAGAAGCTCCAAACTGCAGAGAGTCTTCTGCAGGACAATTGAGACCTGTTGTTTGGCTCCAGGTCAATGATTCTGAGCAGGGTTCTAAGGATGGAAGGCTGGGTAGCCCACCTCGCATTCCAATTGTCTCCTAGCAACAAGACAGGTTAGATCTCCTGGATCTGTGGGGAGCAACCGAGGACGCTGAGTTGAAATGGACACCCCTGGGGATGGGTCCTAACGTGCTTTTGTGTCTATGGAGCCCTTGGAATGAAGCGGTGGCACTGGGGCCCTAAAGGGTTCTCCTAAACAGAGGCTTTGACACAGCTCCAACGTGCAAGTTTCCCATGTGTAGATGAGATGTTTTCTGATGGGTGAGTCAAGAAACAGCTATATGCTGCTTTTGAAATCCAGACTTCTGAGGAGAGATGCCTGGAAACCAAAGCAATGGATCTGATTAGTGCCTAGGGGCCTGTTCTTCCCTTTTTACCTCTGGGGACATCTGTCTATGGGTCTGAGTGCAGGTAGGTGCTCAGTTGGGCTCAGATTGCCCATGTTTTTCCTGGGAAGCCACCACTATTGAGATGGATCAGGGACTTTGGAGGTTTATCCTCTTAGAAGGGTTGTGGCCATTGGAATGGGCACACACAATTCCCTAGGAGAGGGCCAGTACAGTCCTCAGGTTTGGCTCCAGGGGCCTGAGCCTGTAGGTTGTGTAGGCCAGGGCTGTTTGGACAGTTGTCTGAAAACACAAACTCGGCTTATGTTTCGGGTCATAGGTATGGCAGGACTGATCTACAGACCATGAGGAGAACTCTTCGGGATTTGAAAGAAGGGCGAGTGTGAGGCTCCTGCTCAAGTTTTTGTCTCTGGATATCGTGTCACTCATGGACGTGGAATTTCTGGGTGACTTCATGGGAAATGGACGAGTCTTACTCTCTGGTGGTTTGGCCCCGTCCAAAGAGTTTGGGGTCATTCTGTGGGCTGGAAGAAGTCCGTTTTTTTTTTTTTGTTGTTGTTGTTGTTTTTTTCTTTTTTAACCTCACGTGTCCCACCAAATGAGGGTTTCCAGAGTAGAGCCCTGGGGAGGTGTGATGGACAATCAGAAATCTGGTTAAAAATTGGGGCCTAGGGACATGTCAAGCCAAAATGAAATCTAATGGTCCAGCCACTGAGAGGACTTACTAGAGGACAGAATTCGTGCTGAGGGTCACAATGCGTGTGTATGTCCTTGTCGCACTCAAGAATGGGCGGAGCCTCAGGGTGAATGCTGGTTTCTTCTACACTGAACATTGGACAGCGTGCCAACCACAAGGGTTCTTGCCATGGGTAAGGAGGAGTTCTGATTTCTGCATCACACTCACCCCTGGGCAGTGATTGGAGATAAGGTCTCGGTTCTGAAGCCTGAAAACTGAGGTAGGGAAGAGATGATGACCTAAGGCCATGGCGGGTTTTATGTGCTCAGTGTGCGGTCAGCTTTCTGGGTGTTGGTCAGGAGGTCCGGGCTCAGGTTGTGTTCGACAGTGCATTAGTGCCCAGGTTAGACTATATAATTTGGGTAAAGTCGAGTGCTCTGTAGGTTTACCCTTATTTAATGTGCCTGGGCAACTCATGAGGCAATCATTTTTTTTCTAGAGGGCAGGCAGAGTGCTGCATTGTGGGTCCGGAATTGCCAAACTTGAAGGCTTCGGGGCGAGGAGTGTGAGGATGGAAGTCTGAGAATACAAGCTAGACTTTGGTTTCAGGGCGAGGGCACGACAGGTACCCTCTGCAGATCTGAACCAATACTCATGCATCTGAAGTCAGGGCGAGGATCAGACGTTGGCTCAAGTTGGAGTTTCTGAGCATGACGGCCGCTTCATGAAGGGAGCGGAATCTCGAGGCCATTGAGGTTTTCCCACGTTGGGAGTTGTGGGATGCCCCCTTCAAGGATGCCTTCTGCGGGACAATTGAGACCTGTTGGACAGCTCCAGGACATCCCATATGGAATGACTCCAGAGCACCGTTCGCGGATGGATGCCTGGGAAGCCCGCCTCGCATTCCAATTGTCTCCTAGCAACAAGAGAGTTTAGATCTGATGGCTCTTCGGGAGCAACCGGGGTGGCTGAGTTGAAATGGACTTTCCTGAGTATGGGTCCTAATGTGTTTTTGTGTCCATGAGGGCCTTGGAATGGGGCGGTGGCACCAGGACCCTGAAATACTCTCCTAAGCTATGGACATGGCTCCCATGCACAGATTTCCTTGTGGAGACGAGATGAGTTCTTATGGGTGCCTCAGGAAAACACCTATGCTCGTATTGGAATCAGGCTTTTGAGGACACATGCCTGTAACCCAAAGCAATGGATCCTATTATGGCCTAGGGTCCTGTCTGGTTCAATCTTCTTCTCTGGGGACATCCATCTATGGTATGAGTGGAGGTCGATTATCAGCTGGTGTCTGACAGCCCTTGTTTGTTCCGGGCGACCTACACTATTGGGATGGCCTCAGGGACTTTAAAGGTTTCTCCTAATTTGTACGATTTTGGACCATGGAATGGGCAGAATTCCCATGGATTGGTAGGCACAGTCCTAATGAGTGGCTCCAGGGGCCCAGCCTGGAGGGTGTGGGGCCCAAGACTTTGAAGACAGAAGTCTGAAAACACAAACTCAGCTTAGGTTTGGGGACGTAGGTATGGCAGGCGGAATCTACAAACCATGAGAAGAACTCTTCAGGATATGAAGAAAGTGCGAGTCTGAGGTGCTTGCTCAGGCTTTTGTCTCTGGATTTTGTATCAGCGATGGCCGTGGAATGTCAGGGAGGCCTCATGGGCCATGGACGAATCTTCCTCTCTGAGGATTTGGCCCGATTCCCAATTGCTTTTCGTCAATCTGTGGGATGGGAGGACTCATTTCAGTTTTGTTACCTCAAGTGTCCGACCAAAAGAGGAATTCCAAAGCCAAGCCGTGGGGAAGACTGAAGGGACAACCCGAACTATGGTTAAAAATTGGGGCCTAGGGGCATGGCAAGCCCAATATGCTATCTCTTCATCCAGCAACTGAGTGGCCTTACTTGAGGACGGGGCTCAGCCTGAGCGTCACAATGTGTGTTTGTGACCATTGTGGCCCGCGAGCATGGGCGGGGCCTCATGGGCCACACTGGATTCAACTACACTGAACGTTGGACAACATGCCAACCACAAGGTTTCTTGCCATGGGGAAGGAGTTCTGATTTTTGCATCACCTTCAACCCTGGGCAGTGATTGGAGATAAGGTCTAGGTTCTGAAACCTGAAAACCGAGGTTGGGAAGAGATGAAGACCTAAGGCCATGGCGGCTTGATATGCTCAGTGTGCGGCCAGCTGTCTGGGAGGGGCAAGGGGGTCCAGGCTCAGGCTGTACCAGAAAGAGCATAAGAGCCCTGGTCAGCCTATATATTTGGGGTACAGCCAAGGTCGGTGCAGGTTGATCCTCATTTGGGATTACTTGGTAGCCCCAGAGGACAATGTTTTCTTCTGCAGAGCCGGCAGAGTGCTGCATTGTAGTTCTGGATTGCCAAACTGGAGGGCTTGTGGGCCAGTAGTCTGACGACAAAAGTCTGAGAACACAAGCTAGGCTTAGGTTTCTGGGTGAGGCCATGGCACGCACAATCTACAGACCTGAATCGAGATCTTGTGCATCTGAAGTCAGGGCGAGGATCAGACGATCGCTCAGGTTGGAGTTTCTGACCCTGATGGCCCCGTCATGAATGGGGGGTCATCACGAGGCCATGGGTGTTTTCCCACGATGGGAGTTGCGAGAAGCTCCAAACTGCAGAGAGTCTTCCGCAGGACAATTGAGACCAGTTGTTTGGCTCCAGGTCAATGATTCTGAGCAGGGTTCTAAGTACGGATGGCTGGGTAGTCCACATCGCATTCCAATTGTCTCCTAGCAACATGACAGGTTAGATCTCCTGGATCTGTGGGGAGCAACCGAGGACGCTGAGTTGAAATGGACACCCCTGGGGATGGGTCCTCACGTGCTTTTGTGTCTACGGAGACCTTGGAATGAAGCGGTGGCACTGGGGCCCTAAAGGGTTCTCCTAAACAGAGGCTTTGACACAGCTCCAACGTGCAAGTTTCCCATGTGTAGATGAGATGTTTTCTGATGGGTGAGTCAAGAAACAGCTATATGCTGCTTTTGAAATCCAGGCCTCTGAGGAGAGATGCCTGGAAACCAAAGCAATGGATCTGATTAGTGCCTAGGGGCCTGTTCTTCCCTTTTTACCTCTGGGGACATCTGTCTATGGGTCTGAGTGCAGGTAGGTGCTCAGTTGGGCTCAGATTGCCCCTGTTTTTCCTGGGTAGCCACCACTATTGAGATGGATCAGGGACTTTGGAGGTTTATCCTATTAGAAGGGTTGTGGCCATTGGAATGGTCACACACAATTCCCTTGGAGAGGGCAAGTACAGTCCTCAGGTTTGGCACCAGGGGCCTGAGCCTGTAGGTTGTGTAGGCCAGGGCTGTTTGGACAGTTGTCTGAAAACACAAACTCGGCTTATGTTTCGGGTCATAGGTATGGCATGACTGACCTACAGACCATGAGGAGAACACTTCGGGATTTGAAAGAAGGGCGAGTGTGAGGCTCCTGCTCAAGTTTTTTTCTCTGGATATCGTGTCACTCCTGGTCGTGGAATTTCTGTGTGACTTCATGGGAAATGGACGAGTCTTACTCTCTGGTGGTTTGGCCCCGTCCAAAGAGTTTGGGGTCATTCTGTGGGCTGGAAGAAGTCCGTTTTTCTTTTTATTCTTGTTTTTTTCTTTTTTAACCTCAGGTGTCCCACCAAATGAGGGATTCCAGAGTAGAGCCCTGGGTTGGGGCGACTGGACTATCAGAAATCTGGTTAAAAATTGGGGCCTAGGGACATGTCAAGCCCATTATGACATCTAATGGTCCAACCACTGAGAGGACTTACTAGAGGACAGGACTCATGATGAGGGTCACAATGTGTGTGTATGCCCTCCTCGCACTCAAGAATGGGCGGGGCCTCAGGGTGAATGCTGGTTTCTCCTACACTGAACGATGGACAACGTGCCAACCACAGGGTTCTTGCCATGGGTAAGGAGGAGTTCTGATTTCTGCATCACACTCACCCCTGGGCAGTGATTGGAGATAAGGTCTCGGTTCTGAAGCCTGAAAACTGAGGTAGGGAAGAGATGATGACCTAAGGCCATGGCGGGTTTTATGTGCTCAGTGTGCGGTCAGCTTTCTGGGTGTTGGTCAGGAGGTCCGGGCTCAGGTTGTGTTCGACAGTGCATTAGTGCCCAGGTTAGACTATATAATTTGGGTAAAGTCGAGTGCTGTGTAGGTTTACCCTCATTTAAGGTGCCTGGGCAGCTCATGAGGGAATAATTTTTTTTTTTCTAGAGTGCAGGCAGAGTGCTGCATTGTGGGTCCGGAATTGCCAAACTTGAGGGCTTCGGGGCCAGGAGTGTGAGGACAGAAGTCTGAGAAGACAAGCTAGACTTGGGTTTCAGGGCGAGGGCACGGCAGGTACCCCCTGCAGATCTGAACCAATATCTCATGCATCTGAAGTCAGGGCGAAGATCAGACGTTGGCTCAGGTTGGAGTTTCTGAGCATGACGGCCGCTTCATGAAGGGAGCGGAATCTCGAGGCCATTGAGGTTTTCCCACGTTGGGAGTTGTGGGATGCCCCCTTCAAGGATTCCTTCTGCGTGACAATTGAGACCTGTTCGACAGCTCCAGGACATCCCATATGGAATGACTCCAGAGCACCGTTCGCGGATGGATGCCCGGGAAGCCCGCCTCCATTCCAATTGTCTCCTGGCAACAAGACAGTTTAGATTTCATGGCTCTGCGGGAGCAACCGGGGTGGCTGAGTTGAAATGGACTTTCCTGAGGATGGGTCCTAATGTGTTTTTGTGTCCATGAGGGCCTTGGAATGGGGCGGTGGCACCGGGACCCTGAAGTACTCTCCTAAGCTTTGGACATGGCTCCCATGCACAGGTTTCCTTGTGGAGACGAGATGAGTTCTGATGGGTGCCTCAGGAAAACCCCTAAGCTCGTATTGGAATCAGGCTTTTGAGGACACATGCCCGTAACCCAAAGCAATGGATCCTATTATGGCCTAGGGTCCTGTCTGGTTCAATCTTCTTCTCTGGGGACATCCATCTATGGGATGAGGGGAGGTCGATTATCAGCTTGTGTCAGACAGCCCATGTTTGTTCCGGGCGACCTACACTATTGGGATGGCCTCAGGGACTTTGGAGATTTCTCCTAATTTGTACGATTTTGGACCATGGAATGGGCAGAATTCCCATGGATTGGTAGGCACAGTCCTAATGTGTGGCTCCAGGGGCCTAGCCTGGAGGGTGTGTGGCCCAAGACTTTGAGGACAGAAGTCTGAAAACACAAACTCAGCTTAGGTTTGGGGACGTAGGTATGGCAGGCCCGATCTACAAACCATGAGAAGAACTCTTCAGGATATGAAGAATGTGTGAGTCTGAGGCTCTTGCTCAGGCTTTTGTCTCTGGATTTTGTATCAGCGATGGCCGTGGAATGTCGGGGACGCCTCATGGACCATAGACGAATCTTCCTCTCTGAGGATTTGGCCCGATTCCTAATTGCTTTTCGTCAATCTGTGGGATGGTAGGACTCATTTCAGTTTTGTTACCTCAGGTGTACCACCAAAAGAGGAATTCCAAAGCCAAGCCGTGGGGAAGACTGAAGGGACAACCCGAACAATGGTTAAAAATTGGGGCCTAGGGGCATGGCAAGCCCAATATGATATCTCTTCATCCAGCCACTGAGTGGCCTTACTTGAGGACTGGGCTCAGCCTGAGCGTCACAATGTGTGTTTGTGACCTATGTGGACCGCGGGCATGGGCGGGGCCTCATGGGCCACACTGGTTTCAACTACACTGAACGTTGGACAACATGCCAACCACAAGGTTTCTTGCCATGGGGAAGGAGTTCAGATTTCTGCATCACCTTCAACCCTGGGCAGTGATTGGATATAAGGTCTAGGTTCTGAAACCTGAAAACTGATGTTGGGAAGAGATGACGACCTAAGGCCATGGCGGCTCGATTTGCTCAGTGTGCGGCCAGCTGTCTGGGAGGGGCCAGGGGGTCCAGGCTCAGGCTGTGTCAGAAAGGGCTTTAGTACCCTGGTCAATCTATGTATTTGGGGTACAGCCAAGGTCGGTGCAGGTTGATCCTCATTTGGGATTACTGGGTAGCACTAGAGGACAATGTTTTTCTTCTGGAGGGCCGGCAGAGTGCTGCATTGTAGTTCTGGATTGCCAAACTGGAGGGCTTGTGGGCCAGTAGTCTGACGACAAAAGTCTGAGAACACAAGCTAGGCTTAGGTTTCTGGGTGAGGCCATGGAACGCACAATCTACAGACCTGAATCGAGATCTCATGCATCTGAAGTCAGGGCGAGGATCAGACGATCGCTCAGGTTGGAGTTTCTGTCCCTGATGGCCCCTTCATGAATGGGCGGGGGCATCACGAGGCCATGGGGGTTTTCCCACGATGGGAGTTGTGAGAAGCTCCAAACTGCAGAGAGTCTTCTGCAGGACATTTGAGACCTGTTGTTTGGCTCCAGGCCAATGATTCTGAGCAGGGTTCTAAGGATGGATGGCTGGGTAGCCCACCTCGCATTCCAATTGTCTCCTAGCAACAAGACAGGTTAGATCTCGTGGATCTGTGGGGAGCAACAGAGGACGCTGAGTTGAAATGGACACCGCTGGGGATGGGTCCTAACGTGCTTTTGTGTCTATGGAGACCTTGGAATGAAGCGGTGGCACTGGGGCCCTAAAGGGTTCTCCTAAACAGAGGCTTTGACACAGCTCCAACGTGCAAGTTTCCCATGTGTAGATGAGATGTTTTCTGATGGGAGAGTCAAGAAACAGCTATATGCTGCTTTTGAAATCCAGGCCTCTGAGGAGAGATGCCTGGAAACCAAAGCAATGGATCGGATTAGTGCCTAGGTGCCTGTTCTTTCCTTTTTACCTCTGGGGACATCTGTCTATGGGTCTGAGTGCAGGTAGGTGCTCAGTTGGGCTCAGATTGCCCCTGTTTTTCCTGGGAAGCCACCACTATTGAGATGGATCAGGGACTTTGGAGGTTTATCCTATTAGAAGGGTTGTGGCCATTGGAATGGGCACACACAATTCCCTTGGAGAGGGCAAGTACAGTCCTCAGATTTGGCTCCAGGGGCCTGAGCCTGTAGGTTGTGTAGGCCAGGGCTGTTTGGACAGTTGTCTGAAATCACAAACTCGGCTTATGTTTCGGGTCATAGGTATGGCAGGACTGAACTACAGACCATGAGGAGAACTCTTCGGGATTTGAAAGAAGGGCGAGTATGAGGCTCCTGCTCAAGTTTTTGTCTCTGGATATCGTGTCACTCATGGTCGTGGAATTTCTGGGTGTCTTCATGGGAAATGGACGAGTCTTACTCTCTGGTGGTTTGGCCCCGTTCAAAGAGTTTGGGGTCATCCTGTGGGCTGGAAGAAGTCCGTTTTTTTTTTTATTCTTGTTTTTTTCTTTTTTATCCTCAGGTGTCCCACCAAATGAGGGATTCCAGAGTAGAGCCCTGGGAGGGGCGACTGGACCATCAGAAATTTGGTTAAAAATTGGGGCCTAGGGACATGTCAGGCCCATTATGACATCTAATGGTCCAGCAACTGAGAGGACTTACTAGAGGACAGGACTCATGCTGAGGGTCACAATGCGTGTGTATGGCCACGTCGCACTCAAGAATGGGGGGGCCTCAGGGTGAATGCTGGTTTCTCCTACACTGAACGTTGGACAACGTGCCAACCACAGGGTTCTTGCCATGGGTAAGGAGTAGTTCTGATTTCTGCATCACACTCACCCCTGGGCAGTGATTGGAGATAAGGTCTCGGTTCTGAAGCCTGAAAACTGAGGTAGGGAAGAGATGATGACCTAAGGCCATGGCGGGTTTTATGTGCTCAGTGTGCGGTCAGCTTTCTGGGTGTTGGTCAGGAAGTCCGGGCTCAGGTTGTGTTCGACAGTGCATTAGTGCCCAGGTTAGACTATATAATTTGGGTAAAGTCGAGTGCTGTGTAGGTTTACCCTCATTTAAGGTGCCTGGGCAACTCATGAGGCAATAATTTTTTTTCTAGAGTGCAGACAGAGTGCTGCATTGTGGGTCCCGAATTGCCAAACGTGAGGGCTTCGGGGCCAGGAGTGTGAGGACAGAAGTCTGAGAAGACAAGCTAGACTTGTGTTTCAGGGCGAGGGCACGGCAGGTACCCCCTGCAGATCTGAACAAATATCTCATGCATCTGAAGTCAGGGCGAGGATCAGACGTTGGCTCAGGTTGGAGTTTCTGAGCATGACGGCCGCTTCATGAAGGGAGCGGAATCTCGAGGCCATTGAGGTTTTCCCACGTTGGGAGTTGTGGGATGCCCCCTTCAAGGATTCCTTCTGCGGGACAATTGAGACCTGTTGGACAGCTCCAGGACATCCCATATGGAATGACTCCAGAGCACCGTTCGCGGATGGATGCCTGGGAAGCCCGCCTCCATTCCAATTGTCTGCTAGCAACAAGACAGTTTAGATATCATGGCTCTGCGGGAGCAACCGGGGTGGTTGAGTTGAAATGGACTTTCCTGAGGATGGGTCCTAATGTGTTTTTGTGTCCATGAGGGCCTTGGAATGGGGCGGTGGCACCGGGACCCTGAAGTACTCTCCTAAGCTTTGGACATGGCTCCCATGCACAGGTTTCCTTGTGGAGACGAGATGAGTTCTGATGGGTGCCTCAGGAAAACACCTATGCTCGTATTGGAATCAGGCTTTTGAGGACACATGCCTGTGACCCAAAGCAATGGATCCTATTATGGCCTAGGGTCCTGTCTGGTTCAATCTTCTTCTCTGGGGACATCCATCTATGGTATGAGTGGAGGTCGATTATCTGCTGAAGTCAGACAGCCCTTGTTTGTTCCCGGCGACCTACACTATTGGGATGGCCTATGGGACTTTGGAGGTTTCTCCTAATTTGTACGATTTTGGACCATGGAATGGGCAGAATTCCCATGGATTGTTAGGCACAGTCCTAATGTGTGGCTCCAGGGGCCCAGCCTGGAGGGTGTGTGGCCCAAGAATTTGAGGACAGAAGTCTGAAGACACAAACTCAGCTTAGGTTTAGGGACGTAGGTATGGCAGGCCCGATCTACAAACCATGAGAAGAACTCTTCAGGATATGTAGAAAGTGCGAGTCTGAGGCGCTTGCTCAGGCTTTTGTCTCTGGATTTTGTATCAGCGATGGCCGTGGAATGTCAGGGACCCCTCATGGGCCATGGACGAATCTTCCTCTCTGAGGATTTGGCCCGATTCCCAATTGCTTTTCGTCAATCTGTGGGATGGGAGGACTCATTTCAGTTTTGTTACGTCAGGTGTCCCACCAAAAGAGGAATTCCAAAGCCAAGCCGTGGGGAAGACTGAAGGGACAACCCGAACTATGGTTAAAAATTGTGGCCTAGGGGCATGGCAAGCCCAATATGATATCTCTTCATCCAGCCACTGAGTGGCCTTACTTGAGGACTGGGCTCAGCCTGAGCGTCACAATGTGTGTTTGTGACCAATGTGTCCCGCGAGCATGGGCGGGGCCTCATGGGCCACACTGGTTTCAACTACACTGAACGTTGGACAACATGCCAACCACAAGGTTTCTTGCCATGGGGAAGGAGTTCTGATTTCTGCATCACCTTCAACCCTGGGCAGTGATTGGAGATATGGTCTAGGTTCTGAAGCCTGAAAACTGATGTTGGGAAGAGATGACGACCTAAGGCCATGGCGGCTCGATGTGCTCAGTGTGCGGCCAGCTGTCTGGGAGGGGCCAGGGTGTCCAGGCTCAGGCTGTGTCAGAAAAGGCATTAGTGCTTTGGTCAGCCTATGTATTTGGGGTACAGCCAACGTCAGTGCAGCCTGATCCTCATTTGGGGTTACTGGGTAGCCCCAGAAGACAATATTTTTCTTCTGGAGGGCCGGCATAGTGCTGAATTGTAGTTCTGGATTGCCAAACTGGAGGGCTTGTGGGCCAGTAGTCTGACGACAAAAGTCTGAGAACACAAGCTAAGCTTAGGTTTCTGGGTGAGGCCATGGCACGCACAATCTACAGACCTGAATCGAGGTCTCGTGCATCTGAAGTCAGCGCGAGGATCAGACGATCGCTCAGGTTGGAGTTTCTTTCCCTGATGGCTCCTTCATGAATGGGTGGGGGGCATCACGAGGCCATGGGTGTTTTCCCACGATGGGAGTTGTGAGAAGCTCCAAACTGCAGAGAGTCTTCTGCAGGTCAATTGAGACCTGTTGTTTGGCTCCAGGCCAATGATTCTGAGCTGGGTTCTAAGTACGGAAGGCTGGGTAGCCCACCTCGCATTCCAATTGTCTCCTAGCAACATGACAGGTTAGATCTCCTGGATCTGTGGGGAGCAACCGAGGCCGCTGAGTTGAAATGGACACCCCTGGAGATGGGTCCTAACGTGCTTTTGTGTCTATGGAGACCTTGGAATGAATCGGTGGCACTGGGGCCCTAAAGGGTTCTCCTAAACAGAGGCTTTGACACAGCTCCAACGTGCAAGTTTCCCATGTGTAGATGAGATGTTTTCTGATGGGTGAGTCAAGAAACAGCTATATGCTGCTTTTGAAATCCAGGCCTCTGAGGAGAGATGCCTGGAAACCAAAGCAATGGATCGGATTAGTGCCTAGGGGCCTGTTCTTTCCTTTTTACCTCTGGGGACATCTGTCTATGGGTCTGAGTGCAGGTAGGTGCTCAGTTGGGCTCAGATTGCCCCTGTTTTTCCTGGGAAGCCACCAATATTGAGATGGATCAGGGACTTTGGAGGTTTATCCTATTAGAAGTGTTGTGGCCATTGGAATGCGCACACACAATTCCCTTGGAGAGGGCAAGTACAGTCCTCAGGTTTGGCTCCAGGGGCCTGAGCCTGTAGGTTGTGTAGGCCAGGGCTGTTTGGACAGTTGTCTGAAAACACAAACTCGGCTTATGTTTCGGGTCATAGGTATGGCAGGACTGATCTACAGACCATGAGGAGAACTCTTTGGGATTTGAAGGAAGGGCGAGTGTGAGGCTCCTGCTCAAGTTTTTGTCTCTGGATATCGTGTCACTCATGGTCGTGGAATTTCTGGGTGACTTCATGGGAAATTGACGAGTCTTACTCTCTGGTGGTTTGGCCGCGTCCAAAGAGTTTGGGGTCATTCTGTGGGCCGGAAGAAGTCCGTTTTTTTTTTTGGTTGTTCTTGTTGTTTTTTTTCTTTTTTAACCTCAGGTGTGCCACCAAATGAGGGATTCCAGAGTAGAGCCCTGGGGAGGGGCGACTGGACAATCAGAAATCTGGTTAAAAATTGGGGCCTCGGGACATGTCAAGCCCATTATGACATCTAATGGTCCAGCAACTGGGAGGACTTACTAGAGGACAGGACTCATGCTGAGGGTCACAATGCGTGTGTATGCCCTCGTCGCACTCAAGAATGGGCGGGGTCAGGGTGAATGCTGGTTTCTCCTACACTGAACGTTGGACAACGTGCCAACCACAGGGTTCTTGCCATGGGTAAGGAGGAGTTCTGATTTCTGCATCACACTCACCCTTGGGCAGTGATTGGAGATAAGGTCTCGGTTAGAAGCCTGAAAACTGAGGTAGGGAAGAGATGATGACCTAAGGCCATGGCGGGTTTTATGTGCTCAGTGTGCGGTCAGCTTTCTGGGTGTTGGTCAGGAGGTCCGGGCTCAGGTTGTGTTCGACAGTGCATTAGTGCCCAGGTTAGACTATATAATTTGGGTAAAGTCGAGTGCTGTGTAGGTTTACCCTCATTTAAGGTGCCTGGGCAGCTCATGAGGCAATAATTTTTTTTCTAGAGGGCAGGCAGAGTGCTGCATTGTGGGTCCGGAATTGCCAAACTTGAGGGCTTCGGGGCCAGGAGTGTGAGGATGGAAGTCTGAGAAGACAAGCTAGACTTGGGTTTCAGGGCAAGGGCAAGGCAGGTACCCCCTGCAAATCTGAACCAATATCTCATGCATCTGAAGTCAGGGCGAGGATCAGACGTTGGCTCAGGTTGGAGTTTCTGAGCATGACGGCCGCTTCATGAAGGGAGAGGAAACTCGAGGCCATTGAGGTTTTCCCACGTTGGGAGTTGTGGGATGCCCCCTTCATGGATTCCTTCTGCGGGACAATTGAGACCTGTTGGACAGCTCCAGGACATCCCATATGGAATGACTCCAGAGCACCGTTCGCGGATGGATGCCTGGGAAGCCCGCCTCGCATTCCAATTGTCTCCTAGCAACAAGAGAGTTTAGATCTGATGGCTCTTCGGGAGCAACCGGGGTGGCTGAGTTGAAATGGACTTTCCTGAGGATGGGTCCTAATGTGTTTTTGTGTCCATGAGGGCCTTGGAATGGGGCGGTGGCACCGGGACCCTGAAGTACTCTCCTAAGCTTTCGACATGGCTCCCAAGCACAGGTTTCCTTGTGGAGACGAGATGAGTTCTGATGTGTGCCTCAGGAAAACCCCTATGCTCATATTGGAATCAGGCTTTTGAGGACACATGCCCGTAACCCAAAGCAATGGATCCTATTATGGCCTAGGGTCCTGTCTGGTTCAATCTTCTTCTCCGGGGACATCCATCTATGGTATGAATGGAGGTCGATTATCAGCTGGTGTCAGACAGCCCATGTTTGTTCCGGGCGACCTACACTATTGGGATGGCCTCAGGGACTTTGGAGATTTCTCCTAATTTGTACGATTTTGGACCATGGAATGGGCAGAATTCCCATGGATTGGTAGGCACAGTCCTAATGTGTGGCTCCACGGGCCCAGCCTGGAGGGTGTGTGGCCCAAGACTTTGAGGACAGAAGTCTGAAAACACAAACTCTGGTTAGGTTTGGGGACGTAGGTATGGCAGGCCCGATCTACAAACCATGAGAAGAACTCTTCAGGATATGAAGAATGTGTGAGTCTGAGGCTCTTGCTCAGGCTTTTGTCTCTGGATTTTGTATCAGCGATGGCCGTGGAATGTCGGGGACGCCTCATGGGCCATAGACGAATCTTCCTCTCTGAGGATTGGGCCCGATTCCCAATTGCTTTTCGTCAATCTGTGGGATGGGAGGACTCATTTCATTTTTGTTACCTCAGGTGTACCACCAAAAGAGGAATTCCAAAGCCAAGCCGTGGGGAAGACTGAAGGGACAACCCGAACTATGGTTAAAAATTGTGGCCTAGGGGCATGGCAAGCCCAATATGATATCTCTTCATCCAGTCACTGAGTGGCCTTACTTGAGGACTGGGCTCAGCCTGAGCGTCACAATGTGTGTTTGTGACCAATGTGGCCCACGAGCATGGGCGGGGCCTCATGGGCCACACTGGTTTCAACTACACTGAACGTTGGACAACATGCCAACCACAAGGTTTCTTGCCATGGTGAAGGAGTTCTGATTTCTGCATCACCTTCAACCCTGGGCAGTGATTGGAGATAAGGTCTAGGTTCTGAAACCTGAAAACTGATGTTGGGAAGAGATGACGACCTAAGGCCATGGCGGCTGGATGTGCTCAGTGTGCGGCCAGCTGTCTGGGAGGGGCCAGGGGGTCCAGGCTCAGGCTGTGTCAGAAAGGGCATTAGTGCCCTGGTCAGCCTATGTATTTGGGGTACAGCCAAGGTCGGTGCAGGTTGATCCTCATTTGGGATTACTGGGTAGCACCAGAGGACAATGTTTTTCTTCTGGAGGGCAGGCAGAGTGCTGCATTGTAGTTCTGGATTGCCAAACTGGAGGGCTTGTGGGCCAGTAGTCTGACGACAAAAGTCTGAGAACACAAGCTAGGCTTAGGTTTCTGGGTGAGGCCATGGCACGCACAATCTACAGACCTGAATCGAGATCTCGTGCATCTGAAGTCAGGCGAGGATCAGACGATCGCTCAGGTTGGAGTTTCTGTCCCTGATGGCTCCTTCATGAATGGGGGGGGGCATCACGAGGCCATGGGTGTTTTCCCACGATGGGAGTTGTGAGAAGCTCCAAACTGCAGAGAGTCTTCTGCAGGACAATTGAGACCGGTTGTTTGGCTCCAGGCCAATGATTCTGAGCTGGGTTCTAAGTACGGATGGCTGGGTAGCCCACCTCGCTTTCCAATTGTCTCCTAGCAACATGACAGGTTAGATCTCCTGGATCTGTGGGGAGCAACCGAGGCCGCTGAGTTGAAATGGACACCCCTGGGGATGGGTCCTAACGTGCTTTTGTGTCTATGGAGCCCTTGGAATGAAGCGGTGGCACTGGGGCCCTAAAGGGTTCTCCTAAACAGAGGCTTTGACACAGCTCCAACGTGCAAGTTTCCCATGTGTAGATGATCTGTTTTCTGATGGGTGAGTCAAGAAACAGCTATATGCTGCTTTTGAAATCCAGGCCTCTGAGGAGAGATGCCTGGAAACCAAAGCAATGGATCTGATTAGTGCCTAGGGGCCTGTTCTTTCCTTTTTACCTCTGGGGACATCTGTCTATGGGTCTGAGTGCAGGTAGGTGCTCAGTTGGGCTCAGATTGCCCCTGTTTTTCCTGGGAAGCCACCACTATTGAGATGGATCAGGGACTTTGGAGGTTTATCCTATTAGAAGGGTTGTGGCCATTGGAATGGGCACACACAATTCCCTTGGAGAGGGCAAGTACAGTCCTCAGGTTTGGCTCCAGGGGCCTGAGCCTGTAGGTTGTGTAGGCCAGGGCTGTTTGGACAGTTGTCTGAAAACACAAACTCGGCTTATGTTTCGGGTCATAGGTATGGCAGGACTGATCTACAGACCATGAGGAGAACACTTTGGGATTTGAAGGAAGGGCGAGTGTGAGGCTCCTGCTCAAGTTTTTTTCTCTGGATATCGTGTCACTCCTGGTCGTGGAATTTCTGTGTGACTTCATGGGAAATGGACGAGTCTTACTCTCTGGTGGTTTGGCCCCGTCCAAAGAGTTTGGGGTCATTCTGTGGCTGCAAGAAGTCCGTTTTTTTTTGGTTGTTCTTGTTGTTTTTTTTCTTTTTTAACCTCAGGTGTCCCACCAAATGAGGGATTCCAGAGTAGAGCCCTGGGGAGGGGCGACTGGACAATCAGAAATCTGGTTAAAAATTGGGGCCTCGGGACATGTCAAGCCCATTATGACATCTAATGGTCCAGCAACTGAGAGGACTTACTAGAGGACAGGACTCATGCTGAGGGTCACAATGCGTGTGTATGCCCTCGTCGCAATCAAGAATGGGCGGGGCCTCAGGGTGAATGCTGGTTTCTCCTACACTGAACGTTGGACAACGTGCCAACCACAGGGTTCTTGCCATGGGTAAGGAGGAGTTCTGATTTCTGCATTACACTCACCCTTGGGCAGTGATTGGAGATAAGGTCTCGGTTAGAAGCCTGAAAACTGAGGTAGGGAAGAGATGATGACCTAAGGCCATGGCGGGTTTATTTGCTCAGTGTGCGGTCAGCTTTCTGGGTGTTGGTCAGGAGGTCCGGGCTCAGGTTGTTTTCGACAGTGCATTAGTGCCCAGGTTAGACTATATAATTTGGGTAAAGTCGAGTGCTGTGTAGGTTTACCTTCATTTAAGTTGCCTGGGCAGCTCATGAGGCAATAATTTTTTTTCTAGAGGGCAGGCAGAGTGCTGCATTGTGGGTCCGGAATTGCCAAACTTGAGGGCTTCGGGGCCAGGAGTGTGAGGACGGAAGTCTGAGAAGACAAGCTAGACTTGGGTTTCAGGGCGAGGGCACGGCAGGTACCCCCTGCAAATCTGAACCAATATCTCATGCATCTGAAGTCAGGGCAAGGATCAGACGTTGGCTCAGGTTGGAGTTTCTGAGCATGACGGCCGCTTCATGAAGGGAGCGGAAACTCGAGGCCATTGAGGTTTTCCCACGTTGGGAGTTGTGGGATGCCCCCTTCATGGATTCCTTCTGCGGGACAATTGAGACCTGTTGGACAGCTCCAGGACATCCCATATGGAATGACTCCAGAGCACCGTTCGCGGATGGATGCCTGGGAAGCCCGCCTCGCATTCCAATTGTCTCCTAGCAACAAGACAGTTTAGATCTGATGGCTCTGCGGGAGCAACCGGGGTGGCTGAGTTGAAATGGACTTTCCTGAGGATGGGTCCTAATGTGTTTTTGTGTCCATGAGGGCCTTGGAATGGGGCGGTGGCACCAGGACCCTGAAGTACTCTCCTAAGCTTTGGACATGGCTCCCAAGCACAGGTTTCCTTGTGGAGACGAGATGAGTTCTGATGGGTGCCTCAGGAAAACCCCTATGCTCATATTGGAATCAGGCTTTTGAGGACACATGCCCGTAACCCAAAGCAATGGATCCTATTATGGCCTAGGGTCCTGTCTGGTTCAATCTTCTTCTCCGGGGACATCCATCTATGGTATGAATGGAGGTCGATTATCAGCTGGTGTCAGACAGCCCATGTTTGTTCCGGGCGACCTACACTATTGGGATGGCCTCAGGGACTTTGGAGATTTCTCCTAATTTGTACGATTTTGGACCATGGAATGGGCAGAATTCCCATGGATTGGTAGGCACAGTCCTAATGTGTGGCTCCACGGGCCCAGCCTGGAGGGTGTGTGGCCCAAGACTTTGAGGACAGAAGTCTGAAAACACAAACTCAGCTTAGGTTTGGGGACGTAGGTATGGCAGGCCCGATCTACAAACCATGAGAAGAACTCTTCAGGATATGAAGAATGTGTGAGTCTGAGGCTCTTGCTCAGGCTTTTGTCTCTGGATTTTGTATCAGCGATGGCCGTGGAATGTCGGGGACGCCTCATGGGCCATAGACGAATCTTCCTCTCTGAGGATTTGGCCCGATTCCCAATTGCTTTTCGTCAATCTGTGGGATGGGAGGACTCATTTCATTTTTGTTACCTCAGGTGTACCACCAAAAGAGGAATTCCAAAGCCAAGCCGTGGGGAAGACTGAAGGGACAACCCGAACTATGGTTAAAAATTGTGGCCTAGGGGCATGGCAAGCCCAATATGATATCTCTTCATCCAGTCACTGAGTGGCCTTACTTGAGGACTGGGCTCAGCCTGAGCATCACAATGTGTGTTTGTGACCAATGTGGCCCGCGAGCATGGGCGGGGCCTCATGGGCCACACTGGTTTCAACTACACTGAACGTTGGACAACATGCCAACCACAAGGTTTCTTGCCATGGTGAAGGAGTTCTGATTTCTGCATCACCTTCAACCCTGGGCAGTGATTGGAGATAAGGTCTAGGTTCTGAAACCTGAAAACTGATGTTGGGAAGAGATGACGACCTAAGGCCATGGTGGCTCGATGTGCTCAGTGTGCGGCCAGCTGTCTGGGAGGGGCCAGGGGGTCCAGGCTCAGGCTGTGTCAGAAAGGGCATTAGTGCCCTGGTCAGCCTATGTATTTGGGGTACAGCCAAGGTCGGTGCAGGTTGATCCTCATTTGGGATTACTGGGTAGCACCAGAGGACAATGTTTTTCTTCTGGAGGGCAGGCAGAGTGCTGCATTGTAGTTCTGGATTGCCAAACTGGAGGGCTTGTGGGCCAGTAGTCTGACGACAAAAGTCTGAGAACACAAGCTAGGCTTAGGTTTCTGGGTGAGGCCATGGCACGCACAATCTACAGACCTGAATCGAGATCTCGTGCATCTGAAGTCAGGCGAGGATCAGACGATCGCTCAGGTTGGAGTTTCTGTCCCTGATGGCTCCTTCATGAATGGGGGGGGGGCATCACGAGGCCATGGGTGTTTTCCCACGATGGGAGTTGTGAGAAGCTCCAAACTGCAGAGAGTCTTCTGCAGGACAATTGAGACCGGTTGTTTGGCTCCAGGCCAATGATTCTGAGCTGGGTTCTAAGTACGGATGGCTGGGTAGCCCACCTCGCTTTCCAATTGTCTCCTAGCAACATGACAGGTTAGATCTCCTGGATCTGTGGGGAGCAACCGAGGCCGCTGAGTTGAAATGGACACCCCTGGGGATGGGTCCTAACGTGCTTTTGTGTCTCTGGAGCCCTTGGAATGAAGCGGTGGCACTGGGGCCCTAAAGGGTTCTCCTAAACAGAGGCTTTGACACAGCTCCAACGTGCAAGTTTCCCATGTGTAGATGATCTGTTTTCTGATGGGTGAGTCAAGAAACAGCTATATGCTGCTTTTGAAATCCAGGCCTCTGAGGAGAGATGCCTGGAAACCAAAGCAATGGATCGGATTAGTGCCTAGGGGCCTGTTCTTTCCTTTTTACCTCTGGGGACATCTGTCTATGGGTCTGAGTGCAGGTAGGTGCTCAGTTGGGCTCAGATTGCCCCTGTTTTTCCTGGGAAGCCACCACTATTGAGATGGATCAGGGACTTTGGAGGTTTATCCTATTAGAAGGGTTGTGGCCATTGGAATGGGCACACACAATTCCCTTGGAGAGGGCAAGTACAGTCCTCAGGTTTGGCTCCAGGGGCCTGAGCCTGTAGGTTGTGTAGGCCAGGGCTGTTTGGACAGTTGTCTGAAAACACAAACTCGGCTTATGTTTCGGGTCATAGGTATGGCAGGACTGATCTACAGACCATGAGGAGAACACTTTGGGATTTGAAGGAAGGGCGAGTGTGAGGCTCCTGCTCAAGTTTTTTTCTCTGGATATCGTGTCACTCCTGGTCGTGGAATTTCTGTGTGACTTCATGGGAAATGGACGAGTCTTACTCTCTGGTGGTTTGGCCCCGTCCAAAGAGTTTGGGGTCATTCTGTGGGCTGCAAGAAGTCCGTTTTTTTTTGGTTGTTCTTGTTGTTTTTTTTCTTTTTTAACCTCAGGTGTCCCACCAAATGAGGGATTCCAGAGTAGAGCCCTGGGGAGGGGCGACTGGACAATCAGAAATCTGGTTAAAAATTGGGGCCTCGGGACATGTCAAGCCCATTATGACATCTAATGGTCCAGCAACTGAGAGGACTTACTAGAGGTCAGAACTCATGCTGAGGGTCACAATGCGTGTGTATGCCCTCGTCGCACTCAAGAATGGGCGGGGCCTCAGGGTGAATGCTGGTTTCTCCTACACTGAACGTTGGACAACGTGCCAACCACAGGGTTCTTGCCATGGGTAAGGAGGAGTTCTGATTTCTGCATTACACTCACCCTTGGGCAGTGATTGGAGATAAGGTCTCGGTTAGAAGCCTGAAAACTGAGGTAGGGAAGAGATGATGACCAAAGGCCATGGCGGGTTTTATGTGCTCAGTGTGCGGTCAGCTTTCTGGGTGTTGGTCAGGAGGTCCGGGCTCAGGTTGTTTTCGACAGTGCATTAGTACCCAGGTTAGACTATATAATTTGGGTAAAGTCGAGTGCTGTGTAGGTTTACCTTCATTTAAGTTGCCTGGGCAGCTCATGAGGCAATAATTTTTTTTCTAGAGGGCAGGCAGAGTGCTGCATTGTGGGTCCGGAATTGCCAAACTTGAGGGCTTCGGGGCCAGGAGTGTGAGGACGGAAGTCTGAGAAGACAAGCTAGACTTGGGTTTCAGGGCGAGGGCACGGCAGGTACCCCCTGCAAATCTGAACCAATATCTCATGCATCTGAAGTCAGGGCAAGGATCAGACGTTGGCTCAGGTTGGAGTTTCTGAGCATGACGGCCGCTTCATGAAGGGAGCGGAAACTCGAGGCCATTGAGGTTTTCCCACGTTGGGAGTTGTGGGATGCCCCCTTCATGGATTCCTTCTGCGGGACAATTGAGACCTGTTGGACAGCTCCAGGACATCCCATATGGAATGACTCCAGAGCACCGTTCGCGGATGGATGCCTGGGAAGCCCGCCTCGCATTCCAATTGTCTCCTAGCAACAAGACAGTTTAGATCTGATGGCTCTGCGGGAGCAACCGGGGTGGCTGAGTTGAAATGGACTTTCCTGAGGATGGGTCCTAATGTGTTTTTGTGTCCATGAGGGCCTTGGAATGGGGCGGTGGCACCGGGACCCTGAAGTACTCTCCTAAGCTTTGGACATGGCTCCCATGCACAGGTTTCCTTGTGGAGACGAGATGAGTTCTGATGGGTGCCTCAGGAAAACCCCTATGCTCGTATTGGAATCAGGCTTTTGAGGGCACATGCCCGTAACCCAAAGCAATGGATCCTATTATGGCCTAGGGTCCTGTCTGGTTCAATCTTCTTCTCTGGGGACATCCATCTATGGTATGAGTGGAGGTCGATTATCAGCTGGTTTCAGACAGCCCATGTTTGTTCCGGGCGACCTACACTATTGGGATGGCCTCATGGAATTTGGAGATTTCTCCTAATTTGTACGATTTTGGACCATGGAATGGGCAGAATTCCCATGGATTGGTAGGCACAGTCCTAATGTGTGGCTCCAGGGGCCCAGCCTGGAGGGTGTGTGGCCCAAGACTTTGAGGACAGAAGTCTGAAAACACAAACTCAGCTTAGGTTTGGGGACGTAGGTATGGCAGGCCCGATCTACAAACCATGAGAAGAACTCTTCAGGATATGAAGAATGTGTGAGTCTGAGGCTCTTGCTCAGGCTTTTGTCTCTGGATTTTGTATCAGCGATGGCCGTGGAATGTCGGGGACGCCTCATGGGCCATAGACGAATCTTCCTCTCTGAGGATTTGGCCCGATTCCCAATTGCTTTTCATCAATCTGTGGGATGGGAGGACTCATTTCATTTTTGTTACCTCAGGTGTACCACCAAAAGAGGAATTCCAAAGCCAAGCCGTGGGGAAGACTGAAGGGACAACCCGAACTATGGTTAAAAATTGTGGCCTAGGGGCATGGCAAGCCCAATATGATATCTCTTCATCCAGTCACTGAGTGGCCTTACTTGAGGACTGGGCTCAGCCTGAGCGTCACAATGTGTGTTTGTGACCAATGTGGCCCGCGAGCATGGGCGGGGCCTCATGGGCCACACTGGTTTCAACTACACTGAACGTTGGACAACATGCCAACCACAAGGTTTCTTGCCATGGGGAAGGAGTTCTGATTTCTGCATCACCTTCAACCCTGGGCAGTGATTGGAGATAAGGTCTAGGTTCTGAAACCTGAAAACTGATGTTGGGAAGAGATGACGACCTAAGGCCATGGTGTCTCGATGTGCTCAGTGTGCGGCCAGCTGTCTGGGAGGGGCCAGGGGGTCCAGGCTCAGGCTGTGTCAGAAAGGGCATTAGTGCCCTGGTCAGCCTATGTATTTGGGGTACAGCCAAGGTCGGTGCAGGTTGATCCTCATTTGGGATTACTGGGTAGCACCAGAGGACAATGTTTTTCTTCTGGAGGGCCGGCAGAGAGCTGCATTGTAGTTCTGGATTGCCAAACTGGAGGGCTTGTGGGCCAGTAGTCTGACGACAAAAGTCTGAGAACACAAGCTAGGCTTAGGTTTCTGGGTGAGGCCATGGCACGCACAATCTACAGACCTGAATCGAGATCTCGTGCATCTGAAGTCAGGCGAGGATCAGACGATCGCTCAGGTTGGAGTTTCTGTCCCTGATGGCTCCTTCATGAATGGGGGGGGGGCATCACGAGGCCATGGGTGTTTTCCCACGATGGGAGTTGTGAGAAGCTCCAAACTGCACAGAGTCTTCTGCAGGACATTTGAGACCGGTTGTTTGGCTCCAGGCCAATGATTCTGAGCTGGGTTCTAAGTACGGATGGCTGGGTAGCCCACCTCGCTTTCCAATTGTCTCCTAGCAACATGACAGGTTAGATCTCCTGGATCTGTGGGGAGCAACCGAGGCCGCTGAGTTGAAATGGACACCCCTGGGGATGGGTCCTAACGTGCTTTTGTGTCTATGGAGCCCTTGGAATGAAGCGGTGGCACTGGGGCCCTAAAGGGTTCTCCTAAACAGAGGCTTTGACACAGCTCCAACGTGCAAGTTTCCCATGTGTAGATGATCTGTTTTCTGATGGGTGAGTCAAGAAACAGCTATATGCTGCTTTTGAAATCCAGGCCTCTGAGGAGAGATGCCTGGAAACCAAAGCAATGGATCGGATTAGTGCCTAGGGGCCTGTTCTTTCCTTTTTACCTCTGGGGACATCTGTCTATGGGTCTGAGTGCAGGTAGGTGCTCAGTTGGGCTCAGATTGCCCCTGTTTTTCCTGGGAAGACACCACTATTGAGATGGATCAGGGACTTTGGAGGTTTATCCTATTAGAAGGGTTGTGGCCATTGGAATGGGCACACACAATTCCCTTGGAGAGGGCAAGTACAGTCCTCAGGTTTGGCTCCAGGGGCCTGAGCCTGTAGGTTGTGTAGGCCAGGGCTGTTTGGACAGTTGTCTGAAAACACAAACTCGGCTTATGTTTCGGGTCATAGGTATGGCAGGACTGATCTACAGACCATGAGGAGAACACTTTGGGATTTGAAGGAAGGGCGAGTGTGAGGCTCCTGCTCAAGTTTTTTTCTCTGGATATCGTGTCACTCCTGGTCGTGGAATTTCTGTGTGACTTCATGGGAAATGGACGAGTCTTACTCTCTGGTGGTTTGGCCCCGTCCAAAGAGTTTGGGGTCATTCTGTGGGCTGGAAGAAGTCCGGTTTTTTTTTGGTTGTTCTTGTTGTTTTTTTTCTTTTTTAACCTCAGGTGCCCCACCAAATGAGGGATTCCAGAATAGAGCCCTGGGGAGGGGCGACTGGACAATCAGAAATCTGGTTAAAAATTGGGGCCTCGGGACATGTCAAGCCCATTATGACATCTAATGTCCCAGCAACTGAGAGGACTTACTAGAGGACAGGACTCATGCTGAGGGTCACAATGCGTGTGTATCCCCTCGTCGCACTCAAGAATGGGCGGGGCCTCAGGGTGAATGCTGGTTTCTCCTACACTGAACGTTGGACAACGTGCCAACCACAGGGTTCTTGCCATGGGTAAGGAGGAGTTCTGATTTCTGCATTACACTCACCCTTGGGCAGTGATTGGAGATAAGGTCTCGGTTAGAAGCCTGAAAACTGAGGTAGGGAAGAGATGATGACCTAAGGCCATGGCGGGTTTTATGTGCTCAGTGTGCGGTCAGCTTTCTGGGTGTTGGTCAGGAGGTCCGGGCTCAGGTTGTTTTCGACAGTGCATTAGTGCCCAGGTTAGACTATATAATTTGGGTAAAGTCGAGTGCTGTGTAGGTTTACCTTCATTTAAGGTGCCTGGGCAGCTCATGAGGCAATAATTTTTTTCTAGAGGGCAGGCAGAGTGCTGCATTGTGGGTCCGGAATTGCCAAACTTGAGGGATTCGGGGCCAGGAGTGTGAGGACGGAAGTCTGAGAAGACAAGCTAGACTTGGGTGTCAGGGCGAGGGCACGGCAGGTACCCCCTGCAAATCTGAACCAATATCTCATGCATCTGAAGTCAGGGCGAGGATCAGACGTTGGCTCAGGTTGGAGTTTCTGAGCATGACGGCCGCTTCATGAAGGGAGCGGAAACTCGAGGCCATTGAGGTTTTCCCACGTTGGGAGTTGTGGGATGCCCCCTTCATGGATTCCTTCTGCGGGACAATTGAGACCTGTTGGACAGCTCCAGGACATCCCATATGGAATGACTCCAGAGCACCGTTCGCGGATGGATGCCTGGGAAGCCCGCCTCGCATTCCAATTGTCTCCTAGCAACAAGACAGTTTAGATCTGATGGCTCTGCGGGAGCAACCGGGGTGGCTGAGTTGAAATGGACTTTCCTGAGGATGGGTCCTAATGTGTTTTTGTGTCCATGAGGGCCTTGGAATGGGGCGGTGGCACCGGGACCCTGAAGTACTCTCCTAAGATTTGGACATGGCTCCCATGCACAGGTTTCCTTGTGGAGACGAGATGAGTTCTGATGGGTGCTTCAGGAAAACCCCTATGCTCGTATTGGAATCAGGCTTTTGAGGACACATGCCCGTAACCCAAAGCAATGGATCCTATTATGGCCTAGGGTCCTGTCTGGTTCAATCTTCTTCTCTGGGGACATCCATCTATGGTATGAGTGGAGGTCGATTATCAGCTGGTGTCAGACAGCCCATGTTTGTTCCGGGCGACCTACACTATTGGGATGGCCTCATGGAATTTGGAGATTTCTCCTAATTTGTACGATTTTGGACCATGGAATGGGCAGAATTCCCATGGATTGGTAGGCACAGTCCTAATGTGTGGCTCCAGGGGCCCAGCCTGGAGGGTGTGTGGCCCAAGACTTTGAGGACAGAAGTCTGAAAACACAAACTCAGCTTAGGTTTGGGGACGTAGGTATGGCAGGCCCGATCTACAAACCATGAGAAGAACTCTTCAGGATATGAAGAATGTGTGAGTCTGAGGCTCTTGCTCAGGCTTTTGTCTCTGGATTTTGTATCAGCGATGGCCGTGGAATGTCGGGGACGCCTCATGGGCCATAGACGAATCTTCCTCTCTGAGGATTTGGCCCGATTCCCAATTGCTTTTCATCAATCTGTGGGATGGGAGGACTCATTTCATTTTTGTTACCTCAGGTGTACCACCAAAAGAGGAATTCCAAAGCCAAGCCGTGGGGAAGACTGAAGGGACAACCCGAACTATGGTTAAAAATTGTGGCCTAGGGGCATGGCAAGCCCAATATGATATCTCTTCATCCAGTCACTGAGTGGCCTTACTTGAGGACTGGGCTCAGCCTGAGCGTCACAATGTGTGTTTGTGACCAATGTGGCCCACGAGCATGGGCGGGGCCTCATGGGCCACACTGGTTTCAACTACACTGAACGTTGGACAACATGCCAACCACAAGGTTTCTTGCCATGGGGAAGGAGTTCTGATTTCTGCATCACCTTCAACCCTGGGCAGTGATTGGAGATAAGGTCTAGGTTCTGAAACCTGAAAACTGATGTTGGGAAGAGATGACGACCTAAAGCCATGGTGGCTCGATGTGCTCAGTGTGCGGCCAGCTGTCTGGGAGGGGCCAGGGGGTCCAGGCTCAGGCTGTGTCAGAAAGGGCATTAGTGCCCTGGTCAGCCTATGTATTTGGGGTACAGCCAAGGTCGGTGCAGGTTGATCCTCATTTGGGATTACTGGGTAGCACCAGAGGACAATGTTTTTCTTCTGGAGGGCCGGCAGAGAGCTGCATTGTAGTTCTGGATTGCCAAACTGGAGGGCTTGTGGGCCAGTAGTCTGACGACAAAAGTCTGAGAACACAAGCTAGGCTTAGGTTTCTGGGTGAGGCAATGGCACGCACAATCTACAGACCTGAATCGAGATCTCGTGCATCTGAAGTCAGGGCGAGGATCAGACGATCGCTCAGGTTGGAGTTTCTGTCCCTGATGGCCCCTTCATGAATGGGCGGGGGCATCACGAGGCCATGGGTGTTTTCCCACGATGGGAGTTGTGAGAAGCTCCAAACTGCAGAGAGTCTTCTGCAGGACAATTGAGACCTGTTGTTTGGCTCCAGGCCAATGATTCTGAGCAGGGTTCTAAGGATGGATGGCTGGGTAGCCCACCTCGCATTCCAATTGTCTCCTAGCAACAAGACAGTTTAGATCTCCTGGATCTGTGGGAAGCAACCGAGGACGCTGAGTTGAAATGGACACCCCTGGGGATGGGTCCTAACGTGCTTTTGTGTCTATGGAGACCTTGGAATGAAGTGGTGGCACTGGGGCCCTAAAGGGTTCTCCTAAACAGAGGCTTTGACACAGCTCCAACGTGCAAGTTTCCCATGTGTAGATGAGATTTTTTCTGATGGGTGAGTCAAGAAACAGCTATATGCTGCTTTTGAAATCCAGGCCTCTGAGGAGAGATGCCTGGAAACCAAAGCAATGGATCGGATTAGTGCCTAGGGGCCTGTTCTTTCCTTTTTACCTCTGGGGACATCTGTCTATGGGTCTGAGTGCAGGTAGGTGCTCAGTTGGGCTCAGATTGCCCCTGTTTTTCCTGGGAAGCCACCACTATTGAGATGGATCAGGGACTTTGGAGGTTTATCCTATTAGAAGGGTTGTGGCCATTGGAATGGGCACACACAATTCCCTTGGAGAGGGCAAGTACAGTCCTCAGGTTTGGCTCCAGGGGCCTGAGCCTGTAGGTTGTGTAGGCCAGGGCTGTTTGGACAGTTGTCTGAAAACACAAACTCGGCTTATGTTTCGGGTCATAGGTATGGCAGGACTGATCTACAGACCATGAGGAGAACACTTTGGGATTTGAAGGAAGGGCGAGTGTGAGGCTCCTGCTCAAGTTTTTTTCTCTGGATATCGTGTCACTCCTGGTCGTGGAATTTCTGTGTGACTTCATGGGAAATGGACGAGTCTTACTCTCTGGTGGTTTGGCCCCGTCCAAAGAGTTTGGGGTCATTCTGTGGGCTGGAAGAAGTCCGGTTTTTTTTGGTTGTTCTTGTTGTTTATTTTCTTTTTTAACCTCAGGTGTCCCACCAAATGAGGGATTCCAGAGTAGAGCCCTGGGGAGGGGCGACTTTACAATCAGAAATCTGGTTAAAAATTGGGGCCTCGGGACATGTCAAGCCCATTATGACATCTAATGGTCCAGCAACTGAGAGGACTTACTAGAGGATAGGAATCATGCTGAGGGTCACAATGCGTGTGTATGCCCTCGTCGCACTCAAGAATGGGCGGGGCCTCAGGGTGAATGCTGGTTTCTCCTACACTGAATGTTGGACAACGTGCCAACCACAGGGTTCTTGCCATGGGTAAGGAGGAGTTCTGATTTCTGCATTACACTCACCCTTGGGCAGTGATTGGAGATAAGGTCTCGGTTAGAAGCCTGAAAACTGAGGTAGGGAAGAGATGATGACCTAAGGCCATGGCGGGTTTTATGTGCTCAGTGTGCGGTCAGCTTTCTGGGTGTTGGTCAGGAGGTCCGGGCTCAGGTTGTTTTCGACAGTGCATTAGTGCCCAGGTTAGACTATATAATTTGGGTAAAGTCGAGTGCTGTGTAGGTTTACCTTCATTTAAGGTGCCTGGTCAGCTCATGAGGCAATAATTTTTTTCTAGAGGGCAGGCAGAGTGCTGCATTGTGGGTCCGGAATTGCCAAACTTGAGGGATTCGGGGCCAGGAGTGTGAGGACGGAAGTCTGAGAAGACAAGCTAGACTTGGGTGTCAGGGCGAGGGCACGGCAGGTACCCCCTGCAAATCTGAACCAATATCTCATGCATCTGAAGTCAGGGCGAGGATCAGACGTTGGCTCAGGTTGGAGTTTCTGAGCATGACGGCCGCTTCATGAAGGGAGCGGAAACTCGAGGCCATTGAGGTTTTCCCACGTTGGGAGTTGTGGGATGCCCCCTTCATGGATTCCTTCTGCGGGACAATTGAGACCTGTTGGACAGCTCCAGGACATCCCATATGGAATGACTCCAGAGCACCGTTCGCGGATGGATGCCTGGGAAGCCCGCCTCGCATTCCAATTGTCTCCTAGCAACAAGACAGTTTAGATCTGATGGCTCTGCGGGAGCAACCGGGGTGGCTGAGTTGAAATGGACTTTCCTGAGGATGGGTCCTAATGTGTTTTTGTGTCCATGAGGGCCTTGGAATGGGGCGGTGGCACCGGGACCCTGAAGTACTCTCCTAAGATTTGGACATGGCTCCCATGCACAGGTTTCCTTGTGGAGACGAGATGAGTTCTGATGGGTGCTTCAGGAAAACCCCTATGCTCGTATTGGAATCAGGCTTTTGAGGACACATGCCCGTAACCCAAAGCAATGGATCCTATTATGGCCTAGGGTCCTGTCTGGTTCAATCTTCTTCTCTGGGGACATCCATCTATGGTATGAGTGGAGGTCGATTATCAGCTGGTGTCAGACAGCCCATGTTTGTTCCGGGCGACCTACACTATTGGGATGGCCTCATGGAATTTGGAGATTTCTCCTAATTTGTACGATTTTGGACCATGGAATGGGCAGAATTCCCATGGATTGGTAGGCACAGTCCTAATGTGTGGCTCCAGGGGCCCAGCCTGGAGGGTGTGTGGCCCAAGACTTTGAGGACAGAAGTCTGAAAACACAAACTCAGCTTAGGTTTGGGGACGTAGGTATGGCAGGCCCGATCTACAAACCATGAGAAGAACTCTTCAGGATATGAAGAATGTGTGAGTCTGAGGCTCTTGCTCAGGCTTTTGTCTCTGGATTTTGTATCAGCGATGGCCGTGGAATGTCGGGGACGCCTCATGGGCCATAGACGAATCTTCCTCTCTGAGGATTTGGCCCGATTCCCAATTGCTTTTCATCAATCTGTGGGATGGGAGGACTCATTTCATTTTTGTTACCTCAGGTGTACCACCAAAAGAGGAATTCCAAAGCCAAGCCGTGGGGAAGACTGAAGGGACAACCCGAACTATGGTTAAAAATTGTGGCCTAGGGGCATGGCAAGCCCAATATGATATCTCTTCATCCAGTCACTGAGTGGCCTTACTTGAGGACTGGGCTCAGCCTGAGCGTCACAATGTGTGTTTGTGACCAATGTGGCCCACGAGCATGGGCGGGGCCTCATGGGCCACACTGGTTTCAACTACACTGAACGTTGGACAACATGCCAACCACAAGGTTTCTTGCCATGGGGAAGGAGTTCTGATTTCTGCATCACCTTCAACCCTGGGCAGTGATTGGAGATAAGGTCTAGGTTCTGAAACCTGAAAACTGATGTTGGGAAGAGATGACGACCTAAAGCCATGGTGGCTCGATGTGCTCAGTGTGCGGCCAGCTGTCTGGGAGGGGCCAGGGGGTCCAGGCTCAGGCTGTGTCAGAAAGGGCATTAGTGCCCTGGTCAGCCTATGTATTTGGGGTACAGCCAAGGTCGGTGCAGGTTGATCCTCATTTGGGATTACTGGGTAGCACCAGAGGACAATGTTTTTCTTCTGGAGGGCCGGCAGAGAGCTGCATTGTAGTTCTGGATTGCCAAACTGGAGGGCTTGTGGGCCAGTAGTCTGACGACAAAAGTCTGAGAACACAAGCTAGGCTTAGGTTTCTGGGTGAGGCAATGGCACGCACAATCTACAGACCTGAATCGAGATCTCGTGCATCTGAAGTCAGGGCGAGGATCAGACGATCGCTCAGGTTGGAGTTTCTGTCCCTGATGGCCCCTTCATGAATGGGCGGGGGCATCACGAGGCCATGGGTGTTTTCCCACGATGGGAGTTGTGAGAAGCTCCAAACTGCAGAGAGTCTTCTGCAGGACAATTGAGACCTGTTGTTTGGCTCCAGGCCAATGATTCTGAGCAGGGTTCTAAGGATGGATGGCTGGGTAGCCCACCTCGCATTCCAATTGTCTCCTAGCAACAAGACAGTTTAGATCTCCTGGATCTGTGGGAAGCAACCGAGGACGCTGAGTTGAAATGGACACCCCTGGGGATGGGTCCTAACGTGCTTTTGTGTCTATGGAGACCTTGGAATGAAGTGGTGGCACTGGGGCCCTAAAGGGTTCTCCTAAACAGAGGCTTTGACACAGCTCCAACGTGCAAGTTTCCCATGTGTAGATGAGATTTTTTCTGATGGGTGAGTCAAGAAACAGCTATATGCTGCTTTTGAAATCCAGGCCTCTGAGGAGAGATGCCTGGAAACCAAAGCAATGGATCGGATTAGTGCCTAGGGGCCTGTTCTTTCCTTTTTACCTCTGGGGACATCTGTCTATGGGTCTGAGTGCAGGTAGGTGCTCAGTTGGGCTCAGATTGCCCCTGTTTTTCCTGGGAAGCCACCACTATTGAGATGGATCAGGGACTTTGGAGGTTTATCCTATTAGAAGGGTTGTGGCCATTGGAATGGGCACACACAATTCCCTTGGAGAGGGCAAGTACAGTCCTCAGGTTTGGCTCCAGGGGCCTGAGCCTGTAGGTTGTGTAGGCCAGGGCTGTTTGGACAGTTGTCTGAAAACACAAACTCGGCTTATGTTTCGGGTCATAGGTATGGCAGGACTGATCTACAGACCATGAGGAGAACACTTTGGGATTTGAAGGAAGGGCGAGTGTGAGGCTCCTGCTCAAGTTTTTTTCTCTGGATATCGTGTCACTCCTGGTCGTGGAATTTCTGTGTGACTTCATGGGAAATGGACGAGTCTTACTCTCTGGTGGTTTGGCCCCGTCCAAAGAGTTTGGGGTCATTCTGTGGGCTGGAAGAAGTCCGGTTTTTTTTGGTTGTTCTTGTTGTTTATTTTCTTTTTTAACCTCAGGTGTCCCACCAAATGAGGGATTCCAGAGTAGAGCCCTGGGGAGGGGCGACTTTACAATCAGAAATCTGGTTAAAAATTGGGGCCTCGGGACATGTCAAGCCCATTATGACATCTAATGGTCCAGCAACTGAGAGGACTTACTAGAGGATAGGAATCATGCTGAGGGTCACAATGCGTGTGTATGCCCTCGTCGCACTCAAGAATGGGCGGGGCCTCAGGGTGAATGCTGGTTTCTCCTACACTGAATGTTGGACAACGTGCCAACCACAGGGTTCTTGCCATGGGTAAGGAGGAGTTCTGATTTCTGCATTACACTCACCCTTGGGCAGTGATTGGAGATAAGGTCTCGGTTAGAAGCCTGAAAACTGAGGTAGGGAAGAGATGATGACCTAAGGCCATGGCGGGTTTTATGTGCTCAGTGTGCGGTCAGCTTTCTGGGTGTTGGTCAGGAGGTCCGGGCTCAGGTTGTTTTCGACAGTGCATTAGTGCCCAGGTTAGACTATATAATTTGGGTAAAGTCGAGTGCTGTGTAGGTTTACCTTCATTTAAGGTGCCTGGTCAGCTCATGAGGCAATAATTTTTTTCTAGAGGGCAGGCAGAGTGCTGCATTGTGGGTCCGGAATTGCCAAACTTGAGGGATTCGGGGCCAGGAGTGTGAGGACGGAAGTCTGAGAAGACAAGCTAGACTTGGGTGTCAGGGCGAGGGCACGGCAGGTACCCCCTGCAAATCTGAACCAATATCTCATGCATCTGAAGTCAGGGCGAGGATCAGACGTTGGCTCAGGTTGGAGTTTCTGAGCATGACGGCCGCTTCATGAAGGGAGCGGAAACTCGAGGCCATTGAGGTTTTCCCACGTTGGGAGTTGTGGGATGCCCCCTTCATGGATTCCTTCTGCGGGACAATTGAGACCTGTTGGACAGCTCCAGGACATCCCATATGGAATGACTCCAGAGCACCGTTCGCGGATGGATGCCTGGGAAGCCCGCCTCGCATTCCAATTGTCTCCTAGCAACAAGACAGTTTAGATCTGATGGCTCTGCGGGAGCAACCGGGGTGGCTGAGTTGAAATGGACTTTCCTGAGGATGGGTCCTAATGTGTTTTTGTGTCCATGAGGGCCTTGGAATGGGGCGGTGGCACCGGGACCCTGAAGTACTCTCCTAAGATTTGGACATGGCTCCCATGCACAGGTTTCCTTGTGGAGACGAGATGAGTTCTGATGGGTGCTTCAGGAAAACCCCTATGCTCGTATTGGAATCAGGCTTTTGAGGACACATGCCCGTAACCCAAAGCAATGGATCCTATTATGGCCTAGGGTCCTGTCTGGTTCAATCTTCTTCTCTGGGGACATCCATCTATGGTATGAGTGGAGGTCGATTATCAGCTGGTGTCAGACAGCCCATGTTTGTTCCGGGCGACCTACACTATTGGGATGGCCTCATGGAATTTGGAGATTTCTCCTAATTTGTACGATTTTGGACCATGGAATGGGCAGAATTCCCATGGATTGGTAGGCACAGTCCTAATGTGTGGCTCCAGGGGCCCAGCCTGGAGGGTGTGTGGCCCAAGACTTTGAGGACAGAAGTCTGAAAACACAAACTCAGCTTAGGTTTGGGGACGTAGGTATGTTAGGCCCGATCTACAAACCATGAGAAGAACTCTTCAGGATATGAAGAATGTGTGAGTCTGAGGCTCTTGCTCAGGCTTTTGTCTCTGGATTTTGTATCAGCGATGGCCGTGGAATGTCGGGGACGCCTCATGGGCCATAGACGAATCTTCCTCTCTGAGGATTTGGCCCGATTCCCAATTGCTTTTCATCAATCTGTGGGATGGGAGGACTCATTTCATTTTTGTTACCTCAGGTGTACCACCAAAAGAGGAATTCCAAAGCCAAGCCGTGGGGAAGACTGAAGGGACAACCCGAACTATGGTTAAAAATTGTGGCCTAGGGGCATGGCAAGCCCAATATGATATCTCTTCATCCAGTCACTGAGTGGCCTTACTTGAGGACTGGGCTCAGCCTGAGCGTCACAATGTGTGTTTGTGACCAATGTGGCCCACGAGCATGGGCGGGGCCTCATGGGCCACACTGGTTTCAACTACACTGAACGTTGGACAACATGCCAACCACAAGGTTTCTTGCCATGGGGAAGGAGTTCTGATTTCTGCATCACCTTCAACCCTGGGCAGTGATTGGAGATAAGGTCTAGGTTCTGAAACCTGAAAACTGATGTTGGGAAGAGATGACGACCTAAAGCCATGGTGGCTCGATGTGCTCAGTGTGCGGCCAGCTGTCTGGGAGGGGCCAGGGGGTCCAGGCTCAGGCTGTGTCAGAAAGGGCATTAGTGCCCTGGTCAGCCTATGTATTTGGGGTACAGCCAAGGTCGGTGCAGGTTGATCCTCATTTGGGATTACTGGGTAGCACCAGAGGACAATGTTTTTCTTCTGGAGGGCCGGCAGAGAGCTGCATTGTAGTTCTGGATTGCCAAACTGGAGGGCTTGTGGGCCAGTAGTCTGACGACAAAAGTCTGAGAACACAAGCTAGGCTTAGGTTTCTGGGTGAGGCAATGGCACGCACAATCTACAGACCTGAATCGAGATCTCGTGCATCTGAAGTCAGGGCGAGGATCAGACGATCGCTCAGGTTGGAGTTTCTGTCCCTGATGGCCCCTTCATGAATGGGCGGGGGCATCACGAGGCCATGGGTGTTTTCCCACGATGGGAGTTGTGAGAAGCTCCAAACTGCAGAGAGTCTTCTGCAGGACAATTGAGACCTGTTGTTTGGCTCCAGGCCAATGATTCTGAGCAGGGTTCTAAGGATGGATGGCTGGGTAGCCCACCTCGCATTCCAATTGTCTCCTAGCAACAAGACAGTTTAGATCTCCTGGATCTGTGGGGAGCAACCGAGGACGCTGAGTTGAAATGGACACCCCTGGGGATGGGTCCTAACGTGCTTTTGTGTCTATGGAGACCTTGGAATGAAGTGGTGGCACTGGGGCCCTAAAGGGTTCTCCTAAACAGAGGCTTTGACACAGCTCCAACGTGCAAGTTTCCCATGTGTAGATGAGATTTTTTCTGATGGGTGAGTCAAGAAACAGCTATATGCTGCTTTTGAAATCCAGGCCTCTGAGGAGAGATGCCTGGAAACCAAAGCAATGGATCGGATTAGTGCCTAGGGGCCTGTTCTTTCCTTTTTACCTCTGGGGACATCTGTCTATGGGTCTGAGTGCAGGTAGGTGCTCAGTTGGGCTCAGATTGCCCCTGTTTTTCCTGGGAAGCCACCACTATTGAGATGGATCAGGGACTTTGGAGGTTTATCCTATTAGAAGGGTTGTGGCCATTGGAATGGGCACACACAATTCCCTTGGAGAGGGCAAGTACAGTCCTCAGGTTTGGCTCCAGGGGCCTGAGCCTGTAGGTTGTGTAGGCCAGGGCTGTTTGGACAGTTGTCTGAAAACACAAACTCGGCTTATGTTTCGGGTCATAGGTATGGCAGGACTGATCTACAGACCATGAGGAGAACACTTTGGGATTTGAAGGAAGGGCGAGTGTGAGGCTCCTGCTCAAGTTTTTTTCTCTGGATATCGTGTCACTCCTGGTCGTGGAATTTCTGTGTGACTTCATGGGAAATGGACGAGTCTTACTCTCTGGTGGTTTGGCCCCGTCCAAAGAGTTTGGGGTCATTCTGTGGGCTGGAAGAAGTCCGTTTTTTTTTGGTTGTTCTTGTTGTTTATTTTCTTTTTTAACCTCAGGTGTCCCACCAAATGAGGGATTCCAGAGTAGAGCCCTGGGGAGGGGCGACTTTACAATCAGAAATCTGGTTAAAAATTGGGGCCTCGGGACATGTCAAGCCCATTATGACATCTAATGGTCCAGCAACTGAGAGGACTTACTAGAGGATAGGAATCATGCTGAGGGTCACAATGCGTGTGTATGCCCTCGTCGCACTCAAGAATGGGCGGGGCCTCAGGGTGAATGCTGGTTTCTCCTACACTGAATGTTGGACAACGTGCCAACCACAGGGTTCTTGCCATGGGTAAGGAGGAGTTCTGATTTCTGCATTACACTCACCCTTGGGCAGTGATTGGAGATAAGGTCTCGGTTAGAAGCCTGAAAACTGAGGTAGGGAAGAGATGATGACCTAAGGCCATGGCGGGTTTTATGTGCTCAGTGTGCGGTCAGCTTTCTGGGTGTTGGTCAGGAGGTCCGGGCTCAGGTTGTTTTCGACAGTGCATTAGTGCCCAGGTTAGACTATATAATTTGGGTAAAGTCGAGTGCTGTGTAGGTTTACCTTCATTTAAGGTGCCTGGGCAGCTCATGAGGCAATAATTTTTTTTCTAGAGGGCAGGCAGAGTGCTGCATTGTGGGTCCGGAATTGCCAAACTTGAGGGCTTCGGGGCCAGGAGTGTGAGGACGGAAGTCTGAGAAGAAAAGCTAGACTTGGGTTTCAGGGCGAGGGCACGGCAGGTACCCCCTGCAAATCTGAACCAATATCTCATGCATCTGAAGTCAGGGCGAGGATCAGACGTTGGCTCAGGTTGGAGTTTCTGAGCATGACGGCCGCTTCATGAAGGGAGCGGAAACTCGAGGCCATTGAGGTTTTCCCACGTTGGGAGTTGTGGGATGCCCCCTTCATGGATTCCTTCTGCGGGACAATTGAGACCTGTTGGACAGCTCCAGGACATCCCATATGGAATGACTCCAGAGCACCGTTCGCGGATGGATGCCTGGGAAGCCCGTCTCGCATTCCAATTGTCTCCTAGCAACAAGACAGTTTAGATCTGATGGCTCTGCGGGAGCAACCGGGGTGGCTGAGTTGAAATGGACTTTCCTGAGGATGGGTCCTAATGTGTTTTTGTGTCCATGAGGGCCTTGGAATGGGGCGGTGGCACCGGGACCCTGAAGTACTCTCCTAAGATTTGGACATGGCTCCCATGCACAGGTTTCTTTGTGGAGACGAGATGAGTTCTGATGGGTGCCTCAGGAAAACCCCTATGCTCGTATTGGAATCAGGCTTTTGAGGACACATGCCCGTAACCCAAAGCAATGGATCCTATTATGGCCTAGGGTCCTGTCTGGTTCAATCTTCTTCTCTGGGGACATCCATCTATGGTATGAGTGGAGGTCGATTATCAGCTGGTGTCAGACAGCCCATGTTTGTTCCGGGCGACCTACACTATTGGGATGGCCTCATGGAATTTGGAGATTTCTCCTAATTTGTACGATTTTGGACCATGGAATGGGCAGAATTCCCATGGATTGGTAGGCACAGTCCTAATGTGTGGCTCCAGGGGCCCAGCCTGGAGGGTGTGTGGCCCAAGACTTTGAGGACAGAAGTCTGAAAACACAAACTCAGCTTAGGTTTGGGGACGTAGGTATGGCAGGCCCGATCTACAAACCATGAGAAGAACTCTTCAGGATATGAAGAATGTGTGAGTCTGAGGCTCTTGCTCAGGCTTTTGTCTCTGGATTTTGTATCAGCGATGGCCGTGGAATGTCGGGGACGCCTCATGGGCCATAGACGAATCTTCCTCTCTGAGGATTTGGCCCGATTCCCAATTGCTTTTCGTCAATCTGTGGGATGGGAGGACTCATTTCATTTTTGTTACCTCAGGTGTACCACCAAAAGAGGAATTCCAAAGCCAACCCGTGGGGAAGACTGAAGGGACAACCCGAACTATGGTTAAAAATTGTGGCCTAGGGGCATGGCAAGCCCAATATGATATCTCTTCATCCAGTCACTGAGTGGCCTTACTTGAGGACTGGGCTCAGCCTGAGCGTCACAATGTGTGTTTGTGACCAATGTGGCCCGCGAGCATGGGCGGGGCCTCATGGGCCACACTGGTTTCAACTACACTGAACGTTGGACAACATGCCAACCACAAGGTTTCTTGCCATGGGGAAGGAGTTCTGATTTCTGCATCACCTTCAACCCTGGGCAGTGATTGGAGATAAGGTCTAGGTTCTGAAAGCTGAAAACTGATGTTGGGAAGAGATGACGACCTAAGGCCATGGTGGCTCGATGTGCTCAGTGTGCGGCCAGCTGTCTGGGAGGGGCCAGGGGGTCCAGGCTCAGGCTGTGTCAGAAAGGGCATTAGTGCCCTGGTCAGCCTATGTATTTGGGGTACAGCCAAGGTCGGTGCAGGTTGATCCTCATTTGGGATTACTGGGTAGCACCAGAGGACAATGTTTTTCTTCTGGAGGGCCGGCAGAGTGCTGCATTGTAGTTCTGGATTGCCAAACTGGAGGGCTTGTGGGCCAGTAGTCTGACGACAAAAGTCTGAGAACACAAGCTAGGCTTAGGTTACTGGGTGAGGCAATGGCACGCACAATCTACAGAC
Organism: Mustela nivalis; assembly: GCF_964662115.1. NCBI lineage: Eukaryota > Metazoa > Chordata > Mammalia > Carnivora > Mustelidae > Mustela > Mustela nivalis. Next base: position 436,943 of record NW_028136531.1, on the reverse strand, counting down.
CTGAATCGAGATCTCGTGCATCTGAAGTCAGGCGAGGATCAGACGATCGCTCAGGTTGGAGTTTCTGTCCCTGATGGCTCCTTCATGAATGGGGGGGGGGGGCATCACGAGGCCATGGGTGTTTTACCACGATGGGAGTTGTGAGAAGCTCCAAACTGCACAGAGTCTTCTGCAGGACATTTGAGACCGGTTGTTTGGCTCCAGGCCAATGATTCTGAGCTGGGTTCTAAGTACGGATGGCTGGGTAGCCCACCTCGCTTTCCAATTGTCTCCTAGCAACATGACAGGTTAGATCTCCTGGATCTGTGGGGAGCAACCGAGGCCGCTGTGTTGAAATGGACACCCCTGGGGATGGGTCCTAACGTGCTTTTGTGTCTATGGAGCCCTTGGAATGAAGCGGTGGCACTGGGGCCCTAAAGGGTTCTCCTAAACAGAGGCTTTGACACAGCTCCAACGTGCAAGTTTCCCATGTGTAGATGAGATGTTTTCTGATGGGTGAGTCAAGAAACAGCTATATGCTGCTTTTGAAATCCAGGCCTCTGAGGAGAGATGCCTGGAAACCAAAGCAATGGATCGGATTAGTGCCTAGGGGCCTGTTCTTTCCTTTTTACCTCTGGGGACATCTGTCTATGGGTCTGAGTGCAGGTAGGTGCTCAGTTGGGCTCAGATTGCCCCTGTTTTTCCTGGGAAGACACCACTATTGAGATGGATCAGGGACTTTGGAGGTTTATCCTATTAGAAGGGTTGTGGCCATTGGAATGCGCACACACAATTCCCTTGGAGAGGGCAAGTACAGTCCTCAGGTTTGGCTCCAGGGGCCTGAGCCTGTAGGTTGTGTAGGCCAGGGCTGTTTGGACAGTTGTCTGAAAACACAAACTCGGCTTATGTTTCGGGTCATAGGTATGGCAGGACTGATCTACAGACCATGAGGAGAACACTTTGGGATTTGAAGGAAGGGCGAGTGTGAGGCTCCTGCTCAAGTTTTTTTCTCTGGATATCGTGTCACTCATGGTCGTGGAATTTCTGTGTGACTTCATGGGAAACGGACGAGTCTTGCTCTCTGGTGGTTTGGCCCCGTCCAAAGAGTTTGGGGTCATTCTGTGGGCTGGAAGAAGTCCGTTTTTTTTTTGGTTGTTCTTGTTGTTTTTTTTTCTTTTTTAACCTCAGGTGTCCCACCAAATGAGGGATTCCAGAATAGAGCCCTGGGGAGGGGCGACTGGACAATCAGAAATCTGGTTAAAAATTGGGGCCTCGGGACATGTCAAGCCCATTATGACATCTAATGGTCCAGCAACTGAGAGGACTTACTAGAGGACAGGACTCATGCTGAGGGTCACAATGCGTGTGTATGCCCTCGTCGCACTCAAGAATGGGCGGGGCCTCAGGGTGAATGCTGGTTTCTCCTACACTGAATGTTGGACAACGTGCCAACCACAGGGTTCTTGCCATGGGTAAGGAGGAGTTCTGATTTCTGCATTACACTCACCCTTGGGCAGTGATTGGAGATAAGGTCTCGGTTAGAAGCCTGAAAACTGAGGTAGGGAAGAGATGATGACCTAAGGCCATGGCGGGTTTTATGTGCTCAGTGTGCGGTCAGCTTTCTGGGTGTTGGTCAGGAGGTCCGGGCTCAGGTTGTTTTCGACAGTGCATTAGTGCCCAGGTTAGACTATATAATTTGGGTAAAGTCGAGTGCTGTGTAGGTTTACCTTCATTTAAGGTGCCTGGGCAGCTCATGAGGCAATAATTTTTTTTCTAGAGGGCAGGCAGAGTGCTGCATTGTGGGTCCGGAATTGCCAAACTTGAGGGATTCGGGGCCAGGAGTGTGAGGACGGAAGTCTGAGAAGACAAGCTAGACTTGGGTTTCAGGGCGAGGGCACGGCAGGTACCCCCTGCAAATCTGAACCAATATCTCATGCATCTGAAGTCAGGGCGAGGATCAGACGTTGGCTCAGGTTGGAGTTTCTGAGCATGACGGCCGCTTCATGAAGGGAGCGGAAACTCGAGGCCATTGAGGTTTTCCCACGTTGGGAGTTGTGGGATGCCCCCTTCATGGATTCCTTCTGCGGGACAATTGAGACCTGTTGGACAGCTCCAGGACATCCCATATGGAATGACTCCAGAGCACCGTTCGCGGATGGATGCCTGGGAAGCCCGCCTCGCATTCCAATTGTCTCCTAGCAACAAGACAGTTTAGATCTGATGGCTCTGCGGGAGCAACCGGGGTGGCTGAGTTGAAATGGACTTTCCTGAGGATGGGTCCTAATGTGTTTTTGTGTCCATGAGGGCCTTGGAATGGGGCGGTGGCACCGGGACCCTGAAGTACTCTCCTAAGCTTTGGACATGGCTCCCATGCACAGGTTTCCTTGTGGAGACGAGATGAGTTCTGATGGGTGCCTCAGGAAAACCCCTATGCTCGTATTGGAATCAGGCTTTTGAGGACACATGCCCGTAACCCAAAGCAATGGATCCTATTATGGCCTAGGGTCCTGTCTGGTTCAATCTTCTTCTCTGGGGACATCCATCTATGGTATGAGTGGAGGTCGATTATCAGCTGGTGTCAGACAGCCCATGTTTGTTCCGGGCGACCTACACTATTGGGATGGCCTCATGGAATTTGGAGATTTCTCCTAATTTGTACGATTTTGGACCATGGAATGGTTAGAATTCCCATGGATTGGTAGGCACAGTCCTAATGTGTGGCTCCAGGGGCCCAGCCTGGAGGGTGTGTGGCCCAAGACTTTGAGGACAGAAGTCTGAAAACACAAACTCAGCTTAGGTTTGGGGACGTAGGTATGGCAGGCCCGATCTACAAACCATGAGAAGAACTCTTCAGGATATGAAGAATGTGTGAGTCTGAGGCTCTTGCTCAGGCTTTTGTCTCTGGATTTTGTATCAGCGATGGCCGTGGAATGTCGGGGACGCCTCATGGGCCATAGACGAATCTTCCTCTCTGAGGATTTGGCCCGATTCCCAATTGCTTTTCATCAATCTGTGGGATGGGAGGACTCATTTCATTTTTGTTACCTCAGGTGTACCACCAAAAGAGGAATTCCAAAGCCAAGCCGTGGGGAAGACTGAAGGGACAACCCGAACTATGGTTAAAAATTGTGGCCTAGGGGCATGGCAAGCCCAATATGATATCTCTTCATCCAGTCACTGAGTGGCCTTACTTGAGGACTGGGCTCAGCCTGAGCGTCACAATGTGTGTTTGTGACCAATGTGGCCCACGAGCATGGGCGGGGCCTCATGGGCCACACTGGTTTCAACTACACTGAACGTTGGACAACATGCCAACCACAAGGTTTCTTGCCATGGGGAAGGAGTTCTGATTTCTGCATCACCTTCAACCCTGGGCAGTGATTGGAGATAAGGTCTAGGTTCTGAAACCTGAAAACTGATGTTGGGAAGAGATGACGACCTAAAGCCATGGTGGCTCGATGTGCTCAGTGTGCGGCCAGCTGTCTGGGAGGGGCCAGGGGGTCCAGGCTCAGGCTGTGTCAGAAAGGGCATTAGTGCCCTGGTCAGCCTATGTATTTGGGGTACAGCCAAGGTCGGTGCAGGTTGATCCTCATTTGGGATTACTGGGTAGCACCAGAGGACAATGTTTTTCTTCTGGAGGGCCGGCAGAGAGCTGCATTGTAGTTCTGGATTGCCAAACTGGAGGGCTTGTGGGCCAGTAGTCTGACGACAAAAGTCTGAGAACACAAGCTAGGCTTAGGTTTCTGGGTGAGGCAATGGCACGCACAATCTACAGACCTGAATCGAGATCTCGTGCATCTGAAGTCAGGGCGAGGATCAGACGATCGCTCAGGTTGGAGTTTCTGTCCCTGATGGCCCCTTCATGAATGGGCGGGGGCATCACGAGGCCATGGGTGTTTTCCCACGATGGGAGTTGTGAGAAGCTCCAAACTGCAGAGAGTCTTCTGCAGGACAATTGAGACCTGTTGTTTGGCTCCAGGCCAATGATTCTGAGCAGGGTTCTAAGGATGGATGGCTGGGTAGCCCACCTCGCATTCCAATTGTCTCCTAGCAACAAGACAGTTTAGATCTCCTGGATCTGTGGGGAGCAACCGAGGACGCTGAGTTGAAATGGACACCCCTGGGGATGGGTCCTAACGTGCTTTTGTGTCTATGGAGACCTTGGAATGAAGTGGTGGCACTGGGGCCCTAAAGGGTTCTCCTAAACAGAGGCTTTGACACAGCTCCAACGTGCAAGTTTCCCATGTGTAGATGAGATTTTTTCTGATGGGTGAGTCAAGAAACAGCTATATGCTGCTTTTGAAATCCAGGCCTCTGAGGAGAGATGCCTGGAAACCAAAGCAATGGATCGGATTAGTGCCTAGGGGCCTGTTCTTTCCTTTTTACCTCTGGGGACATCTGTCTATGGGTCTGAGTGCAGGTAGGTGCTCAGTTGGGCTCAGATTGCCCCTGTTTTTCCTGGGAAGCCACCACTATTGAGATGGATCAGGGACTTTGGAGGTTTATCCTATTAGAAGGGTTGTGGCCATTGGAATGGGCACACACAATTCCCTTGGAGAGGGCAAGTACAGTCCTCAGGTTTGGCTCCAGGGGCCTGAGCCTGTAGGTTGTGTAGGCCAGGGCTGTTTGGACAGTTGTCTGAAAACACAAACTCGGCTTATGTTTCGGGTCATAGGTATGGCAGGACTGATCTACAGACCATGAGGAGAACACTTTGGGATTTGAAGGAAGGGCGAGTGTGAGGCTCCTGCTCAAGTTTTTTTCTCTGGATATCGTGTCACTCCTGGTCGTGGAATTTCTGTGTGACTTCATGGGAAATGGACGAGTCTTACTCTCTGGTGGTTTGGCCCCGTCCAAAGAGTTTGGGGTCATTCTGTGGGCTGGAAGAAGTCCGTTTTTTTTTGGTTGTTCTTGTTGTTTATTTTCTTTTTTAACCTCAGGTGTCCCACCAAATGAGGGATTCCAGAGTAGAGCCCTGGGGAGGGGCGACTTTACAATCAGAAATCTGGTTAAAAATTGGGGCCTCGGGACATGTCAAGCCCATTATGACATCTAATGGTCCAGCAACTGAGAGGACTTACTAGAGGATAGGAATCATGCTGAGGGTCACAATGCGTGTGTATGCCCTCGTCGCACTCAAGAATGGGCGGGGCCTCAGGGTGAATGCTGGTTTCTCCTACACTGAATGTTGGACAACGTGCCAACCACAGGGTTCTTGCCATGGGTAAGGAGGAGTTCTGATTTCTGCATTACACTCACCCTTGGGCAGTGATTGGAGATAAGGTCTCGGTTAGAAGCCTGAAAACTGAGGTAGGGAAGAGATGATGACCTAAGGCCATGGCGGGTTTTATGTGCTCAGTGTGCGGTCAGCTTTCTGGGTGTTGGTCAGGAGGTCCGGGCTCAGGTTGTTTTCGACAGTGCATTAGTGCCCAGGTTAGACTATATAATTTGGGTAAAGTCGAGTGCTGTGTAGGTTTACCTTCATTTAAGGTGCCTGGGCAGCTCATGAGGCAATAATTTTTTTTCTAGAGGGCAGGCAGAGTGCTGCATTGTGGGTCCGGAATTGCCAAACTTGAGGGCTTCGGGGCCAGGAGTGTGAGGACGGAAGTCTGAGAAGAAAAGCTAGACTTGGGTTTCAGGGCGAGGGCACGGCAGGTACCCCCTGCAAATCTGAACCAATATCTCATGCATCTGAAGTCAGGGCGAGGATCAGACGTTGGCTCAGGTTGGAGTTTCTGAGCATGACGGCCGCTTCATGAAGGGAGCGGAAACTCGAGGCCATTGAGGTTTTCCCACGTTGGGAGTTGTGGGATGCCCCCTTCATGGATTCCTTCTGCGGGACAATTGAGACCTGTTGGACAGCTCCAGGACATCCCATATGGAATGACTCCAGAGCACCGTTCGCGGATGGATGCCTGGGAAGCCCGTCTCGCATTCCAATTGTCTCCTAGCAACAAGACAGTTTAGATCTGATGGCTCTGCGGGAGCAACCGGGGTGGCTGAGTTGAAATGGACTTTCCTGAGGATGGGTCCTAATGTGTTTTTGTGTCCATGAGGGCCTTGGAATGGGGCGGTGGCACCGGGACCCTGAAGTACTCACCTAAGATTTGGACATGGCTCCCATGCACAGGTTTCTTTGTGGAGACGAGATGAGTTCTGATGGGTGCCTCAGGAAAACCCCTATGCTCGTATTGGAATCAGGCTTTTGAGGACACATGCCCGTAACCCAAAGCAATGGATCCTATTATGGCCTAGGGTCCTGTCTGGTTCAATCTTCTTCTCTGGGGACATCCATCTATGGTATGAGTGGAGGTCGATTATCAGCTGGTGTCAGACAGCCCATGTTTGTTCCGGGCGACCTACACTATTGGGATGGCCTCATGGAATTTGGAGATTTCTCCTAATTTGTACGATTTTGGACCATGGAATGGGCAGAATTCCCATGGATTGGTAGGCACAGTCCTAATGTGTGGCTCCAGGGGCCCAGCCTGGAGGGTGTGTGGCCCAAGACTTTGAGGACAGAAGTCTGAAAACACAAACTCAGCTTAGGTTTGGGGACGTAGGTATGGCAGGCCCGATCTACAAACCATGAGAAGAACTCTTCAGGATATGAAGAATGTGTGAGTCTGAGGCTCTTGCTCAGGCTTTTGTCTCTGGATTTTGTATCAGCGATGGCCGTGGAATGTCGGGGACGCCTCATGGGCCATAGACGAATCTTCCTCTCTGAGGATTGGGCCCGATTCCCAATTGCTTTTCGTCAATCTGTGGGATGGGAGGACTCATTTCATTTTTGTTACCTCAGGTGTACCACCAAAAGAGGAATTCCAAAGCCAAGCCGTGGGGAAGACTGAAGGGACAACCCGAACTATGGTTAAAAATTGTGGCCTAGGGGCATGGCAAGCCCAATATGATATCTCTTCATCCAGTCACTGAGTGGCCTTACTTGAGGACTGGGCTCAGCCTGAGCGTCACAATGTGTGTTTGTGACCAATGTGGCCCGCGAGCATGGGCGGGGCCTCATGGGCCACACTGGTTTCAACTACACTGAACGTTGGACAACATGCCAACCACAAGGTTTCTTGCCATGGGGAAGGAGTTCTGATTTCTGCATCACCTTCAACCCTGGGCAGTGATTAGAGATAAGGTCTAGGTTCTGAAAGCTGAAAACTGATGTTGGGAAGAGATGACGACCTAAGGCCATGGTGGCTCGATGTGCTCAGTGTGCGGCCAGCTGTCTGGGAGGGGCCAGGGGGTCCAGGCTCAGGCTGTGTCAGAAAGGGCATTAGTGCCCTGGTCAGCCTATGTATTTGGGGTACAGCCAAGGTCGGTGCAGGTTGATCCTCATTTGGGATTACTGGGTAGCACCAGAGGACAATGTTTTTCTTCTGGAGGGCCGGCAGAGTGCTGCATTGTAGTTCTGGATTGCCAAACTGGAGGGCTTGTGGGCCAGTAGTCTGACGACAAAAGTCTGAGAACACAAGCTAGGCTTAGGTTACTGGGTGAGGCAATGGCACGCACAATCTACAGACCTGAATCGAGATCTCGTGCATCTGAAGTCAGGCGAGGATCAGACGATCGCTCAGGTTGGAGTTTCTGTCCCTGATGGCTCCTTCATGAATGGGGGGGGGGCATCACGAGGCCATGGGTGTTTTACCACGATGGGAGTTGTGAGAAGCTCCAAACTGCACAGAGTCTTCTGCAGGACATTTGAGACCGGTTGTTTGGCTCCAGGCCAATGATTCTGAGCTGGGTTCTAAGTACGGATGGCTGGGTAGCCCACCTCGCTTTCCAATTGTCTCCTAGCAACATGACAGGTTAGATCTCCTGGATCTGTGGGGAGCAACCGAGGCCGCTGTGTTGAAATGGACACCCCTGGGGATGGGTCCTAACGTGCTTTTGTGTCTATGGAGCCCTTGGAATGAAGCGGTGGCACTGGGGCCCTAAAGGGTTCTCCTAAACAGAGGCTTTGACACAGCTCCAACGTGCAAGTTTCCCATGTGTAGATGAGATGTTTTCTGATGGGTGAGTCAAGAAACAGCTATATGCTGCTTTTGAAATCCAGGCCTCTGAGGAGAGATGCCTGGAAACCAAAGCAATGGATCGGATTAGTGCCTAGGGGCCTGTTCTTTCCTTTTTACCTCTGGGGACATCTGTCTATGGGTCTGAGTGCAGGTAGGTGCTCAGTTGGGCTCAGATTGCCCCTGTTTTTCCTGGGAAGACACCACTATTGAGATGGATCAGGGACTTTGGAGGTTTATCCTATTAGAAGGGTTGTGGCCATTGGAATGCGCACACACAATTCCCTTGGAGAGGGCAAGTACAGTCCTCAGGTTTGGCTCCAGGGGCCTGAGCCTGTAGGTTGTGTAGGCCAGGGCTGTTTGGACAGTTGTCTGAAAACACAAACTCGGCTTATGTTTCGGGTCATAGGTATGGCAGGACTGATCTACAGACCATGAGGAGAACACTTTGGGATTTGAAGGAAGGGCGAGTGTGAGGCTCCTGCTCAAGTTTTTTTCTCTGGATATCGTGTCACTCATGGTCGTGGAATTTCTGTGTGACTTCATGGGAAACGGACGAGTCTTGCTCTCTGGTGGTTTGGCCCCGTCCAAAGAGTTTGGGGTCATTCTGTGGGCTGGAAGAAGTCCGTTTTTTTTTTGGTTGTTCTTGTTGTTTTTTTTTCTTTTTTAACCTCAGGTGTCCCACCAAATGAGGGATTCCAGAATAGAGCCCTGGGGAGGGGCGACTGGACAATCAGAAATCTGGTTAAAAATTGGGGCCTCGGGACATGTCAAGCCCATTATGACATCTAATGGTCCAGCAACTGAGAGGACTTACTAGAGGACAGGACTCATGCTGAGGGTCACAATGCGTGTGTATGCCCTCGTCGCACTCAAGAATGGGCGGGGCCTCAGGGTGAATGCTGGTTTCTCCTACACTGAATGTTGGACAACGTGCCAACCACAGGGTTCTTGCCATGGGTAAGGAGGAGTTCTGATTTCTGCATTACACTCACCCTTGGGCAGTGATTGGAGATAAGGTCTCGGTTAGAAGCCTGAAAACTGAGGTAGGGAAGAGATGATGACCTAAGGCCATGGCGGGTTTTATGTGCTCAGTGTGCGGTCAGCTTTCTGGGTGTTGGTCAGGAGGTCCGGGCTCAGGTTGTTTTCGACAGTGCATTAGTGCCCAGGTTAGACTATATAATTTGGGTAAAGTCGAGTGCTGTGTAGGTTTACCTTCATTTAAGGTGCCTGGGCAGCTCATGAGGCAATAATTTTTTTTCTAGAGGGCAGGCAGAGTGCTGCATTGTGGGTCCGGAATTGCCAAACTTGAGGGATTCGGGGCCAGGAGTGTGAGGACGGAAGTCTGAGAAGACAAGCTAGACTTGGGTTTCAGGGCGAGGGCACGGCAGGTACCCCCTGCAAATCTGAACCAATATCTCATGCATCTGAAGTCAGGGCGAGGATCAGACGTTGGCTCAGGTTGGAGTTTCTGAGCATGACGGCCGCTTCATGAAGGGAGCGGAAACTCGAGGCCATTGAGGTTTTCCCACGTTGGGAGTTGTGGGATGCCCCCTTCATGGATTCCTTCTGCGGGACAATTGAGACCTGTTGGACAGCTCCAGGACATCCCATATGGAATGACTCCAGAGCACCGTTCGCGGATGGATGCCTGGGAAGCCCGCCTCGCATTCCAATTGTCTCCTAGCAACAAGACAGTTTAGATCTGATGGCTCTGCGGGAGCAACCGGGGTGGCTGAGTTGAAATGGACTTTCCTGAGGATGGGTCCTAATGTGTTTTTGTGTCCATGAGGGCCTTGGAATGGGGCGGTGGCACCGGGACCCTGAAGTACTCTCCTAAGCTTTGGACATGGCTCCCATGCACAGGTTTCCTTGTGGAGACGAGATGAGTTCTGATGGGTGCCTCAGGAAAACCCCTATGCTCGTATTGGAATCAGGCTTTTGAGGACACATGCCCGTAACCCAAAGCAATGGATCCTATTATGGCCTAGGGTCCTGTCTGGTTCAATCTTCTTCTCTGGGGACATCCATCTATGGTATGAGTGGAGGTCGATTATCAGCTGGTGTCAGACAGCCCATGTTTGTTCCGGGCGACCTACACTATTGGGATGGCCTCATGGAATTTGGAGATTTCTCCTAATTTGTACGATTTTGGACCATGGAATGGTTAGAATTCCCATGGATTGGTAGGCACAGTCCTAATGTGTGGCTCCAGGGGCCCAGCCTGGAGGGTGTGTGGCCCAAGACTTTGAGGACAGAAGTCTGAAAACACAAACTCAGCTTAGGTTTGGGGACGTAGGTATGGCAGGCCCGATCTACAAACCATGAGAAGAACTCTTCAGGATATGAAGAATGTGTGAGTCTGAGGCTCTTGCTCAGGCTTTTGTCTCTGGATTTTGTATCAGCGATGGCCGTGGAATGTCGGGGACGCCTCATGGGCCATAGACGAATCTTCCTCTCTGAGGATTTGGCCCGATTCCCAATTGCTTTTCATCAATCTGTGGGATGGGAGGACTCATTTCATTTTTGTTACCTCAGGTGTACCACCAAAAGAGGAATTCCAAAGCCAAGCCGTGGGGAAGACTGAAGGGACAACCCGAACTATGGTTAAAAATTGTGGCCTAGGGGCATGGCAAGCCCAATATGATATCTCTTCATCCAGTCACTGAGTGGCCTTACTTGAGGACTGGGCTCAGCCTGAGCGTCACAATGTGTGTTTGTGACCAATGTGGCCCGCGAGCATGGGCGGGGCCTCATGGGCCACACTGGTTTCAACTACACTGAACGTTGGACAACATGCCAACCACAAGGTTTCTTGCCATGGGGAAGGAGTTCTGATTTCTGCATCACCTTCAACCCTGGGCAGTGATTGGAGATAAGGTCTAGGTTCTGAAACCTGAAAACTGATGTTGGGAAGAGATGACGACCTAAGGCCATGGTGGCTCGATGTGCTCAGTGTGCGGCCAGCTGTCTGGGAGGGGCCAGGGGGTCCAGGCTCAGGCTGTGTCAGAAAGGGCATTAGTGCCCTGGTCAGCCTATGTATTTGGGGTACAGCCAAGGTCGGTGCAGGTTGATCCTCATTTGGGATTACTGGGTAGCACCAGAGGACAATGTTTTTCTTCTGGAGGGCCGGCAGAGTGCTGCATTGTAGTTCTGGATTGCCAAACTGGAGGGCTTGTGGGCCAGTAGTCTGACGACAAAAGTCTGAGAACACAAGCTAGGCTTAGGTTTCTGGGTGAGGCAATGGCAGGCACAATCTACAGACCTGAATCGAGATCTCGTGCATCTGAAGTCAGGGCGAGGATCAGACGATCGCTCAGGTTGGAGTTTCTGTCCCTGATGGCCCCTTCATGAATGGGCGGGGGCATCACGAGGCCATGGGTGTTTTCCCACGATGGGAGTTGTGAGAAGCTCCAAACTGCAGAGAGTCTTCTGCAGGACAATTGAGACCTGTTGTTTGGCTCCAGGCCAATGATTCTGAGCAGGGTTCTAAGGATGGATGGCTGGGTAGCCCACCTCGCATTCCAATTGTCTCCTAGCAACAAGACAGTTTAGATCTCCTGGATCTGTGGGGAGCAACCGATGACGCTGAGTTGAAATGGACACCCCTGGGGATGGGTCCTAACGTGCTTTTGTGTCTATGGAGACCTTGGAATGAAGTGGTGGCACTGGGGCCCTAAAGGGTTCTCCTAAACAGAGGCTTTGACACAGCTCCAACGTGCAAGTTTCCCATGTGTAGATGAGATGTTTTCTGATGGGTGAGTCAAGAAACAGCTATATGCTGCTTTTGAAATCCAGGCCTCTGAGGAGAGATGCCTGGAAACCAAAGCAATGGATCGGATTAGTGCCTAGGGGCCTGTTCTTTCCTTTTTACCTCTGGGGACATCTGTCTATGGGTCTGTGTGCAGGTAGGTGCTCAGTTGGGCTCAGATTGCCTCTGTTTTTCCTGGGAAGCCACCACTATTGAGATGGATCAGGGACTTTGGAGGTTTATCCTATTAGAAGGGTTGTGGCCATTGGAATGGGCACACACAATTCCCTTGGAGAGGGCAAGTACAGTCCTCAGGTTTGGCTCCAGGGGCCTGAGCCTGTAGGGTGTGTTGGCCAGGGCTGTTTGGACAGTTGTCTGAAAACACAAACTCGGCTTATGTTTCGAGTCATAGGTATGGCAGGACTGATCTACAGACCATGAGGAGAACTCTTCGGGATTTGAAAGAAGGGCGAGTGTGAGGCTCCTGCTCAAGTTTTTGTCTCTGGATATCGTGTCACTCATGGTCGTGGAATTTCTGGGTGACTTCATGGGAAATGGACGAGTCTTACTCTCTGGTGGTTTGGCCCCGTCCAAAGAGTTTGGGGTCATTCTGTGGGCTGGAAGAAGTCCGTTTTTTTTTTTTATTCTTGTTTTTTTCTCTTTCATCCTCAGGTGTCCCACCAAATGAGGGATTCCAGAGTATAGCCCTGGGGAGGGGCGACTGGACAATCAGAAATTTGGTTAAAAATTGGGGCCTAGGGACATGTCAAGCCCATTATGACATCTAATGGTCCAGCAACTGAGAGGACTTACTAGAGGACAGGACTCATGCTGAGGGTCACAATGCGTGTGTATGCCCTCGTCGTACTCAAGAATGGGCGGGGCCTCAGGGTGAATGCTGGTTTCTCCTACACTGAATGTTGGACAACGTGCCAACCACAGGGTTCTTGCCATGGGTAAGGAGGAGTTCTGATTTCTGCATCACACTCACCCCTGGGAAGTGATTGGAGATAAGGTCTCGGTTCTGAAGCCTGAAAACTGAGGTAGGGAAGAGATGATGACCTAAGGCCATGGCGGGTTTTATGTGCTCAGTATGCGGTCAGCATTCTGGGTGTTGGTCAGGAGGTCCGGGCTCAGGTTGTTTTCGACAGTGCATTAGTGCCCAGGTTAGACTATATAATTTGGGTAAAGTCGAGTGCTGTGTAGGTTTACCCTCATTTAAGGTGCCTGGGCAGCTCATGAGGCAATAATTTTTTTTTTTCTAGAGGGCAGGCAGAGTGCTGCATTGTGGGTCCGGAATTGCCAAACTTGAGGGCTTCGGGGCCAGGAGTGTGAGGACGGAAGTCTGAGAAGACAAGCTAGACTTGGGTTTCAGGGCGAGGGCACGGCAGGTACCCCCTGCAGATCTGAACCAATATCTCATGCATCTAAAGTCAGGGCGAGGATCAGACGTTGGCTCAGTTTGGAGTTTCTGAGCATGACGGCTGCTTCATGAAGGGAGCGGAATCTCGAGGCCATTGAGGTTTTCCCACCTTGGGAGTTGTGGGATGCCCCCTTCATGGATTCCTTCTGCGGGACAATTGAGACCTGTTGGACAGCTCCAGGACATCCCATATGGAATGATTCCAGAGCACCGTTCGCGGATGGATGCCTGGGAAGCCCGCCTCGCATTCCAATTGTCTCCTAGCAACAAGACAGTTTAGATCTGATGGCTCTGCGGGAGCAACCGGGGTGGCTGAGTTGAAATGGACTTTCCTGAGGATGGGTCCTAATGTGTTTTTGTGTCCATGAGGGCCTTGGAATGGGGCGGTGGCACCGGGACCCTGAAGTACTCTCCTAAGCTTTGGACATGGCTCCCATGCACAGGTTTCCTTGTGGAGACGAGATGAGTTCTGATGGGTGCCTCAGGAAAACCCCTATGCTCGTATTGGAATCAGGCTTTTGAGGACACATGCCTGTAACCCAAAGCAATGGATCCTATTATGGCCTTGGGTCCTGTCTGTTTCAATCTTCTTCTCTGGGGACATCCATCTATGGTATGAGTGGAGGTCGATTATCAGCTGGTGTCAGACAGCCCTTGTTTTTTCCGGGCGACCTACACTATTGGGATGGCCTCAGGGACTTTGGAGATTTCTCCTAATTTGTACGATTTTAGACCATGGAATGGGCAGAATTCCCATGGATTGGTAGGCACAGTCCTAATGTGTGGCTCCAGGGGCCCAGCCTGGAGGGTGTGTGGCCCAAGACTTTGAGGACAGAAGTCTGAAAACACAAACTCAGCTTAGGTTTGGGGACGTAGGTATGGCAGGCCCGATCGACAAACCATGAGAAGAACTCTTCAGGATATGAAGAAAGTGCGAGTCTGAGGCTCTTGCTCAGGCTTTTGTCTCTGGATTTTGTATCAGCGATGGCCGTGGAATGTCGGGGACGCCTCATGGGACATGGACGAATCTTCCTCTCTGAGATTTGGCCCGATTCCCAATTGCTTTTCGTCAATCTGTGGGATGTGAGGACTCATTTCAGTTTTGTTACCTCAGGTGTCCCACCAAAAGAGGAATTCCAAAGCCAAGCCGTGGGGAAGACTGAAGGGACAACCCGAACTATGGTTAAAAATTGGGGCCTAGGGGCATGGCAAGCCCAATATGATATCTCTTCATCCAGCCACTGAGTGGCCTTACTTGAGGACTGGGCTCAGCCTGAGCGCCACAATGTGTGTTTGTGACCAATGTGGCCCGTGAGCATGGGCAGGGCCTCATGGGCCACACTGGTTTCAACTACACTGAACGTTGGACAACATGCCAACCACAAGGTTTCTTGCCATGGGGAAGGAGTTCTGATTTCTGCATCACCTTCAACCCTGGGCAGTGATTGGAGATAAGGTCTAGGTTCTGAAACCTGAAAACTGATGTTGGGAAGAGATGACGACCTAAGGCCATGGCGGCTCGATGTGCTCAGTGTGCGGCCAGCTGTCTGGGAGGGGCCAGTGGGTCCAGGCTCAGGCTGTGTTAGAAAGGGCATTAGTGCCCTGGTCATCCTATGTATTTGGGGTACAGCCAAGGTCGGTGCAGGTTGATCCTCATTTGGGATTACTGGGTAGCACCAGAGGACAATATTTTTCTTCTGGAGGGCCGGTAGAGTGCTGCATTGTAGTTCTGGATTGCCAAACTGGAGGGCTTGTGGGCCAGTAGTCTAACGACAAAAGTCTGAGAACACAAGCTAGGCTTAGGTTTCTGGGTGAGGCCATGGCACGCACAATCTACAGACCTGAATCGAGATCTCGTGCATCTGAAGTCAGGGCGAGGATCAGACGATTGCTCAGGTTGGAGTTTCTGTCCCTGATGGCCCCTTCATGAATGGGCGGGGGCATCACGAGGCCATGGGTGTTTTCCCACGATGGGAGTTGTGAGAAGGTCCAAACTGCATAGAGTCTTCTGCAGGAGAATTGAGACCTGTTGTTTGGCTCCAGGCCAATGATTCTGAGCAGGGTTCTAAGGATGGATGGCTGGGTATCCCACCTCGCATTCCAATTGTCTCCTAGCAACCACACAGGTTAGATCTCCTGGATCTGTGGGGAGCAACCGATGACGCTGAGTTGAAATGGACACCCCTGGGGATGGGTCCTAACGTGCTTTTGTGTCTATGGAGACCTTGGAATGAAGCGGTGGCACTGGGGCTCTAAAGGGTTCTCCTAAACAGAGGCTTTGACACAGCTCCAACGTGCAAGTTTCCCATGTGTAGATGAGATGTTTTCTGATGGGTGAGTCAAGAAACAGCTATATGCTGCTTTTGAAACCCAGGCCTCTGAGGAGAGATGCCTGGAAACCAAAGCAATGGATCTGATTAGTGCCTAGGGGCCTGTTCTTTCCTTTTTACCTCTGGGGACATCTGTCTATGGGTCTGAGTGCAGGTAGGTGCTCAGTTGGGCTCAGATTGCCCCTGTTTTTCCTGGGATGCCACCACTATTGAGATGGATCAGGGACTTTGGAGGTTTATCCTATTAGAAGGGTTGTGGCCATTGGAATGGGCACACACAATTCCCTTGGAGAGGGCAAGTACAGTCCTCAGGTTTGGCTCCAGGGGCCTGAGCCTGTAGGGTGTGTTGGCCAGGGCTGTTTGGACAGTTGTCTGAAAACACAAACTCGGCTTATGTTTCGGGTCATAGGTATGGCAGTACTGATCTACAGACCATGAGGAGAACTCTTCGGGATTTGAAAGAAGGGCGAGTGTGAGGCTCCTGCTCAAGTTTTTGTCTCTGGATATC
The DNA here is from genome assembly GCF_964662115.1 of Mustela nivalis. NCBI lineage: Eukaryota > Metazoa > Chordata > Mammalia > Carnivora > Mustelidae > Mustela > Mustela nivalis. The sequence continues at coordinate 420,934 of NW_028136531.1, read as the reverse complement.
GTGTCACTCATGTTCGTGGAATTTCTGGGTGACTTCATGGGAAATGGACGAGTCTTACTCTCTGGTGGTTTGGCCCCGTCCAAAGAGTTTGGGGTCATTCTGTGGGCTGGAAGAAGTCCGTTTTTTTTTTTATTCTTGTTTTTTTCTCGTTCATCCTCAGGTGTCCCACCAAATGAGGGATTCCAGAGTAGAGCCCTGGGGAGGGGCGACTGTACCATCAGAAATTTGGTTAAAAATTGGGCCTAGGGACATGTCAAGCCCATTATGACATCTAATGGTCCAGCAACTGAGAGGACTTACTAGAGGACAGGACTCATGCTGAGGGTCACAATGCGTGTGTATGCCCTCGTCGTACTCAAGAATGGGCGGAACCTCAGGGTGAATGCTGGTTTCTCCTACACTGAACGTTGGACAACGTGCCAACCACAGAGTTCTTGCCATGGGTAAGGAGGAGTTCTGATTTCTGCATCACACTCACCCCTGGGAAGTGATTGGAGATAAGGTCTCGGTTCTGAAGCCTGAAAACTGAGGTAGGGAAGAGATGATGACCTAAGACCATGGCGGGTTTTATGTGCTCAGTGTGCGGTCAGCTTTCTGGGTGTTGGTCAGAAGTTCCGGGCTCAGGTTGTTTTCGACAGTGCATTAGTGCCCAGGTTAGACTATATAATTTGGGTAAAGTCGAGTGCTGTGTATGTTTACCCTCATTTAAGGTGCCTGGGCAGCTCATGAGGCAATAATTTTTTTTCTAGAGGGCAGGCAGAATGCTGCATTGTGGGTCAGGAATTGCCAAACTTGAGGGCTTCGGGGCCAGGAGTGTGAGGAAGGAAGTCTGAGAAGACAAGCTAGACTTGGGTTTCAGGGCGAGGGCACGGCAGATACCCCCTGCAGATCTGAACCAATATCTCATGCATCTGAAGTCAGGGCGAGGATCAGACGTTGGCTCAGTTTGGAGTTTCTGAGCATGACGGCCGCTTCATGAAGGGAGCGGAATCTCGAGGCCATTGAGGTTTTCCCACGTTGGGAGTTGTGGGATGCCCCCTTCATGGATTCCTTCTGCGGGACAATTGAGACCTGTTGGACAGCTCCAGGACATCCCATATGGAATGACTCCAGAGCACCTTTCGCGGATGGATGCCTGGGAAGCCCGCCTCGCATTCCAATTGTCTCCTAGCAACAAGACAGTTTAGATCTGATGGCTCTGCGGGAGCAACCGGGGTGGCTGAGTTGAAATGGACTTTCCTGAGGATGGGTCCTAATGTGTTTTTGTGTCCATGAGGGCCTTGGAATGGGGCGGTGGCACCGGGACCCTGAAGTACTCTCCTAAGCTTTGGACATGGCTCCCATGCACAGGTTTCCTTGTGGAGACGAGATGAGTTCTGATGGGTGCCTCAGGAAAACCCCTATGCTCGTATTGGAATCAGGCTTTTGAGGACACATGCCTGTAACCCAAAGCAATGGATCCTATTATGGCCTAGGGTCCTGTCTGGTTCAATCTTCTTCTCTGGGGACATCCATCTATGGTATGAGTGGAGGTCGATTATCAGCTGGTGTCAGACAGCCCTTGTTTTTTCCGGGCGACCTACACTATTGGGATGGCCTCAGGGACTTTGGAGATTTCTCCTAATTTGTACGATTTTGGACCATGGAATGGGCAGAATTCCCATGGATTGGTAGGCACAGTCCTAATGTGTGTCTCCAGGGGCCCAGCCTGGAGGGTGTGTGGCCCAAGACTTTGAGGACAGAAGTCTGAAAACACAAACTCAGCTTAGGTTTGGGGACGTAGGTATGGCAGGCCCGATCGACAAACCATGAGAAGAACTCTTCAGGATATGAAGAAAGTGCGAGTCTGAGGCTCTTGCTCAGGCTTTTGTCTCTGGATTTTGTATCAGCGATGGCCGTGGAATGTCGGGGACGCCTCATGGGCCATGGACGAATCATCCTCTCTGAGGATTTGGCCCGATTCCCAATTGCTTTTCGTCAATCTGTGGGATGGGAGGACTCATTTCAGTTTTGTTACCTCAGGTGTCCCACCAAAAGAGGAATTCCAAAGCCAAGCCGTGGGGAAGACTGAAGGGACAACCCGAACTATGGTTAAAAATTGTGGCCTAGGGGCATGGCAAGCCCAATATGATATCTCTTCATCCAGCCACTGAGTGGCCTTACTTGAGGACTGGGCTCAGCCTGAGCGTCACAATGTGTGTTTGTGACCAATGTGGCCCACGAGCTTGGGCGGGGCTTCATGGGCCACACTGGTTTCAACTACACTGAACGTTGGACAACATGCCAACCACAAGGTTTCTTGCCATGGGGAAGGAGTTCTGATTTCTGCATCACCTTCAACCCTGGGCAGTGATTGGAGATAAGGTCTAGGTTCTGAAACCTGAAAACTGATGTTGGGAAGAGATGACGACCTAAGGCCATGGCGGCTCGATGTGCTCAGTGTGCGGCCAGCTGTCTGGGAGGGGCCAGTGGGTCCAGGCTCAGGCTGTGTTAGAAAGGGCATTAGTGCCCTGGTCATCCTATGTATTTGGGGTACAGCCTAGGTCGGTGCAGGTTGATCCTCATTTGGGATTACTGGGTAGCACCAGAGGACAATGTTTTTCTTCTGGAGGGCCGGCAGAGTGCTGCATTGTAGTTCTGGATTGCCAAACTGGAGGGCTTGTGGGCCAGTAGTCTGACGACAAAAGTCTGAGAACACAAGCTAGGCTTAGGTTTCTGGGTGAGGCCATGGCACGCACAATCTACAGACCTGAATCGAGGTCTCGTGCATCTGAAGTCAGGGCGAGGATCAGATGATCGCTCAGGTTGGAGTTTCTGTCCCTGATGGCCCCTTCATGAATGGGCGGGGGCATCACGAGGCCATGGGTGTTTTCCCACGATGGGAGTTGTGAGAAGCTCCAAACTGCAGAGAGTCTTCTGCAGGACAATTGAGACCTGTTGTTTGGCTCCAGGCCAATGATTCTGAGCAGGGTTCTAAGGATGGATGGCTGGGTATCCCACCTCGCATTCCAATTGTCTCCTAGCAACAAGACAGGTTAGATCTCCTGGATCTGTGGGGAGCAACCGAGGACGCTGAGTTGAAATGGACACCCCTGGGGATGGGTCCTAACGTGCTTTTGTGTCTATGGAGACCTTGGAATGAAGCGGTGGCACTGGGGCCCTAAAGGATTCTCCTAAACAGAGGCTTTGACACAGCTCCAACGTGCAAGTTTCCCATGTGTAGATGAGATGTTTTCTGATGGGTGAGTCAAGAAACAGCTATATGCTGCTTTTGAAATCCAGGCCTCTGAGGAGAGATGCCTGGAAACCAAATCAATGGATCTGATTAGTGCCTAGGGGCCTGTTCTTTCCTTTTTACCTCTGGGGACATCTGTCTATGGGTCTGAGTGCAGGTAGGTGCTCAGTTGGGCTCAGATTGCCCCTGTTTTTCCTGGGAAGACACCACTATTGAGATGGATCAGGGACTTTGGAGGTTTATCCTATTAGAAGGGTTGTGGCCATTGGAATGGGCACACACAATTCCCTTGGAGAGGGCAAGTACAGTCCTCAGGTTTGGCTCCAGGGGCCTGAGCCTGTAGGGTGTGTAGGCCAGGGCTGTTTGGACAGTTGTCTGAAAACACAAACTCGGCTTATGTTTCGAGTCATAGGTATGGCAGGACTGATCTACAGACCATGAGGAGAACTCTTCGGGATTTGAAAGAAGGGCGAGTGTGAGGCTCCTGCTCAAGTTTTTGTATCTGGATATCGTGTCACTCATGGTCGTGGAATTTCTGGGTGACTTCATGGGAAATGGACGAGTCTTACTCTCTGGTGGTTTGGCCCCGTCCAAAGAGTTTGGGGTCATACTGTGGGCTGGAAGAAGTCCGTTTTTTTTTTTTATTCTTGTTTTATTCTCGTTCATCCTCAGGTGTCCCACCAAATGAGGGATTCCAGAGTAGAGACCTGGGGAGGGGCGACTGGACCATCAGAAATTTGGTTAAAAATTGGGGCCTAGGGACATGTCAAGCCCATTATGACATCTAATGGTCCAGCAACTGAGAGGACTTACTAGAGGACAGGACTCATGCTGAGGGTCACAATGCGTGTGTATGCCCTCGTCCCACTCAAGAATGGGCGGGGCCTCAGGGTGAATGCTGGTTTCTCCTACACTGAACGTTGGACAATGTGCCAACCACAGGGTTCTTGCCATGGGTAAGGAGGAGTTCTGATTTCTGCATCAAACTCACCCCTGGGAAGTGATTGGAGATAATGTCTCGGTTCTGAAGCCTGAAAAGTGAGGTAGGGAAGAGATGATGACCTAAGGCCATGGCGGGTTTTATGTGCTCAGTGTGCGGTCAGCTTTCTGGGTGTTGGTCAGGAGGTCCGGGCTCAGGTTGTGTTCGACAGTGAATTAGTGCCCAGGTTAGACTATATAATTGGGTAAAGTCGAGTGCTGTGTAGGTTTACCCTCATTTAAGGTGCCGGGGCAGCTCATGAGGCAATAATTTTTTTTCTAGAGGGCAGGCAGAGTGCTGCATTGTGGGTCCGGAATTGCCAAACTTGAGGGCTTCGGGGCCAGGAGTGTGAGGACGGAAGTCTGAGATGTCAAGCTAGATTTGGGTTTCAGGGCGAGGGCATGGCAGGTACCCCCTGCAGATCTGAACCAATATCTCATGCATCTGAAGTCAGGGCGAGGATCAGACGTTGGCTCAGGTTGGAGTTTCTGAGCATGACGGCCGCTTCATGAAGGGAGCGGAATCTCGAGGCCATTGAGGTTTTCCCACGTTGGGAGTTGTGGGATGCCCCCTTCATGGATTCCTTCTGCGGGACAATTGAGACCTCTTGGACAGCTCCAGGACATCCCATATGGAATGACTCCAGAGCACCGTTCGCGGATGGATGCCTGGGAAGCCCGCCTCGCATTCCAATTGTCTCCTAGCAACAAGACAGTTTAGATCTGATGGCTCTGCGGGAGCAACCGGGGTGGCTGAGTTGAAATGGACTTTCCTGAGGATGGGTCCTAATGCGTTTTTGTGTCCATGAGGGCCTTGGAATGGGGCGGTGGCACCGGGACCCTGAAGTACTCTCCTAAGGTTTGGACATGGCTCCCATGCACAGGTTTCCTTGTGGAGACGAGATGAGTTCTGATGGGTGCCTCAGGAAAACCCCTATGCTCGTATTGGAATCAGGCTTTTGAGGACACCTGCCTGTAACCCAAAGCAATGGATCCTATTATGGCCTAGGGTCCTGTCTGGTTCAATCTTCTTCTCTGGGGACATCCATCTATGGTATGAGTGGAGGTCGATTATCAGCTGGTGTCAGACAGCCCTTGTTTGTTCCGGGCGACCTACACAATTGGGATGGCCTCAGGGACTTTGGAGGTTTCTCCTAATTTGTACGATTTTGGACCATGGAATGGGCAGAATTCCCATGGATTGGTAGGCACAGTCCTAATGTGTGGCTCCAGGGGCCCAGCCTGGAGGGTGTGTGGCCCAAGACTTTGAGGACAGAAGTCTGAAAACACAAACTCAGCTTAGGTTTGGGGACGTAGGTATGGCAGGCCCGATCGACAAACCATGAGAAGAACTCTTCAGGATATGAAGAAAGTGCGAGTCTGAGGCTCTTGCTCAGGCTTTTGTCTCTGGATTTGTATCAGCGATGGCCGTGGAATGTCGGGGACGCCTCATGGGCCATGGAAGAATCTTCCTCACTGAGGATTGGGCCTGATTCCCAATTGCTTTTCGTCAATCTGTGGGATGGGAGGACTCATTTCAGTTTTGTTACCTCAGGTGTCCCACCAAAAGAGGAATTCCAAAGCCAAGCCGTGGGGTAGACTGAAGGGACAACCCGAACTATGGTTAAAAATTGGGGCCTAGGGGCATGGCAAGCCCAATATGATATCTCTTCATCCAGCCACTGAGTGGCCTTACTTGAGGACTGGGCTCAGCCTGAGCGTCACAATGTGTGTTTGTGACCAATGTGTCCCGCGAGCATGGGCGGGGCCTCATGGGCCACACTGGTTTCAACTACACTGTACGTTGGACAACATGCCAACCACAAGGTTTCTTGCCATGGGGAAGGAGTTCTGATTTCTGCATCACCTTCAACCCTGGGCAGTGATTGGAGATAAGGTCTAGGTTCTGAAACCTGAAAACTGATGTTGGGAAGAGATGACGACCTAAGGCCATGGCGGCTCGATGTACTCAGTGTGCGGCCAGCTGTCTGGGAGGGGCCAGGGGGTCCAGGCTCAGGCTGTGTCAGAAAGGGCATTAGTGCCCTGGTCAGCCTATGTATTTGGGGTACAGCCAAGGTCGGTGCAGGTTGATCCTCATTTGGGATTACTGGGTAGCACCAGAGGACAATGTTTTTCTTCTGGAGGGCCGGCAGAGTGCTGCATTGTAGTTCTGGATTGCCAAACTGGAGGGCTTGTGGGCCAGTAGTCTGACGACAAATGTCTGAGAACACAAGCTAGGCTTAGGTTTCTGGGTGAGGCCATGGCACGCACAATCTACAGACCTGAATCGAGATCTCGTGCATCTGAAGTCAGGGCGAGGATCAGACGATCGCTCAGGTTGGAGTTTCTGTCCCTGATGGCCCCTTCATGAATGGGCGGGGGCATCACGAGGCCATGGGTGTTTTCCCACGATGGGAGTTATGAGAAGCTCCAAACTACAGAGAGTCTTCTGCAGGACAATGGAGACCTGTTCTTTGGCTCCAGGCCAATGATTCTGAGCAGGGTTCTAAGGATGGATGGCTGGGTAGCCCACCTCGCATTCCAATTGTCTCCTAGCAACCAGACAGGTTAGATCTCCTGGATCTGTGGGGAGCAACCGATGACGCTGAGTTGAAATGGACACCCCTGGGGATTGGTCCTAATGTGCTTTTGTGTCTATGCAGCCCTTGGAATGAAGCGGTGGCACTGGGGCCCTAAAGGGTTCTCCTAAACAGAGGCTTTGACACAGCTCCAACGTGCAAGTTTCTCATGTGTAGATGAGATGTTTTCTGATGGGTGAGTCAAGAAACAGCTATATGCTGCTTTTGAAATCCAGGCCTCTGAGGAGAGATGCCTGGAAACCAAAGCAATGGATCTGATTAGTGCCTAGGGGCCTGTTCTTTCCTTTTTACCTCTGGGGACATCTGTCTATGGGTCTGAGTGCAGGTAGGTGCTCAGTTGGGCTCAGATTGCCCCTGTTGTTCCTGGGAAGCCACCACTATTGAGATGGATCAGGGACTTTGGAGGTTTATCCTATTAGAAGGGTTGTGGCCATTGGAATGGGCACACACAATTCCCTTGGAGAGGGCAAGTACAGTTCTCAGGTTTGGCTCCAGGGGCCTGAGCCTGTAGGGTGTGTAGGCCAGGGCTGTTTGGACAGTTGTCTGAAAACACAAACTCGGCTTATGTTTCGAGTCATAGGTATGGCAGGACTGATCTACAGACCATGAGGAGAACTCTTCGGGATTTGAAAGAAGGGCGAGTGTGAGGCTCCTGCTCAAGTTTTTGTCTCTGGATATCGTGTCAATCACGGTCGTGGAATTTCTGGGTGACTTCATGGGAAATGGACGAGTCTTACTCTCTGGTGGTCTGGCTTCGTCCAAAGAGTTTGGGGTCATTCTGTGGGCTGGAAGAAGTCCTTTTTTTTTTTTCTTTTATTCTTGTTTTTTTCTTTTTTATCCTCAGGTGTCCCACCAAATGAGCGATTCCAGAGTAGAGCCCTGGGAGGGGCGACTGGACCATCAGAAATTTGGTTAAAAATAGGGGCCTAGGGAGATGTCAGCCCATTATGACATCTAATGGTCCAGCAACTGAGAGGACTTACTAGAGGATAGGACTCATGCTGAGGGTCACAATGCGTGTGTATGCCCTCGTTGCACTCAAGAATGGGCTGGGCCTCAGGGTGAATGCTGGTTTCTCCTACACTGAACGTTGGACAACGTGCCAACCACAGGGTTCTTGCCATGGGTAAGGAGGAGTTCTGATTACTGCATAACATTCACCCCTGGGAAGTGATTGGAGATTTGGTCTCGGTTCTGAAGCCTGAAAACTGAGGTAGGGAAGAGATGATGACCTAAGGCCATGGCGGGTTTTATGTGCTCAGTGTGCAGTCAGCTTTCTGGGTGTTGGTCAGGAGGTCCGGGCTCAGGTTGTGTTCGACAGTGCATTAGTGCCCAGGTTAGAGTATATAATTTGGGTAAAGTCGAGTGCTGTGTAGGTTTACCCTCATTTAAGTTGCCTGGGCAGCTCATGAGGCAATCATTTTTTTTCTAGAAGGCAGGCAGAGTGCTTCATTGTGGGTCCGGAATTGCCAAACTTGAGGGCTTAGGGGCCAGGAGTGTGAGGACGGAAATCTGAGAAGACAAGCTAGACTTGTGTTTCAGGGCGAGGGCACGGCAGGTACCCCCTGCAGATCTGAACCATTATCTCATGCATCTGAAGTCAGGGCGAGGATCAGACGTTGGCTCAGGTTGGAGTTTCTGAGCATGACGGCCGCTTCATGAAGGGAGCGGAATCTCGAGGCCATTGAGGTTTTCCCACGTTGGGAGTTGTGGGATGCTCCCTTCATGGATTCCTTCTGCGGGACAATTGAGACCTCTTGGACAGCTCCAGGACATTCCATATGGAATAACTCCAGAGCACCGTTCGTGGATGGATGCCTGGGAAGCCCGCCTCGCATTCCAATTGTCTCCTAGCAACAAGACAGTTTAGATCTGATGGCTCTGCGGGAGCAACCGGGGTGGCTGAGTTGAAATGGACTTTCCTGAGGATGGGTCCTAATGCGTTTTTGTGTCCATGAGGGCCTTGGAATGGGGCGGTTGCACCGGGACCCTGAAGTACTCTCCTAAGCTTTGGACATGGCTCCCATGCACAGGTTTCCTTGTGGAGACGAGATGAGTTCTGATGGGTGCCTCAGGAAAACCCCTATGCTCGTATTGGAATCAGGCTTTTGAGGACACATGCCTGTAACCCAAAGCAATGGATCCTATTATGGCCTAGGGTCCTGTCTGGTTCAATCTTCTTCTCTGGGGACATCCATCTATGGTATGAGTGGAGGTCGATTATCAGCTGGTGTCAGACAGCCCTTGTTTGTTCCGGGCGACCTACACTATTGGGAGGGCCTCAGGGTCTTTGGAGGTTTCTCCTAATTTGTACGATTTTGGACCATGGAATGGGCAGAATTCCCATGGATTGGTAGGCACAGTCCTAATGTGTGGCTCCAGGGGCCCAGCCTGGAGGGTGTGTGGCCCAAGACTTTGAGGACAGAAGTCTGAAAACACAAACTCAGCTTAGGTTTGGGGACGTAGGTATGGCAGGCCCGATCGACAAACCATGAGAAGAACTCTTCAGGATATGAAGAAAGTGCGAGTCTGAGGCTCTTGCTCAGGCTTTTGTCTCTGGATTTGTATCAGCGATGGCCGTGGAATGTCGGGGACGCCTCATGGGCCATGGAAGAATCTTCCTCACTGAGGATTGGGCCTGATTCCCAATTGCTTTTCGTCAATCTGTGGGATGGGAGGACTCATTTCAGTTTTGTTACCTCAGGTGTCCCACCAAAAGAGGAATTCCAAAGCCAAGCCGTGGGGTAGACTGAAGGGACAACCCGAACTATGGTTAAATTTGGGGCCTAGGGGCATGGCAAGCCCAATATGATATCTCTTCATCCAGCCACTGAGTGGCCTTACTTGAGGACTGGGCTCAGCCTGAGCGTCACAATGTGTGTTTGTGACCAATGTGTCCCGCGAGCATGGGCGGGGCCTCATGGGCCACACTGGTTTCAACTACACTGTACGTTGGACAACATGCCAACCACAAGGTTTCTTGCCATGGGGAAGGAGTTCTGATTTCTGCATCACCTTCAACCCTGGGCAGTGATTGGAGATAAGGTCTAGGTTCTGAAACCTGAAAACTGATGTTGGGAAGAGATGACGACCTAAGGCCATGGCGGCTCGATGTACTCAGTGTGCGGCCAGCTGTCTGGGAGGGGCCAGGGGGTCCAGGCTCAGGCTGTGTCAGAAAGGGCATTAGTGCCCTGGTCAGCCTATGTATTTGGGGTACAGCCAAGGTCGGTGCAGGTTGATCCTCATTTGGGATTACTGGGTAGCACCAGAGGACAATGTTTTTCTTCTGGAGGGCCGGCAGAGTGCTGCATTGTAGTTCTGGATTGCCAAACTGGAGGGCTTGTGGGCCAGTAGTCTGACGACAAAAGTCTGAGAACACAAGCTAGGCTTAGGTTTCTGGGTGAGGCCATGGCACGCACAATCTACAGACCTGAATCGAGATCTCGTGCATCTGAAGTCAGGGCGAGGATCAGACGATCGCTCAGGTTGGAGTTTCTGTCCCTGATGGCCCCTTCATGAATGGGCGGGGGCATCACGAGGCCATGGGTGTTTTCCCACGATGGGAGTTATGAGAAGCTCCAAACTACAGAGAGTCTTCTGCAGGACAATTGAGACCTGTTCTTTGGCTCCAGGCCAATGATTCTGAGCAGGGTTCTAAGGATGGATGGCTGGGTAGCCCACCTCGCATTCCAATTGTCTCCTAGCAACCAGACAGGTTAGATCTCCTGGATCTGTGGGGAGCAACCGATGACGCTGAGTTGAAATGGACACCCCTGGGGATTGGTCCTAATGTGCTTTTGTGTCTATGCAGCCCTTGGAATGAAGCGGTGGCACTGGGGCCCTAAAGGGTTCTCCTAAACAGAGGCTTTGACACAGCTCCAACGTGCAAGTTTCCCATGTGTAGATGAGATGTTTTCTGATGGGTGAGTCAAGAAACAGCTATATGCTGCTTTTGAAATCCAGGCCTCTGAGGAGAGATGCCTGGAAACCAAAGCAATGGATCTGATTAGTGCCTAGGGGCCTGTTCTTTCCTTTTTACCTCTGGGGACATCTGTCTATGGGTCTGAGTGCAGGTAGGTGCTCAGTTGGGCTCAGATTGCCCCTGTTGTTCCTGGGAAGCCACCACTATTGAGATGGATCAGGGACTTTGGAGGTTTATCCTATTAGAAGGGTTGTGGCCATTGGAATGGGCACACACAATTCCCTTGGAGAGGGCAAGTACAGTTCTCAGGTTTGGCTCCAGGGGCCTGAGCCTGTAGGGTGTGTAGGCCAGGGCTGTTTGGACAGTTGTCTGAAAACACAAACTCGGCTTATGTTTCGAGTCATAGGTATGGCAGGACTGATCTACAGACCATGAGGAGAACTCTTCGGGATTTGAAAGAAGGGCGAGTGTGAGGCTCCTGCTCAAGTTTTTGTCTCTGGATATCGTGTCAATCACGGTCGTGGAATTTCTGGGTGACTTCATGGGAAATGGACGAGTCTTACTCTCTGGTGGTCTGGCTTCGTCCAAAGAGTTTGGGGTCATTCTGTGGGCTGGAAGAAGTCCTTTTTTTTTTTTTCTTTTATTCTTGTTTTTTTCTTTTTTATCCTCAGGTGTCCCACCAAATGAGCGATTCCAGAGTAGAGCCCTGGGGAGGGGCGACTGGACCATCAGAAATTTGGTTAAAAATAGGGGCCTAGGGAGATGTCAGCCCATTATGACATCTAATGGTCCAGCAACTGAGAGGACTTACTAGAGGATAGGACTCATGCTGAGGGTCACAATGCGTGTGTATGCCCTCGTTGCACTCAAGAATGGGCTGGGCCTCAGGGTGAATGCTGGTTTCTCCTACACTGAACGTTGGACAACGTGCCAACCACAGGGTTCTTGCCATGGGTAAGGAGGAGTTCTGATTTCTGCATCAGACTCACCCCTGGGAAGTGATTGGAGATTTGGTCTCGGTTCTGAAGCCTGAAAACTGAGGTAGGGAAGAGATGATGACCTAAGGCCATGGCGGGTTTTATGTGCTCAGTGTGCAGTCAGCTTTCTGGGTGTTGGTCAGGAGGTCCGGGCTCAGGTTGTGTTCGACAGTGCATTAGTGCCCAGGTTAGAGTATATAATTTGGGTAAAGTCGAGTGCTGTGTAGGTTTACCCTCATTTAAGTTGCCTGGGCAGCTCATGAGGCAATCATTTTTTTTCTAGAGGGCAGGCAGAGTGCTTCATTGTGGGTCCGGAATTGCCAAACTTGAGGGCTTAGGGGCCAGGAGTGTGAGGACGGAAATCTGAGAAGACAAGCTAGACTTGTGTTTCAGGGCGAGGGCACGGCAGGTACCCCCTGCAGATCTGAACCAATATCTCATGCATCTGAAGTCAGGGCGAGGATCAGACGTTGGCTCAGGTTGGAGTTTCTGAGCATGACGGCCGCTTCATGAAGGGAGCGGAATCTCGAGGCCATTGAGGTTTTCCCACGTTGGGAGTTGTGGGATGCTCCCTTCATGGATTCCTTCTGCGGGACAATTGAGACCTCTTGGACAGCTCCAGGACATTCCATATGGAATAACTCCAGAGCACCGTTCGTGGATGGATGCCTGGGAAGCCCGCCTCGCATTCCAATTGTCTCCTAGCAACAAGACAGTTTAGATCTGATGGCTCTGCGGGAGCAACCGGGGTGGCTGAGTTGAAATGGACTTTCCTGAGGATGGGTCCTAATGCGTTTTTGTGTCCATGAGGGCCTTGGAATGGGGCGGTTGCACCGGGACCCTGAAGTACTCTCCTAAGCTTTGGACATGGCTCCCATGCACAGGTTTCCTTGTGGAGACGAGATGAGTTCTGATGGGTGCCTCAGGAAAACCCCTATGCTCGTATTGGAATCAGGCTTTTGAGGACACATGCCTGTAACCCAAAGCAATGGATCCTATTATGGCCTAGGGTCCTGTCTGGTTCAATCTTCTTCTCTGGGGACATCCATCTATGGTATGAGTGGAGGTCGATTATCAGCTGGTGTCAGACAGCCCTTGTTTGTTCCGGGCGACCTACACTATTGGGAGGGCCTCAGGGTCTTTGGAGGTTTCTCCTAATTTGTACGATTTTGGACCATGGAATGGGCAGAATTCCCATGGATTGGTAGGCACAGTCCTAATGTGTGGCTCCAGGGGCCCAGCCTGGAGGGTGTGTGGCCCAAGACTTTGAGGACAGAAGTCTGAAAACACAAACTCAGCTTAGGTTTGGGGACGTAGGTATGGCAGGCCCGATCGACAAACCATGAGAAGAACTCTTCAGGATATGAAGAAAGTGCGAGTCTGAGGCTCTTGCTCAGGCTTTTGTCTCTGGATTTGTATCAGCGATGGCCGTGGAATGTCGGGGACGCCTCATGGGCCATGGAAGAATCTTCCTCACTGAGGATTGGGCCTGATTCCCAATTGCTTTTCGTCAATCTGTGGGATGGGAGGACTCATTTCAGTTTTGTTACCTCAGGTGTCCCACCAAAAGAGGAATTCCAAAGCCAAGCCGTGGGGTAGACTGAAGGGACAACCCGAACTATGGTTAAATTTGGGGCCTAGGGGCATGGCAAGCCCAATATGATATCTCTTCATCCAGCCACTGAGTGGCCTTACTTGAGGACTGGGCTCAGCCTGAGCGTCACAATGTGTGTTTGTGACCAATGTGTCCCGCGAGCATGGGCGGGGCCTCATGGGCCACACTGGTTTCAACTACACTGTACGTTGGACAACATGCCAACCACAAGGTTTCTTGCCATGGGGAAGGAGTTCTGATTTCTGCATCACCTTCAACCCTGGGCAGTGATTGGAGATAAGGTCTAGGTTCTGAAACCTGAAAACTGATGTTGGGAAGAGATGACGACCTAAGGCCATGGCGGCTCGATGTACTCAGTGTGCGGCCAGCTGTCTGGGAGGGGCCAGGGGGTCCAGGCTCAGGCTGTGTCAGAAAGGGCATTAGTGCCCTGGTCAGCCTATGTATTTGGGGTACAGCCAAGGTCGGTGCAGGTTGATCCTCATTTGGGATTACTGGGTAGCACCAGAGGACAATGTTTTTCTTCTGGAGGGCCGGCAGAGTGCTGCATTGTAGTTCTGGATTGCCAAACTGGAGGGCTTGTGGGCCAGTAGTCTGACGACAAAAGTCTGAGAACACAAGCTAGGCTTAGGTTTCTGGGTGAGGCCATGGCACGCACAATCTACAGACCTGAATCGAGATCTCGTGCATCTGAAGTCAGGGCGAGGATCAGACGATCGCTCAGGTTGGAGTTTCTGTCCCTGATGGCCCCTTCATGAATGGGCGGGGGCATCACGAGGCCATGGGTGTTTTCCCACGATGGGAGTTATGAGAAGCTCCAAACTACAGAGAGTCTTCTGCAGGACAATTGAGACCTGTTCTTTGGCACCAGGCCAATGATTCTGAGCAGGGTTCTAAGGATGGATGGCTGGGTAGCCCACCTCGCATTCCAATTGTCTCCTAGCAACCAGACAGGTTAGATCTCCTGGATCTGTGGGGAGCAACCGATGACGCTGAGTTGAAATGGACACCCCTGGGGATTGGTCCTAATGTGCATTTGTGTCTATGGAGCCCTTGGAATGAAGCGGTGGCACTGGGGCCCTAAAGGGTTCTCCTAAACAGAGGCTTTGACACAGCTCCAACGTGCAAGTTTCCCATGTGTAGATGAGATGTTTTCTGATGGGTGAGTCAAGAAACAGCTATATGCTGCTTTTGAAATCCAGGCCTCTGAGGAGAGATGCCTGGAAACCAAAGCAATGGATCTGATTAGTGCCTAGGGGCCTGTTCTTTCCTTTTTAACTCTGGGGACATCTGTCTATGGGTCTGAGTGCAGGTAGGTGCTCAGTTGGGCTCAGATTGCCCCTGTTGTTCCTGGGAAGCCACCACTATTGAGATGGATCAGGGACTTTGGAGGTTTATCCTATTAGAAGGGTTGTGGCCATTGGAATGGGCACACACAATTCCCTTGGAGAGGGCAAGTACAGTTCTCAGGTTTGGCTCCAGGGGCCTGAGCCTGTAGGGTGTGTAGGCCAGGGCTGTTTGGACAGTTGTCTGAAAACACAAACTCGGCTTATGTTTCGAGTCATAGGTATGGCAGGACTGATCTACAGACCATGAGGAGAACTCTTCGGGATTTGAAAGAAGGGCGAGTGTGAGGCTCCTGCTCAAGTTTTTGTCTCTGGATATCGTGTCAATCACGGTCGTGGAATTTCTGGGTGACTTCATGGGAAATGGACGAGTCTTACTCTCTGGTGGTCTGGCTTCGTCCAAAGAGTTTGGGGTCATTCTGTGGGCTGGAAGAAGTCCTTTTTTTTTTTTTTTCTTTTATTCTTGTTTTTTTCTTTTTTATCCTCAGGTGTCCCACCAAATGAGCGATTCCAGAGTAGAGCCCTGGGGAGGGGCGACTGGACCATCAGAAATTTGGTTAAAAATAGGGGCCTAGGGAGATGTCAGCCCATTATGACATCTAATGGTCCAGCAACTGAGAGGACTTACTAGAGGATAGGACTCATGCTGAGGGTCACAATGCGTGTGTATGCCCTCGTTGCACTCAAGAATGGGCTGGGCCTCAGGGTGAATGCTGGTTTCTCCTACACTGAACGTTGGACAACGTGCCAACCACAGGGTTCTTGCCATGGGTAAGGAGGAGTTCTGATTTCTGCATCACACTCACCCCTGGGAAGTGATTGGAGATTTGGTCTCGGTTCTGAAGCCTGAAAACTGAGGTAGGGAAGAGATGATGACCTAAGGCCATGGCGGGTTTTATGTGCTCAGTGTGCAGTCAGCTTTCTGGGTGTTGGTCAGGAGGTCCGGGCTCAGGTTGTGTTCGACAGTGCATTAGTGCCCAGGTTAGAGTATATAATTTGGGTAAAGTCGAGTGCTGTGTAGGTTTACCCTCATTTAAGTTGCCTGGGCAGCTCATGAGGCAATCATTTTTTTTCTAGAGGGCAGGCAGAGTGCTTCATTGTGGGTCCGGAATTGCCAAACTTGAGGGCTTAGGGGCCAGGAGTGTGAGGACGGAAATCTGAGAAGACAAGCTAGACTTGTGTTTCAGGGCGAGGGCACGGCAGGTACCCCCTGCAGATCTGAACCAATATCTCATTCATCTGAAGTCAGGGCGAGGATCAGACGTTGGCTCAGGTTGGAGTTTCTGAGCATGACGGCCGCTTCATGAAGGGAGCGGAATCTCGAGGCCATTGAGGTTTTCCCACGTTGGGAGTTGTGGGATGCCCCCTTCATGGATTCCTTCTGCGGGTAATTGAGACCTCTTGGACAGCTCCAGGACATTCCATATGGAATAACTCCAGAGCACCGTTCGTGGATGGATGCCTGGGAAGCCCGCCTCGCATTCCAATTGTCTCCTAGCAACAAGACAGTTTAGATCTGATGGCTCTGCGGGAGCAACCGGGGTGGCTGAGTTGAAATGGACTTTCCTGAGGATGGGTCCTAATGCGTTTTTGTGTCCATGAGGGCCTTGGAATGGGGCGGTTGCACCGGGACCCTGAAGTACTCTCCTAAGCTTTGGACATGGCTCCCATGCACAGGTTTCCTTGTGGAGACGAGATGAGTTCTGATGGGTGCCTCAGGAAAACCCCTATGCTCGTATTGGAATCAGGCTTTTGAGGACACATGCCTGTAACCCAAAGCAATGGATCCTATTATGGCCTAGGGTCCTGTCTGGTTCAATCTTCTTCTCTGGGGACATCCATCTATGGTATGAGTGGAGGTCGATTATCAGCTGGTGTCAGACAGCCCTTGTTTGTTCCGGGCGACCTACACTATTGGGAGGGCCTCAGGGTCTTTGGAGGTTTCTCCTAATTTGTACGATTTTGGACCATGGAATGGGCAGAATTCCCATGGATTGGTAGGCACAGTCCTAATGTGTGGCTCCAGGGGCCCAGTCTGGAGGGTGTGTGGCCCAAGACTTTGAGGACAGAAGTCTGAAAACACAAACTCAGCTTAGGTTTGGGGACGTAGGTATGGCAGGCCCGATCGACAAACCATGAGAAGAACTCTTCAGGATATGAAGAATGTGCGAGTCTGAGGTTCTTGCTCAGGCTTTTGTCTCTGGATTTGTAGCAGCGATGGCCGTGGAATATCGGGGACGCCTCATGGGCCATGGAAGAATCTTCCTCACTGAGGATTTGGCCCGATTCCCAATTGCTTTTCGTCAATCTGTGGGATGGGAGGACTCATTTCAGTTTTGTTACCTCAGGTGTCCAACCAAAAGAGGAATTCCAAAGCCAAGCCGTGGGGAAGACTGAAGGGACAACCCGAACTATGGTTAAAAATTGGGGCCTAGGGGCATGGCAAGCCCAATATGATATCTCTTCATCCAGCCACTGAGTGGCCTTACTTGAGGACTGGGCTCAGCCTGAGCGTCACAATGTGTGTTTGTGACCAATGTGGCCCGCGAGCATGGGCGGGGCCTCATGGGCCACACTGGTTTCAACTACACTGAACGTTGGACAACATGCCAACCACAAGGTTTCCTGCCATGGGGAAGGAGTTCTGATTTCTGCATCACCTTCAACCCTGGGCAGTGATTGGAGATAAGGTCTAGGTTCTGAAACCTGAAAACTGATGTTGGGAAGAGATGACGACCTAAGG
This sequence comes from Mustela nivalis, assembly GCF_964662115.1. Classification (NCBI taxonomy): domain Eukaryota; kingdom Metazoa; phylum Chordata; class Mammalia; order Carnivora; family Mustelidae; genus Mustela; species Mustela nivalis. The sequence continues at coordinate 403,521 of NW_028136531.1, read as the reverse complement.
CCATGGCGGCTCGATGTGCTCAGTGTGCGGCCAGCTGTCTGGGAGCGTCCAGGGTGTCCAGGCTCAGGCTGTGTCAGAAAGGGCATTAGTGCCCTGGTCAGCCTATGTATTTGGGGTACAGCCATGGTCGGTGCAGGTTGATCCTCATTTGGGATTACTGGATAGCACCAGAGGACATTGTTTTCCTTCTGGAGGGCCGGCAGAGTGCTGCATTGTAGTTCTGGATTGCCAAACTGGAGGGCTTGTGGGCCAGTAGTCTGACGACAAATGTCTGAGAACACAAGCTAGGCTTAGGTTTCTGGGTGAGGCCATGGCACGCACAATCTACAGACCTGAATCGAGATCTCATGCATCTGAAGTCAGGGCGAGGATCAGACGATCGCTCAGGTTGGAGTTTCTGACCCTGATTGCCCCTTCATGAATGGGCGGGGGCATCACGAGGCCATTGGTTTTTACCCACGATGGGAGTTGTGAGAAGCTTCAAACTGCAGAGAGTCTTCTGCAGGACAATTGAGACCTGTTGTTTGGCTCCAGGCCAATGATTCTGAGCAGGGTTCTAAGGATGGATGGCTGGGTAGCCCACCTCGCATTCCAATTGTCTCCTAGCAACAAGACAGGTTAGATCTCCTGGATCTGTGGGGAGCAACCGAGGACGCTGAGTTGAAATGGACACCCCTGGGGATGGGTCCTAACGTGCTTTTGTGTCTATGGAGACCTTGGAATGAAGCGGTGGCACTGGGGCCCTAAAGGGTTCTCCTAAACAGAGGCTTTGACACAGCTCCAACGTGCAAGTTCCCATGTGTAGATGAGATGATTTCTGATGGGTGAGTCAAGAAACAGCTATATGCTGCTTTTGAAATCCAGGCCTCTGAGGAGAGATGCCTGGAAACCAAAGCAATGGATCTGATTAGTGCCTAGGGGCCTGTTCTTTCCTTTTTACCTCTGGGGACATCTGTCTATGGGTCTGAGTGCAGGTAGGTGCTCAGTTGGGCTCAGATTGCCCCTGTTGTTCCTGGGAAGCAACCACTATTCAGATGGATCAGGGACTTTGGAGGTTTATCCTATTAGAAGGGTTGTGGCCATTGGAATGGGCACACACAATTCCCTTGGAGAGGGCAAGTACAGTCCTCAGGTTTGGCTCCAGGGGCCTGAGCCTGTAAGGTGTGTAGGCCAGGGCTGTTTGGACAGTTGTCTGAAAACACAAACTCGGCTTATGTTTCGAGTCATAGGTATGGCAGGACTGATCTACAGACCATGAGGAGAACTCTTCGGGATTTGAAAGAAGGGCGAGTGTGAGGCTCCTGCTCAAGTTTTTGTCTCTGGATATCGTGTCACTCACGGTCGTGGAATTTCTGGGTGACTTCATGGGAAATGGACGAGTCTTACTCTCTGGTGGTTTGGCCCCGTCCAAAGAGTTTGGGTTCATTCTGTGGGCTGGAAGAAGTCCTTTTTTTTTTTATTTTATTCTTGTTTTTTTCTTTTTTATCCTCAGGTGTCCCACCAAATGAGCGATTCCAGAGTAGAGCCCTTGGGAGGGGCGACTGGACCATCAGAAATTTGGTTAAAAATTGGGGCCTAGGGAGATGTCAAGCCCATTATGACATCTAATGGTCCAGCAACTGAGAGGACTTACTAGAGGACAGGACTCATGCTGAGGGTCACAATGCGTGTGTATGCCCTCGTCGCACTCAAGAATGGGCGGGGCCTCAGGGTGAATGCTGGTTTCTCCTACACTAAACGTGGGACAACGTGCCAACCACAAGGGTTCTTGCCATGGGTAAGGAGGAGTTCTGATTTCTGCATCACACTCACCCCTGGGAAGTGATTGGAGATAAGGTCTCGGTTCTGAAGCCTGAAAACTGAGGTAGGGAAGAGATGATGACCTAAGGCCATGGCGGGTTTTATGTGCTCAGTGTGCGGTCAGCTTTCTGGGTGTTGGTCAGGAGTTCCGGGCTCAGGTTGTGTTCGACAGTGCATTAATGCCCAGGTTAGACTATATAATTTGGGTAAAGTCGAGTGCTGTGTAGGTTTACCCTCATTTAAGGTGCCTGGGCAGCTCATGAGGCAATAATTTTTTTTCAGAGGGCAGGCAGAGTGCTGCATTGTGGGTCCGAAATTGCCAAACTTGAGGGCTTCGGGGCCAGGAGTGTGAGGACGGAAGTCTGAGAAGACAAGCTAGACTTGGGTTTCAGGGCGAGGGCACGGCATATACCCCCTGCAGATCTGAACCAATATCTCATGCATCTGAAGTCAGGGCGAGGATCAGACGTTGGCTCAGGTTGGAGTTTCTGAGCATGACGGCCGCTTCATGAAGGGAGCGGAATCTCGAGGCCATTGAGGTTTTTCCACGTTGGGAGTTGTGGGATGCCCCCTTCATGGATTCCTTCTGCGGGACAATTGAGACCTGTTGGACAGCTCCAGGACATCCCATATGGAATGACTCCAGAGCACCGTTCGCGGATGGATGCCTGGGAAGCCCGCCTCGCATTCCAATTGTCTCCTAGCAACAAGACAGTTTAGATCTGATGGCTCTGCGGGAGCAACCGGGGTGGCTGAGTTGAAATGGACTTTCCTGAGGATGGGTCCTAATGTGTTTTTGTGTCCATGAGGGCCTTGGAATGGGGCGGTGGCACCGGGACCCTTAAGTACTCTCCTAAGCTTTGGACATGGCTCCCATGCACAGGTTTCCTTGTGGAGAAGAGATGAGTTCTGATGGGTGCCTCAGGAAAACCCCTATGCTCGTATTTGAATCAGGCTTTTGAGGACACATGCCTGTAACCCAAAGCAATGGATCCTATTATGGCCTAGGGTCCTGTCTGGTTCAATCTTCTTCTCTGGGGACATCCATCTATGGTATGAGTGGAGGTCGATTATCAGCTGGTGTCAGACAGCCCTTGTTTGTTCCGGGCGAACTACACTATTGGGATGGCCTCAGGGACTTTGGAGATTTCTCCTTATTTGTACGATTTTGGACCATGGAATGGGCAGAATTCCCATGGATTGGTAGGCACAGTCCTAATGTGTGGCTCCACGGGCCCAGCCTGGAGGGTGTGTGGCCCAAGACTTTGAGGACAGAAGTCTGAAAACACAAACTCAGCTTAGGTTTGGGGACGTAGGTATGGCAGGCCCGATCGACAAACCATGAGAAGAACTCTTCAGGATATGAAGAATGTGTGAGTCTGATGCTCTTGCTCAGGCTTTTGTCTCTGGATTTTGTATCAGCGATGGCCGTGGAATGTCGGGGACGCCTCATGGGCCATGGACGAATCTTCCTCTCTGAGGATTTGGCCCGATTCCCAATTGCTTTTCGTCAATCTGTGGGATGGGAGGACTCATTTCAGGTTTGTTACCTCAGGTGTCCCACCAAAATAGGAATTCCAAAGCCAAGCCGTGGGGAAGACTGAAGGGACAACCCGAACTATGGTTAAAAATTGGGGCCTAGGGCCATGGCAAGCCCAATATGATATCTCTTCATCCAGCCACTGAGTGGCCTTACTTGAGGACTGGGCTCAGCCTGAGCGTCACAATGTGTGTTTGTGACCAATGTGTCCCGCCAGCATGGGCAGGGCCTCATGGGCCACACTGGTTTCAACTACACTGAACGTTGGACAACATGCCAACCACAAGGTTTCTTGCCATGGGGAAGGAGTTCTGATTTCTGCATCACCTTCAACCCTGGGCAGTGATTGGAGATAAGGTCTAGGTTCTGAAACCTGAAAACTGATGTTGGGAAGAGATGACGACCTAAGGCCATGGCGGCTTGATGTGCTCAGTGTGCGGCCAGCTGTCTGGGAGGGGCCAGGGGGTCCAGGCTCAGGCTGTGTCAGAAAGGGCTTAGTGCCCTGGTCAGCCTATGTATTTGGGGTACAGCCAAGGTCGGTGCAGGTTGATCCTCATTTGGGATTACTGGGTAGCACCAGAGGACAATGTTTTTCTTCTGGAGGGCCGGCAGAGTGCTGCATTGTAGTTCTGGATTGCCAAACTGGAGGGCTTGTGGGCCAGTAGTCTGACGACAAAAGTCTGAGAACACAAGCTAGGCTTAGGTTTCTGGGTGAGGCCATGGCACGCACAATCTACAGACCTGTATCGAGATCTCGTGCATCTAAAGTCAGGGCGAGGATCAGACGATCGCTCAGGTTGGAGTTTCTGTCCCTGATGGCCCCTTCATGAATGGGCGGGGGCACCACGAGGCCATGGGTGTTTTCCCACGATGGGAGTTGTGAGAAGCTCCAAACTGCAGAGAGTCTTCTGCAGGACAATTGAGACCTGTTGTTTGGCTCCAGGCCAATGATTCTGAGCAGGGTTCTAAGGATGGATGGCTGGGTAGCCCACCTCGCATTCCAATTGTCTCCTAGCCACAAGACAGGTTAGATCTCCTGGATCTGTGGGGAGCAACCGAGGACGCTGAGTTGAAATGGACACCCCTGGGGATGGGTCCTAACGTGCTTTTGTGTCTATGGAGACCTTGGAATGAAGCGGAGGCACTGGGGCCCTAAAGGGTTCTCCTAAACAGAGGCTTTGACACAGCCCCAACGTGCAAGTTTCCTTTGTGTAGATGAGATGTTTTCTGATGTGTGGGTCAAGAAACAGCTATATGCTGCTTTTGAAATCCAGGCCTCTGAGGAGAGATGCCTGAAAACCAAAGCAATGGATCTGATTAGTGCCTAGGGGCCTGTTCTTTCCTTTTTACCTCTGGGGACATCTGTCTATCGGTCTGAGTGCAGGTAGGTGCTCAGTTGGGCTCAGATTGCCCCTGTTGTTCCTGGGAAGTCACCACTATTGAGATGAATCAGGGACTTTGGAGGTTTATCCTATTAGAAGGGTTGTGGCCATTGGAATGGGCACACACAATTCCCTTGGAGAGGGCAAGTACAGTCCTCAGGTTTGGCTTCAGGGGACTGATCCTGTAGGTTGTGTAGGCCTGGGCTGTTTGGACAGTTGTCTGAAAACACACACCCTCCAGGCCAGGGCCCCTGGAACCACACCTCAGGATTGTTCCTGCCCTCTCAAAGGGAATTCTTCATATTCCATTTGCCACAACCATATAAATCAGGAGAAATCTCCAATGTCCCTGGGACCATACCAATATTGTAGGCCGCTTGGAACAAACAGGGGTGATCTGACACTAGCTGAGCAACTAGCTCCACACCAACTCTGAGACAGATGTCCACAGAGAAGAACATTGAACTGGACAGGCCCCTAGGCCCTAATCAGATCCATTGCTTTGGTTTCCAGGCATCTCTTCTCAGAGGCCTGGTTTCCAATACCAGCCTATGGGGTTTCCAGAGGCCCCTTCAGAGCAAGTCTTGTCTGCACATTGGAAACTTGCTCGTGGAGCTATGTCAGAACCTCAGAGGCCTGGTTTTCAATACCACCATATGGGGGTTTCCTGAGTCATCAGTCAGAACAAATGTCTTCTCCACATGGGAAACGTGCTCTTTCAAGCTGTGTCAAAACCTCCGGCTAGGGAAATCCTTCAGGGCCCCGGTGCCACCACCTCATTCCAAGGTCTCCATGGACACAATCCCACATTAGGACCCATCTGCAGGAGAGTCTATTTCAACTCAGTGCCCTTGGGTGCTCCCCTAGAGCCAGCAGATCGAACCTATCTTGTCACTAGGAGACAATTGGAATGTGAGGCGGGCTGGCTAGGCATCCATCTGTAGAAAACTACTCTGAAGTAATTCCATATGGGACGTCCTGGAGCCATCCAACAGGTCACAGCTGTCCTGCAGAAGGAATCCTTGCGCTTTGGAGCACCTCACCACTCCCATCATGGGAAAAGCTCTGTGGCCTCGTGGTGCACCGTCCCCTTCATGAACGAGCCATCTTGGACAGAAACTCCAACCTGAGCCAACGTCTAATCCTCGCCCTGACTTCAGATGCACGAAATCTTGATTCAACTCTGCAGAGTGTGCCTGCCGAAACCCCGCCCCGAAGCAAAACCTAGCTATTGTTCTCAGACTTCGTCCTCACACTCCGAGCCCACCAGCCCTCCAGTTAGGGAATTCTGTAGAGACACAATGCAGCACTCTGACTGTCCTCCAGAAGAGAAACGTTGTCCTATGGGGCTAACCAGAAACACCAAATGAGGATCAACCTGCATGCCACTTGACTCTACCCCAATTATACAGTTTCGCTTCGGCGTTAATGCCCTGTCTTGCACAGCCTGAGGTCTGAATTCCCAACCGACACCCAGACAGCTGGCTGTACACTGAGCACATCAGACCCGCCATGGCTTTAGGTCATCATCTCTTCCCAACCTTGGTTTTCAGGCTTCAGAACCTAGACCTTATATATACTCACTACCCAGGGGTGAACGTGATGCAGAAATGAAACTCCTTCTTCCTCAAGGCAAGAAACCTTGTGGTTGGCATGTTTTCCAACGTTCAGTGTAGGAGAATCCAGTGTAGCCCATGAGTCCCCGCCCATGCTTGAGAACCACAATGGGCACAAACACATTGGAACCCTCAGTGTGAGCCCTGTCCTCAAGTAAAGCCTCTCAGGGGCTGGACCAAGAACCCGCATTGCCATCCCAAGTCCCCCAATATTAATGAGAGGTTGAGAGGTCTAGTCACCCCTATTCAGGTCTCTGCTCTGGAACCCCTGAGGAAAAAAATATCGAAGGGTCTCCTCCATCCCCTGAATGAGCCCCAAAACTTGGGATCTAACCAAATCTTAAAAGAGAAAGAATCATCCATGGCCAAAGAGGCCATCCCGTCATTCCATGGCCACCATTGACACAAAATCTAGAGACAAAAGCCTGGATATATGCCTCACACTTGCCCTTTGTTCATAGCCTGAAAAATTCTCCTCACGTTCTATAGATCAGGCCTGTCATACCTACGTCCCCAAACCTAAGCTGAGTTTGGGTTTTCAGATTTCTGTCCCCACTGTCCTGGCCCACACACCCTCCAGGCTGGGGCCCCTGGAGCCATGCCTCAGGACTGTGCCTGCCTTCTCCAAGCAAATTCTGCCCATTCCATTGGCCACAACCCTAAAGATTAGGAGAACACTCCAACGTCCCTGAGGCCATCCCAATAGTGTTGGCCACTCAGGGCAAACAGGGTGATCTGTCCCAAGATGAGCAACTACCTCAACTCAGACCCATAGACAGATAACCCCAGAGAAGAAGATTGAACCGGACAGGCACCTAGGCCCTAATCAGATCCATTGCTTTTGATTCCAGGCATCTCTCCTCAGAGGCCTGGTTTCCATTACCAGCATATGTGTTCTTCTGGAGGTACCAGTCTGAACAAATCTCATTTCCACATGGGAAACATGCATTTTGGAGCTGTGTCACAACCTCCAGTTAAGGGAAACCTTCAGGTCCCAGCAGCCAACACCCCATTCCAAGGTCTCCATGGACACAAACCCACATTATGACCCATCCGCAGGCGAGTCCATTTCAACACATCCCCTTTGGTTGCTCCCCAAAAGAAGCAGATCGAACCTGCCTTGTCACTAGGAGACAATAGGAATGTGAGGCGGGCACTCCAGGAATCCATCCTTAGAACCCTGCACTGCCGTGGTTCCGCATGGGACATCCTGGAGCAATCTGACCGGTCTCGACTGTCCCGTAAAGGAATCCTTGCCGATTGGAGCAACATACAATGCCAATCGTGGGAAAGTCTCCATAGCCCCATGATGCCCCCCACCATCATGAAGGGGCCATCCTGAACAGAAACTTCAACCTGAGCCTACGTCTGATCCTCGCCCTGACTTCAGATGCATGAGATTTAGATTTAGCTCTACAGAGTGTGCCTGCCATGATCTTGACCCAAAACCTAAGCCTAGCTTGTGTTCTCACACTTCCTTCCTCACAATTCTGGCCCACAAGCCCTCCAGTGTGAGAATTCCGTCGCCACAATGCAGCACTCTTTCTTCCCTCCAGAACAAAAACGTTGCCCCTGGGGCTACCCAGAAACGCCAAATGAGGATCAACCTGCATGCCACTCAACTTTACTCCAATTATACAGTCTAAGCTTGGCACTAATGCCCTGTCTGACACAGCCTGAGCCTGGACCTCCTGGATGACACCCAGAAAGGTGGTGTCACACCTAAGGACTGTGCCAGTGCTCTCCAAGGGAACTCTGCCCGTTTCATTTGCCACAACCATACAGATTAGGAGAAACCTCCAATTCCCAAGACCAGTCCAATAGTGTTGGCCTCCCCCAACAAACATGGGTGATCTGACACAAGCTGAGCAGTGACCTCCATTCTGAATCTTAGACAGAGACACTCAGAGGAGAATATTGAAAAGGACAGGCCCCTAGACCGTAATCAGATCCATTGCTTTGGATTCCAGGCATTGTTCCCCAGATGCTTGGTTTCCAATACCAGGTTGAGGGGGTTTCAGAACAAATCTCGTCTCTACATGGGAAACTTGCTCTTTGGAGCTGCATCAAAACCTCAGGTTAGGAGAATTCTTCAGGGCAACAGAGCCACTGCCCCATTCCAAGGGATCCATGGACACAAATCCACATCGACTGATCCTCATGAGATTCCATTTCAATTCAGCCCCCTCGGTTGTTCCCCCAGTGACAGCAGATCAAATCCTCCTTTTCACTAGGACACAACTGGAATGCAAGTTGGACTGCCCAGGCATCCATCATTAGAACTGTGCTTTGGAGCATTTCTTATGGGACGTCCTTGATCCATCCAAAATGTCGTGACTGTCCCGCTGACGGAATCCTTGTGGTTTGGAGCATCACACACTCACAAAGTTGGAAATCTTCCATGGTTTCCTGATGCCCCCCCCACCTTCATGAAGGGGACATCATGTACAGAAACTCCAACCTAAGCCAACATCTGATCCTCGCCCTGACTTCAGATGCACGAGATCTCATTTCAGGTCTGTAGAGTGTGCCTTCCATGTCACCGCTGCGAATTCAAAGCTGAACTTGTGTTCTCAGACTTCTGTCCTAAAACACCTGGCCCACAAGCCCTGAAGTTGGCAATTCTGGAGCCAGAATGCAGCACTCTGCCTGCCCTCCAGAAGAAAATCTTTGCCCTATGGGGCCAACCAGAAACCCCAAATGAGGACCAACCTTCACATCACTCGACTGTACCCCAATTATACAGTCTAGCCTGGGGACTAATGCCCTGCCTGACACAGCCTGAGCCCAGACCTCATGATGGACACAGACATCTGGCCGCACACTAAGTGCATCGGACCCACCATGGCCTTAGGTCGTCATCTCTTACCAACCTCAGTTTTCAGGCTTCAGAATCTAGACCTTATCTCTACTCACTGCCATGCCGTGTACGTGATGCAGAAATCAGAACTCCTCCTACCCCATGACCAGAAACCCTGTGGTTGGCATGTTGTCCAACGTGCAGTGTAGGAGAAACCAGCATGGCCCATGAGGCCTCAGACATGCTTGAGGGCTGCGATGGGCACAAACACACATTAGGATCCTAAGCATGATCCCTGGCCTCAAGTAAAGCCTCTCCGGGGCTGGACCAAGAGCCCACATATGGAGATTACCATGCCCCTACTCCCCAAGCCTTAACCAGTGCTTGAGAAGTCTAGTCACCCCTACTCAGATCTCTTCTCTAGAATCCCTCCTTGGTGGGACACATGAGGTTAAAAAAAAAATAGAGAAAGGACTCCTACCGTCCAAAGAATGACCACAAACACTTGGAATTGGGCCAAATTCACAGAGAGAAATACTCGTCCATGGCTGATGAGGCCATCCTGACATTCCACGGCCACCATTGACACAAAATCCGGAGACAAAAACCTGAAAAAGCGCCACACACTTGCCCTTTGTTCAGAGCCCCCAAAATTCTCAAGGTCTGTAGATCGGGCCTGCCATACCTATGTCCCCAAACCTAAGCCACGTTTGTGTTTTCAGACCTCTGTCTCCATTGTCCTGGCCCACACACCCTCAAGGCTTGGCCCCATGGAGCCACACCTCAGGACTGTGCCTGCCCTCTCCATGGGAATTCTGCTCATTCCTTTGGCACAACCTGACAGATTAGGAGAAACATCCGAAGTCCCCGAGGCCATCCCAATATTGTAGGATGTCCGGGACAAACAGGGACCATCTGCCACAAGCTGAGCCACTACCTCCAATCAGACCTGTAGATAGATATCCATAGAAAAGAAGATTGAACAGGACAGGCACCTAGGCCCTAAACGGATCCATTGCTTTTGTTTTCACGTATCTCTCCTCAGAGGACTGGATTCCAATACCAGCACATGGGGGTTTCTGGCGCTACCAATCAGAACAAATCGCATGCCACATGGGAATCATGCTATATGGAACTGTGTCAAAACCTCCAGTTAGGAGAAAATTTCACGTCACTGGAGCCACCGCCCCATTCCAATGTCTCAATGGACACAATCCCACATTATGACCCATCCTCAGGAGAGTCCATTTCAACTCAAACCTGGCGGTTGCTCACCCAGTGCCAGCAGATCAAACCTGCTTTGTCACTAGGAGACAATTGGAATGCGAGTTCGTTGCCCAGGTATCCGTTGTTAGAACTTTGCTCTGGAGAAATTCCTAATGGGGTGTCCTTGATCCATTCAACAGGTCTCAACTGTCCTGCAGAAGGAATCCTTGTGGTTTGCAGCATCACACACTCGCACCGTGGGAAAACCTCCATGGCCTCGTGATGCCTCCACCTTCAGGTAGAGGACATCATGGACAGAAACTCCCGTCTGATCCTCGCCCTGACCTCAGATGCATGAGATCTCAATTCAGCTCTGCAGAGTGTGCCTGCCTTGCCCTCGCCCCAAAACCTAAGCCAGCTCGCGTTCTCAGACTTCCGTCCTCACACTCCTGGCCCACAAGCCTTCCACTTTGGGAATTCTGGAGACAAAATGCAGCACTCTGCCTGCCCTCCAGAAGAGAGACTTTGCCCTAGGGGTCTACCCAGAAACATCAAATGAGGATCAACCTGCAATTCTCTAGACTGTACCCCAATTATACAGTCTAGCCTGGGCACTAATGCCCTGTCTGACACAGCCTGACCCCAGACCTCGTGACCGACACCCAGACACCTGGCCTCACACTGAACACATCGAACATGCCATGGCCTTAGGTCATCATCTCTTCCCAACCTTGGTCTTCAGGCTTCAGAACCTAGACATTATCTCCACTCACAACTAAGTGATGTACGTGATGCAGCAATCAGAACTTCACCTTCCCCATGACCAGAAACCTTGTGGTTGGCATGTTGTCCAACGTTCAGTATATGAGAACCCAGCATGGCCCATGAGGCCTCAGACATGCTTGAGGGCTGCGATGGGCACAAACACACATTAGGACCCTAAGCATGAACCCTGGCCTCAAGTAAAGCCTCTCCAGGGCTGGACCAAGAGCCTGCATATGGGACTTGCCATGCCCCTACTCCCCCAATCCTAGCCAGAGCTTGAGAAGTCTAGTCAACCTTATTCAGAGCTCTTTTCTGGAATCCCTCTTTGGTGGGACACATAAGGTAAAAAAAAAAAAAAAAAAAAAAAAAAAAAACCAAGATAAAGAAAAAAAAAAGTAAGGACTCCTACCATCCAAAGAATGACCCCAAACACTTGGAATCTGGCCAAATCCACAGAGAGAAATACTCGTCCATGGTCGATGAGGCCAGCCTGACATTCCACGGCCACCATTGACACAAAATCCGGAGACAAAAACCTGAAAAAGCGCCACACACTTGCCCTTTGTTCAGAGCCCCCAAAATTCTCAAGGTCTGTAGATCGGGCCTGCCATACCTATGTCCCCAAACCTAAGCCTAGTTTGTGTTTTCAGACTTCTGTCTCCATTGTCCTCACCCACACATTCTAAAGGCTGGGCCCCATGGAGCCACACCTCAGGACTGTGCCTGCCCTCTCCAAGGGAATTCTGCTCTTTCATGTGGCACAACCTGACAGATTAGGAGAATCATCCAAAATCTCTGAGGCCATCCCAATAGTGTAGGATGTCCTGGACATACAGGGACCCTCTGGCACAAGCTGAGCCACTACCTCCAATCAGAACCTTAGACAGATATCCATAGAAAAGAATATTGAACAAGACAGGCACCTAGGCCCTAATTGGATCCATTGCTTTTGTTTTCAGGCATCTCTCCTCAGAGGCCTGGATTCCAATACCAGCATAAGGGGGTTTCCAGAGCTACCTATCAGAAAAAATCTCGTCTCCACATGGGAATCTTGCTCTATGGAGCTGTGTCATAACCTCCAGTTAGGAGAAAACTTCAGGTCACTGGAGCCACTGCCCCATTTGAATATCTCCATGGACACAATCCCAAATTATGACCCATCCTCAGGAGAGTCCATTTCAACTAAACCCCCTCGGTTGCTACTCCAGAGCCAGCAGATTGAACCTGCCTTATCGCTAGGAGACAATTGAAATGCGAGTTGGGCTCTTCAGGCATCCATCCTTAGAACCCTGCTCTTGCGTCATTCCTTATGGGACATCCTTGAGCCATCCAACAGGTCTCGACTGTCCCACAGGAGTCCTTGTGCATGGACCACCTAACAACTCATATCATGGAAAGCTTCCAAGGTCACATGATGCCCCCAATCTTCATGAAGGCAGATCATGGAAAGAAACTCCAACCTGAGCCAACAGCTGATCTTCGCCTTGACTTCAGATGCACGAGATCTTGATTCAGCTCTTCAGAGTGTACCTGCTGTGCCCTCACCCCAAAACCTAAGCGTAGCTAGTGTTCTCCGACTTCCGTACTCACTCTCCTGGACCACACGCCCTCTATTTTGGGATTTCCGATGACACAGTGCTGCACTCTGCCTGCCCTCTAGAAGAAAAATATTGCCCTATGGGTCTACCCAGAAACCTCCAATGAGGATAAACCTGCACGTCACTCAACTGTACACCAATTATATAGTCTAGCCTGTGCACTAATGCCCTTTCTGACAGAACCTGAGGCCTGAATTCCCAACCGACACCCAGACAGCTTGCAGTACACTGAGAACATCTGAACCGCCATGGCCTTAGGTCGCCATCTCTTTCCAACTTCGGTTTTCAGGCTACAGAATCCTAGACCTTATCTCTACTCACTTCCCATGGGTGAACGTGATGCAGAAATCAGAACTCCTCCTTCCCTCTCGCCAGAATCTTGTGGTTGGCATCTTGTCCAACGTTCAGTGTAGGACCCCTGTAGGGCCTACAGGGGCAGTAGTAGGGCCCCTGAGGGTAGTGTAGGGTCCCTGAGGCCCTGCCTATGCTTAAGAGCTGCGGTGGGCTCAAACACACATTGGGACCCTCAGTTTGAGCCCTGTCCTCAAGTAAAGCCTCTCAGTGGCTGGACCATGAGCCCGCATATGGGGCCTGCCATGCCCCAAGTCACCCAATCTTAACCAGAGGTAGAGACATCTAGTCACCCCTACTCAGGGCTCTACTCTGGAATCCCTCTTTGGTGGGACATTTGAGGTAAATAAACACAGAAAGGACTCCTCCCACTCACAGAATGACCCCAATCACTTGGGATTGGGCCATCCCAAGTGATTGGGGTCCAGAGAGAAAGACTCGTCCATGGCCCATGAGGCCAGCCCGACATTCCACGGCCACTATTGACACAAAATCCAGAGACATAAGCTTCAGCAAGCGTTCACACTCACCCTTAGGTCATAGCCCAAAAAATTCTCCTCATAGTCTGTAGATTGGGCCTGCCATACCTACGTCCCCAAACCTAAGCCGAGTTTGTGTTTTCAGACTTCTATCCTGACATCCCTGTCCCACACACCCTCCAGACTGAGGCCCCTGGAGCCACACCTCAGGACTGTGCCTGCCCTCTCCAAGGAAATTCTTCCCATTCCATTGGCCACAACCCTACAGATAAGGAGAAACCTCCAATGTCCCAGAGGCCATTCCAATAGTTTAGGCCACCCAGGACAAAGAGGGGCGATCTCTCACAAGCTGAGCAACGACGTCAACTCACCCGTAGACAGATAACCCAAGAGAAGAAGATTAAACTGGACTGGTCCCTAGAATGTAATTGGTTCCATTGCTTTTTTTTCTAAGCATCTCTCCTCAGAGGCCTGTTTTCCAATACCAGCATATGGGGGATTCCAGAGATACCAATCAGAACAAATCTTGTCTTCACATGGGAAACTTATCCTTTGGAGCTCTGTAAAAGCCTCCAGTTAGGAGAAACCTTCAGGTAGCCGGAGCAACCGCCCTATTCCAAGGTCTCCATGACACATACCCGCATTATGACCATTCGGCAGGAGAGTACATTTCAACTCAGCCCCGTCGATTACTCCCCCAGAGGCAGAATATCAAACCTGCCTTGTCGCTAGGAGACAACTGGAATGCAAAGCAGACACTCTAGGCATCCATCCATGGAATCCTGCTCTGGCGCCGTTCCATATGGGATGTCCTGGAGCCTTGCAACAGGTCTTGACTGTCCCACAGAAGGAATCCTTGCAGATTGGAGCATCTCACAACTCCTATCGTGGGAAAACCTACATGGCCTCATGAGATGCTCCCCTTTATAAAGGGGCCATCATGGACAGAAACTCCAACCTGAGCCAACTTCTGATGCATTGCTTTGGTTTCTAAGTATCTCTCCTCAGAGACAAGCCTGAGCAAGCGCCACATACTCGCCCTTTGTTCATAGCCCGGAAAATTCTCACGTTCTGTAGATCGAGCCTTCATACATACATCCCCAAACCTAAGCTGAGTTTGTGTTTTCAGACTTCTGTCCCCACAGTCCTGGCCCACACACCATCCAAGCTGGGGCCCCTGGAGCCACACCTCAGGACTGTGGCTTCCCTCTCCAGGGGAATTCTGCCATTTCCATTGGCCACAACCTTATAGATTAGGAGAAACCTCCAAGCTCCCCGAGGCCATCCGAATAGTGTTGGCTGCCCAGGACAAACAAGGATGATCTTTCACAATTTAGGAAACTACCTCCACTCAGACCCAGAGACAGATATCCCCATAGAATAAGATTGAACTGGACAGGCACTTAGGCCCTAATCAGATCCATTGCTTTTGTTTCCAGGCATCTCTCCTCAGAGGCCTGGTTTCCAATACCAGCATAGGGGGATTACTGAGGCACTCATCAGAAAAATCTCATCTCCACATAGGAAATGTACTCTTTGGAGCTCTATAAAAACCTCTGTTTAGGAGAATCTTTCAGGGCCCCGGATCAAGCGCCCCATTCCAAGGTCTCCATGGACTTAAACCCACATTATGATCTATCCTCGGGAGAGTCCATGTCAACTCAACCCCCTTGGTTTCTCCCCCAGGGCCTGCAGATCAAACCTGCCTTGTCGCTAGGAGACAACTAGAATGGGAGGTGGGCTGCCTAGGCATCAATCCTTAGAACCCTACTCTGGAGTCATTCCATATGGGACATCCTAGAGCCATCCAACAGGTCTCAAGTGTCCCACAGAAGGAATCTTTGCAGTCTGGAGCATCTCAGAACTCCCATTGTGGGAAAATATACATGGCCTCTTGAGACGCTCCACTTTATAAAGTGGCCATCATGGACAGAAACTCCAACCTGAGCAAACGTCTGATATTCGCCCTGACTTCAGGTGCATGAGATCATGATTCAGCTCTGCAGAGTGTGCCTTCTGTGCCCTCACCCCAAAAACTAAGCCTAGCTTGTGTTCTCAGACTACAGTCCTCACACCCCTGGCCCAAAAGCCCTACAGTTTGGCAATACTGGGGCCACAATGCAGCACTCTGCCTGCTCTCCCAGAGAAAAAACGTTGTCTTATGGAACTACCTAGAGACCCGAATGAGGATCAATTGAACGCCACTCGACTGCACCCCAAATATTCAGTCTACCCTGTCTAATGCCTTGTCTGACACAGCATGAGCCCACACCTCCAGACCTACGCTCAACAGCTGGCCGCACACTGAGCTCATTGGACCCAACAGGTCCTTAGGTCTTCATCTCTTCCCAACCTCGGTTTTCGGGTTTCAGAACCTAGACCTAAACTCCAAACACTGTCCAGGGGTGAACGTGATGCAGAAGTCACAACTCTTCCTTCGCCATGGCCAGAAACCTTGTGGTTGGCATATTCTCCAACGTTCAGTGTCGGAGAATCCAGCGTGGCCCATGAGGCCCTTCCCATGCTTGAGGGCCTTGTTGGCACAAATAGGTATTGTGACCCTCAGCATGAGCCCTGTCCTCAAGGAAGGCCTCTCAGTGTCTGAATCAAGAGCCCACATATTGGACTTGCCATGCCCCTAGGCCCCCAAACTAAAACAGAGGTGGGGTTGTCCCTCCCGAGGACTCTGCTCTGGAATCCCTCCTTTATTGGGACACATGAGGTACAAAAAATAAAATAAAATAAAATAAAAAAAAAGAAAGGACTCCTCCCATCCCACAGAACATACAAAAACTATTGGGATTGGGTCAAATCCTCAGAGAAGGAAAGCCGTCCACAACCCATGAGGCCACGCCAGCATTCCACCCACATTGTTGACACAAATCCAGAGACAAAATCTGAGCAAGCACCTCAAACTCACACTTTTTCATATCCTGAAGTGTTATCACGGTCTGTAGATTGGGCGTGCCATAACTATGTCCCCAATCCTAAGCGGAGTTTGTGTTTTCAGATTTTTGCTCCACAGGCCTGGCCCACACACCCTCAAGGTTGGGCCCCTAGAGCCAAACTCAGAACTTTGCCTGCCCTCTCCAGGGGATTTCTGCCCATTCCATTGACCACAACCCTATAGATTAGGAGAAACTTCCAAGTCCCGAGGCCATTCCAATATTATAGGTCGCCCAGGACAAACAGGGGCGATCTGACACAATCTGAGCAACTACCTCACCTCAGATACTTAGACACGTATCCCCAGCAAAGAGATTGAACCGGACAGGCACCTAGGCTCTAATCATATCCATTGCTTTTGTTTCCAGTCATCTCTCCTCAGAGGCCTGTTTTCCAATACCAGCATATGGGAGATTCCTTAGGCACTCATCAAAACAATTCTCTTCTCTACATAGGAAACATACTCTTTAGAGCTCCATCAAAACCTCCGGTTATGAACATCCCTCAAGGACCCGGATCAAGACCCCATTCCAAGGTCTCCATGGACACAAATGCACATTATGACCCATCCTCAACTCACCCATTTCAACACACCCGATCGGTTGCTCCACTAGATCAGGCAGATCGAACTTGCCTTGGCTCTATGAGACACCTGGAATGGGAGGCAGGCTGCCCAGGCATCCATCCTTAGAACCCTGCTCTGGATAACTTCCTTATGGGATGTCCTGGAGCCATCCACCGGTCTCACCTGTCCCACAGAAGGAATCAATGCGGTTTGGAGCATCTCACAATTCAAATCGTTGGAAAACCTCCATGTCCTCGTGACACACTCCCATTCATGAAGGGGCCGTCATGGACAGAAACTCCGACCTAAGCCAACATCTGATCCTAGTTCTGTCTTCAGGTATAAGGGATCTCGAATCATCTCTGCAGAGGGTGCCTGCCGTCCCCTCACCCCGAAATCTAAGTCTGGCTTGTGTTCTCAGTATTTATTCCTCACACTCCTGGCCCACAAGCCTTCCAGTTTGGGAATTCTGGAGCCAGTATGTGACACTGTGTCTTCCCTCCAGAAGAAAAACGTTGCCCTCTGGGGCTACCCAGTAACCACAAATGAGTACCATCCTGCACGAAACTCGACTGCACCCCAATGATACAGTCTAGCCTGGACACTAATTCGCGGTCTGCCACAGCCTGAGCCTGCACCTCCCAACCCACACTCAACAGCTGGCCGAACACTGAGCACATCAGACACACCATGGCCTTAGGGCTTCATCTCTTCCCAACCTCAGTTTTCAGGCTTCAGAACCTAGACCTTAAATCCAATCACAGTCCAGGAGTGAAATTGTTGCAGAAATTAGAACTCCTTCTTCCCCATGGCCAGAAAACTTGTGGTTGCCATATTGTGCAACGTTCAGTGTAGGAGAAACCAGCATGGTACATTAGGCCACGCCCTACCTTGATGGGCTCCTTGGGCTCAAAAACACATTGTAAAACTCAGTGTGAGACCTATCCTCAAGGAAGGCCTCTCAGTGTCTGGACCAAGAGCCCAAATATGGGGCTTGCCATGTTCTTAGGTCCCAATGTTAACCAGAGGTCTGGTTGTCCTGTTGCCCCCACCCACGACTCTTCTCTGGAATGCCTCTTTTGGTGGTCCACTTGAGGTAAAAAAAAAAAAAAAAAAAAAAAAAAAAAAAAAAACAACAAAAAAACAAAAAACAGAAAGACCTCCTCCCTTCTGACAGAATGACCCAAACTCTTGGGATCGGGTCAAATCCCCAGAAAGGGAGCCTCATCGATGGCCCATGAGGATCCCCCGACATTCCATGGCAATCGGTGACACATTTCCAGAAAAAAAAAAAAAGCATGAGCATGCACATCACATTCGCCCTTTGTTCATATCCCGAAGAGGTCTCCTCACGGTCTATAGATCGGGCCGGCCATACCTACATCCCCCAACCTAAGTGGAGTTTGTGTTTTCAGACTTTTGTCCAAATAGCCCTGGACCACACACGCTCCACACTTGGGTCCCTGGAGCCACACCTCAGGACTGTGCTTTCCTTTCAAGGGAATTCTTCCCATTCCATTGGCCACAACCTTGCAAAAAAGGAAAAACCTCCAAAGTCACCGAGGCCATCCCAATAGTTTAGGCCGACCAGGACAAACAGGGGTGATCTCAAACCAGCTGAGCAACTACCTCCACTCAGACAACAGATGTCCCCAGAGAAGAATATTGAACCGGACAGGACCCTAGGCCCTAATCAGATCCATTGCTTTGGTTTCCAGGCATCTCTCCTCAGAGGACTCATTTCCAATACCAGCATATGGTGGTTTCCTGAGGCACCAATAAGAACAAATCTCGTCTCCCCATGGAAAACTTGCTCATTGGAGCTTTGTCATAACCTCTGGTTAGGAGAATCCTTCAGGGCCCTGGTGCCACTGCCCCATACCAAGGTCTCCATGGACTCAAACCAACATTAAGGCCATCCTCAGGAAAGTCCATTCAACTCAGCCCCCTCTGTTGCTACCCCAAGCCAGCAGATCAAACGTTTCTTGTTGCTAGGAGACAATTGGAATGTGAGGCTGCTGCTCAGGCATCCATACGTAGAACCCTGTTCTGGAAAAATACCTTATAGGACGTCCTGGAGCCATCCAACAAATCTTAATTGTCCCACAGAAGGAAACCTTGCGGTTTGGAGCATCTCACAACTCCAATAGTGGCAAAACCCCCATGGCCTCATAATCCCCCCTCTTCTTGAAGGGGCCAAAATGGAAAGAAACGCAAACCTGAGCCAAAGTCTGATCCTCGACCTAACTTCAGACGCATGAGATCTCAATTCAGCTCTGCAGAGTGTGCCTCCCATGCCCTTGCCCCGAAACCTAAGCCCAGCTTGTGTTCTCAGCTTCCGTCCTCACTCTCCTGGCCCTCAAGCCCTCCAGTTTGGGAATTCCGAAGCCACAATGCAGCACTCTGCCTGCCCTCCAGAAGAAAAACTTTGCCCTATGCTGCTAATAAGAAACCCCAAATGATTTTCTAATGCATGTCACTCGATGGTAAAGCAATTATACAGCCTACCCTGTATACTAATGCCCTGTCTGGCACAGCCTGAGACAAGACATCCCAAACGACACCCAGACAGCTGGCCCCAACCTGGACACATAGGACCCGCTATGGCTGTATGTCGTCATCTCTTCCCAAACTCGGTTTTCAGGCTTCAGAACCTAGACCTTAAATCCAATCATAGTCCAGGAGTGAAAGTGTTGCAGAAATTAGAACTCCTTCTTCCCCATGGCCAGAAAACTTGTGGTTGCCATATTGTGCAATGTTCAGTGTAGGAGAAACCAGCATGGTACATTAGGCCACGCCCTACCTTGATGGGCTCCTTGGGCTCAAAAACACATTGTGAAACTCAGTGTGAGACCTATCCTCAAGGAAAGCCTCTCAGTGTCTGGACCAAGAGCCCACATATGGGGCTTGCCATGTTCTTAGGTCCCAATGTTAACCAGAGGTCTGGTTGTCCAGTTGCCCCCACCCACGACTCTGCTCTGGAATCCCTCATTTGGTGGTCCACCTGAGGTAAAAAAAAAAAAAAAAACAAATAAACAAAAATAAATAAACAAAAAAACCAGAAAGGCCTCCTCCCTTCCAACAGAATGACCCCAAACCCTTGGGATGGGGTTAAATCCCCAGAAAGGGAGCCTCATCGATGGCCCATGAGGACACCCCGACATTTCATGGCAATCGGTGACACATTTCCAGAAAAAAAAAAAAAAAAAAAAAAGCATGAGCAAGCTCCTCACATTCGCCCTTTGTTCATATCCCGAAGAGTTCTCCTCACGGTCTATAGATCGGGCCGGCCATACATACATCCTCCAACCTAAGTGGAGTTTGTGTTTTCAGACTTTTGTCCAAATAGCCCTGGACCACACACGCTCCACACTTGGGTCCCTGGAGCCACACCTCAGGACTGTGCTTCCCTTTCAAGGGAATTCTTTCCATTCCATTGGCCACAACCTTGCAAATTAGGAAAAACCTCCAAAGTCACTGAGGCCATCCCAATAGTGTAGGCCGCCCAGGACAAACAGGGGTGATCTCAAACCAGCTGAGAAACTACCTGCACTCAGACAAGAGATGTCCCCAGAGAAAAAAATTGAACCAGACAGGACCCTAGGCCCTAATCAGATCCATTGCTTTGGTTTCCAGGCATCTCTCCTCAGAGGCCTCGTTTCCAATACCAGCATATGGTGGTTTCCTGAGGCACCAATAAGAACAAATCTCGTCTCCCCATGGAAAACTTGCTCATTGGAGCTTTGTCATAACCTCTGGTTAGGAGAATCCTTCAGGGCCCTGGTGCCACTGCCCCATACCAAGGTCTCCATGGACTCAAACCAACATTAAGACCATCCTCAGGAAAGTCCATTTCAACTCAGCCCCCTCTGTTGCTACACAAGCCAGCAGATCAAACGTTTCTTGTTGCTAGGAGACAATTGGAATGTGAGGCTGGCTGCCCAGGCATCCATACTTAGAACGCTGTTCTGGAAAAATACCTTATAAGACGTCCTGGAGCCATCCAACAAATCTGAATTGTCCCACAGAAGGAATCCTTGCGGTTTGGAGCATCTCACAACTCCAATAGTGGCAAAACCCCCATGGCCTCATAATCCCCCCTCTTCTTGAAGGGGCCAACATGGACAGAAACTCAACCCTGAGGTAAGTCTGAACCCCGACTGACTTCAGACGCATGAGATCTCAATTCAGCTCTGCAGAGTGTGCCTGCCATGTCCTTGCCCCGAAACCTAAGCCGAACTTGTGTTCTCAGCTTCCGTCCTCACTCTCCTGGCCCACAAGCCCTCCAGTTTGGGAATTCCTAAGCCACAATGCAGCACTCTGCCTGCCCTCCAGAAGAAAAACTTTGCCATATGCTGCTAATAAGAAACCCCAAATGATTTTCTAATGCATGCCACTCGATGGTAAAGCAATTATACAGCCCACCCTGTATTCTAATGCCCTGTCTGGCACAGCCTGAGACAAGACATCCCAAACGACTCCCAGACAGCTGGCCCCAACCTGGATACATTGGACCCGCTATGGCTGTATGTCGTCATCTCTTCCCAAACTCGGTTTTCAGGCTTCAGAACCTAGACCTTATCTCCAATCACTGCCCAGGGGTGAACGTGATGCAGAAATTAGAATTCCTCCTTCCCCATGGCCAGAAACCTTGTGGTTGGCATGTTGTCCAACGTTCAATGTGGGAAAACCTGCATTGTCCGAAAGGCCACGCCAGTGCTTGAGGGCCGCCTAGGGCACAGACATGCATTGTGACCTGCAGCTTGAGTCCCGTGTTAAAGTAACGCCTTTCAGTGGCTGGACCAAGATCCTGCATATGGGGCTTGTCATATCCATAGGCCCCCAGGCTTAACCAGAGGGCGAGTATTCCAGTTGTCAGTACCCACTGCTATGCTCTAGAATCCCTCTACAGGGGGGACACATGAAGCAGAAAACAGGACACTTCCCTTCCCACAGAATGACCCCAAACTCTTGGGGGCTGGACAAACTACCAGAGAGGGAGACTTCTACGACCCATGAGGCAACTCCTACATTAAACGGCCATTGTGGACAAAACATCCAGAGACAAAAGCCTGAGCGACTGCCTCCCTCTCACCCTTCTTTCATATCCAGAGGAACTCCCCTCATGGACTGTAGATCAGGCCTGCCATAACCTCGGCCCCAAACCTGAGCTGAGTTAGGGTTTTTGGATGTCTGTCTGCACAGCCATGTCCCACACAGCCTCCAGGCTGGGGTCTCTGGAGCCACACCACAGAACTGTGCCTGCGCTCTCCTAAGAAACTGCCCATTCCATTGGCCACAACTCTACAAAATAGTAGAAACCTCAAGGTCCCCAAGGACATCCCACTACCGCAAGCCGCACTGGACAAATAGGGGCATTATGACACAAGCTGAGCAACTACTACCTCCATGCAGACACACAGACAGATATCCGCAGAGACAGAAGATTGAACCAGACAGGCCCCTAGGCCCTATTATGAACTCTTGCTTTGGTGTCCAGGTATCACTCCTCAGAGGCCTGGGTTCGAAGACCAGCATACGGGGCTTTCCTGAGGCACCAGACAGTAGACCTCTCATCTCCACATGGGAAGCTTCCTTGTTGGAGTTGTGTCAAGCCCTTCGGGTTGGAGAATCCTGCAGAGTCCCTTAGCTACTGCCTCATTCCAAGGTCTCCATGGCCACCAACACACATTATGACTCATCCTCAGGAGAGTCCATTTAAACTCAGCCTTCTGGGTAGCTCACCCAAGAGCGCGTAGATTGAGCGTGCCTTGTCTCGACCAGGCAATGGGAAGGTGAGTTGGCGTGTCTCGGCATCCATGCTTAGGCCCCTGCACTCGAGTCTTTCTGTATGGGGCATCCTGGAACCATCCAATAGTACTCGACTGTCCTGAAGAAGGAAACTTTGAAGTTTGGAGCAGCTCACCACTCCCAGCGTAGGAAAACCTCCCTGGCCTGATGACGCCCCCACCCCCTTCAGGAAGGGGCCGTCATGGACACAAACTCCAGCTTGAGGCAACATCTGATACTCGCCCTGACCTCACCTGCAGGAGATCTCGATTCAGCCTCTGCAGAGTGGGCCTGCCATGCTCTTGGCCCCAAAACTCGTGCTAGCTTGTGTTTTCAGACTTCCTTCCTCACAATCCTGGCCACACCCCTCCAGTTTGGCAATTCTGGAGACACAATGCAGCACTCTGCCTGCCCTCCAGAAGAAAAATGTTGCCCTATAGGGCTAACCGGAAACACCAAATGAGTAACAACCTGCATGCCACTCGACCACACCCCAATTATACAGTCTAGCCTGTGCACTAAAGCCCTGTCTGACACAGCCTGAGGGCAGACCTCCAGTCTAACACCCAGACAGCTGGCCGTACACAGAGCATATCACACCCACAATGGCTTTAGGCCATCATCTCTACCCAACCTCAGTTTTCACCTTCAGAACCTAGACATTATCTCCACTCACTGCTCAGGAGTGAACGTGATGCAAGAATCAGAACTTCTCCTTCGCCTTGGCAAGAAACCTAGTGGTTGGCATGTTGTCCAATGTTCATTGTAGGAGAAAGCAGCATGGACTATGAGGCCCCACCTATCCCTGAGAACCACAATTTGCACAAACACACATTGTGACCCTCAGCGTGAGCCCTATCCTCATGTAAGCCTATTAGTGACTGGAACAACAGCCCACATATGGGGCTTGCCAAGCCCCTAGTCCCCCAATCTCAACCAGAGTTCGAGATGTCTAGTCACACCTACTCAGGGCTCTACTCTGGAATCCCTCTTTGGTGGGAGAACTGAGGTAAAAAAAAATACATAAAGGACTCTTCCCATCCACAGAATGATCCCAACCACTTGGGATCAGGCCAAATCATCAGAGAAAGAATTGTCCATGGCCCTTGAGGACACTCCGACATTCCACGGCCACCGTTGACACAAAATCCAGAGACAAAAGCCTGAGCAAGCGCCACATACTCGCCCTTTGTTCATAGCCCGGAAAATTCTCACGGTCTGTAGATCGAGCCTTCATACATACATCCCCAAAACTAAGCTGAGTTTGTGTTTTCACACTTCTGTCCCCACAGGCCTGGCCAACACACCATCCAAGCTGGGGCCCCTGGAGCCACACCTCAGGACTGTGGCTTCCCTCTCCAGGGGAATTCTGCTATTTCCATTGGCCACAAGCCAATAGATTACAAGAATCCGCCAAACTCCCCCAGGCCATCCGAATAATGTTGGCTGCCCAGGACACACAGGGATGATTTCTCACAAGTTAGGAAACTACCTCCACTCAGACCCAGAGACAGATATCCCCATAGAATAAGATTGAACTGGACAGGCACTTAGGCCCTAATCAGATCCATTGCTTTTGATTCCAGTCATCTCTCCTCAGAGGCCTGTTTTCCAATACCAGCATATGAGAGATTCCTTAGGCACTCATCAAAACAATTCTCTTCTCTACATAGGAAACATACTCTTTAGAGGCCATCAAAACCTCCGGTTATGAACATCCCTCAAGGCCCCGGATCAAGTACCCCATTCCAAGGTCTACATGGACACAAATGCACATTATGACCCATCCTCAACTCACCCATTTCAACACACCCGCCTCGGTTGCTCCCCTAGATCCAGCAGATCGAACTTGCCTTGGCGCTATGAGACACCTGGAATGGGAGGCAGGCTGCCCAGGCATCCATCCTTAGAACCCTGCTCTGGATAACTTCCTTATGGGATGTCCTGGAGCCATCCAACAGGTCTCGACTGTCCCACAGATGGAATCATTGCGGTTTGGAGCATCTCACAATTCCCATCGTGGGAAAACCTCCATGTCCTCGTGACAGCCTCCCCTTCATGAAGGGGCCGTCATGGATAGAAACTTCTTCCTAAGCCAACGTCTGATCCTAGCTCTGTCTTCAGGTATAAGGGATCTCGAATCATCTCTGCAGAGGGTGCCTGCCGTCCCCTCACCCCGAAATCTAAGTCTGGCTTGTGTTCTCAGAATTTTTCCTCACACTCCTGGCCCACAAGCCTTCCAGTTTGGGAATTCTGGAGCCACTATATGGCACTGTGTCTTCCCTCCAGAAGAAAAACGTTGCCCTCTGGGGCTACCCAGTAACCACAAATGAGTACCATCCTGCACGAAACTCGACTGCACCCCAATGATACAGTCTAGCCTGGGCACTAATTCCCTGTCTGCCACAGCCTGAGCCTGCACCTCCCAACCCACACTCAACAGCTGGCCGAACACTGAGCACATCAGACACACCATGGCCTTAGGTCTTCATCTCTTCCCAACCTCAGATTTCAGGCTTCAGAACCTAGACCTTAAATCCAATCACAGTCCAGGAGTGAAAGTGTTGCAGAAATTAGAACTCCATCTTCCCCATGGCCAGAAAACTTGTGGTTGCCATATTGTGCAACGTTCAGTGTAGGAGAAACCAGCATGGTACATTAGGCCACGCCCTGACTTGAGGGGCTCCTTGGGCACAAAAACACATTGTGAAACTCAGTGTGAGACCTATCCTCAAGGAAGGCCTCTCAGTGTCTGGACCAAGAGCCCACATATGGGGATTGCCATGTTCTTAGGTCCCAATGTTAACCAGAGGTCTGGTTGTCCAGTTGCCCCAACCCACATCTCTGCTCTGGAATCCCTATTTTGGTGGTCCACCTGAGGTAAAAAAAAATAAATAAATAAACAAAAAATAAACAAAAAAACCAGAAAGGCCTCCTCCCTTCCTACAGAATGACCCCAAAATCTTGGGATCAGGTCAAATCCCCAGAAAGGGAGCCTCATAGATGGCCCATGAGGACACCCCGACATTCCATGGCAATCGATGACAGATTTCCAGAAAAAAAAAAAAAAAAGCATGAGCAAGCACCTCACATTCGCCCTTTGTTCATATCCCGAAGAGTTCTCCTCACGGTCTATAGATCGGGCCAGCCATACCTACATCCCCAATCCTAAGTGGAGTTTGTGTTTTCAGACTTTTGTCCAAATAGCCCTGGACCACACACGCTCCACACTTGGGTCCCTGGAGCCACACCTCAGGACTGTGCTTCCCTTTCAAGGGAATTCTTCCCATTCCATTGGCCACAACCTTGCAAATGAGGAAAAACCTCCAAAGTCACCGAGGGCATCCCAATAGTGTAGGCCGCCCAGGACAAACAGGGGTGATCTCAAACCAGCTGAGCAACTACCTCCACTCAGACAACAGATGTCCCCAGAAAAGAATATTGAACCGGACAGGCCCCTAGGCCCTAATCAGATCCATTGCTTTGGTTTCCAGGCATCTCTCCTCAGAGGCCTCGATTCCAATACCAGCATATGGTGGTTTCCTGAGGCACCATTAATATCAAATCTCGTCTCCCCATGGAAATCTTGCTCATTGGAGCTTTGTCATAACCTCTGGTTAGGAGAATCCTTCAGGGCCCTGGTGCCACTGCCCCATACCAAGGTCTCCATGGACTCAAACCAACATTAAGACCATCCTCAGGAAAGTCCATTTCAACTCAGCCCCCTCTGTTGCTACCCCAAGCCAGCAGATCAAACGTTTCTTGTTGCTAGGAGACAATTGGAATGTGAGGCTGGCTGCCCAGGCATCCATACTTAGAACCCTGTTCTGGAAAAATACCTTATAAGACGTCCTGGAGCCATCCAACAAATCTTAATTGTCCCACAGAAGGAATCCTTGCGGTTTGGAGCATCTCACAACTCCAATAGTGGGAAAACCCCCATGGCCTCATAATGCCCCCCCTTCCTGAAGGGGCCCACATGGACAGAAACTCAAACCTGAGCCAAAGTCTGAACCTCGACCTGACTTCAGACGCATGAGATCTCAATTCAGCTCTGCAGAGTGTGCCTGCCATGTCCTTGCCCCGAAACCTAAGCCTAGCTTGTGTTCTCAGACTTCCGTCCTCACTCTCCTGGCCCACAAGCCCTCCAGTTTGGGAATTCCGAAGCCACAATGCCGCACTCTGCCTGCCCTCCAGAAGAAAAACTTTGCCATATGCTGCTAATAAGAAACCCCAAATGATTTTCTAATGCATGCCACTCGATTGTAAAGCAATTATACAACCCACCCTGTATTCTAATGCCCTGTCTGGCACAGCCTGAGACAAGACATCCCAAACGACACCCAGACAGCTGGCCCCAACATGGACACATAGGACCCGCTATGGCTGTAGGTCGTCATCTCTTCCCAACCTTGGTTTTCAGGCTTCAGAACCTAGACCTTATCTCCAATCACTGCACAGGGGTGAACGTGATGCAGAAATTAGAATTCCTCCTTCCCCATGGCCAGAAACCTTGTGGTTGGCATGTTGTCCAGCGTTCAATGTGGGAAAACCTGCATTGTCCGAAAGGCCACGCCAGTGCTTGAGGGCCGCCTAGGGCACAGACATGCATTGTGACCTGCAGCGTGAGTCCCGTATTAAAGTAACGCCTCTCAGTGGCTGGACCAAGATCCTGCATATGGGGCTTGTCATATCCATAGGCCCCCAGGCTTAACCAGAGGGCGAGTATTCCAATTGTCAGTACCCACTGCTATGCTCAAGAATCCCTCTACTGGGGGGACAAATGAGGCAGAAAACAGGACACTTCCCTTCCCACAGAATGACCACAAACACTTGGGGGCTGGACAAACTACCAGAGAGGGAGACTTCTACGACCCATGAGGCAACTCCTACATTAAACGGCCATTGTGGACAAAACATCCAGAGACAAAAGCCTGAGCGACTGCCTCCCTCTCACCCTTCTTTCATATCCAGAGGAGCTCCCCTCATGGACTGTAGATCAGGCCTGCCGTAACCTCGGCCCCAAACCTGAGCTGAGTTAGGGTTTTTGGATGTCTGTCTGCACAGCCATGGCCCACACAGCCTCCAGGCTGGGGTCTCTGGAGCCACACCACAGACTTTGCCTGCTCTCTCCTAAGAAACTGCCCATTCCATTGGCCACAACTCTACAAAATAGTAGAAACCTCAAGGTCCCCAAGGACATCCCATTACTGCAAGACGCACTGGACAAATAGGGGCATTATGACACAAGCTGAGCAACTACTACCTCCATGCAGACACACAGACAGATATCCGCAGAGACAGAAGATTGAACCATACAGGCCCCTAGGCTCTATTATGAACTCTTGCTTTGGTGTCCAGGTATCACTCCTCAGAGGCCTGGGTTCGAAGACCAGCATACGGGACTTTCCTGAGGCACCAGACAGTAGACCTCTCATCTCCACATGGGAAGCTTCCTTGTTGGAGTTGTGTCAAGCCCTTCGGGTTGGAGAATCCTGCAGAGTCCCTTAGCTACTGCCTCATTCCAAGGTCTCCATGGCCACCAACACACATTATGACTCATACTCAGGAGAGTCCATTTAAACTCAGCCTTCTGGGTAGCTCACCCAAGAACCCGCAGATTGAGCGTGCCTTGTCTCGACCAGGCAATGGGAAGGTGATTTGGCGTTTCTCGGCATCGATGCTTAGGCCCCTGCTCTCGAGTCTTTCTGTATGGGGCATCCTGGAACCATCCAATAGTACTCGACTGTCCTGAAGAAGGAATCTTTGAAGTTTGGAGCAGCTCACAACTCCCAGCGTAGGGAAACCTCCCTGGCCTCATGACGCCCCCACCCCCTTCAGGAAGGGGCCGTCATGGACACAAACTCCAGCTTGAGGCAACATCTGATACTCGCCCTGACCTCACCTGCAGGAGATCTCGATTCAGCCTCTGCAGAGTGGGCCTGCCA
Organism: Mustela nivalis; assembly: GCF_964662115.1. Taxonomy (NCBI): domain Eukaryota; kingdom Metazoa; phylum Chordata; class Mammalia; order Carnivora; family Mustelidae; genus Mustela; species Mustela nivalis. Next base: position 374,735 of record NW_028136531.1, on the reverse strand, counting down.
TGCTCTTGGCCCCAAAACTCGTGCTAGCTTGTGTTTTCAGACTTCCTTCCTCACAATCCTGGCCACACCCCTCCAGTTTGGCAATTCTGGAGACACAATGCAGCACTCTGCCTGCCCTCCAGAAGAAAAATGTTGCCCTATAGGGCTAACCGGAAACGCCAAATGAGTAACAACCTGCATGCCACTCGACCATACCCCAATTATAAGTCTAGCCTGTGCACTAAAGCCCGGTCTGACACAGCCTGAGGGCAGACCTCCAGTTCAACACCCAGACAGCTGGCCGTACACAGAGCATATCACACCCACAATGGCTTTAGGCCATCATCTCTACCCAACCTCAGTTTTCACCTTCAGAACCTAGGCCTTATCTCCACTCACTGCTCAGGAGTGAACGTGATGCAAGAATCAGAACTTCTCCTTCGCCTTGGCAAGAAACCTAGTGGTTGGCATGTTGTCCAATGTTCATTGTAGGAGAAAGCAGCATGGACTAGGAGGCCCCACCTATCCCTGAGGGCCACAATGTGCACAAACACACATTGTGACCCTCAGCGTGAGCCCTATCCTCATGTAAAGCCTCTTAGTCACTGGAACAACAGCCCACATATGGGGCTTGCCAAGCCCCTAGTCCCCCAATCTCAACCAGAGTTCGAGATGTCTAGTCAGCCCTATTCAGGGCTCTACTCTGGAATCCCTCTTTGGTGGAACACCTGAGGTAAAAAAAAAAAAAAATACAGAAAGGACTCTTCCCATCCACAGAATGATCCCAACCCCTTGGGATCAGGCCAAATCACCAGAGAAAGAATTGTCCATGGCCCTTGATGACACCCCGACATTCCACGGCCACTGTTGACACAAAATCCAGAGACAAAAGCTTGAGCAAGCGCCACATACTCGCCCTTTGTTCATAGCCCGGGAAATTCTTACTGTCTGTAGATCAAGCCTTCATACATACCAAACCTAAGCTGAGTTTGTGTTTTCAGACTTCTGTCCCCACAGTCCTGGCCCACACACCATCCAAGCTGGGGCCCCTGGAGACACACCTCAGGACTGTGGCTTCCCTCTCCACTGGAATTCTGCCATTTCCATTGGCCACAACCCTATAGATTAGGAGAATCCTCCAAACTCCCCGAGGCCATCCCAATAGTGTTGGCTGCCCAGGACAAACAGGGATGATCTTTCACAAGTTAGGAAACTACCTCCACTCAGACCCAGAGACAGATATCCCCATAGAATAAGATTGAAATGGACAGGCACTTAGGCTCTAATCAGATCCATTGCTTTTGTTTCCAGGCATCTCTCCTCAGAGGCCTGGTTTCCAATACCAGAATACGGGGGATTACTGAGGCACTCATCAGAAAAATCTCATCTCCACATAGGAAATGTACTCTTTGGAGCTCTATAAAAACCTCTGTTTAGGAGAATCTTTCAGGGCCCCGGATCAAGCGCCCCATTCCAAGGTCTCCATGGACTTAAACCCACATTATGATCTATTGTCGGGAGAGTCCATGTCAACTCAACCCCCTTGGTTTCTCCCCCAGGGCCTGCAGATCAAACCTGCCTTGTTGCTAGGAGACAACTAGAATGGGAGGCGGGCTGCCCAGGCATCCATCCTTAGAACCCTACTCTGGAGTCGTTCCACATGGGACATCCTAGAGCCATCCAACAGGTCTCAAGTGTCCCACAGAAGGAATCTTTGCAGTCTGGAGCATCTCACAACTCCCATTGTGGGAAAATCTACATGGCCTCTTGAGACGCTCCACTTTATAAAGGGGCCATCATGGACAGAAACTCCAACCTGAGCAAACGTCTGATATTCGCCCTGACTTCAGGTGCATGAGATCTTGATTCAGCTCTGCAGAGTGTGCCTTCTGTGCACTCACCCTCAAAACTAAGCCTAGCTTGTGTTCTCAGACTACCGTCCTCACACCCCTGCCCCAAAAGCCCTACAGATTGGCAATACTGGGGCCACAATGCAGCACACTGCCTGCCCTCCAGAAGAAAAACGTTGCCTTATGGAGCTACCTAGAAACCCAAATAAGGATCAACTGAACACCACTCGACTGCATCCCAAATATGCAGTCTACCCTGTCTAATGCCTTGTCTGACACAGCATGAGCCCACACCTCCAGACCTACGCTCAAGAGCTGGCTGCGCTGAGCTCATTGGACCCATCAGGTCCTTAGGTCTTCATCTCTTCACAACCTCAGTTTTCGGGTTTCAGAACCTAGACCTAAACTCCAATCACTGTCCAGGGGTGAACGTGATGCAGAAATCACAACTCTTCCTTCGCCATGGCTGGAAACCTTGTGGTTGGCATATTCTCCAACGTTCAGTGTAGGAGAATCCAGCGTGGCCCATGAGGCACTTCCCATGCTTGAGGGCCTTGTTGGGCACAAATAGGCATTGTGACCCTCAGCATGAGCCCTGTCCTCAAGAAAGGCCTCTCAGTTTCTGAATCAAGAGCCCGCCTATTGGACTTGCCATGCCCGTAGGCCCCCAAACTTAAACAGAGGTGGGGATATCCAGTTGACCCTCCCAAGGACTCTGCTCTGTAATCCCTCTTTTATTGGGACACTTGAGGTACATAAAATAAAATATAAAATAAAATAAAATAAAAAACAGAAAAGAGTCCCCCCATCCCACAGAATGTACCCAAACTCTTGGGATTGGGTCAAATCATCAGAAAAGGAAAGCCATCTACAACCCATGAGGCCACGCCAGCATTCCACCCACATTGTTGACACAAATCCAGAGACAAAACCTGAGCAAGCACCTCAAACTCACCCTTTTTCATATCCCTAAGTGTTATCATGGTCTATAGATTGGGCGTGCCATACCTATGTCCCCAATCCTAAGCGGAGTTTGTGTTTTCATACTTCTGTCCCCACAGGCCTGGCCCACACAGCCTCAAGGCTGGGCCCCTAGAGCCAAACTCAGAACTCTGCTTGCCCTCTCCAGGGGATTTCTGCCCATTCCATTGGCCACAACCCTATAGATTAGGAGAAACTCCAAAGTCCTGAGGCCATCCCAATATTATAGGTTGCCCAGGACAAACAGGGGCGATCTGACACAAGCTGAGCAACTACATCCCCTCAGATCCTTAGACACGTATCCTCAGGAAAGAGATTGAACCGGACAGGCACCTAGGGCCTAATCATCTCGATTGCTTTTGTTTCCAGTCATCTCTCCTCAGAGGCCTGGTTTCCAATACCAGCATATGGGAGATTCCTTAGGCACTCATCAAAACAATTCTCTTCTCTACATAGGAAACGTACTCTTTAGAGGCCATCAAAACCTCCGGTTATGAACATCCCTCAAGGCCCCGGATCAAGCACCCCATTCCAAGGTCTACATCGACACAAATGCACATTATGACCCATCCTCAACTCACCCATTTCAACACACCCGCCTCGGTTGCTCCCCTAGATCCAGCAGGCAAACTTGCCTTGGCGCTATGAGACACCTGGAATGGGAGGCAGGCTGCCCAGGCATCCATCCTTAGAACCCTGCTCTGGATAACTTCCTTATGGGATGTCCTGGAGCCATCCCACAGGTCTCGACTGTCCCACAGAACGAATCATTGCGGTTTGGAGCATCTCACAATTCCCATCGTGGGAAAACCTCCATGTCCTCGTGACACCCTCCCCTTCATGAAGGGGCCGTCATGGACAGAAACTCCGACCTAAGAAAACATCTGATCCTAGCTCTGTCTTCAGGTATACGGGATCTCGAATCATCTCTGCAGAGGGTGCCTGCCGTCCACTCACCCCGAAATCTAAGTCTGGCTTGTGTTCTCAGAATTTTTTCCTCACACTCCTGGCCCACAAGCCTTCCAGTTTGGGAATTTTGGAGTCACTATGTGGCACTGTGTCTTCCCTCCAGAAGAAAAACGTTGCCCTCTGGGGCTTCCCAGTAACCACAAATGAGCACCATACTGCACGAAACTCGACTGCACCCCAATGATACAGTCTAGCCTGGGCACTAATTCCCTGTCTGCCACAGCCTGAGCCTGCACCTTCCAACCCACACTCAACAGCAGGCCGAACACTGAGCACATAGGACACACCATGGCCTTAGGGATTCATCTCTTCCCAAGCTCAGTTTTCAGGCTTCAGAACCTAGACCTTAAATCCAATCACAGTCCAGGAGTGAAAGTGTTGCAGAAATTAGAAATCCATCTTCCCCATGGCCAGAAAACTTGTGGTTGCCATATTGTCCAACGTTCCGTGTAGGAGAAACCAGCATGGTACATTAGGCCACGCCCTGACTTGAGGGGCTCCTTGGGCACAAAATCACATTGTGAAACTCAGTGTGAGACCTATCCTCAAGGAAGGCCTCTCAGTGTCTGGACCAAGAGCCCACATATGGGGCTTGCCATGTTCTTAGGTCCCAATGTTAACCAGAGGTCTGGTTGTCCAGTCGCTCCTCCCCAGGTCTCTGCTCTGGAATCCCTCTTTTGGTGGTCTACCTTAGGTAAAAAAAAAATAATAATAATAATAAAGTAAACAAAAAAACAAGAAAGGCCTCCTCCCTTCCCACAGAATGACCCCAAACTCTTAGGATCAGGTCAAATCCCGAGAAAAGGAGCCTCATCGATGGCCCATGAGGACACCCCGATATTCCATGGCAATCGGTGACAAATTTCCAGAAAAAAAAAAAAAAAAAGCATGAGCCAGCACCTCACATGCGCCCTTTGTTCATATCCCGATGAGTTCTCCTCACGGTCTATAGATCGGGCCGGCCATACCTACATCCCCCAACCTAAGTGGAGTTTGTGTTTTCAGACTTTTGTCCAAATAGCCCTGGACCACACACGCTCCACACTTGGGTCCCTGGAGCCACACCTCAGGACTGTGCTTCCCTTTCAATGGAATTCTTCCCATTCCATTGGCCACAACATTGCAAATTAGGAAAAACCTCCAAAGTCACCGAGGCCATCCCAATAGTGTAGGCCGCCCAGGACAAACAGGGGTGATCTCAAATCAGCTGAGCAACTACCTCCACTCAGACAACAGATGTCCCCAGAGAAGAATATTGAACCGGACAGGCCCCTAGGCCCTAGTCAGATCCATTGCTTTGGTTTTTAGGCATCTCTCCTCAGAGGCCTCGTTTCCAATACCAGCATATGGTGGTTTCCTGAGGCACCAATAAGAACAAATCTCGTCTCCCCATGGAAAACTTGCTCATTGGAGCTTTGTCATAACCTCTGGTTAGGAGAATCCTTCAGGGCCCTGGTGCCACTGCCCCATACCAAGGTCTCCATGGACTCAAACCAACATTAAGACCATCCTCAGGAAAGTCCATTTCAACTCAGCCCCCACTGTTGCTACCCCAAGCCAGCAGATCAAACGTTTCTTGTTGCTAGGAGACAATTGGAATGTGAGGCTGGCTGCCCAGGCATCCATACTTAGAACCCTGTTCTGGAAAAATACCTTATAAGACGTCCTGGAGCCATCCAACAAATCTTAATTGTCCCACAGAAGGAATCCTTGCGGTTTGGAGCATCTCACAACTCCAATAGTGGGAAAACCCCCATGGGCTCATAATGTCCCCCCTTCATGAAGGGGCCAACATGGACAGAAACTCAAACCTGAGCCAAAGTCTGATCCTCGACCTGAATTCAGAAGCATGAGATGTCAATTCAGCTCTGCAGAGTGTGCCTGCCATGTCCTTGCCCCGAAACCTAAGCCTAGCTTGTGTTCTCAGACTTCCGTCCTCACTCTCCTGGCCCACAAGCCCTCCAGTTTGGGAATTCCGAAGCCACAATGCAGCACTCTGCCTGCCCTCCAGAAGAAAAACTTTGCCCTATGCTGCTAATAAGAAACCCCAAATGATTTTCTAATGCATGCCACTCGATTGTAAAGCAATTATACAGCCTACCCTGTATATTAATGCCCTGTCTGACACAGCCTGAGACAAGACATCCCAAACGATACCCAGACAGCTGGCCCCAACATGGTCACATAGGACCCGCTATGGCTGTAGGTCGTCATCTCTTCCCAACCTCGGTTTTCAGGCTTCAGAACCTAGACCTTATCTCCAATCACTGCCCAGGGGTGAACGTGATGCAGAAATTAGAATTCCTCCTTCCCCATGGCCAGAAACCTTGTGGTTGGCATGTTGTCCAACGTTCAATGTGGGAAATTCTGCATTGTCCGAAAGGCCACGCCAGTGCTTGAGGGCCGCCTAGGGCACAGACATGCATTGAGACCTGCAGCGTGAGTCCAGTATTAAAGTAACGCCTCTCAGTGGCTGGACCAAGATCTTGCATATGGGGCTTGTCATATCCATAGGACCCCAGGCTTAACCAGAGGGCGGATATTCCAGTTGTCAGTACCCACTGCTATGCTCTAGATTCCCTCTACAGGGGGGACACATGAAGCAGAAAACAGGACACTTCCCTTCCCACAGAATGACCCCAAACTCTTGGGGGCTGGACAAACTACCAGAGAGGGAGACTTCTACGACCCATGAGGCAACTCCTACATTAAACGGCCATTGTGGACAAAACATCCAGAGACAAAAGCCTGAGCGACTGCCTCCCTCTCACCCTTCTTTCATATCCAGAGGAGCTCCCCTCATGGACTGTAGATCAGGCCTGCCGTAACCTCGGCCCCAAACCTGAGCTGAGTTAGGGATTTTGGATGTCTGTCCGCACAGCCATGGCCCACACGGCCTCCAGGATGGGGTCTCTGGAGCCACACCACAGAACTGTGCCTGCTCTCTCCTAAGAAACTGCCCATTCCATTGGCCACAACTCTACAAAATAGTAGAAACCTCAAGGTCCCCAAGGACATCCCAATACCGCAAGCCGCACTGGACAAATAGGGGCATTATGACACAAGCTGAGCAACTACTACCTCCATGCAGACACACAGACAGATATCCGCAGAGAGAGAAGATTGAACCAGACAGGCCCCTAGGCCCTATTATGAACTCTTGCTTTGGTGTCCAGATATCCCTCCTCAGAGGCCTGGGTTCGAAGACCAGCATACGGGGATTTCCTGAGGCACCAGACAGAAGATCTCTCATCTCCACATGGGAAGCTTCCTTGTTGGAGTTGTGTCAAGCCCTTCGGGTTGGAGAATCCTGCAGAGTCCCTTAGCTACTGCCACATTCCAAGGTCTCCATGGCCACTAAACCACATTATGACTCATCCTCAGGAGAGTCCATTTACACTCAACCTTCTGGGTATCTCACCCAAGAGCCCGCAGATTGAGCGTGCCTTGTCTCGACCAGGCAATGGGAAGGTGAGTTGGCGTTTCTCGGCATCCACGCTTAGGCCCCTGCTCACGAGTCTTTCTGTATGGGGCATCAAGGGACCATCCAATAGTACTTGACTGTCCTGAAGAAGGAAACTTTGAAGTTTGGAGCAGCTCACAACTCCCAGAGTAGGGAAACCTCACTGGCCTCATGACGCCCCCACCCTTTTCATGTAAGGGCCGTCATAGACACAAACTCCAGCTTGAGGCAACATCTGATACTTGCCCTGACCTCACTGCAGGAGATCTCGATTCAGCCTCTGCAGAGTGGACCTGCCATGCTCTTGGTCCCAAAACTCGTGCTAGCTTGTGTTTTCAGACTTCCTTCCTCACAATCCTGGCCACACCCCTCCAGTTTGGCAATTCTGGAGACACAATGCAGCACTCTGCCTGCCCTGAGAAGAAAAATGTTGCCCTATAGGGCTAACCGGAAACGCCAAATGAGTAACAACCTGCATGCCACTCGAACATACCCCAATTATACAGTCTAGCCTGTGCACTAAAGCCCTGTCTGACACAGCCTGAGGGCAGACCTCCAGTCCAACACCCAGACAGCTGGCCATACACAGAGCATATCACACCCACAATGGCTTTAGGCCATCATCTCTACCCAACCTCAGTTTTCACCTTCAGAACCTAGACATTATCTCCACTCACTGCTCAGGAGTGAACGTGATGCAAGAATCAGAAATTCTCCTTCGCCTTGGCAAGAAACCTAGTGGTTGGCATGTTGTCCAATGTTCATTGTAGGAGAAAGCAGCATGGACTATGAGGCCCCACCTATCCCTGAAGGCCACAATTTGCACAAACACACATTGTGACCCTCAGCGTGAACCCTATCCTCATGTAAAGCCTCTTAGTGACTGGAACAACAGCCCACATATGGGGCTTGCAAAGCCCCTAGTCCCCCAATCTCAACCAGAGTTCGAGATGTCTAGTCACCCCTACTCAGGGCTCTACTCTGGAATCCCTCTTTGGTGGAACACCTGAGGTAAAAAAAAAAAAAATACAGAAAGGACTCTTCCCATCCACAGAATGATCCCAACCCCTTGGGATCAGGCCAAATCACCAGAGAAAGAATTGTCCATGGCCCTTGAGGACACCCCAACATTCCACGGCCACCGTTGACACAAAATCCAGAGACAAAACCCTGAGCAAGCGCCACATACTCGCCCTTTGTTCATAGCCCGGAAAATTCTCACGGTCTGTAGATCGAGCCTTCATACATACATCCCCAAACCTAAGCTGAGTTTGTGTTTTCAGACTTCTGTCCCCACAGTCCTGGCCCACACACCATCCAAGCTGGGGCCCCTGGAGACACACCTCAGGACTGTGGCTTCCCTCTCCAGGGGATTCTGCCATTTCCATTGGCCACAACCCTATAGATTAGGAGAATCCTCCAAACTCCCCGAGGCCATCCCAATAGTGTTGGCTGCCCAGGACAAACAGGGATGATCTTTCACAAGTTAGGAAACTACCTCCACTCAGACCCAGAGACAGATATCCCCATAGAATAAGATTGAACTGGACAGGCACTTAGGCTCTAGTCGGATCCATTGCTTTTGTTTCCAGGCATCTCTCCTCAGAGGCCTGGTTTCCAATACCAGAATACGGGGGATTACTGAGGCACTCATCAGAAAAATCTCATCTCCACATAGGAAATGTACTCTTTGGAGCTCTATAAAAACCTCTGTTTAGGAGAATCTTTCAGGGCCCTGGATCAAGCGCCCCATTCCAAGGTCTCCATGGACTTAAACCCACATTATGATCTATTGTCGGGAGAGTCCATGTCAACTCAACCCCCTTGGCTTCTCCCCCAGGGCCTGCAGATCAAACCTGCCTTGTTGCTAGGAGACAACTAGAATGGGAGGCCGGCTGCCCAGGCTTCCATCCTTAGAACCCTACTCTGGAGTCGTTCCACATGGGACATCCTAGAGCCATCCAACAGGTCTCAAGTGTCCCACAGAAGGAATCTTTGCAGTCTGGAGCATCTCACAACTCCCATTGTGGGAAAATCTACATGGCCTCTTGAGACGCTCCACTTTATAAAGGGGCCATCATGGACAGAAACTCCAACCTGAGCAAACGTCTGATATTCGCCCTGACTTCAGGTGCATGAGATCTTGATTCAGCTCTGCAGAGTGTGCCTTCTGTGCACTCACCCCCAAAACTAAGCCTAGCTTGTGTTCTCAGACTACCGTCCTCACACCCCTGCCCCAAAAGCCCTACAGATTGGCAATACTGGGGCCATAATGCAGCACACTGCCTGCCCTCCAGAAGAAAAACGTTGCCTTATGGAGCTACCTAGAAACCCGAATAAGGATCAACTGAACGCCACTCGACTGCACCCCAAATATGCAGTCTACCCTGTCTAATGCCTTGTCTGACACAGCATGAGCCCACACCTCCAGACCTACGCTCAACAGCTGGCTGCACGCTGAGCTCATTGGACCCATCAGGTCCTTAGGTCTTCATCTCTTCCAACCTCAGTTTTCGGGTTTCAGAACCTAGACCTAAACTCCAAGCACTGTCCAGGGGTGAACGTGATGCAGAAATCACAACTCTTCCTTCGCCATGGCTGGAAACCTTGTGGTTGGCATATTCTCCAACGTTCAGTGTAGAATAATCTAGCGTGGCCAATGAGGCACTTCCCATGCTTGAGGGCCTTGTTGGGCACAAATAGGCATTGTGAACCTCAGCATGAGCCCTGTCCTCAAGGAAGGCCTCTCAGTGTCTGAATCAAGAGCCCGCCTATTGGACTTGCCATGCCCCTAGGCCCCCAAACTTAAACAGAGGTGGGGATATCCAGTTGTCCCTCCCAAGGACTCTGCTCTGGAATCCCTCTTTTATTGGGACACTTGAGGTACATAAAATAAAATATAAAATAAAATAAAATAAAAAACAGAAAAGACTCCCCCCATCCCACAGAATGTACCCAAACTCTTGGGATCGGGTCAAATCCTCAGAGAAGGAAAGCCATCCACAACACATGAGGCCACGCCAGCATTCCACCCACATTGTTGACACAAATCCAGAGACAAAACCTGAGCAAGCACCTCAAACTCACCCTTTTTCATATCCCTAAGTGTTATCACAGTCTGTAGATTGGGCGTGCCATACCTATGTCCCCAATCCTAAGCGGAGTTTGTGTTTTCAGACTTTTGTCCCCACAGGCCTGGCCCACACAGCCTCAAGGCTGGGCCCCTAGAGCCAAACTCAGAACTGTGCCTGCCCTCTCCAGGGGATTTCTGCCCATTCCATTGGCCACAAACCTATAGATTAGGAGAAACTCCAAAGTCCTGAGGCCATCCCAATATTATAGGCTGCACAGGACAAACAGGGGCGATCTGACACAAGCTGAGCAACTACATCCCCTCAGATCCTTAGACACGTATCCTCAGGAAAGAGATTGAACCGGACAGGCACCTAGGCCCTAATCATCTCGATTGCTTTTGTTTCCAGTCATCTCTCCTCAGAGGCCTGGTTTCCCATACCAGCATATGGGAGATTCCTTAAGCACTCATCAAAACAATTCTCTTCTCTACATAGGAAACGTACTCTTTAGAGCCCATCAAAACCTCCGGTTATGAACGTCCCTCAAGGCCCCGGATCAAGCACCCCATTCCAAGGTCTCCTTGGACACAAATGCACATTATGACTCATCCTCAACTCACCCATTTCAACACACCCGCCTCGGTTGCTCCCCTAGATCCAGCAGATCGAACTTGCCTTGGCGCTATGAGACACCTGGAATGGGAGGCAGGCTGCCCAGGCATCCATCCTTAGAACCCTGCTCTGGATAACTTCCTTATGGGATGTCCTGGAGCCATCCAACAGGTCTCGACTGTCCCACAGAAGGAATCATTGCGGTTTGGAGCATCTCACAATTCCCATCGTGGGAAAACCTCCATGTCCTCGTGACACCGTCCCCTTCATGAAGGGGCCGTCATGGACAGAAACTCCGACGTAAGCCAACGTCTGATCCTATCTCTTTCTTCAGGCATACAGGATCTCGAATCATCTCTGCAGAGGGTGCCTGCCGTCCCCTCACCCCGAAATCTAAGTCTGGCTTGTGTTCTCAGAATTTTTTCCTCACACTCCTGGCCCACAAGACTTCCAGTTTGGGAATTCTGGAGCCACTATGTGGCACTGTGTCTTCCCTCCAGAAGAAAAACGTTGCCCTCTGGGGCTACCCAGTAACCACAAATGAGTACCATCCTGCACGAAACTCGACTGCACCCCAATGATACAGTCTAGCCTGGGCACTAATTCCCTGTCTGCCACAGCCTGAGCCTGCACCTCCCAACCCACACTCAACAGTTGGCCGAACACTGAGCACATCAGCCACACCATGGCCTTAGGTCTTCATCTCTTCCCAACCTCAGTTTTCAGGCTTCGGAACCTAGACCTTAAATCCAATCACAGTCCAGGAGTGAAAGTGTTGCAGAAATTAGAACTCCTTCTTCCCCATGGCCAGAAAACTTGTGGTTGCCATATTGTGCAACGTTCAGTGTAGGAGAAACCAGCATGGTACATTAGGCCACGCCCTGACTTGATTGGCTCCTTGGGCACAAAAACACATTGTGAAACTCAGTGTGAGACCTATCCTCAAGGAAGGCCTCTCAGTGTCTGGACCAAGAGTCCACATATGGGGCTTGCCATGTTCTTAGGTCCCAATGTTAACCAGAGGTCTGGTTGTCCAGTCGCTCCTCGCCAGGACTCTGCTCTTGGATCCCTCTTTTGGTGGTCCACCTTAGGTAAAAAAAAATAATAATACTAAAAAAATAAACAAAAAAACAAGAAAGGCCTCCTCCCTTCCCACAGAATGACCCCAAACTCTTGGGATCGGGTCAAATCCCCAGAAAGGGAGCCTCATCAATGACCCATGAGGACACCCCGACATTCCATGGCAATCGGTGACACAATTCCAGAAAAAAAAAAAAAGCATGAGCCAGCACCTCACATTCGCCCTTTGTTCATATCCCGAAGAGTTCTCCTCACGGTCTATAGATCGGGTCGGCCATACCTACATCCACCAACCTAAGTGGAGTTTGTGTTTTCAGACTTTTGTCGAAATAGCCCTGGACCAACACGCTCCACACTTGGGTCCCTGGAGCCACACTTCAGGACTTTGCTTCCCTTTCAAGGGAATTCTTCCCATTCCATTGGCCACAACCTTGCAAATTAGGAAAAACCTCCAAAGTCACCGAGGCCATCTTAATAGTGTAGGCCGCCCAGGACAAACAGGGGTGATCTCAAACCAGCTGAGCAACTACCTCCACTCAGACAACAGATGTCCCCAGAGAAGAATATTGAACCGGACGGGCCCCTAGGCCCTAATCAGATCCATTGCTTTGGTTTTCAGGCATCTCTCCTCAGAGGCCTCGTTTCCAATACCAGCATATGGTGGTTTCCTGAGGCACCAATAAGAACAAATCTCGTCTCCCCATGGAAAACTTGCTCATTGGAGCTTTGTCATAACCTCTGGTTAGGAGAATCCTTCAGGGCCCTGGTGCCACTACCCCATACCAAGGTCTCCATGGACTCAAACCAACATTAAGACCATCCTCAGGAAAGTCCATTTCAACTCAGCCCCCTCTGTTGCTACCCCAAGCCAGCAGATCAAACGTTTCTTGTTGCTAGGAGACAATTGGAATGTGAGGCTGACTGCCCAGGCATTCATACTTAGAACCCTGTTCTGGAAAAATACCTTATAAGACGTCCTGGAGCCATCCAACAAATCTTAATTGTCCCACAGAAGGAATCCTTGCGGTTTGGAGCATCTCACAACTCCAATAGTGGGAAAACCCCCATGGGCTCATAATGTCCCCCCTTCCTGAAGGGGCCAACATGGACAGAAACTCACACCTGAGCCAAAGTCTGATCCTCGACCTGACTTCAGAGGCATGAGATGTCAATTCAGCTCTGCAGAGTGTGCCTGCCATGTCCTTGCCCCGAAACCTAAGCCTAGCTTGTGTTCTCAGACTTCCGTCCTCACTCTCCTGGCCCACAAGCCCTCCAGTTTGGGAATTCCGATGCCACAATGCAGCACTCTGCCTGCCCTCCAGAAGAAAAACTTTGCCCTATGCTGCTAATAAGAAACCCCAAATGATTTTCTAATGCATGCCACTTGATTGTAAAGCAATTATACAGCCTACCCTGTATACTAATGCCCTGTCTGGCACAGCCTGAGACAAGACATCCCAAACGATACCCAGACAGCTGGCCCCAACCTGGACACATAGGACCCGCTATGGCTGTAGGTCGTCATCTCTTCCCAACCTCGGTTTTCAGGTTTCAGAACCTAGACCTTATCTCCAATCACTGCCCAGGGGTGAACGTGATGCAGAAATTAGAATTCCTCCTTCCCCATGGCCAGAAACCTTGTGGTTGGCATGTTGTCCAACATTCAATGTTGGAAAACCTGCATTGTCCGAAAGGCCACGCCAGTGTTGAGGGCCGCCTAGGGCACAGACATGCATTGAGACCTGCAGCGTGAGTCCAGTATTAAAGTAACGCCTCTCAGTGGCTGGACCAAGATCTTGCATATGGGGCTTGTCATATCCATAGGCCCCCAGGCTTAACCAGAGGGCGAGTATTCCAGTTGTCAGTACCCACTGCTATGCTCTAGATTCCCTCTACAGGGGGGACACATGAAGCAGAAAACAGGACACTTCCCTTCCCACAGAATGACCCCAAACTCTTGGGGGCTGGACAAACTACCAGAGAGGGAGACTTCTACGACCCATGAGGCAACTCCTACATTAAACGGCCATTGTGGACAAAACATCCAGAGACAAAAGCCTGAGCGACTGCCTCCCTCTCACCCTTCTTTCATATCCAGAGGAGCTCCCCTCATGGACTGTAGATCAGGCCTGCCGTAACCTCGGCCCCAAACCTGAGCTGAGTTAGGGTTTTTGGATGTCTGTCTGCACAGCCATGGCCCACACAGCCTCCAGGCTGGGGTCTCTGGAGCCACACCACAGAACTGTGCCTACTCTCTCCTACGAAACTGCCCATTCCATTGGCCACAACTCTACAAAATAGTAGAAACCTCAAGGTCCCCAAGGACATCCCACTACCACAAGCCGCACTGGACAAATACTGGCATTATGACACAAGATGAGCAACTACTACCTCCATGCAGACACACAGACAGATATCCGCAGAGAAAGAAGATTGAACCAGACAGGCCCCTAGGCCCTATTATGAACTCTTGCTTTGGTGTCCAGGTATCACTCCTCAGAGGCCTGGGTTCAAAGACCAGCATATGGGGCTTTCCTGAGGCACCAGACAGAAGACCTCTCATCTCCACATGGGAAGCTTCTTTTTTGGAGTTGTGTCAAGCCCTTCGGGTTGGAGAATCCTGCAGAGTCCCTTAGCTACTGCCACATTCCAAGGTCTCCTTGGGCACCAACCCACATTATGACTCATCCTCAGGAGAATCCATTTAAACTCAGCCTTCTGGGTAGCTCACCCAAAAGCCCGCAGATTGAGCGTGCCTTGTCTCGACCAGGCAATGGGAAGGTGAGTTGGCGTTTCTCGGCATCCATGTTTAGGGCCCTGCTCTCGAGTCTTTCTGTATGGGGCATCCTGGAACCATCCAATAGTACTCGACTGTCCTGAAGAAGGAAACTTTGAAGTTTGGAGCAGCTCACAACTCCCAGCGTAGGGAAACCTCACTGGCCTCATGACACCCCCACCCCTTTCAGGAAGGGTCCGTCATGGACACAAACTCCAGCTTGAGGCAACATCTGATACTCGCCCTGACCTCACCTGCAGGAGATCTCAATTCAGCCTCTGCAGAGTGGGCCTGCCATGCTCTTGGCCCCAAAACTTGTGCTAGCTTGTGTTTTCACACTTCCTTCCTCACAATCCTGGCCACACCCCTCCAGTTTGGCAATTCTGGAGACACAATGCAGCACTCTGCCTGCCCTCCAGAAGAAAAATGTTGCCCTATAGGCCTAACCAGAAACGCCAAATGAGTAACAACCTGCATGCCACTCGACCATACCCCAATTATACAGTCTAGCCTGTGCACTAAAGCCCTGTCTGAAACAGCCTGAGGGCAGACCTCCTGTCCAACACCCAGACAGCTGGCCATAAACAGAGCATATCACACCCACAATGGCTTTAGGCCATCAACTCTACACAACCTCAGTTTTCACCTTCAGAACCTAGACCTTATCTCGACTCACTGCTCAGGAGTGAACGTGATGCAAGAATCAGAACTTCTCCTTCGCCTTGGCAAGAAACCTAGTGGTTGGCATGTTTTTCCAACGTTCAGTGTAGTTGAAACCAGTGTGGCCCATGATGCCCCGCCCATGTTTATGGGCCACATTGGTCACAAACACACATTGTGTCCCTCAGCCTGATCCCAGGCCTCAGGTAAGGCCTCTCAGTGGCTGGATGTAGAGTCAGCATATTGGGCTTGCCATGCCCCTAGGCCCCAAATTTTACCCATAGTTCGGGTTCTCCCTTCACTTTTCCCCAGGGCTCTTCTTTGGAATTCCTCTTTTGGCGGGACACCTGAGGTAACAAACCTGAAAGGAGTCCTCCCATTCCACAGATTGACGAAAAACAATTGGGATCGGGCCAAATCCACAGAGAGGAAGATTCGTCCATGGCCCATGATGCCTCCCCAACATTCCACGGCCATCTCTGATACAAAATCCAGAGACAAAAGCCTGAGCAAGCCCCTCAGACTCACTCTTTCTTCATATCCGGAAGAGTTCTTCTCATGGTTTATAGATCAGGCCTGCCATACCTACGTCCCCAAACCTAAGCTGAGTTTGTGTTTTCAGACTTCTGTCCTCAAAGTCCTGGGCCACACACCCTCCAGGCTGGGGCCCCTGGAGTCACACATTAGGACTGTGCCTACCCAATCCATGGGAATTCTGCCGATGCCATTGTCCAAAACAGTAAAATTTGGAGAACCCTACAAATCGCTGAGGCCATCCCAATAGTGCAGGTCGCCCGGGACAAACAAGGGCGGTCTGATACCAGCTGAGCATCTACCTCCACTCATACCATAGATGGATGTCCCCTGAGAAGAAGATTGAACCAGACAGGACCCTAGGCCATAATCGGATACATTGCCTTGGATTACAGGCATGTCTCCTCAAAAGCCTGGATTCCAATACCAGCATAGAGGTTTTCCTGAGGCACCCATCAAAACAAATCTCGTCTCCACAAGGAACCTTGTGCATCGAGCGATGTCAAAAGCTTAGGAGAATACTTCAGGGTCTCGGTGCCACCGCCCCATTTTAAGGCCCTCATGGACACAAACACACATTAGGATCCATCCTCAGGAAAGTCCATTTCAAGTCAGCCACCCCCGTTTCTCCCGCAGAGCCATCAGATCTAAACTCTCTTGTTGCTGGGAGACAATTGGAATGCGAGGCCGGCTTCCCAGGCATCCAACCTCGAACAGTGCCCTGGAGTCATTCCATATGGGATGTCCTGAAGCTGCCCAACAGGTCTCAATTGTCCCGCAGAAGGAATCCTTGAAGTGGGCATCCCACAACTCCCAACGTGGGAAAAATTCCATGGCCTTGAGATTCCGCTCCCTTCATGAAGGGTCCGTCATGCACAGAAACTCCAACCTGAGCCAACGTCTGATCCGCGCCCTGACTTCAGATGCATGAGATATAGGTTCAGATCTACAGTGGTACCTGTCGTGTCCTCGCCCTGAAACCCAAGTCTAGCTTGTGTTCTCAGACTTCCGTCCTCACACTCCTGGACACGAATCCCTCAAGTTTAAAATTCCGGACCGACAATTAAGCACTCTGCCTGCCCTCTAGAAAACAAATTTTGCCTAATGAGCTGCCCAGACAACTTATATGAGGATATATCTACATGGCACTCGACTGTACCCAAAGTATATAGTCTAAACTGGGCACTAATGCACTCTCTGACACAACCTGAGCCCGGATCTCCTGACCAACACCCAGACAGCTGACCGCACACTGAGCACATCAGAACCGCCATGGCCTTAGGTCATCATCTCTTCCCTACCTCAGTTTTTAGGCTTCAGAACCTAGACCTTATCTCCAATCACTGCCCAGTGGTGAGTGTGATGCAGAAATCAGAACTCTTCCTTACCCATGGCAAGAAACCTTGTGGTTGGCATGTTGTCCAACGTTCAGTGTACGAGAAACCAGGATTCACCATGAGGCCCTGCCCATTCTTGTTTGCGAAGTGGGCATAAACACGCATTGTGACCCTCAGCGTGAGTCCTGTGCTCTAGTAAGTCCTCTCAGTGGCTCGACCATTAGATGTCATAATGGGCTTGACATGTCCCTGGGCCACAATTTTTAACCACATTTCTTGTTGTCCGGTCGGCCCTCCCTAGGGCTCTACTCTGGAATCCCCCATTTGGTGGGACACCTGAGGTTAAAAAACAAAACAAGGCAAATCAACAACAACAACAAAACGGACTTCTTCCATCCCCAGAATGACCCAAAACTCCTTGGACGGGGCCAAACCCCCAGAGTATAAGACTCGTCCATTTCCCATGAAGTCACCAGGAAATTTCACGACCATGAGTGACACGATATCCAGAGACAAAAACTTGAGCACGAGCCTCACACTCGCCCCTTATCCATATCCCGAAGAGTTCTCCTCATGGTCTGTAGATCAATCCTGCCATACCTATGACCTGAAACATAAGCCAAGTTTGTGTTTTCAGACTGTCCAAACAGCTCTGCCTACACACCCTACAGGCTCAGGCCCCTGGAGCCAAACCTGAGGATTGTACTTGCCCTCTACAAGGGAATTGTATGTGCCCATTCCAATGGCCACAACCTACTAATAGGATAAACCTGCAAACTCCCTGAGGCCATCCCAATAGTGGTGGCTTCCCAGGACAAACAGGGGCAATCTGAGCCCATCTGAGCACCTACATGCTCTCAGACGCATAGACTGATGTCCCCAGAGGTAAAAATGTACGAACAGGCCCCTAGGCCCTATTCGGATCCATAGCTGTGGTATCCAGTCATCTCTCCTCAGAGGCCTGGATTTCAATACCAGCATATGGCTGTTTTCTGACTCATCCGTCAGAACAAATCTCATCTACATATGGGAAACTTGCACGTTGGAGCTGTGTCAAAGATTCTGTTTGAAAAAACCCTTCAGGACCCCAGTGCCACCCCTTCATTCCAAGGTCTCCATAGACACAAAAAGATATTAGGATCCATCCACAGGAGAGTCCATTTCAACCCAGATCCAGATTGCTCGCCCAGATCCAGCAGATATAACCTGTCTTGTTGCTAGGACACAATTGGAATGCAAGGTGGGCTGCCCAGGCATCCATCCTTAGAACCCTGCTCGGAATCGTTGCCCTGGAGCCAACCAACATGTCTCAATTGTCCTGCACAAGAATCTTTGCAGTTTGGAACTTCTCACAACTAACATCGTGGGAAAACCCCCACGAACTCGAGACCCCGCCCCTTCATGAAGGGGCCATCAGGGACAGAAACACCAACCTGAGCGATCTTCTGATCCTCACCCTGACTTCAGAAGCACGAGATCTCGATTCAGGTCTGTAGATTGTTCCTGCCTTGTCCTCACCCAGAAACCTAAGCCTAGCTTGTGTTATCAGATTTCCGTCTTCAGACTACTGGCCCACAAGCCCTCCAGTTTGCAAACCAGAACTATAATGCAGCACTCTGCCAGCCTTCAGGAAGAAAAACATAGCCCTGTGGGGCTACCCAGAAACTCCAAATGAGGATCAACCTGCATGCCATTCGACTGTACCCCAAATATATAGGATGACCTAGGCACTATTGCCCTTTCTGACACATCCTGAGCCTGGACTTTTTGGCCCCACCCAGAAAGCTGGTCGAACACTGAGCACGCCGGATGAGCCATGTCCTTAGGTCGTCATCTCTTCCCAACCTCGGTTGTCAAGTCCCAGAACCTAGACCTTATCTCCAATCACTGCCCAGGCTTGTAAGTGATGCAGAAATCACAACTCCTTCCCCGTGGCTAGAAACCATGTGGTTGGCATGTTTTCCAATGTTCAGTGTAGTTGAAACCAGTGTGGCCCATGAGGCCCTGCCCATGTTTATGGGCCACATTGGTCACAAACACACATTGTGACCCTCAGCCTGATCCCAGTCCTCAGGTAAGGCCTCTCAGTGGCTGGATGAAGAGACAGCATATTGGGCTTGCCATGCCCCTAGGCCCCAAATTTTACCCATAATTCGGGTTGTCCCTTCGCTTTTCCCCAGGGCTCTTCTTTGGAATTCCTCTTTTGGTGGGACACCTAAGGTAACCAACATGAAAGGAGACCTCCCATTCCACAGATTGACGAAAAAGAATTGGGATCGGTCCAATTCCACAGAGAGGAAGATTCGTCCATGGCCCATGAGGTTTCCCAGACAATCCACGGCCATCGCTGATACCGAATCTAGAGACAAAAGACTGAACAAGCACCTCAGACTCGCTCTTTCTTCATATCCTGAAAAGTTCTTCTCATGGTTTGTAGATCGGGCCTGCCATACCTACGTCTCCAAACCTAAGCTGAGTTTATGTTTTCAGACTTCTGTCCTCAAAGTCCTGGGCCACACACCCTCCAGGCTGCGGTCCCTGGAGCCACACATAAGGACTGTGCCTACCCAATCCATGGGAACTCTGCCCATTCCATTGTCCAAAACCGTAAAATTAGGAGAACCCTCCAAATCCCTGAGGCCATCCCAATAGGGCATGTCGCCCGTGACATACAAGCGCGGTCTGATAGCAGCTGAGCATCAACCTCCACTCATACCATAGATGGATGTCCCCAGAGAAGAAGATTGAACCAGACAGGACCCTGGCCAATCGGATCCATTGCTTTGGTGAGAGGCATGTCTCCTCAAAAGCCTGGATTCCAATACCAGCATAGGTGTTTTCCTGAGGTAGCAATCAGAACAAATCTCGTCTCCACAAGGAAACATGTGCATCGAGCTCTGTCAAAAGCTTAGGAGAATACTTCAGGGTCCCGGTGCCACGGCCCCATTCCAAGGCCCCATGGACACAAAGACACATTAGGGCCCATCCTGAGGAAAGTCCATTTCAAGTCAGTCACCCCGGTTGCTCCCGCAGAGCCATCAGATCTAAACTGGCTTGTTGCTAGGAGACAATTGGAATGCGAGGCTGGCTTCCCAGGCATCCTCCCTCGAACGGTGCTATGGAGTCACTCCATATGGGATGTCCTGGAGCTGCCCAAAGGTCTCAATTGTCCCGCAGAAGGAATTCTTGAAGAGGGCAACCCACAACTCCCACGTGGGAAAAACTCCATGGACACGAGATTCCGCTCCCTTCATGAAGGAGCCGTCAGGCACAGAAACTCCAACCTAAGCCAAAGTCTAATTCTCTCCCTGACTTGAAATGGATGAGATATTGGTTCAGATCTGCAGGGGGTACCTGCCGTGCCCTTGCCCTGAGCCCAAGTATAACTTTTGTTCTCAGAATTCCGACCTCACTCTCCTGGCCTCAAAGCCCTCATGATTGGTAAATCCGGTCCCACAATTAAGCACATGGCCTGCTTTCTGGAAAAAAAATATTGCCTAAAGAGCTGCCAAGGCACCTTATATGAAGATAAACCTACACGGTACTCGACTTTGCCCGAATTATATAGTCTAACCTGAACACTAATGCACTGTCTGACACAACCTGAGCCCGGACTTCCTGACCAACACCCAGACAGCTGACCGCACACTGAGCACATCAGACTCGCCATGGCCTTAGGTCCTCATCTCTTCCCTACCTCAGTTTTCAGGCCTCAGAAACTAGACTTTATCTCTGCCTGGGGGTGAGTGTGATGCAGAAATCAGAACTTCTCCTTACACATGGCAAGAAACCTTGTGGTTGGCATGTTGTCCAACGTTCATTGTAGGAGAAACTAGCATTCACCCTCAGGCCCGCCTATTCTTGAGTGCGACGAGGGCATAAATATGCATTGTGACCCTCAGGGTGAGTCCTGTCCTCTAGTAAGTCCTCTCAGAGCCTGGATCACTAGATGTCATAATGGGCTTGACATAGCCCTAGGCCCCAATTTTTAAGCAGATTTCTGGTTGTTCAGTCACCCCTCCCCAGAGCTCTACTCTGGAATTCCTCATGTGGTGTGACAACGGAGGTTAAAAAATGAAACAAAACAAAGCAACAACAACAAAAAAAAACGACTTCTTCCATCCCACAGAATGACCCCAACCTCTTTGGAAGGGGCCAAATCCCCAGAGAGTAAGACTCATCCATTTCCCATGAAGTCACCCGGAAATTTCACGACCATGAGTGACATGATATGCAGAGACAAAAACATGAGCAATAGCCTCACACTCGCCCTTTTTTCATATACCGAAATGTTCTCCTCATGGTCTGTACTTCAGTCCTGCCCTACCTATGACCCGAAACAGAAGTCGAGTTTGTGTTTTCAGACAACTGTCCAAACAGCCCTGGCCTACACACCCTATAGGCTCAGGCCCCTGAAGCCAAACCTGAGGACTGTTCTTGCCCTCGCAAGGGAATTGTGTGAGCCCATTCCCATGGCGACAACGCAACTAAAAGTATAAACCTTTAAATTCCCTGATGCCATCCCATAGTGTTGGCTTCCAAGGACAAACACGGGCAATCTGAGTTCATCTGAGCACCTAACTGCACTCTGACCCATAGATAGATGTCGCCCGAGGTAAAAAGAAACCAACAGGCCCCTAGGCACTAATCGGATCCATTGCTTTGGTTTCCAGGCATCTCTCCTCAGAGGCCTGGATTTCAATACCAGAATATGGCTGTTTCTTGACTCACCCATCAGAACAAATCTCCTCTACACATGGGAAACTTGCATGGTGGACCTGTGTCAAACCTCTGTTTAGGAGAAGCCTTCAGGGCCCTAGTGCCACCGCTTAATGCCACAGTCTCCATAGACACAAAAACATATTAAGACCCATCCACAGGAGAGTCCATTTAAACTCAGCCTCCTCGGTTGCTCCCCGAGATCCAACAGATCTAGCCTGTCTTGTAGCTAGGAGAATATTGGAATGCGAGGTGGGCTACCCAGCCATCCATCCTTAGAACCCTGCTCAGAATCGTTGGCCTGGAGCCAACCAACTGGTCTCAATTGTCCCACAGTAGAATCTTTGCAGTTTGGAGCTTCTCACAACTCCCATGGTGGGAAAACCCCCACGGCCTCGTGATTCCCCCCCTTTATGAAGGGGCCATCAGGGACAGAAAGTCAAACCTGAGGCATCGTCTGATGCTCAACCTGACTTCAGGTGCAAGAGATCTCGATTCAGGTCTGCCATGTCCTCACACATAAAACCTAAGCCTTGCTTGTGTTCTCGGAGTTCCGTCCTCAGACTACCGGCCCACAAGCCCTCCAGTTTGGCAATCCAGAAGTACAATGCGGCACTCTGCCTGCTCCCTGGAAGAAGAACATTGCCCTCTGGGGCTACCCAGAAACCCCAAATGAGGATCAACCTGCACGCCATTTGGCTGTACAACAAATATATAGGCTGAAGTGGGCACAATTGCCCATTCTGACACAGCCTGAGCCTGGAACTCCTGGCCCCACCCAGACAGCTGGCCACACACTGAGCACATCGGACCCGCCATGGCCATAGGTCGTCATCTCTACCCAACCTCGGTTTTCAGGCTTCAGAACCTTGACCTTATCTCCATTCACTGCCCAGGTTTGAAAATGTTGCAGAAATCCAAACTCGTTCCCTTGGCAAGAAACCTCGTGGTTGGCATGTTGTCCAACTTTCAGTGTAGTTGAAACCAGTGTGGCACATGAGACCCAGCCCACGCTTGAGGGCCACATTGGTCTCAAACACACATTGTGACCCTCAGCCTGAGCCCGGTCCTCAGGCAAGGCCTCTCAGTGGCTGCATGAAGAAAGAGCATATTGGGCTTGCCATGCCCATAGACCCCAATTTTTAACCAAGTTCGGGTTGTCCCTTCACTCTTGCCCAGGGCTCTGCTTTGGAATTCCTCTTTTGGTGGGACACCTCAGGTAACAAACCTTAAAGGAGTCCTCCCATTCCACAGATTCACGAAAAAGAATTGGGATAGGGCCAAATCCACAGAGAGGAAGATTCGTCCATGGCCCATGAGGCCTCCCCGACATTCAACGGCCATCGCTGATACAAAATCCAGAGACAAAAGCCTGAGCAAGCGCCTCAGACTCGCTCTTTCTTCATATCCTGAAGAGTTCTTCTCATGATTTGTAGTTCGGCCGTGCCATACCTACGTCCCCAAACCTAAGCTGAGTTTGTGTTTTTTGAGTTCTGTCCTCAAAGTCCTGGGCCACACACCCTCCAGGCTGGGCCCCTGGAACCACACATTAGGACTGTGCCTTACCAATCCATGGGAATTCTGCCCATTCCATTATCCAAAACCATACAAATTAGGAGAAACCTCCAAATTCCCCGAGGCCATACCAATGGTGTAGGTTGTCCGGGACAAAAAAGGGCCGTCTGACACCAGCTGAGCATCTACCTCCACTCATACCATAGATGGATGTCCCCAGAGAAGAAGATTGACCAGACAGGACCCCAGGCCATAATGGGATCCATAGCTTTGGTTTACAGGCATGTCTCTTCAAAACCTGGTTTCCAATACCAGCTGAGGGCTTTTCCTGAGGCACCCATCAGAACAAATCTCGTTTACACATGGGAAACTTGCATGTTGGAGCTCTCTCAAAGCCTCTGGTTAGAAGGACATTTCAGGTTCCCGGTGCCAGCGCCTCATTCCAAGGTCTCCATGGAGACACACCCACATTAGGACCCATCCACAGGAGAGTCCATTTCAACTCAGCCCCCTCAGTTGCTCCCCCTGATCCAGCAGATCTAACCCGTCTTGTCGCTAGGAGATGATTGGAATGAGAGGCAGGCTTCCCAGACATCCATACTTAGAACCATTCTCAGAATTATGCTGTATGGGAAGTCCTGGAGCCAACCAACAGGTCTCAAT
Source organism: Mustela nivalis (assembly GCF_964662115.1). Classification (NCBI taxonomy): domain Eukaryota; kingdom Metazoa; phylum Chordata; class Mammalia; order Carnivora; family Mustelidae; genus Mustela; species Mustela nivalis. The sequence continues at coordinate 350,523 of NW_028136531.1, read as the reverse complement.
AGTCCCGCAGAAGAATCTTTACTGTTTGGAGCATCTCACAACTCCCATCGTGGGAAAACCTCCATGGCCTCGTGATCCCACCCCCTGCGCTTCATGAAGGGGCCATCAGGGACAGAAGCTCCAACCTGAGCGATCGTCTGATCCTCGCCCTGACTTCAGATGCAGGACATCTTGATTCAGCTCTGCAGAGTGTGCCTGCCGTGCCCTTGCCCAGAAACGTAAGTCTAGTTTGTGTTCTCAACTTCCATCCTCACATTCCTGGCCCACAAGCCCTCCAGTTTGGTAGTTCCAGAACTACAAGGCAGCACTCTGCCTGCTTTCCGGAAGAAAAACTTTGCCCTCTGGGGCTACTCAGATTCCCCAAATGAGGATCAACCTGCATGCCACTTGACTGGACCCCAATTATACAGGCTGCCCTGGGCACTACTGCCCTTTCTGGCACAGCCTGAGACTGAACCTCCTGGCTCGCACCCACCCAGCTAGCCACACACTGAGCACATCGGACCCGCCATGGCCTTAGGTCATCATCTCTTTCCAACCTCGGTTTTCAGGCTTCAGATCCTAAACCTTATCTCCAGTCACCACCCAGGGTTGAACATGATGCAGGAATCAGAACTCCTTCCCCATGGCAAGAAACCTTGTGGTTGGCATGTTGTCCAACGTAAAGTGTAGTTGAAACCAGTGTGGCCCATGAGGCCCTGCAGATGCTTGAGGACCAAGTCGGTCACAAACATGCATTGTGACCCTCAACGTGAGCCCAGTTCTCAAGTAAGGCCTCTCAGCGGCTGGACCAAAAGACAGCATATTGGGCTTGCAATGCCCCTAGGCCCCAATTTTTACCAGATTTCTGGTTGTCCAGTCTCCCCTCCCCAGGGCTCGGCTTTGGAATCCCTCTTTTGGTGGGACACCTGAGGTAACAAAACTGAAAGGACTCCTCCCATCCCACAGTTTGACCCAATACAATTGGAATCGGGCCAAATCCACAGAGCGGAAGACTCGTCCATGGCCCATGAGGCCTCCCCGACATTCCACGCCCATCGTTGACACAAAATCCAGAAACAAAAGCCTGAACAAGTGCCTCACAATCTCTCTTTCTTCATATCCGTAAGAATTCTCCTCACGGTCTGTAGATCGGGCCTGCCATACCTACGTCCCTAAACCTAAACTGAGTTTGTGTTTTAGACTTCTGTCTCCACAGTCCTGGTGCACACACCCTGCAGGCTGGGGCCCCTGGAGCCACATCAAAACTGTGCCTTCCCTCTCCACGGGAATTCTGCCCATTCCATTTTCCATAATCATAAAATTAGGAGAAACCTCCAAAGTCCCCAAGGCCTTCACAATAGTGTAGGCCGCCTGGGACAAACAAGGGCCATCTGACACCAGCTGAGCATCTAACTCCACTAATACCTTAGATGGATGTACACAGAGAAGAAGATTCAACCGGACAGGCCCCTAGGCTCTAAATGGAGCCATTGCTTTGGTTTCCAGTTATTTCTCTTCAGAGGCCTATATTCCAATAACAGTATATGGGGGTTTCCTGAGGCACCAATCAGAACAAATCTCGTCTCCACATGGGAAACTTGTCCTTTGGAGATGTCTCAAAACCTCCGGTTAGGAGAATCCTTCAGGGCCCATGCACCAACGCCCCATTCCAAGGTCTCCATGGACACAAACCCACATTAGCATCCATCCTCAGGAGAGTCCATTTCAACTCAGCCCCCTTGGTTGCTCTGACAGAGCCAGCATATCAAACCTGTCTATTTGCTAGGAGACAACTGCAATGTGAGGCGGGCTTCCCATGCATCCATCCTTAGATCCCTGCTCTGGTGTCATTCTGTATGGTATGTACTGGAGTGATACAAAAGGTCTCAATTGTTGATCAGAAGGAATCTTTGTTGTTTGGAGCATCTCACAACTTCCATTGTGGGTAAACCTCCATGGACTGGAGATGCTGTCCCCTTCATAAAGTGGCCAGAATGGACAGAAATTCAAACCTAAGCCTAGGTTTGAACCTCGCCCTGACTTCAGATTCATGATATCCCGATTCAGATCTGCAGAGGGTGCCTGCCGTGCCCTCGCCCAGAACCTACGCCTAACATGTGTTCTCAGACTTCCGTCCTCACACTCCCCGTCCACAAGGCATCCACTTTGGAAATTCCGGAGCCACAATGCAGCACTCTGCCTGTTCTCCAGAAGAAAAACATTGCCCTTGGGGCTACCCAGAAATGCCAAATAAAGATCAACCTGCACGGCACTCAGTTGTACCCCAATTATACAATCTACCCTGGGCACTAAGGCCCTGTCTGACACAGCCCAAGCTTGGACCTCCCGACCAACACCCAGACAGCTGGCTCCACGCTGAGCATATCGGACCCAACATGGTCTTAGGTCGTCATCTCTTCCCAACCTCGGTTTTCAGACTTCACAACCTAGACCTTATCTCCAATCACTGCCCAGGGGTGAATGACATGCAGAAATCAGAATTAATACTTCCCCATGGCAAGAACTCATGTGGTTGACATGTTGACTATCATTCAGTGTAGGAGAAACAAGCATGCACCATGAGTCCCCACCCATGCTTGAGTACCACGAGGGCATAAACACGCATTGTGACCCTCAGCATGAGTTCTGTCCTCAATGAAGGCCTCTCAGTGGCTGGACCATTAGAAGGCATATTGGGCTTGCCATGCCCCTAGGCCCGTATTTTTAGTTAGATTTCTTGTTGTCCAGGGCTCTGCTCTGGAATCCCTCTTTTGGTGGGACACCTTAGTTAACAAAACTGAATCCCACAGATTAACCCAAAACAATTGGGATCTGGCCAAATCCACAGAGAGAAAGACTCTTCCATGGCCCATGAGGACTCCTTGACATTCCACAGCCATCATCGACACAAAATCCAGGGGCAAAAGCCTGACAAGTGTCACACTTTCACCCTTTATTCATATCCCAAAAAGTTCTCCTCATAGTCTGTAAATCGGACCTGCCATACCTACGTCCCCAAAGCTAAGCTGAGTTTGTGTTTTCAGACATCTGTCCCCACAGTCCTCAAGGCTGGGCCCTTGGAGCCACACATCAGGTCTGTGCCTGCCCACTCCACAGGAATTCTGCCCATGCCATTGTCCATAATCATACAATTTAGGAGAAACCTCCAAAGTCCCCGAGGCCATCCCTATAGTGTAGGCCGCCCGGACAAACAGGAGCGGTCTGACACCAGCTGAGCAACTACCTCCATTTCATAAAATAGACAGATGTCGACAGAGAAGAAGATTGAACCAGAGAGGCTCCTAGGACCTAATTGGATGCATTGCTGCGGTTTCTATGTATCTCTCCTCAGAGGCCTGGTTCTAATACCAGCATATGTGGGTTTCCTGAGGCACCAATTAGAAGAAATCTTGTCTCCACATGGAAAACTTGCTCTTTCGAGTTGTTTCAAAATCTCCGGTTAGAATCCTTTAGAGCCCTGGGGCCACCACCCCATTCCAACGTCCTCATGGACACAAACACACATTAAGACCCATCTTCAGGAGAGTCCATTTCAACTCAGCTCCCACGATTGCTCCTGCATAGCCATCAGATCGTACCTGTCTTGTGGCAGGGAGACAATTGGTGTAAGAGGCAGTCTGCTCAGGCATCCATCCTTAGAACCCGGCTCTGGAGTCATTCCATATGGGATGTCCTGGAGCCATCCAACAGTTCTCAATTTTCCCGCAGAAGGAATCCTTGCAGTTTGGAGCATCCCACAACTCCCAACGTGGGAAAACCTCCATGGCCTCGAGATTCCACCCCTTTGATGAAGGGGCCATCATGGACAGAAACTCCAACCTGCGCCTAAGTCTGATCCTCGTCCTGACTTCAGATGAATGAGATTTTGATTCGGATCTGCAGAGGGTGCCTGCCGTGCCCTCGCCCTGAAACTTAAGTTTAGCTTATGATCTCAGACTTACGTCCTCACACTCCTGGTCCCGACGCCCTCAAGTTTGGCAATTCTGGACCCACAATGCTGCACTCTGCCTGCCCACCAGAAGAAAAATGTTGCCCCAGTGAGCTTCCCTGACACAATAAATGAGGATGAACCTACATGGAACTCAACTGTACCCAAATTATACATTCTAACCTGGGCACAAATGCATTGTCTGACACAGCCTGAATCCATACCTCCTGAACAACACCCAGAAAGCTGACCGCACACTGAGCACATCGGACCCTCCATGACCTTAGGTTATCATCTCATCCCAACCTCGATTTTCTGGATTCAGAACTTAGATCTTATCTCCAGTCACTGCCCAGGCGTGAACATGATGCAGAAATCAGAATTCCTCCTTCCCCATGGAAAGAAACCTTGTGGTTCGTATGTTGTCCAAAGTTCAGTGTAGGAGAATCAAGCATGGCCCATGAGTCCCCGCCCATGCTTGATGCCTACATTGGGCACAAACATGCATTGTGACCCTCAGTGTGAGCACTGTACTCAAGTAAGACCTCTCAGTGGCTGGACCAAGGTACCCCATATGGGGATTGCCATGCCCTTAGGCCCCCAATCTTATACAGAGTTCGGGTTGTCCAGTCGCCCCTTCCCAGGGTTCTGCTCTGGAATCCCTCTTTAGTGGCACACCTGAGGTAAAAAAAAAAAAAAAAAAAAACCAGAATGGACTCCTCCCATCCCACGGAATGACCCCAAAATATTGGGATCATCCAAATCCCCATAGAGGAAGTCTCACCCATGGTCCATGAGGACGCCCCTACATTCCACGGCCATCAGTGACACAAAATCCAGAGTCAAAAGCCTGAGCAAGTGCCTCACACTCACTCTTTGTTCATATCCTGAAGAGTTCTGCTCAAGGTCTGTAGATCGGGCCTCCCATACCTATGTCCCCAAACCTAAGACGAGTTTCTGTTTTCAGACTTCTGTCCCCAAAGCTCTGACCCACACACCCTCCATGCTTGAGCCCCTAGAGCCACACCTCAGGATTGTGCCTTCCCTCCCCAAAGGAATTCTGCCCATTTCATTGGCCACAAACTTGCAAATTAGGAGAAACCTCCAAAGTCAAAGTGGCAATCCCAATAGTGTAGACTGCCCAGGACAAATAGGGGCAATCTGACACCAGCTGAGGAACTACCTCCACTCAATCTCATAGACAGATGAACTGAGAGAAGAAGATTAAACCAGACAGGCCCCAGGCCCTAATCAGATCCATTGCCTTGGTTTCCAGGCATCTCTCCTCAGAGTTCTGATTTCCAATACCAGCATATTGGGGGTTACTGAAGCACCAATGAGAACAAATCTTGTTTCCCCATGGGAAAAATGCTTCTTGGAGCTGTGTCAAAACCTCTGGTTAGGAGCATCCTTCAGAGCCCTGGTGCCACTGCCCCATTCCAAGGTCTCCATGGACATAATCCCACATTATGACCGATCCTCAGGAGAATGCATTTCAACTCAGCCCCCTCGGCTGCTACATCATAGGCAGCAATCAAACGTGCCGTTTCACTAGGAAACAATTGGAATGCAAGGCCGGATGCCCAGGCATCCATCCTTAGAACCCTGCTCTGAAATTGTTCCATATGGGATGTCCTGGAGCCATCCAACAGGTTTCAACTGACCCGCAGAAAATCCTTGTGGTTTGGAGCATCTCACTACTGCCATCATGGGAAAACACCAATGGCGGTGTGATGACCCCCCTTCATGAAGGGGCCATCATGGACAGAAACTCCAACCTGAGCCAATATATGAACCTCGCCCTGACCTCAGATGCATGAAATCTAAATTCAGCTCTGCAGAGTGTGCCTGTCATTTCCTCGCCCTGAAACCAAAGCAAAGCTTCAGTTCTCAGACTTACATCCTTGCATTCCTGGCCGCAAGGCCTCCAGTTTGGCAGTTCCGGAGCCAGAATGCAGCACTCTGCCTGCCCTCCAGAAGAAAGACTTTGCCTTATGGGGCTACGGAGAAACCCCAAATAATTATCTTCTGCATGCCACTCAACTGTACCCCAATTATACAGTGTATCTGGGCATGAATGCCCTGTCTGGCACAGCCTGAGTGCAGACCTCCTGAACGACACCTAGAAAGCTGGCCCCAAACTGAACACATCGGACCCGCCATGGCCTTAGGTCGTCATCTCTTCCAAACCTCGGTTTTCAGGCTTCAGAACCTAGACCTTATCTCCAATTAGTGCCCAGAGGTGAACGTGATGCAGAAATCAAAACTCCTCCTTCCCCATGGCAAGAAACCCTGAGGTTGGCATGTCCAAGTTTCAGTGTAGGAGAAACCTGCAAGCTCAATGAGGTCCCGCCCAATATTGAGGACCACCTTGGGCACAAACACACATTGTGACCCTCAGCATGAGTCCACTATTCAAGTAACGTCTCTCAGTGGCTGGACCAAGAATCTGCATATGGGCTTGCCATGCCCATAGGACCCCAGGCCTAACCAGAGGGTGGGTATTCCAGTTGTATGTACCCAGTGCTCTGCTCTAGAATCCCTCTATTGTGGGGACACATGAGGCAGAAAACAGGACTCCTCCCTTCCCAAAAAATGACCCCAATCTCTTGGGAGCCGGACAAATCACCAGAGAGGGAGACTTCCATGGCCCATGAGACCATGCTTACATTAAATGACCATCATGAATACAACATCCAGAGACATAAGCCTGAACGACCGCCTCTCACTCGCCTTACTTTCTAATCACAATGAGCTCCCCTCACAGACTGTAGATCACTCCTGCCATAACCTCAGCCCCAAACCTCAGCCGAGTTTGTGTTTTTGGATGTCTGTCCCCACAGCCCTGGACCACACAGCCGCCAGGCTGGGGCCTCTGGAGCCACACCACAGGACTGTCCTGCTCTCTCCAAGGAGACTATGCCCATTCCATTGCCCATAACCCCACAGAATAGGAGAAACATCAAGGCCCCCGAGGACATCCCACTACTATAAGTCACTCTGGACAAAGGCATCCTGACACAAGCTGAGCAACTACCTCCATGCAGAAACACAGACAGATGTCGGCAGAGACAGTAGATTGAACCAGACAGGCCCCTGGGCCCTAATCTGAATTCTTGCTTTGGTTTCCAGGTGTCACTCCTCAGAGGCCTGGGTTTGAAGACCAGCATCTGGGGCTTTCCTGAGACACCAAACAGAACAACTATCGTCTCCACATGGGAAGCTTCATTGTTGGAGCTGTGTCAAACCCTTCGGTTTGGAGAAACCTGCAGAGTCCCTGAGCCACCGCCACATTCCAAGGTCTCCATGGCCACCAACCCACAGTATGACTCATCCTCAGGAGAGTCCATTTCAACTCATCCCTCTGAGAAACCCGCCCAAGAGCCTGCAGATTGAGTCTGCCTTGCCCCAAGCAGCCAGTGGGAATGTGAGGTGGCATTTGCAGACATTCATGCTTAGACCCCTTCTCTCGAGTCTTTCTGTAGGGGTCATCCTAGATCCATCTCATAGTACTCGACTGTCCTACAGAGGAAACCTTGATGTTTGGGGCAGCTCATAACTCCCAGCGTTGGGAAACCTCCCTGGCCTCATGACGCCCCCACCCCCTTCAGGAAGGGGCCATAATGGACACAAACTCCAACCTGAGGCAACGTCTGATACTCGCCCTGACCTCAGATGCAGGAGATCTTGATTCAGTCTCTGCAGAGTGGGCCTGCCATGCCCTCGGCCCCAAACCTAACGCTAGCTTGTGTTTTCAGACTTCCCTCTTCACACTCCTGGCAAACAAGCCCTCCAGACTGGGAATTCCAGAACCACAACACAGTTTTCTGCCTGCCCACCAGAAGAAAAACGTTGCCCTATGGGGCTCTCCAGAAACCACAAATGAGAACCAACCTGCTCTGGCCTCGACCGCACCCTAACTGGAAAGGCTACCCTGGTCAGTAATGCTCTGTCTGACACAGCCTGACGTCCCGACAGACAAGGAAACAGCTGGCTGCACACTAAGCACATCAGACAGGCCATGGCCTTATGCCGTCATCTCTTCCCAACCTGGGTTTTCAGACATCTGACCCTAGATATTATATCAAATCCTGGCAAACGAGGGTAACTGAAGCACAAATCAGATCTTCTCCTTCCCCATGGCTGGAAAACTTGCTGTTGGCATGGAGTCATACCTTCAGTGTAGGAGAAACCTTCATGGCCCCTGAGGCCAAGCCTAAACTTGAGTGCCTCCTTGGGTACAAACTCGCATTGGGACCATCAGCATGGGCCCCATGTCGAAGTAAGGTCTCTCAGGGCCTCGACCAAGAGCCCGCATATGGGGCTTGCCAAGCCCCTATGATCCCAATCTTCACAAGAGCTCGAGTATTCCATTTGCTCGAACCCAGGACTGTGATCTGGAGTCCCTCTCCTGGAAGAACACCTGAGCCAGACAGCAGGACTCCACCCTTCCCACAAAATGTCCCCAAAATCTTAAGAGCTGGACCAACTCCTCAGAGAGGGAGACTCTTCCATAGCCCCTGAGGTCACCCCTACATTCCACGGCTATGGGAGACAAAACATCCAAAGACAAAAGCTTGCGTGACTGCCTCCCATTTGCCCTTCTTTCATAAGCTGAGGATCTCCTCTCACGGTCTGTGGGTCCATCCTGCCATGCTCTCTGCTCCACACCCAAGCCGAGTTTGTGTTTTCAGACTTCTGTGCCCACAGCCCGGACCCACACACCCTCCAGGCTAGGGCCTATGGAGACACACTGAAGGACTGTGCCAGTCCTCTCCAAGAAAACTGTACCCAATCCATTGGCCACAACCCTAGAGATTAGGAGAATCCAATAAGGTCTCCAAGGCCATGCCTCGGCCATGGACTAAGAGGGGCACTCTGACACCAGCTGAGCAACTATCTCCACTTAGATACTCAGACAGTGTCCCCAGAGACAGAAGATTGAAACGGACAGGCATCTAGGCTCTAATCTGAACCCTAGCTTTGGTTTCCAGGTGTCTCTACTCAGAGAACTGGTTTGAAGACCAGTATCTGGGGCTTTTCTGAGGCACCAAAGAGAACCTGTCTCATCTCCACATAGGGATCTTTTTTTAATTGGAGCAATATTACACCCTTCGGTTAGGCGAATACTTCATGGCCCCTGAGCTGCCAACATATTCCAAGGTCTCCATGCACACAAACCCACATTATGACCCATCCGCAGGAGAGTCCATTTCAATTCAGCCCCCTAGTTAGCTCGCCCCAGAGCCAGTAGTTCAAACATGTCTTGTCACAAAGAGCCAATGGGAATGTGAGGTATGCTGTACAGGCATCCATCCTTCGAATCCTGCTCTCCAGTCTTTCCGTATGGGACATCCTGGAGCCATTCAACAGGACTCGACTGTCCAGCAGATGGAAAGCTTGTGGTATGGGTCAACGCACAAACTAGAGTTTGTGCTGGTGTCTAAGGTGCTGTGCAGGATTCTCCAATCTTGAGGGTTTGGCACAGGTCGAAGGGCATGGTTTCCTACTGGGGAGAGGAGATATTCTATTGTGTGGCTCAGGGACCACATGTTGTATCCTAAGTTGGTATTTCAGAACAGGACCCTGAGGACAGATGCCTGAAAACCTAATCTAGTGTTCCAATGACGTCCTAGGAGCATGTCAGGTACAATCTTCTGACCCAGGAACATTGAAATGGCTGTCTGCTTGGATGTAGGTGATCAGGGCGTTTCAGACTGGCATTTGTGTCCAGTGCTGCCGACAATATTGGGTCGGGCTCAGGGCTCTTGCGTGTTTCTCCTAAACTGGAAGGTTTGGGCAGGTTTGACGGGCACAGTTTCCTTGGGGATGGCAGGCCCAGTCATGTGTTGTGGATCCAGAGACCCTGTCCTGGAGGGCATATGAGCCATGGTTTTGGGAGAGAAGTCTGCAAACACAAATGTGGGTTATGGTTAGTGGAAAGGTGATCACAGGCCCAATGAGTAGACCTGGAGTGCAGCTTGTCAGGAGTAATTAGGGTGACTGGAAGGCAGTAGCACAGGCTTTTCTCTCTATATTGTGTGTCCAGGATGGCCTTGGAATGCAGGTATAGTCTCATGGGTCCATGGGAAACTTTTCCTCTCTATGGATCTGTGCAGCTCATAGTTTGGTGGCTTTTTTGGGGAAGGGAAGAGTGTTGTTTTCCATCTTATGGGTGCCCCAAAACAGGGATTCCAGATACAGGCTCTTTTTCTGGGCATCTGGGACTTCCCACCAAGGGTTAGGATTTGCACCTAGGGGTGTATGAGGCCTGCAATGCGGGATCATGATGGTGCAACTGAGAGGGATTGTTTGAAAGCTTGCTCAGGCTGAGTCTCACAATGCCTGTTTGCTCCCATGGCGGCCCTCAGGAGTGGGAGTGGTCTCATTGGTCATATATCTGGCTCCCTCTTAGAGAGTTGGACACCCAACCCAACAGCCAAATGTCCTGCCATGAGGAAGGATGAGTTCTCTTCCGTCAGGTTCCTCTGTGCTTCAGGTTGTTCCATTGGCAGGGTTTCCAGCAAGGTCTCGAGATAGGTGCCTGAATACCAAGGATGGGTGGAGATGACGTACTTGGGCCATAGCAATCCCAAATGCTAGATATGAGGCCTAAAACTCGGTCGGGGCTCAGGCTCTGTCAGACACAGTGCTAGTGGCCATGGCAGCCTTTATATCAGAGTAGATTCGAGGGCGGAGCAGATTGATCCTCATGTGGAGTTTCTTGGGAAGATTCCCAGGCATTTGTTCATTCAATAGGGAAGGCAGAATGCTGTGTTGTGGCTCCAGGTTTCCCAATCACGAGAGCTTGGGAACCAGTCAGTTTTGGGTGGAATTGTAAACAAAAGCTATGGTTCAATTCAGTGCCAAGCAGAAGGCAGTTCCAATTTGTAGCAGTTTACTCGAGATATCCAGCACTGGAATAAGGGTGGATGTCAGATGCTTGCTCACACTAGAGTTTTTGTCTATGATGACCGACAAGTGGAGGGGTGGTATAAAGAGGCCATGGAGGAGTTCACATGCTGAGGCCTGTGAACTGCTGCAAAAAGTAACATTTTTTTGTACAGTGTAGGTGAAGTCTGGTTTGTTTACTCTAGATTTCCCCATGTGGAAAGTTTGTGAAGAAGAGCTCTCCGGCATGGATGCCAGGAAAGCACACCTCCATTGACAATTGCAGCTGAGGAACATGGCAGATTCGTTCTGGTGGCTCTGGGACAAAGTGCCAAGGCCTTGAGTTGACATGGGATCTCTTGCAGATGGGTCACAATGCTTGTTTGTTACCAGGGAGAACTTAGAATGTGCTGGTTGCTAAGGTGCCATGCAGGATTCTCCTACCCTGAGGGTTTGGCACAGGTCGAAGAGCATGGTATTCTTCTGGGGACAGGGGATGTTCTGTCGTGTGGCTCAGAGATCATATGATGTGTCATAGATTGGTATTTCAGAACAGGCCCCTGAGGACAGATGCCTGAAAACCTAATGGGGTTCCATTGAGAGCCTAGGGGCATTTTAGGTTCAATCGTCTATCTCACAATCATTGACTTGGCTATTTCCCTGGATGTAGGTGATAAGGGTGTTTCAGACTGCGCATTTCCATCCTGAGTGGCCGGCAATATTGGTGTGGGCTCAGGGGCCACACAGGTTTCTCCTAATCTGGAAGGTTTGGGCAAATCTGATATGCACAGTGTCCTTGGGGTTGGCAGCCAGAGTTCTGTGGTGTGGCTCCAGAGATCACATTCTGGTGGGCATGTGAGCCATGGTTTTGGGAGAGAAGTCTGCAAACACAAATACAAATTAGGGTGAGTGGCGAGGTGATCACAGGCCCAATGCGTAGACCTGGAGGGAAGCTCGTCATGAACTATAATTAGGGAGACTGGAAGGCAGTAGCACAGGCTTTTCTCTCTGGATTGTGTGTCCAGGATGGCCTTGGAATGCAGGTGTGGTCTCATGGGTCCATGGGAGTCTTTTCCTCTCTATGGATCCTGGTGGCTCTCCATAGTTTGGTGGCTTTTTCGGGGAAGGGGAGAGTGATGTTTTCCACCTTATGGGTGCCCCAAAACAGGGATTCCAGAGACGGGCTCTGGTTCATGGCATCTGGGACATCACAACAAGTGCTAGGATTTGGGCTTAGGGCATATTAGGCCTGCAATGCGGGTTCATGGTGGTGCAACAGAGAAGGATTGTTTGAAAGCATGCTCAGGCTGAGGGTCACAAGGCCTGTTTGCCTCCAGGGCATCCCTGAGGCGTTTGTGTGGTCTCACTGGACTTGTAAATGACTCCCCCTTTCAGGGTTGAACACCCATCCTAACAGCCAAGTTTCCTGATATGAAGAAGGAGGAGTTCTCTATTGTGCTTCAGGATGCCCCATTATCAGGGATTCCAGCAAAGGTCTGGGGACAGGTGCCTGAATACCAAGGATGGGTAGAGATGAAATACTTGAGCCATGGCATTCCCAAATACTAGATGTGGGGCTCAAACTCTGGTGACTGACACTAGGTCTGGGCTCAGGCTCTGTCAGACACAGCACTAGTGGCCAGGGCAACCTATAAATCAGGGTCCCTCCGATATAGGGCCGAGCAGATTGATCCTCATGTGGGGTTTCTGGCCAGACTCACCAGGCACTTGTTTCTATCGGGAAGGCAGAATGCTGTGTTGTGTCTCCATAATTCGCTATCAAGAAGGCTTGGGGACCAGTCGGGTGAGGAAGGAATTGTAAACACAAGCTACAGTTCAATTCACTGCCAAGCGGAAGGCAGTTCCTGTGTCCAGCAGCTTTTTCGAGATATCCAGCACCTTAGTAAGGGAGGACGTCGGATATTTGCTCACACTGGAGTTTGTGTCTATGATGACTGACAAATGGAGGGGTGGCGTCAAGAAGCCATGTAGGGATTTTCACGTTGAGACTCATGAGCTGCTCCAAATAGCAAGGTTTCATTCTACTGGACAGGTGGAGTGTGGTTTATTTGCTCCAGGGTCCTCCATGTGGAAAGTTTGGGTAGCAGAGCTCTACCGCATGGATACCTGGAATGTTCAACTTCATTGACCATTGCAACTGAAGAACATGGCAGCTTTATTCTGGTGTCTCTGTAGCAAAGTACCAAGTCCTTGATTTGACATGGAATCTCTTGCAGATGGGCCACACAGCTGGTTTGTTACCAGGTAGATCTTAGAATGTGCTGGTGGCTTAGTAGTTGTGCAGGAATCTACTACTCTGGGATTTTGCACAGATTGTAGGGCATGGTTTCCTTCTGGGGACAGGAGATGTTCTGTTGTGTGGCCCAGCCACCACATGTTGTATCATAAGTTCACATTCTAGAACAGGCCTCTGAGGACACATGTCTGAAAACCGAATCAATGGTTCCAATGACGTCCTAGGGGCATGTTAGGTTCATTATTCTGACTCAGGACCATTGACTTGGCTGTGTTCCTGGATGTAGGAGATCAGGGTATTTCAGACTGTGCATTTGTGTTCAGAGCGGCCGCCGAAATTGGGGTAGGCCCAGAGGCCTTGTAGGTTTCTCCTAATCTAGACAGTTTGGGCAACTGTGATGGAAACAGTTTCCTTGTGGATGGCAGGGACAGTCCTGCAGTGTGGATCCAGAGACCCCATCCTGGAGGGCATGTGTGCCATGGTTTTGGTAGATAAGTCTGCAAACACAAATTCGAATTAGGGTGAGTGGCGAGGTGATCACAGGCCCAATGCATATACCTTGAGAGCAGCTCATCTGGAACTGTAATTAGGGTGAATGGAAGGCAGTAGCACAGGCTTTTCTCTCCGGATTGTGTGTCCAGGATGGCCTCGGAATGCAGGTGTGTTCTCATGGGTCCATGGGAGACATTGCCTCTCTATGGATTCTGGTGGCTCCTCATAATTTGGTGACATTTTTGGGGAAGGGATGAGTGATGTTTTCCATCTGAAGGGTGCACCAAAACAAAAATTCCAGAGATGGTCTCTGGGTCTGGGCACCTCGAAAATCCCACCAAGTTTTATGATTTGTACCTACAGGCATACCAGGCCTGAAATGAGGGATCATTGTGGTGAATCTGAGAGGGATTTTTTGAAAGCATGCTCAGGGTGAGGGTCACAATGCCTGTTTGTGCCAAGGGTAGTCCTCAGGAGTGTGTGTGGTGTCATTGATGTTGTAACTGGCTCCCCCTTTGAGGGTAGAACACCCATCCCAAAAGCCAGGTTTATTGCCATGGGGAAAGAAGAGTTCTCTATTGTGCTTCAAGTTCCCTAATTGGCAGGGATCCCTGCCAAGGTCTGGGGACAGGTGCCTGAATATCAAGGATGGGTAGAGATGACATACTTTGGCCATGGCAATCCCAAATGCTAGATATGGGGCCTGCTCTTTAGTGGCTGAAACTCAGTCGAGCTCAGGCTCTGTCAGACACGGCACTAGTGGCCATGGCAGCCTATAAATCGGTGTTGACTCGAGGGCCGACCTGATTGATCCTCATGTGGGTTTTCAGGGCAGACTCACCAGGCATTTCTTCATTCGATGGGGAAGGCAGAATGCTGCGTTGTGGCCCCAGATTTCCCTATCAAGAGGGCTTAGGGACCAGTCAGGTGAGGATGGAATTGTAAACACAAGCTATGGTTCAATTCAGTGCCAAGTGGAAGGCATTTCCAATGTGCAGTGGTTTATTCAAGACATCCAGCACCGGGATAAGGGTGCATGTCAGATGTTTGCTTAGACTGGAGTTTGTGTCTATGATGACCGACCAATGGAGTGGTGGCATCAAGAGGCCATGGAGCAGTTTACACGCTGAGGCCTGTGAGTTGATCCAAACATAAGGTTTCCTTCTACTGGACAGGGGAGGTCTGGTTTGTTTACACCAGGTTCCCCCATGTGCAAAGTTTGGGTAGCATAGTACTCGCACGTGGATACTCGAAAGCACACCTACATTGACCATTGCACCTAAGGAACATGGCAGGTTCTTTCTGGTTGCTCTAGGGCAAAGTACCAAGGCCTGGATTCTAATAAAGTTGGGTCACAATGCAGTTTTGTTACCACGGAAATCTTACTATGTGCTGGTGGCTAAGGGGCCATGTATGATTAGTCTATCCTGATGGTTTGACACCGGTCGAAGAACATGGTTTCTTTCTGGGTATCGGAGATGTTCTGTTGTGGGGCTCACGGACCAAATGTTGTATCATAAGTTGGTATTCCAGAACAGGCCTCTGAGGACAGATGCCTAAAAACTTCATCTAGGGTTCCAATGAAGTCCAAGGGGTATTTCAGGTTGAATCATCAGACTCAGGAACATTGACTTCGGTGTCTGCCTATATGTAGGCAACCAGAATGTTTCTGACTGTGCCTTTGTGTACAGAGTGGCCTCCAATATTGGGGTGGGCTATGGGGCCTTGCAGGTTTCTCCTAATCTTGAAGGTTTAGGCAAATTTGTGGGCACGGTTTCCTTGGGGGTGGCAGGCACAGTCCTGTGGTGTGGCTCCAGAGACTCCATCGTGGAGGGCATGTAAGCCATGGTTTTGGGAGAGAAGTCTGCAATCACAAACTCGGATTAGGTTGAGTTGCGAGGTGATCGTAGGCCCAATGCATAGACCTGGAGGGCAGATCGTCAGGAACTGTAAATCACGTACCTCGAAGGCACTAGCACTGGCTTTTGTATCTGGATTGTGTGTCCATGATAGCCTTGGAATGCAGGTGTGTTCTAATGTTTCCATGAGAGTATTTTCCTCTCTACGGATCCTGGAAGCTCCCAATAGTATGGTGGCTTTCTCGTTTGAATGGAAGAGTGCTGTTTTCAATCTTAGATGTTCCCCAAAAAGGGATTCCAGAGAAGGGCTGTGAGTCTGGGTGCTTGGAAAATCCCACCAGGATTAGGATTTGGGCCTAGGGGAGTACCAGGCCTACAATGTGTGACTTGGAGGTACAACTGAGAGCGTTTGTTTGAAAGCATGCTAGTCTGAGTGTCACAATGCCTGATGTGATTAGGGCAGCCCTTATGAGTGGGAGTTGTCTCCTTGGCCATGCAGCTGGCTACCACTTTAATGTAGGACACCCATCCCAACTACCAGGATTCCTGCCATGGAAAAGGAAGAATTCTCTATTGTGCCTCAGGTTCCCCCATTAGCAGGTATTCTAGCAAATGTCTGGGGACAGATGCCTGAATACCAAGGATGGGTAGAGATGAGGGACCTGAGACATGGCCAGTCTCACATGCCTGACTCTCTGAGTAGCTGACATGAATTGAGCACTCAGGCTCTGTCAGAAACAGAACTAGTGGTCAGGGCTGAGTATGAATCAGGGATCCCTCAAGGGCTGAGCAGATTGATCCTCATGCAGAGTTTCTGGGCAGAATCACCATGCCCTTCTTCTTTCTAAGGGGAAGGCAAAAAGCTGCGTTGTGGCCCCAGAATTCCCTATCAAGCGGGCTTGGGGACCAGTAGGGTGAGGATGGAATTGTAAACTCAAGCTAAGGTTCAATTCAGTGCCAAGCAAAAGGCAGTTCCATTGTGTAGTGTCTGATTCCAGATATCCAGCACCTGAGTAAAGGTGAAAGTCAGACATTTCCTCATGCTGGAGTTTATGTCTATGATGACCGATGAATGGAGGGGTGGCGTCAAGAGACCATGGAGGATTTCACATGCTGGGGCTTGTGAGATGCTTCAAACAGCAAAGTTCCCTTCTACCACACAGGGGGAGTCTGGTTTATTTGCTCCAGGGTCCCCCATGTGGAAAGTTTGGGTAGCAGAGCACTCCCACGTGGATGCCTGAAAAGCACACCTCCATTAAAATTGCAGCTGAGAAACATGGCCAATTCGTTCTGGTGGCTCTTGGGCGAATTACCAAGGCCTGGAGTTGACATGAAGTCTCATGAAGATGGGTCATAATGCAGGTTTGTTACCATGGAGACCTTAGAGTGTGCTGGTGGCTAAGGGACCATGTAGGATTCATCTAACCTGAGGGTTTGACACTGGTCAAAGGGCACGGTTTCCTTCTCGGACCAGAGATGTTCTGATGTGGGGCTAACGGACCAAATGTATCATAATTTGGTATTGCAGAACAGGCCTCTGAAGATAGATGCCTGAAAATTTAATCTAGGGTTCCAATAAAATCCTAACGGAATGTCAGGTTCAATCCTCTGACTCAGTATCATTGACTTCAAAGTCTGCCTAGATGTAGGTGATCAGGGTGTTCCAGACTGTGCATTTGTGTACAGAGTGGCAACCAGTATTGGGGTGGGCTCAGGGGCCTTGCACGATTCTCCTAATCTGGAAAGATAGGGCAATTTGATGGGCACAGTTTCCTTGGCAATGGTGGGCACAGTCCTGTGGTGTGGCTCCAAAGACCCCATGCTGGAGGGCATGAGAGCCATGGTTTTCGGAGGGAAGTCTGCAAACACAAATGCGGGTTAGGTTTAGTGGCGAAGTGATTGTAGGCCCAATGCATACTCCTGGAGGGAAGCTCCGTGTGAAATGTAAATCGCATGCCTCAAAGGAGGTAGCACAGGCTTTTTTATCTGGATTGTGTATCCACGATGGACTAAGAATGCAGGTGTGGTCTCAGGTGTCCATGGGTGATATTTCCTCTCAAGTATCCTGGCAGCTCCTTATAATGTGGTGGCTTTCTCAGAGAGGAAAGAGTTCTGTTTTCCATATTAAGGGTGTCCCATAATAGGGATTGCAGAGAAGTGCTCTGGCTCTGGGCACCTGGAAATACCCACCAAGGGTTATGATTTGGGCATAGGGGCTTACCAGGCCTCCAATGCAAGTCCTGGAGATACAACTGAGAGCGTTTGTTTGAAAGCATGCTCAGGTTGAGGGTCACTATGCAAGCTTTTGCATAGGGTGGCCCTCAGGAATGGGGGTGGTCTCAATGGCCATTCAGTAGGCTAACACTCTGAGTGTTGGACACCCTTCCGAACTTACAGGAATCCTGCCATGGGGAATGAGGATTTCTCTATTGTGATTCAGGTTCCCTCATTGGTAGGGATTCCAGGAAAGGTCTGGGGACACATGCCTGAATACCAAGGATGGGTAAAGATGACGGCTCTGTTCCGTGGCCAGTCTAACATGCGGGATATGGGCCCCGCCTTCTAGGTGGCTGACACGAGGTCGGGGCTTAGGCTCTGTCAGACACAACACTAGGGGCCAGGGCTGTCTATAATTCAGGGTTCCCTCAAGGGACAAGTAGATTGATCATAATGTGGAGTTTCTGGGCAGACTCACCAGGCCCTTCTTCTTTCTATTGGGAAGGCAGAATGCTGTGTTGTGGCTGCAGAATTCCCTATCATGAGGGCTTGTAGACCAGTAGGGTGAGGATGGAATTGTAAACCCAAGCTATGAATAAATTCAGTGACAAGCGAATGGCATTTCCAGTGTGCAGCGGCTGATTCGAATATCCAGCACCTGAGTAAGCGCAGATGTCAGATGTTTGCTCAAGCTGGAGTTTGTGTCTATAATGACCGACAAATGGAGAGGAGTTGAAAAGAGGTCATAGAGGATTTCCCACACTTGAGCTTGTGAGATGCTCCAAACAGCCAGGTTTCCTTCTACAGGACAGGGCAGTCAGATTTGTTTGCTCGAGAGTCCCCCATGTGGAAAGTTTGGGTAGCAGAGCACTCCCACATGGATGCCTGGAAAGCACACTTCCACTGAACATTGCAGCTGAGGAACATGCCAGGTTCTTTCTGAAGGCTCTGGGGTGAAGTACCAAGGCCTGTAGTTGACATGGAATCTCATGAAGATGGCTCACAATGCTGGCTTGTTACCAGTGAGATCTTAGAATCTGCTGGTGGCTACGGGCCAAGTAGGATTCATCTACCCTGAGGGTTTGACACAGTTCCAAGAGCACGGCTTCCATCTAGAGAAAGGAGATGTTCTGTTGTGGGGATCAGGGACCATATGTTGTATCTTAAGTTGGTACTCCAGAACAGGTCTCTGATTACAGATGCCTGAAAACCTAATCAGGGGTTACAATGAGGTCATAGGAGCATGTCAGGTTCAATCTTCTGACTGAGAAACACTGACTTGGGTATCTGCCTGGATTCAGGAGATCAGCGTATTTCAGACTGCACATTTGTGTCCAGAGGGGCCTCCAGTATTGGGGTGGGCTCAGGGGCCTTGCAGGTTTCTCCTTATCTCGAAGTTTTAGGCAAATGTGACGGACACATTTTCCTTGGGGATGGCAGGCACAGTCCTTTGGTGTGGCTCCAGAGACCCCATCCTGGAGGAAATATGAGCCATGGTTTCGGGATAGAAGTCTGTAAGCACAAACTCGGGTTAAGGTTAGCGGTGAGGTGATCGCAGGCCCAATGCATAGACCTGGAGGGCAGCTCGTCTGGAACTATAGATTAGTTGCCTTGAAGGTGGTAGCACAGGCTTGTGTATCTGGCTTTTGTGTCCAGGATGGCCTCGGAATACAGGTGTGGTCTCATGGATCCATGGGAGATTTTTCCTCTCAAGGATCCTAGCGGCTCCCTATACTATGGTGGCTTTCTTGGCGAAGGGGAGAGTGCTATTTTCCATCTTAGGGGTGTCCCAAAACAGGGATTCCAGAGACAGGCTGTGTTTCTGGGCCCCTGAAAAATCCCACCAGGTGTTAGGATTTGTGCTTAGGGGCATATCAGGCCTGCAAATTTGGATTCTGGAATGCAACTGAGAGTGTTTGTTTGAAAGCATGCTCATGTTGGGGGTCACAATGCCTGCTTGTGTCCAGGGCGGCCCTCATGAGTGGGCGGGTTATCATTGGCCATTCAGCTGGCTACCACTCTGAGGTCTGGAAACCCATCCCAAGAGCCATCATTCCTGCCATGGGGAAGGAGGATTTCCCTATTGTGCTTCTGGTCCCCCCATTGGCAGGGATTTCAGCAAATGTCTGGGGACAGATGCCTGAATCAAGAATGGGTAGAGATGACAGCCCTGGGACATGGCTGGTCTCACATTCTGGAGTTGGAGCCCAGTCTCTGGGTCCTGACACGAGGTCAGAGACGAGGTTCTGTCAGACTCAGCGCTAGTGGCCAGGTAAACCTATAAATGGGGTTCACTCGAGGGTCGAGTATATTTATCCTCATGTAGGGTTTCTGGGCAGTCTCTCCAGGCTGTTTTTTCTTGCTATGGGGAAGGCAGAATGCTGTGTTGTGGCTTCAGAATTCCCTATCAAGAGAGCTTACTGAACACCAGGGTGAGGATGGAATTGCAAACCCAAGCTACTTTTTTTTTTTCAAGATTTTATTTATTTGTCAGAGAGCGAGCGAGAGCAAGCACAGGCAGACAGAGTGGAAGGCAGAGTCAGACGGAGAAGCAGGCTCCCTGCGGAGCAAGGAGCCTGATGTGGGACTCGATCCCAGGACGCTGGGATCATGACCTGAGCCGAAGGCAGCTGTTTAACCAACTGAGCCACCCAGGCGTCCCGCCAAGCTACTTTTAAATTCAGTGCCAAGCATAAGGCAATTCCAGTGTGTAGCAGCTGATTCAAATATCCAGCACTTGAGTAAGTGCAGATGTCAGTTGATTGCTCACGCTGGAGTCAGTGTCTATGATGACCAACAAAAGGATGGGTGGCCTCAAGAGGCCATGGAGGATTACCCACCCTCAGGCTTGAGATACTCCATACAGAAAAGATTCCTTTTACCGTACAGGGGAGTCTGGTTTGTTTCCTCCAGGGTTCCCCATGTGGAAAGTTGGTATCAGAGCACTCCCGCTGGATGCCTGGAAAGTACACCTACATTGACCATGGCAGCAGAGGAACATGGCAGTTTCATTCTGGTGGCTCTGGGCCGAAGTACCAAGGGCTGAAGTTGTCATGGAGTCTCATGAAGATGGGTCACAATGCTGGTATGTTGTCAGGGAGATCATAGAATGTGCTGGTTGCCAGGGGGCCTTGAAGGATTCATCTACCCAGAGTGTTTGACACAGGTCCAGAGCACAGCTTTCTTCTAAGGACAGGAGATGTTCTTTTGTGTGGCTCAGTGACCATATTGTATCATACATTGATATTCAGAACAGCCTTCTGAGTACAGATACCTGAAAACCTATTCTAGTGTTCCAGTGAATCCTAGGAGCATGTCAGGTTCAATCTTCTGTCTGAGGACCATTGACTTGGATATCAGCCTGGATGTAGGTGACATGGTGTGTCAGACTGTGCATTTGCGTCCAGAGTGGCCTCCAATATTGGGCTGGGCTTAGGGAACTTGCAGGGTTCTCCTAATCTAGAGGGTTTGTTTAATAGTGACAATCACAGTTTCCTTTGGGAAGACAGGTACAATCCCGTGGTGTGGCTCCAGTTATCACAAACTGGAGGGCATGTGAGCCACGGTTTTGGGAGGGAAGTCTGAAAACACAAACTTGGGTTAGGGTTAGTGGCAAGGTTATCACAGGCCCAATGCATAGACATGGATGGCAGCTCTTCAGGAACTGTTAATCGGGTGACTCAAAGGCAGAATCACAGGCTTTTTTCTCTGTATTGTGTGCAGGATGGCCTCAGAATGCAGTTGTGGCCTCATGGGTCCATGGGAGATTTTTCCTCTCTAAGGATCCTGGTGGCTCCCAATAGTTGGTGGCTTTTTCGGGGAAGGGAAGAGTGCTTTTTTTCATGTTAGGGGTGACCCAAAATATGGATTCCAGAGACGGACTCTGGGTTTGGTCCCCTAGGGTTCCCTCGAGTGCCGAGCAGATTGATCCTCATGTATGGTTTCTGGGCAGACTCACCAGGCCCTTCTTGTTTGTAAGGGGAAGGCAGAATGCTGTTTTGTGGCTCTAGAATTCACTATCAAGAGGGCTTGTGGACCAGGAGGCTGAGGATGGAATTGTAAACCTAAGCTATGGTTACATTCTGTATCAAGCGAAAGAAATTTCCAGTGTGCAATGTTTGAATCCCATATTCAGCACTTGAGTGAGGGTGGATGTCAGATATTTGCTCATGCTGGAGTTTGTGTCTATGATGACACAAAAATGGAGGGGTGGCGTCAAGAGGTTATGGAGGATTTCCCAATCTGGTGTTTTTGAGATGCTCCAAACAGCAAGGTTTCCTTCTACCAGACAGGGGCAGTCTGATTTGTTTCCTCCATGGTTCCCCATGTCGAAAGATCGGATAACATAGATCTCCTACATGGGTGACTGGAAAGCACACCTTCATTGACCATGACAGCGAAGGAACATGGCATCTGGTGGCTTTGAGGCGAAGAAATAAAGACTGGATTGGACATGGAACCTCATGAAGATGGGTCAAAATGTTGGTTTGTTACCAGGGAGATCTTAGAATGTGCTGGTGGTTAATGGGCCATGCAGGATTCATCTAGCCTGAGGATTTGACACAGGCCCAAGAGCCCGGATTGCTTCTGGGGGCAGGAGATATTCTGTTGTGGGGCTCAGCGGCCATATGTTGTATCATAAATTGGTAATCCAGAACAGGTCTCTGAGGACAGAAGCCTGAAAACCTAATAAAGGGTTTGAATGAGGCCCTAGGGGAATGTCATTCAATCTTCTGACTCAGGATCATTGACTCTGGTGTCTGACTGAATGCAGGTGATGAGGGTGTTTCAGACTGTGCATTTGTGTCCAGAGTGGCATCCAATACTAGGGTTGGCTCATGTTCCTTGCAGGTTTCTCCTTATATGGGGTTTTTGGACAACTGTGATGGGCAGTTTCCTTGGGGATTGCAGGAACTGTCCTGTGGTGTGACTCCAGAGACCCCATCCTGGAGGACATGTGCGCCATGATTTTGAGAGAGAAGTCTGCAAACACAAACTTAGGTTAGGGTTAGTGGCAAGGTGATCATAGTCCCAATCCATAGACCAGGAGGGCAGCAAGTCTGGAACTGTAAATCACGTAACTCAAAGGTGGTAGCACAGGTAATTGTATCTGGATTTAATTTCCAGAATGGCCCCTATTGCAGGTGTTGTCTCAAGGGTCCATGGGAGATTTCTCCTCTCAAGGATCCTGGCGGTTCTCAATAGTTTGTTGGATTTCTCCGGGAAGGGATGAGTACTGGTTTCCAGCTTAGGCGTGCCCCAAAACAGGCATTCCAGAGATGAGCTCTGGGTCTAAGTGCTTGGAAAATCCCACCAAGGGTTAATATTTAGGCCTAGGGCCATACCAGGCCTGCAATGCGGGATCCTGGAGGTGCAACTGAGAGCGTTTGTTTGAAAGTATGGTCAAGCTGAGGGTCCCAATGCCTGCTTGTGCCCCGGAGGCCATCAGGATTGGGCGATGTCTACTCAGCCATGCAGCCAGTTCCCATTCCTAGGGTTGGACACCCATCCAAAAGCCAGGATTCCTGCCATGGCGAAGGATGAATTCTCTATTGTGCTTCAGGTCCCCCCATTGGTAGGGATTCCAGCTAAGATCTAGGGGACAGATGCCTGAATACCAAGGATGGGTAGTAATGACAGCCCTGGGCCATGGCCGGTCTCACATGGTTAATGTGGGCCCCACCCTCTGGGTTGCTGACACGAGGTAGGGGCTCAGGCTCTGTCAGACACAGCACTAGTGGCTAGGGCAAACTATAAATAGGGGTTCCCTCCTGGGCTGAGTATATTGATCTTCATGTGCAGTTTATGGGCAGACTCACCAGGTCCTTCTATCTATGAAGAAGGCAGAATGTTGCGTTGTGGCTCCAGAATTCCCTATCAAGAGATATGGCAGACCAGTAGGGTGAGGATGAAATTGTAGTCTGAAGCTAGGCTTAAATTCATTGCAAAGCGAAAGGCAGTTCCAGTGTGCAGCAGCTGATTCCAATATCAGCGCCTGAATATGGGCGGATGTCAGATGTTTGCTCAGGCTGGAGTTTGTGTCTACGATGACCAACAAATGGAGAGGTGGCGTCAAGAGGCCATGGAGGATTTCCCACCCTGGGGCTCAGGGGCCATAATTTGTATCATAAGTTGGTATTCCAGAAGAGGCCTCTGAGGACAGGTGCCTGAAAAGTTAATCCCTCTTCCAATGAGGTCCTAGGGCCATGTCAGGTTCAATTATCTGACTCAGGACCATTGATTTGGGTGTCTGCCTGGATGGAGGTGATCAGGGTGTTTCAGACTGTGCATTTGCATCCAGAGCAGCCTCCAATATTGGGATGTGCTCAGGAGCCTTCCGGGTTTCTCCTAATCAGGAGGGTTTGGGCAACTGTTATGGGCCCAGTTTCCTTGGGGATGGCAAGCACAGTCTTGTGGTGTGACTCTAGGGGCCCCATCCTGGAGGACATGTGAGCTATGGTTTTTAGAGAGAGATCTGCAAACACAAATTCGGGATAAGGTTAATGGAGAGGTGTTCACAGTCCCAATCCAAAGATCTGGAGGGCAGCACGTCAGGAACTGTAAATCAGGTGACTCGAAGCCAGTAGCACAGTCTCTTGTATCTGGATAGCATATCCACGCTGGCCTCGGAATACAGGTGTGGACTCATGGGACCATGGGAGATTCTTCTTCTCAAGGATCCTGGGGGATCCCATTAGTTTGGTGGCTTTCTCAGGGAAGTGAAGAGTGCTGTTTTCCATCTTAGGGGTGCCTCAAAACAGGGATTCCAGTGACGGGCTCTGGGTATGTGCACATGGAACATCCCACGATGTGTTAGGATTTGGGCTTAAGGGCATATCAGGCCTGCAATGCAGGATCCTGGAGGTGCAACTAAGAGCATTTTTTTGAAGGCTTGATCAAGCTGAGGGTTACAATGGCTACTTGTGCCCTGGGAAGCCCTCATGAGTGGGCATTGTCTCCTTGGCCATGCAGCTGGCTCCCACTTTGAGGTTTGGACACTCATATCAACAGCCAGGATTCCTACCATGGGGAAGGAGGAGTTCTCTATTGTGCTTTAGGTTACCCCATTGGTAGGGATTACATAAAAGGTCTGGGGACAGGTGCCTGAATACCAAGGATGGGTAGAGATGATGGACTTGGGCCCTGGCCAATCTCACATGCTGGATATGGGCTCATATCTCTGGGTGCCTGAAACTAGGTCTTGGCTCAGGCTCTGTCAGACACAGTACTAGTACTAGTACTAGTACTAGTACTAGTGCCCAGGACAGCCTATAAATCAAGGTTCCATCGAGTGCCAAGTAGATTGATCCTCATGTGGAGTTTCTGGGAAGATTCACCAGGCCCTATTTCTTTCTAGTGGGAATGCAGAATGTTGCCTTGTGGCTCCAAATTCCCTCTCTAGAGGGCTTGCAGACCAGGAGGCTGAGGATGGAATTTTAAACCCAAGCTATTGTTAAATTCAGTGTCAAGTGAAACGCAGTTCCAGTGTGCAGTAGTGGAAAAGAAAATGCAGAATCTAAATAACGGCAGATTTCAGATGTTTTCTCATGCTGGAGTTTTTGTCTATGATGACTGACAAATGGAGGGGTTGTGTCAAGGGCCATGAAGGATTTCTCCTGCTGGTGCTTCTGAGATGCTCCAAACAGAGGGTTCCCTTCTACTGGTCAGTGGCAGTCTGGTTTGTTTGCTCCAGGGTCCCACATGTGGAAAGAATAAGTAGAAGAGCACTCCCACATGGATGCCTGGAAAGCACACCTCCACTGACCATATCAGGTGAGGAACATGGCAGGTTCATTCTGGTGGCTCTGGGGCGAATTACCAAGGACTTGAAGTGACATGGAATCTCATGAAGATGGATCACAATGCTGTTTGTTTGTTACCAGAGAGATCTTAGAATGTGCTGGGGGCTAAGGGGCTGTGCATAATTCATATACCCCGACCCTTGACACAAGTTGAAGAGCACGAATTCCATCTGGGGACAGGAGATATTCTATTGTGGGGTTCAGGGACCAATCTTCTGACTCAGGACCATTGACTTGGGTGTCTTCCTGGATGGAGGAGATCAGGGTGTTGTACACTGTGCATTTGTGTCCAGAGTGGTCTCCAATATTGGACTGGGCTCAGGGGACTTGCAGGTCTCTCCTAATCTGGAGGGTTTGGGCAACTGTGATGGACACAGTTTCATTGGGGATAGCAGGATCTTTCCTGTGGTGTGGCTACAGAGACCCATCATAGAGGGCATGTGAGCCATGGTTTTGGGAAAGAAGTCTGCAAACACAAACTTGGGGTAGGGTTAATGGCGAGGTGATCACAGGCCCAATGCGTAGATCTGTAGGGCAGCTCGTCTGGAACTGTAAACCAGGTGATTCGAAGGTGGTAGCACAGTCTCTTGTATCTGGATTGTGTGTCCTGGATGGCCTCGGAATGAAGGTGTGGTCTTATGGAGCCCTGGGAGATTTTTCCTCTCTACGCATCCTGGCAGCTCCTAATAGTTTTCTCAGGGGAGGGAAGAGTGCTGTTTTCCATCATAGGGGTGCTTCAAAACAGAGATTCCAGAGACGGGCTCTGGTTATGTTGGCATGGAAAATCCCACGAAGTGTTAGGATTTGGTCCTAAGGGCATACCAGGCCTGCGATGCGGGACCCTGCAGAAACAACTGAGAGCATTTGTTTGAATGCATGCTAAGGTTGAGGGACACAATGCCTGCTTTGGCCCAGGCGGCCCTTATGATTGGGCGTTGTCTCATTGGCCATGCACCTGGTTCTAATTCTGAGGGTTGGGCACCCATAGCAACAGCCAGGCTTCCTGCCATGGGGAAGGAGGAGTTCTCAATTGTGCTTCAGGTTCCCCCACTGGTAGGGATTCCAGCAAAGGTCTGGGATAGTTGCCGGAATACCAAGGATGGGTAGAGATGACTGGGCCATGGCCAGTCCCACATGCTGGATAAGGGCCCCACACTCTGGGTGGCTGACACGAGGTTGGGGCTCAGGCTCTCTCAGACACAGCGCTAGTGGCCAGCGCAAAGTATAAATCGGGGTTCCCTCGAGGGCCAAGTAGATTGATCTTCATGGGGAGTTTCTGGGCAGACTCACCAGGCCCTTCTTCTTTCTATGGGGAAGGCAGAATGTTGCGTTTTGTCTCCCTAATTCCCTCTCAAGAGGACTTGCAGTCCAGTAGGGTGAGGATGGAATTGTAAAACCAAACTATGCAAGAATACAGTGTCAAGTGAAAGGTATTTCCAGTGTGCGTGACTGATTCGAATATCCAGCACCTGAGTAAGAGAAGATGTCAGATGTTTGCTCATGCTGGAATTTGTGTCTATGATGACTAACAAATGGAGGCTTGGCATCAAGATAATGTGGAGGACTTCCCAGGCTGGGGCTTGTGAGATGCTCCAAACAACCAAGGTTTCCTTCAACCTGACAGGAGCAGTCTTATTTGTTTGCTCTAGGGTTCCTTATGTGGAATTTTTGTGTAGCAGAGAACTACCTCTTGGATGCCTAGAAAGCACACGTCCATTGACCTTTGTACCTGAGGAACATGGCAGATTCGTTTCATGGCTCTTGGGCAAAGTACCAACACCTTGAGTTGGCATCAAGTCTCAGGAAGTTGGGTCACAATGCTGGTTTGTTACCAGGGAGATCATAGAAGGTGCTGGGGCTAATGGGTCATGCAGGATCCATCTACCCTGAAAGTTGGACATAGATCCAAGAGCACATTTTCCTTCTGGAGACAGGAGATGTTCTGTTGTGGGAATCAGGGACCACATGTTGTATCATAACTTGGTATTCCAGAACAGGACTCTGAGAACAGATGTCTGAAGACCCAATCTAGGGTTCCAGTGAAGTCCTAGGGGCATGTCAGGTTCAATCATCTGACTCAGAACCATTGACTTGGCTTTCTGCCTCGATGGAGGTGCTCAGGGTGTTTCAGACTGCACGTTTGCATCCAGAGCAACCGCCAATATTGGGGTGGGTTCAGGGGCCTGGCAGGTTTCTCCTAATCTGGAGGGTTTGGACAACCTGATGGGCACAGTTTTCTTGGGGATGGCAGGAACTTTCCTGTGATGTGGCTTGAGGGACCACATCTTGGTGGGCATGTAAGCCATGGTTTTGGGAGAGAAGTCGGCAAACACAAACTGGGGTTAGGGTTAGTGTCGAGATGATCACAGGCCCAATGCATAGACATGGAGGGCAGCTCGTCAGGAAATGTAAATAGGATGACTCGAAGACGGTAGCAAAGACTTTTCTCTCTGGATTGTGTGGACAGGATGGCCTCGGAATGCAGGTTTGTTTTCATGGGTCCATGGGAGATTTTTTCTCTCTAAGGATCCTGGCGGCTCCCAATAGTTTGGTGCCTTTCTCAGGGAAGGGAAGAGTGCTGCTTTCCATCTTAATGGTGCCCCAAACAGGGATTCTGAGACGGACTCTGGGTCTGGGCACCTGGAAAATCCCACCAAGGGTTAGGATTTGGGCCTAGGTGCATACCAGGCCTGCAATGCTGGTACTGGAGGAGCAACTGAGAGTGTTTGTTGGAAAACATGCTCAGGCTGAGGATCACCATTCCTGCCTGTGCCCATGTCGGCCCTCAGGAGTGGGCATGGTCTCCTTGGCCATGCAGCTGGCTCCCACGCTGAGGGTTGGACAACCAATATTCCTGCCATGGGGAAGGAGGTGTTCTCTATTGTGTTTCAGGTTCGCCATTGGCAGGAATTCCAGCAAAGTTTGGGGGACAGATGACTGGATACCAAGGATGGGTACAGATGATGGCCCAGGGCCATGGCCGATCTCTCATGCTAAATATGGGCCCTCAACTCTGGGTGGCTGACACGAGGTCGGGGCTTAGACTCTGTCAGACACAGCACTAGTGGTCAGGGAAATCTATTAATCAGGGTTGCCTCGTGGTCTGAGTAGATTGATCCTCATGTGAGGTTTCTGGGCAGACTCAACAGGTCCTCCTTCTTTCTATGTGGAAGGCAGAATACTGCGTTGTGGCTCCAGAATTCCCTATCAAGAGATATTGTGGACCAGTGTGGTGAGGATAGAATAGTAATACAAAGCTATGGTTAAGTTCAGTGAAAAGCAAAAGGCAGTTCCAGTGTGCAGCTGCCGTTTCGAATATCCAGCACCTGAGTAAGGGTGGATGTCAGATGTTTGCTCACACTGGAGTTTGTGTCTGTGATTACCCACAAATGGAAGGGTGGCGTCAAGAGGCCATGGAGGATTTCCCATGCTGGGGCTTGTGAGATGCTCCAAATAGCAAAGTTTCTTTCTACCGGACAGGAGAAGTCTGGTTTGTTTTCTCTGGTTTCTCCATGTGGAAAGTTTTGTAGCAGAGAACCCCACAGGGATGCCTGGAAATCACCCCTCAATTGACCATTGCACCTGAGGAACATGGCAGGTGCATTCTGGTGGCTCTGGGGCAATATATCGAGACCTTAAGTTGACATGGACTCTCATGAAGATGGGCCACAATGATGGTTTGTTACCAGGAATATCAGAATGTGCTGGTTGCTAAGGGGCCATTCAGGATCCAAATACCCTAAAGGTATGACACAATTCCAGGAGCATGGCTTCCTTTTTGGGGAGGATATATTCTGTTCTGTGGCTCAGGGACTATATATTTTATCATAAGTTGATATTCCAGAGCAGGCCTCTGATGACAGATACCTGTAAACCTAATCTAGTGTGCCAATGAAGTCCTCGGGGCATGTCAGGTTCAATCTTCTGACTCAGGAGCATTGACTTGGGTGTCTGCCTGTATGGAGGTGATCAGGGTGTCTCAGACTGTGCATTTGTGCCCAGAGCGGCCTCCATTATTTGGCTGCGCTCAGGGGCCTTGCAGGTTTCTCCTAATCTAAAGGTATCGGGCAAAAGTGATGGGCACAGTTTCCTTGAGGATCTCATGCACAGTCTTGTGGTGTGGCTTCAGATGCCAGAACCTGGAGGTCATGTGAGCCATGGTTTTAGGAAGGAAGTCTGCAAACACAAACTCAGTTTAGGTTAATGGCAAGGTGATTACAGGCCCAATGCATAGACCTGGAAGGCAGCTCGTCAGGAACTGTAAATCCGATGACTCAAAGGTGATAGCACATGATATGTATCTGGATTGTATGTCCAGGATGGCCTCGGAATGCAGGTGTGTTCTCATGGGTCTATGGCAGATTTTTCCACTCAAGGATCCTGGGGGCTACCAAGAGTTTGGTGACTTTCTCGGGGAAGGGAAGAGTGCTGTTTTCCATCTTAAGGGTCCCCCAAAATAGGGATTCCAGAGATGGGCTCTGTGTCTGGGCCCCTGTAAAATCCCACCAGGGTTAGGATTTGGGCCTAGGTGTGTACTAGGCCTGCAATTCGGGATCCCAGAGATGCAATTGAGAGCGTTTGGTTGAAAGCATGCTCAGGCTGAGGTCACAATGCCTGCTTGTGCCCGGGGAAGCCATCATGAGTGCACATGGTCTCCTTGGCCATGGAGCTGCCTTCCACTTTGAGGGTTGAGCAACTATCCCAACTGTCAGAATACCTTCCATGGGGAAGGAGGAGTTCTCTATTGTGCTTCAGGTTCCCCCAATGGCAAGGATTTCAGCAAAGGTGTGGGTACAGATGCCTGAATACCAAGAATAGAAGAGAAGACAGACTTGGGCCATAGCTGGTCTCACATGCTGTATATGGGCCCTGATCTCTCAGTGGCTGACACTAGGTCCTGGCTCCGGCTATGTCAGACACAGCACTAGTGCCCAGGGCAGCCTATGAATCAGGGTTCCGTCTAGCACCGAGAAGATTGACCATCATATGGAGTTTCTGGGCAGACTCTCCAGGCCCTTTTTCTTTCTATGGGGAAGGCAGAATATTGTGTTGTAGCTCCAGAATTCCCTCACAATAGGGCTTGTGGACCAGTAGGCTGAGGATGGAATTGTAAACCCAAGCTATGGCTTAATTCAGTCAAACTAAAGGCAGTTCCAGTGTGCAGCGATCGAATTGAAATCCAGCACCTGAGTAAGGGCAGATGTCAGATGTTTGCTCATGCTGGAGTTTGTGTCTATGATGACTGACAAATGGAGTGGTGGCTTCAAGAGGAAATGGAGGATTTCCCACGCTGGGGCTTGTGAGATGCTCCAAACAGAAGGTTTCCTTCTACCGGACAGGGGCATTCTGTTTTTTTGTCTCAAGGGTCCCCGCCAATTGCAAAGATTGTGTAGCAGACACCCCCGTATGGTTGCCTGGAAACCACACCTCCACTGACCATTGCAGCTTAGGAACATGGCAAGTTCATTCTGGTGGCTCTGGGGCGAAGTACTAAGGGCTTATTTTTACATGGAATGTCATGAATATGGGTAACAATGCTGTTTTGTTACCTGGGAATTCTTAGCCTGTCATCTGTACACATCCTTGGTATTAAGGCAACTTTCCACAGACCTTTCCTGTAACCCTGCCAATGGGGGAACCTGAAGCACAATAGAGAACTCCTCTTTCCATTGCAGGAAGCCTGGCTGTTGCAATGGGTGTCCAACCCTCAAATTGGGATCCAGCTATATGGCCAATGAGACTACGACCTCTCCTGAGGGCCCCCCTGGGCACAAAGAGGCATGATGACCCTCAGCCTGAGCATGCTTTCAAACAAGCCCTCTCTGTTACACCATTAGGATCCTGCATTGCAGGCCTGGAATGCCCCTAGGCCCAAATCCTAACACTTGGTGGGATATCCGGGCACCCAGACCCAGAGCCCGTCTCTGGAATCCCTGTTTTGGCATAAGCCTAAGTTGGAAAACAGCATTCTTCCCTGTTTTGGAGCACCCCTAAGATGGAAAAGAGCACTCTTTTCTTCTCTGAAAAACCACCAATCTATGGAGATCCACCAGGATCCTTAGAGAGGAAAAGTCTCCCATTGAACCATGAGACCACGTCTACATTCAGAGCCCATCCTGGACACACAATCCAGATAGAAAAGCCTGTGCTACCAGCTTTCAGTCACCCTAATTACAGTTCCTGACGTGATGCCTTCTAGGTCTAGGCATTGGACCTGCCATCACCTTGCCACTATCCCTGACCCAAATTTGTGTTTGCAGACTTCCCTCCCAAAACCATGGCTCTCATATCCTCAAGGAGGTGGTCTCTGAAGCCTTACCACAGGACTGGGCCTGCCATCCCCAAGGAAACTGTGCCCATCACAGTTCCCCAAAGCCTCCAAGTTAGGAGAAACCTGCAAGGCCCCTGAGCCCACCCCAATAGTGGAAGTGGCTCTGGATGCAAATGCACAGTCTGAAACACCCTGATCACCTACATCCAGTCAGACAACCATATCAATGGTCCTTAGTAAGAAAATTGAACCTGATGGGCACCAAGGACATCATTGGATCTCTAGATTAGGTTGCCAGCATCAATCCTCAGAGGCCTGTTCTTGAATACCAAGTCAGGATACAACATATGTACCCTGAGCCACAAAACAGAACATCTCCTCTCCCAAGATGGAAACTGTGCACATCGACCTGTGCCAAACCCTCAGCGTGGCCCATAGCCACCAATACATTCTAAGAACTCCCTTGTAACAAACCAGTTTTGGGACACATCTGTAAGAGATTCCAAGTCAACTCAAGGCCTTGGTACTTGGCACCAGAACCACCAAAACGAACCTGTCATGTTCCTCAGCTGCAATGGTCATTGGACGTGTGCTTTCCAGTCATCCATGCGGGAGGGCTCTGCTACGCAAACTTCCACTTGAGGGACCCTGGAGGAAAAAAAAACAGACTCCTCCTGTCCATTAGAAGGAAACCTTGTTGTTTGGAGCATCTCACAATCTTAAGCGTGGGTAATCCTCCATTGCCTCCTGAAGCCACCCCTCCATTAGTCGTCATCCTAGACACAAACTCCAGTGTGAGCAAATATCTGACATCTGCCCTTACTCAGGTGCTGGATATCTCGTATAAGCTGCTGCACATTGAAACTGACTTCCGCTTGGCACTCAATTTAAGCATAGCTGGTGTTTACAATTGCATTCTCACCCTATTTGTCCCCAAACCCTCTTGATAGGGAATTCTGGATCCATAAGGCAGCATTCTGCCTGCCCCACAGAAAGAAGTGCTTCGTGAGTCTGGCCAGAAACCCTACATGAGGATCAATTTACTCGGCCCTGGAGAGAACCCCAATATATAGACTTCTCTGGCCACTAGTGCTGTGTCTGACACAGCCTGAGCCCAGACCTCGTGTCAGCCACCCAGAGAGCGGGGCCCATATCCAGCATGTGAGAACGGCCATGGCCCAAATCTGTCATCTCTATGCATCCTTGGTATTCAGGCATCTGTCCCCAGACCTTTGCTGTAATCCCTGCCTATGGGGGAACATGAAGCACAATAGATATTTCCTCCTTTCCCATGGCTGGAAACCTGGCCATTGGAATGTGTGTCCATCCCTCAGTGTGGGAGCCAGAAAATGGACAATGGGACCACGCCCACTCCTGAGGGCCACCCTGGGCAAAAACAGGCATTGTAATGCTCAGCCTGAGCATGCTTCCAAACAAGCCCTCTCAGTTGCACCACCAAGATCCTGCATTGCAGGCCTGGTCTGCCCATAAGCCCAAATCCCAACCCTTGGTGGGATTTTCCAGGCGCCTAGACCCAGAGCCCATCTCTGGAATCCCTGTTTTGGGGCACACCTAAGATCGAAAATAGCAGTCTTCCCATCTCAAATAGTCATCAAAATATTGGGAACCGCCAGTATCCTTAGAGGAAAAATCTCCCATGGACCCATGAGGCCACAGCTACATTCTGAGGTCACCCTAGACACACAATCCAGATATAAAAGCCTGTGCTTCCACCTTCGGGTCATTCCAGTTACTGTTCCTGACGAGTAGCCTTCCAGGTCTACACATTGCCCTGCGATAACCTAGCCACTAAACCTAACCCGAGTTTGTGTTTGCAGACTTCCCTCCCAGAACCATGGCTCACATGCCCTCCAGGGTGGAGTCTCTGGAGCCACACCACAGGACTGTGCTTGCCATCCCCATGGAAATTGTGCATGTCAGTTAACCAAACCCTCCAGAGTTGGTTGAAACATTCAAGGCCCCTGTGGCCATCCCAATATTGGAGGTTACTCTGGACATAAGTGCGCAGTCTGAAACTCCCTGATCACCTACATCCTGGCAGACACCCAAGTCAACTTTCCTAAGTCTGAAGATTGAACCTCTCATGCCCCTGGTACTCATTGGAACCCTAGATTAGGTTGTCGGGCATCTGTCTTCAGAGGCCTGTTCTTGAATAGGAACTTATGATATGGCATGTGGTCCCTGAGCCACAAAACACTACATCTCCTGTCCCCAGAAGGTAACCGTGCTCTTCGACCTGTGTTAAACCCTCAGGGTAGGAGAATCTTGCAGGCACCTTAGCCACCAACACATTCTAAGATCTACCTGGTAAAAAAAACCAGCATTGTAACCCATCTTCAATAGATTCCATGTCAACTCAAGACCTTGGTGCTTCGCCCCAGAAGCACCGTAAAGAACCTGCATGTTCCTCAGCTGCATTGGTCAATGGAGGTGTGCTTTCCAGGCATCCATGTGGAAGGGCTCTGCTACCCATAGTTTTCACATGGGGGGCCCTGCAGAAAACATACCAGACTCTAACTGTCCAGTAGAAAAAACAACCTTGCTGTTTGGAGCATCTCACATGCATCAGCCTCTTGATGCCACTCCTCCATTCGGTTATCAGAGACACAAACTCCAGTGTGCGTAAACATCTGAAATCCACCTTTACTCAGGTGCTGGATATTTCATTTGTTGGCCACGATAGATACAAACTCTATCATGAGCAGACATCTGACCCTCGCCTGTACTCAGATGCTGGAGATCTCGAAAAAACCACTGCACATTGGAACGGCCATGTTCTCGGCACTGAGATTAAGCATAGATTGTGTTTTCTGCCTTCTGTTCTCACACTCCTCGCATTCAAGTCCCCCATATTGGGAATTTGGGAGCCACAATGCCTTCTGCCTGCCCACCAGAAAAAAGAGGTGCCCTATGGGTCTGCGTGAAACTCCATATAAGGTTCCACCAGCACAGCCCTCTATAGCACCCCAATATCATAGGCCACTCTGGAAAAAGTGCACAGCCTGACACAGCCTCAGCACCTACCTCCAGGATGACATGCAGGCCAATGGCACTTAGTCCGAAGATTGAAACTTCCATGGCCCTAAAACCTCATCAGAACCCTAGCTTATGTTTTGAGGTCTCTCTCCCTAGAGGTCTGTTCTGGAAATTCAAGCATATGGTCCAACCTGTGGTCCGTGAGCCATACAAGAGCACACCTCCTGTCCCAAGAAGGAAACCTGGCTCCTGGGTACTGGGTCTAATCCTAAGGATAGAGAATCCTCAATGGTCAGAGAGCCGCCACCACATTCTAAGGTCTCCCTGGACACCAAGCAGCATTGGGACCTGTTAGACTGAGAACTTCCATCAACGCAAATCACTTGGAACTTGGAATCAGTGTCATTGGTTCAAGCTTACCCTGTTCCTCAGCTGCAATGGTAACAAGAGATTGGCTTCCCAGGCCTCCATTCAGAGAGCATTGCTATCGAATCTTCCATATGGGGGACCCTGGAGCCCTGTAAGAAGACTTCTGCTGTCCCTTAGTAGGACACCTTGATGTTTGGAGCAGCTCACAAGCTCCAGCTTGTAAAAACCTCCAAGAATTCTTGAGGCCTCCCCACCATTTGTTGGCCATCATGGATACAAACTCCAGCGTGAGCAGACATCTTCCCCTCGCCCAGGTGTTGAAGATCTCGAAACAACTGCTGTACATTGGAATAGACATGTGCTCGGCACTGAGCGTAACCGTAGCTTATGTTTTCATACTTCTGTCCTCACACTCCTCGCCTGAAAACCCTCCAACTTGGATATTCTGGAGCCGTAATGCAGCCATCTGCCTGCTCACCAGATAGAAGAAGTGAAAAAAGGGTCTGTGCAAAAATCCCCCATGAGGATCCAGTTGCACAGCTCTCAAAAGCACCCCAATATCATAGGCCGAACTCTCCACGAATGTTCTGTCTGACACAGCTCGAGCCCGAGCTCCTGACAGCCACCCAGAAAGCAGGCCTCATTTTCTGCAGGTGGGTCCTGCCTTGGCCCGAGGACCTCATCTCAAAGTGAACTGGGTATTCAGGCCCCTGTCCCAGAACTTAGCTCAAATTCCTGCCCATGGGGGAACCTGAAGCATAAAAAAGTACACCTCCTTCCCCATGGCAGGAAAACTGAATGTTGAGATGGCAGTCCAACCCTCAGAGTGGGAGCCAAGTGCATAGCCCATGAGGTCACACCCACTCAGCATGGGCATCTGGGCAAAAACAGGCATTGTGACCCTCAGATTGAGACCCATTTCCAACAAGAACACTCGGGAGCTGTACCAGGAAAACATAGAGCAGGACCCTAGGCCCAAATCCTAAGCCTTGTTGCGGTGATCCAGGCTCCAGAACCCAGGACCCATCTCTGGAATGGCTGTTTGGACGGGATCCCTGACTCATAAAACTGAGCTCCTCCCATCCCCCAGAAATACACCAAACTCTTGGGTGCCGAGCAGAATTCCCAGAGAGGTAGAATCTCACATGGACCCATGAGGCCACCCCTCCATTTCGTGGCCATCATAGACAAACAAGTCAGACAGAAAAGACTGTGCTCCTGCCTCACAGCCGTCCGAATTTCATATCTGGAGATGCTTCGCTCAGGGTCTACAGATTGGGTCTGCCATCACCTCGAGCTTAACTCTTACCCGAGTTTGTGTTTGAAGACTTTGGACCCAGAGTCCTGACCCATATGCCCTCCAGGATGGGGCCTCCAGGAACACACAACAGCACTGGGCCAGCTCTCCCAAGGAATGTCAGCCTGTCTCATTTTCCCAACCCACTAGATTAAGAGAAAATTGCAAGGCCCCTAATACCACCCCAATTCCATAAGAAGCTCCAGAAAAAATGCATAGTCTGACACAGCCTCAGAATATACCTCCAGGAAGACACCCAGGTCAATGGGAAGGGATGAAATGGCCTAACCCATGGCAGGTTCGATGTGCTGGGTGTGAAGCCAACTGTCTCAATGTCTCTCACAAGGTCTGGGCTCAGGCTATGTAAGACAGAGCATAGTGTTTAGGGTAGCCTATGCAATTGGGGTGTTGCCGAGGGCTGAGCAGGTTGATTTTCATTTGGGGTTTCTGAGCAATGCCATAGACAATGTTTTTCTTTGGGGGGCAGGCAGAGTGCTTCGTTCTGGAACCAGAATTCCCAATCATGAGGGTTTGGGCCAGGAGTGCTAGGGTAGAGTCTGAAAACAAAACATAGGGTGAGGTGGGGAGCAGGCCCACTCTGCAAAGGCTGAAAGGATATCTCATGCATCTGAAGTCAGGCTGAGGATCAGACATTGGCTGAGGTTGGATTGTGCCCTTGATGGCACCTTCATGAAGCAGGTGCCTCATGAGGCCAATGAAGTTTTCCCACGCTGAGTTTGGAGGTTGCCACAAACCACAAGGTCCTTCTGCGAGACAGTCGAGTCCTGTTGAATGGCTCCAGTACATACCATACGGAAGGACTGAAGAGGAGGGTTCAAAGGATGGATCCCTGAACAACATGCCTCGCATTCCCTTTGGCCATTAACGACAAGATATGTTTGTTCTGCTGGCTCTGGGGCAAGCTAACCAGTGGGCTGAGTTGAAATGGCCTCTCCTGAGGATGCGTCATAATGTGGGTTTCTGTCCATGGAGACCTTGGAATGTGATGGTTGTACTGTGGCCCTGCGGAATTCTCCGACCAGAAGGGTTTGATACAGATCCAGTAAGAAAGCACTCCATGTGGAGACGAGAGAGGTTTGGTTTGGAGCCTCAGAAAAACCTAATATGCTGGTATAAGAAACCAGTCCTCTGAGGACAGACACATGAAAACTAAAGCTAAGGTTCATATTAAAGCCCAAGGGCCTGTCATTTTCAATCTTCTGTCTCTGGGGACACTGTCTGAAAGTCTAAGTGGTGATAATGGCTCAGCTGGTGTCAGAGTGCCCCTTTTAGTCCAGGGCAGCCTACACTATCAGGATGGCCTCAGGGGCCTTGGAACTTTTCCCTAACCTGTAGGGTTGTGGTCAATGGATTGGGCACACTTTCCTTGTAGATGGCAGGCACAGTCTTTCACTGTGGCTCCAGATGCCCTAGCCTGGAGGGTGTGTGGGTCCAGGCTGTGGGCACATAAGTCTGAAAACAAAAACTCAGCTTATGAGTGGCGCCGAGGGTATGGCAGGCCGGATGTACAGATAAAGAGTGAGCTCCTTGGCTTGTGAATCAAGGGCGAGATTCCTTCAGGCTTTTGTCTCTGGATGCGTCCAGGATAGCCGTGGATTGTAGGGGGTGGCCTCAGTGACTGTGGACGAGTAACCTCTCTGGGGATTTGTCCCAGATAACAGGAGTTTGGGGTCATTTTGTGGGAAGGGTGGAGTCCTGTTGTCTGGCTCATGTGTCTCTCCAAGAAAGTGATTCCAGAGCAGAGCCCCAGGAACAGGGGGGAGACTGGAAAACTCAAACACTGGTGAGGATTGGGTGTATAGGGGCTTGGCACGCCCCATATGATGGCTCTTGGTCAAGGCCCTGACAGGCCTTTCTTTGATATTGGGCTCATGCTGAGGGTCACAAGTGAATTTGTGCCCAAGGCAGCACTCAAGTTTGGGCGTGGTTTCAGGGGAAATGAAGGTTTCTCCCACCCTGAAGGTGTGACTCCATGCCAAGAGCAAGCCTTACAGCCATGGGGAAGAAGGAGTTCTGATTTGTGCTTCAGATGCCCAACTGTGTGGGGAATTGATATAATATCTGGGTTTAGATATCGGAAAACCAAGGTTAGGAAGAGATAACGGCATAAGACCATGGCGTGTCAGAAGTGCTAGGTGTGTGGCCAGCTGTCTCCTTGCCTGTCTGGACGTCTGGCATCAGGCTGTGAAAGGCAGAGCATTAGTGCCCAGAGCAGCCTATCAAATCTGAGTGCCGTTGAGGCAAGAGCAGGTTGATCCTCATCTGGGTTTTATGGAAAGCCCCACAAGGAAACGTTTTTTACCGGTGGGCAGTAACTGGGCAGGCTTGTGGTTCTGCAATTCCTACTCTGGAGGGATTGTTTGCCAGGAGTGTGAGGAAGGAAGTCTGAAAACACAAGCTAGCGTGAGGTTTGGGACCGAGGGCACGGCAGGCCACTCTGCAGAGGCTGAATCAAGATCTCCTGCATTGCGGTCATGTCTACTATGAGACGTGCTTCAAGCTAGAGTTTTTGACCATGATGGCCTCTCGCTGAAGGATATGGGAGCTTCATGAGGCCCGGCAGGTTTGCCGTTTTCTCCTACACTGAAGGTTTGACTCACTGCCAGCAGCAAGGTTTCTTGCCATGGGGAAGGAGGGGTTTTGAATTATGCATCAGGTTCCCCCCTGTGCAGGGATTGGAGATAAGGTCTAGGTTCCGATGACTGAAAACCCAGGTTGGGAATGGATGGTGGCCTAAGGCAGTGGCGGGTCCAATGTGCTGGGTGTGCAGCCAGCTGTGTCGGTGTCTGTTGGAAGGTCTGGGCTCAGGCTTTTGCGAAAGAGCATCAGTGTTTAAGGTAGCCTATGCAATTGGGGTGTTGCCGAGGGCCAAGCAGTTTGATCCTCATTTGGGGTTTCTGTGCAGCACCATAGACAATGTTTTTCTCCTGGGAGGCAGGAAGAGTGCTTCAGTGTGGCCCCAGAATTCCCAGTAGGGAGGGTTTGTGGGCCAGGAGTGTGAGGACGGAAGTCTGAAAACACAAGCTAGTGTGAGGATTGGAGCCAAGGGCAGAGCAGGCCCACTCTGCAGAGGCTGAATCAAAATCTCCTGCATCTGAAGTCAGGCTGAGGATCAGACGTTGGCTGAGACTGGAGTATGTGTCCATGATGGCACCTTCATGAAGCGGGGGCCTCATGAGGCCAAGGAAGTTTTCCCACACTGAGTTTGGAGGTTGCCCCAAACCACAAGATTTCCTTCTGCGGGACATTCGAGTCCTGTTGCATGGCTCCAGGACATACCATACGGAAGGACTGGAGAGCAGGGTTGGAAGGATGGATCACTGTACAGCATGCCTCGCATTCCCCTTGGCCATAAGCGACAAAATATGTTTGATCTGCTGCCTCTGGGGCACGCTACCCAGGGGGCTGTGTTGAAAAAGCCTCTCCTGAGGATGCGTCATAATGTGCGTTTGGAGTCCATGGAGACCTTGGAATGTGCTGGTTGTTCAGTGGCCCTGCGGAACTCTCCTACCTGAAGGGTTTGATACTTCCCCAGTAAGAAAGCTCCCCATGTGGAGACGAGAGAGGTTTGGTTTGGTGCCTCAGAAAAGCCACGTGTGTTGGTCTACGAAAACAGTCCTCTGAGGACGGACACATGGAAACCAAAGAAAGGTTCAGATTAGGGCCTGGGGGCCTGTCCATTTAAACCTTCTGTCTCTGGGGACACTGTCTGAGAGTCTAAGTGGAGATAGTTGATCCGCTGGTGTCAGAGAGCCCCTCTTAGTCCAGGGTGGCCTATACTATTGATGGCCTCAGGGGCTTGGAGCTTTTCCCTAACCTGTAGGGTTGTGGTCATGGATTGGGCACACTTTCCTTGGAGAGGGCAGGCACAATTTTTCGCTGTGGTTCCAGAGGCCCTCGCCTGAGGGTTGTGTGTGTCCAGGCTGTGGGCACAGAAGTCTGAAAACACAAACTCAGCTTAAGAGTGGCGCCTAGGGTATGGCAGGCCTGATGTACAGCCCGAGAGGGAGCTCCGGGGCCTCTGAAACAAGGGCGAGTGGGAGGCATTCCTTCAGGCTTTTGTCTCTGGATGTTGTGTCCGGGATAGCCGTGGATTGGAGGGGGGCCTTAGGATCTGTGGAGGGGTATCCCTCTCTTGGGATTTGTCCCAGTTCCCAAGAGTTTGGGGTCATTTTGTGGGAAGGGTGGAGTCGTGTTGTCTGGCTCATGGGTCTCTCCAAGAAAGGGATTCAAGGGCAGAGCCCCAGGTACTGGTGGGGCGACTGGAAAACTCAAACCCTGGTGAGGATTGGGTCATAGGGGCTTGGCAAGACCCATATGGGGGCTCTTGTTCTAGGCCCTCACAGGCCTTTCTTTGACATGGGGCTCATGCTGAGGGTCACAGTGTGAATTTGTGCCCAAGCAGCACTCAAGTTTGGGCGTGGCATCAGGGGACATGAAGGATTCTCCCACCCTGAAGCTGTGACTCCATGCTAAGAGCAAGCTTGACAGCCATGGGGAAGGAGGAGTTCTGTTTTGTGCTTGCGATACCCAGCTGTGTGGAGTATTGATATAATGTCTAGGTTCAGATATCTGAAAACCAAGGTTAGGAAGAGGTGACGGCATAAGGCCATGGCGTGTCCGAAGTGCTGGGTGTGCGGCCAGCTATCTCCTTGTCTGTTTGGACGTCTGGCTTCAGGCTGTGTCAGACAGAGCATGAGTGCCCTGAGCAGCCTATCCAGATCGGGTACCATCGAGGCTCGAGCAGGTTGATCCTCATCTGGGTTTTCTGGAGAGCCCCACAGGGAAACGTTTTTCTTCCGTTGGGCAGACACTGGGCTGGGTTGTGGTTCTGGAGTTCCTAGTCCGGAGGGCTTGTTTGCCAGTAGTGTGAGGAAGGAAGTCTCAAAACACAAGCTACCATGAGGTTGGGACCGAGGGCACGGCAGGCCCACTCTGCAGAGGCTGAATCGAGATCTCCTGCACTGAGGTCATGTCAACCATGAGACGTGCCTCAGGCTAGAGTTTTTGTCCAGCATGGCCTCTTCCTGAAGGGTGTGGGGGCTACATGAGGCCAGGGAGATTTGCCTACGATGGGATTTGTGAACTGCTCCAAACCTCAAGGTTTTTTCTTCTGCACGACAGTCAAGTCCTATTGGATGGTTCCAAGAAGCCCCATACGGAAAGACTCGAGAGCAGGTGTCTAAGCATGGATGCCTGGGAACGCCACCTCATATTCCCACTCTTTAGTCAGGACAAGGCAGGCTCAATCTGCGGGCTCCTGGGTGAGCTACCCAGAGGGGAAAGTTGAAATGGACTCTCCTGAAGATGAGTCCTACTGTGGCTTGGTGGCCTGGGAGACCTTGAAATGTGGAGGTGGCTCAGGAACTCTGCAGGATTCTCCAACATGAGGTGTTTGACACGGCTCCAACAAGGAAACTTCCCATGTGGAGACGAGAGGAGATCTGTTCAGTGCCTCAGGAAAGCCCCATACCCTGTTCTTCGAACCAAAGCCTCTGAGGAGTGACACCTGGGAACCACGCAAGAGTTGAGTTTAGGGCCTAAGGGCCTGTCCTGCTCAACCTTTTATCTCTGTTGACATCTGTGTTCATGCCTTCATGGAGGTAGCTGCTCAGCTTGTGTCCGAATGCCCCTGTGAGTCCAGTGAGGCTCCCAGTAGTAGGATGTCCTCGCGGGCCTTGAGGTTTCTCATATTCTGGAGTTGTGTGGCCAAAGGAATGGACACAGTTTCCCAGGAGACAGGAGGCATAGTCCTGTGGAATGGCTCCAGAGGACCCAGCCTAGAGGCTGTGTTTGCCAGGGCTGTGGGGTCAGATGGCTGAAAAAGCAAACTTGGCTCAGCTAGGGGCCAAGGTAATGGCAGGCCTGATCTCCAACCCGTGAGGGGAGATCCTCTGGATATCAAAGGAGAGCAAGTGAGAGGCAGTCGCTCAGGCTTTTTATCTGGGTGCTGCGTTCACTGTGGCCCTTCATGGTTGGGGTTGCTTCAGGGGCCGAGGAACAGCCTTCCTCTCGGGGAATTGTCCAAGCTCCCAAGTGTTTGGGTTCATTCTGTGGGAAGGGAAGAGTACTGTTTTCTACCACAGGGGACACCCCAGGAGAGGGATCTAGAGCACAGCAGTGGGTTCCCTCAACTGGAATACAAACCATCTAGTTAGTCCTGGGTGCCTATGGGCAAGGCAAGCCACATATGCGGGCTTTTGGTCCAGTCACTGAGAGGGGTTACTTGAATAAGGTACTGACGCTGAGGTCCACAATGTGTGTTTGTGCCCAAGGCGGCCCTCACGCTTGGGTGTGGCCTCATAGGCCATGCCGTTTTCTCCTACACTGAAGGTTTGACTCACTGCCAGCAGCAAGATTTCTTGCCATGGGGAAGGAGGGGTTCTGACTGGTGCATCAGGTTCCCCCCTGTGCAGGGATTGGAGATAAGGTCTAGGTTCCGATGACTGAAAACCCAGGTTGGGAATGGATGGTGGCCTAAGTCAGTGGCGGGTCCAATGTGCTGGGTGTGCAGCCAGCTGTGTCGGTGTCTGTTGGAAGGTCTGTGCTCAGGCTTTTTCGACAGAGCATCAGTGTTTAAGGTAGCCTATGCAATTGGGGTGTTGCCGAGGGCCAAGCAGTTTGATCCTCATTTGGGGTTTCTGTGCAGCACCATAGACAATGTTTTTCTCCTGGGAGGCAGGAAGAGTGCTTCAGTGTGGCCCCAGAATTCCCAGTAGGGAGGGTTTGTGGGCCAGGAGTGTGAGGACGGAAGTATGAAAACAAAAGCTAGGGTGAGGATTGGAGCCAAGGGCAGAGCAGGCCCAATCTGCAGAGGCTGAATCAAAATCTCTTGCATCTGAAGTCAGGCTGAGGATCAGACGTTGGCTGAGGCTGGAGCATGTGTCCCTGATGGCACATTCATGAAGCGGGGGCATCATGAGGCCAAGGAAGTGTTCCCACGCTGAGTTTGGAGGATGCCCCAAACCACAAGGTTTCCTTCTGCGGGACATTCGAGTCCTGTTGCATGGCTCCAGGACATACCATATGGAAGGACTGGAGAGCAGATTTCGAAGGATGGATCCCTGTACAGCATGCCTCGCATTCCCCTTGGCCATAAGCGACAAAATATGTTTGATCTGCTGCCTCTGGGGCACGCTACCCAGGGGGCTGAGTTGAAATGGCCTCTCCTGAGGATGCGTCATAATGTGCGTTTGGGTCCATGGAGACCTTGGAATGTGCTGGTTGTTCAGTGGCCCTGCGGAACTCTCCTACCTGAAGGGTTTGATACATCCCCAGTTAGAAATCTCCCCATGTGGAGACGAGAGAGGTTTGGTTTGATGCCTCAGAAAAGCCCCGTGTGCCAGTCTACGAAAACAGTCCTCTGAGGACGGACACATGGAAACCAAAGCTAAGGATCAGATTAGGGCCTGTGGGCCTGTCCATTTCAACCTTCGGTCTCTTGGGACACTCTCTGAGAGTCTAAGTGGAGATAGTTGCTCCGC
Source organism: Mustela nivalis (assembly GCF_964662115.1). Lineage (NCBI taxonomy): Eukaryota > Metazoa > Chordata > Mammalia > Carnivora > Mustelidae > Mustela > Mustela nivalis. The sequence continues at coordinate 306,635 of NW_028136531.1, read as the reverse complement.
TGGTGTCAGAGAGCCCCTCTTAGTCCAGGGTGGCCTATACTATTGATGGCCTCAGGGACCTTGGAGCTTTTCCCTAACCTGTAGGGTTATGGTCAATGGATTGGGCACACTTTCCTTGGAGAGGGCAGGCACAATCTTTCGCTGTTTGGTCCAGAGGCCCTAGCCTGGATGTTGTGTGGGTCCAGGCTGTGGGCACAGAAGTCTGAATACAAAAACTCAGCTTATGAGTGGCGCCTAGGGTATGGCAGGCCGGATGTACAGCCCGAGAGGGAGCTCCTGGGCCTCTGAAACAAGGGCGAGTGGGAGGCGTTCCTTCAGGCTTTTGTCTCTGGATGTTGTGTCCGGGATAGCCGTGGATTGGAGCGGTGGCCTCAGGTACTGTGGACGAGTATCCCTCTCTGGGGATTTGTCTCAGCTCCCAAGAGTTTGGGGTCATTTTGTGGGAAGGGTGGAGTCGTGTTGTCTGGCTCATGGGTCTCTCCAAGAAAGGGATTCCAGAACAGAGCTCCAGGTTCGGGCGGGGCGACTGGAAAATTCAAACCGTGGTGAGGATTGGGTGCATAGGGGCTTGGCAAGCCAAATATGTGGGCTCTTGGTCCAGACCCTGACAGGCCTTTCTTTGACATGGCGCTCATGCTGAGGGTCACAGTGTGAATTTGTGCCCAAGCAGCACTCAAGTTTGGGCGTGGAATCAGAGGACATGAAGGATTCTCCCACCGTGAAGGTGTGACTCCATGCCAAGAGCAAGCTTGACAGCCATGGGGAAGGAGGAGTTCTGTTTTGTGATTGCTATACCCAGCTGTGGGGAGAATTGATATAATGTCTAGGTTCAGATATCTGAAAACCAAGGTTAGGATGAGGTGACGGCATAAGACCATGGCGTGTCCGAAGTGCTGGGTGTGCGGCCAGCTGTCTCCTTGTCTGCCTGGACGTCTGGCTTCAGGTTGTGTCAGGCAGAGCATGAGTGCCCAGAGCAGCCTATCCAGTTCGCGTACCGTCGAGGCCCGAGCAGGTTGATCCTCATCTGGGTTTTCTGGAGAGCCCCACAGGGAAACGTTTTTCTTCCGTTGGGCAGACACTGGGCTGGGTTGTGGTTCTGGAGTTCCTAGTCCGGAGGGCTTGTTTGCCAGGAGTGTGAGGAAGGAAGTCTGAAAACACAAGCTAGCGTGAGGTTTGGGACCGAGGTCACGGAAGGCCCACTCTGCAGAGGCTGAATCGAGATCTCCTGCACTGAGGTCATGTCAACTATGAGACGTGCCTCAGGCTAGAGTTTTTGTCCAGCATGGCCTCTTCCTGAAGGGTGTGGGCACTTCATGAGGCCAGAAAGTTTTGCCTACGATGGGATTTGTGAACTGCTCCAAAACTGAAGGTTACCTTCTGCACCACAGTCGAGTCCTATTGGATGGTTCCAAGAGGCCCCATATGGAAAGACTCGAGAGCAGGTGTCTAAGCATGGATGCCTGGGAACGCCACCTCATATTCCCACTCTTTAGTCAGGACAAGGCAGGCTCAATCTGCGGGCTCCTGGGTGAGCTACCCAGAGGGGAGAGTTGAAATGGACTCTCCTGAAGATGAGTCCTACTGTGGCTTGGTGGCCTGGGAGACCTTGGAATGTGGAGGTGGCTCAGGGACTCTGCAGGATTCTCCAACATGAGGTGTTTGACACGGCTCCAACAAGGAAACTTCCCATGTGGAGACGAGAGGAGTTCTGTTCCATGCCTCAGGAAAGCCCCATGCCCTGTTCTTCGAACCAGTGCCTCTGAGGAGTGACACCTGGAAACCAAAGCAAGAGTTGAGACTACGGCCTAAAGGCCTATCCGGCTCAACCTTCTATCTCTGTTGACATCTGTGCGCATGCATTCATGGATCTAGCTACTCAGCTTTTCTCCGATTGCCCCTGTGAGTCCAGTGAGGCTCCCCGTAGTGGGATGTACTCGGAGGCCTTGAGGTTTCTCATATTCTGGAGGTGTGTGGCCAAAGGAATGGACACAGTTACCCAGGAGAGAGCAGGCACGGTCCTGTGGTATGGCTCCAGAGGACCCACCCTAGAGGCTGTGTTTGCCAGGGCTGTGGGGACAGATGTCTGAAAAAGCAAACTTGGCTCACCTAGGGGCCAATGTAATGGCAGGCCTGATCTCTAGTGCGTGAGGGGAGATCCTCTGGAAATCAAAGTAGGGCAAGTGGGAGGCAGTCACTCAGGATTTTGTCTCTGGGTGTTGCGTTTACAGTGTCCGGTCAGGGTAGGGGTTGTCTCAGAGGCCGAGGAAGAGCCTTCCTCTCGGGGGATTGTCCAAGCTCCCAAGTGTTTGTGTTCATTCTGTGGGAATGAAGAGTACTGTTTTCTGCCACAGGGGACCCCCCAGGAGAGGGACTCTAGAGGACAGCAGTAGGTTCCCTCAACTGGAATACACACCATCTAGTTAGTCCTGGGTGCCTATGGGCATGGCAAGCCACATATGCGGGCTCTTGGTCCAGGCACTGAGAGGCGTTACTTGAATAAGGTACTCACGCTGAGGGTCACAATGTGTGTTTTTGCCCAAGGCGGCCCTCACGCTTGGGCGTGGCCTCATGGGCCATGCCGTTTTCTCCTACACTGAAGGTTTGACTCACTGCCAGCAGCAAGGTTTCTTGCCATGGGAAAGGAGGGGTTCTGACTGGTGCATCAGGTTCCCCCCTCTGCAGTGATTAGAGATAAGGTCTAGGATCCGATGACTGAAAACCCAGGTTGGGAATGGATGGTGGCCTAAGGCAGTGGCGGGTCCAATGTGCTGGATGTGCAGCCAGCTGTGTCGGTGTCTGTTGGAAGGTCTGGGCTCAGGCTATTTGCGACAGAGCATCACTGTTTAAGGTAGCCTATGCAATTGGGGTGTTGCCGAGGGCCAAGCAGTTTGATCCTCATTTGGGGTTTCTGGGCAGTGCCATAGACAATGTTTTTCTCCTGGGAGGCAGGCACAGTGCTTCATTGTGGCCCCAGAATTCCCAGTAGGGAGGGTTTGTGGGCCAGGAGTGTGAGGACAGAAGTCTGAAAACAAAAGCTAGTGTGAGGATTGGAGCCAAGGGCAGAGCAGGCCCAATCTGCAGAGGCTGAATCAAAATCTCCTGCAACTGAAGTCAGGCTGAGGATCAGACGTTGGCTGAGGCTGGAGTATGTGTCCATGATGGCACCTTCATGAAGTGGGGGCCTCATGAGGCCAAGGAATTTTTCCCACGCTGAGTTTGGAGGTTGCCCCAAACCACAAGGTTTCCTTCTGCGGGACATTCGAGTCCTGTTGCATGGCTCCAGGACATACCATATGGAAGGACTGGAGAGCAGGGTTCGAAGGATGGATCCCTGTACAGCATGCCTCGCATTCCCATTGGCTATTAGCGACAAGATATGTTTGATCTGCTGCCTCTGGAACACGCGACCCAGGGGGCTGAGTTGAAATGGCCTCTCCTGAGGATGCGTCATAATGTGCGTTTGGGTCCATGGAGACCTTGGAATGTGCTGGTTGTTCAGTGGCCCTGCGGATCTCTCCTACCTGAAGTGCTTGATACATCCCAGTAAGAAAGCTGCCCATGTGGAGATGAGAGATGTTTGGTTTGGTGCCTCAGAAAAGCCCCATGTGCTGGTCTACGAAAACAGTCCTCTGAGAACGGAAACATGGAAACCAAAGCTAAGGTTCAGATTAGGGCCTGGGGGCCTGTCCATTTCAACCTTCTGTCTCTGGGGACACTGTCTGAGAGTCTAAGTGGAGATAGTTGCTCCGCTGGTGTCAGAGAGCCCCTCTTAGTCCAGGGTGGCCTATATTATTGATGGCCTCAGGGACCTTGGAGCTTTTCCCTAACCTGTAGGGTTGTGGTCAATGGATTGGGCACACTTTCCTTGGAGAGGGCAGGCAATCTTTCGCTATTTGGTCCAGAGGCCCTAGCCTGGATGTTGTGTGGGTCCAGGCTGTGGGCACAGAAGTCTGAATACACAAACTCAGCTTATGAGTGGCGCCTAGGGTATGGCAGGCCGGATGTACAGCCCGAGAGGGAGCACCTGGGCCTCTGAAACAAGGGCGAGTTGGAGGCGTTCCTTCAGGCTTTTGTCTCTGGATGTTGTGTCCGGGATAGCCGTGGATTGGAGCGGTGGCCTCAGGTACTGTGGACGAGTATCCCTCTCTGGGGATTTGTCCCAGCTCCCAAGAGTTTGGGGTCATTTTGTGGGAAGGGTGGAGTCGTGTTGTCTGGCTCATGGGTCTCTCCAAGAAAGGGATTCCAGAGCAGAGCTCCAGGTACGGGCGGGGCGACTGGAAAATTCAAACCGTGGTGAGGATTGGGTGCATAGGGGCTTGGCAAGCCCCATATGTGGGCTCTTGGTCCAGGCCCTGACAGGCCTTTCTTTGACATGGGGCTCATGCTGAGGGTCACAGTGTGAATTTGTGCCCAAGCAGCACTCAAGTTTGGGCGTGGCATCAGGGGCCATGAAGGTTTCTCCCACCCTGAAGGTGTGACTCCATGCCAAGAGCAAGCTTGACAGCCATGGGGAAGGAGGAGTTCTGTTTTGTGCTTGCTATACCCAGCTGTGTGGAGAATTGATATAATGTCTAGGTTCAGATATCTGAAAACCAAGGTTAGGATGAGGTGACGGCATAAGACCATGGCGTGTCCGAAGTGCTGGGTGTGCGGCCAGCTGTCTCCTTGTCTGTCTGGACGTCTGGCTTCAGGCTGTGTCAGGCAGAGCATGAGTGCCCAGAGCAGCCTATCCAGTTCGGGTACCGTCGAGGCCCGAGCAGGTTGATCCTCATCTGGGTTTTCTGGAGAGCCCCACAGGGAAACGTTTTTCTTCCGTTGGGCAGACACTGGGCTGGGTTGTGGTTCTGGAGTTCCTAGTCCGGAGGGCTTGTTTGCCAGGAGTGTGAGGAAGGAAGTCTGAAAACACAAGCTAGCGTGAGGTTTGGGACCGAGGGCACGGCAGGCCCACTCTGCAGAGGCTGAATCGAGATCTCCTGCACTGAGGTCATGTCAACTATGAGACGTGCCTCAGGCTAGAGTTCTTGTCCAGCATGGCCTCTTCCTGAAGGGTGTGGGGGCTTCATGAGGCCAGAAAGTTTTGCCTACGATGGGATTTGTGAACTGCTCCAAAACTGAAGGTTACCTTCTGCACGACAGTCGAGTCCTATTGGATGGTTCCAAGAGGCCCCATATGGAAAGACTCGAGAGCAGGTGTCTAAGCTGGATGCCTGGGAACGCCACCTCATATTCCCACTCATTAGTCAGGACAAGGCAGGCTCAATCTGCGGGCTCCTGGGTGAGCTACCCAGAGGGGAGAGTTGAAATGGACTCTCCTGAAGATGAGTCCTACTGTGGCTTGGTGGCCTGGGAGACCTTGAAATGTGGAGGTGGCTCAGGGACTCTGCAGGATTCTCCAACATGAGGTGTTTGACACGGCTCCAAGAAGGAAACTTCCCATGTGGAGACGAGAGGAGTTCTGTTCCGTGCCTCAGGAAAGCCCCATACCCTGTTCTTCGAACCAAAGCCTCTGAGGAGTGACACCTGGAAACCAAAGCAAGAGTTGAGACTACGGCCTAAAGGCCTGTCCGGCTCAACCTTCTATCTCTGTTGACATCTGTGTGCATGCATTCATGGATGTAGCTGCTCAGCTTGTGTCCGAATGCCCCTGTGAGTCCAGTGAGGCTCCCAGTAGTGGGATGTCCTCGGAGGCCTTGAGGTTTCTCATATTCTGGAGGTGTGTGGCCAAAGGAATGGACACAGTTTCCCAGGAGAGAGCAGGCACGGTCCTGTGGTATGGCTCCAGGGGACCCAGCCTAGAGGCTGTGTTTGCCAGGGCTGTGGGGACAGATGTCTGAAAAAGCAAACTTTGCTCAGCTAGGGGCCAATGTAATGGCAGGCCTGATCTCTAGTGCGTGAGGGGAGATCCTCTGGAAATCAAAGTAGGGCAAGTGGGAGGCAGTCACTCAGGATTTTGTCTCTGGGTGTTGCGTTTACAGTGTCCGGTCAGGGTAGGAGTTGTCTCAGAGGCCGAGGAAGAGCCTTCCTCTCGGGGGATTGTCCAAGCTCCCAAGTGTTTGGGTTCATTCTGTGGGAATGAAGAGTACTGTTTTCTGCCACAGGGGACCCCCCAGGAGAGGGACTCTAGAGCACAGCAGTGGGTTCCCTCAACTGGAATACACACCATCTAGTTAGTCCTGGGTGCCTATGGGCATGGCAAGCCACATATGCGGGCTCTTGGTCCAGTCACTGAGAGGCGTTACTTGAATAAGGTACTCATGCTGAAGGTCACAATGTGTGTTTGTGCCCAAGGCGGCCCTCACGCTTGGGCGTGGCCTCATGGGCCATGCCGTTTTCTCCTACACTGAAGGTTTGACTCACTGCCAGCAGCAAGGTTTCTTGCCATGGGGAAGGAGGGGTTCTGACTGGTGCATCAGGTTCCCCCCTGTGCAGGGATTAGAGATAAGGTCTAGGTTCCGATGACTGAAAACCCAGGTTGGGAATGGATGGTGGCCTAAGGCAGTGGCGGGTCCAATGTGCTGGGTGTGCAGCCAGCTGTGTCGGTGTCTGTTGGAAGGTCTGGGCTCAGGCTATTTGCGACAGAGCATCACTGTTTAAGGTAGCCTATGCAATTGGGGTGTTGCCGAGGGCCAAGCAGTTTGATCCTCATTTGGGGATTCCGGGCAGCGCCATAGACAATGTTTTTCTCCTGGGAGTCAGGCACAGTGCTTCATTGTGGCCCCAGAATTCCCAGTAGGGAGGGTTTGTGGGCCAGGAGTGTGAGGACGGAAGTCTGAAAACACAAGCTAGTGTGAGGATTGGAGCCAAGGGCAGAGCAGGCCCACTCTGCAGAGGCTGAATCAAAATCTCCTGCAACGGAAGACAGGCTTAGGATCAGACGTTGGCTGAGGCTGGAGTATGTGTCCATGATGGCACCTTCATGAAGTGGGGGCCTCATGAGGCCAAGGAAGTTTTCCCACGCTGAGTTTGGAGGTTGCCCCAAACCACAAGGTTTCCTTCTGCGGGACATTCGCGTCCTGTTGCATGGCTCAAGGACATACCATATGGAAGGACTGGAGAGCAGGGTTCGAAGGATGGATCCCTGTACAGCATGCCTCGCATTCCCATTGGCTATTAGCGACAAGATATGTTTGATCTGCTGCCTCTGGAACACGCGACCCAGGGGGCTGAGTTGAAATGGCCTCTCCTGAGGATGCGTCATAATGTGCGTTTGGGTCCATGGAGACCTTGGAATGAGCTGGTTGTTCAGTGGCCCTGCGGAACTCTCCTACCTGAAGTGCTTGATACATCCCAGTAAGAAAGCTGCCCATGTGGAGATGAGAGATGTTTGGTTTGGTGCCTCAGAAAAGCCCCATGTGCTGGTCTACGGAAACAGTCCTCTGAGAACGGAAACATGGAAACCAAAGCTAAGGTTCAGATTAGGGCCTGGGGGCCTGTCCATTTCAACCTTCTGTCTCTGGGGACACTGTCTGAGAGTCTAAGTGGAGATAGTTGCTCCGCTGGTGTCAGAGAGCCCCTCTTAGTCCAGGGTGGCCTATACTATTGATGGCCTCAGGGACCTTGGAGCTTTTCCCTAACCTGTAGGGTTGTGGTCAATGGATTGGGCACACTTTCCTGGAGAGGGCAGGCACAATCTTTCGCTGTTTGGTCCAGAGGCCCTAGCCTGGATGTTGTGTGGGTCCAGGCTGTGGGCACAGATGTCTGAATACACAAACTCAGCTTATGAGTGGCGCCTAGGGTATGGCAGGCCGGATGTACAGCCCGAGAGGGAGCACCTGGGCCTCTGAAACAAGGGCGAGTTGGAGGCGTTCCTTCAGGCTTTTGTCTCTGGATGTTGTGTCCGGGATAGCCGTGGATTGGAGCGGTGGCCTCAGGTACTGTGGACGAGTATCCCTCTCTGGGGATTTGTCCCAGCTCCCAAGAGTTTGGGGTCATTTTGTGGGAAGGGTGGAGTCGTGTTGTCTGGCTCATGGGTCTCTCCAAGAAAGGGATTCCAGAGCAGAGCTCCAGGTACAGGCGGGGCGACTGGAAAATTCAAACCGTGGTGAGGATTGGGTGCATAGGGGCTTGGCAAGCCCCATATGTGGGCTCTTGGTCCAGGCCCTGACAGGCCTTTCTTTGACATGGGGCTCATGCTGAGGGTCCCAGTGTGAATTTGTGCCCAAGCAGCACTCAAGTTTGGGCGTGGCATCAGGGGCCATGAAGGTTTCTCCCACCCTGAAGGTGTGACTCCATGCCAAGAGCAAGCTTGACAGCCATGGGGAAGGAGGAGTTCTGTTTTGTGCTTGCTATACCCAGCTGTGTGGAGAATTGATATAATGTCTAGGTTCAGATATCTGAAAACCAAGGTTAGGATGAGGTGACGGCATAAGACCATGGCGTGTCCGAAGTGCTGGGTGTGCGGCCAGCTGTCTCCTTGTCTGTCTGGACGTCTGGCTTCAGGCTGTGTCAGGCAGAGCATGAGTGCCCAGAGCAGCCTATCCAGTTCGGGTACCGTCGAGGCCCGAGCAGGTTGATCCTCATCTGGGTTTTCTGGAGAGCCCCACAGGGAAACGTTTTTCTTCCGTTGGGCAGACACTGGGCTGGGTTGTGGTTCTGGAGTTCCTAGTCCGGAGGGCTTGTTTGCCAGGAGTGTGAGGAAGGAAGTCTGAAAACACAAGCTAGCGTGAGGTTTGGGACCGAGGGCACGGCAGGCCCACTCTGCAGAGGCTGAATCGAGATCTCCTGCACTGAGGTCATGTCAACTATGAGACGTGCCTCAGGCTAGAGTTCTTGTCCAGCATGGCCTCTTCCTGAAGGGTGTGGGGGCTTCATGAGGCCAGAAAGTTTTGCGTACGATGGGATTTGTGAACTGCTCCAAAACTGAAGGTTACCTTCTGCACGACAGTCGAGTCCTATAGGGTGGTTCCAAGAGGCCCCATATGGAAAGACTCGAGAGCAGGTGTCTAAGCATGGATGCCTGGGAACGCCACCTCATATTCCCACTCTTTAGTCAGGACAAGGCAGGCTCAATCTGCGGGCTCCTGGGTGAGCTACCCAGAGGGGAGTGTTGAAATGGACTCTCCTGAAGATGAGTCCTACTGTGGCTTGGTGGCCTTGGAGACCTTGGAATGTGGAGGTGGCTCAGGGACTCTGCAGGATTCTCCAACATGAGGTGTATGTCACGGCTCCAAGAAGGAAACTTCCCATGTGGAGACGAGAGGAGTTCTGTTCCATGCCTCAGGAAAGCCCCATACCCTGTTTTCGAACCAAAGCCTCTGAGGAGTGACACCTGGAAACCAAAGCAAGAGTTGAGACTACGGCCTAAAGGCCTGTCCGGCTCAACCTTCTATCTCTGTTGACATCTGTGTGCATGCATTCATGGATGTAGCTGCTCAGCTTGTGTCCGAATGCCCCTGTGAGTCCAGTGAGGCTCCCAGTAGTAGGATGTCCTCGTAGGCCTTGAGGTTTCTCATATTCTGGAGGTGTGTGGCCAAAGGAATGGACACAGTTTCCCAGGAGAGAGCAGGCACGGTCCTGTGGTATGGCTCCAGAGGACCCAGCCTAGAGGCTGTGTTTGCCAGGGCTGTGGGGACAGATGTCTGAAAAAGCAAACTTGTCTCAGCTAGGGGCCAATGTAATGGCAGGCCTGATCTCTAGTGCGTGAGGGGAGATCCTCTGGAAATCAAAGTAGGGCAAGTGGGAGGCAGTCGCTCAGGATTTTGTCTCTGGGTGTTGCGTTTACAGTGTCCGGTCAGGGTAGGGGTTGTCTCAGAGGCCGAGGAAGAGCCTTCCTCTCGGGGGATTGTCCAAGCTCCCAAGTGTTTGTGTTCATTCTGTGGGAATGAAGAGTACTGTTTTCTGCCACAGGGGACCCCCCAGGAGAGGGACTCTAGAGCACAGCAGTGGGTTCCCTCAACTGGAATACACACCATCTAGTTAGTCCTGGGTGCCTATGGGCATGGCAAGCCACATATGCGGGCTCTTGGTCCAGTCACTGAGTGGCGTTACTTGAATAAGGTACTCACGCTGAGGGTCACAATGTGTGTTTGTGCCCAAGGCGGCCCTCACGCTTGGGCGTGGCCTCATGGGCCATGCCGTTTTCTCCTACACTGAAGGTTTGACTCACTGCCAGCAGCAAGGTTTCTTGCCATGGGAAAGGAGGGGTTATGACTGGTGCATCAGGTTCCCCCCTGTGCAGGGATTAGAGATAAGGTCTAGGTTCCGATGACTGAAAACCCAGGTTGGGAATGGATGGTGGCCTAAGGCAGTGGCGGGTCCAATGTGCTGGGTGTGCAGCCATCTGTGTCAGTGTCTGTTGGAAGGTCTGGGCTCAGGCTATTTGCGACAGAGCATCACTGTTTAAGGTAGCCCATGCAATTGGGGTTTTGCCGAGGGCCAAGCAGTTTGATCCTCATTTGGGGTTTCTGGGCAGCGCCATAGACAATGTTTTTCTCCTGGGAGTCAGGCACAGTGCTTCTTTGTGGCCCCAGAATTCCCAGTAGGGAGGGTTTGTGGGCCAGGAGTGTGAGGACGGAAGTCTAAAAACACAAGCTAGTGTGAGGATTGGAGCCAAGGGCAGAGCAGGCCCAATCTGCAGAGGCTGAATCAAAATCTCCTGCAACTGAAGTCAGGCTGAGGATCAGACGTTGGCTGAGGCTGGAGTATGTGTCCATGATGGCACCTTCATGAAGTGGGGGCCTCATGAGGCCAAGGAAGTTTTCCCACGCTGAGTTTGGAGGTTGCCCCAAACCACAAGGTTTCCTTATGCGGGACATTCGAGTCCTGTTGCATGGCTCCAGGACATACCATATGGAAGGACTGGAGAGCAGGGTTCGAAGGATGGATCCCTGTACAGCATGCCTCGCATTCCCATTGGCTATTAGCGACAAGATATGTTTGATCTGCTGCCTCTGGAACACGCGACCCAGCGGGCTGAGTTGAAATGGCCTCTCCTGAGGATGCGTCATAATGTGCGTTTGGGTCCATGGAGACCTTGGAATGTGCTGGTTGTTCAGTGGCCCTGCGGAACTCTCCTACCTGAAGTTCTTGACACATCCCAGTAAGACAGCTGCCCATGTGGAGATGAGAGATGTTTGGTTTGGTGCCTCAGAAAAGCCCCATGTGCTGGTCTACGGAAACAGTCCTCTGAGAACGGAAACATGGAAACCAAAGCTAAGGTTCAGATTAGGGCCTGGGGGCCTGTCCATTTCAACCTTCGGTCTCTGGGGACACTGTCTGAGAGTCTAAGTGGAGATAGTTGCTCCGCTGGTGTCAGAGAGCCCCTCTTAGTCCAGGGTGGCCTATACTATTGATGGCCTCAGGGACCTTGGAGCTTTTCCCTAAACTGTAGGGTTGTGGTCAATGGATTGGGCACACTTTCCTTGGAGAGGGCAGGCACAATCTTTCGCTGTTTGGTCCAGAGGCCCTAGCCTGGATGTTGTGTGGGTCCAGGCTGTGGGCACAGAAGTCTGAATACACAAACTCAGCTTATGAGTGGCGCCTAGGGTATGGCAGGCCGGATGTACAGCCCGAGAGGGAGCTCCTGGGCCTCTGAAACAAGGGCGTGTGGGAGGCGTTCCTTCAGGCTTTTGTCTCTGGATGTTGTGTCCGGGATAGCCGTGGATTGGAGCGGTGGCCTCAGGTACTGTGGACGAGTATCCCTCTCTGGGGATTTGTCCCAGCTCCCAAGAGTTTGGGGTCATTTTGTGGGAAGGGTGGAGTCGTGTTGTCTGGCTCATGGGTCTCTCCAAGAAAGGGATTCCAGAGCAGAGCTCCAGGTACGGGCGGGGCGACTGGAAAATTCAAACCGTGGTGAGGATTGGGTGCATAGGGGCTTGGCAAGCCCCATATGTGGGCTCTTGGTCCAGGCCCTGACAGGCCTTTCTTTGACATGGGGCTCATGCTGAGGGTCACAGTGTGAATTTGTGCCCAAGCAGCACTCAAGTTTGGGCGTGGCATCAGGGGCCATGAAGGTTTCTCCCACCCTGAAGGTGTGACTCCATGCCAAGAGCAAGCTTGACAGCCATGGGGAAGGAGGAGTTCTGTTTTGTGCTTGCTATACCCAGCTGTGTGGAGAATTGATATAATGTCTAGGTTCAGATATCTGAAAACCAAGGTTAGGATGAGGTGACGGCATAAGACCATGGCGTGTCCGAAGTGCTGGGTGTGCGGCCAGCTGTCTCCTTGTCTGTCTGGACGTCTGGCTTCAGGCTGTGTCAGGCAGAGCATGAGTGCCCAGAGCAGCCTATCCAGTTCGGGTACCGTCGAGGCCCGAGCAGGTTGATCCTCATCTGGGTTTTCTGGAGAGCCCCACAGGGAAACGTTTTTCTTCCGTTGGGCAGACACTGGGCTGGGTTGTGGTTCTGGAGTTCCTAGTCCGGAGGGCTTGTTTGCCAGGAGTGTGAGGAAGGAAGTCTGAAAACACAAGCTAGCGTGAGGTTTGGGACCGAGGGCACGGCAGGCCCACTCTGCAGAGGCTGAATCGAGATCTCCTGCACTGAGGTCATGTCAACTATGAGACGTGCCTCAGGCTAGAGTTCTTGTCCAGCATGGCCTCTTCCTGAAGGGTGTGGGGGCTTCATGAGGCCAGAAAGTTTTGCCTACGATGGGATTTGTGAACTGCTCCAAAACTGAAGGTTACCTTCTGCACGACAGTCGAGTCCTATTGGATGGTTCCAAGAGGCCCCATATGGAAAGACTCGAGAGCAGGTGTCTAAGCATGGATGCCTGGGAACGCCACCTCATATTCCCACTCTTTAGTCAGGACAAGGCAGGCTCAATCTGCGGGCTCCTGGGTGAGCTACCCAGAGGGGAGTGTTGAAATGGACTCTCCAGAAGATGAGTCCTACTGTGGCTTGGTGGCCTGGGAGACCTTGGAATGTGGAGGTGGCTCAGGGACTCTGCAGGATTCTCCAACATGAGGTGTATGACACGGCTCCAAGAAGGAAACTTCCCATGTGGAGACGAGAGGAGTTCTGTTCCGTGCCTCAGGAAAGCCCCATACCCTGTTCTTCGAACCAAAGCCTCTGAGGAGTGACACCTGGAAACCAAAGCAAGAGTTGAGACTACGGCCTAAAGGCCTGTCCGGCTTAACCTTCTATCTCTGTTGACATCTGTGTGCATGCATTCATGGATGTAGCTGCTCAGCTTGTGTCCGAATGCCCCTGTGAGTCCAGTGAGGCTCCCAGTAGTGGGATGTCCTCGGAGGCCTTGAGGTTTCTCATATTCTGGAGGTGTGTGGCCAAAGGAATGGACACAGTTTCCCAGGAGAGAGCAGGCACGGTCCTGTGGTATGGCTCCAGAGGACCCAGCCTAGAGGCTGTGTTTGCCAGGGCTGTGGGGACAGATGTCTGAAAAAGCAAACTTGTCTCAGCTAGGGGCCAATGTAATGGCAGGCCTGATCTCTAGTGCGTGAGGGGAGATCCTCTGGAAATCAAAGTAGGGCAAGTGGGAGGCAGTCGCTCAGGATTTTGTCTCTGGGTGTTGCGTTTACAGTGTCCGGTCAGGGTAGGGGTTGTCTCAGAGGCCGAGGAAGAGCCTTCCTCTCGGGGGATTGTCCAAGCTCCCAAGTGTTTGTGTTCATTCTGTGGGAATGAAGAGTACTGTTTTCTGCCACAGGGGACCCCCCAGGAGAGGGACTCTAGAGCACAGCAGTGGGTTCCCTCAACTGGAATACACACCATCTAGTTAGTCCTGGGTGCCTATGGGCATGGCAAGCCACATATGCGGGCTCTTGGTCCAGTCACTGAGAGGCGTTACTTGAATAAGGTACTCACGCTGAGGGTCACAATGTGTGTTTGTGCCCAAGGCGGCCCTCACGCTTGGGCGTGGCCTCATGGGCCATGCCGTTTTCTCCTACACTGAAGGTTTGACTCACTGCCAGCAGCAAGGTTTCTTGCCATGGGAAAGGAGGGGTTATGACTGGTGCATCAGGTTCCCCCCTGTGCAGGGATTAGAGATAAGGTCTAGGTTCCGATGACTGAAAACCCAGGTTGGGAATGGATGGTGGCCTAAGGCAGTGGCGGGTCCAATGTGCTGGGTGTGCAGCCATCTGTGTCGGTGTCTGTTGGAAGGTCTGGGCTCAGGCTATTTGCGACAGAGCATCACTGTTTAAGGTAGCCCATGCAATTGGGGTTTTGCCGAGGGCCAAGCAGTTTGATCCTCATTTGGGGTTTCTGGGCAGCGCCATAGACAATGTTTTTCTCCTGGGAGTCAGGCACAGTGCTTCTTTGTGGCCCCAGAATTCCCAGTAGGGAGGGTTTGTGGGCCAGGAGTGTGAGGACGGAAGTCTAAAAACACAAGCTAGTGTGAGGATTGGAGCCAAGGGCAGAGCAGGCCCAATCTGCAGAGGCTGAATCAAAATCTCCTGCAACTGAAGTCAGGCTGAGGATCAGACGTTGGCTGAGGCTGGAGTATGTGTCCATGATGGCACCTTCATGAAGTGGGGGCCTCATGAGGCCAAGGAAGTTTTCCCACGCTGAGTTTGGAGGTTGCCCCAAACCACAAGGTTTCCTTCTGCGGGACATTCGAGTCCTGTTGCATGGCTCCAGGACATACCATATGGAAGGACTGGAGAGCAGGGTTCGAAGGATGGATCCCTGTACAGCATGCCTCGCATTCCCATTGGCTATTAGCGACAAGATATGTTTGATCTGCTGCCTCTGGAACACGCGACCCAGCGGGCTGAGTTGAAATGGCCTCTCCTGAGGATGCGTCATAATGTGCGTTTGGGTCCATGGAGACCTTGGAATGTGCTGGTTGTTCAGTGGCCCTGCGGAACTCTCCTACCTGAAGTTCTTGACACATCCCAGTAAGACAGCTGCCCATGTGGAGATGAGAGATGTTTGGTTTGGTGCCTCAGAAAAGCCCCATGTGCTGGTCTACGGAAACAGTCCTCTGAGAACGGAAACATGGAAACCAAAGCTAAGGTTCAGATTAGGGCCTGGGGGCCTGTCCATTTCAACCTTCGGTCTCTGGGGACACTGTCTGAGAGTCTAAGTGGAGATAGTTGCTCCGCTGGTGTCAGAGAGCCCCTCTTAGTCCAGGGTGGCCTATACTATTGATGGCCTCAGGGACCTTGGAGCTTTTCCCTAAACTGTAGGGTTGTGGTCAATGGATTGGGCACACTTTCCTTGGAGAGGGCAGGCACAATCTTTCGCTGTTTGGTCCAGAGGCCCTAGCCTGGATGTTGTGTGGGTCCAGGCTGTGGGCACAGAAGTCTGAATACACAAACTCAGCTTATGAGTGGCGCCTAGGGTATGGCAGGCCGGATGTACAGCCCGAGAGGGAGCTCCTGGGCCTCTGAAACAAGGGCGTGTGGGAGGCGTTCCTTTAGGCTTTTGTCTCTGGATGTTGTGTCCGGGATAGCCGTGGATTGGAGCGGTGGCCTCAGGTACTGTGGACGAGTATCCCTCTCTGGGGATTTGTCCCAGCTCCCAAGAGTTTGGGGTCATTTTGTGGGAAGGGTGGAGTCGTGTTGTCTGGCTCATGGGTCTCTCCAAGAAAGGGATTCCAGAGCAGAGCTCCAGGTACGGGCGGGGCGACTGGAAAATTCAAACCGTGGTGAGGATTGGGTGCATAGGGGCTTGGCAAGCCCCATATGTGGGCTCTTGGTCCAGGCCCTGACAGGCCTTTCTTTGACATGGGGCTCATGCTGAGGGTCACAGTGTGAATTTGTGCCCAAGCAGCACTCAAGTTTGGGCGTGGCATCAGGGGCCATGAAGGTTTCTCCCACCCTGAAGGTGTGACTCCATGCCAAGAGCAAGCTTGACAGCCATGGGGAAGGAGGAGTTCTGTTTTGTGCTTGCTATACCCAGCTGTGTGGAGAATTGATATAATGTCTAGGTTCAGATATCTGAAAACCAAGGTTAGGATGAGGTGACGGCATAAGACCATGGCGTGTCCGAAGTGCTGGGTGTGCGGCCAGCTGTCTCCTTGTCTGTCTGGACGTCTGGCTTCAGGCTGTGTCAGGCAGAGCATGAGTGCCCAGAGCAGCCTATCCAGTTCGGGTACCGTCGAGGCCCGAGCAGGTTGATCCTCATCTGGGTTTTCTGGAGAGCCCCACAGGGAAACGTTTTTCTTCCGTTGGGCAGACACTGGGCTGGGTTGTGGTTCTGGAGTTCCTAGTCCGGAGGGCTTGTTTGCCAGGAGTGTGAGGAAGGAAGTCTGAAAACACAAGCTAGCGAGAGGTTTGGGACCGAGGGCACGGCAGGCCCACTCTGCAGAGGCTGAATCGAGATCTCCTGCACTGAGGTCATGTCAACTATGAGACGTGCCTCAGGCTAGAGTTCTTGTCCAGCATGGCCTCTTCCTGAAGGGTGTGGGGGCTTCATGAGGCCAGAAAGTTTTGCCTACGATGGGATTTGTGAACTGCTCCAAAACTGAAGGTTACCTTCTGCACGACAGTCGAGTCCTATTGGATGGTTCCAAGAGGCCCCATATGGAAAGACTCGAGAGCAGGTGTCTAAGCATGGATGCCTGGGAACGCCACCTCATATTCCCACTCTTTAGTCAGGACAAGGCAGGCTCAATCTGCGGGCTCCTGGGTGAGCTACCCAGAGGGGAGTGTTGAAATGGACTCTCCTGAAGATGAGTCCTACTGTGGCTTGGTGGCCTGGGAGACCTTGGAATGTGGAGGTGGATCAGGGACTCTGCAGGATTCTCCAACATGAGGTGTATGACACGGCTCCAAGAAGGAAACTTCCCATGTGGAGACGAGAGGAGTTCTGTTCCGTGCCTCAGGAAAGCCCCATACCCTGTACTTCGAACCAAAGCCTCTGAGGAGTGACACCTGGAAACCAAAGCAAGAGTTGAGACAGGCCTGTCCGGCTCAACCTTCTATCTCTGTTGACATCTGTGTGCATGCATTCATGGATGTAGCTGCTCAGCTTGTGTCCGAATGCCCCTGTGAGTCCAGTGAGGCTCCCAGTAGTGGGATGTCCTCGGAGGCCTTGAGGTTTCTCATATTCTGGAGGTGTGTGGCCAAAGGAATGGACACAGTTTCCCAGGAGAGAGCAGGCACGGTCCTGTGGTATGGCTCCAGAGGACCCAGCCTAGAGGCTGTGTTTGCCAGGGCTGTGGGGACAGATGTCTGAAAAAGCAAACTTGTCTCAGCTAGGGGCCAATGTAATGGCAGGCCTGATCTCTAGTGCGTGAGGGGAGATCTTCTGGAAATCAAAGTAGGGCAAGTGGGAGGCAGTCGCTCAGGATTTTGTCTCTGGGTGTTGCGTTTACAGTGTCCGGTCAGGGTAGGGGTTGTCTCAGAGGCCGAGGAAGAGCCTTCCTCTCGGGGGATTGTCCAAGCTCCCAAGTGTTTGTGTTCATTCTGTGGGAATGAAGAGTACTGTTTTCTGCCACAGGGGACCCCCCAGGAGAGGGACTCTAGAGCACAGCAGTGGGTTCCCTCAACTGGAATACACACCATCTAGTTAGTCCTGGGTGCCTATGGGCATGGCAAGCCACATATGCGGGCTCTTGGTCCAGTCACTGAGAGGCGTTACTTGAATAAGGTACTCACGCTGAGGGTCACAATGTGTGTTTGTGCCCAAGGCGGCCCTCACGCTTGGGCGTGGCCTCATGGGCCATGCCGTTTTCTCCTACACTGAAGGTTTGACTCACTGCCAGCAGCAAGGTTTCTTGCCATGGGAAAGGAGGGGTTATGACTGGTGCATCAGGTTCCCCCCTGTGCAGGGATTAGAGATAAGGTCTAGGTTCCGATGACTGAAAACCCAGGTTGGGAATGGATGGTGGCCTAAGGCAGTGGCGGGTCCAATGTGCTGGGTGTGCAGCCATCTGTGTCGGTGTCTGTTGGAAGGTCTGGGCTCAGGCTATTTGCGACAGAGCATCACTGTTTAAGGTAGCCCATGCAATTGGGGTTTTGCCGAGGGCCAAGCAGTTTGATCCTCATTTGGGGTTTCTGGGCAGCGCCATAGACAATTTTTTTCTCCTGGGAGTCAGGCACAGTGCTTCTTTGTGGCCCCAGAATTCCCAGTAGGGAGGGTTTGTGGGCCAGGAGTGTGAGGACGGAAGTCTAAAAACACAAGCTAGTGTGAGGATTGGAGCCAAGGGCAGAGCAGGCCCAATCTGCAGAGGCTGAATCAAAATCTCCTGCAACTGAAGTCAGGCTGAGGATCAGACGTTGGCTGAGGCTGGAGTATGTGTCCATGATGGCACCTTCATGAAGTGGGGGCCTCATGAGGCCAAGGAAGTTTTCCCACGCTGAGTTTGGAGGTTGCCCCAAACCACAAGGTTTCCTTCTGCGGGACATTCGAGTCCTGTTGCATGGCTCCAGGACATACCATATGGAAGGACTGGAGAGCAGGGTTCGAAGGATGGATCCCTGTACAGCATGCCTCGCATTCCCATTGGCTATTAGCGACAAGATATGTTTGATCTGCTGCCTCTGGAACACGCGACCCAGCGGGCTGAGTTGAAATGGCCTCTCCTGAGGATGCGTCATAATGTGCGTTTGGGTCCATGGAGACCTTGGAATGTGCTGGTTGTTCAGTGGCCCTGCGGAACTCTCCTACCTGAAGTTCTTGACACATCCCAGTAAGACAGCTGCCCATGTGGAGATGAGAGATGTTTGGTTTGGTGCCTCAGAAAAGCCCCATGTGCTGGTCTACGGAAACAGTCCTCTGAGAACGGAAACATGGAAACCAAAGCTAAGGTTCAGATTAGGGCCTGGGGGCCTGTCCATTTCAACCTTCGGTCTCTGGGGACACTGTCTGAAGTCTAAGTGGAGATAGTTGCTCCGCTGGTGTCAGAGAGCCCCTCTTAGTCCAGGGTGGCCTATACTATTGATGGCCTCAGGGACCTTGGAGCTTTTCCCTAAACTGTAGGGTTGTGGTCAATGGATTGGGCACACTTTCCTTGGAGAGGGCAGGCACAATCTTTCGCTGTTTGGTCCAGAGGCCCTAGCCTGGATGTTGTGTGGGTCCAGGCTGTGGGCACAGAAGTCTGAATACACAAACTCAGCTTATGAGTGGCGCCTAGGGTATGGCAGGCCGGATGTACAGCCCGAGAGGGAGCTCCTGGGCCTCTGAAACAAGGGCGTGTGGGAGGCGTTCCTTTAGGCTTTTGTCTCTGGATGTTGTGTCCGGGATAGCCGTGGATTGGAGCGGTGGCCTCAGGTACTGTGGACGAGTATCCCTCTCTGGGGATTTGTCCCAGCTCCCAAGAGTTTGGGGTCATTTTGTGGGAAGGGTGGAGTCGTGTTGTCTGGCTCATGGGTCTCTCCAAGAAAGGGATTCCAGAGCAGAGCTCCAGGTACGGGCGGGGCGACTGGAAAATTCAAACCGTGGTGAGGATTGGGTGCATAGGGGCTTGGCAAGCCCCATATGTGGGCTCTTGGTCCAGGCCCTGACAGGCCTTTCTTTGACATGGGGCTCATGCTGAGGGTCACAGTGTGAATTTGTGCCCAAGCAGCACTCAAGTTTGGGCGTGGCATCAGGGGCCATGAAGGTTTCTCCCACCCTGAAGGTGTGACTCCATGCCAAGAGCAAGCTTGACAGCCATGGGGAAGGAGGAGTTCTGTTTTGTGCTTGCTATACCCAGCTGTGTGGAGAATTGATATAATGTCTAGGTTCAGATATCTGAAAACCAAGGTTAGGATGAGGTGACGGCATAAGACCATGGCGTGTCCGAAGTGCTGGGTGTGCGGCCAGCTGTCTCCTTGTCTGTCTGGACGTCTGGCTTCAGGCTGTGTCAGGCAGAGCATGAGTGCCCAGAGCAGCCTATCCAGTTCGGGTACCGTCGAGGCCCGAGCAGGTTGATCCTCATCTGGGTTTTCTGGAGAGCCCCACAGGGAAACGTTTTTCTTCCGTTGGGCAGACACTGGGCTGGGTTGTGGTTCTGGAGTTCCTAGTCCGGAGGGCTTGTTTGCCAGGAGTGTGAGGAAGGAAGTCTGAAAACACAAGCTAGCGAGAGGTTTGGGACCGAGGGCACGGCAGGCCCACTCTGCAGAGGCTGAATCGAGATCTCCTGCACTGAGGTCATGTCAACTATGAGACGTGCCTCAGGCTAGAGTTCTTGTCCAGCATGGCCTCTTCCTGAAGGGTGTGGGGGCTTCATGAGGCCAGAAAGTTTTGCCTACGATGGGATTTGTGAACTGCTCCAAAACTGAAGGTTACCTTCTGCACGACAGTCGAGTCCTATTGGATGGTTCCAAGAGGCCCCATATGGAAAGACTCGAGAGCAGGTGTCTAAGCATGGATGCCTGGGAACGCCACCTCATATTCCCACTCTTTAGTCAGGACAAGGCAGGCTCAATCTGCGGGCTCCTGGGTGAGCTACCCAGAGGGGAGTGTTGAAATGGACTCTCCTGAAGATGAGTCCTACTGTGGCTTGTTGGCCTGGGAGACCTTGGAATGTGGAGGTGGCTCAGGGACTCTGCAGGATTCTCCAACATGAGGTGTATGACACGGCTCCAAGAAGGAAACTTCCCATGTGGAGACGAGAGGAGTTCTGTTCCGTGCCTCAGGAAAGCCCCATACCCTGTTCTTCGAACCAAAGCCTCTGAGGAGTGACACCTGGAAACCAAAGCAAGAGTTGAGACTACGGCCTAAAGGCCTGTCCGGCTCAACCTTCTATCTCTGTTGACATCTGTGTGCATGCATTCATGGATGTAGCTGCTCAGCTTGTGTCCGAATGCCCCTGTGAGTCCAGTGAGGCTCCCAGTAGTGGGATGTCCTCGGAGGCCTTGAGGTTTCTCATATTCTGGAGGTGTGTGGCCAAAGGAATGGACACAGTTTCCCAGGAGAGAGCAGGCACGGTCCTGTGGTATGGCTCCAGAGGACCCAGCCTAGAGGCTGTGTTTGCCAGGGCTGT
This sequence comes from Mustela nivalis, assembly GCF_964662115.1. NCBI lineage: Eukaryota > Metazoa > Chordata > Mammalia > Carnivora > Mustelidae > Mustela > Mustela nivalis. The sequence goes on along the minus strand of NW_028136531.1, from coordinate 285,830 downwards.
GGGGACAGATGTCTGAAAAAGCAAACTTGTCTCAGCTAGGGGCCAATGTAATGGCAGGCCTGATCTCTAGTGCGTGAGGGGAGATCTTCTGGAAATCAAAGTAGGGCAAGTGGGAGGCAGTCGCTCAGGATTTTGTCTCTGGGTGTTGCGTTTACAGTGTCCGGTCAGGGTAGGGGTTGTCTCAGAGGCCGAGGAAGAGCCTTCCTCTCGGGGGATTGTCCAAGCTCCCAAGTGTTTGTGTTCATTCTGTGGGAATGAAGAGTACTGTTTTCTGCCACAGGGGACCCCCCAGGAGAGGGACTCTAGAGCACAGCAGTGGGTTCCCTCAACTGGAATACACACCATCTAGTTAGTCCTGGGTGCCTATGGGCATGGCAAGCCACATATGCGGGCTCTTGGTCCAGTCACTGAGAGGCGTTACTTGAATAAGGTACTCACGCTGAGGGTCACAATGTGTGTTTGTGCCCAAGGCGGCCCTCACGCTTGGGCGTGGCCTCATGGGCCATGCCGTTTTCTCCTACACTGAAGGTTTGACTCACTGCCAGCAGCAAGGTTTCTTGCCATGGGAAAGGAGGGGTTATGACTGGTGCATCAGGTTCCCCCCTGTGCAGGGATTAGAGATAAGGTCTAGGTTCCGATGACTGAAAACCCAGGTTGGGAATGGATGGTGGCCTAAGGCAGTGGCGGGTCCAATGTGCTGGGTGTGCAGCCATCTGTGTCGGTGTCTGTTGGAAGGTCTGGGCTCAGGCTATTTGCGACAGAGCATCACTGTTTAAGGTAGCCCATGCAATTGGGGTTTTGCCGAGGGCCAAGCAGTTTGATCCTCATTTGGGGTTTCTGGGCAGCGCCATAGACAATTTTTTTCTCCTGGGAGTCAGGCACAGTGCTTCTTTGTGGCCCCAGAATTCCCAGTAGGGAGGGTTTGTGGGCCAGGAGTGTGAGGACGGAAGTCTAAAAACACAAGCTAGTGTGAGGATTGGAGCCAAGGGCAGAGCAGGCCCAATCTGCAGAGGCTGAATCAAAATCTCCTGCAACTGAAGTCAGGCTGAGGATCAGACGTTGGCTGAGGCTGGAGTATGTGTCCATGATGGCACCTTCATGAAGTGGGGGCCTCATGAGGCCAAGGAAGTTTTCCCACGCTGAGTTTGGAGGTTGCCCCAAACCACAAGGTTTCCTTCTGCGGGACATTCGAGTCCTGTTGCATGGCTCCAGGACATACCATATGGAAGGACTGGAGAGCAGGGTTCGAAGGATGGATCCCTGTACAGCATGCCTCGCATTCCCATTGGCTATTAGCGACAAGATATGTTTGATCTGCTGCCTCTGGAACACGCGACCCAGCGGGCTGAGTTGAAATGGCCTCTCCTGAGGATGCGTCATAATGTGCGTTTGGGTCCATGGAGACCTTGGAATGTGCTGGTTGTTCAGTGGCCCTGCGGAACTCTCCTACCTGAAGTTCTTGACACATCCCAGTAAGACAGCTGCCCATGTGGAGATGAGAGATGTTTGGTTTGGTGCCTCAGAAAAGCCCCATGTGCTGGTCTACGGAAACAGTCCTCTGAGAACGGAAACATGGAAACCAAAGCTAAGGTTCAGATTAGGGCCTGGGGGCCTGTCCATTTCAACCTTCGGTCTCTGGGGACACTGTCTGAAGTCTAAGTGGAGATAGTTGCTCCGCTGGTGTCAGAGAGCCCCTCTTAGTCCAGGGTGGCCTATACTATTGATGGCCTCAGGGACCTTGGAGCTTTTCCCTAAACTGTAGGGTTGTGGTCAATGGATTGGGCACACTTTCCTTGGAGAGGGCAGGCACAATCTTTCGCTGTTTGGTCCAGAGGCCCTAGCCTGGATGTTGTGTGGGTCCAGGCTGTGGGCACAGAAGTCTGAATACACAAACTCAGCTTATGAGTGGCGCCTAGGGTATGGCAGGCCGGATGTACAGCCCGAGAGGGAGCTCCTGGGCCTCTGAAACAAGGGCGTGTGGGAGGCGTTCCTTTAGGCTTTTGTCTCTGGATGTTGTGTCCGGGATAGCCGTGGATTGGAGCGGTGGCCTCAGGTACTGTGGACGAGTATCCCTCTCTGGGGATTTGTCCCAGCTCCCAAGAGTTTGGGGTCATTTTGTGGGAAGGGTGGAGTCGTGTTGTCTGGCTCATGGGTCTCTCCAAGAAAGGGATTCCAGAGCAGAGCTCCAGGTACGGGCGGGGCGACTGGAAAATTCAAACCGTGGTGAGGATTGGGTGCATAGGGGCTTGGCAAGCCCCATATGTGGGCTCTTGGTCCAGGCCCTGACAGGCCTTTCTTTGACATGGGGCTCATGCTGAGGGTCACAGTGTGAATTTGTGCCCAAGCAGCACTCAAGTTTGGGCGTGGCATCAGGGGCCATGAAGGTTTCTCCCACCCTGAAGGTGTGACTCCATGCCAAGAGCAAGCTTGACAGCCATGGGGAAGGAGGAGTTCTGTTTTGTGCTTGCTATACCCAGCTGTGTGGAGAATTGATATAATGTCTAGGTTCAGATATCTGAAAACCAAGGTTAGGATGAGGTGACGGCATAAGACCATGGCGTGTCCGAAGTGCTGGGTGTGCGGCCAGCTGTCTCCTTGTCTGTCTGGACGTCTGGCTTCAGGCTGTGTCAGGCAGAGCATGAGTGCCCAGAGCAGCCTATCCAGTTCGGGTACCGTCGAGGCCCGAGCAGGTTGATCCTCATCTGGGTTTTCTGGAGAGCCCCACAGGGAAACGTTTTTCTTCCGTTGGGCAGACACTGGGCTGGGTTGTGGTTCTGGAGTTCCTAGTCCGGAGGGCTTGTTTGCCAGGAGTGTGAGGAAGGAAGTCTGAAAACACAAGCTAGCGAGAGGTTTGGGACCGAGGGCACGGCAGGCCCACTCTGCAGAGGCTGAATCGAGATCTCCTGCACTGAGGTCATGTCAACTATGAGACGTGCCTCAGGCTAGAGTTCTTGTCCAGCATGGCCTCTTCCTGAAGGGTGTGGGGGCTTCATGAGGCCAGAAAGTTTTGCCTACGATGGGATTTGTGAACTGCTCCAAAACTGAAGGTTACCTTCTGCACGACAGTCGAGTCCTATTGGATGGTTCCAAGAGGCCCCATATGGAAAGACTCGAGAGCAGGTGTCTAAGCATGGATGCCTGGGAACGCCACCTCATATTCCCACTCTTTAGTCAGGACAAGGCAGGCTCAATCTGCGGGCTCCTGGGTGAGCTACCCAGAGGGGAGTGTTGAAATGGACTCTCCTGAAGATGAGTTCTACTGTGGCTTGTTGGCCTGGGAGACCTTGGAATGTGGAGGTGGCTCAGGGACTCTGCAGGATTCTCCAACATGAGGTGTATGACACGGCTCCAAGAAGGAAACTTCCCATGTGGAGACGAGAGGAGTTCTGTTCCGTGCCTCAGGAAAGCCCCATACCCTGTTCTTCGAACCAAAGCCTCTGAGGAGTGACACCTGGAAACCAAAGCAAGAGTTGAGACTACGGCCTAAAGGCCTGTCCGGCTCAACCTTCTATCTCTGTTGACATCTGTGTGCATGCATTCATGGATGTAGCTGCTCAGCTTGTGTCCGAATGCCCCTGTGAGTCCAGTGAGGCTCCCAGTAGTGGGATGTCCTCGGAGGCCTTGAGGTTTCTCATATTCTGGAGGTGTGTGGCCAAAGGAATGGACACAGTTTCCCAGGAGAGAGCAGGCACGGTCCTGTGGTATGGCTCCAGAGGACCCAGCCTAGAGGCTGTGTTTGCCAGGGCTGTGGGGACAGATGTCTGAAAAAGCAAACTTGTCTCAGCTAGGGGCCAATGTAATGGCAGGCCTGATCTCTAGTGCGTGAGGGGAGATCTTCTGGAAATCAAAGTAGGGCAAGTGGGAGGCAGTCGCTCAGGATTTTGTCTCTGGGTGTTGCGTTTACAGTGTCCGGTCAGGGTAGGGGTTGTCTCAGAGGCCGAGGAAGAGCCTTCCTCTCGGGGGATTGTCCAAGCTCCCAAGTGTTTGTGTTCATTCTGTGGGAATGAAGAGTACTGTTTTCTGCCACAGGGGACCCCCCAGGAGAGGGACTCTAGAGCACAGCAGTGGGTTCCCTCAACTGGAATACACACCATCTAGTTAGTCCTGGGTGCCTATGGGCATGGCAAGCCACATATGCGGGCTCTTGGTCCAGTCACTGAGAGGCGTTACTTGAATAAGGTACTCACGCTGAGGGTCACAATGTGTGTTTGTGCCCAAGGCGGCCCTCACGCTTGGGCGTGGCCTCATGGGCCATGCCGTTTTCTCCTACACTGAAGGTTTGACTCACTGCCAGCAGCAAGGTTTCTTGCCATGGGAAAGGAGGGGTTATGACTGGTGCATCAGGTTCCCCCCTGTGCAGGGATTAGAGATAAGGTCTAGGTTCCGATGACTGAAAACCCAGGTTGGGAATGGATGGTGGCCTAAGGCAGTGGCGGGTCCAATGTGCTGGGTGTGCAGCCATCTGTGTCGGTGTCTGTTGGAAGGTCTGGGCTCAGGCTATTTGCGACAGAGCATCACTGTTTAAGGTAGCCCATGCAATTGGGGTTTTGCCGAGGGCCAAGCAGTTTGATCCTCATTTGGGGTTTCTGGGCAGCGCCATAGACAATGTTTTTCTCCTGGGAGTCAGGCACAGTGCTTCTTTGTGGCCCCAGAATTCCCAGTAGGGAGGGTTTGTGGGCCAGGAGTGTGAGGACGGAAGTCTAAAAACACAAGCTAGTGTGAGGATTGGAGCCAAGGGCAGAGCAGGCCCAATCTGCAGAGGCTGAATCAAAATCTCCTGCAACTGAAGTCAGGCTGAGGATCAGACGTTGGCTGAGGCTGGAGTATGTGTCCATGATGGCACCTTCATGAAGTGGGGGCCTCATGAGGCCAAGGAAGTTTTCCCACGCTGAGTTTGGAGGTTGCCCCAAACCACAAGGTTTCCTTCTGCGGGACATTCGAGTCCTGTTGCATGGCTCCAGGACATACCATATGGAAGGACTGGAGAGCAGGGTTCGAAGGATGGATCCCTGTACAGCATGCCTCGCATTCCCATTGGCTATTAGCGACAAGATATGTTTGATCTGCTGCCTCTGGAACACGCGACCCAGCGGGCTGAGTTGAAATGGCCTCTCCTGAGGATGCGTCATAATGTGCGTTTGGGTCCATGGAGACCTTGGAATGTGCTGGTTGTTCAGTGGCCCTGCGGAACTCTCCTACCTGAAGTTCTTGACACATCCCAGTAAGACAGCTGCCCATGTGGAGATGAGAGATGTTTGGTTTGGTGCCTCAGAAAAGCCCCATGTGCTGGTCTACGGAAACAGTCCTCTGAGAACGGAAACATGGAAACCAAAGCTAAGGTTCAGATTAGGGCCTGGGGGCCTGTCCATTTCAACCTTCGGTCTCTGGGGACACTGTCTGAGAGTCTAAGTGGAGATAGTTGCTCCGCTGGTGTCAGAGAGCCCCTCTTAGTCCAGGGTGGCCTATACTATTGATGGCCTCAGGGACCTTGGAGCTTTTCCCTAAACTGTAGGGTTGTGGTCAATGGATTGGGCACACTTCCCTTGGAGAGGGCAGGCACAATCTTTCGCTGTTTGGTCCAGAGGCCCTAGCCTGGATGTTGTGTGGGTCCAGGCTGTGGGCACAGAAGTCTGAATACACAAACTCAGCTTATGAGTGGCGCCTAGGGTATGGCAGGCCGGATGTACAGCCCGAGAGGGAGCTCCTGGGCCTCTGAAACAAGGGCGTGTGGGAGGCGTTCCTTTAGGCTTTTGTCTCTGGATGTTGTGTCCGGGATAGCCGTGGATTGGAGCGGTGGCCTCAGGTACTGTGGACGAGTATCCCTCTCTGGGGATTTGTCCCAGCTCCCAAGAGTTTGGGGTCATTTTGTGGGAAGGGTGGAGTCGTGTTGTCTGGCTCATGGGTCTCTCCAAGAAAGGGATTCCAGAGCAGAGCTCCAGGTACGGGCGGGGCGACTGGAAAATTCAAACCGTGGTGAGGATTGGGTGCATAGGGGCTTGGCAAGCCCCATATGTGGGCTCTTGGTCCAGGCCCTGACAGGCCTTTCTTTGACATGGGGCTCATGCTGAGGGTCACAGTGTGAATTTGTGCCCAAGCAGCACTCAAGTTTGGGCGTGGCATCAGGGGCCATGAAGGTTTCTCCCACCCTGAAGGTGTGACTCCATGCCAAGAGCAAGCTTGACAGCCATGGGGAAGGAGGAGTTCTGTTTTGTGCTTGCTATACCCAGCTGTGTGGAGAATTGATATAATGTCTAGGTTCAGATATCTGAAAACCAAGGTTAGGATGAGGTGACGGCATAAGACCATGGCGTGTCCGAAGTGCTGGGTGTGCGGCCAGCTGTCTCCTTGTCTGTCTGGACGTCTGGCTTCAGGCTGTGTCAGGCAGAGCATGAGTGCCCAGAGCAGCCTATCCAGTTCGGGTACCGTCGAGGCCCGAGCAGGTTGATCCTCATCTGGGTTTTCTGGAGAGCCCCACAGGGAAACGTTTTTCTTCCGTTGGGCAGACACTGGGCTGGGTTGTGGTTCTGGAGTTCCTAGTCCGGAGGGCTTGTTTGCCAGGAGTGTGAGGAAGGAAGTCTGAAAACACAAGCTAGCGAGAGGTTTGGGACCGAGGGCACGGCAGGCCCACTCTGCAGAGGCTGAATCGAGATCTCCTGCACTGAGGTCATGTCAACTATGAGACGTGCCTCAGGCTAGAGTTCTTGTCCAGCATGGCCTCTTCCTGAAGGGTGTGGGGGCTTCATGAGGCCAGAAAGTTTTGCCTACGATGGGATTTGTGAACTGCTCCAAAACTGAAGGTTACCTTCTGCACGACAGTCGAGTCCTATTGGATGGTTCCAAGAGGCCCCATATGGAAAGACTCGAGAGCAGGTGTCTAAGCATGGATGCCTGGGAACGCCACCTCATATTCCCACTCTTTAGTCAGGACAAGGCAGGCTCAATCTGCGGGCTCCTGGGTGAGCTACCCAGAGGGGAGTGTTGAAATGGACTCTCCTGAAGATGAGTCCTACTGTGGCTTGGTGGCCTGGGAGACCTTGGAATGTGGAGGTGGCTCAGGGACTCTGCAGGATTCTCCAACATGAGGTGTATGACACGGCTCCAAGAAGGAAACTTCCCATGTGGAGACGAGAGGAGTTCTGTTCCGTGCCTCAGGAAAGCCCCATACCCTGTTCTTCGAACCAAAGCCTCTGAGGAGTGACACCTGGAAACCAAAGCAAGAGTTGAGACTACGGCCTAAAGGCCTGTCCGGCTCAACCTTCTATCTCTGTTGACATCTGTGTGCATGCATTCATGGATGTAGCTGCTCAGCTTGTGTCCGAATGCCCCTGTGAGTCCAGTGAGGCTCCCAGTAGTGGGATGTCCTCGGAGGCCTTGAGGTTTCTCATATTCTGGAGGTGTGTGGCCAAAGGAATGGACACAGTTTCCCAGGAGAGAGCAGGCACGGTCCTGTGGTATGGCTCCAGAGGACCCAGCCTAGAGGCTGTGTTTGCCAGGGCTGTGGGGACAGATGTCTGAAAAAGCAAACTTGTCTCAGCTAGGGGCCAATGTAATGGCAGGCCTGATCTCTAGTGCGTGAGGGGAGATCTTCTGGAAATCAAAGTAGGGCAAGTGGGAGGCAGTCGCTCAGGATTTTGTCTCTGGGTGTTGCGTTTACAGTGTCCGGTCAGGGTAGGGGTTGTCTCAGAGGCCGAGGAAGAGCCTTCCTCTCGGGGGATTGTCCAAGCTCCCAAGTGTTTGTGTTCATTCTGTGGGAATGAAGAGTACTGTTTTCTGCCACAGGGGACCCCCCAGGAGAGGGACTCTAGAGCACAGCAGTGGGTTCCCTCAACTGGAATACACACCATCTAGTTAGTCCTGGGTGCCTATGGGCATGGCAAGCCACATATGCGGGCTCTTGGTCCAGTCACTGAGAGGCGTTACTTGAATAAGGTACTCACGCTGAGGATCACAATGTGTGTTTGTGCCCAAGGCGGCCCTCACGCTTGGGCGTGGCCTCATGGGCCATGCCGTTTTCTCCTACACTGAAGGTTTGACTCACTGCCAGCAGCAAGGTTTCTTGCCATGGGAAAGGAGGGGTTATGACTGGTGCATCAGGTTCCCCCCTGTGCAGGGATTAGAGATAAGGTCTAGGTTCCGATGACTGAAAACCCAGGTTGGGAATGGATGGTGGCCTAAGGCAGTGGCGGGTCCAATGTGCTGGGTGTGCAGCCATCTGTGTCGGTGTCTGTTGGAAGGTCTGGGCTCAGGCTATTTGCGACAGAGCATCACTGTTTAAGGTAGCCCATGCAATTGGGGTTTTGCCGAGGGCCAAGCAGTTTGATCCTCATTTGGGGTTTCTGGGCAGCGCCATAGACAATGTTTTTCTCCTGGGAGTCAGGCACAGTGCTTCTTTGTGGCCCCAGAATTCCCAGTAGGGAGGGTTTGTGGGCCAGGAGTGTGAGGACGGAAGTCTAAAAACACAAGCTAGTGTGAGGATTGGAGCCAAGGGCAGAGCAGGCCCAATCTGCAGAGGCTGAATCAAAATCTCCTGCAACTGAAGTCAGGCTGAGGATCAGACGTTGGCTGAGGCTGGAGTATGTGTCCATGATGGCACCTTCATGAAGTGGGGGCCTCATGAGGCCAAGGAAGTTTTCCCACGCTGAGTTTGGAGGTTGCCCCAAACCACAAGGTTTCCTTCTGCGGGACATTCGAGTCCTGTTGCATGGCTCCAGGACATACCATATGGAAGGACTGGAGAGCAGGGTTCGAAGGATGGATCCCTGTACAGCATGCCTCGCATTCCCATTGGCTATTAGCGACAAGATATGTTTGATCTGCTGCCTCTGGAACACGCGACCCAGCGGGCTGAGTTGAAATGGCCTCTCCTGAGGATGCGTCATAATGTGCGTTTGGGTCCATGGAGACCTTGGAATGTGCTGGTTGTTCAGTGGCCCTGCGGAACTCTCCTACCTGAAGTTCTTGACACATCCCAGTAAGACAGCTGCCCATGTGGAGATGAGAGATGTTTGGTTTGGTGCCTCAGAAAAGCCCCATGTGCTGGTCTACGGAAACAGTCCTCTGAGAACGGAAACATGGAAACCAAAGCTAAGGTTCAGATTAGGGCCTGGGGGCCTGTCCATTTCAACCTTCGGTCTCTGGGGACACTGTCTGAGAGTCTAAGTGGAGATAGTTGCTCCGCTGGTGTCAGAGAGCCCCTCTTAGTCCAGGGTGGCCTATACTATTGATGGCCTCAGGGACCTTGGAGCTTTTCCCTAAACTGTAGGGTTGTGGTCAATGGATTGGGCACACTTCCCTTGGAGAGGGCAGGCACAATCTTTCGCTGTTTGGTCCAGAGGCCCTAGCCTGGATGTTGTGTGGGTCCAGGCTGTGGGCACAGAAGTCTGAATACACAAACTCAGCTTATGAGTGGCGCCTAGGGTATGGCAGGCCGGATGTACAGCCCGAGAGGGAGCTCCTGGGCCTCTGAAACAAGGGCGTGTGGGAGGCGTTCCTTTAGGCTTTTGTCTCTGGATGTTGTGTCCGGGATAGCCGTGGATTGGAGCGGTGGCCTCAGGTACTGTGGACGAGTATCCCTCTCTGGGGATTTGTCCCAGCTCCCAAGAGTTTGGGGTCATTTTGTGGGAAGGGTGGAGTCGTGTTGTCTGGCTCATGGGTCTCTCCAAGAAAGGGATTCCAGAGCAGAGCTCCAGGTACGGGCGGGGCGACTGGAAAATTCAAACCGTGGTGAGGATTGGGTGCATAGGGGCTTGGCAAGCCCCATATGTGGGCTCTTGGTCCAGGCCCTGACAGGCCTTTCTTTGACATGGGGCTCATGCTGAGGGTCACAGTGTGAATTTGTGCCCAAGCAGCACTCAAGTTTGGGCGTGGCATCAGGGGCCATGAAGGTTTCTCCCACCCTGAAGGTGTGACTCCATGCCAAGAGCAAGCTTGACAGCCATGGGGAAGGAGGAGTTCTGTTTTGTGCTTGCTATACCCAGCTGTGTGGAGAATTGATATAATGTCTAGGTTCAGATATCTGAAAACCAAGGTTAGGATGAGGTGACGGCATAAGACCATGGCGTGTCCGAAGTGCTGGGTGTGCGGCCAGCTGTCTCCTTGTCTGTCTGGACGTCTGGCTTCAGGCTGTGTCAGGCAGAGCATGAGTGCCCAGAGCAGCCTATCCAGTTCGGGTACCGTCGAGGCCCGAGCAGGTTGATCCTCATCTGGGTTTTCTGGAGAGCCCCACAGGGAAACGTTTTTCTTCCGTTGGGCAGACACTGGGCTGGGTTGTGGTTCTGGAGTTCCTAGTCCGGAGGGCTTGTTTGCCAGGAGTGTGAGGAAGGAAGTCTGAAAACACAAGCTAGCGAGAGGTTTGGGACCGAGGGCACGGCAGGCCCACTCTGCAGAGGCTGAATCGTGATCTCCTGCACTGAGGTCATGTCAAATATGAGACGTGCCTCAGGCTAGAGTTCTTGTCCAGCATGGCCTCTTCCTGAAGGGTGTGGGGGCTTCATGAGGCCAGAAAGTTTTGCGTACGATGGGATTTGTGAACTGCTCCAAAACTGAAGGTTACCTTCTGCACGACAGTCGAGTCCTATTGGATGGTTCCAAGAGGCCCCATATGGAAAGACTCGAGAGCAGGTGTCTAAGCATGGATGCCTGGGAACGCCACCTCATATTCCCACTCTTTAGTCAGGACAAGGCAGGCTCAATCTGCGGGCTCCTGGGTGAGCTACCCAGAGGGGAGTGTTGAAACGGACTCTCCTGAAGATGAGTCCTACTGTGGCTTGGTGGCCTGGGAGACCTTGGAATGTGGAGGTGGATCAGGGACTCTGCAGGATTCTCCAACATGAGGTGTATGACACGGCTCCAAGAAGGAAACTTCCCATGTGGAGACGAGAGGAGTTCTGTTCCGTGCCTCAGGAAAGCCCCATACCCTGTTCTTCGAACCAAAGCCTCTGAGGAGTGACACCTGGAAACCAAAGCAAGAGTTGAGACTACGGCCTAAAGGCCTGTCCGGCTCAACCTTCTATCTCTGTTGACATCTGTGTGCATGCATTCATGGATGTAGCTGCTCAGCTTGTGTCCGAATGCCCCTGTGAGTCCAGTGAGGCTCCCAGTAGTGGGATGTCCTCGGAGGCCTTGAGGTTTCTCATATTCTGGAGGTGTGTGGCCAAAGGAATGGACACAGTTTCCCAGGAGAGAGCAGGCACGGTCCTGTGGTATGGCTCCAGAGGACCCAGCCTAGAGGCTGTGTTTGCCAGGGCTGTGGGGACAGATGTCTGAAAAAGCAAACTTGGCTCAGCTAGGGGCCAATGTAATGGCAGGCCTGATCTCTAGTGCGTGAGGGGAGATCTTCTGGAAATCAAAGTAGGGCAAGTGGGAGGCAGTCGCTCAGGATTTTGTCTCTGGGTGTTGCGTTTACAGTGTCCGGTCAGGGTAGGGGTTGTCTCAGAGGCCGAGGAAGAGCCTTCCTCTCGGGGGATTGTCCAAGCTCCCAAGTGTTTGTGTTCATTCTGTGGGAATGAAGAGTACTGTTTTCTGCCACAGGGGACCCCCCAGGAGAGGGACTCTAGAGCACAGCAGTGGGTTCCCTCAACTGGAATACACACCATCTATTTAGTCCTGGGTGCCTATGGGCATGGCAAGCCACATATGCGGGCTCTTGGTCCAGTCACTGAGAGGCGTTACTTGAATAAGGTACTCACGCTGAGGGTCACAATGTGTGTTGTGCCCAAGGCAGCCCTCACGCTTGGGCGTGGCCTCATGGGCCATGCCGTTTTCTCCTACACTGAAGGTTTGACTCAATGCCAGCAGCAAGGTTTCTTGCCATGGGGAAGGAGGGGTTATGACTGGTGCATCAGGTTCCCCCCTGTGCAGGGATTAGAGATAAGGTCTAGGTTCCGATGACTGAAAACCCAGGTTGGGAATGGATGGTGGCCTAAGGCAGTGGCGGGTCCAATGTGCTTGGTGTGCAGCCATCTGTGTCGGTGTCTGTTGGAAGGTCTGGGCTCAGGCTATTTGCGACAGAGCATCACTGTTTAAGGTAGCCCATGCAATTGGGGTTTTGCCGAGGGCCAAGCAGTTTGATCCTCATTTGGGGTTTCTGGGCAGCGCCATAGACAATGTTTTTCTCCTGGGAGTCAGGCACAGTGCTTCTTTGTGGCCCCAGAATTCCCAGTAGGGAGGGTTTGTGGGCCAGGAGTGTGAGGACGGAAGTCTAAAAACACAAGCTAGTGTGAGGATTGGAGCCAAGGGCAGAGCAGGCCCAAACTGCAGAGGCTGAATCAAAATCTCCTGCAACTGAAGTCAGGCTGAGGATCAGACGTTGGCTGAGGCTGGAGTATGTGTCCATGATGGCACCTTCATGAAGTGGGGGCCTCATGAGGCCAAGGAAGTTTTCCCACGCTGAGTTTGGAGGTTGCCCCAAACCACAAGGTTTCCTTCTGCGGGACATTCGAGTCCTGTTGCATGGCTCCAGGACATACCATATGGAAGGACTGGAGAGCAGGGTTCGAAGGATGGATCCCTGTACAGCATGCCTCGCATTCCCATTGGCTATTAGCGACAAGATATGTTTGATCTGCTGCCTCTGGAACACGCGACCCAGCGGGCTGAGTTGAAATGGCCTCTCCTGAGGATGCTTCATAATGTGCGTTTGGGTCCATGGAGACCTTGGAATGTGCTGGTTGTTCAGTGGCCCTGCGGAACTCTCCTACCTGAAGTTCTTGACACATCCCAGTAAGACAGCTGCCCATGTGGAGATGAGAGATGTTTGGTTTGGTGCCTCAGAAAAGCCCCATGTGCTGGTCTACGGAAACAGTCCTCTGAGAACGGAAACATGGAAACCAAAGCTAAGGTTCAGATTAGGGCCTGGGGGCCTGTCCATTTCAACCTTTGGTCTCTGGGGACACTGTCTGAGAGTCTAAGTGGAGATAGTTGTTCCGCTGGTGTCAGAGAGCCCCTCTTAGTCCAGGGTGGCCTATACTATTGATGGCCTCAGGGACCTTGGAGCTTTTCCCTAAACTGTAGGGTTGTGGTCAATGGATTGGGCACACTTTCCTTGGAGAGGGCAGGCACAATCTTTCGCTGTTTGGTCCAGAGGCCCTAGCCTGGATGTTGTGTGGGTCCAGGCTGTGGGCACAGAAGTCTGAATACACAAACTCAGCTTATGAGTGGCGCCTAGGGTATGGCAGGCCGGATGTACAGCCCGAGAGGGAGCTCCTGGGCCTCTGAAACAAGGGCGTGTGGGAGGCGTTCCTTCAGGCTTTTGTCTCTGGATGTTGTGTCCGGGATAGCCGTGGATTGGAGCGGTGGCCTCAGGTACTGTGGACGAGTATCCCTCTCTGGGGATTTGTCCCAGCTCCCAAGAGTTTGGGGTCATTTTGTGGGAAGGGTGGAGTCGTGTTGTCTGGCTCATGGGTCTCTCCAAGAAAGGGATTCCAGAGCAGAGCTCCAGGTACGGGCGGGGCGACTGGAAAATTCAAACCGTGGTGAGGATTGGGTGCATAGGGGCTTGGCAAGCCCCATATGTGGGCTCCTGGTCCAGGCCCTGACAGGCCTTTCTTTGACATGGGGCTCATGCTGAGGGTCACAGTGTGAATTTGTGCCCAAGCAGCACTCAAGTTTGGGCGTGGCATCAGGGGCCATGAAGGTTTCTCCCACCCTGAAGGTGTGATTCCATGCCAAGAGCAAGCTTGACAGCCATGGGGAAGGAGGAGTTCTGTTTTGTGCTTGCTATACCCAGCTGTGTGGAGAATTGATATAATGTCTAGGTTCAGATATCTGAAAACCAAGGTTAGGATGAGGTGACGGCATAAGACCATGGCGTGTCCGAAGTGCTGGGTGTGCGGCCAGCTGTCTCCTTGTCTGTCTGGACGTCTGGCTTCAGGCTGTGTCAGGCAGAGCATGAGTGCCCAGAGCAGCCTATCCAGTTCGGGTACCGTCGAGGCCCGAGCAGGTTGATCCTCATCTGGGTTTTCTGGAGAGCCCCACAGGGAAACGTTTTTCTTACGTTGGGCAGACACTGGGCTGGGTTGTGGTTCTGGAGTTCCTAGTCCGGAGGGCTTGTTTGCCAGGAGTGTGAGGAAGGAAGTCTGAAAACACAAGCTAGCGAGAGGTTTGGGACCGAGGGCACGGCAGGCCCACTCTGCAGAGGCTGAATCGAGATCTCCTGCACTGAGGTCATGTCAACTATGAGACGTGCCTCAGGCTAGAGTTCTTGTCCAGCATGGCCTCTTCCTGAAGGGTGTGGGGGCTCCATGAGGCCAGAAAGTTTTGCCTACGATGGGATTTGTGAACTGCTCCAAAACTGAAGGTTACCTTCTGCACGACAGTCGAGTCCTATTGGATGGTCCAAGAGGCCCCATATGGAAAGACTCGAGAGCAGGTGTCTAAGCATGGATGCCTGGGAACGCCACCTCATATTCCCACTCTTTAGTCAGGACAAGGCAGGCTCAATCTGCGGGCTCCTGGGTGAGCTACCCAGAGGGGAGTGTTGAAATGGACTCTCCTGAAGATGAGTCCTACTGTGGCTTGGTGGCCTGGGAGACCTTGGAATGTGGAGGTGGCTCAGGGACTCTGCAGGATTCTCCAACATGAGGTGTATGACACGGCTCCAAGAAGGAAACTTCCCATGTGGAGACGAGAGGAGTTCTGTTCCGTGCCTCAGGAAAGCCCCATACCCTGTTCTTCGAACCAAAGCCTCTGAGGAGTGACACCTGGAAACCAAAGCAAGAGTTGAGACTACGGCCTAAAGGCCTGTCCGGCTCAAGCTTCTATCTCTGTTGACATCTGTGTGCATGCATTCATGGATGTAGCTGCTCAGCTTGTGTCCGAATTCCCCTGTGAGTCCAGTGAGGCTCCCAGTAGTGGGATGTCCTCGGAGGCCTTGAGGTTTCTCATATTCTGGAGGTGTGTGGCCAAAGGAATGGACACAGTTTCCCAGGAGAGAGCAGGCACGGTCCTGTGGTATGGCTCCAGAGGACCCAGCCTAGAGGCTGTGTTTGCCAGGGCTCTGGGGACAGATGTCTGAAAAAGCAAACTTGTCTCAGCTAGGGGCCAATGTAATGGCAGGCCTGATCTCTAGTGCGTGAGGGGAGATCCTCTGGAAATCAAAGTAGGGCAAGTGGGAGGCAGTCGCTCAGGATTTTGTCTCTGGGTGTTGCGTTTACAGTGTCCGGTCAGGGTAGGGGTTGTCTCAGAGGCCGAGGAAGAGCCTTCCTCTCGGGGGATTGTCCAAGCTCCCAAGTGTTTGTGTTCATTCTGTGGGAATGAAGAGTACTGTTTTCTGCCACAGGGGACCCCCCAGGAGAGGGACTCTAGAGCACAGCAGTGGGTTCCCTCAACTGGAATACACACCATCTAGTTAGTCCTGGGTGCCTATGGGCATGGCAAGCCACATATGCGGGCTCTTGGTCCAGTCACTGAGAGGCGTTACTTGAATAAGGTACTCACGCTGAGGGTCACAATGTGTGTTTGTGCCCTAGGCGGCCCTCACGCTTGGGCGTGGCCTCCTGGGCCATGCCGTTTTCTCCTACACTGAAGGTTTGACTCACTGCCAGCAGCAAGGTTTCTTGCCATGGGGAAGGAGGGGTTCTGACTTGTGCATCAGGTTCCCCCCTGTGCAGGGATTGGAGATAAGGTCTAGGTTCTGATGACTGAAAACCCAGGTTGGGAATGGATGGTGGCCTAAGGCAGTGGCGGGTCCAATGTGCTGGGTGTGCAGCCAGCTGTGTCGGTGTCTGTTGGAAGGTCTGGGCTCAGGCTATTTGCGACAGAGCATCACTGTTTAAGCGAGCCTATGCAATTGGGGTGTTGCCGAGGGCCAAGCAGTTTGATCCTCATTTGGGGTTTCTGGGCAGCGCCATAGACAATGTTTTTCTCCTGGGAGTCAGGCACAGTGCTTCTTTGTGGCCCCAGAATTCCCAGTAGGGAGGGTTTGTGGGCCAGGAGTGTGAGGACGGAAGTCTAAAAACACAAGCTAGTGTGAGGATTGGATCCAAGGGCAGAGCAGGCCCAATCTGCAGAGGCTGAATCAAAATCTCCTGCAACTGAAGTCAGGCTGAGGATCAGACGTTGGCTGAGGCTGGAGTATGTGTCCATGATGGCACCTTCATGAAGTGGGGGCCTCATGAGGCCAAGGAAGTTTTCCCACGCTGAGTTTGGAGGTTGCCCCAAACCACAAGGTTTCCTTCTGCGGGACATTCGAGTCCTGTTGCATGGCTCCAGGACATACCATATGGAAGGACTGGAGAGCAGGGTTCGAAGGATGGATCCCTGTACAGCATGCCTCGCATTCCCATTGGCTATTAGCGACAAGATATGTTTGATCTGCTGCCTCTGGAACACGCGACCCAGGGGGCTGAGTTGAAATGGCCTCTCCTGAGGATGCGTCATAATGTGCGTTTGGGTCCATGGAGACCTTGGAATGTGCTGGTTGTTCAGTGGCCCTGCGGAACTCTCCTACCTGAAGTTCTTGACACATCCCAGTAAGAAAGCTGCCCATGTGGAGATGAGAGATGTTTGGTTTGGTGCCTCAGAAAAGCCCCATGTGCTGGTCTACGAAAACAGTCCTCTGAGAACGGAAACATGGAAACCAAAGCTAAGGTTCAGATTAGGGCCTGGGGGCCTGTCCATTTCAACCTTCGGTCTCTGGGGACACTGTCTGAGAGTCTAAGTGGAGATAGTTGCTCTGCTGGTGTCAGAGAGCCCCTCTTAGTACAGGGTGGCCTATACTATTGATGGCCTCAGGGACCTTGGAGCTTTTCCCTAAACTGTAGGGTTGTGGTCAATGGATTGGGCACAATTTCCTTGGAGAGGGCAGGCACAATCTTTCGCTGTTTGGTCCAGAGGCCCTAGCCTGGATGTTGTGTGGGTCCAGGCTGTGGGCACAGAAGTCTGAATACACAAACTCAGCTTATGAGTGGCGCCTAGGGTATGGCAGGCCGGATGTACAGCCCGAGAGGGAGCTCCTGGGCCTCTGAAACAAGGGCGAGTGGGAGGCGTTCCTTCAGGCTTTTGTCTCTGGATGTTGTGTCCGGGATAGCCGTGGATTGGAGCGGTGGCCTCAGGTACTGTGGACGAGTATCCCTCTCTGGGGATTTGTCCAGAGAGTTTGGGGTCATTTTGTGGGAAGGGTGGAGTCGTGTTGTCTTGCTCATGGGTCTCTCCAAGAAAGGGATTCCAGAGCAGAGCTCCAGGTACGGGCGGGGCGACTGGAAAATTCAAACCGTGGTGAGGATTGGGTGCATAGGGGCTTGGCAAGCCCCATATGTGGGCTCTTGGTCCAGGCCCTGACAGGCCTTTCTTTGACATGGGGCTCATGCTGAGGGTCCCAGTGTGAATTTGTGCCCAAGCAGCACTCAAGTTTGGGCGTGGCATCAGGGGCCATGAAGGTTTCTCCCACCCTGAAGGTGTGACTCCATGCCAAGAGCAAGCTTGACAGCCATGGGGAAGGAGGAGTTCTGTTTTGTGCTTGCTATACCCAGCTGTGTGGAGAATTGATATAATGTCTAGGTTCAGATATCTGAAAACCAAGGTTAGGATGAGGTGACGGCATAAGACCATGGCGTGTCCGAAGTGCTGGGTGTGCGGCCAGCTGTCTCCTTGTCTGTCTCGACGTCTGGCTTCAGGCTGTGTCAGGCAGAGCATGAGTGCCCAGAGCAGCCTATCCAGTTCGGGTACCGTCGAGGCCCGAGCAGGTTGATCCTCATCTGGGTTTTCTGGAGAGCCCCAGAGGGAAACGTTTTTCTTCCGTTGGGCAGACACTGGGCTGGGTTGTGGTTCTGGAGTTCCTAGTCCGGAGGGCTTGTTTGCCAGGAGTGTGAGGAAGGAAGTCTGAAAACACAAGCTAGCGTGAGGTTTGGGACCGAGGGCACGGCAGGCCCACTCTGCAGAGGCTGAATCGAGATCTCCTGCACTGAGGTCATGTCAAATATGAGACGTGCCTCAGGCTAGAGTTCTTGTCCAGCATGGCCTCTTCCTGAAGGGTGTGGGGGCTTCATGAGGCCAGAAAGTTTTGCCTACGATGGGATTTGTGAACTGCTCCAAAACTGAAGGTTACCTTCTGCACGACAGTCGAGTCCTATTGGGTGGTTCCAAGAGGCCCCATATGGAAAGACTCGAGAGCAGGTGTCTAAGCATGGATGCCTGGGAACGCCACCTCATATTCCCACTCTTTAGTCAGGACAAGGCAGGCTCAATCTGCGGGCTCCTGGGTGAGCTACCCAGAGGGGAGAGTTGAAATGGACTCTCCTGAAGATGAGTCCTACTGTGGCTTGTTGGCCTGGGAGAACTTGGAATGTGGAGGTGGCTCAGGGACTCTGCAGGATTCTCCAACATGAGGTGTTTGACACGGCTCCAAGAATGAAACTTCCCATGTGGAGACGAGAGGAGTTCTGTTCCGTGCCTCAGGAAAGCCCCATACCCTGTTCTTCGAACCAAAGCCTCTGAGGAGTGACACCTGGAAACCAAAGCAAGAGTTGAGACTACGGCCTAAAGGCCTGTCCGGCTCAACCTTCTATCTCTGTGGACATCTGTGTGCATGCATTCATGGATGTAGCTGCTCAGCTTGTGTCCGAATGCCCCTGTGAGTCCAGTGAGGCTCCCAGTAGTGGGATGTCCTCGGAGGCCTTGAGGTTTCTCATATTCTGGAGGTGTGTGGCCAGAGGAATGGACACAGTTTCCCAGGAGAGAGCAGGCACGGTCCTGTGGTATGGCTCCAGAGGACCCAGCCTAGAGGCTGTGTTTGCCAGGGCTGTGGGGACAGATGTCTGAAAAAGCAAACTTGGCTCAGCTAGGGGCCAATGTAATGGCAGGCCTGATCTCTAGTGCGTGAGGGGAGATCCTCTGGAAATCAAAGTAGGGCAAGTGGGAGGCAGTCACTCAGGATTTTGTCTCTGGGTGTTGCGTTTACAGTGTCCGGTCAGGGTAGGGGTTGTCTCAGAGGCCGAGGAAGAGCCTTCCTCTCAGGGGATTGTCCAAGCTCCCAAGTGTTTGTGTTCATTCTGTGGGAATGAAGAGTACTGTTTTCTGCCACAGGGGACCCCCCAGGAGAGGGACTCTAGAGCACAGCAGTGGGTTCCCTCAACTGGAATACACACCATCTAGTTAGTCCTGGGTGCCTATGGGCATGGCAAGCCACATATGCGGGCTCTTGGTCCAGTCACTGAGAGGCGTTACTTGAATAAGGTACTCACGCTGAGGGTCACAATGTGTGTTTGTGCCCAAGGCGGCCCTCACGCTTGGGCGTGGCCTCATGGGCCATGCCGTTTTCTCCTACACTGAAGGTTTGACTCACTGCCAGCAGCAAGGGTCTTGCCATGGGGAAGGAGGGGTTCTGACTGGTGCATCAGGTTCCCCCCTGTGTAGGGATTGGAGATAACTTCTAGGATCCGATGACTGAAGACCCAGGTTGGGAATGGATGGTGGCCTAAGGCAGTGGCGGGTCCAATGTGCTGGGTGTGCAGCCATCTGTGTCGGTGTCTGTTGGAAGGTCTGGGCTCAGGCTATTTGCGACAGAGCATCACTGTTTAAGGTAGCCTATACAATTGGGGTGTTGCCGAGGGCCAAGCAGTTTGATCCTCATTTGTGGTTTCTGGGCAGCGCCATAGACAATGTTTTTCTCCTGGGAGGCAGGCACAGTGCTTCATTGTAGCCCCAGAATTCCCAGTAGGGAGGGTTTGTGGGCCAGGAGTGTGAGGACGGAAGTCTGAAAACACAAGCTAGTGTGAGGATTGGAGCCAAGGGCAGAGCAGGCCCACTCTGCAGAGGCTGAATCAAAATCTCCTGCATCTGAAGTCAGGCTGAGGATCAGACGTTGGCTGAGGCTGGAGTATGTGTCCATGATGGAACTTTTATGAAGTGGGGGCCTCATGAGGCCAAGGAAGTTTTCCCACGCTGAGTTTGGAGGTTGCCCCAAACCACAAGGTTTCCTTCTGCGGGACATTCGCGTCCTGTTGCATGGCTCCAGGACATACCATATGGAAGGACTGGAGAGCAGGGTTCGAAGGATGGATCCCTGTACAGCATGCCTCGCATTCCCATTGGCTATTAGCGACAAGATATGTTTGATCTGCTGCCTCTGGAACACACGACCCAGGGGGCTGAGTTGAAATGGCCTCTCCTGAGGATGCGTCATAATCTGCGTTTGTGTCCATGGAGACCTTGGAATGTGCTGGTTGTTCAGTGGCCCTGCGGAACTCTCCTACCTGAAGTTCTTGACACATCCCAGTAAGAAAGCTGCCCATGTGGAGATGAGAGATGTTTGGTTTGGTGCCTCAGAAAAGCCCCATGTGCTGGTCGACGAAAACAGTCCTCTGAGAACGGAAACATGGAAACCAAAGCTAAGGTTCAGATTAGGGCCTGGGGGCCTGTCCATTTCAACCTTCGGTCTCTGGGGACACTGTCTGAGAGTCTAAGTGGAGATAGTTGCTCCGCTGGTGTCAGAGAGCCCCTCTTAGTCCAGGGTGGCATATACTATTGATGGCCTCAGGGACCTTGGAGCTTTTCCCTAACCTGTAGGGTTGTGGTCAATGGATTGGGCACACTTTCCTTGGAGAGGGCAGGCACAATCTTTCGCTGTTTGGTCCAGAGGCCCTAGCCTGGATGTTGTGTGGGTCCAGGCTGTGGGCACAGAAGTCTGAATACACAAACTCAGCTTATGAGTGGCGCCTAGGGTATGGCAGGCCGGATGTACAGCCCGAGAGGGAGCTCCTGGGCCTCTGAAACCAGGGCGAGTGGGAGGCGTTCCTTCAGGCTTTTGTCTCTGGATGTTGTGTCCGGGATAGCCGTGGATTGGAGCGGTGGCCTCAGGTACTGTGGACGAGTATCCCTCTCTGGGGATTTGTCCCAGCTCCCAAGAGTTTGGGGTCATTTTGTGGGAAGGGTGGAGTCGTGTTGTCTGGCTCATGGGTCTCTCCAAGAAAGGGATTCCAGAGCAGAGCTCCAGGTACGGGCGGGGCGACTGGAAAATTCAAACGGTGGTGAGGATTGGGTGCATAGGGGCTTGGCAAGCCCCATATGTGGGCTCTTGGTCCAGGCCCTGACAGGCCTTTCTTTGACATGGGGCTCATGCTGAGGGTCACAGTGTGAATTTGTGCCCAAGCAGCACTCAAGTTTGGGCGTGGCATCAGGGGCCATGAAGGTTTCTCCCACCCTGAAGGTGTGACTCCATGCCAAGAGCAAGCTTGACAGCCATGGGGAAGGAGGAGTTCTGTATTGTGCTTGTGATACCCAGCTGTGTGGAGAATTGATATAATGTCTAGGTTCAGATATCTGAAAACCAAGGTTAGGATGAGGTGACGGCATAAGACCATGGCGTGTCCGAAGTGCTGGGTGTGCGGCCAGCTGTCTCCTTGTCTGTCTGGACGTCTGGCTTCAGGCTGTGTCAGGCAGAGCATGAGTGCCCAGAGCAGCCTATCCAGTTCGGGTACCGTCGAGGCCCGAGCAGGTTGATCCTCATCTGGGTTTTCTGGAGAGCCCCACAGGGAAACGTTTTTCTTCCGTTGGGCAGACACTGGGCTGGGTTGTGGTTCTGGAGTTCCTAGTCCGGAGGGCTTGTTTGCCAGGAGTGTGAGGAAGGAAGTCTGAAAACACAAGCTAGCGTGAGGTTTGGGACCGAGGGCACGGCAGGCCCACTCTGCAGAGGCTGAATCGAGATCTCCTGCACTGAGGTCATGTCAACTATGAGACGTGCCTCAGGCTAGAGTTCTTGTCCAGCATGGCCTCTTCCTGAAGGGTGTGGGGGCTTCATGAGGCCAGAAAGTTTTGCCTACGCTGGGATTTGTGAACTGCTCCAAAACTGAAGGTTACCTTCTGCACGACAGTCGAGTCCTATTGGGTGGTTCCAAGAGGCCCCATATGGAAAGACTCGAGAGCAGGTGTCTAAGCATGGATGCCTGGGAACGCCACCTCATATTCCCACTCTTTAGTCAGGACAAGGCAGGCTCAATCTGCGGGCTCCTGGGTGAGCTACCCAGAGGGGAGAGTTGAAATGGACTCTCCTGAAGATGAGTCCTACTGTGGCTTGTTGGCCTGGGAGAACTTGGAATGTGGAGGTGGCTCAGGGACTCTGCAGGATTCTCCAACATGAGGTGTTTGACACGGCTCCAAGAATGAAACTTCCCATGTGGAGACGAGAGGAGTTCTGTTCCGTGCCTCAGGAAAGCCCCATACCCTGTTCTTCGAACCAAAGCCTCTGAGGAGTGACACCTGGAAACCAAAGCAAGAGTTGAGACTACGGCCTAAAGGCCTGTCCGGCTCAAGCTTCTATCTCTGTTGACATCTGTGTGCATGCATTCATGGATGTAGCTGCTCAGCTTGTGTCCGAATGCCCCTGTGAGTCCAGTGAGGCTCCCAGTAGTGGGATGTCCTCGGAGGCCTTGAGGTTTCTCATATTCTGGAGGTGTGTGGCCAGAGGAATGGACACAGTTTCCCAGGAGAGAGCAGGCACGGTCCTGTGGTATGGCTCCAGAGGACCCAGCCTAGAGGCTGTGTTTGCCAGGGCTGTGGGGACAGATGTCTGAAAAAGCAAACTTGGCTCAGCTAGGGGCCAATGTAATGGCAGGCCTGATCTCTAGTGCGTGAGGGGAGATCCTCTGGAAATCAAAGTAGGGCAAGTGGGAGGCAGTCACTCAGGATTTTGTCTCTGGGTGTTGCGTTTACAGTGTCCGGTCAGGGTAGGGGTTGTCTCAGAGGCCGAGGAAGAGCCTTCCTCTCGGGGGATTGTCCAAGCTCCCAAGTGTTTGTGTTCATTCTGTGGGAATGAAGAGTACTGTTTTCTGCCACAGGGGACCCCCCAGGAGAGGGACTCTAGAGCACAGCAGTGGGTTCCCTCAACTGGAATACACACCATCTAGTTAGTCCTGGGTGCCTATGGGCATGGCAAGCCACATATGCGGGCTCTTGGTCCAGTCACTGAGAGGCGTTACTTGAATAAGGTACTCACTCTGAGGGTCACAATGTGTGTTTGTGCCCAAGGCGGCCCTCAAGCTTGGGCGTGGCCTCATGGGCCATGCCGTTTTCTCCTACACTGAAGGTTTGACTCACTGCCAGCAGCAAGGGTCTTGCCATGGGGAAGGAGGGGTTCTGACTGGTGCATCAGGTTCCCCCCTGTGCAGGGATTGGAGATAACTTCTAGGATCCGATGACTGAAAACCAGGTTGGGAATGGATGGTGGCCTAAGGCAGTGGCGGGTCCAATGTGCTGGGTGTACAGCCAGCTGTGTCGGTGTCTGTTGGAACGTCTGGGCTCAGGCTATTTGCGACAGAGCATCACTGTTTAAGGTAGCCTATGCAATTGGGGTGTTGCCGAGGGCCAAGCAGTTTGATCCTCATTTGGGGTTTCTGGGCAGCGCCATAGACAATGTTTTTCTCCTGGGAGTCAGGCACAGTGCATCATTGTGGCCCCAGAATTCCCAGTAGTGAGGGTTTGTGGGCCAGGAGTGTGAGGACGGAAGTCTGAAAACACAAGCTAGTGTGAGGATTGGAGCCAAGGGCAGAGCAGGCCCACTCTGCAGAGGCTGAATCAAAATCTCCTGCAACTGAAGACAGGCTGAGGATCAGACGTTGGCTGAGGCTGGAGTATGTGTCCATGATGGCACCTTCATAAAGTGCGGGCCTCATGAGGCCAAGGAAGTTTTCCCACGCTGAGTTTGGAGGTTGCCCCAAACCACAAGGTTTCCTTCTGCGGGACATTCGAGTCCTGTTGCATGGCTCCAGGACATACCATATGGAAGGACTGGAGAGCAGGGTTCGAAGGATGGATCCCTGTACAGCATGCCTCGCATTCCCATTGGCTATTAGCGACAAGATATGTTTGATCTGCTGCCTCTGGAACACGCGACCCAGGGGGCTGAGTTGAAATGGCCTCTCCTGAGGATGCGTCATAATGTGCGTTTGGGTCCATGGAGACCTTGGAATGTGCTGGTTGTTCAGTGGCCCTGCGGAACTCTCCTACCTGAAGTTCTTGAAACATCCCAGTAAGAAAGCTGCCCATGTGGAGATGAGAGATGTTTGGTTTGGTGCCTCAGAAAAGCCCCATGTGCTGGTCTACAAAAACAGTCCTCTGAGAACGGAAACATGGAAACCAAAGCTAAGGTTCAGATTAGGGCCTGGGGGCCTGTCCATTTCAACCTTCTGTCTCTGGGGACACTGTCTGAGAGTCTAAGTGGAGATAGTTGCTCCGCTGGTGTCAGAGAGGCCCTCTTAGTCCAGGGTGGCCTATACTATTGATGGCCTCAGGGACCTTGGAGCTTTTCCCTAACCTGTAGGGTTGTGGTCAATGGATTGGGCACACTTTCCTTGGAGAGGGCAGGCACAATCTTTCGCTGTTTGGTCCAGAGGCCCTAGCCTGGATGTTTTGTGGGTCCAGGCTGTGGGCACAGAAGTCTGAATACACAAACTCAGCTTATGAGTGGCGCCTAGGGTATGGCAGGCCGGATGTACAGCCCGAGAGGGAGCTCCTGGGCCTCTGAAACAAGGGCGAGTGGGAGGCGTTCCTTCAGGCTTTTGTCTCTGGATGTTGTGTCCGGGATAGCCGTGGATTGGAGCGGTGGCCTCAGGTACTGTGGACGAGTATCCCTCTCTGGGGATTTGTCCCAGCTCCCAAGAGTTTGGGGTCATTTTGTGGGAAGGGTGGAGTCGTGTTGTCTTGGCTCATGGGTCTCTCCAAGAAAGGGATTCCAGAGCAGAGCTCCAGGTACGGGCGGGGCGACTGGAAAATTCAAACCGTGGTGAGGATTGGGTGCATAGGGGCTTGGCAAGCCCCATATGTGGGCTCTTGGTCCAGGCCCTGACAGGCCTTTCTTTGACATGGGGCTCATGCTGAGGGTCCCAGTGTGAATTTGTGCCCAAGCAGCACTCAAGTTTGGGCGTGGCATCAGGGGCCATGAAGGTTTCTCCCACCCTGAAGGTGTGACTCCATGCCAAGAGCAAGCTTGACAGCCATGGGGAAGGAGGAGTTCTGTTTTGTGCTTGCTATACCCAGCTGTGTGGAGAATTGATATAATGTCTAGGTTCAGATATCTGAAAACCAAGGTTAGGATGAGGTGACGGCATAAGACCATGGCGTGTCCGAAGTGCTGGGTGTGCGGCCAGCTGTCTCCTTGTCTGTCTGGACGTCTGGCTTCAGGCTGTGTCAGGCAGAGCATGAGTGCCCAGAGCAGCCTATCCAGTTCGGGTACCGTCGAGGCCCGAGCAGGTTGATCCTCATCTGGGTTTTCTGGAGAGCCCCAGAGGGAAACGTTTTTCTTCCGTTGGGCAGACACTGGGCTGGGTTGTGGTTCTGGAGTTCCTAGTCCGGAGGGCTTGTTTGCCAGGAGTGTGAGGAAGGAAGTCTGAAAACACAAGCTAGCGTGAGGTTTGGGACCGAGGGCACGGCAGGCCCACTCTGCAGAGGCTGAATCGAGATCTCCTGCACTGAGGTCATGTCAACTATGAGACGTGCCTCAGGCTAGAGTTCTTGTCCAGCATGGCCTCTTCCTGAAGGGTGTGGGGGCTTCATGAGGCCAGAAAGTTTTGCCTACGATGGGATTTGTGAACTGCTCCAAAACTGAAGGTTACCTTCTGCACGACAGTCGAGTCCTATTGGGTGGTTCCAAGAGGCCCCATATGGAAAGGCTCGAGAGCAGGTGTCTAAGCATGGATGCCTGGGAACGCCACCTCATATTCCCACTCTTTAGTCAGGACAAGGCAGGCTCAATCTGCGGGCTCCTGGGTGAGCTACCCAGAGGGGAGAGTTGAAATGGACTCTCCTGAAGATGAGTCCTACTGTGGCTTGTTGGCCTGGGAGAACTTGGAATGTGGAGGTGGCTCAGGGACTCTGCAGGATTCTCCAACATGAGGTGTTTGACACGGCTCCAAGAATGAAACTTCCCATGTGGAGACGAGAGGAGTTCTGTTCCGTGCCTCAGGAAAGCCCCATACCCTGTTCTTCGAACCAAAGCCTCTGAGGAGTGACACCTGGAAACCAAAGCAAGAGTTGAGACTACGGCCTAAAGGCCTGTCCGGCTCAAGCTTCTATCTCTGTTGACATCTGTGTGCATGCATTCATGGATGTAGCTGCTCAGCTTGTGTCCGAATGCCCCTGTGAGTCCAGTGAGGCTCCCAGTAGTGGGATGTCCTCGGAGGCCTTGAGGTTTCTCATATTCTGGAGGTGTGTGGCCAGAGGAATGGACACAGTTTCCCAGGAGAGAGCAGGCACGGTCCTGTGGTATGGCTCCAGAGGACCCAGCCTAGAGGCTGTGTTTGCCAGGGCTGTGGGGACAGATGTCTGAAAAAGCAAACTTGGCTCAGCTAGGGGCCAATGTAATGGCAGGCCTGATCTCTAGTGCGTGAGGGGAGATCCTCTGGAAATCAAAGTAGGGCAAGTGGGAGGCAGTCACTCAGGATTTTGTCTCTGGGTGTTGCGTTTACAGTGTCCGGTCAGGGTAGGGGTTGTCTCAGAGGCCGAGGAAGAGCCTTCCTCTCAGGGGATTGTCCAAGCTCCCAAGTGTTTGTGTTCATTCTGTGGGAATGAAGAGTACTGTTTTCTGCCACAGGGGACCCCCCAGGAGAGGGACTCTAGAGCACAGCAGTGGGTTCCCTCAACTGGAATACACACCATCTAGTTAGTCCTGGGTGCCTATGGGCATGGCAAGCCACATATGCGGGCTCTTGGTCCAGTCACTGAGAGGCGTTACTTGAATAAGGTACTCACGCTGAGGGTCACAATGTGTGTTTGTGCCCAAGGCGGCCCTCACGCTTGGGCGTGGCCTCATGGGCCATGCCGTTTTCTCCTACACTGAAGGTTTGACTCACTGCCAGCAGCAAGGGTCTTGCCATGGGGAAGGAGGGGTTCTGACTGGTGCATCAGGTTCCCCCCTGTGTAGGGATTGGAGATAACTTCTAGGATCCGATGACTGAAGACCCAGGTTGGGAATGGATGGTGGCCTAAGGCAGTGGCGGGTCCAATGTGCTGGGTGTGCAGCCATCTGTGTCGGTGTCTGTTGGAAGGTCTGGGCTCAGGCTATTTGCGACAGAGCATCACTGTTTAAGGTAGCCTATACAATTGGGGTGTTGCCGAGGGCCAAGCAGTTTGATCCTCATTTGTGGTTTCTGGGCAGCGCCATAGACAATGTTTTTCTCCTGGGAGGCAGGCACAGTGCTTCATTGTAGCCCCAGAATTCCCAGTAGGGAGGGTTTGTGGGCCAGGAGTGTGAGGACGGAAGTCTGAAAACACAAGCTAGTGTGAGGATTGGAGCCAAGGGCAGAGCAGGCCCACTCTGCAGAGGCTGAATCAAAATCTCCTGCATCTGAAGTCAGGCTGAGGATCAGACGTTGGCTGAGGCTGGAGTATGTGTCCATGATGGAACTTTTATGAAGTGGGGGCCTCATGAGGCCAAGGAAGTTTTCCCACGCTGAGTTTGGAGGTTGCCCCAAACCACAAGGTTTCCTTCTGCGGGACATTCGCGTCCTGTTGCATGGCTCCAGGACATACCATATGGAAGGACTGGAGAGCAGGGTTCGAAGGATGGATCCCTGTACAGCATGCCTCGCATTCCCATTGGCTATTAGCGACAAGATATGTTTGATCTGCTGCCTCTGGAACACACGACCCAGGGGGCTGAGTTGAAATGGCCTCTCCTGAGGATGCGTCATAATCTGCGTTTGTGTCCATGGAGACCTTGGAATGTGCTGGTTGTTCAGTGGCCCTGCGGAACTCTCCTACCTGAAGTTCTTGACACATCCCAGTAAGAAAGCTGCCCATGTGGAGATGAGAGATGTTTGGTTTGGTGCCTCAGAAAAGCCCCATGTGCTGGTCGACGAAAACAGTCCTCTGAGAACGGAAACATGGAAACCAAAGCTAAGGTTCAGATTAGGGCCTGGGGGCCTGTCCATTTCAACCTTCGGTCTCTGGGGACACTGTCTGAGAGTCTAAGTGGAGATAGTTGCTCCGCTGGTGTCAGAGAGCCCCTCTTAGTCCAGGGGGGCATATACTATTGATGGCCTCAGGGACCTTGGAGCTTTTCCCTAACCTGTAGGGTTGTGGTCAATGGATTGGGCACACTTTCCTTGGAGAGGGCAGGCACAATCTTTCGCTGTTTGGTCCAGAGGCCCTAGCCTGGATGTTGTGTGGGTCCAGGCTGTGGGCACAGAAGTCTGAATACACAAACTCAGCTTATGAGTGGCGCCTAGGGTATGGCAGGCCGGATGTACAGCCCGAGAGGGAGCTCCTGGGCCTCTGAAACAAGGGCGAGTGGGAGGCGTTCCTTCAGGCTTTTGTCTCTGGATGTTGTGTCCGGGATAGCCGTGGATTGGAGCGGTGGCCTCAGGTACTGTGGACGAGTATCCCTCTCTGGGGATTTGTCCCAGCTCCCAAGAGTTTGGGGTCATTTTGTGGGAAGGGTGGAGTCGTGTTGTCTTGGCTCATGGGTCTCTCCAAGAAAGGGATTCCAGAGCAGAGCTCCAGGTACGGGCGGGGCGACTGGAAAATTCAAACCGTGGTGAGGATTGGGTGCATAGGGGCTTGGCAAGTCCCATATGTGGGCTCTTGGTCCAGGCCCTGACAGGCCTTTCTTTGACATGGGGCTCATGCTGAGGGTCCCAGTGTGAATTTGTGCCCAAGCAGCACTCAAGTTTGGGCGTGGCATCAGGGGCCATGAAGGTTTCTCCCACCCTGAAGGTGTGACTCCATGCCAAGAGCAAGCTTGACAGCCATGGGGAAGGAGGAGTTCTGTTTTGTGCTTGCTATACCCAGCTGTGTGGAGCATTGATATAATGTCTAGGTTCAGATATCTGAAAACCAAGTTTAGGATGAGGTGACGGCATAAGACCATGGCGTGTCCGAAGTGCTGGGTGTGCGGCCAGCTGTCTCCTTGTCTGTCTGGACGTCTGGCTTCAGGCTGTGTCAGGCAGAGCATGAGTGCCCAGAGCAGCCTATCCAGTTCGGGTACCGTCGAGGCCCGAGCAGGTTGATCCTCATCTGGGTTTTCTGGAGAGCCCCACAGGGAAACGTTTTTATTCCGTTGGGCAGACACTGGGCTGGGTTGTGGTTCTGGAGTTCCTAGTCCGGAGGGCTTGTTTGCCAGGAGTGTGAGGAAGGAAGTCTGAAAACACAAGCTAGCGTGAGGTTTGGGACCGAGGGCACGGCAGGCCCACTCTGCAGAGGCTGAATCGAGATCTCCTGCACTGAGGTCATGTCAACTATGAGACGTGCCTCAGGCTAGAGTTCTTGTCCAGCATGGCCTCTTCCTGAAGGGTGTGGGGGCTTCATGAGGCCAGAAAGTTTTGCCTACGATGGGATTTGTGAACTGCTCCAAAACTGAAGGTTACCTTCTGCACGACAGTCGAGTCCTATTGGGTGGTTCCAAGAGGCCCCATATGGAAAGACTCGAGAGCAGGTGTCTAAGCATGGATGCCTGGGAACGCCACCTCATATTCCCACTCTTTAGTCAGGACAAGGCAGGCTCAATCTGCGGGCTCCTGGGTGAGCTACCCAGAGGGGAGAGTTGAAATGGACTCTCCTGAAGATGAGTCCTACTGTGGCTTGGTGGCCTGGGAGAACTTGGAATGTGGAGGTGGCTCAGGGACTCTGCAGGATTCTCCAACATGAGGTGTTTGACACGGCTCCAAGAATGAAACTTCCCATGTGGAGACGAGAGGAGTTCTGTTCCGTGCCTCAGGAAAGCCCCATACCCTGTTCTTCGAACCAAAGCCTCTGAGGAGTGACACCTGGAAACCAAAGCAAGAGTTGAGACTACGGCCTAAAGGCCTGTCCGGCTCAAGCTTCTATCTCTGTTGACATCTGTGTGCATGCATTCATGGATGTAGCTGCTCAGCTTGTGTCCGAATGCCCCTGTGAGTCCAGTGAGGCTCCCAGTAGTGGGATGTCCTCGGAGGCCTTGAGGTTTCTCATATTCTGGAGGTGTGTGGCCAGAGGAATGGACACAGTTTCCCAGGAGAGAGCAGGCACGGTCCTGTGGTATGGCTCCAGAGGACCCAGCCTAGAGGCTGTGTTTGCCAGGGCTGTGGGGACAGATGTCTGAAAAAGCAAACTTGGCTCAGCTAGGGGCCAATGTAATGGCAGGCCTGATCTCTAGTGCGTGAGGGGAGATCCTCTGGAAATCAAAGTAGGGCAAGTGGGAGGCAGTCACTCAGGATTTTGTCTCTGGGTGTTGCGTTTACAGTGTCCGGTCAGGGTAGGGGTTGTCTCAGAGGCCGAGGAAGAGCCTTCCTCTCGGGGGATTGTCCAAGCTCCCAAGTGTTTGTGTTCATTCTGTGGGAATGAAGAGTACTGTTTTCTGCCACAGGGGACCCCCCAGGAGAGGGACTCTAGAGCACAGCAGTGGGTTCCCTCAACTGGAATACACACCATCTAGTTAGTCCTGGGTGCCTATGGGCATGGCAAGCCACATATGCGGGCTCTTGGTCCAGTCACTGAGAGGCGTTACTTGAATAAGGTACTCACTCTGAGGGTCACAATGTGTGTTTGTGCCCAAGGCGGCCCTCACGCTTGGGCGTGGCCTCATGGGCCATGCCGTTTTCTCCTACACTGAAGGTTTGACTCACTGCCAGCAGCAAGGGTCTTGCCATGGGGAAGGAGGGGTTCTGACTGGTGCATCAGGTTCCCCCCTGTGCAGGGATTGGAGATAACTTCTAGGATCCGATGACTGAAAACCCAGGTTGGGAATGGATGGTGGCCTAAGGCAGTGGCGGGTCCAATGTGCTGGGTGTACAGCCAGCTGTGTCGGTGTCTGTTGGAACGTCTGGGCTCAGGCTATTTGCGACAGAGCATCACTGTTTAAGGTAGCCTATGCAATTGGGGTGTTGCCGAGGGCCAAGCAGTTTGATCCTCATTTGGGGTTTCTGGGCAGCGCCATAGACAATGTTTTTCTCCTGGGAGTCAGGCACAGTGCATCATTGTGGCCCCAGAATTCCCAGTAGTGAGGGTTTGTGGGCCAGGAGTGTGAGGACGGAAGTCTGAAAACACAAGCTAGTGTGAGGATTGGAGCCAAGGGCAGAGCAGGCCCACTCTGCAGAGGCTGAATCAAAATCTCCTGCAACTGAAGACAGGCTGAGGATCAGACGTTGGCTGAGGCTGGAGTATGTGTCCATGATGGAACTTTTATGAAGTGGGGGCCTCATGAGGCCAAGGAAGTTTTCCCACGCTGAGTTTGGAGGTTGCCCCAAACCACAAGGTTTCCTTCTGCGGGACATTCGCGTCCTGTTGCATGGCTCCAGGACATACCATATGGAAGGACTGGAGAGCAGGGTTCGAAGGATGGATCCCTGTACAGCATGCCTCGCATTCCCATTGGCTATTAGCGACAAGATATGTTTGATCTGCTGCCTCTGGAATACGCGACCCAGGGGGCTGAGTTGAAATGGCCTCTCCTGAGGATGCGTCATAATGTGCGTTTGGGTCCATGGAGACCTTGGAATGTGCTGGTTGTTCAGTGGCCCTGCGGAACTCTCCTACCTGAAGTTCTTGACACATCCCAGTAAGAAAGCTGCCCATGTGGAGATGAGAGATGTTTGGTTTGGTGCCTCAGAAAAGCCCCATGTGCTGGTCGACGAAAACAGTCCTCTGAGAACGGAAACATGGAAACCAAAGCTAAGGTTCAGATTAGGGCCTGGGGGCCTGTTCATTTCAACCTTCTGTCTCTGGGGACACTGTCTGAGAGTCTAAGTGGAGATAGTTGCTCTGCTGGTGTCAGAGAGCCCCTCTTAGTCCAGGGTGGCCTATACTATTGATGGCCTCAGGGACCTTGGAGCTTTTCCCTAACCTGTAGGGTTGTGGTCAATGGATTGGGCACACTTTCCTTGGAGAGGGCAGGCACAATCTTTCGCTGTTTGGTCCAGAGGCCCGAGCCTGGATGTTGTGTGGGTCCAGGCTGTGGGCACAGAAGTCTGAATACACAAACTCAGCTTATGAGTGGCGCCTAGGGTATGGCAGGCCGGATGTACAGCCCGAGAGGGAGCTCCTGGGCCTCTGAAACAAGGGCGAGTTGGAGGCGTTCCTTCAGGCTTTTGTCTCTGGATGTTGTGTCCGGGATAGCCGTGGATTGGAGCGGTGGCCTCAGGTACTGTGGACGAGTATCCCTCTCTGGGGTTTTGTCCCAGCTTGCAAGAGTTTGGGGTCATTTTGTGGGAAGGGTGGAGTCGTGTTGTCTTGCTCATGGGTCTCTCCAAGAAAGGGATTCCAGAGCAGAGCTCCAGGTACGGGCGGGGCGACTGGAAAATTCAAACCGTGGTGAGGATTTGGTGCATAGGGGCTTGGCAAGCCCCATATGTGGGCTCTTGGTCCAGGCCCTGACAGGCCTTTCTTTGACATGGGGCTCATGCTGAGGGTCACAGTGTGAATTTGTGCCCAAGCAGCACTCAAGTTTGGGCGTGGCATCAGGGGCCATGAAGGTTTCTCCCACCCTGAAGGTGTGACTCCATGCCAAGAGCAAGCTTGACAGCCATGGGGAAGGAGGAGTTCTGTTTTGTGCTTGCTATACCCAGCTGTGTGGAGAATTGATATAATGTCTAGGTTCAGATATCTGAAAACCAAGGTTAGGATGAGGTGACGGCATAAGACCATGGCGTGTCCGAAGTGCTGGGTGTGCGGCCAGCTGTCTCCTTGTCTGTCTGGACGTCTGGCTTCAGGCTGTGTCAGGCAGAGCATGAGTGCCCAGAGCAGCCTATCCAGTTCGGGTACCATCGAGGCCCGAGCAGGTTGATCCTCATCTGGGTTTTCTGGAGAGCCCCACAGGGAAACGTTTTTCTTCCGTTGGGCAGACACTGGTCAGGGTAGGGGTTGTCTCAGAGGCCGAGGAAGAGCCTTCCTCTCGGGGGATTGTCCAAGCTCCCAAGTGTTTGTGTTCATTCTGTGGGAATGAAGAGTACTGTTTTCTGCCACAGGGGACCCCCCAGGAGAGGGACTATAGAGCACAGCAGTGGGTTCCCTCAACTGGAATACACACCATCTAGTTAGTCCTGGGTGCCTATGAGCATGGCAAGCCACATATGCGGGCTCTTGGTCCAGTCACAGAGAGGTGTTACTTGAATAAGGTACTCACGCTGAGGGTCACAATGTGTGTTTGTGCCCAAGGCTGCCCTCACGCTTGGGCGTGGCCTCATTTGCCATGCCGTTTTCTCCTACACTGAAGGTTTGACTCACTACCAGCAGCAAGGTTTCTTGCCATGGGGAAGGAGGGGTTCTGACTGGTGCATCAGGTCCCCCCTGTGCAGGGATTAGAGATAAGGTCTAGGTTCCGATGACTGAAAACCCAGGTTGGGAATGGATGGTGGCCTAAGGCAGTGGCGGGTCCAATGTGCTGGGTGTGCATCCAGCTGTGTCGGTGTCTGTTGGAAGGTCTGGGCTCAGGCTATTTGCGACAGAACATCACTGTTTAAGCTAGCCTATGCAATTGGGGTGTTGCCGAGGGCCAAGCAGTTTGATCCTCATTTGGGGTTTCTAGGCAGCGCCATAGACAATGTTTTTCTCCTGGGAGTCAGGCACAGTGCTTCTTTGTGGCCTCAGATTCCCAGTAGGGAGAGTTTGTGGGCCAGGAGTGTGAGGACGGAAGTCTAAAACACAAACTAGTGTGAGGATTGGAGCCAAGGGCAGAGCAGGCCCAATCTGCAGAGGCTGAATCAAAATCTCCTGCAACTGAAATCAGGCTGAGGATCAGACGTTGGCTGAGGCTGGAGTATGTGTCCATGATGGCACCTTCATGAAGTGGGGGCCTCATGAGGCCAAGGAAATTTTCCCACGCTGAGTTTGGAGGTTGCCCCAAACCACAAGGTTTCCTTCTGCGGGACATTCGAGTCCTGTTGCATGGCTCCAGGACATACCATATGGAACGACTGGAGAGCAGGGTTCGAAGGATGGATCCCTGTACAGCATGCCTCGCATTCCCATTGGCTATTAGCAACAAGATATGTTTGATCTGCTGCCTCTGGAACACGCGACCCAGGGGGCTGAGTTGAAATGGCCTCTCCTGAGGATGCGTCATAATGTGCGTTTGGGTCCATGGAGACCTTGGAATGTGCTGGTTGTTCAGTGGCCCTGCGGAACTCTCCTACCTGAAGTGCTTGATACATCCCAGTAAGAAAGCTGCCCATGTGGAGATGAGAGATGTTTGGTTTGGTGCCTCAGAAAAGCCCCATGTGCTGGTCTACGGAAACAGTCCTCTGAGAACGGAAACATGGAAACCAAAGCTAAGGTTCAGATTAGGGCCTGGGGGCCTGTCCATTTCAACCTTCGGTCTCTGGGGACACTGTCTGAGAGTCTAAGTGGAGATAGTTGCTCCGCTGGTGTCAGAGAGCCCCTCTTAGTCCAGGGTGGCCTATACTATTGATGGCCTAAGGGACCTTGGAGCTTTTCCCTAACCTGTAGGGTTGAGGTCAATGGATTGGGCACGATTTCCTTGGAGAGGGCAGGCACAATCTTTCGCTGTTTGGTCTAGAGGCCCTAGCCTGGATGTTGTGTGGGTCCAGGCTGTGGGCACAGAAGTCTGAATACACAAACTCAGCTTATGAGTGGCGCCTAGGGTATGGCAGGCCGGATGTACAGCCC
Source organism: Mustela nivalis (assembly GCF_964662115.1). Classification (NCBI taxonomy): domain Eukaryota; kingdom Metazoa; phylum Chordata; class Mammalia; order Carnivora; family Mustelidae; genus Mustela; species Mustela nivalis. The sequence continues at coordinate 251,306 of NW_028136531.1, read as the reverse complement.
GAGAGGGAGCTCCTGGGCCTCTGAAACAAGGGCGAGTGGGAGGCGTTCCTTCAGGCTTTTGTCTCTGGATGTTGTGTCCGGGATAGCCGTGGATTGGAGCGGTGGCCTCAGGTACTGTGGACGAGTATCCCTCTCTGGGGATTTGTCCCAGCTTGCAAGAGTTTGGGGTCATTTTGTGGGAAGGGTGGAGTCGTGTTGTCTGGCTCATGGGTCTCTCCAAGAAAGGGATTCCAGAGCAGAGCTCCAGGTACGGGCGGGGCGACTGGAAAATTCAAACCGTGGTGAGGATTGGGTGCATAGAAGCTTGGCAAGCCCCATATGTGGGCTCTTGGTCCAGGCCCTGACAGGCCTTTCTTTGACATGGGGCTCATGCTGAGGGTCCCAGTGTGAATTTGTGCCCAAGCAGCACTCAAGTTTGGGCGTGGCATCAGGGGCCATGAAGGTTTCTCCCACCCTGAAGGTGTGACTCCATGCCAAGAGCAAGCTTGACAGCCATGGGGAAGGAGGAGTTCTGTTTTGTGCTTGCTATACCCAGCTGTGTGGAGAATTGATATAATGTCTAGGTTCAGATATCTGAAAACCAAGGTTAGGATGAGGTGACGGCATAAGACCATGGCGTGTCCGAAGTGCTGGGTGTGCGGCCAGCTGTCTCCTTGTCTGTCTGGACGTCTGGCTTCAGGCTGTGTCAGGCAGAGCATGAGTGCCCAGAGCAGCCTATCCAGTTCGGGTACCGTCGAGGCCCGAGCAGGTTGATCCTCATCTGGGTTTTCTGGAGAGCCCCACAGGGAAACGTTTTTCTTCCGTTGGGCAGACACTGGGCTGGGTTGTGGTTCTGGAGTTCCTAGTCCGGAGGGCTTGTTTGCCAGGAGTGTGAGGAAGGAAGTCTGAAAACACAAGCTAGCGTGAGGTTTGGGACCGAGGGCATGGCAGGCCCACTCTGCAGAGGCTGAATCGAGATCTCCTGCACTGAGGTCATGTCAACTATGAGACGTGCCTCAGGCTAGAGTTCTTGTCCAGCATGGCCTCTTCCTGAAGGGTGTGGGCACTTCATGAGGCCAGAAAGTTTTGCGTACGATGGGATTTGTGAACTGCTCCAAAACTGAAGGTTACCTTCTGCACGACAGTCGAGTCCTATTGGATGGTTCCAAGAGGCCCCATATGGAAAGACTCGAGAGCAGGTGTCTAAGCATGGATGCCTGGGAACGCCACCTCATATTCCCACTCTTTAGTCAGGACAAGGCAGGCTCACTCTGCGGGCTCCTGGGTGAGCTACCCAGAGGGGAGAGTTGAAATGGACTCTCCTGAAGATGAGTCCTACTGTGGCTTGGTGGCCTGGGAGAACTTGGAATGTGGAGGTGGCTCAGGGACTCTGCAAGATTCTCCAACATGAGGTGTTTGACACGGCTCCAAGAAGGAAACTTCCCATGTGGAGACGAGAGGAGTTCTGTTCCGTGCCTCAGGAAAGCCCCATACCCTGTTCTTCGAACCAAAGCCTCTGAGGAGTGACACCTGGAAACCAAAGCAAGAGTTGAGACTACGGCCTAAAGGCCTGTCCGGCTCAATCTTCTATCTCTGTTGACATCTGTGTGCATGCATTCATGGATGTAGCTGCTCAGCTTATGTCCGAATGCCCCTGTGAGTCCAGTGAGGCTCCCAGTAGTGGGATGTCCTCGGAGGCCTTGAGGTTTCTCATATTCTGGAGTTGTGTGGCCAAAGGAATGGACACAGTTTCCCAGGAGAGAGCAGGCACGGTCCTGTGGAATGGCTCCAGACGACCCAGCCTAGAGGCTGTGTTTGCCAGGGCTGTGGGGACAGATGTCTGAGAAAGCAAACTTGGCTCAGCTAGGGGCCAATGTAATGGCAGGCCTGATCTCTAGTCCGTGAGGGGAGATCCTCTGGAAATCAAAGTAGGGCAAGTGGGAGGAAGTCACTCAGGATTTTGTCTCTGGGTGCTGCGTTTACAGTGTCCGTTCAGGGTAGGGGTTGTCTCAGAGGCCGAGGAAGAGCCTTCCTCTCGGGGAATTGTCCAAGCTCCCAAGTGTTTGTGTTCATTCTGTGGGAATGAAGAGTACTTTTTTCTGCCACAGGGGACCCCCCAGGAGAGGGACTCTAGAGCACAGCAGTGGGTTCCCTCAACTGGAATACACACCATCTAGTTAGTCCTGGGTGCCTATGGGCATGGCAAGCCACATATGCGGGCTCTTGGTCCAGTCACAGAGAGGCGTTACTTGAATAAGGTATTCCCGCTGAGGGTCACAGTGTGTGTTTGTGCCCAAGGCGGCCCTCACGCTTGGGCGTGGCCTCAAGGGCCATGCCGTTTTCTCCTACACTGAAGGTTTGACTCACTGCCAGCAGCAAGGTTTCTTGCCATGGGGAAGGAGGGGTTATGACTGGTGCATCAGGTTCCCCCCTGTGCAGGGATTGGAAATAACTTCTAGGATCCGATGACTGAAAACCCAGGTTGGGAATGGATGGTGGCCTAAGGCAGTGGCGGGTCCAATGTGCTGGGTGTGCAGCCAGCTGTGTCGGTGTCTGTTGGAAGGTCTGGGCTCAGGCTATTTGCGACAGAGCATCACTGTTTAAGGTAGCCTATGCAATTTGGGTGCTGCCGAGGGCCAAGCAGTTTGATCCTCATTTGTGGTTTCTGGGCAGCGCCATAGACAATGTTTTTCTCCAAGGAGGCAGGCACAGTGCTTCTTTGTGGCCCCAGAATTCCCAGTAGGGAGGGTTTGTGGGCCAGGAGTGTGAGGACGGAAGTCTGAAAACACAAGCTAGTGTGAGGATTGGAGCCAAGGGCAGAGCAGGCCCACTCTGCAGAGGCTGAATCTAAATCTCCTGCATCTGAAGTCAGGCTGAGGATCAGACGTTGGCTGAGGCTGGAGTATGTGTCCATTATGGAACTTTTATGAAGTGGGGGCCTCATAAGGCCAAGGAAGTTTTCCCACGCTGAGTTTGGAGGTTGCCCCAAACCACAAGGTTTCCTTCTGCGGGACATTCGCGTCCTGTTGCATGGCTCCAGGACATACCATATGGAAGGACTGGAGAGCAGGGTTCGAAGGATGGATCCCTGTACAGCATGCCTCGCATTCCCATTGGCTATTAGCGACAAGATATGTTTGATCTGCTGCCTCTGGAATACGCGACCCACGGGGCTGTGTTGAAATGGCCTCTCCTGAGGATGCGTCATAATGTGCGTTTGGGTCCATGGAGACCTTGGAATGTGCTGGTTGTTCAGTGGCCCTGCGGAACTCTCCTACCTGAAGTGCTTGATACATCCCGGTAAGAAAGCTACCCATGTGGAGATGAGAGATGTTTGGTTTGGTGCCTCAGAAAAGCCCCATGTGCTGGTCTACGAAAGCCGTCCACTGAGAACGGAAACATGGAAAACAAAGCTAAGGTTCAGATTAGGGCCTGGGGGCCTGTTCATTTCAACCTTCTGTCTCTGGGGACACTGTCTGAGAGTCTAAGTGGAGATAGTTGCTCTGCTGGTGTCAGAGAGCCCCTCTTAGTCCAGGGTGGCCTATACTATTGATGGCCTCAGGGACCTTGGAGCTTTTCCCTAACCTGTAGGGTTGTGGTCAATGGATTGGGCACACTTTCCTTGGAGAGGGCAGGCACAATCTTTCGCTGTTTGGTCCAGAGGCCCGAGCCTGGATGTTGTGTGGGTCCAGGCTGTGGGCACAGAAGTCTGAATACACAAACTCAGCTTATGAGTGGCGCCTAGGGTATGGCAGGCCGGATGTACAGCCCGAGAGGGAGCTCCTGGGCCTCTGAAACAAGGGCGAGTTGGAGGCGTTCCTTCAGGCTTTTGTCTCTGGATGTTGTGTCCGGGATAGCCGTGGATTGGAGCGGTGGCCTCAGGTACTGTGGACGAGTATCCCTCTCTGGGGTTTTGTCCCAGCTTGCAAGAGTTTGGGGTCATTTTGTGGGAAGGGTGGAGTCGTGTTGTCTTGCTCATGGGTCTCTCCAAGAAAGGGATTCCAGAGCAGAGCTCCAGGTACGGGCGGGGCGACTGGAAAATTCAAACCGTGGTGAGGATTTGGTGCATAGGGGCTTGGCAAGCCCCATATGTGGGCTCTTGGTCCAGGCCCTGACAGGCCTTTCTTTGACAAGGGCTCATGCTGAGGGTCACAGTGTGAATTTGTGCCCAAGCAGCACTCAAGTTTGGGCGTGGCATCAGGGGCCATGAAGGTTTCTCCCACCCTGAAGGTGTGACTCCATGCCAAGAGCAAGCTTGACAGCCATGGGGAAGGAGGAGTTCTGTTTTGTGCTTGCTATACCCAGCTGTGTGGAGAATTGATATAATGTCTAGGTTCAGATATCTGAAAACCAAGGTTAGGATGAGGTGACGGCATAAGACCATGGCGTGTCCGAAGTGCTGGGTGTGCGGCCAGCTGTCTCCTTGTCTGTCTGGACGTCTGGCTTCAGGCTGTGTCAGGCAGAGCATGAGTGCCCAGAGCAGCCTATCCAGTTCGGGTACCATCGAGGCCCGAGCAGGTTGATCCTCATCTGGGTTTTCTGGAGAGCCCCACAGGGAAACGTTTTTCTTCCGTTGGGCAGACACTGGTCAGGGTAGGGGTTGTCTCAGAGGCCGAGGAAGAGCCTTCCTCTCGGGGGATTGTCCAAGCTCCCAAGTGTTTGTGTTCATTCTGTGGGAATGAAGAGTACTGTTTTCTGCCACAGGGGACCCCCCAGGAGAGGGACTCTAGAGCACAGCAGTGGGTTCCCTCAACTGGAATACACACCATCTAGTTAGTCCTGGGTGCCTATGAGCATGGCAAGCCACATATGCGGGCTCTTGGTCCAGTCACAGAGAGGTGTTACTTGAATAAGGTACTCACGCTGAGGGTCACAATGTGTGTTTGTGCCCAAGGCTGCCCTCACGCTTGGGCGTGGCCTCATGGGCCATGCCGTTTTCTCCTACACTGAAGGTTTGACTCACTACCAGCAGCAAGGTTTCTTGCCATGGGGAAGGAGGGGTTCTGACTGGTGCATCAGGTCCCCCCTGTGCAGGGATTAGAGATAAGGTCTAGGTTCCGATGACTGAAAACCCAGGTTGGGAATGGATGGTGGCCTAAGGCAGTGGCGGGTCCAATGTGCTGGGTGTGCATCCAGCTGTGTCGGTGTCTGTTGGAAGGTCTGGGCTCAGGCTATTTGCGACAGAACATCACTGTTTAAGCTAGCCTATGCAATTGGGGTGTTGCCGAGGGCCAAGCAGTTTGATCCTCATTTGGGGTTTCTAGGCAGCGCCATAGACAATGTTTTTCTCCTGGGAGTCAGGCACAGTGCTTCTTTGTGGCCCCAGATTCCCAGTAGGGAGAGTTTGTGGGCCAGGAGTGTGAGGACGGAAGTCTAAAATACAAACTAGTGTGAGGATTGGAGCCAAGGGCAGAGCAGGCCCAATCTGCAGAGGCTGAATCAAAATCTCCTGCAACTGAAATCAGGCTGAGGATCAGACGTTGGCTGAGGCTGGAGTATGTGTCCATGATGGCACCTTCATGAAGTGGGGGCCTCATGAGGCCAAGGAAATTTTCCCACGCTGAGTTTGGAGGTTGCCCCAAACCACAAGGTTTCCTTCTGCGGGACATTCGAGTCCTGTTGCATGGCTCCAGGACATACCATATGGAACGACTGGAGAGCAGGGTTCGAAGGATGGATCCCTGTACAGCATGCCTCGCATTCCCATTGGCTATTAGCGACAAGATATGTTTGATCTGCTGCCTCTGGAACACGCGACCCAGGGGGCTGAGTTGAAATGGCCTCTCCTGAGGATGCGTCATAATGTGCGTTTGGGTCCATGGAGACCTTGGAATGTGCTGGTTGTTCAGTGGCCCTGCGGAACTCTCCTACCTGAAGTGCTTGATACATCCCAGTAAGAAAGCTGCCCATGTGGAGATGAGAGATGTTTGGTTTGGTGCCTCAGAAAAGCCCCATGTGCTGGTCTACGGAAACAGTCCTCTGAGAACGGAAACATGGAAACCAAAGCTAAGGTTCAGATTAGGGCCTGGGGGCCTGTCCATTTCAACCTTCTGTCTCTGGGGACACTGTCTGAGAGTCTAAGTGGAGATAGTTGCTCCGCTGGTGTCAGAGAGCCCCTCTTAGTCCAGGGTGGCCTATACTATTGATGGCCTAAGGGACCTTGGAGCTTTTCCCTAACCTGTAGGGTTGAGGTCAATGGATTGGGCACGATTTCCTTGGAGAGGGCAGGCACAATCTTTCGCTGTTTGGTCTAGAGGCCCTAGCCTGGATGTTGTGTGGGTCCAGGCTGTGGGCACAGAAGTCTGAATACACAAACTCAGCTTATGAGTGGCGCCTAGGGTATGGCAGGCCGGATGTACAGCCCGAGAGGGAGCTCCTGGGCCTCTGAAACAAGGGCGAGTGGGAGGCGTTCCTTCAGGCTTTTGTCTCTGGATGTTGTGTCCGGGATAGCCGTGGATTGGAGCGGTGGCCTCAGGTACTGTGGACGAGTATCCCTCTCTGGGGATTTGTCCCAGCTTGCAAGAGTTTGGGGTCATTTTGTGGGAAGGGTGGAGTCGTGTTGTCTGGCTCATGGGTCTCTCCAAGAAAGGGATTCCAGAGCAGAGCTCCAGGTACGGGCGGGGCGACTGGAAAATTCAAACCGTGGTGAGGATTGGGTGCATAGAAGCTTGGCAAGCCCCATATGTGGGCTCTTGGTCCAGGCCCTGACAGGCCTTTCTTTGACATGGGGCTCATGCTGAGGGTCCCAGTGTGAATTTGTGCCCAAGCAGCACTCAAGTTTGGGCGTGGCATCAGGGGCCATGAAGGTTTCTCCCACCCTGAAGGTGTGACTCCATGCCAAGAGCAAGCTTGACAGCCATGGGGAAGGAGGAGTTCTGTTTTGTGCTTGCTATACCCAGCTGTGTGGAGAATTGATATAATGTCTAGGTTCAGATATCTGAAAACCAAGGTTAGGATGAGGTGACGGCATAAGACCATGGCGTGTCCGAAGTGCTGGGTGTGCGGCCAGCTGTCTCCTTGTCTGTCTGGACGTCTGGCTTCAGGCTGTGTCAGGCAGAGCATGAGTGCCCAGAGCAGCCTATCCAGTTCGGGTACCGTCGAGGCCCGAGCAGGTTGATCCTCATCTGGGTTTTCTGGAGAGCCCCACAGGGAAACGTTTTTCTTCCGTTGGGCAGACACTGGTCTGGGTTTTGGTTCTGGAGTTCCTAGTCCGGAGGGCTTGTTTGCCAGGAGTGTGAGGAAGGAAGTCTGAAAACACAAGCTAGCGTGAGGTTTGGGACCGAGGGCATGGCAGGCCCACTCTGCAGAGGCTGAATCGAGATCTCCTGCACTGAGGTCATGTCAACTATGAGACGTGCCTCAGGCTAGAGTTCTTGTCCAGCATGGCCTCTTCCTGAAGGGTGTGGGCACTTCATGAGGCCAGAAAGTTTTGCGTACGATGGGATTTGTGAACTGCTCCAAAACTGAAGGTTACCTTCTGCACGACAGTCGAGTCCTATTGGATGGTTCCAAGAGGCCCCATATGGAAAGACTCGAGAGCAGGTGTCTAAGCATGGATGCCTGGGAACGCCACCTCATATTCCCACTCTTTAGTCAGGACAAGGCAGGCTCACTCTGCGGGCTCCTGGGTGAGCTACCCAGAGGGGAGAGTTGAAATGGACTCTCCTGAAGATGAGTCCTACTGTGGCTTGGTGGCCTGGGAGAACTTGGAATGTGGAGGTGGCTCAGGGACTCTGCAAGATTCTCCAACATGAGGTGTTTGACACGGCTCCAAGAAGGAAACTTCCCATGTGGAGACGAGAGGAGTTCTGTTCCGTGCCTCAGGAAAGCCCCATACCCTGTTCTTCGAACCAAAGCCTCTGAGGAGTGACACCTGGAAACCAAAGCAAGAGTTGAGACTACGGCCTAAAGGCCTGTCCGGCTCAATCTTCTATCTCTGTTGACATCTGTGTGCATGCATTCATGGATGTAGCTGCTCAGCTTATGTCCGAATGCCCCTGTGAGTCCAGTGAGGCTCCCAGTATTGGGATGTCCTCGGAGGCCTTGAGGTTTCTCATATTCTGGAGTTGTGTGGCCAAAGGAATGGACACAGTTTCCCAGGAGAGAGCAGGCACGGTCCTGTGGAATGGCTCCAGACGACCCAGCCTAGAGGCTGTGTTTGCCAGGGCTGTGGGGACAGATGTCTGAGAAAGCAAACTTGGCTCAGCTAGGGGCCAATGTAATGGCAGGCCTGATCTCTAGTCCGTGAGGGGAGATCCTCTGGAAATCAAAGTAGGGCAAGTGGGAGGAAGTCACTCAGGATTTTGTCTCTGGGTGCTGCGTTTACAGTGTCCGTTCAGGGTAGGGGTTGTCTCAGAGGCCGAGGAAGAGCCTTCCTCTCGGGGAATTGTCCAAGCTCCCAAGTGTTTGTGTTCATTCTGTGGGAATGAAGAGTACTTTTTTCTGCCACAGGGGACCCCCCAGGAGAGGGACTCTAGAGCACAGCAGTGGGTTCCCTCAACTGGAATACACACCATCTAGTTAGTCCTGGGTGCCTATGGGCATGGCAAGCCACATATGCGGGCTCTTGGTCCAGTCACAAAGAGGCGTTACTTGAATAAGGTACTCACGCAGAGGGTCACAATGTGTGTTTGTGCCCAAGGCGGCCCTCACGCTTGGGCGTGGCCTCATGGGCCATGCCGTTTTCTCCTACACTGAAGGTTTGACTCACTGCCAGCAGCAATGTTTCTTGCCATGGGGAAGGAGGGGTTCTGACTTGTGCATCAGCTTCCGCCCTGTGCAGGGATTGGAGATAAGGTCTAGGTTCCGATGACTGAAAACCCAGGTTGGGAATGGATGGTGGCCTATGGCAGTGGCGGGTCCAATGTGCTGGGTGTGCAGCCAGCTGTGTCGGTGTCTGTTGGAAAGTCTGGGCTCAGGCTATTTGCGACAGAGCATCACTGTTTAAGGTATCCTATGCAATTGGAGTGTTGCCGAGGGCCAAGCAGTTTGATCCTCATTTGGGGTTTCTGGGCAGCGCCATAGACAATGTTTTTCTCCTGGGAGGCAGGCACAGTGCTTCATTGTGGCCCGAGAATTCCCAGTAGGGTGGGTTTGTGGGCCAGGAGTGTGAGGACGGAAGTCTGAAAACACAAGCTAGTGTGAGGATTGGAGCCAAGGGCAGAGCAGGCCCACTCTGCAGAGGCTGAATCAAAATCTCCTGCAACTGAAGTCAGGTTGAGGATCAGACGTTGGCTGAGGCTGGTTATGTGTCCATGATGGCACCTTCATGAAGTGGGGGCCTCATGAGGCCAAGGAAGTATTCCCACACTGAGTTTGGAGGTTGCCCCAAACCACAAGGTTTCCTTCTGCGGGACATTCGCGTCCTGTTGCATGGCTCCAGGACATACCATATGGAAGGACTGGAGAGCAGGGTTCGAAGGATGGATCCCTGTACAGCATGCCTCGCATTCCCATTGGCTATTAGCGACAAGATATGTTTGATCTGCTGCCTCTGGAACACGCGACCCAGGGGGCTGAGTTGAAATGGCCTCTCCTGAGTATGCGTCATAATGTGCGTTTGGGTCCATGGAGACCTTGGAATGTGCTGGTTGTTCAGTGGCCTTGCGTAACTCTCCTACCTGAAGTGTTTGATACATCCCAATAAGAAAGCTACCCATGTGGAGATGAGAGAGGTTTGGTTTGGTGCCTCAGAAAAGCCCCATGTGCTTGTCTACGAAACAGTCCTCTGAGAACGGAAACATGGAAACCAAAGCTAAGGTTCAGATTAGGGCCTGGGGGCCAGTCCATTTCAACCTTCTGTCTCTGGGGACACTGTCTGAGAGTCTAAGTGGAGATAGTTGCTCCGCTGGTGTCAGAGAGCCCCTCTTAGTCCAGGGTGGCCTATACTATTGATGGCCTCAGGGACCTTGGAGCTTTTCCCTAACCTGTAGGGTTGTGGTCAATGGATTGGGCACACTTTCCTTGGAGAGGGCAGGCACAATCTTTCGCTGTTTGGTCCAGAGGCCCTAGCCTGGATGTTGTGTGGGTCCAGGCTGTGGGCACAGAAGTCTGAATACACAAACTCAGCTTATGAGTGGCGCCTAGGGTATGGCAGGCCGGATGTACAGCCCGAGAGGGAGCTCCTGGGCCTCTGAAACAAGGGCGAGTGGGAGGCGTCCTTCAGGCTTTTGTCTCTGGATTTTGTGTCCGGGATAGCCGTGGATTGGAGCGGTGGCCTCAGGTACTGTGGATGAGTATCCCTCTCTGGGGATTTGTCCCAGCTCCCAAGAGTTTGGGGTCATTTTGTGGGAAGGGTGGAGTCGTGTTGTCTGGCTCATGGGTCTCTCCAAGAAAGGGATTCCAGAGCAGAGCTCCAAGTACGGGCGGGGCGACTGGAAAATTTAAACCGTGGTGAGGATTGGGTGCATAGGGGCTTGGCAATCCCCATATGTGGGCTCTTGGTCCAGGCCCTGACAGGCCTTTCTTTGACATGGGGCTCATGCTGAGGGTCACAGTGTGAATTTGTGCCCTAGCAGCACTCAAGTTTGGGCGTGGCATCAGGGGCCATGAAGGTTTCTCCCACCCTGAAGGTGTGACTCCATGCCAAGAGCAAGCTTGACAGCCATGGGGAAGGAGGAGTTCTGTTTTGTGCTTGCTATACCCAGCTGTGTGGAGAATTGATATAATGTCTAGGTTCAGATATCTGAAAACAAAGGTTAGGATGAGGTGACGGCATAAGACCTTGGCGTGTCCGAAGTGCTGGGTGTGCGGCCAGCTGTCTCCTTGTCTGTCTGGACGTCTGGCTTCAGGCTGTGTCAGGCAGGGCATGAGTGTCCAGAGCAGCCTATCCAGTTCGGGTACCGTCGAGGCCCGAGCAGGTTGATCCTCATCTGGGTTTTCTGGAGAGCCCCACAGGGAAACGTTTTTCTTCCGTTGGGAAGACACTGGGCTGCGTTTTGGTTCTGGAGTTCCTAGTCCGGACGGCTTGTTTGCCAGGAGTGTGAGGAAGAAAGTCTGAAAACACAAGCTAGCATGAGGTTGGGAACGAGGGCACGGCAGGCCCACTCTGCAGAGGCTGAATCGAGATCTCCTGCACTGAGGTCATGTCAACTATGAGACGTGCCTCAGGCTAGAGATCTTGTCCAGCATGGCCTCTTCATGAAGGGTGTGGGGGCTTCATGAGGCCAGAAAGTTTTGCCTACGATGGGATTTGTGAACTGCTCCAAAACTGAAGGTTATCTTCTGCATGACAGTCGAGTCATATTGGATGCTTCCAAGAGGCCCCATATGGAAAGACTCGAGAGCAGGTGTCTAAGCTGGATGCCTGGGAACGCCACCTCATATTCCCACTCTTTAGTCAGGACAAGGCAGGCTCAATCTGCGGGCTCCTGGGTGATCTACCCAGAGGGGAGAGTTGAAAAGGACTCTCCTGAAGATGAGTCCTACTGTGGCTTGGTGGCCTGGGAGACCTTGGAATGTGGAGGTGGCTCAGGGACTCTGCAGGATTCTCCAACATGAGGTGTTGACACGGCTCCAACAAGGAAACTTCCCATGTGGAGACGAGAGGAGTTCTGTTCCGTGCCTCAGGAAAGCCCCATACCCTGTTCTTCGAACCAAAGCCTCTGAGGAGTGACACCTGGAAACCAAAGCAAGAGTTGAGACTACGTCCTAAAGGCCTGTCCGGCTCAACCTTCTATCTCTGTTGACATCTGTGTGCATGCATTCATGGATGTAGCTGCTCAGCTTGTGTCCGAATGCCCCTGTGAGTCCAGTGAGGCTCCCAGTACTGGGATGTCCTCAAAGGCCTTGAGGTTTCTCATATTCTGGAGGTGTGTGGCCAAAGGAATGGACACAGTTTCCCAGGAGAGAGCAGGCACGGTCCTTTGGTATGGCTCCAGAGGACCCAACCTAGAGGCTGTGTTTGCCAGGGCTGTGGGGACAGATGTCTGAAAAAGCAAACTTGGCTCAGCTAGGGGCCAATGTAATGGCAGGCCTGATCTCTAGTGCGTGAGGGGAGATCCTCTGGAAATCAAAGTAGGGCAAGTGGGAGGCAGTCACTCAGGATTTTGTCTCTGGGTGTTGCATTTACAGTGTCCGGTCAGGGTAGGGGTTGTCTCAGAGGCCGAGGAAGAGCCTTCCTCTCGGGGGATTGTCCAAGCTCCCAAGTGTTTGTGTTCATTCTGTGGGAATGAAGAGTACTGTTTTCTGCCACAGGGGACCCCCCAGGAGAGGGACTCTAGAGGACAGCAGTGGGTTTCCTCAACTGGAATACACACCATCTAGTTAGTCCTGGGTGCCTATGGGCATGGCAAGCCACATATGCGGGCTCTTGGTCCAGTCACTGAGAGGCGTTACTTGAATAAGGTACTCACGCTGAGGGTCACAATGTGTGTTTGTGCCCACGGCGGACCTCACGCTTGGGCGTGGCCTCATGGGCCATGCCGTTTTCTCCTACACTGAAGGTTTGACTCACTGCCAGCAGCAAGGTTTCTTGCCATGGGGAAAGAGGGGTTCTGACTTGTGCATCAGGTTCCCCCCTGTGCAGGGATTGGAGATAAGGTCTAGGTTCCGATGACTGAAAACCCACGTTGGGAATGGATGGTGGCCTAAGGCAGTGGCGGGTCCAATGTGCTGGGTGTGCAGCCAGCTGTGTCGGTGTCTGTTGGAAGGTCTGGGCTCAGGCTATTTGCGACAGAGCATCACTGTTTAAGGTATCCTATGCAATTGGGGTGTTGCCGAGGGCCAAGCAGTTTGAACCTCATTTGGGGTTTCTGGGCAGCGCCATAGACAATGTTTTTCTCCTGGGAGTCAGGCACAGTGCTTCATTGTGGCCCCAGAATTCCCAGTAGGGAGGGTTTGTGGGCCAGGAGGGTGAGGACGGAAGTCTGAAAACACAAGCTAGTGTGAGGATTGGAGCCAAGGGCAGAGCAGGCCCACTCTGCAGAGGCTGAATCAAAATCTCCTGCATCTGAAGTCAGGCTGAGGATCAGACGTTGGCTGAGGCTGGAGTATGTGTCCATGATGGCACCTTCATGAAGTGGGGGCCTCATGAGGCCAAGGAAGTTTTCCCATGCTGAGTTTGGAGGTTGCCCCAAACCACAAGGTTTCCTTCTGCGGGACATTCGAGTCCTGTTGCATTGCTCCAGGACATACCATATGGAAGGACTGGAGAGCAGGGTTCGAAGGATGGATCCCTGTACAGCATGCCTCGCATTCCCATTGGCTATTAGCGACAAGATATGTTTGATCTGCTGCCTCTGGAACACGCGACCCAGGGGGCTGAGTTGAAATGGCCTCTCCTGAGGATGCGTCATAATGTGCGTTTGGGTCCATGGAGACCTTGGAATGTGCTGGTTGTTCAGTGGCCCTGCGGAACTCTCCTACCTGAAGTGTTTGATACATAACAGTAAGAAAGCTGCCCATGTGGAGATGAGAGATGTTTGGTTTGGTGCCTCAGAAAAGCCCCATGTGCTGGTCTACGAAAACAGTCCTCTGAGAACGGAAACATGGAAACCAAAGCTAAGGTTCAGATTAGGGCCTGGGGGCCTGTCCATTTCAACCTTCTGTCTCTGGGGACACTGTCTGAGAGTCTAAGTGGATATAGTTGCTCCGCTGGTGTCAGAGAGCCCCTCTTAGTCCAGGGGGGCCTACACTATTGATGGCCTCAGGGACCTTGGAGCTTTTCCCTAACCTGTAGGGTTGTGGTCAATGGATTGGGCACACTTTTCTTGGAGAGGGCAGGCACAATCTTTCGCTGTTTGGTCCAGAGGCCCTAGCCTGGATGTTGTGTGGGTCCAGGCTGTGGGCACAGAAGTCTGAATACACCAACTCAGCTTATGAGTGGCGCCTAGGGTATGGCAGGCCGGATGTACAGCCCGAGAGGGAGCTCCTGGGCCTCTGAAACCAGGGCGAGTGGGAGGCGTTCCTTCAGGCTTTTGTCTCTGGTTGTTGTGTCCGGGATAGCCGTGGATTGGAGCGGTGGCCTCAGGTACTGTGGACGAGTATCCCTCTCTGGGGATTTGTCCCAGCTCCCAAGAGTTTGGGGTCATTTTGTGGGAAGGGTGGAGTCGTGTTGTCTGGCTCATGGGTCTCTCCAAGAAAGGGATCCAGAGCAGAGCTCCAGGTATGGGCGGGGCGACAGGAAAATTCAAACCGTGGTGAGGATTGGGTGCATAGGGGCTTGGCAAGCCCCATATGTGGGCTCTTGGTCCAGGCCCTGACAGGCCTTTCTTTGACATGGGGCTCATGCTGAGGGTCACAGTGTGAATTTGTGCCCAAGCAGCACTCAAGTTTGGGCGTGGCATCAGGGGCCATGAAGGTTTCTCCCACCCTGAAGGTGTGACTCCATGCCAAGAGCAAGCTTGACAGCCATGGGGAAGGAGGAGTTCTGTTTTTTGCTTGCTATACCCAGCTGTGTGGAGAATTGATATAATGTCTAGGTTCAGATATCTGAAAACCAAGGTTTGGATGAGGTGACGGCATAAGACCAGGGCGTGTCTGAAGTGCTGGGTGTGCGGCCATCTGTCTCATGTCTGTCTGGATGTCTGGCTTCAGGCTGTGTCAGGCAGAGCATGAGTGCCCAGAGCAGCCTATCCAGTTCGGGTATTCTCGAGGCCCGAGCAGGTTGATCCTCATCTGGGTTTTCTGGAGAGCCCCACAGGGAAACGTTTTTCTTCCGTTGGGAAGACACTGGGCTGCGTTTTGGTTCTGGAGTTCCTAGTCCGGAGGGCTTGTTTGCCAGGAGTGTGAGGAAGGAAGTCTGAAAACACAAGCTAGCATGAGGTTTGGGACCGAGGGCACAGCAGGCCCACTCTGCAGAGGCTGAATCGAGATCTCCTGCACTGAGGTCATGTCAACTATGAGACGTGCCTCAGGCTAGAGTTCTTGTCCAGCATGGCCTCTTCCTGAAGGGTTTGGGGGCTTCATGAGGCCAGAAAGTTTTGCCTACGATGGGATTTGTGAACTGCTCCAAAACTGAAGGTTACCTTCTGCACGACAGTCGACTCCTATTGGATGGTTCCAAGAGGCCCCATATGGAAAGACTCGAGAGCAGGTGTCTAAGCATGGATGCCTGGGAACGCCACCTCATATTCCCACTCATTAGTCAGGACAAGGCAGGCTCAATCTGCGGGCTCCTGGGTGAGCTACCCAGAGGGGAGAGTTGAAATGGACTCTCCTGAAGATGAGTCCTACTGTGGCTTGGTGGCCTGGGAGACCTTGGAATGTGGAGGTGGCTCAGGGACTCTGCAGGATTCTCCAACATGAGGTGTATGACACGGCTCCAACAAGGAAACTTCCCATGTGGAGACGAGAGGAGTTCCGTTCCGTGCATCAGGAAAGCCCCTTACCCTGTTCTTCGAACCAAAGCCTCTGAGGAGTGACACCTGGAAACCAAAGCAAGAGTTGAGACTACGGCCTAAAGGCCTGTCCGGCTCAAGCTTCTATCTCTGTTGACATCTGTGTGCATGCATTCATGGATGTAGCTGCTCAGCTTGTGTCGGAATGCCCCTGTGAGTCCAGTGAGGCTCCCAGTAGTGGGATGTCCTCAAAGTCCTTGAGGTTGCTCATATTCTGGAGGTGTGTGGCCAAAGGAATGGACACAGTTTCCCAGGAGAGAGCAGGCACGGTCCTGTGGAATGGCTCCAGAGGACCCAGCCTAGAGGCTGTGTTTGCCAGGGCTGTGGGGACAGATGTCTGAGAAAGCAAACTTGGCTCAGCTAGGGGCCAATGTAATGGCAGGCCTGATCTCTAGTGCGTGAGGGGAGATCCTCTGGAAATCAAAGTAGGGCAAGTGGGAGGCAGTCACTCAGGATTTTGTCTCTGGGTGTTGCATTTACAATGTCCGGTCAGGGTAGGGGTTGTCTCAGAGGCCGAGGAAGAGCCTTCCTCTTGGGGGATTGTCCAAGCTCCCAAGTGTTTGTGTTCATTCTGTGGGAATGAAGAGTACTGTTTTCTGCCACAGGGGACCCCCCAGGAGAGGGACTCTAGAGCACAGCAGTGGGTTCCCTCAACTGGAATACACACCATCTAGTTAGTCCTGGGTGCCTATGGGCATGGCAAGCCACATATGCGGGCTCTTGGTCCAGTCACTGAGAGGCGTTACTTGAATAAGGTACTCACGCTGAGGGTCACAATGTGTGTTTGTGCCCAAGGCGGCCCTCACGCTTGGGCGTGGCCTCATGGGCCATGCCGTTTTCTCCTACACTGAAGGTTTGACTCACTGCCAGCAGCAAGGTTTCTTGCCATGGGGAACAAGGGGTTCTGACTTGTGCATCAGGTTCCCCCCTGTGCAGGGATTGGAGATAAGGTCTAGGTTCCGATGACTGAAAACCCAGGTTGGGAATGGATGGTGGCCTAAGGCAGTGGCGGGTCCAATGTGCTGGGTGTGCAGCCAGCTGTGTCGGTGTCTGTTGGAAGGACTGGGCTCAGGTTATTTGCGACAGAGCATCACTGTTTAAGGTAGCCTATGCAATTGGGGTTTGCCGAGGGCCAAGCAGTTTGATCCTCATTTGGGGTTTCTGAGCAGCGCAATAGACAATGTTTTTCTCCTGGGAGGCAGGCACAGTGCTTCATTGTGGCCCCAGAATTCCCAGTAGGGAGGGTATGTGGGCCAGGAGTGTGAGGACGGAAGTCTGAAAACACAAGCTAGTGTGAGGATTGGAGCCAAGGGCAGAGCAGGCCCACTCTGCAGAGGCTGAATCAAAATCTCCTGCATCTGAAGTCAGGCTGAGGATCAGATGTTGGCTGAGGCTGGAGTATGTGTCCATGATGGCACCTTCATAAAGTGGGGGCCTCATGAGGCCAAGGAAGTTTTCCCACGCTGTTTTTGGAGGTTGCCCCAAACCACAAGGTTTCCTTCTGCGGGACATTCGAGTCCTGTTGCATGGCTCCAGGACATACCATATGGAAGGACTGGAGAGCAGGGTTCGAAGGATGGATCCCTGTTCAGCATGCCTCGCATTCCCATTGGCTATTAGCGACAAGATATGTTTGATCTGCTGCCTCTGGAACACGCGACCCAGGGGGCTGAGTTGAAATGGCCTCTCCTGAGGATGCGTCATAATGTGCGTTTGGGTCCATTGAGACCTTGGAATGTGCTGGTTGTTCAGTGTTCCTGCGGAACTTTCCTACCTGAAGTGTTTGATACATCCCAGTAAGAAAGCTGCCCATGTGGAGATGAGAGATGTTTGGTTTGGTGCCTCAGAAAAGCACCATGTGCTGGTCTACGAAAACAGTCCTCTGAGAACGGAAACATGGAAACCAAAGCTAAGGTTCAGATTAGGGCCTGGGGGCCTGTCCATTTCAACCTTCTGTCTCTGGGGACACTGTCTGAGAGTCTAAGTGGAGATAGTTGCTCCGCTGGTGTCAGAGAGCCCCTCTTAGTCCAGGGTGGCCTATATTATTGATGGCCTCAGGGACCTTGGAGCTTTTCCCAAACCTGTAGGGTTGTGGTCAATGGATTGGGCACACTTTCCTTGGAGAGGGCAGGCACAATCTTTCGCTGTTTGGTCCAGAGGCCCTAGCCTGGATGTTGTGTGGGTCCAGGCTGTGGGCACAGAAGTCTGAATACACAAACTCATCTTATGAGTGGCGCCTAGGGTATGGCAGGCCGGATGTACAGCCCGAGAGGGAGCTCCTGGGCCTCTGAAACAAGGGCGAGTGGGAGGCGTTCCTTCAGGCTTTTGTCTCTGGATGTTGTGTCCGGGATAGCCGTGGATTAGAGCGGTGGCCTCAGGTACTGTGGACGAGTATCCCTCTCTGGGGATTTGTCCCAGCTCCCAAGAGTTTGGGGTCATTTTGTGGGAAGGGTGGAGTCGTGTTGTCTGGCTCATGGGTCTCTCCAAGAAAGGGATTCCAGAGCAGAGCTCCAGGTATGGGCGGGGCGACTGGAAAATTCAAACCGTGGTGAGGATTGGGTGCATAGGGGCTAGGCAAGCCCCATATGTGGGCTCTTGGTCCAGGCCCTGACAGGCCTTTCTTTGACATGGGGCTCATGCTGAGGGTCACAGTGTGAATTTGTGCCCAAGCAGCACTCAAGTTTGGGCGTGGCATCAGGGGCCATGAAGGTTTCTCCCACCCTGAAGGTGTGACTCCATGCCAAGAGCAAGCTTGACAGCCATGGGGAAGGAGAAGTTCTGTTTTGTGCTTGCTATACCCAGCTGTGTGGAGAATTGATATAATGTCTAGGTTCAGATATCTGAAAACCAAGGTTTGGATGAGGTGACGGCATAAGACCATGGCGTGTCCGAAGTACTGGGTGTGCGGCCAGCTGTCTCCTTGTCTGTCTGGACGTCTGGCTTCAGGCTGTGTCAGGCAGAGCATGAGTGCCCAGAGCAGCCTATCCAGTTCGGGTACCGTCGAGGCCCGAGCAGGTTGATCCTCATCTGGGTTTTCTGGAGAGCCCCACAGGAAAACGTTTTTCTTCCGTTGGGCGGACACTGGGCTGGGTTTTGGTTCCGGAGTTATTAGTCCGGAGGGCTTGTTTGCCAGGAGTGTGAGGAAGGAAGTCTGAAAACACAGGCTAGCGTGAGGTTTGGGACCGAGGGCACGGCAGGACCACTCAGCAGAGGCTGAATCGAGATCTCCTGCTCTGAGGACATGTCAACTATGAGACGTGCCTCAGGCTAGAGATCTTGTCCAGCATGGCCTCTTCATGAAGGGTGTGGGGGCTTCATGAGGCCAGAAAGTTTTGCCTACGATGGGATTTGTGAACTGCTCCAAAACTGAAGGTTACCTTCTGCACGACAGTCGAGTCCTATTGGATGGTTCCAAGAGGCCCCATATGGAAAGACTCGAGAGCAGGTGTCTAAGCTGTTTGCCTGGGAACGCCACCTCATATTCCCACTCTTTAGTCAGGACAAGGCAGGCTCAATCTGCGGGCTCCTGGGTGAGCTACCCAGAGGGGAGAATTGAAATGGACTCTCCTGAAGATGAGTCCTACTGTGGCTTGGTGGCCTGGGAGACCTTGGAATGTGGAGGTGGCTCAGGGACTCTGCAGGATTCTCCAACATGAGGTGTTTGACACGGCTCCAACAAGGAAATTTCCCATGTGGAGACGAGAGGAGTTCTGTTCCGTGCCTCAGTAAAGCCCCATACCCTGTTCTTCGAACCAAAGCCTCTGAGGAGTGACACCTGGAAACCAAAGCAAGAGTTGAGAATACGGCCTAAAGGCCTGTCCGGCTCAAGCTTCTATCTCTGTTGACATCTGTGTGCATGCATTCATGGATGTAGCTGCTCAGCTTGTGTCGGAATGCCCCTGTGAGTCAAGTGAGGCTCCCAGTACTGGGATGTCCTCAAAGACCTTGAGGTTTCTCATATTCTGGAGGTGTGTGGCCAAAGGAATGGACACAGTTTCCCAGGAGAGAGCAGGCACGGTCCTGTGGTATGGCTCCAGAGGACCCAGCCTAGAGGCTGTGTTTGCCAGGGCTGTGGGGACAGATGTCTGAAAAAGCAAACTTGGCTCAGCTAGGGGCCAATGTAATGGCAGGCCTGATCTCTAGTACGTGAGGGGAGATCCTCTGGAAATCAAAGTAGGGCAAGTGGGAGGCAGTCACTCAGGATTTTGTCTCTGGGTGTTGCGTTTACAGTGTCCGGTCAGGGTAGGGGTTGTCTCAGAGGCCGAGGAAGAGCCTTCCTCTCGGGGGATTGTCCAAGCTCCCAAGTGTTTGTGTTCATTCTGTGGGAATGAAGAGTACTGTTTTCTGCCACAGGGGACCCCCCAGGAGAGGGACTCTAGAGCACAGCAGTGGGTTCCCTCAACTGGAATACACACCATCTAGTTAGTCCTGGGTGCCTATGGGCATGGCAAGCCACATATGCGGGCTCTTGGTCCAGTCACTGAGAGGCGTTACTTGAATAAGGTACTCACGCTGAGGGTCACAATGTGTTTTTGTGCCCAAGGCGGCCCTCCCGCTTGGGCGTGGCCTCATGGGCCATGCCGTTTTTTCCTACACTGAAGGTTTGACTCACTGCCAGCAGCAAGGTTTCTTGCCATGGGGAAGGAGGGGTTCTGACTTGTGCATCAGGTTTCCCCCTGTGCAGGGATTGGAGATAAGGTCTAGGTTCCGATGACTGAAAACCCAGGTTGGGAATGGATGGTGGCCTAAGGCAGTGGCGGGTCCAATGTGCTGGGTTTGCAGCCAGCTGTGTCGGTGTCTGTTGGAAGGTCTGGGCTCAGGCTATTTGCGACAGAGCATCACTGTTTAAGGTAGCCTATGCAATTGGGGTGTTGCTGAGGGCCAAGCAGTTTGATCCTCATTTGGGGTTTCTGGGCAGCGCCATAGACAATGTTTTTCTCCTGGGAGGGAGGCACAGTGCTTCATTGTGGCCCCAGAATTCCCAGTAGGGAGGGTTTGTGGGCCAGGAGTGTGAGGACGGAAGTCTGAAAACACAAGCTAGTGTGAGGATTGGAGCCAAGGGCAGAGCAGGCCCACTCTGCAGAGGCTGAATCAAAATCTCCTGCATCTGAAGTCAGGCTGAGGATCAGACGTTGGCTGAGGCTGGAGTATGTGTCCATGATGGCACCTTCATAAAGTGGGGGCCTCATGAGACCAAGGAAGTTTTCCCACGCTGAGTTTGGAGGTTGCCCCAAACCACAAGGTTTCCTTCTGCGGGACATTCGAGTCCTGTTGCAGGGCTCCAGGATATACCATATGGAAGGACTGGAGAGCAGGGTTCGAAGGATGGATCCCTGTACAGCATGCCTCGCATTCCCATTGGCTATTAGCGACAAGATATGTTTGATCTGCTGCCTCTGGAACACGCGACCCAGAGGGCTGAGTTGAAATGGCCTCTCCTGAGGATGCGTCATAATGTGCGTTTGGGTCCATGGAGACCTTGGAATGTGCTGGTTGTTCAGTGGCCCTGCGGAACTCTCCTACCTGAAGTGTTTGATACATCCCAGTAAGAAAGCTGCCCATGTGGAGATGAGAGATGTTTGGTTTGGTGCCTCAGAAAAGCACCATGTGCTGGTCTACGAAAACAGTCCTCTGAGAACGGAAACATGGAAACCAAAGCTAAGGTTCAGATTAGGGCCTGGGGGCCTGTCCATTTCAACCTTCTGTCTCTGGGGACACTGTCTGAGAGTCTAAGTGGAGGTAGTTGCTCCGCTGGTGTCAGAGAGCCCCTCTTAGTCCAGGGTGGCCTATACTATTGATGGCCTCAGGGACCTTGGAGCTTTTCCCTAACCTGTAGGGTCGTGGTCAATGGATTGGGCACACTTTCCTTGGAGAGGGCAGGCACAATCTTTCGCTGTTTGGTCCAGAGGCCATAGCCTGGATGTTGTGTGGGTCCAGGCTGTGGGCACAGAAGTCTGAATACACAAACTCAGCTTATGAGTGGCGCCTAGGGTATGGCAGGCCGGATGTACAGCCCGAGAGGGAGCTCCTGGGCCTCTGAAACAAGGGCGAGTGGGAGGCGTTCCTTCAGGCTTTTGTCTCTGGATGTTGTGTCCGGGGTAGCCGTGGATTGGAGCGGTGGCCTCAGGTACTGTGGACGAGTATCCCTCTCTGGGGATTTGTCCCAGCTCCCAAGAGTTTGGGGTCATTTTGTGGGAAGGGTGGAGTCGTGTTGTCTGGCTCATGGGTCTCTCCAAGAAAGGGATTCCAGAGCAGAGCTCCAGGTATAGGCGGAGCAACTGGAAAATTCAAACCGTGGTGAGGATGGGGTGCATAGGGGCTTGGCATGCCCCATATGTGGGCTCTTGGTCCAGGCCCTGACAGGCCTTTCTTTGACATGGGGCTCATGCTGAGGGTCCCAGTGTGAATTTGTGCCCAAGCAGCACTCAAGTTTGGGCGTGGCATCAGGGGCCATGAAGGTTTCTCCCACCCTGAAGGTGTGACTCCATGCCAAGAGCAAGCTTGACAGCCATGGGGAAGGAGGATTTCTGTTTTGTGCTTGCTGTACCCTGCTGTGTGGAGAATTGATATAATGTCTAGGTTCAGATATCTGAAAACCAAGGTTAGGATGAGGTGACGGCATAAGACCATGGCGTGTCCGAAGTGCTGGGTGTGCGGCCAGCTGTCTCCTTGTCTGTCTGGACGTCTGGCTTCAGGCTGTGTCAGGCAGAGCATGAGTGCCCAGAGCAGCCTATTCAGTTCGGGTACCGTCGAGGCCCGAGCAGGTTGATCCTCATCTGGGTTTTCTGGAGAGCCCCACAGGGAAACGTTTTTCTTCCGTTGGGCAGACACTGGGCTGGGTTTTGGTTCCGGAGTTCCTAGTCCGGATGGCTTGTTTGCCAGGAGTGTGAGGAAGGAAGTCTGAAAACACAGGCTAGCGTGAGGTTTGGGACCGAGGGCACGGCATGCCCACTCTGCAGAGGCTGAATCGAGATCTCCTGCACTGAGGTCATGTCAACTATGAGACGTGCCTCAGGCTAGAGTTCTTGTCCAGCATGGCCTCTTCCTGAAGGGTGTGGGGGCTTCATGAGGCCAGAAAGTTTTGCCTACGATGGGATTTGTGAACTGCTCCAAAACTGAAGGTTACCTTCTGCACGACAGTCGACTCCTATTGGATGGTTCCAAGAGGCCCCATATGGAAAGACTCGAGAGCAGGTGTCTCAGCTGGATGCCTGGGAACGCCACATCATATTCCCACTCTTTAGTCAGGACAAGGCAGGTTCAATCTGCGGGCTCCTGGGTGAGCTACCCAGAGGGGAGAGTTGAAATGGTCTCTCCTGAAGATCAGTCCTACTGTGGCTTGGTGGCATGGGAGACCTTGGAATGTGGAGGTGGCTCAGGGACTCTACAGTATTCTCTAACATGAGATGTTTGACACGGCTCCAACAAGGAAACTTCCCATGTGGAGATGAGAGGACTTCTGTTCCGTGCGTCAGGAAAGCCCCATACCCTGTTCTTCGAACCAAAGCCTCTGAGGAGTGACACCTGGAAACCAAAGCAAGAGTTGAGACTACGGCCTATAGGCAAGTCCGGCTCAACATTCTGTCTCTGTTGACATCTGTGTGCATGCATTCATGGATGTAACTGCTCAGCTTGTGTCCGAATGCCCCTGTGAGTCCAGTGAGGCTCCCAGTAGTGGGATGTCCTCGGAGGCCTTGAGGTTTCTCATATTCTGGAGGTGTGTGGCCAAAGGAATGGACACAGTTTCCCAGGAGAGAGCAGGCACGGTCCTGTGGTATGGCTCCAGAGGACCCAGCCTAGAGGCTGTGTTTGCCAGGGCTGTGGGGACAGATGTCTGAAAAAGCAAACTTGGCTCAGCTAGGGGCCAATGTAATGGCAGGCCTGATCTCTAGTCCGTGAGGGGAGATCCTCTGGAAATCAAAGTAGGGCAAGTGGAAGGCAGTCACTCAGGATTTTGTCTCTGGGTGTTGCGTTTACAGTGTCGGTCAGGGTAGGGGTTGTCTCAGAGGCCGAGGAAGAGCCTTCCTCTCGGGGGATTGTCCAAGCTCCCAAGTGTTTGTGTTCATTCTCTGGGAATGAAGAGTACTGTTTTCTGCCACAGGGGACCCCCCAGGAGAGGGACTCTAGAGCACAGCAGTGGGTTCCCTCAACTGGAATACACACCATCTAGTTAGTCTTGGGTGCCTATGGGCATGGCTAAGCCACATATTCGGGCTCTTGAACCAGTCACTGAGAGGCGTTACTTGAATAAGGTACTCACACTGAGGGTCACAATGTGTGTTTGTGCCCAAGGCGGCCCTCACGCTTGGGCGTGGCCGCATGGGCCATGCCGTTTTCTCCTACACTGAGGTTTGACTCACTGCCAGCAGCAAGGTTTCTTGCCATGGGGAAGGAGGGGTTCTGACTTGTGCATCAGGTTCCCCCCTGTGCAGGGATTGGAGATAAGGTCTAGGTTCCGATGACTGAAAACCCAGGTTGGGAATGGATGGTGGCCTAAGGCAGTGGCGGGTCCAATGTGCTGGGTGTGCAGCCAGCTGTGTCGGTGTCTGTTGGATGGTCTGGGCTCAGGCTATTTGCGACAGAGCATCACTGTTTAAGGTAGCCTATGCAATTGGGGTATTGCCGAGGGCCAAGCAGTTTGATCCTCATTTGGGGTTTCTGGGCAGCGCCATAGACAATGTTTTTCTCCTGGGAGGCAGGCACAGTGCTTCATTGTGGCCCCAGAATTCCCAGTAGGGAGGGCTTGTGGGACAGGAGTGTGAGGACAGAAGTCTGAAAACACAAGCTAGTGTGAGGATTGGAGCCAAGCGCAGAGCAGGCCCACTCTGCAGAGGCTGAATCAAAATCTCCTGCATCTGAAGTCAGGCTGAGGATCAGACGTTGGCTGAGGCTGGAGTATGTGTCCATGATGGCACCTTCATGATTTGGGGCCTCATGAGTCCAAGGAAGTTTTCCCACGCTGAGTTTGGAGGTTGCCCCAAACCACAAGGTTTCCTTCTGCGGGACATTCGAGTCCTGTTGCATGGCTCCAGGACATACCATATGGAAGGACTGGAGAGCAGGGTTCGAAGGATGGATCCCTGTACTGCATGCCTCGCATTCCCATTGGCTATTAGCGACAAGATATGTTTGATCTGCTGCCTCTGGAACACGCGACCCAGGGGGCTGAGATGAAATGGCCTCTCCTGAGGATGCGTCATAATGTGCGTTTGTGTCCATGGAGACTTTGGAATGTGCGGGTTGTTCAGTGGCCATGCGGAACTCTCCTACCTGAAGTGTTTGATACATCCCAGTAAGAAAGCTGCCCATGTGGAGATGAGAGAGGTTTGGTTTGGTGCCTCAGAAAAGCCCCATGTGCTGGTCTACGAAAACAGTCCTCTGAGAACGGAAACATGGAAACCAAAGCTAAGGTTCAGATTAGGGCCTGGGGGCCTGTCCATTTCAACCTTCTGTCTCTGGGGACACTGTCTGAGAGTCTAAGTGGAGATAGTTGCTCCGCTGGTGTCAGAGAGCCCCTCTTAGTCCAGGGTGGCCTATACTATTGATGGCATCAGGGACCTTGGAGCTTTTCCCTAACCTGTAGGGTTGTGGTCAATGGATTGGGCCCACTTTTCTTGGAGAGGGCAGGCACAATCTTTCGCTGTTTGGTCCAGAGGCCCTAGCCTGGATTTTGTGTGGGTCCAGGCTGTGGGCACAGAAGTCTGAATACACAAACTCAGCTTATGAGTGGCGCCTAGGGTATGGCAGGCCGGATGTACAGCCCGAGAGGGAGCTCCTGGGCCTCTGAAACAAGGGCGAGTGGGAGGCATAACTTCAGGCTTTTGTCTCTGGATGTTGTGTCCGGGATAGCCGTGGATTGGAGCGGTGGCCTCAGGTACTGTGGACGAGTATCCCTCTCTGGGGATTTGTCCCAGCTCCGAAGTGATAGGGGTCATTTTGTGGGAAGGGTGGAGTCGTGTTGTCTGGCTCATGGGTCTCTCCAAGAAAGGGATTCCAGAGCAGTGCTCCAGGTACGGGCGGGGCGACTGGAAAATTCAAACCGTGGTGAGGATTGGGTGCAGAGGGGCTTGGCAAGCCCCATATGTGGGCTCTTGGTCCAGGCCTTGACAGGCCTTTCTTTGACATGGGGCTCATGCTGAGGGTCACAGTGTGAATTTGTGCCCAAGCAGCACTCAAGTTTGGGCGTGGCATCAGGGGCCATGAAGGTTTCTCCCACCCTGAAGGTGTGACTCCATGCCAAGAGCAAGCTTGACAGCCATGGGGAAGGAGGAGTTCTGTTTTGTGCTTGCTATACCCAGCTGTGTGGAGAATTGATATAATGTCTAGGTTCAGATATCTGAAAACCAAGGTTAGGATGAGGTGACGGCATAAGACCATGGCGTGTCCGAAGTGCTGGGTGTGCGGCCAGCTGTCTCCTTGTCTGTCTGGACGTCTGGCTTCAGGCTATGTCAGGCAGAGCATAAGTGCCCAGAGCAGCCTATCCAGTTCGGGTACCGTCGAGGCCCGAGCAGGTTGATCCTCATCTGGGTTTTCTGGAGAGCCCCACAGGGAAACGTTTTTCTTCCGTTGGGCAGACACTGGGCTGGGTTGTGGTTCTGGAGTTCCTAGTCCGGAGGTCTTTTTTGCCAGGAGTGTGAGGAAGGAAGTCTGAAAACACAAGCTAGCCTGAGGTTTGGGACCGAGGGCACGGCAGGCCCACTCTGCAGAGGCTGAATCGAGATCTCCTGCACTGAGGTCATGTCAAGTATGAGACGTGCCTCAGGCTAGAGTACTTGTCCAGCATGGCCTCTTCCTGAAGGGTGTGGGGGCTTCATGAGGCCAGAAAGTTTTGCCTACGATGGGATTTGTGAACTGCTACAAAACTGAAGGTTACCTTCTGCTCGACAGTCGAGTCCTATTGGATGGTTCCAAGAGGCCCCATATGGAAAGACTCGAGAGCAGTTGTCTAAGCTGGATGCCTGGGAACGCCACCTCATATTCCCACTCTTTAGTCAGGACAAGGCCGGCTCAATCTGTGGGCTCCTGGGTGAGCTACCCAGAGGGGAGAGTTGAAATGGTCTCTCCTGAAGATGACTCCTACTGAGGCTTGGTGGCCTGGGAGACCTTGGAATGTGGAGGTGGCTCAGGGACTCTGCAGGATTCTCCAACATGAGATGTTTGACACGGCTCCAACAAGGAAACTTCCCATGTGGAGACGAGAGGAGTTCTGTTCCGTGCCTCAGGAAAGCCCCATACCCTGTTCTTCGAACCAAAGCCTCTGAGGCGTGACACCTGGAAACCAAAGCAAGAGTTGAGACTACGGCCTATAGGCCTGTCCGGCTCAACGTTCTGTCTCTGTTGACATCTGTGTGCATGCATTCATGGATGTAACTGCTCAGCTTGTGTCCGAATGCCCCTATGAGTCCAGTGAGGCTCTCAGTAGTGGGATGTCCTCGGAGGCCTTGAGGTTTCTCATATTCTGGAGTTGTGTGGCCAAAGGAATGGACACAGTTTCCCAGGAGAGAGCAGGCACGGTCCTGTGGTATGGCTCCAGAGGACCCAGCCTAGAGGCTGTGTTTGTCAGGGCTGTGGGGACAGATGTCTGAAAAAGCAAACTTGGCTCAGCTAGGGGCCAATGTAATGGCAGGCCTGATCTCTAGTCCGTGAGGGGAGATCCTCAGGAAATCAAAGTAGGGCAAGTGGGAGGCAGTCACTCAGGATTTTGTCTCTGGGGGTTGCGTTTACAGTGTCCGGTCAGGGTAGGGGTTGTCTCAGAGGCCGAGGAAGAGCCTTCCTCTCGGGGGATTGTCCAAGCTCCCAAGTGTTTGTGTTCATTCTGTGGGAATGAAGAGTACTGTTTTCTGCCACAGGGGACCCCCCAGGAGAGGGACTCTAGAGGACAGCAGTGGGTTCCCTCAACTGGAATACACACCATCTAGTTAGTCCTGGGTGCCTATGGGCATGGCAAGCCACATATGCGGGCTCTTGGTCCAGTCACTGAGAGGCGTTACTTGAATAAGGTACTCACGCTGAGGGTCACAATGTGTGTTTGTGCCCTAGGCGGCCCTCACGCTTGGGCGTGGCCTCCTGGGCCATGCCGTTTTCTCCTACACTGAAGGTTTGACTCACTGCCAGCAGCAAGGTTTCTTGCCATGGGGAAGGAGGGGTTCTGACTTGTGCATCAGGTTCCCCCCTGTGCAGGGATTGGAGATAAGGTCTAGGTTCTGATGACTGAAAACCCAGGTTGGGAATGGATGGTGGCCTAAGGCAGTGGCGGGTCCAATGTGCTGGGTGTGCAGCCAGCTGTGTCGGTGTCTGTTGGAAGGTCTGGGCTCAGGCTATTTGCGACAGAGCATCACTGTTTAAGCGAGCCTATGCAATTGGGGTGTTGCCGAGGGCCAAGCAGTTTGATCCTCATTTGGGGTTTCTGGGCAGCGCCATAGACAATGTTTTTCTCCTGGGAGTCAGGCACAGTGCTTCATTGTGGCCCCAGAATTCCCAGTAGGGAGGGCTTGTGGGCCAGGAGTGTGAAGACGGAAGTCTGAAAACACATGCTAGTGTGAGGATTGGAGCCAAGGGCAGAGCAGGCCCACTCTGCAGAGGCTGAATCAAAATCTCCTGCATCTGAAGTCAGGCTGAGGATGAGACGTTAGCTGAGGCTGGAGTATGTGTCCATGATGGCACCTTCATGAAGTGGGGGCCTCATGAGGCCAAGGAAATTTTCCCACGCTGAGTTTGGAGGTTGCCCCAAACCACAAGGTTTCCTTCTGCGGGACATTCGAGTCCTGTTGCATGGCTACAGGACATACCATATGGAAGGACTGGAGAGCAGGGTTCGAAGGATGGATCCCTGTACTGCATGCCTCGCATTCCCATTGGCTATTAGCGACAAGATATGTTTGATCTGCTGCCTCTGGAACACGCGACCCAGGGGGCTGAGATGAAATGGCCTCTCCTGAGGATGCGTCATAATGTGCGTTTGTGTCCATGGAGACCTTGGAATGTGCTGGTTGTTCAGTGGCCCTGCGGTACTATCCTACCTGAAGTTTTGATACATCCCAGTAAGAAAGCTGCCCATGTGGAGATGAGAGATGTTTGGTTTGGTGCCTCAGAAAAGCCCCATGTGCTGGTCTACGAAAACAGTGCTCTGAGACCTGAAACATGGAAACCAAAGCTAAGGTTCAGATTAGGGCCTGGGGGCCTGTCCATTTCAACCTTCTGTCTCTGGGGACACTGTCTGAGAGTCTAAGTAGAGATAGTTGCTCCGCTGGTGTCAGAGAGCCCCTCTTAGTCCAGGGTGGCCTATATTATTGATGGCCTCAGGGACCTTGGAGCTTTTCCCAAACCTGTAGGGTTGTGGTCAATGGATTGGGCACACTTTCCTTGGAGAGGGCAGGCACAATCTTTCGCTGTTTGGTCCAGAGTCCCTAGCCTGGATGTTTTGTGGGTCCAGGCTGTGGGCACAGAAGTCTGAATACACAAACTCAGCTTATGAGTGGCGCCTAGGGTATGGCAGGCCGGATGTACAGCCCGAGAGGGAGCTCCTGGGCCTCTGAAACAAGGGCGAGTGGGAGGCGTTCCTTCAGGCTTTTGTCTCTGGATGTTGTGTCCGGGATAGCCGTGGATTGGAGCGGTGGCCTCAGGTACTGTGGACGAGTATCCCTCTCTGGGGATTTGTCCCAGCTCCCAAGAGTTTGGGGTCATTTTGTGGGAAGGGTGGAGTCGTGTTGTCTGGCTCATGGGTCTCTCCAAGAAAGGGATTCCAGAGCAGAGCTCCAGGTACGGGCGGGGCGACTGGAAAATTCAAACCGTGGTGAGGATTGGGTGCATAGGGGCTTGGCAAGCCCCATATGTGGGCTCTTGGTCCAGGCCCTGACAGGCCTTTCTTTGACATGGGGCTCATGCTGAGGGTCACAGTGTGAATTTGTGCCCAAGCAGCACTCAAGTTTGGGCGTGGCATCAGGGGCCATGAAGGTTTCTCCCACCCTGAAGGTGTGACTCCATGCCAAGAGCAAGCTTGACAGCCATGGGGAAGGAGGAGTTCTGTTTTGTGCTTGCTATACCCAGCTGTGTGGAGAATTGATATAATGTCTAGGTTCAGATATCTGAAAACCAAGGTTAGGATGAGGTGACGGCATAAGACCATGGCGTGTCCGAAGTGCTGGGTGTGCGGCCAGCTGTCTCCTTGTCTGTCTGGACGTCTGGCTTCAGGCTATGTCAGGCAGAGCATAAGTGCCCAGAGCAGCCTATCCAGTTCGGGTACCGTCGAGGCCCGAGCAGGTTGATCCTCATCTGGGTTTTCTGGAGAGCCCCACAGGGAAACGTTTTTCTTCCGTTGGGCAGACACTGGGCTGGGTTGTGGTTCTGGAGTTCCTAGTCCGGAGGTCTTTTTTGCCAGGAGTGTGAGGAAGGAAGTCTGAAAACACAAGCTAGCCTGAGGTTTGGGACCGAGGGCACGGCAGGCCCACTCTGCAGAGGCTGAATCGAGATCTCCTGCACTGAGGTCATGTCAAGTATGAGACGTGCCTCAGGCTAGAGTACTTGTCCAGCATGGCCTCTTCCTGAAGGGTGTGGGGGCTTCATGAGGCCAGAAAGTTTTGCCTACGATGGGATTTGTGAACTGCTCCAAAACTGAAGGTTACCTTCTGCTCGACAGTCGAGTCCTATTGGATGGTTCCAAGAGGCCCCATATGGAAAGACTCGAGAGCAGTTGTCTAAGCTGGATGCCTGGGAACGCCACCTCATATTCCCACTCTTTAGTCAGGACAAGGCCGGCTCAATCTGTGGGCTCCTGGGTGAGCTACCCAGAGGGGAGAGTTGAAATGGTCTCTCCTGAAGATGAGTCCTACTGAGGCTTGGTGGCCTGGGAGACCTTGGAATGTGGAGGTGGCTCAGGGACTCTGCAGGATTCTCCAACATGAGATGTTTGACACGGCTCCAACAAGGAAACTTCCCATGTGGAGACGAGAGGAGTTCTGTTCCGTGCCTCAGGAAAGCCCCATACCCTGTTCTTCGAACCAAAGCCTCTGAGGAGTGACACCTGGATACCAAAGCAAGAGTTGAGACTACGGCCTATAGGCCTGTCCGGCTCAACCTTCTGTCTCTGTTGACATCTGTGTGCATGCATTCATGGATGTAACTGCTCAGCTTGTGTCCGAATGCCCCTGTGAGTCCAGTGAGGCTCCCAGTAGTGGGATGTCCTCGGAGGCCTTGAGGTTTCTCATATTCTGGAGGTGTGTGGCCAAAGGAATGGACACAGTTTCCCAGGAGAGACCAGGCACGGTCCTGTGGTATGGCTCCAGAGGACCCAGCCTAGAGGCTGTGTTTGCCAGGGCTGTGGGGACAGATGTCTGAAAAAGCAAACTTGGCTCAGCTAGGGGCCAATGTAATGGCAGGCCTGATCTCTAGTGCGTGAGGGGAGATCCTCTGGAAATCAAAGTAGGGCAAGTGGGAGGCAGTCACTCAGGATTTTGTCTCTGGGTGTTGCGTTTACAGTGTCCAGTCAGGGTAGGGGTTGTCTCAGAGGCCGAGGAAGAGCCTTCCTCTCGGGGGATTGTCCAAGCTCCCAAGTGTTTGTGTTCATTCTGTGGGAATGAAGAGTACTGTTTTCTGCCACAGGGGACCCCCCAGGAGAGGGACTCTAGAGCACAGCAGTGGGTTCCCTCAACTGGAATACACACCATCTAGTTAGTCCTGGGTGCCTATGGGCATGGCAAGCCACATACGCGGGCTCTTGGTCCAGTGACTGAGAGGCGTTACTTGAATAAGGTACTCACGCTGAGGGTCACAATGTGTGTTTGTGCCCAAGGCGGCCCTCACGCTTGGGCGTGGCCTAATGGGCCATGCCGTTTTCTCCTACACTGAAGGTTTGACTCACTGCCAGCAGCAAGGTTTCTTGCCATGGGGAACAAGGGGTTCTGACTTGTGCATCAGGTTCCCCCCTGTGCAGGGATTGGAGATAAGGTCTAGGTTCCGATGACTGAAAACCCAGGTTGGGAATGGATGGTGGCCTAAGGCAGTGGCGGGTCCAATGTGCTGGGTGTGCAGCCAGCTGTGTCGGTGTCTGTTGGAAGGTCTGGGCTCAGGCTATTTGCGACAGAGCATCACTGTTTAAGGTAGCCTATGCAATTGGGGTGTTGCCGAGGGCCAAGCAGTTTGATCCTCATTTGGGGTTTCTGAGCAGCGCCATAGACAATGTTTTTCTCCTGGGAGTCAGGCACAGTGCTTCATTGTGGCCCCAGAATTCCCAGTAGGGAGGGCTTGTGGGACAGGAGTGTGAGGACGGAAGTCTGAAAACACAAGCTAGTGTGAGGATTGGACCAAGGGCAGAGCAGGCCCGCTCTGCAGAGGCTGAATCAAAATCTCCTGCATCTGAAGTCAGGCTGAGGATCAGACGTTGGCTGAGGCTGGAGTATGTGTCCATGATGGCACCTTCATGAATTGGGGCCTCATGAGGCCAAGGAAGTTTTCCCACGCTGAGTTTGGAGGTTGCCCCAAACCACAAGGTTTCCTTCTGCGGGACATTCGAGTCCTGTTGCATGGCTCCAGGACATACCATATGGAAGGACTGGAGAGCAGGGTTCGAAGGATGGATCCCTGTACTGCATGCCTCACATTCCCATTGGCTATTAGCGACAAGATATGTTTGATCTGCTGCCTCTGCAACACGCGACCCAGGGGGCTGAGATGAAATGGCCTCTCCTGAGGATGCGTCATAATGTGCGTTTGTATCCATGGAGACTTTGGAATGTGCGGGTTGTTCAGTGGCCATGCGGAACTCTCCTACCTGAAGTGTTTGATACATCCCAGTAAGAAAGCTGCCCATGTGGAGATGAGAGAGGTTTGGTTTGGTGCCTCAGAAAAGCCCCATGTGCTGGTCTACGAAAACAGTCCTCTGAGAACGGAAACATGGAAACCAAAGCTAAGGTTCAGATTAGGGCCTGGGGGCCTGTCCATTTCAACCTTCTGTCTCTGGGGACACTGTCTGAGAGTCTAAGTGGAGATAGTTGCTCCGCTGGTGTCAGAGAGCCCCTCTTAGTCCAGGGTGGCCTATACTATTGATGGCATCATGGACCTTGGAGCTTTTCCCTAACCTGTAGGGTTGTGGTCAATGGATTGGGCCCACTTTCCTTGGAGAGGGCAGGCACAATCTTTCGCTGTTTGGTCCAGAGGCCCTAGCCTGGATTTTGTGTGGGTCCAGGCTGTGGGCACAGAAGTCTGAATACACAAACTCATCTTATGAGTGGCGGCTAGGGTATGGCAGGCCGGATGTACAGCCCGAGAGGGAGCACCTGGGCCTCTGAAACAAGGGCGAGTGGGAGGCGTTCCTTCAGGCTTTTGTCTCTGGATGTTGTGTCCGGGATAGCCGTGGATTGGAGCGGTGGCCTCAGGTACTGTGGACGAGTATCCCTCTCTGGGGATTTGTCCCAGCTCCCAAGAGTTTGGGGTCATTTTGTGGGAAGGGTGGAGTCGTGTTGTCTGGCTCATGGGTCTCTCCAAGAAAGGGATTCCAGAGCAGAGCTCCAGGTACGGGCGGGGCGACTGGAAAATTCAAACCGTGGTGAGGATTGGGTGCATAGGGGCTTGGCAAGCCCCATATGTGGGCTCTTGGTCCAGGCCCTGACAGGCCTTTCTTTGACATGGGGCTCATGCTGAGGGTCACAGTGTGAATTTGTGCCCAAGCAGCACTCAAGTTTGGGCGTGGCATCAGGGGCCATGAAGGTTTCTCCCACCCTGAAGGTGTGACTCCATGCCAAGAGCAAGCTTGACAGCCATGGGGAAGGAGGAGTTCTGTTTTGTGCTTGCTATACCCAGCTGTGTGGAGAATTGATATAATGTCTAGGTTCAGATATCTGAACCAAGGTTAGGATGAGGTGACGGCATAAGACCATGGCGTGTCCGAAGTGCTGGGTGTGCGGCCAGCTGTCTCCTTGTCTGTCTGGACGTCTGGCTTCAGGCTGTGTCAGGCAGAGCATGAGTGCCCAGAGCAGCCTATCCAGTTCGGGTACCGTCGAGGCCCGAGCAGGTTGATCCTCATCTGGGTTTTCTGGAGAGCCCCACAGGGAAACGTTTTTCTTCCGTTGGGCAGACACTGGGCTGGGTTGTGGTTCCGAAGTTCCTAGTCCGGAGGGCTTATTTGCCAGGAGTGTGAGGAAGGAAGTCTGAAAACACAAGCTAGCGTGAGGTTTGGGACCGAGGGCACGGCAGGCCCACTCTGCAGAGGTTGAATCGAGATCTCCTGCACTGAGGTCATGTCAACTATGAGACGTGCCTCAGGCTAGAGTTCTTGTCCAGCATGGCCTCTTCCTGAAGGGTGTGGAGGCTTCATGAGGCCAGAAAGTTTTGCCTACGATGGGATTTGTGAACTGCTCCAAAACTGAAGGTTACCTTCTGCACGACAGTCGAGTCCTATTGGATGGTTCCAAAAGGCCCCATATGGAAAGACTCGAGAGCAGGTGTCTAAGCTGGATGCCTGGGAACGCCACCTCATATTCCCACTCTTTAGTCAGGACAAGGCAGGCTCAATCTGCGGGCTCCTGGGTGAGCTACCCAGATGGGAGAGTTGAAATGGTCTCTCCTGAAGATGAGTCCTACTGTGGCTTGGTGGCCTGGGAGACCTTGGAATGTGGATGTGGCTCAGGGACTCTGCAGGATTCTCCAACATGAGATGTTTGACACGGCTCCAACAAGGAAACTTCCCATGTGGAGACGAGAGGAGTTCTGTTCCGTGCCTCAGGAAAGCCCCATACCCTGTTCTTCGAACCAAAGCCTCTGAGGCGTGACACCTGGAAACCAAAGCAAGAGTTGAGACTACGGCCTATAGGCCTGTCCGGCTCAACGTTCTGTCTCTGTTGACATCTGTGTGCATGCATTCATGGATGTAGGTGCTCAGCTTGTGTCCGAATGCCCCTATGAGTCCAGTGAGGCTCTCAGTAGTGGGATGTCCTCGGAGGCCTTGAGGTTTCTCATATTCTGGAGTTGTGTGGCCATAGGAATGGACACAGTTTCCCAGGAGAGAGCAGGCACGGTCCTGTGGTATGGCTCCAGAGGACCCAGCCTAGAGGCTGTGTTTGTCAGGGCTGTGGGGACAGATGTCTGAAAAAGCAAACTTGGCTCAGCTAGGGGCCAATGTAATGGCAGGCCTGATCTCTAGTCCGTGAGGGGAGATCCTCAGGAAATCAAAGTAGGGCAAGTGGGAGGCAGTCACTCAGGATTTTGTCTCTGGGGGTTGCGTTTACAGTGTCCGGTCAGGGTAGGGGTTGTCCTAGAGGCCGAGGAAGAGCCTTCCGTTCGGGGGATTGTCCAAGCTCCCAAGTGTTTGTGTTCATTCTGTGGGAATGAAGAGTACTGTTTTCTGCCACAGGGGACCCCCCAGGAGAGGGACTCTAGAGGACAGCAGTGGGTTCCCTCAACTGGAATACACACCATCTAGTTAGTCCTGGGTGCCTATGGGCATGGCAAGCCACATATGCGGGCTCTTGGTCCAGTCACTGAGAGGCGTTACTTGAATAAGGTACTCACGCTGAGGGTCACAATGTGTGTTTGTGCCCTAGGCGGCCCTCACGCTTGGGCGTGGCCTCCTGGGCCATGCCGTTTTCTCCTACACTGAAGGTTTGACTCACTGCCAGCAGCAAGGTTTCTTGCCATGGGGAAGGAGGGGTTCTGACTTGTGCATCAGGTTCCCCCCTGTGCAGGGATTGGAGATAAGGCCTAGGTTCTGATGACTGAAAACCCAGGTTGGGAATGGATGGTGGCCTAAGGCAGTGGCGGGTCCAATGTGCTGGGTGTGCAGCCAGCTGTGTCGGTGTCTGTTGGAAGGTCTGGGCTCAGGCTATTTGCGACAGAGCATCACTGTTTAAGCGAGCCTATGCAATTGGGGTGTTGCCGAGGGCCAAGCAGTTTGATCCTCATTTGGGGTTTCTGGGCAGCGCCATAGACAATGTTTTTCTCCTGGGAGTCAGGCACAGTGCTTCATTGTGGCCCCAGAATTCCCAGTAGGGAGGGCTTGTGGGCCAGGAGTGTGAAGACGGAAGTCTGAAAACACATGCTAGTGTGAGGATTGGAGCCAAGGGCAGAGCAGGCCCACTCTGCAGAGGCTGAATCAAAATCTCCTGCATCTGAAGTCAGGCTGAGGATGAGACGTTAGCTGAGGCTGGAGTATGTGTCCATGATGGCACCTTCATGAAGTGGGGGCCTCATGAGGCCAAGGAAATTTTCCCACGATGAGTTTGGAGGTTGCCCCAAACCACAAGGTTTCCTTCTGCGGGACATTCGAGTCCTGTTGCATGGCTCCAGGACATACCATATGGAAGGACTGGAGAGCAGGGTTCGAAGGATGGATCCCTGTACTGCATGCCTCGCATTCCCATTGGCTATTAGCGACAAGATATGTTTGATCTGCTGCCTCTGCAACACGCGACCCAGGGGGCTGAGATGAAATGGCCTCTCCTGAGGATGCGTCATAATGTGCGTTTGTGTCCATGGAGACCTTGGAATGTGCTGGTTGTTCAGTGGCCCTGCGGTACTATCCTACCTGAAGTTTTGATACATCCCAGTAAGAAAGCTGCCCATGTGGAGATGAGAGATGTTTGGTTTGGTGCCTCAGAAAAGCCCCATGTGCTGGTCTACGAAAACAGTCCTCTGAGACCTGAAACATGGAAACCAAAGCTAAGGTTCAGATTAGGGCCTGGGGGCCTGTCCATTTCAACCTTCTGTCTCTGGGGACACTGTCTGAGAGTCTAAGTAGAGATAGTTGCTCCGCTGGTGTCAGAGAGCCCCTCTTAGTCCAGGGTGGCCTATACTATTGATGGCCTCAGGGACCTTGGAGCTTTTCCCTAACCTGTAGGGTTGTGGTCAATGGATTGGGCACACTTTCCTTGGAGAGGGCAGGCACAATCTTTCGCTGTTTGGTCCAGAGGCCCTAGCCTGGATGTTGTGTGGGTCCAGGCTGTGGGCACAGAAGTCTGAATACACAAACTCAGCTTATGAGTGGCGCCTAGGGTATGGCAGGCCGGATGTACAGCCCGAGAGGGAGCTCCTGGGCCTCTGAAACAAGGGCGAGTGGGAGGCATAACTTCAGGCTTTTGTCTCTGGATGTTGTGTCCGGGATAGCCGTGGATTGGAGCGGTGGCCTCAGGTACTGTGGACGAGTATCCCTCTCTGGGGATTTGTCCCAGCTCCGAAGTGATAGGGGTCATTTTGTGGGAAGGGTGGAGTCGTGTTGTCTGGCTCATGGGTCTCTCCAAGAAAGGGATTCCAGAGCAGTGCTCCAGGTACGGGCGGGGCGACTGGAAAATTCAAACCGTGGTGAGGATTGGGTGCAGAGGGGCTTGGCAAGCCCCATATGTGGGCTCTTGGTCCAGGCCTTGACAGGCCTTTCTTTGACATGGGGCTCATGCTGAGGGTCACAGTGTGAATTTGTGCCCAAGCAGCACTCAAGTTTGGGCGTGGCATCAGGGGCCATGAAGGTTTCTCCCACCCTGAAGGTGTGACTCCATGCCAAGAGCAAGCTTGACAGCCATGGGGAAGGAGGAGTTCTGTTTTGTGCTTGCTATACCCAGCTGTGTGGAGAATTGATATAATGTCTAGGTTCAGATATCTGAAAACCAAGGTTAGGATGAGGTGACGGCATAAGAC
The DNA here is from genome assembly GCF_964662115.1 of Mustela nivalis. NCBI lineage: Eukaryota > Metazoa > Chordata > Mammalia > Carnivora > Mustelidae > Mustela > Mustela nivalis. Next base: position 214,374 of record NW_028136531.1, on the reverse strand, counting down.
CATGGCGTGTCCGAAGTGCTGGGTGTGCGGCCAGCTGTCTCCTTGTCTGTCTGGACGTCTGGCTTCAGGCTATGTCAGGCAGAGCATAAGTGCCCAGAGCAGCCTATCCAGTTCGGGTACCGTCGAGGCCCGAGCAGGTTGATCCTCATCTGGGTTTTCTGGAGAGCCCCACAGGGAAACGTTTTTCTTCCGTTGGGCAGACACTGGGCTGGGTTGTGGTTCTGGAGTTCCTAGTCCGGAGGTCTTTTTTGCCAGGAGTGTGAGGAAGGAAGTCTGAAAACACAAGCTAGCCTGAGGTTTGGGACCGAGGGCACGGCAGGCCCACTCTGCAGAGGCTGAATCGAGATCTCCTGCACTGAGGTCATGTCAACTATGAGACGTGCCTCAGGCTAGAGTACTTGTCCAGCATGGCCTCTTCCTGAATGGTGTGGGGGCTTCATGAGGCCAGAAAGTTTTGCCTACGATGGGATTTGTGAACTGCTACAAAACTGAAGGTTACCTTCTGCTCGACAGTCGAGTCCTATTGGATGGATCCAAGAGGCCCCATATGGAAAGACTCGAGAGCAGGTGTCTAAGCTGGATGCCTGGGAACGCCACCTCATATTCCCACTCTTTAGTCAGGACAAGGCCGGCTCAATCTGTGGGCTCCTGGGTGAGCTACCCAGAGGGGAGAGTTGAAATGGTCTCTCCTGAAGATGAGTCCTACTGAGGCTTGGTGGCCTGGGAGACCTTGGAATGTGGAGGTGGCTCAGGGACTCTGCAGGATTCTCCAACATGAGATGTTTGACACGGCTCCAACAAGGAAACTTCCCATGTGGAGACGAGAGGAGTTCTGTTCCGTGCCTCAGGAAAGCCCCATACCCTGTTCTTCGAACCAAAGCCTCTGAGGAGTGACACCTGGATACCAAAGCAAGAGTTGAGACTACGGCTTATAGGCCTGTCCGGCTCAACCTTCTGTCTCTGTTGTCATCTGTGTGCATGCATTCATGGATGTAACTGCTCAGCTTGTGTCCGAATGCCCCTGTGAGTCCAGTGAGGCTCCCAGTAGTGGGATGTCCTCGGAGGCCTTGAGGTTTCTCATATTCTGGAGGTGTGTGGCCAAAGGAATGGACACAGTTTCCCAGGAGAGAGCAGGCACGGTCCTGTGGTATGGCTCCAGAGGACCCAGCCTAGAGGCTGTGTTTGCCAGGGCTGTGGGGACAGATGTCTGAAAAAGCAAACTTGGCTCAGCTAGGGGCCAATTTAATGGCAGGCCTGATCTCTAGTCCGTGAGGGGAGATCCTCTGGAAATCAAAGTAGGGCAAGTGGGAGGCATTCACTCAGGGTTTTGTCTCTGGGTGTTGCGTTTACAGTGTCCGGTCAGGGTAGGGGTTGTCTCAGAGGCCGAGGAAGAGCCTTCCTCTCGGGGGATTGTCCAAGCTCCCAAGTGTTTGTGTTCATTCTGTGGGAATGAAGAGTACGGTTTTCTGCCACAGGGGACCCCCCAGGAGAGGGACTCTAGAGCACAGCAGTGGGTTCCCTCAACTGGAATACACACCATCTAGTTAGTCCTGGGTGCCTATGGGCATGGCAAGCCACATATGCGGGCTCTTGGTCCAGTCACTGAGAGGCGTTACTTGAATAAGGTACTCACGCTGAGGGTCACAATGTGTGTTTGTGCCCATGGCGGCCCTCACGCTTGGGCGTGGCCTCATGGGCCATGCTGTTTTCTCCTACACTGAAGGATTGACTCACTGCCAGCAGCAAGGTTTCTTGCCATGGGGAAGGAGGGGTTCTGACTTGTGCATCAGGTTCCCCCCTGTGCAGGGATTGGAGATAAGGTCTAGGTTCCGATGACTGAAAACCCAGGTTGGGAATGGATGGTGGCCTAAGGCAGTGGCGGGTCCAATGTGCTGGGTGTGCAGCCAGCTGTGTCGGTGTCTGTTGGAAGGTCTGGGCTCAGGCTATTTGCGACAGAGCATCACTGTTTAAGGTAGCCTATGCAATTGGGGTGTTGCCGAGGGTCAAGCAGTTTGATCCTCATTTGGGGTTTCTGGGCAGCGCCATAGACAATGTTTTTCTCCTGGGAGGCAGGCACAGTGCTTCATTGTGGCCCCAGAATTCCCAGTAGGGAGGGTTTGTGGGCCAGGAGTGTGGGGACGGAAGTCTGAAAACACAAGCTAGTGTGAGGATTGGAGCCAAGGGCAGAGCAGGCCCACTCTGCAGAGGCTGAATCAAAATCTCCTGCATCTGAAGTCAGGCTGAGGATCAGACGTTGGCTGAGGCTGGAGTATGTGTCCATGACGGCACCTTCATGAAGTGGGGGCCTCATGAGGCCAAGGAAGTTTTCCCATGCTGAGTTTGGAGGTTGCCCCAAACCACAAGGTTATCTTCTGCGGGACATTCGAGTCCTGTTGCATGGCTCCAGGACATACCATATGGAAGGACTGGAGAGCAGGGTTCGAAGGATGGATCCCTGTACTGCATGCCTCGCATTCCCATTGGCTATTAGCGACAAGATATGTTTGATCTGCTGCATCTGGAACACGCGACCCAGGGGGCTGAGATGAAATGGCCTCTCCTGAGGATGCGTCATAATGTGCGTTTGGGTCCATGGAGACCTTGGAATGTGCTGGTTGTTCAGTGGCCCTGCGGAACTCTCCTACCTGAAGTGTTTGATACATCCCAGTAAGAAAGCTGCCCATGTGGAGATGAGAGAGGTTTGGTTTGGTGCCTCAGAAAAGCCCCATGTGCTGTGCTATGAAAACAGTCCTCTGAGAACGGAAACATGGAAATCAAAGCTAAGGTTCATATTAGGGCCTGGGGGCCTGTCCATTTCAACCTTCTGTCTCTGGGGACACTGTCTGAGAGTCTAAGTGGAGATAGTTGCTCCGCTGGTGTCAGAGAGCCCCTCTTAGTCCAGGGTGGCCTATACTATTGATGGCCTCAGGGACCTTGGAGTTTTTCCCTAACCTGTAGGGTCGTGGTCAATGGATTGGGCACACTTTCCTTGGAGAGGGCAGGCACAATCTTTCGCTGTTTGGTCCAGAGGCCCTAGCCTGGATTTTGTGTGGGTCCAGGCTGTGGGCACAGAAGTCTGAATACACAAACTCAGCTTATGAGTGGCGCCTAGGGTATGGCAGTCCGGATGTACAGCCCGAGAGGGAGCTCCTGGGCCTCTGAAACAAGGGCGAGTGGGAGGCGTTCCTTCAGGCCTTTGTCTCTGGATGTTTTGTCCGGGATAGCCGTGGATTGGAGCGGTGGCCTCAGGTACTGTGGACGAGTATCCCTCTCTGGGGATTTGTCCCAGCTCCCAAGAGTTGGGGGTCATTTTGTGGGAAGGGTGGAGTCGTGTTGTCTGGCTCATGGGTCTCTCCAAGAAAGGGATTCCAGAGCAGAGCTCCAGGTACGGGCGGGGCGACTGGAAAATTCAAACCGTGGTGAGGATTGGGTGCAGAGGGGCTTGGCAAGCCCCATATGTGGGCTCTTGGTCCAGGCCCTGACAGGCCTTTCTTTGACATGGGGCTCATGCTGAGGGTCACATTGTGAATTTGTGCCCAAACAGCACTCAAGTTTGGGCGTGGCATCAGGGGCCATGAAGGTTTCTCCCACCCTGAAGGTGTGACTCCATGCCAAGAGCAAGCTTGACAGCCATGGGGAAGGAGGAGTTCTGTTTTGTGCTTGCTATACCCAGCTGTGTGGAGAATTGATATAATGTCTAGGTTCAGATATCTGAAAACCTAGGTTAGGATGAGGTGACGGCATAAGTCCATGGCGTGTCCGAAGTGCTGGGTGTGCGGCCAGCTGTCTCCTTGTCTGTCTGGACGTCTGGCTTCAGGCTGTGTCAGGCAGAGCATGAGTGCCCAGAGCAGCCTATCCAGTTCGGGTACCGTCGAGGCCCGAGCAGGTTGATCCTCATCTGGGTTTTCTGGAGAGCCCCACAGTGAAACGTTTTTCTTCGGTTGGGCAGACACTGGGCTGGGTGGTGGTTCTGGAGTTCCTAGTCCGGAGGGCTTGTTTGCCAGGAGTGTGAGGAAGGAAGTCTGAAAACACAAGCTAGCGTGAGGTTTGGGACCGAGGGCACGGCAGGCCCACTCTGCAGAGGATGAATCGAGATCTCCTGCACTGAGGTCATGTCAACTATGAGACGTGCCTCAGGCTAGAGTTCTTGTCCAGCATGGCCTCTTCCTGAAGGGTGTGGGGGCTTCATGAGGCCAGAAAGTTTTGCCTACGATTGGATTTGTGAACTGCTCCAAAACTGAAGGTTACCTTCTGCACGACAGTCGAGTCCTATTGGATGGTTCCAAGAGGCCCCATATGGAAAGACTCGAGAGCAGGTGTCTAAGCATGGATGCCTGGGAATGCCACCTCATAATCCCACTCTTTAGTCAGGACAAGGCAGGCTCAATCTGCGGGCTCCTAGGTGAGCTACCCAGAGGGGAGAGTTGAAATGGACTCTCCTGAAGATGATTCCTACTGTGGCTTGGTGGCATGGGAGACCTTGGAATGTGGAGGTGGCTCAGGAACTCTGCAGGATTCTCCAACATGAGGTGTTTGACACGGCTCCTACAAGGAAACTTCCCATGTGGAGACGAGAGGAGTTCTGTTCCGTGCCTCAGGAAAGCCCCATACCCTGTTCTTCGAACCAAAGCCTCTGAGGAGTGACACCTGGAAACCAAACCAAGAGTTGAGACTACGGCCTAAAGGCCTGTCCGGCTCAACCTTCTATCTCTGTTGACATCTGTGTGCATGCATTCATGGATGTAGCTGCTCAGCTTGTGTCCGAATGCCCCTATGAGTCCAGTGAGGCTCCCAGTAGTGGGATGTCCTCGGAGGCCTTGAGGTTTCTCATATTCTGGAGGTGTGTGGCCAAAGGAATGGACACAGTTTCTAAGGAGAGAGCAGGCACGGTCCTGTGGTATGGCTCCAGAGGACCCAGCCTAGAGGCTGTGTTTGCCAGGGCTGTGGGGACAGATGTCTGAAAAAGCAAACTTGGCTCAACTAGGGGCCAATTTAATGGCAGGCCTGATCTCTAGTCCGTGAGGGGAGATCCTCTGGAAATCAAATTAGGGCAAGTGGGAGGCCGTCACTCAGGATTTTGTCTCTGGGTTTGCATTTACAGTGTCCAGTCAGGGTAGGGGTTGTCTCAGAGGCCGAGGAAGAGCCTTCCTCTCGGGGGATTGTCCAAGCTCCCAAGTGTTTATGTTCATTCTGTGGGAATGAAGAGTACTGTTTTCTGCCTCAGGGGACCCCCCAGGAGAGGGACTCTAGAGCACAGCAGTGGGTTCCCTCAACTGGAATACACACCATCTAGTTAGTCCTGGGTGCCTATGGGCATGGCAAGCCACATATGCGGGCTCTTGGTCCAGTCACTGAGAGGCGTTACTTGAATAAGGTACTCACGCTGAGGGTCACAATGTGTGTTTGTGACCAAGGCGGCCCTCACGCTTGGGCGTGGCCTCATGGGCCATGCCGTTTTCTCCTACACTGAAGGATTGACTCACTGCCAGCAGCAAGGTTTCTTGCCAGGGGGAAGGAGGGGTTCTGACTTGTGCATCAGGTTCCCCCCTGTGCAGGGATTGGAGATAAGGTCTAGGTTCCGATGACTGAAATCCCAGGTTGGGAATGGATGGTGGATAAGGCAGTGGCGCGTCCAATGTGCTGGGTGTGCAGCCAGCTGTGTCGGTGTCTGTTGGAAGGTCTGGGCTCAGGCTATTTGCGACAGAGCATCAGTGTTTAAGGTAGCCTATGCAATTGGGTTGTTGCCGAGGGCCAAGCAGTTTGATCCTCATTTGGGGTTTCTGGGCAGCGCCATACACAATGTTTTTCTCCTGGGAGGCAGGCACAGTGCTTCATTGTGGCCCCAGAATTCCCAGTATTGAGGGTTTGTGGGCCAGGAGTGTGAGGACGGAAGTCTGAAAACACAAGCTAGTGTGAGGATTGGAGCCAAGGGCAGAGCAGGCCCACTCTGTAGAGGCTGAATCAAAATCTCCTGCATCTGAAGTCAGGCTGAGGATCAGACGTTGGCTGAGGCTGGAGTATGTGTCCATGATGGCACCTTCATGAAGTGGGGGCCTCATGAGGCCAAGGAAGTTTTCCCACGCTGAGTTTGGAGGTTGCCCCAAACCACAAGGTTTCCTTCTGCGGAACATTCGAGTCCTGTTGCATGGCTCCAGGACATACCATATGGAAGGACTGGAGAGCAGGGTTCGAAGGATGGATCCCTGTACTGCATGCCTCGCATTCCCATTGGCTATTAGCGACAAGATATGTTTGATCTGCTGCCTCTGGAACACGCGACCCAGGGGGCTGAGATGAAATGGCCTCTCCTGAGAATGCGTCATAATGTGCGTTTGGGTCCATGGAGACCTTGGAATGTGCTGGTTGTTCAGTGGCCCTGCGGAACTCTCCTACCTGAAGTGTTTGATACATCCCTGTAAGAAAGCTGCCCATGTGGAGATGAGAGATGTTTGGTTTGGTGCCTCAGAAAAGCCCCATGTGCTGGTCTACGAAAACAGTCCTCTGAGAACGGAAACATGGAAACCAAAGCTAAGGTTCAGATTAGGGCCTGGGGGCCTGTCCATTTCAACCTTCTGTCTCTGGGGACACTGTCTGAGAGTCTAAGTGGAGATAGTTGCTCCGCTGGTGTCAGAGAGCCCCTCTTAGTCCAGGGTGGCCTATACTATTGATGGCCTCAGGGACCTTGGAGCTTTTCCCTAACCTGTAGGGTTGTGGTCAATGGATTGGGCACACTTTCCTTGGAGAGGGCAGGCACAATCTTTCGCTGTTTGGTCCAGAGGCCCTAGCCTGGATGTTGTGTGGGTCCAGGCTGTGGGCACAGAAGTCTGAATACACAAACTCAGCTTATGAGTGGCGCCTAGGGTATGGCAGTCCGGATGTACAACCCGAGAGGGAGCTCCTGGGCCTCTGAAACAAGGGCGAGTGGGAGGCGTTACTTCAGGCTTTTGTCTCTGGATGTTGTGTCCGGGATAGCCGTGGATTGGAGCGGTGGCCTCAGGTACTGTGGACGAGTCTCCCTCTCTGGGGATTTGTCCCAGCTCCCAAGAGTTGGGGGTCATTTTGTGGGAAGGGTGGAGTCGTGTTGTCTGGCTCATGGGTCTCTCCAAGAAAGGGATTCCAGAGCAGAGCTCCAGGTTCGGGCGGGGCGACTGGAAAATTCAAACCGTGGTGAGGATTGGGTGCATAGGGGCTTGGCAAGCCCCATATGTGGGCTCTTGGTCCAGGCCTTGACAGGCCTTTCTTTGACATGGGGCTCATGCTGAGGGTCACAGTGTGAATTTGTGCCCAAGCAGCACTCAAGTTTGGGCGTGGCATCAGGGGCCATGAAGGTTTTTCCCACCCTGAAGGTGTGACTCCATGCCAAGAGCAAGCTTGACAGCCATGGGGAAGGAGGAGTTCTGTTTTGTGCTTGCTATACCCAGCTGTGTGGAGAATTGATATAATGTCTAGGTTCAGATATCTGAAAACCAAGGTTAGGATGAGGTGACGGCATAAGACCATGGCGTGTCCGAAGTGCTGGGTGTGCGGCCAGCTGTCTCCTTGTCTGTCTGGACGTCTGGCTTCAGGCTGTGTCAGGCAGAGCATTAGTGCCCAGAGCAGCCTATCCAGTTCGGGTACCGTCGAGGCCCGAGCAGGTTGATCCTCATCTGGGTTTTCTGGAGAGCCCCACAGGGAAACGTTTTTCTTCGGTTGGGCAGACTCTGGGCTGGGTTGTGGTTCTGGATTTCCTAGTCCGGAGGGCTTGTTTGCCAGGAGTGTGAGGAAGGAAGTCGGAAAACACAAGCTAGCGTGAGGTTTGGGACCGAAGGCACGGCAGGCCCACTCTGCAGAGGCTGAATCGAGATCTCCTGCACTGAGGTCATGTCAACTATGAGACGTGCCTCAGGCTAGAGTTCTTGTCCAGCATGGCCTCTTCCTGAAGGGTGTGGGGGCTTCATGAGGCCAGAAAGTTTTGCCTATGATGGGATTTGTGAACTGCTCCAAAACTGAAGGTTACCTTCTGCACGACAGTCGAGTCCTATTGGATGGTTCCAAGAGGCCCCATATGGAAAGACTCGAGAGCAGGTGTCTAAGCATGGATGCCTGGGAACGCCACCTCATAATCCCACTCTTTAGTCAGGACAAGGCAGGCTCAATCTGCGGGCTCCTGGGTGAGCTACCCAGAGGGGAGAGTTGAAATGGACTCTCCGGAAGATGATTTCTACTGTGGCTTGGTGGCATGGGAGACCTTGGAATGTGGAGGTGGCTCAGGGACTCTGCAGGATTCTCCAACATGAGGTGTTTGACACGGCTCCAACAAGGAAACTTCCCATGTGGAGACGAGAGGAGTTCTGTTCCGTGCCTCAGGAAAGCCCCATACCCTGTTCTTCGAACCAAAGCCTCTGAGGAGTGACACCTGGAAACCAAAGCAAGAGTTGAGACTATGGCCTAAAGGCCTGTCCGGCTCAACCTTCTATCTCTGTTGACATCTGTGTGCATGCATTCATGGATGTAGCTGCTCAGCTTGTGTCCGAATGCCCCTGTGAGTCCAGTGAGGCTCCCAGTAGTGGGATGTCCTCGGAGGCCTTGAGGTTTCTCATATTCAGGAGGTGTGTGGCCAAAGGAATGGACACAGTTTCCCAGGAGAGAGCAGGCACGGTCCTGTGGTATGGCTCCAGAGGACCCAGCCTAGAGGCTGTGTTTGCCAGAGCTGTGGGGACAGATGTCTGAAAAAGCAAACTTGGCTCAGCTAGGGGCCAATTTAATGGCAGGCCTGATCTCTAGTCCGTGAGGGGAGATCCTCTGGAAATCAAATTAGGGCAAGTGGGAGACAGTCACTCAGGATTTTGTCTCTGGGTGTTGTGTTTACAGTGTCCAGTCAGGGTAGGGGTTGTCTCAGAGGCCGTGGAAGAGCCTTCCTCTCGGGGGATTGTCCAAGCTCCCAAGTGTTTATGTTCATTCTGTGGGAATGCAGAGCACTGTTTTCTGCCACAGGGGACCCCCCAGGAGAGGGACTCTAGAGCACAGCAGTGGGTTAACTCAACTGGAATACACACCATCTAGTTAGTCCTGGGTGCCTATGGGCATGGCAAGCCACATATGCGGGCTCTGGGTCCAGTCACTGAGAGGCGTACTTGAATAAGGTACTCCCGCTGAGGGTCACAATGTGTGTTTGTGCCCAAGGCGGCCCTCACGCTTGGGCGTGGCCTCAAGGGCCATGCCGTTTTCTCCTACACTGAAGGATTGCCTCACTGCCAGCAGCAAGGTTTCTTGCCAGGGGGAAGAAGGGGTTCTAACTTGTGAATCAGGTTCCCCCCTGTGCAGGGATTGGAGATAAGGTCTAGGTTCTGATGACTGAAAACCCAGGTTGGGAATGGATGGTGGCCTAAGTCAGTGGCGGGTCCAATGTGCTGGGTGTGCAGCCAGCTGTGTCGGTGTCTGTTGGAAGGTCTGGGCTCAGGCTATTTGCGACAGAGCATCACTGTTTAAGCTAGCCTATGCAATTGGGGTGTTGCCGAGGGCCAAGCAGTTTGATCCTCATTTGGGGTTTCTGGGCAGCGCCATAGACAATGTTTTTCTCCTGGGAGTCAGGCACAGTGCTTCATTGTGGCCCCAGAATTCCCATTAGGGAGGGTTTGTGGGCCAGGAGTGTGAAGACGGAAGTCTGAAAACACAAGCTAGTGTGAGGATTGGAGCCAAGGGCAGAGCAGGCCCACTCTGCAGAGGCTGAATCAAAATCTCCTGCATCTGAAGTCAGGCTGAGGATCAGACGTTGGCTGAGGCTGGAGTATGTGTCCATGATGGCACCTTCATGAAGTGGGGGCCTCATGAGGCCAAGGAAGTTTTCCCACGCTGAGTTTGGAGGTTGCCCCAAACCACAAGGTTTCCTTCTGCGGGACATTCGAGTCCTGTTGCATGGCTCCAGGACATACCATATGGAAGGACTGGAGAGCAGGGTTCGAAGGATGGATCCCTGTACAGCATGCCTCGCATTCCCATTGGCTATTAGCGACAAGATATGTTTGATCTGCTGCCTCTGGAACACGCGACCCAGGGGGCTGAGTTGAAATGGCCTCTCCTGAGGATGCGTCATAATGTGCGTTTGGGTCCATGGAGACCTTGGAATGTGCTGGTTGTTCAGTGGCCCTGCGGAACTCTCCTACCTGAAGTGTTTGATACATCCCAGTAAGAAAGCTGCCCATGTGGAGATGAGAGATGTTTGGTTTGGTGCCTCAGAAAAGCCCCATGTGCTGGATTACGAAAACAGTCCTCTGAGAACGGAAACATGGAAACCAAAGCTAAGGTTCAGATTAGGGCCTGGGGGCCTGTCCATTTCAACCTTCTGACTCTGGGGACACTGTCTGAGAGTCTAAGTGGAGATAGTTGCTCCGCTGGTGTCAGAGAGCCCCTCTTAGTCCAGGGTGGCCTATACTATTGATGGCCTCAGGGACCTTGGAGCTTTTCCCTAACCTGTAGGGTTGTGGTCAATGGATTGGGCACACTTTCCTTGGAGAGGGCAGGCACAATCTTTCGCTGTTTGGTCCAGAGGCCCTAGCCTGGATGTTGTGTGGGTCCAGGCTGTGGGCACAGAAGTCTGAATACACAAACTCAGCTTATGAGTGGCGCCTAGGGTATGGCAGTCCGGATGTACAGCCCGAGAGGGAGCTCCTGGGCCTCTGAAACAAGGGCGAGTGGGAGGCGTTCCTTCAGGCTTTCGTCTCTGGATGTTGTGTCCGGGATAGCCTTGGATTGGAGCGGTGGCCTCAGGTACTGTGGACGAGTCTCCCTCTCTGGGGATTTGTCCCAGCTCTCAAGAGTTTGGGGTCATTTTGTGGGAAGGGTGGAGTCGTGTTGTCTGGCTCATGGGTCTCTCCAAGAAAGGGATTCCAGAGCAGAGCTCCAGGTACGGGCGGGGCGACTGGAAAATTCAAACCGTGGTGAGGATTGGGTGCATAGGGGCTTGGCAAGCCCCATATGTGGGCTCTTGGTCCAGGCCCTGACAGGCCTTTCTTTGACATGGGGCTCATGCTGAGGGTCACAGTGTGAATTTGTGCCCAAGCAGCACTCAAGTTTGGGCGTGGCATCAGGGGCCATGAAGGTTTCTCCCACCCTGAAGGTGTGACTCCATGCCAAGAGCAAGCTTGACAGCAATGGGGAAGGAGGAGTTCTGTTTTGTGCTTGCTATACCCAGCTGTGTGGAGAATTGATATAATGTCTAGGTTCAGATATCTGAAAACCAAGGTTAGGATGAGGTGACGGCATAAGACCATGGCGTGTCCGAAGTGCTGGGTGTGCGGCCAGCTGTCTCCTTGTCTGTCTGGACGTCTGGCTTCAGGCTGTGACAGGCAGAGCATGAGTGCCCAGAGCAGCCTATCCATTTCGGGTACCGTCGAGGCCCGAGCAGGTTGATCCTCATCTGGGTTTTCTGGAGAGCCCCACAGGGAAACGTTTTTCTTCCGTTGGGCAGACACTGGGCTGGGTTGTGGTTCTGGAGTTCCTAGTCCGGAGGGCTTGTTTGCCAGGAGTGTGAGGAAGGAAGTCGGAAAACACAAGCTAGCGTGAGGTTTGGGACCGAGGGCACGGCAGGCCCACTCTGCAGAGGCTGAATCGAGATCTCCTGCACTGAGGTCATGTCAACTATGAGACGTGCCTCAGGCTAGAGTTCTTGTCCAGCATGTCCTCTTCCTGAAGGGTGTGGGGGCTTCATGAGGCCAGAAAGTTTTGCCTACGATGGGATTTGTGAAATGCTCCAAAACTGAAGGTTACCTTCTGCACGACAGTCGAGTCCTATTGGATGGTTCCAAGAGGCCCCATATGGAAAGACTCGAGAGCAGGTGTCTAAGCATGGATGCCTGGGAACGCCACCTCATAATCCCACTCTTTAGTCAGGACAAGGCAGGCTCAATCTGCGGGCTCCTGGGTGAGCTACCCAGAGGGGAGAGTTGAAATGGACTCTCCGGAAGATGATTCCTACTGTGGCTTGGTGGCATGGGAGACTTGGAATGTGGAGGTGGCTCAGGGACTCTGCAGGATTCTCCAACATGAGGTGTTTGACACGGCTCCAACAAGGAAACTTCCCATGTGGAGACGAGAGGAGTTCTGTTCCGTGCCTCAGGAAAGCCCCATACCCTGTTCTTCGAACCAAAGCCTCTGAGGAGTGACACCTGGAAACCAAAGCAAGAGTTGAGACTACGGCCTAAAGGCCTGTCCGGCTCAACCTTCTATCTCTGTTGACATCTGTGTGCATGCATTCATGGATGTAGCTGCTCAGCTTGTGTCGGAATGCCCCTGTGAGTCCAGTGAGGCTCCCAGTAGTGGGATGTCCTCGGAGGCCTTCAGGTTTCTCATATTCTGGAGGTGTGTGGCCAAAGGAATGGACACAGTTTCCCAGGAGAGAGCAGGCACGGTCCTGTGGTATGGCTCCAGAGGACCCAGCCTAGAGGCTGTGTTTGCCAGAGCTGTGGGGACAGATGTCTGAAAAAGCAAACTTGGCTCAGCTAGGGGCCAATTTAATGGCAGGCCTGATCTCTAGTCCGTGAGGGGAGATCCTCTGGAAATCAAAGTAGGGCAAGTGGGAGGCATTCACTCAGGATTTTGTCTCTGGGTGTTGCGTTTACAGTGTCCGGTCAGGGTAGGGGTTGTCTCAGAGGCCGAGGAAGAGCCTTCCTCTCGGGGGATTGTCCAAGCTCCCAAGTGTTTGTGTTCATTCTGTGGGAATGAAGAGTACTGTTTTCTGCCACAGGGGACCCCCCAGGAGAGGGACTCTAGAGCACAGCAGTGGGTTCCCTCAACTGGAATACACACCATCTAGTTAGTCCTGGGTGCCTATGGGCATGGCAAGCCACATATGCGGGCTCTTGGTCCAGTCACTGAGAGGCGTTACTTGAATAAGGTACTCACGCTGAGGGTCACAATGTGTGTTTGTGCCCAAGGCGGCCCTCACGCTTGGGCGTGGCCTCATGGGCCATGCTGTTTTCTCCTTCACTGAAGGTTTGACTCACTGCCAGCAGCAAGGTTTCTTGCCATGGGGAAGGAGGGGTTCTGACTTGTGCATCAGGTTCCCCCCTGTGCAGGGATTGGAGATAAGGTCTAGGTTCCGATGACTGAAAACCCAGGTTGGGAATGGATGGTGGCCTAATGCAGTGGCGGGTCCAATGTGCTGGGTGTGCAGCCAGCTGTGTCGGTGTCTGTTGGAAGGTCTGGGCTCAGGCTATTTGCGACAGAGCATCACTGTTTAAGCTAGCCTATGCAATTGGGGTGTTGCCGAGGGCCAAGCAGTTTGATCCTCATTTGTGGTTTCTGGGCAGCGCCATAGACAATGTTTTTCTCCTGGGAGGCAGGCACAGTGCTTCATTGTGGCCCCAGAATTCCCAGTAGGGAGGGTTTGTGGGCCAGGAGTGTGAGGACGGAAGTCTGAAAACACAAGCTAGTGTGAGGATTGGAGCCAAGGGCAGAGCAGGCCCACTCTGCAGAGGCTGAATCAAAATCTCCTGCATCTGAAGTCAGGCTGAGGATCAGACGTTGGCTGAGGCTGGAGTATGTGTCCATGATGGCACCTTCATGAAGTGGGGGCCTCATGAGGCCAAGGAAGTTTTCCCACGCTGAGTTTGGAGGTTGCCCCAAACCACAAGGTTTCCTTCTGCGGGACATTCGAGTCATGTTGCATGGCTCCAGGACATACCATATGGAAGGACTGGAGAGCAGGGTTCGAAGGATGGATCCCTGTACTGCATGCCTCGCATTCCCATTGGCTATTAGCGACAAGATATGTTTGATCTGCTGCCTCTGGAACACGCGACCCAGGGGGCTGAGTTGAAATGGCCTCTTCTGAGGATGCGTCATAATGTGCGTTTGGGTCCATGGAGACCTTGGAATGTGCTGGTTGTTCAGTGGCCCTGCGGAACTCTCCTACCTGAAGTGTTTGATACATCCCAGTAAGAAAGCTGCCCATGTGGAGATGAGAGAGGTTTGGTTTGGTGCCTCAGAAAAGCCCCATATGCTGGTTTACGAAAACAGTCCTCTGAGAACGGAAACATGGAAACCAAAGCTAAGGTTCAGATTAGGGCCTGGGGGCCTGTCCATTTCAACCTTCTGTCTCTGGGGACACTGTCTGAGAGTCTAAGTGGAGATAGTTGCTCCGCTGGTGTCAGAGAGGCCCTCTTAGTCCAGGGTGGCCTATACTATTGATGGCCTCAGGGACCTTGGAGCTTTTCCCTAACCTGTAGGGTTGTGGTCAATGGATTGGGCCCACTTTCCTTGGAGAGGGCAGGCACAATCTTTCGCTGTTTGGTCCAGAGGCCCTAGCTTGGATGTTGTGTGGGTCCAGGCTGTGGGCACAGAAGTCTGAATACACAAACTCAGCTTATGAGTGGCGCCTAGGGTATGGCAGTCCGGATGTACAGCCCGAGAGGGAGCTCCTGGGCCTCTGAAACAAGGGCGAGTGGGAGGCGTTCCTTCAGGCTTTTGTCTCTGGATGTTGTGTCCGGGATAGCCGTGGATTGGAGCGGTGGCCTCAGGTACTGTAGACGAGTCTCCCTCTCTGGGGATTTGTCCCAGCTCCCAAGAGTTTGGGGTCATTTTGTGGGAAGGGTGGAGTCGTGTTGTCTGGCTCATGGGTCTCTCCAAGAAAGGGATTCCAGAGCAGAGCTCCAGGTACGGGCGGGGCGACTGGAAAATTCAAACCGTGGTGAGGATTGGGTGCATAGGGGCTTGGCAAGCCCCATATGTGGGCTCTTGGTCCAGGCCCTGACAGGCCTTTCTTTGACATGGGGCTCATGCTGAGGGTCACAGTGTGAATTTGTGCCCAAGCAGCACTCAAGTTTGGGCGTGGCATCAGGGGCCATGAAGGTTTCTCCCACCCTGAAGGTGTGACTCCATGCCAAGAGCAAGCTTGACAGCCTTGGGGAAGGAGGAGTTCTGTTTTGTGCTTGCTATACCCAGCTGTGTGGAGAATTGATATAATGTCTAGGTTCAGATATCTGAAAACCAAGGTTAGGATGAGGTGACGGCATAAGACCATGGCGTGTCCGAAGTGCTGGGTGTGCGGCCAGCTGTCTCCTTGTCTGTCTGGACGTCTGGCTTCAGGCTGTGTCAGGCAGAGCATGAGTGCCCAGAGCAGCCTATCCAGTTTGGGTACCGTCAAGGCCCGAGCAGGTTGATCCTCATCTGGGTTTTCTGGAGAGCCCCACAGGGAAACGTTTTTCTTCCGTTGGGCAGACACTGGGCTGGGTTGTGGTTCTGGAGTTCCTAGTCCGGAGGGCTTGTTTGCCAGGAGTGTGAGGAAGGAAGTCGGAAAACACAAGCTAGCGTGAGGTTTGGGACCGAGGGCACGGCAGGCCCACTCTGCAGAGGCTGAATCGAGATCTCCTGCACTGAGGTCATGGAGTCGTGTTGTCTAGCTCATGTGTCTCTCCAAGAAAGGGATTCCAGAGCAGAGCCCCAGGTACGGGCGGGGCGACTGGAAAACTCAAACACTGGTGAGGATTGGGTGCATAGGGGCCTGGCTAGCCACATATGTGGGCTCTTGGTCCAAGCCCTGACAGGACTTTCTTTGACATGGGGCTCATGCTGAGGGTCACAGTGTGAATTTGTGCCCAAGCAGCACTCAAGTTTGGGCGTGGCATCAGTGGCCTTGAAGGTTTATCCCACCCTGAAGGTGTGACTCCATGCCAAGAGCAAGCTTGACAGATATGGGGAAGGAGGAGTTCTTTTTGGTGCTTGCGATACCCAGCTGTGTGGAGAATTGATATAATATCTAGGTTCAGATATCTGAAAACCAAGGTCAGGAAGAGGTGACGGCATAAGACCATGGCGTGTCCGAAGTTCTGGGTGTGCGGCCAGCTGTCTCCTTGTCTGTCTGGACGTCTGGCTTCAGGCTGTGTCAGACAGAGCATGAGTGCCCAGAGCAGCCTATCCAGTTCGGGTACCGTCGAGGCCCGAGCACGTTGATCCTCATCTGGGTTTTCTGGAGAGCCCCACAGGGAAACGTTTTTCTTCCATTGGGCAGACACTGAGCTGGGTTGTGGTTCTGGAGTTCCTAGTCCGGAGGGCTTGTTTGCCAGGAGTGTGAGGAAGGAAGTCTGAAAACACAAGCTAGCAAGAGGTTTGGGACCCAGGGCACGGCAGGCCCACTCTGCAGAGGCTGAATCGAGATCTGCTGCACTGAGGTCAGGTCAACTATGAGACGTGCCTCAGGCTAGAGCTTTTGTCCAGCATGGCCTCTTCCTGTAGGGTGTGGGGGCTTCATGAGGCCAAGGAGGTTTGCCTACGATGGGATTAGTGAAATACTCCAAACTTCAAGGTTTCCTTCTGCACGACAGTCGAGTCCTATTAGATGGTTCCAGGTGGCCCCATACGAAAAGACTCGAGAGCAGGTGTCTAAGCATGGATGCCTGGGAACGCCACCACATATTCCCACTCTTTAGTCAGGACAAAGCAGGCTCAATCTGCGGGCTCCTGGGTGAGCTACCCAGAGGGGAGAGTTGAAATGGACTCTCTTGAAGATGATTCCTACTGTGGCTTGGTGGCCTGGGAGACCTTGGAATGTGGAGGTCGCTCAGGGACTCTGCAGGATTCTCCAACCTGAGGTGTTTGACACGGCACCAACAAGGAAGCTTCCCATGTGGAGACGAGAGGAGTTCTGTTCAGTGCCTCAGGAAAGCCCCATATCCTGTTCTTCGAATCAAAGCCTCTGAGGAGTGACACCTGGAAACCAAAGCAAGAGTTGAGATTAGGGCCTAAGGGCCTGTCCGGCTCAACCTTCTATCTCTGTTGACATCTGTGTGCATGCATTCATGGATGTAGCTGCTCAGCTTGTGTCCGAATGCCCCTGTGAGTCCAGTGAGGCTCCCAGTAGTGGGATGTCCTCGGACGCCTTGAGGTTTCTCATATTCTGGAGTTGTGTGGCCAAAGGAATGGACACAGTTTCCCAGGAGAGAGCAGGCACGGTCCTGTGGTATGACTCCAGAGGACCCAGCCTAGAGGCTGTGTTTGCCAGGGCTGTGGGGACAGATGTCTGAAAAAGCAAACTTGGCTCAGCTAGGGGCCAATGTAATGGCAGGCCGGATCTCCAGTCTGTGAGGGGAGATCCTCTGGATATCAAAGGAGGGCAAGTGGGAGGCAGTCGTTCAGGCTTTTGTCTCTGGGTCTTGCGTTCACAGTGGCCGTTCAGTGTAGGGGTTGCCTCACGGGCTGAGGAACAGCCTTCCTCTCGGGGGATTGTCCAAGCTCCCAAGTGTTTGGGTTCATTCTGTTGGAAGGGAAGAATACTGTTTTCTGCCACAGGGGACTCCCCAGGAGAGGGACTCTAGAGCACAGCAGTCGTTCCCTCAACTGGAATACACACCATCTAGTTAGTTCTGGGTGCCTAGGGGCATGGCAAGCCACATATGCTGGCTCTTGGTCCAGTCACTGAGAGGCGTTACTTGAATAAGGTACTCACGCTGAGGGTCACAATGTGTGTTTGTGCCCAAGGCGGCCCTCACTCATGGGCGTGGCCTCATGGAACATGCCGTTTTCTCAAACACTGAAGGTTTGACTCACTGCCAGCAGCAAGGTTTCTTGCCATGGGGAAGGAGGGGTTCTGACTTGTGCATCAGGTTCCCCACTGCACAGGGATTGGAAATAAGGTCTAGGTTCCGATGACTGAAAACCCAGGTTGGGAATGGATGGTGACCTAAGGCAGTGGCAAGTCCAATGTGCTGGGTGTGCAGCCAGCTGTGTTGGTGTCTTTTGGAAGATCTGGGCTCAGTCTATTTGGGACATAGTTTGGGTTGTCCCTTCACTCTTACCCAGGGCTCTGCTTTGGAAATCCTCTTTTGTTCGGACACCTGAGGTTATAAACCTGAAAGGAGACCTCCCATCCCACAGATTGACGAAAAAGAATTGGGACCGGGCCAAATCCACAGAGAGGAAGATTCGTCCATGGCCCATGAGGCCTCCCCACATTCCATGGCCATCGTTGATACAAAATCCAGAGAAAAACGCCTGAGCAAGTGCCTCAGAATCGCTCTTTCTTCAAATCCTGAGGAGTTCTTCTCATGGTTTGTAGATTGGGCCTGCCATACCTACGTCCCCAAACTAAGCTGAGTTTGTGTTTTCAGACTTCTGTCCTCAAAGTCCTGGGCCACACACCCCGCAGGCTGAGGCCCCTGGAGCCACACATTAGGACTGTGCCTACCCAATCCATGGGAATTCTGCCCATTCCATTGTCCAAAATCGTACAAATTAGGAGAACTCTCCAAAGTCCCCGAGGCCATCCCAATAGTATAGGTCTCCGGGGACAAACAAGGGCGGTCTGACACCAGGTGAGCATCTACCTCCACTCATTCCATAGATGGATATCCCCAGAGGAGAAGATTGAACCAGACTGGACCCTAGGCCATAATCAGATCCATTTCTTTGGTTTACAGGCATGTCTCCTCAAAAGCCTGGATTCCAATACCAGCATAAGTGGTTTCCTGTGGCACCCATCAGAATAAATCTCGTCTGCACAAGGAAACTTGTGCATGGGAGCTCTGTCAAAAGCTTAGGAGAATACTACAGGGTCTCGGTGCCACCGCCCCATTCCAAGGCTCTCATGGACACAAACACAAGTTAGACCCCATCCTCAGGAAAGTCCATTTCAAAACAGCCACCCCGGTTGCTCCCGCAGAGCCATCTGATCTCAACTGTATTGTTGCTAGGAGACAATTGGAATGCGAGCCCGGCTTCCCTGGAATCCATCCTCGAATGGTGCTCTGGAGTCATTCCATATGGGATGTCCTGGAGCTGCCCAACAGGTCTCCATTGTCCCGTAGAAGGAATCCTTGAAGGGGCCGTCCCAAAACTCCCAACGTGTGTAAACCTTCATGGCCTTGAGATTCCACTCCTTTCATGAAGGGGCAGTCATGCACAGAATCTCCACCCTGAGCCAACGTCGGATCGTCACCGTGACTTCAGAGACTTGCGATATTGGTTCAGATATGCAGGGGGTACCTGCCGTGCCCTCGGCCTGAAGCCCATGTCTAGCTTGTGTTCTCAGACTTCTGTCCTCACACTCCTGGCCCAGAAGCCCTCAAGTTTGGCAAATCCTGACCCACAATGCAGCACTCTGCCTGCCCTCTAGAAAAAATATCTTGCCTAATGAGCTGCCTAGACACCTCAAATGAGGATAAATCTACACGGCACTTGACTGTACCCAAATTATATAGTCTACCCTGGGCACTAATGCACTGTCTGACACAACCTGAGCCAGAACCTCCTGACCAAGACCCAGGCAGCAGACCGCACACTGAGTGCATCAGACCCGCCATGGACTTAGGTCGTCATCTCTTCCCAACAGCGGTTTTACAGGCTACAGATTTTAGACCTTATCTCCAACCACTGCCCAGGGTTGAAAATGATGGAGAAATCAGAACATCTTCCCCATGGCAAGAGACCTTATGATTGGCATGTTGTCCAAAGTCCAGTGTAGTTGAAACCAGTGTGGCCCATGAGGCCCCGCCCATGCTCGTGGGCCACATTGGTCACAAACACACATTGTGACCCTCAGCCTGAGCCCAGTCCTCAAGTAAGGCCTCTCCGTGGCTGGATTAAGAGACAGCATATTCGACCTGCGTTGTCCCTAGGCCCCAATTTTTAACCATAGTTTGGGTTGTCCCTTCGCTCTTCCCCAGGGCTCTGCTTTGGAATTACTCTTTTGTTCGTACACCTGAGGTTATAAACCTGAAAGGAGACCTCCCATCCCACAGATTGACGAAAAACAATTGGGACCGGGCCAAATCCACAGAGAGGAAGATTCGTCCATGGCCCATGAGGCCTCCCCACATTCCACGGCCATCGTTGATACAAAATCCAGAGAAAAACGCCTGAGCAAGTGCCTCAGAATCGTTCTTTCTTCATTAACTGAAGAGTTCTTCTCATGGTTTGTAGATTGGGCCTGCCATACCACGTCCCCAAACCTAAGCTGAGTTTGTGTTTTCAGACTACTGTCCTCAAAGTCCTGGGCCACACACCCTGGAGCCACACATTAGGACTGTGCCTAACCAATCCATGGGAATTCTGCCCATTCCATTGTCCAAAATCGTACAAATTAGGAGAACTCTCCAAAGTCCCCGAGGCCATCCCAATAGTGTAGGTCTCCGGGGACAAACAAGGGTGGTCTGACACCAGGTGAGCATCTACCTCCACTCGTTCCATAGATGGATATCCCCAGAAGAGAAGATAGAAACAGACCGGACACTAGGCCATAATAGAATCCATTGCTTTGGTTTACAGGCATGTCTCCTCAAAACCCTGGATTCCAATACCAACATAAGGGGTTTCCTGAGGCACCCATCAGAACAAATCTCGTCTCCACAAGGAATCTTGTGCATGGGGTTATGTCAAAAGCTTAGAAGAATACTTCAGGGTCCCAGTGCCACCGCCCCATTCCAAGGCCCTCATGGACACAAACACAAGTTAGGCCCCATCCTCAGGAAAGTCCATTTCAACTCAGCCACCCCGGTTGCTCCCGCAGAGCCATCTGATCTCAACTGTCTTGTTGCTAGGAGACAATTGGAATGCGAGGCGTGCTTCCCTGGCATCCATCCACCAACAGGGCTCTGGAGTCATTCCATATGTGATGTCCTGGAGCTGCCCACCAGGTCTTAATTGTCCCACAGAAGGAATCCTTGAAAGGGGCATTCCACAACTCCCAACGTGGGAAAACCTCCATGGCCTTGAGATTCCGCTCCGTTCATGAAGCAGAAGTCATGCACAGAAACTCCAACCTAAGACAACGTCTGATCCTCGCCGTGACTTCAGATGCTGAGATATTGGTTCAGATCTGTATGGGTTACCTGCCGTACCCTCGGCCTGAAGCCCATGTCTAGCTTGTGTTCTCAGACATCTGTCCTCACACTCCTGGCCCAGAAGCCCAAAAGTTTGGCAATTCCGGACCCACAATGCCGCACTCTGCCTGCCCTCTAGAAAAAATATCTTGCCTAATGAGCTGCCCAGGCACCTCAAATGAGGATAAACCTACATGGCACTCGACTGTACCCAAATCATGTAGTCTAACCTTGGCACTAATGCACTGTCTGACACAACATGAGCCAGAACCTCCTGACCAACACTCAGGGAGCTGACCGCACACTGAGCGTATCAGACCCGTTATGGCCTTAGGTCGTCATCTCTTCCCAACTGCGGTTTTTCTGGCTTCAGAACCGAGACCTTATCTCCAACCACTGCCCAGGGTTGAAAATGATGCAGAATTCAGAACACCATCCACATGTCAAGAGACCTTGTGATTGGCATGTTGTCCAAAGTCCAGTGTAGTTGAAACCAGTGTGGCCCAAGAGTCTCCGCCCAAGCTCGCGGGCCACATTGGTCACAAACACGCATTGTGAGCCTCAGCAATAGACCAGTCCTCAAGGAAGGCCTCTCAGTGGCTGGATGAAGAGACAGCATATTGGGCCTGCCATGCCCCTAGGCCCCAATTTTTAACCATAGTTTGGGTTGTCCCTTCGCTCTTCCCCAGGGCTCTGCTGTGGAATTCCTATTTGTTCGGACACCTGAGGTAATAAACCTGAAAGGAGACCTCCCATCCTACAGATTGACGAAAAACAATTGGGAACGGACCAAATCCACAGAGAGGAAGATTCGTCCATGCCCCATGAGGCCTCCCCACATTCCACGGCCTTCGTTGATACAAAATCCAGAGACAAAAGCCTGAGCAAGTGGCTCAGAATCACTCTTTCTTCATATCCTGAAGTGTTCTTCTCATGATTTGTAGAATGAGCCTGCCATACCTACGTCCCCAAACCTAAGCTGAGTTTGTGTTTTCAGACTTCTGTCCTCAAAGTCCTGGGCCACACACCCTCCAGGCGTGGCCCCTGGAGCCACACATTAGTATTGTGCTTACCCAATCCTTGGGAATTCTGCCCATTCCATGGTCCAAAATCGTACAAATTAGGAGAAATCTCCAAAGACCCCAAGGCCATCCCAAAAGTGTAGGTCCCCGGGGACAAACAAGGGCGGTCTGACACCAAGTGAGGATCTACTTCCAATCATTCCATCGATGGATATCCCCAGAGAAGATTGAACCAGACAAGACCCTAGGCCATTAACGGATCCTTTGCTTTGGATTACAGGCATGTCTCCTCAAAAGCCTGGATTCCAAAATGGAATACGAGGCGGGCTTCCCTGGCATCCATCCTCCAACGGTGCTCTGGAGTCATTCCATATGGGATGTCCTGGAGCTGCCCAACTGGTCTCAATTTTCCCGTAGCAAAATCGTGGAAGGGGGCAGCCCACAACTACCAACGTGGGAAAACCTCCATGGCCTTGAAATTCTGCTCCGTTCATGAAGGGGCAGACATGCACAGAAACTCCAACCTGAGCAAACGTCTGATCCTCGCCGTGACTTCAGATGCTTGAGATATTGGTTCAAATCTGCAGGGGGTACGTGCCGTGCCCTCGGCTTGAAGCCCAAGTCTAGCTTGTGTTCTCAGACTTCTGTCCTCACACTCCTGGCCCAGAATCCCTCAAGTTTGGCAATTCCGGACCCACAATGCAGCACTCTGCCTGCCCTTTAGAAAAAATATCTTCCCTAATGAGCTTCCCAGGCACCTCAAATGAGGATAAACCTACACGGCACTCGAATGTATCCAAATCATATAGTCTAACCTGGGCACTAATGCTTTGTTTGACAAAACCTGTGCCAGAACCTCCTGACCAACACCCAGGCAGCTGACCGCACACAGAACATATCAGACCAACCATGGCATTAGGTCGTCATCTCTTCCCAACTGCGGTTTTTCAGGCTTCAGAACCCAGACCTTATCTCCAACCACTGCCCAGTGTTGAAAATGATGCAGAAATCAGAACACCTTCCCCATGGCAGAGACCTTGTTATTGGCATGTTGTCCAAAGTTCAGTGTAGTGGAAACCAGTGTGGCTAATGAGGCCCCGCCATGCTCGCGGGCCACATTGGTCACAAACACACACTGTGACCCCCAGCCTGAGCCCAGTCCTCAAGTAAGGCCTCTCAGTGGATGGATGAAGAGGCAGCATATTGGGCCTGCCATGCCCCTAGGCCCCAATTTTTAACCATAGTTTGGGTTGTCCCTTTAATCTTCCCCAGGGCTATGCTTTGGAATTCCTCTTTTGTTCGGACACCTGAGGTAATAAACCTGAAAGGAGACCTCCCATCCCACAGATTGCCGAAAAACAATTGAAACCGGGCCAAATCCACAGAGATGAAGATTCGTCCATGCCCCATGAGGCCTCCCCACATTCCACGGCCATCGTTGATACACATCCAGAGACAAAAGCCTGAGCAAGTGGCTCAGACTCGCTCTTTCTTCATATCCTGAAGTGTTCTTCTCATGGTTTGTAGATTGGGCCTGCCAAGCCTACGTCCCCAAGCCTGAGCTGAGTTTGTGTTTTCAGACTTCTGTCCTCAAAGTCCTGGGCCACACACCCTCCAGGCTGGGGCCCCTGGAGCCACACATTATACTGTGCCTACCCAATCCATGGGAATTCGTCCCATTCCATTGTCCAAAATCGTACAAATTAGGAGAAATCTTCAAAGACCCCGAGGCCATCCTAATAGTGTAGGTCTCTGAGGAAAAACAAGGGCGTTCTGACACCAGGTGAGTATCTACCTCCACACATTCCATAGATGGATATCCCCAGAGAAGATTGAACCTGACAAAACCCTAGGCCATAATCGGATCCTTTGCTTTGGTTTACAGGCATGTCTCCTCAAAAGCCGGGATTCCAAAAACAACATAAGGGGTTTTCTGAGGCACCCATCAAAACAAATCTCGTCTCCACAAGAAAACTTGTGCATGGGAGCTATGTCAAAGCTTAGGAGAATACTTCAGAGTCCCATATCAACCGCCCCATTCCAAGGCCATCATGGACACAAACACACATTAGGCCCCATCCTCAGGAAAGTCCATTTCAACTCAGCCACCCTGGTTGCTCCCGCAGAGCCATCCGATCTCAACTGTCATGTTGCTAGGAGAAAATTTGAATGTGAGGCGCACTTCCCTGCCATCCATCTTCCAACGGTGCTCTGGAGTCATTCCATATGGGATGTCCTGGAGCTGCCCAACAGGTCTCAATTGTCCCGCAGAAGAAATCCTTGAAGGGGGTAGCGCACAACTCCCAACGTGGGAAAATCTCGATGGCCTTGCGATTCCGCTCCGTTCATGAAGGGGCAGTCATGCACAATAACTCCAACCTGAGCCAAAGTCTGATCCTCGCCGTGACTTCAGATACTTGAGATATTGGTTCAGATCTGTAGGGGTACCTGCCGTGCCCTCGGCCTAAAGCCCAAGTCCACGTTGTGTTATCAGACTTCTGTCCTCACACTCCTGGCCCAGAAGCCCTCACGTTTGGCAATTCCGGACCCACAATGCAGCACTCTGCCTACCCTCTAGAAAAAATATCTTGCCTAATGAGCTGCCCAGGCACCTCAAATGAGGATAAACCTAAACGGCACTCGACTGTACCCAAATTATATAGTCTACCCTGGGCACTAATGCACTGTCTGACACAACCTGAGCCAGAACCCCCTGACCAACACCAAGGCAGCTGACCGCCCACTGAGCATATCACCCGCCATGGCCTTAGGTCGTCATATCTTGCCAACTGCGATTTTTCAGGCTTCAGAAACGAGACCTTATCTTCAACCGCTGCCCAGGGTTGAAAATGATGCATAAATCAGAACACCTTACCCATGGCAAGAGACCTTGTGTTTGGCATGTTGTCCAAAGTCCAGTGTAGTTGAAACCAGTGTGTCCCATGGGGCCCCGCCCATGCTCGCGGACACATTGGTCACCAACACACATTGTAACCCTCAGCCTGAGCCCAGTGCTCATGTAAGGTCTCTCAGTGGCTGAATGAAGAGCCAGCATATTGGGCCTGCCATGAACCTAGGCCCCAATTTTTAACCATAGTTTGGGTTGTCCCTTCACTCTTCCCCATGGCTCTGCTTTGGAATTCCTATTTGTTCGGACACGTGAGGTAATAAACCTGAAAGGAGACCTCCCATCCCACAGATTGGCGAAAAACAATTGGACCGGGCCAAACACACAGAGCGGAAGATTCGTCCATGGCCCATGAGGCCTCCGCACATTCTCCGCCATCGTTGATACAAAATCCAGAGACAAAAGCCTGAGCAAGTGCCTGAGACTCGCTGTTTCTTCATATCCTGAAGAGTTCTTCTCATGGTTTGTAGATTGGGCCTGCCATACCTAAGTCCCCAAACCTAAGCTGAGTTTGTGTTTTCAGACTTCCGTCCTAAAAGTCCTGGGCCACACTCCCTCCAGGCTTGGGCCCCTGGAGCCACACATTACGACTGTGCCTACCTAATCCATGGGAATTCTGCTCATTCCATTGTCCAAAATCGTACAAATTAGGAGAACTCTCCAACGTCCCCGAGGCCATCCCAATAGTGTAGGTCTCCGGGGACAAACAAGGGCGGTCTGACACCAGGTGAGCATCTACCTCCACTCATTCCATAGATGGATATACCGAGAGAAGAAGATTGAACCAGACAGGACCCTAGGCCATAATCGGATCCATTGCTTTGGTTTACAGGCATGTCTCCTCAAAAGCCTGGTTTCTAATACAAGCATAAGGCGTTTCCTGAGACACCCATCAGAACAAATCTCGTCTCCACAAGGAAACTTGTGCTGGAGGCTATTTCAAAAGCTTAGGAGAATACTTCAGTGTCCCGGTGCCACCGCCTCATTCCAGGGCCTTATTGACACAAACACACATTAGGCCCCATCCGCAGAAAAGTCCATTTCAACTCAGCCACCCTGTTTCTCCCGCAAAGCCATCTGATCTCAACTGAATTTTTGTGAGAGGGCAATTGGAATGCGAGGCGGGTCCCTGGCATCCATACTCCAATGGTGCTCTGGAGTCATTCCATATGGAATGTCCTGGTGCTGTCCAAAAGGTCTCAAATGTCCCGCAGAAGGAATCCTTGAAGGGGGCATCCCAAAACTCCCAACATGGGAAAACCTCCATGGCCTTGAGATTCCGCTCCGTTCATGAAGGGGCAGTCATGCACAGAAACTCCAACCTGAGCCAACGTCTGATCCTCGCCATGTCTTCAGATGCTAGAGATACTGGTTCAGATCCGCAGGGGGTACCTGCCATGCCCACGGCTTGAATCCCAAGTCTAGCTTGTGTTCTCAGACTTCTGTCCTCACACTCCTGGCCCAGAAGCCCTCAAGTTTGGCAATTCCGGACCCACAATGCAGCACTCTGCCTACCCTCTAGAAAAAAATATCTTGCCTAATGATCTGCCCAGGCACCTCAAATGAGGATCAACCTAAACGGCACTCGACTGTACCCAAATTATATAGTGTAACCTGGGCACTAATGCACTGTCTGACACAACCTGAGCCAGAAGCTCCTACCAACACCCAGGCAGCTGACCGCACACTGAGCATATCACACCCGCCATGGACTTAGGTCCTCTTCTCTTCCCAACTGCGGTTTTTCAGGTTTCAGAACCTAGACCTTATCTCCAACCACAGCACAGGGTTGAAAATGATGCAGATCAGAACACCTTCCCCATGGCAGAGTCCTTGTGATTGGCATGTTTCCAAAGTCCAGTGTAGTTGAAACCCGTGTGGCCCATGAGGCCCCGCCCATGCTCGTGGGCCACATTGGTCACAAACACACATTGTGTCCCTCAGCCTGAGCCCAGTCCTCAAGTAAGTCGTCTCAGTGGCTGGATGAAGAGACAGCATATTGGGCCTGCCATGCCCCTAGGCCCCAATTTTTAACCATAGTTTGGGATGTCCCTTCACTCTTCCCCAGGGCGCTGCTTTGGAATTCCTCTTTTGTGCGGACACCTGTGGTAATAAACCTGAAAGGAGACCTCCCATCCACATATTGACGAAAAACAATTGGGACAGGGCCAAATCCACAGAGAGGAAGATTCGTCCATGGTACATGAGGCCTCCCCACATTCCACGGCCATCGTTGATCCAAAATCCAGAGACAAAAGCCTGAGCAAGTGTCTGAGACTCGCTCTTTCTTCAAATCCTGAAGAGTTCTTCTCATGGTTTGTAGAATGGGCTTGCCATACCTACGTCCCCAAACCTAAGCTGAGTTTGTGTTTTCATACTTCTGTCTTCAAAGTTTTGGACCACTCTCCCTCCACGCTTGGGCCCCTTGAGCCACACATTAGGACTGTGACTACCCAATCCATGGGAATTCTGCCCATTCCATTGTCCAAAATCGTACAAATTCGAAGAACTCTCCAAAGTCCCCGAGGCAATCCCAATAGTGTGGTCTCCGGGGACAAACAACGGCGGTGTGACACCAGGTGAGCATCTAGCTCCACTCATTCCGTAGATAGATATCCCCAGATAAGAAGATGAACCAAACAGGACCCTAGGCCATAATCGGATCCATTGCTTTGGTTTACAGGCATGTCTCCTCAAAAGCCTGGATTCCAAAAACAGCATAAGGGGTTTCCTGAGGCACCCATCAGAACAAATCTCGCCTACAAAAGGAAACTTGAGAATGGGAGCTATGTCAAAAGCTTAGGAGAATACTTCAGGGTCCCGGTGCCACCGCCCCATTCCAAGGCCCTCATGGACACAAACACACATTAGGCCCCATCCTCAGGAAAGTCCATTTCAACTCAGCCACTCCGGTTGCTCCCGCAGAGGGATCCGATCTCAACTGAATTGTTCCTAGGAGACAATTGGAATGCGAGGCGGGCTTGCCTGGCATCCATCCTCCAACGGTGCTCTGGAGTCATTCCATATGGGATGTCCTGGAGCTGCCCAACAGGTCTCAATTGTCACACAGAAGGAATCATTGAAGGGGGCATCCCACCACTCCCAACGTCGGAAAACCTCCATGGCCTTGAGATTCCGCTCCGTTCATGAAGGGGCAGTCATGCACAGAAACTCCAAACTGAGCCAACGTCTGATCCTCGCCGTGACTTCAGATGCTTGAGATTTTGGTTGCAACTGCAGGGGGTACCAGCCGTGCCCTCGGCCTGAAACTCAAGTCTAGTTTGTGTTCTCAGACTTCTGTCCTCACACTCCTGGCCCAGAAGCCCAAAAGATTGGCAATTCCGGACCCACAATGCAGCACTCTGCCTGCCCTCTAGAAAAAATATCTTGCATAATGAGGTGCCCAGGCACCTCAAAGGAGGATAAACCTACACGGCACTCGACTGTACCCAAATTATATAGTCTAACCTGGGCACTAATGCACTGTCTGACACAACCTGAGCCAGAACCTCCTGACCAACACCCAGGCAGCTGACAGCACACTGAGCATATCAGACGCGCCATCGCCGTAAGTCGTTATCTCTTCCCAACTGCGATTTTTCAGGCTTCAGAACCTATACCTTATGTCCAATCACTGCTCACGATTGAAAATGATGCAGAAATCAGAACACCTTCCCCATGGCAAGAGACCTTGTATTGGCATGTTGTCCAAGGTCCAGTGTAGTTGAAACCAGTTTGGCCCATGAGGCCCCGCCCATGCTCGCGGGCCACATTTGTCACAAACACACATTTGACCCTCAGCCTGAGCCCAGTCCTCAAGTAAGGCCGCTCAGTGGCTGGATGAAGAGACAGCTTATTGGGCCTGCCATGCCCCTAGGCCCCAATTTTTAACCATATTTTGGGTTGTCCATTCACTCTTCCCCAGGGCTCTGCTTTGGAATTCCTCTTTTGTTCGGACACCTGAGGTAATAAACCTGAAAGGAGACCTCCCATCCCACAGATTGACGAAAAATAATTGGGACCTCCCCAATCCACAGAAAGGAAGATTCGTCCATGGCCCATGAGGCCTCCCCACATTCCACGGCCATCATTGATATAAAATCCAGAGACAAAAGCCTGAGCAAGTGCCTCAGACTCGCTCTTTCTTCATATCCTGAAGAGTTCTTCTCATGGTTTGTAGATTGGGCCTGCCATACCTACGTCCCCAAACATAAGGTGAGTTTGTGTTTTCAGACTTATGTCCTCAAAGTCCTGGGCCATTCACCCTCCAGGCTGGGGCCCCTGGAGCCACACATTCGGACTGTGCCTACCTAATCCATGGGAATTCTGCCCATTCCATTGTCCGAAATCTTACAAATTGGGAGAACTCTCCAAAGTCCCGAGGCAATCCCAATAGTGTAGGTCTCCAGGGACAAACAAGGGTGGTCTGACACCAGGTGAGCATCTACCTCCACTCATTCCATAGACGGATAACCCCAGAGAAGAAGATTGAACCAGACAGGATCCTAGGCAATAATTGGATCCATTGCTTTGGTTTACAGGCATGTCTCCTCAAGAGCCTGGTTTTCAAGACCAGCATAAGTGTTTTCCTGAGGCACCCATCATAACAAATCTCCTCTCCACAAGAAAACTTGTGCATGGGAGCTATGTCAAAGCTTAGGAGAATACTTCAGGGTCCCGGTGCCACCGCCCCATTCCAAGGCCCTCATGGACACAAACACACATTAGGGCCCATCCTCAGGAAAGTCCATTTCAACTCAGCCACCCCGGTTGCTCCTGCAGAGCCATCCGATCTCAACTGTATTGTGGCTAGTAGACAATTGGATTGCGAGGCGGGCTTCCCTGGCATCCATCTCCAAGGGTGCTCTGGAGTCATTCCATATGTGATGTCCTGGAGCTGCCCAACAGGTCTCAATTGTCACACAGAAGGAATCATTGAAGGGGGCATCCCACCACTCCCACGTCGGAAAACCTCCATGGCCTTGAGATTCCGCTCCGTTCATGAAGGGGCAGTCATGCACAGAAACTCCAACCTGAGCCAACGTCTGATCCTCGCCGTGACTTCAGATGCTTGAGATTTTGGTTGCGAATTCAGGGGGTACCAGCCGTGCCCTCGGCCTGAAACTCAAGTCTAGCTTGTGTTCTCAGACTTCTGTCCTCACACTCCTGGCCCAGAAGCCCAAAAGTTTGGCAATTCCGGACCCACAATGCAGCACTCTGCCTGCCCTCTAGAAAAAATATCTTGCCTAATGAGGTGCCCAGGCACCTCAAATGAGGATAAACCTACACGGCACTCGACTGTACCCAAATTATATAGTCTAAGCTGGGCACTAATGCACTGTCTGACACAACCTGAGCCAGAACCTCCTGACCAACACCCAGGCAGCTGGCCGCACACTGAGCATATCAGAGGCGCCATCGCCTTAGGTCGTCATCTCTTCCCAACTGCTATTTTTCAGGCTTCAGAACCTATTCCTTATGTCCAATCACTGCTCACGATTGAAAATGATGCAGAAATTAGAACACCTTCCCCATGGCAAGAGACCTTGTGATTGGCATGTTGTCTAAGGTCCAGTGTAGTTGAAACCAGTTTGGCCCATGAGGCCCCGCCCATGCTCGCGGGCCACATTTGTCACAAACACACATTTGACCCTCAGCCTGAGCCCAGTCCTCAAGTAAGGCCGCTCAGTGGCTGGATGAAGAGACAGCTTATTGGGCCTGCCATGCCCCTAGGCCCCAATTTTTAACCATAGTTTGGGTTGTCCCTTCACTCTTACCCAGGGCTCTGCTTTGGAATTCTTCTTTTGTTCGGACACCTGAGGTAATAAACCTGAAAGGAGACCTCCCATCCAACAGATTGACGAAAAATAATTGGGACCTCCCCAATCCACAGAAAGGAAGATTCGTCCATGGCCCATGAGGCCTCCCCACATTCCACGGCCATCGTTGATATAAAATCCAGAGACAAAAGCCTGAGCAAGGGCCTCAGACTCGCTCTTTCTTCATATCCTGAAGTGTTCTTCTCATGGTTTGTAGATTGCGCCTGCCATACCTACGTCCCCAAACATAAGGTGAGTTTGTGTTTTCAGACTTCTGTCCTCAAAGTCCTGGGCCACACACCCTCAAGGCTGGGGCCCCTGGAACCACACATTCGGACTGTGCCTACCCAATCCATGGGAACTCTGCCCATTCCATTGTCCAAAATCTTACAAATTGGGAGAATTCTCCAAAGTCCCGAGGCAATCCCAAAAGTGTAGGTCTCCAGGGACAAAGAAGTGTAGTCTGACACCAGGTGAGCATCTACCTCCACTCATTCCATAGACGGATATCCCCAGAGAAGAAGATTGAACCAGACAGGATCCTAGGCAATAATCGGATCCATTGCTTTGGTTTACAGGCATGTCTCCTCAAGAGCCTGGATTCCAAGACCAGCTTAAGGGTTTTCCTGAAGCACCCATCAGAACAAATCTCCTCTCCACAAGGAAACTTGTGCATGGGAGCTATGTCAAAAGCTTAGGAGAATGCTTCAGGGTCTCGTTGCCACCGCCCCATTCCAAGGCCCTCATGGACACAAACACACTTTAGGCCCCATCCTCAGGAAAGTCCATTTCAACTCAGCCACCCCGGTTGCTCCCGCAGAGCCATCAGATGTAAACTGTCTTGTTGCTAGGAGACAATTGGAATGAGAGGCGGGCTTCCCTGGCATCTATCCTCAAACCGTGCTCTGGAGTCATTCCATATGGGATGTCCTGGAGCTGCCCAACAGGTCTCAATTGTCCCAAAGAAGGAATCCTTGAAGGGGGCATCACACAACTCCCAACGTGGGAAAAGCTCCATGGCCTTGAGATTCCGCTCCTTTCATGAAGGGGCAGTCATGCACAGAAACTACAACCTGAGACAACGTTTGATCTTCGCCGTGACTTCAGATGGTTGAGATATTGTTTCCGATATGCAGGGGGTACCTACCGTGCCCTCGGCCTGAATCCCAGGTCTAGCTTGTGTTCTCAGACTTCTGTCCTCAAACTCTTGGCCCAGAAGTCCTCCATTTTGGCAATTCCGGACCCACAATGCAGCACTCTGCCTACCATCTAGAAAAAATATCTTGCCTAATGAGGTGCCCAGGCACCTCAAATAAGGATAAACCTACAGGGCACTCGACTGTACCCAAATTATATAGTCTAACTTGGGCACTAGTGCACTGTCTGACACAACCTGAGCCAGAACCTCCGGACCAACACCCAGGCAGTTGACCGCACACTGAGCATATCAGAGGCGCCATCGCCTTAGATCGTCATCTCTTCCCAACTGCGATTTTCAGGCTACAGAACCTAGACCTTATCTCCAACCACTGCCCAGGGTTGAAAATGATGCAGAAATCAAAACACCTTCCCCATGGCAAGAGACCTTGTGATTGGCATGTTGTCCAATGTCCAGTGTAGTTGAAACCAGTGTGGCCCATGAGGCCCCGCCCATGCTCGCGTGCCACGTTGGTCACAAACACACACTGTGACCCTCAGCCTGAGCCCAGCCCTCAAGTAAGGCCTCTCAGTGGCTGGATGAAGAGACAGCTTATTGTGCCTGCCATGCCCCTAGGCCCTAATTTTTAACCATAGTTTGGGTTTTCCCTTCACTCTTCCCAAGGGCTCTGCTTTGGAATTCCTCTTTTGTTCAGACACCTGAGGTAATAAACCTAAAAGGAGACCTCCCATCCCACAGATTGACGAAAAACAATTGGGATCGGGCCAAATCCACAGAGAGGAAGATTCGTCCATGGCCCATGAGGCCTCCCCACATTCCACGGCCATCGTTGATATAAAATCCAAATGCAAAAGCCTGAGCAAGTGCCTCAGACTCGCTATTTCTTCATATCCTGAAGATTTCTTCTCATGATTTGTAGATTGGGCCTGCCATACCTACATCCCCAAACCTAAGCTGAGATTGTGTTTTCAAACATCTGTCCTCAAAGTCCTGGGCCACACACCCTCAGGCTGGGGCCCCTGAAGCCACACATTCGGACTGTGCCTACCCAATCCATGGGAATTCTGCCCATTCCATTGTCCAAAATGGTACTAATTAGGAGAACTCTCCAAAGTCCCCGAGGCCATCCCAATAGTGTAGGTCTCTGGGGACAAACAACGGCAGTCTGACTCCAGGTGAGCATCTACCTCCACTCATTCCATAGATGAATATCCCCAGAGAAGAAGAATGAACAAGACAGGACCCTAGGCCATAATCGAATACATTGCTTTGGTTTACAGGCATGTCTCTTCAAAAGTCTGGATTCCAATACCAGCATAATGGGTTTCCGGAGGCACCCATCAGAACAAATCTCCTCTCCACAAGGAAACTTGTGCATGGGAGCTATGTCAAAAGCTTAGGAGAATACTTCAGGGTCCCAGTGCCACCGCCCCATTTCAAGGCCCTCATGGACACAAACACACATTAGGTCCCATCCTCAGGAAAGTCCATTTCAACTCAGCCACACAGGTTGCTCCGCAGAGGGATCCGATCTCAACTCTATTGTGGCTAGTAGACAATTGGATTGCGAGGCGGTCTTCCCTGGCATCCATCCTCCAAATTGCTCTGGAGTCATTCCATATGGGATGTCTTGGAGCTGCCCAACAGGTCTCTATTGTCACACAGAAGGAATAATTGAAAGGGGGATCCCACCACTCCCACGTCGGAAAACCTCCATGGCCTTGAGATTCCGCTCCGTTCATGAAGGGGCAGTCATGCAAAGAAACTCCAACCTGAGCCAACGTCTGATCCTCGCCGTGACTTCAGATGCTTGAGATTTTGGTTGCGAATGCAGGGGGTACCAGCTGTGCCTTCGGCCTGAAACTCAAGTCTAGCTTGTGTTCTCAGACTTCTGTCCTCACACTCCTGGCCCAGAAACCCAAAAGTTTGGCAATTCCGGACCCACAATGCAGCACACTGCCTGCCCTCTAGAAAAAATATCTTGCCTAATGAGGTGCCCAGGCACCTCAAATGAGGATAAAACTACACGGCACTCGAAGGTACCCAAATTATATAGTCTAACCTGGGCACTAATGCACTGTCTGACACAACCTGACCCAGAAACTCCTGACCAACACCCAGGCAGCTGACAGCACACTGAGCATATCAGACGCGCCATCGCCTTAGATCGTCATCTCTTCCCAATTGCGATTTTTCAGGCTTCAGAACCTATACCTTTTGTCCAATCACTGCTCACGATTGAAAATGATGCAGAAATCAGAAACCTTACCCATGGCAAGAGACCTTGTGATTGGCATGTTGTCCAAGGTCCAGTGTAGTTGAAACCAGTTTGGCCTAATGAGGTGCCCAGGCACCTTCAATGAGGATAAACCTCCACAGCTCGATTTTACCCATATTATATCGTCTAAACGGGGCACCAATGCACTATCGGACACAACCTGAGCCCGGACCTCCTGACCAACACCCGGAAAGCAGACAGCACACTGAGCACATAAGACCCGCGATGGCCTTAGGTCATCATCTCTTCCCCTGCCCAGGGGTGAGTGTGATGCAGAAATCAGAAAACCTCCTTACCCATGGTAAGAAACCTTGTGGTTGGCACGTTGTCCAACGTTCAGTGTATGAGAAACCAGCATTCACCCTGAGGCCCCGCCCATTCTTAAGTGCGACAAGGGCATAAACACGCATTGTGACCCTCAGCATGAGTCCTGTCCTCTAGTAAGTCCTCTCAGTGACTGGACCATTAGATGTCATAATGGGCTTGATATGTCCCTAGGCCCCAATTTTTAACCAGATTTCTGATTGTACAGTCAACCCCTCCCAGGGCTCTACTCTGGAATCCCTCATTTGGTGGGACACCTGAGGTTAAAAAGAAAACAACATCAAAAAAAAAAAAAAAGCGGACTTCTTCCATCCCACAGAGTGACCCCAAACCCTTTGGACTGGGCCAAAGCACCAGGGAGTAAGACTCGTCCATTTCCCATGAAGTCACCCAGAAATTTCACGACCATGAGTGACACGATATCCAGAGACAAAAACTTGAGCAAGAGCTTCACACTCGCCCTTTTCTCAATCCCGAAAAGTACTACTCATGGTCTGTAGATAAGTCCTGCCACACCTATGACCTGAAACATAAGCCACGTTTGTG
Organism: Mustela nivalis; assembly: GCF_964662115.1. NCBI lineage: Eukaryota > Metazoa > Chordata > Mammalia > Carnivora > Mustelidae > Mustela > Mustela nivalis. Next base: position 179,529 of record NW_028136531.1, on the reverse strand, counting down.
TTTTCAGACAACTGTCCAAACAGCCCTGGCCTACACAACCTACAGGCTCAGGCCCCTGGAGCCAAACATGAGGACTGTACTTGCCCTCTCCAAGGGAATTTTGTGTGCCCATTCCAATGGCCACATCCCTTCTAATAGGATAAACCTCCAAAGTCCCTGATCCATCTCATTAGTGGTGGCTTCCCAGTTAAAACAGGGGCAATCTGAGCCCATCTGAGCACCGCCCTGTACTCAGACCCATAGACAGATGTCCCCAGAGGGAAAAAAGGGAAGAACAGGCCCCTAGGCACTAATCATATCCATTGCTTTGGTTTCCAGGCATCTCTCCTCAGAGGCCTGGATTTCAAAACCAGCATATGGCTGTTTCTTGACTCACCCATCAGAAAACATCTCATCTACCCATGGGAAACTTGCACGTTGGAGCTGTGTCAAAGCCATGTTTAGGAGAACCCTTCAGGGCCCCAGTGCCACCGCTTCATTCCAAGGTCTCCATAGACACAAAAGCACATTAGGACCCATCCAAAGGACAGTCCATTTCAACTCATCCTCCTCGGTTGCTCCCCCAGATCCAGCAGATCTAAACTGTCTTGTTTCTAGGAGACAATTGGAAGCGAGGTGGGCTACCCAGCCATGTATCCTTAGAACCCTGCTCAGAATCATTGGCCTGGAGCCAAACAACAGGTCTCAATTGTCCTGCAGAATACACTTTGCAGTTTGGAGCTTCTCACAAATCCCATCGTGGGAAAACCCCCATGGCATCGGGATGCCCTCCACTTCGTGAAGGGGCCATCAGGGACAGAAACACCAACTTGAGCGATCTTCTGATCCTCGCCCTGACTTCAGATGCAAGAGATCTCGATTCAGGTCTGTAGATTGTGCCATCGCTGATACATAATCCAGAGACAAAAACCTGAGCAAGCGCCACAGACTCGCACTTTCTTCATATCCTGAAGAGTTCTTCTCATGGTCTGTAGATCGGGCCTGCCATACCTACGTCCCCAACCTAAGCTCAGTTTGTGTTTTCAGACTTCTGTCCTCAAAGTCCTGGGCCACACACCCTTCAAGCTGGGGCCCCTGGAGCCACACATGAGGACTGTGCCTACCAATCCATGGGAATCTGCCCATTCCATTGTCCAAAATGGTACTAATTAGGAGAAACCTCCAAAGTCCCTGAGGCCATCCCAATAGTGTCGGTCGCTCAGAACAAACAAGGGCAGTCTGACACCAGCTGATAATCTACCTCCACTCATAAAATAAATGGATGTCCCCAGAGGAGAAGATTGAACCAGACAGGACCCTAGGCCATAATAGGATCCATTGCCTTGGTTTACAGGCATGTCTCCTCAAAAGCCTGATTCCAATACGAGCATAGGGGTTTTGCTGAGGCACCCATCAGAACTTATCTCGTCTCCACAAGGAAACCTGTGCATGGGAGCCATGTCCAAAGCATAGGAGAGTACTCCAGGGTCCCGGTGCCACCGCCCCATTCCAAGGCCCTCATGGACACAAAAACACATTAGGACCCATCCTCAGGAAAGTCCATTTCAACTCAGCCACCCCGGTTGTTCCGGCAGAGCCATCAGATCTATACTGTCTTGTTGCTAGGAGACAATTGGAATGCGAGGCGGGCTTCCCAGGCATCCATCCTCGAACGGTGCTCTGGAGTCATTCTATATGGGATGTCCTGGAGCTGTCCAACACGTCTCAATTGTCCCGCAGAAGGAATCCTTGAAGGGGGCATCCCACAACTCCCAACGTGGGAAAACCTCAATGGCCTCGAGATTCCACTCCCTTCATGAAGCGGCCGTCATGCACGGAAACTGCAACCTGAGCCAACGTCTGATCCTCGCCCTGACTTCAGATGCATGAGTATTGGTTCAGATCTGCAGGGGGTACCTGCCGTGCCCTCGCCCTGAAACCCAAGTCTAGCTTGTCTTCTCAGACTTCCGTCCTCACACTCCTGGCCCCGAAGCCCTCAAGTTTGGCAATTCTGGACCCACAATGCAGCACACTGCCTGCCCTCTAGAAAAAAATTATTGCCTCATGAGCTGCACAGGCACCTTCAATGAGGATAAACCTCCACAGCACTCGACTTTACCCAAATTATATAGTCTAACCTGGGCACTAATGCACTGTCGGACACAACCTGAGCCCGGACCTCCTGACCAACACCCGGAAAGCAGACCGCACACTGAGCACATAAAACCCGCCATGGCCTTAGGCCATCATCTCTTCCCTACCTCAGTTTTCAGGCCTCAGAACCGAGATATTATCTCCAATCACTGCCCAGGGGTGAGTGTGATGCAGAAATCAGAACACCTTCTTACCCATGGTAAGAAAGCTTGTGGTTGGCACGTTGTCCAACGTTCAGTGTAGGAGAAACCAGCATTCACCCTGAGGTCCCGCCCATTCTTGAGTGCGACAAGGGCATAAACACGCATTGTGACCCTCAGCATGAGTCCTGTCCTCTAGTAAGTCCTCTCAGTGACTGGACCATTAGATGTCATAATGGGCTTGATATGTCCCTAGGCCCCAATTTTTAACCAGATTTCTGATTGTCCAGTCACCCCCCCCCAGGGCTCTACTAAGGAATCCCTCATTTGGTGGGACACCTAAGGTTAAAAAGAAAACAACATCAAAAAAAAAAAAAATGAAACGGACTTCTACATCCCACAGAGTGACCCCAATCGCTTTGGACTGGGCCAAACCACCAGGCAGTAAGACTCGTCCATTTCCCATGAAGTCACCCAGAAATTCCACGACCATGAGTGACACGATATCCAGAGACAAAAACTTGAGCAAGAGCCTCACACTCGCCCTTTTCTCAAATCCCGAAATGTTCTCCTCATGGTCTGTAGATAAGTCCTGCCATATCTATGACCTGAAACATAAGCCAAGTTTGTGTTTTCAGACAACTGTCCAAACAGCCCTGGCCTACACAACCTACAGGCTCAGGCCCCTGAAGCCAAACCTGAGGACTGTACTTGCCCTCTCCAAGGGAATTGTGTGTGCCCATTCCAATGGCCACATCCCTTCTAATAGGATAAACCTCCAAAGTCCCTGATCCATCTCATTAGTGGTGGCTTCCCAGGTAAAACAGGGGCAATCTTAGCCCATGTGAGCACCTACCTGTACTCAAACCCATAGACAGATGTCCCCAGAGGTATAAAGGAAAGAACAGGTCCCTACGCACTAATCAGATCCATTTCTTGTTTTCCAGGCATCTCTCCTCAGAGGCCTGGATTTCAAAACCAACATATGGCTCTTTCTTGACTCACCCATCACAAAATATCTCATCTACCCATGGGAAACTTGCATGTTGGATCTGTGTCAAAGCCTCTGTTAACGAGAACCCTTCAGGGCCACAGTGCCACCTCTTCATTCCAAGGTCTCCATAGACACAAAAGCACATTAGGACCCATCCATAGGAGAGTCCATTTCAACTCATCCTCCTCGGTTGCTCCCCCAGATCCAGCAGATCTAACCTGTCTTGTGTCTAGGTGACAATTGGAATGCGAGGTGGGCTACCCAGCCATTCATCCTTAGAACCCGTCTCAGAATCATTGGCCTGGAGCCAAACAACAGGTCTCAATTGTCCTGCAGAAGACACTTTGCAGTTTGGAGCTTCTCACAAATCCCATCGTGGGAAAACCCCCATGGCATCGGGATGCCCTCCACTTCGTGAAGGGGCCATCAGGGACAGAAACACCAACTTGAGCGAAGTTCTGATCCTCGCCCTGACTTCAGATGCACGAGATCTCGATTCAGGTCTGTAGATTGTGCCATCGCTGATACAAAATCCAGAGACAAAAACCTGAGCAAGCGCCTCAGACTCGCACTTTCCTCATAGCCTGAAGAGTTCTTCTCATGGTCTGTAGATCGGGCCTGCCATACCTACGTCCCCAACCTAAGCTGAGTTTGTGTTTTCAGACTTCTGTCCTCAAAGTCCTGGGCCACACTCCCTCCAGGCTGGGGCGCCTGGAGCCACACATTAGGACTGTGCCTACCAATCCATGGGAATTCTGCCCATTCCATTGTCCAAAATCGTACAAATTATGAGAAACCTCCAAAGTCCCTGAGGCCATCCCAATAGTGTTAGTCGCCCGGAAAAACAAGGGCTGTCTGACACCAGCTGATAATCTACCTCCACTCATACAATAAATGGATGTCCCCAGAGGAGAAGATTGAACCAGACAGGGCCCTAGGCCAAAATAGGATCCATTGCCTTGGTTTACAGGCATGTCTCCTCAAAAGCCTGATTCCAATACGAGCATAGGGGTTTTGCTGAGGCACCCAGCAGAACTCATCTCATCTCCAGAAGGAAACCTGTGCACGGGAACCATGTCCAAAGCATAGGAGAGTACTTCAGGGTCCCGGTGCCACCGCCCCATTCCAAGGCCCTCAGGGACACAAAAACAAATTAGGACCCATCCTCAGGAAAGTCCATTTCAACTCAGCCACCCCGGTTGCTCCCGCAGAGCCATCAGATCTAAACTGTCTTGTTGCTAGGAGACAATTCGAATGCGAGGCGGGCATCCCAGGCATCCATCCTCGAACGGTGCTCTGGAGTCATTCCATATGGGATGTCCTGGAGTTGTCGAAGAGGTCTCAATTGTCCCGCAGAAGGAATCCTTGAAGGGGGCATCCCACAACTCCCAACGTGGGAAAACCTCAATGGCCTCGAGATTCCGCTCCCTTCATGAAGCGGCCGTCATGCACGGAAACTCCAACCTTAGCCAACGTCTGATCCTCGCCCTGAATTCAGGTGCAATAGTACTGGTTCAGATCTGCAGGGGGTACCTGCCATACCCTCGCCCTGAAACCCAAGTCTAGCTTGTCTTCTCAGGCTTCTGTCCTCACACTCCTGGCCCCGAAGTCCTCATGTTTGGCAATTCCTGACACACAATGCAGCACTCTGCCTGCCCTCTAGAAAAAAATTATTGCCTCATGAGCTGCCCACGCACCTTCAATGAGGATAAACCTACACAGCACTCGACTTCACCCAAATTATATAGTCTAACCTGGGCACTAATGCACTGTCGGACACAACCTGAGCCCGGACCTCCTGACCAACACCCGGAAAGCAGACCGCACACTGACCACATAAGACCCGCCATGGCCTTAGGTCATCATCTCTTCCCTACCTCAGTTTTCAGGCCTCAGAACCAACATTAGCTCCAATCACTGCCCAGGGGTGAGTGTGATGCAGAAATCAGAACACCTCCTTACCCATGGTAAGAAACCTTGTGGTTGGCACGTCGTCCAACGTTCAGTGTAGGAGAAACCAGTATTCACCCTGAGGCCCCGCCCATTCTTGAGTGCGACAAGGGCATAAACACGCATTGTGACCCTCAGCATGAGTCCTGTCCTCTAGTAAGTCCGCTCAGGGACTGGACTATTAGATGTCATAATGGGCTTGATATGTCCCTAGGCCCCAATTTTTAACCAGATTTCTGATTGTCCAGTCACCCCCCCCCAGGGCTCTACTAAGGAATCCCTCATTTGGTGGGACACCTAAGGTTAAAAAGAAAACAACATCAAAAAAAAAAAAAATGAAACGGACTTCTACATCCCACAGAGTGACCCCAATCGCTTTGGACTGGGCCAAACCACCAGGCAGTAAGACTCGTCCATTTCCCATGAAGTCACCCAGAAATTCCACGACCATGAGTGACACGATATCCAGAGACAAAAACTTGAGCAAGAGCCTCACACTTGCCCTTTTCTTAAATCCCGAAATGTCCTCCTCATGGTCTGTAGATAAGTCCTGCCATACGTATGACCAGAAACTTAAGCCAAGTTTGTGTTTTCAGACAACTGTCCAAACAGCCCTGGCCTACACAACCTACAGGCTCAGGCCCCTGGAGCCAAACCTGAGGACTGTACTTGCCCTCTGCAAGGGAATTTTGTGTTCCCATTCCAATGGCCACATCCCTTCTAATAGGATAAACCTCCAAAGTCCCTGATCCATCTCAATAGTGGTGGCTTCCCAGGTAAAACAGGGGCAATCTGAGCCCATCTGAGCACCTACCTGTACTCAGACCCATAGACAGATGTCCCCAGAGGTAAAAAGGAAAGAACAGGCCCCTAGGCACTAATCATATCCATTGCTTTGGTTTCCAGGCATCTCTCCTCAGAGGCCTGGATTTCAAAACCAGCATATGGCTGTTTCTTGACTCACCCATCAGAAAACATCTCATCTACCCAAGGGAAACTTGCACGTTGGAGCTGTGTCAAAGCCTCTGTTTAGGAGAACCCTTCAGGGCCCCAGTGCCACCGCTTCATTCCAAGGTCTCCAAAGACCCAAAAGCACATTAGGACCCATCCATAGGAGATTCCATTTCAACTCAGCCTCCTCGGTTGCTCCCCCAGATCCAGCAGATCTAACCTGTCTTGTTTCTAGGAGACAATTGGAATGCGAGGTGGGCTACCAAGCCATGCATCCTTAGAACCCTGCTCAGAATCATTGGCCTGGTGCCAAACAACAGGTCTCATTTGTCCTGCAGAAGACACTTTGCAGTTTGGAGCTTCTCACAAATCCCATCTTGGGAAAACCTCCATGGCCTCGTGATGCTGCCCCTTCGTGAAGGGGCCATCAGGGACTGAAACACCAACTTGAGCGATCGTCTGTGCCTCGCCCTGACTTCGGATGCACGAGATCTCGATTCAGGTCTGTAGATTGTGCCATCGCTGATACAAAATCCAGAGACAAAAACCTGAGCAAGCGCCTCAGACTCGCACTTTCTTCATATCCTGAAGAGTTTCTCATGGTTTGTAGATCGGGCCTGCCATACCTACATCCCCAAACCTAAGCTGAGTTTGTGTTTTCAGACTTCTGTCCTCAAAGTCCAGGGCCACACACCGTCCAGGCTGGGGCCCCTGGAACCACACATTAGGACTGTGCCTACCAATTCATGGGAATTCTGCCCATTCCATTGTCCAAAATCGTACAAATTAGGAGAAACCTCCAAAGTCCCTGAGGCCATCCCAATCGTGTAGGTCGCCCGGAACAAACAAGGGCTGTCTGACACCAGCTGATAATCTACCTCCACTCATACCATAAATGGATGTCCCCAGAGGAGAAGATTGAACCAGACAGGACCCTAGGCCATAATAGGATCCATTGCCTTGGTTTACAGGCATGTCTCCTCAAAAGCCTGATTCCAATACGAGCATAGGGGTTTTGGTGAGGCACCCAGCAGAACTCATCTCGTCTCCACAAGGAAACCTGTGAATGGGAGCCAGGTCCAAAGCATAGGAGAGTACTTCAGGGTCCCGGTGCCACCGCCCCATTCCAAGGCCCTCAGGGACAGAAAAACACATTAGGACCCATCCTCAGGAAAGTCCATTTCAACTCAGCCACCCCGGTTGCTCCCGCAGAGCAATCAGATCTAAACTGTCTTGTTGCTAGGAGACAATTGGAATGCGAGGCGGGCTTCCCAGGCATCCATCCGCGAACGGTGCTCTGGAGTCATTCCATATGGGATGTCCTGGAGCTGTCCAACACGTCTCAATTGTCCCGCAGAAGGAATCCTTGAAGGGGGCATCCCACAACTCCCAACGTGGGAAAACCTCAATGGCCTCGAGATTCTGCTCCCTTCATGAAGCGGCCGTCATACACAGAAACTCCAACCTGAGCCAACGTCTGATCCTCGCCCTGAATTCAGATGCATGAGTATTGGTTCAGATCTGCAGGGGGTACCTGCCGTGCCCTCGCCCTGAAACCCAAGTCTAGCTTGTCTTCTCAGACTTCCGTCCTCACACTCCTGGCCCCGAAGTCCTCATGTTTAGCAATTCCGGACCCAAAATGCAGCACTCTGCCTGCCCTCTAGAAAAAAATTATTGCCTCATGAGCTGCCCAGGCACCTTCAATGAGGATAAACCTCCACAGCACTCGACTTTACCCAAATTATATAGTCTAACCTGGGCACTAATGCACTGTCGGACACAACCTGAGCCCGGACCTCCTGACCAACACCCGGAAAGCAGACCGCACACTGAGCACATAAAACCCGCCATGGCCTTAGGTCATCATCTCTTCTCTACCTCAGTTTTCAGGCCTCAGAACCGAGACATTATCTCCAATCACTGCCCAGGGGTGAGTGTGATGCAGAAATCAGAACACCTCCTTACCCATGGTAAGAAACCTTGTGGTTGGCACGTCGTCCAACGTTCAGTGTAGGAGAAACCAGCATTCACCCTGAGGCCCCGCCCATTCTTGAGTGCGACAAGGGCATAAACACGCATTGTGACCCTCAGCATGAGTCCTGTCCTCTAGTAAGTCCGCTCAGGGACTGGATCATTAGATGTCATAATGGGCTTGACATGTCCCTAGGCCCCAATTTTTAACCAGATTTCTGATTTTCCAGCCACCCCCCCCCAGGCCTCTGCTCTGGAATCCCTCATTTGGTGGGACACCTGAGGTAAAAAGAAAATAACATCAAAAAAAAAAAAAAACCGACTTCTTCCATCCCACAGAGTGACCCCAAACGCTTTGGACTGGGCCAAACCACCAGGGAGTAAGACTCGTCCATTTCCCATGTAGTCACCCAGAATTTCCACGACCATGAGTGACACGATATCCAGAGACAAAAACTTGAGCAAGAGCCTCACACTCGCCCTTTTCTCAAATCCCGAAAAGTTCTCCTCATGGTCTGTAGATAAGTCCTGCCTTACCTATGACCTGAAACATAAGCCAAGTTTGTGTTTTCAGACAACTGTCCAAACAGCCCTGGCCTACACAACCTACAGGCTCAGGCCCCTGGAGCCAAACCTGAGGACTATACTTGCCCTCTCTAAGGGAATTTTGTGTGCCCATTCCAATGGCCACATCCCTTCAAATAGGATAAACCTCCAAAGTCCCTGATCCATCTTATTAGTGGTGGCTTCCCAGGTAAAACAGGGGCAATCTGAGCCCATCTGAGCACCTACCTGTACTCAGACCCATAGACAGATGTCCCCAGAGGTAAAAAGGAAAGAACAGGCCCCTAGGCACTTATCATATCCATTGCTTTGGGTCCAGGCATCTCTCCTCAGAGGCCTGGATTTCAAAGCCAGCAATGGCTGTTTCTTGACTCACCCATCAGAAAACATCTCATCTACACATGGGAAATTTGCACGTTGGAGCTGTGTCAAAGCCTCTGTTTAGGAGAACCCTTCAGGGCCCCAGTTTCACCGCTTCATTCCAAGGTCTCAATAGACACAAAAGCACATTAGGACCCATCCATAGGAGAGTCCATTTCAACTCAGCCTCCTCGGTTGCTCCCCCAGATCCAGCAGATCTAACCTGTCTTGTTTCTAGGAGACAATTGGAATGCGAGGTGGGCTACCCAGTCTTGCATCCATAGAACCCTGCTCAGAAACATTGGCCTGGAGCCAAACAACAGGTCTCAATTGTTCTGCAGAAGACACTTTGCAGTTTGGAGCTTCTCACAAATCCCATCGTGGGATAACCCCCATGGCCTATGATGCCGCCCCTTCGTGAAGGGGCCATCAGGGACAGAAACACCAACTTGAGCAATCGTCTGATCCTCGCCCTGATTTCAGATGCACGAGATCTCGATTCAGGTCTGTAGATTGTGCCATCGCTGATACAAAATCCAGAGACAAAAACCTGAGCAAGCGCCTCAGACTCGCACTTTCTTCATATCCTGAAGAGTTCTTCTCATGGCATCCATCCTCGAACGGTGCTCTGGAGTCATTCCATATGGGATGTCCTGGAGCTGTCCAACAGGTCTCAATTGTCCCACAACTCCAAACGTGGGAAAACATCAATTGCCTCTAGATTCAGCTCCCTTCATGAAGCGGCCGTCATGCACAGAAACTCCAACCTGTGCCAACGTCTGATATCTCCCTGACTTCAGATGCATGAGATATTGGTTCAGATCTGCAGGGGGTACCTCCCGTGCCCTAGCCCTGTAACCCAAGTCTAGCTTGTCTACTCAGACTTCGGTCCTCACACTCCTGGCCCCGAGGCCCTCAAGTTTGGGAATTCCGCACCCACAATGCAGCACTCTGTCTGCCCTCTAGAAAAAAAATTATTCCCTCATGAGCTGCCCAGGCACCTTAAATGAGGATAAACCTACACAGCACTCGACTTTATCCAAATTATATAGTCTAAACTCGGCACTAGTGCACTGTCGAACACAACCTGAGACCGGACCTACTGACCAACACCCAGAAAGCTGACCGCACACTGAGCACATAAAACCCGGAATGGCCTTAGGTCATCATCTCTTCCCTACTTCAGTTTTCAGACTTCAGAACCGAGACCTTATCTCCAATCACTGCCCAAGGTTCAGTGTGATTCAGAAATCAGAACTCCTCCTTACCCATGGCAAGAACCCTTGCGGTTGGCACATTGTCCAACGTTCACTGTAGGAGAAACCCGCATTCACCATGAGGCCCCGACCATTCTTGAGTGCGACGAGGGCATACACACGCATTGTGACCCTCAGCATGAGTCCTGCCCTCTAGTAATTCCCTCAGTAGCAAGACCATTAGATGTCACAATGGGCTTGACTTGTCCCTAGGCCCCAATTTTTAACCAGATTTCTGAAAGTCCAGTCGCCCCTCCCCAGCGCTCTACTCTGGAATCCCTCATTTGGTGGGACACCTGAGGTTAAAAAAGAAACCACAACCACAAGAACAAAAAAACGGACTTCTTCCAGCCCACAGAATGACCCCAAACTCTTTGGACGGGGCCAAACCACCAGAGAGTAAGACTCGACCATTTCCCATGAAGTCACCCAGAAATTCCACGACCATGAGTGACACGATATCCAGAGACAAAAACTTAAGCAGCAGCCTCACACTCGCCCTTCTTTGAAATCCTGAAGAGTTCACCTCATGGTCTGTAGATCAGTCCTGCCATAACTATGACACGAAACATAAGCCGAGTTGGTGTTTTCAGACAACTGTCCAAACAGCCCTGGCCTACACAACCTACAGGCTCAGGCCCCTGGAGCCAACAAACCTGAGGACTGTACTTGCTCTCCAAGGGAATTGTATGTGCCCAGTCCATTGGCCACAACCCTACTAATAGGATAAATCTCCAAAGTCCCTGTGGCCATCCCAATAGTTGTGGATTCCCAGGACAAACAGGGGCAATCTGAGCCCATCTGAGCACCTACCTGCACTCAGACCCGTAGACTGATGTCCCCAGAGGTAAAAAGGAATGAACAGGTCCCTAGGCACTAATAGGATACATTGCATTGTTTTCCAGGCATCTCTCCTCAGAGGCCTGGATTTCAATACCAGCATATGGCTGTTTCTTGACTCACCCATCAGAACAAATCTCATCTACACATGGGAAACATGCACGGTGGAGCTGTGTCAAAGCCTCTGTTTAGGAGAACCCTTCAGGGCCCCAGTGCCACCGCTTCATTCCAAGGTCTCCGTTGACACAAAAACATAATAGGACACATGCACAGGAGAGTCCATTTCAACTCAGCCTCCTCGGTTGCTCCCCCCTCATCCAGCAGATCTAACCTTTCTTGTTGCTTGGAGACAATTGGAATGCGAGGTGGGCTACCCAGACATCCATCCTTTGAACCCTGCTCGGAGTCGTTGGCCTGGAGGCAACCAACAGGTCTCAATTGTCCTGCAGAAGAATCTTTGCAGTTTGGAACTTCTCACAACTCCCAACGTGGGAAAACCCCCATGGCCTCGTGATCCACCCCCCCTTCAAGAAGGGGCCATCAGGGACAGAAAGTCCAACCTGAGCGATCGTCTGATCCTTGCCCTGACTTCAGGTGCACGAGATCTCGATTGAGGTCTGTAGATTGTGCCTGCCATATCCTCACCCAAAAACCTTGGCCTAGTTTGGGTTCTCAGACTTCCGTCCTCAGACTACTGGCCCACAAGCCCTCCTGTTTGGCAATCCAGAACTACAATGCCGCACTCTGCCAGCCCTTCAGAAGAAAAACATTGCCCTCTGGGGCTAGCCAGAAACCCAAAAAAGGATCAACCTGCACGCCATTCGGCTGTACCCCAAATATATAGACTGACCTGGGCCCTATTGCACTTTCTGACCCGGCCTGAGCCTGGACCTCCTGGCCCCACCCAGACAGCTGGCCGCACACTTAGCACATCGGACCCGCCATGGCCTTAGGTCGTCATCTCTTCTCAACCTCGGTTTCCAGGCTTCAGAACCTAGACCTGATCTCCAATCACTGCCCTGGTTTGAAAATGATGCAGAAATCAGAGCTCTTTCCCCATGGCAAGAAACCTTGTGTTTGGAAGGTTGTCCAACGTTCAGTGTAGTTGGAACCAGTGTGGCCCATGAAGCCCAGCCCATGCTTGCGGGCCACATTGGTCACAAACACACATTGTGACCCTCAGCCTGAGCCCAGTCCTCAGGTAAGGCCTCTCAGTGGCTGGATGAAGAGACAGCATATTGGGCTTGCCATGCCCCTAGGCCCCAATTTTTAACCATAGTTCGGGTTGTCCCTTCACTCTTCCCCAGGGCTCTGCTTTGGAATTCCTCTTTTGGTGGGATACCTGAGTTTACAAACCTGAAAGGAGTCCTCCCAACCCACAGATTGACGAAAAAAAAATTGGGATCGTGCCAAATCCACAGAGAGGAAGATTCGTCCATGGCCCATGATGCCTCCCCAACATTCCACGGCCATCGCTGATACAAAATCCAGAGACAAAAGCCTGAGCAAGCGCCTCAGACTCGCTCATTCTTCATATCCTGAAGAGTTCTTCTCATGGTTTGTAGATCGGGCGTGCCATACCTACGGCCCCAAACCTAAGCTGAGTTTGTGTTTTCAGACCTCTGTCCTCAAAGTCCTGGGCCACACTCCCTCCAGGCTGGGGCCCCTGGAGTCACACATTAGGACTGCGCCTACCCATTCCATGGGAATTCTGCCCATTCCATTGTCAAAAATCGCACAAATTAGGAGAACCATCCAAAGTCCCTGAGGCCATCCCAATCGTGCAGGTCGCCCGGGACAAAAAAGGGCGGTTGATACCAGCGGAGCATCTGCCTCCACTCATACCATAGATGGATGTCCCCAGAGAAGAAGATTGAACCAGACAGGACCCGAGGCCATTATCGGATCCATTGCTTTGCTTTACAGGCATGTCTCCTCAAAAGCCTGGATTCCAATACCAGCAGAGGGGATTTCCTGAGGCAAGCATCAGAACAAATCTCGTCTCCACAAGGAAACATGTGCATTGGAGCTATGTCAAAAGCTTAGGAGAATACTTCAGGGTCCCGGTGCCACCGCCCCATTCCAAGGCTCTCATGGACACAAACACACATTGCGACCCATCCTCAGGAAAGTCCATTTCAACTCAGCCACCCCGGTTGCTCCCACAGATCCATTGGATCTAAACTGTCTCGTTGCTAGGAGGCAATTGGAATCCGAGGCGGACTTCCCAGGCATCCATCCTCGAACGGTGCTCTGGTTTCATTCCATATGGGATGTCCTGGAGCTGTCCAACAGGTCTCAATTGTCCCGCAGAAGGAATCCTTGAAGGGGGCATCCCACATCTCCCAATGTGGAAAACCTCCATGGCCTCGAGATTCTGCTCCCTTCATGAAGGGGCCGTCATGCACAGAAACTCCAAACTGAGCCAACGTCTGATCCTCGCCCTGACTTTAGATGCATGAGATATTGGTTCAAATCTGCAGGGGGTACCTGCCGTGCCCTCACCCTGAATCCAAAGTCTAGCTTGTGTTCTCAGACTTCCGTCCTCACTCTCCTGGCCCCGAAGCCCTCAAGTTTGGCAATTCCGGACCGACAATGAAGCACTCTGCCTGCCCTCTAGAAAAAATATATTGCCTAATGAGCTGCCCAGGCAGCTTAAATGAGGATAAACCTACACAGCACTCGCCTCTACCCAAATTATATAGTCTAACCTGGGCACTAATGCACTGTCTGACACAACCGGAGCGCAGACCTTTTGACCAACTCTCAGACAGCTGACTGCACACTGAGCACATCAGACCCGCCATGGCCTTATGTCATCATCTCTTCCCTACCTCAGTTTTCAGTCTTCAGAACCTAGACCTTATCTCCAGTCACTGCCCACGGGTGACTGTGATGCAGAAATCATAACTCTTCCTGACCCATGGCAAGAAACCTTGTGGTTGGCATGTTGTCCAACGTTCAGTGTAGGAGAAAAAAGTATTCACAATGAGGCCCCGCCCATTCATGAGTGCGACGAGAGCATAAACACACATTGTGACCTCAGCGTGGGTCCTGTCCTCTAGGAATTCCTCTCAGTGGCTGGATCATTAGATGTCATAATGGGCTTGACATGTCCTTAGGCCCCAATTCTTACCAGATTTCTGGTGCCCAGTCGCCCTTCCCCAGGGCTCTACTCTGGAATCCCTCATTAGATGGTACATCTGAGGTTGAAACACAAAAGGAAATAAATCAACAACAACAAAAAAAACGGAATCTTCCATCCCCAGAATGACCCCAAACTCTTTGGACGGGGCCGGAACCCCAGAGAGTAAGACTCGTCCATTTCCCATGAAGTCATCCGGCAATGTCACGACCATGAGTGACACGATATCCAGAGACAAATACTTGAGCAAGAGACTCACACTCGCCCTTATTTCATATCCCGAAGAGTTCTCCTCATGGTATGTAGATCAGTCCTGCCATACCTATGACCTGAAACATAAGCCGAGTTTGTGTTTTCAGACAACTGTCCAAACAGGTCTGGCGTACACACGCTACAGGCTCAAGCCCCTGTAGCCAAACCTGAGGACTGTACTTGCCCTTTCCAAGGGAATGGTATGTGCCCATTCCAATGGCCACAACCCTACTAATAGGATAAATCTCCTAAGTCCCTGAGGCCATCCCAATAGTTGTGGCTTCCCAGGACAAACAGGGGCAATCTGAGCCCATCTGAGCACCTACCTGCACTCAGAACCGTAGACTGATGTTTCCAGAGGTAAAAAGGAATGAACAGGCCCCTAAGCACTAATAGGACCCATTGCTTTGGTTTCCAGGCATCTCTCCTCAGAGGCCTGGATTTCAATACCAGCATATGGCTGTTTCTTGACTCACCCATCAGAACAAATCTCATCTACACATGGTAAACATGCACGTTGGAGCTGTGTCAAAGCCTCTGTTTAGGAGAACCCTTCAGGGCCCCAGTGCCACCGCTTCATTCCAAGGTCTCCATAGACACAAAAACATATTAGGACACATCCACAGGAGAGTCCATTTCAACTCAGCCTCCTCGGTTGCTCCCCCCTCATCCAGCAGGTCTAACCTTTCTTGTTGCTTGGAGACAATTGGAATGCGAGGTGGGCTACCCAGCCATCCATCCTTTGAACCCTGCTCGGAATCGTTGGCCTGGAGCCAACCAACAGGTCTCAATTGTCCTGCAGAAGAATCTTTGCAGTTTGGAGCTTCTCACAACTCCCATCGTGGGAAAACGCCCATGGCGTCGTGATCCACCCCCGCTTCAAGAAGGGGCCATCAGGGACAGAAAGTCCAAACTGAGCGATCGTCTGATCCTTGCCCTGACTTCAGGTGCACGAGATCTTGATTGAGGTCTGTAGATTGTGCCTGCCATATCCTCACCCAGAAACCTTGGCCTAGTTTGGGTTCTCAGACTTCCGTCCTCAGACTACTGGCCCACAAGCCCTCCTGTTTGGCAATCCAGAACTACAATGCTGCACTCTGCCTGCCCTTCAGAAGAAAAACATTGCCCTCTGGGGCTACCCAGAAACCCCAAATGAGGATCAACATACACGCCATTCGGCTGTACCCCAAATATATAGACTGACCTGGGCCCTATTGCACTTTCTGACCCGGCCTGAGCCTGGACCTCCTGGCCCCACCCAGACAGCTGGCCGCACATTTAGCACATCGGACCCGCCATGGCCTTAGGTCGTCATCTCTTCTCAACCTCGGTTTCCAGGCTTCAGAACCTAGACCTGATCTCCAATCACTGCCCTGGTTTGAAAATGATGCAGAAATCAGAGCTCTTTCCCCATGGCAAGAAACCTTGTGTTTGGAAGGTTGTCCAACGTTCAGTGTAGTTGGAACCAGTGTGGCCCATGAAGCCCAGCCCATGCTTGCGGGCCACATTGGTCACAAACACACATTGTGACCCTCAGCCTGAGCCCAGTCCTCAGGTAAGGCCTCTCAGTGGCTGGATGAAGAGACAGCATATTGGGCTTGCCATGCCCCTAGGCCCCAATTTTTAACCATAGTTCGGGTTGTCCCTTCACTCTTGCCCAGGGCTCTGCTTTGGAATTCCTCTTTTGGCGGGATACCTGAGTTTACAAACCTGAAAGGAGTCCTCCCATCCCACAGATTGACGAAAAACAATTGGGATCGCGCCAAATCCACAGAGAGGAAGATTCGTCCATGGCCCATGATGCCTCCCCAACATTCCACGGCCATCGCTGATACAAAATCCAGAGACAAAAGCCTGAGCAAGCGCCTAAGACTCGCTCATTCTTCAGATCCTGAAGAGTTCTTCTCATGGTTTGTAGATCGGGCGTGCCATACCTACGGCCCCAAACCTAAGCTGAGTTTGTGTTTTCAGACTTCTGTCCTCAAAGTCCTGGGCCACACTCCCTCCAGGCTGGGGCCCCTGGAGTCACACATTAGGACTGCGCCTACCCATTCCATGGGAATTCTGCCCATTCCATTGTCAAAAATCGCACAAATTAGGAGAACCATCCAAAGTCCCTGAGGCCATCCCAATCGTGCAGGTCGCCCGGGACAAAAAAGGGCGGTTGATACCAGCTGAGCATCTACCTCCACTCATACCATAGATGGATGTCCCCAGAGAAGAAGATTGAACCAGACAGGACCCGAGGCCATTATCGGATCCATTGCTTTGCTTTACAGGCATGTCTCCTCAAAAGCCTGGATTCCAATACCAGCAGAGGGGATTTCCTGAGGCACGCATCAGAAAAAATCTCATCTCCACAAGGAAACATGTGCATTGGAGCTGTGTCAAAAGCTTAGGAGAATACTTCAGGGTCCCGGTGCCACCGCCCCATTCCAAGGCTCTCATGGACACAAACACACATTGCGACCCATCCTCAGGAAAGTCCATTTCAACTCAGCCACCCCGGTTGCTCCCGCAGATCCATTGGATCTAAACTGTCTCGTTGCTAGGAGGCAATTGGAATCCGAGGCGGACTTCCCAGGCATCCATCCTCGAACGGTGCTCTGGTTTCATTCCATATGGGATGTCCTGGAGCTGTCCAACAGGTCTCAATTGTCCCGCAGAAGGAATCCTTGAAGGGGGCATCCCACATCTCCCAATGTGGAAAACCTCCATGGCCTCGAGATTCCGCTCCCTTCATGAAGGGGCCGTCATGCACAGAAACTCCAAACTGAGCCAACGTCTGATCCTCGCCCTGACTTTAGATGCATGAGATATTGGTTCACATCTGCAGGGGGTACCTGCCGTGCCCTCACCCTGAATCCGAAGTCTAGCTTGTGTTCTCAGACTTCCGTCCTCACTCTCCTGGCCCCGAAGCCCTCAAGTTTGGCAATTCCGGACCGACAATGAAGCACTCTGCCTGCCCTCTAGAAAAAATATATTGCCTAATGAGCTGCCCAGGCAGCTTAAATGAGGATAAACCTACACAGCACTCGCCTCTACCCAAATTATATAGTCTAACCTGGGCACTAATGCACTGTCTGACACAACCGGAGCCCAGACCTTTTGACCAACTCTCAGACAGCTGACTGCACACTGAGCACATCAGACCCGCCATGGCCTTATGTCATCATCTCTTCCCTACCTCAGTTTTCAGTCTTCAGAACCTAGACCTTATCTCCAATCACTGCCCACGGGTGACTGTGATGCAGAAATCATAACTCTTCCTGACCCATGGCAAGAAACCTTGTGGTTGGCATGTTGTCCAACGTTCAGTGTAGGAGAAAAAAGTATTCACAATGAGGCCCCGCCCATTCATGAGTGCGACGAGAGCATAAACACACATTGTGACCTCAGCGTGGGTCCTGTCCTCTAGGAATTCCTCTCAGTGGCTGGATCATTAGATGTCATAATGGGCTTGACATGTCCTTAGGCCCCAATTCTTACCAGATTTCTGGTGCCCAGTCGCCCTTCCCCAGGGCTCTACTCTGGAATCCCTCATTAGATGGTACATCTGAGGTTGAAACACAAAAGGAAATAAATCAACAACAACAAAAAAACGGAATCTTCCATCCCCAGAATGACCCCAAACTCTTTGGACGGGGCCGGAACCCCAGAGAGTAAGACTCGTCCATTTCCCATGAAGTCATCCGGCAATGTCACGACCATGAGTGACACGATATCCAGAGACAAATACTTGAGCAAGAGACTCACACTCGCCCTTATTTCATATCCCGAAGAGTTCTCCTCATGGTCTGTAGATCAGTCCTGCCATACCTATGACCTGAAACATAAGCCGAGTTTGTGTTTTCAGACAACTGTCCAAACAGGTCTGGCGTACACACGCTACAGGCTCAAGCCCCTGTAGCCAAACCTGAGGACTGTACTTGCCCTTTCCAAGGGAATGGTATGTGCCCATTCCAATGGCCACAACCCTACTAATAGGATAAATCTCCTAAGTCCCTGTGGCCATCCCAATAGTTGTGGCTTCCCAGGACAAACAGGGGCAATCTGAGCCCATCTGAGCACCTGCCTGCACTCAGAACCGTAGACTGATGTTTCCAGAGGTAAAAAGGAATGAACAGGCCCCGAAGCACTAATAGGATCCATTGCTTTGGTTTCCAGGCATCTCTCCTCAGAGGCCTGGATTTCAATACCAGCATATGGCTGTTTCTTGACTCACCCATCAGAACAAATCTCATCTACACATGGTAAACATGCACGTTGGAGCTGTGTCAAAGCCTCTGTTTAGGAGAACACTTCAGGGCCCCAGTGCCACCGCTTCATTCCAAGGTCTCCATAGACACAAAAACATATTAGGACACATCCACAGGAGAGTCCTTTTCAACTCAGCCTCCTCGGTTGCTCCCCCCTCATCCAGCAGGTCTAACCTTTCTTGTTGCTTGGAGACAATTGGAATGCGAGGTGGGCTACCCAGACATCCATCCTTTGAACCCTGCTCAGAATCGTTGGCCTGGAGCCAACCAACAGGTCTCAATTGTCCTGCAGAAGAATCTTTGCAGTTTGGAGCTTCTCACAACTCCCATCGTGGGAAAACGCCCATGGCGTCGTGATCCACCCCCGCTTCAAGAAGGGGCCATCAGGGACAGAAAGTCCAACCTGAGCGATCGTCTGATCCTTGCCCTGACTTCAGGTACACGAGATCTCGATTGAGGTCTGTAGATTGTGCCTGCCATATCCTCACCCAGAAACCTTGGCCTAGTTTGGGTTCTCAGACTTCCGTCCTCAGACTACTGGCCCACAAGCCCTCCTGTTTGGCAATCCAGAACTACAATGCTGCACTCTGCCTGCCCTTCAGAAGAAAAACATTGCCCTCTGGGGCTACCCAGAAACCCCAAATGAGGATCAACCTGCACGCCATTCGGCTGTACCCCAAATATATAGACTGACCTGGGCCCTATTGCACTTTCTGACCCGGCCTGAGCCTGGACCTCCTGGCCCCACCCAGACAGCTGGCCGCACATTTAGCACATCGGACCCGCCATGGCCTTAGGTCGTCATCTCTTCTCAACCTCGGTTTCCAGGCTTCAGAACCTAGACCTGATCTCCAATCACTGCCCTGGTTTGAAAATGATGCAGAAATCAGAGCTCTTTCCCCATGGCAAGAAACCTTGTGTTTGGAAGGTTGTCCAACGTTCAGTGTAGTTGGAACCAGTGTGGCCCATGAAGCCCAGCCCATGCTTGCGGGCCACATTGGTCACAAACACACATTGTGACCCTCAGCCTGAGCCCAGTCCTCAGGTAAGGCCTCTCAGTGGCTGGATGAAGAGACAGCATATTGGGCTTGCCATGCCCCTAGGCCCCAATTTTTAACCATAGTTCGGGTTGTCCCTTCACTCTTCCCCAGGGCTCTGCTTTGGAATTCCTCTTTTGGTGGGATACCTGAGTTTACAAACCTGAAAGGAGTCCTCCCAACCCACAGATTGACGAAAAAAAAATTGGGATCGTGCCAAATCCACAGAGAGGAAGATTCGTCCATGGCCCATGATGCCTCCCCAACATTCCACGGCCATCGCTGATACAAAATCCAGAGACAAAAGCCTGAGCAAGCGCCTCAGACTCGCTCATTCTTCATATCCTGAAGAGTTCTTCTCATGGTTTGTAGATCGGGCGTGCCATACCTACGGCCCCAAACCTAAGCTGAGTTTGTGTTTTCAGACCTCTGTCCTCAAAGTCCTGGGCCACACTCCCTCCAGGCTGGGGCCCCTGGAGTCACACATTAGGACTGCGCCTACCCATTCCATGGGAATTCTGCCCATTCCATTGTCAAAAATCGCACAAATTAGGAGAACCATCCAAAGTCCCTGAGGCCATCCCAATCGTGCAGGTCGCCCGGGACAAAAAAGGGCGGTTGATACCAGCGGAGCATCTGCCTCCACTCATACCATAGATGGATGTCCCCAGAGAAGAAGATTGAACCAGACAGGACCCGAGGCCATTATCGGATCCATTGCTTTGCTTTACAGGCATGTCTCCTCAAAAGCCTGGATTCCAATACCAGCAGAGGGGATTTCCTGAGGCACGCATCAGAACAAATCTCATCTCCACAAGGAAACATGTGCATTGGAGCTGTGTCAAAAGCTTAGGAGAATACTTCAGGGTCCCGGTGCCACCGCCCCATTCCAAGGCTCTCATGGACACAAACACACATTGCGACCCATCCTCAGGAAAGTCCATTTCAACTCAGCCACCCCGGTTGCTCCCGCAGATCCATTGGATCTAAACTGTCTCGTTGCTAGGAGGCAATTGGAATCCGAGGCGGACTTCCCAGGCATCCATCCTCGAACGGTGCTCTGGTTTCATTCCATATGGGATGTCCTGGAGCTGTCCAACAGGTCTCAATTGTCCCGCAGAAGGAATCCTTGAAGGGGGCATCCCACATCTCCCAATGTGGAAAACCTCCATGGCCTCGAGATTCCGCTCCCTTCATGAAGGGGCCGTCATGCACAGAAACTCCAAACTGAGCCAACGTCTGATCCTCGCCCTGACTTTAGATGCATGAGATATTGGTTCACATCTGCAGGGGGTACCTGCCGTGCCCTCACCCTGAATCCGAAGTCTAGCTTGTGTTCTCAGACTTCCATCCTCACTCTCCTGGCCCCGAAGCCCTCAAGTTTGGCAATTCCGGACCGACAATGAAGCACTCTGCCTGCCCTCTAGAAAAAATATATTGCCTAATGAGCTGCCCAGGCAGCTTAAATGAGGATAAACCTACACAGCACTCGCCTCTACCCAAATTATATAGTCTAACCTGGGCACTAATGCACTGTCTGACACAACCGGAGCCCAGACCTTTTGACCAACTCCCAGACAGCTGACCGCACACTGAGCACATCAGACCCGCCATGGCCTTATGTCATCATCTCTTCCCTACCTCAGTTTTCAGTCTTCAGAACCTAGACCTTATCTCCAATCACTGCCCACGGGTGACTGTGATGCAGAAATCATAACTCTTCCTGACCCATGGCAAGAAACCTTGTGGTTGGCATGTTGTCCAACGTTCAGTGTAGGAGAAAAAAGTATTCACAATGAGGCCCCGCCCATTCTTGAGTGCGACGAGAGCATAAACACACATTGTCACCTCAGCGTGGGTCCTGTCCTCTAGGAATTCCTCTCAGTGGCTGGATCATTAGATGTCATAATGGGCTTGACATGTCCCTAGGCCCCAAATTTTACCAGATTTCTGGTTGTCCAGTCGCCCCTACCCAGGGCTCTACTCTGGAATCCCTCATTAGGTGGGACATCTGAGGTTGAAACACAAAAGGAAACAAATCAACAACAACAAAAAAACGGACTTCTTCCATCCCCAGAATGACCCCAAACTCTTTGGACGGGGCCGGAACCCCAGAGAGTAAGACTCGTCCATTTCCCATGAAGTCATCCTGGCAATTTCACGACCATGAGTGACACGATATCCAGAGACAAATACTTGAGCAAGAGACTCACACTCGCCCTTTTTTCATATCCCGAAGAGTTCTCCTCATGGTCTGTAGATCAGTCCTGCCATACCTATGACCTGAAACATAAGCCGAGTTTGTGTTTTCAGACAACTGTCCAAACAGGTCTGGCATACACACGCTACAGGCTCAAGCCCCTGTAGCCAAACCTGACGACTGTACTTGCACTTTCCAAGGGAATTGTATGTGCCCATTCCAATGGCCACAACCCTACTAATAGGATAAATCTCCAAAGTCCCTGAGGCCATCCCAATAGTTGTGGCTTCCCAGGACAAACAGGGGCAATCTGAGCCCATCTGAGCACCTACCTGCACTCAGACCCGTAGACTGATGTCCCCAGAGGTAAAAAGGAACGAACAGGCCCCTAGGCACTAATAGGATCCATGCCTTTGGTTTCCAGGCATCTCTCCTCAGAGGCCTGGATTTCAATACCAGCATATGGCTGTTTCTTGACTCACCCATCAGAACAAATCTCATCTACACATGGGAAACATGCACGTTGGAGCTGTGTCAAAGCCTCTGTTTAGGAGAACCCTTCAGGGCCCCAGTGCCACCGCTTCATTCCAAGGTCTCCATAGACACAAAAACATATTAGGACACATCCACAGGAGAGTCCATTTCAACTCAGCCTCCTCGGTTGCTCCCCCCTCATCCAGCAGATCTAACCTTTCTTGTTGCTTGGAGACAATTGGAATGCGAGGTGGGCTACCCAGCCATCCATCCTTTGAACCCTGCTTGGAATCGTTGGCCTGGAGCCAACCAACAGGTCTCAATTGTCCTGCAGAAGAATCTTTGCAGTTTGGAGCTTCTCACAACTCCCAACGTGGGAAAACCCCCATTGCCTCGTGATCAACCCCCCCTTCAAGTAGGGGCCATCAGGGACAGAAAGTCCAACCTGAGCGATCGTCTGATCCTTGCTCTGACTTCAGGTGCACGAGATCTCGAGTGAGGTCTGTAGATTGTGCCTGCCATATCCTCACCCAGAAACCTTGGCCTAGTTTGGGTTCTCAGACTTCCGTCCTCAGACTACTGGCCCACAAGCCCTCCTGTTTGGCAATCCAGAACTACAATGCCGCACTCTGCCTGCCCTTCAGAAGAAAAACATTGCCCTCTGGGGCTACCCAGAAACCCCAAATGAGGATCAACCTGCACGCCATTCGGCTGTACCCCAAATATATAGACTGACCTGGGCCCTATTGCACTTTCTGACCCGGCCTGAGCCTGGACCTCTGGCCCCACCCAGACAGCTGGCCGCACACTTAGCACATCGGACCCGCCATGGCCTTAGGTCGTCATCTCTTCTCAACCTCGGTTTCCAGGCTTCAGAACCTAGACCTGATCTCCAATCACTGCCCTGGTTTGAAAATGATGCAGAAATCAGAGCTCTTTCCCCATGGCAAGAAACCTTGTGTTTGGAAGGTTGTCCAACGTTCAGTGTATTTGGAACCAGTGTGGCCCATGAAGCCCAGCCCATGCTTGCGGGCCACATTGGTCACAAACACACATTGTGACCCTCAGCCTGAGCCCAGTCCTCAGGTAAGGCCTCTCAGTGGCTGGATGAAGAGACAGCATATTGGGCTTGCCATGCCCCTAGGCCCCAATTTTTAACCATAGTTCGGGTTGTCCCTTCACTCTTGCCCAGGGCTCTGCTTTGGAATTCCTCTTTTGGCGGGATACCTGAGTTTACAAACCTGAAAGGAGTCCTCCCATCCCACAGATTGACGAAAAACAATTGGGATCGCGCCAAATCCACAGAGAGGAAGATTCGTCCATGGCCCATGATGCCTCCCCAACATTCCACGGCCATCGCTGATACAAAATCCAGAGACAAAAGCCTGAGCAAGCGCCTCAGACTCGCTCATTCTTCAGATCCTGAAGAGTTCTTCTCACGGTTTGTAGATCGGGCGTGCCATACCTACGGCCCCAAACCTAAGCTGAGTTTTTGTTTTCAGACTTCTGTCCTCAAAGTCCTGGGCCACACTCCCTCCAGGCTGGGGCCCCTGGAGTCACACATTAGGACTGCGCCTACCCATTCCATGGGAATTCTGCCCATTCCATTGTCAAAAATCGCACAAATTAGGAGAACCATCCAAAGCCCTGAGGCCATCCCAATCGTGCAGGTCGCCCGGGACAAAAAAGGGCGGTTGATACCAGCTGAGCATCTACCTCCACTCATACCATAGATGGATGTCCCCAGAGAAGAAGATTGAACCAGACAGGACCCGAGGCCATTATCGGATCCATTGCTTTGCTTTACAGGCATGTCTCCTCAAAAGCCTGGATTCCAATACCAGCAGAGGGGATTTCCTGAGGCACGCATCAGAACAAATCTCGTCTCCACAAGGAAACATGTGCATAGGAGCTGTGTCAAAAGCTTAGGAGAATACTTCAGGGTCCCGGTGCCACCGCCCCATTCCAAGGCTCTCATGGACACAAACACACATTGCGACGCATCCTCAGGAAAGTCCATTTCAACTCAGCCACCCCGGTTGCTCCCGCAGATCCATTGGATCTAAACTGTCTCGTTGCTAGGAGGCTATTGGAGTCCGAGGCGGACTTCCCAGGCATCCATCCTCGAACGGTGCTCAGGTTTCATTCCATATGGGATGTCCTGAAGCTGTCCAACAGGTTTCAATTGTCCCGCAGAAGGAATCCTTGAAGGGGGCATCCCACATCTCCCAACGTGGAAACCCTCCATGGCCTCGAGATTCCGCTCCCTTCATGAAGGGGCCGTCATGCACAGAAACTCCAAACTGAGCCAACGTCTGATCCTCGTCCTGACTTTAGATGCATGAGATATTGGTTCACATCTGCAGGGGGTACCTGCCGTGCCCTCACCCTGAATCCGAAGTCTAGCTTGTGTTCTCAGACTTCCGTCCTCACTCTCCTGGCCCCGAAGCCCTCAAGTTTGGCAATTCCGGACCGACAATGAAGCACTCTGCCTGCCCTCTAGAAAAAATATATTGCCTAATGAGCTGCCCAGGCAGCTTAAATGAGGATAAACCTACACAGCACTCGCCTCTACCCAAATTATATAGTCTAACCTGGGCACTAATGCACTGTCTGACACAACCGGAGCCCAGACCTTTTGACCAACTCCCAGACAGCTGACCGCACACTGAGCACATCAGACCCGCCATGGCCTTATGTCATCATCTCTTCCCTACCTCAGTTTTCAGTCTTCAGAACCTAGACCTTATCTCCAATCACTGCCCACGGGTGACTGTGATGCAGAAATCATAACTCTTCCTGACCCATGGCAAGAAACCTTGTGGTTGGAATGTTGTCCAACGTTCAGTGTAGGAGAAAAAAGTATTCACAATGAGGCCCCGCCCATTCTTGAGTGCGACGAGAGCATAAACACACATTGTCACCTCAGCGTGGGTCCTGTCCTCTAGCAATTCCTCTCAGTGGCTGGATCATTAGATGTCATAATGGGCTTGACATGTCCCTAGGCCACAATTTTTACCAGATTTCTGGTTGTCCAGTCGCCCCTCCCCAGGGCTCTACTCTGGAATCCCTCATTAGGTGGGACATCTGAGGTTGAAACACAAAAGGAAACAAATCAACAACAACAAAAAAACGGACTTCTTCCATCCCCAGAATGACCCCAAACTCTTTGGACGGGGCCGGAACCCCAGAGAGTTAGACTCGTCCATTTCCCATGAAGTCATCCTGGCAATTTCACGACCATGAGTGACAGAGACAAATACTTGAGCAAGAGACTCACACTCGCCCTTATTTCATATCCCGAAGAGTTCTCCTCATGGTCTGTAGATCAGTCCTGCCATACCTATGACCTGAAACATAAGCCGAGTTTGTGTTTTCAGACAACTGTCCAAACAGGTCTGGCGTACACACGCTACAGGCTCAAGCCCCTGTAGCCAAACCTGAGGACTGTACTTGCACTTTCCAAGGGAATGGTATGTGCCCATTCCAATGGCCACAACCCTACTAATAGGATAAATTTCCTAAGTCCCTGAGGCCATCCCAATAGTTGTGGCTTCCCAGGACAAACAGGGGCAATCTGAGCCCATCTGAGCACCTACCTGCACTCAGACCCGTAGACTGATATCCCCAGAGGTAAAAAGGAACGAACAGGCCCCTAGGCACTAATAGGATCCATGCCTTTGGTTTCCAGGCATCTCTCCTCAGAGGCCTGGATTTCAATACCAGCATATGGCTGTTTCTTGACTCACCCATCAGAACAAATCTCATCTACACATGGGAAACATGCACGTTGGAGCTGTGTCAAAGCCTCTGTTTAGGAGAACCCTTCAGGGCCCCAGTGCCACCGCTTCATTCCAAGGACTCCATAGACACAAAAACATATTAGGACACATCCACAGGAGAGTCTATTTCAACTCAGCCTCCTCGGTTGCTCCCCCCTCATCCAGCAGGTCTAACCTTTCTTGTTGCTTGGAGACAATTGGAATGCGAGGTGGGCTACCCAGCCATCCATCCTTTGAACCCTGCTCGGAATCGTTGGCCTGGAGCCAACCAACAGGTCTCAATTGTCCTGCAGAAGAATCTTTGCAGTTTGGAGCTTCTCACAACTCCCAACGTGGGAAAACCCCCATTGCCTCGTGATCAACCCCCCCTTCAAGTAGGGGCCATCAGGGACAGAAAGTCCAACCTGAGCAATCGTCTGATCCTTGCTCTGACTTCAGGTGCACGAGATCTCGATTGAGGTCTGTAGATTGTGCCTGCCATATCCTCACCCAGAAACCTTGGCCTAGTTTGGGTTCTCAGACTTCCGTCCTCAGACTACTGGCCCACAAGCCCTCCTGTTTGGCAATCCAGAACTACAATGCCGCACTCTGCCTGCCCTTCAGAAGAAAAACATTGCCCTCTGGGGCTACCCAGAAACCCCAAATGAGGATCAACCTGCACGCCATTCGGCTGTACCCCAAATATATAGACTGACCTGGGCCCTATTGCACTTTCTGACCCGGCCTGAGCCTGGACCTCCTGGCCCCACCCAGACAGCTGGCCGCACACTTAGCACATCGGACCCGCCATGGCCTTAGGTCGTCATCTCTTCTCAACCTCGGTTTCCAGGCTTCAGAACCTAGACCTGATCTCCAATCACTGCCCTGGTTTGAAAATGATGCAGAAATCAGAGCTCTTTCCCCATGGCAAGAAACCTTGTGTTTGGAAGGTTGTCCAACGTTCAGTGTAGTTGGAACCAGTGTGGCCCATGAAGCCCAGCCCATGCTTGCGGGCCACATTGGTCACAAACACACATTGTGACCCTCAGCCTGAGCCCAGTCCTCAGGTAAGGCCTCTCAGTGGCTGGATGAAGAGACAGCATATTGGGCTTGCCATGCCCCTAGGCCCCAATTTTTAACCATAGTTCGGGTTGTCCCTTCACTCTTGCCCAGGGCTCTGCTTTGGAATTCCTCTTTTGGCGGGATACCTGAGTTTACAAACCTGAAAGGAGTCCTCCCATCCCACAGATTGACGAAAAACAATTGGGATCGCGCCAAATCCACAGAGAGGAAGATTCGTCCATGGCCCATGATGCCTCCCCAACATTCCACGGCCATCGCTGATACAAAATCCAGAGACAAAAGCCTGAGCAAGCGCCTCAGACTCGCTCATTCTTCAGATCCTGAAGAGTTCTTCTCACGGTTTGTAGATCGGGCGTGCCATACCTACGGCCCCAAACCTAAGCTGAGTTTTTGTTTTCAGACTTCTGTCCTCAAAGTCCTGGGCCACACTCCCTCCAGGCTGGGGCCCCTGGAGTCACACATTAGGACTGCGCCTACCCATTCCATGGGAATTCTGCCCATTCCATTGTCAAAAATCGCACAAATTAGGAGAACCATCCAAAGCCCTGAGGCCATCCCAATCGTGCAGGTCGCCCGGGACAAAAAAGGGCGGTTGATACCAGCTGAGCATCTACCTCCACTCATACCATAGATGGATGTCCCCAGAGAAGAAGATTGAACCAGACAGGACCCGAGGCCATTATCGGATCCATTGCTTTGCTTTACAGGCATGTCTCCTCAAAAGCCTGGATTCCAATACCAGCAGAGGGGATTTCCTGAGGCACGCATCAGAACAAATCTCGTCTCCACAAGGAAACATGTGCATAGGAGCTGTGTCAAAAGCTTAGGAGAATACTTCAGGGTCCCGGTGCCACCGCCCCATTCCAAGGCTCTCATGGACACAAACACACATTGCGACGCATCCTCAGGAAAGTCCATTTCAACTCAGCCACCCCGGTTGCTCCCGCAGATCCATTGGATCTAAACTGTCTCGTTGCTAGGAGGCTATTGGAGTCCGAGGCGGACTTCCCAGGCATCCATCCTCGAACGGTGCTCAGGTTTCATTCCATATGGGATGTCCTGAAGCTGTCCAACAGGTTTCAATTGTCCCGCAGAAGGAATCCTTGAAGGGGGCATCCCACATCTCCCAACGTGGAAACCCTCCATGGCCTCGAGATTCCGCTCCCTTCATGAAGGGGCCGTCATGCACAGAAACTCCAAACTGAGCCAACGTCTGATCCTCGTCCTGACTTTAGATGCATGAGATATTGGTTCACATCTGCAGGGGGTACCTGCCGTGCCCTCACCCTGAATCCGAAGTCTAGCTTGTGTTCTCAGACTTCCGTCCTCACTCTCCTGGCCCCGAAGCCCTCAAGTTTGGCAATTCCGGACCGACAATGAAGCACTCTGCCTGCCCTCTAGAAAAAATATATTGCCTAATGAGCTGCCCAGGCAGCTTAAATGAGGATAAACCTACACAGCACTCGCCTCTACCCAAATTATATAGTCTAACCTGGGCACTAATGCACTGTCTGACACAACCGGAGCCCAGACCTTTTGACCAACTCCCAGACAGCTGACCGCACACTGAGCACATCAGACCCGCCATGGCCTTATGTCATCATCTCTTCCCTACCTCAGTTTTCAGTCTTCAGAACCTAGACCTTATCTCCAATCACTGCCCACGGGTGACTGTGATGCAGAAATCATAACTCTTCCTGACCCATGGCAAGAAACCTTGTGGTTGGAATGTTGTCCAACGTTCAGTGTAGGAGAAAAAAGTATTCACAATGAGGCCCCGCCCATTCTTGAGTGCGACGAGAGCATAAACACACATTGTCACCTCAGCGTGGGTCCTGTCCTCTAGCAATTCCTCTCAGTGGCTGGATCATTAGATGTCATAATGGGCTTGACATGTCCCTAGGCCACAATTTTTACCAGATTTCTGGTTGTCCAGTCGCCCCTCCCCAGGGCTCTACTCTGGAATCCCTCATTAGGTGGGACATCTGAGGTTGAAACACAAAAGGAAACAAATCAACAACAACAAAAAAACGGACTTCTTCCATCCCCAGAATGACCCCAAACTCTTTGGACGGGGCCGGAACCCCAGAGAGTTAGACTCGTCCATTTCCCATGAAGTCATCCTGGCAATTTCACGACCATGAGTGACAGAGACAAATACTTGAGCAAGAGACTCACACTCGCCCTTATTTCATATCCCGAAGAGTTCTCCTCATGGTCTGTAGATCAGTCCTGCCATACCTATGACCTGAAACATAAGCCGAGTTTGTGTTTTCAGACAACTGTCCAAACAGGTCTGGCGTACACACGCTACAGGCTCAAGCCCCTGTAGCCAAACCTGAGGACTGTACTTGCACTTTCCAAGGGAATGGTATGTGCCCATTCCAATGGCCACAACCCTACTAATAGGATAAATTTCCTAAGTCCCTGAGGCCATCCCAATAGTTGTGGCTTCCCAGGACAAACAGGGGCAATCTGAGCCCATCTGAGCACCTACCTGCACTCAGACCCGTAGACTGATATCCCCAGAGGTAAAAAGGAACGAACAGGCCCCTAGGCACTAATAGGATCCATGCCTTTGGTTTCCAGGCATCTCTCCTCAGAGGCCTGGATTTCAATACCAGCATATGGCTGTTTCTTGACTCACCCATCAGAACAAATCTCATCTACACATGGGAAACATGCACGTTGGAGCTGTGTCAAAGCCTCTGTTTAGGAGAACCCTTCAGGGCCCCAGTGCCACCGCTTCATTCCAAGGTCTCCATAGACACAAAAACATATTAGGACACATCCACAGGAGAGTCCATTTCAACTCAGCCTCCTCGGTTGCTCCCCCCTCATCCAGCAGGTCTAACCTTTCTTGTTGCTTGGAGACAATTGGAATGCGAGGTAGGCTACCCAGCCATCCATCCTTTGAACCCTGCTCGGAATCGTTGGCCTGGAGCCAACCAACAGGTCTCAATTGTCCTGCAGAAGAATCTTTGCAGTTTGGAGCTTCTCACAACTCCCAACGTGGGAAAACCCCCATTGCCTCGTGATCAACCCCCCCTTCAAGTAGGGGCCATCAGGGACAGAAAGTCCAACCTGAGCAATCGTCTGATCCTTGCTCTGACTTCAGGTGCACGAGATCTCGATTGAGGTCTGTAGATTGTGCCTGCCATATCCTCACCCAGAAACCTTGGCCTAGTTTGGGTTCTCAGACTTCCGTCCTCAGACTACTGGCCCACAAGCCCTCCTGTTTGGCAATCCAGAACTACAATGCCGCACTCTGCCTGCCCTTCAGAAGAAAAACATTGCCCTCTGGGGCTACCCAAAAACCCCAAATGAGGATCAACCTGCACGCCATTCGGCTGTACCCCAAATATATAGACTGACCTGGGCCCTATTGCCCTTTCTGACCCGGCCTGAGCCTGGACCTCCTGGCCCCACCCAGACAGCTGGCCGCACACTTAGCACATCGGACCCGCCATGGCCTTAATTCGTCATCTCTTCTCAACCTCGGTTTCCAGGCTTCAGAACCTAGACCTGATCTCCAATCACTGCCCTGGTTTGAAAATGATGCAGAAATCAGAGCTCTTTCCCCATGGCAAGAAACCTTGTGTTTGGAAGGTTGTCCAACGTTCAGTGTAGTTGGAACCAGTGTGGCCCATGAAGCCCAGCCCATGCTTGCGGGCCACATTGGTCACAAACACACATTGTGACCCTCAGCCTGAGCCCAGTCCTCAGGTAAGGCCTCTCAGTGGCTGGATGAAGAGACAGCATATTGGGCTTGCCATGCCCCTAGGCCCCAATTTTTAACCATAGTTCAGGTTGTCCCTTCACTCTTGCCCAGGGCTCTGCTTTGGAATTCCTCTTTTGGCGGGATACCTGAGTTTACAAACCTGAAAGGAGTCCTCCCATCCCACAGATTGACGAAAAACAATTGGGATCGCGCCAAATCCACAGAGAGGAAGATTCGTCCATGGCCCATGATGCCTCCCCAACATTCCACGGCCATCGCTGATACAAAATCCAGAGACAAAAGCCTGAGCAAGCGCCTCAGACTCGCTCATTCTTCAGATCCTGAAGAGTTCTTCTCACGGTTTGTAGATCGGGCGTGCCATACCTACGGCCCCAAACCTAAGCTGAGTTTGTGTTTTCAGACTTCTGTCCTCAAAGTCCTGGGCCACACTCCCTCCAGGCTGGGGCCCCTGGAGTCACACATTAGGACTGCGCCTACCCATTCCATGGGAATTCTGCCCATTCCATTGTCAAAAATCGCACAAATTAGGAGAACCGTCCAAAGTCCCTGAGGCCATCCCAATCCTGCAGGTCGCCCGGGACAAAAAAGGGCGGTTGATACCAGCTGAGCATCTACCTCCACTCATACCATAGATGGATGTCCCCAGAGAAGAAGATTGAACCAGACAGGACCCGAGGCCATTATCGGATCCATTGCTTTGCTTTACAGGCATGTCTCCTCAAAAGCCTGGATTCCAATACCAGCAGAGGGGATTTCCTGAGGCACGCATCAGAACAAATCTCGTCTCCACAAGGAAACATGTGCATAGGAGCTGTGTCAAAAGCTTAGGAGAATACTTCAGGGTCCCGGTGCCACCGCCCCATTCCAAGGCTCTCATGGACACAAACACACATTGCGACCCATCCTCAGGAAAGTCCATTTCAACTCAGCCACCCCGGTTGCTCCCGCAGATCCATTGGATCTAAACTGTCTCCTTGCTAGGAGGCAATTGGAATCCGAGGCGGACTTCCCAGGCATCCATCCTCGAACGGTGCTCTGGTTTCATTCCATATGGGATGTCCTGGAGCTGTCCAACAGGTCTCAATTGTCCCGCAGAAGGAATCCTTGAAGGGGGCATCCCACATCTCCCAACGTGGAAAACCTCCATGGCCTCGAGATTCCGCTCCCTTCATGAAGGGGCCGTCATGCACAGAAACTCCAAACTGAGCCAACGTCTGATCCTCGCCCTGACTTTAGATGCATGAGATATTGGTTCACATCTGCAGGGGGTACCTGCTGTGCCCTCACCCTGAATCCGAAGTCTAGCTTGTGTTCTCAGACTTCCGTCCTCACTCTCCTGGCCCCGAAGCCCTCAAGTTTGGCAATTCCGGACCGACAATGAAGCACTCTGCCTGCCCTCTAGAAAAAATATATTGCCTAATGAGCTGCCCAGGCAGCTTAAATGA
This sequence comes from Mustela nivalis, assembly GCF_964662115.1. Lineage (NCBI taxonomy): Eukaryota > Metazoa > Chordata > Mammalia > Carnivora > Mustelidae > Mustela > Mustela nivalis. The sequence continues at coordinate 146,972 of NW_028136531.1, read as the reverse complement.
GGATAAACCTACACAGCACTCGCCTCTACCCAAATTATATAGTCTAACCTGGGCACTAATGCACTGTCTGACACAACCGGAGCCCAGACCTTTTGACCAACTCCCAGACAGCTGACCGCACACTGAGCACATCAGACCCGCCATGGCCTTATGTCATCATCTCTTCCCTACCTCAGTTTTCAGTCTTCAGAACCTAGACCTTATCTCCAATCACTGCCCACGGGTGACTGTGATGCAGAAATCATAACTCTTCCTGACCCATGGCAAGAAACCTTGTGGTTGGCATGTTGTCCAACGTTCAGTGTAGGAGAAAAAAGTATTCACAATGAGGCCCCGCCCATTCTTGAGTGCGACCAGAGCATAAACACACATTGTCACCTCAGCGTGGGTCCTGTCCTCTAGGAATTCCTCTCAGTGGCTGGATCATTAGATGTCATAATGGGCTTGACATGTCCCTAGGCCACAATTTTTACCAGATTTCTGGTTGTCCAGTCGCCCCTCCCCAGGGCTCTACTCTGGAATCCCTCATTAGGTGGGACATCTGAGGTTGAAACACAAAAGGAAACAAATCAACAACAACAAAAAAACGGACTTCTTCCATCCCCAGAATGACCCCAAACTCTTTGGACGGGGCCGGAACCCCAGAGAGTAAGACTCGTCCATTTCCCATGAAGTCATCCTGGCAATTTCACGACCATGAGTGACACGATATCCAGAGACAAATACTTGAGCAAGAGACTCACACTCGCCCTTTTTTCATATCCCGAAGAGTTCTCCTCATGGTCTGTAGATCAGTCCTGCCATACCTATGACCTGAAACATAAGCCGAGTTTGTGTTTTCAGACAACTGTCCAAACAGGTCTGGCGTACACACGCTACAGGCTCAAGCCCCTGTAGCCAAACCTGAGGACTGTACTTGCACTTTCCAAGGGAATTGTATGTGCCCATTCCAATGGCCACAACCCTACTAATAGGATAAATCTCCTAAGTCCCTGAGGCCATCCCAATAGTTGTGGCTTCCCAGGACAAACAGGGGCAATCTGAGCCCATCTGAGCACCTACCTGCACTCAGACCCGTAGACTGATGTCCCCAGAGGTAAAAAGGAACGAACAGGCCCCTAGGCACTAATAGGATCCATGCCTTTGGTTTCCAGGCATCTCTCCTCAGAGGCCTGGATTTCAATACCAGCATATGGCTGTTTCTTGACTCACCCATCAGAACAAATCTCATCTACACATGGGAAACATGCACGTTGGAGCTGTGTCAAAGCCTCTGTTTAGGAGAACCCTTCAGGGCCCCAGTGCCACCGCTTCATTCCAAGGTCTCCATAGACACAAAAACATATTAGGACACATCCACAGGAGAGTCCATTTCAACTCAGCCTCCTCGGTTGCTCCCCCCTCATCCAGCAGATCTAACCTTTCTTGTTGCTTGGAGACAATTGGAATGCGAGGTGGGCTCCCCAGCCATCCATCCTTTGAACCCTGCTCGGAATCGTTGGCCTGGAGCCAACCAACTGGTCTCAATTGTCCTGCAGAAGAATCTTTGCAGTTTGGAGCTTCTCACAACTCCCAACGTGGGAAAACCCCCATGGCCTCGTGATCCACCCCCCCTTCAAGAAGGGGCCATCAGGGACAGAAAGTCCAACCTGAGCGATCGTCTGATCCTTGCTCTGACTTCAGGTGCACGAGATCTCGATTGAGGTCTGTAGATTGTGCCTGCCATATCCTCACCCAGAAACCTTGGCCTAGTTTGGGTTCTCAGACTTCCGTCCTCAGACTACTGGCCCACAAGCTCTCCTGTTTGGCAATCCAGAACTACAATGCCGCACTCTGCCTGCCCTTCAGAAGAAAAACATTGCCCTCTGGGGCTACCCAGAAACCCCAAATGAGGATCAACCTGCACGCCATTCGGCTGTACCCCAAATATATAGACTGACCTGGGCCCTATTGCACTTTCTGACCCGGCCTGAGCCTGGACATTCTGGCCCCACCCAGACAGCTGGCCGCACACTTAGCACATCGGACCCGCCATGGCCTTAGGTCGTCATCTCTTCTCAACCTCGGTTTCCAGGCTTCAGAACCTAGACCTGATCTCCATCACTGCCCTGGTTTGAAAATGATGCAGAAATCAGAGCTCTTTCCCCATGGCAAGAAACCTTGTTTTTGGAAGGTTGTCCAACGTTCAGTGTAGTTGGAACCAGTGTGGCCCATGAAGCCCAGCCCATGCTTGCGGGCCACATTGGTCACAAACACACATTGTGACCCTCAGCCTGATCCCAGTCCTCAGGTAAGGCCTCTCAGTGGCTGGATGAAGAGACAGCATATTGGGCTTGCCATGCCCCTAGGCCCCAATTTTTAACCATAGTTCGGGTTGTCCCTTCACTCTTGCCCAGGGCTCTGCTTTGGAATTCCTCTTTTGGCGGGATACCTGAGTTTACAAACCTGAAAGAAGTCCTCCCATCCCACAGATTGACGAAAAACAATTGGGATCGCGCCAAATCCACAGAAAGGAAGATTCGTCCATGGCCCATGATGCCTCCCCAACATTCCACGGCCATCGCTGATACAAAATCCAGAGACAAAAGCCTGAGCAAGCGCCTCAGACTCGCTCATTCTTCAGATCCTGAAGAGTTCTTCTCATGGTTTGTAGATCGGGCGTGCCATACCTACGGCCCCAAACCTAAGCTGAGTTTGTGTTTTCAGACTTCTGTCCTCAAAGTCCTGGGCCACACTCCCTCCAGGCTGGGGCCCCTGGAGTCACACATTAGGACTGCGCCTACCCATTCCATGGGAATTCTGCCCATTCCATTGTCAAAAATCGCACAAATTAGGAGAACCATCCAAAGACCCTGAGGCCATCCCAATCGAGCAGGTCGCCCGGGACAAAAAAGGGCGGTTGATACCAGCTGAGCATCTACCTCCCCTCATACCATAGATGGATGTCCCCAGAGAAGAAGATTGAACCAGACAGGACCCGAGGCCATTATCGGATCCATTGCTTTGCTTTACAGGCATGTCTCCTCAAAAGCCTGGATTCCAATACCAGCAGAGGGGATTTCCTGAGGCAAGCATCAGAACAAATCTCGTCTCCACAAGGAAACATGTGCATTGGAGCTGTGTCAAAAGCTTAGTAGAATACTTCAGGGTCCCGGTGCCACCGCCCCATTCCAAGGCTCTCATGGACACAAACACACATTGCGACCCATCCTCAGGAAAATCCATTTCAACTCAGCCACCCCAGTTGCTCCCGCAGATCCATTGGATCTAAACTGTCTCGTTGCTAGGAGGCAATTGGAATGCGAGGCGGACTTCCCAGTCATCCATCCTCGAACGGTGCTCTGGTTTCATTCCATATGGGATGTCCTGGAGCTGTACAACAGGTCTCAATTGTCCCGCAGAAGGAATCCTTGAAGGGGGCATCCCACATCTCCCAACGTGGAAAACCTCCATGGCCTCGAGATTCCGCTCCCTTCATGAAGGGGCCGTCATGCACAGAAACTCCAAACTGAGCCAACGTCTGATCCTCGCCCTGACTTTAGATGCATGAGATATTGGTTCACATCTGCAGGGGGTACCTGCCGTGCCCTCACCCTGAATCCGAAGTCTAGCTTGTGTTCTCAGACTTCCGTCCTCACTCTCCTGGCCCCGAAGCCCTCAAGTTTGGCAATTCCGGACCGACAATGAAGCACTCTGCCTGCCCTCTAGAAAAAATATATTGCCTAATGAGCTGCCCAGGCAGCTTAAATGAGGATAAACCTACACAGCACTCGCCTCTACCCAAATTATATAGTCTAACCTGGGCACTAATGCACTGTCTGACACAACCGGAGCCCAGACCTTTTGACCAACTCCCAGACAGCTGACCGCACACTGAGCACATCAGACCCGCCATGGCCTTATGTCATCATCTCTTCCCTACCTCAGTTTTCAGTCTTCAGAACCTAGACCTTATCTCCAATCACTGCCCACGGTGACTGTGATGCAGAAATCATAACTCTTCCTGACCCATGGCAAGAAACCTTGTGGTTGGCATGTTGTCCAACGTTCAGTGTAGGAGAAAAAAGTATTCACAATGAGGCCCCGCCCATTCTTGAGTGCGACCAGAGCATAAACACACATTGTCACCTCAGCGTGGGTCCTGTCCTCTAGGAATTCCTCTCAGTGGCTGGATCATTAGATGTCATAATGGGCTTGACATGTCCCTAGGCCCCAATTTTTACCAGATTTCTGGTTGTCCAGTCGCCCCTCCCCAGGGCTCTACTCTGGAATCCCTCATTAGGTGGGACATCTGAGGTTGAAACACAAAAGGAAACAAATCATAAACAACAAAAAAAACGGACTTCTTCCATCCCCAGAATGACCCCAAACTCTTTGGACGGGGCCGGAACCCCAGAGAGTAAGACTCGTCCATTTCCCATGAAGTCATCCTGGCAATTTCACGACCATGAGTGACACGATATCCAGAGACAAATACTTGAGCAAGAGACTCACACTCCCCCTTTTTTCATATCCCGAAGAGTTCTCCTCATGGTCTGTAGATCAGTCCTGCCATACCTATGACCTGAAACATAAGCCGAGTTTGTGTTTTCAGACAACTGTCCAAACAGGTCTGGCGTACACACGCTACAGGCTCAAGCCCCTGTAGCCAAACCTGAGGACTGTACTTGCACTTTCCAAGGGAATTGTATGTGCCCATTCCAATGGCCACAACCCTACTAATAGGATAAATCTCCAAAGTCCCTGAGGCCATCCCAATAGTTGTGGCTTCCCAGGACAAACAGGGGCAATCTGAGCCCATCTGAGCACCTACCTGCACTCAGACCCGTAGACTGATGTCCCCAGAGGTAAAAAGGAACGAACAGGCCCCTAGGCACTAATAGGATCCATGCCTTTGGTTTCCAGGCATCTCTCCTCAGAGGCCTGGATTTCAATACCAGCATATGGCTGTTTCTTGACTCACCCATCAGAACAAATCTCATCTACACATGGGAAACATGCACGTTGGAGCTGTGTCAAAGCCTCTGTTTGGAGAACCCTTCAGGGCCCCAGTGCCACCGCTTCATTCCAAGGTCTCCATAGACACAAAAACATATTAGGACACATGCACAGGAGAGTCCATTTCAACTCAGCATCCTCGGTTGCTCCCCCCTCATCCAGCAGATCTAACCTTTCTTGTTGCTTGGAGACAATTGGAATGCGAGGTGGGCTACCCAGCCATCCATCCTTTGAACCCTGCTCAGAATCGTTGGCCTGGAGCCAACCAACAGGTCTCAATTGTCCTGCAGAAGATTCTTTGCAGTTTGGAGCTTCTCACAACTCCCAACGTGGGAAAACCCCCATGGCCTCGTGATCTACCCCCCCTTCAAGAAGGGGCCATCAGGGACAGAAAGTCCAACCTGAGCGATCGTCTGATCCTTGCTCTGAATTCAGGTGCACAAGATCTCGATTGAGGTCTGTAGATTGTGCCTGCCATATCCTCACCCAGAAACCTTAGCCTAGTTTGGGTTCTCAGACTTCCGTCCTCAGGCTACTGGCCCACAAGCTCTCCTGTTTGGCAATCCAGAACTACAATGCCGCACTCTGCCTGCCCTTCAGAAGAAAAACATTGCCCTCTGGGGCTACCCAGAAACCCCAAATGAGGATCAACCTGCACGCCATTCGGCTGTACCCCAAATATATAGACTGACCTGGGCCCTATTGCACTTTCTGACCCGGCCTGAGCCTGGACCTCCTGGCCCCACCCAGACAGCTGGCCGCACACTTAGCACATCGGACCCGCCATGGCCTTAATTCGTCATCTCTTCTCAACCTCGGTTTCCAGGCTTCAGAACCTAGACCTGATCTCCAATCACTGCCCTGGTTTGAAAATGATGCAGAAATCAGAGCTCTTTCCCCATGGCAAGAAACCTTGTGTTTGGAAGGTTGTCCAACGTTCAGTGTAGTTGGAACCAGTGTGGCCCATGAAGCCCAGCCCATGCTTGCGGGCCACATTGGTCACAAACACACATTGTGACCCTCAGCCTGAGCCCAGTCCTCAGGTAAGGCCTCTCAGTGGCTGGATGAAGAGACAGCATATTGGGCTTGCCATGCCCCTAGGCCCCAATTTTTAACCATAGTTCGGGTTGTCCCTTCACTCTTGCCCAGGGCTCTGCTTTGGAATTCCTCTTTTGGCGGGATACCTGAGTTTACAAACCTGAAAGGAGTCCTCCCATCCCACAGATTGACGAAAAACAATTGGGATCGCGCCAAATCCACAGAGAGGAAGATTCGTCCATGGCCCATGATGCCTCCCCAACATTCCACGGCCATCGCTGATACAAAATCCAGAGACAAAAGCCTGAGCAAGCGCCTCAGACTCGCTCATTCTTCAGATCCTGAAGAGTTCTTCTCATGGTTTGTAGATCGGGCGTGCCATACCTACGGCCCCAAACCTAAGCTGAGTTTGTGTTTTCAGACTTCTGTCCTCAAAGTCCTGGGCCACATTCCCTCCAGGCTGGGGCCCCTGGAGTCACACATTAGGACTGCGCCTACCCATTCCATGGGAATTCTGCCCATTCCATTGTCAAAAATCGCACAAATTAGGAGAACCATCCAAAGTCCCTGAGGCCATCCCAATCGTGCAGGTCGCCCGGGACAAAAAAGGGCGGTTGATACCAGCTGAGCATCTACCTCCACTCATACCATAGATGGATGTCCCCAGAAAAGAAGATTGAACCAGACAGGACCCGAGGCCATTATCGGATCCATTGCTTTGCTTTACAGGCATGTCTCCTCAAAAGCCTGGATTCCAATACCAGCAGAGGGGATTTCCTGAGGCACGCATCAGAACAAATCTCGTCTCCACAAGGAAACATGTGCATAGGAGCTGCGTCAAAAGCTTAGGAGAATACTTCAGGGTCCCGCTGCCACCGCCCCATTCCAAGGCTCTCATGGACACAAGCACACATTGCGACCCATCCTCAGGAAAGTCCATTTCAACTCAGCCACCCCGGTTGCTCCCGCAGATCCATTGGATCTAAACTGTCTCGTTGCTAGGAGGCAATTGGAATCCGAGGCGGACTTCCCAGGCATCCATCCTCGAACGGTGCTCTGGTTTCATTCCATATGGGATGTCCTGGAGCTGTCCAACAGGTCTCAATTGTCCCGCAGAAGGAATCCTTGAAGGGGGCATCCCACATCTCCCAACGTGAAAAACCTCCATGGCCTCGAGATTCCGCTCCCTTCATGAAGGGGCCGTCATGCACAGAAACTCCAAACTGAGCCAACGTCTGATCCTCGTCCTGACTTTAGATGCATGAGATATTGGTTCACATCTGCAGGGGGTACCTGCCGTGCCCTCACCCTGAATCCGAAGTCTAGCTTGTGTTCTCAGACTTCCGTCCACACTCTCCTGGCCCCGAAGCCCTCAAGTTTGGCAATTCCGGACCGACAATGAAGCACTCTGCCTGCCCTCTAGAAAAAATATATTGCCTAATGAGCTGCCCAGGCAGCTTAAATGAGGATAAACCTACACAGCACTCGCCTCTACCCAAATTATATAGTCTAACCTGGGCACTAATGCACTGTCTGTCACAACCGAGGCCAGACCTTTTGACCAACTCCCAGACAGCTGACCGCACACTGAGCACATCAGACCCGCCATGGCCTTATGTCATCATCTCTTCCCTACCTCAGTTTTCAGTCTTCAGAACCTAGACCTTATCTCCAATCACTGCCCACGGGTGACTGTGATGCAGAAATCATAACTCTTCCTGACCCATGGCAAGAAACCTTGTGGTAGGCATGTTGTCCAACGTTCAGTGTAGGAGAAAAAAGTATTCACAATGAGGCCCCGCCCATTCTTGAGTGCGACGAGAGCATACACATTATCACCTCAGCGTGGGTCCTGTCCTCTAGCAATTCCTCTCAGTGGCTGGATCATTAGATGTCATAATGGGCTTGACATGTCCCTAGGCCCCAATTTTTACCAGATTTCTGGTGTCCAGTCGCCCCTCCCCAGGGCTCTACTCTGGAATCCCTCATTAGGTGGGACATCTGAGGTTGAAACACAAAAGGAAACAAATCAACAACAACAAAAAAAACGGACTTCTTCCATCCCCAGAATGACCCCAAACTCTTTGGACGGGGCCGGAACCCCAGAGAGTAAGACTCGTCCATTTCCCATGAAGTCATCCTGGCAATTTCACGACCATGAGTGACACGATATCCAGAGACAAATACTTGAGCAAGAGACTCACACTCGCCCTTTTTTCATATCCCGAAGAGTTCTCCTCATGGTCTGTAGATCAGTCCTGCCATACCTATGACCTGAAACATAAGCCGAGTTTGTGTTTTCAGACAACTGTCCAAACAGGTCTGGCGTACACACGCTACAGGCTCAAGCCCCTGTAGCCAAACCTGAGGACTGTACTTGCACTTTCCAAGGGAATTGTATGTGCCCATTCCAATGGCCACAACCCTACTAATAGGATAAATCTCCAAAGTCCCTGAGGCCATCCCAATAGTTGTGGCTTCCCAGGACAAACAGGGGCAATCTGAGCCCATCTGAGCACCTACCTGCACTCAGACCCATAGACTGATGTCCCCAGAGGTAAAAAGGAACGAACAGGCCCGTAGGCACTAATAGGATCCATGTCTTTGGTTTCCAGGCATCTCTCCTCAGAGGCCTGGATTTCAATACCAGCATATGGCTGTTTCTTGACTCACCCATCAGAACAAATCTCATCTACACATGGGAAACATGCACGTTGGAGCTGTGTCAAAGCCTCTGTTTAGGAGAACCCTTCAGGGCCCCAGTGCCACCGCTTCATTCCAAGGTCTCCATAGACACAAAAACATATTAGGACACATCCACAGGAGAGTCCATTTCAACTCAGCCTCCTCGGTTGCTCCCCCCTCATCCAGCAGATCTAACCTTTCTTGTTGCTTGGAGACAATTGGAATGCGAGGTGGGCTCCCCAGCCATCCATCCTTTGAACCCTGCTCAGAATCGTTGGCCTGGAGCCAACCAACAGGTCTCAATTGTCCTGCAGAAGAATCTTTGCAGTTTGGAGCTTCTCACAACTCCCAACGTGGGAAAACCCCCATGGCCTCGTGATCCACCCCCCCTTCAAGAAGGGGCCATCAGGGACAGAAAGTCCAACCTGAGCGATCGTCTGATCCTTGCTCTGACTTCAGGTGCACGAGATCTCGATTGAGGTCTGTAGATTGTGCCTGCCATATCCTCACCCAGAAACCTTGGCCTAGTTTGGGTTCTCAGACTTCCGTCCTCAGACTACTGGCCCACAAGCCCTCCTGTTTGGCAATCCAGAACTACAATGCCGCACTCTGCCTGCCCTTCAGAAGAAAAACATTGCCCTCTGGGGCTACCCAGAAACCCCAAATGAGGATCAACCTGCACGCCATTCGGCTGTACCCCAAATATATAGACTGACCTGGGCCCTATTGCACTTTCTGACCCGGCCTGAGCCTGGACCTCCTGGCCCCACCCAGACAGCTGGCCGCACACTTAGCACATCGGACCCGCCATGGCCTTAGGTCGTCATCTCTTCTCAACCTCGGTTTCCAGGCTTCAGAACCTAGACCTGATCTCCAATCACTGCCCTGGTTTGAAAATGATGCAGAAATCAGAGCTCTTTCCCCATGGCAAGAAACCTTGTGTTTGGAAGGTTGTCCAACGTTCAGTGTAGTTGGAACCAGTGTGGCCCATGAAGCCCAGCCCATGCTTGCGGGCCACATTGGTCACAAACAGACATTGTGACCCTCAGCCTGAGCCCAGTCCTCAGGTAAGGCCTCTCAGTGGCTGGATGAAGAGACAGCATATTGGGCTTGCCATGCCCCTAGGCCCCAATTTTTAACCATAGTTCGGGTTGTCCCTTCACTCTTGCCTAGGGCTCTGCTTTGGAATTCCTCTTTTGGCGGGATACCTGAGTTTACAAACCTGAAAGGAGTCCTCCCATCCCACAGATTGACGAAAAACAATTGGGATCGCGCCAAATCCACAGAGAGGAAGATTCGTCCATGGCCCATGATGCCTCCCCAACATTCCACGGCCATCGCTGATACAAAATCCAGAGACAAAAGCCTGAGCAAGCGCCTCAGACTCGCTCATTCTTCAGATCCTGAAGAGTTCTTCTCATGGTTTGTAGATCGGGCGTGCCATACCTACGGCCCCAAACCTAAGCTGAGTTTGTGTTTTCAGACTTCTGTCCTCAAAGTCCTGGGCCACACTCCCTCCAGGCTGGGGCCCCTGGAGTCACACATTAGGACTGCGCCAACCCATTCCACGGGAATTCTGCCCATTCCATTGTCAAAAATCGCACAAATTAGGAGAACCATCCAAAGTCCCTGAGGCCATCCCAATCCTGCAGGTCGCCCGGGACAAAAAAGGGCGGTTGATACCAGCTGAGCATCTACCTCCACTCATACCATAGATGGATGTCCCCGGAGAAGAAGATTGAACCAGACAGGACCCGAGGCCATTATCGGATCCATTGCTTTGCTTTACAGGCATGTCTTTTCAAAAGCCTGGATTCCAATACCAGCAGAGGGGATTTCCTGAGGCACGCATCAGAACAAATCTCGTCTCCACAAGGAAACATGTGCATTGGAGCTGTGTCAAAAGCTTAGGAGAATACTTCAGGGTCCCGGTGCCACCGCCCCATTCCAAGGCTCTCATGGACACAAACACACATTGCGACCCATCCTCAGGAAAGTCCATTTCAACTCAGCCACCCCGGTTGCTCCCGCAGATCCATTGGATCTAAACTGTCTCGTTGCTAGGAGGCAATTGGAATCCGAGGCGGACTTCCCAGGCATCCATCCTCGAACGGTGCTCTGGTTTCATTCCATATGGGATGTCCTGGAGCTGTCCAACAGGTCTCAATTGTCCCGCAGAAGGAATCCTTGAAGGGGGCATCCCACATCTCCCAACGTGGAAAACCTCCATGGCCTCGAGATTCCGCTCCCTTCATGAAGGGGCCGTCATGCACAGAAACTCCAAACTGAGCCAACGTCTGATCCTCGTCCTGACTTTAGATGCATGAGATATTGGTTCACATCTGCAGGGGGTACCTGCTGTGCCCTCACCCTGAATCCGAAGTCTAGCTTGTGTTCTCAGACTTCCATCCTCACTCTCCTGGCCCCGAAGCCCTCAAGTTTGGCAATTCCGGACCGACAATGAAGCACTCTGCCTGCCCTCTAGAAAAAATATATTGCCTAATGAGCTGCCCAGGCAGCTTAAATGAGGATAAACCTACACAGCACTCGCCTCTACCCAAATTATATAGTCTAACCTGGGCACTAATGCACTGTCTGACACAACCGGAGCCCAGACCTTTTGACCAACTCCCAGACAGCTGACCGCACACTGAGCACATCAGACCCGCCATGGCCTTATGTCATCATCTCTTCCCTACCTCAGTTTTCAGTCTTCAGAACCTAGACCTTATCTCCAATCACTGCCCACGGGTGACTGTGATGCAGAAATCATAACTCTTCCTGACCCATGGCAAGAAACCTTGTGGTTGGCATGTTGTCCAACGTTCAGTGTAGGAGAAAAAAGTATTCACAATGAGGCCACGCCCATTCTTGAGTGCGACCAGAGCATAAACACACATTGTCACCTCAGCGTGGGTCCTGTCCTCTAGCAATTCCTCTCAGTGGCTGGATCATTAGATGTCATAATGGGCTTGACATGTCCCTAGGCCCCAATTTTTACCAGATTTCTGGTGTCCAGTCGCCCCTCCCCAGGGCTCTACTCTGGAATCCCTCATTAGGTGGGACATCTGAGGTTGAAACACAAAAGGAAACAAATCAACAACAACAAAAAAAACGGACTTCTTCCATCCCCAGAATGACCCCAAACTCTTTGGACGGGGCCGGAACCCCAGAGAGTAAGACTCGTCCATTTCCCATGAAGTCATCCTGGCAATTTCACGACCATGAGTGACACGATATCCAGAGACAAATACTTGAGCAAGAGACTCACACTCGCCCTTTTTTCATATCCCGAAGAGTTCTCCTCATGGTCTGTAGATCAGTCCTGCCATACCTATGACCTGAAACATAAGCCGAGTTTGTGTTTTCAGACAACTGTCCAAACAGGTCTGGCGTACACACGCTACAGGCTCAAGCCCCTGTAAACAAACCTGAGGACTGTACTTGCACTTTCCAAGGGAATTGTATGTGCCCATTCCAATGGCCACAACCCTACTAATAGGATAAATCTCCAAAGTCCCTGAGGCCATCCCAATAGTTGTGGCTTCCCAGGACAAACAGGGGCAATCTGAGCCAATCTGAGCACCTACCTGCACTCAGACCCGTAGACTGATGTCCCCATAGGTAAAAAGGAACGAACAGGCCCCTAGGCACTAATAGGATCCATGCCTTTGGTTTCCAGGCATCTCTCCTCAGAGGCCTGGATTTCAATACCAGCATATGGCTGTTTCTTGACTCACCCATCAGAACAAATCTCATCTACACATGGGAAACATGCACGTTGGAGCTGTGTCAAAGCCTCGGTTTAGGAGAACCCTTCAGGGCCCCAGTGCCACCGCTTCATTCCAAGGTCTCCTTAGACACAAAAACATATTAGGACACATCCACAGGAGAGTCCATTTCAACTCAGCCTCCTCGGTTGCTCCCCCCTCATCCAGCAGATCTAACCTTTCTTGTTGCTTGGAGACAATTGGAATGCGAGGTGGGCTACCCAGCCATCCATCCTTTGAACCCTGCTCGGAATCGTTGGCCTGGAGCCAACCAACAGGTCTCAATTGTCCTGCAGAAGAATCTTTGCAGTTTGGAGCTTCTCACAACTCCCAACGTGGGAAAACCCCCATGGCCTCGTGATCCACCCCCCTTTCAAGTAGGGGCCATCAGGGACAGAAAGTCCAACCTGAGCGATCGTCTGATCCTTGCTCTGACTTCAGGTGCACGAGATCTCGATTGAGGTCTGTAGATTGTGCCTGCCATATCCTCACCCAGAAACCTTGGCCTAGTTTGGGTTCTCAGACTTCCGTCCTCAGACTACTGGCCCACAAGCCCTCCTGTTTGGCAATCCAGAACTACAATGCCGCACTCTGCCTGCCCTTCAGAAGAAAAACATTGCCCTCTGGGGCTACCCAGAAACCCCAAATGAGGATCAACCTGCACGCCATTCGGCTGTACCCCAAATATATAGACTGACCTGGGCCCTATTGCACTTTCTGACCCGGCCTGAGCCTGGACCTCCTGGCCCCACCCAGACAGCTGGCCGCACACTTAGCACATCGGACCCGCCATGGCCTTAGGTCGTCATCTCTTCTCAACCTCGGTTTCCAGGCTTCAGAACCTAGACCTGATCTCCAATCACTGCCCTGGTTTGAAAATGATGCAGAAATCAGAGCTCTTTCCCCATGGCAAGAAACCTTGTGTTTGGAAGGTTGTCCAACGTTCAGTGTAGTTGGAACCAGGGTGGCCCATGAAGCCCAGCCCATGCTTGCGGGCCACATTGGTCACAAACACACATTGTGACCCTCAGCCTGAGCCCAGTCCTCAGGTAAGGCCTCTCAGTGGCTGGATGAAGAGACAGCATATTGGGCTTGCCATACCCCTAGGCCCCAGTTTTTAACCATAGTTCGGGTTGTCCCTTCACTCTTGCCCAGGGCTCTGCTTTGGAATTCCTCTTTTGGCGGGATACCTGAGTTTACAAACCTGAAAGGAGTCCTCCCATCCCACAGATTGACGAAAAACAATTGGGATCGCGCCAAATCCACAGAGAGGAAGATTCGTCCATGGCCCATGATGCCTCCCCAACATTCCACGGCCATCGCTGATACAAAATCCAGAGACAAAAGCCTGAGCAAGCGCCTCAGACTCGCTCATTCTTCATATCCTGAAGAGTTCTTCTCGTGGTTTGTAGATCGGGCGTGCCATACCTACGGCCCCAAACCTAAGCTGAGTTTGTGTTTTCAGACTTCTGTCCTCAAAGTCCTGGGCCACACTCCCTCCAGGCTGGGGCCCCTGGAGTCACACATTAGGACTGCGCCAACCCATTCCACGGGAATTCTGCCCATTCCATTGTCAAAAATCGCACAAATTAGGAGAACCATCCAAAGTCCCTGAGGCCATCCCAATCCTGCAGGTCGCCCGGGACAAAAAAGGGCGGTTGATACCAGCTGAGCATCTACCTCCACTCATACCATAGATGGATGTCCCCGGAGAAGAAGATTGAACCAGACAGGACCCGAGGCCATTATCGGATCCATTGCTTTGCTTTACAGGCATGTCTCCTCAAAAGCCTGGATTCCAATACCAGCAGAGGGGATTTCCTGAGGCACGCATCAGAACAAATCTCGTCTCCACAAGGAAACATGTGCATTGGAGCTGTGTCAAAAGCTTAGGAGAATACTTCAGGGTCCCGGTGCCACCGCCCCATTCCAAGGCTCTCATGGACACAAACACACATTGCGACCCATCCTCAGGAAAGTCCATTTCAACTCAGCCACCCCGGTTGCTCCCGCAGATCCATTGGATCTAAACTGTCTCGTTGCTAGGAGGCAATTGGAATCCGAGGCGGACTTCCCAGGCATCCATCCTCGAACGGTGCTCTGGTTTCATTCCATATGGGATGTCCTGGAGCTGTCCAACAGGTCTCAATTGTCCCGCAGAAGGAATCCTTGAAGGGGGCATCCCACATCTCCCAACGTGGAAAACCTCCATGGCCTCGAGATTCCGCTCCCTTCATGAAGGGGCCGTCATGCACAGAAACTCCAAACTGAGCCAACGTCTGATCCTCGTCCTGACTTTAGATGCATGAGATATTGGTTCACATCTGCAGGGGGTACCTGCTGTGCCCTCACCCTGAATCCGAAGTCTAGCTTGTGTTCTCAGACTTCCATCCTCACTCTCCTGGCCCCGAAGCCCTCAAGTTTGGCAATTCCGGACCGACAATGAAGCACTCTGCCTGCCCTCTAGAAAAAATATATTGCCTAATGAGCTGCCCAGGCAGCTTAAATGAGGATAAACCTACACAGCACTCGCCTCTACCCAAATTATATAGTCTAACCTGGGCACTAATGCACTGTCTGACACAACCGGAGCCCAGACCTTTTGACCAACTCCCAGACAGCTGACCGCACACTGAGCACATCAGACCCGCCATGGCCTTATGTCATCGTCTCTTCCCTACCTCAGTTTTCAGTCTTCAGAACCTAGACCTTATCTCCAATCACTGCCCACGGGTGACTGTGATGCAGAAATCATAACTCTTCCTGACCCATGGCAAGAAACCTTGTGGTTGGCATGTTGTCCAACGTTCAGTGTAGGAGAAAAAAGTATTCACAATGAGGCCCCGCCCATTCTTGAGTGCGACGAGAGCATAAACACACATTGTCACCTCAGCGTGGGTCCTGTCCTCTAGCAATTCCTCTCAGTGGCTGGATCATTAGATGTCATAATGGGCTTGACATGTCCCTAGGCCCCAATTTTTACCAGATTTCTGGTGTCCAGTCGCCCCTCCCCAGGGCTCTACTCTGGAATCCCTCATTAGGTGGGACATCTGAGGTTGAAACACAAAAGGAAACAAATCAACAACAACAAAAAAAACGGACTTCTTCCATCCCCAGAATGACCCCAAACTCTTTGGACGGGGCCGGAACCCCAGAGAGTAAGACTCGTCCATTTCCCATGAAGTCATCCTGGCAATTTCACGACCATGAGTGACACGATATCCAGAGACAAAAACTTGAGCAAGAGACTCACACTCGCCCTTTTTTCACATCCCGTAGAGTTCTCCTCATGGTCTGTAGATCAGTCCTGCCATACCTATGACCTGAAACATAAGCCGAGTTTGTGTTTTCAGACAACTGTCCAAACAGGTCTGGCATACACACGCTACAGGCTCAAGCCCATGTAGCCAAACCTGAGGACTGTACTTGCACTTTCCAAGGGAATTGTATGTGCCCTTTCCAATGGCCACAACCCTACTAACAGGATAAATCTCCAAAGTCCCTGAGGCCATCCCAATAGTTGTGGCTTCCCAGGACAAACAGGGGCAATCTGAGCCCATCTGAGCACCTACCTGCACTCAGACCCGTAGACTGATGTCCCCAGAGGTAAAAAGGAACGAACAGGCCCCTAGGCACTAATAGGATCCATGCCTTTGGTTTCTAGGCATCTCTCCTCAGAGGCCTGGTTTTCAATACCAGCATATGGCTGTTTCTTGACTCACCCATCAGAACAAATCTCATCTACACATGGGAAACATGCACGTTGGAGCTGTGTCAAAGCCTCTGTTTGGAGAACCCTTCAGGGCCCCAGTGCCACCGCTTCATTCCAAGGACTCCATAGACACAAAAACATATTAGGACACATCCACAGGAGAGTCCATTTCAACTCAGCCTCCTCGGTTGCTCCCCCCTCATCCAGCAGATCTAACCTTTCTTGTTGCTTGGAGACAATTGGAATGCGAGGTGGGCTACCCAGCCATCCATCCTTTGAACCCTGCTCGGAATCGTTGGCCTGGAGCCAACCAACAGGTCTCAATTGTCCTGCAGAAGAATCTTTGCAGTTTGGAGCTTCTCACAACTCCCAACGTGGGAAAACCCCCATGGCCTCGTGATCCACCCCCCCTTCAAGAAGGGGCCATCAGGGACAGAAAGTCCAACCTGAGCGATCGTCTGATCCTTGCTCTGACTTCAGGTGCACGAGATCTCGATTGAGGTCTGTAGATTGTGCCTGCCATATCCTCACCCAGAAACCTTGGCCTAGTTTGGGTTCTCAGACTTCCGTCCTCAGACTACTGGCCCACAAGCCCTCCTGTTTGGCAATCCAGAACTACAATGCCGCACTCTGCCTGCCCTTCAGAAGAAAAACATTGCCCTCTGGGGTTACCCAGAAACCCCAAATGAGGATCAACCTGCACGCCATTCGGCTGTACCCCAAATATATAGACTGACCTGGGCCCTATTGCACTTTCTGACCCGGCCTGAGCCTGGACCTCCTGGCCCCACCCAGACAGCTGGCCGCACACTTAGCACATCGGACCCGCCATGGCCTTAGGTCGTCATCTCTTCTCAACCTCGGTTTCCAGGCTTCAGAACCTAGACCTGATCTCCAATCACTGCCCTGGTTTGAAAATGATGCAGAAATCAGAGCTCTTTCCCCATGGCAAGAAACCTTGTGTTTGGAAGGTTGTCCAACGTTCAGTGTAGTTGGAACCAGGGTGGCCCATGAAGCCCAGCCCATGCTTGCAGGCCACATTGGTCACAAACACACATTGTGACCCTCAGCCTGAGCCCAGTCCTCAGGTAAGGCCTCTCAGTGGCTGGATGAAGAGACAGCATATTGGGCTTGCCATGCCCCTAGGCCCCAATTTTTAACCATAGTTCGGGTTGTCCCTTCACTCTTGCCCAGGGCTCTGCTTTGGAATTCCTCTTTTGGCGGGATACCTGAGTTTACAAACCTGAAAGGAGTCCTCCCATCCCACAGATTGACGAAAAACAATTGGGATCGCGCCAAATCCACAGAGAGGAAGATTCGTCCATGGCCCATGATGCCTCCCCAACATTCCACGGCCATCGCTGATACAAAATCCAGAGACAAAAGCCTGAGCAAGCGCCTCAGACTCGCTCATTCTTCAGATCCTGAAGAGTTCTTCTCATGGTTTGTAGATCGGGCGTGCCATACCTACGGCCCCAAACCTAAGCTGAGTTTGTGTTTTCAGACTTCTGTCCTCAAAGTCCTGGGCCACACTCCCTCCAGGCTGGGGCCCCTGGAGTCACACATTAGGACTGCGCCTACCCATTCCATGGGAATTCTGCCCATTCCATTGTCAAAAATCGCACAAATTAGGAGAACCATCCAAAGTCCCTGAGGCCATCCCAATCGTGCAGGTCGCCCGGGACAAAAAAGGGCGGTTGATACCAGCTGAGCATCTACCTCCACTCATACCATAGATGGATGTCCCCAGAGAAGAAGATTGAACCAGACAGGACCCGAGGCCATTATCGGATCCATTGCTTTGCTTTACAGGCATGTCTCCTCAAAAGCCTGGATTCCAATACCAGCAGAGGGGATTTCCTGAGGCACGCATCAGAACAAATCTCGTCTCCACAAGGAAACATGTGCATTGGAGCTGTGTCAAAAGCTTAGGAGAATACTTCAGGGTCCCGGTGCCACCGCCCCATTCCAAGGCTCTCATGGACACAAACACACATTGCGACCCATCCTCAGGAAAGTCCATTTCAACTCAGCCACCCCGGTTGCTCCCGCAGATCCATTGGATCTAAACTGTCTCGTTGCTAGGAGGCAATTGGAATCCGAGGCGGACTTCCCAGGCATCCATCCTCGAACGGTGCTCTGGTTTCATTCCATATGGGATGTCCTGGAGCTGTCCAACAGGTCTCAATTGTCCCGCAGAAGGAATCCTTGAAGGGGGCATCCCACATCTCCCAACGTGGAAAACCTCCATGGCCTCGAGATTCCGCTCCCTTCATGAAGGGGCCGTCATGCACAGAAACTCCAAACTGAGCCAACGTCTGATCCTCGTCCTGACTTTAGATGCATGAGATATTGGTTCACATCTGCAGGGGGTACTTGCCGTGCCCTCACCCTGAATCCGAAGTCTAGCTTGTGTTCTCAGACTTCCGTCCTCACTCTCCTGGCCCCGAAGCCCTCAAGTTTGGCAATTCCGGACCGACAATGAAGCACTCTGCCTGCCCTCTAGAAAAAATATATTGCCTAATGAGCTGCCCAGGCAGCTTAAATGAGGATAAACCTACACAGCACTCGCCTCTACCCAAATTATATAGTCTAACCTGGGCACTAATGCACTGTCTGACACAACCGGAGCCCAGACCTTTTGACCAACTCCCAGACAGCTGACCGCACACTGAGCACATCAGACCCGCCATGGCCTTATGTCATCGTCTCTTCCCTACCTCAGTTTTCAGTCTTCAGAACCTAGACCTTATCTCCAATCACTGCCCACGGGTGACTGTGATGCAGAAATCATAACTCTTCCTGACCCATGGCAAGAAACCTTGTGGTTGGCATGTTGTCCAACGTTCAGTGTAGGAGAAAAAAGTATTCACAATGAGGCCCCGCCCATTCTTGAGTGCGACCAGAGCATAAACACACATTGTCACCTCAGCGTGGGTCCTGTCCTCTAGCAATTCCTCTCAGTGGCTGGATCATTAGATGTCATAATGGGCTTGACATGTCCCTAGGCCCCAATTTTTACCAGATTTCTGGTTGTCCAGTCGCCCCTCCCCAGGGCTCTACTCTGGAATCCCTCATTAGGTGGGACATCTGAGGTTGAAACACAAAAGGAAACAAATCAACAACAACAAAAAAACGGACTTCTTCCATCCCCAGAATGACCCCAAACTCTTTGGACGGGGCCGGAACCCCAGAGAGTAAGACTCGTCCATTTCCCATGAAGTCATCCTGGCAATTTCACGACCATGAGTGACACGATATCCAGAGACAAATACTTGAGCAAGAGACTCACACTCGCCCTTTTTTCATATCCCGTAGAGTTCTCCTCATGGTCTGTAGATCAGTCCTGCCGTACCTATGACCTGAAACATAAGCCGAGTTTGTGTTTTCAGACAACTGTCCAAACAGGTCTGGCATACACACGCTACAGGCTCAAGCCCCTGTAGCCAAACCTGAGGACTGTACTTGCACTTTCCAAGGGAATTGTATGTGCCCATTCCAATGGCCACAACCCTACTAACAGGATAAATCTCCAAAGTCCCTGAGGCCATCCCAATATTTGTGGCTTCCCAGGACAAACAGGGGCAATCTGAGCCCATCTGAGCACCTACCTGCGCTCAGACCCGTAGACTGATGTCCCCAGAGGTAAAAAGGAACGAACAGGCCCCTAGGCACTAATAGGATCCATGCCTTTGGTTTCCAGGCATCTCTCCTCAGAGGCCTGGATTTCAATACCAGCATATGGCTGTTTCTTGACTCACCCATCAGAACAAATCTCATCTACACATGGGAAACATGCACGTTGGAGCTGTGTCAAAGCCTCTGTTTGGAGAACCCTTCAGGGCCCCAGTGCCACCGCTTCATTCCAAGGTCTCCATAGACACAAAAACATATTAGGACACATCCACAGGAGAGTCCCTTTCTACTCAGCATCCTCGGTTGCTCCCCCCTCATCCAGCAGATCTAACCTTTCTTGTTGCTTGGAGACAATTGGAATGCGAGGTGGGCTACCCAGACATCCATCCTTTGAACCCTGCTCAGAATCGTTGGCCTGGAGCCAACCAACAGGTCTCAATTTTCCTGCAGAAGAATCTTTGCAGTTTGGAGCTTCTCACAACTCCCAACGTGGGAAAACCCCCATGGCCTCGTGATCCACCCCCCCTTCAAGAAGGGGCCATCAGGGACAGAAAGTCCAACCTGAGCGATCGTCTGATCCTTGCTCTGACTTCGGGTGCACGAGATCTCGATTGAGGTCTGTAGATTGTGCCTGCCATATCCTCACCCAGAAACCTTGGCCTAGTTTGGGTTCTCAGACTTCCGTCCTCAGACTACTGGCCCACAAGCCCTCCTGTTTGGCAATCCAGAACTACAATGCCGCACTCTGCCTGCCCTTCAGAAGAAAAACATTGCCCTCTGGGGTTACCCAGAAACCCCAAATGAGGATCAACCTGCACGCCATTCGGCTGTACCCCAAATATATAGACTGACCTGGGCCCTATTGCACTTTCTGACCCGGCCTGAGCCTGGACCTCCTGGCCCCACCCAGACAGCTGGCCGCACACTTAGCACATCGGACCCGCCATGGCCTTAGGTCGTCATCTCTTCTCAACCTCGGTTTCCAGGCTTCAGAACCTAGACCTGATCTCCAATCACTGCCCTGGTTTGAAAATGATGCAGAAATCAGAGCTCTTTCCCCATGGCAAGAAACCTTGTGTTTGGAAGGTTGTCCAACGTTCAGTGTAGTTGGAACCAGGGTGGCCCATGAAGCCCAGCCCATGCTTGCAGGCCACATTGGTCACAAACACACATTGTGACCCTCAGCCTGAGCCCAGTCCTCAGGTAAGGCCTCTCAGTGGCTGGATGAAGAGACAGCATATTGGGCTTGCCATGCCCCTAGGCCCCAATTTTTAACCATAGTTCGGGTTGTCCCTTCACTCTTGCCCAGGGCTCTGCTTTGGAATTCCTCTTTTGGCGGGATACCTGAGTTTACAAACCTGAAAGGAGTCCTCCCATCCCACAGATTGACGAAAAACAATTGGGATCGCGCCAAATCCACAGAGAGGAAGATTCGTCCATGGCCCATGATGCCTCCCCAACATTCCACGGCCATCGCTGATACAAAATCCAGAGACAAAAGCCTGAGCAAGCGCCTCAGACTCGCTCATTCTTCAGATCCTGAAGAGTTCTTCTCATGGTTTGTAGATCGGGCGTGCCATACCTACGGCCCCAAACCTAAGCTGAGTTTGTGTTTTCAGACTTCTGTCCTCAAAGTCCTGGGCCACACTCCCTCCAGGCTGGGGCCCCTGGAGTCACACATTAGGACTGCGCCTACCCATTCCATGGGAATTCTGCCCATTCCATTGTCAAAAATCGCACAAATTAGGAGAACCATCCAAAGTCCCTGAGGCCATCCCAATCGTGCAGGTCGCCCGGGACAAAAAAGGGCGGTTGATACCAGCTGAGCATCTACCTCCACTCATACCATAGATGGATGTCCCCAGAGAAGAAGATTGAACCAGACAGGACCCGAGGCCATTATCGGATCCATTGCTTTGCTTTACAGGCATGTCTCCTCAAAAGCCTGGATTCCAATACCAGCAGAGGGGATTTCCTGAGGCACGCATCAGAACAAATCACGTCTCCACAAGGAAACATGTGCATTGGAGCTGTGTCAAAAGCTTAGGAGAATACTTCAGGGTCCCGGTGCCACCGCCCCATTCCAAGGCTCTCATGGACACAAACACACATTGCGACCCATCCTCAGGAAAGTCCATTTCAACTCAGCCACCCCGGTTGCTCCCGCAGATCCATTGGATCTAAACTGTCTCGTTGCTAGGAGGCAATTGGAATCCGAGGCGGACTTCCCAGGCATCCATCCTCGAACGGTGCTCTGGTTTCATTCCATTTGGGATGTCCTGGAGCTGTCCAACAGGTCTCAATTGTCCCGCAGAAGGAATCCTTGAAGGGGGCATCCCACATCTCCCAACGTGGAAAACCTCCATGGCCTCGAGATTCCGCTCCCTTCATGAAGGGGCCGTCATGCACAGAAACTCCAAACTGAGCCAACGTCTGATCCTCGTCCTGACTTTAGATGCATGAGATATTGGTTCACATCTGCAGGGGGTACTTGCCGTGCCCTCACCCTGAATCCGAAGTCTAGCTTGTGTTCTCAGACTTCCGTCCTCACTCTCCTGGCCCCGAAGCCCTCAAGTTTGGCAATTCCGGACCGACAATGAAGCACTCTGCCTGCCCTCTAGAAAAAATATTTTGCCTAATGAGCTGCCCAGGCAGCTTAAATGAGGATAAACCTACACAGCACTCGCCTCTACCCAAATTATATAGTCTAACCTGGGCACTAATGCACTGTCTGACACAACCGGAGCCCAGACCTTTTGACCAACTCCCAGACAGCTGACCGCACACTGAGCACATCAGACCCGCCATGGCCTTATGTCATCATCTCTTCCCTACCTCAGTTTTCAGTCTTCAGAACCTAGACCTTATCTCCAATCACTGCCCACGGTGACTGTGATGCAGAAATCATAACTCTTCCTGACCCATGGCAAGAAAACTTGTGGTTGGCATGTTGTCCAACGTTCAGTGTAGGAGAAAAAAGTATTCACAATGAGGCCCCGCCCATTCTTGAGTGCGACGAGAGCATAAACACACATTGTCACCTCAGCGTGGGTCCTGTCCTCTAGCAATTCCTCTCAGTGGCTGGATCATTAGATGTCATAATGGGCTTGACATGTCCCTAGGCCCCAATTTTTACCAGATTTCTGGTTGTCCAGTCGCCCCTCCCCAGGGCTCTACTCTGGAATCCCTCATTAGGTGGGACATCTGAGGTTGAAACACAAAAGGAAACAAATCAACAACAACAAAAAAACGGACTTCTTCCATCCCCAGAATGACCCCAAACTCTTTGGACGGGGCCGGAACCCCAGAGAGTAAGACTCGTCCATTTCCCATGAAGTCATCCTGGCAATTTCACGACCATGAGTGACACGATATCCAGAGACAAATACTTGAGCAAGAGACTCACACTCGCCCTTTTCATATCCCGTAGAGTTCTCCTCATGGTCTGTAGATCAGTCCTGCCATACCTATGACCTGAAACATAAGCCGAGTTTGTGTTTTCAGACAACTGTCCAAACAGGTCTGGCATACACACGCTACAGGCTCAAGCCCATGTAGCCAAACCTGAGGACTGTACTTGCACTTTCCAAGGGAATTGTATGTGCCCATTCCAATGGCCACAACCCTACTAACAAGATAAATCTCCAAAGTCCCTGAGGCCATCCCAATAGTTGTGGCTTCCCAGGACAAACAGGGGCAATCTGAGCCCATCTGAGCACCTACCTGCGCTCAGACCCGTAGACTGATGTCCCCAGAGGTAAAAAGGAACGAACAGGCCCCTAGGCACTAATAGGATCCATGCCTTTGGTTTCCAGGCATCTCTCCTCAGAGGCCTGGATTTCAATACCAGCATATGGCTGTTTCTTGACTCACCCATCAGAACAAATCTCATCTACACATGGGAAACATGCACGTTGGAGCTGTGTCAAAGCCTCTGTTTGGAGAACCCTTCAGGGCCCCAGTGCCACCGCTTCATTCCAAGGTCTCCATAGACACAAAAACATATTAGGACACATCCACCGGAGAGTCCATTTCAACTCAGCCTCCTCGGTTGCTCCCCCCTCATCCAGCAGATCTAACCTTTCTTGTTGCTTGGAGACAATTGGAATGCGAGGTGGGCTACCCAGCCATCCATCCTTTGAACCCTGCTCGGAATCGTTGGCCTGGAGCCAACCAACAGGTCTCAATTGTCCTGCAGAAGAATCTTTGCAGTTTGGAGCTTCTCACAACTCCCAACGTGGGAAAACCCCCATGGCCTCGTGATCCACCCCCCCTTCAAGAAGGGGCCATCAGGGACAGAAAGTCCAACCTGAGCGATCGTCTGATCCTTGCTCTGACTTCAGGTGCACGAGATCTCGATTGAGGTCTGTAGATTGTGCCTGCCATATCCTCACCCAGAAACCTTGGCCTAGTTTGGGTTCTCAGACTTCCGTCCTCAGACTACTGGCCCACAAGCCCTCCTGTTTGGCAATCCAGAACTACAATGCCGCACTCTGCCTGCCCTTCAGAAGAAAAACATTGCCCTCTGGGGCTACCCAGAAACCCCAAATGAGGATCAACCTGCACGCCATTCGGCTGTACCCCAAATATATAGACTGACCTGGGCCCTATTGCACTTTCTGACCCGGCCTGAGCCTGGACCTCCTGGCCCCACCCAGACAGCTGGCCGCACACTTAGCACATCGGACCCGCCATGGCCTTAGGTCGTCATCTCTTCTCAACCTCGGTTTCCAGGCTTCAGAACCTAGACCTGATCTCCAATCACTGCCCTGGTTTGAAAATGATGCAGAAATCAGAGCTCTTTCCCCATGGCAAGAAACCTTGTGTTTGGAAGGTTGTCCAACGTTCAGTGTAGTTGGAACCAGGGTGGCCCATGAAGCCCAGCCCATGCTTGCGGGCCACATTGGTCACAAACACACATTGTGACCCTCAGCCTGAGCCCAGTCCTCAGGTAAGGCCTCTCAGTGGCTGGATGAAGAGACAGCATATTGGGCTTGCCATGCCCCTAGGCCCCAATTTTTAACCATAGTTCGGGTTGTCCCTTCACTCTTGCCCAGGGCTCTGCTTTGGAATTCCTCTTTTGGCGGGATACCTGAGTTTACAAACCTGAAAGGAGTCCTCCCATCCCACAGATTGACGAAAAACAATTGGGATCGCGCCAAATCCACAGAGAGGAAGATTCGTCCATGGCCCATGATGCCTCCCCAACATTCCACGGCCATCGCTGATACAAAATCCAGAGACAAAAGCCTGAGCAAGCGCCTCAGACTCGCTCATTCTTCAGATCCTGAAGAGTTCTTCTCATGGTTTGTAGATCGGGCGTGCCATACCTACGGCCCCAAACCTAAGCTGAGTTTGTGTTTTCAGACTTCTGTCCTCAAAGTCCTGGGCCACACTCCCTCCAGGCTGGGGCCCCTGGAGTCACACATTAGGACTGCGCCTACCCATTCCATGGGAATTCTGTCCATTCCATTGTCAAAAATCGCACAAATTAGGAGAACCATCCAAAGTCCCTGAGGCCATCCCAATCGTGCAGGTCGCCCGGGACAAAAAAGGGCGGTTGATACCAGCTGAGCATCTACCTCCACTCATACCATAGATGGATGTCCCCAGAGAAGAAGATTGAACCAGACAGGACCCGAGGCCATTATCGGATCCATTGCTTTGCTTTACAGGCATGTCTCCTCAAAAGCCTGGATTCCAATACCAGCAGAGGGGATTTCCTGAGGCACGCATCAGAACAAATCTCGTCTCCACAAGGAAACATGTGCATTGGAGCTGTGTCAAAAGCTTAGGAGAATACTTCAGGGTCCCGGTGCCACCGCCCCATTCCAAGGCTCTCATGGACACAAACACACATTGCGACCCATCCTCAGGAAAGTCCATTTCAACTCAGCCACCCCGGTTGCTCCCGCAGATCCATTGGATCTAAACTGTCTCGTTGCTAGGAGGCAATTGGAATCCGAGGCGGACTTCCCAGGCATCCATCCTCGAACGGTGCTCTGGTTTCATTCCATATGGGATGTCCTGGAGCTGTCCAACAGGTCTCAATTGTCCCGCAGAAGGAATCCTTGAAGGGGGCATCCCACATCTCCCAACGTGGAAAACCTCCATGGCCTCGAGATTCCGCTCCCTTCATGAAGGGGCCGTCATGCACAGAAACTCCAAACTGAGCCAACGTCTGATCCTCGTCCTGACTTTAGATGCATGAGATATTGGTTCACATCTGCAGGGGGTACCTGCTGTGCCCTCACCCTGAATCCGAAGTCTAGCTTGTGTTCTCAGACTTCCGTCCTCACTCTCCTGGCCCCGAAGCCCTCAAGTTTGGCAATTCCGGACCGACAATGAAGCACTCTGCCTGCCCTCTAGAAAAAATATATTGCCTAATGAGCTGCCCAGGCAGCTTAAATGAGGATAAACCTACACAGCACTCGCCTCTACCCAAATTATATAGTCTAACCTGGGCACTAATGCACTGTCTGACACAACCGGAGCCCAGACCTTTTGACCAACTCCCAGACAGCTGACCGCACACTGAGCACATCAGACCCGCCATGGCCTTATGTCATCATCTCTTCCCTACCTCAGTTTTCAGTCTTCAGAACCTAGACCTTATCTCCAATCACTGCCCACGGGTGACTGTGATGCAGAAATCATAACTCTTCCTGACCCATGGCAAGAAACCTTGTGGTTGGCATGTTGTCCAACGTTCAGTGTAGGAGAAAAAAGTATTCACAATGAGGCCCCGCCCATTCTTGAGTGCGACGAGAGCATAAACACACATTGTCACCTCAGCGTGGGTCCTGTCCTCTAGCAATTCCTCTCAGTGGCTGGATCATTAGATGTCATAATGGGCTTGACATGTCCCTAGGCCCCAATTTTTACCAGATTTCTGGTGTCCAGTCGCCCCTCCCCAGGGCTCTACTCTGGAATCCCTCATTAGGTGGGACATCTGAGGTTGAAACACAAAAGGAAACAAATCAACAACAACAAAAAAAAACGGACTTCTTCCATCCCCAGAATGACCCCAAACTCTTTGGACGGGGCCGGAACCCCAGAGAGTAAGACTCGTCCATTTCCCATGAAGTCATCCTGGCAATTTCACGACCATGAGTGACACGATATCCAGAGACAAATACTTGAGCAAGAGACTCACACTCGCCCTTTTTTCATATCCCGAAGAGTTCTCCTCATGGTCTGTAGATCAGTCCTGCCATACCTATGACCTGAAACATAAGCCGAGTTTGTGTTTTCAGACAACTGTCCAAACAGGTCTGGCGTACACACGCTACAGGCTCAAGCCCCTGTAGCCAAACCTGAGGACTGTACTTGCACTTTCCAAGGGAATTGTATGTGCCCATTCCAATGGCCACAACCCTACTAATAGGATAAATCTCCAAAGTCCCTGAGGCCATCCCAATAGTTGTGGCTTCCCAGGACAAACAGGGGCAATCTGAGCCCATCTGAGCACCTACCTGCACTCAGACCCGTAGACTGATGTCCCCAGAGGTAAAAAGGAACGAACAGGCCCCTAGGCACTAATAGGATCCATGCCTTTGGTTTCCAGGCATCTCTCCTCAGAGGCCTGGATTTCAATACCAGCATATGGCTGTTTCTTGACTCACCCATCAGAACAAATCTCATCTACACATGGGAAACATGCACGTTGGAGCTGTGTCAAAGCCTCTGTTTAGGAGAACCCTTCAGGGCCCCAGTGCCACCGCTTCATTCCAAGGTCTCCATAGACACAAAAACATATTAGGACACATCCACAGGAGAGTCCATTTCAACTCAGCCTCCTCGGTTGCTCCCCCCTCATCCAGCAGATCTAACCTTTCTTGTTGCTTGGAGACAATTGGAATGCGAGGTGGGCTACCCAGCCATCCATCCTTTGAACCCTGCTCGGAATCGTTGGCCTGGAGCCAACAACAGGTCTCAATTGTCCTGCAGAAGAATCTTTGCAGTTTGGAGCTTCTCACAACTCCCAACGTGGGAAAACCCCCATGGCCTCGTGATCAACCCCCCCTTCAAGAAGGGGCCATCAGGGACAGAAAGTCCAACCTGAGCGATCGTCTGATCCTTGCTCTGACTTCAGCTGCACGAGATCTCGATTGAGTTCTGTAGATTGTGCCTGCCATATCCTCACCCAGAAACCTTGGCCTAGTTTGGGTTCTCAGACTTCCGTCCTCAGACTACTGGCCCACAAGCCCTCCTGTTTGGCAATCCAGAACTACAATGCCGCACTCTGCCTGCCCTTCAGAAGAAAAACATTGCCCTCTGGGGCTACCCAGAAACCCCAAATGAGGATCAACCTGCACGCCATTCGGCTGTACCCCAAATATATAGACTGACCTGGGCCCTATTGCACTTTCTGACCCGGCCTGAGCCTGGACCTCCTGGCCCCACCCAGACAGCTGGCCTCACACTTAGCACATCGGACCCGCCATGGCCTTAGGTCGTCATCTCTTCTCAACCTCGGTTTCTAGGATTCAGAACCTAGACCTGATCTCCAATCACTGCCCTGGTTTGAAAATGATGCAGAAATCAGAGCTCTTTCCCCATGGCAAGAAACCTTGTGTTTGGAAGGTTGTCCAACGTTCAGTGTAGTTGGAACCAGGGTGGCCCATGAAGCCCAGCCCATGCTTGCGGGCCACATTGGTCACAAACACACATTGTGACCCTCAGCCTGAGCCCAGTCCTCAGGTAAGGCCTCTCAGTGGCTGGATGAAGAGACAGCATATTGGGCTTGCCATGCCCCTAGGCCCCAATTTTTAACCATAGTTCGGGTTGTCCCTTCACTCTTGCCCAGGGCTCTGCTTTGGAATTCCTCTTTTGGCGGGATACCTGAGTTTACAAACCTGAAAGGAGTCCTCCCATCCCACAGATTGACGAAAAACAATTGGGATCGCGCCAAATCCACAGAGAGGAAGATTCGTCCATGGCCCATGATGCCTCCCCAACATTCCACGGCCATCGCTGATACAAAATCCAGAGACAAAAGCCTGAGCAAGCGCCTCAGACTCGCTCATTCTTCAGATCCTGAAGAGTTCTTCTCATGGTTTGTAGATCGGGCGTGCCATACCTACGGCCCCAAACCTAAGCTGAGTTTGTGTTTTCAGACTTCTGTCCTCAAAGTCCTGGGCCACACTCCGTCCAGGCTGGGGCCCCTGGAGTCACACATTAGGACTGCGCCTACCCATTCCATGGGAATTCTGCCCATTCCATTGTCAAAAATCGCACAAATTAGGAGAACCATCCAAAGTCCCTGAGGCCATCCCAATCCTGCAGGTCGCCCGGGACAAAAAAGGGCGGTTGATACCAGCTGAGCTTCTACCTCCACTCATACCATAGATGGATGTCCCCAGAGAAGAAGATTGAACCAGACAGGACCCGAGGCCATTATCGGATCCATTGCTTTGCTTTACAGGCATGTCTCCTCAAAAGCCTGGATTCCAATACCAGCAGAGGGGATTTCCTGAGGCACGCATCAGAACAAATCTCGTCTCCACAAGGAAACATGTGCATTGGAGCTGTGTCAAAGGCTTAGGAGAATACTTCAGGGTCCCGGTGCCACCGCCCCATTCCAAGGCTCTCATGGACACAAACACACATTGCGACCCATCCTCAGGAAAGTCCATTTCAACTCAGCCACCCCGGTTGCTCCCGCAGATCCATTGGATCTAAACTGTCTCGTTGCTAGGAGGCAATTGGAATCCGAGGCGGACTTCCCAGGCATCCATCCTCGAACGGTGCTCTGGTTTCATTCCATATGGGATGTCCTGGACCTGTCCAACAGGTCTCAATTGTCCCGCAGAAGGAATCCTTGAAGGGGGCATCCCACATCTCCCAACGTGGAAAACCTCCATGGCCTCGAGGTTCCGCTCCCTTCATGAAGGGGCCGTCATGCACAGAAACTCCAAACTGAGCCAACGTCTGATCCTCGCCCTGACTTTAGATGCATGAGATATTGGTTCACATCTGCAGGGGGTACCTGCCGTGCCCTCACCCTGAATCCGAAGTCTAGCTTGTGTTCTCAGACTTCCGTCCTCACTCTCCTGGCCCCGAAGCCCTCAAGTTTGGCAATTCCGGACCGACAATGAAGCACTCTGCCTGCCCTCTAAAAAAAATATATTGCCTAATGAGCTGCCCAGGCAGCTTAAATGAGGATAAACCTACACAGCACTCGCCTCTACCCAAATTATATAGTCTAACCTGGGCACTAATGCACTGTCTGACACAACCGGAGCCCAGACCTTTTGACCAACTCCCAGACAGCTGACCGCACACTGAGCACATCAGACCCGCCATGGCCTTATGTCATCATCTCTTCCCTACCTCAGTTTTCAGTCTTCAGAACCTAGACCTTATCTCCAATCACTGCCCACGGGTGACTGTGATGCAGAAATCATAACTCTTCCTGACCCATGGCAAGAAACCTTGTGGTTGGCATGTTGTCCAACGTTCAGTGTAGGAGAAAAAAGTATTCACAATGAGGCCCCGCCCATTCTTGAGTGCGACGAGAGCATAAACACACATTGTCACCTCAGCGTGGGTCCTGTCCTCTAGGAATTCCTCTCAGTGGCTGGATCATTAGATGTCATAATGGGCTTGACATGTCCCTAGGCCCCAATTTTTACCAGATTTCTGGTGTCCAGTCGCCCCTCCCCAGGGCTCTACTCTGGAATCCCTCATTAGGTGGGACATCTGAGGTTGAAACACAAAAGGAAACAAATCAACAACAACAAAAAAAACGGACTTCTTCCATCCCCAGAATGACCCCAAACTCTTTGGACGGGGCCGGAACCCCAGAGAGTAAGACTCGTCCATTTCCCATGAAGTCATCCTGGCAATTTCACGACCATGAGTGACACGATATCCAGAGACAAATACTTGAGCAAGAGACTCACACTCGCCCTTTTTTCATATCCCGAAGAGTTCTCCTCATGGTCTGTAGATCAGTCCTGCCATACCTATGACCTGAAACATAAGCCGAGTTTGTGTTTTCAGACAACTGTCCAAACAGGTCTGGCGTACACACGCTACAGGCTCAAGCCCCTGTAGCCAAACCTGAGGACTGTACTTGCACTTTCCAAGGGAATTGTATGTGCCCATTCCAATGGCCACAACCCTACTAATAGGATAAATCTCCAAAGTCCCTGAGGCCATCCCAATAGTTGTGGCTTCCCAGGACAAACAGGGGCAATCTGAGCCCATCTGAGCACCTACCTGCACTCAGACCCGTAGACTGATGTCCCCAGAGGTAAAAAGGAACGAACAGGCCCCTAGGCACTAATAGGATCCATGCCTTTGGTTTCCAGGCATCTCTCCTCAGAGGCCTGGATTTCAATACCAGCATATGGCTGTTTCTTGACTCACCCATCAGAACAAATCTCATCTACACATGGGAAACATGCACGTTGGAGCTGTGTCAAAGCCTCTGTTTAGGAGAACCCTTCAGGGCCCCAGTGCCACCGCTTCATTCCAAGGTCACCATAGACACAAAAACATATTAGGACACATCCACAGGAGAGTCCATTTCAACTCAGCCTCCTCGGTTGCTCCCCCCTCATCCAGCAGATCTAACCTTTCTTGTTGCTTGGAGACAATTGGAATGCGAGGTGGGCTCCCCAGCCATCCATCCTTTGAACCCTGCTCAGAATCGTTGGCCTGGAGCCAACCAACAGGTCTCAATTGTCCTGCAGAAGAATCTTTGCAGTTTGGAGCTTCTCACAACTCCCAACGTGGGAAAAGCCCCATGGCCTCGTGATCAACCCCCCCTTCAAGAAGGGACAGAAAGTCCAACCTGAGCGATCGTCTGATCCTTGCTCTGACTTCAGGTGCACGAGATCTCGATTGATGTATGTAGATTGTGCCTGCCATATCCTCACCCAGAAACCTTGGCCTAGTTTGGGTTCTCACTTCCGTCCTCAGACTACTGGCCCACAAGCCCTCCTGTTTGGCAATCCAGAACTACAATGCCGCACTCTGCCTGCCCTTCAGAAGAAAAACATTGCCCTCTGGGGCTACCCAGAAACCCCAAATGAGGATCAACCTGCACGCCATTCGGCTGTACCCCAAATATATAGACTGACCTGGGCCCTATTGCACTTTCTGACCCGGCCTGAGCCTGGACTTCCTGGCCCCACCCAGACAGCTGGCTGCACACTTAGCACATCGGACCCGCCATGGCCTTAGGTCGTCATCTCTTCTCAACCTCGGTTTCTAGGATTCAGAACCTAGACCTGATCTCCAATCACTGCCCTGGTTTGAAAATGATGCAGAAATCAGAGCTCTTTCCCCATGGCAAGAAACCTTGTGTTTGGAAGGTTGTCCAACGTTCAGTGTAGTTGGAACCAGGGTGGCCCATGAAGCCCAGCCCATGCTTGCGGGCCACATTGGTCACAAACACACATTGTGACCCTCAGCCTGAGCCCAGTCCTCAGGTAAGGCCTCTCAGTGGCTGGATGAAGAGACAGCATATTGGGCTTGCCATGCCCCTAGGCCCCAATTTTTAACCATAGTTCGGGTTGTCCCTTCACTCTTGCCCAGGGCTCTGCTTTGGAATTCCTCTTTTGGCGGGATACCTGAGTTTACAAACCTGAAAGGAGTCCTCCCATCCCACAGATTGACGAAAAACAATTGGGATCGCGCCAAATCCACAGAGAGGAAGATTCGTCCATGGCCCATGATGCCTCCCCAACATTCCACGGCCATCGCTGATACAAAATCCAGAGACAAAAGCCTGAGCAAGCGCCTCAGACTCGCTCATTCTTCAGATCCTGAAGAGTTCTTCTCATGGTTTGTAGATCGGGCGTGCCATACCTACGGCCCCAAACCTAAGCTGAGTTTGTGTTTTCAGACTTCTGTCCTCAAAGTCCTGGGCCACACTCCGTCCAGGCTGGGGCCCCTGGAGTCACACATTAGGACTGCGCCTACCCATTCCATGGGAATTCTGCCCATTCCATTGTCAAAAATCGCACAAATTAGGAGAACCATCGAAAGTCCCTGAGGCCATCCCAATCCTGCAGGTCGCCCGGGACAAAAAAGGGCGGTTGATACCAGCTGAGCATCTACCTCCACTCATACCATAGATGGATGTCCCCAGAGAAGAAGATTGAACCAGACAGGACCCGAGGCCATTATCGGATCCATTGCTTTGCTTTACAGGCATGTCTCCTCAAAAGCCTGGATTCCAATACCAGCAGAGGGGATTTCCTGAGGCACGCATCAGAACAAATCTCGTCTCCACAAGGAAACATGTGCATTGGAGCTGTGTCAAAGGCTTAGGAGAATACTTCAGGGTCCCGGTGCCACCGCCCCATTCCAAGGCTCTCATGGACACAAACACACATTGCGACCCATCCTCAGGAAAGTCCATTTCAACTCAGCCACCCCGGTTGCTCCCGCAGATCCATTGGATCTAAACTGTCTCGTTGCTAGGAGGCAATTGGAATCCGAGGCGGACTTCCCAGGCATCCATCCTCGAACGGTGCTCTGGTTTCATTCCATATGGGATGTCCTGGACCTGTCCAACAGGTCTCAATTGTCCCGCAGAAGGAATCCTTGAAGGGGGCATCCCACATCTCCCAACGTGGAAAACCTCCATGGCCTCGAGGTTCCGCTCCCTTCATGAAGGGGCCGTCATGCACAGAAACTCCAAACTGAGCCAACGTCTGATCCTCGCCCTGACTTTAGATGCATGAGATATTGGTTCACATCTGCAGGGGGTACCTGCCGTGCCCTCACCCTGAATCCGAAGTCTAGCTTGTGTTCTCAGACTTCCGTCCTCACTCTCCTGGCCCCGAAGCCCTCAAGTTTGGCAATTCCGGACCGACAATGAAGCACTCTGCCTGCCCTCTAAAAAAAATATATTGCCTAATGAGCTGCCCAGGCAGCTTAAATGAGGATAAACCTACACAGCACTCGCCTCTACCCAAATTATATAGTCTAACCTGGGCACTAATGCACTGTCTGACACAACCGGAGCCCAGACCTTTTGACCAACTCCCAGACAGCTGACCGCACACTGAGCACATCAGACCCGCCATGGCCTTATGTCATCATCTCTTCCCTACCTCAGTTTTCAGTCTTCAGAACCTAGACCTTATCTCCAATCACTGCCCACGGGTGACTGTGATGCAGAAATCATAACTCTTCCTGACCCATGGCAAGAAACCTTGTGGTTGGCATGTTGTCCAACGTTCAGTGTAGGAGAAAAAAGTATTCACAATGAGGCCCCGCCCATTCTTGAGTGCGACGAGAGCATAAACACACATTGTCACCTCAGCGTGGGTCCTGTCCTCTAGGAATTCCTCTCAGTGGCTGGATCATTAGATGTCATAATGGGCTTGACATGTCCCTAGGCCCCAATTTTTACCAGATTTCTGGTGTCCAGTCGCCCCTCCCCAGGGCTCTACTCTGGAATCCCTCATTAGGTGGGACATCTGAGGTTGAAACACAAAAGGAAACAAATCAACAACAACAAAAAAAACGGACTTCTTCCATCCCCAGAATGACCCCAAACTCTTTGGACGGGGCCGGAACCCCAGAGAGTAAGACTCGTCCATTTCCCATGAAGTCATCCTGGCAATTTCACGACCATGAGTGACACGATATCCAGAGACAAATACTTGAGCAAGAGACTCACACTCGCCCTTTTTTCATATCCCGAAGAGTTCTCCTCATGGTCTGTAGATCAGTCCTGCCATACCTATGACCTGAAACATAAGCCGAGTTTGTGTTTTCAGACAACTGTCCAAACAGGTCTGGCGTACACACGCTACAGGCTCAAGCCCCTGTAGCCAAACCTGAGGACTGTACTTGCACTTTCCAAGGGAATTGTATGTGCCCATTCCAATGGCCACAACCCTACTAATAGGATAAATCTCCAAAGTCCCTGAGGCCATCCCAATAGTTGTGGCTTCCCAGGACAAACAGGGGCAATCTGAGCCCATCTGAGCACCTACCTGCACTCAGACCCGTAGACTGATGTCCCCAGAGGTAAAAAGGAACGAACAGGCCCCTAGGCACTAATAGGATCCATGCCTTTGGTTTCCAGGCATCTCTCCTCAGAGGCCTGGATTTCAATACCAGCATATGGCTGTTTCTTGACTCACCCATCAGAACAAATCTCATCTACACATGGGAAACATGCACGTTGGAGCTGTGTCAAAGCCTCTGTTTAGGAGAACCCTTCAGGGCCCCAGTGCCACCGCTTCATTCCAAGGTCACCATAGACACAAAAACATATTAGGACACATCCACAGGAGAGTCCATTTCAACTCAGCCTCCTCGGTTGCTCCCCCCTCATCCAGCAGATCTAACCTTTCTTGTTGCTTGGAGACAATTGGAATGCGAGGTGGGCTCCCCAGCCATCCATCCTTTGAACCCTGCTCAGAATCGTTGGCCTGGAGCCAACCAACAGGTCTCAATTGTCCTGCAGAAGAATCTTTGCAGTTTGGAGCTTCTCACAACTCCCAACGTGGGAAAAGCCCCATGGCCTCGTGATCAACCCCCCCTTCAAGAATGGGCCATCAGGGACAGAAAGTCCAACCTAAGCGATCGTCTGATCCTTGCTCTGACTTCAGGTGCACGAGATCTCGATTGATGTATGTAGATTGTGCCTGCCATATCCTCACCCAGAAACCTTGGCCTAGTTTGGGTTCTCACTTCCGTCCTCAGACTACTGGCCCACAAGCCCTCCTGTTTGGCAATCCAGAACTACAATGCCGCACTCTGCCTGCCCTTCAGAAGAAAAACATTGCCCTCTGGGGCTACCCAGAAACCCCAAATGAGGATCAACCTGCACGCCATTCGGCTGTACCCCAAATATATAGACTGACCTGGGCCCTATTGCACTTTCTGACCCGGCCTGAGCCTGGACCTCCTGGCCCCACCCAGACAGCTGGCCTCACACTTAGCACATCGGACCCGCCATGGCCTTAGGTCGTCATCTCTTCTCAACCTCGGTTTCCAGGCTTCAGAACCTAGACCTGATCTCCAATCACTGCCCTGGTTTGAAAATGATGCAGAAATCAGAGCTCTTTCCCCATGGCAAGAAACCTTGTGTTTGGAAGGTTGTCCAACGTTCAGTGTAGTTGGAACCAGGGTGGCCCATGAAGCCCAGCCCATGCTTGCGGGCCACATTGGTCACAAACACACATTGTGACCCTCAGCCTGAGCCCAGTCCTCAGGTAAGGCCTCTCAGTGGCTGGATGAAGAGACAGCATATTGGGCTTGCCATGCCCCTAGGCCCCAATTTTTAACCATAGTTCGGGTTGTCCCTTCACTCTTGCCCAGGGCTCTGCTTTGGAATTCCTCTTTTGGCGGGATACCTGAGTTTACAAACCTGAAAGGAGTCCTCCCATCCCACAGATTGACGAAAAACAATTGGGATCGCGCCAAATCCACAGAGAGGAAGATTCGTCCATGGCCCATGATGCCTCCCCAACATTCCACGGCCATCGCTGATACAAAATCCAGAGACAAAAGCCTGAGCAAGCGCCTCAGACTCGCTCATTCTTCAGATCCTGAAGAGTTCTTCTCATGGTTTGTAGATCGGGCGTGCCATACCTACGGCCCCAAACCTAAGCTGAGTTTGTGTTTTCAGACTTCTGTCCTCAAAGTCCTGGGCCACACTCCGTCCAGGCTGGGGCCCCTGGAGTCACACATTAGGACTGCGCCTACCCATTCCATGGGAATTCTGCCCATTCCATTGTCAAAAATCGCACAAATTAGGAGAACCATCCAAAGTCCCTGAGGCCATCCCAATCCTGCAGGTCGCCCGGGACAAAAAAGGGCGGTTGATACCAGCTGAGCATCTACCTCCACTCATACCATAGATGGATGTCCCCAGAGAAGAAGATTGAACCAGACAGGACCCGAGGCCATTATCGGATCCATTGCTTTGCTTTACAGGCATGTCTCCTCAAAAGCCTGGATTCCAATACCAGCAGAGGGGATTTCCTGAGGCACGCATCAGAACAAATCTCGTCTCCACAAGGAAACATGTGCATTGGAGCTGTGTCAAAGGCTTAGGAGAATACTTCAGGGTCCCGGTGCCACCGCCCCATTCCAAGGCTCTCATGGACACAAACACACATTGCGACCCATCCTCAGGAAAGTCCATTTCAACTCAGCCACCCCGGTTGCTCCCGCAGATCCATTGGATCTAAACTGTCTCGTTGCTAGGAGGCAATTGGAATCCGAGGCGGACTTCCCAGGCATCCATCCTCGAACGGTGCTCTGGTTTCATTCCATATGGGATGTCCTGGACCTGTCCAACAGGTCTCAATTGTCCCGCAGAAGGAATCCTTGAAGGGGGCATCCCACATCTCCCAACGTGGAAAACCTCCATGGCCTCGAGGTTCCGCTCCCTTCATGAAGGGGCCGTCATGCACAGAAACTCCAAACTGAGCCAACGTCTGATCCTCGCCCTGACTTTAGATGCATGAGATATTGGTTCACATCTGCAGGGGGTACCTGCCGTGCCCTCACCCTGAATCCGAAGTCTAGCTTGTGTTCTCAGACTTCCGTCCTCACTCTCCTGGCCCCGAAGCCCTCAAGTTTGGCAATTCCGGACCGACAATGAAGCACTCTGCCTGCCCTCTAAAAAAAATATATTGCCTAATGAGCTGCCCAGGCAGCTTAAATGAGGATAAACCTACACAGCACTCGCCTCTACCCAAATTATATAGTCTAACCTGGGCACTAATGCACTGTCTGACACAACCGGAGCCCAGACCTTTTGACCAACTCCCAGACAGCTGACCGCACACTGAGCACATCAGACCCGCCATGGCCTTATGTCATCATCTCTTCCCTACCTCAGTTTTCAGTCTTCAGAACCTAGACCTTATCTCCAATCACTGCCCACGGTGACTGTGATGCAGAAATCATAACTCTTCCTGACCCATGGCAAGAAACCTTGTGGTTGGCATGTTGTCCAACGTTCAGTGTAGGAGAAAAAAGTATTCACAATGAGGCCCCGCCCATTCTTGAGTGCGACGAGAGCATAAACACACATTGTCACCTCAGCGTGGGTCCTGTCCTCTAGGAATTCCTCTCAGTGGCTGGATCATTAGATGTCATAATGGGCTTGACATGTCCCTAGGCCCCAATTTTTACCAGATTTCTGGTGTCCAGTCGCCCCTCCCCAGGGCTCTACTCTGGAATCCCTCATTAGGTGGGACATCTGAGGTTGAAACACAAAAGGAAACAAATCAACAACAACAAAAAAAACGGACTTCTTCCATCCCCAGAATGACCCCAAACTCTTTGGACGGGGCCGGAACCCCAGAGAGTAAGACTCGTCCATTTCCCATGAAGTCATCCTGGCAATTTCACGACCATGAGTGACACGATATCCAGAGACAAATACTTGAGCAAGAGACTCACACTCGCCCTTTTTTCATATCCCGAAGAGTTCTCCTCATGGTCTGTAGATCAGTCCTGCCATACCTATGACCTGAAACATAAGCCGAGTTTGTGTTTTCAGACAACTGTCCAAACAGGTCTGGCGTACACACGCTACAGGCTCAAGCCCCTGTAGCCAAACCTGAGGACTGTACTTGCACTTTCCAAGGGAATTGTATGTGCCCATTCCAATGGCCACAACCCTACTAATAGGATAAATCTCCAAAGTCCCTGAGGCCATCCCAATAGTTGTGGCTTCCCAGGACAAACAGGGGCAATCTGAGCCCATCTGAGCACCTACCTGCACTCAGACCCGTAGACTGATGTCCCCAGAGGTAAAAAGGAACGAACAGGCCCCTAGGCACTAATAGGATCCATGCCTTTGGTTTCCAGGCATCTCTCCTCAGAGGCCTGGATTTCAATACCAGCATATGGCTGTTTCTTGACTCACCCATCAGAACAAATCTCATCTACACATGGGAAACATGCACGTTGGAGCTGTGTCAAAGCCTCTGTTTAGGAGAACCCTTCAGGGCCCCAGTGCCACCGCTTCATTCCAAGGTCACCATAGACACAAAAACATATTAGGACACATCCACAGGAGAGTCCATTTCAACTCAGCCTCCTCGGTTGCTCCCCCCTCATCCAGCAGATCTAACCTTTCTTGTTGCTTGGAGACAATTGGAATGCGAGGTGGGCTCCCCAGCCATCCATCCTTTGAACCCTGCTCAGAATCGTTGGCCTGGAGCCAACCAACAGGTCTCAATTGTCCTGCAGAAGAATCTTTGCAGTTTGGAGCTTCTCACAACTCCCAACGTGGGAAAAGCCCCATGGCCTCGTGATCAACCCCCCCTTCAAGAATGGGCCATCAGGGACAGAAAGTCCAACCTAAGCGATCGTCTGATCCTTGCTCTGACTTCAGGTGCACGAGATCTCGATTGATGTATGTAGATTGTGCCTGCCATATCCTCACCCAGAAACCTTGGCCTAGTTTGGGTTCTCACTTCCGTCCTCAGACTACTGGCCCACAAGCCCTCCTGTTTGGCAATCCAGAACTACAATGCCGCACTCTGCCTGCCCTTCAGAAGAAAAACATTGCCCTCTGGGGCTACCCAGAAACCCCAAATGAGGATCAACCTGCACGCCATTCGGCTGTACCCCAAATATATAGACTGACCTGGGCCCTATTGCACTTTCTGACCCGGCCTGAGCCTGGACCTCCTGGCCCCACCCAGACAGCTGGCCTCACACTTAGCACATCGGACCCGCCATGGCCTTAGGTCGTCATCTCTTCTCAACCTCGGTTTCCAGGCTTCAGAACCTAGACCTGATCTCCAATCACTGCCCTGGTTTGAAAATGATGCAGAAATCAGAGCTCTTTCCCCATGGCAAGAAACCTTGTGTTTGGAAGGTTGTCCAACGTTCAGTGTAGTTGGAACCAGGGTGGCCCATGAAGCCCAGCCCATGCTTGCGGGCCACATTGGTCACAAACACACATTGTGACCCTCAGCCTGAGCCCAGTCCTCAGGTAAGGCCTCTCAGTGGCTGGATGAAGAGACAGCATATTGGGCTTGCCATGCCCCTAGGCCCCAATTTTTAACCATAGTTCGGGTTGTCCCTTCACTCTTGCCCAGGGCTCTGCTTTGGAATTCCTCTTTTGGCGGGATACCTGAGTTTACAAACCTGAAAGGAGTCCTCCCATCCCACAGATTGACGAAAAACAATTGGGATCGCGCCAAATCCACAGAGAGGAAGATTCGTCCATGGCCCATGATGCCTCCCCAACATTCCACGGCCATCGCTGATACAAAATCCAGAGACAAAAGCCTGAGCAAGCGCCTCAGACTCGCTCATTCTTCAGATCCTGAAGAGTTCTTCTCATGGTTTGTAGATCGGGCGTGCCATACCTACGGCCCCAAACCTAAGCTGAGTTTGTGTTTTCAGACTTCTGTCCTCAAAGTCCTGGGCCACACTCCCTCCAGGCTGGGGCCCCTGGAGTCACACATTAGGACTGCGCCTACCCATTCCATGGGAATTCTGCCCATTCCATTGTCAAAAATCGCACAAATTAGGAGAACCATCCAAAGTCCCTGAGGCCATCCCAATCCTGCAGGTCGCCCGGGACAAAAAAGGGCGGTTGATACCAGCTGAGCATCTACCTCCACTCATACCATAGATGGATGTCCCCAGAGAAGAAGATTGAACCAGACAGGACCCGAGGCCATTATCGGATCCATTGCTTTGCTTTACAGGCATGTCTCCTCAAAAGCCTGGATTCCAATACCAGCAGAGGGGATTTCCTGAGGCACGCATCAGAACAAATCTCGTCTCCACAAGGAAACATGTGCATTGGAGCTGTGTCAAAGGCTTAGGAGAATACTTCAGGGTCCCGGTGCCACCGCCCCATTCCAAGGCTCTCATGGACACAAACACACATTGCGACCCATCCTCAGGAAAGTCCATTTCAACTCAGCCACCCCGGTTGCTCCCGCAGATCCATTGGATCTAAACTGTCTCGTTGCTAGGAGGCAATTGGAATCCGAGGCGGACTTCCCAGGCATCCATCCTCGAACGGTGCTCTGGTTTCATTCCATATGGGATGTCCTGGACCTGTCCAACAGGTCTCAATTGTCCCGCAGAAGGAATCCTTGAAGGGGGCATCCCACATCTCCCAACGTGGAAAACCTCCATGGCCTCGAGGTTCCGCTCCCTTCATGAAGGGGCCGTCATGCACAGAAACTCCAAACTGAGCCAACGTCTGATCCTCGCCCTGACTTTAGATGCATGAGATATTGGTTCACATCTGCAGGGGGTACCTGCCGTGCCCTCACCCTGAATCCGAAGTCTAGCTTGTGTTCTCAGACTTCCGTCCTCACTCTCCTGGCCCCGAAGCCCTCAAGTTTGGCAATTCCGGACCGACAATGAAGCACTCTGCCTGCCCTCTAAAAAAAATATATTGCCTAATGAGCTGCCCAGGCAGCTTAAATGAGGATAAACCTACACAGCACTCGCCTCTACCCAAATTATATAGTCTAACCTGGGCACTAATGCACTGTCTGACACAACCGGAGCCCAGACCTTTTGACCAACTCCCAGACAGCTGACCGCACACTGAGCACATCAGACCCGCCATGGCCTTATGTCATCATCTCTTCCCTACCTCAGTTTTCAGTCTTCAGAACCTAGACCTTATCTCCAATCACTGCCCACGGTGACTGTGATGCAGAAATCATAACTCTTCCTGACCCATGGCAAGAAACCTTGTGGTTGGCATGTTGTCCAACGTTCAGTGTAGGAGAAAAAAGTATTCACAATGAGGCCCCGCCCATTCTTGAGTGCGACGAGAGCATAAACACACATTGTCACCTCAGCGTGGGTCCTGTCCTCTAGGAATTCCTCTCAGTGGCTGGATCATTAGATGTCATAATGGGCTTGACATGTCCCTAGGCCCCAATTTTTACCAGATTTCTGGTGTCCAGTCGCCCCTCCCCAGGGCTCTACTCTGGAATCCCTCATTAGGTGGGACATCTGAGGTTGAAACACAAAAGGAAACAAATCAACAACAACAAAAAAAACGGACTTCTTCCATCCCCAGAATGACCCCAAACTCTTTGGACGGGGCCGGAACCCCAGAGAGTAAGACTCGTCCATTTCCCATGAAGTCATCCTGGCAATTTCACGACCATGAGTGACACGATATCCAGAGACAAATACTTGAGCAAGAGACTCACACTCGCCCTTTTTTCATATCCCGAAGAGTTCTCCTCATGGTCTGTAGATCAGTCCTGCCATACCTATGACCTGAAACATAAGCCGAGTTTGTGTTTTCAGACAACTGTCCAAACAGGTCTGGCGTACACACGCTACAGGCTCAAGCCCCTGTAGCCAAACCTGAGGACTGTACTTGCACTTTCCAAGGGAATTGTATGTGCCCATTCCAATGGCCACAACCCTACTAATAGGATAAATCTCCAAAGTCCCTGAGGCCATCCCAATAGTTGTGGCTTCCCAGGACAAACAGGGGCAATCTGAGCCCATCTGAGCACCTACCTGCACTCAGACCCGTAGACTGATGTCCCCAGAGGTAAAAAGGAACGAACAGGCCCCTAGGCACTAATAGGATCCATGCCTTTGGTTTCCAGGCATCTCTCCTCAGAGGCCTGGATTTCAATACCAGCATATGGCTGTTTCTTGACTCACCCATCAGAACAAATCTCATCTACACATGGGAAACATGCACGTTGGAGCTGTGTCAAAGCCTCTGTTTAGGAGAACCCTTCAGGGCCCCAGTGCCACCGCTTCATTCCAAGGTCTCCATAGACACAAAAACATATTAGGACACATCCACAGGAGAGTCCATTTCAACTCAGCCTCCTCGGTTGCTCCCCCCTCATCCAGCAGATCTAACCTTTCTTGTTGCTTGGAGACAATTGGAATGCGAGGTGGGCTACCCAGCCATCCATCCTTTGAACCCTGCTCGGAATCGTTGGCCTGGAGCCAACAACAGGTCTCAATTGTCCTGCAGAAGAATCTTTGCAGTTTGGAGCTTCTCACAACTCCCAACGTGGGAAAACCCCCATGGCCTCGTGATCAACCCCCCCTTCAAGAAGGGGCCATCAGGGACAGAAAGTCCAACCTGAGCGATCGTCTGATCCTTGCTCTGACTTCAGCTGCACGAGATCTCGATTGAGTTCTGTAGATTGTGCCTGCCATATCCTCACCCAGAAACCTTGGCCTAGTTTGGGTTCTCAGACTTCCGTCCTCAGACTACTGGCCCACAAGCCCTCCTGTTTGGCAATCCAGAACTACAATGCCGCACTCTGCCTGCCCTTCAGAAGAAAAACATTGCCCTCTGGGGCTACCCAGAAACCCCAAATGAGGATCAACCTGCACGCCATTCGGCTGTACCCCAAATATATAGACTGACCTGGGCCCTATTGCACTTTCTGACCCGGCCTGAGCCTGGACCTCCTGGCCCCACCCAGACAGCTGGCCTCACACTTAGCACATCGGACCCGCCATGGCCTTAGGTCGTCATCTCTTCTCAACCTCGGTTTCCAGGCTTCAGAACCTAGACCTGATCTCCAATCACTGCCCTGGTTTGAAAATGATGCAGAAATCAGAGCTCTTTCCCCATGGCAAGAAACCTTGTGTTTGGAAGGTTGTCCAACGTTCAGTGTAGTTGGAACCAGGGTGGCCCATGAAGCCCAGCCCATGCTTGCGGGCCACATTGGTCACAAACACACATTGTGACCCTCAGCCTGAGCCCAGTCCTCAGGTAAGGCCTCTCAGTGGCTGGATGAAGAGACAGCATATTGGGCTTGCCATGCCCCTAGGCCCCAATTTTTAACCATAGTTCGGGTTGTCCCTTCACTCTTGCCCAGGGCTCTGCTTTGGAATTCCTCTTTTGGCGGGATACCTGAGTTTACAAACCTGAAAGGAGTCCTCCCATCCCACAGATTGACGAAAAACAATTGGGATCGCGCCAAATCCACAGAGAGGAAGATTCGTCCATGGCCCATGATGCCTCCCCAACATTCCACGGCCATCGCTGATACAAAATCCAGAGACAAAAGCCTGAGCAAGAGCCTCAGACTCGCTCATTCTTCAGATCCTGAAGAGTTCTTCTCATGGTTTGTAGATCGGGCGTGCCATACCTACGGCCCCAAACCTAAGCTGAGTTTGTGTTTTCAGACTTCTGTCCTCAAAGTCCTGGGCCACACTCCCTCCAGGCTGGGGCCCCTGGAGTCACACATTAGGACTGCGCCTACCCATTCCATGGGAATTCTGCCCATTCCATTGTCAAAAATCGCACAAATTAGGAGAACCATCCAAAGTCCCTGAGGCCATCCCAATCCTGCAGGTCGCCCGGGACAAAAAAGGGCGGTTGATACCAGCTGAGCATCTACCTCCACTCATACCATAGATGGATGTCCCCAGAGAAGAAGATTGAACCAGACAGGACCCGAGGCCATTATCGGATCCATTGCTTTGCTTTACAGGCATGTCTCCTCAAAAGCCTGGATTCCAATACCAGCAGAGGGGATTTCCTGAGGCACGCATCAGAACAAATCTCGTCTCCACAAGGAAACATGTGCATTGGAGCTGTGTCAAAGGCTTAGGAGAATACTTCAGGGTCCCGGTGCCACCGCCCCATTCCAAGGCTCTCATGGACACAAACACACATTGCGACCCATCCTCAGGAAAGTCCATTTCAACTCAGCCACCCCGGTTGCTCCCGCAGATCCATTGGATCTAAACTGTCTCGTTGCTAGGAGGCAATTGGAATCTGAGGCGGACTTCCCAGGCATCCATCCTCGAACGGTGCTCTGGTTTCATTCCATATGGGATGTCCTGGAGCTGTCCAACAGGTCTCAATTGTCCCGCAGAAGGAATCCTTGAAGGGGGCATCCCACATCTCCCAACGTGGAAAACCTCCATGGCCTCGAGATTCCGCTCCCTT
This sequence comes from Mustela nivalis, assembly GCF_964662115.1. NCBI lineage: Eukaryota > Metazoa > Chordata > Mammalia > Carnivora > Mustelidae > Mustela > Mustela nivalis. The sequence goes on along the minus strand of NW_028136531.1, from coordinate 102,256 downwards.
CATGAAGGGGCCGTCATGCACAGAAACTCCAAACTGAGCCAACGTCTGATCCTCGTCCTGACTTTAGATGCATGAGATATTGTTTCACATCTGCAGGGGGTACCTGCCGTGCCCTCACCCTGAATCCGAAGTCTAGCTTGTGTTCTCAGACTTCCGTCCTCACTCTCCTGGCCCCGAAGCCCTCAAGTTTGGCAATTCCGGACCGACAATGAAGCACTCTGCCTGCCCTCTAGAAAAAATATATTGCCTAATGAGCTGCCCAGGCAGCTTAAATGAGGATAAACCTACACAGCACTCGCCTCTACCCAAATTATATAGTCTAACCTGGGCACTAATGCACTGTCTGACACAACCGGAGCCCAGACCTTTTGACCAACTCCCAGACAGCTGACCGCACACTGAGCACATCAGACCCGCCATGGCCTTATGTCATCATCTCTTCCCTACCTCAGTTTTCAGTCTTCAGAACCTAGACCTTATCTCCAATCACTGCCCACGGGTGACTGTGATGCAGAAATCATAACTCTTCCTGACCCATGGCAAGAAACCTTGTGGTTGGCATGTTGTCCAACGTTCAGTGTAGGAGAAAAAAGTATTCACAATGAGGCCCCGCCCATTCTTGAGTGCGACGAGAGCATAAACACACATTGTCACCTCAGCGTGGGTCCTGTCCTCTAGGAATTCCTCTCAGTGGCTGGATCATTAGATGTCATAATGGGCTTGACATGTCCCTAGGCCCCAATTTTTACCAGATTTCTGGTGTCCAGTCGCCCCTCCCCAGGGCTCTACTCTGGAATCCCTCATTAGGTGGGACATCTGAGGTTGAAACACAAAAGGAAACAAATCAACAACAACAAAAAAAACGGACTTCTTCCATCCCCAGAATGACCCCAAACTCTTTGGACGGGGCCGGAACCCCAGAGAGTAAGACTCGTCCATTTCCCATGAAGTCATCCTGGCAATTTCACGACCATGAGTGACACGATATCCAGAGACAAATACTTGAGCAAGAGACTCACACTCGCCCTTTTTTCATATCCCGAAGAGTTCTCCTCATGGTCTGTAGATCAGTCCTGCCATACCTATGACCTGAAACATAAGCCGAGTTTGTGTTTTCAGACAACTGTCCAAACAGGTCTGGCGTACACACGCTACAGGCTCAAGCCCCTGTAGCCAAACCTGAGGACTGTACTTGCACTTTCCAAGGGAATTGTATGTGCCCATTCCAATGGCCACAACCCTACTAATAGGATAAATCTCCAAAGTCCCTGAGGCCATCCCAATAGTTGTGGCTTCCCAGGACAAACAGGGGCAATCTGAGCCCATCTGAGCACCTACCTGCACTCAGACCCGTAGACTGATGTCCCCAGAGGTAAAAAGGAACGAACAGGCCCCTAGGCACTAATAGGATCCATGCCTTTGGTTTCCAGGCATCTCTCCTCAGAGGCCTGGATTTCAATACCAGCATATGGCTGTTTCTTGACTCACCCATCAGAACAAATCTCATCTACACATGGGAAACATGCACGTTGGAGCTGTGTCAAAGCCTCTGTTTAGGAGAACCCTTCAGGGCCCCAGTGCCACCGCTTCATTCCAAGGTCTCCATAGACACAAAAACATATTAGGACACATCCACAGGAGAGTCCATTTCAACTCAGCCTCCTCGGTTGCTCCCCCCTCATCCAGCAGATCTAACCTTTCTTGTTGCTTGGAGACAATTGGAATGCGAGGTGGGCTACCCAGCCATCCATCCTTTGAACCCTGCTCGGAATCGTTGGCCTGGAGCCAACAACAGGTCTCAATTGTCCTGCAGAAGAATCTTTGCAGTTTGGAGCTTCTCACAACTCCCAACGTGGGAAAACCCCCATGGCCTCGTGATCAACCCCCCCTTCAAGAAGGGGCCATCAGGGACAGAAAGTCCAACCTGAGCGATCGTCTGATCCTTGCTCTGACTTCAGCTGCACGAGATCTCGATTGAGTTCTGTAGATTGTGCCTGCCATATCCTCACCCAGAAACCTTGGCCTAGTTTGGGTTCTCAGACTTCCGTCCTCAGACTACTGGCCCACAAGCCCTCCTGTTTGGCAATCCAGAACTACAATGCCGCACTCTGCCTGCCCTTCAGAAGAAAAACATTGCCCTCTGGGGCTACCCAGAAACCCCAAATGAGGATCAACCTGCACGCCATTCGGCTGTACCCCAAATATATAGACTGACCTGGGCCCTATTGCACTTTCTGACCCGGCCTGAGCCTGGACCTCCTGGCCCCACCCAGACAGCTGGCCTCACACTTAGCACATCGGACCCGCCATGGCCTTAGGTCGTCATCTCTTCTCAACCTCGGTTTCCAGGCTTCAGAACCTAGACCTGATCTCCAATCACTGCCCTGGTTTGAAAATGATGCAGAAATCAGAGCTCTTTCCCCATGGCAAGAAACCTTGTGTTTGGAAGGTTGTCCAACGTTCAGTGTAGTTGGAACCAGGGTGGCCCATGAAGCCCAGCCCATGCTTGCGGGCCACATTGGTCACAAACACACATTGTGACCCTCAGCCTGAGCCCAGTCCTCAGGTAAGGCCTCTCAGTGGCTGGATGAAGAGACAGCATATTGGGCTTGCCATGCCCCTAGGCCCCAATTTTTAACCATAGTTCGGGTTGTCCCTTCACTCTTGCCCAGGGCTCTGCTTTGGAATTCCTCTTTTGGCGGGATACCTGAGTTTACAAACCTGAAAGGAGTCCTCCCATCCCACAGATTGACGAAAAACAATTGGGATCGCGCCAAATCAACAGAGAGGAAGATTCGTCCATGGCCCATGATGCCTCCCCAACATTCCACGGCCATCGCTGATACAAAATCCAGAGACAAAAGCCTGAGCAAGAGCCTCAGACTCGCTCATTCTTCAGATCCTGAAGAGTTCTTCTCATGGTTTGTAGATCGGGCGTGCCATACCTACGGCCCCAAACCTAAGCTGAGTTTGTGTTTTCAGACTTCTGTCCTCAAAGTCCTGGGCCACACTCCCTCCAGGCTGGGGCCCCTGGAGTCACACATTAGGACTGCGCCTACCCATTCCATGGGAATTCTGCCCATTCCATTGTCAAAAATCGCACAAATTAGGAGAACCATCCAAAGTCCCTGAGGCCATCCCAATCGTGCAGGTCGCCCGGGACAAAAAAGGGCGGTTGATACCAGCTGAGCATCTACCTCCACTCATACCATAGATGGATGTCCCCAGAGAAGAAGATTGAACCAGACAGGACCCGAGGCCATTATCGGATCCATTGCTTTGCTTTACAGGCATGTCTCCTCAAAAGCCTGGATTCCAATACCAGCAGAGGGGATTTCCTGAGGCACGCATCAGAACAAATCTCGTCTCCACAAGGAAACATGTGCATTGGAGCTGTGTCAAAGGCTTAGGAGAATACTTCAGGGTCCCGGTGCCACCGCCCCATTCCAAGGCTCTCATGGACACAAACACACATTGCGACCCATCCTCAGGAAAGTCCATTTCAACTCAGCCACCCCGGTGGCTCCCGCAGATCCATTGGATCTAAACTGTCTCGTTGCTAGGAGGCAATTGGAATCCGAGGCGGACTTCCCAGGCATCCATCCTCGAACGGTGCTCTGGTTTCATTCCATATGGGATGTCCTGGAGCTGTCCAACAGGTCTCAATTGTCCCGCAGAAGGAATCCTTGAAGGGGGCATCCCACATCTCCCAACGTGGAAAACCTCCATGGCCTCGAGATTCCGCTCCCTTCATGAAGGGGCCGTCATGCACAGAAACTCCAAACTGAGCCAACGTCTGATCCTCGTCCTGACTTTAGATGCATGAGATATTGGTTCACATCTGCAGGGGGTACCTGCCGTGCCCTCACCCTGAATCCGAAGTCTAGCTTGTGTTCTCAGACTTCCGTCCTCACTCTCCTGGCCCCGAAGCCCTCAAGTTTGGCAATTCCGGACCGACAATGAAGCACTCTGCCTGCCCTCTAGAAAAAATATATTGCCTAATGAGCTGCCCAGGCAGCTTAAATGAGGATAAACCTACACAGCACTCGCCTCTACCCAAATTATATAGTCTAACCTGGGCACTAATGCACTGTCTGACACAACCGGAGCCCAGACCTTTTGACCAACTCCCAGACAGCTGACCGCACACTGAGCACATCAGACCCGCCATGGCCTTATGTCATCATCTCTTCCCTACCTCAGTTTTCAGTATTCAGAACCTAGACCTTATCTCCAATCACTGCCCACGGGTGACTGTGATGCAGAAATCATAACTCTTCCTAACCCATGGCAAGAAACCTTGTGGTTGGCATGTTGTCCAACGTTCAGTGTAGGAGAAAAAAGTATTCACAATGAGGCCCCGCCCATTCTTGAGTGCGACGAGAGCATAAACACACATTGTCACCTCAGCGTGGGTCCTGTCCTCTAGGAATTCCTCTCAGTGGCTGGATCATTAGATGTCATAATGGGCTTGACATGTCCCTAGGCCCCAATTTTTACCAGATTTCTGGTTGTCCAGTCGCCCCTCCCCAGGGCTCTACTCTGGAATCCCTCATTAGGTGGGACATCTGAGGTTGAAACACAAAAGGAAACAAATCAACAACAACAAAAAAAACGGACTTCTTCCATCCCCAGAATGACCCCAAACTCTTTGGACGGGGCCGGAACCCCAGAGAGTAAGACTCGTCCATTTCCCATGAATTCATCTTGGCAATTTCACGACCATGAGTGACACGATATCCAGAGACAAATACTTGAGCAAGAGACTCACACTCGCCCTTTTTTCATATCCCGAAGAGTTCTCCTCATGGTCTGTAGATCAGTCCTGCCATACCTATGACCTGAAACATAAGCCGAGTTTGTGTTTTCAGACAACTGTCCAAACAGGTCTGGCGTACACACGCTACAGGCTCAAGCCCCTGTAGCCAAACCTGAGGACTGTACTTGCACTTTCCAAGGGAATTGTATGTGCCCATTCCAATGGCCACAACCCTACTAATAGGATAAATCTCCAAAGTCTCTGAGGCCATCCCAATAGTTGTGGCTTCCCAGGACAAACAGGGGCAATCTGAGCCCATCTGAGCACCTACCTGCACTCAGACCCGTAGACTGATGTCCCCAGAGGTAAAAAGGAACCAACAGGCCCCTAGGCACTAATAGGATCCATGCCTTTGGTTTCCAGGCATCCCTCCTCAGAGGCCTGGATTTCAATACCAGCATATGGCTGTTTCTTGACTCACCCATCAGAACAAATCTCATCTACACATGGGAAACATGCACGTTGGAGCTGTGTCAAAGCCTCTGTTTAGGAGAACCCTTCAGGGCCCCAGTGCCACCGCTTCATTCCAAGGTCTCCATAGACACAAAAACATATTAGGACACATCCACAGGAGAGTCCATTTCAACTCAGCCTCCTCGGTTGCTCCCCCCTCATCCAGCAGATCTAACCTTTCTTGTTGCTTGGAGACAATTGGAATGCGAGGTGGGCTACCCAGCCATCCATCCTTTGAACCCTGCTCGGAATCGTTGGCCTGGAGCCAACCAACAGGTCTCAATTGTCCTGCAGAAGAATCTTTGCAGTTTGGAGCTTCTCACAACTCCCAACGTGGGAAAACCCCCATGGCCTCGTGATCCACCCCCCCTTCAAGAAGGGGCCATCAGGGACAGAAAGTCCAACCTGAGCGATCGTCTGATCCTTGCTCTGACTTCAGGTGCACGAGATCTCGATTGAGGTCTGTAGATTGTGCCTGCCATATCCTCACCCAGAAACCTTAGCCTAGTTTGGGTTCTCAGACTTCCGTCCTCAGACTACTGGCCCACAAGCCCTCCTGTTTGGCAATCCAGAACTACAATGCCGCACTCTGCCTGCCCTTCAGAAGAAAAACATTGCCCTCTGGGGTTACCCAGAAACCCCAAATGAGGATCAACCTGCACGCCATTCGGCTGTACCCCAAATATATAGACTGACCTGGGCCCTATTGCACTTTCTGACCCGGCCTGAGCCTGGACCTCCTGGCCCCACCCAGACAGCTGGCCGCACACTTAGCTCATCGGACCCGCCATGGCCTTAGGTCGTCATCTCTTCTCAACCTCGGTTTCCAGGATTCAGAACCTAGACCTGATCTCCAATCACTGCCCTGGTTTGAAAATGATGCAGAAATCAGAGCTCTTTCCCCATGGCAAGAAACCTTGTGTTTGGAAGGTTGTCCAACGTTCAGTGTAGTTGGAACCAGTGTGGCCCATGAAGCCCAGCCCATGCTTGCGGGCCACATTGGTCACAAACACACATTGTGACCCTCAGCCTGAGCCCAGTCCTCAGGTAAGGCCTCTCAGTGGCTGGATGAAGAGACAGCATATTGGGCTTGCCATGCCCCTAGGCCCCAATTTTTAACCATAGTTCGGGTTGTCCCTTCACTCTTGCCCAGGGCTCTGCTTTGGAATTCCTCTTTTGGCGGGATACCTGAGTTTACAAACCTAAAAGGAGTCCTCCCATCCCACAGATTGACGAAAAACAATTGGGATCGCGCCAAATCCACAGAGAGGAAGATTCGTCCATGGCCCATGATGCCTCCCCAACATTCCACGGCCATCGCTGATACAAAATCCAGAGACAAAAGCCAGAGCAAGCGCCTCAGACTCGCATATTCTTCAGATCCTGAAGAGTTCTTCTCATGGTTTGTAGATCGGGCGTGCCATACCTACGGCCCCAAACCTAAGCTGAGTTTGTGTTTTCAGACTTCTGTCCTCAAAGTCCTGGGCCACACTCCCTCCAGGCTGGGGCCCCTGGAGTCACACATTAGGACTGCGCCTACCCATTCCATGGGAATTCTGCCCATTCCATTGTCAAAAATCGCACAAATTAGGAGAACCATCCAAAGTCCCTGAGGCCATCCCAATCGTGCAGGTCGCCCGGGACAAAAAAGGGCCGTTGATACCAGCTGAGCATCTACCTCCACTCATACCATAGATGGATGTCCCCAGAGAAGAAGATTGAACCAGACAGGACCCGAGGCCATTATCGGATCCATTGCTTTGCTTTACAGGCATGTCTCCTCAAAAGCCTGGATTCCAATACCAGCAGAGGGGATTTCCTGAGGCACGCATCAGAACAAATCTCGTCTCCACAAGGAAACATGTGCATTGGAGCTGTGTCAAAAGCTTAGGAGAATACTTCAGGGTCCCGGTGCCACCGCCCCATTCCAAGGCTCTCATGGACACAAACACACATTGCGACCCATCCTCAGGAAAGTCCATTTCAACTCAGCCACCCCGGTTGCTCCCGCAGATCCATTGGATCTAAACTGTCTCGTTGCTAGGAGGCAATTGGAATCCGAGGCGGACTTCCCAGGCATCCATCCTCGAACGGTGCTCTGGTTTCATTCCATATGGGATGTCCTGGAGCTGTCCAACAGGTCTCAATTGTCCCGCAGAAGGAATCCTTGAAGGGGGCATCCCACATCTCCCAACGTGGAAAACCTCCATGGCCTCGAGATTCCGCTCCCTTCATGAAGGGGCCGTCATGCACAGAAACTCCAAACTGAGCCAACGTCTGATCCTCGCCCTGACTTTAGATGCATGAGATATTGGTTCACATCTGCAGGGGGTACTTGCCGTGCCCTCACCCTGAATCCGAAGTCTAGCTTGTGTTCTCAGACTTCCGTCCTCACTCTCCTGGCCCCGAAGCCCTCAAGTTTGGCAATTCCGGACCGACAATGAAGCACTCTGCCTGCCCTCTAGAAAAAATATATTGCCTAATGAGCTGCCCAGGCAGCTTAAATGAGGATAAACCTACACAGCACTCGCCTCTACCCAAATTATATAGTCTAACCTGGGCACTAATGCACTGTCTGACACAACCGGAGCCCAGACCTTTTGACCAACTCCCAGACAGCTGACCGCACACTGAGCACATCAGACCCGCCATGGCCTTATGTCATCATCTCTTCCCTACCTCAGTTTTCAGTCTTCAGAACCTAGACCTTATCTCCAATCACTGCCCACGGGTGACTGTGATGCAGAAATCATAACTCTTCCTGACCCATGGCAAGAAACCTTGTGGTTGGCATGTTGTCCAACGTTCAGTGTAGGAGAAAAAAGTATTCACAATGAGGCCCCGCCCATTCTTGAGTGCGACGAGAGCATAAACACACATTGTCACCTCAGCGTGGGTCCTGTCCTCTAGGAATTCCTCTCAGTGGCTGGATCATTAGATGTCATAATGGGCTTGACATGTCCCTAGGCCCCAATTTTTACCAGATTTCTGGTTGTCCAGTCGCCCCTCCCCAGGGCTCTACTCTGGAATCCCTCATTAGGTGGGACATCTGAGGTTGAAACACAAAAGGAAACAAATTAACAACAACAAAAAAACGGACTTCTTCCATCCCCAGAATGACCCCAAACTCTTTGGACGGGGCCGGAACCCCAGAGAGTAAGACTCGTCCATTTCCCATGAAGTCATCCTGGCAATTTCACGACCATGAGTGACACGATATCCAGAGACAAATACTTGAGCAAGAGACTCACACTCGCCCTTTTTTCATATCCCGTAGAGTTCTCCTCATGGTCTGTAGATCAGTCCTGCCATACCTATGACCTGAAACATAAGCCGAGTTTGTGTTTTCAGACAACTGTCCAAACAGGTCTGGCATACACACACTACAGGCTCAAGCCCATGTAGCCAAACCTGAGGACTGTACTTGCACTTTCCAAGGGAATTGTATGTGCCCATTCCAATGGCCACAACCCTACTAACAGGATAAATCTCCAAAGTCCCTGAGGCCATCCCAATATTTGTGGCTTCCCAGGACAAACAGGGGCAATCTGAGCCCATCTGAGCACCTACCTGCACTCAGACCCGTAGACTGATGTCCCCAGAGGTAAAAAGGAACCAACAGGCCCCTAGGCACTAATAGGATCCATGCCTTTGGTTTCCAGGCATCCCTCCTCAGAGGCCTGGATTTCAATACCAGCATATGGCTGTTTCTTGACTCACCCATCAGAACAAATCTCATCTACACATGGGAAACATGCACGTTGGAGCTGTGTCAAAGCCTCTGTTTAGGAGAACCCTTCAGGGCCCCAGTGCCACCGCTTCATTCCAAGGTCTCCATAGACACAAAAACATATTAGGAAACATCCACAGGAGAGTCCATTTCAACTCAGCCTCCTCGGTTGCTCCCCCCTCATCCAGCAGATCTAACCTTTCTTGTTGCTTGGAGACAATTGGAATGCGAGGTGGGCTACCCAGCCATCCATCCTTTGAACCCTGCTCGGAATCGTTGGCCTGGAGCCAACCAACAGGTCTCAATTGTCCTGCAGAAGAATCTTTGCAGTTTGGAGCTTCTCACAACTCCCAACGTGGGAAAACCCCCATGGCCTCGTGATCCACCCCCCCTTCAAGAAGGGGCCATCAGGGACAGAAAGTCCAACCTGAGCGATCGTCTGATCCTTGCTCTGACTTCAGGTGCACGAGATCTCGATTGAGGTCTGTAGATTGTGCCTGCCATATCCTCACCCAGAAACCTTAGCCTAGTTTGGGTTCTCAGACTTCCGTCCTCAGACTACTGGCCCACAAGCCCTCCTGTTTGGCAATCCAGAACTACAATGCCGCACTCTGCCTGCCCTTCAGAAGAAAAACATTGCCCTCTGGGGCTACCCAGAAACCCCAAATGAGGATCAACCTGCACGCCATTCGGCTGTACCCCAAATATATAGACTGACCTGGGCCCTATTGCACTTTCTGACCCGGCCTGAGCCTGGACCTCCTGGCCCCACCCAGACAGCTGGCCGCACACTTAGCACATCGGACCCGCCATGGCCTTAGGTCGTCATCTCTTCTCAACCTCGGTTTCCAGGCTTCAGAACCTAGACCTGATCTCCAATCACTGCCCTGGTTTGAAAATGATGCAGAAATCAGAGCTCTTTCCCCATGGCAAGAAACCTTGTGTTTGGAAGGTTGTCCAACGTTCAGTGTAGTTGGAACCAGGGTGGCCCATGAAGCCCAGCCCATGCTTGCGGGCCACATTGGTCACAAACACACATTGTGACCCTCAGCCTGAGCCCAGTCCTCAGGTAAGGCCTCTCAGTGGCTGGATGAAGAGACAGCATATTGGGCTTGCCATGCCCCTAGGCCCCAATTTTTAACCATAGTTCGGGTTGTCCCTTCACTCTTGCCCAGGGCTCTGCTTTGGAATTCCTCTTTTGGCGGGATACCTGAGTTTACAAACCTGAAAGGAGTCCTCCCATCCCACAGATTGACGAAAAACAATTGGGATCGCGCCAAATCCACAGAGAGGAAGATTCGTCCATGGCCCATGATGCCTCCCCAACATTCCACGGCCATCGCTGATACAAAATCCAGAGACAAAAGCCTGAGCAAGCGCCTCAGACTCGCTCATTCTTCAGATCCTGAAGAGTTCTTCTCATGGTTTGTAGATCGGGCGTGCCATACCTACGGCCCCAAACCTAAGCTGAGTTTGTGTTTTCAGACTTCTGTCCTCAAAGTCCTGGGCCACACTCCCTCCAGGCTGGGGCCCCTGGAGTCACACATTAGGACTGCGCCTACCCATTCCATGGGAATTCTGCCCATTCCATTGTCAAAAATCGCACAAATTAGGAGAACCATCCAAAGTCCCTGAGGCCATCCCAATCGTGCAGGTCGCCCGGGACAAAAAAGGGCGGTTGATACCAGCTGAGCATCTACCTCCACTCATACCATAGATGGATGTCCCCAGAGAAGAAGATTGAACCAGACAGGACCCGAGGCCATTATCGGATCCATTGCTTTGCTTTACAGGCATGTCTCCTCAAAAGCCTGGATTCCAATACCAGCAGAGGGGATTTCCTGAGGCACGCATCAGAACAAAGCTCGTCTCCACAAGGAAACATGTGCATTGGAGCTGTGTCAAAAGCTTAGGAGAATACTTCAGGGTCCCGGTGCCACCGCCCCATTCCAAGGCTCTCATGGACACAAACACACATTGCGACCCATCCTCAGGAAAGTCCATTTCAACTCAGCCACCCCGGTTGCTCCCGCAGATCCATTGGATCTAAACTGTCTCGTTGCTAGGAGGCAATTGGAATCCGAGGCGGACTTCCCAGGCATCCATCCTCGAACGGTGCTCTGGTTTCATTCCATATGGGATGTCCTGGAGCTGTCCAACAGGTCTCAATTGTCCCGCAGAAGGAATCCTTGAAGGGGGCATCCCACATCTCCCAACGTGGAAACCCTCCATGGCCTCGAGATTCCGCTCCCTTCATGAAGGGGCCGTCATGCACAGAAACTCCAAACTGAGCCAACGTCTGATCCTCGTCCTGACTTTAGATGCATGAGATATTGGTTCACATCTGCAGGGGGTACTTGCCGTGCCCTCACCCTGAATCCGAAGTCTAGCTTGTGTTCTCAGACTTCCGTCCTCACTCTCCTGGCCCCGAAGCCCTCAAGTTTGGCAATTCCGGACCGACAATGAAGCACTCTGCCTGCCCTCTAGAAAAAATATATTGCCTAATGAGCTGCCCAGGCAGCTTAAATGAGGATAAACCTACACAGCACTCGCCTCTACCCAAATTATATAGTCTAACCTGGGCACTAATGCACTGTCTGACACAACCGGAGCCCAGACCTTTTGACCAACTCCCAGACAGCTGACCGCACACTGAGCACATCAGACCCGCCATGGCCTTATGTCATCATCTCTTCCCTACCTCAGTTTTCAGTCTTCAGAACCTAGACCTTATCTCCAATCACTGCCCACGGGTGACTGTGATGCAGAAATCATAACTCTTCCTGACCCATGGCAAGAAACCTTGTGGTTGGCATGTTGTCCAACGTTCAGTGTAGGAGAAAAAAGTATTCACAATGAGGCCCCGCCCATTCTTGAGTGCGACCAGAGCATAAACACACATTGTCACCTCAGCGTGGGTCCTGTCCTCTAGGAATTCCTCTCAGTGGCTGGATCATTAGATGTCATAATGGGCTTGACATGTCCCTAGGCCACAATTTTTACCAGATTTCTGGTTGTCCAGTCGCCCCTCCCCAGGGCTCTACTCTGGAATCCCTCATTAGGTGGGACATCTGAGGTTGAAACACAAAAGGAAACAAATCAACAACAACAAAAAAACGGACTTCTTCCATCCCCAGAATGACCCCAAACTCTTTGGACGGGGCCGGAACCCCAGAGAGTAAGACTCGTCCATTTCCCATGAAGTCATCCTGGCAATTTCACGACCATGAGTGACACGATATCCAGAGACAAATACTTGAGCAAGAGACTCACACTCGCCCTTTTTTCATATCCCGTAGAGTTCTCCTCATGGTCTGTAGATCAGTCCTGCCATACCTATGACCTGAAACATAAGCCGAGTTTGTGTTTTCAGACAACTGTCCAAACAGGTCTGGCATACACACACTACAGGCTCAAGCCCATGTAGCCAAACCTGAGGACTGTACTTGCACTTTCCAAGGGAATTGTATGTGCCCATTCCAATGGCCACAACCCTACTAACAGGATAAATCTCCAAAGTCCCTGAGGCCATCCCAATAGTTGTGGCTTCCCAGGACAAACAGGGGCAATCTGAGCCCATCTGAGCACCTACCTGCACTCACCCGTAGACTGATGTCCCTAGAGGTAAAAAGGAATGAACAGGCCCCTAGGCACTAATAGGATCCATGCCTTTGGTTTCCAGGCATCTCTCCTCAGAGGCCTGGATTTCAATACCAGCATATGGCTGTTTCTTGACTCATCCATCAGAACAAATCTCATCTACACATGGGAAACATGCACGTTGGAGCTGTGTCAAAGCCTCTGTTTGGAGAACCCTTCAGGGCCCCAGTGCCACCGCTTCATTCCAAGGTCTCCATAGACACAAAAACATATTAGGACACATCCACAGAAGAGTCCATTTCAACTCAGCCTCCTCGGTTGCTCCCCCCTCATCCAGCAGATCTAACCTTTCTTGTTGCTTGGAGACAATTGGAATGCGAGGTGGGCTACCCAGCCATCCATCCTTTGAACCCTGCTCGGAATCGTTGGCCTGGAGCCAACCAACAGGTCTCAATTGTCCTGCAGAAGAATCTTTGCAGTTTGGAGCTTCTCACAACTCCCAACGTGGGAAAACCCCCATGGCCTCGTGATCCACCCCCCCTTCAAGAAGGGGCCATCAGGGACAGAAAGTCCAACCTGAGCGATCGTCTGATCCTTGCTCTGACTTCAGGTGCACGAGATCTCGATTGAGGTCTGTAGATTGTGCCTGCCATATCCTCACCCAGAAACCTTGGCCTAGTTTGGGTTCTCAGACTTCCGTCCTCAGACTACTGGCCCACAAGCCCTCCTGTTTGGCAATCCAGAACTACAATGCCGCACTCTGCCTGCCCTTCAGAAGAAAAACATTGCCCTCTGGGGTTACCCAGAAACCCCAAATGAGGATCAACCTGCAAGCCATTCGGCTGTACCCCAAATATGTAGACTGACCTGGGCCCTATTGCACTTTCTGACCCGGCCTGAGCCTGGACCTCCTGGCCCCACCCAGACAGCTGGCCGCACACTTAGCACATCGGACCCGCCATGGCCTTAGGTCGTCATCTCTTCTCAACCTCGGTTTCCAGGCTTCAGAACCTAGACCTGATCTCCAATCACTGCCCTGGTTTGAAAATGATGCAGAAATCAGAGCTCTTTCCCCATGGCAAGAAACCTTGTGTTTGGAAGGTTGTCCAACATTCAGTGTAGTTGGAACCAGTGTGGCCCATGAAGCCCAGCCCATGCTTGCGGGCCACATTGGTCACAAACACACATTGTGACCCTCAGCCTGAGCCCAGTCCTCAGGTAAGGCCTCTCAGTGGCTGGATGAAGAGACAGCATATTGGGCTTGCCATGCCCCTAGGCCCCAATTTTTAACCATAGTTCGGGTTGTCCCTTCACTCTTGCCCAGGGCTCTGCTTTGGAATTCCTCTTTTGGCGGGATACCTGAGTTTACAAACCTGAAAGGAGTCCTCCCATCCCACAGATTGACGAAAAACAATTGGGATCGCGCCAAATCCACAGAGAGGAAGATTCGTCCATGGCCCATGATGCCTCCCCAACATTCCACGGCCATCGCTGATACAAAATCCAGAGACAAAAGCCTGAGCAAGCGCCTCAGACTCGCTCATTCTTCATATCCTGAAGAGTTCTTCTCATGGTTTGTAGATCGGGCGTGCCATACCTACGGCCCCAAACCTAAGCTGAGTTTGTGTTTTCAGACTTCTGTCCTCAAAGTCCTGGGCCACACTCCCTCCAGGCTGGGGCCCCTGGAGTCACACATTAGGACTGCGCCTACCCATTCCATGGGAATTCTGCCCATTCCATTGTCAAAAATCGCACAAATTAGGAGAACCATCCAAAGTCCCTGAGGCCATCCCAATCGTGCAGGTCGCCCGGGACAAAAAAGGGCGGTTGATACCAGCTGAGCATCTACCTCCACTCATACCATAGATGGATGTCCCCAGAGAAGAAGATTGAACCAGACAGGACCCGAGGCCATTATCGGATCCATTGCTTTGCTTTACAGGCATGTCTCCTCAAAAGCCTGGATTCCAATACCAGCAGAGGGGATTTCCTGAGGCACGCATCAGAACAAATCTCGTCTCCACAAGGAAACATGTGCATTGGAGCTGTGTCAAAAGCTTAGGAGAATACTTCAGGGTCCCGGTGCCACCGCCCCATTCCAAGGCTCTCATGGACACAAACACACATTGCGACCCATCCTCAGGAAAGTCCATTTCAACTCAGCCACCCCGGTTGCTCCCGCAGATCCATTGGATCTAAACTGTCTCGTTGCTAGGAGGCAATTGGAATCCGAGGCGGACTTCCCAGGCATCCATCCTCGAACGGTGCTCTGGTTTCATTCCATATGGGATGTCCTGGAGCTGTCCAACAGGTCTCAATTGTCCCGCAGAAGGAATCCTTGAAGGGGGCATCCCACATCTCCCAACGTGGAAAACCTCCATGGCCTCGAGATTCCGCTCCCTTCATGAAGGGGCCGTCATGCACAGAAACTCCAAACTGAGCCAACGTCTGATCCTCGTCCTGACTTTAGATGCATGAGATATTGGTTCACATCTGCAGGGGGTACTTGCCGTGCCCTCACCCTGAATCCGAAGTCTAGCTTGTGTTCTCAGACTTCCGTCCTCACTCTCCTGGCCCCGAAGCCCTCAAGTTTGGCAATTCCGGACCGACAATGAAGCACTCTGCCTGCCCTCTAGAAAAAATATATTGCCTAATGAGCTGCCAAGGCAGCTTAAATGAGGATAAACCTACACAGCACTCGCCTCTACCCAAATTATATAGTCTAACCTGGGCACTAATGCACTGTCTGACACAACCGGAGCCCAGACCTTTTGACCAACTCCCAGACAGCTGACCGCACACTGAGCACATCAGACCCGCCATGGCCTTGTGTCATCATCTCTTCCCTACCTCAGTTTTCAGTCTTCAGAACCTAGAACTTATCTCCAATCACTGCCCACGGGTGACTGTGATGCAGAAATCATAACTCTTCCTGACCCATGGCAAGAAACCTTGTGGTTGGCATGTTGTCCAACGTTCAGTGTAGGAGAAAAAAGTATTCACAATGAGGCCCCGCCCATTCTTGAGTGCGACCAGAGCATAAACACACATTGTCACCTCAGCGTGGGTCCTGTCCTCTAGCAATTCCTCTCAGTGGCTGGATCATTAGATGTCATAATGGGCTTGACATGTCCCTAGGCCCCAATTTTTACCAGATTTCTGGTTGTCCAGTCGCCCCTCCCCAGGGCTCTACTCTGGAATCCCTCATTAGGTGGGACATCTGAGGTTGAAACACAAAAGGAAACAAATCAACAACAACAAAAAAACGGACTTCTTCCATCCCCAGAATGACCCCAAACTCTTTGGACGGGGCCGGAACCCCAGAGAGTAAGACTCGTCCATTTCCCATGAAGTCATCCTGGCAATTTCACGACCATGAGTGACACGATATCCAGAGACAAATACTTGAGCAAGAGACTCACGCTCGCCCTTTTTTCATATCCCGTAGAGTTCTCCTCATGGTCTGTAGATCAGTCCTGCCATACCTATGACATGAAACATAAGCCGAGTTTGTGTTTTCAGACAACTGTCCAAACAGGTCTGGCATACACACGCTACAGGCTCAAGCCCCTGTAGCCAAACCTGAGGACTGTACTTGCACTTTCCAAGGGAATTGTATGTGCCCATTCCAATGGCCACAACCCTACTAACAGGATAAATCTCCAAAGTCCCTGAGGCCATCCCAATAGTTGTGGCTTCCCAGGACAAACAGGGGCAATCTGAGCCCATCTGAGCACCTACCTGCACTCAGACCCGTAGACTGATGTCCCCAGAGGTAAAAAGGAACGAACAGGCCCCTAGGCACTAATAGGATCCATGCCTTTGGTTTCCAGGCATCTCTCCTCAGAGGCCTGGATTTCAATACCAGCATATGGCTGTTTCTTGACTCACCCATCAGAACAAATCTCATCTACACATGGGAAACATGCACGTTGGAGCTGTGTCAAAGCCTCTGTTTGGAGAACCCTTCAGGGCCCCAGTGCCACCGCTTCATTCCAAGGTCTCCATAGACACAAAAACATATTAGGACACATCCACAGGAGAGTCCATTTCAACTCAGCCTCCTCGGTTGCTCCCCCCTCATCCAGCAGATCTAACCTTTCTTGTTGCTTGGAGACAATTGGAATGCGAGGTGGGCTCCCCAGCCATCCATCCGTTGAACCCTGCTCGGAATCGTTGGCCTGGAGCCAACCAACAGGTCTCAATTGTCCTGCAGAAGAATCTTTGCAGTTTGGAGCTTCTCACAACTCCCAACGTGGGAAAACCCCCATGGCCTCGTGATCCACCCCCCCTTCAAGAAGGGGCCATCAGGGACAGAAAGTCCAACCTGAGCGATCGTCTGATCCTTGCTCTGACTTCAGGTGCACGAGATCTCGATTGAGGTCTGTAGATTGTGCCTGCCATATCCTCACCCAGAAACCTTGGCCTAGTTTGGGTTCTCAGACTTCCGTCCTCAGACTACTGGCCCACAAGCCCTCCTGTTTGGCAATCCAGAACTACAATGCCGCACTCTGCCTGCCCTTCAGAAGAAAAACATTGCCCTCTGGGGTTACCCAGAAACCCCAAATGAGGATCAACCTGCACGCCATTCGGCTGTACCCCAAATATATAGACTGACCTGGGCCCTATTGCACTTTCTGACCCGGCCTGAGCCTGGACCTCCTGGCCCCACCCAGACAGCTGGCCGCACACTTAGCACATCGGACCCGCCATGGCCTTAGGTCGTCATCTCTTCTCAACCTCGGTTTCCAGGCTTCAGAACCTAGACCTGATCTCCAATCACTGCCCTGGTTTGAAAATGATGCAGAAATCAGAGCTCTTTCCCCATGGCAAGAAACCTTGTGTTTGGAAGGTTGTCCAACGTTCAGTGTAGTTGGAACCAGTGTGGCCCATGAAGCCCAGCCCATGCTTGCGGGCCACATTGGTCACAAACACACATTGTGACCCTCAGCCTGAGCCCAGTCCTCAGGTAAGGCCTCTCAGTGGCTGGATGAAGAGACAGCATATTGGGCTTGCCATGCCCCTAGGCCCCAATTTTTAACCATAGTTCGGGTTGTCCCTTCACTCTTGCCCAGGGCTCTGCTTTGGAATTCCTCTTTTGGCGGGATACCTGAGTTTACAAACCTGAAAGGAGTCCTCCCATCCCACAGATTGACGAAAAACAATTGGGATCGCGCCAAATCCACAGAGAGGAAGATTCGTCCATGGCCCATGATGCCTCCCCAACATTCCACGGCCATCGCTGATACAAAATCCAGAGACAAAAGCCTGAGCAAGAGCCTCAGACTCGCTCATTCTTCAGATCCTGAAGAGTTCTTCTCATGGTTTGTAGATCGGGCGTGCCATACCTACGGCCCCAAACCTAAGCTGAGTTTGTGTTTTCAGACTTCTGTCCTCAAAGTCCTGGGCCACACTCCGTCCAGGCTGGGGCCCCTGGAGTCACACATTAGGACTGCGCCTACCCATTCCATGGGAATTCTGCCCATTCCATTGTCAAAAATCGCACAAATTAGGAGAACCATCCAAAGTCCCTGAGGCCATCCCAATCGTGCAGGTCGCCCGGGACAAAAAAGGGCGGTTGATACCAGCTGAGCATCTACCTCCACTCATACCATAGATGGATGTCCCCAGAGAAGAAGATTGAACCAGACAGGACCCGAGGCCATTATCGGATCCATTGCTTTGCTTTACAGGCATGTCTCCTCAAAAGCCTGGATTCCAATACCAGCAGAGGGGATTTCCTGAGGCACGCATCAGAACAAATCTCGTCTCCACAAGGAAACATGTGCATTGGAGCTGTGTCAAAAGCTTAGGAGAATACTTCAGGGTCCCGGTGCCACCGCCCCATTCCAAGGCTCTCATGGACACAAACACACATTGCGACCCATCCTCAGGAAAGTCCATTTCAACTCAGCCACCCCGGTTGCTCCCGCAGATCCATTGGATCTAAACTGTCTCGTTGCTAGGAGGCAATTGGAATCCGAGGCGGACTTCCCAGGCATCCATCCTCGAACGGTGCTCTGGTTTCATTCCATATGGGATGTCCTGGAGCTGTCCAACAGGTCTCAATTGTCCCGCAGAAGGAATCCTTGAAGGGGGCATCCCACATCTCCCAACGTGGAAAACCTCCATGGCCTCGAGATTCCGCTCCCTTCATGAAGGGGCCGTCATGCACAGAAACTCCAAACTGAGCCAACGTCTGATCCTCGTCCTGACTTTAGATGCATGAGATATTGGTTCACATCTGCAGGGGGTACTTGCCGTGCCCTCACCCTGAATCCGAAGTCTAGCTTGTGTTCTCAGACTTCCGTCCTCACTCTCCTGGCCCCGAAGCCCTCAAGTTTGGCAATTCCGGACCGACAATGAAGCACTCTGCCTGCCCTCTAGAAAAAATATATTGCCTAATGAGCTGCCAAGGCAGCTTAAATGAGGATAAACCTACACAGCACTCGCCTCTACCCAAATTATATAGTCTAACCTGGGCACTAATGCACTGTCTGACACAACCGGAGCCCAGACCTTTTGACCAACTCCCAGACAGCTGACCGCACACTGAGCACATCAGACCCGCCATGGCCTTGTGTCATCATCTCTTCCCTACCTCAGTTTTCAGTCTTCAGAACCTAGAACTTATCTCCAATCACTGCCCACGGGTGACTGTGATGCAGAAATCATAACTCTTCCTGACCCATGGCAAGAAACCTTGTGGTTGGCATGTTGTCCAACGTTCAGTGTAGGAGAAAAAAGTATTCACAATGAGGCCCCGCCCATTCTTGAGTGCGACCAGAGCATAAACACACATTGTCACCTCAGCGTGGGTCCTGTCCTCTAGCAATTCCTCTCAGTGGCTGGATCATTAGATGTCATAATGGGCTTGACATGTCCCTAGGCCCCAATTTTTACCAGATTTCTGGTTGTCCAGTCGCCCCTCCCCAGGGCTCTACTCTGGAATCCCTCATTAGGTGGGACATCTGAGGTTGAAACACAAAAGGAAACAAATCAACAACAACAAAAAAACGGACTTCTTCCATCCCCAGAATGACCCCAAACTCTTTGGACGGGGCCGGAACCCCAGAGAGTAAGACTCGTCCATTTCCCATGAAGTCATCCTGGCAATTTCACGACCATGAGTGACACGATATCCAGAGACAAATACTTGAGCAAGAGACTCACGCTCGCCCTTTTTTCATATCCCGTAGAGTTCTCCTCATGGTCTGTAGATCAGTCCTGCCATACCTATGACATGAAACATAAGCCGAGTTTGTGTTTTCAGACAACTGTCCAAACAGGTCTGGCATACACACGCTACAGGCTCAAGCCCCTGTAGCCAAACCTGAGGACTGTACTTGCACTTTCCAAGGGAATTGTATGTGCCCATTCCAATGGCCACAACCCTACTAACAGGATAAATCTCCAAAGTCCCTGAGGCCATCCCAATAGTTGTGGCTTCCCAGGACAAACAGGGGCAATCTGAGCCCATCTGAGCACCTACCTGCACTCAGACCCGTAGACTGATGTCCCCAGAGGTAAAAAGGAACGAACAGGCCCCTAGGCACTAATAGGATCCATGCCTTTGGTTTCCAGGCATCTCTCCTCAGAGGCCTGGATTTCAATACCAGCATATGGCTGTTTCTTGACTCACCCATCAGAACAAATCTCATCTACACATGGGAAACATGCACGTTGGAGCTGTGTCAAAGCCTCTGTTTGGAGAACCCTTCAGGGCCCCAGTGCCACCGCTTCATTCCAAGGTCTCCATAGACACAAAAACATATTAGGACACATCCACAGGAGAGTCCATTTCAACTCAGCCTCCTCGGTTGCTCCCCCCTCATCCAGCAGATCTAACCTTTCTTGTTGCTTGGAGACAATTGGAATGCGAGGTGGGCTCCCCAGCCATCCATCCGTTGAACCCTGCTCGGAATCGTTGGCCTGGAGCCAACCAACAGGTCTCAATTGTCCTGCAGAAGAATCTTTGCAGTTTGGAGCTTCTCACAACTCCCAACGTGGGAAAACCCCCATGGCCTCGTGATCCACCCCCCCTTCAAGAAGGGGCCATCAGGGACAGAAAGTCCAACCTGAGCGATCGTCTGATCCTTGCTCTGACTTCAGGTGCACGAGATCTCGATTGAGGTCTGTAGATTGTGCCTGCCATATCCTCACCCAGAAACCTTGGCCTAGTTTGGGTTCTCAGACTTCCGTCCTCAGACTACTGGCCCACAAGCCCTCCTGTTTGGCAATCCAGAACTACAATGCCGCACTCTGCCTGCCCTTCAGAAGAAAAACATTGCCCTCTGGGGTTACCCAGAAACCCCAAATGAGGATCAACCTGCACGCCATTCGGCTGTACCCCAAATATATAGACTGACCTGGGCCCTATTGCACTTTCTGACCCGGCCTGAGCCTGGACCTCCTGGCCCCACCCAGACAGCTGGCCGCACACTTAGCACATCGGACCCGCCATGGCCTTAGGTCGTCATCTCTTCTCAACCTCGGTTTCCAGGCTTCAGAACCTAGACCTGATCTCCAATCACTGCCCTGGTTTGAAAATGATGCAGAAATCAGAGCTCTTTCCCCATGGCAAGAAACCTTGTGTTTGGAAGGTTGTCCAACGTTCAGTGTAGTTGGAACCAGTGTGGCCCATGAAGCCCAGCCCATGCTTGCGGGCCACATTGGTCACAAACACACATTGTGACCCTCAGCCTGAGCCCAGTCCTCAGGTAAGGCCTCTCAGTGGCTGGATGAAGAGACAGCATATTGGGCTTGCCATGCCCCTAGGCCCCAATTTTTAACCATAGTTCGGGTTGTCCCTTCACTCTTGCCCAGGGCTCTGCTTTGGAATTCCTCTTTTGGCGGGATACCTGAGTTTACAAACCTGAAAGGAGTCCTCCCATCCCACAGATTGACGAAAAACAATTGGGATCGCGCCAAATCCACAGAGAGGAAGATTCGTCCATGGCCCATGATGCCTCCCCAACATTCCACGGCCATCGCTGATACAAAATCCAGAGACAAAAGCCTGAGCAAGAGCCTCAGACTCGCTCATTCTTCAGATCCTGAAGAGTTCTTCTCATGGTTTGTAGATCGGGCGTGCCATACCTACGGCCCCAAACCTAAGCTGAGTTTGTGTTTTCAGACTTCTGTCCTCAAAGTCCTGGGCCACACTCCGTCCAGGCTGGGGCCCCTGGAGTCACACATTAGGACTGCGCCTACCCATTCCATGGGAATTCTGCCCATTCCATTGTCAAAAATCGCACAAATTAGGAGAACCATCCAAAGTCCCTGAGGCCATCCCAATCGTGCAGGTCGCCCGGGACAAAAAAGGGCGGTTGATACCAGCTGAGCATCTACCTCCACTCATACCATAGATGGATGTCCCCAGAGAAGAAGATTGAACCAGACAGGACCCGAGGCCATTATCGGATCCATTGCTTTGCTTTACAGGCATGTCTCCTCAAAAGCCTGGATTCCAATACCAGCAGAGGGGATTTCCTGAGGCACGCATCAGAACAAATCTCGTCTCCACAAGGAAACATGTGCATTGGAGCTGTGTCAAAAGCTTAGGAGAATACTTCAGGGTCCCGGTGCCACCGCCCCATTCCAAGGCTCTCATGGACACAAACACACATTGCGACCCATCCTCAGGAAAGTCCATTTCAACTCAGCCACCCCGGTTGCTCCCGCAGATCCATTGGATCTAAACTGTCTCGTTGCTAGGAGGCAATTGGAATCCGAGGCGGACTTCCCAGGCATCCATCCTCGAACGGTGCTCTGGTTTCATTCCATATGGGATGTCCTGGAGCTGTCCAACAGGTCTCAATTGTCCCGCAGAAGGAATCCTTGAAGGGGGCATCCCACATCTCCCAACGTGGAAACCCTCCATGGCCTCGAGATTCCGCTCCCTTCATGAAGGGGCCGTCATGCACAGAAACTCCAAACTGAGCCAACGTCTGATCCTCGTCCTGACTTTAGATGCATGAGATATTGGTTCACATCTGCAGGGGGTACTTGCCGTGCCCTCACCCTGAATCCGAAGTCTAGCTTGTGTTCTCAGACTTCCGTCCTCACTCTCCTGGCCCCGAAGCCCTCAAGTTTGGCAATTCCGGACCGACAATGAAGCACTCTGCCTGCCCTCTAGAAAAAATATATTGCGTAATGAGCTGCCCAGGCAGCTTAAATGAGGATAAACCTACACAGCACTCGCCTCTACCCAAATTATATAGTCTAACCTGGGCACTAATGCACTGTCTGACACAACCGGAGCCCAGACCTTTTGACCAACTCCCAGACAGCTGACCGCACACTGAGCACATCAGACCCGCCATGGCCTTATGTCATCATCTCTTCCCTACCTCAGTTTTCAGTCTTCAGAACCTAGACCTTATCTCCAATCACTGCCCACGGGTGACTGTGATGCAGAAATCATAACTCTTCCTGACCCATGGCAAGAAACCTTGTGGTTGGCATGTTGTCCAACGTTCAGTGTAGGAGAAAAAAGTATTCACAATGAGGCCCCGCCCATTCTTGAGTGCGACCAGAGCATAAACACACATTGTCACCTCAGCGTGGGTCCTGTCCTCTAGCAATTCCTCTCAGTGGCTGGATCATTAGATGTCATAATGGGCTTGACATGTCCCTAGGCCCCAATTTTTACCAGATTTCTGGTTGTCCAGTCGCCCCTCCCCAGGGCTCTACTCTGGAATCCCTCATTAGGTGGGACATCTGAGGTTGAAACACAAAAGGAAACAAATCAACAACAACAAAAAAAACGGACTTCTTCCATCCCCAGAATGACCCCAAACTCTTTGGACGGGGCCGGAACCCCAGAGAGTAAGACTCGTCCATTTCCCATGAAGTCATCCTGGCAATTTCACGACCATGAGTGACACGATATCCAGAGACAAATACTTGAGCAAGAGACTCACACTCGCCCTTTTTTCATATCCCGAAGAGTTCTCCTCATGGTCTGTAGATCAGTCCTGCCATACCTATGACCTGAAACATAAGCCGAGTTTGTGTTTTCAGACAACTGTCCAAACAGGTCTGGCGTACACACGCTACAGGCTCAAGCCCCTGTAGCCAAACCTGAGGACTGTACTTGCACTTTCCAAGGGAATTGTATGTGCCCATTCCAATGGCCACAACCCTACTAATAGGATAAATCTCCAAAGTCCCTGAGGCCATCCCAATAGTTGTGGCTTCCCAGGACAAACAGGGGCAATCTGAGCCCATCTGAGCACCTACCTGCACTCAGACCCGTAGACTGATGTCCCCAGAGGTAAAAAGGAACGAACAGGCCCCTAGGCACTAATAGGATCCATGCCTTTGGTTTCCAGGCATCTCTCCTCAGAGGCCTGGATTTCAATACCAGCATATGGCTGTTTCTTGACTCACCCATCAGAACAAATCTCATCTACACATGGGAAACATGCACGTTGGAGCTGTGTCAAAGCCTCTGTTTGGAGAACCCTTCAGGGCCCCAGTGCCACCGCTTCATTCCAAGGTCTCCATAGACACAAAAACATATTAGGACACATCCACAGGAGAGTCCATTTCAACTCAGCCTCCTCGGTTGCTCCCCCCTCATCCAGCAGATCTAACCTTTCTTGTTGCTTGGAGACAATTGGAATGCGAGGTGGGCTCCCCAGCCATCCATCCGTTGAACCCTGCTCGGAATCGTTGGCCTGGAGCCAACCAACAGGTCTCAATTGTCCTGCAGAAGAATCTTTGCAGTTTGGAGCTTCTCACAACTCCCAACGTGGGAAAACCCCCATGGCCTCGTGATCCACCCCCCCTTCAAGAAGGGGCCATCAGGGACAGAAAGTCCAACCTGAGCGATCGTCTGATCCTTGCTCTGACTTCAGGTGCACGAGATCTCGATTGAGGTCTGTAGATTGTGCCTGCCATATCCTCACCCAGAAACCTTGGCCTAGTTTGGGTTCTCAGACTTCCGTCCTCAGACTACTGGCCCACAAGCCCTCCTGTTTGGCAATCCAGAACTACAATGCCGCACTCTGCCTGCCCTTCAGAAGAAAAACATTGCCCTCTGGGGTTACCCAGAAACCCCAAATGAGGATCAACCTGCACGCCATTCGGCTGTACCCCAAATATATAGACTGACCTGGGCCCTATTGCACTTTCTGACCCGGCCTGAGCCTGGACCTCCTGGCCCCACCCAGACAGCTGGCCGCACACTTAGCACATCGGACCCGCCATGGCCTTAGGTCGTCATCTCTTCTCAACCTCGGTTTCCAGGCTTCAGAACCTAGACCTGATCTCCAATCACTGCCCTGGTTTGAAAATGATGCAGAAATCAGAGCTCTTTCCCCATGGCAAGAAACCTTGTGTTTGGAAGGTTGTCCAACGTTCAGTGTAGTTGGAACCAGGGTGGCCCATGAAGCCCAGCCCATGCTTGCGGGCCACATTGGTCACAAACACACATTGTGACCCTCAGCCTGAGCCCAGTCCTCAGGTAAGGCCTCTCAGTGGCTGGATGAAGAGACAGCATATTGGGCTTGCTATGCCCCTAGGCCCCAATTTTTAACCATAGTTCGGGTTGTCCCTTCACTCTTGCCCAGGGCTCTGCTTTGGAATTCCTCTTTTGGCGGGATACCTGAGTTTACAAACCTGAAAGGAGTCCTCCCATCCCACAGATTGACGAAAAACAATTGGGATCGCGCCAAATCCACAGAGAGGAAGATTCGTCCATGGCCCATGATGCCTCCCCAACATTCCACGGCCATCGCTGATACAAAATCCAGAGACAAAAGCCTGAGCAAGCGCCTCAGACTCGCTCATTCTTCAGATCCTGAAGAGTTCTTCTCATGGTTTGTAGATCGGGCGTGCCATACCTACGGCCCCAAACCTAAGCTGAGTTTGTGTTTTCAGACTTCTGTCCTCAAAGTCCTGGGCCACACTCCGTCCAGGCTGGGGCCCCTGGAGTCACACATTAGGACTGCGCCTACCCATTCCATGGGAATTCTGCCCATTCCATTGTCAAAAATCGCACAAATTAGGAGAACCATCCAAAGTCCCTGAGGCCATCCCAATCGTGCAGGTCGCCCGGGACAAAAAAGGGCGGTTGATACCAGCTGAGCATCTACCTCCACTCATACCATAGATGGATGTCCCCAGAGAAGAAGATTGAACCAGACAGGACCCGAGGCCATTATCGGATCCATTGCTTTGCTTTACAGGCATGTCTCCTCAAAAGCCTGGATTCCAATACCAGCAGAGGGGATTTCCTGAGGCACGCATCAGAACAAAGCTCGTCTCCACAAGGAAACATGTGCATTGGAGCTGTGTCAAAAGCTTAGGAGAATACTTCAGGGTCCCGGTGCCACCGCCCCATTCCAAGGCTCTCATGGACACAAACACACATTGCGACCCATCCTCAGGAAAGTCCATTTCAACTCAGCCACCCCGGTTGCTCCCGCAGATCCATTGGATCTAAACTGTCTCGTTGCTAGGAGGCAATTGGAATCCGAGGCGGACTTCCCAGGCATCCATCCTCGAACGGTGCTCTGGTTTCATTCCATATGGGATGTCCTGGAGCTGTCCAACAGGTCTCAATTGTCCCGCAGAAGGAATCCTTGAAGGGGGCATCCCACATCTCCCAACGTGGAAACCCTCCATGGCCTCGAGATTCCGCTCCCTTCATGAAGGGGCCGTCATGCACAGAAACTCCAAACTGAGCCAACGTCTGATCCTCGTCCTGACTTTAGATGCATGAGATATTGGTTCACATCTGCAGGGGGTACTTGCCGTGCCCTCACCCTGAATCCGAAGTCTAGCTTGTGTTCTCAGACTTCCGTCCTCACTCTCCTGGCCCCGAAGCCCTCAAGTTTGGCAATTCCGGACCGACAATGAAGCACTCTGCCTGCCCTCTAGAAAAAATATATTGCCTAATGAGCTGCCCAGGCAGCTTAAATGAGGATAAACCTACACAGCACTCGCCTCTACCCAAATTATATAGTCTAACCTGGGCACTAATGCACTGTCTGACACAACCGGAGCCCAGACCTTTTGACCAACTCCCAGACAGCTGACCGCACACTGAGCACATCAGACCCGCCATGGCCTTATGTCATCATCTCTTCCCTACCTCAGTTTTCAGTCTTCAGAACCTAGACCTTATCTCCAATCACTGCCCACGGGTGACTGTGATGCAGAAATCATAACTCTTCCTGACCCATGGCAAGAAACCTTGTGGTTGGCATGTTGTCCAACGTTCAGTGTAGGAGAAAAAAGTATTCACAATGAGGCCCCGCCCATTCTTGAGTGCGACCAGAGCATAAACACACATTGTCACCTCAGCGTGGGTCCTGTCCTCTAGCAATTCCTCTCAGTGGCTGGATCATTAGATGTCATAATGGGCTTGACATGTCCCTAGGCCCCAATTTTTACCAGATTTCTGGTTGTCCAGTCGCCCCTCCCCAGGGCTCTACTCTGGAATCCCTCATTAGGTGGGACATCTGAGGTTGAAACACAAAAGGAAACAAATCAACAACAACAAAAAAACGGACTTCTTCCATCCCCAGAATGACCCCAAACTCTTTGGACGGGTCCGGAACCCCAGAGAGTAAGACTCGTCCATTTCCCATGAAGTCATCCTGGCAATTTCACGACCATGAGTGACACGATATCCAGAGACAAATACTTGAGCAAGAGACTCACACTCGCCCTTTTTTCATATCCCGTAGAGTTCTCCTCATGGTCTGTAGATCAGTCCTGCCATACCTATGACATGAAACATAAGCCGAGTTTGTGTTTTCAGACAACTGTCCAAACAGGTCTGGCGTACACACGCTACAGGCTCAAGACCCTGTAGCCAAACCTGAGGACTGTACTTGCACTTTCCAAGGGAATTGTATGTGCCCATTCCAATGGCCACAACCCTACTAACAGGATAAAACTCCAAAGTCCCTGAGGCCATCCCAATAGTTGTGGCTTCCCAGGACAAACAGGGGCAATCTGAGCCCATCTGAGCACCTACCTGCACTCAGACCCGTAGACTGATGTCCCCAGAGGTAAAAAGGAACGAACAGGCCCCTAGGCACTAATAGGATCCATGCCTTTGGTTTCCAGGCATCTCTCCTCAGAGGCCTGGATTTCAATACCAGCATATGGCTGTTTCTTGACTCACCCATCAGAACAAATCTCATCTACACATGGGAAACATGCACGTTGGAGCTGTGTCAAAGCCTCTGTTTGGAGAACCCTTCAGGGCCCCAGTGCCACCGCTTCATTCCAAGGTCTCCATAGACACAAAAACATATTAGGACACATCCACAGGAGAGTCCATTTCAACTCAGCCTCCTCGGTTGCTCCCCCCTCATCCAGCAGATCTAACCTTTCTTGTTGCTTGGAGACAATTGGAATGCGAGGTGGGCTCCCCAGCCATCCATCCTTTGAACCCTGCTCGGAATCGTTGGCCTGGAGCCAACCAACAGGTCTCAATTGTCCTGCAGAAGAATCTTTGCAGTTTGGAGCTTCTCACAACTCCCAGCGTGGGAAAACCCCCATGGCCGCGTGATCAACCCCCCCTTCAAGAAGGGGCCATCAGGGACAGAAAGTCCAACCTGAGCGATCGTCTGATCCTTGCTCTGACTTCAGGTGCACGAGATCTCGATTGAGGTCTGTAGATTGTGCCTGCCATATCCTCACCCAGAAACCTTGGCCTAGTTTGGGTTCTCAGACTTCCGTCCTCAGACTACTGGCCCACAAGCCCTCCTGTTTGGCAATCCAGAACTACAATGCCGCACTCTGCCTGCCCTTCAGAAGAAAAACATTGCCCTCTGGGGTTAACCAGAAACCCCAAATGAGGATCAACCTGCACGCCATTCGGCTGTACCCCAAATATATAGACTGACCTGGGCCCTATTGCACTTTCTGACCCGGCCTGAGCCTGGACCTCCTGGCCCCACCCAGACAGCTGGCCGCACACTTAGCACATCGGACCCGCCATGGCCTTAGGTCGTCATCTCTTCTCAACCTGGGTTTCCAGGCTTCAGAACCTAGACCTGATCTCCAATCACTGCCCTGGTTTGAAAATGATGCAGAAATCAGAGCTCTTTCCCCATGGCAAGAAACCTTGTGTTTGGAAGGTTGTCCAACGTTCAGTGTAGTTGGAACCAGTGTGGCCCATGAAGCCCAGCCCATGCTTGCGGGCCACATTGGTCACAAACACACATTCTGACCCTCAGCCTGAGCCCAGTCCTCAGGTAAGGCCTCTCAGTGGCTGGATGAAGAGACAGCATATTGGGCTTGCCATGCCCCTAGGCCCCAATTTTTAACCATAGTTCGGGTTGTCCCTTCACTCTTGCCCAGGGCTCTGCTTTGGAATTCCTCTTTTGGCGGGATACCTGAGTTTACAAACCTGAAAGGAGTCCTCCCATCCCACAGATTGACGAAAAACAATTGGGATCGCGCCAAATCCACAGAGAGGAAGATTCGTCCATGGCCCATGATGCCTCCCCAACATTCCACGGCCATCGCTGATACAAAATCCAGAGACAAAAGCCTGAGCAAGCGCCTCAGACTCGCTCATTCTTCAGATCCTGAAGAGTTCTTCTCATGGTTTGTAGATCGGGCGTGCCATACCTACGGCCCCAAACCTAAGCTGAGTTTGTGTTTTCAGACTTCTGTCCTCAAAGTCCTGGGCCACACTCCCTCCAGGCTGGGGCCCCTGGAGTCACACATTAGGACTGCGCCTACCCATTCCATGGGAATTCTGCCCATTCCATTGTCAAAAATCGCACAAATTAGGAGAACCATCCAAAGTCCCTGAGGCCATCCCAATCGTGCAGGTCGCCCGGGACAAAAAAGGGCGGTTGATACCAGCTGAGCATCTACCTCCACTCATACCATAGATGGATGTCCCCAGAGAAGAAGATTGAACCAGACAGGACCCGAGGCCATTATCGGATCCATTGCTTTGCTTTACAGGCATGTCTCCTCAAAAGCCTGGATTCCAATACCAGCAGAGGGGATTTCCTGAGGCACGCATCAGAACAAAGCTCGTCTCCACAAGGAAACATGTGCATTGGAGCTGTGTCAAAAGCTTAGGAGAATACTTCAGGGTCCCGGTGCCACCGCCCCATTCCAAGGCTCTCATGGACACAAACACACATTGCGACCCATCCTCAGGAAAGTCCATTTCAACTCAGCCACCCCGGTTGCTCCCGCAGATCCATTGGATCTAAACTGTCTTGTTGCTAGGAGGCAATTGGAATCCGAGGCGGACTTCCCAGGCATCCATCCTCGAACGGTGCTCTGGTTTCATTCCATATGGGATGTCCTGGAGCTGTCCAACAGGTCTCAATTGTCCCGCAGAAGGAATCCTTGAAGGGGGCATCCCACATCTCCCAACGTGGAAACCCTCCATGGCCTCGAGATTCCGCTCCCTTCATGAAGGGGCCGTCATGCACAGAAACTCCAAACTGAGCCAACGTCTGATCCTCGTCCTGACTTTAGATGCATGAGATATTGGTTCACATCTGCAGGGGGTACTTGCCGTGCCCTCACCCTGAATCCGAAGTCTAGCTTGTGTTCTCAGACTTCCGTCCTCACTCTCCTGGCCCCGAAGCCCTCAAGTTTGGCAATTCCGGACCGACAATGAAGCACTCTGCCTGCCCTCTAGAAAAAATATATTGCCTAATGAGCTGCCCAGGCAGCTTAAATGAGGATAAACCTACACAGCACTCGCCTCTACCCAAATTATATAGTCTAACCTGGGCACTAATGCACTGTCTGACACAACCGGAGCCCAGACCTTTTGACCAACTCCCAGACAGCTGACCGCACACTGAGCACATCAGACCCGCCATGGCCTTATGTCATCATCTCTTCCCTACCTCAGTTTTCAGTCTTCAGAACCTAGACCTTATCTCCAATCACTGCCCACGGGTGACTGTGATGCAGAAATCATAACTCTTCCTGACCCATGGCAAGAAACCTTGTGGTTGGCATGTTGTCCAACGTTCAGTGTAGGAGAAAAAAGTATTCACAATGAGGCCCCGCCCATTCTTGAGTGCGACCAGAGCATAAACACACATTGTCACCTCAGCGTGGGTCCTGTCCTCTAGCAATTCCTCTCAGTGGCTGGATCATTAGATGTCATAATGG
The DNA here is from genome assembly GCF_964662115.1 of Mustela nivalis. Lineage (NCBI taxonomy): Eukaryota > Metazoa > Chordata > Mammalia > Carnivora > Mustelidae > Mustela > Mustela nivalis. The sequence continues at coordinate 71,528 of NW_028136531.1, read as the reverse complement.
GCTTGACATGTCCCTAGGCCCCAATTTTTACCAGATTCTGGTTGTCCAGTCGCCCCTCCCCAGGGCTCTACTCTGGAATCCCTCATTAGGTGGGACATCTGAGGTTGAAACACAAAAGGAAACAAATCAACAACAACAAAAAAACGGACTTCTTCCATCCCCAGAATGACCCCAAACTCTTTGGACGGGGCCGGAACCCCAGAGAGTAAGACTCGTCCATTTCCCATGAAGTCATCCTGGCAATTTCACGACCATGAGTGACACGATATCCAGAGACAAATACTTGAGCAAGAGACTCACACTCGCCCTTTTTTCATATCCCGTAGAGTTCTCCTCATGGTCTGTAGATCAGTCCTGCCATACCTATGACCTGAAACATAAGCCGAGTTTGTGTTTTCAGACAACTGTAAAAACAGGTCTGGCATACACACGCTACAGGCTCAAGCCCCTGTAGCCAAACCTGAGGACTGTACTTGCACTTTCCAAGGGAATTGTATGTGCCCATTCCAATGGCCACAACCCTACTAATAGGATAAATCTCCAAAGTCCCTGAGGCCATCCCAATAGTTGTGGCTTCCCAGGACAAACAGGGGCAATCTGAGCCCATCTGAGCACCTACCTGCACTCAGACCCGTAGACTGATGTCCCCAGAGGTAAAAAGGAACGAACAGGCCCCTAGGCACTAATAGGATCCATGCCTTTGGTTTCCAGGCATCTCTCCTCAGAGGCCTGGATTTCAATACCAGCATATGGCTGTTTCTTGACTCACCCATCAGAACAAATCTCATCTACACATGGGAAACATGCACGTTGGAGCTGTGTCAAAGCCTCTGTTTGGAGAACCCTTCAGGGCCCCAGTGCCACCGCTTCATTCCAAGGTCTCCATAGACACAAAAACATATTAGGACACATCCACAGGAGAGTCCATTTCAACTCAGCCTCCTCGGTTGCTCCCCCCTCATCCAGCAGATCTAACCTTTCTTGTTGCTTGGAGACAATTGGAATGCGAGGTGGGCTCCCCAGCCATCCATCCGTTGAACCCTGCTCGGAATCGTTGGCCTGGAGCCAACCAACAGGTCTCAATTGTCCTGCAGAAGAATCTTTGCAGTTTGGAGCTTCTCACAACTCCCAACGTGGGAAAACCCCCATGGCCTCGTGATCCACCCCCCCTTCAAGAAGGGGCCATCAGGGACAGAAAGTCCAACCTGAGCGATTGTCTGATCCTTGCTCTGACTTCAGGTGCACGAGATCTCGATTGAGGTCTGTAGATTGTGCCTGCCATATCCTCACCCAGAAACCTTGGCCTAGTTTGCGTTCTCAGACTTCCGTCCTCAGACTACTGGCCCACAAGCCCTCCTGTTTGGCAATCCAGAACTACAATGCCGCACTCTGCCTGCCCTTCAGAAGAAAAACATTGCCCTCTGGGGTTACCCAGAAACCCCAAATGAGGATCAACCTGCACGCCATTCGGCTGTACCCCAAATATATAGACTGACCTGGGCCCTATTGCACTTTCTGACCCGGCCTGAGCCTGGACCTCCTGGCCCCACCCAGACAGCTGGCCGCACACTTAGCACATCGGACCCGCCATGGCCTTAGGTCGTCATCTCTTCTCAACCTCGGTTTCCAGGCTTCAGAACCTAGACCTGATCTCCAATCACTGCCCTGGTTTGAAAATGATGCAGAAATCAGAGCTCTTTCCCCATGGCAAGAAACCTTGTGTTTGGAAGGTTGTCCAACGTTCAGTGTAGTTGGAACCAGGGTGGCCCATGAAGCCCAGCCCATGCTTGCGGGCCACATTCGTCACAAACACACATTGTGACCCTCAGCCTGAGCCCAGTCCTCAGGTAAGGCCTCTCAGTGCCTGGATGAAGAGACAGCATATTGGGCTTGCCATGCCCCTAGGCCCCAATTTTTAACCATAGTTCGGGTTGTCCCTTCACTCTTGCCCAGGGCTCTGCTTTGGAATTCCTCTTTTGGCGGGATACCTGAGTTTACAAACCTGAAAGGAGTCCTCCCATCCCACAGATTGACGAAAAACAATTGGGATCGCGCCAAATCCACAGAGAGGAAGATTCGTCCATGGCCCATGATGCCTCCCCAACATTCCACGGCCATCGCTGATACAAAATCCAGAGACAAAAGCCTGAGCAAGCGCCTCAGACTCGCTCATTCTTCAGATCCTGAAGAGTTCTTCTCATGGTTTGTAGATCGGGCGTGCCATACCTACGGCCCCAAACCTAAGCTGAGTTTGTGTTTTCAGACTTCTGTCCTCAAAGTCCTGGGCCACACTCCCTCCAGGCTGGGGCCCCTGAAGTCACACATTAGGACTGCGCCTACCCATTCCATGGGAATTCTGCCCATTCCATTGTCAAAAATCGCACAAATTAGGAGAACCATCCAAAGTCCCTGAGGCCATCCCAATCGTGCAGGTCGCCCGGGACAAAAAAGGGCGGTTGATACCAGCTGAGCATCTACCTCCACTCATACCATAGATGGATGTCCCCAGAGAAGAAGATTGAACCAGACAGGACCCGAGGCCATTATCGGATCCATTGCTTTGCTTTACAGGCATGTCTCCTCAAAAGCCTGGATTCCAATACCAGCAGAGGGGATTTCCTGAGGCACGCATCAGAACAAATCTCGTCTCCACAAGGAAACATGTGCATTGGAGCTGTGTCAAAAGCTTAGGAGAATACTTCAGGGTCCCGGTGCCACCGCCCCATTCCAAGGCTCTCATGGACACAAACACACATTGCGACCCATCCTCAGGAAAGTCCATTTCAACTCAGCCACCCCGGTTGCTCCCGCAGATCCATTGGATCTAAACTGTCTCGTTGCTAGGAGGCAATTGGAATCCGAGGCGGACTTCCCAGGCATCCATCCTCGAACGGTGCTCTGGTTTCATTCCATATGGGATGTCCTGGAGCTGTCCAACAGGTCTCAATTGTCCCGCAGAAGGAATCCTTGAAGGGGGCATCCCACATCTCCCAACGTGGAAAACCTCCATTGCCTCGAGATTCCGCTCCCTTCATGAAGGGGCCGTCATGCACAGAAACTCCAAACTGAGCCAACGTCTGATCCTCGCCCTGACTTTAGATGCATGAGATATTGGTTCACATCTGCAGGGGGTACCTGCCGTGCCCTCACCCTGAATCCGAAGTCTAGCTTGTGTTCTCAGACTTCCGTCCTCACTCTCCTGGCCCCAAAGCCCTCAAGTTTGGCAATTCCGGACCGACAATGAAGCACTCTGCCTGCCCTCTAGAAAAAATATATTGCCTAATGAGCTGCCCAGGCAGCTTAAATGAGGATAAACCTACACAGCACTCGCCTCTACCCAAATTATATAGTCTAACCTGGGCACTAATGCACTGTCTGACACAACCGGAGCCCAGACCTTTTGACCAACTCCCAGACAGCTGACCGCACACTGAGCACATCAGACCCGCCATGGCCTTATGTCATCATCTCTTCCCTACCTCAGTTTTCAGTCTTCAGAACCTAGACCTTATCTCCAATCACTGCCCACGGGTGACTGTGATGCAGAAATCATAACTCTTCCTGACCCATGGCAAGAAACCTTGTGGTTGGCATGTTGTCCAACGTTCAGTGTAGGAGAAAAAAGTATTCACAATGAGGCCCCGCCCATTCTTGAGTGCGACGAGAGCATAAACACACATTGTCCCCTCAGCGTGGGTCCTGTCCTCTAGCAATTCCTCTCAGTGGCTGGATCATTAGATGTCATAATGGGCTTGACATGTCCCTAGGCCCCAATTTTTACCAGATTTCTGGTTGTCCAGTCGCCCCTCCCCAAGGCTCTACTCTGGAATCCCTCATTAGGTGGGACATCTGAGGTTGAAACACAAAAGGAAACAAATCAACAACAACAAAAAAAACGGACTTCTTCCATCCCCAGAATGACCCCAAACTCTTTGGACGGGGCCGGAACCCCAGAGAGTAAGACTCATCCATTTCCCATGACGTCAACCTGGCAATTTCACGACCATGAGTGACACGATATCCAGAGACAAATACTTGAGCAAGAGACTCACACTCACCCTTTTTTCATATCCCGAAGAGATCTCCTCATGGTCTGTAGATCAGTCCTGCCATACCTATGACCTGAAACATAAGCCGAGTTTGTGTTTTCAGACAACTGTCCAAACAGGTCTGGCGTACACACGCTACAGGCTCAAGCCCCTGTAGCCAAACCTGAGGACTGTACTTGCACTTTCCAAGGGAATTGTATGTGCCCATTCCAATGGCCACAACTTTACTAATAGGATAAATCTCCTAAGTCCCTGAGGCCATCCCAATAGTTGTGGCTTCCCAGGACAAACAGGGGCAATCTGAGCCCATCTGAGCACCTACCTGCACTCAGACCCGTAGACTGATGTCCCCAGAGGTAAAAAGGAACCAACAGGCCCCTAGGCACTAATAGGATCCATGCCTTTGGTTTCCAGGCATCTCTCCTCAGAGGCCTGGATTTCAATACCAGCATATGGCTGTTTCTTGACTCACCCATCAGAACAAATCTCATCTACACATGGGAAACATGCACGTTGGAGCTGTGTCAAAGCCTCTGTTTAGGAGAACCCTTCAGGGCCCCAGTGCCACCGCTTCATTCCAAGGTCTCCATAGACACAAAAACATATTAGGACACATCCATAGGAGAGTCCATTTCAACTCAGCCTCCTCGGTTGCTCCCCCCTCATCCAGCAGATCTAACCTTTCTTGTTGCTTGGAGACAATTGGAATGCGAGGTGGGCTCCCCAGCCATCCATCCTTTGAACCCTGCTCGGAATCGTTGGCCTGGAGCCAACCAACAGGTCTCAATTGTCCTGCAGAAGAATCTTTGCAGTTTGGAGCTTCTCACAACTCCCAACGTGGGAAAACCCCCATGGCCTCGTGATCAACCCCCCCTTCAAGAAGGGGCCATCAGGGACAGAAAGTCCAACCTGAGCGATCGTCTGATCCTTGCTCTGACTTCAGGTGCACGAGATCTCGATTGAGGACTTTATTGTGCCTGCCATATCCTCACCCAGAAACCTTGGCCTAGTTTGGGTTCTCAGACTTCCGTCCTAAGGCTACTGGCCCACAAGCCCTCCTGTTTGGCAATCCATAACTACAATGCCGCACTCTGCCTGCCCTTCAGAAGAAAAACATTGCCCTCTGGGGCTACACAGAAACCCCAAATGAGGATCAACCTGCACGCCATTCGGCTGTACCCCAAATATATAGACTGACCTGGGCCCTATTGCACTTTCTGACCCGGCCTGAGCCTGGACCTCCTGGCCCCACCCAGACAGCTGGCCTCACACTTAGCACATCGGATCTGCCATGGCCTTAGGTCGTCATCTCTTCTCAACCTCGGTTTCCAGGCTTCAGAACCTAGACCTGATCTCCAATCACTGCCCTGGTTTGAAAATGATGCAGAAATCAGAGCTCTTTCCCCATGGCAAGAAACCTTGTGTTTGGAAGTTTGTCCAACGTTCAGTGTAGTTGGAACCAGTGTGTCCCATGAAGCCCAGCCCATGCTTGCAGGCCACATTGGTCACAAACACACATTGTGACCCTCAGCCTGAGCCCAGTCCTCAGGTCAGGCCTCTCAGTGGCTGGATGAAGAGACAGCATATTGGGCTTGCCATGCCCCTAGGCCCCAATTTTTAACCATAGTTCGGGTTGTCCCTTCACTCTTGCCCAGGGCTCTGCTTTGGAATTCCTCTTTTGGCGGGATACCTGAGTTTACAAACCTGAAAGGAGTCCTCCCATCCCACAGATTGACGAAAAACAATTGGGATCGCGCCAAATCCACAGAGAGGAAGATTCGTCCATGGCCCATGATGCCTCCCCAACATTCCACGGCCATCGCTGATACAAAATCCAGAGACAAAAGCCTGAGCAAGCGCCTCAGACTCGCTCATTCTTCAGATCCTGAAGAGTTCTTCTCATGGTTTGTAGATCGGGTGTGCCATATCTACGGCCCCAAACCTAAGCTGAGTTTGTGTTTTCAGACTTCTGTCCTCAAAGTCCTGGGCCACACTCCCTCCAGGCTGGGGCCCCTGGAGTCACACATTAGGACTGCGCCTACCCATTCCATGGGAATTCTGCCCATTCCATTGTCAAAAATCGCACAAATTAGGAGAACCATCCAAAGTCCCTGAGGCCATCCCAATCGTGCAGGTCGCCCGGGACAAAAAAGGGCGGTTGATACCAGCTGAGCATCTACCTCCACTCATACCATAGATGGATGTCCCCAGAGAAGAAGATTGAACCAGACAGGACCCGAGGCCATTATCGGATCCATTGCTTTGCTTTACAGGCATGTCTCCTCAAAAGCCTGGATTCCAATACCAGCAGAGGGGATTTCCTGAGGCACGCATCAGAACAAATCTCGTCTCCACAAGGAAACATGTGCATTGGAGCTGTGTCAAAAGCTTAGGAGAATACTTCAGGGTCCCGGTGCCACCGCCCCATTCCAAGGCTCTCATGGACACAAACACACATTGCGACCCATCCTCAGGAAAGTCCATTTCAACTCAGCCACCGCGGTTGCTCCCGCAGATCCATTGGATCTAAACTGTCTCGTTGCTAGGAGGCAATTGGAATCCGAGGCGGACTTCCCAGGCATCCATCCTCGAACGGTGCTCTGGTTTCATTCCATATGGGATGTCCTGGAGCTGTCCAACAGGTCTCAATTGTCCCGCAGAAGGAATCCTTGAAGGGGGCATCCCACATCTCCCAACGTGGAAAACCTCCATGGCCTCGAGATTCCGCTCCCTTCATGAAGGGGCCGTCATGCACAGAAACTCCAAACTGAGCCAACGTCTGATCCTCGCCCTGACTTTAGATGCATGAGATATTGGTTCACATCTGCAGGGGGTACCTGCCGTGCCCTCACCCTGAATCCGAAGTCTAGCTTGTGTTCTCAGACTTCCGTCCTCACTCTCCTGGCCCCAAAGCCCTCAAGTTTGGCAATTCCGGACCGACAATGAAGCACTCTGCCTGCCCTCTAGAAAAAATATATTGCCTAATGAGCTGCCCAGGCAGCTTAAATGAGGATAAACCTACACAGCACTCGCCTCTACCCAAATTATATAGTCTAACCTGGGCACTAATGCACTGTCTGACACAACCGGAGCCCAGACCTTTTGACCAACTCCCAGACAGCTGACCGCACACTGAGCACATCAGACCCGCCATGGCCTTATGTCATCATCTCTTCCCTACCTCAGTTTTCAGTCTTCAGAACCTAGACCTTATCTCCAATCACTGCCCACGGGTGACTGTGATGCAGAAATCATAACTCTTCCTGACCCATGGCAAGAAACCTTGTGGTTGGCATGTTGTCCAACGTTCAGTGTAGGAGAAAAAAGTATTCACAATGAGGCCCCGCCCATTCTTGAGTGCGACGAGAGCATAAACACACATTGTCACCTCAGCGTGGGTCCTGTCCTCTAGGAATTCCTCTCAGTGGCTGGATCATTAGATGTCATAATGGGCTTGACATGTCCCTAGGCCCCAAATTTTACCAGATTTCTGGTTGTCCAGTCGCCCCTCCCCAGGGCTCTACTCTGGAATCCCTCATTAGGTGGGACATCTGAGGTTGAAACACAAAAGGAAACAAATCAACAACAACAAAAAAACGGACTTCTTCCATCCCCAGAATGACCCCAAACTCTTTGGACGGGGCCGGAACCCCAGAGAGTAAGACTCGTCCATTTCCCATGAAGTCATCCTGGCAATTTCACGACCATGAGTGACACGATATCCAGAGACAAATACTTGAGCAAGAGACTCACACTCGCCCTTTTTTCATATCCCGTAGAGTTCTCCTCATGGTCTGTAGATCAGTCCTGCCATACCTATGACCTGAAACATAAGCCGAGTTTGTGTTTTCAGACAACTGTCCAAACAGGTCTGGCATACACACGCTACAGGCTCAAGCCCCTGTAGCCAAACCTGAGGACTGTACTTGCACTTTCCAAGGGAATTGTATGTGCCCATTCCAGTGGCCACAACCCTACTAATAGGATAAATCTCCAAAGTCCCTGAGGCCATCCCAATAGTTGTGGCTTCCCAGGACAAACAGGGGCAATCTGAGCCCATCTGAGCACCTACCTGCACTCAGACCCGTAGACTGATGTCCCCAGAGGTAAAAAGGAACGAACAGGCCCCTAGGCACTAATAGGATCCATGCCTTTGGTTTCCAGGCATCTCTCCTCAGAGGCCTGGATTTCAATACCAGCATATGGCTGTTTCTTGACTCACCCATCAGAACAAATCTCATCTACACATGGGAAACATGCACGTTGGAGCTGTGTCAAAGCCTCTGTTTAGGAGAACCCTTCAGGGCCCCAGTGCCACCGCTTCATTCCAAGGTCTCCATAGACACAAAAACATATTAGGACACATCCACAGGAGAGTCTATTTCAACTCAGCTTCCTCGGTTGCTCCCCCCTCATCCAGCAGATCTAACCTTTCTTGTTGCTTGGAGACAATTGGAATGCGAGGTGGTCTCCCCAGCCATCCATCCTTTGAACCCTGCTCGGAATCGTTGGCCTGGAGCCAACCAACAGGTCTCAATTGTCCTGCAGAAGAATCTTTGCAGTTTGGAGCTTCTCACAACTCCCAACGTGGGAAAACCCCCATGGCCTCGTGATCCACCCCCCCTTCAAGAAGGGGCCATCAGGGACAGAAAGTTCAACCTGAGTGATCGTCTGATCCTTGCTCTGACTTCAGGTGCACGAGATCTCGATTGAGGTCTGTAGATTGTGCCTGCCATATCCTCACCCAGAAACCTTGGCCTAGTTTTGGTTCTCAGACTTCTGTCCTCAGACTACTGGCCCACAAGCCCTCCTGTTTTCAATCCAGAACTACAATGCTGCACTCTGCCTGCCCTTCAGAAGAAAAACATTGCCCTCTGGGGCTACCCAGAAACCCCAAATGAGGATCAACCTGCACGCCATTCGGCTGTACCCCAAATATATAGACTGACCTGGGCCCTATTGCACTTTCTGACCCGGCCTGAGCCTGGACCTCCTGGCCCCACCCAGACAGCTGGCCGCACACTTAGCACATCGGACCCGCCATGGCCTTAGGTCGTCATCTCTTCTCAACCTCGGTTTCCAGGCTTCAGAACCTAGACCTGATCTCCAATCACTGCCCTGGTTTGAAAATGATGCAGAAATCAGAGCTCTTTCCCCATGGCAAGAAACCTTGTGTTTGGAAGGTTGTCCAACAATCAGTGTAGTTGGAACCAGTGTGGCCCATGAAGCCCAGCCCATGCTTGCAGGCCACATTGGTCACAAACACACATTCTGACCCTCAGCCTGAGCCCAGTCCTCAGGTAAGGCCTCTCAGTGGCTGGATGAAGAGACAGCATATTGGGCTTGCCATGCGCCTAGGCCCCAATTTTTAACCATAGTTCGGGTTGTCCCTTCACTCTTGCCCAGGGCTCTGCTTTGGAATTCCTCTTTTGGCGGGATACCTGAGTTTACAAACCTGAAAGGAGTCCTCCCATCCCACAGATTGACGAAAAACAATTGGGATCGCGCCAAATCCACAGAGAGGAAGATTCGTCCATGGCCCATGATGCCTCCCCAACATTCCACGGCCATCGCTGATACAAAATCCAGAGACAAAAGCCTGAGCAAGCGCCTCAGACTCGCTCATTCTTCAGATCCTGAAGAGTTCTTCTCATGGTTTGTAGATCGGGCGTGCCATACCTACGGCCCCAAACCTAAGCTGAGTTTGTGTTTTCAGACTTCTGTCCTCAAAGTCCTGGGCCACACTCCCTCCAGGCTGGGGCCCCTGGAGTCACACATTAGGACTGCGCCTACCCATTCCATGGGAATTCTGCCCATTCCATTGTCAAAAATCGCACAAATTAGGAGAACCATCCAAAGTCCCTGAGGCCATCCCAATCGTGCAGGTCGCCCGGGACAAAAAAGGGCGGTTGATACCAGCTGAGCATCTACCTCCACTCATACCATAGATGGATGTCCCCAGAGAAGAAGATTGAACCAGACAGGACCCGAGGCCATTATCGGATCCATTGCTTTGCTTTACAGGCATGTCTCCTCAAAAGCCTGGATTCCAATACCAGCAGAGGGGATTTCCTGAGGCACGCATCAGAACAAATCTCGTCTCCACAAGGAAACATGTGCATTGGAGCTGTGTCAAAAGCTTAGGAGAATACTTCAGGGTCCCGGTGCCACCGCCCCATTCCAAGGCTCTCATGGACACAAACACACATTGCGACCCATCCTCAGGAAAGTCCATTTCAACTCAGCCACCCCGGTTGCTCCCGCAGATCCATTGGATCTAAACTGTCTCGTTGCTAGGAGGCAATTGGAATCCGAGGCGGACTTCCCAGGCATCCATCCTCGAACGGTGCTCTGGTTTCATTCCATATGGGATGTCCTGGAGCTGTCCAACAGGTCTCAATTGTCCCGCAGAAGGAATCCTTGAAGGGGGCATCCCACATCTCCCAACGTGGAAAACCTCCATGGCCTCGAGATTCCGCTCCCTTCATGAAGGGGCCGTCATGCACAGAAACTCCAAACTGAGCCAACGTCTGATCCTCGCCCTGACTTTAGATGCATGAGATATTGGTTCACATCTGCAGGGGGTACCTGCCGTGCCCTCACCCTGAATCCGAAGTCTAGCTTGTGTTCTCAGACTTCCGTCCTCACTCTCCTGGCCCCGAAGCCCTCAAGTTTGGCAATTCCGGACCGACAATGAAGCACTCTGCCTGCCCTCTAGAAAAAATATATTGCCTAATGAGCTGCCCAGGCAGCTTAAATGAGGATAAACCTACACAGCACTCGCCTCTACCCAAATTATATAGTCTAACCTGGGCACTAATGCACTGTCTGACACAACCGGAGCCCAGACCTTTTGACCAACTCCCAGACAGCTGACCGCACACTGAGCACATCAGACCCGCCATGGCCTTATGTCATCATCTCTTCCCTACCTCAGTTTTCAGTCTTCAGAACCTAGACCTTATCTCCAATCACTGCCCACGGGTGACTGTGATGCAGAAATCATAACTCTTCCTGACCCATGGCAAGAAACCTTGTGGTTGGCATGTTGTCCAACGTTCAGTGTAGGAGAAAAAAGTATTCACAATGAGGCCCCGCCCATTCTTGAGTGCGACGAGAGCATAAACACACATTGTCACCTCAGCTTGGGTCCTGTCCTCTAGGAATTCCTCTCAGTGGCTGGATCATTAGATGTCATAATGGGCTTGACATGTCCCTAGGCCCCAATTTTTACCAGATTTCTGGTTGTCCAGTCGCCCCTCCCCAGGACTCTACTCTGGAATCCCTCAAGGTGGGACATCTGAGGTTGAAACACAAAAGGAAACAAATCAACAACAACAAAAAAAACGGACTTCTTCCATCCCCAGAATGACCCCAAACTCTTTGGACGGGGCCGGAACCCCAGAGAGTAAGACTCGTCCATTTCCCATGAAGTCATCCTGGCAATTTCACGACCATGAGTGACACGATATCCAGAGACAAATACTTGAGCAAGAGACTCACACTCGCCCTTTTTTCATATCCCGAAGAGTTCTCCTCATGGTCTGTAGATCAGTCCTGCCATACCTATGACCTGAAACATAAGCCGAGTTTGTGTTTTCAGACAACTGTCCAAACAGGTCTGGCGTACACACGCTACAGGCTCAAGCCCCTGTAGCCAAACCTGAGGACTGTACTTGCACTTTCCAAGGGAATTGTATGTGCCCATTCCAATGGCCACAACCCTACTAATAGGATAAATCTCCAAAGTCCCTGAGGCCATCCCAATAGTTGTGGCTTCCCAGGACAAACAGGGGCAATCTGAGCCCATCTGAGCACCTACCTGCACTCAGACCCGTAGACTGATGTCCCCAGAGGTAAAAAGGAACGAACAGGCCCCTAGGCACTAATAGGATCCATGCCTTTGGTTTCCAGGCATCTCTCCTCAGAGGCCTGGATTTCAATACCAGCATATGGCTGTTTCTTGACTCACCCATCAGAACAAATCTCATCTACACATGGGAAACATGCACGTTGGAGCTGTGTCAAAGCCTCTGTTTCGGAGAACCCTTCAGGGCCCCAGTGCCACCGCTTCATTCCAAGGTCTCCATAGACACAAAAACATATTAGGACACATCCACAGGAGAGTCCATTTCAACTCAGCCTCCTCGGTTGCTCCCCCATCATCCAGCAGATCTAACCTTTCTTGTTGCTTGGAGACAATTGGCCTGCGAGGTGGGCTCCCCAGCCATCCATCCTTTGAACCCTGCTCGGAATCGTTGGCCTGGAGCCTACCAACAGGTCTCAATTGTCCTTCAGAAGAATCTTTGCAGTTTAGAGCTTCTCACAACTCCCAACGTGGGAAAACCCCCATGGCCTCGTGATCAACCCCCCCTTCAAGAAGGGGCCATCAGGGACAGAAAGTCCAACCTGAGCGATCGTCTGATCCTTGCTCTGACTTCAGGTGCACGAGATCTCGATTGAGGTCTGTAGATTGTGCCTGCCATATCCTCACCCAGAAACCTTGGCCTAGTTTGGGTTCTCAGACTTCCGTCCTCAGACTACTGGCCCACAAGCCCTCCTGTTTGGCAATCCAGAACTACAATGCCGCACTCTGCCTGCCCTTCAGAAGAAAAACATTGCCCTCTGGGGCTACCCAGAAACCCCAAATGAGGATCAACCTGCACGCCATTCGGCTGTACCCCAAATATATAGACTGACCTGGGCCCTATTGCACTTTCTGACCCGGCCTGAGCCTGGACCTCCTGGCCCCACCCAGACAGCTGGCCGCACACTTAGCACATCGGACCCGCCATGGCCTTAGGTCGTCATCTCTTCTCAACCTGGGTTTCCAGGCTTCAGAACCTAGACCTGATCTCCAATCACTGCCCTGGTTTGAAAATGATGCAGAAATCAGAGCTCTTTCCCCATGGCAAGAAACCTTGTGTTTGGAAGGTTGTCCAACGTTCAGTGTAGTTGGAACCAGTGTGGCCCATGAAGCCCAGCCCATGCTTGCGGGCCACATTGGTCACAAACACACATTGTGACCCTCAGCCTGAGCCCAGTCCTCAGGTAAGGCCTCTCAGTGGCTGGATGAAGAGACAGCATATTGGGCTTGCCATGCCCCTAGGCCCCAATTTTTAACCATAGTTCGGGTTGTCCCTTCACTCTTGCCCAGGGCTCTGCTTTGGAATTCCTCTTTTGGCGGGATACCTGAGTTTACAAACCTGAAAGGAGTCCTCCCATCCCACAGATTGACGAAAAACAATTGGGATCGCGCCAAATCCACAGAGAGGAAGATTCGTCCATGGCCCATGATGCCTCCCCAACATTCCACGGCCATCGCTGATACAAAATCCAGAGACAAAAGCCTGAGCAAGCGCCTCAGACTCGCTCATTCTTCAGATCCTGAAGAGTTCTTCTCATGGTTTGTAGATCGGGCGTGCCATACCTACGGCCCCAAACCTAAGCTGAGTTTGTGTTTTCAGACTTCTGTCCTCAAAGTCCTGGGCCACACTCCGTCCAGGCTGGGGCCCCTGGAGTCACACATTAGGACTGCGCCTACCCATTCCATGGGAATTCTGCCCATTCCATTGTCAAAAATCGCACAAATTAGGAGAACCATCCAAAGTCCCTGAGGCCATCCCAATCGTGCAGGTCGCCCGGGACAAAAAAGGGCGGTTGATACCAGCTGAGCATCTACCTCCACTCATACCATAGATGGATGTCCCCAGAGAAGAAGATTGAACCAGACAGGACCCGAGGCCATTATCGGATCCATTGCTTTGCTTTACAGGCATGTCTCCTCAAAAGCCTGGATTCCAATACCAGCAGAGGGGATTTCCTGAGGCACGCATCAGAACAAATCTCGTCTCCACAAGGAAACATGTGCATTGGAGCTGTGTCAAAAGCTTAGGAGAATACTTCAGGGTCCCGGTGCCACCGCCCCATTCCAAGGCTCTCATGGACACAAACACACATTGCGACCCATCCTCAGGAAAGTCCATTTCAACTCAGCCACCCCGGTTGCTCCCGCAGATCCATTGGATCTAAACTGTCTCGTTGCTAGGAGGCAATTGGAATCCGAGGCGGACTTCCCAGGCATCCATCCTCGAACGGTGCTCTGGTTTCATTCCATATGGGATGTCCTGGAGCTGTCCAACAGGTCTCAATTGTCCCGCAGAAGGAATCCTTGAAGGGGGCATCCCACATCTCCCAACGTGGAAACCCTCCATGGCCTCGAGATTCCGCTCCCTTCATGAAGGGGCCGTCATGCACAGATACTCCTAACTGAGCCAACGTCTGATCCTCGCCCTGAGTTTAGATGCATGAGATATTGGTTCACATCTGCAGGGGGTACCTGTCGTGCCCTCACCCTGAATCCGAAGTCTAGCTTGTGTTCTCAGACTTCCGTCCTCACTCTCCTGGCCCCGAAGCCCTCAAGTTTGGCAATTCCGGACCGACAATGAAGCACTCTGCCTGCCCTCTAGAAAAAATATATTGCCTAATGAGCTGCCCAGGCAGCTTAAATGAGGATAAACCTACACAGCACTCGCCTCTACCCAAATTATATAGTCTAACCTGGGCACTAATGCACTGTCTGACACAACCGGAGCCCAGACCTTTTGACCAACTCCCAGACAGCTGACCGCACACTGAGCACATCAGACCCGCCATGGCCTTATGTCATCATCTCTTCCCTACCTCAGTTTTCAGTCTTCAGAACCTAGACCTTATCTCCAATCACTGCCCACGGGTGACTGTGATGCAGAAATCATAACTCTTCCTGACCCATGGCAAGAAACCTTGTGGTTGGCATGTTGTCCAACGTTCAGTGTAGGAGAAAAAAGTATTCACAATGAGGCCCCGCCCATTCTTGAGTGTGACGAGAGCATAAACACACATTGTCACCTCAGCGTGGGTCCTGTCCTCTAGGAATTCCTCTCAGTGGCTGGATCATTAGATGTCATAATGGGCTTGACATGTCCCTAGGCCCCAATTTTTACCAGATTTCTGGTTTTCCAGTCGCCCCTCCCCAGGGCTCTACTCTGGAATCCCTCATTAGGTGGGACATCTGAGGTTGAAACACAGAAGGAAACAAATCAACAACAACAAAAAAAACGGACTTCTTCCATCCCCAGATTGACCCCAAACTCTTTGGACGGGGCCGGAACCCCAGAGAGTAAGACTCGTCCATTTCCCATGAAGTCATCCTGGCAATTTCACGACCATGAGTGACACGATATCCAGAGACAAATACTTGAGCAAGAGACTCACACTCGCCCTTTTTTCATATCCCGAAGAGTTCTCCTCATGGTCTGTAGATCAGTCCTGCCATACCTATGACCTGAAACATAAGCCGAGTTTGTGTTTTCAGACAACTGTCCAAACAGGTCTGGCGTACACACGCTACAGGCTCAAGCCCCTGTAGCCAAACCTGAGGACTGTACTTGCACTTTCCAAGGGAATTGTATGTGCCCATTCCAATGGCCACAACCCTACTAATAGGATAAATCTCCAAAGTCCCTGAGGCCATCCCAATAGTTGTGGCTTCCCAGGACAAACAGGGGCAATCTGAGCCCATCTGAGCACCTACCTGCACTCAGACCCGTAGACTGATGTCCCCAGAGGTAAAAAGGAACGAACAGGCCCCTAGGCACTAATAGGATCCATGCCTTTGGTTTCCAGGCACCTCTCCTCAGAGGCCTGGATTTCAATACCAGCATATGGCTGTTTCTTGACTCACCCATCAGAACAAATCTCATCTACACATGGGAAACATGCACGTTGGAGCTGTGTCAAAGCCTCTGTTTCGGAGAACCCTTCAGGGCCCCAGTGCCACCGCTTCATTCCAAGGTCTCCATAGACACAAAAACATATTAGGACACATCCACAGGAGAGTCCATTTCAACTCAGCCTCCTCGGTTGCTCCCCCCTCATCCAGCAGATCTAACCTTTCTTGTTGCTTGGAGACAATTGGAATGCGAGGTGGGCTCCCCAGCCATCCATCCTTTGAACCCTGCTCGGAATCGTTGGCCTGGAGCCAACCAACAGGTCTCAATTGTCCTGCAGAAGAATCTTTGCAGTTTGGAGCTTCTCACAACTCCCAACGTGGGAAAACCCCCATGGCCTCGTGATCCACCCCCCCTTCAAGAAGGGGCCATCAGGGACAGAAAGTCCAACCTGAGCGATCGTCTGATCCTTGCTCTGACTTCAGGTGCACGAGATCTCGATTGAGGTCTGTAGATTGTGCCTGCCATATCCTCACCCAGAAACCTTGGCCTAGTTTGGGTTCTCAGACTTCCGTCCTCAGACTACTGGCCCACAAGCCCTCCTGTTTGGCAATCCAGAACTACAATGCCGCACTCTGCCTGCCCTTCAGAAGAAAAACATTGCCCTCTGGGGCTACCCAGAAACCCCAAATGAGGATCAACCTGCACGCCATTCGGCTGTACCCCAAATATATAGACTGACCTGGGCCCTATTGCACTTTCTGACCCGGCCTGAGCCTGGACCTCCTGGCCCCACCCAGACAGCTGGCCGCACACTTAGCACATCGGACCCGCCATGGCCTTAGGTCGTCATCTCTTCTCAACCTCGGTTTCCAGGCTTCAGAACCTAGACCTGATCTCCAATCACTGCCCTGGTTTGAAAATGATGCAGAAATCAGAGCTCTTTCCCCATGGCAAGAAACCTTGTGTTTGGAAGGTTGTCCAACGTTCAGTGTAGTTGGAACCAGTGTGGCCCATGAAGCCCAGCCCATGCTTGCGGGCCACATTGGTCACAAACACACATTGTGACCCTCAGCCTGAGCCCAGTCCTCAGGTAAGGCCTCTCAGTGGCTGGATGAAGAGACAGCATATTGGGCTTGCCATGCCCCTAGGCCCCAATTTTTAACCATAGTTCGGGTTGTCCCTTCACTCTTGCCCAGGGCTCTGCTTTGGAATTCCTCTTTTGGCGGGATACCTGAGTTTACAAACCTGAAAGGAGTCCTCCCATCCCACAGATTGACGAAAAACAATTGGGATCGCGCCAAATCCACAGAGAGGAAGATTCGTCCATGGCCCATGATGCCTCCCCAACATTCCACGGCCATCGCTGATACAAAATCCAGAGACAAAAGCCTGAGCAAGCGCCTCAGACTCGCTCATTCTTCAGATCCTGAAGAGTTCTTCTCATGGTTTGTAGATCGGGCGTGCCATACCTACGGCCCCAAACCTAAGCTGAGTTTGTGTTTTCAGACTTCTGTCCTCAAAGTCCTGGGCCACACTCCGTCCAGGCTGGGGCCCCTGGAGTCACACATTAGGACTGCGCCTACCCATTCCATGGGAATTCTGCCCATTCCATTGTCAAAAATCGCACAAATTAGGAGAACCATCCAAAGTCCCTGAGGCCATCCCAATCGTGCAGGTCGCCCGGGACAAAAAAGGGCGGTTGATACCAGCTGAGCATCTACCTCCACTCATACCATAGATGGATGTCCCCAGAGAAGAAGATTGAACCAGACAGGACCCGAGGCCATTATCGGATCCATTGCTTTGCTTTACAGGCATGTCTCCTCAAAAGCCTGGATTCCAATACCAGCAGAGGGGATTTCCTGAGGCACGCATCAGAACAAATCTCGTCTCCACAAGGAAACATGTGCATTGGAGCTGTGTCAAAAGCTTAGGAGAATACTTCAGGGTCCCGGTGCCACCGCCCCATTCCAAGGCTCTCATGGACACAAACACACATTGCGACCCATCCTCAGGAAAGTCCATTTCAACTCAGCCACCCCGGTTGCTCCCGCAGATCCATTGGATCTAAACTGTCTCGTTGCTAGGAGGCAATTGGAATCCGAGGCGGACTTCCCAGGCATCCATCCTCGAACGGTGCTCTGGTTTCATTCCATATGGGATGTCCTGGAGCTGTCCAACAGGTCTCAATTGTCCCGCAGAAGGAATCCTTGAAGGGGGCATCCCACATCTCCCAACGTGGAAAACCTCCATGGCCTCGAGATTCCGCTCCCTTCATGAAGGGGCCGTCATGCACAGAAACTCCAAACTGAGCCAACGTCTGATCCTCGCCCTGACTTTAGATGCATGAGATATTGGTTCACATCTGCAGGGGGTACCTGCCGTGCCCTCACCCTGAATCCGAAGTCTAGCTTGTGTTCTCAGACTTCCGTCCTCACTCTCCTGGCCCCGAAGCCCTCAAGTTTGGCAATTCCGGACCGACAATGAAGCACTCTGCCTGCCCTCTAGAAAAAATATATTGCCTAATGAGCTGCCCAGGCAGCTTAAATGAGGATAAACCTACACAGCACTCGCCTCTACCCAAATTATATAGTCTAACCTGGGCACTAATGCACTGTCTGACACAACCGGAGCCCAGACCTTTTGACCAACTCCCAGACAGCTGACCGCACACTGAGCACATCAGACCCGCCATGGCCTTATGTCATCATCTCTTCCCTACCTCAGTTTTCAGTCTTCAGAACCTAGACCTTATCTCCAATCACTGCCCACGGGTGACTGTGATGCAGAAATCATAACTCTTCCTGACCCATGGCAAGAAACCTTGTGGTTGGCATGTTGTCCAACGTTCAGTGTAGGAGAAAAAAGTATTCACAATGAGGCCCCGCCCATTCTTGAGTGTGACGAGAGCATAAACACACATTGTCACCTCAGCGTGGGTCCTGTCCTCTAGGAATTCCTCTCAGTGGCTGGATCATTAGATGTCATAATGGGCTTGACATGTCCCTAGGCCCCAATTTTTACCAGATTTCTGGTTTTCCAGTCGCCCCTCCCCAGGGCTCTACTCTGGAATCCCTCATTAGGTGGGACATCTGAGGTTGAAACACAGAAGGAAACAAATCAACAACAACAAAAAAAAAACGGACTTCTTCCATCCCCAGAATGACCCCAAACTCTTTGGACGGGGCCGGAACCCCAGAGAGTAAGACTCGTCCATTTCCCATGAAGTCATCCTGGCAATTTCACGACCATGAGTGACACGATATCCAGAGACAAATACTTGAGCAAGAGACTCACACTCGCCCTTTTTTCATATCCCGAAGAGTTCTCCTCATGGTCTGTAGATCAGTCCTGCCATACCTATGACCTGAAACATAAGCCGAGTTTGTGTTTTCAGACAACTGTCCAAACAGGTCTGGCGTACACACGCTACAGGCTCAAGCCCCTGTAGCCAAACCTGAGGACTGTACTTGCACTTTCCAAGGGAATTGTATGTGCCCATTCCAATGGCCACAACCCTACTAATAGGATAAATCTCCAAAGTCCCTGAGGCCATCCCAATAGTTGTGGCTTCCCAGGACAAACAGGGGCAATCTGAGCCCATCTGAGCACCTACCTGCACTCAGACCCGTAGACTGATGTCCCCAGAGGTAAAAAGGAACGAACAGGCCCCTAGGCACTAATAGGATCCATGCCTTTGGTTTCCAGGCACCTCTCCTCAGAGGCCTGGATTTCAATACCAGCATATGGCTGTTTCTTGACTCACCCATCAGAACAAATCTCATCTACACATGGGAAACATGCACGTTGGAGCTGTGTCAAAGCCTCTGTTTAGGAGAACCCTTCAGGGCCCCAGTGCCACCGCTTCATTCCAAGGTCTCCATAGACACAAAAACATATTAGGACACATCCACAGGAGAGTCCATTTCAACTCAGCCTCCTCGGTTGCTCCCCCCTCATCCAGCAGATCTAACCTTTCTTGTTGCTTGGAGACAATTGGAATGCGAGGTGGGCTCCCCAGCCATCCATCCTTTGAACCCTGCTCGGAATCGTTGGCCTGGAGCCAACCAACAGGTCTCAATTGTCCTGCAGAAGAATCTTTGCAGTTTGGAGCTTCTCACAACTCCCAACGTGGGAAAACCCCCATGGCCTCGTGATCCACCCCCCCTTCAAGAAGGGGCCATCAGGGACAGAAAGTCCAACCTGAGCGATCGTCTGATCCTTGCTCTGACTTCAGGTGCACGAGATCTCGATTGAGGTCTGTAGATTGTGCCTGCCATATCCTCACCCAGAAACCTTGCCCTAGTTTGGGTTCTCAGACTTCCGTCCTCAGACTACTGGCCCACAAGCCCTCCTGTTTGGCAATCCAGAACTACAATGCCGCACTCTGCCTGCCCTTCAGAAGAAAAACATTGCCCTCTGGGGCTACCCAGAAACCCCAAATGAGGATCAACCTGCACGCCATTCGGCTGTACCCCAAATATATAGACTGACCTGGGCCCTATTGCACTTTCTGACCCGGCCTGAGCCTGGACCTCCTGGCCCCACCCAGACAGCTGGCCGCACACTTAGCACATCGGACCCGCCATGGCCTTAGGTCGTCATCTCTTCTCAACCTCGGTTTCCAGGCTTCAGAACCTAGACCTAATCTCCAATCACTGCCCTGGTTTGAAAATGATGCAGAAATCAGAGCTCTTTCCCCGTGGCAAGAAACCTTGTGTTTGGAAGGTTGTCCAACGTTCAGTGTAGTTGGAACCAGTGTGGCCCATGAAGCCCAGCCCATGCTTGCGGGCCACATTGGTCACAAACACACATTGTGACCCTCAGCCTGAGCCCAGTCCTCAGGTAAGGCCTCTCAGTGGCTGGATGAAGAGACAGCATATTGGGCTTGCCATGCCCCTAGGCCCCAATTTTTAACCATAGTTCGGGTTGTCCCTTCACTCTTGCCCAGGGCTCTGCTTTGGAATTCCTCTTTTGGCGGGATACCTGAGTTTACAAACCTGAAAGGAGTCCTCCCATCCCACAGATTGACGAAAAACAATTGGGATCGCGCCAAATCCACAGAGAGGAAGATTCGTCCATGGCCCATGATGCCTCCCCAACATTCCACGGCCATCGCTGATACAAAATCCAGAGACAAAAGCCTGAGCAAGCGCCTCAGACTCGCTCATTCTTCAGATCCTGAAGAGTTCTTCTCATGGTTTGTAGATCGGGCGTGCCATACCTACGGCCCCAAACCTAAGCTGAGTTTGTGTTTTCAGACTTCTGTCCTCAAAGTCCTTGGCCACACTCCGTCCAGGCTGGGGCCCCTGGAGTCACACATTAGGACTGCGCCTACCCATTCCATGGGAATTCTGCCCATTCCATTGTCAAAAATCGCACAAATTAGGAGAACCATCCAAAGTCCCTGAGGCCATCCCAATCGTGCAGGTCGCCCGGGACAAAAAAGGGCGGTTGATACCAGCTGAGCATCTACCTCCACTCATACCATAGATGGATGTCCCCAGAGAAGAAGATTGAACCAGACAGGACCCGAGGCCATTATCGGATCCATTGCTTTGCTTTACAGGCATGTCTCCTCAAAAGCCTGGATTCCAATACCAGCAGAGGGGATTTCCTGAGGCACGCATCAGAACAAATCTCGTCTCCACAAGGAAACATGTGCATTGGAGCTGTGTCAAAAGCTTAGGAGAATACTTCAGGGTCCCGGTGCCACCGCCCCATTCCAAGGCTCTCATGGACACAAACACACATTGCGACCCATCCTCAGGAAAGTCCATTTCAACTCAGCCACCCCGGTTGCTCCCGCAGATCCATTGGATCTAAACTGTCTCGTTGCTAGGAGGCAATTGGAATCCGAGGCGGACTTCCCAGGCATCCATCCTCGAACGGTGCTCTGGTTTCATTCCATATGGGATGTCCTGGAGCTGTCCAACAGGTCTCAATTGTCCCGCAGAAGGAATCCTTGAAGGGGGCATCCCACATCTCCCAACGTGGAAAACCTCCATGGCCTCGAGATTCCGCTCCCTTCATGAAGGGGCCGTCGTGCACAGAAACTCCAAACTGAGCCAACGTCTGATCCTCGCCCTGACTTTAGATGCATGAGATATTGGTTCACATCTGTAGGGGGTACCTGCCGTGCCCTCACCCTGAATCCGAAGTCTAGCTTGTGTTCTCAGACTTCCGTCCTCACTCTCCTGGCCCCGAAGCCCTCAAGTTTGGCAATTCCGGACCGACAATGAAGCACTCTGCCTGCCCTCTAGAAAAAATATATTGCCTAATGAGCTGCCCAGGCAGCTTAAATGAGGATAAACCTACACAGCACTCGCCTCTACCCAAATTATATAGTCTAACCTGGGCACTAATGCACTGTCTGACACAACCGGAGCCCAGACCTTTTGACCAACTCCCAGAGAGCTGACCGCACACTGAGCACATCAGACCCGCCATGGCCTTATGTCATCATCTCTTCCCTACCTCAGTTTTCAGTCTTCAGAACCTAGACCTTATCTCCAATCACTGCCCACGGGTGACTGTGATGCAGAAATCATAACTCTTCCTGACCCATGGCAAGAAACCTTGTGGTTGGCATGTTGTCCAACGTTCAGTGTAGGAGAAAAAAGTATTCACAATGAGGCCCCGCCCATTCTTGAGTGTGACGAGAGCATAAACACACATTGTCACCTCAGCGTGGGTCCTGTCCTCTAGGAATTCCTCTCAGTGGCTGGATCATTAGATGTCATAATGGGCTTGACATGTCCCTAGGCCCCAATTTTTACCAGATTTCTGGTTTTCCAGTCGCCCCTCCCCAGGGCTCTACTCTGGAATCCCTCATTAGGTGGGACATCTGAGGTTGAAACACAGAAGGAAACAAATCAACAACAACAAAAAAAAAACGGACTTCTTCCATCCCCAGAATGACCCCAAACTCTTTGGACGGGGCCGGAACCCCAGAGAGTAAGACTCGTCCATTTCCCATGAAGTCATCCTGGCAATTTCACGACCATGAGTGACACGATATCCAGAGACAAATACTTGAGCAAGAGACTCACACTCGCCCTTTTTTCATATCCCGAAGAGTTCTCCTCATGGTCTGTAGATCAGTCCTGCCATACCTATGACCTGAAACATAAGCCGAGTTTGTGTTTTCAGACAACTGTCCAAACAGGTCTGGCGTACACACGCTACAGGCTCAAGCCCCTGTAGCCAAACCTGAGGACTGTACTTGCACTTTCCAAGGGAATTGTATGTGCCCATTCCAATGGCCACAACCCTACTAATAGGATAAATCTCCAAAGTCCCTGAGGCCATCCCAATAGTTGTGGCTTCCCAGGACAAACAGGGGCAATCTGAGCCCATCTGAGCACCTACCTGCACTCAGACCCGTAGACTGATGTCCCCAGAGGTAAAAAGGAACGAACAGGCCCCTAGGCACTAATAGGATCCATGCCTTTGGTTTCCAGGCACCTCTCCTCAGAGGCCTGGATTTCAATACCAGCATATGGCTGTTTCTTGACTCACCCATCAGAACAAATCTCATCTACACATGGGAAACATGCACGTTGGAGCTGTGTCAAAGCCTCTGTTTAGGAGAACCCTTCAGGGCCCCAGTGCCACCGCTTCATTCCAAGGTCTCCATAGACACAAAAACATATTAGGACACATCCACAGGAGAGTCCATTTCAACTCAGCCTCCTCGGTTGCTCCCCCCTCATCCAGCAGATCTAACCTTTCTTGTTGCTTGGAGACAATTGGAATGCGAGGTGGGCTCCCCAGCCATCCATCCTTTGAACCCTGCTCGGAATCGTTGGCCTGGAGCCAACCAACAGGTCTCAATTGTCCTGAGAAGAATCTTTGCAGTTTGGAGCTTCTCACAACTCCCAACGTGGGAAAACCCCCATGGCCTCGTGATCCACCCCCCCTTCAAGAAGGGGCCATCAGGGACAGAAAGTCCAACCTGAGCGATCGTCTGATCCTTGCTCTGACTTCAGGTGCACGAGATCTCGATTGAGGTCTGTAGATTGTGCCTGCCATATCCTCACCCAGAAACCTTGGCCTAGTTTGGGTTCTCAGACTTCCGTCCTCAGACTACTGGCCCACAAGCCCTCCTGTTTGGCAATCCAGAACTACAATGCCGCACTCTGCCTGCTCTTCAGAAGAAAAACATTGCCCTCTGGGGCTACCCAGAAACCCCAAATGAGGATCAACCTGCACGCCATTCGGCTGTACCCCAAATATATAGACTGACCTGGGCCCTATTGCACTTTCTGACCCGGCCTGAGCCTGGACCTCCTGGCCCCACCCAGACAGCTGGCCGCACACTTAGCACATCGGACCCGCCATGGCCTTCGGTCGTCATCTCTTCTCAACCTCGGTTTCCAGGCTTCAGAACCTAGACCTGATCTCCAATCACTGCCCTGGTTTGAAAATGATGCAGAAATCAGAGCTCTTTCCCCATGGCAAGAAACCTTGTGTTTGGAAGGTTGTCCAACGTTCAGTGTAGTTGGAACCAGTGTGGCCCATGAAGCCCAGCCCATGCTTGCGGGCCACATTGGTCACAAACACACATTGTGACCCTCAGCCTGAGCCCAGTCCTCAGGTAAGGCCTCTCAGTGGCTGGATGAAGAGACAGCATATTGGGCTTGCCATGCCCCTAGGCCCCAATTTTTAACCATAGTTCGGGTTGTCCCTTCACTCTTGCCCAGGGCTCTGCTTTGGAATTCCTCTTTTGGCGGGATACCTGAGTTTACAAACCTGAAAGGAGTCCTCCCATCCCACAGATTGACGAAAAACAATTGGGATCGCGCCAAATCCACAGAGAGGAAGATTCGTCCATGGCCCATGATGCCTCCCCAACATTCCACGGCCATCGCTGATACAAAATCCAGAGACAAAAGCCTGAGCAAGCGCCTCAGACTCGCTCATTCTTCAGATCCTGAAGAGTTCTTCTCATGGTTTGTAGATCGGGCGTGCCATACCTACGGCCCCAAACCTAAGCTGAGTTTGTGTTTTCAGACTTCTGTCCTCAAAGTCCTTGGCCACACTCCGTCCAGGCTGGGGCCCCTGGAGTCACACATTAGGACTGCGCCTACCCATTCCATGGGAATTCTGCCCATTCCATTGTCAAAAATCGCACAAATTAGGAGAACCATCCAAAGTCCCTGAGGCCATCCCAATCGTGCAGGTCGCCCGGGACAAAAAAGGGCGGTTGATACCAGCTGAGCATCTACCTCCACTCATACCATAGATGGATGTCCCCAGAGAAGAAGATTGAACCAGACAGGACCCGAGGCCATTATCGGATCCATTGCTTTGCTTTACAGGCATGTCTCCTCAAAAGCCTGGATTCCAATACCAGCAGAGGGGATTTCCTGAGGCACGCATCAGAACAAATCTCGTCTCCACAAGGAAACATGTGCATTGGAGCTGTGTCAAAAGCTTAGGAGAATACTTCAGGGTCCCGGTGCCACCGCCCCATTCCAAGGCTCTCATGGACACAAACACACATTGCGACCCATCCTCAGGAAAGTCCATTTCAACTCAGCCACCCCGGTTGCTCCCGCAGATCCATTGGATCTAAACTGTCTCGTTGCTAGGAGGCAATTGGAATCCGAGGCGGACTTCCCAGGCATCCATCCTCGAACGGTGCTCTGGTTTCATTCCATATGGGATGTCCTGGAGCTGTCCAACAGGTCTCAATTGTCCCGCAGAAGGAATCCTTGAAGGGGGCATCCCACATCTCCCAACGTGGAAAACCTCCATGGCCTCGAGATTCCGCTCCCTTCATGAAGGGGCCGTCGTGCACAGAAACTCCAAACTGAGCCAACGTCTGATCCTCGCCCTGACTTTAGATGCATGAGATATTGGTTCACATCTGTAGGGGGTACCTGCCGTGCCCTCACCCTGAATCCGAAGTCTAGCTTGTGTTCTCAGACTTCCGTCCTCACTCTCCTGGCCCCGAAGCCCTCAAGTTTGGCAATTCCGGACCGACAATGAAGCACTCTGCCTGCCCTCTAGAAAAAATATATTGCCTAATGAGCTGCCCAGGCAGCTTAAATGAGGATAAACCTACACAGCACTCGCCTCTACCCAAATTATATAGTCTAACCTGGGCACTAATGCACTGTCTGACACAACCGGAGCCCAGACCTTTTGACCAACTCCCAGACAGCTGACCGCACACTGAGCACATCAGACCCGCCATGGCCTTATGTCATCATCTCTTCCCTACCTCAGTTTTCAGTCTTCAGAACCTAGACCTTATCTCCAATCACTGC
The DNA here is from genome assembly GCF_964662115.1 of Mustela nivalis. Taxonomy (NCBI): domain Eukaryota; kingdom Metazoa; phylum Chordata; class Mammalia; order Carnivora; family Mustelidae; genus Mustela; species Mustela nivalis. The sequence continues at coordinate 45,488 of NW_028136531.1, read as the reverse complement.
CCACGGGTGACTGTGATGCAGAAATCATAACTCTTCCTGACCCATGGCAAGAAACCTTGTGGTTGGCATGTTGTCCAACGTTCAGTGTAGGAGAAAAAAGTATTCACAATGAGGCCCCGCCCATTCTTGAGTGTGACGAGAGCATAAACACACATTGTCACCTCAGCGTGGGTCCTGTCCTCTAGGAATTCCTCTCAGTGGCTGGATCATTAGATGTCATAATGGGCTTGACATGTCCCTAGGCCCCAATTTTTACCAGATTTCTGGTTTTCCAGTCGCCCCTCCCCAGGGCTCTACTCTGGAATCCCTCATTAGGTGGGACATCTGAGGTTGAAACACAGAAGGAAACAAATCAACAACAACAAAAAAAAAACGGACTTCTTCCATCCCCAGAATGACCCCAAACTCTTTGGACGGGGCCGGAACCCCAGAGAGTAAGACTCGTCCATTTCCCATGAAGTCATCCTGGCAATTTCACGACCATGAGTGACACGATATCCAGAGACAAATACTTGAGCAAGAGACTCACACTCGCCCTTTTTTCATATCCCGAAGAGTTCTCCTCATGGTCTGTAGATCAGTCCTGCCATACCTATGACCTGAAACATAAGCCGAGTTTGTGTTTTCAGACAACTGTCCAAACAGGTCTGGCGTACACACGCTACAGGCTCAAGCCCCTGTAGCCAAACCTGAGGACTGTACTTGCACTTTCCAAGGGAATTGTATGTGCCCATTCCAATGGCCACAACCCTACTAATAGGATAAATCTCCAAAGTCCCTGAGGCCATCCCAATAGTTGTGGCTTCCCAGGACAAACAGGGGCAATCTGAGCCCATCTGAGCACCTACCTGCACTCAGACCCGTAGACTGATGTCCCCAGAGGTAAAAAGGAACGAACAGGCCCCTAGGCACTAATAGGATCCATGCCTTTGGTTTCCAGGCACCTCTCCTCAGAGGCCTGGATTTCAATACCAGCATATGGCTGTTTCTTGACTCACCCATCAGAACAAATCTCATCTACACATGGGAAACATGCACGTTGGAGCTGTGTCAAAGCCTCTGTTTAGGAGAACCCTTCAGGGCCCCAGTGCCACCGCTTCATTCCAAGGTCTCCATAGACACAAAAACATATTAGGACACATCCACAGGAGAGTCCATTTCAACTCAGCCTCCTCGGTTGCTCCCCCCTCATCCAGCAGATCTAACCTTTCTTGTTGCTTGGAGACAATTGGAATGCGAGGTGGGCTCCCCAGCCATCCATCCTTTGAACCCTGCTCGGAATCGTTGGCCTGGAGCCAACCAACAGGTCTCAATTGTCCTGAGAAGAATCTTTGCAGTTTGGAGCTTCTCACAACTCCCAACGTGGGAAAACCCCCATGGCCTCGTGATCCACCCCCCCTTCAAGAAGGGGCCATCAGGGACAGAAAGTCCAACCTGAGCGATCGTCTGATCCTTGCTCTGACTTCAGGTGCACGAGATCTCGATTGAGGTCTGTAGATTGTGCCTGCCATATCCTCACCCAGAAACCTTGGCCTAGTTTGGGTTCTCAGACTTCCGTCCTCAGACTACTGGCCCACAAGCCCTCCTGTTTGGCAATCCAGAACTACAATGCCGCACTCTGCCTGCTCTTCAGAAGAAAAACATTGCCCTCTGGGGCTACCCAGAAACCCCAAATGAGGATCAACCTGCACGCCATTCGGCTGTACCCCAAATATATAGACTGACCTGGGCCCTATTGCACTTTCTGACCCGGCCTGAGCCTGGACCTCCTGGCCCCACCCAGACAGCTGGCCGCACACTTAGCACATCGGACCCGCCATGGCCTTCGGTCGTCATCTCTTCTCAACCTCGGTTTCCAGGCTTCAGAACCTAGACCTGATCTCCAATCACTGCCCTGGTTTGAAAATGATGCAGAAATCAGAGCTCTTTCCCCATGGCAAGAAACCTTGTGTTTGGAAGGTTGTCCAACGTTCAGTGTAGTTGGAACCAGTGTGGCCCATGAAGCCCAGCCCATGCTTGCGGGCCACATTGGTCACAAACACACATTGTGACCCTCAGCCTGAGCCCAGTCCTCAGGTAAGGCCTCTCAGTGGCTGGATGAAGAGACAGCATATTGGGCTTGCCATGCCCCTAGGCCCCAATTTTTAACCATAGTTCGGGTTGTCCCTTCACTCTTGCCCAGGGCTCTGCTTTGGAATTCCTCTTTTGGCGGGATACCTGAGTTTACAAACCTGAAAGGAGTCCTCCCATCCCACAGATTGACGAAAAACAATTGGGATCGCGCCAAATCCACAGAGAGGAAGATTCGTCCATGGCCCATGATGCCTCCCCAACATTCCACGGCCATCGCTGATACAAAATCCAGAGACAAAAGCCTGAGCAAGCGCCTCAGACTCGCTCATTCTTCAGATCCTGAAGAGTTCTTCTCATGGTTTGTAGATCGGGCGTGCCATACCTACGGCCCCAAACCTAAGCTGAGTTTGTGTTTTCAGACTTCTGTCCTCAAAGTCCTGGGCCACACTCCGTCCAGGCTGGGGCCCCTGGAGTCACACATTAGGACTGCGCCTACCCATTCCATGGGAATTCTGCCCATTCCATTGTCAAAAATCGCACAAATTAGGAGAACCATCCAAAGTCCCTGAGGCCATCCCAATCGTGCAGGTCGCCCGGGACAAAAAAGGGCGGTTGATACCAGCTGAGCATCTACCTCCACTCATACCATAGATGGATGTCCCCAGAGAAGAAGATTGAACCAGACAGGACCCGAGGCCATTATCGGATCCATTGCTTTGCTTTACAGGCATGTCTCCTCAAAAGCCTGGATGCCAATACCAGCAGAGGGGATTTCCTGAGGCACGCATCAGAACAAATCTCGTCTCCACAAGGAAACATGTGCATTGGAGCTGTGTCAAAAGCTTAGGAGAATACTTCAGGGTCCCGGTGCCACCGCCCCATTCCAAGGCTCTCATGGACACAAACACACATTGCGACCCATCCTCAGGAAAGTCCATTTCAACTCAGCCACCCCGGTTGCTCCCGCAGATCCATTGGATCTAAACTGTCTCGTTGCTAGGAGGCAATTGGAATCCGAGGCGGACTTCCCAGGCATCCATCCTCGAACGGTGCTCTGGTTTCATTCCATATGGGATGTCCTGGAGCTGTCCAACAGGTCTCAATTGTCCCGCAGAAGGAATCCTTGAAGGGGGCATCCCACATCTCCCAACGTGGAAAACCTCCATGGCCTCGAGATTCCGCTCCCTTCATGAAGGGGCCGTCATGCACAGAAACTCCAAACTGAGCCAACGTCTGATCCTCGCCCTGACTTTAGATGCATGAGATATTGGTTCACATCTGCAGGGGGTACCTGCCGTGCCCTCACCCTGAATCCGAAGTCTAGCTTGTGTTCTCAGACTTCCGTCCTCACTCTCCTGGCCCCGAAGCCCTCAAGTTTGGCAATTCCGGACCGACAATGAAGCACTCTGCCTGCCCTCTAGAAAAAATATATTGCCTAATAAGCTGCCCAGGCAGCTTAAATGAGGATAAACCTACACAGCACTCGCCTCTACCCAAATTATATAGTCTAACCTGGGCACTAATGCACTGTCTGACACAACCGGAGCCCAGACCTTTTGACCAACTCCCAGACAGCTGACCGCACACTGAGCACATCAGACCCGCCATGGCCTTATGTCATCATCTCTTCCCTACCTCAGTTTTCAGTCTTCAGAACCTAGACCTTATCTCCAATCACTGCCCACGGGTGACTGTGATGCAGAAATCATAACTCTTCCTGACCCATGGCAAGAAACCTTGTGGTTGGCATGTTGTCCAACGTTCAGTGTAGGAGAAAAAAGTATTCACAATGAGGCCCCGCCCATTCTTGAGTGTGACGAGAGCATAAACACACATTGTCACCTCAGCGTGGGTCCTGTCCTCTAGGAATTCCTCTCAGTGGCTGGATCATTAGATGTCATAATGGGCTTGACATGTCCCTAGGCCCCAATTTTTACCAGATTTCTGGTTTTCCAGTCGCCCCTCCCCAGGGCTCTACTCTGGAATCCCTCATTAGGTGGGACATCTGAGGTTGAAACACAAAAGAAAACAAATCAACAACAACAAAAAAAACGGACTTCTTCCATCCCCAGAATGACCCCAAACTCTTTGGACGGGGCCGGAACCCCAGAGAGTAAGACTCGTCCATTTCCCATGAAGTCATCCTGGCAATTTCACGACCATGAGTGACACGATATCCAGAGACAAATACTTGAGCAAGAGACTCACACTCGCCCTTTTTTCATATCCCGAAGAGTTCTCCTCATGGTCTGTAGATCAGTCCTGCCATACCTATGACCTGAAACATAAGCCGAGTTTGTGTTTTCAGACAACTGTCCAAACAGGTCTGGCGTACACACGCTACAGGCTCAAGCCCCTGTAGCCAAACCTGAGGACTGTACTTGCACTTTCCAAGGGAATTGTATGTGCCCATTCCAATGGCCACAACCCTACTAATAGGATAAATCTCCAAAGTCCCTGAGGCCATCCCAATAGTTGTGGCTTCCCAGGACAAACAGGGGCAATCTGAGCCCATCTGAGCACCTACCTGCACTCAGACCCGTAGACTGATGTCCCCAGAGGTAAAAAGGAACGAACAGGCCCCTAGGCACTAATAGGATCCATGCCTTTGGTTTCCAGGCACCTCTCCTCAGAGGCCTGGATTTCAATACCAGCATATGGCTGTTTCTTGACTCACCCATCAGAACAAATCTCATCTACACATGGGAAACATGCACGTTGGAGCTGTGTCAAAGCCTCTGTTTAGGAGAACCCTTCAGGGCCCCAGTGCCACCGCTTCATTCCAAGGTCTCCATAGACACAAAAACATATTAGGACACATCCACAGGAGAGTCCATTTCAACTCAGCCTCCTCGGTTGCTCCCCCCTCATCCAGCAGATCTAACCTTTCTTGTTGCTTGGAGACAATTGGAATGCGAGGTGGGCTCCCCAGCCATCCATCCTTTGAACCCTGCTCGGAATCGTTGGCCTGGAGCCAACCAACAGGTCTCAATTGTCCTGCAGAAGAATCTTTGCAGTTTGGAGCTTCTCACAACTCCCAACGTGGGAAAACCCCCATGGCCTCGTGATCCACCCCCCCTTCAAGAAGGGGCCATCAGGGACAGAAAGTCCAACCTGAGCGATCGTCTGATCCTTGCTCTGACTTCAGGTGCACGAGATCTCGATTGAGGTCTGTAGATTGTGCCTGCCATATCCTCACCCAGAAACCTTGGCCTAGTTTGGGTTCTCAGACTTCCGTCCTCAGACTACTGGCCCACAAGCCCTCCTGTTTGGCAATCCAGAACTACAATGCCGCAATCTGCCTGCCCTTCAGAAGAAAAACATTGCCCTCTGGGGCTACCCAGAAACCCCAAATGAGGATCAACCTGCACGCCATTCGGCTGTACCCCAAATATATAGACTGACCTGGGCCCTATTGCACTTTCTGACCCGGCCTGAGCCTGGACCTCCTGGCCCCACCCAGACAGCTGGCCGCACACTTAGCACATCGGACCCGCCATGGCCTTAGGTCGTCATCTCTTCTCAACCTCGGTTTCCAGGCTTCAGAACCTAGACCTAATCTCCAATCACTGCCCTGGTTTGAAAATGATGCAGAAATCAGAGCTCTTTCCCCGTGGCAAGAAACCTTGTGTTTGGAAGGTTGTCCAACGTTCAGTGTAGTTGGAACCAGTGTGGCCCATGAAGCCCAGCCCATGCTTGCGGGCCACATTGGTCACAAACACACATTGTGACCCTCAGCCTGAGCCCAGTCCTCAGGTAAGGCCTCTCAGTGGCTGGATGAAGAGACAGCATATTGGGCTTGCCATGCCCCTAGGCCCCAATTTTTAACCATAGTTCGGGTTGTCCCTTCACTCTTGCCCAGGGCTCTGCTTTGGAATTCCTCTTTTGGCGGGATACCTGAGTTTACAAACCTGAAAGGAGTCCTCCCATCCCACAGATTGACGAAAAACAATTGGGATCGCGCCAAATCCACAGAGAGGAAGATTCGTCCATGGCCCATGATGCCTCCCCAACATTCCACGGCCATCGCTGATACAAAATCCAGAGACAAAAGCCTGAGCAAGCGCCTCAGACTCGCTCATTCTTCAGATCCTGAAGAGTTCTTCTCATGGTTTGTAGATCGGGCGTGCCATACCTACGGCCCCAAACCTAAGCTGAGTTTGTGTTTTCAGACTTCTGTCCTCAAAGTCCTGGGCCACACTCCGTCCAGGCTGGGGCCCCTGGAGTCACACATTAGGACTGCGCCTACCCATTCCATGGGAATTCTGCCCATTCCATTGTCAAAAATCGCACAAATTAGGAGAACCATCCAAAGTCCCTGAGGCCATCCCAATCGTGCAGGTCGCCCGGGACAAAAAAGGGCGGTTGATACCAGCTGAGCATCTACCTCCACTCATACCATAGATGGATGTCCCCAGAGAAGAAGATTGAACCAGACAGGACCCGAGGCCATTATCGGGTCCATTGCTTTGCTTTACAGGCATGTCTCCTCAAAAGCCTGGATTCCAATACCAGCAGAGGGGATTTCCTGAGGCACGCATCAGAACAAATCTCGTCTCCACAAGGAAACATGTGCATTGGAGCTGTGTCAAAAGCTTAGGAGAATACTTCAGGGTCCCGGTGCCACCGCCCCATTCCAAGGCTCTCATGGACACAAACACACATTGCGACCCATCCTCAGGAAAGTCCATTTCAACTCAGCCACCCCGGTTGCTCCCGCAGATCCATTGGATCTAAACTGTCTCGTTGCTAGGAGGCAATTGGAATCCGAGGCGGACTTCCCAGGCATCCATCCTCGAACGGTGCTCTGGTTTCATTCCATATGGGATGTCCTGGAGCTGTCCAACAGGTCTCAATTGTCCCGCAGAAGGAATCCTTGAAGGGGGCATCCCACATCTCCCAACGTGGAAAACCTCCATGGCCTCGAGATTCCGCTCCCTTCATGAAGGGGCCGTCGTGCACAGAAACTCCAAACTGAGCCAACGTCTGATCCTCGCCCTGACTTTAGATGCATGAGATATTGGTTCACATCTGCAGGGGGTACCTGCCGTGCCCTCACCCTGAATCCGAAGTCTAGCTTGTGTTCTCAGACTTCCGTCCTCACTCTCCTGGCCCCGAAGCCCTCAAGTTTGGCAATTCCGGACCGACAATGAAGCACTCTGCCTGCCCTCTAGAAAAAATATATTGCCTAATGAGCTGCCCAGGCAGCTTAAATGAGGATAAACCTACACAGCACTCGCCTCTACCCAAATTATATAGTCTAACCTGGGCACTAATGCACTGTCTGACACAACCGGAGCCCAGACCTTTTGACCAACTCCCAGACAGCTGACCGCACACTGAGCACATCAGACCCGCCATGGCCTTATGTCATCATCTCTTCCCTACCTCAGTTTTCAGTCTTCAGAACCTAGACCTTATCTCCAATCACTGCCCACGGGTGACTGTGATGCAGAAATCATAACTCTTCCTGACCCATGGCAAGAAACCTTGTGGTTGGCATGTTGTCCAACGTTCAGTGTAGGAGAAAAAAGTATTCACAATGAGGCCCCGCCCATTCTTGAGTGTGACGAGAGCATAAACACACATTGTCACCTCAGCGTGGGTCCTGTCCTCTAGGAATTCCTCTCAGTGGCTGGATCATTAGATGTCATAATGGGCTTGACATGTCCCTAGGCCCCAATTTTTACCAGATTTCTGGTTTTCCAGTCGCCCCTCCCCAGGGCTCTACTCTGGAATCCCTCATTAGGTGGGACATCTGAGGTTGAAACACAAAAGAAAACAAATCAACAACAACAAAAAAAACGGACTTCTTCCATCCCCAGAATGACCCCAAACTCTTTGGACGGGGCCGGAACCCCAGAGAGTAAGACTCGTCCATTTCCCATGAAGTCATCCTGGCAATTTCACGACCATGAGTGACACGATATCCAGAGACAAATACTTGAGCAAGAGACTCACACTCGCCCTTTTTTCATATCCCGAAGAGTTCTCCTCATGGTCTGTAGATCAGTCCTGCCATACCTATGACCTGAAACATAAGCCGAGTTTGTGTTTTCAGACAACTGTCCAAACAGGTCTGGCGTACACACGCTACAGGCTCAAGCCCCTGTAGCCAAACCTGAGGACTGTACTTGCACTTTCCAAGGGAATTGTATGTGCCCATTCCAATGGCCACAACCCTACTAATAGGATAAATCTCCAAAGTCCCTGAGGCCATCCCAATAGTTGTGGCTTCCCAGGACAAACAGGGGCAATCTGAGCCCATCTGAGCACCTACCTGCACTCAGACCCGTAGACTGATGTCCCCAGAGGTAAAAAGGAACGAACAGGCCCCTAGGCACTAATAGGATCCATGCCTTTGGTTTCCAGGCACCTCTCCTCAGAGGCCTGGATTTCAATACCAGCATATGGCTGTTTCTTGACTCACCCATCAGAACAAATCTCATCTACACATGGGAAACATGCACGTTGGAGCTGTGTCAAAGCCTCTGTTTAGGAGAACCCTTCAGGGCCCCAGTGCCACCGCTTCATTCCAAGGTCTCCATAGACACAAAAACATATTAGGACACATCCACAGGAGAGTCCATTTCAACTCAGCCTCCTCGGTTGCTCCCCCCTCATCCAGCAGATCTAACCTTTCTTGTTGCTTGGAGACAATTGGAATGCGAGGTGGGCTCCCCAGCCATCCATCCTTTGAACCCTGCTCGGAATCGTTGGCCTGGAGCCAACCAACAGGTCTCAATTGTCCTGCAGAAGAATCTTTGCAGTTTGGAGCTTCTCACAACTCCCAACGTGGGAAAACCCCCATGGCCTCGTGATCCACCCCCCCTTCAAGAAGGGGCCATCAGGGACAGAAAGTCCAACCTGAGCGATCGTCTGATCCTTGCTCTGACTTCAGGTGCACGAGATCTCGATTGAGGTCTGTAGATTGTGCCTGCCATATCCTCACCCAGAAACCTTGGCCTAGTTTGGGTTCTCAGACTTCCGTCCTCAGACTACTGGCCCACAAGCCCTCCTGTTTGGCAATCCAGAACTACAATGCCGCACTCTGCCTGCCCTTCAGAAGAAAAACATTGCCCTCTGGGGCTACCCAGAAACCCCAAATGAGGATCAACCTGCACGCCATTCGGCAGTACCCCAAATATATAGACTGACCTGGGCCCTATTGCACTTTCTGACCCGGCCTGAGCCTGGACCTCCTGGCCCCACCCAGACAGCTGGCCGCACACTTAGCACATCGGACCCGCCATGGCCTTAGGTCGTCATCTCTTCTCAACCTCGGTTTCCAGGCTTCAGAACCTAGACCTAATCTCCAATCACTGCCCTGGTTTGAAAATGATGCAGAAATCAGAGCTCTTTCCCCGTGGCAAGAAACCTTGTGTTTGGAAGGTTGTCCAACGTTCAGTGTAGTTGGAACCAGTGTGGCCCATGAAGCCCAGCCCATGCTTGCGGGCCACATTGGTCACAAACACACATTGTGACCCTCAGCCTGAGCCCAGTCCTCAGGTAAGGCCTCTCAGTGGCTGGATGAAGAGACAGCATATTGGGCTTGCCATGCCCCTAGGCCCCAATTTTTAACCATAGTTCGGGTTGTCCCTTCACTCTTGCCCAGGGCTCTGCTTTGGAATTCCTCTTTTGGCGGGATTCCTGAGTTTACAAACCTGAAAGGAGTCCTCCCATCCCACAGATTGACGAAAAACAATTGGGATCGCGCCAAATCCACAGAGAGGAAGATTCGTCCATGGCCCATGATGCCTCCCCAACATTCCACGGCCATCGCTGATACAAAATCCAGAGACAAAAGCCTGAGCAAGCGCCTCAGACTCGCTCATTCTTCAGATCCTGAAGAGTTCTTCTCATGGTTTGTAGATCGGGCGTGCCATACCTACGGCCCCAAACCTAAGCTGAGTTTGTGTTTTCAGACTTCTGTCCTCAAAGTCCTGGGCCACACTCCGTCCAGGCTGGGGCCCCTGGAGTCACACATTAGGACTGCGCCTACCCATTCCATGGGAATTCTGCCCATTCCATTGTCAAAAATCGCACAAATTAGGAGAACCATCCAAAGTCCCTGAGGCCATCCCAATCGTGCAGGTCGCCCGGGACAAAAAAGGGCGGTTGATACCAGCTGAGCATCTACCTCCACTCATACCATAGATGGATGTCCCCAGAGAAGAAGATTGAACCAGACAGGACCCGAGGCCATTATCGGGTCCATTGCTTTGCTTTACAGGCATGTCTCCTCAAAAGCCTGGATTCCAATACCAGCAGAGGGGATTTCCTGAGGCACGCATCAGAACAAATCTCGTCTCCACAAGGAAACATGTGCATTGGAGCTGTGTCAAAAGCTTAGGAGAATACTTCAGGGTCCCGGTGCCACCGCCCCATTCCAAGGCTCTCATGGACACAAACACACATTGCGACCCATCCTCAGGAAAGTCCATTTCAACTCAGCCACCCCGGTTGCTCCCGCAGATCCATTGGATCTAAACTGTCTCGTTGCTAGGAGGCAATTGGAATCCGAGGCGGACTTCCCAGGCATCCATCCTCGAACGGTGCTCTGGTTTCATTCCATATGGGATGTCCTGGAGCTGTCCAACAGGTCTCAATTGTCCCGCAGAAGGAATCCTTGAAGGGGGCATCCCACATCTCCCAACGTGGAAAACCTCCATGGCCTCGAGATTCCGCTCCCTTCATGAAGGGGCCGTCGTGCACAGAAACTCCAAACTGAGCCAACGTCTGATCCTCGCCCTGACTTTAGATGCATGAGATATTGGTTCACATCTGCAGGGGGTACCTGCCGTGCCCTCACCCTGAATCCGAAGTCTAGCTTGTGTTCTCAGACTTCCGTCCTCACTCTCCTGGCCCCGAAGCCCTCAAGTTTGGCAATTCCGGACCGACAATGAAGCACTCTGCCTGCCCTCTAGAAAAAATATATTGCCTAATGAGCTGCCCAGGCAGCTTAAATGAGGATAAACCTACACAGCACTCGCCTCTACCCAAATTATATAGTCTAACCTGGGCACTAATGCACTGTCTGACACAACCGGAGCCCAGACCTTTTGACCAACTCCCAGACAGCTGACCGCACACTGAGCACATCAGACCCGCCATGGCCTTATGTCATCATCTCTTCCCTACCTCAGTTTTCAGTCTTCAGAACCTAGACCTTATCTCCAATCACTGCCCACGGGTGACTGTGATGCAGAAATCATAACTCTTCCTGACCCATGGCAAGAAACCTTGTGGTTGGCATGTTGTCCAACGTTCAGTGTAGGAGAAAAAAGTATTCACAATGAGGCCCCGCCCATTCTTGAGTGTGACGAGAGCATAAACACACATTGTCACCTCAGCGTGGGTCCTGTCCTCTAGGAATTCCTCTCAGTGGCTGGATCATTAGATGTCATAATGGGCTTGACATGTCCCTAGGCCCCAATTTTTACCAGATTTCTGGTTTTCCAGTCGCCCCTCCCCAGGGCTCTACTCTGGAATCCCTCATTAGGTGGGACATCTGAGGTTGAAACACAAAAGAAAACAAATCAACAACAACAAAAAAAACGGACTTCTTCCATCCCCAGAATGACCCCAAACTCTTTGGACGGGGCCGGAACCCCAGAGAGTAAGACTCGTCCATTTCCCATGAAGTCATCCTGGCAATTTCACGACCATGAGTGACACGATATCCAGAGACAAATACTTGAGCAAGAGACTCACACTCGCCCTTTTTTCATATCCCGAAGAGTTCTCCTCATGGTCTGTAGATCAGTCCTGCCATACCTATGACCTGAAACATAAGCCGAGTTTGTGTTTTCAGACAACTGTCCAAACAGGTCTGGCGTACACACGCTACAGGCTCAAGCCCCTGTAGCCAAACCTGAGGACTGTACTTGCACTTTCCAAGGGAATTGTATGTGCCCATTCCAATGGCCACAACCCTACTAATAGGATAAATCTCCAAAGTCCCTGAGGCCATCCCAATAGTTGTGGCTTCCCAGGACAAACAGGGGCAATCTGAGCCCATCTGAGCACCTACCTGCACTCAGACCCGTAGACTGATGTCCCCAGAGGTAAAAAGGAACGAACAGGCCCCTAGGCACTAATAGGATCCATGCCTTTGGTTTCCAGGCACCTCTCCTCAGAGGCCTGGATTTCAATACCAGCATATGGCTGTTTCTTGACTCACCCATCAGAACAAATCTCATCTACACATGGGAAACATGCACGTTGGAGCTGTGTCAAAGCCTCTGTTTAGGAGAACCCTTCAGGGCCCCAGTGCCACCGCTTCATTCCAAGGTCTCCATAGACACAAAAACATATTAGGACACATCCACAGGAGAGTCCATTTCAACTCAGCCTCCTCGGTTGCTCCCCCCTCATCCAGCAGATCTAACCTTTCTTGTTGCTTGGAGACAATTGGAATGCGAGGTGGGCTCCCCAGCCATCCATCCTTTGAACCCTGCTCGGAATCGTTGGCCTGGAGCCAACCAACAGGTCTCAATTGTCCTGCAGAAGAATCTTTGCAGTTTGGAGCTTCTCACAACTCCCAACGTGGGAAAACCCCCATGGCCTCGTGATCCACCCCCCCTTCAAGAAGGGGCCATCAGGGACAGAAAGTCCAACCTGAGCGATCGTCTGATCCTTGCTCTGACTTCAGGTGCACGAGATCTCGATTGAGGTCTGTAGATTGTGCCTGCCATATCCTCACCCAGAAACCTTGGCCTAGTTTGGGTTCTCAGACTTCCGTCCTCAGACTACTGGCCCACAAGCCCTCCTGTTTGGCAATCCAGAACTACAATGCCGCACTCTGCCTGCCCTTCAGAAGAAAAACATTGCCCTCTGGGGTTACCCAGAAACCCCAAATGAGGATCAACCTGCACGCCATTCGGCTGTACCCCAAATATATAGACTGACCTGGGCCCTATTGCACTTTCTGACCCGGCCTGAGCCTGGACCTCCTGGCCCCACCCAGACAGCTGGCCGCACACTTAGCACATCGGACCCGCCATGGCCTTCGGTCGTCATCTCTTCTCAACCTCGGTTTCCAGGCTTCAGAACCTAGACCTGATCTCCAATCACTGCCCTGGTTTGAAAATGATGCAGAAATCAGAGCTCTTTCCCCATGGCAAGAAACCTTGTGTTTGGAAGGTTGTCCAACGTTCAGTGTAGTTGGAACCAGTGTGGCCCATGAAGCCCAGCCCATGCTTGCGGGCCACATTGGTCACAAACACACATTGTGACCCTCAGCCTGAGCCCAGTCCTCAGGTAAGGCCTCTCAGTGGCTGGATGAAGAGACAGCATATTGGGCTTGCCATGCCCCTAGGCCCCAATTTTTAACCATAGTTCGGGTTGTCCCTTCACTCTTGCCCAGGGCTCTGCTTTGGAATTCCTCTTTTGGCGGGATACCTGAGTTTACAAACCTGAAAGGAGTCCTCCCATCCCACAGATTGACGAAAAACAATTGGGATCGCGCCAAATCCACAGAGAGGAAGATTCGTCCATGGCCCATGATGCCTCCCCAACATTCCACGGCCATCGCTGATACAAAATCCAGAGACAAAAGCCTGAGCAAGCGTTTCAGACTCGCTCATTCTTCAGATCCTGAAGAGTTCTTCTCATGGTTTGTAGATCGGGCGTGCCATACCTACGGCCCCAAACCTAAGCTGAGTTTGTGTTTTCAGACTTCTGTCCTCAAAGTCCTGGGCCACACTCCGTCCAGGCTGGGGCCCCTGGAGTCACACATTAGGACTGCGCCTACCCATTCCATGGGAATTCTGCCCATTCCATTGTCAAAAATCGCACAAATTAGGAGAACCATCCAAAGTCCCTGAGGCCATCCCAATCGTGCAGGTCGCCCGGGACAAAAAAGGGCGGTTGATACCAGCTGAGCATCTACCTCCACTCATACCATAGATGGATGTCCCCAGAGAAGAAGATTGAACCAGACAGGACCCGAGGCCATTATCGGATCCATTGCTTTGCTTTACAGGCATGTCTCCTCAAAAGCCTGGATTCCAATACCAGCAGAGGGGATTTCCTGAGGCACGCATCAGAACAAATCTCGTCTCCACAAGGAAACATGTGCATTGGAGCTGTGTCAAAAGCTTAGGAGAATACTTCAGGGTCCCGGTGCCACCGCCCCATTCCAAGGCTCTCATGGACACAAACACACATTGCGACCCATCCTCAGGAAAGTCCATTTCAACTCAGCCACCCCGGTTGCTCCCGCAGATCCATTGGATCTAAACTGTCTCGTTGCTAGGAGGCAATTGGAATCCGAGGCGGACTTCCCAGGCATCCATCCTCGAACGGTGCTCTGGTTTCATTCCATATGGGATGTCCTGGAGCTGTCCAACAGGTCTCAATTGTCCCGCAGAAGGAATCCTTGAAGGGGGCATCCCACATCTCCCAACGTGGAAAACCTCCATGGCCTCGAGATTCCGCTCCCTTCATGAAGGGGCCGTCATGCACAGAAACTCCAAACTGAGCCAACGTCTGATCCTCGCCCTGACTTTAGATGCATGAGATATTGGTTCACATCTGCAGGGGGTACCTGCCGTGCCCTCACCCTGAATCCGAAGTCTAGCTTGTGTTCTCAGACTTCCGTCCTCACTCTCCTGGCCCCGAAGCCCTCAAGTTTGGCAATTCCGGACCGACAATGAAGCACTCTGCCTGCCCTCTAGAAAAAATATATTGCCTAATAAGCTGCCCAGGCAGCTTAAATGAGGATAAACCTACACAGCACTCGCCTCTACCCAAATTATATAGTCTAACCTGGGCACTAATGCACTGTCTGACACAACCGGAGCCCAGACCTTTTGACCAACTCCCAGACAGCTGACCGCACACTGAGCACATCAGACCCGCCATGGCCTTATGTCATCATCTCTTCCCTACCTCAGTTTTCAGTCTTCAGAACCTAGACCTTATCTCCAATCACTGCCCACGGGTGACTGTGATGCAGAAATCATAACTCTTCCTGACCCATGGCAAGAAACCTTGTGGTTGGCATGTTGTCCAACGTTCAGTGTAGGAGAAAAAAGTATTCACAATGAGGCCCCGCCCATTCTTGAGTGTGACGAGAGCATAAACACACATTGTCACCTCAGCGTGGGTCCTGTCCTCTAGGAATTCCTCTCAGTGGCTGGATCATTAGATGTCATAATGGGCTTGACATGTCCCTAGGCCCCAATTTTTACCAGATTTCTGGTTTTCCAGTCGCCCCTCCCCAGGGCTCTACTCTGGAATCCCTCATTAGGTGGGACATCTGAGGTTGAAACACAAAAGAAAACAAATCAACAACAACAAAAAAAACGGACTTCTTCCATCCCCAGAATGACCCCAAACTCTTTGGACGGGGCCGGAACCCCAGAGAGTAAGACTCGTCCATTTCCCATGAAGTCATCCTGGCAATTTCACGACCATGAGTGACACGATATCCAGAGACAAATACTTGAGCAAGAGACTCACACTCGCCCTTTTTTCATATCCCGAAGAGTTCTCCTCATGGTCTGTAGATCAGTCCTGCCATACCTATGACCTGAAACATAAGCCGAGTTTGTGTTTTCAGACAACTGTCCAAACAGGTCTGGCGTACACACGCTACAGGCTCAAGCCCCTGTAGCCAAACCTGAGGACTGTACTTGCACTTTCCAAGGGAATTGTATGTGCCCATTCCAATGGCCACAACCCTACTAATAGGATAAATCTCCAAAGTCCCTGAGGCCATCCCAATAGTTGTGGCTTCCCAGGACAAACAGGGGCAATCTGAGCCCATCTGAGCACCTACCTGCACTCAGACCCGTAGACTGATGTCCCCAGAGGTAAAAAGGAACGAACAGGCCCCTAGGCACTAATAGGATCCATGCCTTTGGTTTCCAGGCACCTCTCCTCAGAGGCCTGGATTTCAATACCAGCATATGGCTGTTTCTTGACTCACCCATCAGAACAAATCTCATCTACACATGGGAAACATGCACGTTGGAGCTGTGTCAAAGCCTCTGTTTAGGAGAACCCTTCAGGGCCCCAGTGCCACCGCTTCATTCCAAGGTCTCCATAGACACAAAAACATATTAGGACACATCCACAGGAGAGTCCATTTCAACTCAGCCTCCTCGGTTGCTCCCCCCTCATCCAGCAGATCTAACCTTTCTTGTTGCTTGGAGACAATTGGAATGCGAGGTGGGCTCCCCAGCCATCCATCCTTTGAACCCTGCTCGGAATCGTTGGCCTGGAGCCAACCAACAGGTCTCAATTGTCCTGCAGAAGAATCTTTGCAGTTTGGAGCTTCTCACAACTCCCAACGTGGGAAAACCCCCATGGCCTCGTGATCCACCCCCCCTTCAAGAAGGGGCCATCAGGGACAGAAAGTCCAACCTGAGCGATCGTCTGATCCTTGCTCTGACTTCAGGTGCACGAGATCTCGATTGAGGTCTGTAGATTGTGCCTGCCATATCCTCACCCAGAAACCTTGGCCTAGTTTGGGTTCTCAGACTTCCGTCCTCAGACTACTGGCCCACAAGCCCTCCTGTTTGGCAATCCAGAACTACAATGCCGCACTCTGCCTGCCCTTCAGAAGAAAAACATTGCCCTCTGGGGTTACCCAGAAACCCCAAATGAGGATCAACCTGCACGCCATTCGGCCGTACCCCAAATATATAGACTGACCTGGGCCCTATTGCACTTTCTGACCCGGCCTGAGCCTGGACCTCCTGGCCCCACCCAGACAGCTGGCCGCACACTTAGCACATCGGACCCGCCATGGCCTTCGGTCGTCATCTCTTCTCAACCTCGGTTTCCAGGCTTCAGAACCTAGACCTGATCTCCAATCACTGCCCTGGTTTGAAAATGATGCAGAAATCAGAGCTCTTTCCCCATGGCAAGAAACCTTGTGTTTGGAAGGTTGTCCAACGTTCAGTGTAGTTGGAACCAGTGTGGCCCATGAAGCCCAGCCCATGCTTGCGGGCCACATTGGTCACAAACACACATTGTGACCCTCAGCCTGAGCCCAGTCCTCAGGTAAGGCCTCTCAGTGGCTGGATGAAGCGACAGCATATTGGGCTTGCCATGCCCCTAGGCCCCAATTTTTAACCATAGTTCGGGTTGTCCCTTCACTCTTGCCCAGGGCTCTGCTTTGGAATTCCTCTTTTGGCGGGATACCTGAGTTTACAAACCTGAAAGGAGTCCTCCCATCCCACAGATTGACGAAAAACAATTGGGATCGCGCCAAATCCACAGAGAGGAAGATTCGTCCATGGCCCATGATGCCTCCCCAACATTCCACGGCCATCGCTGATACAAAATCCAGAGACAAAAGCCTGAGCAAGCGTTTCAGACTCGCTCATTCTTCAGATCCTGAAGAGTTCTTCTCATGGTTTGTAGATCGGGCGTGCCATACCTACGGCCCCAAACCTAAGCTGAGTTTGTGTTTTCAGACTTCTGTCCTCAAAGTCCTGGGCCACACTCCGTCCAGGCTGGGGCCCCTGGAGTCACACATTAGGACTGCGCCTACCCATTCCATGGGAATTCTGCCCATTCCATTGTCAAAAATCGCACAAATTAGGAGAACCATCCAAAGTCCCTGAGGCCATCCCAATCGTGCAGGTCGCCCGGGACAAAAAAGGGCGGTTGATACCAGCTGAGCATCTACCTCCACTCATACCATAGATGGATGTCCCCAGAGAAGAAGATTGAACCAGACAGGACCCGAGGCCATTATCGGATCCATTGCTTTGCTTTACAGGCATGTCTCCTCAAAAGCCTGGATTCCAATACCAGCAGAGGGGATTTCCTGAGGCACGCATCAGAACAAATCTCGTCTCCACAAGGAAACATGTGCATTGGAGCTGTGTCAAAAGCTTAGGAGAATACTTCAGGGTCCCGGTGCCACCGCCCCATTCCAAGGCTCTCATGGACACAAACACACATTGCGACCCATCCTCAGGAAAGTCCATTTCAACTCAGCCACCCCGGTTGCTCCCGCAGATCCATTGGATCTAAACTGTCTCGTTGCTAGGAGGCAATTGGAATCCGAGGCGGACTTCCCAGGCATCCATCCTCGAACGGTGCTCTGGTTTCATTCCATATGGGATGTCCTGGAGCTGTCCAACAGGTCTCAATTGTCCCGCAGAAGGAATCCTTGAAGGGGGCATCCCACATCTCCCAACGTGGAAAACCTCCATGGCCTCGAGATTCCGCTCCCTTCATGAAGGGGCCGTCATGCACAGAAACTCCAAACTGAGCCAACGTCTGATCCTCGCCCTGACTTTAGATGCATGAGATATTGGTTCACATCTGCAGGGGGTACCTGCCGTGCCCTCACCCTGAATCCGAAGTCTAGCTTGTGTTCTCAGACTTCCGTCCTCACTCTCCTGGCCCCGAAGCCCTCAAGTTTGGCAATTCCGGACCGACAATGAAGCACTCTGCCTGCCCTCTAGAAAAAATATATTGCCTAATAAGCTGCCCAGGCAGCTTAAATGAGGATAAACCTACACAGCACTCGCCTCTACCCAAATTATATAGTCTAACCTGGGCACTAATGCACTGTCTGACACAACCGGAGCCCAGACCTTTTGACCAACTCCCAGACAGCTGACCGCACACTGAGCACATCAGACCCGCCATGGCCTTATGTCATCATCTCTTCCCTACCTCAGTTTTCAGTCTTCAGAACCTAGACCTTATCTCCAATCACTGCCCACGGGTGACTGTGATGCAGAAATCATAACTCTTCCTGACCCATGGCAAGAAACCTTGTGGTTGGCATGTTGTCCAACGTTCAGTGTAGGAGAAAAAAGTATTCACAATGAGGCCCCGCCCATTCTTGAGTGTGACGAGAGCATAAACACACATTGTCACCTCAGCGTGGGTCCTGTCCTCTAGGAATTCCTCTCAGTGGCTGGATCATTAGATGTCATAATGGGCTTGACATGTCCCTAGGCCCCAATTTTTACCAGATTTCTGGTTTTCCAGTCGCCCCTCCCCAGGGCTCTACTCTGGAATCCCTCATTAGGTGGGACATCTGAGGTTGAAACACAAAAGGAAACAAATCAACAACAACAAAAAAAACGGACTTCTTCCATCCCCAGAATGACCCCAAACTCTTTGGACGGGGCCGGAACCCCAGAGAGTAAGACTCGTCCATTTCCCATGAAGTCATCCTGGCAATTTCACGACCATGAGTGACACGATATCCAGAGACAAATACTTGAGCAAGAGACTCACACTCGCCCTTTTTTCATATCCCGAAGAGTTCTCCTCATGGTCTGTAGATCAGTCCTGCCATACCTATGACCTGAAACATAAGCCGAGTTTGTGTTTTCAGACAACTGTCCAAACAGGTCTGGCGTACACACGCTACAGGCTCAAGCCCCTGTAGCCAAACCTGAGGACTGTACTTGCACTTTCCAAGGGAATTGTATGTGCCCATTCCAATGGCCACAACCCTACTAATAGGATAAATCTCCAAAGTCCCTGAGGCCATCCCAATAGTTGTGGCTTCCCAGGACAAACAGGGGCAATCTGAGCCCATCTGAGCACCTACCTGCACTCAGACCCGTAGACTGATGTCCCCAGAGGTAAAAAGGAACGAACAGGCCCCTAGGCACTAATAGGATCCATGCCTTTGGTTTCCAGGCACCTCTCCTCAGAGGCCTGGATTTCAATACCAGCATATGGCTGTTTCTTGACTCACCCATCAGAACAAATCTCATCTACACATGGGAAACATGCACGTTGGAGCTGTGTCAAAGCCTCTGTTTAGGAGAACCCTTCAGGGCCCCAGTGCCACCGCTTCATTCCAAGGTCTCCATAGACACAAAAACATATTAGGACACATCCACAGGAGAGTCCATTTCAACTCAGCCTCCTCGGTTGCTCCCCCCTCATCCAGCAGATCTAACCTTTCTTGTTGCTTGGAGACAATTGGAATGCGAGGTGGGCTCCCCAGCCATCCATCCTTTGAACCCTGCTCGGAATCGTTGGCCTGGAGCCAACCAACAGGTCTCAATTGTCCTGCAGAAGAATCTTTGCAGTTTGGAGCTTCTCACAACTCCCAACGTGGGAAAACCCCCATGGCCTCGTGATCCACCCCCCCTTCAAGAAGGGGCCATCAGGGACAGAAAGTCCAACCTGAGCGATCGTCTGATCCTTGCTCTGACTTCAGGTGCACGAGATCTCGATTGAGGTCTGTAGATTGTGCCTGCCATATCCTCACCCAGAAACCTTGGCCTAGTTTGCGTTCTCAGACTTCCGTCCTCAGACTACTGGCCCACAAGCCCTCCTGTTTGGCAATCCAGAACTACAATGCCGCACTCTGCCTGCCCTTCAGAAGAAAAACATTGCCCTCTGGGGTTACCCAGAAACCCCAAATGAGGATCAACCTGCACGCCATTCGGCCGTACCCCAAATATATAGACTGACCTGGGCCCTATTGCACTTTCTGACCCGGCCTGAGCCTGGACCTCCTGGCCCCACCCAGACAGCTGGCCGCACACTTAGCACATCGGACCCGCCATGGCCTTCGGTCGTCATCTCTTCTCAACCTCGGTTTCCAGGCTTCAGAACCTAGACCTGATCTCCAATCACTGCCCTGGTTTGAAAATGATGCAGAAATCAGAGCTCTTTCCCCATGGCAAGAAACCTTGTGTTTGGAAGGTTGTCCAACGTTCAGTGTAGTTGGAACCAGTGTGGCCCATGAAGCCCAGCCCATGCTTGCGGGCCACATTGGTCACAAACACACATTGTGACCCTCAGCCTGAGCCCAGTCCTCAGGTAAGGCCTCTCAGTGGCTGGATGAAGCGACAGCATATTGGGCTTGCCATGCCCCTAGGCCCCAATTTTTAACCATAGTTCGGGTTGTCCCTTCACTCTTGCCCAGGGCTCTGCTTTGGAATTCCTCTTTTGGCGGGATACCTGAGTTTACAAACCTGAAAGGAGTCCTCCCATCCCACAGATTGACGAAAAACAATTGGGATCGCGCCAAATCCACAGAGAGGAAGATTCGTCCATGGCCCATGATGCCTCCCCAACATTCCACGGCCATCGCTGATACAAAATCCAGAGACAAAAGCCTGAGCAAGCGTTTCAGACTCGCTCATTCTTCAGATCCTGAAGAGTTCTTCTCATGGTTTGTAGATCGGGCGTGCCATACCTACGGCCCCAAACCTAAGCTGAGTTTGTGTTTTCAGACTTCTGTCCTCAAAGTCCTGGGCCACACTCCGTCCAGGCTGGGGCCCCTGGAGTCACACATTAGGACTGCGCCTACCCATTCCATGGGAATTCTGCCCATTCCATTGTCAAAAATCGCACAAATTAGGAGAACCATCCAAAGTCCCTGAGGCCATCCCAATCGTGCAGGTCGCCCGGGACAAAAAAGGGCGGTTGATACCAGCTGAGCATCTACCTCCACTCATACCATAGATGGATGTCCCCAGAGAAGAAGATTGAACCAGACAGGACCCGAGGCCATTATCGGATCCATTGCTTTGCTTTACAGGCATGTCTCCTCAAAAGCCTGGATTCCAATACCAGCAGAGGGGATTTCCTGAGGCACGCATCAGAACAAATCTCGTCTCCACAAGGAAACATGTGCATTGGAGCTGTGTCAAAAGCTTAGGAGAATACTTCAGGGTCCCGGTGCCACCGCCCCATTCCAAGGCTCTCATGGACACAAACACACATTGCGACCCATCCTCAGGAAAGTCCATTTCAACTCAGCCACCCCGGTTGCTCCCGCAGATCCATTGGATCTAAACTGTCTCGTTGCTAGGAGGCAATTGGAATCCGAGGCGGACTTCCCAGGCATCCATCCTCGAACGGTGCTCTGGTTTCATTCCATATGGGATGTCCTGGAGCTGTCCAACAGGTCTCAATTGTCCCGCAGAAGGAATCCTTGAAGGGGGCATCCCACATCTCCCAACGTGGAAAACCTCCATGGCCTCGAGATTCCGCTCCCTTCATGAAGGGGCCGTCATGCACAGAAACTCCAAACTGAGCCAACGTCTGATCCTCGCCCTGACTTTAGATGCATGAGATATTGGTTCACATCTGCAGGGGGTACCTGCCGTGCCCTCACCCTGAATCCGAAGTCTAGCTTGTGTTCTCAGACTTCCGTCCTCACTCTCCTGGCCCCGAAGCCCTCAAGTTTGGCAATTCCGGACCGACAATGAAGCACTCTGCCTGCCCTCTAGAAAAAATATATTGCCTAATAAGCTGCCCAGGCAGCTTAAATGAGGATAAACCTACACAGCACTCGCCTCTACCCAAATTATATAGTCTAACCTGGGCACTAATGCACTGTCTGACACAACCGGAGCCCAGACCTTTTGACCAACTCCCAGACAGCTGACCGCACACTGAGCACATCAGACCCGCCATGGCCTTATGTCATCATCTCTTCCCTACCTCAGTTTTCAGTCTTCAGAACCTAGACCTTATCTCCAATCACTGCCCACGGGTGACTGTGATGCAGAAATCATAACTCTTCCTGACCCATGGCAAGAAACCTTGTGGTTGGCATGTTGTCCAACGTTCAGTGTAGGAGAAAAAAGTATTCACAATGAGGCCCCGCCCATTCTTGAGTGTGACGAGAGCATAAACACACATTGTCACCTCAGCGTGGGTCCTGTCCTCTAGGAATTCCTCTCAGTGGCTGGATCATTAGATGTCATAATGGGCTTGACATGTCCCTAGGCCCCAATTTTTACCAGATTTCTGGTTTTCCAGTCGCCCCTCCCCAGGGCTCTACTCTGGAATCCCTCATTAGGTGGGACATCTGAGGTTGAAACACAAAAGGAAACAAATCAACAACAACAAAAAAAACGGACTTCTTCCATCCCCAGAATGACCCCAAACTCTTTGGACGGGGCCGGAACCCCAGAGAGTAAGACTCGTCCATTTCCCATGAAGTCATCCTGGCAATTTCACGACCATGAGTGACACGATATCCAGAGACAAATACTTGAGCAAGAGACTCACACTCGCCCTTTTTTCATATCCCGAAGAGTTCTCCTCATGGTCTGTAGATCAGTCCTGCCATACCTATGACCTGAAACATAAGCCGAGTTTGTGTTTTCAGACAACTGTCCAAACAGGTCTGGCGTACACACGCTACAGGCTCAAGCCCCTGTAGCCAAACCTGAGGACTGTACTTGCACTTTCCAAGGGAATTGTATGTGCCCATTCCAATGGCCACAACCCTACTAATAGGATAAATCTCCAAAGTCCCTGAGGCCATCCCAATAGTTGTGGCTTCCCAGGACAAACAGGGGCAATCTGAGCCCATCTGAGCACCTACCTGCACTCAGACCCGTAGACTGATGTCCCCAGAGGTAAAAAGGAACGAACAGGCCCCTAGGCACTAATAGGATCCATGCCTTTGGTTTCCAGGCACCTCTCCTCAGAGGCCTGGATTTCAATACCAGCATATGGCTGTTTCTTGACTCACCCATCAGAACAAATCTCATCTACACATGGGAAACATGCACGTTGGAGCTGTGTCAAAGCCTCTGTTTCGGAGAACCCTTCAGGGCCCCAGTGCCACCGCTTCATTCCAAGGTCTCCATAGACACAAAAACATATTAGGACACATCCACAGGAGAGTCCATTTCAACTCAGCCTCCTCGGTTGCTCCCCCCTCATCCAGCAGATCTAACCTTTCTTGTTGCTTGGAGACAATTGGAATGCGAGGTGGGCTCCCCAGCCATCCATCCTTTGAACCCTGCTCGGAATCGTTGGCCTGGAGCCAACCAACAGGTCTCAATTGTCCTGCAGAAGAATCTTTGCAGTTTGGAGCTTCTCACAACTCCCAACGTGGGAAAACCCCCATGGCCTCGTGATCCACCCCCCCTTCAAGAAGGGGCCATCAGGGACAGAAAGTCCAACCTGAGCGATCGTCTGATCCTTGCTCTGACTTCAGGTGCACGAGATCTCGATTGAGGTCTGTAGATTGTGCCTGCCATATCCTCACCCAGAAACCTTGGCCTAGTTTGCGTTCTCAGACTTCCGTCCTCAGACTACTGGCCCACAAGCCCTCCTGTTTGGCAATCCAGAACTACAATGCCGCACTCTGCCTGCCCTTCAGAAGAAAAACATTGCCCTCTGGGGCTACCCAGAAACCCCAAATGAGGATCAACCTGCACGCCATTCGGCCGTACCCCAAATATATAGACTGACCTGGGCCCTATTGCACTTTCTGACCCGGCCTGAGCCTGGACCTCCTGGCCCCACCCAGACAGCTGGCCGCACACTTAGCACATCGGACCCACCATGGCCTTCGGTCGTCATCTCTTCTCAACCTCGGTTTCCAGGCTTCAGAACCTAGACCTGATCTCCAATCACTGCCCTGGTTTGAAAATGATGCAGAAATCAGAGCTCTTTCCCCATGGCAAGAAACCTTGTGTTTGGAAGGTTGTCCAACGTTCAGTGTAGTTGGAACCAGTGTGGCCCATGAAGCCCAGCCCATGCTTGCGGGCCACATTGGTCACAAACACACATTGTGACCCTCAGCCTGAGCCCAGTCCTCAGGTAAGGCCTCTCAGTGGCTGGATGAAGAGACAGCATATTGGGCTTGCCATGCCCCTAGGCCCCAATTTTTAACCATAGTTCGGGTTGTCCCTTCACTCTTGCCCAGGGCTCTGCTTTGGAATTCCTCTTTTGGCGGGATACCTGAGTTTACAAACCTGAAAGGAGTCCTCCCATCCCACAGATTGACGAAAAACAATTGGGATCGCGCCAAATCCACAGAGAGGAAGATTCGTCCATGGCCCATGATGCCTCCCCAACATTCCACGGCCATCGCTGATACAAAATCCAGAGACAAAAGCCTGAGCAAGCGCCTCAGACTCGCTCATTCTTCAGATCCTGAAGAGTTCTTCTCATGGTTTGTAGATCGGGCGTGCCATACCTACGGCCCCAAACCTAAGCTGAGTTTGTGTTTTCAGACTTCTGTCCTCAAAGTCCTGGGCCACACTCCGTCCAGGCTGGGGCCCCTGGAGTCACACATTAGGACTGCGCCTACCCATTCCATGGGAATTCTGCCCATTCCATTGTCAAAAATCGCACAAATTAGGAGAACCATCCAAAGTCCCTGAGGCCATCCCAATCGTGCAGGTCGCCCGGGACAAAAAAGGGCGGTTGATACCAGCTGAGCATCTACCTCCACTCATACCATAGATGGATGTCCCCAGAGAAGAAGATTGAACCAGACAGGACCCGAGGCCATTATCGGATCCATTGCTTTGCTTTACAGGCATGTCTCCTCAAAAGCCTGGATTCCAATACCAGCAGAGGGGATTTCCTGAGGCACGCATCAGAACAAATCTCGTCTCCACAAGGAAACATGTGCATTGGAGCTGTGTCAAAAGCTTAGGAGAATACTTCAGGGTCCCGGTGCCACCGCCCCATTCCAAGGCTCTCATGGACACAAACACACATTGCGACCCATCCTCAGGAAAGTCCATTTCAACTCAGCCACCCCGGTTGCTCCCGCAGATCCATTGGATCTAAACTGTCTCGTTGCTAGGAGGCAATTGGAATCCGAGGCGGACTTCCCAGGCATCCATCCTCGAACGGTGCTCTGGTTTCATTCCATATGGGATGTCCTGGACCTGTCCAACAGGTCTCAATTGTCCCGCAGAAGGAATCCTTGAAGGGGGCATCCCACATCTCCCAACGTGGAAAACCTCCATGGCCTCGAGATTCCGCTCCCTTCATGAAGGGGCCGTCGTGAACAGAAACTCCAAACTGAGCCAACGTCTGATCCTCGCCCTGACTTTAGATGCATGAGATATTGGTTCACATCTGCAGGGGGTACCTGCCGTGCCCTCACCCTGAATCCGAAGTCTAGCTTGTGTTCTCAGACTTCCGTCCTCACTCTCCTGGCCCCGAAGCCCTCAAGTTTGGCAATTCCGGACCGACAATGAAGCACTCTGCCTGCCCTCTAGAAAAAATATATTGCCTAATGAGCTGCCCAGGCAGCTTAAATGAGGATAAACCTACACAGCACTCGCCTCTACCCAAATTATATAGTCTAACCTGGGCACTAATGCACTGTCTGACACAACCGGAGCCCAGACCTTTTGACCAACTCCCAGACAGCTGACCGCACACTGAGCACATCAGACCCGCCATGGCCTTATGTCATCATCTCTTCCCTACCTCAGTTTTCAGTCTTCAGAACCTAGACCTTATCTCCAATCACTGCCCACGGGTGACTGTGATGCAGAAATCATAACTCTTCCTGACCCATGGCAAGAAACCTTGTGGTTGGCATGTTGTCCAACGTTCAGTGTAGGAGAAAAAAGTATTCACAATGAGGCCCCGCCCATTCTTGAGTGTGACGAGAGCATAAACACACATTGTCACCTCAGCGTGGGTCCTGTCCTC
Organism: Mustela nivalis; assembly: GCF_964662115.1. Classification (NCBI taxonomy): domain Eukaryota; kingdom Metazoa; phylum Chordata; class Mammalia; order Carnivora; family Mustelidae; genus Mustela; species Mustela nivalis. The sequence continues at coordinate 19,034 of NW_028136531.1, read as the reverse complement.
TAGGAATTCCTCTCAGTGGCTGGATCATTAGATGTCATAATGGGCTTGACATGTCCCTAGGCCCCAATTTTTACCAGATTTCTGGTTGTCCAGTCGCCCCTCCCCAGGGCTCTACTCTGGAATCCCTCATTAGGTGGGACATCTGAGGTTGAAACACAAAAGGAAACAAATCAACAACAACAAAAAAACGGACTTCTTCCATCCCCAGAATGACCCCAAACTCTTTGGACGGTGCCGGAACCCCAGAGAGTAAGACTCGTCCATTTCCCATGAAGTCATCCTGGCAATTTCACGACCATGAGTGACACGATATCCAGAGACAAATACTTGAGCAAGAGACTCACACTCGCCCTTTTTTCATATCCCGAAGAGTTCTCCTCATGGTCTGTAGATCAGTCCTGCCATACCTATGACCTGAAACATAAGCCGAGTTTGTGTTTTCAGACAACTGTCCAAACAGGTCTGGCGTACACACGCTACAGGCTCAAGCCCCTGTAGCCAAACCTGAGGACTGTACTTGCACTTTCCAAGGGAATTGTATGTGCCCATTCCAATGGCCACAACCCTACTAATAGGATAAATCTCCAAAGTCCCTGAGGCCATCCCAATAGTTGTGGCTTCCCAGGACAAACAGGGGCAATCTGAGCCCATCTGAGCACCTACCTGCACTCAGACCCGTAGACTGATGTCCCCAGAGGTAAAAAGGAACGAACAGGCCCCTAGGCACTAATAGGATCCATGCCTTTGGTTTCCAGGCACCTCTCCTCAGAGGCCTGGATTTCAATACCAGCATATGGCTGTTTCTTGACTCACCCATCAGAACAAATCTCATCTACACATGGGAAACATGCACGTTGGAGCTGTGTCAAAGCCTCTGTTTCGGAGAACCCTTCAGGGCCCCAGTGCCACCGCTTCATTCCAAGGTCTCCATAGACACAAAAACATATTAGGACACATCCACAGGAGAGTCCATTTCAACTCAGCCTCCTCGGTTGCTCCCCCCTCATCCAGCAGATCTAACCTTTCTTGTTGCTTGGAGACAATTGGAATGCGAGGTGGGCTCCCCAGCCATCCATCCTTTGAACCCTGCTCGGAATCGTTGGCCTGGAGCCAACCAACAGGTCTCAATTGTCCTGCAGAAGAATCTTTGCAGTTTGGAGCTTCTCACAACTCCCAACGTGGGAAAACCCCCATGGCCTCGTGATCCACCCCCCCTTCAAGAAGGGGCCATCAGGGACAGAAAGTCCAACCTGAGCGATCGTCTGATCCTTGCTCTGACTTCAGGTGCACGAGATCTCGATTGAGGTCTGTAGATTGTGCCTGCCATATCCTCACCCAGAAACCTTGGCCTAGTTTGGGTTCTCAGACTTCCGTCCTCAGACTACTGGCCCACAAGCCCTCCTGTTTGGCAATCCAGAACTACAATGCCGCACTCTGCCTGCCCTTCAGAAGAAAAACATTGCCCTCTGGGGCTACCCAGAAACCCCAAATGAGGATCAACCTGCACGCCATTCGGCTGTACCCCAAATATATAGACTGACCTGGGCCCTATTGCACTTTCTGACCCGGCCTGAGCCTGGACCTCCTGGCCCCACCCAGACAGCTGGCCGCACACTTAGCACATCGGACCCGCCATGGCCTTCGGTCGTCATCTCTTCTCAACCTCGGTTTCCAGGCTTCAGAACCTAGACCTGATCTCCAATCACTGCCCTGGTTTGAAAATGATGCAGAAATCAGAGCTCTTTCCCCATGGCAAGAAACCTTGTGTTTGGAAGGTTGTCCAACGTTCAGTGTAGTTGGAACCAGTGTGGCCCATGAAGCCCAGCCCATGCTTGCGGGCCACATTGGTCACAAACACACATTGTGACCCTCAGCCTGAGCCCAGTCCTCAGGTAAGGCCTCTCAGTGGCTGGATGAAGCGACAGCATATTGGGCTTGCCATGCCCCTAGGCCCCAATTTTTAAACATAGTTCGGGTTGTCCCTTCACTCTTGCCCAGGGCTCTGCTTTGGAATTCCTCTTTTGGCGGGATACCTGAGTTTACAAACCTGAAAGGAGTCCTCCCATCCCACAGATTGACGAAAAACAATTGGGATCGCGCCAAATCCACAGAGAGGAAGATTCGTCCATGGCCCATGATGCCTCCCCAACATTCCACGGCCATCGCTGATACAAAATCCAGAGACAAAAGCCTGAGCAAGCGTTTCAGACTCGCTCATTCTTCAGATCCTGAAGAGTTCTTCTCATGGTTTGTAGATCGGGCGTGCCATACCTACGGCCCCAAACCTAAGCTGAGTTTGTGTTTTCAGACTTCTGTCCTCAAAGTCCTGGGCCACACTCCCTCCAGGCTGGGGCCCCTGGAGTCACACATTAGGACTGCGCCTACCCATTCCATGGGAATTCTGCCCATTCCATTGTCAAAAATCGCACAAATTAGGAGAACCATCCAAAGTCCCTGAGGCCATCCCAATCGTGCAGGTCGCCCGGGACAAAAAAGGGCGGTTGATACCAGCTGAGCATCTACCTCCACTCATACCATAGATGGATGTCCCCAGAGAAGAAGATTGAACCAGACAGGACCCGAGGCCATTATCGGATCCATTGCTTTGCTTTACAGGCATGTCTCCTCAAAAGCCTGGATTCCAATACCAGCAGAGGGGATTTCCTGAGGCACGCATCAGAACAAATCTCGTCTCCACAAGGAAACATGTGCATTGGAGCTGTGTCAAAAGCTTAGGAGAATACTTCAGGGTCCCGGTGCCACCGCCCCATTCCAAGGCTCTCATGGACACAAATACACATTGCGACCCATCCTCCATTTCAACTCAGCCACCCCGGTTGCTCCTGCAGATCCATTGGATCTAAACTGTCTCGTTGCTAGGAGGCAATTGGAATCCGAGGCGGACTTCCCAGGCTCCATCCTCGAACGGTGCTCTGGTTTCATTCCATATGGGATGTCCTGGAGCTGTCCAACAGGTCTCAATTGTCCCGCAGAAGGAATCCTTGAAGGGGGCATCCCACATCTCCCAACGTGGAAAACCTCCATGGCCTCGAGATTCCGCTCCCTTCATGAAGGGGCCGTCATGCACAGAAACTCCAAACTGAGCCAACGTCTGATCCTCGCCCTGACTTTAGATGCATGAGATATTGGTTCACATCTGCAGGGGGTACCTGCCGTGCCCTCACCCTGAATCCGAAGTCTAGCTTGTGTTCTCAGACTTCCGTCCTCACTCTCCTGGCCCCGAAGCCCTCAAGTTTGGCAATTCCGGACCGACAATGAAGCACTCTGCCTGCCCTCTAGAAAAAATATATTGCCTAATGAGCTGCCCAGGCAGCTTAAATGAGGATAAACCTACACAGCACTCGCCTCTACCCAAATTATATAGTCTAACCTGGGCACTAATGCACTGTCTGACACAACCGGAGCCCAGACCTTTTGACCAACTCCCAGACAGCTGACCGCACACTGAGCACATCAGACCCGCCATGGCCTTATGTCATCATCTCTTCCCTACCTCAGTTTTCAGTCTTCAGAACCTAGACCTTATCTCCAATCACTGCCCACGGGTGACTGTGATGCAGAAATCATAACTCTTCCTGACCCATGGCAAGAAACCTTGTGGTTGGCATGTTGTCCAACGTTCAGTGTAGGAGGAAAAAGTATTCACAATGAGGCCCCGCCCATTCTTGAGTGCGACGAGAGCATAAACACACATTGTCACCTCAGCGTGGGTCCTGTCCTCTAGGAATTCCTCTCAGTGGCTGGATCATTAGATGTCATAATGGGCTTGACATGTCCCTAGGCCCCAATTTTTACCAGATTTCTGGTTGTCCAGTCGCCCCTACCCAGGGCTCTACTCTGGAATCCCTCATTAAGTGGGACATCTGAGGTTGAAATACAAAAGGAAACAAATCAACAACAACAAAAAAACGGACTTCTTCCATCCCCAGAATGACCCCAAACTCTTTGGACGGTGCCGGAACACCAGAGAGTAAGACTCGTCCATTTCCCATGAAGTCATCCTGGCAATTTCACGACCATGAGTGACACGATATCCAGAGACAAATACTTGAGCAAGAGACTCACACTCGCCCTTTTTTCATATCCCGAAGAGTTCTCCTCATGGTCTGTAGATCAGTCCTGCCATACCTATGACCTGAAACATAAGCCGAGTTTGTGTTTTCAGACAACTGTCCAAACAGGTCTGGCGTACACACGCTACAGGCTCAAGCCCCTGTAGCCAAACCTGAGGACTGTACTTGCACTTTCCAAGGGAATTGTATGTGCCCATTCCAATGGCCACAACCCTACTAATAGGATAAATCTCCAAAGTCCCTGAGGCCATCCCAATAGTTGTGGCTTCCCAGGACAAACAGGGGCAATCTGAGCCCATCTGAGCACCTACCTGCACTCAGACCCGTAGACTGATGTCCCCAGAGGTAAAAAGGAACGAACAGGCCCCTAGGCACTAATAGGATCCATGCCTTTGGTTTCCAGGCATCTCTCCTCAGAGGCCTGGATTTCAATACCAGCATATGGCTGTTTCTTGACTCACCCATCAGAACAAATCTCATCTACATATGGGAAACATGCACGTTGGAGCTGTGTCAAAGCCTCTGTTTAGGAGAACCCTTCAGGGCCCCAGTGCCACCGCTTCATTCCAAGGACTCCATAGACACAAAAACATATTAGGACACATCCACAGGAGAGTCCATTTCAACTCAGCCTCCTCGGTTGCTCCCCCCTCATCCAGCAGATCTAACCTTTCTTGTTGCTTGGAGACAATTGGAATGCGAGGTGGGCTACCCAGCCATCCATCCTTTGAACCCTGCTCGGAAACGTTGGCCTGGAGCAAACCAACAGGTCTCAATTGTCCTGCAGAAGAATCTTTGCAGTTTGGAGCTTCTCACAACTCCCAACGTGGGAAAACCCCCATGGCCTCGTGATCCACCCCCCCTTCAAGAAGGGGCCATCAGGGACAGAAAGTCCAAACTGAGCGATCGTCTGATCCTTGCTCTGACTTCAGGTGCACGAGATCTCGATTGAGGTCTGTAGATTGTGCTGCCATATCCTCACCCAGAAACCTTGGCCTAGTTTGGGTTCTCAGACTTCCGTCCTCAGACTACTGGCCCACAAGCCCTCCTGTTTGGCAATCCAGAACTACAATGCCGCACTCTGCCTGCCCTTCAGAAGAAAAACATTGCCCTCTGGGGCTACCCAGAAACCCCAAATGAGGATCAACCTGCACGCCATTCGGCTGTACCCCAAATATATAGACTGACCTGGGCCCTATTGCACTTTCTGACCCGGCCTGAGCCTGGACCTCCTGGCCCCACCCAGACAGCTGGCCGCACACTTAGCACATCGGACCCACCATGGCCTTAGGTCGTCATCTCTTCTCAACCTCGGTTTCCAGGCTTCAGAACCTAGACCTGATCTCCAATCACTGCCCTGGTTTGAAAATGATGCAGAAATCAGAGCTCTTTCCCCATGGCAAGAAACCTTGTGTTTGGAAGGTTGTCCAACGTTCAGTGTAGTTGGAACCAGTGTGGCCCATGAAGCCCAGCCCATGCTTGCAGGCCACATTGGTCACAAACACACATTGTGACCCTCAGCCTGAGCCCAGTCCTCAGGTAAGGCCTCTCAGTGGCTGGATGAAGAGACAGCATATTGGGCTTGCCATGCCCCTAGGCCCCAATTTTTAAACATAGATCGGGTTGTCCCTTCACTCTTCCCCAGGGCTCTGCTTTGGAATTCCTCTTTTGGTGGGATACCTGAGTTTACAAACCTGAAAGGAGTCCTCCCATCCCACAGATTGACGAAAAACAATTGGGATCGCGCCAAATCCACAGAGAGGAAGATTCGTCCATGGCCCATGATGCCTCCCCAACATTCCACGGCCATCGCTGATACAAAATCCAGAGACAAAAGCCTGAGCAAGCGCCTCAGACTCGCTCATTCTTCAGATCCTGAAGAGTTCTTCTCATGGTTTGTAGATCGGGCGTGCCATACCTACGGCCCCAAACCTAAGCTGAGTTTGTGTTTTCAGACTTCTGTCCTCAAAGTCCTGGGCCACACTCCGTCCAGGCTGGTTCCCCTGGAGTCACACATTAGGACTGCGCCTACCCATTCCATGGGAATTCTGCCCATTCCATTGTCAAAAATCGCACAAATTAGGAGAACCATCCAAAGTCCCTGAGGCCATCCCAATCGTGCAGGTCGCCCGGGACAAAAAAGGGCGGTTGATACCAGCTGAGCATCTACCTCCACTCATACCATAGATGGATGTCCCCAGAGAAGAAGATTGAACCAGACAGGACCCGAGGCCATTATCGGATCCATTGCTTTGCTTTACAGGCATGTCTCCTCAAAAGCCTGGATTCCAATACCAGCAGAGGGGATTTCCTGAGGCACGTATCAGAACAAATCTCGTCTCCACAAGGAAACATGTGCATTGGAGCTGTGTCAAAAGCTTAGGAGAATACTTCAGGGTCCCGGTGCCACCGCCCCATTCCAACGCTCTCATGGACACAAACACACATTGCGACCCATCCTCAGGAAAGTCCATTTCAACTCAGCCACCCCGGTTGCTCCCGCAGATCCATTGGATCTAAACTGTCTCGTTGCTAGGAGGCAATTGGAATCCGAGGCGGACTTCCCAGGCATCCATCCTCGAACGGTGCTCTGGTTTCATTCCATATGGGATGTCCTGGAGCTGTCCAACAGGTCTCAATTGTCCCGCAGAAGGAATCCTTGAAGGGGGCATCCCACATCTCCCAACGTGGAAAACCTCCATGGCCTCGAGATTCCGCTCCCTTCATGAAGGGGCCGTCATGCACAGAAACTCCAAGTGAGCCAACGTCTGATCCTCGCCCTGACTTCAGATGCATGAGATATTGGTTCAAATCTGCAGGGGGTACCTGCCGTGCCCTCACCCTGAATCCGAAGTCTAGCTTGTGTTCTCAGACTTCCGTCCTCACTCTCCTGGCCCCGAAGCCCTCAAGTTTGGCAATTCCGGACCGACAATGAAGCACTCTGCCTGCCCTCTAGAAAAAATATATTGCCTAATGAGCTGCCCAGGCAGCTTAAATGAGGATAAACCTACACAGCACTCGCCTCTACCCAAATTATATAGTCTAACCTGGGCACTAATGCACTGTCTGACACAACCGGAGCCCAGACCTTTTGACCAACTCCCAGACAGCTGACCGCACACTGAGCACATCAGACCCGCCATGGCCTTATGTCATCATCTCTTCCCTACCTCAGTTTTCAGTCTTCAGAACCTAGACCTTATCTCCAATCACTGCCCACGGGTGACTGTGATGCAGAAATCATAACTCTTCCTGACCCATGGCAAGAAACCTTGTGGTTGGCATGTTGTCCAATGTTCAGTGTAGGAGAAAAAAGTATTCACAATGAGGCCCCGCCCATTCTTGAGTGCGACGAGAGCATAAACACACATTGTCACCTCAGCGTGGGTCCTGTCCTCTAGGAATTCCTCTCAGTGGCTGGATCATTAGATGTCATAATGGGCTTGACATGTCCCTAGGCCCCAATTTTTACCAGATTTCTGGTTGTCCAGTCGCCCCTACCCAGGGCTCTAATCTGAAATCCCTCATTAGGTGGGACATCTGACGTTGAAACACAAAAGGAAACAAATCAACAACAACAAAAAAACGGACTTCTTCCATCCCCAGAATGACCCCAAACTCTTTGGACGGTGCCGGAACACCAGAGAGTAAGACTCGTCCATTTCCCATGAAGTCATCCTGGCAATTTCACGACCATGAGTGACACGATATCCAGAGACAAATACTTGAGCAAGAGACTCACACTCGCCCTTTTTTCATATCCCGAAGAGTTCTCCTCATGGTCTGTAGATCAGTCCTGCCATACCTATGACCTGAAACATAAGCCGAGTTTGTGTTTTCAGACAACTGTCCAAACAGGTCTGGCGTACACACGCTACAGGCTCAAGCCCCTGTAGCCAAACCTGAGGACTGTACTTGCACTTTCCAAGGGAATTGTATGTGCCCATTCCAATGGCCACAACCCTACTAATAGGATAAATCTCCAAAGTCCCTGAGGCCATCCCAATAGTTGTGGCTTCCCAGGACAAACAGGGGCAATCTGAGCCCATCTGAGCACCTACCTGCACTCAGACCCGTAGACTGATGTCCCCAGAGGTAAAAAGGAACGAACAGGCCCCTAGGCACTAATAGGATCCATGCCTTTGGTTTCCAGGCATCTCTCCTCAGAGGCCTGGATTTCAATACCAGCATATGGCTGTTTCTTGACTCACCCATCAGAACAAATCTCATCTACATATGGGAAACATGCACGTTGGAGCTGTGTCAAAGCCTCTGTTTAGGAGAACCCTTCAGGGCCCCAGTGCCACCGCTTCATTCCAAGGACTCCATAGACACAAAAACATATTAGGACACATCCACAGGAGAGTCCATTTCAACTCAGCCTCCTCGGTTGCTCCCCCCTCATCCAGCAGATCTAACCTTTCTTGTTGCTAGGAGACAATTGGAATGCTAGGTGGGCTACCCAGCCATCCATCCTTTGAACCCTGCTCGGAATCGTTGGCCTGGAGCCAACCAACAGGTCTCAATTGTCCTGCAGAAGAATCTTTGCAGTTTGGAGCTTCTCACAACTCCCAACGTGGGAAAACCCCCATGGCCTCGTGATCCACCCCCCCTTCAAGAAGGGGCCATCAGGGACAGAAAGTCCAACCTGAGCGATCGTCTGATCCTTGCTCTGACTTCAGGTGCACGAGATCTCGATTGAGGTCTGTAGATTGTGCCTGCCATATCCTCACCCAGAAACCTTGGCCTAGTTTGGGTTCTCAGACTTCCGTCCTCAGACTACTGGCCCACAAGCCCTCCTGTTTGGCAATCCAGAACTACAATGCCGCACTCTGCCTGCCCTTCAGAAGAAAAACATTGCCCTCTGGGGCTAGCCAGAAACCCCAAATGAGGATCAACCTGCACGCCATTCGGCTGTACCCCAAATATATAGACTGACCTGGGCCCTATTGCACTTTCTGACCCGGCCTGAGCCTGGACCTCCTGGCCCCACCCAGACAGCTGGCCGCACACTTAGCACATCGGACCCGCCATGGCCTTCGGTCGTCATCTCTTCTCAACCTCGGTTTCCAGGCTTCAGAACCTAGACCTGATCTCCAATCACTGCCCTGGTTTGAAAATGATGCAGAAATCAGAGCTCTTTCCCCATGGCAAGAAACCTTGTGTTTGGAAGGTTGTCCAACGTTCAGTGTAGTTGGAACCAGTGTGGCCCATGAAGCCCAGCCCATGCTTGCGGGCCACATTGGTCACAAACACACATTGTGACCCTCAGCCTGAGCCCAGTCCTCAGGTAAGGCCTCTCAGTGGCTGGATGAAGCGACAGCATATTGGGCTTGCCATGCCCCTAGGCCCCAATTTTTAAACATAGTTCGGGTTGTCCCTTCACTCTTCCCCAGGTCTCTGCTTTGGAATTCCTCTTTTGGTGGGATACCTGAGTTTACAAACCTGAAAGGAGTCCTCCCATCCCACAGATTGACGAAAAACAATTGGGATCGCGCCAAATCCACAGAGAGGAAGATTCGTCCATGGCCCATGATGCCTCCCCAACATTCCACGGCCATCGCTGATACAAAATCCAGAGACAAAAGCCTGAGCAAGCGCCTCAGACTCGCTCATTCTTCAGATCCTGAAGAGTTCTTCTCATGGTTTGTAGATCGGGCGTGCCATACCTACGGCCCCAAACCTAAGCTGAGTTTGTGTTTTCAGACTTCTGTCCTCAAAGTCCTGGGCCACACTCCTTCCAGGCTGGGGTCCCTGGAGTCACACATTAGGACTGCGCCTACCCATTCCATGGGAATTCTGCCCATTCCATTGTCAAAAATCGCACAAATTAGGAGAACCATCCAAAGTCCCTGAGGCCATCCCAATCGTGCAGGTCGCCCGGGACAAAAAAGGGCGGTTGATACCAGCTGAGCATCTACCTCCACTCATACCATAGATGGATGTCCCCAGAGAAGAAGATTGAACCAGACAGGACCCGAGGCCATTATCGGATCCATTGCTTTGCTTTACAGGCATGTCTCCTCAAAAGCCTGGATTCCAATACCAGCAGAGGGGATTTCCTGAGGCACGCATCAGAACAAATCTCGTCTCCACAAGGAAACATGTGCATTGGAGCTGTGTCAAAAGCTTAGGAGAATACTTCAGGGTCCCGGTGCCACCGCCCCATTCCAAGGCTCTCATGGACACAAATACACATTGCGACCCATCCTCCATTTCAACTCAGCCACCCCGGTTGCTCCTGCAGATCCATTGGATCTAAACTGTCTCGTTGCTAGGAGGCAATTGGAATCCGAGGCGGACTTCCCAGGCTCCATCCTCGAACGGTGCTCTGGTTTCATTCCATATGGGATGTCCTGGAGCTGTCCAACAGGTCTCAATTGTCCCGCAGAAGGAATCCTTGAAGGGGGCATCCCACATCTCCCAACGTGGAAAACCTCCATGGCCTCGAGATTCCGCTCCCTTCATGAAGGGGCCGTCATGCACAGAAACTCCAAACTGAGCCAACGTCTGATCCTCGCCCTGACTTTAGATGCATGAGATATTGGTTCACATCTGCAGGGGGTACCTGCCGTGCCCTCACCCTGAATCCGAAGTCTAGCTTGTGTTCTCAGACTTCCGTCCTCACTCTCCTGGCCCCGAAGCCCTCAAGTTTGGCAATTCCGGACCGACAATGAAGCACTCTGCCTGCCCTCTAGAAAAAATATATTGCCTAATGAGCTGCCCAGGCAGCTTAAATGAGGATAAACCTACACAGCACTCGCCTCTACCCAAATTATATAGTCTAACCTGGGCACTAATGCACTGTCTGACACAACCGGAGCCCAGACCTTTTGACCAACTCCCAGACAGCTGACCGCACACTGAGCACATCAGACCCGCCATGGCCTTATGTCATCATCTCTTCCCTACCTCAGTTTTCAGTCTTCAGAACCTAGACCTTATCTCCAATCACTGCCCACGGGTGACTGTGATGCAGAAATCATAACTCTTCCTGACCCATGGCAAGAAACCTTGTGGTTGGCATGTTGTCCAACGTTCAGTGTAGGAGGAAAAAGTATTCACAATGAGGCCCCGCCCATTCTTGAGTGCGACGAGAGCATAAACACACATTGTCACCTCAGCGTGGGTCCTGTCCTCTAGGAATTCCTCTCAGTGGCTGGATCATTAGATGTCATAATGGGCTTGACATGTCCCTAGGCCCCAATTTTTACCAGATTTCTGGTTGTCCAGTCGCCCCTACCCAGGGCTCTACTCTGGAATCCCTCATTAAGTGGGACATCTGAGGTTGAAATACAAAAGGAAACAAATCAACAACAACAAAAAAACGGACTTCTTCCATCCCCAGAATGACCCCAAACTCTTTGGACGGTGCCGGAACACCAGAGAGTAAGACTCGTCCATTTCCCATGAAGTCATCCTGGCAATTTCACGACCATGAGTGACACGATATCCAGAGACAAATACTTGAGCAAGAGACTCACACTCGCCCTTTTTTCATATCCCGAAGAGTTCTCCTCATGGTCTGTAGATCAGTCCTGCCATACCTATGACCTGAAACATAAGCCGAGTTTGTGTTTTCAGACAACTGTCCAAACAGGTCTGGCGTACACACGCTACAGGCTCAAGCCCCTGTAGCCAAACCTGAGGACTGTACTTGCACTTTCCAAGGGAATTGTATGTGCCCATTCCAATGGCCACAACCCTACTAATAGGATAAATCTCCAAAGTCCCTGAGGCCATCCCAATAGTTGTGGCTTCCCAGGACAAACAGGGGCAATCTGAGCCCATCTGAGCACCTACCTGCACTCAGACCCGTAGACTGATGTCCCCAGAGGTAAAAAGGAACGAACAGGCCCCTAGGCACTAATAGGATCCATGCCTTTGGTTTCCAGGCATCTCTCCTCAGAGGCCTGGATTTCAATACCAGCATATGGCTGTTTCTTGACTCACCCATCAGAACAAATCTCATCTACATATGGGAAACATGCACGTTGGAGCTGTGTCAAAGCCTCTGTTTAGGAGAACCCTTCAGGGCCCCAGTGCCACCGCTTCATTCCAAGGACTCCATAGACACAAAAACATATTAGGACACATCCACAGGAGAGTCCATTTCAACTCAGCCTCCTCGGTTGCTCCCCCCTCATCCAGCAGATCTAACCTTTCTTGTTGCTTGGAGACAATTGGAATGCGAGGTGGGCTACCCAGCCATCCATCCTTTGAACCCTGCTCGGAAACGTTGGCCTGGAGCAAACCAACAGGTCTCAATTGTCCTGCAGAAGAATCTTTGCAGTTTGGAGCTTCTCACAACTCCCAACGTGGGAAAACCCCCATGGCCTCGTGATCCACCCCCCCTTCAAGAAGGGGCCATCAGGGACAGAAAGTCCAAACTGAGCGATCGTCTGATCCTTGCTCTGACTTCAGGTGCACGAGATCTCGATTGAGGTCTGTAGATTGTGCTGCCATATCCTCACCCAGAAACCTTGGCCTAGTTTGGGTTCTCAGACTTCCGTCCTCAGACTACTGGCCCACAAGCCCTCCTGTTTGGCAATCCAGAACTACAATGCCGCACTCTGCCTGCCCTTCAGAAGAAAAACATTGCCCTCTGGGGCTACCCAGAAACCCCAAATGAGGATCAACCTGCACGCCATTCGGCTGTACCCCAAATATATAGACTGACCTGGGCCCTATTGCACTTTCTGACCCGGCCTGAGCCTGGACCTCCTGGCCCCACCCAGACAGCTGGCCGCACACTTAGCACATCGGACCCACCATGGCCTTAGGTCGTCATCTCTTCTCAACCTCGGTTTCCAGGCTTCAGAACCTAGACCTGATCTCCAATCACTGCCCTGGTTTGAAAATGATGCAGAAATCAGAGCTCTTTCCCCATGGCAAGAAACCTTGTGTTTGGAAGGTTGTCCAACGTTCAGTGTAGTTGGAACCAGTGTGGCCCATGAAGCCCAGCCCATGCTTGCAGGCCACATTGGTCACAAACACACATTGTGACCCTCAGCCTGAGCCCAGTCCTCAGGTAAGGCCTCTCAGTGGCTGGATGAAGAGACAGCATATTGGGCTTGCCATGCCCCTAGGCCCCAATTTTTAAACATAGATCGGGTTGTCCCTTCACTCTTCCCCAGGGCTCTGCTTTGGAATTCCTCTTTTGGTGGGATACCTGAGTTTACAAACCTGAAAGGAGTCCTCCCATCCCACAGATTGACGAAATACAATTGGGATCGCGCCAAATCCACAGAGAGGAAGATTCGTCCATGGCCCATGATGCCTCCCCAACATTCCACGGCCATCGCTGATACAAAATCCAGAGACAAAAGCCTGAGCAAGCGCCTCAGACTCGCTCATTCTTCAGATCCTGAAGAGTTCTTCTCATGGTTTGTAGATCGGGCGTGCCATACCTACGGCCCCAAACCTAAGCTGAGTTTGTGTTTTCAGACTTCTGTCCTCAAAGTCCTGGGCCACACTCCGTCCAGGCTGGTTCCCCTGGAGTCACACATTAGGACTGCGCCTACCCATTCCATGGGAATTCTGCCCATTCCATTGTCAAAAATCGCACAAATTAGGAGAACCATCCAAAGTCCCTGAGGCCATCCCAATCGTGCAGGTCGCCCGGGACAAAAAAGGGCGGTTGATACCAGCTGAGCATCTACCTCCACTCATACCATAGATGGATGTCCCCAGAGAAGAAGATTGAACCAGACAGGACCCGAGGCCATTATCGGATCCATTGCTTTGCTTTACAGGCATGTCTCCTCAAAAGCCTGGATTCCAATACCAGCAGAGGGGATTTCCTGAGGCACGTATCAGAACAAATCTCGTCTCCACAAGGAAACATGTGCATTGGAGCTGTGTCAAAAGCTTAGGAGAATACTTCAGGGTCCCGGTGCCACCGCCCCATTCCAACGCTCTCATGGACACAAACACACATTGCGACCCATCCTCAGGAAAGTCCTTTTCAACTCAGCCACCCCGGTTGCTCCCGCAGATCCATTGGATCTAAACTGTCTCGTTGCTAGGAGGCAATTGGAATCCGAGGCGGACTTCCCAGGCATCCATCCTCGAACGGTGCTCTGGTTTCATTCCATATGGGATGTCCTGGAGCTGTCCAACAGGTCTCAATTGTCCCGCAGAAGGAATCCTTGAAGGGGGCATCCCACATCTCCCAACGTGGAAAACCTCCATGGCCTCGAGATTCCGCTCCCTTCATGAAGGGGCCGTCATGCACAGAAACTCCAAGTGAGCCAACGTCTGATCCTCGCCCTGACTTCAGATGCATGAGATATTGGTTCAAATCTGCAGGGGGTACCTGCCGTGCCCTCACCCTGAATCCGAAGTCTAGCTTGTGTTCTCAGACTTCCGTCCTCACTCTCCTGGCCCCGAAGCCCTCAAGTTTGGCAATTCCGGACCGACAATGAAGCACTCTGCCTGCCCTCTAGAAAAAATATATTGCCTAATGAGCTGCCCAGGCAGCTTAAATGAGGATAAACCTACACAGCACTCGCCTCTACCCAAATTATATAGTCTAACCTGGGCACTAATGCACTGTCTGACACAACCGGAGCCCAGACCTTTTGACCAACTCCCAGACAGCTGACCGCACACTGAGCACATCAGACCCGCCATGGCCTTATGTCATCATCTCTTCCCTACCTCAGTTTTCAGTCTTCAGAACCTAGACCTTATCTCCAATCACTGCCCACGGGTGACTGTGATGCAGAAATCATAACTCTTCCTGACCCATGGCAAGAAACCTTGTGGTTGGCATGTTGTCCAATGTTCAGTGTAGGAGAAAAAAGTATTCACAATGAGGCCCCGCCCATTCTTGAGTGCGACGAGAGCATAAACACACATTGTCACCTCAGCGTGGGTCCTGTCCTCTAGGAATTCCTCTCAGTGGCTGGATCATTAGATGTCATAATGGGCTTGACATGTCCCTAGGCCCCAATTTTTACCAGATTTCTGGTTGTCCAGTCGCCCCTACCCAGGGCTCTAATCTGAAATCCCTCATTAGGTGGGACATCTGACGTTGAAACACAAAAGGAAACAAATCAACAACAACAAAAAAACGGACTTCTTCCATCCCAAGAATGACGGCAAATTCTTTGGACGGTGCCGGAACACCAGAGAGTAAGACTCGTCCATTTCCCATGAAGTCATCCTGGCAATTTCACGACCATGAGTGACACGATATCCAGAGACAAATACTTGAGCAAGAGACTCACACTCGCCCTTTTTTCATATCCCGAAGAGTTCTCCTCATGGTCTGTAGATCAGTCCTGCCATACCTATGACCTGAAACATAAGCCGAGTTTGTGTTTTCAGACAACTGTCCAAACAGGTCTGGCGTACACACGCTACAGGCTCAAGCCCCTGTAGCCAAACCTGAGGACTGTACTTGCACTTTCCAAGGGAATTGTATGTGCCCATTCCAATGGCCACAACCCTACTAATAGGATAAATCTCCAAAGTCCCTGAGGCCATCCCAATAGTTGTGGCTTCCCAGGACAAACAGGGGCAATCTGAGCCCATCTGAGCACCTACCTGCACTCAGACCCGTAGACTGATGTCCCCAGAGGTAAAAAGGAACGAACAGGCCCCTAGGCACTAATAGGATCCATGCCTTTGGTTTCCAGGCATCTCTCCTCAGAGGCCTGGATTTCAATACCAGCATATGGCTGTTTCTTGACTCACCCATCAGAACAAATCTCATCTACATATGGGAAACATGCACGTTGGAGCTGTGTCAAAGCCTCTGTTTAGGAGAACCCTTCAGGGCCCCAGTGCCACCGCTTCATTCCAAGGACTCCATAGACACAAAAACATATTAGGACACATCCACAGGAGAGTCCATTTCAACTCAGCCTCCTCGGTTGCTCCCCCCTCATCCAGCAGATCTAACCTTTCTTGTTGCTAGGAGACAATTGGAATGCGAGGTGGGCTACCCAGCCATCCATCCTTTGAACCCTGCTCGGAATCGTTGGCCTGGAGCCAACCAACAGGTCTCAATTGTCCTGCAGAAGAATCTTTGCAGTTTGGAGCTTCTCACAACTCCCAACGTGGGAAAACCCCCATGGCCTCGTGATCCACCCCCCCTTCAAGAAGGGGCCATCAGGGACAGAAAGTCCAACCTGAGCGATCGTCTGATCCTTGCTCTGACTTCAGGTGCACGAGATCTCGATTGAGGTCTGTAGATTGTGCCTGCCATATCCTCACCCAGAAACCTTGGCCTAGTTTGGGTTCTCAGACTTCCGTCCTCAGACTACTGGCCCACAAGCCCTCCTGTTTGGCAATCCAGAACTACAATGCCGCACTCTGCCTGCCCTTCAGAAGAAAAACATTGCCCTCTGGGGCTACCCAGAAACCCCAAATGAGGATCAACCTGCACGCCATTCGGCTGTACCCCAAATATATAGACTGACCTGGGCCCTATTGCACTTTCTGACCCGGCCTGAGCCTGGACCTCCTGGCCCCACCCAGACAGCTGGCCGCACACTTAGCACATCGGACCCGCCATGGCCTTCGGTCGTCATCTCTTCTCAACCTCGGTTTCCAGGCTTCAGAACCTAGACCTGATCTCCAATCACTGCCCTGGTTTGAAAATGATGCAGAAATCAGAGCTCTTTCCCCATGGCAAGAAACCTTGTGTTTGGAAGGTTGTCCAACGTTCAGTGTAGTTGGAACCAGTGTGGCCCATGAAGCCCAGCCCATGCTTGCGGGCCACATTGGTCACAAACACACATTGTGACCCTCAGCCTGAGCCCAGTCCTCAGGTAAGGCCTCTCAGTGGCTGGATGAAGCGACAGCATATTGGGCTTGCCATGCCCCTAGGCCCCAATTTTTAAACATAGTTCGGGTTGTCCCTTCACTCTTCCCCAGGTCTCTGCTTTGGAATTCCTCTTTTGGTGGGATACCTGAGTTTACAAACCTGAAAGGAGTCCTCCCATCCCACAGATTGACGAAAAACAATTGGGATCGCGCCAAATCCACAGAGAGGAAGATTCGTCCATGGCCCATGATGCCTCCCCAACATTCCACGGCCATCGCTGATACAAAATCCAGAGACAAAAGCCTGAGCAAGCGCCTCAGACTCGCTCATTCTTCAGATCCTGAAGAGTTCTTCTCATGGTTTGTAGATCGGGCGTGCCATACCTACGGCCCCAAACCTAAGCTGAGTTTGTGTTTTCAGACTTCTGTCCTCAAAGTCCTGGGCCACACTCCTTCCAGGCTGGGGTCCCTGGAGTCACACATTAGGACTGCGCCTACCCATTCCATGGGAATTCTGCCCATTCCATTGTCAAAAATCGCACAAATTAGGAGAACCATCCAAAGTCCCTGAGGCCATCCCAATCGTGCAGGTCGCCCGGGACAAAAAAGGGCGGTTGATACCAGCTGAGCATCTACCTCCACTCATACCATAGATGGATGTCCCCAGAGAAGAAGATTGAACCAGACAGGACCCGAGGCCATTATCGGATCCATTGCTTTGCTTTACAGGCATGTCTCCTCAAAAGCCTGGATTCCAATACCAGCAGAGGGGATTTCCTGAGGCACGCATCAGAACAAATCTCGTCTCCACAAGGAAACATGTGCATTGGAGCTGTGTCAAAAGCTTAGGAGAATACTTCAGGGTCCCGGTGCCACCGCCCCATTCCAAGGCTCTCATGGACACAAATACACATTGCGACCCATCCTCCATTTCAACTCAGCCACCCCGGTTGCTCCTGCAGATCCATTGGATCTAAACTGTCTCGTTGCTAGGAGGCAATTGGAATCCGAGGCGGACTTCCCAGGCTCCATCCTCGAACGGTGCTCTGGTTTCATTCCATATGGGATGTCCTGGAGCTGTCCAACAGGTCTCAATTGTCCCGCAGAAGGAATCCTTGAAGGGGGCATCCCACATCTCCCAACGTGGAAAACCTCCATGGCCTCGAGATTCCGCTCCCTTCATGAAGGGGCCGTCATGCACAGAAACTCCAAACTGAGCCAACGTCTGATCCTCGCCCTGACTTTAGATGCATGAGATATTGGTTCACATCTGCAGGGGGTACCTGCCGTGCCCTCACCCTGAATCCGAAGTCTAGCTTGTGTTCTCAGACTTCCGTCCTCACTCTCCTGGCCCCGAAGCCCTCAAGTTTGGCAATTCCGGACCGACAATGAAGCACTCTGCCTGCCCTCTAGAAAAAATATATTGCCTAATGAGCTGCCCAGGCAGCTTAAATGAGGATAAACCTACACAGCACTCGCCTCTACCCAAATTATATAGTCTAACCTGGGCACTAATGCACTGTCTGACACAACCGGAGCCCAGACCTTTTGACCAACTCCCAGACAGCTGACCGCACACTGAGCACATCAGACCCGCCATGGCCTTATGTCATCATCTCTTCCCTACCTCAGTTTTCAGTCTTCAGAACCTAGACCTTATCTCCAATCACTGCCCACGGGTGACTGTGATGCAGAAATCATAACTCTTCCTGACCCATGGCAAGAAACCTTGTGGTTGGCATGTTGTCCAACGTTCAGTGTAGGAGGAAAAAGTATTCACAATGAGGCCCCGCCCATTCTTGAGTGCGACGAGAGCATAAACACACATTGTCACCTCAGCGTGGGTCCTGTCCTCTAGGAATTCCTCTCAGTGGCTGGATCATTAGATGTCATAATGGGCTTGACATGTCCCTAGGCCCCAATTTTTACCAGATTTCTGGTTGTCCAGTCGCCCCTACCCAGGGCTCTACTCTGGAATCCCTCATTAAGTGGGACATCTGAGGTTGAAATACAAAAGGAAACAAATCAACAACAACAAAAAAACGGACTTCTTCCATCCCCAGAATGACCCCAAACTCTTTGGACGGTGCCGGAACACCAGAGAGTAAGACTCGTCCATTTCCCATGAAGTCATCCTGGCAATTTCACGACCATGAGTGACAC